>NC_051262.2:5342500-7842500 GCF_015237465.2 Chelonia mydas | reverse complement strand
AGCACTGTGGCTCATAGGACAGCCTAGGAAGGCTGCTGTCACTCAGCCAGGTCCTCACGTCTGTCTAAAGGCTTCTCTACACTACCATTTAGTTTGTGGTAAGTGAGGGCAAGCCTACCCCATGCTAACCTACTGTGGACTGTGTGTGGCCCCTGCTGACGCACAATAACTAAGTTTAATCTACTAGTCCCGTTTCAAAGAGGACAAGGTTGAAGCGCATTAATGAGCTGGTCATGCACATCAGCATGGACAGTTAGTCCGTGGCAGGCTAGCATGGGAAAGAGTCACATCCTAGCTTGCTGCAAACTAAAAGGTAGGGTAGACATCGGTCCCCTGACTTGGACTTGGGGCGTCTCCAGTTCCCAGAGCAGCTCCAAAATTGTGAAGGCTCCAAATCATGTTCTGTCCAAGAGGCCACAACAGCAGGAGATGAAGTAAGAGCAAGAGGAATGGGGAGAGGAGAAGGAAGATGAAACAGTAGAGGAGCTTCCCTTGGTTTCTTTCCTCTCCCCATTTTGGGACCAGGGTTTAGAACTCAAACCCACCTGAAGTAGCTCTCCTAACTCCCACCAGCGTACGCAGATCAGAGCATAGCCCTGGGCCAGGCAAGTGAGGGCAGGTGCCGTTTAGGGGAAGTCAGTCCACTCTGCCCCATAAAAACAGGATAAAAACCAACCACACCACCACACTAACTATGGAAGCTCCTTCCCTGTGGGCCTCCCAGTGCCGAACCGCGTGGAAGACGCTCAGCGGAAGAATCTCCAATGAAAAATGGGAAAACAAATTAAGGAAAAATCTAATGAAATGAAACATTTAACGAAGCTTTTTATTTTTATTTATCGTAACTTTTTTTTTGGACCAGCTCTGTTTGTTTGTTTGTTTGTATTCTAGACAGTAGGCTCCCCGGGGAAGAATTGCTTTGATACTCATGTCTGTACGGTGTCTGGCTCACTGTCAGGGCTTAATTAATGATAATCTATCTATCTAAGGTACTTACAACCCACGACAGTAATATCTGAGTGTCTCACAGTCTTTAATATATTTATCCTCACAACATGCCTGTGACGTATGACAGTGCTATTATCCCCATTGCACCAATGGGAAACTGAGGCAGAGAGAGAGACAAAGGCTCAGATTTTGAAAGGTATTTAGGAGCCTAACACCCATTGAAAGCTTATATCTCCCCTTGACTAGATACGTCAAGATAACGAGTCCCTGTGCCTTATCCTCCTAAGATTTTGCAAGGAGAAAACTATCTTGAAGTAAAAAACAAATCCTTATTGTCAGCACAAAAGACATAGCCAACACGGGCAAAGAGCAGGAGGGGAAACTGAGGCATGGAGCAGCAAAGTGACTTCCAGCCAGTCAGCGGCAGAGCTATGAATAGAACCCAGGCAGGTACCCTGCTCACTAGGCTGCACTACCAAGTCTTCACTTGCACCATTCCTTGGTCCTGGCTGTGTTTCTGGTGCCTGTAGTCACATGATAGTGTTTGGTCTGCTCTTTCATGACTAACTTTAAAACGGGGAGAATGGCAAATGACAAATAGCCAGCACCACACTTCTCTGGCATGGCTCATTATTCATGGCGAACTTCGCAAAACTCTCAGGATTTGCAAATATTTTCCTAGCAAGCCCACGGCCGCCTGAAGGCTCATGAATAAAAAATAATTACAACCCCATGAATAACAGGTGACCTGAACTTGGCTCTCCGGTTCGTGAGACTGTGCACAAATCACTTTTTGGAAGGGCTTTATTTTACCAGCTCCAATCGCTCTCCCAATGAGAGAAAAAACAATCATCCCCCATTCGGATCCAAGCCCAGCTACCCCTGTATAGAGCTTGTGTTTGCGATCTCACGAAATAAGGAGAAGGAAGAGGAGTGGGGAAGGTGATTTTTTTTTAAAGCTATAATTTAAAGGCCACAGCACTAAGGAGAGCACAAGGGCAAAAGGCGAGGACCGCTTCCGTGAAAAATACAAAATTACCATTTTAATGGATGAGTGTTGACTCGCTGCCTCTCCCTGGGGGAAGCCTGTTTGATTTCGTTAGCTTGTTAGCACAAGGATTTGACACAAGCGATTAATGCTCGGTTCATTCCGCTGGTTTTGGATTTGGCAGAGGGGAAGGAGGTCTGGGGGAGGCAGAGAGCATGCACATCGAAGGCTTTGAAGGTACCCAAGTAAGAAGAGACTCAGGCCTGGTCTCTACCGAAAACTTAGATTGACCTAGCTATGTTGCTCAACGGTGTGAAATATTAACACCCCTGAGAGACAGTTAAGCCGACCTAAGCCTGGTTGTAGACCCTGCTGGGTCGAGTGAAGAATTCTTCCGTTGACCTAGCTACCACCTCTCGAGGGGGTGGATTAACCACAGCAAGGGAAGTCTGTCTTCTGTCGCTGTAGCAAGCGTCTGAAGGGCAGACCTGCAGCACCAGCAGCATAGACAAACCTTCAGCCAATCCGAGCGCCTGAGCCTGCTCTCATGGTGCGAGACAGGTGTATCTCTGCGGAAGTCCAGACTCTATGGGAAACCAGGGCGCGTGAGATCAGAGACAGATATTAGCTCCCCAGAAGCAACAGCAAGGAAAGTAACCAACGCCCAGGCGGGGTGTCAAACAACCCATCAACAGCCATGGTCCAGCAAGGGAGCTACAGTGCAATGACTCACCTGCATGAGGCCACAGCAGGGGAATTGCTCAACCTTGCTTGGAGAGACTCAGCAATGCCCCCCAGGTATGTCTGGACTTGTACTCTTCAAGCACTTGGACTCATGGTATAACACAGACAGAGTGGACACATACTGGGCCCTTCTCCTGCCCCTACCTTCGCTGTAAGCAACTAAGACAATGAGAAGAAGACAAGACTCCAATGGAGGAGATTGGCCCAGGTTTAAGGAACAAACCTGTATAAAAGACTGCAGTATCCAGTGGGGTGAGAAAAACTGTTTCATCTAGATGTTGCCTAGTCTAATAGGGTGAGAGTTTAGACTGCGTGCTTATATTTTCTTTTCTTTCGGTAACGACTCTGACTTTTTGCCTATCACTTAATATCACTTAAAAGCTATCTTTGTAGCTAATAAATTTGTTTATTCTACCTGAAGCAGTGTGTTTGGTTTGAAGCATATCAGAGACTCCCATTGGGATAACAAGCCTGGTGCATATCAATTTCCTTGTTAAATTAATGAACTCATATAAGCTCGCTGAGTCCAGCAGGCCTAACTGGACACTGCAAGACGGAGGTTTCCAGGGTTGTGTCTGGGACCGGAGGTAATTCGGTTGCACAATCCAAGGAGCAGCTTACATGCCAGAGGCTGTGTGTGTGTGTGTGTGTGACGAGCCCAGGAGTGGGGGTTCTCACGACAGAGCAGGGTAAGGCTGGCTCCCGGAGGCAAGGATTGGAGTGACCTAGCAGATCACCAGTCCAGATAACACCAGGGGAACGTCACAACTCCCTCTTCCTTTCCTCATCCCCCACCCCTTTTTATTTTTTTCCCCGCACCCCTTTCCTCCTCTGTCAAAACTGGTGCAGCACTTGTGTTCTGGGCAGCTCCCACTGTCTTCCCGCGAGCTCTGTCCAGCCGGCTGCTCCCATGCTGCAGGGGAGGACCCCTATCAACCCATCCTTCTGTTGCTAGACAGCTTCTTCCTCTTGGAATCAAAGAACCTGTCTCCCTCCCATACCTAAAAGGAGGTGGGAACTCAGCTGGCTGCGAACCCAGCCCGTGCTTAACGCCAGCCCGGCACAGTTGCGTGGTGGTGCCATGGCAGGCTGCACAGGTTCCCCGTCACTACTACGCTTGGTTGGGATCTAAACCAGAGAGGAATTGAGAGATGAGCTCCCAAGCCAACTCGATGTGACAGATGTGCCTGCAGCTTCAGTCCATTACCCAGCCAGGAACAATGCAGCTTCTCTGATAGGCCCATGGCTGGCTGACTCCAGAAGAGAAGGGAGCGGGGAGGCTAGTAGGCATTCCTGGGACCACAAACTGGCTGATCCACAACACAGGGGATTAAACTCCCCTCTCCTGGATAATAACCAGGGACCTGGGAAGTCTATGCCTGCCTGCCCTGTTCTAAGTCCAAAGTCCTAGTGCAGTTACTAGTGGGAAGTGCTCCTTAATGCCTTAGAGTGGTCTCATTCCATGTCTGGCATGTTAAAATCAATGCTTAACACCTACGTAGGAAGCATGGAGGGGACAAAAGGGACAGGGGAGTGGCACTCTACCTTAAAAATGGCATTACCTGCTTCTCAGTCACTGACAACACAGAAGAAAATGATCTCGAAAGCTTATGGATCAATATCTTAACAGATAAGCACAAGATGAGGTATCAATTGGTTTCTGCTGCAGACCATCACACTCGGGAACATGACGACTGGCTCCTTATACACCTGTCTGTAATGTGTAGGAAAAGAGGTACCATGGTCGCAGGGGACTTCAGTTTGAGTGACATATGCTGGAGATTCATGCTGCCAGGACATCTTTGGAATTTCTAAACAGTATAGATGACAATTTCCTCACTCAAACAGTACTGCATCCAATATGGCAGGATTCTATATAAGACTATCTTGATTGATAAAAAGGAACTGATCACAGAACTAAAAATTAGTGGTAACTCAGGTGCAAATGATCATGACTTGATCACATTGATAATGTACAAACAGAATAATGTCCAGACCAGTGATATCCATACTCAGAGATTTAAAGGGACCAATTTTACAAAGCTGAAAACAATTATAAGCCAAATCAGCTGGGAGGAAGAATTAATCTGAAAAAATTATCTGAAAATCATCAAATGATCTGAAAATTATCAAAAAAATTATCTGAATGATAATTGGGAACCATTTAAGTATGAAGACTGGATTTTTTCTAAAAGATCTGCTCTAGGATGCTCTGGCAGAGGTCAGACTAGATGATCACAACAGTCCTTTCTGTCCTTGGAATCTATGAATTTCTCCCCCTGCCCCCATTGTAAAAATTAAATCCGGGTGCCATGTGCCACCCTGATAGCCCTGGTGACTGAAGCTCGCTAACTCTCTCTCCCCCCACAGAACGGGCACTGGCACAGCATGCTTCCCAAACAGTGCCCCTAGGTTCAACCTTAACCTAGAGAGACAAGCTGTAGGGCCGGGAAAGGAGCTCATTTTCCAGACACATTCAGGCCTTGCTCTCTCTGCAGAAGCTCAGAGTGCCAGCTGCGGAGGTCCTTCTGCGGCATGGGCATCTGTCCATTGGGAACTGGATTGAGAACCCACCAATTAATGTCATGCAAGCCACTATCACGTGGTAGCTACTTTTAATTACTCCAGTTGAGCCAGTGACCATGTACCTCTCGCCTAATCACGGACCCTTTAGCATTCCTGCTCCCTGACACACACACACTGGTACAGGCTGAAAGCTGACAGCGGGGAAGCCTTTCCAGCCATTCACACTTATTCCATACACTGCACGCGCGTGACTGCAGCTCTTCCCACAGCTCTGACACCGGCAAACCGAGAAAACAGCCGAGGGCTGGAATGGCATTCTGGAGAACGGCAGACCCGCTGCGCATCACCCAGCCTCCTGCTCTACTTGGAGAATTCCCACTCCTGACACCACTTCTGTCCCCTGACACAAGGCAGAAGCAGAATTTTCCATCACTCTATCTGGCTCCTGCTCCAAGGGAAAAATCCGTGCGGGGCATCTCGAGGTTTTGGGGCCTTTGGAGACAGAGGGATCGGGGTGGGCTGAATGCATCTCCTCCCCCCCTTTCCCTCCTCCCCCTCTCCTGTGCCTTTACAGATGCCATTCTTCCTTTCTCAAGGTCAGGTTGGAAGATAGTTACATGATGACGCTCAGATGTCGCTGTAACCCTTGAGAGCTGTACCAATCTGGTGCAGAGGACAAGGGAAGGCCATGTCTGCAGCTGCCAGCTCCCCGGCCTTCATTTCAGAAGCCCACTGAAAAAACACATTCCACAATGGTTGTTTTTGTTGAGGAAGCACAATAAGAGGTGGAGGATTAAGCCCCCCTGCAGGACTTTTAACTTGCACAGCACAGTGCTTTGGTTAACGTGTGCAGCAGGTCTGGCTAGGACTGCGTCTGCGCGCACACACACACACACGCACTTTTCCATGTCCACTCCTATGCCTCTCTCCCCCTACGCCCCCCGAAGAAAACGCCAGTTCCTCCCCACAACCTCCCCACACAAATTACACCCCTCAATGCAAATACACGCTGCCCTTCTCACCCACGCAGCACGGTCCCAAAGGGGATTCACACACTCCCCGCTTAGTGATCGCACCTGTTCTCCGCCTGTGTTACCACACCCCCACAGCACTCCACAAACACAACACACTGGAAATTGCACAACATCAGCAGCCACTGCACAACAGAGACACCACCCAACATTACATCCCGAGCACAACACATCTGCACAGGCACTCCCTGCAGACACACATGCTGTGCACTGCACAACACACACAACACCAACACACATTTCCTCCCTGCCAACACAACTCCTCTGTCCCCACTCCATCACATGCCAACACTTTCGTTCCACCTACCCCTGCTTCCTGGGGTCCTATCAGCCATGGACATCCTTGCTCCCTCCCCTGAAAACACTGTGGGGGGGGGGGGGGCATTTTTAGTGTAGGTCTTGCCTTGCTAAATGAGCAAAGTGCCTTTTCAGATACATCTGGGCTGGAAGGGGTGCAGATCTTGGAACTTATTTCAAGGTCAATTTGCTTCCAAATCAAAACCCATTTGCTATAAAGCACAGAGACACCGAAGGAGGGGTGGGAAGGTGGGGAGAGGAGAAGAGATATGATTGCCACTAAAAAGGCTTTAAAAAGAATAAATAAATAAAACACAACTCTGCCTTGCTTTGGTTCCTTCCTCCCTAATCTCCTCTCCTCTGGACTTGATGCTAAGCACAACTCGCCATGCAGGGGGCTGGAGTTTTCATATCCTGTCACCTGGGGCTAAGAGCTGAAAAGACGCTTCTCAGTCACAGCTGTACCCTGCCACATCATTTCAAGTCACCAGGCCATTACTAAACTATTACCAGTTCCTTACAGATTATTTCCCCCCTCTCTCCCCCAGATGATGATAGATCTTGCTGAGTTCTCAGAGGGGACTCGGAGATGTCACGGACAATGGCAGTTCTCATCTGCTCCTCAAATTGCTCTCTCAGATGCAGAGATACAGGTTGGAGAAGATATGTTTTCCAGAGACATTTAACATTTACACAGCGCTTTGCGTTTGTGGAGGGCTGGAAAATTATTTATGCGCACTCACATCAGCGCAGGGGCTGGCCTGCAGACATCAGCAGAGCTGTGCTGAAGATCTGGCTCAGCGACTTCATTTGAGCTAAAGTGATTCACACCATCTGGGAAGCTGGCTCATTCATTTTGGTGGAGGTAGACCGATTTACACCCCAGAACTCCAACTTTATTCCTCTTTAAATAATTGAAATTATCTTCTATTTCTGAGGTTTCCTTCAACATCTCTCTCTCTCGCTCTCTCTGCCCACTCTCCCTAGAGATTGGAACAGCCATGAAGTCAAGTGGCCGTAAAGAAGGTATGTCAAATAACATAAATCATACTCAGCACTTTCCCATTGTACTCAAAGCAGTTGACAAAGGAGGGCAAGCAGCACTATCAAGCCCATTTAACAGATGGGAGGAAATGAGAGGACCAAGGTCACACAGCAGGTCATTGCCAAGGTCAGGACAGAAGTCAGATTCCCTGTCTTCCTGGTCTAATACTGAATTCACTGGATCAAACTAGCACTAGGTGGCTAGTTTCTCTAAATCTGGAAAGAATGCCCAGTGTCCACAGTGCCTCAGTTTAGGGATAGAGAGATCATTCGAAGAAAAATTCTCTAAATATTGATTTCCAAACCACATTTGGAATAATGACCATTTTGAGTTCATTTTCTGTGACATCTGGTGTGTCCAAGCTCTCCAAGTGAGAACGTTCATGCGGAACGAACTTTAAGCCTGAATATTCACCCAAAGCAAATATCAAATTACATATTCAAGACTACAATTTGAAATCCATGCCATGTTGTTTAGTTATGTAAGGCATCCAATCAGAAAACAAATAAAGTGATTTACTCTCAGTAAGTAACCAAGACAGCATGAACCTCAAATCCAAACATCTGCAATTAACTATTTGCTGTCAACTCAAAGAGGGTGAGGGGAGAATGACAACAAATAAATTTGTTAATATCAATCAACAAATATATAATAATACCTAGGTCCTAGAGAGTGCTTGTCATCAGTAGATCTCAGAGCACCTCACAACCTTTACTGTATTTATCCTCACAACACTCCTGTGACGCAGGGCAGTGCTATTATTTACAGATGGGGAACCGAGGCACAAAGTGGCAAAGTGACTTGCCCAAGACCATTCTGGAAGTCTGTGGCAGAGAAGGGAATTGTACCCGTGCCCTAACCACTGGACCACGTTTCCTCTAAGTCTGAGAACTTCAGCATAAGGAAAATACTCCCCCAAATTTAGCTCTTGCTAATGGGATGAGTCGAAAGCTGTACTCTAACCTACGCTGAAACATCAGGAAAGTTCAGATTCAGATATTAACTTAGTGGCTCCGGTTCATTCCTAATGATAATTAAAGGCTTACCTCAACCAAAACTCTGGATCTAGACTTTCCAGAACCTTAGGGAGGTTTGGATCATGATCCAGGTCTGAACTTTGCAGCTCTACCCTATTTCTAATGATAAATGGGCATTTTCTCAAAAGTATTATGTGTATTACAGTCAGATCTAAAAGGATCCAACTCAGATCGGGGCCTCGTTGTGCTAGGGATTGTACAGCCACGTAGTCCCAGTACTATAGAACTTACAGAGTAAATAGACAAGACAGACAAAATACAGGAGAAAGGAAGTATTATCCCCATTTTACAGACAGGATGTTGATGAGAGATTAAGTCATTTGCATAAGGTCAGATTGGGAGCTTGTGTCAGAGCCATGGATTGAATCCAGATGTCCTTAATTTCCGTCCATTTAACACCGACTAGATCAAGGCAAAACATGTTGGTCAAAACTTTTTTTCTGGCAAAATGCAGATTCAGCAACTCCAACACATTTCATGAAGGCGCGTTGGTTTTGCTGACTCGTTTGTCTTGGCGGTGGGGGAATCAGAAAAAGTCAAAATGTTTCAGTTCAACATTTCCAAGATGAAACGTTTCCACAGGGGGTGGGGGTAGAAATCACTTTTCATTTTCAGAAGTTCCTTCAGTTTTATTTAAAATATATATTAAAAGGCTTTTTAAAAAGCTCAAAAATGGAAACACTTTTTTTTTAACCTTCTGATTCAGGAAAAAAATTTAAAATGCTCTTCCCTCAACCCGAAACAATTTTATTTTTATTTTTCAGAACTGCCAGAGAACCAAAAATCCATTATTTTCACAGCTCTAACCCTGGTACCATCCTTCCTTTCTATAACATAGGTACCTAAAAAAAATGGCATTTCACATAACCAGCAGCAAAGCTCTGACAGTAGCTTCCTACTGCATCAGAGTTATAACGACAATTAGCCATACAAAGAGGTTAAGACAATGCAGTTGTTTCCCTCTTGGATAGAAGATGCCAAGACAGCATGTGCTGGTGATGGCTACACTTTCTTAGCCCCTTGCTCAAATAATTCCATATGTAACCTCAAAAAGCTTCCTCAGATGACTGCGCCTTGCTCGCCAGCTCCCGGTTGGATCTGGGCGAGACAAACATTTGTATGAGATATACAAAGCCATTTAGCTGTCCAAAAGCTATCAGCACTTACATGCAAGGTTGAAGCCGGACAGATTCTGCTGTATTCAGGGCATCAAAGGGGATTATCTGGGAAATGATAACAGATTTTAATTTAGATGGGTACCGCAGACGGGGGAGAGAAAGCTACAGAAAGAAGCTGGCCGAGTTTGAGATGGTGAAAGAAAAAAGATAAGTAAAAGTCATGCCCAGTAATTTACCATGCTGACCATGACGTCTTATATTCTGCTACAGTGCCTTGCATGCTGCCTTCTGTATGGTACAGTCTTTTGCGTAGCATCCCCATGTACAAAATCCCTGGCCCTTTAAAAATTCCTAATAGACTGCCGAATGAATTCCATTGGATAAAACTGAGTTCTAGATTAAATATAAAGGGATCCCCTCCCTGAAGCAGAAGGGGAATTTTAAAGGGCCAGGACAGTCTCATGGTCTGCTGTACTCAAGAATGCGATTTCACGTGCTATTTCGGGACTTGAGTGCTACTTTCACCCTTACAGCCTAACAGCATGGCGGATTGGAGAGATCACTCCAGGATGGAGTACAGACCAGGAAGAAGTGCAGACTGGATTTTTCAGCCCTGGATGATAGAATAACAGTCTTTGGGCCAAACAGATGGGTGCTCCAAGCTGCTGCTGAAAGGGAGAAGGATCTGGAAGCTAATGATGGGTATCCCCCAAAGATTCCTAGAGGCCAGGAGAAGGTTAGACCACCAGGGCCTCCCCTGAAGGGTCCTGTGGTTGGAGTGCAGACAGAGCAAAATATCAGCTGCTTTTCATGGGACTATGCTTTCCCACCGCCAAAGAACTTGCACCTTTCTCTTGCAGGGTGGCTTCTTCCCAGATTTTTGCATTTCTAAGACAAGTATTTATAGCCATCGCAAATGAACACTATGAATAAAACTGAGTACAAGGGCTAGAAATAAGCATCACCCCAAATACAGACACTGCTGAAAGCCCCAGGGCCCAAGTATGGGGAGAGCAAAACTTCCTTCTGCTTCTTCCATTAGAGTTGGATTTCAGTTCTTCAGGCCAGATCCAGTCTGGTGTAGCTCTACTGATATGATCAGAGCTGTGCTGACTTGTCTGAGCTGAGGATCTGGTCCTACACCTCCCCTCTGCTTCCCCACAAATGGATTTAGGGCTAGGGAAAGACAGGAGAAGGAATCCTTCCACTCTACTCCACACTAATAAGGCCTCAAACTGAAGCACTGTGTCCAGTTCTGGGTGCCACATTTCAGGAAAGCTGTGGACAAATTGGAGAAAGTCCAGAGGAGAGCAACAAAAATGATTAAAGGTCCAGAAAACATGACCTATGAGGGAAGACTGAAAAATCTGAGTTTGTTTAGTCTGGAGCAGAGAAGACTGAGGGGGGGACACGATAACAGTTTTCAAGCACATAAAAAGGTCGTTACAAGGAGGAGGAGGAAAAAGTGTTCTTGCTAACCTCTGAGCATAGGACAAGCAGCAATGGGCTTACATGGCAGCAAGGGCGGCTTAGGTTGGATATGAGAAAAAAAACTTCCTAACTGTCAGGGTGGTGAAGCACTGGAATGAATTGCCAAGGGAGGTGGTGGAATCTGCATCATTGGAGGTTTTTAAGAACAGGTTAGACAAACACCTGTCAGAGATGGTCTAGTTATTACTTAGTCCTGCCTTGAGTGCAAGGGACTTAACTAGATGACCTATTGATGTCTCTTCCAGTCCTACATGTCCATGATCCTAGATTAACCACCTGGGAGACTGAATTCTTCTGTTTACAGAAGAACACAGACAAGAGGTCTGGAAGCTCCCTATGCCCACTGCCCTTCTAGTGGGCATCAACCTTCATCCAGAGAGAGGGGCGTTCCTTCTTCCATTTACTTCTTGACCTTGCTGCCAAACAGGCCCGAGTCCTAACCAAATGCCCATTGAGCAGGCATCTTTCCGTTGAATTCAGTGGGCACTGGACTGGGCCTCAGGGGCATAACAATACCCAAATCCAGAGCCCTTCTCCAAAGCACTTATTCAACCTGGGTCTTACCTAAAGTGGCCCCTCTTCCCATGCCTTGGCCCCTTTGGCCACCTCTCCAAAATATCCACCCTTGGTAATCAGTAGCAATACCCACCGGCACTGGGTTGGGGGAATGGACCCGGATCGGCTCTTTCCATCAGAACGAGTCTTGATGCGTGGCACGCAGCAGGTTTCAGCATGTTCTCGGTGCTACAGGAAACCGTGGAACTCCCACAAGGAAGCCTGCTCGTGAGAGCTCCTGCCCGTTTTTGCAGAGCTAAGACGTCTGGATAGTTCAGCTCAGAGACGGAGCATGAACACACCGACTGGATGCCAAGCCCCTCTAAATGTTCCAACCTTGTTCCGAATCTAAACCTTATGGCTGATCCTGTTAGGATGATGGACTGTACAATTCTCCCCCAGTAAGAGGGGAAGAAAGATGGAAAGCACCACCTGTGACAGGTGCCCGTCACGTCACTTAATGCGCTATTGGAAGGTTCACGGATACCACGGTGACGGGCGCAATATAAAAATCCGAACATCAAAGAACCAAAACCCACACCATCCCCAACATTGGGACAGTTTTGGAGCTGGCTCCAAACTTCGCACCTTTGAAAGCTGCTAGAGATGAGAGAGGAATAACAGATAAGACATCCAGACCATTGGGTCTATCTCTACATCCCCACCCAGGCTCAGACACTTTCAAAAAGCCCACCTGTCACTAATTGGAGCTAAGGGAAAATCCCCCCCCGAAACTAGACCTTGTGTCAAGTTGCTTTCTTGGCAATTAAAGTAATAAATAAAAGCAGAGAGACTCATTTCATTTTAATACAACAGCATGCAAATGGAGAGAGAATAGCACTGCGGGGAGGCAGGGGGCCATAATTAACCCCCCCCTTTTTTTTGTATTGTTTTTCAAACAGCTGATTAAAGTGCTTGTAAAACCTGCCACACAAAAGCACCAGCAAGAAGCCCCTCCACTCCACCACCCACCCTTCCGCTGCTAAATGGAATGAAATGGATTTTTCAAATGTCACGGTAGTATCCACTTAATAATACATTTTCCTATAGACAGGACAATAATATATATTTTAATCACTTTTCTACAGGCAAATAGACAGCATGGAAGCTCAGCCTTTGCTGGCGCTTGGAAATTATGAATTTTTCAGTAACCTTTTCTATTATTCATCCTGTGTTATTCCGTAACATTTCTGCATGAGGAATGCGCTTACCAGACACTTTATGAATCTCTTCTTTTATTTATTAAACAGCAAGGTGTCTCCCTACAACCGTCTCTTCATGTCCCCTTCCCACGGAAAGATGTTGGTTGAGGGCAAATAGGCCTGAGACATGTCTAATTACATCAAGAGTTATTCATAATTTCCTACCCGTAAGAGATTCTGTTTGAGCCGCCCATGTGCTGCAGCAAGCTTGGCTTCTCAGTGACTTTTCAGGGCAGGTCGGGGGGAGCAGAATCCAGTCTGGGGAAGTGGAAGGGGGCAATAGGGCTTGTCTCAAGGGGACACGCTTGTAAAATGCATTTCTAACATTGCACAGCTTTGGGTACCTTACAGCAGCATGCCCATGAACATGGGGGGAAGTTGTAAAGTAAGAGATGTTAGACACAGGGGAGCAGATCCTCATCTACCATAGGTCAGCACTGACTTCCACGAAGCTACGACAGCTGGGAGTCTGGCCTAGAGTTTTTCATTTGGTGAAAGAAATGTAAAGCCAGAGTCCAACATATGCTTATCCCCTGGGCTGATTTTCCACTGCCCTGCAGCTCGTGGCATCGTTTACACAAGGGCCAAGTGCTATCTGAGCTTTGAGCTTGGGTAAATGACACCATGTGTGTAGGGCAGGCCCTATGGTGGGTAACACACTGTATAGGCTAGACAGATCAATCACATTAGGGAAGAGAGATAGAACCCTTCGTACTCAACCAGAGCTGGGCGAAGAACCGATTTTTTGGTTTGCTCGCTATTGGAATAATTGAAGATCATTTTTGAGTTGAACTAAATATTTTTTTTTTGCCAATTCTGAAAGGGGGGGGGGATTTTATTTTAAGTAAAGGAAATTTCTAAATGAAAAATCAAAACATTTCATTCTGAAACTATGGAAGTGAAACTTCCCAATTTTCTTCTGAAATTTTTTAGGCTTTTTTTTTTTTTAACTGAAACATTCCGGTGAAATGAGCACAAATTCACACACTGTTTCAGTGCTGCTGAATCTGCCTTTGTTTTCACCAAAAAATGGTTTGGTAAGAAAATTTTCACTCAGCTTCGAACTTAGGCTTGGCAGAATTCAATTTGTATCTTTTTTTTTTTTACAGTGTTGACAGATAATATCAATGCTTATCTACATTTTCACAGGAGCACAAAATTTGTGGCTTTTAAGGATAATTTTTCCATTTTTATTCATTTAAATTTTCACAGTTGTAGGAACATTATCTCATGACAATAGATATTGAGATTCAATTATTAAAGCAGGCAATAATTATCTAATGACAGTAGATACGGAGATTCAAATAATTAAAGCTTTATAACTATTAAAACACAAATGGTCAACTGTCTAAATGGGCCATCTTGATTATCACTACAAAAGTTTTTTTCTCCTGCTGATAATAGCTCATCTTAACTAATTAGCCTCTCACAGTTTGTATGGCAACTTCCACCTTCTCTGTATGTGTATATATATCTATCTATATATATCTATATCTATCTATATATATATCTATATATCTTCTTACTGTATGTTCCATTCTATGCATCCGATGAAGTGAGCTGTAGCTCACGAAAGCTTATGCTCTAATAAATGTGTTAGTCTCCAAGGTGCCACAAGTCCTCCTGTTCTTTTTGTCAACACCATAGGTCAACATTTTAGCCTGAAATCCAACTCTAATACGTCCTCAAGCAGCTTTTTTCTCACTTTGCCTCTCTGTACATTTCTATGATCATCGATGGAAACTGTCTGTTTATTTCTGTGTATATGGTGAAATCAGCATTTATTGGCATTTACAGATACAAATCTAATCCTTCCAATCTCATCTATACTCAACCCCAGTTCTGTACTGCTGCCAATGAACCACTGCAAGTGTTGTTTCACCGCTCCCCCTAAATAATCTCACCCGATTGCCCCATTCTGAGCATCATGTGCTGTTGGGTCACAACCTTACACCGGGCCCAGAGTTGGACCCCTGCTAGAATGGACCCTCGGTACAGCCTGAAGGAGAAGTCAGACTCGAATTCCATCATGCCCCCTGGATTCTGACACATTCGGCCATTAGCAGGTAATGGTCTTTGAGCTCACCCCATTTACAACTGAGAAGATACATGTAGCTTCAACCCCATTTTTCAAAGGTGAAAATAGAAATTAGGCAAGAAACTTCTACCAATGGGACAAACTTTCCAGTGCACAAATAGGAATTGGGTTCCAGGCTGCCCTTTGAAAATCTCCTCCTAAATCTGCAAAGCGGTACCAAGCAATTGTTCCCAGCACGATCCTCTCCATGAAACACCACATCATCTCACTGGGACAGAACCAACGGCCATCTGGAAATTGAAGGGCCAGGCCTGACTCTTTACACATCCGTCCTTCAAGCACAATAAACCCTAAACTTATTCTAGCCAGTACTTTACCGTGACGAAATGCCGTATTGGATGGGTCTTTCTTTGTGGCACGACTGACCTCGGGTCTGTATAGGAAGAGGGGTGACCCCGGAAGTGTGAATGAGCATTGCCACCAGCAGACATAGCATCCCAATGTGCAGTAGAACATGCTGGACAGTCTTCAAATATGTCAGGGGCTGTTATAAGGAGCAATTGTTCTCAGTGTCACCAAGGGAGGACAAGACGTAATCGGCTTTATCTGCAGCAAAGGGAGATCAGGCCTAGGTATTGGGAAAAACTTTCTAACTATAAAGGTAGTTAAGCACTGGAGCTTAAGCACTGGGGAGATTGTGGAATCCCATCACTGGAGGTTTTTAAGAACATGATTAGACAAACACCTGTCAGGGATGGTCTAGGCATACTTTGTCCTGCCTCGGTGCAGGGAGATGGTAGACTTAACCCTGTTTCAGCCTGGGGGGTTGGACGAGATGACCTCTTGAAGTCCCTTCCAGTCCTATATTGCTATGATTCTATACCAGCTCACTGACATTATTCTCCTCAATTCAGTTTACCCTAAGCATTCCTTCCAGGAACAGCCACCCGCTTTGTGCTGTGCTTGCAGATGGCTTTTGAAGATGGAAATAAATGCATGATCCTAACCACTGTGGCTTTTTAGCAGGACTCAAATGAAACCCATGGGACAAATACCAAACAAAGGGCAGGTCTGGAATGAGAAAAGGCTTTCAGAGGGGGGTGGGGTGGGGCTGTGGTGAAATTATGAACTCCATTGCGTTCCACTGTGCTAGGGGACACTCAGAAGTCATATCTGTATGAGTCTGGTGCTTATGTGGTGGATCATCAGCTTCCATCATTTCCTTCCTCTGCAGTAAAATAAATAAAAAGTGTTGCAAAACTTTCCACTTCATCTGGTTAAAAACCAGTTTCTCCTCCTGTCAATTTTCTCTGAAAACAGCAGCCATCCTTCTCCTCACCCAGCACTGCCTGTCCAGATTCAGTGGGTTTGATTTTGTAAACTGATTAAAAGCTTCTTTTTTTTCTTCTTCTTCAGGAAATCACTTTTGTCCAGCATCAAAATGCAGCCACCTCTAAGCTGGAACAAGGCAGCAGAAATTGTCAGTTTTGGGAGCGGAAGTAAATAGCCTTCTAGCAGCTAGTTGAAATGTCAAGGGAAATTCCTTTGCATGCATCCTCAAGGCAAGCAGGAAGGATAGCCTTGTGGGCTGGGATTCAGGAGACCGAGCTTCAATTCTCAGCTTTGCAAGTCACTTAGTATCCCCATTTCACATGAGAAAACTGTAGCACCGAGAGATTATTTCCCTACCTAGCAAGGATGCTGTGATGATAAATTCATTAACAATTGTGAGGCATTTAGATGCTATGCCAATGAGGGCCTCAAATAATTAGATGGGCCAAATGCAATTGACAATGCTATGCTGGTGTATCTGTGACCTATGCTAACCCATTATTATTCCCACTTACTTCCTTGTGGCAGTGCCCAGGAGACCCTCTTATGGACCAGGAACCCATTGTGGTAGGTGCTGTAGGAGAACAGAACCATGTGGATCATTGTCTGTCTCTAGTAGTGCCTGGATCATGTATCGAGGTTTACGAGTCTGCTACTGGCTGTGAGCTCAGGTGTTTAGATCCATCTTGTAAACTGTTCCTATTTTTCAATTCTCTTTCCACCTCCCTATTTCTGTTTAAAACCTCAGAGTTTGCCCTTTTTTTTTTTTTTTTTTTAAATTCCCAGTCCATCACTGTTTCTGAATCTCTGGGAGGCGAACAGGAACATCATGGGAACTCTATGCCTCAATTCTTTCATCTCAGCCAAGACTGCACAAAGTGGCTCCTCCGAGTATCATTTATTCATGTGTGTTTTAGTGAGAGATGCTCTTGCTTATGATGGAGATGTCATTTGCAAAATAATCGGGTCCCAAGCTGATAAGAAGCAAATGAACCCCACTCCCCTGGGTTCATCCCCTCTAAATTATACATTTTTTAAAAAACTATTTGGCTAGTATGTATACCTGAGCACAGCACTTAAACTAATTCCAAGGTCCTTTTATATTATATATATAAACCATTCAGGTCTCTTGAATGTTGAATCTGTATTCCTAATTGGTTCTCATCAAAGGACCTCTTAGCCTTCAGCTGACGACGTCTCTGCACGGTGACAGTAAGTAACAGGCACCATCAGATAATTAAGCTGGTATTAGGTAGGGAAGTGGTGGTTTCTTTTTTGATCCCTTTCTTTGCTGCACAGGGAGTTGCAGACAGGTAGCTGAGCCTCCGGAGTAAGAGTGCGCTCCTCCCACAGGGTACAGTGAGAAAGGTACCAGTCAACGTGACTCAGGGAGGCCAGGGGGGGCGGGGGGGTGTCTCTTTTTCCCCCAAGAGTTATTCTTCGACCGGGACACTCATTAAGTAGCTGGATGGATGGAGATAACTGAGATGGTTAAACCATTTATTACAAAATAACATCCCTTATGAATGTCACCATTCTTTTGGTCAGCTAATGGTCCATGACTGGATCCTGATTCACGATGAACATAATCTTGTTCCTGGCTATTTACCTGGACAGCCTGCGATTATCGCTTTCAGGGTCATTCACAAAACATGTTGAGTCTCTGTTGTTCACGTGGCGTGACTGGTCATCTGAAATCAGATGCTATTGCTTGCCGTTCAGTCAGAAGCCGGAAACATTTTATGCAAGGGGCACATAGAAACATAGGGCTGGGAGGGATACTCAGAGGTCATCTAGTCTGGCCCCTTGAGGTGGGACCATCCATGACAGGTGTTTGTCTAACCTATTCTCTACAACCTCAAAGGCGCAACCTCCCCCGGCAACTTGCTCCAGTGTTTACTGATCCTTATAGTTAGAACGTTGTCCCTACTATCTAACCTGAACCTCTTTTGCTGCAGATTAAGCCCATTACTTCTTGTCCTATCTTCAGTGGACATGGAGAACCATTGATCACCATCCTCTTTATAACAGCCCTTAACTTATCTGAAGACTGTTTTCAAGTGTTCCCCCCCTCCACGTCTTTTTGTCTCACAGGGAACAAAGGCATGGGTTTGGTGTAGCTCTTCAGAAGAAGGATCAGTCACTCTACAACTTGTGAAACTTTGGGGATTTGCAACCATTTTCACAAATACCTGACAGTCGTCCAAATCCTCCAAAAGAACAAATCCTTCGGCTGTTCCAATATAGTGAACCTGCACTTTTATTTGCAAATGTACCTGTGAGACAGGGATGGTTATTTAAATCCCCAGCTCTAATGCAAAGGTTGTCATGTGAATTACAATGGCACCTAGAGGCCCCATCAGAAATTGGGACCCCATTGTGCTAGGTGCTCTGCAAACACACATGCCACTCGTTCTCCTGAAGAGAAGACAGTCTAAACAGGAGACAGAGAATGGGTGGGGAAACTGGCACAGAAAGGTGAAGAGACTTTCCCAAGATGCCACAGTAGTTCAGTGGCGGAGACGGGAACTGAATCCGGGTCTCCTGACTCCTAGTCCAGCTTAGTCATTCCCGAGATCACATATGTTTCACATCTCTAGTTCTGATGCTTCCAACGACAAGGCATTAACAATCTGATTATTATTTGTATTGCAGCAGCATCTTTTTTTTTTTCTCCCCCCCCAGACGTTCTTGTTAAACCCTGGATTTGTGCTGGAAATGGCCCACCTTGATTATCATACACATTGTAAGGAGAGTGGTCACTTTAGATAAGCTATTACCAGCAGGAGAGTGGGGTGGGAGGAGGTATTTTTTCATGCTTTGTGTGTATATAAAAAGATCTTCTACACTTTCCACAGTATGCATCCGATGAAGTGAGCTGTAGCTCACAAAAGCTTATGCTCAAATAAATTGGTTAGTCTCTAAGGTGCCACAAGTACTCCTTTTCTTTTTGTGAATACAGACTAACACGGCTGTTACTCTGAAAGTAGCATCTTGCAGTGCCAGTTGTGGACCAAGACTCCATTGTGCCAGGTGCTGCACAAGCAAAGGACGAAAAGATGGCCCCTGCCTCTAAGAGTTTACAGTCTAAGTATATCTTGCAGGTAATGGCCCAATACCCAGACAAGTACCAGAAGGTAGGCAACAGCATGCGGGGTACAGATACCTCGCTGCATATCTGGCCCCTGTGCATACGGAGTTAGGCACCTTGGGTGAGCCCAGATTTAGAGAGAATTCATATTTCATGCCCAGCGCTATCTATTTTTAAACTTTTAAATACATCCTCAGCAAGGAGATGGGACGAGAAGCGAGTCAGGCTCTGGCTGGCAGAGGGAAAGGTTTGGCGAGGTGATCCTAATCCCATAGAGCCCAGGGGCAGCCAAAGCAACAAGACAAAGCCAGAAAGAAAGAAGAGTGTACAGGTGAGTGAGGTGGGAGGGAAGCTAAAGTGTAATCAGAAGCATCAATGGCTCACCTTGTCTTTTGCTATTATATCTCCCAAGTGGGGAGAGGTGCGAGGGGAGGGGGAGAGAAAAGGGGGAAAATAGGTTGTTTCTTACAAGATGCTGGGGCACATTTTCCTGCTGTTTGCAAGGGCAGATGCTTGACACCTAGGGGAGGGAGTGCGCCTGCAAAATGGGACAAGATAAAATTACAAGTGACAGCTGAGCCTGTGTCTGAAATTACAATGCATTGTAAACAAGGGGACTTGCAATTCCAGCTGCCAGGCATGGCCAGTGATTGGCAGGGGCAGCGCAGTATCCCAGAGAGGACGGCTGCTTCTCGGCATCTGCATCCGGCCAGGGGCGGAGGAGGAAAGGCAAGGTGTGAGGGCCTCAATCTCACCGAGACAGAGGCAGAGCCAAACTGAGGTTTGTGGTTGAGATAAGGAGCCCCCACCTGCATGCTTTTCCTGTTTCTACCAACTCTGCAACCCCAGTGTCAACACCTTCCAAACCCCTGGCTCCAGAAAAGCAAGGGCAACTGTCATTTGCTCCGAAATGCATTTCCCCAGAGGACTGGGGTGGTGGCAAGGTGCTGGAAGTGAGGAGATATGAATAAGACTGGGATTTTTCAGCTTGGAAAAGAGATTACTAAGGGGGGATATGACTAAGGTCTATAAAATCATGACGGGTGTGGAGAAAGTAACTAAGGAAGCATTATTTAATCCTTCCCACACAACAAGCTGTCAGTCTGTAGAACTCTTTACCAGAGGATGTTGTGAAGGCCAAGACTATAACAGGGTTCAAAAATGAACTAGATAAGTTCATGGAGAATAGGTCCATCAATGGCTATTAGCCAAGATGGGCAGGGATGGTGTCCCTAGCCTCTATTAGCCAGAAGCTGGGAATGAGCAATAGGGGATGGATCACTTGATGATTACCTGTTCTGTTCATTCCCTCTGAATCACCAGGCATTGGCGATTGGAACAGACTTAAAAGGTGGCAATTTTGCAACAGAAAAGCTTCAAAAACAGACTCCAGTGAGAAACTGCTGAGCTTGAATTAATAGGCAAACTAGATACCATTAACTTGGGTTTGAATAGAGACTGGGAGTGGCTGGGTCATTACACATATTGCATCTATTTCCCCATGTTAAGTCTCCTCACACCTTCTTGTCAACTGTCTAAATGGGCCATCTTGATTATCACTCCAAAAGTTTTTTTCTCCTGCTGATAATAGCTCATCTTAATTAATTAGCCTCTTACAGTCAGAATGGCTACTTCCACCTTTTCATGTTCTCTGTATGTATATATATATCTTCTTACTGTATGTTCCATTCTATGCATCCGATGAAGTCGGCTTACGAAAGCTTATGCTCAAATGAATTTGTTAGTCTCCAAGGTGCCACAAGTCCTCCTCTTCTTTTTGTCGGAAGACAGGATACTGAGCTAGATGGACCTTTGGTCTGACCCAGTCTGGCCGTTCTTATGTTAAGTGACTGCACTCCCATTACATACTGGCTGGGCTCCCTGCTGCACAGCATCCCACATGCTGACCCCAATGTGGCTTTGACTGGGGTCACTTCATGGTGCATAATCAGCAGCCCCCAGGGAGCCTCTACCCAGCAAGCCCGACTCCTGTAATTTCCACAGGGTCTCCATGCTCTCTGCTAACGCACCGGTAGGTTTTACATGACAGGAGAATGTGATAAAGTAGGGGACTGCAAGGAAGTCTCCTCATCTGAACATACACTCAAGGGCACTTCAGAGACCAATAATGAGCGTATGAGGGAGCAGAACGAGATGAGAGCTTCCCTCAGAAGGCAAATCACAGCCTTCACCACCCCCTCCTCCTGACTCCCAAGCCACAGATTCCAGCTCCCTCTCTTTCTGACTCCTGCTGCTGAAATGCCAAACAAAACACTTCAGATGAAGCCATATGGCTGATTTTGTCCACTTACCCTCTGACTTGCTAGTGGCTGTCATGCCATCTTATGGGGCCATTAAAGACATCCCCTTCACCCACCCCATGCATTGTTGGCAAAAGGAGGAAAGTTAACTGGTGCTCTGCCATGTACAACTAGCTGTTATCAAGGAGTAACGAATTCCTGGCACTAGAGGCACAAACACAGCTGTTGCCAACAATCCCCAAGTAAGGGTCAGAGTAATGCTAGGCACAAAATGGTGGCATAGTTGGAAGGATCGTTGGATGAGAGATGTTGGATTCTCTCCCACTGACCCACGTTCTCCCTCAAGCCCCTTCTGATGCATCGTGAGCAGTTTGCTAACACATTGGTTCTCCCACTGTTCAATTCTTTGGGCCACCTCAGAAGAAACAGATCTTCCCCTGAGTCAAGCTCCCCTTTCCAACTGCCTGGGTCTCAAGACGCCTTGTCAGGGCCACCAGGGAGAGCTCATCCAAGCATCCCAGTCAAAGAACCACTGTGCAATCGTGGCCAACCCCAAGCATTCAAAAATCACGAGTTAGCCCTCCCCCACTCCGCAAGAATCATACAACTGGCACAAAAATCATGTGATTTTTAAAAAGGACTAATACATTTTTCATTTTTTTTTTATAATTTGCCTCCGGGTTTTTGACACATTAGGGGTCACGTTTTCAAACTTTTCTTGGCATGAGGGATAGAAACTTAAAAACAAAAACAAAACTGAGATTCTCAAGTAATCACAGGACTCCAGGATCTGGGGCTTTCAGGAAAAAACCCACCAAATACCACAAGACAGTGCAGTTGCAGGAGTTGGCAACGCTGAGACCATGTTGAAGGAGCCTTGTGGCCTCTCCGTAATGTAGACCTCATGACCCACAAAGGTGCAAGGTTTTGCCTGTTGCAATCAACCACCTGTGCCAGGTTCCTCCTCACGGCCAGCTGTTGGGCCCGTTGCCAAGAGAGCTGATCTGAGAAGAGAAGCCTCCATCACATTTACATGTGTATTGTCTAAAGGAAAATAGCCATCCCTTAAGAGAGCGCATCAGCTCCGGGCTTCTTCTCAGATGTTCCCAGTCTCCGCCTTTAAAAATCTGCCTCCTTCTCAGCCTTACAAAAAAATAGTCTCTAATTTACTTTTAATTTGTGCCTTCATTTCAAGAACAAAAGCCAGCATCAGTAAAGACGTCCCACCAAACTACCCCTTCTTCCTGGCAGGCAGCTGTGTTTCCTCAACACTCTTGCAGCTCTTCACTGCACTATCATTTTCTTTCCTTTCCTAAGATGACCTTTCCTGACAGCAGGTCTGATATAACACACTGGCAAAGTGTGTGCTGTGTTTCCTTCTACAGGCTGCCCCACTAGTGGAGACCAGCCCGCTACTGCACACGTGTGATGGGTGCATTGACATACTGGGTGCGCACAATGACTTGCAAAGCACACATTGTGTTCTCTTCTACTGGCACCTCTGCTTCAGTATACCAGCCTACTATTGCTACCAGCTAATGGAGTCATTCCTTCAGCTCAAGTGTCAAAGAGTTGCTGTATGGATCTTTTATTATTTATAGAATGTAGCACTCACAGGCCCAAACTGAGAGCAGGGACCTATTATGCTAGGCATTCAACATACACAAAGCAAGAGACAGTCCCTGCCTTGAGGAGTTTACACTCTAAATAAAGACCGTGTTGGACAGATGTAGGACTGAGGAACAAAGAAATTTAGCTGCCTAATGCCATACAAGAGACCTGTGGAAGTGCCAGGAATTGAATCCAGGTGTCCTCTGTATCCTAGTCCAGTGCGTTAACCGTCCTGCTTCCTTTCTGAGTATAAACATCATGACTTCTAGGTTCAAACTCTGCTGGTAACTACAGAGAGGTGGGAAACAGCTTTCTGACCCATGGGAATGTTTGACATTTCAGAAATGTTTCCATTTTGCATCAGGACGAACAAGAGACCTTTAAACATTTTTCATGAGAAATGAGAGGCACACAGACCACCAGCACAGCCAACAGCTTGGGAGAGAAGGCACTCACCTGGAATGTGGGAGAGGCAGATTCAAATCACTGCACTGCCTGATTCTTGTCCTCCCAGTCTAGGCGGGGCCTGAGTCATCTTTGGAGGATGAGCATTTTCCACCTCACTTTGGGAATCATATTTGGTCATTTAGGTATGTCTACACTGCAGCTGGGAGAGAACCTCCCAGCCCGGGTGAATGCTCACATCCTGTGCTAAAAATAGCTTTGTGGAGGCTTGGGCTAGCTCGGACCCAAAGCGTAGGGTGGGCTTGAGCTCAGATGGCTAGCCCAAGTATCCGCTGGGGCCACAACATCCATAATGTCCCGCAACTCTTCAATCTCTCCTCTCCTAGAGCCCGCTACCCACCACGTCCTCTTTGATTCAAATTCGGCCTAGCGATGAGCAGCTGTTAGAGGAGGAGGCCTGGAGGAGCCAAGAGACAGGAAAAGGAATTGCAGAGGGGGTGGAGGATTAGAGGGGACAAACTGAAGTTGGTGGGACTTGATGGCATGTCAGCTTTATACGGGAGTGCATGACTTCCAGCTGAACTGATCCCTTTGGAGCCAAAAGCCAGGCACCGAGCTCATATCAGATCTTACTTCAGTCCATCAGGTGGCGGGGAGAGAGAGCAAAAAAGAAAAAATAAACAAACAAACCTTGGAAAATCTTTTAAAGCTTGCGCAATTCTCCCTCGATGGTGCACCGTTAAAAGAGATGTTATTCCAGGGGGACCTTGTCAATCCATACAGTCAATGCTCTGGCACTTGAGTGGCAAAACAACTCAATAGCCTCGATTGACTGAGCAAAATTCTATCATTTTACCACTAAACAGAAAGAGGAAGAAAATGAACGGCTCACGTTGCATTTCCCTTCGCTAACTCTCCAGGCATGGTTTTCTGCACTCCAGTCCTCAGGGCTAGATGAGCTGATGCCTAATCAGATACAGAAAGATGAGATTATCTAAATCCCACCCACACGCCTGATCTTCTCTGTCAACTCTTCTCCCTCCCCGCCCCCCCCCCCAAAAAGGACAACCTCAGCAGCATATAAAAACAGCATCTTCTCCTGCTCAGAGCCTTGATTGCCACCTCCCATTGGATGAAGATGATGATGATGATGATACGGGATCTGATTAAAGATGCTCTGAAGGGACACTGGGTAATTGACAAGAACTTTTTGGATGTGTTGCTCTGGTCCATTTCCTAGCTAGGTCGATGCGTGGTTCAATCTTAAGGGCTCATTTTTTATTCCAAGTGTGCACGTACCCCGCTCTTCTTCATCAGCAGACGAGTTCTGAGATCTTGAAGCACCGAATGTTTCCCTCTCCTGTTGATTGGCCTCAGTGGCTCTTTGAGAGCTTCTGTTAAAGGCAGAAGTCTGGATGCACCCGGATGGTCTGTTTTCTACAGGGGATAGGAGGGGGTGCATGGAAACTTCAGAGCTTTTTGAGGAATCAGAAAATCATCATCTCTAAAAAAGATTATTTTTCCCTCCTCTTATGCACACCGTGGCATATTGGGCACGCATAGGATCTATCTGCTTCACTGTAGCTTCTGGGTGCCTCACCCACGTTTATTAGCTTATCTTCACAAAAGCCCTTTGAGGTAGGGAAAAGAAATCCCCTCCAGCAGTGCGGTGCAGCAAACAGGGCGCTGGACTGGGAGGGGAACTGGGACACCGGGGTCTATTCCAGGCTCTGCTGTGTGATCTCATTTAAGTCACTTCTCCTCTCTCCGCCTGTTTTCCTGCCTTGTCTGTTTGGAGGGTAACTCATCAGGGCAGAGACTGTCTATGTGTCTGTGCAGCACCCAGCCCGGTGATCGCAGCTGGGGCCTCTAGATGCTACCATAATATAAGGGCTAAAATAACAATGCCCCCACCAGTGCCTGGTGAGTCGTGCATCTGAATAACAGCATGGACCTCAGGAGACTGAGTACCATTGGCACAAGCTGGGCATAGTGCTGGAAGGAATCATGCAAACTTCCCCCAGACGGCTCTGCCAAATTAACCTCGGTCACAGAATATAGAATCATAGAATATCAGGGTCGGAAGGGACCTCAGGAGGTCATCTAGTCCAACCCCCTGCTCAAAGCAGGGCCAATCTCCAACTAAATCATCCCAGCCAGGGCTTTGTCAAGCCTGACCTTAAAAATATCTAAGGAAGGAGATTCCACCACCTCCCTAGGTAACGCATTCCAGTGTTTCACCACCCTCCTAGTGAAAAAGTTTTTCCTAATATCCAGCCTAAATCTCCCCCACTGCAACTTGAGACCATTCTCCTCATTCTGTCATCAGCTACCACTGAGAACCCCCTCCAGCCCTCCTTGCTATTCCCGGCCTGTTCCCCCAGACAGCTGTGTCAATCTACTGCATCCCCTGTGGTTCTATACTGGTCCCTGAGTGTGGTCCTAAGAGCATCATCCTGATTGACAGCACCCTCTGCTGCCTGGGGTACTACTCCCAAGCAGCTTTGTCTGTGCACTTCAATGCTGACCTGAAGCACCCCTGCTTTTCCAGCCCTGGCCCCCGACCCGGGCTCTGCCAGTCTGACTCCTGACCCCTAGCACCTCCTCCTGCTGCAGCCACTCTGCCCTGCACAGCTCTGGCGAGGCGGCTCGGTTCTAGCCTGCAGCACCCCCTGCTATTCCAGCCCTGTACTCCAACACAGCTCTGCCAATTAGGAGCAGGTGGAACTGACTGGAGATGGAATTTTGTTTGAGTCAATGCACTAAAGCCAAACTGTGCCTCTCTGCTGAGGGACTGAATTGACTTCTAAAGTCTCTTCTGTTCAAGGCAGTACCTGGCGGGACTTCTAATCACTGCCAATTGATATTCTAGTGAGCAGCTTTGGAAAATAATCTGCAAACAAGAAGCTGCAGGCTATGAAAGTCTCTTTCCTCTCCTTTGCTTTAGATCGCAGCTTAATAAAAACATAACACAAACTAAGGGATGAAACCATATTACTTGGAGCTGGTCGGGAATTTTTTGATGAAACTTTGTTGTGGTTGTCAGAAAATGACAATTCATCAGAATTGAAACTTTTCACAGAAATGTATCAGTTTCGATGCCAATTTTGTTGGCAAGTTTTCTCAGGTCCATGATGGAATTGCTGGAGGGAGAAGGAGTGGGAGAGAGAGAGAGAGAGAGAGAGAGAGAGAGAGACCAGAACAGCCAACAAGCTGGAGGTTAGGGAACTCACCAGGGATATGGAAGACCAGGGTTCAAGGCGCTGCTCTAAATTGGCGTAATTCAGAGCAGGGACTTGAACGTGGGTCTCCTACCGCCCAGGTGAGTTCCCTCACCACGGTACTATCAGCTTATTGCAAGACACGCCTCTCTCTCATGCTCTTTCATTAACAACTTTGAAAGGTCTCGTTTTTGGGCCATCCCAGAATGAAAACCAATGTTGAACCATCCACTTTTTCACAAAACGGAATTCTGGTTTTCCGGCCAGCCCTACTTAGCCCTTTGCCCAACCACATTGTCCCTTTAAGAGTATTATGAATTGGTTTAACATTAGACCACAGTCTACTGGGAAGACGGGGCCTTCCTCTGCTAATGAGGCCCACTTTTTCCTGTCAGGATTTGGCATGACAGTGGAGAAGAGCAAGCCAGCATGTAAAGATCTCTGAGTCCACACTGCACCCGTTGTAAAGATCAATATTAGGAAGCATTTTGGCTAATCTCCAGTAGTAAACACAAACACACACATCCTCATTCATCTTGCGAGTGGACAGGCTGGCCATTATCAGACACCAAAGAGACCTGGAGTATATCTGTCATGGGAAAAGCTACCAGCCTGGGAGAACAGTCTGACACATCAGTCAGTTTACCTCAGTCAACCATGCGATGCTGAAGGAGCTTCCTGTAACGGTGAGAGGGACAACAGGTCTTCGTCTGCTCCCACTAGAGTCACGAGGATCATTTTGCCACTGCCTTCACCATGGGCAGGGTCCAGCCCTCTCACAGCCAGATCCTGCTCCCAGCAGCAATCTCATTTGAGGATCTCAAAGTGCTTTACAGAGATCTTTGCATCAACCCTATGACAAGTAAAATATCATTAACCCTAGTGTATGGGAAAACTGAGGAACAGAAGAGCGAAGTGATTTGTCCAAGGCCACACAGAAATTCAGAGGCGGAGCTTGGTGTCCAAATTGCTATTACTATGTGTATGGTGATAGCCTCTAGCAGCACTGTTCATGGACCAGGACCCCAGTGTGCTAGGCACTGTACGCACGCAGAACAAAATGATGCTCCCCGCCCCCAAAGAGCCTGAAGTCTCTCATTTCAGAGAACGTCAAAAGCTGCTGCAGGTGTAACCAGCTTTCCATTAACATGACGCATTGAGGGACTTGCATACATGAATGGGCCTCAGACACCAGTGTAAAAACCAGGCTGGGCAGATATTAACGGAGGTTTCTTACAGCTCAGTTTAATACGAACACATAGAACATAATCCACCTCTTGCAGAGAGACAGCACAGGCCTAGGCAGCACTTCGGGCCCACTTAAGGCTCGAATTTGAGACCAGAGGTGAGACTTAAGTAGCGGAGAATTTCACTACACAGGGGAGAATTTCACTCAGAGTCTATCACCAGAGGACCTCCTCCCTTTGTTTTCCCTTGTTCTCTATTGCTTTATGCCATGTTTTTGTTTAGATTGCAAGCTGTTCAGAGGCTTTATCTTTCCTGGACTCTTTAAAGGGCTTAGCACACATTTGGGTGCTGTAAAGAAATGCAATAGAATAATATGGCACTTTGCAACCTGCTTATTTACTGTAGTGTTTGCTCTCCTTAGACACACACAGGGGGATCAGTCAGGGCTACCCCTCAAAACTTAGCCACCTCTGGGGTGGAACACTGCTGCTGTTTAACAACTCACAGCAACATTACACAGCTTTTGAAAAGGACGCTGTATCCAGTGGCCCTATTTCGAAGCCTTTGGCTAGCTCTCTAAGTGGGAGGGGATTTCACCCAGAAAGCAGGCATGAAAGGCATGTTAATGCAGGCAAAGACCACCTGCCACACCCTGTTGAACTGTGTGCGCCCTACCCTGGCCTAGAGTACGAGCTGTTCTCAGGCTATGTCTACACTGCAGATGGGAGGTGGGATTGCAGTGCATACCCAAACCAGCTTTGATCAACCTAGCTCATTAGAAAGAGCAGTGGCGCTAAATGCCCGAGTACATACCCAGGGTCCAGGGTGGGCTAGTACTCAGGTGGCTAGGCCGTGCCATGGCCCATGCTGCCAGAGCTATTTTTAGCAAGCTGGCTCAATCAAAGCTAACTCGGGTATGCCGACATGTACTGCAGTCCCACCTGCCCACGGCAGGGTAGATGCACCGTCAGGCTCTCGGTGGAAGAGGCCCACCCATCTGGAAGGTGGAGGTGGGTGGGGGGCAGATGGCTGCCAAACGCTGAAGGCTGGCACAGAGGCACTCCTGTGGCTGAGCCTCCCTCCTGAACAATTGGAGTTATGGGCACCCAGCACCTCCCATGATCAAGCCCGAAGGCAGGGAAGGAGGAGACCCAAGCACCACCTCGCACAAAAGCACGGCCGTGCTGGAAAATTGCTGAAACAAGAGTACCAGCGCGATCGCTCACCCCAATCAATAGAGAGTGAACAGAAAGCTGCCGCAATGACTTCAAATAATTTTTGCTCCCCTGGAAAATGTATTTGCTCCCACTGCATATTGTCTTTTTGGGAGCAGTTTAAGTTGGTTCATTTCACACAGTAAATTAACCTGCCTTCTTTATCAGGAGATACTTATTTGGTGTCAGGCCCTGACTATTATATTGAGTACTGCATGTTGGCGCACCAGCTATTAAACTTTCTCTCCTTGCTATGTGCACGCTGAGCAGAAAGCACGGCTAGGACAGAAGACCTAGTAGCATTTGGAAATAATGGCTCAATCATTTCTAAACACCACTGCTCTTTATTGTTACCACCTCGCTAGCGAGTTCTCCCAAAGCAAAGCTATTTTAGATATATAGAACGAACAGCAAGGCGGCTGGAGCTTCGCTGGGTTCAGATCCTTCCAGGGCTGTTTGAGTGATGTACAACAGAGCAGCTCTGAGTCTGAATCCAAAGGTGACTGCTCACAATTGGCAGAGCCCACTTCCTGTTGGGAAGGGAGACAGAGACAGGACACTTAGGAGTTAGAGGTGGAAAAGATCTACTGAAGCATCATAATAGAACTTTTCATGGGTAGATGTCAAAGAACTTTACAGAAGGAGTAAGTATAATTATTTTCATTTTACAGATGGGGAAACTGAGGCATGGAGTGGCACAGCAAGACAAATAGAATCAGGGTCTCTCAACTTTTACATCCCATTCATCTCTTGAGGCAGGATTATTTGCCTGTGCTTTGCTTACCCTTAGTTTTAAATATGTCAGGTGTGTCTTTTGTTTTCCCAGGGATTCTGTTTCACAGGCTAATTGGTCTCCCGTTGGAAAGAGAAGCGGCCAGATGAATCCTTGCCCTGTGCTCCTTTGGCACGAAGCAGGCTGACTGAAACAAGCCCATGGTACTGGAGGAAACTAGCAGGGACATCCCCATACCCAGCAATTCCGCACTCCCTCGAGGCCTCTGATACAGGGTAGCAAATTAGCAGTTTCACCAGCCTCAAGTGTTCACAAGCCAAGAGTCAGGAGCCAAAAAATCCAAGAGATTGGCTTAAAAAGACATGACTTTTTTTAAAATATTTTTTCTTGTTTTGTACCTTCTTGGGTCACATTTTCCTGCTTTTCTCCTCAGCCACAAAAGTTAGAAACTTAGTGCGTCTTTTTTAATGAAAACTGAAATTCTCACATAATCCCATGACTCCAGGAGCAGAGGCTTTGAAAGGGGAAATATCACAATGGCAGCCCCCACAGTCTGTGAAGAGAGAAGCTGCATGCAGCATTATCTTTCTGTCCCTGGGCTGACTTCAGTGTCAGTGCAGGGGTGTCGCTCATTACCTCCCCAAGCAGGGATCAGCTTGAAGTTTCTTTAAAGTGGTTTCCCTGGGGTCAATGGAATCTCAGCTAATGTCCCTCAGAGGTGTTCATGATAATCTGTACGTTCTCTGCCAGGGCAAAATTATGCCCTTTTCCACATCAGATGTCAGAATATTTCCACTTGCACAAAGAGGGGCCTCGGGCAATCCTGCCATCTGATCCATGCAAACGGCTCCCTGTGCTTGGGCAGAACTCCATCAAATTCAATTCCTACAAAATGTAAGGGGGTCCCTGCAGGGCAGGTCACAGGGCAGGGTCAGGCCCATATTTTGCAGCCAGACACTCTGCCTTTCACAGCCAATGAGGCAAATATTTGCAAAACTCCAAGGAGGGTATAATGACTTTTGGGAAGTATGGGGTTGCTTTTTGGCCACCCCAACAAAATGATTATGTGGTGTTGCTATAGCACCATTTGTCCAAGGATCTCAAAGCACTTTACAAACAAAGAAGTCCTACCCTCCCCCCCCCCCCGACCCCAAGTACACATATATTGCACCCTAGTCTAAAGAAGGGCAAACTGATGCACATAGCAGATAAGCAACATGCTCAAGGTCACACAGCAAAGCAGAATCAAAGTCAGGAGTAAAAACTAGAGGGGAAATTCTGGCCTCATTGACGTTAACTGCAAAACTCCCATTAATTTCAACAGGGCCAGGACATTACCCCAGGAGTCCCGACTCTCAGTCCTTCCTGCTCTAACCACTAGGCCCTACACCCTGCTAAAGTTGTCCAGGCAGATTCTGCTTCTGATGTGAAACACCTCATCCATAGGCCTTTCCCCCCTTGCCAGGGCTCTTAGAAGCTACACAATCCAGCTGTTTCCCATTCTATTCTGACTCCATGCCCAGTTTAGCAACTGACAAATGGCACCGATTAATTTCTATCCCTGACTCCTAACTTGGGTGCTGCTGGCATTTTGATATTTCCCTGTGAGATTATGCTTCATATAATGAATTTTTCCCCACACTTCTTTTGGGGGGTTTTTTTTGGTCTATTTGCTTCACCTGCTCAGTCTCTAAACTCTGGCAACTCCAGGCATGTACCCGATGCAAGATGAATTGTCCGGAGACTCGTGGCGCATCTTTCTTTACACTTCACCTCTTTCCACCACGAATGAGAAATAGGCTTTTCCCTCATCCATCATAAGTCAGCGTGACAAGGCTGTCACTCCTAAGCACTGCATCACTGTATCATCCTCCTCTTCGTCCTGCTTCGCTGAACAGTCTGGCTTTCCTGGGAGCATCTGGGACCTTTCAAAAGTGCTTTAGATTGTATCAGGGATTTAGGCACCCCCCAAAAAACGGAGAGAAAGTTATATTCAAATTATTTTCTCCTCACCTCTGAACTGCACCCTGGTAACAGCCCACAAGCATCAGGAATGGTTAGCGATGAGGAGAACGGAGTCATTTTGCAGATGGAGAAACTGAGGCACACAGCGCATACATGACTCTGCCCTCAGTGACAGCTGGGAATAAATCTCCAAACCTACTGGCTTCCTGCCCTGTGCCTAGTCAATGCTCCCTTACTAACCTTCTCTCAGCTGCACACTGAGCATGAGGAAAAGCAGCAGAAGCATCACAGCTGGTTCAATTAACAGGGACTTCCAGGAGGAATCTAATCCTGGCAGGAAAACCATCACTAGAAGTTTTGACTAAAAGTTAAGAAGTGATTGGAAGTCAGGACTCCTGGGTTCTGCTCCCAGTTTTGCCATTCCCTTGGGTGGGACCTGGAGCAAGTTCCCAGCCTCTGTACCTTTGGAAAATGGGGACCAGACCTATCACTGGAGGAAGGTCATGAGATTCAAAATGCTTTGAGATCCTCAAATGAAAGGCGCTCTGTGCGAATGCCAAGGAGAGCTGTGTGAATGACAGGTTTGTCGGTTTGCTGACCGTTCTGAGAAAAAAAACCCCACGTTTCCAGTCAATTAGAAAACACATTTTTTTGTTCAATCAAAAAGTTAAAAAAAAAACAGGCGGGCGGTCATTTCAACAAGAGAGAACCATTTTGTCTCAATTTTGGCCATTTTTTATTGCGTCAGGGCTTTTAAAAAAATAAATGTCATGGCAATTTTGAAACTAAAAGTCATTTCAAACCATAAAATTGTAACATTTTTATGGAGGGGGGGGCAAGTTGCGACTGTTCTCCCCCCCCCCACCCCAAAATGAAAAATGTGGCTACATTTGCAAAGCATTTTGGTGTCACTGAATCTGCATTTTTCACTGCAAAAAAAGTTTGGCCAAAAATTTGCACACAGCTGTATGCGACTGAAGGAGACCTTTCCCCTTCCTGCTCATGTACCCTAGCGTGCATGTTTCCAACACCACAAGTCCCCTGCCTTCCACCTCAGTCCATGTTCACTGAAAGAGGTGTGGGACCTGGGCTAGTTGATAGTTGCATAAAGGCACCAGAAGGAACATGACCCCACACGTGGTTTTGTCGAGAAACCGCACAGCGCAACACAGAAGCAAGTATGTTTGCATGAACAGCTGCAAACCAAAGACACTCAGATGCGTTCAGTTGGAATAGAAGGTGGGGTTGTACTGACAGCAAAAGACTCGGAGCAAGGCGTGCTGGCTCATTCTTGGATCAACACTGACCTTCCTGCGTGACTTTCATAGAATCATAGAATATCAGGGTTGGAAGGGACCTCAGGAGGTCATCTAGTCCAACCCCCTGCTCAAAGCAGGACCAATCCCCAACTTTGAGCAGTTTCTTCAAGTGAAGTTTACAAAAGGGGCCTCAAATTTTTGGTGCCTCAAGCTTTTGGGAGCCCAACGTTGGACACAAAGGGTGAAATCAGGCCCTGCTGATTTCACTGGGACCAGGATATCACTCCATGAGCCTAACTGGCATAGATTTTCAACATCTGCAGCTCCCACTGGCTTAAGTTTGAGGGGTGGGTGCTTAGAACGTCTGAAAATCAGACCCTAGATGTTTAAAGCTATCCATCTAGGTACTTACTTGGTCCCTCAATGCCATACTCTCGGTGCACCGCAGTCATCAATACATTTTACCCTCACCCCTGTGAAGCACAGAGGGGTTTATCCCCATTTTATAGATGGGAAACTGAGGCATAAAGTTGCTTACATGACTTGCCCAAAGTCACACAGGAAGGCTGAGCTGGAATTAAACCCAGGTCTCGAGTTCCAGCCCAGTCAATCTGCCCCTCTTTCTCTGGGCACCCCCAAAATGGAGCAACTCAAAATTAGAGAGAACTTTTGAAAATCTGGGACTCAGAACCTCGCTAAGTAACAGTTTCCCTGTCTCTAAAATGGGGATAATATATCAGAATTGGTTGGGAAAAAAAATTTACAAAAAGTATGCGATTTTAATGAAAAAAATCATAAAGTTTGACCAACTCCAATAATGACACCCCTGCGCCAGGGAAGAGCTGGGCTGCTTAGCTCATTAATGCTCCGAGGTCCATCTTTGCAATAGATATGCAAAGTATAATCCTCACTGTGAACAGCAATGTTAAGTGAGATGGGCACTGAGGGGTTTCATGGGAACTCTTTGTGGGGCATGAGGGAAATGGAGAAGAGTACTTCGGATTCAAGTATATGGAGAACAAATGTGATCCAGAATTGAGAGCGAATTAACACAGGAAGATGGGCGCCAGCTGGCATGTTAGAGTGCCACAACCTCTTATCCAATAGAAATACAATACCAAATACTCGGCTGCTGATATTATACCCCCAGGCAGATGGAGAAAATAAATAGCGCATGATTACTTGATAGAATGTGCCAGTTTGGAGCAGATATTACAGCGATGCTTCTGAACAATCGACATGTGGAACAAGATTCAACTTACACTATGATTGTGCAGGACACAATTTTTTTGATGGAACTTATTTGTTATCGTAGATGCACCGCTCAATGGGGGAGTTATTTCAGTGTTGAAGAGAAACTGACGAATGTGAAAACTGCTCACTGAGCCTCTCCTATTGGACGAATGGCGGGGAGAGAGGCAGGGGAGGGAATCTATGTAGCTAAGATGGACTTAGTGGAAAAATGGGAAAACAGCAACTTTATTGCAACACAACTTTCATTGTTGATGACACGAACAGGTGTTGTGTGGGAGAGCTCACAAACATTTACATAACCCGCTCTGCTTATAATTATGCTATGCTGACCCTGCAAATAAAAAAAAACATAATTTCTTTTAAGACAATGGTGTGCTATTAAAGATGCTTTGGCAAAGCTCTGCAGATAGCTCGGTCCTGGGTCCTGCGGGTCAGCAACGATGTACGTTAACAAAGCTGTGCAGAAACCAATGACTGGAATAGCAGGGGTGGCTGGCCAGGATGGAGGTGTACTGGCAGCGCTGTCAAAGGAGCCCAGGACTGGAACAGCAGGGTCAGATGGACATTTGCCTAGTTTCAAAACAGCAGGCCAAGCTGCAGAGCATCTTTAAGTGAACAGTGGAGGGGGGACTAGTGGAGTTATTTCAAGTCAGAGCTCTGGTGCCCTGTCAGACGCGTGAAGACGCTTGCACAGGATCGTACAGTGCTATATCTGGAGCCAATCAAAGCTACCAGACCTATACTTTGAATATAAAAATCACACGGATGCAGAGATGGACGCAAGCTGGAAAGTTCAGGCCTCGATCTGTACTCAAGGGTATTCTGAGGTGGGTTTTGGATTTGGTCCCCTATCCAGGCATAAGGTACGGAGAGATGCTCATCATAAACCCACCCATGCTCAGTGGCAGGAGGCTAAACATTATGCTGCAGGAACACACGCCAACTTCTCAGCTATTAATCCAATCTTGGAAAAGCAAAGGGAGAAATTCACCTTTTTTCCCCAGCAACAGACCCGCAACTATCATGTAAAAAAAATAACCATCATTATTAGATTTGTATGCCATGTTGTTGTATCCAAATTGGTCCAAGGATATTAGAAAGACAATGTGGGTAAAATAATATCTGTAGTGACCAACTTCTGTTGGTGAAAAATACAAGCTTTCGAGCTTACACAGAGCTCTTCTTCAGGTCTGGGAAAGGTACCAAAAGACGTTTGTCCAGTACCCAACCTACCCTAAAACTCTCTTATTAGATCTGGTCAAAATTTTATTGATTGAACCACTGGAAAATGCTGATTTGACTAAACTGAAATGTTTCACGGGAACATATTGATTTTATCAAATTTTTCGATGACATATTTTCAAATGGTTTCATTTTTAAGACCAAAGCAGTTTGTTTCAGCTTTACCCTTTCAGCTGTAATATGTAAGTCAATCATTTTGACTCTATCCAAATGAAACATTCAATAATAACGTTATGATGTTCCTGAAATGACCCTTTCCAGAACTTCTCTTTCCTGGGAAATGTCAACTTTTTGATCCAGTTCAAGACGGAAAGAAAATTGGAACTGTTGGTATTTCCAATGGAACAGCAATTCTGAATTTCATCCAACTCTAGTCATTACCCAGGGTAAAGCTCAGGAACTTGAGAGGTACTGAAGGCCATCCCCTTCCCTCAGTTATTCCCAATGATCAGCAAAAGCCAGTTCAGAGCCTTACTATTCTTTATTAGGACACCTCTCTTGCCAGCACTAAGCACTACCTCTGTGCTTCCGGCATGAGTGGGGGGTCACCTTGAGATCGTGCTGCCAAATCATAGCGTCATAGAAATGAAGGGCTGGAAAGGACCTCAAGGGGTCATCTAGCCCAACTCCCGGCGCTGAGGCAAGGCCAATAAACCTAGCCCAGGCCTGACAGGTGTTTGTCGAACCTGTTCTTAAACTTCACTGATGACAAGTCCACAACCTCCTTTGGTAACTATTCCAGAGCTTAACTATCCTTACAGTTAGAACATTGTCCCTACTACCTAACCTGAACCTCCCTTGCTGCAGATTGAGCCCATTACTTCTTGTCCTACCCTCAGCGGACATGGAGAACAATTGATCTCCGTACTCTTTATAAACAGCCCTTAACATATTTGAAGGTATGAGGTGCCCCCTCAGTCCTCTTTTCTCAAGACTAAACATGCCCCGTTTTCTAACCTTTCCTCACACGTCAGGTTTTCCAGACTTATCATGTTTGTTGGTCTCCTCTGGACTCTCTCCAATTTGTCCACAGCATCCTTAAAGCGTGGCACCCCGAACTGGACACAGTCCTCCAGCTGAGGCCTCACTAGTGCTTAGTAGAGCAGGACAATTACCTCCCGTGTCTTACACCACTCCTGCTAATACACCCCAGAATGATATTACCCTGTTTTGCAACTGCATCACACTGTTGACTCATATTTAATTTGTGATCCCCTATTGCCCCCAGATCCTTTTCAGCAGTACTACGATCTAGCCAGTTATTCCCCATTTAGTAGTGGTGCATTTGATTTTTCCTTGCTACATTTAGCACTTTGCACTTGTCTTTACCGAGTTTGATCTTGTTAATTTCAGACCAATTCTGCAATTTTCAAGGTCCTTTTGAATTCTAATCCTGTCCTCCGAAGTGCTGCAAACCCTCCCATTTTGGGGTCATCCACATACTGTATAAGCAAACTCTCTACTCCATTATTCAAGTCATCAGTGAAAATACTGAATAGTACCAGACCCAGGACTGACCCCTGCAGGACTCCATTACATGCACCCTCCCAGTTTGACAGCAAACCATTGATAACAACTCTTTGAATATGGTCTTTCAAGCAGTTGTGCACCCACTGTGATGTTGCACCCAATAATGCTTTATAAAAATATGCTTATGAGTGTAAATATGACATAACTGGAATATGTTTTATGCTAGATATACCATATAACATATCTTTACAAAGGTTATGATCTACTGAATCTATTCATCCTATCTGTATGCATGTATCATTTTTATATCTGAAGTTATGAGCGCTGGCTCGCTCTATGCTTGTATTTAAAGTGTTTGCTGTAGGAAACACATAAGGCAGATTTGGTCAACATAGCGTGAAGGGGTTATTCAAGTAAGTGGGAGCACTGAGCTAACAATGCACCTTGAGAGACGCCAATCCACATCTGAGCTTTCCTGGGAACATTCAAACTAACATGTAAACAGTGGCGTCGGCCTGTAAAGAATTGAGTCGTGCATGGACATGTGACTTGCCCATGTGACTCCAAAACTCCATCTTGTAGCTGTAATTCTCCACAGGAGAAAGACTATATAAGGCCCTGGAAAACCCCTCCCTTTGGTCTTCAGCTGGCTCAAGAGATAGCCTCTCCACCCCAAAGAGATGCCTGAAAGAAACTGGAACAAAGGACAGTAACTACGGGGGTGTGAGCGATTGCTGGACCCAGACTAGGAAGAAGTCTAGTCTGTCAAAGAAGCATTATTGGAACATCTCTGAGGGGGAGATTTACCTGCGTTTAGTTTCCTACTGTATTAGGCTTAGACTTGCGTGTTTTTGTTTCATTTTGCTTGGTAATTTACTTTGTTCTGTCTGCTATTACTTGGAACCACTTAAATCCTACTTTTTATATTTAATATAATCACTTTTTACTTAGTAATTAACCAGAGCAAGTATTAATACCTGGGGGAGCAAACAGCTGTGCATATCTCTCTATCAGTGTTATAGAGGGCGAACAGTTTATGAGTTTACCCTGTATAAGATTTATACAGAGTAAAACGGATTTATTTTGGGTTCGGATCCCATTGGGAACTGGGTATCTGGGTGCTGGAGACAGGAGCACTTCTTAAGCTGTTTTCAGTTAAGCCTGCAGCTTTTGGGGGACGTGGTTCAAACCTGGGTCTGTGCTTGTAGCAGGCTAGTGGGTCTGGCACAACCAAGCACGGCACTGAAATCCCAAACTGCCAGAGAAAATGGGCTTAGAGGTAGTCTCAGCACATCAGGTGGCAGTCCCAAGGGGGTTTCTGTGACCCAACCTGTCACACCACCTTATAGTAATTTTATCCTAAGTACATTTCTCTGGTTTACTTATGCTAATGTCACCTGGAGCAGTGTCAGAAGCCATACTTGAATCAAGATAAATTATGTCTACAGTTTCCCCCCATCACCTAGGCCAGTAATCCTATCAAAGGAAGAAATTAAGTTGGTTTTGGCCTGATTTGCTCTTGGCAATTCCACATGCCTGGGATGCACACATGCAGGAACTCTGCAGCCTGGCCACGTGCCTCATGGTGCAAAGGTAGTTTTGGTGGCTTCAGAACCATACCGCATCATAACTGTTTATGTCCAAAGCTAGGAAATCAAGGGAACAGCGGAAGTCAGATCTCTGTGTTAAGTGCCGAACCCCTATGCTTGTTTCCATAGCAATTTCAGGTGACTTAACTCCAAAAGCCATCAAGACAACTGGGTATTAGACCATGAAAAGACCAGTTTAGCAGAGTAAGACTCAGGGCACTTGGGTCCAATTCCTGGCAATGCCACAGACTCCCTGTGTGGCCTTGAGCAAATCACTTAACCTTTCATTTCTCCATCCACAAAATGAAGACAACAACATTTTACTCTCTCACAAGTCTGCTCAAATATTACGTTGATGAGGCTCATATAAGCATCGTGAAGGATTAGTGTAGAGAACGACGAACCTGTGGCCTTTGCAAAGGCGAAACACAGGTGACAATCACACAGAGAGGTCTACACTAGAAATTCCCACGTGTTTACAGGCCATATCATTAGCAGATAAAGTATCTCTATGTAGTCTAAGGTTACTGACTGATATGCGGGAGAGGTCAGTGGTGATATCGATGAGATGAGGGCCATGTTAACTCTTACTTGGGTGTGCACAATTATTAAACTCATCACCAAGACCCGGAAAGGGATGTTCCAGAGGGATGCAATATGGTCACAGTGGACCTGAAACCATACAAAACTCTGCTGGGCTTTGGGGTTCTGTGGCAATGAATAAGGGCTCCCAAGTCAAAGGGACAGATCTGGGTTTGGAGCAGGAACACTGCAAAACCCTAAAATGATTGTATCTGGAGTTTGGGGGCCTATCATAAAGAAAGGGGCCATTTGCAATAGTAAGTTCCTGGTTACTATTTGAGCACTTCTGTGCTGGGGCCTGTGGCTAGCAGAAATCCAAACCAGGATCGTCCTTTTTTATTATTATTTAGCAGAAACAATGAGTTTGTGCTATACATCACATAAACAAACAGGGTCCTTAAATCAGGTATGCCATCATGGGCTACAGAGGTGCACAGAGATACAAGCTGTGCGAACCAGCAGCCAAGCAGACACTACCTGCATGGGTGAGCATTCCACAAACACAATGCAGAATCAGGCCATCGGAAGAGACGTTCATCGAGTGTTTAGAGCCAAGAGTAGGTGACCAGATGTCCCATTTTTAAAGGGACAGTCCTGTTTTTGGGGACTTTTTCTTATATAGGCGCCTATTACCCCCCCCACCCCCGTCCCGTTTTTTCACAGTTGGTATCTGGTAACCCTCGCCAAGAGGTGTCTAAGCACCCATCAGGTGACAAGCAATCTGTCTCCATGTGTCCTGCAGTAGAATACCAGGGAGAGCTCCTAGCCTATAAGCTCTTCTTTCATTCCCAAGATAAGTGGCTCAGCTGGAAAGATAAGATTTAACTATGTTTGCTTCAAAGCCCCAGAATGAGCTGCCCCTGCCTGCCAAGAGAGATTGATTTCCTAAATAAGTTATAAGTCACCTGAAATTTCCCCTGGCACACGTGGGAGGGGGGGAGGGGGGAGGAAGAGAGAAAGAAAGTGGTAAGCATGTTATTCCATTAGGGCTGACGCATTGCCAGGGTATTTAAGCAGGTTAGTTATCTGGGACATTTCTTAAACATAATGTTTGGGTTTTTTTTTTAAATGTAATCTCTATATAATGATTTTTCCACCCCTAAAATTTAATCTCTGCTTTGCTGCATTATCGGCTCCATAGCAACTGATTGCTTGACTGATGCAGCTTTGTGCTGGTCTCGCAGGATGTAATTGCGGATAGGCAGTTGCTGGTTAAGGGACTAGGCTAGTGGTTATTCGGGGCTCCTGGGTTCTATTCCTCCTGCTGCTGCTAAATCCCTGTATAGCCACAGATGAGACATTTCACCTCTTCCAGTCTCCATTTCCCCTTCTGATGGGTTGTGTCGATGCTTAGGCCATTACGGTGTGAAGTGCACTATCTTAGATACTGATCTGAGCATCTCATGATCTTTAACATAGTTACAACATCCCTGTAAGATATCATTGCCCTGTTGGCCCCATTGTACAGATAAGGTACTGAGGCCAGAGATCCAGTGTCACACGAGAAGTCTGTGGCAGTGCAGGGAATTGAAAGCAGGTTTCCTAAGACCCGGGCTAGCACCTTAACCACTGGGTCATCCTTTCTCTCTATTCAAAATAGGGCTCTTGTGACACCTGGACCTTTTACTGGCCCTCTGCATAGAGGTGAATACGACTATACTGTTTGCAAAGCACTCTCAGATCTTTGGATAAAAAGAGGCACACAGAGCTACAAAGTATGATCATTAGGGTGTTCCATAGGAAGGATGCTTTTGCATCCTCCCCAAGAGGATGAAGATTTAATTTCCCCTGAAGAATCTTGTTCCTGTGATTGTTAACAATATGTTACATTTATAAAGCAATTTCTATATTTGAAGAGTCTCAAAGGGACATGATAAGTTATATGTCATTATGCAGAAATCGCTTCTCCCATCACTGCAGTGCAGCCCCCTCTGGGCAGAACTCAGCAGCTGGTTAATATCACTTGGCAGCACTGGACAACAATTTAGAACAGAGTAAGTAGAATAATACCATTTATAACTGAAACTATCCACTATCACAAATTCCCTCCCTGTCTTCCTGTTGAATGTGGCTTTTCTACTAGATGGAGCAAATAATCCATATTTAATATTGTGACAAATTTTGCCTTTGCTTGCAGACTATCCAGAAACTGATTGAAGAAATCTGACACAATCAAGTCCTTCAAATTTACTTGATCAAGTTGAATATATGTATCTTTTTAGCGCTAAGGCATGCTAGTCAAAGTTTGAGCTGTGTCGCTCAGTTATAATTGGTCACATGAGTCATGTGCTATTGTTTCTGTTCCCTGATTGGGTGAACACAACTTACCGTGTTAAATTTGACAAAAAATGATTCTGCCTACCCCCCATGAGTGTTCAAACACGTGAGCTCAAAATTTGCTTCCTCTGCTAGTAAAAGCAGGTCATGGAAGTTCGCGGTAGATTATTGTTGTATTGTCAGCCCCAAAAGTTCAAAAACTGGGAGTCAGGACCCGCAAAAAAAGCAAGATATTAGATTAAAAAATCAAGAGATTTAAAATAAAAATAAAAATGTGGGTTTTCCCTGTCTTTTTGTTTCTGAGTGCAAAATGCTTCATGTTTTCAAGCTTTTTTCTACCTCCCAGAGGACGAGAAATTTAACTTTTTTAATGAAAGCTCCTCTCATGCAATTTTCTGACTGCAGAAGCTGGGGCTTTAAGAAAAAACACATCATATCATGAGACTTGCAATAAAACCATGAGATGGCAACACTGTGAGTGCAGTGGGTGACAAATAAACCACCCTCATAGCCCTTTCTTGTTTTCCACAAATATCTCATCAGTCAAGTTCACTTGCATGGAAAAGGGATTTCAAAGTTGTAGGCAAAGTTTTAAATTCCTGCTTGCAAGTATTTATGGCTGTTAGAAGTACGTGCATACGCATCCAATTAGGGGACAGAAAAAAGTCCTGTCACCTGTCAGAATAGACCAAGCATCACACAGCTTCTGAATATCAAATTGCCACTGATCAACCTGCAATGGAAAAAATGCATTGAACGAATTCAAACAGGGTGAAATTGACCCCCTGGGAGCAGAGTCCAGGATGTAGCTTAGACACTCCTTAAGTCCAGATGCATGAGGTATGGCGCGGGACTAAAGTGGTGGGTGAGAATTGGAGGAAATTGCAATGGGCATTCTGCACACAGAAAAGGTGGTGGAATTCATTAGATAAATTATATTCTGTGAATTTTTTGCTCAGCTCCGGTCATTACGGCCCCCTCACCAGAATCAGCAGGGAGATAGCAAACCCGCTTGCCAGCTTGGCTGAGATCAGCAAACATTCTCCAAATTTCCTGGTCTGAGAGCTAATGCTGAGAATTAAGCTGGGATCAAAAGAGAGAGGAGAAACAACAGGACAAAAGAAAACCTCGGTCTCCCATGTGCTTCGCTCGCTCCTAATCCGCCTCTAATTGTGAGGTGCCATGGTCCTACAAATTTTCAAGCTGTGTTTTGCGGCAATTCAGGGCTCTTAGCTAATTTCCTCTCCAGGTCACTCTTTTCCACCAGATATTCCATCCTTTCGAATACTGCACTCATAAGCCTCAAGAGAGACACCAACCACCATTGTAAATCCACGCAGTTCCACTGAAGTGAATGGAACTATGTCCATTTACACCAGCTGTGTGCCGAGTCTTCATTTATTCACTTTAATTTAAGGTTTCGCGTGCCAATAATTCATTTTAACGTTTTTTAGAAGGTCTCTCTCTATAAGTCTATATATTATATAACTAAACTATTGTCGTATGTAAACAAGGTTTTCAAAATGTTTAAGAAGCTTCATTTAAAATTAAATTAAAATGCTGATCTTACGCCACCGGCCCGCTCAGCCCGCTGCTGGTCTGGGATTCCGTCCGCCGGCTCCTGCCAGTCAGGGTCCCAGCTGCCGACCCCGCGCAGCCTGCTGCCGGTCTGGAGTCCTGGCCCTGTCCACATGGAGTGGGTACCTACCTTCTCCCTGGTTCTAGCCCATTCTCTTCCTCTCTCTCTGCACTGAGATAGGGGTGGGAATGTGCTGAGAACAGGACTGGGGGTGAAGGAGCAGGCTGGGGGTTGGGGTGCAGGGTCTGGCCAGGAGCTAGAATGAGGGAGGGGGCTCAGGATTGGGGCAGGAGGTTTGAGTGCGGAGCACTTACCTGGGCAGCTCCCATTTGGTGCGAGGGGTGCAGGTGGGAATGTGTGTGTGTGTGTGTGTGTGTGTGTGTGTGTGTGTGTGCAGGAGCTCCCGTGTGGTGCTCAGGGTGGGGGTGGGAATGTGGGGGGGTGCAAGAGTCAGGGCACGGGGTCTGGAGGGAGCTGGGTATGTGTGGGGAGTGCAGGAGTCAGGGCAGGGGGTTGTGGGGGGGGGGGTGCAGGGGTGAGGGCAGAGGGCTAGGAGTGTGTAAGGGGGGTTCAGGGGTCAGGGCAGAGGGCTGGGGGTGTGTGAGGGGAGTGCAGGGGTCAGGGCAGAGGGCTGGGGGTGTGGGCTGGGGTCATGGGGGTGCTCCCAGCCCCCTGCCCTGAGCGGCTCACGGCAGGGGGCTGGAGGGGATATGCCCTGATTCCACCCCCTTCCCCAAGGTCCCCGGAGCAGAGAGCTTGCTGCGGCTTTTACCTCTCCCCCTCGGCCGCAGGGAGGGAGAGGAGGAGGGGCAGGAACCCAGCACGCTGGGGGAAGAGGCTGGGGGAGGGGGAAGCTTGCCTGCCCTGCAAGGAGAGAGCGGGGGGCGGAAAAGAGCGGGCCGGGCCGGGCTTTTAGTGGCACGCTGCTGTCTGCCCGGGTCCGGCAGACAGCAGCGTGCCATTAAAAATTGGCACACGTGCCATAGGTTGCCGATCCCTGATCTAGTTCATTACTTCTCGGAATTCCAACCCAGCCCAGTGACGGACAAGTGCTACCATTCGGTTGCCCGTGTACAATGAGCCAGTTTTTAAGAGAGCAGCCCCCTTTGTTTTCCCTTTTCCTTCGGCTGGGGCCATCAACTGCCTTCATCTCACCCCTCTGGATACAGGACGCCTCCCTAATAATTAGCCACTCGGCCTTCACCTCCTCTGCAGACTGCTGTAATTTGACCCTCCCACAAGCCCGTGATGGAGAGATGGCCGGGGCCAGCTAGTGGGGTGATAAACAGCTGGAGATGGACAAAGAGAAAGAGAGAGAAAGTCCCGCGGATGAAAGAGAGAGAAGTTGCCATGTGTCACTGAGCTACAGTCACCAGGGCTAACTGAGCCTTCAGGCCCCCACGTTCCTTCCGGGCAAAGGAATCTGGGTGAGATTAATGAACGGAACTGATGATTTTTCCCCCACAGCAATGTCTGAGCTGAGCAGCAGAACCAGATCAACGTGGGGAAAAATAAGTAGTAATGGCCCTTTAATAAGGCAGCTGGGACCTGGAACTAAAACTCAGGGGGCCAGTGGCCTCCATCCTTAGTGGACTAGCATTTACAGTAACACCCACACATCACTATTGGCACCTGCTGGCTCCTTTGCTGGAGAGATGCCAAGAGGTGACAGGGTTCTGAAGACTGAATCACTCTCCCCACCCTAGAAGGGGTCCCCACTAGGAGAGGGTCCAACGTAGGTTTATAGGGCTGCACGGGAGAGGTTTGTAGGGCCACTGTCCATTGCATCCGATGAAGTGGGCTGTAGCTCACGAAAGCTTATGCTCAAATAAATTTGTTCATCTCTAAGGTGCCACAAGTCCTCCTGTTCTTTCTGCGGATACAGACTAACCCGGCTGCTCCTCTGAAACAGAAGACTTCAGTTTCCAGAGCTCTCGGTCTGCCCCCTTTCAGGTGCACAGCTTAGCCCTGAAATATCTGAATCCACTTTTCAGCCGTGGTGACCGTCGCTCAGCACCAGAGGGGAGTTTGATTTTTGCAGGGATCCCATTGCTATTTCTATTCAAACTGTCCCCTCTGAGCAGGGGTGATGGAGCAGAGGGGGCCATGGCGCCTCCTCCCCAATTTTTACCAGCCGTAAGGGCGAGTGACGGGGGCAGGGAGTGGAGAGGAGTGAGCAGGGGATGGGATCTCGGGGGAAGGGGTGGTGTGAGGGCGGGGCCTCGGGGGCAATGAGGTGCGGGGGGCAGAGCCACTGTTGGAGGACCTGTGGGCCCCCCCCACACACTTATAGGGCATTCCTGCCTATGAGACCCATTTTCTGCCACTGCATAGAAAACAGCCTCAGGACATGAGTAGGGAGGTTTAAAGAAAAAGGTGAAGGGGGTGGGGAATATTTTAGGTCGGACTATAGGCATTGCCACAGACGATCAAGCCCACGGCCCGTTTAATCCAGCATCCTCTCTCCAATAGTAGTCAGCACCTGATCCTTCAGAGGAAGTTGCAAGAACCCTCCACAATAGCGAGACGTGGGGAAAAAACTGTCCCCGCATGAAGGGCTCATCCTCATCCCTAGCAGCTTTGTTTCCCACCGTGGACCAAAGTTTGCCTGGGATGAGACAGAACCGGTTTGGATGCTGTAAGGCTAGCAGCCATCGCCTATGCCGCTTGGATGCCCACCCCTATCCAGTCTAAGAGATCAGCAAGGAAAGCGGGCTGGCTTGCCCTGCATCTACAAACCTGGATGACTAAACCGAACAGCTGCTTCAGCTGAACGGTAAGCAGCCTGGCACTCAATTGGTTGAGGATGAGTCTACCTGAAGCTGCCGTTACTATGCAAGTCAGGCAGTTTTCAAGATAATTAGGCATCTCTTACGATGCACTGAATTGCAGGTGTCTATGTGGATGCAGCTGGAGCTACAGGGAGAGTCATTCTCAAGGCATCATGATCTGGTGGTTAGAGCACGGGACTGGGAAGTCAGAGCTGTTGGGATCTAGTTCTGGATCAGACTGTGACTTGTGGGGCAACTTTGGGGGAGACACACCACCTCTTTGTGCCTCAGATGCCCCATCTGTACAATGGGCGTGATTGCTACCTCCCAGGGGGGTCATGAGAACAACAGCCAACAGAGAGGGATCTGACTGGAATTCAAATCTTAGGCATCACAGGAATCTAAAGTCCAAGTAAGTAGCTGCTCAAGGCACCAATCAGCTTCAAGTGCTGATTGCTCATGGCTTCTGGAGACTGTCTGGCTTCCTGGAAGGAGCACGGACCTGGGCTCCTCCAGACCTCTCTCCTCATCAGAGTTACTGTTTCAGGTAACAAAGAAGCAGGGGAACTGATTTGAAGCCTAATGAATAATCAGCCACCATCAATAATTGTAATCACTAATCTGGTGCAATTACGGGCAATTATAATAAATGCAATTTCCTCCTGAGCTGCTAACGAACTCCAGAAATATGAATTGACTTGAACTGTCTGCCTGTGATTTATACGGTTGCAAGATCAAGGATGCCATTATCCCGGCAAAGGCTCTTAAAGGGACAGTTACTTTGGTGTTCCCTCCCTCAGCAGGGCTCTTCCCCTCCCCTGTCCTCCTGGTCCCCACTGGGACAGCAAAACTACATATGTGGAATTCTGCAAGCCTAGAAGCAACGTCTCATTCGGTGTGGGACACACCTCCCTCCATCACAACTTGCACACAGGGGCAAATGCAACTCCCAGTTCAATTCCGACGTCCATGGCACAACATCTGGGAAGCAAGAGACTATTTGTGCTCGAAGAGGCTGTGGGCGCCTAGTGTGATGCACTGGCTCTGCGTAGGTGCACGTGCGGACATTACGACTGACATGCTGCCATCTATTGGCTGACCCAACACAACACTTATACCATCTGCAGCCACAGTTCTATAGCTCAATTAGACATTTTTAAACCGGCTAGGTCCAGATCACTTGCATCCAAGAGCTGAACTTTTAATTGTTGACTTTCAATACATTTTGGAGCGCCGGGGAAGTTCCAGAAGACTGGAAGGAAGCTAATTAAAAGGCAAAAACAGGATGACTTGGGTAATTATAGGCCTGTCAGCCTGACATCACTCTTGGACAAGATAATGGAGTGGCTGATTCGGGATTCAATTAATAAAGAATTAAAGGAGGGGAATGTAATTAATGTAAATCAACAAGGGTTTATGGAAAAACAGATCAGTCAAACTCACTTGATACTTTTTTTGATGAGATTACAAGTTGACAAAGGTAACAGTGTTCACGTAATATCCTTAAACTTCTGTAACATGTTCGATTTGGTACCAACATGACATTTTGTTTAAAAAACAAGAATGATATAAAATTAACATGGCACACATTAAATGGATTAAAAAGTGGCTTAATGATCAGTCTCAGTATGCAATTGTAAGCTATAAGTGGTCACTGAGAGAGTGTGTTTCAAGTGGCGTCCCGCAGGGACTGATTCTTGGCCCTGTGCCATTAAACATGGAAGAAAACTTGAAATCTTCACTGATAAAGCTGGCAGATGACAAAATTTGGGAAAGTGGTAAATAACGAAGAGGAAAGGTCACGGATTCAGAGTGATCTGGATAGCTGGGTAAACTGGGCACAAGCAAGCAATGAGTGTTTTTATATATATGGCTAAAAGTAAATGTATACATCTAGGTACAAAGAAGGTAGGTCGTGCTTACAGGATGGGGGACATCTATGCTGGGGAGCAGTCACTGGAAAAGATTTGGGGGTCATGGTGGATAATCAGCGGAACATGAGCTCCCAGTGTAACACTCTGGCCAAAAGCATTAATGCGATCCTGGGATGCATAAACAGGGGAATCTGGAGAAGGGATAGAGAGGTTATTTAACTGGTGGGACCATTCTGTGTCCAGTTCTGGTGTCTACAATTCAAGAAGGATGCTGATAAATTGGAAAGGATTCACACAAGAGCCACAAGAATGATTAAAGAATTAGAAAACAAGCCTTATAGTGATAGACACAAGGAGTTCAATCTATTTAGCTTAACAAACAGAAAAGATTAGTGATGACTTGATTACGGTCTATAAGTATGTAGATGGGCAACAAATATTTAATAAAGGGCTCTTCAGTCTAGCAGAGAAAGATATACCACAAGCCAGCGGCTAGAAGTTGGAGTTAGACATATTCAGACTGGAGATAAGGATTTTTCACAGAGAGGTAATTAACCATTGGAACAATTTAACAAGGGTCATGGTAGACTCTCCATCGCTAATGATTTTTAAATCAAGATTCAATGTCTTTCTGAAAGATATGCAATAGGAATTATTTGGGGGATGTAGTGGCAGAGGGGTGGAAGAATTACATCTCCTTTGTGTGGTTATGTCCCAATTTTTTTTTTTAAGTGTCCACTAACTTTGGGTACCCAATTTGAGACGCTATGAGACAGATTTTTCAGAGGTGATGTGGGGCAGGAAACGCTTTTCCTGTTCTCCTGAAAAATTTCAAGACTTCAAAAATATTTCTCATCCCTGATGAAGAAAAAGCATAGAGATCTTAAAATTTTTCACAACTTAAAATCCAGTTGGTTTGGGTCACTCAAAATGTTTCATTTTGATCATTTTCAAATGTTTTGTTTCAATTTTGACCATTTAACTATAATTAGCTTAAATGTCTCACTGGAAAGTCATTTTGAACTAGAACAGTTACTTTTTCAAATTTTCTTCAAGTTAGGAAATTTGTTTAAACCAACCCTTTCTTGTGAAGCTTCAGTTTCACCGACTTTACATGTTCCAATGGGGAAAAAAATTACTCCAAAAATTCCTGAGTCACTCAAACGACCGCCCATAACTCCATGGTAAGTCAGTTCTCAGAACCGCTGACAAAGCATTCTCTAGGGATCTCTGCCAAATGAGTGGCTACTTTGCAAAAATTGAGCTTGTGCCTTTGTGTGTGTGTTCAGCAATTCCTGCAAATTTAAAAAAAAATCCAGTTTTGTCTTTTTGTCAAATAAATAAATACATGAAAAAATATTCAGGGAAAATTACACCCACTCCCCCAATCCACAGAAAATTTTAATGCCCTTTTTTGACCAGCTCTGCTCCATATTGATCACCTCAACAGACAGCCCCTGGAGTCTAAACTACCTTTTGGCCCAGTGATGAGCTACAGCTGTGCAGCATATGAATTCTGATTGCTATTGTGAAGGTGTATGATGAAAACCTGCAGTGTGCCTATATGTATGTGGGAGACAAGGTGGGCGAGATAATATCTTTTATTGGATCAACTTCTATTGTTGAAAGAGACAAGCTTTCAAGCATCTTAAGATTTCTGTGTACGCTCGAAATCTTGTCTCACCCACCTCCTGGTCTCTCTAATATTACGTCTACAACAACACTGCAAACATATATGTATGTGGATCCACCACTGCTGACAGGTCCTGTAGCAGCTATAAATCAGACAGGGACAATGGGAAATATTTAAGATTAACGACGGTACTTAAGCCTCACATATGTTTATGCTAAAAAGGCAGCTGCATCCTTACACAAATCATTTTAGTTGACTCCTCTGAAGGGAGGGGGAAAGGGAAGATAGGTGGAAATTTACCAGGAGAACAACAAAAGAGGCCAGGTGACCAGGAGGTGTGTGTACACAAACATACACACACACACAAGGGGTCAGACAGGAAAAGGAAGGTGAGTCAGGAGAGAGCAGGTCACAGAAACGGGGCTCCATTTGGGAAAGAGACCGGCTAGCATGCAATAGCCTGCACAAGGAGGGCACACCCTGTCTGTCTGCCTTCCCAGACATGGATGGTCCCAAAGGACTCCCAAGGGAAGGATCAGATAGAAAGGGACATACCTGTAATATTTATTGTGTTGTATGAGCTCTCCTCTCCTGTGCTTTACATGATTAAGTATAAAAGAACATAAACGTGTTAGACTGTGCAAAGCACATATGTGTTGTCTGCTTTACAATTGCTGCGTGCCCTGAGAGAGTTAAACAGTAAACCAGAAGATTCACACCTTTTTGGGGGGAGGGGGTCTGGGAAAAGGGAGTGTTTAAGTATCTGGGGGGAATCTCAGGGGTCAGCGCTGATCCAGGAGCTATGGCAGGTGGGCTGAGGGCTACAGAAGGAACCAGTGCTTCAGCCTGGTGAGGCAATAAAAGCCTGAATAAATCCAGGGGATCCAGAGAACAGAGGACTGGATTCCCTTCACAGTAGTCCTAGTAAGTGGCCACAAAGAGGCGCTCACTATGATTCATGAGAGACTCCTAAAGGAGCTTCTGAGTCATGGCGGAGGCCCCAGGCAGTAGCAGGCATAGGGAAACATGCACTGTTATCTGTGCTGTACTGTAGTGTTGTGGGAATTAACATTCAACATTGGTCTCCAAAGCTGTCAATCAACACCTTTCACCAAAGCTAAATCCACACAAGGGAAGAGCCAGCAGCAGCAACGGCAGCTGAGCACTGGGTAAACCTTGTCACACTAGTGATTATATTGATTTTAAATTCACTAGACAAAAGCGTGTGGTGCATCTGATCGTGGTGACAGGGTGAAGTTGGAAAGGGGCAGGTCTGAGACACTGCTATAAACAGCCTCTTGCTGTCAAGATACGATCAGCTAATGGCAGCCTTTGTCTAGAATTAGGCCAACGACTACTAAGCACTCACGTGATGCCTTACCTATTCAAATTGCTGCCTAGACATTAATTTACCTTTATAACCTCCCCTCCCCCACTCCCATGTGAGCTAGATCCATATCATTATCTCCATTTTGAAGACAGAGAGGCAGGGAAAGGTTACACAACTCGCTCAAGGCCCAACAGCAAGTCAGTAGCATCACTGGGATTACAACATGCTTCTGACTCAAACCAGCATGGGGCAATGGAGAGGGGACTAGACCGAGCCTCAGGCTTCTATTCCCAGCCCTTCCACTGACCTTCTTTGGGACCTTGGGCAAGTCACTTCACTGCGTCCTGCCTCGGTTTCCCCTCCCACCCTTTGTCTGTCATGTCTACTTCGACTGTAAGATTTTCAGCATAGGTACTTCCTCTGTGTGACTGTGCTGTGTCTCGCACAGTGGGACCCCAATCTCAGTTGGGAGGTGCCCTAAACAATTCTGAACGGAGCAGCAGCAGCAAACCTGTGCTCATTGCACACTGGAACACAGAACCTGAAAGAGTTTCCAGCGTTCGTGAAATTCCCCTGAAAGTTCTAATTAAAAAGGCCTAGCTTTCTCTTTCTGACGGTTCAAGTCCTTCCCCAAAATGCCTCTCTCTTTGGCCTTTGGCCTTCATCCTCCAAATGCATGGATCCTCTGTAGGTCTAAAGGAGATCAAAATGCCACACTCCCTCTTCACACACTTCTTGTGCTTTTGGAATTTTTTTTTACACTCAGGTAAGGATTTAAAGATTCATCAGAAAACTATGGAGAAAATACATCTGCAAAAAAATTAACAGATTCTTCTTAAATGATGCCCATGTCCTAAAGATACATAAATAATCCATGCACATGCATAGGGAGAAAACCTCATATCTCCAGCTTTAAAATTTCCAATGGCAAAACATCCTCAACCCCCTTCTCCCCTCCTTCCCACCATGGCACAAAACGAGCAATAAATATGGAAATCTGAAAATCCAGAGAAAATAGTGACTCCTCGGTCTCTCGCCAACAAAGTACACAACAGCTTTGTAAGGAAATGAGTGAGTTTGTCCCTTCACTGCGCTTGCATGAATTCCTTATGGTTTCGTGTTATTGCTGGCCCATCAAAGTGACAGGTGTCTTTCTTCCACTGACAGCACAGCCCCTTGTTCACAGGCCATCAGGCAGCCAGTCTCCCAGTGACTGCTCCCCTGCCAGCAACCCAATTGAAGAGCTACAGTTCTCTTTACCAAAGCTGCTAAAAACCTACTTATATTCATCTCAAGTTAAATCTACATGGAAAATAGATACAATTGGGGGGGGGGGGGGGGGATGGTATTGCAGTTGGATGCACCAGAATCCTCTATTAAAAGAAAGAGGCAAATAGTTTTCAATTTTGTACAAGCGTATCCTATAATTAGCCTATGGTTTCCAGGCTCATTCCAATCCTCTGTCTTTCAGGAAGTGGCCGGGGTTTTTAAGCTCTCACTTGTGCTGTACGTGTCCCAGGAAGGAGTAGTGTAAATAAGATCTCTGCATGATGCTGGTTGAGGGGTATCCATGGTATTGCCATTACAAATCAGACCAGCCATTCATCGAGTTCAGAACTTTGTCTTCAACAGCACTGGTCACTTCAGATGAACCCCCTTAGTGAACAATTACAGAAGAACCTGTCCATAGAGAATAACCTAGCCTAGGCTAGCCCCTCTCTGTTAGTGTTTTATTGTTGTTTATTTGTACTCTATTAGCACCTACATGTCCCATTGTGCTAGATGCTTTCCCTAAGGCCTCCATGATGTTCATCATCACTAGGGCTGGCTGAAAATTTTCCAGCAAAAGTTTTTTGGTTTTGTTTTTTTTGGAAAAGGTCTGTGTGTGGGGTTATTTTTTGACGAAATGAAATTTTTTATGCAGAAAATGTTGATTTGTTTATTTGTTGTTGTTGTTGAACAAAGCACGGGAAGAGCAAACCATTTCAGCTCTGAAAAGCAGTGGCAGGGTCTCAGGCTCCTCTTCGGGCTGGGCTCCGCCCAAGCCAGATTTGGTCTCCCATGACGTCCACAACGCATTTCCTCCCTTTGTAGTAGGAAGAGAGCCTGAACATAAGCCCTTGTACTAGAGGCCTGGTCTGAGGCCTGAACTAAAGTAGTGGTCAAAACTTTGCCGATATGAAGGGAAGTCAGGCGGTGAGCTAGAGGCAGGCCCTGCTCACAGAATCTGGCAAGAACAGGGCCGAAACGCATTCCTAAATCGTGCTCGGCATAAGAATATACACGCAAACGCACTCCAGAAAGGTGATACCAGAACACCTCGATACCAAACACGTTCCTCAAAGATAATGGGAACACCTGGGCCCATCCTGAAGATAAGGTCAGGACGACAGCATGATGGATAGAGATGTTTTGATCGAACCAACGTGTACAAGGCAATGGGTGACACCCAAATACATCAGAGGGTGGCACCTCGATACCTCAGAGGGGCAATACGTAACTTGCTTGTATCAGTGTATAAAGATGTATCTCAGAGGGAGTGTCTTCGGCTGGTCTAGGGGATAATGGAAACTCCCGCTATTAACTGAGCTAGTCCATTGCAACAGCATACATGTGTTAGTGTACCTGTAACTATTGAGCTGGGACATTAGGACCGTGCTTTGTTGACAATAAACCTGACCAAGTTCCTTCACTACGAACCGAGGCTGTGGATTTATGGGGCCGTTCAGTCGGACTTGCTGTACAGGCAATCCGGCCAGAGTCGGTACAGCACTCAGAAAGAACACACACACCAGGCCGAACATCTGACCACACCCTTCACCAAAAGGGGAAAGCAAGGAGCATTACGGGTAACGTAGTCCAACCAGGGAGCCCCACGTACAGAGGAGACTGGCAGCATGATGCGCCCAAAGTACAACGCCCAGGAGATACTAATGCAACATTTCAGAATCAAAATGATTTTTTGCCAAAAACTTACAAAATTTCCACAGGGAGGAAAAAAAAAAAATCCAATCAACTCTACTCAACCTCAAGTGTCCTCCAAAGAGACCTCTTCCTAGACCACACAATGTATTTCTGCCCTTCCTTTCAGCCCTTCATCACCTGGGTAGGAAAGCTCAGTCATCACCTTGTAAAATGCCAGATTATTTTTTAAAAGTTTCTTCTCTTCTGTTGTTTTTCTTTCTCCTTCCTGGATCTTAGTCCCGTCTTTGGAAAGCTGATGTTCATGAGCTGGGAAAGACCCTGGGGCCTGATCTTCTTACGTTAGAGATTCTTTGTTAGGCACATTAGCCCCAGCAATGTCAATGGACTATGCATGTGAGTGGGGACTACTAGAATGACTGTAAGATGCAGGATAGTTCCCTTTGGTAGAACTATGATGCACCAAGGTAGTGATCTGGCCCCCATCACTGCAGATCTGGCCCCCATCACTGGCCCCCATGCACTGACTTCCTCACAATCTTTAATGTATTTACGCTCACATCACCCCTGTGAGTTAGAGATGTGCTGTTATCCCCATCTGCAAAATGTAGAGCCCAGGCCCAAAGGGCCAGAGTTTCAAAGGTATTTAGGCACCTAAAACTGCAGATAGGCACCTAGTAGGATTCTCAAAAGCAAGGCAGATGCCTATGTCCCACTGAAATCAACAGGATGTATGGCATGTCCGTACACTACAAACTTTTGCCAGCGCAAATTACATTGGTGTAAAGCTGCTGCAGTTAATATATCGGTTGCACTCGTACGTGCACCCGGAGTGCTTGTGTTGACGCACAGTGCAGGTAAAATGACAGCAGCTTTACAATCAATCAAATTTGTAATCAAAGCCCCTGTGTGAAGTGGTAGGGATAGGGATATGGCCCCTGATGCCTCAGTGTTGATCAGAGATGCAGGAAGTTGCTATACTGGAGTTCTCCATGGACTGCAAAGGGAGACTGATAAACCTCTAGGTCCACAAGAGTCTGCAACATCTGTGTTTGCTACCAGAGAAGCCCCATTAAGTCCTGGTGAGAAACCAGTTTAAGTGTAGACACATGCACAACTAGGTTGATGCAAGGCAGCTTACGTTGACCTAACGTTGTAGTGCAGACCAGGCCTTAGGCACCTAACTATCTTAGATGCTTTTGAATATCAAACTAGGCACTATCTGCATCTTTAGGCACTTAAGAACATAAGAATGGCCATGCTGGGTCAGACCAATGGTCCATCTAGCCCGCTATCCTATCTTCTGACAGTAGTCAATGCCAGGTGCCCCAGAGGGAATGAACAGAACAGGGTAATTCACTGAGTGATCCACCCCCTGTCACCCAGTCCCAGCTTCCGGCAGTTGGAGGTTTAGGGACACCCAGAGCAGGGGTTGCATCCCTGACCATCTACTCTAGTAGCCATTGATGGACCTATCCTCCATGAACTTATCTCATTCTTTTTTGAACCCACTTATAGTTTTGCCCTTCACAACATCCTGAGGCAATAAGTTCCACAGGTTGATTGTGCATCATGTGAAGAAATACTTCCTTTTGTTTGTATTAAACCTGCTGTCAACTAATGTAACTGGGTGACCCCTGGTTCTTGTGTTATGTGATGGGGTAAATAGCACTTCCCTATTAACTTTTTCTGCACCATTCATGATTTCATAGACCTCCATCATACCCTCCTTTAGCTGTATCTTTTCTAAAATGAACAGTCCCAGTCTTTTTAATCTCTCTTCATATGGACGCTGTTCCATCCCCCTCATCATTTTTGTTGCCCTTCTCTGTACTTTTTCCCATTCTAGTAAATCTTTTTTGAGATGGGGTGACCAGAACTGCACGCAGCGTTCAAGGTGTGGGCGTCCCATGAATTTATATAGAGGCGACATGATATTTTTCCGGCTTATTATCTATTTCTTTCCTAATGGTTCCTAACATTCTGTTAACTTTTGGAAGGCAGCTGCACACAGAGCAGGTGTTTTCAAAGAACCGTCCATGTCGACTCCTAGGTCTCTTTCTTGAGTGGTAATAGCTAATTTAGACCCCATCACTCTGTATGTATAGTTGAGATTAGGTTTTCTAGTTGATATACCTTTGAAAATTTGGCCCAGAGAAACAGAGGTTATGTCTGCACTCCAGTCAGAGGTGTGACTGCTGCCCGTGTACAGCTAGCTTAGATCTAGTCAGCTCGAATAACGATAGCAGTGAAGTAGCGGTAACATGGGCCGCAGCCCATCTGTGACACTGGGTATGTACTGGACAGGCTAGCCCATGCTGCTGTGGCTTCACGGCTATTGTCATTGGAGCTAGCTAGGTCACAGCCAGTTCAGGTAGACATGCTGCACTCACACCTCTGGTTGCTGTGTAGACAGACCAGGCGTGACTTGCCCAAGGTAACCTAGAAGTCTGGCAGAGCAGGGAAATGAACCTGAGTCGAAGTCTAGCACCCTAATCACTGGATCCGCCTTCCTCTCTCTGTACAGGGCTAGATTTCCAGGGTGCTTTCTGAGCAGAGCACGGAGCAGTGGTGCACACAATTTCTCATGCAAAGGAACATAATTAGTTCCAGAAGAGCACCGGACCCTCCGGGAGCTCTGCACTGCCAAGCTGTGTGCATAATTCTGAGACTCCTCTGTTACTCATTCAACCTAACAAATATTCACTAAGGTTACCCCTGCACTACGGAGACCACACTAGCCTGTAGCAACACTGGTGTGGCCTCCTAGTGTAGACACAGACTATACCAGCAGGACTGTTTCTGTTGCGGGAATACCTCCACTAGGAACGCTGCCCTGCACCACTGTAACACTGTAGTGTAGACACTTACTGCAGCAATGGAAGGGGTTCCTCTGATGCTCAGTGAACCGCTTCTCCAAGGGCGGGTAGCTAGGTCAATGGAGGAATTCTCCTGTCAACCTAGCCGTGTCTACACCAGAGCTACGGTCGGCTTAACTACGTCACACAGGGTGTGAATGTTTTCACTGCCCTGAGCAATGTAATTAAGCCAATCTAGCTTTGTTACATAGACCAGCCGTCAGTGTAGGAACCCCACCACCCCAAACGACATCAGCTATGTCCCCGGAACCACTCCTCTGCTGACATCACTGTGTCTACACTGGGGGTTTTGCTGGCAAAGTAATGTCGGTCGGGGCGTGGTTTTTGCACACTCCTGACCTATGTAGCGATGCCGATATCAATGTAAGTGTAGACCAAGCCTAAGATCAGGGAGGAGATAAGGCCTTTGCAATTGGCCAGCCATCTTCACCCCCTTCCTCGTCACCGTACATGCCCCTCTCTTATCAGCATTATCATTTTCCCTGTTTAGATAGACTCTAAAACATCCTCTTCTCCTCTTCATTTAAACAACAGCATTTGTAATCACGAAGCAGCTTACTTTTAATCACGCTGAGACCAAATTGTTATTTACACTGGAGATCTTGCCTTTTTCTCCCCAAATCTCCTTTAATTCTTCGCAGATATTAATTATACTGTGGCTCGCTCTACCTATAGCTCTGAAATCTCAATCTGCCTTTTGGAAATTGCTTTCGGCCAAATCCTCAGCGAGTGTGAAAAATGATGTAGCTCCATTAAAGGTCGTGAAGCTACACCGATTTGCACCAGACGAGGACCTGGTCCACTGGTTTCCACAGAGATTTTCAGAAATGCCTATGGAAGGGGCATGCCCATAGGATTTAGGGATAACATTTCCCAAAAGCACATAGGTGATGTAGGAGCCTAAGGCTGTGTCTACACTAAAGGCGCTACAGTGGCACAATTTCCTACAGAGACAGAAGGGGTTTGTCCATCGATGTAGTTAGTCTACCTATTTGAGAGCCGGTACCTAGGTTGATGGAAGAATTCTTCCAGTGTAGTGGCCTCTGGGTTGATGGGAGTTAGGTTGGCTTATTTACGTTGATCGGGGGGTGAATTTCTAGGTTGACCTAAATTTTAAGTGTAGGCCTGGCCTAAGTCTCATTTTCAGAAGAGATTTAGGCACTTCAGAGCAGAAGTCCTATTGCCTTTCAATGACACTTAGTCTCCTAAGCGCCTACAGGTCAGATTTTTAAAGGTATTTAGGTGCCTAAACACCAATTAAATACCTTTCAAACCTGGCCCAAGGTCCCATTTGAAAATTGGGTTTAGGCTCCTCAGACACTTAGGTTCCTAACTCCCTTCACCTTTGGCCTTTAAACCTTACGAGCAGGGTAGCATGGCCATATCTCCTCCTCGTTCTCTCCCTTGTTTTTCAGTGCACAGGAACGATAACACATGAGGCTGTTAGGATTTATCGGGCCATTTCGGCAGCCTTTTCATGTTTATTCGGAGCTGCGAGATATAAATAGAATTTGGGGCTCTCTCAATAAGGAGGCGTTAGTGGCTCAGACAAGCATAATGGGTTTCTATTACAACTGTGTACGGGAGCCAGGATTTACATCATGCTTCATTGTTTTATATTGGTTTTCAGGTTTTATTACAGATTTACTTTAAACAAAAAAAAAAAAAAAAAGGAAACTCGTCACGGTGGGTTGTGGCATTTTTGTGGCTGATTTTAACCTTTGCGCCAGGAAGGGAATTCGAAAAACCAGAATGAAAACATTTCCCCCCCTCCAAAGAGGTTCAGTGGCAGATCTAACCCTTAGCAAATTGATTTTAGTAACGAAAGAGAGACCACAAAGCATTAGTGCTCCTTAATAATTCATAATTCCTTAAGCGTGGAAATCCAGTGCCTATAAACTACATTAAAATATACTTTTGTCCTGGATTCTAAGCCCTTTGGGGCAGGGGGCTCTTTTTGCTCTGTTTGTACAGCTCCTAGCACAATGGGGACTTGGTACATGACTGCGGCACCTAGGTGTTATTGCAATTAAAATACTACTACTAATAAACCCCAGGCATCTCTTTAGTTTGATGCTCTAGTTTAGATACAAAACTGCAGGCAGAACCAAACCTCACCGAGTAATATCACCACTTAGCTGTTTTACAGGACTCTTCATCAATAGATTTCAAGGCACTTTCAAAAGGCGGCAAGTATCATTAGCCCCCTTCTACAAACGGAGAAACTGAGGCACAAGGAGTTGAAATGATGTGCACAAGATGCCCACTGGCAGAACCCAGGTCTCCTGAGTCTCAATCCAGGGCCTTACCCACTCGATTACACTTTGCCTCCTTTCCACTGACTACAGTGGGCTTTGGATCCGCCCTCATAGGAGCTGCTGATTGCTCAGAGCTCCAGCTGAGGTCAGTAGGAGCTGCAAATGTTCAGCATTGCTGGAAGTCATTTACAGCGCTCTTCAGCACTTCCTGTGGCCTACGTGTGACGCTCCCACTTTGAAGGACGCAACTGCACAGCCATTTGGAAATGCATCGCCTTAGGGCACACATTCGCCACATGTAGGGCCTGACCGCCCGCCCATGATCTTTACAAAGCATGGGGCCGGAATTACGATGAACCTTCAAGCTAGTTTAGGTGTTTTTATGTCTGGTAATGAGACTTCCCCAGCAGAAGCGTTTGCAGCAGTGACGCGTAAGAGCAATACAGTTTGTATCCCTTTGGCGGCGTTCACAGCCAGGGCTCTGCTTCAGACCCAGCTCTAGTTTTCAGAACCCCCCCGAAAGAGTGGATGCTGCTCAGGTTGCTGCGCCTTGCACCAGAAGAAGAGAGCTGGAGTGAGAGACTGGCTGGGGAGGGTAGGAGGGGGAGGAGCAGTAGTGGCCATGCTGGCCTAGCCAGGCAATACAGGACAGGAAAGAGCGGGAGACACCTGGTTAAACAAATGACAGAGAGAAATGACAGCGCAGGGGGAGGAACCGGCAGTAAAAGTGGATGAAGAGCAGGGATGTCTCTTCTCCTTCTTGCTGTTCACTAGCTGATTGTGGGAGGCTCACTGGACTGGAACCAGAGCTCATTGACAGTCCTGGGCAGTGCCTCGTTGTCAGCTCACTGCTTTGTCTCTTCTCTTCGCCAGTGCTTGCATGTCCCAGGGTTCCTCCCACAGCCCAGCTCCTTTCGGGGTTGCTGCCACCTTTTGGCGGCTGCTAAATCAGTTTGGCTTCTCATTTCACTTTCACATCACCTGCCAGGCCCTTTCTCGGGAGCGCCGACTCACCAGGGATGGCAGGGCGGCCGCACTTACTATGCCAGGGGAGCACAGTCCGCTCCTTTCTTCCTCTGATGCAGCTCTTACAGGGGAGCCTTTTGTCTCTCTCACCATCAGGAGTCAATTAAGCCCCTAACCCCTTCAGCCAGATTTGGCAGGTCCTTCTGTCCTTCGGTGTCCACTGTTTCAGTCATTTTCTCTGTGCAGATAGCAAGATACAATTCAGCTGATCTACTCCCCTGAGGCGTCCATAGAGGAACTGCCAGACTAGATCTGACCAGTAGCCCATCTGGTCCAGTATCCTCTCTCTGACAGTGGCCAGTGCCAGCTGCTCTGGAGAAGAATGCAAGAAAATCCCCACCCTGGAAAAGTATAAACTAACCTGCTTATGGAGAAGTGTCTTCCTAACTTCCATTTACTTAGTGGCTGGCTTATGCCCTGAAGCACAATGGGTTTATATTCTTTCTGAAGGCTGCCTCTTGCTATGTGTATGTACAGCGCCTAGCACAACGGGGCTCCAAATCTCAGCTGGTGCTGCCATAATACTGTAACAACACACTGCAGCTGAGCATGGCCTCGTTATCCATGTAAATCCATATAAATGTCCAATTCACAGATTCCAAGGCCAGAAGGGACCATTCTAGTCTGAACTCCTGTGTAACACAGGTCAGAGAACTTCCCAAAGATAATTCCTAGAGCAGATCTATTTCTCTGAGAATCCTTCCAGTCTTGTCTGGAACTGCCTATCTAGCGATGATGGGTTCCACTGATTACTTCAGGGCTTTTTTTTTTTTTTCTTAAATATTTCTTTTAGCAGCGTAAAACCTGTTGCATTACAATTTCACTGAATAGCCCCTTCTCCATGTATTGTCTCAGAAGGCAAACAGAGATGGTAAATCAGACATCTCTGTGCTATTCATTATCTTCTTCAGACCTCAGCGGTGTCCCCATTAATTTCTCTCCTCTTTGAACTGAGCAGCCCCAATTTATTCAGCCTCCAAAGAGCCGTTTAAGAAACTTGTACTGTAGAATCTGTGTTATGTTCACAGCATACACACAAAGAAGTTAGATAAAAATCTAACTGGTCTTTCTGGAAGGGTGCAATGTTACACTATTTGATTTCTTAGAATTCAGAAAAACACACAAAGAATCTAAAAAGAGAGAGAGAAAAAACAGGCTGCTCCCTAAGGCAGCAAGGGAGAACTCACTCCACCTTGCTTTAAGCTGGCTCTTTGCTGACCGACTCTGATGGCACACTACAGAACTCCTCTAGCCCACAATAGGACCAAACCCCCCCACCCCACCCCACGCCCCCACTCTTAAAGTGATAGCTTGTAATTCCAACACAGTCACTGATACAACACACTGTACAGAACATTTAGGGAAAAATTGGAAAGAATTAGAAAAATGCAGGGTTTGTTGTGTTTTGCTGCAGATTTGCAAAAACGGCCAGGGCCCATGCAAGAGAGCGAAACGTCAGGGGTTTTCCTTGGAAAGACAAGCACGTGGAATGCAAAGCCCAAGAGAGTTAGAGAAGCTGGAGACAGATAACTATCTGCCCTCACTTCTAGAAGAAAGAAACAGAGCAAAGCTGCAGGTACTGCAGAATAAGTGTGGTCCGCACTGCAGCTGGGAGGTGTAATTCCTGGGAGGTAGACCTACACATACGAGGTCTGACTGAACTCGTGTGTGCTCAATAGAGTAGTACGGCCACAGTGTCTCAGGCCAGCCGCCCAACCCTGCATTTGGGCCGCTCGGCCAAGCTGCCACAACACTGCTATTTTTAGCTGCTATCTTGATCAGAATTAGTGCATGTAGCCTTCCCCAGTGGGGAATTACACCTCCCAGCTTCTGCGCAGACATACCCTAAGTCTCTAACCTTGTTTCTAGGACAATCACACAGCTGCCTCCCAGATTTCCTTTACCCTTTGCAATCACAGAGAACATGCGCTGCCATGTGTCCCTCCAAGTCAGCAGGGGTTTAATCTTTCCCTTCTCCCAGACCAATCCTTTTCCAGTCGCATCACAATTTGCTTTTCAACATACATCCTTGTGCAGGCCACCGGGGTGGGTTCCGAGGGCCCCTGGGGATGCCCGGCCAGGGTCACAGTTCAAAGATGTGTGCTTCAAGACGCTGCCAGGAACGCACGCACCCTGCTTTGCTCGCCGAACATTAAAACCACCTCCAGAATCTAAGGGCGATATTAAGGTTTGGACTAATATGTATTTTTTAAAAAGAAATTCAAATTCCTTCCATCCAGACACACAGCTAATCCACTTACAGTCATTTCTCCAATTATCCCGGGGTCTTCTGCACAGCCCATTACCCTGTAGATGTTACTAAGTGCTACATAAACAACTCTCTCCGCTGAGTGGCTGACACTTAAACGGACAAGTGTAAGTACATTGCAGCAGGACGGCAAACGCAAGCATAACAAGCTCAGCAGCAGGCTAGTCATTGCTCCAAGGCCCATCATCACACACACATCTGTGCAGCTGCAGCCATCCAGAAAGCTCATCGAAGAGCCAAGCCATCATCAATTCCCCCCTCCTTATTTCTCTCTTCACTGCTTAAGAATCACTTCCAGCACCAAGTGGAGCTATTAAAGCACGTGGCACTGGATCTACACAACGGGGCTGTCTTGACCCACAGCCAGCGGCTGAGAGCTCTGCGGTCAGAGGTGCAGGGTCTGGGAACACTGGCACTACAATGGTGGGTGTGTTAGCTCTCACACACAGTGCCCTGAATGTAAGCGGGAGTGTGGAAGTGCAAACATGAGCAAAGAAACATTGAAGCTTTGCTACCGCGGCAGTAGGCACCCTCCAAATACCAAGGAGGTTTTTTATTCTGGACACACCTACTCACAAACACGTATGTGCACGGAAGTATGCATGTATGCACATGTATACGTATTTCTTCACAGACTCCCCAGACAGGACTGGCAGCGCTGCCAAGGCACGAACCCTGCGGCGTTAGTAATATTCAGGAGCCGCCCATGGGTATGCTTAGTGGCACTCTTGTCCCATTAGGTACCCAGTCATGGAAATCAGCCATGAAAACAAAAGGAGGGATATTGACAGATATGTAAAATGCCAGGAAAGCCAGGGGAAGCGGAGAGGAGAAGGCGGCAAAGGGAACGTCTGCTCCTGTATTTGGGTAAGGGGGGTGGAAAAGGAGGGAACTGGCCTCTAGACTTCTCCCCAAAGGCATCCACACAGCAGCACATGTGCAGAGAACTCTGCTGGCATCACAGACCACTGGCAAGCCACTGGGACAGAGCACTGGCCCACCTGGTGCGGTATCCTGCCTCCTGCCAAGTCAGGACAGCAATCTGGCCTCTCCAGCCCCGGACGGTGGCCAATGCCAGACACGTCAGAGCGAAGCACAGTGCTCAGCAATGCTCCTCGTAGTGCAACTCTGTCCAACCTCTGGGAGACGTGCCACACCCAGCCACGGTCTGAAGCAGGGAGGTTGACAACCGTGGTCACTTTACTCTAGCTGGTGCAGCTAGGGACTCTCGTGAGCCCTAACTCACCATGTCCTCTGCTCAGAAGAAACCAAGGACCTGATTCTCCACCTAGGGTATGTCTACACTGCAGCCAGGGAGTTCGAATGACAGCTAGTGTAGACATATCTGTGCTAGCTGGCTAAAAGTAGCAGTGAGAACGCAGCAGGGTGCGTTTCAGCAATGGCTGCGCACACGTCTATGTACCCAGGGGGGTGGGTCGGGTGGGCTTGTGCAGCAGCTGATGTGGAAGCCCACGCCGAGGCATCCTCACTGCTCTTCTTAGTGAGCTAATTCAAGTGCCATCAGCACGGGGCTGAAGGACAGACTCACACTTGAGCCGCTATAAATCGGGGTAACTACACGGAACCCAGTAGAAACGCACCGGTTTCACCTCACCGTCAAGAAGAGGAGAACGAGGTCTTACGCTTACCTGACAGCCCACCACACAGTGGTCCATCACATGCCCCGTGCTGAGAGCTCTAAATGTCACCAAGTTCGTTCCCGTTCCCTCCCCCCCCCCCCCCGCCCCACGCTGCTCCCCCCCTCCACTTCCCCATTGTTTTTAAAGCGGACAGATTGTTAATTAAAAAGCCAGAAATCAATCACCCTCATCTCCCCATCCTAGGCTCCCATGCGTGGGGGGATTAGAGCCTGCCTTTACTTTAAGTCAATTAGAGATAAGGGGAAGCTGACATTTCTACAGTCCACCTTATCAAACTGCCTGAAAATGGCTCAGATTAAAATGTAATAAAGATTATTTCTTCAGTATTCTCTCTCTCTCTCTCTGTCACTTTTTTTTCTTAATTATTCATAAGAAGTTTGACAATCGGTTGCCGATAGTCTCAGATAGCCCCGGACTAGCAGGGAGTTGTTAGTAATTCTCAGACTTACCTGGGACACGTCACTTTGGTCTGTCTGATGGATGTTCCCTGTGACATACACTGCTCCATTCACTTTCCCTGCCTAGAGGGCCTGGCGATTGTCAGTCAATGCAAAGCCTGCCATCAACATGCTAAGTGGGTCACTGTGATTCCCCACCACCACCATTGCACTGAGTGGGGGTGGACACTTGGGAACCGCTGGAAGCAGGAGGGGAATTGATGCATGAAAGCTGGTTTTCAGCAGCAGGCAGAGGATATGGCAGATCTGATTCCAGGCGGAAGGTGTGTGGCAGGGCTCCGTCTCTGGGCAGATACAGAGCAGGAGTCCCAGGCAAAATAGGGGAAAATGTCTCTGGGGACTCAGGTGGGTTGGCATTTTTTTTTGCTTTTGGGCTGCTGGTGGAACCAAAAAACATCACAATCCAAAGTAGCCTACAGCCACCTTCCCTTCATACTGCTGTGAACTCCTAACAACCAACACAAACCGGGCAGCTTGCATGTCTCCAGAGCACAAGGGCCTGGCTTCTTATCAGAAAACCTCTCTCTTGTTCCTCTAGGCCAGATCCTTTCTAATGGTCTGATCTTAATTAGGCTCAGCTGAACCTAATTAATTGTAGTGCAAGTCAGAAGCTAGGAGTTAACCCTCCAAATTCCCTTTCACAGCCCGGGAATGAATTCACTGAGCGCCTGACGATGCACATTACAAAACAGCCACATGCTTTATTACTGGTTGTATTATATTAGAACCCAGAAGCCTCTCGAAGGCTTCCTATCTCCCAGAGCTAGGAATAGAACCCTAGAGTCCTGTCTCCAGCTCCCTCTTGCTCTAACCATGAGACCATCCTGCACCACAGAGCTGGTCCCGTGTGCACGCCATGAAAAGCCAGTCCTTTCCCCAAAGTGTTTACGTGGTGGGCATTGCTGCAAAAGAGAGGGCTGAAAATGAAGCATGTCTGTGAAGCTGCAGGCGAGGATCATGGTGCATCAGCAGAGCTGTGTGTGGACCTGGGCCAGAGCTGGATGGGAGATGCTTGGACATACGGAGCTATGAATCTTACCGTTACCCACGCACCGCAAGCAAGAGTAGATTTGTTTGTTTCTTTGAAGATGCAGGTGTGATGTGAAGCCGGAAAAATATTTTCTATCGCAATGTTGTTGGTTTTTTGTTTTGTTTTTTTACAAAAATGGAAATTTTTACCCCAAAACACCTGCTTCAGTGCTTTTATTGAAAATGGAGAATCTTTTGGTGTTTGGCAAAGAAATCCAAACATGTTTGTTTTAAATCCCTTTCTAAACAAAAACACATGATTTCAAAGACAAACTGCAACAAGTTAAGACAAAAATGTCATTTTCATCAAAAATGTTCATGGGGGTGGGGGAATCCCCACCCGCTCTAGTAAGCAGGCAGGCCAAGGTCCTCAAAGGTATTTAGGCACCTAGCTCCCATTGAAATCAAAGGGAATTAGGTACGTTTGAGGATCTGGACCACAGCTCTGGGGACTAAACTGTTTAACACAAACACAGCAAGACAAAAGGAGCCACTTTACCAAACTGTGCCTGCCTGGTTGCCCCCCTGTCCTGGGCTGAACCTGGAATTTGCCAGCTAATATCTGGAGGAGAAGGGAGCTTTTACACCACTAACACCTCCAGTGTAAGGCTTTAAGGTGGTGATTTGCTGCTGTGCTGTCAGCTCTGAAAGGCAACAAGAGCATCTGAATAATCTTACCATAGCTGAGAGGGAGCAGGAAGATCAATGGTCAGACATGCACAAAAAGAGCAAGCAGCAGAGAGAAAACCTTGGGTCTTGAGGGTGATGGGGGAGGATCCTGCTTTGCCAAGAATTCAGTACCAACTATGGGCCTATCCTGCCCATAGCCCATCCTGCCCATGCTGGCTTGATGGCAGCAAGTGCCACAGCATACTAGTAGGAATTAGACCTTCAGTTAGGAAAGTGATGTTCTCTAATCGTTATATCAAGGGGGACTCCCGGGTTCTATTTCTGATTCTGGGTGGTGGAGTGGTCTAATGGTTAAAGCAAAGAGGACCATGAGGCAGGACTCTTCGGTTCTATTTCTGGTCCTGGGATGCAGGTAATGTGGTCTAATGGTCAGAGCCAGTGAGAGTAGAAAGCAGGGCTCCTGGGTTCTATTCCTGACTTTACTTATGACTCATTGAGCTCTATCAGGTAAGTCCCGTAACATATCTGTGCCTCGGTTTACTCACCTGTAAAACAGGCATAGTATTTATCGGCTATATAGGGATCTCATGAATCTTAACTAATTAAGATTTTTAAAGCACTGGTGAAAGCTCCTGAGTATGAAGTATTCCATTATCACTAAAAATGTCAACTCTAACCCTATTAACTCTCTCTCTTTCTTTAATATAAAATGGGATTATGTCCCAGGAGGAAATTTCCCCACTAGATTTCTTTATTCTTATAAAAACCATCCGGTATAACTTAATGGCTCACACATTCAATCTCGCATTAAGCGGATATTAAACATGCATTTATAAAGGTTTAAACAGATCCCTTCACTTAATTTTCGGTTCTGCTTTAGGCAAAAAGAATGAATACCAATAACGAGAAAGTCCTATGGAATTTAAAAGAGACAGATCGCCTTTGACACCATCCTAGGGAACTGTATTGCAGCGATCTTTGGTTGGCTCAGCAGGACTTTTTTCTAGGGATATCACTGGAACAGGGTGAAGCAGGGTTTTGAGGTCCCCTCCAAAGGGCACCATCTGTAGTTCCATCCCATTCGGCTATATGCCCCAATTCCGCAAAGCGTTTAAACCTGTCAATGGGACTTCAGCACTTGCTTAAAGTTCAGCAGAGTTCCTTGCTCAATCAGGGCCACCATTCTGTTGGATAGTTTAAAAATGGTATAGAAAAGATTTAATCATCTATTAAATTCTATGGGATGGATCCTCCTCAGCCAGTGTAAACCATGTTTCTCCATTGAATGGAGCTATGCCAGTTGAGGCTCTTGACCTAGAGGTTTTTAGAATGACTTTTACAGAACCCTATTAAATGGCCATTAAATCTTGTTAGTATCATCCCTATTGATTATATAGGACTTCACAATAAATGACATTCCAATTTATTTTTCTAAATACCTACAAATCAAAGTACATTGATTTTGTTTTTAGAAAGAACCACATAATTGGTCTATCCATTCTAGTAACCTGCTCCAGCAGTATCTGACTTCTGATGTTTCAAGGGAAGGTGAAAATCCCCATAATATGCCTGGACCAATAGGAGAAAGGGATTTATTTCCACAAGCAACATTCTGATCAGCTTATGTCCCTGTGCATGAAGTGTGATTGTTTTTACAGATTCATACATTCTCAGGTCAGAAGGGACTACTGTGATCATCCAATCTAATCCCCTGCATAACAGAGGCCAGGAATTTCCCTAAAATAATGCCTCATAGAACTAGAGCAATGTTAGCTACAGCTGTTCTTAACGGTCAAAAATGATCCAGGGCCTGTTTAAAATCTAATCAAAGATCCGAATCTTCATAATACGAACAGCTTGGAAACAAACGGATTTGAACAAGTCTACCCTTGGGAAAGTTCCAAGCTGGCTGGGAATTTTGCTGCTCCAATCCATTCTGTACTCCGATTTTGAAAGCAAACACCCTTACAATTTACATTTTGATCAGTCTAGGGAAAAAAGTTCACCTTTTCGTCTCAGTCAGTGGATTGGTAAAGAAAATGCTGGGCTTAAACTTTAGTAAATGTTCGGGATGTACAATGTGACCAAGGAAAGTTTGCATGGTTGAAAATGAAAGGAAAAAGGAGGTGGGGGCAGGAGGTGACTCAAGGTGGCTACGGGTTTTCCAGCTTGTTATCATTTTAAGTTAAAAATGAGCTGTGCCAGCCTGAATGCAGCCCTGTTTTTAGGGAATCCCCACAAATGATTGGGCTTAATGCAGGAATCACTTGGTGGTCAGACAAGATTAACTGACCTTAAAGTCATCGGGTCAAATCCTCAGCTGATGTAAATCAATGTAGCCCCATTGACTTGGCATGGAGGACATGAATAGGGAAGTCTTATTTACCCCTTCATATAACACAAGAACTAGGGGGCACCTGATGAAATTAATAGGCAGCAGGTTTAAAACAAACAAAACAAAGTATTTCTTCACACAATGCATGGTCGACCTGTGCAACTCATTCCAAGGGGATATTGTGAAGGCCCAAAGTATAACTGGGTTCCAAAAACAATTAGATAAGTTCATGGGGGATAGGTCCATCAATAGCTATTAGCCAAGATGGTCAGGTACACAACCTCATGCTCCGGGTGTCCCTAAACCTCCAACTGGCAGAAGCTGGGACTGAACAACGCGGGATGGATCACTCAAAATTGCCATATTCTGTTCATTCCCTCTGAAGCATCTGGCATTGGCCCCTGTCAGAGACAGGATACTGGGCTAGATGGACCATTGATCTGACCCAGTATGGCCGTTCTTATGATTTCAGTGCAGCTGGATTGATTTATACCAGCTGAGGATATGGCCCCTTGAGTCTATGAATATCCAAAGTAGAAAGCCTGCGAGTCACTGGTCTATACGAGTAAGGAAAGGGAGCAATTCTACAGGACTCTACAGGGAAACGAAATGATTTCTTTACCTCACTCTTCACCACAGTGGATGTTGGGGAGATGCTTGCTCTTTCTGAGTAATAAAGATTGAGTATTGAAGAAGCCTGAAGTGTCAGAAAGCACTAAAACAAAATGACAAACTAAGGACCAAGACACGTCCTGGAGCCGACGGTATAGAGTCAAGAGTTCTGAAGGAGCTGAAGTATCCTCAGGCTTTTCATTGTAACAAAAATATACAATCCTTAACATGAACTGCTAGACCAAATGCCTGGAGGGGAGCAAAGGTTGAACCGACCTTTACACAGGTCCACTAAAGACACGGGGATGACCCTAGAAATAACAAACCAATTACGCTGTCTGCTAGCCCCCTTGTATTTGGTTGAAATGTTCATATTATTAACCATCACAAAGCAGGGAAATATCTGGGCAAGCCTACTGCCCAGAACTGGTCAAAAAATGGAATTTCTGTCCTATGGGAAATTCTGAGATTTCAGATTTTGGTTTCATCCTGAATTGGGGACGAAAAGTTGCAATCTTGGAATTTTTTGCAAAATAAAATATTATGAAAATATTTCACTTTGACTTTATCTTTTTTACTTTTATATGATATTATATAAAACAACATAAAAGTTGAAATGAAACATTTCAATAATTTTCCACAAAAACTTGACAAAAATCGATAGGTTCCTGCAAAACATGTTGAATTGTCATGAAGTTTTCATGCGGCTCTACCATTTCCCCTTTCTCTTAGCAGAAGAACAAGGGGACATTCAATGAAATAGAAAGACAGCATGTTTAAAATAGATACGAAGAGATCCTTTTTTCACAACACTTAATTAACCTCCCTGCCATTAGGTATCATTGAGAGCAAGAGCTTAGCAGGATTCAAAAAAGGATTAGACATTTATATAGCTAATGAGAACATCCACAGTTACATTACAGAGGATAAAAAAAAGGATGGATATAAATCCCCATGCTTCAGGGCATGTGCTAGCTGCTAATGGCCTGGGGTCAGGAAGAAACTTCTCCTATAGGATGGCTATTTTATAATCATTCAGCATTAGGTTTCTTGTGCTTTCCTTTGTCTCTTTTGCTGGCCACCGTTGGGGAAAGGATACTGGACTAGATGGATCACAGATCTGGTTCAATCTGGCAGTTCCTATGTCCCTAAACTAGTTCAATGGCAGAAATAACTAAAAAATAAAAAGACAAAAAATCCAGTGTTTCTGTGACAGGGTCACTGTAAGTATTGGACTCAGTTGTCTTTTTTAATGAGGGTTAATACTCTCCTTACATTTCTATGGCCATGGGATGCCGGCACATTTGTCTGTGTTATGAGTCTCAGCTCAATTTCAAGAGACGTTTCTTTGGACACAGAGCATCACTAATTTGCGTTAACGACCCATCTCAGATGTCTGACATTTGAAAAATCACCACATAAGTGATCAAATACATTATAAAACAGCCAGGCTAATGCATCACCTCAAGACCCATTTACAGGTTTCAATCCAGAGCTCACTGAAGTCCAGGGAAAGACTCCTGCTGAATTCAGTGGGCTTTTGATCAAATCCTCACTGTGACATCCATAAGAAATAGGGCAGATATTTATATAGTTTAAAGATGTTTTGCTCCACCGTGCAGGGTATTAGCCTTTTCCGAGTGCTTGCACAAGTCACTGAGGTAACCTGCCTCTCCAAGGGGCAGTAGCTAGATCTTCCATCTACCTTGCTGCAACTACACTGAGGGCTAGATCGGCAGAGTGACGTCCCTCCTGGGTGTGGATTTTTCCAACCCCTGAGCGCTGAAGCTACGTCAACCTAACTTTTAAGAGAAGACCAGGGTGGAATCTCTCTGTGGCTCAATTCCCAGTCTGCAAAATGGGGACAATAGCACTGCACAAGAGTGTTGTCAGGATAAATATATGAACACATGTGAAGTGATCACATGTGACATGGCCATATAAATCCCTAAGACAGACAGATAGATCGGTCCCAGAATTATTACTCCATTTCCAAAGTGGAGTAATTAGTCCAGAATAAAGCCACTTTTATGCCTGAATGGAGTGCCCACACATGAGAGATATGCTGGGCAATTTCCACTTAGAATGGAAGCTTCCTGGGGAAGGGACCTTACCTTTATACCTGTCCTGTGCGGAGAACTAGGATCCCTTTGGGCACTGTGAAATAAACAACGTAGCCCCCAATCCTGAAACATGTGCACACATTTGATGTTACAGGTGACTCATCTCATGGACGTCCAAATGAAGCACCTACATGCTTAACAGCTGGCAGTACCCGAGTCTTCGTTTATTCAGGGTCGTCCAGTTATGATCATTGCTTTTACTTTGCAACACACTCGTCAACATACTGCAGTATAACCTGCACACACCGTGAAACCTTAGTCATATGGAAACTCATTTTAGCATCCGCTGTTCGAATTTGATGAAGTCGGAGAAAAATGACTGACATTTGCATGTGCGGCTTATGAGCTTTAGCAAAGTTCTGTGGAGTTATTTTTGCCTACGTGGATTTTGGCCTTTTCAGTAAAAACCAATGGAAAGAAATGGCACCAGGTACGCTTTGACTAGACCTTTTATAAGGAGGACATTTTGAAAATGTGTGTCACTTGAATGACTAGTCATTATAAGTAATAAAGGACTGCAAATAGAGACGGGTGAATAGCTCTAAAGTATTCTAGTGGAGCCAAGAGCATTAGGCATTGTCCTAGGACCAATTTGACTGGAGAATAAGTCTTGGTTTTTAGTATGAATTTGATGAATGCTGGGTATGGTTTAAACAGGAGAAAATCTGCTGAACTTATTGTTATTATTTATTTGCTCTCCTGATGACAAAATGAATGATGGTTTTGCAATGAACAAGGAACAGGGATAAAAGCCCAGAACCTCAAAGATATTAAGGTGCCTAATGCCCATGGGAGTTGTGTGACTAAACACTTTTCAGGATTACCATTGGGTGCAAATGTGTCATTGTAACAATACGTTTTCCTCCTAATGAGTTCAGTGCACAGGAAAGCTTCTTCCCATCTGACCTGGAGGAACCATTTCTAGATGGCAGAGGGGAACTCGAATCTCTCTGACTCATGGTGGATGTAAAATTCTTACAGTGGCGACAATGGTGCCAGGCAGTTTCAACTGTGATGTCCCTCTAAGAAGTGGAGTGAAACTCATCAATTCAGTTCCAGATATGAACATAAGAATGGCCACACTGGGTCAGACCAAAGGTCCATCCAGCCCAGTATCCTGTCTACTGACAGTGGCCAATGCCAGGTGTCCCAGAGGGAGTGAACCTAACAGGTAATGATCAAGTAATCTCTCTCCTTCCATCCATCTCCACCCTCAGACAGAGGATAGGGACACCATTCCTTTCCCATCCTGGCTAATCAGATATGGACTGATCCAAAATGACCCCAGAGTTTAGAGGCACGGAGAAGCATTCAGAATCAGATCCACTGGTTGTAGCCTTTAGGTACTATCACAACATTTACTAATTACTTATTACAAAGTTCCTCATAAAATAAATTGCTTTCAATTCACTGTTGGCCTGGGCTAGATTTCAGCCAGTGACCTAGAGCAGTGGCTCTCAACCTTTCCAGACGACTGTACCCCTTTCAAGAGTCTGATTTGTCTTGCATACCCCGCTAGTTTCACCTCACTTAAAAATTACAAAATCAGACATAAAAATACAAAAGTGTCACGGCACATTGTTACTGAACTATTCCTGACTTTCTCATTTTACCATGTAATTATAAAATAAATCAACTGGAATATAAATATTGTACTTTCATTTCAGTGTATGGTATATAGAGCATATAAACAAGTCATTGTCTGTGTGAAATTTTAGTTTGTACTGACTTCGCTAGTGCTTTTTACGTAGCCTGTTGTAAACCTAGGCAAATATCTAGATGAGTTGATATACCCCCTGGAAGACTTCTGTGTTCCCTCAGGGGTACGGCACACCCCTGGCTGAGAAACACTGACCTAGAGGTAAAAGAGTCTGTATTTCATTCCTAATCTCCAAAGTCATCAAGTCCTCCAAAGTTCATCTGCAACAATGACGCCCTCCGGCTGCTTCCCAGAGCATGGAGTCTGCATTCTCCATATCAAGGAAGCCAGCAATCAGATGCATTGAAGTCATTCTTCCTGCACCATCAACCAACCTTGAAATCCAGGCTAGAGCGGGTCTATCTACCTCTTTGGAAACCACTTAGTCAGTGGTGGTGAGAAGCACTTCAGGCAGTAGCCAAATGTTACAACCAATTTCTCCCTCATTGGTCACCAGCTCAGAGTGAGGGCTACAAAGGGCCCAAACCCAGTAGAACTGGATGGAGAATTCACAAGAATAATTTTCCTGAATGAATTTAGCCCCTTTCTGCTCACAGAGTATCAACAAACAGTTCACGGTTTCCTCAGATGTACAGACACATAGGACTTGCCAGATGGGTCAGACCTGAGATCCACCTAAGTCCAGGACTACCACCAGATGAAGGTATAAGAACCCCACAGTAAATTTGTCATTCAGATTTCTTCAATTATCATTATTGTTAATTTATTTCTGGATCAATGGCAGCAGATCCAATGTCTGAACTACGTGTCGCTTAGCTGGGATTGGTCAGCTATGCTACATCGCATGGTAAAGCCGCTGGCCTCTGGCTGGATAAGCACACATGTGTCTCCAATTTGCTTTGCCTGAACAAGCGTGCACATGTGATTCAAATTTGCTTTCTGGGGCTGATGCTGAAAGGGGGCAGGACTCCCTCAGCTCCCAGGGACTCCAGTGACTGGCACTTTGCCGTGTCATGTCCGCTGTGAGCATTCCTGCTGGTAAAAGCTGATTGGTTGAGTGTTCATGGGAACCGAACACAAAAAGGGCACCAGAGCAGCCAGAGTTAATTTAGGTCCCACTTAGTATGAAGGTTTCATTTATGTGAAGTTTATAAAGTGTTAATAAACAATTAGCAGAGCTTTTAATAAATGGCCAATCAATGGCAACAGCTTGCTGCAGAGCGCAACAGATCAATCAGGTTACTTAGAATCAAGGCATATATGTATCTCTTAAACAGCCTAGCTTTTTAGCTCAAGCTGTAGCAACTGGTGTTTTATCACAGGAGGTCCCTTGTTCAGTACCTGCTATGTCAGCCAAACTGGTGGTTCTCGCATAGGTGGGGGCTCGTCTGGTACGTGAACTGCTGTGGGCATCAGACACTGGGATGAGGAAGGAGGATACTCATGTGGTTAGGGCCCTAAACTAGGACTCAGGAAACCTGGGTTCAATTCCCTGCTTTATCATAGTCTTCTTGAGTAACCTTGGACAAGTCATTTAGCCTCTTTGTGCCTAAGTTCCCCAGCTGTACAATGGGGATAAATACACTAATGATTGTTAGGTGCTCAAATACTATAGCAAGGTGGGCTATGAAAGAACCTACAATAGATAAGATCATACAGGCTACTACTATCTGTAATATGCTTATAACATCAATTAATCATTAATTAACCCTTGATACCTTCAAGTATCAGAGGGGTAGCTGTGTTTGCCGCTCTTACAGATCCAGACTAAGAGTCCTGAGGCACCTTATAGACTAACAGACATATTGGAGCATAAGCTTTCGTGGGTGAATACCCACTTCGTCAAATGTATTCACCCACGAAAGCTTATGCTCCAATACGTCTGTTAGTCTATAAGGTGCCACAGGACTCTTTGCCGCCTTTATACCTTGTTAATATATGTAATTTATTATAAAGTGGGACCACAAATTCATTTAAAAAGCAAAGTGAATATTCATCGAGGTTTTTTAAAACCATTATTGGATAAGATACATCCACAAGACAAAGGGCTAAGAAGGTGAAAGGTGTTGATACAGGGGCTGGCTGGTTCGTATCCAAAACAGAAGAGAATTTATCTCCTTTCTTCCAAAAAGGGATTTAAAAACAAAGAAACGGGGATGGGGGGAATCCAAGTAATTCCCTCAAATCCTTTTTGTCATTTCCATACCGTCCTTAAACATCTTACAAGCCAAATCGACCATGCAAAGCGCAGAGGGAATCTCAGAGCCAGGGCTATAACTCTAAGTTCATTAACTGTGAATTATTTCAGCCAGCCTCAATTTTCACGAGCGGAATTATACATTCCTAAAATAATGTCCCTGACACATGCAGAAAATCGGCTTTACGGCTCTCACCTTGAACTCCATCAGAACTCCTACCTCATCTGTTACCCTTTCTCCAGATAGAAGACTCAACAAAGCACAGCAGGTTCACCTTTAATTATGCTGGGTATTTAAGAGCTAATGTTCATAGAAGAGGAGTATACGAGGCAATAAATGGCTTTTGCCGGTGATTAAATGCCCAAGCAGAGCTGAGGCATTTGATAAGTGCAAAAGCCGTTTGCTCGATTATATTCTCAGTGCCATGAACTTAATTCCTATTACACAACTAGGCAAAGAACATTCTACAAGCCATGGACAAAGAAAACAACTGAAAACGGGTTTTCTAGCTTTTCATGGGGGCATTGGAAGTTCAGTCCTGCCCACACATCTCAACCTAACGGGGCCCAAAGGAGAGACGCAATGTAGCATGAAGATCCAAAATGAGGAGGGTTACCAACAATCATTTCACCAGGAAACTCAACATGCTGCAGATTCAATCCCTTGCTGAAAACACAGAACGTCGTTTTTTTTGTTTCTGGTGCGACACCTGATGCGGAGGACGCCTCATTGGTGGGGAATATAGGTGATCTGGGGACTTAGTGGGATGATATCCCTTGGAGTGAGGAGCATTTATGAGATCTGGTACTGCTGCTTCTCTCTGGTAATGCCCAGAGTGTCAGGTATGTGTTAGGTGGAAAGAGACGGACTGCAGGCACTTGGGACAGTGGGTGGGATGCACCCCTTGAATAAGATGACTTTGCACGTCCTACAAGTGTGTAGGACTTAGATGACTCTCTGCCTTGGGTGAAATCTACTCAGTGTGGATAAGCATGTCACCTTCATTTGGTATTATCCTGGTGGTGGTTGCCTGAAAGCCTTTGCTTGCCATAAAATTAAACAAAGTCTAGTCTCTCCTCCCCATCCCCTCCGCCTTTTCAACTCCTCCCATCACTCGTCAAGTCCAGATCCCTTAGGAACATGGCTATCAACCAATGTCTTGCCGGCAGCCTGTTTCAGGCAAGCCCTTAGTTAGCCTGCCTTTCAGAAATCCTACTACTCCGCTTGAGCTTGGACAAAGGGGTGGAGAACTAGTCCCCTCTCCTTATCCTTTTTTTCTTTGCTCCTCTCTCTTGAACATTCCCTCCTGTTTACACCAGCAGATCTGACCCTGGCTTTCCCTTACCCTTCGCTTTAAGAATAACTAAATTAGCCTCTTTCAGAAGAACATGGGAATGGACACATCGGAACACAAAAGAATTGAATCTATACTGATGTCCTGCCTCTGGTACCACCAAACGCTTTCAAAGGAAGGCATGCAACCTCCACCGTCAGTATTGCTATTTACATTTATTGCTTTTTTTTTTACGTTTATTATCAAAAATACATTTTTTCCCCAACCAACACTAGTACAACATATTTTATTTTATTAATTATGGAAACTTATTCCTCGGCTGAAAGTCCAGAAATATCACATGTACTTTGAGGGAAGGAGGGTCCAGCTATTGATCATTCCATGTTCTGAAGCATGAGAATTGAAAACTCTTCTACTTTTATCCTAGCTAAAGTAGTATGACTGCAGATGCTATTCTGTATTCTTCACACACTCACACACCCACAGGAATTGGCACACCAGAACAAGCCAATGGCTTGTTTAGTCTGGGATTCTTCTGCCAACCATGGCCAATGCCAGATGCTTCAAGTGGGTAGAATCAAAGCACACATAGCAGATCAGAGTGAAATACTACATCATGGGAGGCAGATTTCTTCCGGATCCAAACCTATGACCAGCTTCTGCCCTGAAGCCTGAGGATTGATAGCATTGTTTCCACAGGAACTGCAAACAACAGGGAATGGCAAATGAAAGATGAGAAAGAGAACTGGGGCCAGATTTTTAGAAGTGCTGAGAATCCATCACTCCAGCCAAAGCACCTTTGAGAATCAACCCCCCGGGTACCTGAGTCTTTGGCTCTCAGTTCCTTGACTTCCTTAAGGGCCACAGAACTTGGCCTCAAATAACTAGGTCTATCAAGTGTTAGCAGAGCAGGAGGTGGGATCTATTTTATGGAAACAAAGCTATGTCTACACTGCAAAGCAATAGGGCTTGACTCAGGCTCAGACCCTCCACCCCTGTGGGGCCCTGAGAATATCAGGAAGGATTGAAAAGTTTTTATTATTAATTATTATTATTCGCCTCCATTTTTGTTGGCATACTCTCTATTTCTGGATTCCCGACGGGACGCAGAAATGACACAATACATTCAGAACCAACATTCAGAGGGAGGTGCTCCCATTCAGTGCTTTGGGTTGAGCGTGTCACTATGATCCATCAGAGCACTTTCACATAGGCTTCACTTTAAGCATGTGAGTTATTTCCATTAACTTCAATGCGATGATTTGCGTACTTGACAACAACATTGGTGATTTCTAAAATGCTGGCTGTGTGGACTTTGTGGCAGCAAAAGCCAAACATTTTGCTTGTATGCTAGATTCCTTTCCCTTATCCTTTGTCTATCTTGTTCATTTGGAGTGTTGGGTATTCCAGGCAGGGACGGTCTCCTACTCTGTTTTTGTACAGCACCCAGCACGCCCAGACCAACCAAGAACTGTGCTACGATAATAAGCATGTTTGTGGAATAGCCTGAAAATATTTTCCAAGTAATAAATTGTATTAGGTTTCATGAACTCACTACAGGCCATATCCCCTGTTTCCCTCCATTAGGAGCTGTTTCTTTTCTCAGCAGCCCGGGAGAAGATCCACAATGAACCACGTCACCAGAAGCCTGCTGCTCACTGCCAACCTCCTACCATTCCCACTTCCACTCGTAGCTAAGAGTTAGGAAAGTGCCTCGGTGAAATGTAACATCTTTCCGCTTCCATTTATTTACAGGCAACATGATCTCATTCCCCAGTCCTGCTTTCTGGGCAAAGCATTTCAAAACTTTTTTTTTTTTTAAACTGAAAATGGGACTCTGTTCATTTTACTTGTACTCCTAGATGTGTATTTTAGACAACTAGAGACAGATAATCAGGGAGAAGAAGGATAGTCTTGTGGTTAAACCTTGGCACTGAGACTGTGGAGATCTGGACTCAAATCCCAGTTCTACCACGGTCTTATTTATGATCTAGAGCAAGTCAATGGGCGTCTTTCCATTAGCATTCATGGATTTGGCCCTATATATTTCTGTGACTCAACTGTCCCTCTCTAAAACGTCTGTCTTGTCTTTTTAGATTGTCAATTCTCCAGGGCAGGGATTGTCTCTTATTATATGTATGTACCAGTGCCTAACACAATGGTCTCTGATCTTGGTTGGAGCTTCTGGGTGCGACTGTAACGCAGATAATAATGATGATGATGATAGATATGTAGATGGCTAGAAAGAGAGAAAGAAAGGAGGAGGGATAGCTCAGTGGTTTGAGCATTGGCCTGCTAAACCCAGGGTTGTGAGTTCAATCCTTAAGGGGGCCATTTGGGATCTGGGGCAAAAATTGGGGATTCGTCCTGCTTTGAGCAGGGGGTTGGACTAGATGAACTCCTGAGGTCCCTTCCAACCGTGGTATTCTGTGAAAGCATGAGAGAGATGGACAGAGAGAACACCAAGGCCTGCAGACATCTTTAAGCTGAGGAGGCCCTGATCTATCCTCCCAAAATGTCTGCTGTACTGTATCAATTTACAGGACTGTGCAATAAAAATGCCCACAGATGTCCCAGAGCCAGCGGCACCACTTACAAAATGGAACGGGGAGCTGGCTATTTACTGATGTTCAGAAGAGTGCGGAACCAGCTGCAAGGTATCCTTTGCCAGTGATTGCCCTGCAAAATAATCCCATCTTCCTGGTTTACTGCGCTCAGGGTTGGAGAAAAATCAATCCAAAGCCGAGATTGGATAAACTAATACAATATTTATGGCTTTGGCACTCAAGTCAGGTGCTACCTGAGGAGCAGGAGCACAGAGAAGATTTACGTGTGTGTGAAGCTCAGGACTGGGGTGCATCAGCCGATCTGTGTGAGGAAGCAGGGTCTGGAATAGCGGGGGGTGCTACAAAATCCAAAGGCTGGAAGCTGAAGCAAGACAAATTCAGACTGGAAATAAGGCTTTTTTTAAAAAAACAAAACACAAAAAAACAGTGAGTGGAATTAAGCATTGGAACAACTTACCTAAGACTGTAATGGATTTTCCATTATTGGCAATTTTTAAATCAAGATTGGATGTTGCTGTTTTTCTAAAAGAGAGGATTTAGTTCAAACAGGAATTCAGAGACGTCCTATGGCCTCTGTTCTAGGGGAAGTCAGATTACATGATCACAGTGGTTCCTTCAAGCCCTGTAATCTATGAATGAATCTATGAAGTCAGGACTCAAGTGCACTGGCCAGGTTATATGGAACACCCTCCTTAGCATTTGCACACACCACACCTTGCTCTAGCCTCCTCTGATCAGATTGAGGGGTTCATAGGAATTTATCAGCTGGCTCCTCTCCCAGCCCCACCAGCTCTGCCCTAATATCTCACTCCAACGTTTGTGAGAGTACCCAGCCAGATCAGCAGCACTTGTATGAGCCACAGCAAACGCCTTCGATGTGCTCAAGTGTAGCATGTCCTGTAAGGGCCATTAACATTCCCTGGACTGCAAGAGCAAGGGATGGAACAGAGGCCAGAAAGACATAGGTACTTTCACGCAGGCCAGAGGATGATGGTTGCTTGTTTCTTCACTCCCCAGATCAACTGGTGCTGGGGGCAGCTCGGTGTTGGAGCATATAGCACGTCAGTGAGATGCCTTGTGGGCCCATTTGAAGGACAGGCATGCAAATGTCAGTCATTCTAATACGGCCGCTCCCAACAGCAGCCCAGAGGAGACGGGCTACACTGGACAGCTGGACACATCACTCTTTTTATAGGGGAGGGTGTGGGGTTTTTTTTTTTGGGGGGGGGGGGGGAGTCAAGGTAGGATCAGGGGTAAGGGCGAGGAGAGCTGCTCCATCCCACTGCAGGAGGCAGAGAACAGTGTTCGCTGTCGGAGGAGAGAGTCACCGTGGCGCCCCAGGAGGTGGAACGGAACGAGAGCACAAAGAGCCGCCTCGTCATTTTTTCTCTGCTACCTCATTATGGGTGCCACTGCGCAGAGCTCGTGTCCCATGACCTCTCCCATGGGCATCCACGCCGCATCACACGGGCGGGCGCGTCGGACAAGCTGTCGCATGACCTACGGTGAAGGGGTAAGAGCACAGGACGGCAGCTGTTCAGACAAAGCCCTGCCCCAGCTCTCATGCCGACACGAGAGACTCGTTAGACGGGGCTGCGATACCAATTGGGAACCTCTCAGGCTAATAGAATCATAGAATATCAGGGTTGGAAGGGACCTCAGGAGGTCATCTAGTCCAACCCCCTGTTCAAAGTAGGACCAATCCCCGACTAAATCATCCCAGCCAGGGCTTTGTCAAGCCTGACCTTAAAAACTTCCAGGGAAGGAGATTCCACCACCTCCCTAGGTAACACATTCCAGTGTTTCACCACCCTCCTAGTGAAAAAGTTTTTCCTAATATCCAACCTAAATCTCCCCCACTGCAGCTTGAGACCATTAATCCTTGTTCTGTCATCTGCTACCACTGAGAATAGTCTAGAGCCATCCTCTTTGGAACCCCCTTTCAGGTAGTTGAAAGCAGCTATCAAATCCCCCCTCATTCTTCTCTTCTGAATACTAAACATCCCCAGTTCCCTCAGCCTTGCCTCATAAGTCATGTGTTCCAGTTCCCTAATCATTTTTGTTGCCCTCCGCTGGACTCTTTCCAATTTTTCCACATCCTTCTTGCAGTGTGGGGCCCAAAACTGGACACAGTACTCCAGAGGAGGCCTCACCAATGTCGAATAGAGGGGAACAATCGCGTCCCTCCATCTGCTGGCAATGCCCCTACTTATACATCCCAAAATGCCATTGGCCTTCTTGGCAACAAGGGCACACTGTTGACTCATATCCAGCTTCTCGTCCACTGTAACCCCTAGGTCCTTTTCTGCAGAACTGCTGCCGAGCCATTCGGTCCCTAGTCTGTAGCCGTGCATTAGATTCTTCCGTCCTAAGTGCAGGACCCTGCACTTATCCTTATTGAACCTCATCAGATTTCTTTTGGCCCAATCCTCTCATTTGTCTAGGGCCCTCTGTATCCTCTCCCTACCCTCCAGCGTATCTACCTCTCCTCCAGTTTAGTGTCATCTGCAAACTTGCTGAGGGTGCAATCCATACCATCCTCCAGATCATTTATGAAGATATTGACCCAAGGACCGACCCTTGGGACACTCCACTTGATACCGGCTGCCAACTAGACATGGAGCCATTGATCACTACCCGTTGAGCCCGACAATCTAGCCAACTTTCTATCCACCTTATAGTCCATTCATCCAGCCCATACTATTTTAACTTGCTGGCAAGAATACTGTGGGAGACCGTGTCAAAAGCTTTGCTAAAGTCAAGGAACAACACATCCACTGCTTTCCCCTCATCCACACGGCCAGTTATCTTGTCATAGAAGGCGATTAGATTAGTCAGGCATGACTTGCCCTTGGTGAATCCATGCTGACTGTTCCTGATCACTTTCCTCTCCTCTAAGTGCTTCAGGATTGATTCCTTGAGGACCTGCTCCATGATCTGTCCTGCTGTTCCAGGCCCAAGAGGCAAGGCTGTGCAGGGAAGCCAGCCAGGAACTACGGACTGGAGACTGTCCAATGGCTTGGGCCAAAGCAGATGACAGCAGCACAGAGCCACGGTGAGAGTGGGCTGGATCCGAGTGACTAGCGATGGGGGAGAGGGAGGGTGTAAATGGAGACGGTCCTGTACAAGCCTCCCCAGGGCCCAGCTGGATACTTTAACCCCTTCCGTGCCATTCGGGCACCACCAAGCACCTGCTCAGTGCTGTGAGCTTCTCAAGGTTTCCACGGGGCACATGAGATGATGAGTCCCACTGAGGCAGCGATTCTGGCTGAATGCCAGGTCTCCATGGTGTCCCAAAGTCGGGGAGTGGGGGTGTCAAAACACTGCAGTCCCACTGACTTATACAGACCCCATCGTTTATAAATGCCCTCCCCACCAAAGACAGTGCCAAGCCCTCCGCCCTGAATATATTGCTGTCAGCCACAGACGCCAGCACGAGTGTCCCAAAGACTTCAGTGCAGAAGGGCTCCCCAGGATATTCAACAAGGACTAAGGGCCTTCCCAAAGATAGTGAGGTGGGGGCGGAGGTGTCAGATGTCCACCTGGGGCTCCAAACTACTATGCTATGGGCCCCTCAATAACACAGCAGAGATTCCCCCAGATGTCAGCACAAGGCTCATTGACATGGTCCTGTCAGGTACATTGGAACAGGGCCCCATGACAAGTTGCGCCCGGACAGTCACTGCAACGGGTGCCCCATCTCCCCAAAGAAAGCCATGTATGCCTCCCTGCAGACACCTCCATGTGACCCCCCGACCTTTCAGTCCCAGACTCTTCCCAAGGCTCCCTTCCCTGTGAGTCGCCTCTCCCTGCAGTCCCCTCACCTCCGGGGAGCGGATCGGGAAGATTTATAGGGCTGTCCCAGCGACACACCATCTCAGTAACTGCAGCCTCACTGTTGTAAAAAATCCCATTCACCGGCATATTAGAATCCTATTAGCACTCCCGGTGGAGAAATAACCCAGGCCCTCCTGGCAAAATTAGAGACTTGGGCTCCAGCCTCGGCAGCTTTATGGCCTTCTCCCCCGTGTGCTGATCAAACCAACCAATATAAAGCCAGGCTGCAAGTGGCCCTTAGGTCCCACAACAAAAGCCCTTTGAAGACAACACACTGAAGCGACCATGTCCTGGTAAGCAGACTTCAGCGTGCCAGGCCTATGGGAAAGAGACAAGTGCTTTGTTTGTTTCAGCCTCACATAGCTAACTGACTCCAAACTGGGTATTTCAATCTAAATCTTAAACCACAGCTGGAGCAAATGATCAGTGCTGCGTGGAAGCCAATGACACCGTGGCGCACTCTCTGTCACATACACACACGCACTTCCTGATCACGTCCACACAGGGAAAGCAAAGCTCTCCCGGAGAGGCCATAAACAAATGTCACTTAAAATGGTGCATTTCCAATTTGTGGCACAGAACACTGGGCGTAGACTATTCCCTGGTGTTTTAAAGGCCATGAAAACCAGCCAGTTGCATAATAATTATAATGATCACACATACATAGCTATGAATTAATTCAAAGCATTGCAGAAAAGAAAGATGTTCACTAAAAATAACAACTCTGGTACGGCTCAGCACTTCCTTACATCCCCCAGCATCGGGCTGTTAGCAGGACTGAACGAAGGACATTTACCACCATAAGTGCAAGCCTCCACCTGCTAAGCTAAAAGAATAGCTCCTTTTGCTGACAGCATAGCAAGCTGTTATCCTCTACAAGGACCAGCCACCAGACAGAGACAAAACACTTCAGCAGCATGTTATAAAGATTAGCCAATTAGTCCTCAAAACACCCCTCTGAGATAATTGCATCATCCCTATTTTACAGATGGGAAAAGAGAGGCTCTGAGACTTAGCCAAAGTCAGAATTTGGGAGATCCTACCTTCCAGACTTTGTCATCATCAATCCAGACAACACTGCTGTGAGCAAGCGCACACACACACACACAGCAAAATGTCTCCAAACATACACTGTATATTTACCACACATTTCACAAGACATCTAGCTATCCTGCAGGGCTTGGGTATTTGTCTCCTTTTCTCCCATCCTCCCTAGCTATCCCCTTTCCTTTCTCTGCTACACTTATTTCTTCTCCCTCTGACATTCACTCCCAATCCTTCATCTTCCTACTTCCTCTCTGTTCTTTCTGTGGCTTCTGCAATCTGCTTGCTCTCCTCATGGTATGGAGCCCCAATCAGGTGGTGATGGGATCCCTCTTAACCATGAAGATAATTTCTACTCCTGAAACACAATCATGGAGATATGACACCAGGGGCTTATCTACTCGGTGTGGCAGTGCGCACCCAACGGGTGTGAATTATGTGCACCAACATGTCCTGCACTCATTAGCCCATGCTGGTGTGCACTGAAAGTTCCCAAATGACCATTAGCATACTCCCGTTTCAGACAGTACTATGGGAACACATGGTGGTTTGCTCTGGAGTTCCCACACCACTATCACTCTATGTAGAGAGGCGCATAGAGCTGGATAAATTTTTTCCGTGCAAACCGCGGATTTGACAACACCAAAAAGTTTCATGAATTCTCGTCGGTTTCATCAAATTGTTTCACTCGGAAAACAAACCTCCTCAAAACCCTAAAATAAAATCTGAAAACAAAGCAAACTTTGAGAGTTTTTGGTTCAAAAATGGCCTTTCCTTTCAAACATTCCTTCCATTTTATGAAAACCCGACTGACAAAACCCCAATCAAAACTGCTTAAAAACAACCAATGTCGAAATAAAATGCTTCATTTGACCTGAAACAATTTTTCTGGTTGTTTTTACTTTTTGATTCCCGGACAAGAAATCAGTCTGGGTTTAACCTAAAACGCTAGGTTTTGTTTGTTTGCCAGCAAACTGAAAAATCCAAATAACCGAACAGTTATTTGAACAACTCTAACGACACACAGCAAATGAGACAGGCGGGCACAGACAGCCCAGTTAAGTTTGACAGCGAGAGGGCTGGCTAATGCTACCAGACTTTGCATAGCAAAAGTAGCACCCACCGAACGGGCGGTGCTTCTATGCAGCAGCTGCACGCTCTGGAACTGGCATGTTGGTCTCTCCGGTTGCCGGCTGCTCTGAGCACTCCCCATGTGTCATGCTGTTCCCTGCCTGCCACTGGACCCCACTGGGAGGTGCCTTGCTGTGGGAACTCCAGAGACAGATGCTTTGGAGAGGGAGCCCAGAGGCACGTCTGCTTCCCTCTGGGCTTGCAAAGTGCCATCCAGCAAAAAAGCGGAGGTGGAATAAATAAGTAATTGCAGGTTGCTTGCTCAGCATGGTTGTAAATAGTTCATGAGCTCCCAGAGATTTATTCCCCTCTTCTTGAACTAACGAGCCCATGGAGCCAATGGAGAGCTGGGAAGGTTCACAGCCTCCAAATGGTGATCGCTGAGGGTTCAATCCAGTGACCCCTGCTGGACCAATGCCAGAGGGGCAGATTGGCCCCTTGGAACACAGCAATCACCAGATTGGATGCATCTAGTCCAGTATTCAAGGGGTGGCCAGCTGTGTCAGAGGAACGTGAAAGAAACCTTGAATGGGGCAATTATGGATCAACCAGCCCCCTCTGGAGCAGCCCCCCTCTGGGCTTATGCCCTGCAGCACGAACAGCAGAAGGTGGGTTGGCATCAGAACTGGTCCAGACACGATCACCTAACATTTGTACAGTGCTGCAGATGATTCAGGTATTCATGGCTATTTCTTGCAAATATCTGCAATATGATTGGTACTTTGCAGGCATAAAAATAAAACAACAGCCCTGCCCCTAATTCCTCTGCAGTCTAATCTAAACAGTTAATGCAAGGAGGAAAGAGGACAAAGTCACAAAAGGAGGGCGGGGGAAGGTGGGAAGAAAGTGAAAGCTACTTGGAGGAAGGTAACTTAGGAACAGGTGCCTGCTGCTTTCAGAGCTGTCTAGTGGTAGTTCTCAGTAAGTCATTCTCAGTGCTTTGATTACACAACCGCTGGTGGAACTAGGGAGCAGCAGGAGATCAGCCTTGGAAGTGGGGAGGTTTGAGGAGCAGACTGAGGTGCCAATCACACAGGGGGAAGGAGGGTGTTCTGGGCATAGGGCACAGCGTGAAAGAAGTGAGGAGGGGATTCATCAATTCCAAGACCAGATGGGACCATGGTAATCATCTGTTTTTCTAATCCTTTAATCATTCTCGTGGCTCTTCTCTGAACCCTCTCCAATTTATCAACCTCCTCCTTGAATGGTGGACACCAGAACTAGACGCAGTGTTCCAGCCATGGTCACACCAGTGCCAAATACAGAGGGAAAATAACCTCTCTACTCCTACTTGAAATTCCCCTGTTTTATGTATCCCAGGATTGCATTAGTCCTTTTGGCCAGGGCATGTAACTGGCAGCTCATGTTCAGTTGATTTTGTGCCGCGGGACCCCCAAGTCTTTTTCAGAGTCGCTGCTTCCCAGCACAGAGTCCCCCAGTACAGCCTACGTTCTTTGTTCTTAGATGTATACAATTACATTTAGCCACATTAAAACAGACATTGTTTGCTTGTGCCAAGCATGCCAAGTGATACAGATCTCTCTGTATCAAAGACCTGTCTGCTTTATGATTTGCCACTGCCCCACTTCTTGTGTCCTCTGTGAATGTCATCAGTGATGATTTTAAATGTGTTCTTCCAGGTCATGCATAAAAACACTAAATAGTGAAGGGGCAAGAACCAAGCCCTGTGGGACTGGAAACACCAGTTTGATGCAGAATCCCCACTTAAAATTACATTTCAAGACCTTTTAGTTTCCCAGCTTTTAATCCATTTAATGTGTGCCAGGTTAACTTTATATCGTTCTAGGCTTTTTAATCAAAATGTCATGAGGTACCAAGTCAAACGCTGTACAGAAGTCCAAGTATATTACATCAACACCATTACGGGGCTGGCAGAGCGGGGTAGGAGATGGGAAATGAGACAAAGGCAGATGCAGAATCATGGAGAGCAGTGAAGGTTAGAAAGAGGGTCTCAGAGTGATGGAGGCGTGGAGCAAGGGGACTTGGGGAGGGGGCTGAGGTGGCCAGAGGGGTGGGCGAGGAAGCTGGTAAGGAAGAACTGACCCAACGCTCACCCTGAGCTCGAGAACACAACTTTCATGCTATTTACCAAAGGTTCATTAGCTCTTCTTGCCCGTTCCCCTTGCTTTCTGGCTTAAGCAGGAAGTGGGCCGGCAGGAGAAAGGCTATTCTTACGGCAGGAAGGGACTTGACAGAAAGCCTCTTTCTACAAAATGTCCACCCTGTTCTTTTGCGGACTCGGGAGACATAGCTAGGTTCCATCACTTCTCTCTTCCTTCCTGCATTGTGCAAGGCTGTACTGACATGGCCAAACATGGGTAGGCCCGCGAGGGGCAGAGAGACTTTCTCTGCTTGCTGCTATCATATCCCTAGGCACAAACTGATGGTGACCTGACTCACAGCCAGCAGCTGAAGAAGGTGCTGACCACACACTCAGATCTTCCTTCTGTTGACTGAGGTCCCCTCTTCATCTACAAAACAGGTCTGGCATGATGGGGGTATAGCAGCAAAATCTCCCCCATCCCCATATGTTTCACCTCTCTCCTAAAGCCCCCATTATAAGGAGGGGTCTAGTTAATTGGCGATTTTGTGGGGCTGCTAGGATCTGGTCTGAGCCCCATAACACATTCATAAGCTCCCCATCTTGGCTTGGCTGGAAACCAGCAGTGTATAGGCTTTATCGGGCCCCAGAGCCATCCAGCCTCCCCTGCTAGGTCTCTTGATTATGTTCCTTGACATTTTCAAAGGATTGTATTTCCGCCTGTGAGAACCATCAGTCCAGCATCACACAGTAATATATGGAGTAATAGAGTCTCGGCACAGCCGGTTTAATCTCATATTGCTGAAGCCCCTGGTGTCCTAGCTGAAGTAAGTTTGTCATTAGGAATTCCTTTCTCCTGACTGCAAGCTTGTTTTGTTTGGGGTTATTATTTTTCCCCTAAAGAGAAGAGAAACACTCCAGATTGATTTATGACTCTCCCATTTCCTTCCATGCAATGCAAACTGGCAAGCTCCCAGGAGAGAAAGGCCAGGGCTGCCCAGCACAGGAGTGTCTTCCCCACCAGTTACTGCCACTGCACTGTGGATCGGTCCCCAGTGTTAGAGCCATCTGGGGTAAGATCTGTTAGCGGAGGGGGCTGTGACTGCCTTTGCCAAAACAGATTTACTAGCAGTGCTGGGAGCCGTGGAAAGATTAACGACCTACTCTGGTAAACCTAGGAATGCAATGAGAGGGCTGGCTCCGAGGGTGAAGGGCAGTGGCGGGAATCTAATCATGATACGTTTCACAATGGCTGGGTTGGATGCAGATGGACGAGGCTGGGAGTAGGAGAGGAGATTCCATTGGTGGGCTGTGCTCTCTGTTCCCAGGAAGGGAAAGGGGTGAGAGATGCATTGCTTGAGGCATTTTAAGCGGGACTTAGCAGATTGCTAGAAGATACCTTGTAGGAAACAGGCCAGTGCCGGCCAGGAGAGGAGCTTGGGCCAGCTGATAGGACTCCCTTTTCCATGGCTCATCTGCATGGTGCTTCGCCTCGCTCCTGCACTCACCGGATTCCAGTACGTCTGCGAGCACTCAAAGAGGATGGGTGTGAAAATCCCGCGACACACTGCGAGCCATCACAGCAGCTAACTGGACTCTGACAGCCAGGCATTGAACCCTGGCTTAAACGAGTCCAGGCGTGCTGGCTGTTTGGTGGGTTTTGGCTATTCTGGTGGCTCAGGAGAGGTGTTGTGGGATACACTCGACAAACTGCTGTGTGCTCATCATATTGCTAGGAACATAGCCGGCCCTGCTCCATGGATCTACTAGGAAGGGCGAGAAGAGAGAGAGGTCTGCCTGCCAGTCCCGCAACCAGCTCTGCATATCCTCTCTTGGGCTAAATATCACCACAGCCGTGAATTCCCCGGCACAATGTGCCTGTAGAGTGCCTGGCACAATGGGGCCTTGGTCCATGACTGAGCTACTGTTGGCTACACCTCAATACAAATAAAATAATAACAGAAAGCTGGGAATGGGGGTGGCTGTGTGTAGGAACCCCAAAGCCTAGGCAACTTAGAGAAAGAGCCAAGCATTAGGATCAGAAATAGACCCAACCAGGAGATCCCACCTTCAAAATCCACCCCCCATCCAGCAAGCATTGGGAAAGTTCTGATCCAAACACCATGTCTTGGGCCCATCTCTAATCAGACTGTGCAGCTGCTGTTTTCTTTCAGGAATTCTCTTCTCCACTACGTGTGATGGCTTCTTTTCCCCAGAATGTGGCCACTCGCTGCATCCTAACTTCTCTGAGGAGAGCGATAAAGAGCAGACAGGAAAGGTGCCAGCACTCTTGGGCTTAATCCATTCAATGCTAGTTGACATTTTCCAGTTGAAATCTCTGGCTCGATCTAGCAGATGATGCTCTGGCACTTGCCGGAGAGTGAGTCTGGAAAGTTGATTCAATTAGATGGTTTACTTGGATGTCTTGGCCATGGCAAACAAGGAGTTCAGCTGGCCTCTTTGAAGCCTTTCTATTTCCAATTGAACAACTAATTGCAAAGGCTCAGGGTGCTTCATTTGGTCACCCAGGGGTGTCCTTACCAGGGGAGGCATGCTTGCCCAGTGTTTCTCAAATGCGGCCACCAGAGGCTTTCCTTGCGGTCACAGTGATTGAGAGTGGGGGACAAAGCAGTGGCCCCTCCCCCAGGGCTCTCCCTCTGGAGACACAAATGCTGGAGGAACAGCCAGCCAGTGAGTTCCCCAGCTTTCCAGAGGTGGTGGGGTCGGACTTCAGACCTTGGGTGGCAGGCAGCAGACTCCAGCCATGGGGCTTTGGGCTCTGACTGCATAGTGGCAGACTCCATCCCACGGCTGCAGGGCTTCGGGCTGGGGCCGCGGGCCTCAGACTACGGCCATGGGGCTCCGGGCTCCATTCCTCGGGCATGGGGCTTTGGGCTCTGTTCCCCGGGCTCACCCCCTCCATCACTCCTGGCCCCTGCTGCCTGCCTGCCTCCCTCCCTATCCAAGGTTTAATTTGTCCCTTGGCTTGCCGAGGCTGAGTAAATCTGCTGTGAAAAGTGATATTAACACACAAGTATCAGGTTTCATAGCAGCAGACTTACCAGCTAATAAGTCTTTAAAAAAGAAAAAAAAAGAAACAACAACAAAAAGTACAAGAACACGCAAACCCCCTTATTTGTGTTTCTAGTCTGTTTAGGTCCATAAAGAATAGAGACAACTGGACATTATTTTTATTATTGAGTCTGCAAAAAACCCAACCTACATAAGTTAATTTCAATTATTTGGACATGTGTACGCACATATTTATTTGTTTTATCCTAAAATTAAGCAAACATTTTAGGAAAAAAATTCAGAGCAGCCACCAACAAGAGTTGGTGGCAACATTCTGAGGCCACCAAAAAATGTGTTGTGAGAACCCCCTGCCTGTGGATTCCCTTTGGGGGTGAGATGCACTCCTTGACAAAGCCGATGGGGCTTTCAGAACTGGAGTCCCAGCTGGGACTGCTGCGAGGGTGTTAACATGGCAGGAGTCCTAGCTGGCCCTGACTAAAGGTGCTCACCTACAGGAGCTGGCTTGAAACGCATACCACAGCACGCAGGTACTGGCTGGGCACACTGCTGTGAGGAAGCTCACAACACTGTCCTCCTATCCGGCACCAGCATGGCCCTGTGGGGACATACAGCCAGCACTGACCACGCCCTGCCGTGCATAAAGTCCCTCCATTGACCAGCAGGTAGGAGCCTAAAGAAGAATCAAACTGAAATAACTCAAGGACCCACCTCCTCCCTCCTGCCCATGTCTTCCTGCTCAGACACACACCCGCTGCGGCTCCCTGATAGAGCTGCCTTCCTGTGAGTCAGGCCACCGAGCTGATCCTCTGCCCAGGGGCCACGTCTCTGGAATAGGAATGAAGGGGGGGGGCTCATGAATATGCAAAGCAGGGCAGGAAGACAGCCTGCTGGAATTAACATTTTTAATGAAATAATAACATGGGCGAGATGCTCGCTTTCTGGCCATTTCTTGACAGCTGTGGAAGCCCTGATAATACGGGACGGGGCGGGGGAGGAGGCTGGGAGATAAACTGCTCCTGGAGGCTTGCAAAGGGCTCTTGTTTTTCTAATGCACTGTTTCACTCGCTCCATTTTCAAATTTTAAATCTACTCCCCCAGCCTTTCCACCCAGAGACATGAATGCAGGCAGCCCCCATCAGAGGCCGGGTGGCCCTGCTGAGTCAGCAGCCACGGACCGGGGGCGGGAGGCGGCGAATCCATCCTTGCAGAGGGCCAGCGCGCAGCCTAGGCACCGCTTAAGTCCTACCCACAAGGTCTAGGCACGACTTGGGCTGAAGCAGGACTTAAGTGGAGCCTCGACCATGTGCTAGCCCTCTGCACTAGGGTGAATTTCACCAACTGAGAGTGGAGTTGAGCTGTACCGTACCCATCCCCTTCCAGCTCGGACACCTGTTAAGTTGACCCAAAGCTACTTGAGGACCACATGTGAAATTGCATCTTTCCTGAGAAAACCAGCCACTGTGTCAAGTTATTCGTGCCCAGCTCCCAGCAGCGATTAGTTCCCAAATTCCAAGCTCAGTCAAGTTGAGTCGCCTGGCAGGGAATCTCCCAGGGCACCTCCAATCCTCATGCACTGAGTACCAACAACCATGACCGACGATAGGTAGGTAGCCGCAATAGCTCCTCTGATCCCCAGAGACTAAACTGGGTCATCTGGCCGGTCGATACTGATCCAGAAGCTCAGAGTCAATGGCCAAGATTTTCAGAGGTGACTAGTGATTCAGGGAGGTTCCCATTTTGGAGGGGCCCAATTTGAGACCCAGATAAGGGTCCTGATTTTCACCCACTCACTGAAGTTCAGACTCTGTAAGGTGTTTTGAGTGGGACACCTCTCTCCCCCACCCCCCAAAAATCAAGACACCCAATTGTCACCAGTCACTTTTGAAAAACTTGGCCAACAGGCTGGGTAGAACACAATGACATGAACTGGTGCCTCACCCCAGGCCCTGGGTGCAGTCGCACAGACCAGGGGTCTTGCACACACAAGCCAGTGAAGACATATGCCCAGCTTAAGTGTGGGTGCCGGTGTGCAGCATAGGTGGGTGTTGGCGGGGGCTGGGGCTCACAGGTGGTGTCTGAATGCCAATTTTCAAGCAGTCATTTATATCAGGTAGTAGAGGAGGTGTGTGTTGGCTGGGGGGTTAGGGAAAGGCAAATGGGAATCAGAAGGGTGGGAGTTTTATGGTGTCAGATCCCTTGAATCACCAGGAATTGCTACGTGCCTGGTGATTCCACAGAAAGCATGACTAGTCCCTGGTTCCTCAGGCACACAGCCCATTTACCAGACAGACCAGGGTGTTTTCCACATCCAGGCTCTCCCTCCCACCAGCTGCTGCATCCCAAGGCTGAAAAGGATCTCTCATAATGGAAAACCAATCATTTTGCTATTGATTAGAAAGGGTGGAGAATTCAATTAGCAAGAATCCCATGTGTGCTGTGGGGCTGGCGGCAGGAGCAGAGACCAGGGATACAGCGGGCTGTGTAGAAATGTGTCTGCCAAAAGATATTGAGCCTGCATAATAATAAAAAATGAATTTTAATCTAATGGCACCTCGAGTCCCCAGCTGCAGCCGGGATCCCGGGATGAATACGCCAAAGGGCTCAGCATTGTAATGTAAAACATCACGCAGATTATTGATCCCAGTCACACTGACTGGATGCTCAAGTACAGTGTGTTTCTACTTTCCCCTTGCTCTCTTCTTTCTTCTCTTTCTCAGTGTAGCATAGGCAAGCAGACCTTTTCATGAGCGCTTGATCGCGGCCACAAGTTAGGGAGACCAGCAGTCTGGTGACAAAGGCTGTCAGTCAATCCAGGACCAAAAGAGCCCAAGAGAACCACAGTCTATCTGAGTCCAGCAGCATCAACCAATGATCCCATTATACTTGTTACAGCCGAGTCCTGTTCTTCTCTACTGCAAAGGATGCTGCTCTGCTTTGCACCTTCTTTCATGCTGCCCCTACACTAGGAACGGCCTCCCCCAAGTCCCCCCGTAAAGACCATCCATCTCCATCATCCACTCATTGCCTGCCTCGTTTTGGTCTGGGGCAGGCTGTAAATTCCCCAGGGCCATTGCCCTCTTGCACCAGACTGACACCAGTGAAATGCCATGGGCTGCAGTGGATTTGCGCCTGATCTCCACCAGTGTGCGGAAGATCAGAAGCAGGTCCCCTGCCTCTCACGTGTCCATACAGGGCCGTGCACAAGCGCGGAGCTCTGAAAATGATGTGCGATTGCAATCATCGAACTCTCCCCAGTATCCCCGTCTGACACCAGAGGCTGAGTCACGAGCATTCTTACAGCGTAGGGGACTTTTCTTTCTGTTACCACAAAAGGCCTGATTTTTAAGAGAACCTGCAACTCCTGTTCTCACCACATCTGTAAATCAAGCCCAAACTGTTGAACTCATAGAGCCACTCCGTTGCTTTACACATCTAACATTTACCACACTGGACCAGTCTTTGAAGTTGGCACAGAGAGCTGTAATTGACAGCGGATATTGGGCTGCATTAGTAGGAGCATTGCCAGCAGGTCAAGGGAAGTGATTATTCCCCTCTATTTGGCACTGGTGAGGCCACACCTGGAGTATTGCATCCAGTTTTGGGGCCCCCACTACAAAAAGGATGTGGACAAATTGGAAAGAGTCCAGCAGAGGGCAACAGAAATGATCAGAGGGCTGGGGCACATGATTTACGAGGAGGCACATGATTTGAGGGAACTGGGGTTATTTAGTCTGCAGAAGAGAAGAATGAGGGGGGATTTGATAGCAGCCTTCAACTAACTGAAGCGGGGTTCCAAAGAGGATGGAGCTTGGCTGTTCTCAGTGGTGGCAGGTGACAGAACAAGAAGCAACGGTCTCAAGTTGCAGTGGGGGAGGTCTAGGTTGGATATTAGGAAACACTTTCACTAGGAGGGTGGTGAAGCACTGGAACGGGTTACCTAGGGAGAGGGTAGAATCTCCATCCTTAGAGGTTTTTAAAGCCTGGCTTGACAAAGCCCTGGCTGGGATAATTTATTTGGGGTTGGTCCTGCTTTGAGCAGGGGGTTGGACTAGATGACCTCCTGAGGTCTCTTCCAACCCTAATCTTCTATGATTCTATGACACATCCCTGCACCAATCACACCTCTTGCAGCAAAGTTGGGGAGTAGGATTCATCATGGGGGAAGTGAGACAGCATCATTGCCACTTGCCCTTTATTGGAGTTTCCACTGGCGGGAGCAGCTCTAGGTCCCGATCCTGTCACTGGAGCCACGCCAGCAGCCTCTCAACCTCAGCAAAGCCCCAGCGACATCAATGGGACTTAGTAGAGGAGAGGCAAGTGCAGGATCGGGGCCTTGATTCTCACCTGCATCTCCACAGGAGGCTTTACTGCTTTATGATATAGCACCACTCAGCAGAGCATCTGGACAAATCGCTTTGTGTATGATATTTAATCTAATTTAATATAGAAAAAGGGGGGGAAGGTTAAATTAATAAGCAATGTTAAAAATAGCAGGTGAAGCAATACGCCTGTCTGCTCCGCCCTTCAGTATGAATCATTCAGCCAGAGGATTGTTCAGCTGAGCTTTGACAGCCTTGCGGGGTGTGCGAACAGGAGTTGGATTGTGGTCCCTGTTAAATATTTCAGCTCAGGTGCTACTGGCTTCTGATGGGTTAAGAGGACAGCGTGGTGTAGAGGAGCCGACGCAGACTAAAGTTTCTCGCTCTCTTTTGTCAGGTCAAATTTACTGCCGTGGCAGAATGCTTCGGAGAGATCCGTCATTGCTTGTGGCGTTTTGGAAAGCTCCTAAATATGCTCTGTGCAATCGCAAATGTAAATTGAATAGAAGGAAAAGCAATTTGCGAGGCATTAAAATCCCTCTGCAGGTTCCTCTGAAATGATCGATGTCTGTAAACCACGATGTTATTGAGACGTTACTGAGTTAGGTGATACAATCCCATCCCTAAACTCATTGGCTTCACAGGTTGTTTCTTGGCAACTTACCAGACCACGGACTACATCCACCACCGACCTTAGCTGACGGCGCTCTATTGACCCTGGTGGAGCTCTGCTTCCGCCAGTGATGAGTTTGATTCCGTATCTTTTATAAGCACCATTACCATAAAATACGAAAGGGAGACATGGGGATTGTCACACTTGATCAGAGCAGTTTAGGGGCGCACCTGGATCTTTGCGGATGCTAAGCTCATAAAGAGCAGCATCCATGAGTAATGTTCTCTGCCATCTTTGGTTGGCTAGGAGACCCCACCTCATCCTGGTGACCTGGCTTTAGTTACACACACACCTTCAACACCTCCGGCCTCTACTACAGCAATGCAACATACCTGGGCATGAAGCCACCAGCCCTTGGGAGATTCCAATACACAACGCTGCAGCATGTCTACCCACCAACACCGGCTACCACAAGCATACCAAATCTGTCCTCTGCCCGCTATGCTGGCTTCCCATGGAATGAGACAAGTTCTAAGTCTCGGACCTTATCCTCAAGGTGCTCCAGCATATCTAAACAAACCACTCCACTGCGCACGCAATTCTCCCCGAGGAGAGGTAGAGAACAAACCGCATGTAATGGAAGTTGGCTATGTTGCTGCTTAAGGTGCTCAGGCACAGATCGTCAGAGTATTTAGGTGCCTAACTCCCACTGAAATCAAAAGCCTATGCACCTTTTAGGATCTGGGCCTCTTATACAACCATGACGAGGGAGTATAAGAACCAATATAGAACAGACAGTCGTCCGTCGAGTCTAGTATTCTGTCTCCCACAGTGGCCAGAACTAGCTACTTCAGACCACAAAATCCTGCAGCAGGCAGTTATGGGATAACTTATTCACAAGGAAAGATTCTTCCTAACCCTTGTTAATTAGAGGTAGCTTTATGCCCTGAAACATGAGGTCTTTCACCCCTTCCAGAGCTTTAGTTTATTAAAATAAATGCACTGCTATTGTAATTGTGGATATTTGTGTCGTTCATATAAAGGTTTAATCCTTTGGGTGGTGGGGGTGCAGGGTTTGGAAGTCTGCTAAGCTTTTGGTGAAAGAAAGAAAGAAAGAAAGAAAGTTAAGATGCAACCCTTCTCTGTCTCCATCACAGGCAATGTGTATGTCTCTCAATCAGACTGTGATTGCAATCAGCAGGATGGTGTGGTATGCATGAAATAGAGTGGGGGAAAAAAATCTAGACTGTGCAATCTGCAAAATGTATGTAAAAAATCACAAACAACAATAAAAACAGTCATTCCCCCAGCCCCTTTTCCTGGTTATGATTTTCCCCAAGGACAGAGGAAATGGTTGGAAAGTGGAGCCAGCTTTTTGGGCCCCTCACCCAAGCTTGCCTGCCTGACATCCCTAAAACCTTCCTACGTCAGCCCTTCAAATCGGTTTATTTTACTACTAATTTCCCCTCATGTTTTTTAATTAAATTCTCCACTTCCTTCAAACGCTAGTCAATGAAGCATCCAAATTTCCTCCAAATACCCTGCAAAATGTTGAAATTATGCAGTTAAGTGTGGTGTAATACAATAGCATTAGGAGAAATATTGCCATTATTCATGGTATATGGAGGAAACATAAGGAGCTGGGGGAAAGCCTCTGGGCAAACCACACAAAACTGTCCTGCTCTGGGGGTTTTGTTTCACATTTGAAACAGGTTTGTGAAGGTGCTTTGGAGCAACCCTGATTCCACCCGAATTAACAGAGGCTCCGATCAGTGGCTTATTCTCTATTCTGTTCCCTAGATGCTTCAGAGAAAGGTGTCGGAAATCCTAAAGGGGGCAGTTATAGGATAACCTACACAGAAGGCAAGTTTCTTCCTGATCCTCATTAGTTCAAGGTTGCCTGAAGCATGATGGTTATATCCCTTGAAAATCTTGATTTTTAAATCCTTACCACTGTAACTCTGGATATTCTTGTTATCTATAAAAACACCAGCTCGGCCATGGATTTCTCATGGCCTCAGCGATATCTTGCAGCAATGAGCTCCACAGGTTTATTATGCCTTCTGTGAAAGACTAGTCACTTTCATCCATTTCCAGTAGGCTAATTTTCCATTTCCTTGTACGTCCCCTCATTCTTGTAAGATGAGACAGGGTGAACAAAAGGGCCCGCTTTGCCTTCCTAACCCCATTCATTATGTTGTATCCCTTGATCACACCTCCTCTTATTCCTTTCTCTAACTTTTGGGATAAGCCTATCTGCAATTTTAAGTGAGGCTGGGACCAGGTTTTTGTTTGTTTGTTTGTTTTGTCTTACTCGAGCAAGATTTTCAGATTCCCTTGGTTTGGACACAGCCTGAGTGAAATCGATGGTTCCAATGGAAATTCTTATACCCTAGACAGAAGCTTCAGATGAATAGGAATAATAAATACCTGTTTCTTAGCTAATGTTTTCATCCATCAATCTCAAAGCATCTTATCAAGAAGGTCAGTATCACTATCCCCATTTTATAGATGGGGAAACTGAGGCACAGGGAAGGGATGTGACTTGCCAAAGATCACCCAGCAGGCCAGTGGCAAAGCCAGGAATAGAACCCAGCTCTTCTCTGTCCCAGAGCAGTTCTCTATCCACTAGGCCATGTTGCAAAAAACTCTTAAAGTGGGCAGTAAGGGAACAACCTGACCACACGGAAATCTCCTCCTAAATCTTCTTAATTAAAAATTACCTTACACCCTGAAGTATGAGGGGTTAGACCCCGTTCCATATTTTTGGGGAGTGTAATTGTGCCTGTTCACATTAGCCATATAAATGCCTAATCCTTTTTTTTTTCCCTTCATCCTTTCCCCACCTTAAATCCTGCTAAGATTTTGGCTGCAACAATCGCTTGTGGCAATGAGTTCCACAGGCAAAACCTGTGTCTTTTTTTTTTTTTTAAAGGATTTCCTTTCATCTGCTTTAAATGTGCTGCCTTTTAGTTTCATTGAATGTCCCCTCATCCACTGGTCATGAACAGGGGATCTAGCAGCACCCCATTTGCCTATTTGGATCCCTCATTGCCAACCCAGGACTGATTTACACAGCTCTGCATTGAGACTTGATGGAAACTGGATGAAACACGACAGTTTTGCCTTGCATTTTGCTTTGAGGGTTCCGGCTCATTTGAACGAGAAGCTCAAAATGCAGTGGCTTTGATGACCCTGTGGATTAAAACTGAACAAGAAGTCCCTACGAGCTCTTGTGAATTCAGACTGCCCAGTCTCCCTCTGTTCTAGTGTTCGTTCGCTCCTTTGCTGTGCGTCCCAAACCACTCTGGTCCCCGACTGTCCCTTAACACACCCGTGTTGCTGGGGGGCTCTTCCCATAGGAGACACATGGCTCTTTCTTGCAGCGCAGCCAGAACTGAGCTTTGTTTGAACCATGTTTGTGAGCTACGCTAAAGCCTTGGGACTCAACCCTGAGCTGTGAGGAGTTCCTTCGAGGCAGCTCTATGCCACCTTTCTACCTCTATCAACCCTGGGGCTGATAGCCTGTTCCTACAGCCTAGGAAATAGGCAACCACCTACGCCAGCGTTTCCCAAACTGTGCTCCGGGGAACACTGGTGTTCCGCACGATGGGAATAGGTGTTCCGTGAAAGAATCTAGAATTTAATTTTGACTCTTGCACTTGATTTTTGTACTACTTTATACTCGCTTTCCAGTTAGAAACTGTTCGTTCAAGTTATTTTAAATTTGTATTTTTGCTTCGTTTTATAAAATAAAATATATTTGAGCCTAAATAACACAATTTTTTATTTGAAAACCAAACGACTACAAAATAATATTTTAAGTGTTCCGTAATAGGGTTCCACACCATCTGGCTTTAAGATTAAACTCGATGAGTTTATGGAGCAGATGGGCTGATGGGATAATATGATTTTGGCAATTAATTGATCTTTAAATATGCATGGTAAATAGGCCCAATGGCCTGTGATGGGATGTTAGATAGGGTGGGAGCTGAGTTACTACAGAGAATTCTTTCCTGGGTATCTGGCTGGTGAATCTTGCTCATATGCTCAGGGTTTAGCTGATCGCCATATTCGGGGTCGGGAAGGAATTTTCCTCCAGGGCAGATTGGAAAAGGCCCTGGGGGGTTTTCGCCTTCCTCTGTAGCATGGGGCACGGGTCACTTGCTGGAGGATTCTCTGCACCTTGAAGTCTTTAAACCATGATTTGAGGACTTCAGTGACTCAGACATAGGTGAGAGGTTTATCGCAGGAGTGGGTGGGTGAGATTCTGTGGCCTGTGTTGTGCAGGAGGTCAGACTAGATGATCATAAAGGTCCCTTCTGACCTTAATATCTATGAATCTATGAATAGGCTAAAAAGTGTTCCGTGGCCAAAAAAGTTTGGGAAATGCTGATCTATGCTATGCCGTAGGACTATAAATAATGCACAGGAGAGGAGCAGGTAGCGTGAAGCAGGTTATACCAACTTTATATCATTGGGCTTCTGCTATGGCAAAGGGTTCTCCAGTTGCTCCTTTATGGCAAGTTTTAAGTCCCTTTTATGCCTCCAATTTGGCCCTTGGATGTTATGGGTTGGTCTACACTGCTCACAAAGCCCAAGTCTGTGGGATCCGGGCTTGTGGACTCGGTGTTGCCAAGCCCGTGCTTGAGCATCCACACCGCATCGTAAACCTGGTTTCCAATTGTTGGACGCAGACCTCAGAGCCACACTAATGTGTCTATATTGCACCACGAGACCTTCTGACTTGGGTCTGCAGCTTGACCTGCCTCCATGCTGAAAAATGACCGGGCTTGGACTGGAGTCACAACAGAACTTGGGCTCTGACCCAGCCCCCTAGCAGAGTCCTAGGACCTGGGTCCTGAGTGTTCGCTAACCCAAGTTAGACTGATTTGTGTGTGGACGGAAGCAGGGCTTGGGCTCAAACCTGAGTCACAGCCCAGGCTCAGTGTGCAGTGTAGACGCACACAAAGGCTCCATCTTTCAAAGAAACCTAAGGGAATAGGGACCCATATGTCATTGACTTTCCGTGGGCACTAGGAGATCTAGAGATGCCACTCTCATACCCAGAAGTCTGTCCTAGTGGAAAGACCTTACGCTGGAGAAGGTGGGAAGTCTCATAAAGTGACGGGATTGTAACTTGCTCAAAGAAACCTATTTCATTTCCTGGGCCAGATCCTCAACTGGCATAACTCAGAATTGAAATCAATGACATCATGATGACTCATAGAAGTTCAATGCCTTGCCCAATGATTTGCCGCAATCCCTGGGCCGCCGGGCAGTCTGGAGTGGATCTTTCTCAGTCTCTCCTGTTGAAGTTGTGCCACTTTGTAGAAAATACTTGAATAGCCATTGGACCGGAGTGAGAGAGAATCATTCTATAGGTTGGTGGTCAGGGCACTCAGGTGGGAGACAAGTTCATGTCTTTGTTCTAATGACTATTTAATTGTTTATGGAAAGTGAAAGAGCCTCAAGAGGAGAGAGACCGAGCAAGATAAAGGCCAGTGGGAAGGGTACTCTTCTGCAAGGTAGGAGATCCACATTGAAATCCTCGCTCCACGTCAGGCAGGGGTAATTGAACGCTACTCTCCTGCATCCAACCACTGTGCTAAAAGGTAATAATGAGCCAGCCCTATGGCCACCGCCTGCTTCTCTGCCCTCCCGTTTTGGGAATAGCACCTATGTCCCCTTCCATTTTTTCCCCCCCAGGGAATTCGTGTCAAATTCACAAACGGTTTCAGGTTGGCCAAACCTGTATTTTTGGGCAAATAAACCATTTGTCTGAAAAAATTCACCCAACGTTGTACAGAGATGGGTCCCATATGAGATCCAGACCTGACCCTAAACTCTCCCAAAGGTTGGGGAGAAAAAGGGGGCTCTGATCCAGAGTCTTCAATAGATCAATCAATCTGACCACCACTTACCACAGCACACAGGCCATCTTGAGTGTGGGCAGTGACATTAGGCCTATGGCAGCCGCAGGATAGAACTCGGCTGCGTATGTGAAATTAGACACTGCTGGGACTCGGAGTCTGAAGAAGTGAAGAACAAGGGGCTTTGTTATGCTTTCCTGCTTATGAGTGGCAGGCGTGAGCCTTATTTCAGGAAGGAAGCAGCTCTACCGAGGATGGCAAACAGAGTAATATGTTACTGAGAGATCTTCCATTTGTAAGCAGAGGCCTGCTACAGCTGTTTCTGTTCTCTGTGCATTATTTATAGTCCTACTTAGTTCTGTGTTCCCCTTTATCCACCTTCCAAGGGGTTCTATAGGGAAAGGAATCCTTGACTCAGTAATTTTAGTCTCGACTAAATGAAAAAGAAACACACACACACATAAGCTAAAACACACACACTGGGGAGGTGACGGCAAGCTCACCTCAGCTCCAAGAAGCTGCAGGTATTGGCTTCTTGCTTAGAGTGAAGAGACTTAACGTATATATAAATTGTCTATTGCTGTTCCCCTTTCACTAACCCGTATCTGTCTGTCCTTGTACCATGGGATCCTAAAAATCAGGGACTGTACTACAGGAATGTTTGAAAATTGTTTAGCTTACTGCGGGTACGACTGCAATACATAAAAAGACAATAACGAAGCTGGTTGAAATTGTCCAGGGTTTGATTTTTTAAGCCAAGTTTTCATCACAATTTCAGACGATGAAATAGTGGCGAAAACATAACAATCGTGAAAAATTCATCATATTTTTCAGCCAGCTATCGAGCTGGTTTTGTTTGTTTTTGAAATTTCGATGGAAAATGTTAAACTAGCCGCCTCCAGTAATCAGATGAGTTTTTCACAAAAAGCTTTCATCTGTTTCCCCCCGCACTCCCAGTTTTCAAACAGTTTTAGATATTAAATACAAACGAAAAAAGTTGAGCCCATAGGAACAAAAGGATAGAGAAGCACGCTCTCTTGTCTCCTAAAACCACCCATCTATGCTTGCCCCGGACCATGGGTCCAGGGTATCTATCTGGGTATCTCTCGGATCACCTTGTGATCAGCCCAGTTTCCACTGCAAACTAATTATCACTGCCTCACTCTCAGGATCCAGCTGACAAAAGGGCTTTATAAATACTTTCTTTAATACAGGCGGTGCCCACCGGGATAGAAAGTGAAATGCTCGCATTGGTGCAAGCGGATGCTCTAGATCTGCTTAGGGCAGGTAGGTATGGAGGCCACCCTTTGCACCATAAAGAAGTGGGTGTCACTAGGGGACTTGACCGCTGTGACAGACTGACACTATCCTGGACATATCTTACGGAATTAAAATCATCTTTATTGAATTAAGTTAAACCTTGTTGAATTTGGTTAATACCTTTGGGATCCGTTGTAAAAAAATACAATTGTGTACGTGCTGTTGTAGGATTGTTTATAAATTTTTCTAGAGACTTGACCAATGCAAATGTTCGGAAATTCAAAGAGTTGTTTGGGACAACATGTGTAAAAGGGATTTGCGAGGAACTACCTGGGGGGAAGTGGCAGGGGTGAAGGGAATCCAAATGACCCACTTTGAATCAATCTTTTTGAAGCTATGCCCTGGAGGGAGACCCATTGTCTACTAATTAGCTACTGCTGGAAACGCCAGAGCAAAGACTCTGAACTGTACAAAGGATGGATTGAACCGTACATGAGTGCGCCAGGGTTCTGAGCCGAGGCCTGTCATGAACTTGTGACCACAAAAGAGTCCCCTTTGGAGGTCTGAAGGACTCACTTCCCAGAGCCCATGTTAGAGTTCAGTGATCTCTGATAAACTTATTAGCCTGTTGGTAGTTTCTTCTATTGTTTTTTTTTTTTTAAATATGTTTTCTCTGCTTTTGTCTGAAGAATAAAACAGGCTTGCATGAAAAGAGCGGTGTGGGATCTACAACTGCGGGCAGTCACACTGTGAACCGTCTCTGAAGAGAAAGCCAGCAGGTGTGCTTGGGTAGCCTGTCGCTGCTGAGAATAAGCCAGGGAAGGCAGGGAACTGTGCAGACTGAAGATAACCCGGTCAGAAGGGAAAGAGACTCCTGTCTCCATGCAAGAGAAGCGACAGCCAGGAGAGCTGGGAGCCTGAGAGTGGTTGCCCTTGGTGGACCATACAGGGGAAATTCAGGTGCAGTTGCCCTGAACTGTGACCACAGGCATCCTAGGGGACCCTATTCACTTATTTCCTGGACAGGTTTATTCCCTGGAGTGGCGTTTCTGCCCTGGCCTTTCATAATTTCACATTTCAGCTATTCAGATAAGAAAAAACCTTCTGCTAGCTAGCCAGCCCACATCCTTCAAATATTCATGAAGAGTCATTCGACACCCATCCTGTTTAATTCCTTTCTTTACAACCTGCAGGGTGAGTGCTCAGCAGACTGTCTCATGGGGACAGGGCCTCTCGGAGCTGTCCAGCACAGAGCAAACCCGCTGCTACCCCCCTGCACGGCCTGTGACCATGCACAGCTGTGCTGGTTGGCATGAGGGGGCAGAGGCCATGGCCTCCTCCAACTACCAGGGGCACAAAAAGGGAGAAGTCCCTGCACAAAGAGGGCAGAGGCTCCGACAGTGACAGGAGGCTGCATAGGGGCTGCTGGTGGTCATGGGGGTGTGGCTAGACACAACCTAACCCGCAGACTGTAACCCCTTCTGGGCATTGACCTTGTCTTCAGGGAGGGAGGTTTGATGTTTAAGTTGCCTTTATCCATTCTGGATTTTCTCTGTGCCTCTTTCTCCTCCCCTTTTCCACTGTCTCTTCCCAACCCAGTAGAGTCCAAGGCCTGGTCTAAAAGAGGAGGAATAATCCTTACTGCTGAGCACTGCAGAAATGCCAACCCAACCCCCCCCCCCCCCCCCGGTGCAGGTGGGGCTAGGTCGACAGAAGACTGATTCTTAGCTCCCATCACTCAGGGAGCTGGAGTTACTACAGCGCTGGAAAAGCCTTTTTCATCACTTTAGCGTGCGTCTACACTAGGGGGTAACAGCGGCACAGCTCCTGCACCGTAGCCAGGCTGCTGTAGCCACGGTGGTGTAGACTAGCCCGAGGTTGGAATCAAACTCTCACGTTTGTAGTGTCTGAGTGTCTCTCATTTGAAACACGGGGGTGAGGGGTAGGGACAACTCCCAAAGGAGTTCATCTGTCCAGCATGTCCTATCCAGAGGGAGGGATGCTGGGTTTGACCCCACCCCAGGCTACCTTCCCGGGGAACACATTCTCGCAGCGCTAGCCCTCCTCTCCAACAGCACGAGGGACCCCTCTCCAGAAATCGTTTCAGACAGATGTTTACATCTGAAATGTACCGATGAGTAGGTGCAGCTGGCCAAGTGGGTCACACTCCAGTTTGGCCCCCGGGGAAGACTGGGAATTAGCACCCTAGGATAAAAAGTAGTATGAGGCGTGAAGTCCATCTCGTCATCCCACCATAGGCATAAGGGGAAAGCGTACCCCTAGGATCAGCCCGACCAAGGGAGAGAGAAACACTCAGCACACTGGTCCTGTTTGAGTGCCTGTTCTCATATATGTTTAGTACATCCCTGCTGTGTCAGTGACCCACTGTATGCAGTGGCAAATAGGTTCGCTGTGCCTGCCTGCTTCCTAATACACCAATCACAAGGAGGAAATCCCAGCAGTCTTTCCTTAACTTACCATCCCACACTGAATTTATGCAAGAGACGCCCTTGTGAGCGTTCAATACAACACTGATCGCTATGTGATGATGTTGTGACACTGCATTGCAGCATGACAGCATCCTGCCATGCTACCAGGTTGGGATGCAAGGTGACCCCTTTGTGCTACAGTGCGATATAAAGCAACATCATCCCTCCTGACACGTCCTCACATGCTCACGATGCAACTTGACTCTGAAGTGGCCACATTCTGAGCTCAGGTGCCAGGCGGTGCCAGCTGTAAACAGGGAGCAGAATCTGGCCCAGGGTCACGATACTGTGAAAGATTTGTTCTTTGAACAATCTAAAACTAGCTGCAAGTATTCCACTCTTCCCCCTTCCTCCCCCTCCCGCCCCCCCCCCCGGAGATAGGTAGCAACCCTATGCCACTCCTAACACTGGAGAGCACCCTTTGTCTCTGGCTGGTTTGATGAGCACTCCCTCTCATTTCAATCTCCCCGTGGAATTTCACCCTCCTAGAGCGTCCCCTCCCCAGCACTGTTGATACACTGAGGCCAGGGGGACGCTGGATCTGTCCTGGGGCGAAAGACACAGCACTGTCATGCCTGAACAGTGGAAAGCATGGTGCACTGTGTGAAAACGAGAACAGGTACAAATCCCGCTTAATCTCTGGTAGAAGAAGTGGAAAGCTGGCACCTTTCTTTAGCGCTGGTCCTGAGATGGCTTGCAAATCCTGTTGGGCTCAGCAGGCCAGGCAGGGGCTCAGCACCACCCCACATCAGGCCGCGTGCTCACATTAAAACAAAAAAACAGGTCAAAATAAAAAGAAAAGACCCAGAAGAAAAAAGGAGTAAAATGGGAAAACGATTGGCTGTGCCTGCTGCTCATTAGAAGAGGGGATACTTAACACAAAACACAGGCAGCAAATGAGCCTTTAATCATTGCCTTCTTCGGCTAGGTTTTATTTTAAAGTGCGTTTAAATCCTGGCGCTTCCCTCTGCACAAGCAGCCTTGGGGACTCTGGCTTGCCTCCTGTTTATTCCCCAGCTGCTTTGTCGTCTCCTATCAGCAGAATTAGGGAGCCGTGTCGGCAGAGATACTCCGGTGCAGCCACTGAGAAGTTCACACAGAAAATTGATATTCGCTACAAATTATTCTGGATGATTTACTGGAATGAATTAACTCACAGGGACGTGGAGAAAATTCCAACAGGGCCTTCACTGCCTGTCTGCCCTGACTCTGGGGAGAGCTCGTCTTCCCTGCAGGCTTCAGGGCACAAGTTCTCAATCTGGGGAGCGCTGGTGTTCTGCTAACATTTGCCGGTAGCCCACGGACTGCGGCCTGATCACAGGGTGCTGGCTCCCCTTCCTTGTTCCCAGGGGCTAAACTGCATTCACAGAAGCTAAGCACTATGCTCCTTTCCCATGTGAGCTCTGGTCCTAATCACCAATAGACAGGGGAAGCAGGGCCCTGCCTCAGGTGGGGGTTCACACCCTCACAGATCGGGGCAGTGATGTCCATGAGACAAGCTGTCTATTAAAACATGGCCCACACTCAGAAACAGTTTGAGGAGCCTGTGTAAAAGCGTGCTGTTGCCTATGACTTCATTATAAAGGGCAGAATCCTGTCCCCCAAGAAGAAAATGACAGTTCTGCCACGGATATCAAAGGATGGGAAGAGGAGTAGGAATTACAGAGAGAACCTCATTGAGCATGGAGATATATAAATGGATGGACGGATGGAACAGATGGACCAGCTTCCTAAACAGCCAGGGATAAAGGCAGAAAGACTTGCATTTCTCCATCCTTCTAACAGCCAGTGGGATTTATGTAAACAGAACAGGCCCACCCTATCCCTGGCACAAACCCACTGACTTCAGTCGATTTACACTACAGATGAATGTAGCCAGGATAGCAACCTTATTCTTGCAAGAAGTGTCATGGATTCCTTAATTTCCATGTACGGGCAACACCTCCATTATACATCTCACCCAAAAGATAGCAACTCCAGCGTGACACTGTGCTAGATGTTAGCTCACCGGGCAGAGTGGCACCAGTGGATCACCAACACCACTTAGGTGCTCTTTCAAAGTCCCATCCAAGCATTGACTCCACCCAGCACCGCTCAGTTTAGAAGATTAAACTGGATCCCAGCATTAGAGGCTAAGACTGCCGAGAGCCAGACCGTCGTAGCTCGTTGTTCGTACAATCAGAAATAAGTCAACGTACTTGTAGCCGAGTGAGTATTGAAATACAGTCACTTTACACCTTGTAATGTAATGACAAGAAATGAAGCACTGTATGGAAACTGACAGGAGGCAAAATATATCCTGTGGGAGGGTAAGAAAATCGCTTGCACATCAACCATAGTTCTCTGGTTTGAAAGGAAGCAGTGCAAGGATATTAGAGTACCAATAATGAGATGGGCTGGAAGACATGACTCTTGTCCACTTAAGGGCCGTTAAAGACCCGTGGCACATTCTGTGGTAATAAGGGCGCCTCTGAGGTTGAGCGCCCTAACAAGCAGGCACTTTATGAAACCTTTAGCCTTAACCTCTCTGTTCCTCAGTCTCCAGCGCTGTAAGAGGGGAAAATAATATTTGGGAGGAGGGGAAGGGGCTCTGAGGCTTAATTAGCGTTTATAAAGCTCCTACAAACCCTTGGCTGAAAGGGTCAATGCAAACACAGTTAATTTTTTCTAGTGAAGTCTCTAGGTTTAATCCAATGAAGCAGACCTGCCGGAGAGGTCATGCAGATTGTGCCATAAGAACATAAGAATGGCCACACTGGGTCAGACCAAAGGTCCATCTAGCCCAGTATCCTGTCTTCCCACAGTGGCCAGTGCCAGGTGCCCCAGAGGGAATGAACAGAGAAGGTAATCGCCAAGTGATCCATCCCCTGTCGCCCATTCCCAGCTTCAGGCAAACAGAGGCTAGGGACACCATCCTTGCCCGTCCTGGCTAATAGCCATTGATGGACCTATCCTCCATGAATTTATCTAGTTCTTTTTTGAACCCTGTTATGGTCTTGGCCTTCACAACATCCTCTGGCAAGAAGTTCCACAGGTTGACTGTGCACTGTGTGAAAAAATACTTCCTTTTGTTTGTTTTAAACCTGCTGCCTATTAACTTCATTTGGTGATCCCTAGTTTGCGTATTATGAGAAGAAGTAAACAACACTTGCTTATCTACTTTCTCTACAGTCAATCAAACTCCACACACTGGGGGCGCTAGCGTCCTCAGAGACCAATGCCAGCTTCTCTCCATCACCATCATTTGGATGGTGAGAATCCCGCACTATTCACAAGGGGTGTTCGTGTCACGTCACTGAGCGTGTTCTTTCTTGATTGTTGGATTTGCTGCTTTGAGTAATTACATCTGGGATTTCCAAAGAGACTTAGGGGGGTGAAGCACCCTGCGTGCCTCACTCCCTTAGTCTCCTTTGAAAATCCCAGTTTACATGTACGTACTAATGTTTTTTAAAATCATCGCTATTTTGAGGAGAGGCAGTGGTACTGCTCCACCTTTGTGAAAGGCCTTGAGATCTATGGATGAAAGGCACTGTGCTTCTACAGAACAAAAAACTGTATTCGAATAGAGCAGCTGTTCTCTTTTGTTTGTATGTCCTCACACTCACTTGGCAGGCAATGACCTCCCTTATGAGTCGGTGCCTTCCAAGCAGGACACATCAGTTGCACAGGGGTCACTGACTGATCTGGCATTTGAAAAGTGATCCTGTGATTCAAACTCCCACACAAGCGACTGCTGGCCAGTTCTGCAGTGGGTTATTCTAAATCACTTGCCTTTAGGGGTTTCTAATTAGCACTCATGTAGTGTGAAAACCCATTGGGATGGCTTTATCCCTGATGTAACACTACTCACTTGGATGGGTTTACACCAGGGCTGAACTGGACTTAGTCCTTCAATCTTGAATCCCCTCCCATGCCCACCACATCAGTGACACCCAGCTCTGATCAGCACTGATTGCAAACTCCTGGGGTGAAAGAGAAGGAGTCATTCTGCATCTGACTTGTGTATTGGGCTTCTCTGGTACTGCTCCATCAGCAGACCTTAACTTTGCCCTCCCTGAACCACTGTCTAATGGGGCAAGAGAGAAGTTCATCCTTTCTTCTACTCGGGTCTAGAATGGAGAGGAGGGAGGTGGCTTTAAGCTACCTTTGCATTCCCTTTATTCTAGGGCCATGCATGATCCTGCCCAGTCCACCAGTGTAAATTAGAGCAACCTCAGGGCTTCTCTAACTAACACCGTTTCCCATGGCTCCCTCTCGGCCCTTGGAAGCAGAGAGTAACCATCAGTAAATACTCCTGCCATGCCCCCGATCTGTCCCCTACTCCCAGGGCTGGAAGCCAGGCCAGCCTAGAGCCCTTATGCCTGCTCTGCAATTGCCAGGGAAGCCCCTTGTATTTTCCATTTCTACCCACAATAGGGCCCCTTTACATTCTTAGAGGGAAGCATAGTGTATCTGAGGATCAGGCCCCAGCCTTCTCTGACGGTGTTCCAGCAGTGGAACCCAGCCCTGACCCACCAGTCCCAAACCCCTGCTCTGAAACATACATTAGATTTCATCACGCCTCCTGTTACAGCTGTAAACCAGGGAGTTCTGGACTCTGCTGGCTTCAAGGTGATCAGGATCTGTCCCTCAGAGTTACTCCAGATTGACACCAGTGCAGACGAGATCAGATGGCCCCAAACTGCATGCCATCTGCCCGCTCCCTGTCTCTCTGCAGGGCACCCAGCCTTGTCAAGTTTAGTTCTCCCATGGCTGGTTTACGTGTAGCCTGTACGTAGCTGTCTAAACACTGCAAACGCCTTGAAATAAGCATGAAAATTGGTTTCCAGGCTCCAGCAGTTTCTAAATAATGGATATTTAATATAAAAATAATAATAAAAAAAGAAGTAACACGAAGTGGATTCTGGAAAAAAAATGGGCGCATTTTCCGCACAAGTCTCCAAGCAAAACAGGGCAGCAAGGCATCAATAAAGGGAACAGCCCCAGCCCGAGAGAACAGGGTGGAGCCTGGGAGGGGAGAGAAAGTCACTAACTCTCTGCTCCCTCAGTGTAGCAAACCTCATTTCTCTTCATTCCCTTAAGCTTCTCGTCAGTTTATATTCTGCCTCGATGCAGATGTAATATATTCTGTCAGTGCAAAATTTGGGCTGAAAAATGCGTTGGCCTTCAGGGATGTCTGGATTGAATGGGGGCGGGGGATGGCTGGTGCGAAGGAGCCGGGCTGTGTAAAATCGGCTCGGCGGCACCCAGAGGCAGAAGGAACTCAGAGATCCGGAAGGAGTCAACCGTGTGGACCCTGGGTCTTACCAGAGGCAGCACAGACTACTGGTTAGAACAGTGGACTGGGAATTAGAAGATCTGGATTCTTCATGGTCCTGCAACTAGTTCACTTGTGTGACCTGTGCAGAGCCAGTGCAACGTGCTGTGCCTCACTTTCCTCAGCCATGCGAGGAGGAGAACATTTTCCCAACTTTGGACAGCATTTAAGACCCTCGGATGGAAGGTGTTCTAGCCGAGCTAAGTATCATCATGGCTTGCCAGGAGAATAGGAGAAGGATGTTCCGAGTCACGAGTAGAAGGATGGCGGAGATCCAGGTATGAGTGACAGCCCTCAAATGTAAGCAGGACATTGCTCTAATCACACCATCAGAAAAAAGTTGGTCCAGTAAAAAGATATAACATCTCTGATATCCTGGGATCGACATGGCTACAACAAAATTGCAAATCACACGTGCACAAAATTCCTTACAAGACTACATGTAAGAATTACGTCACCCATCACTGAAATGCAGCCACCTCTGGAGTGAAACCCAGCAGCTGTTTAAAGGGCATTAAAGTCAGCGAAAAGACTCTTACTGACTTCAGCTGGCTTTGTATCTGGCCAAAGCAGTGCACAGCAACACTAACCCACACTTGGGGACAGGAAACTAAAGAGAAAATTTAAGAAGAAACAGCATAATTTGCTCCCGGCACGGGGATTAATTGGTGTTAAATGAGCTATAGGATATTCACTAATCACAAGTGTCCAGGAGTTTGTTTTCTCATGTTGGCCAGGCAGAGCTTTCCCCCGCGCCATGCTGAAGCAGGGATTTAACACTGACTAAGAGGGAAGGGTCTCTCCTATTTTATTACTAGCAGAACCTTGGATTTTTCCTTGCAAGCCTCCCCATCAAAATACAAACCCTGGACTCCAGTGTTGCCAGCCCCCCCACTCTGGAAATCCCAATCTCTTCTGTTGAAGATGGGTGTGCGGGTGGCTAGAAAGATGGAGTCTGAGACCAGACTAGCTTCTCTTGTCAATGTTGATGAGGGCAGAGCTGGAGGCGTTGGACTGCCTGCCACTGCTGGAAATGTCAGACTGAGCAATTAGAGGCTGAAACAATATTCAGACGCAGGCCCACGTCACACTGAGGGTTACGGATGCTGTGGAAGGGGACTGTGGCCTTTTTGTTCCTTGGAGGTTTTATTGTCCTCTATTGGGGCACCCACTGTAGCAAATCTCTCCCGAAGGGCACGTGCAACAGATTCATTGCAAAATCCTGTTCTCTTTCCATCCACCCTGGAAAAATTGCAACTGTACTGTACTCTGCAATACAAATCAGAAAATCACCTGGCACACCGGACTGCCTCTGAGTTTTCTTATAACTCCTTCTCCCTCTGAGGGTTTTTTCTCCCCCTCCCGCCGTCCTGTTCAAGTAGAAGGGCTGATATGCTTTGTACTTGCCTTGTTAGGACAGCCAGAATCCACCCCGCCGTCTCTGAATTTCATTCCAGCCTTGAAAAACATTCAGGAGAAACCCCAGGGTCACCTCTCCCCCGTGTGATTTCCTGCTGCCCCCCCGGAAGATTTCAGTTCAGCCATCACTCACCGATCAGCCTCTGAGGGCTGGAAAGTTTAGTTCCGACAATCATGTTATTTTTTTTATTTTTTTGCTTCTACAGCACCTTCCCTTGCAGCGCTGTAGAAGCATTAACCCTCTCATCCCCACGGCGCGGCCGACAAGCAGCATTATCTCCACTTTGGCGGTGCCGAGAGGCAAAGCGACTTGCTCCAGGTGACGCAGCGAATCAGCAGCAGAGCCAGGACTGGCGTCCGGCTGTCCTGACGCCCAGTTCCCTGCTCTAACCACTATGTCATGCTGCCTTGATTAAGACTGGGGAGGATTTGGGCAGGTCTCACGTTTTCTGAACCGATTCCTCCACTTCTTTATTCGTTGTTCTGAGCCCCCTTCACCACCACAGGCTTGGACAGGAGATTTTCAGTCAGAGAGTCTATGAGGGGGCAGAGGGTGGAGAAGACACACTCTACATTTCCCCAGGGCCCCACGTGAAGTAACGACGCAGGACCTTAGGGCCCAGCTACTCCAAGGGACTTAGGCATCTAACTCCAGTGGCCATCAAGCACCTAAATACTGTCACATGATCACATCACCTCTGCCTTCTGCCTGCCTCAGACCCCATCCTCACCCCTCAGGCTGCGAGGAGCCCTTGCTCAAAGTTCCCTGGCCACCTGCGACACCCCGTGCACAAACAGAGCCGCCAAGGCTCAAGCGGGAAGCAATGGAGGGCATTAGGGGATTGGGTGCTGGCTGCAGCATGGTCCGAGAGGAACCTGGCAACATGGGGCACTCTGCTGGCGCATAGGGTGCGTAGGCCTCAGGCTGTGACTAGTCAGGGCTAGTGTGAGTGAAATGCAGATGACCCACTAGTAAAAACCTGCAGGAGGAGAGAGCCCATTTATCCGCTTGCTTTGTGCGCGTCTCTCCGCTCTTGCTCTCCCTCCCCGTGCATTGCATTAGCAACAGCGCTCGCAGCAGCTGTCAAAACCAGCACTTAGCTTTTGGCCTCGGCTGGGCTGTGTCAGAGCCCCAGGTGCCTGCCCCTGTGTCACTGCAGACCCCCGGCATTTCGCTGCGTGGAGCCATGGAGCCCAGCTGGGCTTCTTTGCCAGGCTTTGCTTGGGCGCCTGCGTGGTACAGAGCAGCGCCTCCCCCACCACAGCTCCTCTTAAGTCAAGGGAAGTTACTCAAGGGATGGAGATGGACAGGCGGGACCCAGTTCTCTTCTCACACTGGTGTAAAGCCGGAGGTAACTTCCCTGAAGCCAAGAAGTTACCCCAGGCTGACGCTAATGTAAGACAGAGCAGCAGCAGCCCCAGGGAGAGGATGTTTTAAAGGACAGCCAGACGAAGCATGGTCTAGCAGTCAGATCAGGGGCTTGGGAGTCAAGACTCCTGGGTTCAATGCCCAGCTCTGTTCCTCATTCTCTGCATGAACTGGCTTAAGTCACTTCCCCCTGTTACGGAGAGGGGAAACTGAGTCACAGAGGTGCGATGATATTTACCTGCTACCTGATGGCAGGACATCAGAAGCTTAATTCACGAAGGTTTGGCAAGTGCTCTGCTGGCTTTGGGTGGAAGCTGCTATTGAAGTGTGCACGCCAGGGGCTAATTCAAGGATTATGACCCACTTCAGTCGCACGTAAGCCCTATTTTAAGGGCTTAGGTTGGGCGTAAGAAGGCTTTGTGAGTGTTCTCTGCGCAGCAGGGAATGTCACTCTAGGAGAATACTAACAAAATGGAGCTAGTCCTGGCCCTCTGAAATGCCTCCCATCCCACAGGAAACAGGATATTTTGTTTTCTCTTTTCATAGGAACTCAGTGTTATTCAGCAGAATTCACTCTGCAGGGAAGAAACATCTTAAAGAACCAGGCGATTTTTCCCACCCTCTCCCAGCGTCTACTGCAGGACTTTCCCAAACGGATACCCATAAAAGCAACTTCTGGGAACTTCAGCGCTCAGAGGCCAACGACACCAGCCGGGAAGGGACATGTTTTAATTATAAGAAGTGTGCTACCTGTACGTGTCATCCAAATTATTAACAGGCGTTGTAATTCACTCAAGGGGGCTTTTTGCCAAAGTCAGCAAAATGAAGAGATTCAATTACAGCCTTTGACTGGGCCTGCTTATTGTTATTTATAATACAATACATCCCGGCTGCAAGGGAGAGAAAGAGAGAGATGCTGAAATGCTGGCTGTCATGCCAGTTAATTGAAATGCCTGCACCTTGCTAAGATTGCTGCTTCTGGCCTCCATGACATCAGGGGGTGCGATATACCTGGAGCACTGTAATAGAGAGGCACTCTCTTGAAAGGATGCTGGCGGAAGGAATAGCAGACCTCTGAAGAGCAGCCAGCACCTGTGCTCCAAGCCAAATTGCCAAAGAGTTACAATGGGGTCTTTTAAATGACTCCCATAGGAATGTCGTTAGAAGAGTGATTCTATCTTTAAAGATGGCATTGCAGGGTTCTAGAATCATTCGCTCCGAATGATTGCAGATCTGGCCATGGTTGATAAGCAGAGAGATTATTCCCGCCGCACTCCACCTGGGAGGCAAGAAATCCTTTTGTCTATTCCTCCTCGGGAGAAAAAGGTTTTGCCCTCGGTCATCAGCTCATTCGCTGTTGCAAATGCACTGCTGCTAAGGCAGGAGTCGAATTCAGCTTACTCTTCCGTCGCTGAGTTGGCTCAGCAGGACGAGTCGGAAGAGCTTCGTTCAAGGCCCATCTCTGCCACAGGCTCCCTGTGTCACCTCGGTCAAGTCACATAGGGACATATTTTCAAGGGCTTCGGACCCAGCAGCTCCCACCAGGACAACAGCCACACAACTGGTCCCCGCTGCGTCAGCTCAACTCTTCCCATCTGCTGGCCTGTGCACAGAGGGGTGGAGCCAAAGCTCAGCCCAGTCCCTGCCCACTCTTCACCCACTTACTGGGGAGAAGAGGAATAAAGTCCCACAGCACCCATTCCACCTAGGCAGCTGGCCCAATGACCCAGAGACCCCCACGCAGGAGCATATGGTGCCGTCTCACTTCTGTAATGGCCCTGTTCAGAGCAAACACTCAGCTTGAGGAAGCATGGTTCAGTGATCAGGCTGCTCCTCGAAGACTTGGTTCAGTTCTCTGCCCTGCTACAGACTTCCTGTGGGACCTCAGGCAAGCTGCTTGGTCCTTCTGTCTCTCCATTCCCCATCGGTAAAGGAGGGCTCATACAGTAACGGAGGCCAGCTAGGTACTTAAAATAGACAGACAAGTCTCTCCTCATCCTGGCTGGTGGAGCAGATGCCCTCACACCCCTCTCGTGCATGCAAGGAGCAATGGTTAGATGCAGGCTCCATACAACCTTCCCTGCTCTTGCCTTGCAACTTCAGCTCTTGATCACTTCGGAGAACCTCAGTTGTGTCACCCCCCCACATTCCAAAAAAAAGACAAAGCCACCTGGAGGTGCAACTGGAGGATAGGATGGGATGGGAGGGACGGGCCCTGGAGAGAGCAGGAACTAAGTCAACTTTCTTGATTGCCTCTGCCTACTCAAGCCACTCTGTGCGTGTTAACGGCTAGACAGGCATCTTGTATATATTTGATAAATAAACCTCTCCATTTATTCAGGGAAGTGAATTTGTAGCCATGATGATTCAAATGGGATGATATGTTTGCAGGGTTTTTTGCTATTGAGTTTTTAAAAAGCTATGAAAATTGTAAAAACCAAAGCAATTTTCTTTGCATATGTATCTCTGTGAAATACACAGACACACACACACACACACAACCTGTCCAACTGCCTCTTCCCTTGAGGAAGTGGATGCAGGGCATGATACATAATTTTGAAATTGCTACCATCGCTTGATTCTGAGCGATGCATCTGGCATGTGTTAAAACAAGGCACATGCTGTATTCATTACCCATTGAGCTACATTTTAATTTCTCCCTCATTAACATTATCTGCTACCAGGGTTGTGTATCAAGTCAAATCCTTGGGCTGTCAATCAATTCATTAGACGGTTGTTTAATTTGTCATATGTGCTGTTATCTCTTATTAGGCTGCCACGCCAATCAGTCAATCAGAGGGAAAGGAAAAGGAAGCTCCAAGGGGAAGCACTGTTGTGGGATAGGAGAGAGGCTGTACTTCAAGGTTTAAACCAGTCGTATTACTAGGGATCAGGAGAAGAATGAGGGGAATGGGCACTGGATTTTTTTGTTTCACGGGGAATGTCACAAGTTCTAACTTTTCCCTCCCCTCCAAAATGGAACGAAAGCAAAACAATTCAAAAGTTGGAATGAAATAATTAAAAAAAAAAAAATGTTTGGGGTGAATTGAAACATGGGTCTGATAAAAATCAAAACATTTCATTCCAATGTTGATTTTTCATATTTTATATCGTATTCATTTTTAAAATGTAAGAAAAAACACAGATTGAAATGGAAAAATCCAAGTGTTCTGCTCTGTAAAGGTTGAAATGGACGGGTCAGACATTCTCAAACTGGGGGGGAATTGGGGGTGCGGCAGGTCAGTTTTTCTTTTGAAATGAACTTTTGCCGAAATCAGCAGAGACACGACACATTCTCCTTTCAACAAATCCGCATTTTCCAACGGAAAAACGTAGGGTCGGAAAACTGCCTACCGGCGCAAGATGAGATCTAATATAAGGGGCAAATGATCCCGCAGCTACTACGGCGGGGTTCTTACAGATTCCTCTGAGATATCTGGTGGTCGCCACAGCCAGGATGCTGGACTAGCTGTACCACAGGAATTGCCAGACTGGATCAAATCAACATTCTTAGAGGAGTAAAGACACCAGCCAGAGGTTTAGGTCTGCTCTTCAAACTCCAGGTGACCTTCACAAAGCCTAACCTTCCATGCTTCAGCTGGGCAGGTCTAGTATGATGCCTCCACCCATGGGGGCTGATGATCCTATCAGTGTCTGCCACCCACTGGCTCAGTAAACAATAATCCCCAGCGTCATGTGTTCAAAGCGCTCGACAGATAGCCATTAATATAGCCTCACAATGTCCCTCTACGGGTGCAGCTGTAGGAGCTGGTCCAGTCTAGAAAGAAGGAGGAAGATCATGCTTTGAGCAATGCATTGGTGCTCAGGAAATTCTGCTTCAGTTCCTGGCTCTGTTACAGACTCCCAAGGGTGAGCTTAGGTAAGTGATTTAATTGTTCTATGCCTCAGTTCCCCATCTGTAAAATGGAGATAATCATCATTCCTTCCTTCCTCCCTCCCTTCCTCTGTCTTGTCTGTTTGGATTGTAAATTCATCAGGTCAGGGGCCGTCTCTTGCCAGGAGGCTGTACAGTGCCTGGGGTCAGATTTTTCAGAAGAGCTCTACACCCGCCTATGGAACTGGTTAGAACATCCAGCCAGAAGCGTCACAATTGCACATTCTGGGTGCCGGGGACTCTTGAAAATCTGACCCCCTGTGCTACGGTAATAAAGGACTAGTAATGCTCTTGCAAATAAACTCAATCCCTGCACCTCTGTGGCATTTGCAGCCCTTTTAATGCTCACGTTCATACACATTTGGCCAAGCGAATCTTCATCTGCTGGAATATTCATGCAAAGCAAAAGCCTCGAGAATCCCATCGTGAGCATCCTCACTCTGGGAAGAAGTTGCAAAAGTTGTACTTCCATCTGCCTGCTGAGTGGTTTTCCCTCTCTGACTGGATGATCTGTGTGGCTCAGGTAGCCAATCGCACAATCATTTCCACAATACACCACAGAATAAAAGAAAAAAGGAACCACAAAGTCCTTTGCAGGCAAGTAATCAGTAAACGAGTATCAAGCCTGGCCCGTTCTTCCATGCTTCCCCCAGCACAGAAATGGGCTGAATCAATTGGGGCATGCTCAGGAAGTATGGGGAGATGCTGCTTTCGTCCTCCTTCTCCACAACCCATACTCTGCATTAAGTTACCTGATCAGTGAATGCTGCCTTCAAGCTCAAAGACCTCCCCAGCTCAGCCTATAGGGCTAGCCTGCTTCTGGCCTATATATCTTTTCTTATGAATTTGATCATTGGTTCTATTACAGGTTTGTTATTTGTTATTATAATTTCTATTTAGAGTATTTTAATTTCTATTAGAGTATTTTAGCTGGAACGCAAGAAACCGACAGGCCACATCCTGTACGTCGACCTAAGGAAAGTCAGCATACACATGTTCGAGCCCTTTACTCTAGATAGGTGACGATGAGCTAAAGCGTACGGGATATATGTTTGTGACCTCTAACATAGATAAGCGGGCAAGTTCAAGCAAGTTGGTAGGTAAGACCACCCCAGTTCATGGTCATTTTCAGACTTAGCAGGTATACCACAAAGAACATGGAAACAATCGTTTAGGACAGAAATTGCAGAGGTGAGGCGGAGCAATGGTCACGAATAGTTACGAATAGGTCATTAATGCGCTCAAACAGGTCAGCCTACACAGTAAGCGTACGGTGACATTTTGGTAGGTGAGGAAGCTAAGTTTGGACATGGAAGGAGGGCACATGATGCTCGGGTTCTCTAGCACAGCCGGTGGCTTCTGGGCCAAACAGCAGTAGGGCCAGGAGCTGGCAGGGGCGTCTCTTGCTCTATCTGGAACGGGAATGGAGGAAAATCCCCTCTGTGCATCTGTCAGATGGGGGTTGAGGTTGCTTGCGGATTTCTGGCCTGCCTGGCTTTGTCAGCCTCTCCTCAGCCTGTGCTTTATCCCAGCCAGCCCCGTGGAGTGGGTTTGGGGAATGGGGGGAGGGATAGCTCAGTGGTTTGGCCTGCTAAACCCAGGGTTGTGAGTTCAGTCCTTGAGGGGGCCATTTGGGATCTGGGGCAAAAATTGGGGATTGGTCCTGCTTCCAGCAGGGGGTTGGACTAGATGACCTCCTGAGGTCTCTTCCAACCCTGATATTCTATGATTCTATGAATGCAGGAATCTGATCATTTCTTCCACACCCCCGCCCTCCCCAAGGGTTTTAATCGAGCTTGGTAACCCATGTCCCTCTCTCGATTTCCCATATTCTTCTGATCATTTCTGGACCACAAGATACAAAATCACTTCCCTGAACATCAGTGCCTCAAGCCAGCACTGACGTTCCCATTAATTCGGCTCCCTTCCATCCTCTCCTTCCTATCCCCCCCGTCTCTCTCCAGCCCCTGTATTCGCTCCCTCTCCTGCATTTTCTCTCTCTCGCACGCAAGCTCTTTGTTAGGGAGGAATTTTTCATTTCATCCCTCATCATTCACAGCCTTCTGCAGCGATCCCCCAGTGCCCATGTGGCACAGACACCAGGAGCCGCGGAGAGAAGGGCGCCGCATGTGTTATTGTGATTTCTTTGAAAGTCAGGCGTGCTGGGCAGAGATTTAATTTTCATTGCATTAGCACGCAGCAAACGAGCCAACGGCACCAAGACCCAATGAGTGTGCGTGTCCCCGATGCCAAGGAAAAGGAACAAAAGCAAGGGGGCTTCTGGCTGGTGCGTTATGAACCTCTCTGTCTCCTCCCAGAGCTCACAAGATACAAGCCCTCTTACAGTGCTCCATCCGCTCTGACCCGTGCACACGAGGGGGCTGCAGCCAGCCCCTACATAGGAGTGCTAAGGTCTAGTGTGGGGAGTGTGCACGAGCGATCTTCCACACTTGCACTCCCACACGCATACAACATGTACAACTGCAGCCTTTGTGCTCCTCCAGAGCTCAGAGTTTGCTCCGGGCTCATGCCCTCCTGGGTGCTAGAGGCCGGGGACTTGGCCCAGCCATTATTTTGCACTAGGGGAGAGAAGGGAACTCTGAACCCCGCTCAGGGGTGCCATGGCAGCTGCATGCTAGGAGGCATTATACCTTCTAGGGCGGCATGCCCCTGACCTAGAGCTGTGTGCAAATAGCACATTCTGGACCGATTTATTGTAACAAATCCATAGCCGCCTAGAACACGTCAGAGGGTTGTCACTCCGCTGCACATCATCACAGCCAGGCAGCGCTCTACGCTGACAACAGGGCTAGAACGCTGATCTTCCTGCTCCAAAAGCGCAGTCCTCTGCCACCGGAGCTAAAGGAGACTCTCCGCTACGAGCGCAGGGTCTAGGACACTCATGTGAGCAGTCTGGATTTCTTCCAGTAGAGGGCAGTACTACCCATCTGCAGCCCACAGCTGTACAGCCAACCAAGGCAATCTTCACGCTGCCTCTTAGGGCCGGGAAACAAACCAGCTAAACATTCCAAGTATCAGGGTATTCAGGACTCCTAGGCTAAGCCAGGCAGCCCTACCAGACCCCTGGTGATAATCCTCCTCAGCAATCTGTGACGCAGGAATGTCCCAGGACCAGGCTGCACCCACAGATGTTCACCCAACATCTCTGAAGCTGCCGGAGAGCCTCACCCTCTGAGCCCGCCTCAGCCGCTCTGTTCCACAGACGCATTTTAAAAAATTTAAAAATTGTGTATCTGCTCTCCAGCAACCGTGATACGCGCAACACGTGGTGGGACAGCCGGACACGGATGGGCTGGGTGATCCCATGGAGAGATCACCGTGTTGAGACTCAGAAAAATCAGGGTTCCTCTTCCTGCCTGTGCTACTGAACTGCTGCATGACCTTGGCCAAGTTTCCCCCTCCCAGTCTTCTCCTCCTTGCCTATGTAGAGTGTACGCTCTTTGGGGGCAGGGACGGTCTCTCGCTGGGTGTTCACGCGGCGCCTCGCGCAATAGGGCCGGATCTCCGGGGGTATGTCTACACTGAAGCGGGGCGGGGCCAGCCTCCCAGCGCGGGGGCCGTGACTTGTGCTCGTGGCGCTCGAGCTTGCATGCTAAAAATAGCGGTGGGGACAGTGCAGCTCAGGCCCTCGAGCCCACCCAGCCCCTGGGGTCTGCACTCGGGTGGCTAGCGTGAGCCTCCAGAGCCGCAACATCCACAGCTCGAGCCTGTCCACCCACGTTGTCAGCTTGCTCCCAGCTCTAGAAGCACCCTAAGCGCTACCGCATCACCGCGCATGCCAGGGGGAAGATGTTGCTATCCCACCTCCCGCCTTGCAGTGCTGACTGGGGTGGCCTTGCCGCGCAGCTGCTAGATGCGGTCTGACAGACCCCGGGATTCTCACTCGTCCAGGGTGGAGAACGGTCCCGACCTGCAGCTGCTTTTCCCGGGGCTGATACCAACTGAAATAGGTTGGAGGGCAAACACTGTGTAGGAGCATTTAGGAGGAGCACAGGTTTGCTGTGCATCTGAGGGCTTGCTAACATGCAAGACAGAAGGTTATGTATCTTGCGCTGGGCTGGAACCGTCCCTCCCGACCTCACTAAGTTCTGTGGGACACCTCCATGCTAGGAGTCCCTACCCTCCCACCTGGAAACGGCAGGTGCCGTGTCCGTTCCGGCATCCAAATGGCCAGAGCAGAAAGCCCAATTCCCTCGGACAGTGCAGCTTTCCGCCCAGCGCTGTGATGGCTACTAACCGTGGAATGGTTGCACACTCCACACCCAGCCTCTTCAGTGCTGTTTGCACTGAGATGGCCCCACGCATCGCTTTCCCCCTCCATACTCTGCTGCTGAGCAAGACTCAAATCTCCTCAGTCTTGTCTGTTACTGACAGCGGTTAGGCTCCCAGGGAGAAGTTGTTTGCTTCTATCTGTTGCAGCTGCACGACCTCTCTCCTTTTATACCATGCTCATCATCACCATGGTATCGGACTACCTTGAGGCCTCAATAAACTGTATTAGGGTCATATTCTGCCCTGAGCTAAACCCCCTGCAGCAAATCACTGGCACACAAATCGAACCCAGGAGTCCTGGCTCTCCATCCTGTGCTCTCAACGCTACAAATCATGTTCTCTCCTCCGCCTCCCACGCTTTTGCTGTGAAACAAAGCACCGAGACTAGTGTGAGCTAAACAAGCTCGTGCGGATGCTATAGCGTGACAAGACAGCTGGGGACAATGAATCCACTGAAACCAGCCCAGGGCTCAAACCAATGGCTGGAAGTTGAAGCTAGACAAACCCAGACCAGAAATAATGCACACATTTTTAAACGGGGAGGGTATTAACCATTGGAACAATTCACCAAGGGTCGTGGTGGATTCTCCATCCCTGGCAATTTTTAAATCAAGATTGGATGGTTTGCTAAAAGCTCTGCTCTAGGGATTATTTTGGGGAAGTTTTCTGGCTTGTGTTATGCAGGAGGTCAGATTAGATGATCACATTGGTCCCTTCCGGGCTTGGAATCTACTAATCAAACCCAACTCACAAACCTTGGTGGAAGTTCAGATCACATCTTTGTTCCCCTCTGCACTTCTCAGATGCAGCTGAGATCCAAAGCAGAAGCCTCTAAGGGTACATCTACAGGACAAATAAACCAAAAAACAAACAAACAAACAAAACAAACAAACAAACCCCAAAACAAAATCAAAAGACCTGTGAGTCTCAGAGTCCAGCTCAACTGACTCGGGCTCATGCTTTGGAGCTAAAAACAGCAGTGTATCCATCCTCAGACTGCGGTTCAGGTCTGAGACCCACCCCCCTTGCCGGGTTTCAGAGCCCGAGCTCCAGCCTGAGCAGGAATGGCTACACTGCCATTTTCAGCCCTGTAACACAAGCCCAGCTCAGCTGAGCCAGGCTCTGAGGCTTGCAGTGTGGACATAATCCAAAATGCACAAGGAAGGGCACACGTGTGCTACCGCCAGCCCTGGACGCCCAGGAAATGCTAGGAAAAACTCTCTTCTTTCAGCATCCCCAGCCCACATTTGCGGGGCTGGAGGGGCGTGGAAAAGCTACCAAACTGCTTTGGGGCTCATCTGAGCCAAAGCTCCATCTGAACTGTCCTTGTCACAGTTGTTCCCATACCTACTGTGCCTGCATACTAAGGCATGTCAAAGGATGTTACAGAATCACAGAAACGTAGGGCCGGAAAGGAAATCAAGAGGTCATATAGGCCATCCCCCCCGTGCTGAGGCAGGATTCAACATTTATCACCGTAACAGAGAGGGAATTAGCTGCTAGTCCTCAAAACATGAGATGGAAGTGAGTCAGATTCTTTGTACTCTCTACTCGGTGTCAAGGCAGCTTTCCACAGGGGAAGTGAGAGGGAAGAGAGCCAGTCCTTGTGTGACAGCCACCATCTCCAATATTGCACAAGGCACACTGATGTTTGCACACCCAAAGCTCTCATCGCTGTGAAGGGGACTTTCTGCTTGTGCAAAGGTAGCGTGGCTGGGTCTGGGATTATCAACTGAATGAGGCCGCGTGAGATTTCTAGATAAGTCATCGAAACACACAGCAACCCCCCCTCTCCGCCTCTTCATAAGAAGGGGCCGCTCCATTGATTGCCTCAAGCCCCCTGCAGAACAACGGAGCCTCCCTGAACGTACCTGGGACTTGGCAGGGTATTAGAGTGAGTGAATCAGAGCTGCTGGAAAACACAGAGCTACTGCAACACGGTAGTTAATTTGGAATCATGGAAATGGCAGGCCCAGGTCGCAGGCTGTCAAAGGAGCAGGGGAGGGACAGTGTTACCTATTCATTTCTCTTCTTTTAGGGAGATTGCATTTAAAAAGGCGGCCCGGCTAAGAAATTTACCATGGCACTATGAGATTACGCCCCAGCTCAGATTATCTAAAAGCAGGTTTGCAGGGGATTCAGAATTTGGTCCAGATACTCAGTTGCCTTTGCCAGCTATCTGTCCATCTAGCACCACATTTACCCTCTATTGATCCATCCATCCATCATCTTCCCATATCTCTCTCACCACAAACACCCTTCTCTCTACCTATTATAAATCCCCCCCTTCTATGTAGCCATGATCTGTCTAGCTCTCACTTAATATAGCCTTCTATCTATCCATCCTCACATATACCCTTCTATCTCACCATTAGCTATCTAGCTGCTGTTTTTTCCCCTTCTTTTCAGTATCTATGTGTCTAATAACAGTTAGTTTGGCTGGATTTTGTTGCTTTTTTCTAAATTAAATCTCTCGGGCATTGGTCTTTTTCCTGAGATCACGTAACATATCACGCTCAAATCTGATCCGTCTTCTCTTTAGAGATGGGCCAATCCCAGACACACATCGAACTTTAGCCCAAATCTAGATCCAGCTTTGTAGCTGCTTTTGCTCTCTCTACAGACACGACTTAGAGAAGCGCTAAGCATTGGCCTGACTCTGAAAAGTCCATTTTGTCTCCACTGGGAGCAGAGGTAGGCTGAGCACCTCACAAACTTTAATGCAACACCCCTGGGAGGCAGGTCAGAGCTCTTGTACCCACGGCAAAGCTGGGGAATTGAGGCACAGAGAGTCCATGTGACTTGACCAAGGAGGTCTGTGGCAGAACAGGGAAGTAGACCCAGGTTCCCCGAGTCCCAGATCAGCACCTGCACTAGAACTGGGCAGGAAGAGACAGAACCCCACTAGAGATCCAATAGACCAGGGGTCAGGACATTCTCCGGCGATGTCGGAGACCCTGGGTCAAGTCTTTGCTCTGAATCAGGCAGGGTGGGAAGTTGAACCAGGTTCTGTCACATCCCAGGTGAGAGCCCCAACCACTGGGCTAGCGAGTCAGCCCCTATTTCAGTCTCATGCAGAGTGAAAACAAATTCCAAAACCTCTACTCTTTTCTAGGAGCCAGAACCCTTTCCTGAGGAATCCTAACCCAGCATCCTAGGATCCTGCTGGGAAGAAACAGTTGGCTCCTTTGCCTGCCCTTTAACCTCCATCCCTCAGCTATTGCTGCGACGAATGGCGGGAAAAGGACACTTCTCACCAACAGATGCAAGACAAAGGGGGGTGAGGGGGGAATGCCGTCTAAAGAGTAACAGTGAAGAAATCTGCTGCAGAGGAGAAGCACACGAATGACGGTTAAAAAACAAAAGCTGTTACTTTAATTACGGGCTTTCTGCTTTAACACTGATAGTATTTCTCACACATTCATCAGCAAACCTGGTGATAAATCAATCGTGGGTAGCCAGGAGCTGCAGTCTGGCTCCTTCCCTTCCCCGTTGTCAGTCCCCTCAGAGCTCTTGCTCTATTAGTATGCAGTCCGGCACTGCCAGTCTGTGCATTTCACAGCGGCTTTGGACTGAAGCTGGTATCAAGCTGATGCCCCCACCGCAGATTTCATGCGGCCATCTTCAGCAGTGAAGAAGGGAGGGTCTAGCAAAGGGAGACAGAGAACGTGTGTGTCTGTCTTTCGGGGTATGTGCAGGAGTATGTTGGGGGGTGTACTTTGGCATGCGTGTGCCTTTCTTGGGTGGCTGTGCGTTGAGGGAGTGATTATGTGCGTGCGCGCCTCAGGGCACGGCTGGTGTTTATTCCAAACAGATAGGTGTGCCGACCTGCACGTGTTCCACTGTGACTGTTGTTTTCTAGGTATTTCGGGTAGTCCGTGTGTGTGTGCGTTTCTCAGGGCTGGGGCGGGTTGTCTGAGCATTTCCTTTGCCTCTCCCGCAAGCGTGTGGCTGGGGTGGAGGGTAGCGTGCGTGGTTGTGAGGCTTGCATGTGATGCTATCCCGCTGGGTGGGCAGGATTGCGCAGAAGGGAGGGGCGTCTAAAATACTCCAAGAGGAAATGAGCGTTTACAGAACAGTTTGTCTCTCTCATCACATCCGTGGCCAAACACAAATGCTGAGCTACAGTCCATAGAAAGAAACAGCGCTGGGGGGATATTTATGATGGGTATCTTCCCTTCCCTCTTGGCGGTCACCTTGCATTTCAGTGCAGTCACACAGAACAGACCCCACCAGCCCTTTCCCAAACCAGGGTGACCCATGTGCAACCCTGGAAATAAACATCCAGCTACAAATCTTATTCCCTCCTCTCCTCTGGAACTGCCAACCTTGGACCATTAGAAAACCTGTCAGGTTCTCCATGGGACCACAGCATTTGCTTTCCAGGAGCCCTTTGGAAGGCTGGGTAGCCACAAAGAAGAGTCCTCCCATCTCCCCCACCAAACACACCACCCCCCACCACCACCACCAACTTCAGCTTCACCTGCAGTAGAATGGCAGACACACATCCCCAGGGTCTCCGGTTCTCCCATGTTGCCCTTTCTCGTTGCCAGAGCTGAGACCTCCGACGACGTGACCCACTGCTCTGATTTACTCAACTGCTGTGAGAACAGAAAATGAACCCGAGAAAGACTCGTTTCCTCCGTCACATCCCCCACTGATCACTGACCTGGACTCCTCAGTGCTACCGGAGCCCCCGTGAGCCACAGTTCTGCAAAGCATTCTCCTCCGCCCCACAGGGGGCATCCCGTGTGAACCCGCGCACCCTGGCTGAGCTGGGAAGGAGTTTCAGGGCTGGAGCCGCAGAGGTGCTCCAGGGCAAGATTGAGGTGCACTAGCAGAGCTGTTTGGTACCCGCCCGACTCCTGGTCCACCATGGCCGCATGCAGTAAATACACCGGCCACGCAGCATTAATCAGCCCCTGGTGCTTTCCTTTAATTCCGTGTAAGTACTCCCCCAAGATTCAAAGGCCTTATTTTATTCCATTCCCACCCTACTTCATTCTCTTTTTATAGTCTTTTCACTCCCCCAACCCCTGTTTTCTTTTGATGCATCCCAGCTCCCTGTAGCAAAATCTGCAAGGCATTGTGGGAGAGGATGGCCCCAGGAAGTTACTTTACTTTCCATTTTCCATTAACCCTTTCAGCGCTTTACGGACACACAGCAGAGCGGCACCCGTACCCATATCTTCAGGGACGTCTGTCGGGATGGCTGGGAGGATTGATAATGGGGACGCGGTCTTTCACCTGTAGGTCACTGGCACAAGTCCAGGCTAGCTCAGGAGAGTCATTACCGTCTGCTGGTCGGTGGCCTGTGTGAAATTATTTCATGCTCTCAGTCCAATTCCTAGCGGAACAAGTGTCCAAATCACATTCACACTGAGCACTAACTGGACCGCTGATTGGCAGTCTCAGCAGAGAAGCAAAAGACTGAACAGAGACTATCCTTCCAGAGCAGGGTGGGAGGTGTCCTGACGGGGGAATGTAAGAGAGGCTCACACTGCCACAGCGTGCGTTGTACCTGCTCTGTGCATACAGAGACGATCTCAAGAGCTGGCTGCTCCCACCAGCAAGAAATGCACATTTTAAACCATCCGGTCCCTTTCATATGTAACAGGGAAGGGGAGTGTCCTTGGAAGAGAGGGATAGCGTGTCCATTCCCCACCCCTTCCATCCCACCAAAATGCCGCCGCACTCCTGGACACACACAATTCTCCTGCTGGGGGAAAAGAACAAACAGCACGCGACAGATTTGAGCCGCATCACGCAGCGCACGGCTGGAAGAGGGTTGGTGCAAGAACCAAACCAGACTAGAAAAGAATCCCAGGGTTAGGGGCCCGTGTGTCCATCCCATGGAGTTGGCATAAGACCACGGTGGGGGTGGGTGTTTTGTTATTAAATTCCCCTTCCTTAAAAGTGCCTGCTCTGGGCTATCCAGCCCTGGGGACCCTGAGACCACCTGCCCTTCCCTGTTCACGAATCACTTGCACACTAAATAGCTACTAAACATTTTGCAGCCCCTAATAACATGCTCCACTGTGTGGCCACCTGTTCTGCTGATCCAATAGGGCCAGCACCAGTGCTACTTACTCCTCATGAGTCTGCATCAGCATCAGAAAGGGGAGCAGCAAATCCCAGCAGCTCCAGCACCTCAAATCCGCACCCTGCTCTCCTGACACTGCAGGCTAGACGGCAAGCCAGGCTCCCCGGCCTCCCTTCATCACTGAAGGCACCGGTGCCTTACAGCCCCTTTCCGAGCGCTGTGTTACCTGTGTAGATTTCCTATTGATTACCCGGCTACCATGTCACGCTAGCTGGATCGCCAGCCAGCCAGGCCCTGGCAAAGAGAGTATTTTTAGGTTTTGCTGAGCCTTGAAGGAGGAATGATCAGGCTCCCATTAAACTGCATGCCCTGCCCCTGGAGGGCAGGATATTTAGAGTCTACAAAGAGGTCTAGACATAATGTTTCCTCTTTCTAGGGGGCAGACTAGTGAGAAATATTTTTGGAAAGAGGGAGCTGTCACACTCCTCCTCCTCCCCACCTAGTCTTTTTCCATCATTTTCTCTCTCGCTCTCTCACACACACACCCTCCCCCTCTCTCTCTGGGCTTGACACTTCCCTTGAGGATGATCCACACCAAGCCAGATGTCAGGATCCGGCCACAGGTGCTTTCTCCTCACCTTTCGCTCCACGACCCGAGCAGAACACTGAATCGCCAGGCCTGGCTACCTCACTGCAGATGTCGTTAATTTCCAAGCCCCAGAGTTTAGCCTCCCTTCCCACCGCCCCAAACTCAAGAAGACAAATTCCCGAAATTTATAGCAGCTGCAGCCTGGTGTGTTCTCAGGCAGAGTCTTCCCCTCCCCTCCTCTGCCTTCTCTAGCATAATCCTCCGCTCCGCAGCTCACAAGCGGCACTCTCACACCGTTAAGGAGGCCTCCCTGAGGGTGATCTTTTGGGGCCCAATCCTGAAGGATTTCAGTGGGAATCATTCAAAAGGTGTTTGTTGCCTCTATCAGGAGCAGGCCCCAGGGAAGCAGAAGCATCCTGAGGTTCTGGGCTTTCCATTCTGTTCCAGGGAAGCAGAAGCATCCTGAGGTTCTGGGCTTTCCATTCTGCCCCTTCATTTCTCCTCTGGCAGGAATGTGGTCCCAGAACTCAGGCATCGGCGTTAAGCAGGCGTCGGACCAGCAGCCACCAGGCACAACGGGGGCAAGGCAAGGTCTATCGATCTTGGGAGACCTGGGCTCCATCTATCTATATGGCTCTTGAGCATCTCACCAGCATCAATGAATTTACCCCTCAGAACAGCCCTGCAAGGTATTCTCTCCATTTTACTGATGGGTAAACCGAGGCACCGTGCGGTGAAGTGACTGGCCCGAGCTCACAGGGGGAGTCTGTGGCAGAGCAGGGAATTTCACCCATGTCTCCTGAGGCGCAGTCCAGTACCTTAACCACTAGACCATCCTTCCTCTGTTACGATCCCTGCCACTGACTTACTGTGCAAGTCATTGGGCAAATCTCTTCACCTCTCAGTGCCTCTGTTTATCCCACTGGCACAACGGGGATTGCGCTGACCTACCTCACAGGATGGCTCAGCTTAACATGGGACTCACTCAGGGATTCCAGCTCACATTGGCTAAGTTTAACAAGCAAGATGGGGCTTTATTATCCAGCAGCCAGCACCCCAGTCTGCCCCTGGGTAGCTGAGCAGGGCGCTTTCTTGACTTGACTCAGCTCAGAGAAATCCTGCCATTGGAACCTAGCAAAGGACAGTTCTGACATTGATTCTGGAGTTAGTACAGGCACCAGCTCTCTCCCTCACCACTGCAGCGAGCAGAACGAGCTGTGAAAACACCCCAGCAGCCGATTCGGGCAGTTATCGGGGGCCTTTGTCATCTTTTTTGCACCCTGTCACAGTCCTGACCATAACAGCTCTCAAGTTATATTATGCCTGTAAAGACACCTTGAGATCTTGCATAGGCAGATGAACTGCATGACCTCAAATAGGCCTTTTCCATCTCTAACTCCTTCCATTTTATCCTGGGATGAAAGGAGCCCTATTAGGGAAAGCATCGGTATTATTAGATTTCCTTAGAGTCCTAACACGCAGATATTAGATTATTACTGAAGACACGTTTCTGAGGCACTCATCACCAAAGTACCTGGGCCCCAATTACACAGATTTACAGATAAAAAAAATCTTTCCCTCAAGAAAGAAGGAAACAAAACACTATGGCTAGCTTGCTTCCTCTCCCGGCCCCTCTCCAAAACATGCTCCCCCCTCCCTTCCATCTCCCGCTGCCGACCTGACGCTGCCGAGAAGGAAGGCTCTAGGATTGATAGGCAATCCTAAATCTTTGAAGTATCTGAAGCCGTGAAACTTTTTTTCTGCGGAGAACTGGATGAAAAGATTTAAATGTGCAAATGGACTTGAAAAGATGCAAGCCGGGGCGGGGGGTAGGGGGTGGCAGGTGGGAGGAATGTAGGATTCCTCATCTTAAAAGGATACAAGTTTTGCCAAAGGAGGAGTTGACCTATGGCTCAATTGCTACTCCCCCAGATCATGCTTTAGAAGACAACAACCCGCCTTCATATTTAGTTATGGGCAGCGTCAGAGTTCAGGTTTGGTTCAGATGATCGTCCCGGTTTTTTTTTTTTTCCTTTTTCATGATTTCTATTACCATAGCTTCTAGCAGCCACAGCTTAGAGGAGTGCCCCATTGGTAGGTGATGTACATGTGCAGGCCTGATGAACTTACGATCTAAATAGACAAGACACAAAGAGAGAGAGAGTAGAAACAGGGAAAGTAACTTGCCCAAAGACGCACGGCAGGTCTGGGGCAGAGGTGGGACAAAGCCTGGTCTCTTTGCTGCCCCAGTGCTGGGCCCTAGCCACTGGACTATGCTGCCTCACCCCTTTGGCCGGCAGGAGACTTCATAACATCTTTTATTGTCAGATAAAGCATTGTCTGGTACTTCCTGCCTCCGTATGGGCTGGAAATACCGGACCAATTTGCTAGTTCCACCAAGTCCAAGTCCCGGGCAGAACTTGGAAGCTGACGGGCAGTTGTCAAAGTAAAAAAGCAAAGTTTACTTAACTTTTTTTGAATATCTGCAACTAGTTTCAGGGATTCAGGTTCAGCCCCAATTTTAGTGTGATGATTCGATCAAAACCAGTTTGCTCATCTCCATTCTAACCCAAGGTATTCAGACACCACCGTCATAGGTGCCTTAGATACACACCATACCAATCTTCAATATTATCTCCCCCTTGTACAGATGGGAAACTGAGGCACAGACAGGATAAGTTACACGGTTTCCCCCTATTCTCCCAGCAAGCTTGTTGCAGTGTTAGGAACAAAGCCCAGGTTTCCTGACTCCTAGAGCTGTGTTTCAACCACTAGATCACACTCCCTCTATGACACACCGCAGTTCTCAGAGCCATGGACAGCTTTTTAACAGCAGAGGGTCCTTCAGGGGAAGGATCTAGACAGGGCCAAGCCACTCCAGCGAGTCGAGACCATTGTGCAAGTTCCCATAGCCTCAGCTCATCAGGAACGGCACCCTATATTTTAATAAAGGGCCCAGCAGCCACGCTGGATCACTTTCCAAATTTCCCTCCACTCCCAATCCCCTGGGGAGCTTTGCACCAAGACCCACATGTAACTCAAGTGTCCCACCCATAATGCTGACCAAGAGCCAGCATTAGGCCTTCCCTCCCCAATCCCAGCTCCTCAGACTGCAGTCTTATGCCCAGCAGAATCACTCTTGGAGCCCTAAAATCCCCCCCAATCCAACAAGTTGGGAGCCCCTTTAGAAACAGGAACTCAGCGCCATCCAGTGGAATTCACCCTGCAGAGCAACATGTCCCCCGGACGAGGGTATGACTCTAGGGCTACTGGACTGTTTCTCGAACGCTTCGATGGATGGTATGTTCAGAGGGGCAGGGGAAAGAGTTAAATGATGCCGTGCAGAGCATTTCTGACCTCCCGCGGTTGTGCAAAAAGAGAGAGAGGGAGAGCGAGAGAGAGCGAGCGTGTGAGCACAGTGGAGGAGCGAGGCCCCGATTGTGCTGACACTCACACTAGCACAATCCCTCACGCAGCTTATTTTTACCATCACGTTTCAGCGTGAAAACTCAGGATTTTTTTTTTTTAAACACGTCTTCGCTGGCCTGCGCGAGTTGCAAGCCCTCCTTCCAAAGCAGCTCTCACCCCCTGCAAACACCTCGATATTGCCGGGACGGGGTCTGCCAGGCACTGCCCGAGACGTTGCAGCACCAAAGTACAGCACCTCGGGAGTTAAACTTTTAACAAGCAGAACCCAGAGCGCCCACCTCATCAGCATAAGAAACCCTGACCCACTTGGAGAGAGGCCATGATCCTGTCATCTGCCCTGCAGGAAAGGCCTCTGGAGAAATCAATGCCAGGGAACAGATGGATGGGGGAGCCTAGATTCAAAGAGGCTCTAGTGTGGCTGATGAAGCTAAGAATAGAGAGAGACAGAGAGGCACCAGGCAGCCATGGCCATGTAATAAACTCTGCAGAGCGACAGCAGGTTGGGAGGCCATTGCCATCTGAGTGAGTTTCTATTTCTCAGCCCATTAGGCTCAGAAAACCCAGAACATTCCCAATACTTTCACAGTGATAAAATGGCACAGGCCCATCCCAGCAGCCCTGGCACGTCACCCCCTGACTTTGGGCTTTGGCCATGCTTGGAGGGTGGGGGTAGCGAGGATGGGGGCAGGATCCTGGGAAGAGCGCAAGGAGGTTTGCCAACACTAGAAAAAGAAAGGGGGTAAGTATGATTTGGCAGGAGGGTAGATCTTCTGGGCTCATCTTGGCCAGAGCAGGAAGCACTCCTGATCTACCAGAGCGTGCAGTCCCATTGCAGCACTGTCTTGCACCCAAGCCAACTAAGGGTTTGCAAGAGAGGGGAAGCATGACTGCACATGCTCAAACAAGGCAGCAGATCCAGCACCCCAGCTTCTCCTCTCTTTGTACGGCTGATGGATAGGAAAGCTGCGTCTAAGGTGGAATTGTCATCTAACCCAAGCACTGAAGGTTTGGAGAAAACGGAGCTAGGATCCGAATCATCCCCAGGATTTTGCTTTGGCAAAGCCAAAACCTGACGGAAGAGATCTGGCACAGCCCAACCCGCTCCCAGGGTGGATCCATGTCTAGCCAAAGGGAATCGCTTGGAGACGTGCTTCTGAGGAACATACGCCCCAGCAAAACAGCAAATCAGCAAAGGGGATTTCATGTACGCTTAACCCCATTAAGTTGGCCAGATTCTAACTCAAATGGGACAACTCAAGGAATAAGATACTTCTCACTGGGAATAAGGGTGGCACAGTCTGAACCCGTGTTTGTACAGTGCCTGGCACAACGGAGCTTGATCCCAACTAGGGCTTCCAGCATTACCAAAATAGGAACAGCAACACTGTTAATCAAACGGCAAAATGGGCCACTGCCATGGCTTTCTAAAAGTTAAGGGATCAAAGGGCTTTTCTCTCTTGGACAGGCACCCAATTGGATGTCGTGGCATTGTGCCACGCTTTGTTGTGGCCGCACCGTCTAAGTTCATTGCAAGCCAGGCTACCGGGGAAGGTCTACAGTGCAGACTGGCAGAGAGTCTCAGAGCCCGAGTCTAAACTCGGGCTCATGAGGCTCACGATACGGGGCTAAAAATATCTGGGCAAACGTTCCCGCTTGGGCTGGAGCTCAGGCTCTGAAGCCCGGCAAGGGGGACGGGTCTCAGAGCCCGAATGCCAACAGAGCCACTGCTACTTTTAGCCCTGTCGCGCAAGCCCCATGAGCCGGAGTCTGTGGACCTGGGCTCCGAGACTTGCTGCCATGGCTTCCCCACAGCCACTCCCAGTGTTGACATATCCCTGGAGGCCCCAGTTCGTCGGCACAAGGAATCCCAACCGACCTTGTGAGAGGTGCTGGTGTCGTCTCAGCAGAACCATGGGCCTCGACCTGCCATCTAAGTCAGGACATCTTGTGAGGAACAATAGATGGTGCCGCTCTCCCCCACATAACTGCTTGGGCCGAGAGGCAGCCTGTGCCATGCACCCTCAGCCATTAGTGGGGAAGGGAACTGATCCGGAGAATACGCCACTTGCATTTGAGATTGAAAGGGCTGGGGTCCAGCGAGCGAGCTAAAATAAACCCCTCATACACACAACTTGCTGGGCACAATAAATTGTTGCTTCTTGGAGCAAGAAGTCTTGGAACCCACCAGGGGAGAACCAATTCTTGATTTAGTCCTGAGTGGAGCACAGGATCTGATCCAAGAGGTGAATAGAGCTGAACCACTTGGTAGTAGTAACCATAGTATAATTAAATGTAACATCTTGGGGGGAGGGGGAGCACCAAAGAAACCCACCACAGTAGCACTTAACTCCAGAAAGGGGAGCTACATAAAAATGCGGAAGTTAGTTAAACGGAAACTAGAAAGGTACGGTCACAAAAGTGAAATGCCTGCAAACTACTAAAATTCTTTAAAAACACTGTAATAGAGGCTCAAATTAAATGTATACCCCAAATTAAAAAAAACATAACAGGACCAAAAAAGTGCCACCATGGCTAACCAATGAAGTAAACGAAGCGGTTAGAGGCAAAAAGGCATCATTTAAATTTGGAAGTTAAATCCTACAGAGGAAAATAGAAAGGAGCATAAACTCTGGCAGGTCAAGTATAAATGTATAATAAATCAGGCCAAAAAAAATTAAAGAGCAACTAGCCCAAGACTCAAAAACTAAACATAATACAAAAAGAAATTAAGTACATCAGAAACAGGAAGTCTGTCAAACAATCACTGGGGCCACTGGACGACCGAAGTGCTGAAGGAACATTCAAGGAAGTTAAGGCCATTGCAGAGAAGCTAAATGAATTCTTCCCACACCTGAGCCATTCTTTTTAGGTGACAAATCTGAGGAACTGTCCCAGATTGAGATGTCAGTAGAGGAGGTTTTGGAACAAATTCATAAATTAAACAAGACGAAGTCACCAGAACCAGATGGTATTCACCCAAGAGTGCTGAAGGAACTCAAATATGAAATTGCGGAACGACTAGCTGTAGTCTGTAACCTATCATTTAAATCAGCTTCTGTACCAGATGACTGAAGGATAGCTAATGTGATGCCAATTTTTTGAAAGCCTCCAGAGGTGATCCTAGCAATTACAGGATGGTAAGCCTAACTTCAGTACCAGGAAAACTGGTTGAAACTGTAGTAAAGAACAGAATTATAAGACACCTAGATGAACACAATTTGTTGGGGGAAGAGTCAGCATGGCTTTTGTAAAGGGAAATCATGCCTCACCAATCTATTAGAATTCTTTGAAGGAGTCAGCAAATATGTGTACAAGGGTGATCCAATGGATATAGTATACTTGGATTTTCTGAGAGCCTTTGACAGGGTCACTCACTGAAAGCTCTTAAGCAAAGTAAGCTGTTAAGGGATAAGAGGGAAGGTCTTCTCATGGATCGGTGACTGGTTCAAAGATAGGAAACAAAGGATAGGAATAAAGGGTCAGTTTTCAAAAGGAGAGAGATAAATAGCAGTGTCCCACAGAGATCTGTACTGGGACCAGTCCTATTCAACATATTCATACATGAGCTGGAAAAAGAGGTAAACAGTGAGGTGGCAAAATCTCCAGATGTTACAAAACTACAAGTCCAAAGCAGACTGTGGAGAGTTACAAAGATCTCACAAAACAGTGACTCAGCAATAAAATGGCAGATGAAAATGAGTGTTAATAGATGCAAAGTAATGGACATTGGAAAAAATCCCAACTATACACAGAATGATGGGATTTAAATTAGCTGTTACCACTCAAGAAAGATCTTGGAGTTATTGTGGATAGTTCTCTGAAAACATCCATTAAATGTGCAGTGGCAGACAAAAACCTAACAGAATGTTAGAAGCCATTAGGAAAGGGAGAGAGAATAAAACAGAAAATATCATATTGCCACTATATAAATCCATGCAGTTCTGGTCACCCCATCTCACAAAAGATATATTAGAATTGGAAAATGAACAGAGAAGGGCAACAAAAATGATTAAGGGTATTGAACAGCTTCTATATGAGGAGAGATTAATAAGACTGGGACTTTTCAGCTTGGAAAAGAGAAGACTAAGGGGGGATATGATAGAGGTCTATAAAATCCTGAATGGTGTGGAGAAAGTGAAAGTGTTATTTACTCCTTCTCGTAACACAAGAACCAGGGGTCACCCAATGAAATTAATAGGCAGCAGGTTTAACACACACATAAGGAAGTATTTCTTCACACAACGCACAGACAACCTGGGGAACTCATTGCCAGAGATGTTGCGAAGGCCAAAACTATAACGGGGTTCAAAAAAGAACTAGTTATAAGTTCCTGGAGGATAGGTCCACCAATGGCTATTAGCCAAGATGATCAGGGATGCAGCCACATGCTCTGGGTGCCCCTAGCTTCCGACTGCCAGAAGCTGGGCGTGGGCGACAGGGCATGGATCGCTTGATCATTACCTGGTCTGTTCACTCCCTCTGAAGCATCTGGCTTTGGCCACTGTCAGAAGACTGAATACTGGGCTCGATCGACCCATGCAGCCATCCACCCAGAGCCATGCTTTTCCACTTGCACACACGGACAGTGTGTTCTCTTACTCACACTCGTGCATTGTCTGTCTTGCTACACACAGATGTGTGCGTGCGTGCACACACACACAGCCCCATTCTCTGCTTCACCTTCTCCTCCTCACTTCCTCCCACCACACTCACACAGATTCCTGGACACACACACATACACACTCTCTCTCTCATTCTCTCTCTGTGTTCCCCTTCTATGCTGCTAATCTCATGCATGAGTTCCCACAGAGCGACTCCATTACCTGCCTCAGCATCTGTGCTGATGAGAAAAAATAAATTTAAACACATAATCTGGCTGCACAGATTTATAATGGAGGAGACAAAGATTTCCCAAAGATTCAGAGGCCCAACCATTTCACCTGCCCTTTCAGCCCCTTTCCATTTGTGAGCAACACAGCATGCCGCACACACTGAATCCAGGGAGGGAAAAACAACTAGAGCCCCATTTAGTTCCTCGGTTTTATTTATTGATCTTTCCATTTGAACTCCCACTTTTTCTGCAGAGGGAGCAAGAGGAGCAGCTTTGTGCCTGGAGGGAGAGACACACCCCTAGATGGGTTACGGGTAGGAGACCTTCCTTTTGAAGGTTCAGCTTCAAATGCAGCTTGCAGGAGGATGGCTGGAAGCGGCTGGCAACGGAACGCTGATCGGTGGATTACCGTGAACTGCATAGGTAGGTTTCAGTACAGGTCCAGGTGCTTGGACACTCTGGTGATGGACCCAGTAGATTTCCTCTGGAGTGGTGTCCATATAAGAGAGATTGAACATGGCATCTTCCTAACCAGCTGATGTGTCACAACACCCTCATGGGATAAGTAGCACCACCGCCATAGGAGGAGGCTTGAGGCACAGAAAGGAGGAGAAGCCACTTGCCCCAGGTCACACACTGCGTCTGTTGCAGAGCCATGGCTCAAACTCTTCCCTAAGAGACCTGGATTCCCAACCCCATGATCAAGCCCAGGCAGCCTCAAAATAAAGCACCTCGCCCATAGGCAGCCGGAGCAGAGAGGGTAAAGGCTGAACGGGTCACTGAAGCTGAAATGCGGCGTTAGTCCTGGAGGGGATGGGGTAAGGGACAAAGGCCAGGGGCAGCGTGGGGGAAATTTGCTTGGCTGCTGCCTAGGCTGTACCTGTCTTGACAGCCCTGGAGACTGCAATCTAGCACCCTTCCCCAGTACTACCATCACTTAAAAATGAGCATCTTTCAGAAAGACAGTGGCTCTCTCCTCTGCTCTGCTCTCCTTCCCTCAACACACCATCTGCAGGCGCATTAACATGGATGGCAGTGCCTGTCAGTGGTCTGACAATAGTGAGATTTCATTAGTGCCAAAAAGCTCCCAGAACCCTCTATGGAACTAACCCCCGCCATCCCCCCGCAGGCTCATTCACATTCAGTGAGACTCTGCAACCTTCAGTCGATGCAAGCAAAGTGCACGACTGAGCCCAGAGACGGGACCAGCTCCCCGGGCCCTTCGTGCCGCAGGATAGAAGTAACTCCAGTTCGCTTTGGCAGAGTGACTCATAACCTGCAGCAGACGTGGGCTTCTTTATTTGTCTTTGCTCCCAGCTAGAAGCCACAGCAGGAAGGAAGAAAGAAAGATGCAAGAATTGGAGACACAAAGAGACCATCCACATAACAAGCACCAGGATGATATCACTGCTCTGTAATTTCAATGAAACTCAGATACCCCAGGCCGACCCTGGGGAGACACTCACTGAGCTGTGCTCGGGGACAGAGCCCTGCTTCTCTTTCTAACATAACTGAGAGATGTGTAGCTAGAACCCTGCCTGCAGCGTTGACTAATCCTTAACTGATTAGGCAGGTACCCACTTTGTATTCTGCATATGCAAATACCCGCTGCTTGCAGTGGCAGGGTTGTCCCTCCTGCCTTTCTCTCATGTCTTCACTGTGCACAGCCATAAAAATTCAGCCCTGACCTCAAAGGGAGAAAGAGTTTGTTTTTACCTTCAGCCAGAGATCCGAGGGGGAGGGCATTGGAGCAGCTCGGCTGCATTTTCTATCCAGACAAAGCAGCAGAAATGGGGCACCTGTTTTACGGGATAATTGGAAGCTCAGAGGATAAAGGGCCAGCAGGTAGGGTTGGACAAGGCATGTCCGCAAGTGGATGCTGCACCCGCTCCCACAGCTCTGCCAGTGCACCTAAGCTGCAGCGTTCCCCTGCCATTCCAGTCCTGGGCTCCCACCACAGCTCTCCCAGTGCTGTGTCCTCAGCACGGCCTGCTGTTCCCCCACACACCGCAGTGCCCTTCCCGAACACCCCAGTGTCCAGCTCTGCTACTGTGTCTCTGTACCCCGCCTGCAGCAAGCCTGCCTTTTCCAGTCCTTGGACAGCTCTGTCAGCGTCCTGACCTGCAGCTGCCACCACCATCCCGGTCCCCACCCTGTGACTCTGCTAATGCACATGGCTCCTACCCACAGTTTGGGGGTGTGCCCTGCGGCGATATGTTGATCTCTCTGGGTATGTGAGCTAGGGGACAATTCAAACGCAGATCCCAGGAGGCCAAAAGCTGGTATTCACCACTCAGGCACCAGACATGGGCAGCTGGCATCTCCCTTTCCTGCTTTTCCCTCCCTCTCCCCTGAAGCTGTCATGGCATGGATGCCATGCAACAGCATCACAAGGTAACTCAGCCACACAATCCACCCTAACACCCTATAGGTGAGCAACAAGTCGAGCTCAAAGTGCTTTACAGAAGAGGGCAATACCACGATCCCCAAGGCAGAGAACAGGAAGTGACTTGCCCGAGGTCATCCAGCAGACCAGTGGCAGAGCTGTGAATAGAACCTATGTCTCCCGGGTCCCAGGCCTTAGTTTAGCCACTAGGACGCACTGCCTCTCATGTGGATGGCTGAACAAACATGGCCAGTCTATGCAAATCCAGCCTGGCCAAGAGAACGGGATGAGCTCCTAGCTTACAAACTGGTTTAAACCAATCTGATTTTCTCACTGACAATGTTCCTGTGTTGACCTTTCAGCACCTGGACTGCTGTCTGGTAGGTTGCCTCTCTCCCAATTAGGAGTGTAAGCACTTTGGGTTGCAGATCTTGTCTTTGTACAGTGCTGTGGTACACAGGAGGCAGCCTGGACTTGTTTGAACAACTGACCGGAAGGCAGGACTCCTACTTTCGCTCCTTAGCTCTGCCACTGACTCCTTGGGGAAGACACATAGATCCAGATTTTCAAGTGCCCACTAATGTTGGGTGGCTTGTTTTTAGGTGACCAGTTCAAAACTGGAGCACCCACAGCTCCCAATAAAACATGACACCCCCAAAATTAATGCAGGCCTCAGTTCCCCAAACATATTTTCATTTGCAATGGAATAGAGCAAGGGCAGGGGAGTTTTTTCCTGAGACAATCATGGTGTCACCGATAATGTGCACATAAATATCTGCTACCGGCATCTGCTGAGAAATACCTTGGCTTCTCCAGGCGGAGAATTAGAATCTAATAATATCCCATCTGCCCCCTACCCTCCTTCCATTCCCCCCTCCCTACTATCGAGCCTGACATTATCCGTCATCCTCCCTTTGTGTTGGTGAGAATCCGAGCGCAGACGCGGGGAAATTAATAATAATTGTTGTGTCAAAACGCAGGATGTAATCAGGATGCAGCGTGGAGGCGAACACAAACACAAACAAATGGTATTTATCCTCTCAAAAGACCCCTCCCTCCCCTTCCCTTGGGGCCACCAATAATAATGCTCGCGAAAGAGATGAATCAGTGCTAATATAGGGATTAAGGATGGATTCAAACCCCCAGCCCGGGCTGGAATACAGAAAGCGCTCTTAATTGAAATTAGAGCTGGGATTTCGGTGCCTCTGCAGAGACGGATTAAACCCATTGGGGCTAAACAGAAGGGAAAATAAAAATAGCATCTTTATTCAGACTCCAGCAGGAAGGAACTCAGGGAGGGAAGCGTGGTGGAAAGCTTCTCTCTGGTTTCAGCACACCTGGTTTTCACACCGCTATGAATTTGCTTTGGGGGAGTCTCGCTTTGGGCAAACGTGCAGCCAGACTCACTCAGGCCGGCCAGGGTTCTGCTTTCAGTTCTCACCTCAGAAAGGTTCGTGCCTCTCGAATTCAAATGCCTGGTTCATAAAGGGTTTTTAAAGGTCAAACTGAGTCACTAACATTCAGACCAACCCACAACTGAAACAACCAGATGGGTCCAGAGGCCTGTCCCTGGTCCTCTCCCAAGACCCAGGGTTAGACCACAAGTTACAGGAGATGAGCAGTCTTCAGCCTAATGCCACGGAGGATAGTCAACCTGCCCCAGTCACATCAACTACAACAAACAAAGTCAATGCTTCAGCTCTCCCATGAATCCAGATGAAAAGCCAAGATTTAAAGTACTGGACTGGGTGTCAGGACCCCTGGGTTCTATTCCCACTTCTGCACCGACTCTCTGTGTGACTGCCGGGATACTACATCCTTCTGTGCCTCAGTTTCTCCATCACTAAAGCAGAGTTACCACCACCCACTTGACAGGCACATTGTGAAGCTTAATCCATTTGCAGTGCTTTGTCTTCCTTGTATAAAAGGGCTTGCAGAAGGGACAAATATCATGATTGAAAAGGCTCAGGGTTCAATTCAAGTACAGGTCAGTTCTTATTTTAGCCAAAGCAAACTGTCTGTCAGTAGCACCTGCTCAGGTCAGTTCCTGCACCCAGCCCCTCCCCAGCTCAAGCAGGAAGAAATGTACGGTGGTATCTGCTAGTAAAGGAAATGGGTTGGATGATGTAATGGAAAAGGGAGGAAGGAGGTCTTGTGGTTAAGTCACTGGACAAAATGCTGGGTTCGGTTCTCGGCTGTGCTACAGACCGTGGGCAAATGGCCCAAGGCCGGATTTTCAGAAGAGCTCTGCTCCCATGGAGTCACCTAAATAACTAGCCCACTTTCTTAGCACAGTTGGAAATTTGGCCTTAGTTTGGTGCCAAAATGGAAATTGAACTCTTTTGGAATATCTGGTCCCAGTTGTGAGGTCTGAACACTTAGAAATCTGGGCCCTGTTGTTTGTGCCTCGGTTTCTTTACCAGTAAAAGAAAATGAACATCCTTCCTTTCGCTCACCCTTTGCATATCTTGTCTAATAAGACTATACAAGCTCTCCGGGACAGGGACTGTCCCTTACCAGGTGCATGCCACAGCTAACACAACGAGGCCCTTATCTCACACTGGGTTTACAGGTACTCCTGTAATACAAATGGCTAATACCAATAACTCTGCATTCCCATCCTTAAGCAGTAGACAGCCAGGAGGGAGTGGAATTTGTTTCATGTGACCCACAGGGGCTATAACTAAACAGACAAACGTACATATCACCTGAGTGACAGTTGCTTTAGAAACACCTAGAATCCAGCTACACCGATTACTGGGAACAATAGGATGAAATTGCAGAAAAGGACAGGAGAAAAATAAAAAGACTGGATGATCTAGTCCATCTCTTGAAGGATTAACACAGCACTGTTCCCACCAGCAGATTGTCCAGTCTTCTTCTTGGGACGCTGAGTGCTGTCTTCTCTATCCCCTGGGAGACAATTCCACTGTCAAAAGAGATTTCACCACCAGGAAGGTTTTCCTGAAGTTCTGCACCAATGTTTCTTAGCTTCCCCACTGACTCCTCATGCCACCCTAAATACTTCTTCTCTATCCCTGATGTCTGGGAAGAGCTATCCACACAACAAAGAAACACAAAACAAAGACCAGACCAGTTTCAGTCCTGTAAAGAGACTAGCAGGATCAGTGCCTCAATCCCAAATTGGCAGAGATTCTAATTCTTCCAATATGCAGTCTGCGCTTACCAGCCTCAAATGCATATCTAGTATAGAGATGAGTCTGAACCAATGCCCCTGCTCCAGACGTGCCCAACCCTTGGGGAACTTCAGACCTGGACCTGACCTTCACAGCTCTGTCTGCAACTCTCTCTCCAGTTGCATACCCTGTTGCAAGAAGCTCAAAATGGTACCTCAAGCAGAGCTTCCCAGAACACTGGGAAGGGAGAACAACAGATTGAATTAATCTATTCACCGCCGAGATACTATAATGACAGGCACCACAGAGCAACCCTCAGTGCTGTGGATAGAGAGATGCCATCTCCAAAAACTCTTGTCTCCTCGGAAACACAGGTCAACATTCTAGGCCAAAAGTTAGGCACCTGCACCGGTATCTGTCAACACCCTTGGCCTGCTCTGCAAAGGTGCTGAGCACCCACAGCCCCCTACTGAAGTCCACGAGTTGAACGTTCAGGACATCTCAAAATCAAGCCAGTTATTAGATGCCTGAAATATGTATGCAGGAGTTTTATTTGTTAAGGCACTCTATGTGGAAGGCCAGCCTATCGTCTCCTATATGAGTGAGGTCCTTTTTATAAAATGGACCCAAAGAAACACATCCTGCCCTCTTTGTAACAATCACCCCTCATGGCCATGATTCAGCAAAGCACATGCTTAAGTCCTATTAAAGTCAATGGTATTTAAGCAGGTCTTAAAGCAAAGCATGTGCTAGTCTGATATTCATTTAGTCGAATATATTCAGTTACTGCTGATTTATGTGTGTTAAAGTTTTAGCGTGTAAATGCTCCGTAGCTGTGCAATGCCCCCACCTGGAGGAATATGTTGGGCAGCAGTAAATGTGTGTACGGTTAAAAATAAAGAGAAATAAGCACAGGGCTTGATTCTTCTCTCTCTTCCATCAATATCATGCTGTTGAATTGATCGGCTTTACTCCAGATTGAGAGAGGAAAGCTAAGCTCCTTGTCTCCAGCCAACCCCCTATTCATGTAAATATCGGGAAAGTTCTACAGTTCAACAAACTGGGATCTTTCCCATGGCCAGATAAAGGAGTGGAAGGGACTTAACAAATCATGGAAGGCCAGAGAATTGAGGTCCCTTTGGATAACGTTATTGAAGTCTTAATTTGTGTAGTTATCACTTAGATTCCACTGTGATAGGCCTATCAGAAATTCCCGAGATGGACAAACTGAGTTTAGTTCAGAGAAGCTCTCAGGGCTAGATGGTCAGAAGAACCCAGCACATTGTATTTTAATCTCTTTGGAGAATCTGACCCTGATTGTGGACATCATATGCTTGAAAATCTGACCCTAAGCTCTTTTGACCTGGCTCCTGATATCTGGGTGTGAACCTGACCTGTAAGAGTGGGCTGGAAATCTCCCAGGACCAAGCTTTCTCCATGAGATTCTGGGGCATCCTGCTTGTGATTGGGCTGGGCGTACCATGATAATCTGGTAGCTGTTGCTTCCAGGAGGCTACTGTGGAAAGGAAAGCGAACTGTAGGGAGCTATCCAAACTCTTACCAACCTGCTGAAAGTTGTGGGGTTTGGTACGAAGTCTGGGGAGCGGTTGTCTCATTTTGTTCATTATTTTGACCCGAGCTCTTTATTTCGTGCTTTTTGGACAAGCCCCCTGCAAGGTAGATGAGGATAGTGTCCCCCTTTCAAAGAGGGGAAACAAGCACAGAGCTGAAGGGACTTCCCAAGAGGCCGCAGAGTGGAAGAGCTGGAGAAGAATATCCTGACTCCCCGTCCCCTGCTACTAATACTAAACCCAGGTTCCCTACCTGAGCTGGTTTTCCCTTCCCTGTCAACAGCGCTTGCACACGCTCACATGATTGGCATCTACACACTGAACGGACTCCAGTTCCTGCCCCAGACTATCCTGCTGCCTCCCCAGGAGCTGGCACTGTGCCCACTCAGTGCCTCCAAAGCCAGCGGGTCATAGCACGAGCTGGTCAGAAAGGCAAAGAGGGAGCGGGGTCAAGAAAAGGCAGCCAGATGCCGCTGATCGGCAGGAGTCCAGCCAACTCCCCGCTCCTCCAAGGATTCAACGGAGTCGGAAATGCAGTGAGGCAGTCAGCGCCTCAGGGCATGTGTAGCGGAGGCTGTGGCCATATCATGGATTGTTGCAGACATGAAAATGCGTTCATATGAGTTTGGAATATAATACCTGACACAAGATGTATCACTTGCTGCCACGCTGCAATCCCAGATAAGGACACAGCAGTAACAGATGGAGGAACAAGGAACTTATCTTGTTAGCTGATGGATTTATCTCTCTTCCCCCTACCCTTCCTGACATATTCCATAGCATTTAGCCAGTTACATTCCTGACCAAGGCAGCATATGGGGAGTGAATGGATTGCTTCCTAACCCACACCCACCCCTTAATTCAATAAGGTGAACAGCTTGCTGTGTTAGGAAAATTTCAAACTGTCTTATGAGTGTCACATTCTTTGCCCCCCTGCTCAGAGCATGGATGCTAGAGACGGGGGAGGGGAAGGGGGGGCAAAGGGCCAGTGCCCCCTTTTTAAACAGGGGGGCCATGACCCCCCACTTCTGAGGTGCCTGAAGTCAGCAGAGGTGCAATGGGGGGTCAGCCATGAGCCATCCCGCTCTTGGCCTCTAACCGGAGCTGGGTGGCATACTGCTGGAGCCCCTTCCCAGCTGGTATGATGGAGGGGTGACTGGGCTAAATTTGAGTGAGTGGCACCTACCGCTGGCTTGGCAGTCCTTCCTGTGCCCACAGCTCACAGAGCAGATTGGCATAGGGGATCTCAGCAGAGCCCACTCCGGGGGCTGTCTCTAAGTGAGGTAGACCTGCTCAGGCTGTGGGAAGGAAATGTATATAAAGGAGGCCATGTTGGCGGGGGGGATCCTTTCTCGGGCCAGTTCACAGAGGCATGTGGCTGAGGTCGAATGCTTGGAGCGGTTCTGGGGTAAATGACTAGGCAGATGGTTCTGTCTGGCAATTCCCTTAATCTCATTAGTGGAAGGGGTCAAAATATTTCATTTGAAACTTCCCCCTCCCTCTCCCACTCTCCCAGGGGGAAAAAAGGCCATTTTTTCCCCCAAGGAACATTTAGTGGGAAATTTGGAGTTTCTCAAAATTTTCAATTAAAAAAAAAATTAAACCAGTTTTTTCGTCCTTTTTTGGTGTTTCCCCCCATTTTTCCAACCTCATTTCCCCTCTCCATTTTGCCACTTTAAAAGGGAGGGACGGTGGGAGGAAAAATTTAAAAACCTAAAAAAAAAAAAAAAAATTTCATCAAAAATAGGGGCACTTGGAAATGGTGGGTGGACATTTTTGAAAATCAAGACATTTTTATGCACCGTTCTCGCTACTGTCCAGCCAGCCCCCATCATAAACCCACATTCCCCTCCTCCCTGGTGAGCTTCACTGAGGCACTGCAGAGGGTTGTATCCATCGGGAGGAGGCCAAGACCGCCTCAGCGGACCACCTGAGCCTCGCCTGGCTTTCCAACCGTCTTGGCCAGCCCGTCCACAAGAGTTCCAAGTGCTTCATAGGTGTCACAACTCTCCCCCAAAGTGCCGCCAGCCTGACAATCCCCTTCTCAGCTGATTTTTTCCCCACTCCCCAAATCTGACCACGCTCACGCTACCGCCCCTCTTTAGCCAACTCTCCTTATGCCAGCTCCCTGTTGCTAGCCCCAACACTCCCTACGTCTCAGCTGCCTGCTCTTCCCAAGACAAGTGCCCATGCATCTCCTTGCTGCCAGCTCCACCAAAGAAACCTGATCCTCTCTCGCTCCTCAGCTGGTGGGACCCCCCCCAACCAGGCTGCAGACAGACCGCGCCTCAACTCTCCACCCTCAGCGTAGGCCCAGATCCTCCTTTTACGTACACCAGTGGGGGGTTAATGATTCCCCCCTCCTCCCCCAGGCCCAGAAATAATTGCTGCTCCCCCCACAGGTCACCTCCGCTCCGCCTCCTTCCCTGAGCGCGCCGCCAGGTCCTGCTTCTCCGGGCTCCCTGCCAGTGCGCAAACCAGCTTCGCGAAAGGGGAGAGGAGGCGGGGCTGGGGCTGGGATTTGGGGAAGGGGTGGAGTGGGGGCAGGCCCAGGGGCGGAGCGCGCGAAACGGCACCCTGGGAAGCAGCCTCTGGCTGCTATTATAAATTTGCCGCCCCTGCAAATTTGCCGGCCTAGGCCTTGCTGGCCTAGGCGTTAATACGCCGCTGATGTACACCAGTGCGGCTCTCCAGCGGGGTGGACTTACTTCCACTGCAGATTTTTCCAACCCAAAAATGCCTTTTTTGAATGATCCAGATGTTTTAAGGTAGGGAAGCAAAAAAAAATCAAATCACATCACTCCAAATTTTCTAGTTTTTCATCAAGCAAAACTATTTAATTTCCCCTGCATTTAAAGGAAGAAAAATTCCGTTTCCATTTTTTGTGGGTTTCCTCTGTCCTCCTCTCTGGCAGCGGGGGAAGGAAGAGAGAGGATGGGGACAAATGATTTTTGGCAAGGGGGAGGTAAACACTGGCAAGTTTTCATTTCCAATTGAATCAACACAAAACATTCCATTTCAGCAACAATAAACTGAGCCCACAGATTCTATGAAAAATTTCAAAGCACAGAAACACTGTTTTTGTTTCCTTCAAAAACTTCCCTGGATACAAATTAGCATTTTTCCCCAACAGGCGCTAAGAGCTCCAGTTCTTCCAGAGAGTTATACCTTTCGCAGTGGCAAGTGTCAGCCAGCACTCCAAAGGTTGGAATTCCTGATATGACTCGGGATACAGAGCGACAGTAATGGCCCCCCCGCCCATAGTACTGGCTGCAGCCACCACCAGAGCTCACTGGAGGGACTTTTGGCTGAAAGTTTCTCATCCACGGCGACATCATCTGCAGACCCGTGGGGGAGTGGAAATAAAAGCAGATGTGCACAGCTGATATATACACTATCGGAGCCAACGGGATTTTCCAGCTCCCTGCAGCACGGTGCACTGGGCTGCTGTGGATAAGAGGATCCAGCGTCACAGAACAGTTCTCACAGCAGCACCGTTTCGGCTGGTTGCAGCAAACTGCCGGGAACGATTGCATTGTGACAGATGCAGAATGTGTCCGATCGGCAGGCACCCTGTGGTATCCTGCTTGGCAACTGCGCGCCGGGGGTACAAGGGACACTGATTTGCAGCTGTACAATGCAGCGGGTTGCAGTGCCCTGCAGGGATACGGTGCAAAGGGGCACTAGGGATAGTGACGGGGCTCGTAGTAGTGAAGAGACAGAAAGCCTGTTGCATCAGGGATTCTCCCCTGGAGAGTGTTATGCACATTGCCGAAGTGCTCTGCTAGGTCTCAAAGGGGAGGAGGGTCCCAACCTCTCCCCGTAACATCCCTGGTGAAGCTGCACTACCAGGATCACACATCCCCATGCCCTCTGCAGCAGTGCAGCATTTCAGGCTGCAGTATCCTGCGGGGAGACAGAGTATTGTCGTGCAGGAGACAGCATTGAGCAAAAGCCCCATGTCCTCCCAGCGTGCGGCGACAGAGACCTTCCCAGCTGTCTTCTGGGAAGAGTTCACCCGATAGCCCGTGGACTGAGTTATGGCGGTCACTGCTGCTTTTCTGCACTGCTGACGAGACAAGACACTATCTCTCCAGGGCTCTCCTCCTCCCCTCTCTACAGCGCTCTGGTTTGGATCAGGCCAGAGCTCCCACCCGATTGATGTACGAGCCCCCCAGTGCCAAGCAGGGGAACGGGTGTCTAGGGCAAGAGAGTCAGCTGGGTGGTTATAACGAACCAAAGAAACACTCCACACTGACCGTCTGGTTTCATGTTCCAGACCCCACTGCAGGGCCAGAAGGCTCAGCTGCAGAGGTGAATGGCAGAGAAGCTTGGCGTGTTTCGGGACGGAAGGAGTGGGTTCAGCCCATTATACAGCCACGAGCCAGGCGGCTCATCCAGATTTCAGCCAAGCCTTCGCCTTAGCCCATCTCTAGCCCTTGCAGGCTCCATTGTAGCATTCAGCTGGCAGAGCCCAGGCTCATCTGCACTCTCCTCGCTCTTCATTCCCCAGCCTAGCTACTAGCCTGCAGGCCTGATACCTCCACAAGGGGTCTGCACGGGTCCTGAGAAGGAAAAGAATGTGAACTGTATTGCATTAGCCACCCCTGTCCCCTTCTCTCTTCAGCCCTGCCTAGATCCCAGAGGCAAAAAGGTATACAATCTAACATTGAGACTCCTGGGTTGTGTCCTCCTTACGTGACCCCAGGACAAGTCCCTTAACCTAGCTGCCTCAGTTTCCCCATCTGCAATGCACTTCAGAGGAGCCTGATGAGGCTTCATTCACAAAGGGTTTTAAAATGCTTTGCCACCCAGGCTTGAAAAGAACTACAGATGCACCAAGCACAGCCAACCAGTCTCCTCTTACATAAATCAAGCAGCCCATTTCAAGCCTGGCTCTCAGTTCCCTCTCCCGCCATAACCCCCCTGCAACGATAGTTCGACAACTCGCATTATGCCCAGACAACATTAAACCACCACCACCACAAATCCCAACCACCACTAACCCTGCGCGATGTTTCCCGCTGATCACAGAGCGGCTCGGCTGTCTGAGTCGCATCTGGTAATTGCGAGGCCAGGGTCACAGCTTACCAAGAAATAACCCCTGCCCGCCAAGCTGACATTTCTTCTGAGGTGGTTTTCCAGGTTGGCCCTCCTTAACCCCTCAGAGCCTGCTAATGGGCTCTCTCCCCCACAAGTATTATCTCCCTGCCTTTCCCCACCTTCCTCAGATGGCATCAGTCACCAGGAGAAGGCCAAAGCATTTTGCAGGGCTCCGGTATAGATGGCTATCAGCCTCCGTTTGATCCCGACTGCCTCTGATCTGTTGGAGCCTCTGTCCCTCCACCCCAAAAGGACATCAAAATCCAGTCCTGGCCCCCATGCCCTCTCTCCCATCAGCACGCAGGCCAGCCTGTGCCTTTTTTAATGCTGTCCCCTTTCAAGCAAAAGTTCGCACCTCGCTCCCAGTTACGGCCATGTGCTGGAGGATGGCCAGCATCCCGGTTTGGGGGGGGGGGGTTAGGTTCCCCCCCCCTTCTCGTGAGGTTAAGGAGCTAAAAGACCAACTCGGCGGCAGATAATAGAGTGACAGCACCTCATAAAAAGGAAGCTGCAGCTTTCGAGAAAGCTGGCGTCTGGTGCATTAGGGAAGTCTGTCGCAGCAGCTGGGAGTAACAGTGACCCTCTGAACTCAATTTGCTCCACGGCTATAAACCTAAAGAAACACTCTGGATGGCAGAACTCCTGCTCCGGCTGACGAGGCTCGCCGGAGCCTCAGGCACAAGCGCGCCGTTGCCTCCTGCCTTCGTGCGAACAGCGTTTCACATTACGGGCCCGGCGCTCTTCTCCCAGCTCCGTTAATTCAGTGGAATGACGCCTAATTCCTACCAGGACAGGGAGGAGAGCAATCGGGGCCACAGGTGAAGTGGGAGAGGGTGTGAGTGAAACCTAGCAGCAGGGAGGACTGCGGTCGCATTAGTGTTTGGTCGGCTGGTATTAGTACTTTTAATTGCATTATGGTAATAGCACCTACAGGCTTCAACTGAGATCAGTGCTAGGCGCTCTACATACATGCAGGAAAAGACAGCTCCCGCCCCAAAACAGCTTACAGTCTAGATAAACAAAGGGGGAGGGGGAAAGGAATTATTCTCCTTGGAAACTTCCAGCCGCACTGTGCTTAGGAACGTAATCTAATGGTTAGAGCAGGGGATTGGAAGTCAGGACTCCTGGGTTCCCTAGCCAGCTCTGCCACGGACTCATTCCCTCGCCCCCCTCTTTGTGCCTCTGTGTCCCCAGCTGCAAAATGGGGACAACTCTTATCAGGCCTCCCCCTTGCTGTGTGGATGGCAACGTTTGCAAGGTGCATTAAGATCCTCAGCTGGGAGGCAAGAGGAGGGTGGGGTATCAGAACAGTAGATGGGCATGGCAGCATCTTAGACCCGGTGTCTCTTGCAGGCAAGTCGGCTGCATGCAAATAGCTTAGCGCAATTGCACAAACCTATCACCTTCCTCTCGGCTGTTCGCTCTTTTTGTTAATGAGTAGAAATTCTTCCCACTACGCATTAGCACCCGGCGTAATGGTGCAAAGCATTTTTCATTTATCTTCATAATGCCAGTCAAACGAACCCCCTAATCAGGTAAATTTGAGAGGAAAGCTATTAGAGAGTTTATCTGTGCAGCGGCTTTCAACAAGTTCCCAGAGCTCTGACTGGGTAACCAGAGAGGACGGCTGGGTCTTGACTCTTCAGGCCTTTTCATCAGAAAGCTATTCCTTGGCTAGGCAGAGCCTTGCCCCTGCAGGAAACTTCCGCCTCCTGCACCTAACTGCACTTGCTCTCTTCTTTTTTAAACCCAGACCCATTTCGAATTGGAAGCAGGCCACTGATTTTTCGTTTCCAAACCACGGACTTGCTGCTCCAAACAGGGGCCTTGGGAAATACTGTGCCTTGTGTCCTATAGACCCGAGTTCCCTCCAGCCAACAGCGAACACAGCTCACGTTTTTAGAGCCCAGAGAGTCCCCAAAAGTGCTTGGCAGGGTTTGCTTTTGGTTTTTTACTTCAGAATGGGCCGTTTTACTTGGCAAAAATGAGGGAAAGAGATTTGAGGGTTTGACCCCCCCCCCCCCCCGCCCCCGCCCCACTCAGCTTTTCCAGCACGGGGCACCACACAGCTCTGGGAATACTTCATATGTCCTTCCTTGCAACACCCATTCCAAGTCCTGTTTATGGTCCACCTTGCTGCTCCACCAATACTCCTCAATGCAATACCCCCCCCCACAGCTATTCCAGTCTAGGGACCTGATCCTGCAAAAGCTTACACTTCTGAGTAACCTTACGCATGAGAGTGGCCTGCTTGAAGCCAATAGGAATGTGCTTACGTGAGTAAAGTTACTCTCATGTGAAAGCATTTGCAGGACTGGTCCCTTAATCGCCCACAACAGCTTTGCTAGTTCACAGAAGCAAGCATGCTATTGCCATAGTGGGTTATCACCTAAAGCATCTCTTTCCTGCCCTTCAGCAGACACCCCGGACAACCCCCACAAATATATCTCACCCTTGACCTGTAGCACCTCTGCTCTTCCAGTTGTGGGCCTGTCGCGGGCCAGAATGCATTTCATTCGCTAGGAGTTAATTTCCTCATTAGGTCTAATTTAAATGCATATTTCAGAACCTCGCAACGAGCCAATCCTGCTCAGCCTTTGGCTTGATGCAAAAAAAGTTAAAATAACCTTTGCTGGGAATGAGCCTCGGTGAGACATTGCGGCCCTGTCGGTGGGGCTGAGCGACCCCCAGCTGTACGGTAATAGCCGTGTCAGATATGCAGTGCCGGTGAACGGGGCCGGCGCTGCGGAGGCAGGCAGAACAGATCCCGCCTGAGGAATTAGCATCTTCGTTAGCTTGAGCTGCCCATTCTTCTTGGCTTCGAAAAGCAAGGTAGCAATCGGGAAACTTGAAGGGCTGGCGCCAGAGCGGGTGTAAATCAGTGCAGCTCAGCGGAAGTATGCGGAGTGGATAGGACGCCGGGCTGGAACTCAGCAGACCTGGGTGACTTCCCAAGTTCTGCCACTGAGCTGTTGTATGACCTCAGGCCGGTCACTTATCTCCCTGTGCCTCTTTCCCCTTCTGCTCTTTGTCCATTTAGACTTTAAGCACCTCAGGGCAGGGACAGTCTCTCACTCTGGGTCTGTCTGCATTGGCATTGGAGATGGGATTGCAGCCCATGTAGGCAGACCCACGTTTGCTTTAGTCGGCTCAGCTGCAGTACGGACAGCAGAGAAGCTGCAGCTGCAGCAGTTTCAGGGCAGGCGATAAACGCTCACCCGGGACCCTGAGTAATTACGTCCCACCCATAACGCCGTGACTGCACTGCTGCCGGTCCGTAAACGCGCGAGATTAAAGCTAGCTCAGGTATGCCAACACGTACTGCAGTTACATCCCTTGATTACAGTGCAGCCACAGCCTATCTGTATGGACCGTAACCAGCACGGTGGGACCCTGGTCTCGGTTACGGCCGGCGGGTGCGACCAGAAATACCAATACTGTGCACAATTGATAGCAGCGGACGGTCTAGCCCCCATTTCCACCCCCCTCTCCTGCCATGTGGCTCCCGCTCCCAGCTTCAGACATCCCTCTTCCGCAGTACAAGTGGCAGCTGGGGATTGTCCCAACTCGGGAGGAGCAGTGGGAGCTGCAGCTCCGGAGCAAGGTTCATTTGCAAAGCCAGGTAGCCATGGTGAGTGGGAACCACGGGGCTGCATGCCTGCCTGCCGGTTAAGCCTCAACTACCCTGAAACAAGACCACTCTTGCTGTAGCATGGATGCAGCAAGTGCTGGTACTAGCCACTGGATGGCTAGTGTGGACAGACCACTGGTGGTGTTAAACCAGTGGGTTGCCTAGATCTGCTCTGGGCAGGTCTAGATGACATGGTGCTTACAACACCAGCAGCTGCCTGGGGCCCAGCGTACCTCCCACGGTTACTACCATGTCCCATGATATCTGCAGTAGCAGGAAGGCTGCAGGCCAAACCAGCTGCATTGGACAGAGAGGCAGGGGAGTCAGGATTGAAATAGCAGGGGGGACTTTGGACCCGGATCGAGGTGCACTAGCAAAGCCAAGGAAGGAGGGCTGGAAAAGCAGCTAGTGCTGCATGGCAGAACTGCTAAAGTAGGCAGAGATTTGAGGGATCCCAGGCCTGAAGAGAAGGGGGCACTTCAGGGGAGGACTGAGATGCACTGGGTCAAGTCATTGGAGGAGGGGCCCAGGACTACAAGGGCAGAGGCTGCTGCAGGTCAGGACCAAGGAGGCCTCGCAGAGCTGCGGGGGAGGCTGGCCAGGCCTAGAAGAGCAGGTACCAGTGGCAGCCGAGACGAGAATGGCAGGACACATTTCCAGTCAGGCTGGAGGTGCAGCCGCAGAGCTGGGATGGGAGGCTGGGCACGCTGCCTGTCACCTGCCTGCAGCCAGCACTAAGCAAGCTATAAACTCTCGGTGTCTCTCTCTCACACATGTATACGCGTGAGGACAGCATACTGAATAAATAGATAATCATCATAAACACCATCCCTGAGCTGGTTTCCCCAGGCAGCGGCAGCTGCTGCTCTGAATTTGCAGCCCCAGCAGGTCGGAGCTGCTCCTGGCCGCCAGCCGGCTGGGGTTTGGGAGCGAGACTTTGCAAACAACTTTTCTAGGGTATGATGGGGATGGGGAGAGAAAGACAGACATGACCCAAGACACCTAGGGGGAGCTATGACTGTGAGGGGGTCTGAATGGGATCCCACAAGGGGTGACCATCATACACACACAGATTAAGGAGTGCTTCCCAAATATGATCATTTCTGGGGATCCCTACATTAAATGTAATAGTGGCTTGGTCTGCTGGGAAGACCTGCATCAGCCTCCTGCTGTGTGTGTGTGCGCGCGCACAAACGCACGCACATTCATTGGGGTTAGTTGTGTGTCTGGCAAATGTGTCTATCAGTGTAGCATAAATGCATCTAAGCATGTGTGGGGTTGTCAGGGTAAAGGGCGTATCCATTTGGGAGTGTGTGTGTGTCTAGCTGTCTGAAATGGCTTTGGCTGCGTGTTTGAGAGAGAGAGCCATGTGTTTTTGTTGCTGTGTATGTCCGACAATGAGACAGAACTGTGTGTGTGTGTGTGTGTGTGTGTGTGTGTATCTGCCTGGGTCAGACAGTGAACACATGCATCTGGGTGTGAACACATGCATCTCTGTCTGTGTCAATGCAACAAGAGTGTCTTACTGTGCTGAAGACCCACCTGCCACGCATGGGCACTCGAGCTCAGTGACTTCATGGTGTTGCCAAATCGGGTCAGTCTTCCCGTGCACTAGCCCCACTTGCAGAGCTTGAACAGAGAGCAGCAAGTGGGAGGGACAGATCTTGGTTATAACTTTAAAACCATTGTATTTAATGCTGCTCTGAGAAAGCAGCAGAAAGACGTTGCCCGTTTGCTTATGTTTAACTCTGCACTAGTTGGGACCAACATCTTGGCAACTAGAGCAATACTTGCATCATGAGCCACTGATCTTGAAGCCCAGGAGGCACAGATGGCAAAATACCGTGGGGCAAACGCTACCCTCACTGCGACTGTGACCCAGGGGGCTGGGTTCGAGATCCCCATGGAGGCCTGTACCAATACACCTGGGAGGGGGAGGTTGCAACCAGAATTTCTTTCCTAAAACAAGCACTTTCAAATGCACCTACTGCCACCTCTCCTGACATCAGCCAGATGAATCTCAACCTCTGTTCTGTGCATCTCTACGCTTTGGGGATCTCCTAAGTATCCCTATCCAAATTGCCCCAGGAGGCTGCTCTTCCTGGCATCTCTCTGCGTTAGAGATCTGCCTGCCATAAACCTCATGGGAAGGGGAAGCCACCGGACCTTTGGAATCTCTATAGCTGCTGCCAGTACTGATCTGCATTGGCTGTAACTCCTTGTTTCACAGACTGGCAGGTAAATAAATCCCTCCAGTGCAGGAAGCTGCCAGGATTGGGGCATCTTGCTCGGAGGGGAAGGGGGGGGGGTGTGCAGTCTCTTTGTGCAGCATCACATCGGCTTGCCATTAAGATTTGAACTCCGTGCAGAATTGCTTTGGTGACATTTAAAGGTTTCTGTCAGTCTGGGCCCCACATTTCTTAGTTATTTGCTGCCGAGAGATGAGCTCGCTGGGTCAGCAGTAACTAGCCTCCCAGCTGGCCACCCAAAACTGAACTGCTCGGCTGGTTACCAGAGCTCATTGAGCTGTTCCTTGCGTGCAGAGCTGGGTGGGAAATGCCTTTGCCATCTTGCAAGATCTTGACATTTTTTTTCCTGTCCCAAATTGGGACAAACTGTTGAAATCACAAAAATGTTCACGAACTGATCTGAAAAAAAACAAAAAACCCCCAAACCCTCAGGTCATTTGAAACATTTTATTTTGAACATTTTGGAAGGTTTCCTTTTGATTTTGACCTTTTAAAAACAAATGAATAAACAAACTTCTCTTTAGACTAAATTAGAGAGACAAGGTGGGGGAGGTCATATCTTTTATTGGACCAATTTCTGTTTGAGAGAGAGACAAGCTTTCCATCTTACACACAACTCTTCTTCAACATTTAGAAACAAGAAGTCCTTTTGCACCAGAAAAGGAAGCTTGCCATTTTGATCATGTCAAAATGGGATGATGCGATAATTTTGAAACTCTCCCCCCCCCCCAAAAAAATGGTTTTTCCATCATAAATTTACTCAAAACCAACCCTGTCCCGTGAATAGTTTTGATTGACAAAATCGGCATTTTTCAATGGAAAAAAAGAAATCTTCCATCGGCAAATTCCCAACCAGTTTTAATTGTAACAGTTATGAAATAGCCCCTTTTTGAGCCATTCCTGGGGCCCGATCCTCTCCCGCCTTGCATCTCATGTGATCATTTACACCCGCATTAAATGGGTGTCAGATGCTGCCATTCAGCTTTGGTGATGCTTTTATACCCACTGCGCACTCCCTTTGCACAGAAGTAGATGGCCGGGGAGACACTTCGGCTAGTAGTAATCTCAAATGCATATGTTACTTGTAAGCATTTGCTGAATAGCTTGGGCAAACAGAGGAGGGAGCTGTCATAAATATAAAGGGAAGGGTAAACACCTTTAAATCCCTTCTGGCCAGAGGAAAAACCCTTTCACCTGTAAAGGGTTAAGAAGCTAGGATAACCTCGCTGGCACCTGACCAAAATGACCAATGAGGAGACAAGATACTTTCAAAGCTGGAGGGGTGGAGAAACAAAGGCTCTCTCTGTCTGTGTGATGCTTCTGCCGGGGACAGAACAGGAATGCAGATCAGAACTCCTGTAAAGGGCTAATAAGCAATCTAGCTAGATATGCGTTAGATTCTGTTTTGTTTAAGTGGCTGATAAAATAAGCTGTGCTGAAGGGAATGTATATTTCTGGTTTTGTGTCTTTTTGTAACTTAAGGTTTTGCCTAGAGGGATTCTCTGTTTTGAATCTGATTACCCTGTAAGGTATTTACCATCCTGATTTTACAGAGGTGATTCTTTTACTTTTTCTTCAATTAAAATTCTTCTTTTAAGAACCTGATTGCTTTTCATTGTTCTTAAGATCCAAGGGTTTGGGTCTGTGTTCACTGATGCAAATTGGTGAGGATTTTTATCAAGCCTTCCCCAGGAAAGGGTGTGTAGGGTTTGGGGAGGATTTTTGGGGGAAAGACGTTTCCAAGCAGGCTCTTTCCCTGTTATATATTTGTTTGACGCTTGGTGGTGGCAGCAATAAAGTCCAAGGGCAAAAGGTAAAATAGTTTGTACCTTGGGGAAGTTTTAACCTCAGATGGTAAAAATAAGCTTAGGGGGGTTTTCATGCAGGTCCCCACATCTGTACCCTAGAGTTCAGAGTGGGGAAGGAACCTTGACAGGAGCATTTGTAAACTGTTCACTTGCACTGTTTGTTATTGGCAACAGGACTGTCATATGGTATCACTTCTGGACCCTGATAAACTGAACGCGGAATAGCAGGTTCCCCAATACAGCTACGCAGACAAATCACCATCCATGTTAAACTGTAGGAACCTTTCAGGATTCACGGGCACACAGCAAACACTCCTGAATAGCAAGCAGCGGGCCAGACTGCAAACTCCTGGCGCAGTGGCAAGCAGCGACTCACGTGAGTAACCCAGCTGATTTCAATGAAATGACTTGTGCAAGCAGCGGAAGAAAGGGCTTTCCATCTGGGCCAACGTAACCCCTCAAATCGCAGCCAACAGAACTCAGCAATTCCAAGCATATTTCATGAGCACCTTTCCAGACTCAAGAAGTTGGAACAGTTCAGACCAGCATAGATATTACCTGGGGAGGCTGCAGCGCCTAGGGGTTGGAGCAAGGGGCAGGGGTACAGAAGTCCGGACTCCTCCACACAACGGGAATTTGGCCAAATCGCTTTGGGGGAAATTGTAAAAAGCACCTGGGATATTTTGGATAGAGATAGTGAAGGTATTTACATGGCCCTCAGCACCACAGTATCTGAGCCCCTCACAATCATTAATGGACTTATCCTCACACGCCCCTGTGAGGTAGGGCAGTTCTATTATGCCCACTGTACAGATAGGCCTGTGCAATGGAGATAAGGCACAGAGCGGCTAAGTAACTTACCCAAGGGCACACAGCATGCCTGTACCAGAACTAAGACTGACCCCAGGTCTCCAGAGTCTTAGCTGACAACCTTAACCATAAAACCATCCTTTGTCACTGATTTTCAGTGGGACTTCTGTTCCTAAATCCCTTAGGCCCTTTTCAAAAATGCCTCCCTTTGCTTCTCTGTGACTCAGTTTCCCTATCTGTAAAATAGGGCTAGTGATTTCTACACTCCATTGTAAAGCACTAAGAGATCTCTGGCTAGGAGGCACGTCTACATACAAAATGTTACAGCACGAGGACTGTTGAATGCTCGTTTGCCAAACCCCCTTCTCTGCCACAAGTAGATGCCGCCAGCAGCAGCCCAAGCTCACCTCCATAACAACTTGACAGCCCAGCATGCCTCCCTGTGACATGGGTGAAATCCCCCAAGATCACGCTGCTGCGCAGGGAAGAACCCAAAGCAACCGATTTCATTCCCCTCAGGAAACGCTCAGCTCTTAGTTTAACAAGGGAGGTTTCTCTGAGAAGTCAAAGGAATCAGAACAACCACCTAACAAGATTTCAAACAGTACTCTAGATACATCTTTCTCGCCTCCATCTCTCAAACTACTCTTTGCCAGGCATAGACCCCTATTCTGCTAGGTGCTTAGGACTTCCAGGGAGGTGCCAAAAGCCCATTGACTTCAATGAGAACTAGAAGTGCTAAATACCCGGCAGCACTGAGCACTTAAAACACACGTTCAGGCTAGAACATTAGATGCAACAATGTCCAATGACATTTGCACAGTCCCTGGACAGTTCTAGCCAAATAAGAAGAGGGCAGCACAAGGGACTCCAGCTTAATTCCTGCTCAGATATTGAGATAATTAACCCTTTTGTCACTGGGCTCAAATATAACTGGACTAGAGGAACTACTGAGGTCCCTTCAAGTCCTACATTTCTATGATTCATTTCTGTAACACTGCAAGAAACATATCTAAGGCCATTTCTACACTATAAGCGCTATGGCATTATAATTATTCCACTGTAGCATCACAGCATGGACACTTCTTACAGTGATGGAAGGGTTTTATTTTTCCATCAGCGTAGGTAATCAACCTCTGTGAGCAGTGGTAGCTAGGTCGATGGAAGACCTAACTGTGTCTACACTGGGGGTTCGGTTGGCATAGCCGTAGAGCCATGGCTAACTTTTATGCATAGTCCATGTCTCACACGCCATCATTTCTCAAGAGGACATCTATTCCTCCTTACCCACTAGAGACAACTAGTCAGCAGCTTGTGAATTTGGTAATACCAGCAACCAGATTGAAGTCTCACAAATCACATGCCGAGCACATAAATGCACCTAGTTCCAACTTCCAAGCGTGTTCTCCGAGCCATGCTTCGAGGTGCTGAACGGCAGTATCATCTGAAAGACGTTCTAATCGCGGTGTATAATTTCAGAGCAGGGTAAGGACCATGTTATGCCTTGGGATATACGGGAACAGCTCCCACTGAAGTGAAAGGGAGCGGTGCAGATCTGAAGCCGGAATGGGGTCCTAAATCACGAAAATAAAATATTGAAAGTGGGTTTAAAAATGTAATACATGAGATGAATTAACTATCAAACGAACAGCAGCCCTCCTGATGTGCTGATAGGTATGGGGGACTCAAGGAATGGAGTTCCTTGGTAGGGAGACCAAACAACCTCATCTGGAGAAGAATCAACTTTACAATCACACAAACACATGGAAATTCAGACTCTCTCAATGAGGGGAACAGCCATCAAGGCCTCGTTTTGAGTAGAAATGGCTGCAAATCCCACCCAAAGTGTTTTGCACAGCTCTGCATTGGACTGAATAGGAAGTTGCTCCATAACACCCACAACTGTCATAATGCAAGATCAGTTCTTTCTCTCTCTCTGAAATATTTCTGATAAATTTAAAAAATGATTCAATCCTCCCTTGCTCCAAACTTTCCATACTGCATGGAGGATGCACGTCCCGCTCTCTCACAGCTCATGCTGCTTAGAGCCATGGATACATCACAAAGGACACCATCCATCAGAGTGCCGCTGGGAGACAAAGTAAGAGACAGACAGGAGGCAGGACATGTCCTGGAGTCATGCCATGCTGTTTGGCCTTTTACACAAGCAAACAACAGCAGTGATCTGCATTCAGGGCATTCACTAGTTGACACCATCCCTTTCAGCACAGCATCACAGGGGACTGAGCCATGGACTGATGGAGAGGCACAACAGAGACAATCAAAGATAATTAGGTGCCAAGGTTCCTGCTTCCAGTCCTTGTAAGGAAGGCACTAGATGCCCTCAAGAACCGTGAGCAGGCAGTTCTCAATGACATTGCCAACCTCGTAACTAGCTTGTCACCACCTCCTGTTCCCCCACTTCGCTCTGCATCATGGGCGGACTTGATTTTAGTTGCTCATTAAAACGTCTGCACAGGAGACATCTTTCATCCCCTGGCACCATCCGAGAAAAAGGAAGGAGCCATCAGCAGAAATTAGCAGTGAGAGAGGGTTAGAGGGAAGGTGGGAGCGCAATGCATTTTTTAAAATTCTCAGCTTCTTACTCAGCAGTTCTTGAGACCAGGAGGAGACAGAAGGCACATAAATAATAAAGCTGGATTGTGATGAGCTGGAAGGCTGGGCTGTTGCCATTCGAGAGGTCTCTGAGGCTACACCTCGGCTTTGTTCCTCCTAAGCCCACCACCCCAGATTCCTCTACAACCTGCCTTCGAGACACAGAGGAGTCATGGATGGCGATCTCAGCAACCTGTTGATTGATTAGTGTGCGTTTCAGGGCTAGGGATGAGGGAAATAAGGGTCAACCCAGATCTGCCACCTTCTACTCTCCCCAAGGTTGGAAGGTGCTTTGCTAAGTGTGGCACCAGAGCCGCTGCAATCAGTGCAAACATCCCACATAATATGAGCCGGACAAGAACCCTGGTTCCCCCTGGTTCCAAAAGACTCCCCAGAGTTTTGCAGAAATCCTCCGTCTGGCCTCCTCAATAGAGCGGTGTGATTTCAGCTTGCAGGGGCAAGTTTCGGTCACTCTTGTTCAGACCCCAACGATTTTGATGGTTGGAAGAAGAATGAAAGTCTGTTCAAATCACTGAGGCTTGTCTGGTCTGGGATTACGACCTTATAGCACCTCTGAGTTCAACCCTCACCTGGACCACATAGGGGTGGAACGGAGGACAGAGGTATCATTAGACACCAGGCAGGTATTCATTCCAAACTCAGCCCAGGTCTACTCACAAGGTGCATGAGCCTCAGCAAAGCTCATGGCGAACCTCTGTCACCCAGACTGAGGGGTCTGTTGTGAACATTTTCTAATCTACACAATCTCAGACAGGGTCAGCTGCTGTGTTCGCATCTTCAGAGCGCTGGGGACTCCCTGGGCCTGAGTGGAGAAACAGGGCATTCTTGGACACCACAGACAGGGGGAAGCCACAAAACATGTGACATTTGATTGGAGCAATGGGCCAGGACCCCAAAAAAAACACATGCTGGATATGAGCTCCACCTGCTCCTGAAGGAACATCAGCCAAGCTAAGGACTACGTGGGGGTGTTGGAGAGAGGGTGTGCTGTGTTGTCAAAGACCTCGTGGCAGTAGTGGGGAGAATTGAGGAAAGTGATTTGTGGGCTCAGTTGGCATTTGGGAATGGGAGAGGAGGAGTTTTGGGGGACTGTGGGGAAGACATTGGGGGTTCCCAGCAGTGTGGGAATGAGGAAGGATCCGAGTCAGATACCAGGAGTGCTGGGAGGAGGGGCAACTTCATCGCTAGATAAAGGACCCAGTTCTGTCCTCAGTTACCCAAGGGCTGCTCCATTGACTTCAGCAGACTGAAGGTGTAAGGAAGCGGAGAATTTGCTCCAGCGCGCTTTAATCATAGCATGGCTTGTGGTGTCCTTGGAATTCAGCTCACTCTGATGTCAGGGCCTTGCTTTGGGGCTGGGGTCCAGGAGACTGACAACAGAAGTGTATAATCCTCTCACAAGTTCACGAAAGCTCCCGTCCCTCCTTCATTCAAATAATTGGCCACGGTTTTTACAGTTCATTTTCTGGAACCAAATCAGAACAGACAAACAAGAACAAGAGAAAAAGGCAACAAAAGCAGAGAAGGGAAGCAGAAAGAATGAGCTCCTGCCGGGTGGTAGTCAGGCCCCTTCCATTTGCCAGTCTCTCTTCCACCACTGCCTCTCAGGCACTGGATTGAGGTTTGCAGCCATTTCACGCCTGCCCTGACAGAGAGGACGTCTAGCTTTATGGCTACTGCACTGAAGTGGGACTCAGAAGATCTGGGTTCAGGCCATGGATCTGCCCCAAGCTCCCGATGAGACTTCTGAGAAGTCACTTCATCTCTCTGAGATGACTCACGGGTTTAAATTGCTTGGAGGGATGAAAGCCAGAGCTCTTAGCTTGAGCATCCTACCTCCCATGGGTTAATCTCGTCATTCCTCTCTGCAATTGCAAGATTTTAGTTCCAAACTCACCCAATCCCATTGGCATGAAGATCTGACACTAAAAAGCAGGGGAGACGTCTGATGGCTAAGAAAGGGCTCATGAATATTGTAATGAGGGCAAGTATCTCTCATACCCATTCAGGTGGAGTCTTAGTCCCCAAGTCTTTGGCCTAGTTTATTTCCTCTCCTCTGGGATGTCTCTTGATTTCTAAGTCCCCCATTTCTGTGTATGCATTTACAGGGGTACCAGACCTCCCCTTTTCTCCTGTTCCCTGGGTTTCTCTCTCTCCCACTTGCCCTTACAGACACACTCTGTCTCTTGCCCTCACCTCCTTTCTTCTCTGTCCCCCATTCGCTTCCTACCAGTCCTCATTACTAGGTTTAGTGTTTTCCCCATCTCTTTTATTTGTCCGTGTAAGTTAAGGCAAGCCTGTTGGCTGCTTGAGTGGAACACACTGTTTTATATGCACCATAAAAGGAAAGAGCTCTGTAAACAATATTATTTTTAATACAATCCTACTCTTTGGCAGGCCAGCTGTTTTTGTGTTGTCTTAATTTAATCAGACAATCAGTTCTCTCACGCAGTGACAGGGAATGAAAAGCATTGGCAAGGAACTGAGAAACTGGTGGGGAAAAAAAATGGCGCCCATCAGATGCTTCCCAATGTGTCAATGGGAGAACATGGGTTAAGGTCTATGGGGCGACAAGTCCCCCAGACGGTTCTTTAATGACGAGCTTTGTCACAACACAAACAATGTGTCATCTCCGCATTTCCGCTATGATACTAGAGGATGAGGGAGAAGTGACCCTGGATTACATCGTGTCTGTGCCCTTGGCCAATGTAGTCCTCTTGCCTACAGCATGTGACCAACAGAGATGGACCAATGCCAGGAGCTCAGATCTGAATGTCCCAGAGATGTTGGGGGCTTGAGCTTGATTCCTTGGATACGAACAAATGTGAAGACCGTCTGTTCTCGTTGCTTGCCCTTCCCCCTCTTTGCTCCATTAACAAAGCCTGCCTCACCGCTCATTTCACCCTGTCTTACCTATATGCCAGGAGTATTCACTGGTATGCCCTCCTGGTATGCCACCCTCTATTTAAACCTCACCCCCCAACTCATTTCTCCCATGGGGCCCCCCCAAAATGTCAACCTGCACATACTGCAGGCATCCACACTTTGCTTAGACAAAAACTGAAGGCTAAAACAGTTCATCACAATGCTGAACCACCAAGACAGGTTGAACAATGGTCTCATCTAGAATAACCTCTGGTCTCCCATCACATTGGTGTGTCTGGCCTTCAACTGTCTGGTGATAGTGCAAGCTGCTTATGACAGGAACTCGGTCTCCCTTTGTGACTAATTCACTGCCAGCCCTTAAACAACAACCTTACTCCATAATATTAACCTACCTTACAATTACCAGGCCAAATTCCAAACCAAGGGGGCTGTTGTGCAGTTCCAGTTTGCACGTGGGCAAAGTCCCTTAACAACTAATACACAAATAGCAATAATTCAGTAGCACTCAGCATCCCATTCAGGAATCTGGGCCCCCTTAGGCTGGGCATTGTAATAAGGAAGAAAGTCTCTGTCCAAAAGAGCTTACAGTTGTAGCATACAAGGAGACACAACAGGTGGGTAGAACTAACCATCAAAGGAGGTGGGAGAGGGGAGGAGAAAGACAGTAAGAGCAAAGCGATAATGCTTCATGTAATAGGCAGCAGCAGGTTCTGAAGGGGCTCAGCTCTCAGCAGCAGAGATCTCATGGAATCTCACAGGAGCAGCCGATTATGAAACATTCCCGTCATTCGAGATGGTGGAAATGGCGGAAAATCGGCTGCTCTCAAGAGATTCCCGTCATCTTGAACTGAACTCTCCTGAGAGATTTCAGTGCTGTCAGAGCTGACCCTGGCCTGGGTTCCATCTCACACCCCAGCCTGACCACCACGTCCTTGTCCTTTTTCTCCTTTCTATTATGTATATTGCAACAGTGCCCGGGAAAACCATGACCCAATTGAGCTAGGCACTGGAAACTTTGTCCACTTTCCTCCAAGACCCGGGGGCAGGGGGGGAGGGGCTTCCAGAACAGTGTTCTTCAATGAAAAAAAAATGACTTAGGAATTGCTAATTACAGGCACAGCATGACCAAATTGTTCTCTAGTCACGTTTGCTCAAAGTTGGAAAATATTTTTGGAAAATGACATAGTACAGTTTCATATATCTTTAAAAAGACGCGTGTTACAGAGCAGCCATAAATACCACCCATAAAGCAAATATGGTGCTCTGCACTGTAAAGGAATTAATTAGTATTTAAATGACTGGAAATCGCTTGAAGTTCTTTTGCTGCCATTAATCACTTTAAATTACTAATGTAATTATAAGTCATCTTTTCTCTTTGGGTGGTTGCTGCGGGGACTTGAACCAAGGACCCTCGGTTCCAAAAGAGAAAGCTATACACCTTCAGCCAGCTGTCCTGCAGTGTGCTTGAAGGCACTACAGCAATTATAGCATCTATGAAGTGCTTAGATTTGAAGAGCAGGGGAAGAAAGATAAACAGAGTCCCCCTTTTACTGACCCCAGTGTAATTCTATGGACTCAGCAGAGTTGCTCCTGATCTACAAAAGTGTAAGTGAGAACAGAATTAGGTAGGTAGGTAGGCAAACATTGCATCCGCCAGTTATTAGAGGATAAAGTCGACTATTATCTCTTGCCACAAGGCAGTAAAAGCCTAGATGCTGTCCTTTTCCCGGAAACAAAAGCTTTTCAGCGGGGACACTTGTCACTTCGATTTAGTGTAGCCAGCAGAATGGCACCTCGTAGCAAGTGCTGGAAGCAGAGGGAGTACCTGTCCTCTCTCAGCACTAGCCAACCCCTTCCTTTTTCCAGGTAGCTGGCACCTGTGCTGGCTCTGTGTGTTTTATTTCTTTAGGGTGCCCAATAGCACCTTGTGACTATGGAGCAGCACTACCTGGTGGAACCAAAAGGAAGCGGAGCTGAAAATTGCCCTGTCTCACAGGGTCAGAAAGATGCTAAAGTGCAGTTCTTTTTCAAGAGGCATCTGCAGCCTGGCCCCCGAGGTCAGTGAGTTTGTGATTGCCCAGATCTGGCCTTTCCAACCACCTGTAAATCGATAAAATAAATCTAAGCATAAGAAGTATCCTGTCAGAACAGCTGAAGGCCCCGTCCAAGGTCAGACTTCTTGACACTCGTGCATGGCCTTGCGTATTCCGGTACCCTGACCCCCGGTGCAACTAATCAGATCACTGGTCCATTTAGCCTTGCACTTAATGTTTAAGGGGAAGATGCAAATATACAAGGCAGCTGGAAAATGGAAAAAAAATCCGATCTGGTTCCTGGGGTGACAATGCACATGGGATTTGACTGGACTCTCCTTATGTTTCTGCGAATAGTTGTTGCGGATCATGAAAACATCCAGATCTTTCTTTTTAAATCCAGCCATATCCTTTGGGTCAAAATATCCCAGAATAGCCTGCCTGCTTCCTTCTAATGAACATGCTGCCTTCTTCCCAGTACTTGGCTGAGCCTGCCCTGCCTTGCGTGGTCAGAAAGACGGTAAGACTCAATTTGCAGAGTGGCAGCCGTGTTAGTCTGTATCCGCAAAAATGACGAGGAGGACTTGTGGCACCTTAGAGACTAACAAATTTATTGGAGCATAAGCTTTCGTGGGCTAAAACCCACTTCATCGGATGCACACAGTGGAAAATACAGTAGGAAGATATAGATATATACACACACAGAGAACATGAAACAATGGGTATTGCCATACACACTACAATGAGAGTGTTCAATTAAGGTGAGCTATTATCAGCAGGAGAAAAAAAAAACTTTTGTCGTGAAGACAAGTTATTTTTCAGGAAGCTTCTGGAGCCTGGGCCAGAGGTCAGTGAGCTCATGACTACCCAGGCCAGGCCCATTCCAATCAAAATAAATCTCAGTGTAGGAGGAAGCACAGCACAAAGGTGGCTGGGCAACTCAGAGGCAGAGCTGCAAGGGATGAGCTTCAGGAGAAGAGATTGGCTCAGGCTGCAATCTCTACTCAATTGATTCAAGAAGTGCCATTTGGAGGAGCTTCCACAGCCTGAGCCTTCTCTGAAGAACCCGCAGCTTCTGGGCCTGGGAAACAGGGCTGTAGATCAGAACGGGACAGGCTCGCTCATGTGATGCTTGTCCTTTTCTGCCATTCTTTGGCAAAGAGATGCTTGCAGAATTGGGGCACTTCCTCCTCTGATCCCAGCCAGAAATGCAGGGACAGCAGCAACGTGTATTATTACCAACTAAATTGATTCAGGCCCCAGGAAATATTCAGTTCAGGTTGTGGCCCTTGGGTGAAAGTTTAGCTTGACTCTGATCCACTGTTGACCCATTTTGTTCAGCCTAGCATCGCTGCTGTCTCCCAGATTCCTCCTCTTGCCTTTGGAAAAGCTGTTGATTGTATGAAAACCCACAGGACAACTTTTTCTCTTGCAATCACCAAGACCTGTGGGTACTTGAAAGAAAGTTCAGGCCATGGGTTTGGAAGCTCCTCCAACCCGAACTTCTTAATTCTCAGTACGGATGGGCCTGAACCAAGAAATGGACCAGAACAGATCTGGGGACCCAACAGCGGGGCTCTAAATGCAGCTGCAAACTTCACAGCTGGTCCTTGCCCGTCCAACAGGCAGTACCAAAACCCTGTCATCCCATGCTTTGCGGATGTTCAGATCTAGACCCCGACCAAGATCCAAACTTCCCAGGAGGCTCATCTCTCAGTCAAATGTCAATCCAGCATCCCAGAAGCAGTTTGGATCCAGGTGTGAACTCTACACCCTGAGCCGATCCCATCTCCCGAGATTCATCCATTGCTATTTAGCAGCTCTGCCCCTGAGTTACCCGGCCACCTTCCTCCCCAAAATCACGCTGTGCTTCCTCCTAACTAACAGGCTTCATTTTGCCTTCTTCCCAGGATTCGGCTGAGCCTGCCCTCCCTCTGCTCATTCTGTTCTCTGAACTAATTGCCATGCGCCCGCACCCTGGGAGTCTGCTGCTGTTGGAAGAGATTAGTATTTTTTAAGGGGGGAGGGGGGGGGGGTCGAAGATTAAAAAAAAAAAAAGATTGTGTTTTTTAAAGCAGATGAAAAGAAAGCCCAAGGAGATGTGCAAACACTCTCAAACACGCTCTTTCAAGTCTCCCTCAGCAGTACTTAAAGGCGTTTCCAAAGCAAGACTTTATGAATGCTCAATGAACCCAGCGCCTTGTTCCTTGGCCACAAGAAAGGGAAAAAAAACTTATCTTTTATATATAATATTTCCTTTCTGCCTGACACTGCACATCATGCATCTCTACGATCTGCCTTGCTTCAGAAGCAAACACCGACCTTCACAAAGTCACAGGGAGAGCCTTGGCTCTCCAGGCCCGGGGAACATCCTGCGGGGATGGAGGAGGCGGAGACAAGCCGAAATGGGTCAGGAGCCTGCTCGGATCCAAATGGCTTGGATCAAAATACCCACCCTGCTCCCCGCTAGTCGGTGCCAGAAGTTTCGCATTCCCGTGGGCTAGCGGAAAGAACACAGGTTTGTGAGCCAGGAATTGACCTTTATCCATTTGTGTGGCCTCCATCATCGAATTATTTGTCTTACGGTTGCACTGAGAGGCCCCAACTGAGATCGAGACCCTATATGGCTCGGTGCTGTATGTACCATAGTGACAGAGAGTCCCTGCCTGAAGAGTTTACAATCCAAATAGACAAGACAAAGGGTAGTAGGGGAAAGAGAGGAAGTGGCTTACTCAAGGTCACCAAGCAGATCGGCAGCAGAGCTGGGACATAACATAGCTCTCCTTGCTCACAATCCAGTATTGGGTCCACTAGACCAAACACAATATTGTTGAATTTATCCTCACAGCACTCCTCTGAGGGAAGGAAGGGTCATTATACCCATTTTACAGATGCAAAACCGAGGCTCATGGTAATTAAGTGCTCTGTATGAGGTCACACAGGCAGTTTTCGGCTGAGTTAGAAATCCAACCAGATCTCATGAAACCTAGTCCAGTATCTTAATTGCAAGATCATCTATCCTCTCAGGTCCTGGGTTCCAGTCCTGCCCTTTCCCCAGACTCCCTGGGAGATGTCTAAGAGTCTGCTCGTCTCTATACTTCAATGTCAGATGGGGAGAACATACACGTGACTTCACAGGAGCGATGTGTGTGTAATGGGGTACACGTCATAGGTGAAAACACCAACTTGATAGAGGGGTTGTGAGGTTTAATTAGCTGCTATCTGCACTGTTCAAGCTTGTTAAGTGATATATAATTGCTAAATATTAATTATTATTATTATTATCTCTACAGCTACAGCAGTTTGTTACAATAATGATTGCGATTGACATTTCTCTGGCATCTTTCGTGCACCCGGATTGCAAAGCACTTCATAATAAAAACAATACTTAGCCTTTATTCTCTGTGTATTTCCAAGCTGTCTACAAGGTTGGGTAAACAGCATCATTACTACCTCTGCATTACAGGTGGGGAAACTGAGGCACAAAGCAGCAAAGTGACTGGCCCAAGGTCACACAGCAAGTCAGCAGCATATTAGGAAGTAGGTCTCTTGAGTCCCTTCTGACTCTATTCAGCCCTACTCACTAAGGTGTACATACTTGGATTGCTTCTCACTTATACTCTGGCTGGGATGATTTAGCTGGGAATTGGTCCTGCTTTGAGCAGGGGGTTGGACTAGATGACCTCGTGAGGTCCCTTCCAACCCTGATATAATTCTATGCCAGCCTGCTCAGGTTCTTATATTGCCCCCTTCACTGCAGTATCTGTCCAGATCTGCTGGGCCTTCCATCACCACTGAAACGCAGACACCTCTGGTGTGGAACGTGGCAGCTGTTTAGTCTTGAAGAAGACTTTTGTCTCCAGTTAGGATAGAGAATGGTTTATTTGCTGGTTTTTAATGAAGGCATGATGTTAAGATTCATATACAGCAGGAGGTTAATGCCCCACCATAAAAAGAGCCACGAGATCTTCACCAGCCATATGAACTGATGCAGTTTGGTACCTACAGTCAAATGTGTTCTCAGAGCAAATACTGAGCACCCACTCATCAGCAAGCGGACTCTTCCCACACATGGTCCTTTAAGCAAGAAGAATCTGCAGGCTGGTTAATATCACAGAAGGGAGAGAAACTTGGTTCTGTCTCCTTCTGCCGGCAGGAAGTCGTATGTGCAAGAACAGCCAAATGTGACAGCTTGAAAAATCTATTCCAGAGGCAACAGAGCAGAAGGGCCAGCGAGTGATTAATTGGAGGCTACCAGTTTGGGCTAGCCCTCTAAATCCTCATTAAGTCGAGTATTGAGGCATTGAACATTAATCCAAAACAGATCCCCTTTGGCCCAAACAAATAAATAACTGTTGTATAATTCAGGAAGAACGGGGCGGGGCTCTCTCGCTCTCTCTGAGTAACCAGTGAATAAAACATCGCCCACAAATCTGTTCAGCTAATTTTAAAGCCTGACAATTTAGCTGCACTTCAACGAGATAAGAGCCATTTATTAAAAGCCACAGTTCATTAAACCACACGCTGCCAGCGTATTTACTTGGCGAAACGGGGGCTGGGCACGGAGCTCATAAAGAGCTAGAACTGCCCCAAAGTAAACAGGAGCAGATCAGTTTTACCCGAGTAGAAAATAAATCAATCTAATGTGAGCCTTTGCTCCCACCCTGACCGGGTGCAAATGCACCACGCCAGATCTCAATCGACGCCGATCAACCCCTGCTGAAGGTGTGACCCGATGATTGTGCAGCCATCTTCCATTGCACTCACTTACACACTAATAACTAGGGCTGTGGGATATTTTGCGGATGGTTACCAGGGTTACACAGTGCCTAGCACTGTAATCTCACCCTAGCCCGGATACATTATTCAATAGGTAGAGCAGGGCACCGCAGCAATAGGTGCCTGCTAAATTTTGCTGGTCAGCTCACTGGGAGGAGATAATACCATCCTCAGCAGTATCCAGGAGTGATCAGAGAAGGGCCTAAATCTCAACCTAACCTTGCCCTTATAGTAGGCCAAACCAAAGCCCTGGATCTCAACCCTTCTCTGAACCAGAATCCAGATCTAAAAAATTGCCACTTGGGTCCATCTCTATTACCCACGATGAGGAAATGATTTCAGAATCGGATTTGCTTCTTCCTACTGCAGATGGAGAGAAAGAGAGAGGCTGAAAGTCTGCAAGCAAAGGAGAGAGAGAGAGAGAGAGACTTTCTGACATAATAACGGGTCTATTTAAGAACAGCCAACGCCTGCCAAAAGCTACCAGATTGTGCCACTAGCTTTCTCTCCTCCGAGCTGCTTCTTGACATCTCTGTCAGATCCCCTTCTGCTATGCCATTACACAAGCCTCTCTGGGGCTCATGGGACAACTGGCTTAGCTGTAGTGATGAGGAAGTGACAGCAGATGCCCTAGGACAGAGGCGTGTGGGGGGAGAGAGGTCTGTTTTTCAGTGCAATATGAGAAAATAAAGAGCAGTGCAAGGGCCCCTCAGACATCTCCCTCTCTCCGTTGATTTACTGGTTTTTAAACCTTCAGAACGGATGTGGTTCATGCCCAAACCAAGAGGACATCTCCTATGGCAGCTAGGGAAGTGCTTGTGATCTCTTCACTCACCCCCAGCCCATCTCTGTCCCACTCCCTCATCAGAAAGATTCTAGTTGGCTTTGAATCAGGTCCTCATCCCAGCATAATTGAGAGCACGCTGTGGGGCTGGATTATGCTTTCCTCCAGTCTTCTGCTGCTGGCTCCATGCTGGCCTGCGAACCCCCTTACACAGGGGTTATTTACTGGGGGCAGACCCCACTGCTTTGATGGCCAAGTGCTACCCGAGGGGTAATGGGGAACCAGGCCCTTGTCCCTGCTCTGAAGCCTTTGACCTCAGTGGTAACATGGGCAGACCCCTGCTGGCACATTGTACGCACTGAGGACAGCAACAACTTCCTTAAGGAAGAGGCATAGGAACAGCCATGGACATGCACGAGAGCCCCCACAATGACTCTTCCCACGTAACCAACCACTCTGGCATCTAGGATGAGAGTGGAATTTGGTGTATAGACAGGGCTGGATTAAGACCAAGAGGTTATAGGCCAAGGCCTATGCCTAGGGCCCTTGCGTTCCTGAAGTCACGTGATGGTATCAGAATCTCGGCTTTTTGTTGTTGTTGTTTTTAAGGGAAGTTTCTAGTCCCCATGGTTGGGAGGAAAAGCTTGAAAATGTGACTCCAGGAACCTCTGCCGGAGTCTGCAGACAGCCTAAAACAATAGGTGTGAACTCCCCCTTTCATCTTAATGGAGTGTTCACTCCATGACTCAATTCTGTGCAACCCTACCCATCCTACTCCAGCAGGGGGCTCTGGCTGGGGCAGGAGAAGAATGCAATGGACCCTGCTCACCCCGCCCCCCAAGCAGATACAGAGCAGTCTGCACCTTCCTAACAATACAGACCCTCCTGACCCGCAAGAGAGGGGATACAGGCATAGGAAGGGAACGAGCAACGCTTCACAGAGCAGCCAGCAGAGGGCGGTGAGGAGATGACATCACCTCCCTCTCCCTGCTTGTCCATAAAATTCCCTCCAGCAGGGGAAATCCAAGAAGAGACTTTATCAAGCACAATCGGGACCCCCGAGCCTTTCACCTGCACATGGGAGAGACAGTCCAGAGTCATTGCAATGTTTGCCTTTCCAGTCAAAGCCAAAAGGCGCATTATAAAGGTGAATTAGCATTTTAAAGGAATGTAAAAACCTAGAACCAGTCTAATGATGATGAATAGTGAGCTAGAAGGGAGGCTGTGACCTGCTGGTGTCATTAAATGGATTGGCAGGTTTCTGAGTATTAATTACAATTGGCGATCGGAGTGTTACTACTTAGCAGGATGATGATAAATACAAGTCACACAGACAGGAGGGACAGGGAGTTACAGGCAAAGAGAAAAGAAAGAAAAAAAGTATGTGTTAGAGAAGGAGAGATGGACAAACTGGATAAATGATGGATTAGACCCTGCCAGTCATCCACATTTGTTAAATGTTTTATATCCCAAAAGCTATAAAAGCAATATTTCTTTCTGGCCTTATTGGAGCCATTTCTGTAAGGCAATCACATCTGTTTCCTCGGGGATTTGAGCTGAAATGTGCTTTGGCTTTTTTCCCCTCCTTTTATATTTACTCTTTAGCCTGCTACTGAAGAAGGGTCAAAGCATGCATACCAATAGGGAGGGGGAGAAACAGAGTCAGTGATGGACAGACAGGAACAAGAAGTGGCTACAAACTTCTCCCAATCCCCCAGCCCATTAGCAGAGAAAGAGCAAGCTGTAATAATCAGCAACTGATTAGGTTTCGCTGTTATGGTTGATGTTTTCCCAGATTTAATGTGCGTTATTCTCCAGTTGCCTGGATATTATGAAAGCATGTGTCCTGGGGCAACATGTCACATATTACCTCAGTTTTATGCTGATCCACTCATCCAACTCATGATTTGGAACATTCTGTACCAGTGACATCTCCATGGTTATATGAGCTGCATTATTATCTCAAGAACTCAGAGTGAGATTTTCACAGGAGCACAAGACGCCCACTGAAAGTCCATGGGATTTGTGCGTCTGTGTCACATAGGTGCTTTTGGAAACCTCCCCCCAAAGACTAAAAGAATTAGTCAGTATGGCTATGCACCACTGCCCTCTACTAGATGCAATCAGAACTTCTCAACTGTGTGTCATAAGCCCTGCACTGCTATGGGAGATTCTCCTTCAGCTTAGTACTGGTTGGAAAATGGTCAACTTCTCCCTCCCCACAAAATAGCTTGAAATTTTTCCTTAAAAAAAAATAAAAATAAAAAATCGTCAACATTTCAATGGACTAAGACCAACTCTTTTTCAGTCCACTTCAGGATGGGTTCTGATCTCCGTGACCCTGGTGTAACTCCACTCTTTTCAGTGGGGATACTCCAGATTTTACAGCCAACACTTGGGCCAGAAACTGGTCCATAAAATATATGCAACTGGAGCCTTCAATTTCCCTGTGTTATCCAGGGGATTCTCGACTTTAGAGGGTGAATTCCATTGAAGAATTCTGAGTGAAAAACCGCACATCCTTCCCACATGAGGAGAAGCTACAATATTTCCAGTGTAGTTGCGCACACAAATACATTTATGTCACAAATAGCAACTGGCTTTGAGGATACACCGCTAAATAATTGAGGCAACTTTCCTGTGTCACAGATACTACTGCTCACCACAGCTGTTCAAAGCAACCAAGATGTGGTTCACTTACGCCGTTCTTTGCCATCATGGGGAAATGAAAAGGAAGGATATTGATCTAAGTTATCGATGCTTATCTGAGCTGAACCAAACTTCTGAACCTTTTCACCATTCAGAAGTCCAGTCTGATACATGCTATCTTAGCCTCTTTAGTAGGGTTCATCAGAGGATGAGTGAGCCCAAAGACAAGAATTGCAAACAAAATTTCTGTGGGAGAATCTAGATTTTGCACCCGATGGCACTGTAGCACTGAACACACACACACACACACACCAATGCAGCCTCACTGGGTACATCCAGGGATCCATGTTGAGCAAGGACTCTCAATCAAAGTGGTCAGAAAGCTCGGACGGAACCATTCTCCATCAGAGAAGGCACTTCCAGTGAAATCGAACCACCACACGATTGTGTCAATTTCACAGAAGTTATTTTTCAACGTCAAAACGTCCCTTTCCCGCACAATGATTCGATTTTTCCTTTCAGAACGACTTCTCATTTAGAATGTTTAAAATTGCTTGTGACTGCTTCGAGGGGCATTTGCCTCAGCTCTCGGTCTCATCCCTCTGGCACTTTGTTTGCCCGCAATCAGAGGGATGTTTGCCATCGACTCCCAGAGGAGCAGGAGCACGTCTTAAGAAACAGCCAAATCCTAAGGTCCTTATGCTACCTAATTACTCAGCCAAAGAGAGTTCGGCCTGAATAAAGACACAGAACAAACTGAGTAAGGACCTCAGGCTCTTTTACAGGACTCCTACCGGACTCAGTGGCAAACACCCTGTTGACACCAGCGACATCAGAGCAGACCAAGCCTATAAAGCAAAGCACTCTGGGTAACATTCCCTGCTCTGCAGAGGGCCTGCACTAATCAAATCTCACTTCAGCTCTCCAGATGGATGCCATTGGCTCACAGACATTGTGCTCACTCTGCCTGGAGGGGTGAATGGTCACCCACTTTTCACGCACTCCTATCCCACAAGGCAGCCTGGGCTGTGGCAATCAGTTGCATGCCATGAGACGCCTTGTGCTCAGCTGGGAGAAATCTGTATTTGAATAGTGGGCTCTGATTTTCAAAGCTACTTCGGAAATTTGGGTGCCCGCTCACGTGCATGTTAATGGGAATAAACCCAAATCCTTTAGGCAGCATCACAAACCTCAGCCGTGGATTCTGCATATGATATGAAGACAGCTTATACATACAGAAGCCCAAATCATGTGGATTGGACTAATGGATATTCCTGGGTTTCTCTTTTTATTAAGTGTCATTACCTTGCTAGGCCCTTCCATAGCAAGTCATTATTTCAACCGATTGGAAAATAGCATTGAAAGACCAGGTTCTCCAGTACAATTTTCTTCATATCCTATTAGTTGCAATACAATTACAGCAAATTCATCAATTCCTGGTCCCAGCAGCTGCTGGAAGAAGCCACCTATTAAAAAGGCAGTTTATTAATGGAATTGTACATCCAGGATTAATCGGCTTGCATTGCCCATTTACATTTCTCATTCCACAAGCACTTTTGTTTGCTTAATAGGCTGAAGTAGCTTGAAAATGACACCAACTTAAAGCTTCCCCCAGTTGCTGCACGTACCGCCAGGAAATTTAATATCCCTTCCCCTCTTTCATTCTCAAGTGCTGCTCTGGGATGAAATCTGGCAGATGCCACCAGGGAAATGCATGCAGCAGCAGAGACTGGGAGCGGAGGGGGAAGAATGGGCCTGTCTGAAGAGCATGATGGAGCTGGGGAGGGAACTTGGGGGTGGAAATTTCAGTTCGTTGATGAGGTAGTAGCTAAACAGAAGAGAGGCAGATTTTGAGGACAGAGAGGCCCACCAGTATGATCACCTAGTTTGAGACAGAGAGCTAGCCTGATGGTAGGTAGGTAAATAGAAGCCGTGCACAGAAGTAGATCAGTAGGTAGGTAGAAGGCATGCTTGGTGATAAATAAACCAAGGGGGATTTTTTTATTTATTTTTTTTTTAAGCAGACTGCTGGTAGGGCAATGGTCCTCTGATTTGGAGCTTGCTCCCCTCCCTTGACCCACCAGGGCCTGGATATATTAACCATCTGGCAAAGGCCAGACCATTACTGGAGGGCATTTGCAAGAGACAGATTGATGGGATGGATACACGAGGGACTGGCTGACTACTTAGTACAGCTGATGGGCTCTTGTTATTGAGGAGGGGGAAGGCAGTTTGTCCTTAGCTGTTTGGTTAGTCCCTTGCGTAGAGGATTACATTTTCTGATGGAATATGGCTGGTTTGTTTTAATTAGCACAAAAGGCCGGAGTCTAGGATGAGCAGTGAGCAAAATCTACAGAAAATATAAAAATAAATATGAGGACAGTGCCTCCTGCTGGATTCCTTGGCACAACTGTCACGTCATAAAGCTATCACTCCTCGGGAGCTTGGAAGGGGTGGAGGGACCTTAGAAGGGTTACCCCAGATATTGCTGATTATTAGATAACTAGCATTGGTGGAGAGGACAGAGGACTTGTTCGGCAAACAGCACCACCTTCCTCTTCCTTTACCTCATGCCATCTTCCAACAAGGAGAATTGTCTGATGGTTAGAATATGGCAATGGAAGCCAAGACTTCTGGATTCTATTCATGGCACTTGTACTGGCTTAGAGTGAAAATCTGGACAAGACAAGACTAATGGTTTGTCTACACAGATTTATCTTCAGATATAATGTTAAACCGATTTAGCCAAACCAAGTGCAACTGGCCATGTGGCTACTCCTACTTCTGTTTAAACCAGACTTATTTTGGTTCAGTTTAAGTCCATTAGGAATTGGCCTGGGCTACATTTAAATAAACCAATCTCTTAAACTGAAATAGAAGCGTACATGCAGGGCTCTGCACCTGTTTAACTAGATCAAGTCAAATTGGTGTGACTTCTCAAGTAGACATGGCCTAGAACTCTCCGGTTCTCCACATGTCAAAGAGGAGTAATGACTATCACTGGCTGGGAGTCTTTCGACAAAACGCTTTTCCCCCCACTGGAAAATGCTGGTTCATCGAAACTGAAAAAGTGTTTGTTGGAAAGGGGCGGTTTCAATTAATTTCCCATTTTAAAAAAAAATTTGAAAAAATTGTCAAAATATTCCCATTTGGGCATTTTCTAGATGAAAAAGTTCCATTTCTTGGGTCCAAACATCTTTTTGTTTACACATTTTAATTAATAAAAAATGTAAACAACGTTTAAAACAGTCAAAATTGAAACAAAACATTTCAAATGAACCGAGCCAAGATTTTTTTTTGAGGATTTTCGGTTCATGAAAAATTTTAAAGCTCTTTCGAATTTTTGTCTCAGTTTGGGGTGGGATCAACGTTCAAAATCTCAATCATTATGGCCAGGCATGGAAACCGTTTCCGGCCAGCTCCGGTAATGGCTACATCCCAGCTCCCGGGGCTGCAGCATGGCTCAGTGAACTCATGCCTGGGAAGGGCTTTGAGATCTTTGCATGAAAAGGCCCAACCCAAGTGGAACTTGTTCTTAAGGGCTCTGCCCCGTTGCTGCCCACTGACTGCCACGGTGCAGGATTGGAGCCTAACTGACTTGCTGGGGAATGCAAAAGGAACGGAGCATTAGTAATAAGCCACAGGACATCATCAATGAGCAGAGAAGGTCAGGCTTGACAAAGCCCTGGCTGGGATGATTTAGTTGGGGATTGGTCCTGCTTTGAGCAGGGGGTTGGACTAGATTACCTCCTGAGGTCCCTTCCAACTCTGAGATTCTATGATTCTAAGTACGTGTCCACTGCCTAACTATAAATTCGATGAACACACCACATTGCCCAGGCCCCAGTGAGACTCACACATAAAAGCCCAGGCTTCGAATGGCTCTTTACCAGATGTGTTTCTTCCACACTCACTCCCCTGCCCAATGGTGGAAGTGTGCGTGGGTCACGACTGAAGGACACTGGTAGACTATCAAACCCCAAACTTCCATTCCCAGCCACTGTCCCTGTGGTTAGAGCAAGGAGATTACCTCGGCAGCAGAAGTCAATGCGTGTGGAAGCGCAGTAATATACTAGGACTTTTTCCCTTTAATGGAATTTTTCTAGCCACGTAGGAAGAAAAGACTCCATTAACCATACTACAAAGGCAGCTACTTATTAGTATTTTAGAACCGCGATAAAAACATTTCTTGAATCTAATTATTGCTGACAAATATGAAAATTGAAATCAAAGTTAAATTTTCAGCCACAGTGCCTCGCACGGCAGTGGCTCACTGGCTCCCAACTATTGCATCCACACATTTATTCTGCCAATAGCTCTGCCACAAATTGGATATTTTCCTCTCCCTCCACCATCCCCGCCAACCCCTGTGTGTTCTGAAGCATTACTTCTGACATATTCATCTCAACAGCCAGTGCCAGGTAACTAACTTTATTTTTACCAGGCACATGTGGTTGATGGATCCAAGCTAAATGTGCAGTGGTAGACGGGTTTGGGGGGGGGGGGGGGATTTTTCTCTCTGTGCTCCCTCCCCCTCTCCTCAATGGTAACATAGGAGTCATCGCAAATTCCTCATGAGATGGGGGATCTGAGAAAAGCCTTGTCAACCTATTTCTTCCCCCCCCTCCCTTTTAAGCGCACTGTAAAAAAAATCAATCCCTTTTGTCATTTCACTCTGCTCGTGTGAATGTTTAATGGATGTCGAGGGAGCTAATGATTGCAGCTAGGAAATTCATTTTAGATTTGCTATTTATAAAGTACTTGGTGCTCAGGTGGGAAATTAACATAAGGAAGGGGAAGAGACCAAAAAAAAACCCCAAAAATAAAAAAATCCAGGAGACATCACAGGCTGCAGGGCCAGCTGATGGGAAAAGGCCTGATACAGCCTGTTTATAAGGTGTTTGATTTACAGGAGCACAGCTAGAGACAGCCCTCTGCCTCCCAGGAGCAGTCAGCGTCCCGCTGCTTTGTGGGGGAGGGTAAGAAAGAGCAGGCACCTACCGTAACAGAGAGTTACTCTCAGGTCTTGTCTATGCTTAAAATCTAGGTCAACAGAGCTACGCCGCTCAGGGTGTGAAAAATCCACACCCCTGAGTGCCAGAGCTATGCCTGCCTAACCCCCAGGACAGGCAGAGCTAGACTGACAGAGAGTGCTTACGGAGAACCCCTTCTGTCGGACTGTCTACACCACAGGGTTATACCAGCAGAGCTATGGTGCCAGAGCTGGGCTGGTATAGTCCCCACAGGGGAGTCAAGCCCTCAGCCAGGAGGAGGGTGTTTCTCAGAGTCTGCACGCACTAGGCCATGCTCGCAGTGACCTTGCATGTGCTGGCCCTACGCTGGTTCCCAGGAATGTACACACACACACACACACACACACACACACACACACAGTCTCTCTCTCTCTCTCTCTGACACACGCTCTGCCTCAAACACACACTTCCCTCACAACCTCTCTCCCTCTTTCACACGCCCTCCCGCCACACTCAGCGACAGGGGAGCGAGGGCAGGCGATCCACGAATCGCTAATTCCCTGGCTGCCAGTTGGGCAGACACGCTGACAGCTGGAGGTTGGCTCACCGCCCCTCGTGGATCCAATCACGTCTGATACACCTTACGGCCACCGAGCGCTGGCTGCAGCCCCATAGCAAACCACACCCTATACCATCCTCTTGGTCCTACTCATCTCAACACCGACCACCAGGTCTCTTCATACAAATCATAGACCGGTGCAGGTCTGAAATACTTTAGCCCCATTTTCCTTCTTGCATCATCCGTATGCTCCTCTCCTGGATGCGCCCTCTGTTCTGTCTGGATTAGCTGCAAATCTCCTTTGATTACCCAGTTGCTGTTGAAACAGACAACCTGTTGCCACGTGTTTGATTACTGAATCCCAAGGGAGTTCCCATTTGTAACACAGCCACATCCAATACAGTCATCTTTACACACACAGACAATGAGCTGCTAATTCATGGTCTTCCAAGTTGCTTTTCACTTTCTGATATTTTCCAATAATAGGCTTTGTATGAAGACCTTAAGCTTCTGAAATGAGTTGAAAGGAGCTTTTCCAGCCATTTACATAAAGACAAGTGCATCAGAAGGAACAAGCGTAGTTTATTTATTTATTTTGGGCCGGGGGAGACTTCAGAGCTGGCTGTTAATGTGATGTCACTGTGGGAAGCTGGAGATGTGCAACACTGACCTGCAGAAAAGTGGCGCGAAAGCGAGCAATAAATAACGCAATTTTTAATGCTGTACTCGCTGACAATTTGCTTTGGCTTCAGGAATATCCCAGCAGGCTCCCAGCCAGCACCAGTCTTAAATACACCTTATTGGGAGCGATGTTAAACCCAAATTGATTTCTGTGCCAAACAATGCTGGTGCTGTCCCACTATTTGGCCAGTTATTGAGAATGCTATTTCTGGCTGCGGACATAGAGAAGACTTTTATACATGCTGCCCTGTCCCCTTTAATTATTGCATCAGTGCTGCAGGAAGGGAATGTAGCAATTTAAAAGAAAATGCAAAAAGTCAGGAACTCAGTGTTATTCAGTGGATTTCCTTCTGCAGGGCAGGAGAGATTTAAAAGGGGCAGGATGGTATTAAAACAACAAACCTCGCTTTACTTCACTTCAAGATCCACCCTCTTATTTCCTGGTTGAGTTTCATATTTGAGTCTTTGCTGGCCTTTTAACAGGCCAGTGTCTCCCATTCATGGTCTTGGCAGATTGAGAGTTTGCCACTGTAACAGTAACAAGAGAACCTTGCTGAAACCAGAGCCCCCCCTGTGCTGGGCACTGGACAAACACATGGGAGAAGAGAGTCTCCGCCCCCAAAGCGGTTACAATCTAAACAGGCAATGCAAAGGGGGGAGAAAGTAGGGATTATTATCCTCATTTTACAGATGGGAAACTGAGGCACCAAGAGGTGAAACGTCTTGACCAAGAAATCAGTGGCAGAGCCAGGAAATAAATCTAGATCTCCTGAATCCTAGCCCAATGCTTAAGTACAAGACCATCCTTCTTCCTGGCAGTTTGCTACTCTAATCACTACGCTCCCGCAGCTCACTCCACAGGGGCGACAATATGGGCCTGATTTTCAAGTGCCTGGAACCCCACAACTCAGGGTGAAGTCAGCTATGCTGAGTTCCTGTGGAAATCAGGGCCCAGGTAACCTCACAATGTCTTCGATAGACACTTTTCTGGTCACAAACGCCCTGTGTGACATGCAGCTTGTTTGTCTTGCGTGGGGAGGGTGGGGGGGACTTGCTCATTCGTGGTGCTGAGCGCTCGGAGCTCCTGCTGACGTCAGTGGGAGCGGAGGGTGCCCAGTTCCTCCAAAGGGGCGCGCCGCCTGTCACAGCATCGGGCCCTCGGACTCAGCCACAGCAGCCGCTCTGGTTTGGGGGCAGGGAGATGCTGGCAGTTCGACAATGTCCCCGTTCGTCTTTCCAAGGAAAAGTGGAGGTAGCAGGGCCAGCTTCAATCTCAGTGTCCTTGGCATTTTAAAGGAAATATTCCAGCAACCCGTAATTTATTCATGTTGATTCGCTGGGCTCCTGGCTTCTAGACACACCTGCTACAAAACTCCCACCTCCTTCTTGGAGCCCCAGGCTGCTCCTCTGCCTAGAGCTCTGCATTACAGCTCCTTCGGAGGCCTGCTTAGGCTCCTTCCGATTAGCAGGCTGCACATGCAGGACAGGGGCGAGTAGAAGAAAGGGAGAGAGGGGAGGATGCCAAGAACTGGATATTGTCTTTCGTGAGAACAGTTGACGGGACGAGGGGGTCAAAGGGCCAATTAATTTACAACAGCTTTCAGCGCTGGACATATTAACTGTAGGCGCATCAAAAATCCATGATATCCTTCTTGGCAGGAGATAACAGAGAGCAGGGTGAAGACATCACCTCTGATTTATTATTAACCAAGATCAAGGAGCAGGCTTCTGAAAGGAGAAGCCAGGCGGCTGCTGGAGCCACAGCTCCCAAACGTTCCGGGATGCTGCAGGACCTGAGGCGTGCAAGCGCCACGGGCGGGCTTGGCGGTCGCCTTTGGGGTCATCGGCCCTTTGCTTACCCCAGTGAACTGGGAAGTAAAGGAAGAGAACAGGGTTAGGCAGTTCAATATCATGGCTCCTGGGCCTGAGCAAACTCTTTATCTCAGGCAAAAATTTCCAGTGGAGTCGGTGGGAGATTTTCCCCTCATTAAAGGATACAGGACTGTGTCAAGGGACTGCAAGCGAGGACCTCTGGTTTCTATTCCCACCTCTGAGAGGGGGGATGGTGCCTGGCTAGAAAATTTAAGCCAGCAACAAGAAGCCAGGACTCCTGCCTTAGTTCTGAGAGGGGAATGTGGTTGAACCGTTAGGGTAGGTCAGTTGGGAGTCAGGATTCCTGGAGTCTATTCTCAGCTTTGCGAACACCATGCTGTGTAATCCTGAGCAAATCTCCCAAATGCTATTAATACTCTAAACCCTCTCAACAGGTGGCAATCCCATCCCACACCTAGCACAGCAGACACACCTATCCTGACTGGCTCCAAACTTACCTCTCCCTTTGTATTATCTGGCAAACGTAAGTTTTGCCCTGAACTCATTTCTGAACTTGGCTGGGGCCTCCCTGCCTCCAGTGTCCCTCTGCCACAAAGGGATTCTCCACCCTTTCAGGCCCACCTAGTCTAGCAGTCAGCAGAATGGCCCTGCAGGGTCGTACACACCAAGCACCCTGGCCTAGTCCCCCTATCTAAAATGGGGAGAGTCAGGTGACAGCCATGTCACTATAGCACTTCAGCGTAGCCTTTCACTGTGATGACGGGAGGGGTTCTCCCAACAGAAGAATTCGTCTGTTGACCTAGCGCTGTCTCCATGAGCGGTTAGGTCGGAACAGCTACCTCTCTCCAGAATGTGGATTATTCAGACTCCTGAGACACGTATCTATGCTGATGAGAGTTTTGAGCGTAGACCAGCCCTAATTCTCACCTCCAAGCGAATGCTCAAAGCGGATCAGAGGTGTAAGAGTTTCACCTTGCGCTGACGTACATCAATGAGAGTTTTGCCATCGTCTTCTGTGGAAGCAGGGCCAGATATTGGCTCTCTCAGGGTGAAATTCACCAGATGGACAGTATGAGGCCTGTGCTCAAGTTAAGTCCCATTTCATCCTCAGCGAGTACACATGCCCCTGCACAGGGGTGAATTTTATCGCTGGCCAGAAAACATTTCTGTTTCCTGGAAAATTTTGAAGTTTTGGAATTTATTTTTATTCTGAGGCAGGACGAAACTGAGACCTTTTGAAATTCAGAGAGCAGGAGAGACCCTTCCCCGCAGCCCACCCCCAAATAACCAACAGCCTGGAATGAGTCAGTCGAAATAAGCGTTTGAACCTGTATCTCCCAGGTGCGCCCCTGAACCACTGGGCTATCAGCAATTCTGGGGGTTGCTTTTGCCCTCACTCACTTGGACCCGAAATTCCATCCTGGACCTGAGAAAGCTTCACATTCAAACTGATGCGTTTCTGCAAACAAGTCACAGTTGCAACAAAGCCACATTTCCAATGAAAAAACATTTTGTCCAAAAGATTGCCCAATAGCCTTAGTGAATTTCCCCTGAACTAAGCAGAGAGAGTCCACCCTCTGTTGCCCCATCTTATATTAGGGAAAGGAAAACGGATGCAGAGAAGCTCTCTCATGATCCCTCAGATCAGAGGAGAATCTCCAGTGCACTTTGCTGGCTACCGAGGGGTGCCAGACCTCGCCAGCACTGCTCACAACTCCGTGATGTGATTGCAAGATCTCTGCAAAAGTGCAGGCCAGCTCTCCTCTTCCTACTTTATGTTAAACCAGTGTGGAACACAGCAACCCCTGCTAGCTTGACCCAGATCTGTCAACTGATCAGTATTTTTCCCCCATACGGAAAAAATAAATAAGGACTTGTTTTTTAAGCTAAAGCAGCAAGAAAATAAACGAACCAAGGCTTAGAATATCGAATGCACCAAATTAAATCTATGGAGGCAGGGGTGTCAAAAGCACAGCCAGGTGCCAGGGAGATCAGGCGGATATATATGTCAGGTAGATTGGGGGCGGGGAGGGGGAAAGGAGGTAGTTTTGCTTGGGGCAGGTTCTCTCTCGTAGCAGGGTTTCGTGCGCTGAAGCAGTTGGTGCTGGTCACAGCCAGACACAGGAGTAGATGGATCCCGGTCTGATCTAGTTCGGAGGTTCCTACAGACACCTATGGGATGGCAAGTCTTCCAGATGGACAATTAGAGATGATGATGATCAGATCCTGGGCCTTTTATCTGCTCCCTTTGTTCCACTCTGGCTCTTGGAAACTTGTCACATCTCCCCTATTGGGGATTCCCCACTGAGCCTAAATTGGCCTACCTGATTCCTATATCACTGCCCCTGCAGTCCCTGGCAAAAATGGGTGGAAGGATTGTAGCAGGTGCACAACATCCTCTGGCCATTCCCAGCTGGTAGAAGGCACCACGGGAGCTGTGACTCGTTGACAGAACGTCGAGCAGGTCCCAGAATGTCAAGTTCTAAACTCAGCTCAGACTGGGGCCAGTGTTAATCCAGCCTGCAGATCAAGGAGTCATAATCAGCTCTCTTAAGCATCTTGCCTCTTTCTGCTGTGCCCGTTCAACTACCTGGCTCTACCTGTAGGGCTTTGGCCATATAAGTAAAGAGATTTTTAGTGCTAGTGAAAGATACCAGACTGACACCCGGTGGGATACATGCATGGCCAAAGCCTTGATTCCAATATGCAGCTGGAGGGCGTGGACTGCGTGCTGGGTATTTCAGGCGTTACGGGGAGGGAATCCTCCCTGTTGCCAGGCTGTTCTGTGGCAGCTCTCCTGGACAGGGAACGTGACCAAGAACAGTTTGTGGATCTGCACATCTGCCAGCCACACCACAACCCCTCCCCGCCCCCAACACACACACTGCGTGTGGTACCCAAACCCCACCCCCTTCTGAGGTGGAACAGCATTGGGGTATTTCTGAGGGAATAAATCCTATCCCCCAGTTTGCTAAGGGAGCAGCATCCCAGAGAGGAAAAGGCACAACTACTTGGTTGATGGCCCACAAAAGCTTATGCCCAAATACATGTGTTAGTCTCGAAGATGCCACAAGTCCTCCTCGTTGTTTTTGGTTGATTGTGACATTCCACCCAGGAGGTGGCGGTGCTTCAAACACAGGGATCTGAGAAAATATCACTGCCCTGACACCAGTGCTTCATTTGTGCTAAGCCCCGGCAGGCACCTCTAGGCTTGGCAGTTCATAGCCACAGCACCTCTGGGCTTGGCACGTCAGTTATGAAGGTAAAAAAAAAAAAAAAAATTCATTATAAATGAAGCACGGCCTGACACCATCGAATAAAAGCTAAATTCCAGCAGCGCTTGCTGGCGTTGAGTAAACCAGCCGGAGGTTCATACAATTCTTGTTGCCATCTCCGGAGCCCAGAGAGGGTTTTTGGCAACGTGTCCCAGTATGGAAAGGTTTTGGTCTAAATTCACCACTGTCCCCCGGCTTTCAGCTGACTTTGGTCTGGATTCCAAACTCATGAAACCCGCAGCTGGAATCTACTGGGAACGGGTGTGTGAGATGCCTATAGGGCGCTTGACAATGGTGAGGCAATTGGTGTGTTGAGACCACTGCTCGTCATGCTGAGCGGTGTTGGGTCACTGTTTCCTTGTACTCCCCTATCTGCCTGGAGCCATCTGTGGTCTCTTTTCTCTTCTACTTAAGCCTGTAAGCTCCTAGGGGCAGGGACCAGCTTTTTGTTCTGTGTTTGTAGAGCTCCTAGTACAGTTGGGTCCTGCTCCGTGACTGGGACTCCTAGGTGTTACTGCAATACACATAATAAATAAGTAATAACAATGGGAACCCAAATCAGCAGACTCCACACAGTCTATCGCCCGCTACCAGCCAAAGGTCTTTATTTACAGAACCTCACAGTCTTCCTCCATGCCACCCTGCCAAGCATGGTCATATGAATGAATTTACCCTTACCATTCCCCCGTGAGGAAGGAGAGTGTGACCATCGCCATGTTACAGATAGGGAAACTGAGGCACCAAGCAATTAAGAGAGCTGCACAAATTGAAACCCAGTCTCCTGTATCTCAGTGTAGTGCCTTACCTACGAGACCCTATTTCTCCTCAATGTACCTTGGTCTCAAGGATGCCCTTTAGGGACATGAGGTCTATTTTGTTCACGTTTTAATCCATTGGGCCTCAGGAATGTGCTAATTAATCCCATTAGCGGCCTCATTTTCAGAGGTGCTGAGTACCCACCCCCCTCATGAAAGTTGTCAAGAATGGCAGATGCTCAGCAAGTCTCAGAAATCAGGCCACTGACCAGTAAAGCCTGCAGACCATCCTGTGTGACCATGGGCAGGTCAGTTAGCTTTTCTACACCTCCATTCCCCATCTGTAAAATGGGGATATCTCCAGGGCTGTTTGGGGGATAAATACACTAAAGATTGTGAGGTGCTCAGTTCCTACAGTTGTGGGTACCAGATAAGCACCTTAGATAGGTTAGATAGATAAAACATCAGGGATGGTGTAGATAATACTTAGTTCTGCCATGAGTGCAGGGGGCTGGACTAGATGACCTCTCGAGATCCCTTCCAGTCCTATGATTCTGTAACGTCTTTCCTCTTGTGTGCTATAACTGGGTTATCTAATACTGTACATATTGATTATTATTATTAGCTATTAAGCTGCTGTTGGGGTGAATATCCAGTGTTATTGACCTGAGTGGTAAATATTGACCGAAGCGAAACTAACCCAATATTTTCTTCAAGGGACAATAAATCTTGATACTTACAGAAAGAAGTCGATATCTATGAGATATATATATTTTTAAACACAGGCATTCATTGGTAGTCATCCTGCAGCATAAACTGCCAGAGGATTTTTCCCCCCTTCTGAATCTAGTGCTACTTTTTAGCTGGAGGCTGGAACAATTCCCATCCTCAGCGGATCGGGACAGAAGGAGACATGTACCACTCACCAGCCCACCTAAAATCCATAACACATGTATGAGGTTTGCTGACAGCTGTAGCGTATGTTAGCATAGCCCACTGGTGAGTGTGGGCTACATGTACCCCTTTATGCCCAATCCACAGAGAACAGGAGTCTGTTACGGGGCTCGCGAGGGAGCCTTGTCTCTTAAGCTAAAGCAGCTGATGCTTTAAGCTCTGGAGGTCCTCAGGTCAGTCTCCAGAGCGTTGGCCAACATAACAGCCATGGACATGAGGCCAGGATCAACTGAACGATCCTGCCAGCGGGAGAAGAACCCAGTTCTAGAACTGGTCAAAGGAAAAAAGTGGAAACTAAAAGAAACAAAACACTTGTCCAAAACACTTTAAAAAAATCCCAAAAAACGGTTTAACCTGCTGCACCCAGGCCTCCTGGTTCCCAGGCACCAAACTCTAACATGTGAGCTAAAGAACGAGGGGGCAGGTTTTCAGACGTCTTTGAGATTGACATTTTTTTCCTATCCCAAATCAGGACAATGTCAAAATCTCAAAACAAATTGTGAGACAGACATCTGGACCAGCTCAGTTGGAACATTTCATTTCCAGTCATTTCTAAGTCCTGCAGTTTTCATTTGTTTTCTTACCTTTTTTGAATACTGTAAAATAACTTAAATTTCTTAACAAAACATTCTTCTGAACTGAAAAAGCAGAACTTTTCTTTCAAAACTGTCAGAGCAGACTTGTTTGGACTACTTCAAAACTCCCCCTCTTCCCCCACCCCCATTTTTGAAAACTAACCCTTTCCCATGAAGGATGTCAGTTTAGTAGAATCAGCATTTTCCAACCCCCCCCCCCCCCAAAAAAAAATTTTGGTGATATTTACATTTTTAAAACGTGCCATTCAGACATTTCCTGGTTATGCTACGTCTCTGCCCTGCTGCACATGGTGCTGCTATCCTCTCCACCAACTTCTGACATGGCTCAACAGTGCCAGTTAAGTCACTTTTGCAACTCTGGTCCATACAACTCCTCTGGTTCTAGAGCACAAACGCAGCACAGAATGGATCCTGCTGACAGGAAGCAGGATCCAAGCTATTGCTTTTCCTTCCTCTGGAACGCCGAGTTAATTTCCTGCCCCTTGACCACGACAGAGGAAGAACCTTGTTTGGAATTCTGCTGATGCCAGAGATACTTAATGGCAGCTAAGTGAATTCGGTTTGGTGATTAGGGTGGGACCATTTGGGGGTGATCTGAATGCATCCTCCCGCAGCCATCTGTGTGCACGGAAAAGGGAGAGATTACCAGACACAGAAAATGAGATTGCAGGAATAGGGGTATCAAAAAGGAAAAGGGGATCAAATCAAACTGATCAAAAAGCATTAACAGGAGCAAGCCCTCCTAAGAGGAAATGATCCAATTGCTAGAAAGAAAAATAGGGAGAAAGCAGCAACACCCTTATGCTGGGTCTAACTCAGGAGCAGGGAGGTGTGTGCTTAAGGGACAGCTCCTTCTGCTTTCCACTGACTCCACGGAAATCAGAATCTCTTACCAATCAACCTCAGCTCTTGGTAGAGGCCAGAGCCCTAGGGAGCTGATCATCTGCCTTCCCCACCATCTCTTCTCCATGAATCAGCACTGATACCAAGGAAATTCTCTCCTACACAAAGCTTGGAAGCAGGGGGAGAGTTACGCACCTGCTGTGGGCACCAGACACCTTTTCAAGATGCAGAAAAAGGCAGGAAGTAGCAGCCCCAGCAGAAGGCGCAAGCTTAAAGACAGAGAGGAGGAGAAAAAGGACTTGGAATGTGAACTGCATTCTAAGTAGCCTCAGTGAATCAATGCAATAGGGGTGGATCATTGCATAGCAGACCACGGCTGCCCAAGAATGGTGGAAGTTTGATCCAACTGAGATTGCTGGCAGACTGGCATTTCCTCCTCCTTCAAATAAAATAAACAAACAGCCTGACAACAGTGATGTACCCCCACACCAGCTTTGATGCTTGAGATTAAAGATATCTATTTTTATATCCAATTTTAAAGTTGACTTATGGACCAAGCGATGTCCATCACTGGGAGAGCTGAGCAAAGGGCAAGCAACTTCCTCTCGCCACACTAAATCTGTCAATGGCATGCACAGAGAAATTCAGGGAGCAACATGTGGAAAACACTGTCTTACAGCAACGAGAGGGACGAGAGGACCTGTAGGACCTGTGAGCTTGAGTTCTGATGGCTGGTGGATTTAAGCTGCTTTGGCTGCACTGCGGCATGGGTTTCTTGCACAAATGTGGCTCATGCCAAGTGGCCAGCACAGCCCTTGGGGATTCAACATGCAGGCAACCCTCTGCTTTAACCTCTCAAGGGAAGGGAGCAGACAGCCAGGAGACTGCCGCCTGCCCTTGTTAAACATCTAGGGCCAAACCCTCTGCTGGCATAAATGCACAATAAAGCCAACGAAGCAACACTGATTTACACCAGCTGTGGACCCGGCCCTTCGTATCCAAGAGCACCCCTAAAAACTACCTCCATGCACGGGGCCCCCAAAGCAAGAGAATTCACTGTGCATGGCACCCAGAAGCCTCCCTGGTGCCTGGGATGCTGTGTAAAGCCTAATCCCAAACCAGTGCAGACAGGATGGAAAGGGGATTTATTGTAACCCATAAACCAGGGGTGTCATTTGCTATGGGGCAAGACTTGGCAGGATACAAGATAATCACACGTTTGCCACCACTCCCAGCTTCTGGCAAAGAGGAAGGATCAGTCACTAATTTTTTGTTCAGTTCATTCCCTCTGAAGCACCTGGCATGGGTCCTGCTGGACCATTAGTCTGACCCCATAAGGCCATTCTTATGGTCTTATATCAGTTGACTCAGCTGGGCCCTTCCCCCCAGAATTTTTCTGAAATTGACCCCTGCCAACAGCCCTGCCCTCAGGGGCCAGGGGCAGAGCCAGATGGAGGGACCGGGCAGCAGCGTTCAGCATTATGTAATCAAGTGACACATTGATGCCACCCTCAGAAGGCGGCTCCCTCCAGGCACCCAGGCCAGGAGGGCACCTCCAGCTGGCCGCAAAGAATCTGAGGCACACTGACACTGGCTCTCCAGAGCAGCGCGGGGGGAAGGGGAGGGGAAGCAGCTGGGTCCCTTTTTCCTGCAAAACTCAGCCCGCAGCCTCTTCAAGAGGCAACCCCCGGCTTTGCCCCAGGCCCGGCGGTTACATAAGAGCTCCCGGCTGGCTTCAATGCAGGCGCTAAGACCCCCCCAGGGGGACGGCTCTCTCTCTCTGGCCCCGGGCTGCATTAAGACTTCATCAACTCAATTGACCTCAGCAGGAGGGGCAGAGCGGATTACCAGCAAAGTATTTAATCAGGTGTATGGAATGACCTTGCGAGTGGAAACACAAAGCGAGCCAGACACATGGGGAGCAGAAGGGACTCTCTCTTGACTCCGCCCCCCCGACCCAGTATCCCCATCCTCACACCAGCCTTTCGCAGCCTGCTGGAGGCCGCTTTCCTGGAGGAATAAAGTTGCTCGGCTCCAGAGGCCAGAGTCGTTGAGCGCACAAGACGCTGCCGGAGCCACTGGGCGGGGGCGTTACCTTGCTGCCCTCCGCTCCAGCTAATAAAGCGGAGCAGGGGCAGATCGGAGGGTGAAGGGTGCTGCAGGCGACGGTCCTTATTAATAATACAGTGCAATCAGTGTGCACGCCCCGCGGAGCCGCGCGCTGCAGCCCCCCGCCCCCGGGCTTCTTCCTTCCTAGCCATGCCCAGAAAGATGCAGCAGCGCCGGGGGCTGGGACGGGAGCTTCTCCCGGGACCCCGCAGCTCCAGACGGAAACCCCCGGACAACTTCGCAGCGCGGAGCAGACACGCCGCGGAGCCCTTTAGTTTTCGCAGAGATTTCTCCCCCCACCCCCCCACCCCCCACTGAGCCAAGCAGCCCCCCCCCTCTACTAACCCCCCCGGGCTAAAGCATCTGTCCGCAGCTGCTGCGGACTGACTCATCCAGCCAGGGTGGCTGCCCGCCGAAATCTCAGCCCAGACCCCGCTCTCTGGGGGTCACAGGGAGCTTCCCCCCACCCCCCTCCTGCTTGGCCGGCCGGCTGCTTTCTTTGCACCTGGGGAAGTTTGGAAATCAGTCATCCAAGTTTCCTTCCCCCCTGCCGGGAGAGGCGGCGCCTGGGCACTATCCCGCGTAACAGCCCGTCTCCACAGCGGGCTCTAGAGCCCGGGGCGCGCCGAACACCCCCCCGAGGCGCCCGGCAGCCCCACATCCCCGCCCCCGGCAGCCCCCGGCACTCGCCGCCCAGCACCGGCGGGACCCAGCCGCAAGCAGCCTCAGCCCCGAGTCTCCGCCGGAACCCCCCGACCGGCCCACACCCGCCCCCGAAGTGCGCTCCGCGCCCGGCGCAAGCCCTACCTTGGAAGAGGAACAGCGCAGCCAGCCCGGCGAAGACCGCCCAAGCCACGGATCGGTGCATTTTTGTTCTCTTCTCGGGGTGGCTGTCGTGGGGGTTTTTGTTTTTCCCCCCCCTGGCCTCGCTCCCCTTCCCCGACAGCTCTCGGTGGCTCTCGAAGCTGGCGGGGAGAGGTTTAAATCCAGCGCGTCTCCCCCCACCGCCCCCCCCGCGCGCGAAGGACGAGCGAGAGGAGCGGGACTCCCGGCTCGGTAACTCTCTCCCCTCGCACTGGGGCAGCGGGCACGTTCGGCGAGCCGGCCGCGGCCAGCCCTCCTCCGCCGCGCCGCCATTGGTTCCCAGCCAGGGATTGGCAGAGCGGCACCCCCCAGCACGCACACCCGCCCCCCGCGAACCGGGCCGGCCCATGGCCGGGACACGTGCCGACGGAGCTGGAAGGAGACGCGACCAGGGCGAAGCTGGGGTTCCTTCAACCCACTGGGGGGAGGGGGCTGCTGGACCCCCTGCCCTGGAAGTGGTTTCCATCATGACAGATTTCAGAGTCGCAGCCCTGGTCGTCTGCCCCCGCAGAAAGACAGGGAGGACTTGTGGCACCCCAGAGAGGGGTGCTCAGGGAAAGGTGTCCGTCTCCGAGGCGCCACAAGTCCTCTTCCTCGTGATGCCAGGCAGGGTTGGCAGCTTGGTTTAATGGCTCTCTGCACCCCCAGGCCAGCTCAGCCCAGGAGGACACTGGTCCACTCCAGCCATTGTTCCCGCACCCCTGCCTAAGCGCCCTCGGTTCCACGTTGGGCCGTGGGAAAGCGGGAGGGCTGGGAGCTGCTCCCCGGGCTTCTTCAAGGGATATTTTTCTGCTCAGTGAAACTTTCAGACAGGAGGCCAACATTTCATTCCTCCGCCCCTGTTCTCCTTCCCTAAGGAAGCGAGACCAACCACACACAACAGGGGTTGCCCCTAAGGGGGTGCGAGGCCTAGGACAAATCAGGCTGTATGGGCCCCCTTCTGACCCCCCCCCAGGCTGGCATGGTCCCCCGAAACCCTAACCCAACCCTGAGCCAGCCTAGCCCCCCAGGCACCCCTAACCCCCACCCCCTGGGCCAGCCTGGCCCCCCAGGCATCCCTAACCCCACCCAACCCCGTGGGCCAGCCTCGTGCCCCCCCACATGACACACATACACTGAAGCACGGAGGCCCCCAAGGCACAGGGCCCGGAGTTGTCACCCCAATTTTCCATACCCAAGGGACAGCTCTGCACCCCCCCTCCCACCCTTGTTGTTTAGAAAATAGCCACCAGCTGATTCTTCCTGCCTCATTCCTGTCTAAAACACTCCTATGAATCTGGACCTGGTTTCAAGAAATGCTGGTTTAAAATGCTGTGTGCAGATCGGGCAACTGGGCTTTGACACTCGGGTCAGCAGCTCGAGTCCAAGCCGACAGAGGAGCCTGGGGTTAAGGGCAAGCTGCCAAAGTGGCTGTGGGTATGTCTACATGGCAATAAAACCCTGAGTCTCAGAGCCTCGGTCAAGTGACTCGGGATCAGGCCACCAGGGTAAAGATTGCAGTGTGGACGTTCGGGCTTGGGATGGAGCCCAGCGTCCGAGACCCCTCTCACCCAGGCGGGGTCTCACCCAGGTTCCAGCCAGAGCCCAAATGTCTACGCTGCAATTCTTAGCGCCGCAGCCCAAGCCCCGTGAGTCTGGGTCCTTTGCAGCTGTACTGCAGGTCTCTCATTGCAATATAGATGTACCGAATGTCTTCACTGTGGGTTTAACCTGAGTTAAGCCCCCCCTTTTTTTCACTGAAGACATACCCTGAGTTTAGCAAAGCTTTTCAGGGCAGGCCCATCTCTTAATAGCCATGTATGTACAGCGCCTGGCACAATGGGGCTGTGGTAAGGATGCCAATTAGTGCGAGCTGTGCTGCAAGTGTACTCAGGAGGATGCCTGTCTCCCTGGAACCGACAAGCACCAAGTCGCTTCTGAGATGATCTCCCCCTTCCCTGAGCAGATGATGTCACTTCCCTCCTCCAGTCCCTCCACTGGCTCCTCCTTGCCCCAGTAATGACTTTAACCTTCTCATCCTTCTCCGCAAGGTCCCACGCAGCCCCAGATCTTGTGTCCCCTGCTTCCCCTTTGCTCTGCCAATGAGACCAGCCTTGATGCTGCATCATTTCCTTGGTGCTCGATGTATTTATTCTCACCTTCCCCCTTGGCATGGAAGAGCTTTCCAAACCCAGTGTGCCAAGCTCCTCGCCCTCTATTCTTTCCTGAAGACACGCTCCTTTCACAATGCCCACCCTCACTTACCCGTGCCAGAGGAAAACAGCCTCCACCCCATTATACAAGAGGCAATGAAGTGACAAGGAATAAATAGAGAGGGGAAGGATAGCTTTATGCTTATGACACTGGCCTGTGATTCGGGGGAGAAGGGATCAATTATCAGCTCTAGTATAGACTCTGTGGTACTTTGGGCAAGGTACTTCACCCCTCTGTGCCTCAATTTCCCCCCTCTATAAAATGGGGCTCATTCCCTAACTCAGGATAAATTCACTATCGTGTGAGATGCTCAGGTACTCTGATGATGGGGTCTGTAGAAACACAAGGATGTAATAAACATTCCAAGCAAACTCCTTCCCCTGGGCCTCCCAGTGGGCCGTATCTGTGGTATGATCACATGGCATAGCTTTATCGGAATACCTCCTCAGACAGGCACTATTCTGGAACTTATGCCTCAAAGCTAGCATTTATTCCAGGAGTGGAGTAATTATTCCAGAACAGTGTCCACCAGAGGCATTATTCCAGCATAGCTGGAGCAAAATAATGTATCCTACTATAGCTATGCACGTCCACTTCCCCAGATAGACAAGTCTTGTCACTCACTCAAGCAGAGACGGTCTTGTCACTCACGTTCTGCATAGGCCCGAGAATGTTCTTGGTGCTTAAGAAATAGATCATTTTCCTCTCTCTGCTAGGGTCCAATGCAGCATGTTCCCAGTAGGCAGGAGTGACACTCACCACTCTCCTCTGCTCCAGCCCAAAGACAATGGCAGCACCATGCCCTGGTCCAGCCAAAGCTCAAGAGCATCATGGGAGGTGCCAGCACACAGATTCCAAGGGACCTCAGGGTACATCACTGCCTGCGAGAAAAGAGCCCCGGGCGCTGCCACGGCTGGCCCGGCTCTGGCTCAGAATTGCAGTGTAGACATTTGGCTTCGGGTGGAGTCCGACCCCAAAAGTCTACACCGCAATTTTGGGCCCCGCAGCCCAAGCCTTGTGAGCCCGAATCAATTGACTCTGGCTCTGAGATGCAGTGCCGGAAGTTTTTATTGCTGTGTGGGACAGGAGAAGGGCCTTTGGTGGGGGGGGGGGGGCGCGGAGGGGTGCCGAACTCCTAGAGGAGCCAGAATATAGACGATGACACTGACCTAACACTGAGGACTTCACAGAAGCTGTTGCATCTGCTGTGTCACAGGTGATCTCACACGCTGTACCACACGCACAGCAAATCCCAAGCCCCGGGCGGTAGCTGAGGCAAGCTTCTGAAATCCTAAAACCTCTCCAACGCATCATCAAGGATCTACAACCTATCCTGAAGGATGACCCAACACTCTCACAGTATCTTGGGAGACAGGCCAGTCCTTGCCTACGGACAGCCCCCCAACCTGAAGCAAATACTCACCGGCAACCACACACCACACAACAGAATCACTAACCCAGGAACCAATCCTTGCAACAAAGCCCGTTGCCAACTGTGTCCACATATCTATTCAGGGGACACCATCATAGGGCCTAATCACATCAGCCACACTATCAGAGGCTCGTTCACCTGCACATCTACCAATGTGATATATGCCATCATGTGCCAGCAATGCCCCTCTGCCATGTACATTGGCCAAACTGGACAGTCTCTACGTAAAAGAATAAATGGACACAAATCAGACGTCAGGAATTATAACATTCAAAAACCAGTCGGAGAACACTTCAATCTCTCTGGTCACTCAATTACAGACCTAAAAGTGGCAATTCTTCAACAAAAAAACTTCAAAACCAGACTCCAACGAGAGACTGAATTGGGATTAATTTGCAAACTGGATACAATTAGGCTTGAATAAAGACTGGGAGTGGATGTGTCATTACACAAAGTAAAACTATTTCCCCATGTTTATTCCCCCCCCACACACACACTGTTCCTCACACGTTCTTGTCAACTGCTGGAAATGGCCCACCTTGATCATCACTACAAAAGGTCCCCCCCACACACACACACGGTCACCTGCTCGTAATAGCTCACCTTTCCTGATCACTCTCATTATAGTCTGTATGCTAACACCCATTGTTTCATGTTCTCTGTGTATATAAAATCTCCCCACTGTATTTTCCACTGCATGCATCCGATGAAGTGAGCTGTAGCTCACGAAAGCTTATGCTCAAATAAATTTGTTAGTCTCTAAGGTGCCACAAGTACTCCTTTTCTTTTTGCGGATACAGACTAACACGGCTGCTACTCTGATTTCTGAAATCCAGTCTGCCTTTAGGATTTAGTCAGCCTTGGAGGGCCAGATGCTGCTCTCTGTTACGCTGGGAGAAACCCCCAGGTACCCAGCTATGACAGCAAGGAGGGCCAGACAGACTCAACTGATGTGAATGGAGTAACTCTGGATTTATTCTTTTTGTTAGTATTAGAATAACCCCTCAAGCCTCCCAACTGTGATTGGAGCCCCTTTGTGCTAGGGGCAGTACACAGAGTAATGGACAGTATCTCCCTGAAGAGCTTACAATCTAAATAGATAAGACCGAGAAAAAGTAGGAAACAGAATGGAAAATCCTTGGCCAAAGTCAGACAGCAGGTCAGTTGCCAAACCAGGATAAGGACAGGGGCTACCTGCTTCCCAATCCTGTGTCCCATTCCACTGGACCATAATTCCTCAGGCTCTACGTGGCGGGTAATGGAGATTAGTGATACTTTAACAATTATCTTTCAAGGAGGCACAGAGATTTCCTGTTGAAAGGGTCCTTTAATGCTTTTCAAATTGCAGGGGCCAACTCCTTGTTCTGTGTTTGTCCAAGGGGGGCTTGGCCCTTAACAGAAGCTCTTAAGCAATACAAATAATAAATAAATAAATAAAAATACTATTTCTTAATGAATGCTCACTATTTTCCTTAGTGGCAAGAACATCTCATGTCACTTGGGCTGACTCACAGCTCCTTAAACAACATTATGCTCACAAAAGTGGTCATGGGGCGGGGGGGGAGATGAGGTTTCATATTTATTCTTCTTCAGAGATTTCCAGATCCAAGCTGTTCATTTTGCAATTCAAGAGGAGATTTGGCTGCAAAGTCTCAGACAATCCAGCTGTGTTTCTCTCTCTCTCTTCTGTGGCCACCTCCTACAGAGATACTTAGAATCAGATCTAGGCCAGCAGTTCTGCTGAGGAAGTATGAGGCATAGCAGAATCTAGAAAGAAAAGGAGTACTTGTGGCACCTTAGAGACTAACCTCTTCTAATGTCACATTGGCAGTGCTGACCATACAAAACTCTTGTTTTGGTCAGTAAGCAAGCAGAGATGACTTGATTGCATTCAAGCAAGAGAGAGGGCCCCAGATCCTCAGTGGGTGTCACAGTATTGAAAGCATATGGATCTATGCCAATTTAATACAGATAAGGAACTGGATTCTAAGCTGTTAACATGAGACCCTTTTCACATAACTTTTCTGATTAGAGCGGAGTGAAACCAGCACATGTTCTTATTTTCCCCGCTAAATTTTCTGACAAAATACTTGCAGTTTTGTCCTTGTTCCAGGATTCATGACCCCTAAAGTTTTATGCTAGATGTGCTTTTGTTTCTTTTTTTAAATTTTGTATTTTTTTTTTTTAAGGAGTCAGGGGAAGAGGTGAGAAGGGGATCTGTGTGAAGTGGTGGGTTGTGCATTAAAAAGAAAAGGAACATTTCAAAATCTCATGATCTTACTTTTGAATTTTCATTCAAATCAGTTGTACCTGCAAGTAAAGAAATGAAAAGAAAATTCATTTTTTTCCCCATGGAATTGCACGAGTTTTGCAAAATTGAAAGAAAAAACACACTAATCTCACAGGTTCTGAAGCATTCTTACTTGCTGAGCAATGTGTTGCATAGCCCTAGAGAATCTCTGAGCAGAACCACGCTATCCTGAGAAACTCTTTCAAAAATACCACCCCCCTCCAATTTTATTTAAATACCAATTCATTCTTGGTCTGCTGAGCACAATACCTGATATGCATCACACTCTGTCTGATTCCCCCCGGCCCGCATCTTGTGCAGTCATTTACTGCCCCAATGGGTGCAAAATATTACCACTGTCATCTGATAGCATTTTACATGCACTTTTTGCTAATATAAATGAGTCAGCAAAGTGCCTGGAAATGGGAAATCAGGCCCATTTTGACGGCTCAGCTAAACCAAAGGAGAGAGAGCCTACGCTCTGGGATTGGAAGTAGACGGTTGAAATGCCAGAAGGTTTTTGCAGCCAGACTCCAGCACCTGAATAAGCAAAAAGGGCTTCTTGTAACTGAAGTCTCTTTGCTTCCCAGCTTATCCCAGACTCGGAGCTACAAATACGGTATTAGGGTTTGTGGCTGAACTTCCAAGACAGAGAGGCAGTGTGGGGAATTGTGAAGCTCTTGTTGTTATGAAGAGCCATTTGGAACAAGACGCTGATTAGAGCAGGGTTCTCGCAAGGGGATTAAGCACTGAGTGATCACTGAACACTTCAGCAATCATATAAGACAAGCCCAGAGGGACACTAGAATGCAAATACATGAGTCCTGCTGGCAAACGAAGGGAGCCACCAATAGGGGACTAAAACACTTGTGACGGGGAATATAGTTTCAAAGACTTTGGTTTTAACTGGATTATTCTGGAGAATTTGGAGGGAAACTGCAGGGGGTTCTTGTAGGACCACTAGGGGCAGGTGCTCTGCATGACAAAGAAATTGCAGAGAAGTTTAACTGTCCATGAAGAGACTGTCTGGTTGTGGTCACTGCATGATATCTCTATAACTCTTTCTATAGACAGTTTCATCCTGAATGATCATACATCAGTGACTCACAATGTGTGTGACATTAGTGACTGTTGCTGTAACAACAACAGTCCTCCAGGGCAGATTGAATTTTCCTCCAGGGCAGACTGGAAGAGGCCCTGGAGGTTTTTCGCCTTCCTCTGTAGCATGGGGCATGGGTCACTTGATGGAGGATTCTCTGCTCCTTGAAGTCTTTAAACCATGATTTGAGGACTTCAATAGCTCAGACATAAGTGAGAGGTTTTTCGCAGGAGTGGGTGGGTGAGATTCTGTGGCCGGCGTTGTGCAGGAGGACGGACTATATGATCATAATGGTCCCTTCTGACCTTAATATCTATGAATCTATGTCCTCCTTATCCCAACACAATGGCTGCATCTGTAATTGGACAGAGACTAAGTAACTCTCTACAGCTTCTCTCTTCTCGCAGTCACTCCTGATGCAGATACAGGGCCCCATGCTGGTCTCACAGCTGTCTTATAGTGGTGTAACTCCTTTGACACTGATGCCTGATTGAGACCAGAGTAACAAAGCAGAATCATATGTGTTCTTTCCAGCTGAGCCCTCCCCCACACTCCCCCCCTCATCCCTCCATAAACACTACCCATAACCGGGTCCCTCGGCTAGTAGGCACCCGTTGGAGATTCTCTACTTAGGGAAGAATGGTTTCAGAGTAGCAGCCGTGTTAGTCTGTATCCACAAAAAGAACAGGAGTACTTGTGGCACCTTAGAGACTAACAAATGTATTTGAGCATAAGCTTTTGTGAGCTACAGCATCCGATGAAGTGAGCTCTAGCTCACGAAAGCTTATGCTCAAATAAATTTGCTAGTCTCTAAGGTGCCACAAGTACTCCTTTTCTTTTCAGGGAAGCATGGGCAGGGCAAAGCTTAGAGCTATCATACATGTCCTAGAGAAGGGACAGCTCACAGTTCCAGTCTCTGGGGGAGAGTGCCAGAAGCCTGTAAACTACCACTGAAAGGGGTGTGAACATGATTGAAAGGAAGGAGTATGACAGAGGGTGTTGCACGTCTAGGCAGTGTGGCCTAGTGGACAGGGCTCTAATCAGGAAAGCTGGGTTCAATTCCTGGTTCTGGAACTGGTTTCTTGGGTGCCTTTGGGCAAATCATATCTCCCATGTCTCAGTTTCCCCATCTATTAGCTGGAAAGGATGCGATCTCCTTTGCAATCTTTGGATCTTTATGCAAGTGCTGGGTATTATTAGTTTTATCTACTTACATTCTCTCTCTTTTTGTTTTACCTGCTACGCTCTCAGCACATACGTAAGTTAACTTGGAATTTATATCACCCTTTACAGCACCTCTGGATTCGACCCTGCTCATGTAGGCAACTAATACACTGGAGTGGCTTGGAACAGTCAATTAGATTATTCCACTTAATTACCTACATTATATGTCTTAGAAAATGAAAAGCTGTTTCAAAAGAAAACATCCCAATGTTCTGGTCCAAAATATCTTGAACTTTATCAAACATTTTAACCTTACTGAAGTGCTTTGTTTCATTGTTTTTTTTTAAATGAAATTTTATCAAAAATCCACACAGGTCCGCAGAAAGCTTCAGTTTTGACAGAAAGGCCTTTTCCAATGACAAATCTTCCTGCCAGAAACTTGTTGACCGCCTCTACATATACACATGTATATAATTATTTTTTGTGTCACGGTAGTGTGATGACCCTGCTAGGCTAGGCTAACTGTGAGGAAAGGCAAAGGCAAACCAGGAGAAAAAGGATCATTTTAAATGTTTAGAGGTTTATAAGGGAAAACCCCAAAATGGTACCAGGATCATAAATAATATAGAACATGACCATATACTTACTACTTATCATAATAAACTATAGGTCATGCTTCGTGTTTGTCACAGAGGTCGCGGAAGTAACGGATTCCACACTTCTGTACCGGCCAGTGTGGCTGACGCCAGGGCTGCCCAAGCAGCTGGCTCCAGGGATAGACACACTGGCCGCTGCTGGACTGGCTCTGAAGCCAGCCACTCGGACGGCCCCACAGCCAGCTGCACTGGCCGCAGCTGGAGCAGCCCCGGGGCCAGCCTCACCAGCTGCTGCTTGGGCGGTCCCCAGGCAGCTGGCCCTGGGCACCACCCAAGCAGTGGCCGGTGCGGCTGGCCCCAGGGGTGGCCAGAGCAGCCACTGCTCGGCAGCCCCCGGCAGTGGTCCTGGGTCGGCCCCCGGCAACTGGTGCTGCTGGCCCTGCCCCCCACCCCAAAAACACCCCTCCCCACAAGATTTAGTCAGGGGTATTTGTAGTATAAGTCATGGACAGGTCACAGGCCGTGAATTCTGTTTATTGCCCGTGACCTGTCCATGACTTATACTACAAATACCCATGACTAAATCGTAGCCTTAACTATAGGTTACCAACTCATTACCTTTGTGAGCTTGTACCCGCTACTCCTCTTCACTCTGTGCCATTAGTACCTAGTGCATTGTTATTAGCAAGAACAAAAGAGATTACGCAACAATACACTGTGTTACGTCAGAGAAGAATCCACTTTTCCTCTCCATGGCTCTCAGTCCACCGCCACTGTTCCTAGCTGTTCTTTGCCTCAAAGTGCTCCTCAGATTGGATGTTCTGTGGTGGTGCCTCTTTTCACCAAGTTTCTCCACAAGCCGGGTTTCTTCACCAACTGGGCCCTCACTTGTCCATTAGGCACCTTTGAACTGTATTCCATCAATGGATGTCCAAGCAGTCACTCTCTCTGTTCATACACTTCAGGTCCTTTGCGGGTGGGCTTCTCGTTTGCCGTTTTCAGGATCTGTTTTCATCTAACCCAGCTTTTTGACCAATTCCCTTTTTCACCAATTCTATTTCCTTTCCGTTTTTTCCCTTGATACTCTCACCGCTACGTCTGTAGATTTTATTTGCCCCTGTACTTCCCTTCTCTAGCAGTCTCTCCTCAAATACCCAGCTCTGGTTTTCTGCTTCTCCTGACCTGAAACCTTTCCTGTTTTCCTTCTTTCCTCCTTCTCACTTGCCCAACATTGATTCTTCTGTTCTTTTGTCACTTCACCTCCTACCCCAGCTCTGGTTTATCTGCTAGCTCGGTATCGAGATACTTCTCCTTCCCTCTTTCTTATCTAACAGGTTTGTTTGTTTGTTTGTTTTTTACCCCAACTGCCCCTTTGGGCAGATCCCGAGCCCTCTCCCCAGCTGGACCTGCTCTTTCACTGCTTCTCTCTCTCCCCAGGACAGCATTCTGTGCTGCTGACTCACAGCTGCAGCAGGAACGAGTGCCAGAGCGAGGGTTACAACAGTAGCACCTCTGGGCCCAAGCAAGGATCAAGGCCCCATCGTGCTAAGTGCTTTAGACACATAGGGAATAGTCCCTTCCAGAAGTAGTTACAACCTATATAGACAAGACAGACAACATGTGGGAGAAAAGAAGGTTACCCCCAATTTTACAGATGGTGAAACAGAGGCTGAGAGTTAGGGTACGTCTACAGTCCACACTGAGCCTGGGCTCTGACTCAGGTTTGACCCCAAACCCCAGTTCCATCCACACACAAATCAATCTGACACAGGTAAGCAAGCACTCAGGACCCGTGTCCTAGGACCCTTTGTGACTTGGCTCCAAAGCCTGTCATTTTGCAGTGTGGACGCAGCTCAACCCAAAGACCTGAGTCAGAAGATCTGCGGTAGTGCTGTATGGACACATTAGCACGACTGTGAGACCTGGGCCCAGCAATTGTAAACCCAGGTTTACAATGCAGTGTGGCTACTCAAGCATGGGCTTGGAAACCATGAGTCCATCATGCCAGGTTCCACAGACCCAGGTTTACAATGCAGTATAACCATACCCTAAGTGACTTGCTCAAAGTCACATGGGGAATCCGGGGCAGAGCCAGGAATCAAACCCAGATCTCTGGAGTCCCAATCGAGTGCCTTGGGAACTGTTGCCTGGCTTCCAGAACAACAGATCCAGCTCCTGTATACAGCACAAGTCTACACAGTTTCTCCTAATGGTGGCTTGCACCCTCTTATCGCATGAGTAACGGACAAGCGGCAGCAGCCTGCTTTGTGAAAAGTCCTATTCAGGTGCCAGCTCCTGGAAGGGAGTGAGAAACAAGGCAGGAGTGGGGGAGAAGGGTAGTTCATCCTGCTCTTTATTGTGGTTCAGTATGCTGAGTGCAGGCCCCCTTTCCCTGTGCCGTGAAGACCCCCGCTCCACTACGTGGATGGAGGAGACAAAATTAGAGCTGGGAAAAAATTGTTCTAGTGGAGCTTTTTTTCTGCTGGCAGATGCCATTTGTTGAAATTGAAGCTCCCTGCTGTCAACTTCAATGGCATTTTGTTTCGAAAAATAATTGAAACAAAGCATTTCGATGAGGTCAAAAACTTCCTCCTTTTCCAAACAACTTCTCGTTTCACCATTCGTTTTATGTTCTAATGTACAATAAAAAGCCAAATTGCAATGAAACATTGAGATCTGAGCCAAACAGAACATCTCAAAGGACCGGAAAAATGCAATATTTTAAAAATTGGAATGAAAACACATTTCCCAAAGTGCTGGAAATTTCCAAGTTCCGACCCCCTCTATGCAAGATAGAAGGAAAACAGCAGGCAGCCAGTTCAGCAGCAAACATGGGGATGAAATCATGAGTGAGACCAACAGGCTAAGCATACCCAGCGCGGGGGGTGGAGAGGATCATACGCACCAGAGCGATAGCCACGGTGTTATATGGCCAGATTAACAAAAGGGTTGACCTCCCAGCAGTTCCTGCTGAGATTCCCCACCCTTTCCCCCACCGAGAACTAGGGGAGCAGCTGGATGCTGAGTTCTTTTGTAGCTCTGGCCTTCGCCACCCTTCCACACACACTCCTGTGATGTTGGGTGAGTCATTTAGTTTCCCAACTGGGAATTTGGGATAATCGCTCAGCCCTACCTTACAGGAGTGCTGTGAGGATAAAGATCGTGAGGTACTTAGATATTACAGTAATGCCGGCCAGATAAGTACCTAAGTCAGACAGCCGAATGTCATTCACACTGCCACACAAATGTGTATGCACACACAAACACACCTATGCACACAAAAACCTGCACACCTATGAATGCACCCATTCCTGTGCACAAACATGCAACTTACAGGTACAAATACACACCCCATGGCATGCACAAAAGCATGTGCATATCAGGACATACTGACAAAAGCACATGTGTACACACAGCCAAACACAACATACACGGACGCCTGGTTTTGTTCTTTCAATGATGCCTCCTATAAATAAGAAAGATAAGCCCAAATGGAGTGACTGCATGAAGGAAGGAAGCCTATATTATTCATAAATTCAGGCTCAAGCTCCTCTCTTGCCTTCACGCCATGACTCCTTCAAAACATATTATTCATCTATTTTTTTCCTCCTTTGGGAAGAGAGCTGGTAATTGTAGTAAATACATCACTGCCAAGACATTCTCACAGCCACAGAGCCCGCACTGTCCTGTGGGTAGCAAATGAACACAGCAGCTGCTCTCGAGGTGCTTCATGATGGAATGATGTGCTCAGGCATGGTGATGAAGGGACTGTGTGATCACTCCTCATGCCACAGAGACACGGGAGGCATTGAACCCTGGGACTCATACCTGGGCTGGGCAAACTCTAGAATATGGGCTGCTCAGAACTGGTGTGTGACATTCCGACCAATCACGGCACCATGCTCAGAAAAGTTCATAGGTTTCACAGATTCATCAGTTCCAAGGCCAGAAGGGACCACTGCAATCATCTAGTCTGACCTCCTGTATAGCACAGGCCAGAGAACTTCCTGAAATAATCCCTAGAGCAGAGCTTTTACGAAAACATCCACTCTTGATTGAAAAATTATCAGTGATGGAGAAACTACCACAACCCTTGATAAATTATTCCAATAGTTAATGACTCTTACAATTAAAAATGTATGCCTTTTTTCTAGTCTGAGTTTGTCTGGCTTCAACTCGTGTTATACCTTTCTCCGCTAGATTGAAAAGCCCATTATTAAATACTTGTTCCCCAACAAGTTTCCCCTTCACCTTCTCTTTGTTAAGCTAAATAGACTGAACTTCTTGAGTTTATCACACTAAAGCAGGTTTTCTAATCCTTTGATCATTTCCGGAGCTCTTCTCCGAACCCTCCCCAATTTAGCAGCATCCTTCTTGAATTGGGGGCACTGGACCTGGATACAGGATTCCAGCAGCCATCACACCAGTGCCAGATAGAGGGAAAATAGCCTCTCTACTTCTGCTTTTGTTTCCCGTTTACACATCCCAGGATTACATTAGCTCTTTTGGTCAAAAGCATCACACTGGGATCTCATGTTCAGCTGATCATCCACCTCCCCATTTTTTCCAGTCACTGCTTCCCAGGATATAGTCCTCCATCCTATAAGTATGGCCTGCATTCTTTGCTCCTAGATGTATACATTTAGTCATATTAAAACACATATTGTTTGCTTGTTCCTCGTTTACCAAGCGATTCAGATCATTCTGTATCAGTGACCTATCCTCTTCATTATTTACTCCCCTAATTTTTGCCTCATCTGCAAACTTTATCAGTGATGATTTTATGTTTTCTTCCAGGTCATTGATAAAAATGTCAAACAGCAATGGGCCAAGAACCAATCCCTGCAGGACTCCTCTAAAAACACACCTGCATGATGATGATCCCCGCATGTACAATTGCATTTTGAGACCTATCAGTTAGCCAGTTTTTAAGCCATTTATTGTGTGCCATGTTAAGTGTATATCATTCTAGTTTTTTTAGTCAAAATGTCACACGATCCTAAGTCAGACACCTTACCGAAGTCTAAGTGTATTATATCCCCCCTATTACTTTTATCAACCAAACTGTAATCTCATAAAAAAATGATATCAAGTTAGTTTGACAGGATCTATTTTCCCTAAAACCATGTTGATTGGCATTAATTACATCACCCTCTTCTAATTCTTCATAAATCGAGTCCCAAATCACCCGCTCCATTATCTTGCCAGGATCAATGTCAGACTAACAGGCCTATCATTACCCAGGTCACCTCGTTTACCCTTTTTAAACAGTGGCACACCATTAGCTTTGTTCCAGTCCTCCAGAACTTCCCTGGTGTTCCAAGGCTTACTGAAAATCACCGTTCTGTGACTGTTACTATTCCAGCCCTGAGGAAGCCCAGTCCTGGGAAGTTTTCAGCCCAGAACTAAGGGTACGTCTACACTGCAATCATGGGTTGTGATTGCAGCTTGAGGAGACATACCCAGTCTAGCTTTAATCTAGTCAGCTCAGGTACCAAAGCCGTGAAGCCCAGGCAGTGCACACTTCAGCATGGGCTAGCCCTGTGAGTAATTGTGCATGCAATTGCGGCTTCACAGCGCTAGGTACATGAGATAGGCAGATTACATCTAGCCTGGGTATGTTTACACGTGCTGCAATCACACCCTGTAATTGCACTGTAGACATACTCCAACACGCAGCTTTGGGTGCCAACCTGCACTGGGAATTTTTCCTGCCTCATCCAAACACTTATGCGCTTTTTGAAGGGGCAAGTTGGAATCTGAACCCAGATCCAGACCTGCATTTGGTAAGGGCCTTCATCTCTCCAATGGGTTAAACCAGTCGCCTTACTCTTCCCCAAATCCACGTACCGTTGGACATTCCAAATCCCAATCTGGGCCTATCTTGGTGTTAGCACAGAGACACTCACATCAGCTGCTGTTTCCTGGTCCCATTGCAACCCACTGGCATTTGGCCCATGACAGGCAGTTCATGGAGTGCTAGCCTTAGAGGGCATGGATCAAGGAACCAGTCCCCTCCTCTGTACCAGAAACAGCTTTGAAAGGAGGCTGGTTACTGAAAAATCTGGCCATAATCATACTTAATTCTTCATCCTGAATCCTGCCGCAGCAAAGGGGGATGTACTAGATGGCCTCTTGAGGTCCCTTCCAGCCCTACATTTCTAGGATTATCACAATGGGAGCTCTCCTGGGAGCTTTTGAAAATCTGATCCGGATTGTGGGTGCTGAGTCCTTCAAAATCTGCTCAACAGCGCCTGGTTTTTAAAAGCTGCTGATCACCCACAGACCCAGGTGATGTCTACAGGAGCTTCAGCCTTTGAAAACCAGACCCACAATGGACTAGGTTTTAGGTTATTACTGAGTATGATGTTGCACTCCTGTGGCTGCCCCACAGAGAGATAAAGGACCAAGTACTATTGTTAACTATGGGAGTTCTTCTCTAGCTCACATGACCAAGGTCTGAGTTTTGGAGCAGAACAACCAGGGTTCGAGCCCCAGCTCTCCATGTGTGTTATTTATACTAAAGTTGGCTTGTCACCTACCCTACAGGACATCTAATGTTATATTCAAGTGTAATGGCTGGTATGAAAGGAAGAGCATGCAGTGGTGGAAGAGAATGGAAGACTAATGAAGGGGTGGGGAGAAACATAAGGAAAGAGAGATGGAGCTGGGGCTTCAATTTCATTTGCCCTTAATCCCCAAGAAGGTCATTTGCCACAAAACCCATGGCACTTCCCCAGCCCTTTCTAACAGGTCTGATTTTTGAGTGTTTGCTGAATCCTGTCTCCCTTCTTGGTTATTGCTTCCCCAGCTCAAAGTCAGCAAAATCACTTCTGTTTACGGAGTGATTAGAGCCAAGCACATTAAATACAATCAGGCCATGTACTAAAGGACACTGGGTCAGCACCCTCGCTCTGGCTATAGATTTATACCTTCTTGGAATGGTTCTCTCTCTCTCTGTGTGTGCTTAACACGCAGCCCTGCAATGTATTATGCATGCAGGCCAGGATTGCAGGCTCTCCGAAGAAGGAGCCCCAGTGGAATGCGCTGTAAGGAATGCTTCAGAGATAAAAAACAAAAAAAAACCCAGCAACTAGCAGCTGCAGCACTGAGCACATATCATTGTATTCCATTAAAATTTAACTGATGATGAATCAAGTGTTCAGGGACATGATGATCTTTGAAGCACGGGAGGCTGAAAGAGAGGGCACACAGAGTATGGGCTGGCAAGGCCTTTTCTCCATTGCTTACTTATAAGAAGGAAGTGGCACGACTGAAGTGCCAGTTTGGAGCACAATACCGAGAGCAGGGTTCTAAACGTGGCTCAGAGACCCACTTCCTTGTATTACGGTGGGTTGGCTGCTGAACCTCCCTGGCAGAGCTTCCCCCTTTCACAGAGCACCATGAGGTCTCTGTGCCTCTCAGTCCCATTGAAGTTTTATTTTGATGACCTTAAGAGATGTAGGAGTGCTGTTCAGGCCGGTATTTCTTTTGTTCGGATAATATTTTTTCCATCAAAAAATGCTTCTTTCATCGAAACCAAAATGTTTCATGGAAATGTCTCAATTTGGACAAAACACACACACACACACACACACACACACGTATTTATATATATATATAAAATGGGGAAGGTTTCTCAGGTCCAGGATGGAACTACTTGTCAAAACCAGAGATTCCCGCCCCCAGGGGGACAGGAAGGGGCACGAGAGAAACCAAAACACACACGCACACCAGAATAGCCCATTGACTGGTGGTTAGGGCACTGATGTCAGAGACTGGTGTCATCCCTCCGCCAAATTAGGTAGGGCAGGGACTTGGACTTGGCTTCCCACATCCCAGATGAGTGCCCTGACCGTTATTAGCTATTCTGCGGGTAGGCTGAGGGGGAGGAGATGGTTGTCCCTCTCCACAGTTTTGAAAGGTCTGAGTTTCGTTCTACATCAGACTGCAAAACCAGTTTTGAAACCTCAAAATTTCTTGCAAAACAGAATTGTTTTCTGGCCAGCCCCAGGGCCAGGGGCGGCTCTACCAATTTTGCCGCCCCAAGCAGTCGCTGCCGAATTGCTGTCGCGCCTGGAAGAGCGGTGGAGCTGCTGCCCAAAAGCCGCCGTGGCAGGAAGAGTGGTGGAGCTGCCGCCGAATTGCCACCGCGGGACACGGACTGCCACCCCTTTCTGAATGCCGCCCCTGGCGCCTGCTTGGAAAGCTGGTGCCTGGAGATGGCCCTGCCTAGGGCTAACCCTCAGGGGCGAAGGAATTTCCCTCGCCACTTGCCGCCATCCTTCCTGTAGGTGAAACTGGAATAATACTTCCCAACCTGCCTCCCAGGGTAGGATATGAAGTTGAAGAAGGGAGTATTTGTAGAGGCCTTGGGGAGCTGAACTCTCCCAAAGTTTGGGGCAGTTTTGATCCAGGGGTGATGTCCTGGCCCCATTGACATCAATGGGAGTTTTGCTATGGACATCATAGAATCATAGAATATCAGGGTTGGAAGAGACCTGAGGAGGTCATCTAGTCCAACCCCCCGCTCAAAGCAGGACCAATGCCAACTAAATCATCCCAGCCAGGGCTTTGTCAAGCCGAGCCTTAAAAACCTGTAAGGATGGAGATTCCACCACGTCTCTAGGTAACCCATTCCAGTGCTTCACCACCCTCCTAGTGAAATAGTGTTTCCTAATATCCAACCTAGTCCTCCCGCACTGCACCTTGAGACCATTGCTCCTTGTTCTGTCAGGACCTGGCACATCACCAGTGCCAGGTCTATAGGGCTTGTTCTGCAAGACGCTGAGCAGCTCCTGAGAGCCCACAGCCCTGTTAACTCTGCAAGGCCCTTTGTTTTGTCGGTTGTCCTTAGTGAGTCTTGGCTCCAGCTTGAAGGTGCAAGAGTGCTGGGATCCAGGGTCCATCTTTCAGCATCATTATAGAGGTAAGGACAGGGATCACCACCGACTCTTCTGTCTGGCAGCTCACCTTGCCCTGCAGGGTGTGACGCTCAGAGGATGGCTAATTTTGATGGTTAATCCCAAGAGAGTTCTCTATTGTTGTTTGCTGCTTCTGTTTCATGTATATTAGAATGATTAGATGTATATTTATTCAGGGATGACATAGAAACAACAAGCCCACAGGGAGTGGACGTGTGAGGAAGGATTTGGCCCATGGCCAAGGAATCTGAAGACGAAAGGGCTGAGGAGACGGAGTGATATTTACTGCCCTACGCACACTCCATCGCTTAGTGGTGAGATGTGAGAGACACTCTTTCTCCCTGTATATTTCTACTCCTTTCTGGGGAACACAGCACCTGTTGTCTCCTAGCCCTTGGAGAGAATGGTGGTCAGTGTAAGGAGAAGGAAAGAAAGGTCTCATTCCCCTATGCTTACTACAAGCTTCCTAGCATGGATCACCAAATAGACCTCTTGCCTCAGTTTCCCTTTCTGGAAGCTGGAATGGTGATACTTGCCCTTCTTTGTAAAGCTTGATAAACTAAGAGCCAGCACTTCAGCTGGCGAGGACTGCCATCGCTCGAGTGATGCCAGCTGAGGAACTGCCCTGAGAAGTGCTATGAAAATGGTGAGTTTCCTCCAGAGTTATTTGCAATATTATTTATGATTTTTTAATCCTTAGAAACCTGATTTCAGAAGGCACCAGCACTCTACCAACAACAGGCCGGATCCCCACATGGTGTAAATCAGCACTATTGAACTCAATGGAATCGCATCCTCAGCTGGGGTTGATTAGTGAAGCTCCATTGATGTTGATGACTTCCCAGCTGGGAGTCTATATTAGTAGACTATTTGCATAGTGCCTTTCATCCCAGATGAAATGCATCCTGAACACAAGGATCACTTCACCACCACCAAAATGCAGCCACCTCTGGAGCGGGAGATGGCAACAGATTATGAGCACTAATGGCACTAATGATGCTGTGTTTGACTGTTGATTTGCCCTCAACATTAAGCTGAAGAATTTGATGCACCAGACCAATGGCTTGAAAGTGGAAGGATGGTGATACATTGGGGTGGCAGTCAGAAGGCACATGACCAGGATTCATGCCTGCAGCATGATCCAAATCCGGTTTACCTTGGTGTGACAGTGGCTAGATCATTAACATGCCACACCCACTTGAGGAAGACGGGAGTCAAAGTCAGCGCTCAGAACAACCTGCTCAGAAAATTGGCTGGTTCAATCTGGGGTGCGAGTGCCCGTACGCTTCGAACATCAGCCCTTGCCCTCTGTTATTCAACAGCAAAGTACTGTGCTCCCATCTGAGGTCACTTGTCTCACACGAGGCAGGTCCGTGTAGAGCTGATCAAAGCCAGGCGTATTGTTACTGGGACTTAGTAACAGAGCACCGCCCCATATTCGCCGTGAGAAGGCTTCGGTCATGCTGCTGGCCAAGATCTCTGAGACCAGCGACCTGCCTTTGTACACAGTCATCTTCAACCATCTGCCTGCTTGTCTGTCTTCTTGATGCCTTTTATGGTCATTTATGCCACCACACGACATGACAGTGGAATGTGCTTTGTGCACCCAGTGGTCAGTGTCGACAGGCGTTAATCCCTCTTTCGTCATTGACCCAACCATCTGTCCACCAGGTTTTGATCTGCCAAGGCACCTGTGGCCATCCCTGAACAAATTTCAAACTGGACAAGGCAACTGTGTGGCCACTCTCTTTAAATGGGGTTCTTATATTGATCCGCGATGCATCTGCCATCAACTTCAGACTACGTCGCATATCCTTGATGAGTTCCCACCGACTTATTTTGATGGCAGGCTTCTGCCTCTCCACCTGGCTGATGATGACGCCATGAAATGGTTGGGCGCATTGTACATATGTTGATATATAACAGCAACAATGAATGACAGTTTCGGGCAGGACGCAAAGGAGGCCATCACCGCCATTCCAAACCACAGTGGGAAATAGCTAACCAGAAAGTCATGGTCCAAGCTGGAATTGTGGAAGATCCCTGCGGCTAACACCGCTCTTATGCAAGGTGTTGCAGCATAAGGCTGGTCAAAAGATTTCAAGCCAAACCTTGTCCCCATATCCGAAAATGGTTTCATCAAAATTCATGTTTTTTGGGGGGCGGGGGGAGAAGAGATAGATTTGGGAGGAATTTTCCCATCAGGAAAAATGGAAGCAAAATGTTTCATGTCAGGTTGATGGTCTGAGTCTACCTGAGCTACCGTGTGTCTCATAGGAGTTGTAGTCCCCGGTCTTTCATTACCCCATTCTCCCCTACAAGCCTTCTCCTCAGCCAGGCAGCATCTCCCATGATGCATCACAGTCTCTCCACATGGCTGAGCTGCTGCCATCTCCCGTAAAGCAATGGGGCACCTTAAGCAGACAAAAATCATCACTGACCCATAATGAAGCATTTGGGTCCAGCAATGTTCCAACATCGATGTTGGAATAAAATTTTTATGGAACTTTTCATTCCTCTATAACATTTTTCTATTCAAACTGTTCGTGCCAAATGGGGACAAAAACATATTTGGAAATATTAAAATCTCTGCAGGTCAGAAATCCCATTATTGGATCAGTTCTACATGAGTGACGACTTAATCTACATCTCATCCAAACTACAGCACAGTGGCCCTGACCTTATGCTGAGAAAATAAGTTCAATGCTCAGAGGGAAGAGTGCCCCCTGCTAATACTTCAATACACTAGTTCTTGGAGGCCTCTCATCCAGCTATTGCTCCCTTCGATTAGGAGAGATGATAGAAACACAATAGAAGAGGATAAAACTGCAACATAAAATCCTCTTCCTTTATGGCAGCTGGTATAAAATATGGAGAGAAGAGAAGATCTGGCACTATTTCTGTACCTAGATGGTGTAGACCCCATGGCAAGACTAACTCTTGTGTCCTCTTTGGCCCCGTTTAATACACTGTGGAATTAAAAACCCTGTGAAATAAATGATACAGAGATATTTGTGTTTATCTGAATAATGCAATTTGGGGCTGTATTTGGGTTTCTGTGGAACCTAAATGTACAGCTCTAAATGGTCATATACCAATTACAAAACTAACTGGATATTTTATGTGCAACTACATATACACATTCTCCCTCTTACATATAGTATCACTATCCTCTACTGAATGGAATCAGAAGATGCTGACCTGTGTGTCATAGGCTTTATACTGCTCAAAGAGAGACTCTTTTAGCTCAAGGGGCAGGGGTCTGTGCTTTTACAGTAGGACAATCCAAGTTCCAGCCCTACTATTGCAAGGCTGTTCCAAGTGGCCATGGTGTGCAGCAGAAGGACCGCTCTGAAGTTTTAGATGCCTATACGATTGCTACATTTTTGGAGTCATCCTCATCCCATCTCCAAAGGATGTAAAAATAGCTGGTTAGGTGTTCTTTCTTGGTCAGTCAGAGCCTAGGATTCAGATACTGACCTCTCTTGAGAGGCCAGATTCCGAACTCCGAACCTGCCAGCTTCACTGTGATCAGCTTGACTGTTATGGGGTCAAGAGAACCTTTGTTAATAAAGATTACTCCGTACTGGGAGTGAAAGCCTTAGGAGGCATTGAGAACATATTTACTCGGATGCTAGAAAAGTGGAGATTAAAAAAAACCCCACAACCAAAAAAACACCACCACCAAAACTCAGGACCCAGTTATGCCCTGGATAGCCACAGGGGTTGCACCAGCTTTTACACCAGGTCTGATTGTGGCCCATCTTCTAATTATCAGAAAATCTTTCGTAGTTTCCAGATTCAGGATTCTTTGAGCTTTGCAGGAAGGCAGAGAAAAAAAATATTACAAAGCACTTTCTGTGCTGAAGATGCAGTTCAAGGGCTTGCAATGCATCCATAGATTTTTTAAATCCACATCTCCCAGCCTTTAGCTGCTGAAAGGGAACCAGGAGAACAACGGAGGCCCCAGGAGGCACAGGATTCATTGGGGGGCGGGGAAGGGGGGGACGGGAAGTCCAATGCTTTGGAACTATGGATATGGCTCCTTGCTTCCCTCCATCATCCTACTGTCCCAAGCTAATTGCATTCTCTGCATGTTCCTTCTCCCTCTCTCCTGTCTCCCCCCGCCCCTTAATGTCTTGTAGTGTTATATAGCAGGCTCAAAGTGCTTTAGAGATTAGTTCTGTAACCTGCCCACTGAAGTCAGGAGAAAACTGAATGCAGTAGATGGAGGGAAAACCACAGCTCTTGTCAAGAGCGCAGGAGTACAAGCAAGTAATTTTTCTCTCCCTATTTCAGCTGGAGGTTGTTGTTTACGTTACCACAAGATGCTGAAGCCTTTCTTCCCCGCCGTGCAGCTGTATCATCAGCAAAATGCAGAGGGGAGACGCCAGGGGAAGGCAAGAGCAATTTAAATGGGATCTTATTGAACTTTCAGTAGGATACCACTATATATATATAGACACGTTAATGGGGGAGTTGCAAATAGTCTGTTTCAAATAATTCCAGTGGGGGAGGAACAACATTGGAATAATTAGCAGCTGCTATCAGAGCAGTCAGTGAACGAAATGCCAACTTCTCCTGCCGATTGAGCAGCTCTTTATTTTCAGTGAATTGGACGGCAGACACACTGCTTGGAGTGATTCAAAATAAAACCCAAACCCTAGGGTTCATTTAAATGTTATCAGTTCCCTCTCACTTTTTATTCACCTCTATTTCTTCCCCCCTGCCCCCCGGTGCCTTTTCTCTTTCTGCCTTTCCTCTTCCATTCTCCTCTTCCCTTTTTTCTGTTCTCTTTCTTCCTTATTATTTGCATTGTGGTAGCACTTCAAGAGCCCCAGTCACAGACCAGGACCCCACTGTGCTAGGCGCTGTACAAACACAGAACAAAAAGACAGTTTCCACCTCAAAGAGTTTACAATCTAAGGGATGATATTATTTGCATTACAGTAGTGCTTGAAGGGCCTAACCTAGGGCCAGGGCCCACTGTGCCAGGCACTGCACAAACACAAAGTAAGAGGCAGTCCCTGCTTAAAGTCTCAACAGGCAAAGGATGGGAGGGGAACCAGGCACAGAGAAGTGCATTGCCCAAGTCAGTGGCTAAGCCAGGACTAGAACTCAGGCTTCCTGACACACAGTCCTCTGCCCTCTCCACTAGGATGAAATGGAGGCAGGCACAAGGCAAATAGTGTCTCTCCGTTCAGACCTCACATACCCAGATCATGAAATTGTCCTACTAACACGAAGAGCCCAAGGGCTGGTCTAAAGCTCATTGAAGTTGGTGGAAAGTCTCCCACTGACTGCAACGGGCTTTGGAACGAGCCACGAGAGCAGAAGGCAGTGTGGGGGCAGATCATCACACTGGGTATCCAACGCACGCACGCAGGACGCAAATTATGAACCCAGTTTTCTACGGCACACATTTTCAAACAGAGAGAGAAAATAAATGAGATGGTTTGGGGGCATTCATTGAGAAGTGCAACCTTTGCAACATGCGCTCAAGCCACTGATATGCGCTTGCAAGCTTAGGGTCAGATTGGGATACCCTTTATGTTGAAAGTCCCAATAAAGTCAGTGGGGATACTTATGGAGTAAGGGTACCACAGTCTGGCTCTTAACAAGGCTCTCCTTGTATTTTAAGTACCAGTGCGAGGCAAAAATGAAACGCTTGCAAAGAGACCATACAGGTGGTAGGGGAAATTTCTGCCCTGAGAGAGAAGGGCTCTGTATGGAAATGCTTATGAACCTAACAGTGAAAAACAGTCTCTGAGATCCCAGGACTTTTCAGTTGTGAGGAAATACTATTTTCTTTGCCTGATAGTCAGAATTTCTTGAGGGTGACAGATGCTTCTGGCCCTCGTACAAAAAACATTGATGATCACTTTTCAGAGTGTGGGATCTGGATTTGAACTTGCGCTGTAGAGACAGATTCCACTCAAATCTGAATCGGTGCTCAAACCGGGGAGGGGGAAAAGGCAGTTGTTCTATGCTCCCCACTTAGCCCTAGCGGCTGGATAAAAGATGGGCAAAAAAAGGTAAAGAGGGTTTTAATGAGTGGTAGATCTATTCTAGGAATTACAAAGGATTTCTCCTATTACTTCCAGTAATTCAGGCAGCAAAAATTAAGCAAATACCAGGATAGGTTCCAGATACACTAAGCTTGAAACATAAACCCTTCTCCCTGTTTGAAGGTCTCTGTAGAAGAGCTTCGAAATCTGGATGGAATAGGGAGACGTAAATGGTGATTTTGTTAAGGCAGCTGAAGTCACCCTTGCTATACAGGTATCCTCTGCACCACACCAAAATGTTTAAAAGCATAACACAGGAAGTCTTTTCAAACGTATTGCATAAAGACCTGATTTCCATGCCTTTAAATCAAGACATGTAGGCATATGTGCTATGAAACAGGCTATTGTCCCTGGGAGATGGGATCTTGTGCAGAAGATAAGGAAAATTCAGGTAACCCAGGCAAAAGAATTAGCATATCCAAGGTCCAGTGTGCCCGGCCTAAAAGATGTGAAGAGGACATCAGTCATGAATATGGTTTGTTATTTGGAGGACTATAGTCCTAGAGCAGGACCCCATTACATTAGGTGTTGCACAAAAAAGAAGGTCCCTGCTTGAACTCAGGTGGAGAGAGTTTATTGACTGCTAGTTGTTCTGGTAACCATTTCTGAGGGAGGTCAGCACGGAGCAAAGATGTAGACTTCCAGCCTCTGGAGGGCAAGTCCTCTCGCCACTGAGCTGCTACAGCACAGATAGTTGCAATTCAAGCTTCCCCCCATACCCTGCCCAGTGCTCATGCCCCTCAGTCCTCAGCTGGAGGAGGAGAGGAGTTTGAGGTCTGCGGCCCATCGAATCCTTGGCCCCTCTGCTGAGACTGCCAGCAAGTGGGCCAGTTGCAGCAACTGTTGTTCTAACACAAACATCTTGTTTTAGAGCCAAATTTTCAGAAGGGGCTTGTGGTTCCAGGTGCCTTGGTTTGGAGCCTGGTTTTTAGAGGTGCTGAGCACCTTCAACTCCCACTGAATTTAACATGAGTGATAGTCACCCAGCTCTTAGAAAACCAGGCCAAAGCTGGGCACCCAAACATGGAAGCCCCCCAAATCAGAGCTAGTACTGAAAAATGCAGCCTTGCTCTTTATACTAGAGATGGGCCGAAAGCAACTCCCACCCACCGAGGGCTGACCTTTGAGGAAAGCTGATTTGATGTCAAGCAGAAGAGAAGCTTGAAGAAGTTGGATTGAGGGAACCTGGATGGTTGTGCCCTTCTATGTGCCTAGACTTGGTAGTGTAGGGATGACTAAGAAACAGTGAAGTGAGTTAAATGTACAATGAACAGACACTGCCCTATAATGAGCTGTGGCCATAGGGACCAAGAAAGAGCTATTACAATGTTTCATCCTAGGTTACTGGGAGCTGCTTAAATCAAGGCACTGACACACCAGAATACATGAGTTTTATCGTCCATTTCTGTGCTATGCAGGTATCCACACATCATTCACTAGACTCTCAAAGTCCTGTCCCTGCATGCACGGGGTACAGAGTAAATCCAGCATGGATTCTCTGTAGATGGCTCCAATGAAGCTTTGCAAGATCAGATGCATTTGTATTATTCTTGCCAACTGCTATTTCCTCCTCTCCAGCAAGTGGGGGAGGTTCTCTTTAGAATGGATACCGATGGGTGTCTCAATCCACTCTCCAAAATTGCACACACACCTTTGTATGCACACAACCCTGTTCTGTATGCACACACGCACACACACACACCTGGCTTGCACACTTTGGGACACATAAAAAGGAGTACTTGTGGCACCTTAGAGACTAACCAATTTATTTGAGCATAAGCTTTCGTGAGCTACAGCTCACTTCATCTGTAGCTCACGAAAGCTTATGCTCAAATAAATTGGTTAGTCTCTAAGGTGCCACAAGTCCTCCTTTTCTTTTTGCGGATACAGACTAACACGGCTACTGCTCTGAAATTTGGGACACATGGGGCTGCATCTCTTTGCCCAGCCCCAGATTTGCAATCCGAATCTGCACAAAGAGCACCATGGAAAAAATTCAAAAACTACCCACAATATATATTCACTAATAAAAAGCAAACAAAAAATACCAAGCAACTGAACAAAAACGAGTGGAAATAAAGGAAAGTTATCGCGGCCGCTGTGTTTTCCAAGGTGCTATTTCAACAGAGAGGGGGAGGTGCACCAACACAGCAGTTCAGCCCTCTGGCCTGCAGAAGAACGGCTAGCACACAAACAGCAATGGGAACTGGGATAATTATACCTTTTGTCTTCACCTGCCACGCAGCGCGCATCGACTCAGCCAGCTTGTTGGGTTATGCTCGATCGCGGTCTGTCCATCTCAGCGTATGGGGTTTTATTCCCTAACACGTGTGATGCCAGAGGAGGGTTTCTTTGGAATAACCAGCAGAATTGTCATCTCAGTTTCTTTTCGAAGAACAAACTCTATAGGTTTGTTTGGGTTTTTTTAATCAGTGTTCTCAAAGTTGAGTGGATTTAGGGCTCATAAAAGGAGGTGAGGATATTTGTGTTCCAGCAGCCCCAACCAAAAATTGCCCTGGCGCTCGGCATTGTACAACCACACCACAAGAGAGTCTTAAGAGTTTACGAAGGGTGGGAGGGGAAACTGAGGCATAAATCGGCATAGTGATTTGCCGAAGGTGACACAATAGGACAGTGGCAGAGCCAGGCCTAGAGCCCATAGCTCCTGGCTCTCAGCACAGTGTTCTAGTCAGTAGTTCAGAATAGAGGTACAAGTAATGCCACCTAGCTCTGCCAATGCATCGCAGCAGCATCCCCTGCTATTCCAGACCTGGGCACCCACCCAGCTCTTCCAATAGCTTTAAATACCACCCTACAGCACCCCCCAGCTACTCCTGTGCCAGGCCCCTGATGAGCAGTTGGGAGGGATAGAAAGAGTTACACAAAATACTTACAAATAATAGATTTATTATAAATGCTGTCAGATTTCTCCTCTACCCAAATATGCAAATGCCCAGCTCTCAAAGGAGCCCAGTGTCTATGGCCCAGTGACTTCATTCACAATGGAAGAGTCATTCAACTCTACACCCTTATTTTTAGGAGGTCATAGTGTCCCTTTGTTTGCCTGACTGCATAGGAGTCAGCCAGTATATCACACAGAGCTCCAAATAGCCCCATAATTTCAGTCCTTTGCTTCGGAGTGGGGTTTATTTCTTAAAACAGCCCAACATAAATCGAACACATAGAGCAGGTCCTTTCTCTTAAGGCAGGGCCTCCTACAAACACCTACCTATTTCCTGCCCGTGTTGCTCTCTAACCAAGTTGATTGCTGGCTGTTTTATCTGACTCAACCTTCAGGTCACCTGATCCTCATTCATCTTTTCCTTGGCTTCAGACCCATCATCTGGGAAGCAGCTGATTAGTCCCAGGGAAGGCTAAACTCAACTCCCTTAAAGGGCGATCCCACACTGTGACACTGATGTTCAATAAAACAGACTTCAACTTTACAGTCCTAATCAAGCTTGCATCACTTGGGATCATTAATGATCCTTTAACACTTTTCAAGTGAGCCAGGGGTATCCTCTCTAGGGACTCGGTCAATATCCAGTTAATCTAATCCTCCCCCCAAACACACACACTTCATCACCACCTGCAGTTTCAATTAAAGACGATGTCACAGTTCCAGGGTTTACTGCATCTTTGACACCACCCCCGCATCTTCCTTGAGGGCGCCTGCTTAAGATTTTAGGCTTCCCAGCCTTCACCTACCTCTCTTGGGACAGAAACCTGCAATTCTCTCTCTCCAGTCCAGAGGCTGAGGTTTGCAGACCCTCTGCATCGCACTGTGATTTCTCTAGCAGGTCTGACCAGGGTCCAGCACCTGTGGTTGACTCTTTCTCCAGGAGTTATAACAGTGTGCACTAGTTACCAGCCGGCGTTCACAAACAAAACTGCATTTCTTCTTCAGGCAAAAACATTACATACAAAATGAATAATCAAAGAATCTATACGCATGCTACAAGCTTACCAGAGGTCACCCCAACTCCAACACAGAGCTCTGGTAGATATCAGTCTTTCAAACCCCACAGCTGGGTTTGTCCCCTTGGTTACAAGTTCATGTCAGTTTTTATACCAGTAACCAGACACCAATTGGACAGTTCAGCTGTTCCTTTATACAACTTGGGCCTTTAACCTCCAATCTCTAGGAACAGTCATGGACCCTCCCCTTAGGGCATAGCCTTAATAGGATGGGTTTTTTGCATAAAAGGTATTCCCCAGGAAATCCACTTGGGGCAATAAAAGTTAAAAGTCCATGCACCTCTGCCACATTTCAGTGTAGTTGTCTGAACTCCTGGCTCTTCCCAGGTCTCATGTTGGTCACAGGCTGTCTTCTTCACCTCCTGTCCTAAACAAAAACAACAAGGAGTCCGGGGGCACCTTAAAGACTAACAGATTTAATTTGGCCATAAGTTTTTGTGGGTAAAAATTCCACTTCTTCAGATGCATGGAGTGAAAATTACAGATAAAGACATAACTATATACTGTCACATGAAGAGAAGGGAGTTACCTTACAAGTGGAGAACCCAGTGTTGACAAGGCCAATTCAGTCAGGGTGGATGTGGGCCACTCCCAGTAACTGATGAGGAGCTGTCAATACCAAATGAGGGAAAATTGCTTTTGTAGTGAGCCAGCCACTCCCAGTCCCTATTCAAGCCCAAATTAATGGTGTGAAGTTTGCAAACGAATTGTAGCTCTGCAGTTTCTCTTTGAAGTCTGTTTTTGAAGTTTTTTCGTTGCAGGATGGCCACTTTTAAATCTGTTATAGAATGTCCAGGGAGATTGAAGTGTTCTCCTACTGGCTTTTGTATGTTACCATTCCTGATCTCTGATTCGTGTCCATTTATCCTTTTACGTAGAGACTGTCCGATTTGACCAACGTACATGGCAGAGGGGAATTGCTGGCACATGACGGCATGTATCACATTAGTAGATGTGCAGGTGAATGAGCCCCTGATGGTGTGGCTGGGTCCTATGATGGTGTCGTTAGAGTAGATATGGGGACAGAGTACGCAACAGGGTTTGTTACAGGATTAGTTCTTGGGTTAGTGTTTCTGTGGTGTGGTGTGTAGTTGCTGGTGAGTATTTGCTTCAGGTTGGGGGCCTGTCTGTAAGCGAGGACTGGCCTGCCTCCCAAGGTCTTTGACAGTGAGGGATCGTTTTCCAGAATAGGTTGTCGATCGTTGAAGATGTGCTGGAGAGGTTTTAGCCGGGGGCTATACGTGATGGCTAGTGGCGTTCTGTTATTTTCCTTGTTGGGCCTGTCCTGTAGTAGGTGACTTCTGGGTACCCATCTCGCTCTGCTTCCTCACTTCCCCAGAGGGGTACTGTAGTTGTAAGAATGCTTGATACAGATCTTGTAGGTGTCTGTCTCGGTCTGTCCTAAACAGTCGTTGCTGCTTTGTTGTACACGGATAAGCGGGTGCCACCGCAGAGTGATTCTGGTTTGTGAAATGATTCTTGCCTGCATACAAGGCTTGATGTGCTCTTCGTGTGGCAGTGGGACCCTGGTAGTACATCTGCTTGAGTTTGGGGACGTATCAACGTTCTTTTCCATATGGAGCCCCACTGCCACCGAACCAACCCAGAAGGGACAGGATCAGCCTGGCCAGAAGATGCACTGAGGCAGGGCCAGCGTTTGCTTGCAAATGAAAACCAACTCTGGCCCCAGCTTGCGAAGTGTTTTGGGATCCTCCAGGAGGAAAACGACTTTGGAAATCTAGGATACTCGGTTGTTGTTATTGTTATTAATCTGTTGGAGCACGTGCCAAATTGGCACCCTCGTGAAATTGGAGCATCTGGAGGACAAGATAAACCACAGTTGCTTTGATGCTGTCAATGAATGCAGCTTCCACCTTTAGCTGATTTCATCTAATGTGATAACACTCATAATAATAAATATTGTTAAAAATAAAAATCTCTCTAGGGATTTGAAATCTTGGGCACAGGTGTTCAGACTGCACAGCGCGTGGTAATTGGGTGACTCATTCATTAAAGAAAATGCAATTTAAATTCTATTACATTTTTAAAACCACAATGCTTCATTTTTCACTTTAGCACCAGCATTAGCTAGACTCCCTCTGTGTTTAGCAGCAGGATTTTTACAGTGGTGGCCCCATGATACAGGCCTCCCCTCATCTGAACTCCTCTGGGGGGTTGAAATCCAAACTTGGAGCTGCAGTTTGCAAATCAGAGGCCTCTCCAATTTTTCTCAATATCCACATTTTTAAAAGAAAGATATTGGGAAAAACTGGAGAGGGTGTAGGAAAGGGTGGCAAAAATGGATTAAAGACTGGGGAAAAAAATGCATAACAGTGAGACACTTAAGGAGCTCAAGTGAGCTGTAGTTCACGAAAGCTTATGCTCAAATAAATTGGTTAGTCTCTAAGGTGCCACAAGTACTCCTTTTCTTTATCAAAAAGAAGATTAAGAGGTGACTATTACTGTGTATACGTACTTTCATGGGACGAAAACACTAGGGCTTTTAAGCTCGTGGAGAAAGGAATCAATACTGGCTAGAAGTTAAAGGCAGACAAATTCCAATTAGAAACAAGGCACAGATTTTTAACAGCAAGGTTGATCAACACAGATTATTGGGCTCAACACAGGGCTAGCTGGGTGACATTCCAAACCTATGATACATGCAAATCCCCTCCTGGCTTTAAAAGCTTTGAAAATGGCCCCTGGATTGATCCTGGGAAGCACAATCCCAGAGCTAAACACTCTGGATCACTCAGGCATTTGAAATATTGATCTGAATTGGGGGCGGAGGGTGAGAAAACCTGGATTTGTGCTGGAAATGGCCCAACTTGATGATCACTTTAGATAAGCTATTACCAGCAGGAGAGTGGGGTGGGAGGAGGTATTGTTTCATGGTCTCTGTGTATATAATGTCTTCTGCAGTTTCCACAGTATGCATCCGATGAAGTGAGCTGTAGCTCACGAAAGCTCATGCTCAAATAAATTGGTTAGTCTCTAAGGTGCCACAAGTACTCCTTTTCTTTTTGATCTGAATTTTGCAATTTGAGCCCCTCATTAGGGATTTGTGGTACAAACACTAGGTAAGGTTGAACCCAAGTCTCTGAAATCAGGAAAAACTCAGTTAACTCCCTTCCCCTAACGCTCCGCTCCATTCTTTTATCATTTTCTTCTGCATTTGCAGATTCTAGGTGTGACTCAAAGAAGGACCATCAGCAGCACAATGGGAAAGACTGTCCTTTAAAGGTTCTTGCTACTAGCCCCAGTCCTGAAAAACCAAAAAAGTGATCTCCAGTCTTGGGTGTGCAGTTGCTGTGCCTGCAAAAAAACAAATCCACCTGAATTGGGTATTTAGGTGCTCTGAGCCCCGACTTGTGCAAATGCTTGTTTGCTGATGTGGTTAATGACTGCAGTTAATGAATACACACAAAGCTGCTTGTACACAGGTTTTAAGTGGCAATTTACTGGCTGGTTTGAAGCCATTTGAAAATTTGGCCCTCCAGCCAGCTCACGATTTAAGTCCACCCCTTCCAGGACAACAGATAGTCTGAAAGAAAATGGCCTTCGGCCCCAACTCTGGGCCCCATGGTCCTGGAGCCCTCTTGTCTCAGGGCTTTGAATATCGTTATCTCTTCCGCAGTAGCCTTCACGCCATAGTACCAGTGGCTGGTAGGGGAACCCAGGCCCACCCACTACACCGGGTTCCAGCCCAGGGACCCTATGACAGCAGCCAAGGGTTCCTCCATCCACCTTCTTGCTGCTGTTTCCCTGGGCTTCCTCTTACCCAGCCGCTCTCAGACTTTCTCCCCCACAATCTCTCTAGGTTAACCTATCCCAGGGCTGGGACTCTCGGACCCTCCCTTGGAATCCCCTAACAGACTCAACCCATGCAATAGAAACATACTCCCACATCTGCCCTCTTTGGGCTTGACCTCTCAGTTCTTCCTGCTCTGCTTCTCACTGAATGCCAGTTCTTGCCCTTCTGTCAGGACTTCCCACCAGACCCTGCTCTACTCCGGTGGCTGCTCTGTCTCCCCCCCTGGCCTCCTGCCAGACTCCTCACAGATTCATAGATTTTAAGGCCAGAAGAGACCACCATGATCATTAGTCTGACCTCCTGCACATTGCTGGCCACAGAACCTCACCCACCCACTCCTGTAACACACCCCTAACCTCTGTCTGAGTTACTGAAGTCCTCAAACCGTGGTTTAAAGACCTCAAGTTACAGAGAATCCACCATTTACACTACTTTAAACCTGCAAGTGACCCATGCCCCATGCTGCAGAGGAAGGCAAAAAACCCTCAGGGTCTCTGCCAATCTGCCCTGAGGGAAAATTGCTTCCTGATGCCAAATATGATGATTAGTTAGAGCATGTGGGCAAGACCCACCAGGCAGATACCCAGGAAATAATTCTCTGTAATAACTCAGAGTCCTCCCCATCTAGTGTCCCTTCTCCAGCAGTTGGGGATTTTTGCTACAGGTAGCTGCAGAGCGGCTATACACCATCGTAGGCAGTCCCATCATCTCATCCGCTCCACAAACTTATCAAGCTCAGTCTTGAAGCCAGTTTGTTTTTTTGCCCCCACTGCTCCCCTTGGGAAGCTGCTCCAGAACTTCGCTCCTCTGATGGTTAGAAACCTTCATCTGATTTCAAGCCTAAACTTGTTGATGGCCAGCACTTCCTCTGCCCCATGTCTGACTACGCTAATCCCAGAAAGTGACTGCAGAGTTCCTCATTGTCTGCCTGCTGTCCCCTTCTGTTCTCAACTTCCTCTGTGCACCGTCCTCTACCAGCCGGACTTCATCCTCTGCTAAGCCTTGCCCACTCTCCAGGAGTGGCGTGGTGTGTTAATTGGCCTCTCAGGCCCACATTGTCCCCCTGAGAGCCCATATGGGGTACACACCTTCACACTCTCAGGCACTTTGCAGAGCCCAGTGAATGGAGTTATATCGGTGGAAGTGATGTCAGAACCAAGGCCCAGATCAGTTTTGGAAGGTTGTCAGTCAGGACTTCGACTGTCCTGTGCTGTACCTGAACCTCCTGGCATACAGTTGCCTCGCACCAAAGGCGGTGGCTGTCTGTGCATGGTCACAAAATCCAACTAACTTGTGTCCACTCTTGCTCTTGAGTCCTTCTGCCTCTCGATATGACTCTGTATGACGGCCCTGGGGCAGTGCAGAGTTTCTGGAAAGGAGGCCAATGGAAAAGAGGCAGGTTGGGTTTTTCTTTGACTGTCGACTCATCATGCGCCCGCTGATGTCTGCGGTCTCGCAGGCAGGCAGGTCTGATGGAGGAAATGGCTGCCCAGCACAATCTGGAAGCTGCACCCACTTTGGTCCAGTGCCTTTGCTCTCTGAATGGAATTCAGGCAGCTTCCTGGCGCCAAAAGGCCTGGCAGGAGCTTTGTTGTTTTGCCTCCGTGTCACACTGCCAGGATGGGAAGGAGAAAAACAACTCGCATCAGCTCCCCACTCCCTAGCAGGTCCAGGTGGGTAATAGACAAGATGCCCCTGGAAACAGACAGAACAAGAGCCATCAAAAAGCTCTCAGCCTAAACTTGGCAGCCATCCTCGCTTGAGAGACACAACCACCGAGCCAGGAGATGGAGCAGCTCACCAGCACGGGGCCTTCTGAATGGCTGCCGAATATTCCAAAGGGGTAAATTAAATACATTCATCTCAGTGAAAGTCACAATTGAAACGTTTTCACTCCACACAGAAGTTTCCGACAATCAACTTAATTTACTTCAATAATAAATGAAAAGGAATTTTCCTTTACAATAGCAATCAGGGATGAGCTGCCGTGTGTCTGTGGGTCCCCCCACCATGTTGTTTTTTTAAAGCAAACACCATTCGACTCATTCTCTTTAAATAAAGTGATTCCTTTATCTATTATTCATTTGAAATACAGAAAGAGAATGGCAGAGCGTGTAGAACCGTGTCGTTTATTTCTCACTGCTCTGGGGCGGATTCAAATAAAAAAGCAAAATACTTTCTCTTTAAAGATTTGGTATGCATGGCATTTCTATCTCGGAGTTTCAGACTGTTGCCCATCACCGTGGTATCTGAGCAGAATCCTTTTCTGCTCTTAAGCTTTTTTAATTTGGTTGGCAAGCCTTGAAGAATGCCAGCAGATTAACGGCTAGCAGTTCTGTTTGGTGTATCTGTGTAATACCCTCATTTAGCCCATTCTTGTCGGGCCCCTGCGTGGATTCTCAGTATATTCCATTTCATGTTTTAAGCTGATGATCCTGGCATAGCCATGAAATAGACGTGACCAAAAATCCAAGAGAAACTCCAGTCTTTGCCACATGACTTCTCTTGGGGGATAAGCAATTCAGTTTGGAGAAACACTCAAAGCGGATGCTCTCAGGGATGCAAATTGCACAAGAACAGGTATTTGCATAAGACTTCTCCTTCTTTAGATATAGCCCAGCAGCAACTAAGCAGAGCTCCCGAGTCCAAACAGCCCTGAACTTCCGGATCCAAGCTTTAGGGTCATCGCTGTTTTTAGAACTCAGGCCAGCAGGGATTTTTAATTTCCTGCTGGCTTCATTCCCAAGCACTTCTGCCACACAGCAACTCTGCATCAGAGCAGGAAACCAGCTGAAAGGTCCTCTGCACCTTTCCCTCTACTCCAACCCCAGCTGCAACAGCCTCTAATGTGCTGTGCTCCCCACACGATCAAGCTCATCTAAAATAAGGATAAACCTAAATCTTCACCCAAACTTGACAAACATTTATAAAAAAACTGAAACCATTCGGTTAACATGTGTTGTTGCTGCGCTTTTTTAAACCATACATCGTTTCATCAGTAGACAGAGGTGAAAGTAAGCCGGTACAGCGTACCGGTAAGAGCCTGTGCCTTGTACCGGGACCGGCTTTCCCAGACGGCAATTTAAAGCCCTGGGGTAGTGGCGGCAGGGCTCCAGTGGGGATTTAAAGGGCCCCGGAGCTCCAGCTGCTGCTACCGCCCTGGCCCTTTAAATCCCTGCCAGAGCCCCGCAGCTGCTACCCCAGGGCTCGGGCAGCAGGGCTCAGGCAGGGATTTAAAGGCCCGGGGCTCTGGCAGCTGCTACCACAGTGGAGTCCCAGGCCCTTTAAAGCTCTGCCAGAGCCCCGGGGTAGTGGTGGCAGCCAGGAGCCCCCAGGGCTCCTCAGTGATTTAAAGGGCCCAGGGCTCCGCTGTGGTAGTGGCAGCTGGAGCCCTGGGCCCTTTAAATCACCCCCAAGCCCCGGGGCTCCCAGCCGCCTCTGCAGCTGGTAGCTCAGGGGTGATTTAAAGGGCCCCGGGCTCCCAGCCACCACTACCGCAGCTGGAGCCCCGGGCCCTTTAAATCAAGATTTAAAGGGCCTGGGGATTTAAGGCCCTGCCTCTTCTGGTTAAGGCCACGCCTCTTCCGGTTGAGGCCACGCCCCCTGTTCAGGACTCCGGCGTACCGGTAAGTCCTCTAACTTATTTTCACCCCTGTCAGTAGCGCTCTATATGCTTTACAAAGGAGCTAAGTTAGCCTTATCCCCATTTTACAGATGGGGAAACTGAGGCACAGACCAGGGACAGGACTTGCCCAAGGTCACCCAGCAGGCCAGTGGCAGAGTGAGGAATAGAACGTAGGTCTTCAGAGTATTAATGCAGTGCATGATCTTCTAGGCCACGCATAAGCCTCAAGTACCCTGGTGCCACGAAAGTCCTCAATTCTGCACCCCAGCAACCACGCAGGCCCTCAATAGGGCACTGTGTGGCTTCAGGAACCTGCCTCCATGGATGGTATTCCAAGATCAAGGCCTCTGATTGGCATCAGAGTGCAGAATAACAGTCCAAGACACCAGAGAAGCTGGAGCACATCTGGAACAGCCTTTCAACCCTCCCAAAACTCTGGGGTGCTCAGATCTTGGGCTTCTGCTGAAGTGCCCTGTAAAGGAATAACCCTTGTAAATTCTGCATCCCCCCCACAACCCCAATGAATATCAGGTGAAATGTCAAATAAATACCCATGATGGTCAGCCCACTGGTCCTGTGTGACTAGCTCGAACTCAGCAATGTATATGCTCCAGTAGGGTGGTGTTTTAGTAACTGATGAAAATAGAACGGCTTTTGTAACCTATAGAATGGGTTTGATCAAGAAATAAGTAGAAATTAGGTTCTGGCTTAAGTTAGCATGTGTGATAGGGAGTGTGGGAAACAGAAGTTGCTAGTGGGAGAAAGTTACGGACAAGCGGGAGACAGTACCGTGGGAAACTGAAGTCAGCAAGGACATGACCCAAGATTACGTTGCCATTCTGCTTTGGTTATAACTGCTTTGAGCAAGGTTTTTAAGAATTTTCGAGAGGTTTATTAACATCTACACGGATGGTATGAGAAGGACTTTGGTGCAGATATTAATTTCAATAATGTGTAATGTAAAGAGGTGGCGGAAATAGAATTATAAGGGGCCGTTTAATGTTAATTAGTATTATAATAGTAGCTGCCTTGCTAAATTTCAGGAGATCTTCAATTAACATCCAAAGGGTACCGCTAGGTTCCACAATTATAAGGCTGTACTTCACTCTGGTGTCAGTGGACTGATTACCCATTGATATGCTCCTTGAGTATAAGCATAACTGTAGTATCATGTAAGCAGTCATTGCATGCCTGTTTGCTTAACTGATCATTTTCCTTTTGATTAATGTTTGGTTGTAGCATTCGAAGTGTCACCTAGTGGTCCTCTGCTAAATAATTTTATTGTAACTGGCCTAGCATCTCGAACCTGAAAACTAAGGTGGGTTTCATTGCACTGTAACGGTGCGGGACTCATCCCTGCAGCGCCTCCTGCTGGTCGTCTCAGGAATTAGCTCACCAGCCATCAGAGCACCCTCTGCAGGCCGATGTCCCGCTTGCCGCTGGCCCCTGGATCCCTCCCGGACCCCTGTGCCCCTTTCCTCAGGGAGCTGCCCCTTTCCAGTGCCCTGCAGTCTCGCTGGGTCTCCCCTCTCCGGGGAACCCCCAAACCCCTATCCCCACCTTGCCTCAGTATATGGGTACTGCCAGTCGCCATCTAGCCCCCGTTCCTTGGGGCGGACTGCAGTATAATTGCCACTCATCACTGGCAAGGAGGGTTTGGACCTGCTGCCTCCGCCTACCCTTGGGCTGCCCCCTGGAACCCCACTACTTATTTGGCCTTACACTAAGCCTGCAGCCTGGGGGGTTTCCGGGCCGGAGCTCCCCAGCTCCTCTAGCCTTCCCCCAGCCCTGCTCCAGTCTAGGTATCCTACTCAGCTCGCAGCAGTCTCTATGCTCCTGGCCCACTGCCTTCTTAAAAGGGCCAGCTGGGCCCTCATTGGGGCATGGCCCCAGCTGTGCCTTTTTCCCCAATAAGCCTGGGCTGCTTGCCCCAGCCACAGCCATCCCCTGCGCTTCAGGGCAGGAGCAGGTGACCACCCCGCTACATGCGCCCTTAGCTTTAACAACTTACTATTAATTGGGAACTTTCCAACATAAAGGTTACACTTTGCCAACGTAGAATGGGCTCCGGTATTGGCATGGATCCACTCATCCTACCCATGTCCCTGGGGTGGGGAATCCCAATCTGGCTGCTAAATCTGCAAGGGGGCAACAGAATTAGCTGCTTTCTTTGCCTGAAAATTCCAGGCTGCTGCATTCTCAGCATCTCCGAGCACGTTGCAGCCCTTCCATCACGTTGCTTAATGCACTATTGGAATGTGCTCAGATACTACAGTGACGAGCCTGGTACAAAAACCTATAGAAAAATGAGAAGAGATGAGAAAATCGGTGTCTTATCCATTTTGCATGTCATCTTGCAGGATGACTGCTGGTTCCTAATTAGGTTTGTGTCTTAGGTGGCCTCATTCTGCGCATGTTGGCATATTTCATGCTGTCTCCTGTGGCCTTAGTGAAATGAATCCAGCTCTTTGCTAGTGTCTTTTTTTTTTGTTAATTGCAGCTATTTCAGAGGCACAATGGACGGCTTTTTATTTTCCTTGCTTTGTCTGGTAGCAGGTGGATCCCATTATGTACATGCTGGATACACCAGCAGAACAGTCTCTTCGCTACGCTTATGCGGCAACCGAATCCGTGACAAATGAAAGGTGCCGAATGCAAGCAGGGAGAGAGGCAAGCCTGAAAAGTGAAGCGGTTTGGTTCAGAGGTAAAGCCTCCAAACCTCAGTGGTCTGCCAGGGGCTACTCCCACATTTTCCACAGTAAGAACCACAGCTTAAAAGAGAGATTGTCTCGTGGATACCTCCCCTTGCAATCCCCAGCCCAGGGATCCCACTTCCCCTCCCATCTGCAATTGGATATCATACCTGTGGCAGCCAGAGTGACAGTTTACAGGGATGGGAACTTATTGAAGGTATACTTGTCACACAATTAGCCAGTGGAACTCCTTGCCACAAGGAATGGTGGAGCCCAAGAGATTGGTAGGATTCGAAACCAGGATTGGGCATCACTCAACCCACTAACTTGTGTGAAAATGGCAAATGGTTTGGTCTTCCACAGGATTTTACCTCAAGTTAAGAGCACGCTTTTTAAGTGTGGATGAGACCCCAAAGTTGCTGGGCTGACAGCGCTGGTGCACGCAATGCTTCTCCCCCAAACAGATACACCCAGTGCAAGCTCCCCTCTTCCAACCATCTCCCACCGCTGTGCCCCAGTGATGCCAGAAGGAACCATCTCTAGGTGAATGACGGTAGTTGTTTCTCTTGTCAGTCCTTGGCTTCCACCAGCAAGCGAGCCAGCTAATGCTGGATGTACCCTGGGTATGGCCCCATTAGACAGGAAAAGAGATGAGTCTGACAAAGCATTTCACACAGACCAGCAATCAGCCTTCAGCTAGCAAAGTCTTTGGGCCATGGCTCACCCGGGCCACACTGGAATGGCTGGTGATTTGGAGTTGAAATCCCCAACCCTGCAGCCATCCCATCCCTTTGACTGGGGGCTCACTCGATTGGTTCGATCCGGGGCCTGGGTTGCATTTGAAAGACCTCTGTCTTCCCTCCACCCCCAGTAGGAGGCAGAGCAATGAAGGGAAACTCATCAGTAGAGCCACTGTTCTGGGGGCTTCAGAGTAACAGCGCTAGTGATATTGTCCTCTAGGGAATAAGTGAAGCACTGGCATTGAGTGGAAAAGTCATCCAGCTTGTACCCAAGGATGCAAATGGATGGAAAGGGAATGCAAGGCTCCCACCAACATCGCTGGCTCCTTGCTTTCCCCCCTTGTCCCCTGGAAGTCTTTCTCCTTTCTTTCATTCTCTTCCACATTCCTCCATTCTTCTGAGCCCCCGCTTCCTTCTGTCCCCATTTCTGACTCCCTCTTTCTGGCTTCCTTTCTCCGCACCTCGCTGTTTGCATCTCACAGCACGTCGCATACTAATCTATGCATGGGAACTGTAACTCAGCTATTGACCAGTGTTTGCGGGCTTTCTGTAAACTTGGTTGTAAAGGTTTCATTAGCCTGCCTCACAGTCATTACATCAAGTAATGGAAAACATCCATCTTCTTCTGCTCCTCTGTGGCATCCAATGGCAATCGCTCTGAAGAGCGTTAATCAAGCTATGAAAATCATTGGCACCTTGTTCCTTGTTCCTTTATTATGAGGAACTGTTCACAGCCTGGCTTGGGATCAGAGGCCCCAGAGGCTGGGAAGGCAATGACACCTGGGGAGCGAATCTATTCTCTAGCTAATGAGAGCACGTCACTCTTGTTTCAGAGGTAGATGAGTGGTTTACACTGAACTGAGGAGTAAAAAGAACCATCAGGTCTAGTTCTCAACTGCCTTTACACCTGTGCATAATAGGTGTAAAATACTAACAGGTCAAGGGCCTGATTCCTCACCGTGTAACTCTATTTTCAGTGGGTTTACACAAGTGCAAAACTGGACCAGTTCAACGGTGAATCAGACCCCCAAACTTACACACGGGGCACAGAAATGGAGAAGTAGTCTCAAGTCTGGGCCCAATTCAGAGATCGCTACTGAGAACAAAAAGATGGTTCCAACCCCAAGGGACTTGCAATCTAAGTATAAAACAAGGGACAACAGGTGGATACAGACAGATGGGGGAGTACAAGGAAACAGTGAGACAATAAAAATTGCTTCCAAGGCTCTTTGGTGGCCTGCGTGAAATGCATTGGTGGTTAGAGCCCAATCTCCCCAGGGAAAGTTTACTGACCCTACGGGCATTTGCAGCAGTCCCGACAACTGTACACCTTTGCAGCGTTCCTTCCCATGTTATTTTAGCAGCTTCTCTCTCCCAGATTGTTAGAGTAAGAGATTAATGTTTTAATTACACTGTATGAAAGCTAAGAGGCTGAGCTTGCGGATGGTATATGATACCAGCTTCCAGCACCAGTGATTCTTGAGGGAGCACACACTAAAAATCAAGTTGGAATCCAAGTGGGGAATGAAAAAGTAAGATGGTAATCAGAATAATGTGATTTTAATGCCTGATATCTGACTGCCAGCTGGGGCCAGAAATTAAAGCTTTCGATTCTTTTTGAGCAGGGGATCCTGTCTTTCAAAGACTTTTAGAGCAGCCACTTCCATCCTGGGTGGTTCATGAGATCTCAGATCATAAAGCTACCAGAGGAGGCCTGAAACGGCCCTGGCATATGCCCACCTATAGATGTGAACCCACATGCTGCCACATATCCACTTTGAACCACGTGCACACATGCCTACACATTCACACTCATTGCCACTCCCTTTTCACTTGTCCTACGGCCTTCCTAGCTCGGTGGCACCAGACTCAGTGAAGACAGGCAGAAGGGAAGTCTGATTAGATTCCCCTGTCAGTTGAGCTCATGCAGCAGGAAAGCCAGGAGAGAGCACATCTAACCCAACCCTGTCACGTGCAGCGGCTCTGGCTCAGGCACCCGCCCAGGGCACCATGAACAGAGATCTATTCTGCTCCTTTTCGTTTAGTGCTAATTAGAGGTGCTAGTGGAAAGGCGCCAACGCTCTTGGAGTTTCGTGAGACAAATAATCAGGGCCACCATCTGCACGCAGGCTGCATAGTCGGTGTAGATTTGCTCTACAGTTTCCTCACCCTTCCTCTTTTTTCTTCCCTATTTCTTATTCTCCTTCCTTCTCCCCATCTCTCTCTCCCCTGCCTCCTTCTCCTTCCATTCTCTCTCCCTCCATTCTTCCTGCTTCCTTCCCTCCTGCTTAGAGAGAGATCAATGCGCTGGGAATGTTGACTAGGGAATTAAATCATGCCAGCCTGTCTCGCCAAAAGCCTCTCACTAATCAGCCTGGATGACTCCCTGTTTTCCCCTCTAGGCTAGACAGAGAACCTGCAATGAAATTGACCATACCTTTCCTGGGGTGCAGGCTTTTCTGGTGAATGGGGATCTGATCGGACCCGCCCTCCAACCCACTTTGACTGAGTCCTGCTCAGAAAGAGTAGAAATTGGTTCTCATCCAAAATCTGGGCAAGAAGAAAAATGAAAATAATCAATCTTGTATTTATTTATTTTGTGTGGAGCAGAACGTTCCAAACATTTAAGGGGTTAGGAAACGTCCAAATGTTTTGTTTTGACATATCTGAACAACAAGACCTTTCAGCACACCCGGATCAGTTGGTTGAACTGAATCAAAACGTTTCATTTCCGCTGAGTTTGACATTAATCTGTGTCCCCGAAAGCCACTGTGAGCTGTAATTTGAGAGCTTCATGCCCCCATTCTCCTCTGTAAGTAGGCATGGCAGAATTTGACTTTTTTTTAATATAATTTGATAGTTAATAATGCGTTTATTTTAAAGCATTTTTATTTTTATCAATTTAAGTTTTCAGAATTGTGCCAATTATAGGGTTTAAACTTTTTTTAAAATTTGTGTTGATTTAAACGTTCACAGTCATGGGAAATTGCGGGAGGGGTGGATCAGCGAAGAATTATTTAATGCCAGTAGATATTGAGATTCAAAAAGTTAAAGCTTTATAACTGTTAAAACACAAATTGTCAACATTGCATGTCAAAATATTCAAAGTAAATGCCCTTAAATCAAACTCTAATGAATTCTCAAGCAGCACTTTTCTTACTTTGCCGATCTGAGTTTTGATTATTATTGAGGGAAACACTTTCTCATCAATTTGTGTGCATGTGGTGAATTCAACAGTTACTGACATTTACAGATAAAAATCAAATCCTTTGAAGCCTAGCTATAAACCGTGTTCCACGGCTAGACTACATATCCCATGATGCAGTGTCAGGCCAACCAGCAGTGCATTATGGGAAATGTGGTCCCGACGAAAATGGGGCGTGAGACACCTGCACTACACTTTCCACGATAGCAGCTCAGGCTGACACCGATTAAGACTGAATGGAGCCGAAATTAAATAAAATATTTTGATTTGATTTGACAAAATGAAAGGTTTTCCATCTGGTTGACCTGACTCTAAACAAAATATTTAATTTTGGCTTTCCTGATTTTCAATTTTGCTGAACCCGCATTTTTCATTAAAAAAGAAAAAGAAAAGAAAAGAAAGGCAGGAAACTCCCAACAGCTCAACTCCTAGTACATCAGAGGGGCAAATGAGACATTACCCCATTGGGAAAGGGACAGAGACAATACAGAAGATATGACAGTGGTATTCTACAAACCAGAGCGACAGCAGCCCTGTCCTCACCTTGGACCACTGCATTCACATTTCGTTGCAATGGAAGCAGAAAAGCTCCAGTGAAGGGTGTTGACAACGATTCAAGTCTTCAGATTGGGGAAGGGTAGATTCCATGGCACACTTTAGTTGGGTCATGAATGGTAATGGCCAGCCAGCTGTTTGCCTTTACCATAATACAAGGCAGGGACACAATGCACAAGCAATGTCCAGTGGGAGCACGGAGGCAAGACAGGATATGAGCTGAGCAAAAATGTGTGTGTGGGTACATATGCCCACACAAACTCCTTTACTCAGGTGTCTCTCTTGAACTGGGCCCAAAGAAAGCAAACCAGCATTATCATAGATCACTGTAGCCAAAAATACAGGAGTCTTTCCAGGAGCCCTAGAGTTTACTGGCATCAACTTTTTAAACATAAACAAATGTATTAGAAAAGAAGAGCTCTACTAACCTGGTGCTACAAAGGAGAAAATAGAAAGAAAGAAAGAATAATCAAGGAAAAGACTTACTAGGCTAAATTAATCCCTTGTGTAAATCAGCCAGGGGTAAGGATTTTGAACACCACCGACTAGTATGCATCTGATGAAGTGAGCTGTAGCTCACGAAAGCTCATGCTCAAATAAATTGGTTAGTCTCTAAGGTGCCACAAGTCCTCCTTTTCTTTTTGCGACTAGTTTCAGTGAGTCTAAATATTTTGGTGTGACCCAGGAAGCCTAGAGAGTATTTAAATTGGTGGAATTCGCACTTCCTTCCAGCCACCTGAATATGCATGTTACATCAATTCAGATTCTTTAACTGCACATCTGCTCATCATCATGTAGCTTACACTCCCCCTTGTAGCTCCCCCTTCTAAATTAGGCTCACTGAGCCTGGCTGACTGGAGCAGGGGATGGAAACAGGAGATTAACAAGAAATGAAACTCACATAAGAACCTAGAAGCAACCTCCCCTTCTCTGGCTCCTGAGTGTGTAAATTACGCTGACTCCAACTCCTTTACACATCAGTAAATAGGTGTAAAGGAAGGTACATGTAAGAGCAGCTGGCATAAATGACAGCAAGAGAAGAACGGGAGAACCTAATAAAGCCAGCCCTGAGCCACCCTCCCACACCCAACACATGCAAAAGGGAAAGGAGGAAAATTCTTGTCGTCTGATGTAGAATTAAGCCATGGAACTCACTGCAACAGGGTAACAGGATCCGCTTGGAATAAATCAATTGATGAATATTACACCCGTAAAATAAAACAAGCTACCAACCCTTCTGCTTCAGGGCAAACCCAAGCTAAGTGATCAGGAAAGAATCTCTTTCGGCCAGTGAGGCTCTGCCAGGGTTTCACAGCTTCAGCTGAGCTTCTGGTACCCTTCACTGTCAGAGCCGGGACAGCAGGGCACATTGCTCTGCTCTGACAGGAGAATTATTTGCTCCTGTGCTTTCAGTTGGCAGCATCTGTTTCCTTCTGTCCCAGCGTCACCCTGGCTCGGTGCCTAGATTCCGTGGCATTAGATCACCGCTGACAGGAGGTGCCCACCTCCTGGCTGCCCTGAGGAGATCACCCTGTGCATGCAGCGCCCCCGTGGCATGGCCAGGAACAGGAAGGGAAGCATTAGCATGGTCACCTCATCCACCTTGCTCAGGAGGCATTTGGATCGGTCACCGCACCTGACCTGCATCCTCCTCCTAATTAGCATCCTGGGTAATAAACGGCAGCCTTTTATTCATGGACAGGTGTGTGTCTTTGTCAGAGGTCCCTGCTTAAATCACCCGCACGGACTCCAGTAACGGTGGTAATGACACTCGGAGCTGGCTCCGGGCTGTAAAACGAATTTCCCTGATGTTTGTTCAATATTTCCATGAGAATTAAAACCATCTATTACAGGCTGCCGGATATGAGGGGCCCCTGGGTCAGAACCCAGGTTATAACTCACTCCAGGGGCTCAGCCGACGGCATGTTATACCAGTGCTGGGGGAGACGGCGCCAGCCTGCTGTTCACTGCAGGGCTAGCTACTGGGCTTAGAAACGAAGGCAGCATGGTATAATGGTCAGGACACTGGGCTGGGAGTCAGGTTCTAGCCTCTGCCCTACCAGCAGCTTGTTGTACAGCCATAGCCAAGCCACTGTGCCTCAATTTCCCTCTGCTGTGAAAGAGGGAGGTAATAACACTGACCTCTCTTGCTGAGAGCCTGGGCTGAATTAATTAATATTTGCACCGCTCCTTCAGCCAAAAGGAGCTCCGAGCAAGGCCAAGATGAGGGACACAAATAGATCCAAGATCAGGTGCGAGCTACCTTGAATGCATACCTGGGCTTCCGGGGCTGCCTGTGTGTCCGCAGGCTCGGTACCCCCTCTCCCTACACCACCATCTCCACCCAGTGGGGCTGGGGAGGGGTAGAGGCCATAGCAGGCTTAGGGGAGGGAGAGACTTTTTTGGACTGATCTACTGTGTTTAAGAATTCCTGGGTAGGAAGGGCTGAGCCAGAGAATGGAATTCCTGAACATCACCCTGGAACGTGGCTGGACTTGGCCAGCAGAGTGCCGGGCTATCGGGCGTGGCTGTGAGTGACACCAAGGGTGGTCTCGCTCTGTCGAACCCAGTGAGGGTCTCGTGATCCACTAGCTTCTTTCACATTTCTCCTTAAAGCTCCCCTCAGCGGGAATGCCTACGTAACCCTGAGCACAAGCCAGGCAGCCGGGGTGCTGTGAGCACTGCTTCCACATCTCACGCCTGTCATAAACCAACTCTCCGCTCCCTGGTGCGCCCCACCTTTGTTATAGCCTGCGAGGGTCTCTACCTCTCCCGGGCCCCATCAGGGGTGGGGATGGTGGTGTAGGGAGAGGAGGTCCCGAGTCTGCAGGGCACACCGACAGCATTGGAGGCCTGGAGAAATGCACTCAAGGCAGCTAGCACCTGATCTTGGATCCATTGGCCCTGTCCAGAGCTCCTTTTGGCCGGAGGATCTCAAAGTGCAGCGCAGATATTAACGGTCTTTCATTTCACATTTATACCACAAGCTCTTAGAGACAAGGGCTATCCTGGCACAATGGGGCCCCAATCCCTAGCTGGTGCTCTGTTATTATATTACTCTTTGTATTAGAATAGCACCTAGAGGTCCCAGACAAGGTCAAGCCCCCACTGCGCTAGGCGCTGTACATCTACGTAGTAAGAGAGAGCCCTTGCCCTGAAGTTCTCATAATAAAGAATATAGACAAAGGGTGGGAGGGGAAACTAAGGCACTGAGAGGGGCCATGACAGGCCTACAGTCCCACAGCATGTCTGTGGCAGCGCTTGGAATAGAATGGGGGTCTCCCAAGGGCCTTGAGCTATGAACCCAGGGCCGGAGATGTGGGTTCATGCAATTGCAGCCTTCGTGATGCACAGCAGCCCGGCCTTGCCCTGACTTCTGGCGGTCCGGAAATGTTGTTTTTGGAAAAATATTTATCCTGCTAATGAAACAGAGGCAGTGTCAGAGTCCCTGGAAGGTCAAAGCCACGATTGCTGCAATCAGCTCCCTTCACAGCACTCAATGAATAGGGCGCTGATTGCAGACGCCAGTCAGAGCACTCAATTTTGCCTGCCTATTTGGGAATTAAAATATAAAGGCACTTCCCCAGGCAGTGTATTTAGGGATGGTTTAGATAACGTGCCTCTTGTGGGCACAAGGCCAGATAGGAGAGGGGGTGGGGACACAAAAGTGGAATGTGTTTAACTAGTGGAGACGTGCAATATACCACTCTGGAAATGCACATCTTGGACGAGAAGCTAGAGGAGAGTCCAAGCTACACTGTTTGGATCCAGGTTCAAACTCCATGCTGGAAAGTTCAGGGACTTCTGGATCTGGGATTTTGATTCGAGTCCCATCTCTGCTTCTAAGGACTGAATTGCTTCCAGGGGCTGGGAGCCAAACTATGCGCTGCAGTTTGGATTCGATCGCCTGGTATTTTTAATTATTATTGGTATTTCCAACGTGTGTCTGCATCGTACACAAACACTGAGACAGTTGGATGATCAGCAGGCGAGAGGAGAAGTGAAAACAAACTAATCCAGCCCTGCGGAAGCCCAGATCCTAGAAGCCGCAATGCACAACTTTCTGAGCAATCTAGGGCTGTGCCTGGCAGAGGAAGCTGCTTAGCTAATGGACTAGCCATTTTCCAAGTTCCCTTGATGTCCATTTAAGTCACCAGAAGTAGAGAGAAGCTCAAGCTACAACGTCTGGATGCGGATTTCAAACACCCCAAGGTGCAGGAACGGTTCAGACCTGGGAGTGAGGGGCCCTGTGCAAAATGTGGGTTTGAGGGAGCTCAGATCCAGGTTCTGATCCAGACCCTTTCTCGAATCCCTGCAATAGGCTGCTGAAAAGTCACCACACGCACCTGGCGGGTCAGAGAGTGCCACGTTCAACACAGTAATGGCTAGGCTTGTACCAGGCTACAGGAGAGCCAGAGGACCAGATCCTGGCTAAGTCTAGAACTGACCAGAATTCAAAGAGGAGCTAAACTGAAATGCACTAGTGACTGCTGCTATATTGGCTGTCACACCAGGGATCACATTGGGGACCTCCAAGAGCTGCTACTGCTTGAGCTAAAGGCCTGTACCTGGGGCTATAACAGATTCATATCCCCCGACTGGGCACAGAAGGGGACCTGGAATACACACTAGCCAGTGAGTTACAAACCTGCTTTCCCCTCTCTCACGCCTTCCGCTCTTAGCAAGTAAGAGGTTCAGCAGGGCTGGTCATGAGACCTGGAAACTTTCCCTTCCAGCCTAGGCAGATAGAACCTACAGCTGATCAGGAGTCCCTGCGACCCGCCCAACTTTTGCAGAGAGGTGTCCACAACACACACATGCCCACCATGGTCACAGCTTGCTCCCCATGCCAGCAGTCCAAGCTCACAGAGTGACCGAATTTCCCCTGTGAACTGAAAGGGGGGTGGGGGACCATTGAGGAAACAGGGTGTTCCGTCTATCTAGGTAGATACCCCAGCACTTGTATGGCCCACCTCACCCTAGGATGTGGGCATCTTCCAGGCATCAATGAAATTTATCTTCACCACAGCCCTGTGGAGTAGGGGAATGTTGTCCCCTTTTAGAAACGGGAAGCTGAGTCACACAGAGAGCAGGGATCCTTGCCTAAGATCTCAGAGGGTCTCTGCAGCTGAGCTGAGCCTGGAACTGAACACCAAGGTCTCCTGCAGTCCTGTTCAGATCCCTATCCACTAGGCCATCCAACCACTGCTTAGCTAGCGCTCATCAACATCGTATCTGAGCATCAGGGGGGAAAGTGGCCTAAATAAAACAGAGCTCCTCATTCTCCAGTGTCGCAGCTCAGCACACGTTTAGCCTGAACTAAAATGCATTGTAGTCCGGCACTGAAGCCGCTTTAAAAAGGACCACAAATAAGATGCAAAGAAATAACCTTCCGATGCCACTTACGCTGATCCAGCTCATTCTAGTGCAGCTGGGTGGAGATCCCAGAGTCGGAGTTACGCAGGAGTGCGGCGGGGGTAATTTACTCTCCCTGCTTCCCTCGCAAACCAGATGGGAACTAGGAAAGCGAGCTCATTTTAGAACCAGAACAGGACCCTCATTCATGCCGGCTCTGACATTTGTCAAACCCCTTTCTTCACATCCCCTAAGATGCCGCATGCAAGACACGCTACCCGAAAAGGGAGAGAGAACACTGTCTCATTATTACTGATGAGAACAGGCAGGGGTTGTATCCCTGGCTTTGCCACTGATTCACTGTGTGGCCTTGGACAAACCGCTGCCCCCCTCCGTCCCCCCACCCTTGTGAATGGGGTAATAATCATCACCCACCTCACAAGGCTGCTGTAAAGCAGACTGAATCTGTGCTTGCACCTTTCTCCAAAGTCCTTGGGCAAAAGGTGCTATGGAAGCATCTTTGCTATTACCTCATAGTGCATCGAGGCCACCCTCCTTCTAAAGGAGAAGGCAACTCTCCCCCAGAGCCATGACCGCTCCCTGTGGCTGAAGAAAGGGGTGGAAATGGGCTTGTTTGCCGCAGAGGCACTTCCAGCCATGCCACTGTGAGGAAGGAAGGACCTGGGGCTGAGCCGAAGTCTCTCTCTGAGCAGGTAAAGATCACTGACCAGCCAAGTCAGGGAGCAGCCGAGGCATCAGCTCTGCCTCTGGATCTAGGGGGAGAATGGAGGGTCAGGGAATATGGGGGGGCTTGAGTGAAGTCAGAGTTTGATTGACATGGGGGGGGGTCCGCTGGTGGTGGCTCAGCACGCACATGGCGGATGAGCACAAAGAGGTGCTAAGGGAGCACCCGGAAAATGGGTGACATGAATTACGGGCTGACAGAAAAAGGCCCCGCTCAAGCTGAGATCCCTAAGGGCCAGCGCAGGGACAAAAGCCATCTTGTCACAACAAGCAACAATTGTGAATGACAGCAGGCACTTCCCTTCCCCTCCAGAACAATGGCCGCCTGTCATGGCAAGCCACAGAGCCTATTGTTGAGCTTGGTTACGACACCGCAAGAACATCTGCCTGGCCCTGACGAGTCAGGGCAGGGAGAGGAAGCTGCTTTTGCAGCTCGTAGGATGAGGCACTTTGGGTTTCCACCACATGGTTGGCTTTTGTCTCTTTTTTACTTCAAGGAACAGCAACGCTACCCACGGACACAGCCCCTTAAATTTAAGGGGAGCAGAGCAGAGGCGGGTAGCTATTTCTGCCTCTTTAGCCTGGATAGCCAATATTCAAGGCCATGCCCATCAGGCAGAGAAACAGATGATATGAGCCAGGTCTATTCTTTGGTGCAATTCTGTTTATTTACTATGACTGTACACAAAGTCCTATTCCCCTGGACACACAAGGAACAAGCAACTGCAGGCAGTTTCTGTGCTTGCTATTTCCAAGTTTGCGCCTCAAGTTAGTTCTGTGCCCAAGGAGCTGTGTCTCCCCGCTCCGTCTCACGGTCATGCTCACAACTACTTCTCTCACAGTCTGCTGGCTTTCTGCCTCTCACACATATATAGCTTGCCAAATAGGCTCCTATAGCCCATGTTTGCCACTAGTCCCAGAGAAACCACATGGTTTAGCCAAGCTCCGTGCCTTGGGTAGTAGACTCCTATTGTTTTCAGCTATCACTGCATAAAGGGGCATTTAATTGCTCCTTCCATTTAGCCTGAAAGAAGGATGTTTAGCATACCCATCCGCTTTACCTGCATCTGTGACTGTCTATAGATCAAAGACCCACTTGATGGCAGCCATTAACTCCTTCCAGCAGAACACTATTAGGGGAAACTGAGGCACAGAGTGGGGAACAGTCTTGCTTCTGGTAACTCCAAGTCAACTTCAGAATCTGGAACAGAACCCAGTTATTCTTAGTCCCTAAACAATAGAGACAACCCTACCTCCTAAATTCACCACAGCACAAGCTCGCCTCCGCTTAGATATTTGGTGGCAGGTTTTGAAAGAAGGAGCATATAGCCTGCCCTCAGAAATGTACCTGCACCCACGAAAAACTGAATTTAATTAGGGCAACAGTGTAAATAGGTGAGAGCTACCCCTTTGCACAGCAGACTGAATTCCATGGGCATACTCGCCCCTTTGCCTGAGCGCCCATCATGCTGTTGCCCTCCATATGCTTTATAAAAATATGTTTATACATGTGAATATGATGTAACTGGAATATGCTTTATGCAAAAAGTCTCTTGTAAGGTATTGTCACAAAGCTTATGATCTACTCAGCGTGTTCATCCTATTTGTATGTATGTATCATTCTTGTATCTAAAACTAGAAATTTGAAGCATTACTCTGAAGTCCTATTATAATTATGCAAACTATGGGCCATTAATGGTGGCTTGGAATCTTGATAGCTCCCATTAACTAGAACAATTGGTTGTGAATGGCTCTGTTTACTTGTAAAAAGAAAAGGAGTACTTGTGGCACCTTAGAGACTAACCAGTTTATTTGAGCATGAGCTTTCGTGAGCTACAGCTCACTTCATCGGATGCAAGTGAGCTGTAGCTCACGAAAGCTCATGCTCAAATAAACTGGTTAGTCTCTAAGGTGCCACAAGTACTCCTTTTCTTTTTACGAATACAGACTAACACGGCTGTTACTCTGAAATCTGTTTACTTGCAAAACTTCCTGGGTACATGCCACCCAGCCTTAGAAGGATGGAGACTACGGGTCTCACAGGACATGTGAGCATGTCATGATTCTGGAATCCATCTTAAACCTGGTGCTTCTCCATTTAGAAGGGGGGTGGGAACGCAGAGAGACACAAAGGATTCCCCCTTGTGCCAAAGCTATAAAAGGGGGGTGGAACAGAACAAAGCTGGGAGAGGGATTGCTCAGTGGTTTGAACATTGGCCTGCTAAACCCAGGATTGTGAGTTCAATTTCTGAGGGGACCATTTAGGGATCTCGGGCAAAAATTGGGGATTGGTCCTGCTCTGAGCAAGGGGTTGGACCAGATGACCTCCTAAGGTCCCTTCCAACCCTGATATTCTATGAAAGGGTCCCAGTCATGTTGAATCCCCTGCTTTTCACCTAAGATGCCTGCTGGAACTAAGAAGGTCTGTACCATGGGAAAGGATTGGGCCCAGAAGCTTATTGGAACGTCTCTGAGGATGAGATTTACCTGTATACAGTTTCTTAATGTATTAGGCTTAGACTTGCATGTTTTGTTCTATTTTGCTTGGTAACTTACTTTGTTCAGTCTGTTATTACTTGGAACCACTTAAATCCTACTTTCTATACTTAATAAAAATCACTTTTGTTTATTAATTAACCCAGTCAGTGATTAATACCTGGGGGAGCAAACAGCTGTGCATCTCTCTCTATCAGCGTTATAAAGGGTGGAGAATTTATGAGTTTACCCTGTATAAGCTTTATACAGAGTAAAACGGATTTATTCGGGGTTTGGATCCCATTGGGAGCTGGGTATCTGGGCGCTGAAGATAGGTGACCCGCTGAGCAGTTTTTGGTTAAAGTCTGCAGCTTTGGGGGGTGTGGACCAGACCTGGGTCTGTGTTTGCAGCTGGCTAGCCTGTCTGGCTCAACAAGGCAGGGTGCTGGAGTCCCAGGCTGGCAGGGAGAACGGGCTCAGAGGTAATCTCAGCACATCAGGTGACAGTCCCAAGGGGATCTCTGTGACCAAACCCATTACACACACCCCTTTGCATGAGTGCTCATCAGGTGCATGTCCGATCCACTGCAAAGCTTGTGTACGGACACACTGGAGGCGGCAAATATATTAACACAATAAGCATCTTGCTCTCTGTAACAGTCCCATTTCTCCATACAGCCTCCCTGCTCTGTGCAGCAGCTATTGTTAGAACGCCGGTTACACAACACTCTCTAGCAAGCTCCTATTTAAAGCTCGGCTTCGGTGACAGTGTATGACAGAGACTTTTCAATCCATCATGTGAACAATCCTAGTGCACTTGCTCATTCATGTCCTTTACCTATAATCCCCCAGAATATACATCTGCTCCCAGGGCCTCCCAGTGAATGGGAATCCAGCCCTGTGGCTGTGTCCTCAAGCAAGGATGTTATTGGCTAACGGAGCCCATCAGATCTCTTATTTTTTCCTGCCTACTTGATAATTGAAATATAAGGCGTTCAAGGCAAGACACTGGTGGGCAACTGACATACCAGCCTCGGGTGGCACTTGGTCAGGCTAAACAGAGAATTCACCCTCGTGCTCACTGCATTCTGCCCTGGGGCACTTCAACTTGGTCCAGAAAGATTTGGATTATGTCTTTTTTCCCCTCATCTAAGAAAGAGACATGTCACCTGCCACTGAAACGCAGCCACCTCTGGGAAACAGTGTGGCAGCTGTTTAAAAGTGCACGTAGATGTGATGTGCCTGCTAAGGATAGGATAGGAAAAAATAATTGATGTGTCTGAGATGGCTCAGACAATTTCAAAGCGGGATGTGAGGATGTAAAGCTTTTACCAAAATCACGGAGATTCTTATAGCTTGACTGGACAGGACATGGGGGGTGGGTCAGCACCACTACCCTTGCAAAACACATCACCAGATCACAGCAGATTGCTCCTCGGCTTTCTCCTCCAGACAATGGCACTGCCAGCAGCCCCTAAAGCCACCCCAAGGAAGAGCGCCCCCTCCTGAGTCACCAACACCATCTCCCTGCCATGCAGCGTCTTTTCCCACATTGCAGAGCTGGTTTAGCACTGACTAGGAGGGATTATCACATGCTGGCCCCTCAGGACCACTGTGTCCCATGGCATCACACTGGGCCAATGGCTCAAATGGAAGAGCTAGTTAGCCACACAATGCCCTGCTGCAATCTTGGCTTTCCTGGGAGTTGTCCCATCCCAACCTGGCTGCACCATGCTTAACTGGGGAGAGCTGGCGCTTCAATCATATTGGGCTGACCTCTGAAGTCACAGCTCCAGGAATGAGGCTCTCCCAACAGGACGTAAGTATGGTATTGTCAGCCCGGGCACCCGCACATCTGGAGCCTTGACCTTCCTTCTGCCCTGCATGGTGAATGCCATTGAACACTGAGCTCCTGCAGAAACCAAAGACGTTCCCCTTGGATAGGACAGGTGAAATAGTAAAACCCCAGGACAGTAGCAATGGCTTTGCCATTGGCTTCCAACACAGAAGTGCAGCAAGGGATGCTGGGAAGGTGCCTGGGGACACTTGCGCTGGAAATCAGCTCCCAGGGGGTGTGGGAGTTTTGCTGTTGACTTCAATGGGGCTAGGATTTCCCCTCTGATTTACATGTGTGTGTTTCCTTCCTCCCTTGGTGAGACTGTGGGTGCTGGGGTGGGGACAACTCAAGGGTCCTTTTCCTGAAGCGGTCTGTGCATGCAGATACCCGCTAGCCCTACAAAGAGATCCTTCCTCCGGCATTTGCCGTTTTAATTAGCAGAGCTCTGCCCTGAATCTCAATGGGAGATTAAACCATAAAGGGTGCCACGCGGAAGAGGACAAGTGTCTCTTCTCGCTCGAGAAATATGCAGAGCTGTCTATGAAATTATTACCACTGTTTATGTGTCCCATTTTCAGCTCCACATGCACATCCTTGGCGCTCGCTCCACCAACAAGAAATCAACTGGCAAGGAACGTTTCAAACGCACAGCAACAAAATTCACGTTTGCAGTCTCTAGTACCCTGCAGCTCTGTGGGATTTCAGAGGCTGGCTTTTCATCCCTTTCTCTCTCACGCGATTACATGACTGGGCTGGTGGTGAGAGCAGGCAACTGGATTCAGTGACCAAGGGGGTCACTTACAGTTCCATGTCCTTATATTAATATCTACCCACAGGACCCAAGTGCAAGGTATTCTCCTCCTGAACTTGCACCAGGGCAGAGAAGCAGGGAGGCAAAGATGTCTTTGCACTCCTCGTATGCAGTATTACCAACCCTAAGCATTAAAAAAACAACAACAACAACAAAACAAAAAGTCAGGCCCCCCAAAAATCACAAGATTGTCTTAAAAATCATGAAAATATTTTAAAATAACCAAAAGTACCCATTTGTCCAGCTTTTGTTTACTGAGCCTTAAGCGTGCATGTTTTCAAGCTTTTCTCTGGAACTAGAAGTGTTAAAACCAGACATTTTTAATGAAAAATGCGATTTTCTCGTATTCACATGATTCCAGGAGCTGGGACTACAATACAGACACCAAATGTCATGAGAGTTGTCTTAAAATCACAAGAATTGGCAACACTGCATCTGGCACCTGCTCCGCTTCCCAGGTTCCCCAGTGGGCACTTGGGAACAGAGAATAACTATTGTACAATGTGCTTCAGCTGTGCACCCCTTGCACTGGGGAGTAGCGGGGCTCATGTACATCAGCTCTACACCACTGGAGAACTTCCTCTGTGCAGGGGAGAATTCTCAGGGCACAGCTGCCCTCTTCCACTGTTGGAGAGGCGCAAAGAGGCCTGAGGGTAAGTGAGAAGCAAGCCCCGGGTAACTAACTCTGCCAGGCTGTTGAGAGTTTGCTCCCTGTATCGGACAGACGTGCCTGGAGAACAGAATATTTTAAGTTGCAGGATGCTGAGGCAGCGTTCTAAATTATAGGCTCTGAACGCTTTGCACCAGCCCTAAGCATTTAGATAAAAGGAGAGCCAACTGAAGCCATCCTCTCCGGCTGGCACCAAACCAAATCCCTTTCTGAAGGTTAAAAATAAAAAAAGCCAACATTTTAAAAAGTCGACAGAAGTGAAAGAGTCTCTCTATTTCATGAGTCTCGGCACTTTGTGGGGTTTGGCTGGCACCTGCAGCGGCAGTGCCAAAAAGCCGGGTGATGGGTTGTTCTGACTGAGGAATCTATTCCTAACTCTAGCATTGGCCTGGGGGGTAACCGTGGGCAAATCAAAACGGGGTCAATCCTGCCAGCCTTTTTGTAGATCTATGGCTGGAAAGTGCTATATAAGAGCTAAGTATTTTTACTATGGTGTTTATTGCACAACCCAAAGTGGGAGGTTCAGAGATCCTGATGAGAAAGCCTATCTTTGTGAGATGTCCACCCTCATTTCTAGATCCGGATAGCTGAGATTCGGTTCAAATAAGCTTGAGAGTTTGAACCTTTTGAAAAAAGAAAAGGAGTACTTGTGGCACCTTAGAGACTAACCAATTTATTTGAGCATGAGCTTTCGTGAGCTACAGCTCACTTCATCGGATGCACACTGTAGAACCTTTTGAGTTTGGGCAGTTGTTGACTGGGACATGAGATGCACTTTAATGAAGCCGTACACAATGACGATGCAATCACTAGCTAACGTTAGGAACAGAACCCAGGGTTCGTGGTTCCCAAAACATATTCTTCTAGCACTTAGGGTAAAGGCAAATCTTAGTTAGCTGGCTGTTTCAGTAGGGCTTTTATTCTCTCTGTAGGGCTGCAAGAGACAGACACACACACACAGAGGTATATTCAGGACCCCGGGCTGAGAACCGCTGTATTACTGCGCTGCTCATGGGCGAATCCCTCCGAAGAGAAACTGAAACAAAGGTCAGATGAAGGGTGAAAGAGTGTGAATGCTGAATTTCATCTGCTTCCAGATCATGCTACCAAAGAGCCTTGAAGGCTCACAGACCTCCTTCCAGGTAGAGTTTTGGATGGGCCAGCATTCAGTGTAAGAGTTTGATCCCAAGTTAGGAACATGCCAGATTTGGCTCAATTTTGCTAGGTGTTTTTGTTTGTTTGAATGGCTCAGGGGACATGTATCCAGCACAAACACCAACCAAAACTACAAGTTTCCCACAGGCCAAATATGCAGCTATATTGGAGAGCCTGGGATAGGCATTAATGGAAGGTGAGAAAAAAGTAGCAGAACTGAACTTCAGTGACTGTGCAAGGGAAACCCCTCGGCACTTGGAACATATGGGCTTTCTTGCTTTAGTTCCCTCATTTGTGTGGTTTGTTTGCATGAGACAGAGCTCCTTTATCGCCAGAATTTGCTTTCCAATGCATCATGGAAATGCCACAGCAATGCACAAAACCTGACCCCCCACCCCACATGATTTAGAAATAGAGAGGGGGAAAAAATGCTCCAAACCCCCCCTACAGAGCATATTAACTCCCATTGCAGGGAATCTCAATTTCAACTGCTTCCTGCAGTCTACTCCGAAGCAGGCAAAGTATTTGAATCCTAATCCACATCACCCTCCAGATTCCTGGCTCTCCAGACCAATACACCTGACACACCACAATCCCGACCTGCAGCACCCTCATGCTCTTCTGGCTCTAGGCGTGATCCTCCCATCCTGGGTAGACAGACTCACGCCAGCGGCCCTTGAGCTCGCACACCATAAATAGCAGCGCGGCTACTGTGGCTCTAGCAGAGATCCAGGCTAGCCACCCGAGCTCAGACCCTGGGGTCGGGCGGGCTTGAGAATCCGAGCTGCAACGTCCACACTGGTATTTTTAGTGCAGCCCTACAGCATTTAGCGTTAGCATGAGTCGTCTTCCTGCTCCCAGCTGCAATGTAGACGTACCCGGGGAGTCCTTAAACAAAACCTCCAGCTTCCAGACCATCACCTGCCCTGGGCAAGTAAATCCAGTTACCCAGGTATTCGACCACTGAACTGGAAATTAGCAAAGGTATGTCATGGCTAGAGCAGCCCCTGGCTTGCCATAAATAATAAAGGTAGGCTTCCCCATCTCCCTTCTACAGCACAGCCCCCTTAAACTGCAGGGAGAACTGTTGCTTGCGCGCTCACAGACAATGGCAGTGGTTGTTCTTGCATCGGCTCATAAATATTTAACAGAAAGCACTTTGTAAGGAAGAATGTTATTAAGGCTGATGAAGTCTGGGGCTGCGAATGTGGCCATAGATCAGATGTTGCCAGTCTAGTGCGTATAACCCTCCTCGATCAGCCCGGTGGCAAATCAGCATCTTTGGGTAAATAAATAAATAAAATAAAATACCGAGCCTCAGAAACCCAGAGGGACACATGCGAGGCGTCTGAAGAATATCCTACCAATAGATCAGATCCTTGAAATCTCCTTATGCAGCTATTCAGATATCTGAAAAGTGGGAGGAAAAGGCTAAAAACCAACAAAGCAGAATGCATTAGATGAAACGCAATTCTTGGCAGTAATTTTTAGCACAAACACTAGGTGTTGTTTTTTTCCCCTCATAATAGCAAATTAATCTTTTTATTGCTGCTGAAGCCACACTAATTATATTTATTCCAGTGCTTTATGCATTACTGGCATAAGTTTGGGTGCTTTTGTGGGCGGTTTTTGTGGGCCTATTTGATTTCATTTGCTGCATTTCAGTTCCGGCAGCCCCAAAATTAAGGGTGAGACAAAGTCTGTTATGGCTGAGAGCAAACTAATCATTCCCCCTCCTATAGAAGGATGAGAAATAGCCTTTCTTTGTCACAAAGGCTGCATGAGAAGTCGGGAGTAGAGTAAGGGAAAACTCAGAATTGCTGTGGCCTGGGAAATTTTGACATCAGAATCATATTATGCCAGGACTTGACAGGCTAAGACACGTCACAGTACTCACTCATACCGCTGACATGTCACGAAATAATGCACAAAATCATAAAATATTTAAATGAAAAAAATAAACATTTGAAACACGTTTGGTTTTGGTCCGACATTATGATTTTTTCCCCCCCAATCCAAGAAAATACTTTTTGTTTTGGAAAAATATGCAATATATGCAAAAAAAATAGATATTTCTTTTGCTTTCCTTTATTAAAATCTCCCCTCATGGGAAACTGTCAAAATGGATCTGATTTTGTGACCCCCCAAAAAGTTTTCTTCTAAAGGGTAATTTTCCAATGCACGATTGTTTTGATGAAAATTCTCCCACCAGCTGTAACTGGGAATGGATACTGCCTCTCGGTGTTAAGCAGGTTTTAGAGTTAGCGAATGTTGCTGGATGACAGCCCTGGAAGCCGAGGGCCAAATTCAGTGGGGATGTGTAAGTTGCATGCCAACAAGTAGGTCTAAGGAGGCATCACCTGGTACAATTTATGCTGAGGCACTGGGGAAAAGGCAGAGGTAGCCGCAGCTTAGACCTGTCTCTGAATATAATAGCCCTGATGCTGAAGCCACCTGTGAGAGGGCAAATTTCCACAATCTAGGAAAGCCCTTTGAAGTCAATAGGCATCTGTTTAAAGAGTACAGTGGACTTTGGATCTGGCCTGCGCTGCCCTGCAAAGGTACCTTGACCTTGAGCCAGAGGGACCAGCTGGAAAAGTGAGAAACTAAGCATCTCCACAGCCCATTCAGTCCTCTCTTGCTAAGGTGCCCAGTTCCTGCTAATTGCTATCACAGTTTCTGCATTATATCAACCCCCATCCAAGCATGAACTAGACTGAGTGCCATCAACTAATTCCACACAGATGGGAACTAGCATTGTGCAGTGCTGGGGGGGAAGGGAGGTTTCACAGAGAGATGTTGATAATGGTCAGTACCTCTTAGGAATAGCCCCTTAACCTGGATTTGAACCAGTGTCCTTGAGGTTTTTTTTAAAAAAAAAAAAGAGATCAATCTAGCCCATTACCACCCCCACCTCAGCTAGTACTTGACTCCCTTTTCCACAAAGAGGGTTATTTCTTTGACAAGGCTTCTACAAAGTTCTCCCTGCATGGCTGGGACTGGTTATAGCTCATGCTGCTGATTGACCATCTGAGCAACCGCATATGAAGTGTATTTGAAAAACAAAATCAGGCCTATTAAGACACTTTACAATATGACAGCAATTAAAGCAACCCGTGCATTCACCATTTGGTTTAAAAATATTTTGAGCAGAATTTTACTTTCCTAACGGTCAGAAGCATAGGTCAGGGAAACCACAGGAACTGGAGGATGGAAGGGAAATCTGGTTTATAACCTATGCGGTGTGGCAGACTTGTGGCATCTGTGCTAGTCAGTTTCCAGTGCCACAGGACACTTTGTGAATTTAGTCCTGATCCAAACCCCACTGACGTTCGTGCTAAGACTCTCATGGATTTCCAGGAGCACTGGATCAGGTCCTTGCTCCTAGAAACGCAATCCCAGCAGAGAAAGACATTCATTTCTCCTCTGTGCTCTGGGGCTTGGGAAGGGGACAGACTGGATGGCTCGAGGAACTGGGGCTGAGCCCTTCCATCTCTATGGTTACCTGCTCAGTGGGAACTAAATGTTATTACAATGGGACAACAGCTTGGTGCATCCTCTATGAAATGACCTGCTGGAGCTCAGCAGTTGCCAACTTTCACAAGGTAAATAAGCACCCCGACTTTCACAATCAGCCAAAAATCAAGCTAATCCCATTTCAAAATAAGCCAATCCCTAAGAACCCCAACACTCTATGTGACTAGATCCCCCCGGCGTGCAGTCTGGGCCTGTGGTGGGCCCGCTGTGCACCCCTGACTCTCTCCCCCCACCTTGCCCCTTTCCCCTGCTTGCTAGGAGCCAATCAAAAATAAGAAGCAACAAGCTACAAGCCAAAGAAGCTACATGCCAAAAAACTAGCCAATAAGCAACTCACAAGCCATTTAAGCCAAAAATGAGCCCAATTTCTGCTTTTTTTTTTTTTTTTGCGGGTTTGGCATGTCTGGAGCTCAGTCCCTCATGGCATAAAAATGGAGTTGGAGGCCCCGGTTGGCAGCATCAGCAGAGATGCCAAGAACTGAGCAGGACCCTCCCCCCTCAGATCATGGCAGAAGCACATGGAGAAAGTCAGTAAAGACAAATCGCTCCCAAAGGTGCAACATCCCTAGCCACTATCTGGGGTCTCTTGAAGGCACAGTCCCCTACAATAGCTGGAAGAGCCGAGTCTCTAGTGATGTCAGTGCAGCGCCATTTCACCAACAATGCATTCATTTGGGGGATGGGGGGGGGTGAGAGAGAGAGAAATTCACTGCTCTGGCATCTCTCTCCTCTATCACTTTCCACAGACTGTCAGTCCCACACTCCTTTACAGTGCTCCCACATGCCAGACTCACTTAGGAAGTACGCCAGCTCAAGCAGTCATTAGGCATTATCTGTGTACTACATACAGCTGTGCACATTAATGCTAGTGAGACAATCAGTCAGGGTATCAAATGCAGGCGGAGTGGGGAGGTGAGCGAGGATGTCACCCCTGCTGTGAAAGCTTTCAGCTTGCTTTTAAATTTAAAAAGAAGAAAGTTCCATTCCCCACCCCCACGGAAGGAGCTTCGACATCCACGTGGAGAACCCCCTTCCCCTTGTCTCCCAGTTAATGGCATCACACAAGGAAACCTATTTCTTTCACCTTCCCCCCAAGCCTCTCGGTTCGCTCCTGCCAGAGGCAGGAAATTGGGCTCGGTGCACCATGGGTCCAGTGCGGCATGGCAACTCCCCCAGGCCACATTTTCAAAGGGGTTTAAGCACCTACTGATGCAGATAGGAGCCGAGAGGGATTTGCAGAAGAGCCTAGGGAGGTTAGGGGCCTAACTTCTATTGAAGCCAAGGGGAGTTAGGCACTTAATCTGCTTAGGCTTTGTTGAAAATATCTAAGAGCCTGTCTGCATTTTTAGGCAGCTAAGTCCCTTTGAAAATCTGGTCCTGTGTTCCGGTGATCCCCCGACAAAGGCCAATATGAGTTGGGGGCTGGGGGGACGGATCATCGGGTTCTCTACCTCCCTCCCATATTTTAAACTCCACAGACCCACCCTCCCTTCCCTTACACGTGGCACCAGCTGTTCTGCACCATATTGACAGATGTCAGTAGCCTTCCCAGGAACAGGCCACCACTAAGAAGCGCTCAGGAACTAAGCAATCTGCAAGACCCCCGCCCCCCCCCCCCCCCCCCCCCCCGCCCCTGTGTTTTAGAGAGGCAAGGTGTTCAGCCACCATGCTCACTGGACCCCGTCCTTGAGGTGCAAGAATCCCAGAGGGAATTGGTTCATACCCTCATGCTGGCTCTTTGGGGCCCTTGTACCAGCTCTAACGGAGAATCTTTAGCCCTCATCCATGGAGAGCCAATGAGACACATGGACACAGTGAGGGTCTATATTCCCCTCCAGTGGCTGATCCATGTAAGAAGTTAATAAGTTAGCGACGGATTCTAAACTCAGGACACAGCCCCTTAGTTCAAACAGCAGCGTCTCATCCTTTCAGATCAAGAGATCTCAGGGTCATCCCCTGCTGACAACCCATCCAGTGAAGGGTCTCCACATTCAGTTCATGGCTTATTTTACTAACACCCCGGCTGTTTTAATTAACAAAGGAGACAGCACTGGAAGGGACCGCCTGGGTCAGAGGGTCCAGGTCCCTGCTATCACCGGTAACCCCGGGATATCATCCTGTTCATAAACTTCTCAAGATGCATCATAAAGCCAGTTTGGTTCCTTGCCCTCCCTGCTCCTATTGGGAGGCTGTGCCAGAACCTCCCTTCTAGGTAATACTAGGTCTAGATAATATTTAGTCCTGTTTTGAGTGCAGGGGACTGGACTAGATGACCTCTCGAGGTCCCTTCCAGTTCTATGATTCTATGATCATTAGAAACCTGCTTCTAATTTCCAGCCGCAGTTTCTTCATGGCCAGTTTCTCCCCATTTGTTCTTGTGCCTTGAGCTTCAACAACTCTTCTCTAACCCTGGTGGGTAGCCCCCTGATGTATTTATAGATATCAATCAAATCCTCTCTCAGCCTTCTGTTTCTTCCTTTGTTGCTTTATGGGCTGATATTTGATTATAAGCTCTTCAGGGCTGGGACTGGGTCTACATCTGTGTTTGGAAAGTGCCTAGCACATTTTGTACACCATGGTGATAATAAATAATAATACCTAGCTCTGATCCTATACTTTTCATCAGTAGATCTCATAGCACTTTACAAAGGAGGTCAGGATCTTTAGCTGCATTTTGCAGATGGGGAAATTGAGGCACAGATCAGTGAAGTGACTTGCCCAAGGTCACCCAGGAGGCCAGTAGTGGACCCTGGAATAGACCCCAGGTCTCCTGAGTCCCAGTCCAATGCTCTACCCACTACCTGTAAGGGCTTTAAGGGCTGAGCTTCCCAGCCAAAAGTTAGGGCATGGATGCTTTGAAGCTCCTGTTAAGCACAACCAGTTGGAACTGGACATAGAATAAAGCAGAGCTCTTGCAAGCACTTTAAGCACTGAGGTCCAGATTTTGAAAAGTATTTAGGTGTTACTTAGCTCAAAGTGCTCAAATCCCTTTTGAAAAGGAGATTTAGGCTCCTAAATTAGTTAGGCACTACGCTGCTGAGCCCAGCAATGACTAAAAACCTTTTACAAGCTAGGCCTGAGAGATCAATGACCACCACACACTAGACCCTGGGACTATGAGCCTAATCCAAAACCAAAACAAAGCTGATGGAAAAACTCCAGCAGGTTCAATGGGTCAGGCCCTATATTTCAATAAGGACTCCAATGCCATAAAAGGTAGGTGACCATATCCTCTCCCCAAAACTCCTCCTTCCTTCATGGTCTTCAAATAAATTATTGACAAAAGCAATAGAGGGGAACAGGGGGAAGAGAGAGACCCCCAACGGCAGTGAGTGTTTGCCCTTGAAAAGGTGAAGAAAAACCTCTCCATACCCTACAATTTGGAAAGTTCTAAACGAAGAAATTACCTAATCTACCTTGGGACTGTAGCTGCTCTATAAACTGCTGTAAACAAGCCTTCAAATCCAGCTACTAAGGATTCTACTGACATAGAGGAGCCTAGGCTAAATTGACAAGTTGTCTCTGTTGCCCTTGAAACTCAATTTGCCGTTGCTCACCTCATTTCCAATTAGTGCAGGAGCCTCACAGTCCGATGCTGCTCTTTAGGGGCTCAGTTTGGCAAGTTCTGCACCACGGTTCTGCACGCCCGCTCGGGGGCCGTGCTCTCCTGCATAGTTGCAGATAGATATCGTAAAGGCGACTAATTGGAGGCACCTGGGTCCATCAAAAGGGGTCTCAGGATAAAATCCACTCCTCTGCAGGAGAGCCAACACAAGGTTTATGTACCAGTTAAAGCTTATTTTGAGAGCTTTGCTTCACATTTAAAGTGCATAAGCATGGTGTTATCCCCCTGCATGGGGATGAAGGAAGAATATGTTGCTGTGTGAGACTGCACAGAATATTCACAACAGATCAGAAGAACTCTTGAAGTTACTCTTGAAGAACTCAAATTCCCTTGGCTTCTAGCAAATATGTGAAAGTGTGTGTTGATTTCACACCCAAAAATTCTGCAAAATGTTCATGGTAATTTTTATTTGAAAACAGGCCTTTTTTTTAGTTAAAATGGGAAAACTAAGATTTTAGTCAACATGTTTAAAACTTTGGCAAAATTTACAAAATTTCTAACATTTGTCCTGCGGGGCGGGGGGCGGGGGGGAGGGAGTCACTGTTTTTCAAGCAGCTGCAATCACGACTTTTCAGAATTTGAAGTTTCATCTGGAAAAAGATCTCTGCGTTTTAATTGGCAAGTTTGTTGATACAAAACCAGCCATTCTGTGATGTTTTGGCAAAAAGGAGTAAATGTCCAAGACGCAAAATGGCTCCAAATGAAATGGTCATTTTATTTTTCCCTTGACATTTTACCCATTACCTGAGCATTTTCGCACATGTCGGCTAGTGCAGACAGCAGGCGATTGCTATAGACCAGGAATATCACAGAACATGATATTGTTTGTATGAAAAGGGCCCCATTGTGCTAGGTGTTGCATATACACATAGTGAAAGGTAGTCCCACGAGTTTACAATCTCTAAAGGGACAAGACAAATAAAGGGAGCACAATTAGCCCCAGTTTAGAGATGGGGAACAGAGAGATTAAGGCCAAGATCTGCAAGGTTTTTAGGCACCCAACTATGATGGATTTCAATAGGAACCTAAATACCTTTGAGGATCTGGGCCCAAGTGACTTGGGGAAGATCACACAGGGAGTCTGTGGTAGAAGCAGTAACTAAACCCAGAATGCCCGGGTCCTAATCTGGGAGCCCATCCTGGACTCTCAGGATTATACTGGTTTGGAATTTTCCAGTTTCTCCAGGTTTCAGAGTAGCAGCCGTGTTAGTCTGTATCTGCAACGATGAAGTGAGCTGTAGCTCACGAAAGCTTATGCTCAAATAAATGTGTTAGTCTCTAAGGTGCCACAAGTCCTCCTTTTCTTTTTTCCAGTTTCTCCAGTATTTGTTGGTGGCAATGTACTTATAAAACAGTTTAGGAGTTTAGCTCAGCTGCACCTTGAGCCGCATGGAGCTCCCACGTCCTTCACATAACGTCCTTTCTGGCTCTCCTGTCCCACAGCATGAGAGGAGACTGGAATATTTCTGCTTTCCAACATCCAGTCAGCCTGTTATGCTGGATGTCAGCAGACTGGAATAACAACAAACCCCAGCATAATAAAGCATCCACAGAACAATTAGGTTAGCACAGCGACTGGGTCCTGGTGGTACAAATTACATCCAACCTCACTCCATTCCTCGGGACAGCCCACGACACCGCTCCAGCTGCATGCTGTCAGCAATTCTGAATCCTGCCACCCAGGATCCTCTGCTTACACTAGCTGAGGATCTGGCCCAGAACATCCAACGCTTAAAGATGCAGGCCCAGAGTCACAAAGGCGCTTAGGTGCCTAAACCCCAGATTCAAAGATCCAGAGCCCAGAGCTGCCGCCTAACCCTGTAGGGGCCTAAACTCACTCGGCACCTAAATTTTCAGGGTAAAAGTTCCCTAGACACCTATGTTTCCGCTTCTGGGCGCACATGCTGCTGCCTCCCTCTCGGCGTCCAGATGCCTATGTCCCGCTGACGCCCCCAAGCAATCCACGAACGGGGGAAGACAGGCAGAGGAGAGCCCATCTCATGTGCTGGGCCTGATTCAGTAGTTGTGCTCACCTAACTCCAAACAAAATGGCTGGGGGCGGGGGCGGGCGGGGGGGGCGGGGTAAGGGGAGAGGAAAAGGAGGATGACTCCTTCAACCTTTATCCCAGTGCTTAGGACGCTCACCTGAGAGGTGGCAGATCCCTGTTCATGTTCCTTCCCCTCAGGCAGAGTGGGGATTGAACCAGGGGTCGCCCCCAGACTGGGTGAGGACCTAACCACTGGGATAAAGGTTATGAGACAAGTAGACTCCCCTCCATTGTGCATGGAGCTGGGAAGGCACCTAATTCTGTCTCCCAAGAAATGACCTAAGCCCCCTGACTACAGACAAGGGGATCCCGGCCATGGATTGCTGGCAGAGATAGGTACCTCCCTGCACCAGATTTAGGTGCTGAACATGGAAAGGAAGGGGGCTTCAGACAGACCACTAGCTAGCTTAGGTGGTTCTCTTCCTACCATGCTGGCTTTGTGAATTGCATTCTTCGGCGCCTCTCTCCCCCCATATACAGTGTAGGAGCCTCGGTGCTTAACTCAGCCTTTGTGGGTCCCATTTTTGTTTCAGTGATTTTCTAGATGCCTAAAATGCCTGTCCACCCCCTATCATGAGCCTCTAATTCTTGATGGTCTCCTGACTACGACCACAGACTCAGATCCTGCACACACGCAGGGCAGAGCGCTGACTTTGATGCACCTCCGGGCAGGGGCGCCCCCACACGTATCTCGTCGCAGGGCTGGGGCCTTATACAATGGGGCTGAAACGTGTCCTTTCCAGCAGGGCCAACTCCGCAGCTGGTGTAACTCAGAGCAGCTCCTTGACGTCAATACTGATTTGCACCTGGTGAGGTTCTGGCCCTCAGCAGTAAGCTTTAAAGCCTAACCCCTCATCCAACAATGCAGTGGGAACCCAAGACCCCCACACCCTCATCCATGCACATTTTCACAGGTGACGGGGTGGGGGGGCACTTCATCCAGGAGCATATGATTTGGAACTTAACTTTGAGTGACTGTAATAAAGTATTCGGATTTTTAAACATTTTTCTAGCCCGTGAGGAGTGCATCTTAGTGGCAACAGGACCCTTTTGTCTTTGCAAGCTATTCTGAGGCAAAAAATATCTGTAAACAACTTCCCCAAACCTCCACACAAGCTGATCACGCAGAGAAAATAGGCTTTGCAGAAACGCAGTAAATTGTTTCTGTCACACAAGGAAATATAACCAATCGAAATTGTTGTGGATGAGTCATTACAAAAGGGGACCAAAAAAATTAACCTTCATCCATTTCCTTCATCTTTATGCGTGCACGTTTCTCTGTGTGTGTGTGTGTGTGTGTGTGTGTGTGTGTGTGTGTGTGTGTATGACAGAGGAACAACGGGGAACAGAGAATGGGCATTAGGCAAGTGTGCTGGAGACAGGACAGAGGGTGTGTTGTGTATGGGAGGGGTGCGACGGTTGTGAGAGTGAGTGGTATATATGGGAGAGATTCAGGAGAGGTTATGCATGGGTGAGTGTCTAAGGGTGTGGTCTGTAAGGGGAGGGATGCGTGCATACTGATTCCCCAGGACTGCTGTGACAGATTTCTCCACCCGCTCTTGCAGTCCCTGGCATAGGCCTATGCTGGAGGGACAGGCTGGGTGCATCGTGCTCTGGCCATTCTGAGCTGCCGGACAGTTGCATGGTGAACCCCAGCGGTGCAAAGCTGGCCTAAATCCAGCTGCTCTTGTGCGCCAGACCCCACACGGTCTCTCTCCCCCACATGCTCCTCCTGTTCGCAACACAACACCAAGTCCCTCTCTCATGTCCCCAGCACACTCATCTACCACAGCTTCTCCGGGTGCTGTCCTCTCACCGTCACACATCCCCTTCCATCGTAGACGTCGAGGATGAAGGAAACGGATGATACCGCTCAGAATCTGGGTCAGCGAACATGTGTGGGGTAGGGTGTGACAGGCATAAGAGAGAGAGAGAGATGTGCTGTAATATCTGAAAGGAAACACGTAGGGCCCACAAACTGGGGTAATTTTCTGGAACAGCAACACAACCCCATTCCCTGCCCAGCCCTTGTGATGAGTTATTGCCAGAGTTAACTCCCCAGCCCCAGAGCTGCCTAGCTTTCCTGTTTAAAGCCATTACCAGTGTGTGCGTGTTTTGCTTTGCACCTGCGTGCATTTGTTACAGCTGTAAAAATCTATTTCCAGAGCAGCAGATAATGATTCATCCAGCCACGTTGTGCAAACAATGCTGTGGAAAAGGCTGCACTAAAGTGTTAAATGTTCCCTAATGTGCAGTAATTGATTTCCACGTGTGCAGTAATGGATTTGGTCACATCATGCAACAATGGATTTGACATGGGCACTGACTGATATTATAAACACAGTTAAAATTATTAGTATTGTCTGCAAGAATTAGCAGTTAAATAGCCCTGGCTCCTGGGATCTGCCCTGGCTGACTAGGTCTATGTAGGGAAAAGCTGATATTTATAGGGCAGGTTAAGAATCAAGGATATGATCAGCAATCTGCCAGTTGAAGACTACTTTGGCTGCAAGTGAAATTAATCTGGGGTTTCATCCAAGCTGTTTTCCCCCCACATAATTTAGCTCTGTCCGGGAAAGGTCCAGTGGTAAATAGTGGATGTGGCAGGGCAGGAACAAGAGTAGGCAGGGGGGCAGGACTGCAGTAGGAAGACTTGCTTGTGGGGCAAGGGTGAGGTATATTAGAGTTGTAGAAGACTCTGCAGACTGGAAAAGCAGGGCAGGATTGAGGTGCATTTGCAGAGGTGTGGGGGGTCAACCCAGAACGCAATTCCTCATCTATACTGGGCCAGATTTACCTCTCATTTTTCAAATTAACAGGAGGGAAAAAGTTAATTTTAAATGCATTACTTCTAAATAACTAGTTACATTTTTGGAAACTTGTGTCACACATTCCCATATGCAATGCACTCTGCTTTGATAAGTCAGGTTAGCAGCGATACAGTAAGGCACATCACAGAAGAGCAGAGTCTGGCTGGCTGGGCATGGCACATACTGCTGGCTAGACTGATACTAGGGGGAACCGGGCTGTAGGTACCTGGATATATGGATTTCACACCCTGACAGCCACTAACTTTGCGGGAGACAGAGGAAGGGTGAGTCACTTTCCAGTTCCAGCAGCAAAAGGAGAAAATGCCTTGAAGATTTGGGAACCGAGCCAGAGCCAAATCGAGAGACTCTGCTTGACTTCAGTAAACTTTGGAGAAGGCCCTACATGGTGTAGCAAAGAGAGGAGGTTCTGCCAGGTTGTCACTGGTGATCCTACTCTAGAACTCACAGTCGGGTTGCTAAACACTGGGCATCCATCCCCTCAGGCTGTGATTGCCCTAGGTCTCTCATGCTAGGAGGGGTTGGACCGTCTCAGGCCTGGATAGAAGGCCTCCAAAGAAGAGCTGACATGGCAAAGGCTGATGCTCTCCTCTTTGAGCCAGTACAGCCTCTGGTCATTAAAGAACTCATGGTGTTTTCGCAGGCATAACTGCAGTATCCTGACCAAATTCCAGCATGGATGAGGATTACTTTCTGCCTCCCTATATTTCCAGTGAGGTTAGGACTGGATACATTTCCCACTTCCTGTCCTGTGTTCTGCAGTGGCTCTACTCCATTTAACAGCTGTCACATTCCACTCCAGAAGTGACTGCGTTTCGGTGGTACTACTGTAGCTGAGGGGGGATATTTACATGTGATAAGAGACCAGTTTAGGACCTGATCCAAAGCCCAAAGAAGTTAACAGGGAAACGCCAGTTGACTGCAGTGGAGTTTGGATCCGGCCCATAGTTTGTGAAATCCTTCAGGACCAAAGGCACTACCTATAAACATATAACATCGGAATACTTCGTCTCCTGCACATATACAAAAATTCATGTTGCAGCAAAGATTCTGATGTAGTCACTAAGACACTCAAATTCTCTAATCACAGCCCAGCCTCATGTAAGGGCCCTTCTCACCTGCACCCATGCCAGGGCAGGAGGAATTGCATTGCTCCGAATGTGAAATAAGAGGTCTCCATTCTTGGCTGCCTTTTTATACCTGGTCTCTTCTTCAGCCAGCAGCTAAACACGGTGGCTGGGCTGGGCTATCCTTATCAGCTGAGCCCAGTGAATTCGGTGGTTGCAATGCCATTCTAGTACTAGCCACTAAGGGGCATGGAATAGCAACATGGGCTCAGTCTTAAGCTCAATGGCAAACTGGTGTAGTGTGTCACACGCACAGCCAAGCCATTTGCAGGTTGCTATCCATGTTATAAATACCAGCAAGAGAAGTCAATTACCGACATCAAGGGAAGCAAGAGCCAAAGCCCAGCAGCGTTTCCATCAAAGGTGGACTTCCAGCTGGGGAGGAATGTTTGCTCCTTGGGTATTTACAAGGCTTGCAGTAATGTTAAAAGTCTATTTTCACTCCATCTGTGCTGCGCCATTCGCTCTCTGTTGAGGAGCGATCGTGTTCCTGTCTGTCAGGGACACTGAGTGATTGTGGTGAGAAAATTGCCTTCAGCAACAGGGGATTTAAGAGGGTGCTTTTCTTGAAAGTACTGCTCCAATTAATTAACTCTGAGGAAGGAACTGGTGTGTGTGTGTGTGTTTAATTTATTTGGGGGTTGTTTGTTTTCTTTTTTAGAGAGTCTTTTCAGGGCGATAAAGCATAAGGAATGCATTTACTCAGTGTGGGATTAATTGGAACTGAAGAAGGAGAAATGACTAGGCCAAGTCCTAAATCCTGACCTCAGCACACCTGCCAGTAACAGGAAATTGAAAAGCCCCCCAGACAGACTGACCCCTTCGCCCAGGGGATTTCACTGTTCCATTCAGTAAAACTAAAAAGAAGTTTCATGGTCTAGTGCAGGGGTGGGCAAACTTTTTGGCCCGAGGGCCACATCTGGGTATGGACATTGTATGGCGGGCCATGAATGCTCACGAAATTAGGGGCTGTGGTGTGCGAGGGGGGGAGGGCTCTGGCTGGGGGAGCAGGCTCTGGGGTGGAGCTAGAAATGAGGAGTTCAGTATGTGGGAGGGGGTCTGGGCTGGGGTTGGGGATGAGGGGTTGGGGGTGCAGGAGGGTGCTCCTGGCTGGGACCAAGGGGTTCGGAGGGCAGGAGGGGGATCAGGGGTGCAGGTTCCAGGCGCTTACCTCAAGCAGCTCCCAGAAGCAGTGGCTTGTCCCCCCTCCAGCTCCTACACGGTGTCGCGGCCAGGAGGCTCTGGGCGCTTCTCCGTCTGCAGGTGCCACCCCTGCAGCTCCCTTTGCACATGGTTCCTGGCCAATGGGAGCTGCGGGGGTGGCTCTTGGGGTGGGGCTGGGGGCAGCGTGTGGAGCTCCCTGACTGCCTCTACGAGGAGAAGCCAGAGAGGGGACATGCTGCTGCTTCCAGGAGCCACGGCACATGCAGAGCGGGGCAAGCCCCCAACCCCGCTCCCTGGCTGGAGCTTGAGGGCCTGATTAGAACATCTGAAGGGCCGGATGCGGCCCCTGGGTTGTAGTTTGCCCACCACTGGTCTAGAGGATGGACATGGAAGCGGGACTCAGGACGCCTGCGTTCAATTCCCAGCTCTGACAGGGACATATTTTGAGACTGGTCACGACACATCATCTGCCTGTTTTCCCTCTCACCCATTATCTATCTTGTCTACTTAGATTGTAGACTCTTGGGGGCTGGGATTATTACTTAGTAGGTGTATATGCAGCATCTAGCACAATGGGGCCCTGATCCCTGTTTGGAACCTCTAGGGGATACTGCCACAGAGGCTACAGTAATCGTTTTAAAAAGAGAATAAGCTACCTCCTCCATGACTATGGCTACCTTGCAACTCTTTGCATAGTTCATCACCGTTCACCCAAGGCGGTTGTGATTCAACACAAGCATAGAAGGAGGCTACCCGTATGTGGTTAAGCAGTGAAGGCCCAGACATAGTCCCCCTGAGCTGAGCAGAGGCAAGTTCCATGCTGGAGGACTTTGAGGGGAGTTCCATGTAAACTGCTGGGGGGGTGGGGGGAATGGTTAGGAATGTAGGTTCTCTTGCAGGAAGTGAGAACGTCCCATCCCACTGTGCTAGGAGAGAGCGGGAGGCCTGGAATCTCCTAGCACTTGGGAAGTCATTTTCAGATTCACAATGGGAGCTGCATGCACCCAGCCCCCAGAAAGCCATGGCAGTGGAGTTTATGCTGGTGGAAAGTGTGTGCATGTCAGTGCCTCCATGTGTCTTTAATAAAAAGTTTCTATTCCGTTTGACAGACCATGTCTGAAATGCACAGTTCTCTGGCAGGTTCTATGCTCTGCATGTTCTGATTTCTAGGCTGCAGCCACGGCCACCACCACCTTCAATTGACTGGTGGCCTTTAGAAATATTAACGATTAAATTTCCATCCACATTCTGATAGGTGAGGAAGATTAGCCTTGTAGACCCCACTATCTCCCAGTCAGATTCTGATGCTGCTTGCAGACCTGGGTCTTAATCTTCAAAACAGTGAATGGATCAAGACCCAGACACATTAAGGACTGAATGTCAATCTATGAATCACAATGACAGCTGCTCTCCTCTCAGAGAAGGCAGCCCACAAAACCCAGGATGAAACCCGGGAAATATTAATGGGACCGGGGCGTCAAAACTAGACAACAAGCAAAGTTTCCATTTGATGCAAAATTCCCAACATCTCAAAATTTCCTTCCATCCCCCATTGGAATAAAAAGTCAAAATTTCAAAGTTTCACATGATACAACATTTAAAAAAAATGATTTATGAAATTTTAAAAACCACCATATTGAAGCACTTCCTTTTGACTTTATCATTTCTACTTGTATGTTATATTAGACTGCATATTATAGTATAATGTTAAAACCAAAAAGGAATGCTTCACCCTGACAAAAATCGATACATTCCCACTATGTTTCAATTTCATTGAATCAGCATTTTCCATTTGCAATTTTTTAACTCACTCTAATCAAACATCTTAAGGCAGCTTTGAAAATTTCAGTCTCCAGCTTCAAACCAGTGTAATCTGTGAGGTAAAGGAAAGAAAGAGTTAATGACAGAGCTGCACAGAGAATGGGAAAAGACTTCTCTACTTCGTGAGCACTCACGCTTTAGGAAATTATACGAATCATAATGTGGGAGCATAATTATTTTTTTTAAAAATCCTCAGAAAAGTACAAATACTACAGTCAAACTCAACTAAAAAGAGAGTTGATAAATATAAGGTTGTCATCTTCCAACTCTCAGCTTTCATTTGGCAAACACCATCTTCATTTCAAATTTCTTCTGGTCATGAGCAAATTAAAATAAATAAATAAATAAATAAATAAATTAAATAAATAAATAGAAGAGCTGGAGATTCTGTTTCAGTTCTGGTTGAAAACCCAAAGGATGGAGGAGGAGGGGGAACACTGCCAGAAAAGAATGAAGGTGATAGAAGAAGAAAGAGTAGAAACAAGAAATAGAGAAGGAGTGGAACAGAAAGAAAGAGCGAGAGAACTTCATGGGAAATGTTCATTCCAATAACACCTCCTTTCACACTCACTTTTCTTTCCCTTCAGGGTTAGTTCTTGTTTCATTATAGATTAACACAACAGCTCCTCTCTTGAATTTCACTTGCTGAAGATCACTACCTCCATATAAATGCATTTTAAAGATCTATGCCAGGTTCTAATCTTGGAGACTAAGGGGGGCTGCCCCAGCTCAAACATCTACACTGCCATTTTATCGCCCTGAGAATCCAAGGCAGCTGACAGAGGCCAGCTGTGGGTGTTTCATTGGAGTGTAGACAGACCTTAACATGATGGCTAACGCACTTCAGCCCTTGTGAAGAGATAACTAGGTGTGTGAACTGCTCCCTTGAGATACTCAATTCAGTAGCTAAGGGGACCCCCAGATGACAAACTCAGCATGTAGAAAGTATTTGGTGGTGTGAATAGCAGACTCATGGGGATGTGGTTCGAGGTGACACCAGCAATGAGAGCTGATCCAGATGACTAGGTGTATTTGGTCCGAGAGGCAGGGTTCAGGTACCCTCTTCCGGGACAGTAATTCCATACCAATAATAATAACCACCCCAGCTACCATCATCACACTTATAAAGCAACCCCTTTTACTGATTGTGCTGTTTGTTCTTATTTGTATTAAGGCAGCATCTCAGGGCCCAGCCAAGACTGAGGCCCCATTGCGCTAGGCACTGTACATGCATGTAGTGAAGAACTGTGAACTCTTTGGAGCAGGAACTATCCAAGTAGACCAGACAAAGACCTAGAGAAGGAAATTATTATTCGACCCATTTTAGAGATGTGGAATGGAGGCCTGTAGAGACTTGTCCAAGGTCACAGAGGGAGACAATGGCAGAGGCTAGGAATTGAACCCAGGTGTCCCGAGTCCCTATCCAGTGCTCTCACCACCAGGCCTGAAGCCATGTGCAGGACACCACAGGCCTGGGTGCCCCAACACGAGCTACCTTACAAACCCCAGCTGCTCCCTAGATTTCCTGCTAGCTGGCCGCCCCGTGGGGGTGCTGGGATCCGAGCACCGACAACCCCGCAGGAAGCCTTTCCTTTGACAGTGTCCCGTTAAGTAATCCCAGAGCCTTTAAATGCATTATGGTCTGACCCCTTTACCAGCACTGTAGAATCATTGGGTTAGAAGGGACTGCAAGGGTTATCTAGCCTGTATGCCCTTGTTTGCTTGTCAGGGCCAATCTTTTGAATCCAGGTCTTCAGGTCCCTGGCTGGCTGGGTTTAGTCACGCCATTTATCTGCAACAGCTAGCTACGCATCATGCTGCTCCAGGTGCAAGTAGAGCTCTGATCCAATGTCCATGCTAACTGAAAAACACCTGCAGAGAACTGGGAAGTAACTCTTTATAAGGCAGCAGGTCATAGGATTTGTGCTAGTACAGAACACCCTGCCGGTTCCATGTGTAAGTACTCGGGACTTAGGTGGCTCGCTGAGTTAATATACAAATGTTTCATGTCGGAGTGTAAATCTGGCTCAAATGACAAGTGAAATGAGCACGAGGGTCCGAGGGTAGTTGCTAGTGGGCGTTTCTTCACATCCAAACTATCAGACCAGCACTGAGGAGCAGCACAATGCGTTACAGGTGCTTTGACAGAGTTGTGGGAGGAGGCCGGGGCCGGGTGAGCGGTGGATGGCTGCAGGTCAGAAGCAAAGCACATTGGCAGAGATCTATGTGGAGCTGAGGGCTGGAATAGCAGAAGTAGCAATGGAGGACCGAGCATTTAGCAGGGGAGCTAGGATAGCAGGAGATGTAGCAGATTAGGACAAAGACAGAAAGCACTTTGGACTACAACAGCAGCAGAAGGGGTTGCAGGTCAGGCTAGAGGTACTCATGTGTGCAGGGAGGTCCCTGGATGAGTAGGGCAAGCTGCAGGCTGTGACTGAGGCACTCATTAGCAGAGCTGATAGAGGGAGTGGAGACGGGGTTGAAAAAGCAGCCATGCTGTAGGTCAGAAGTGAGGAGCAAGGGAGAGGGATGCAGGGTATCAGGGCTGGAAGGTAGGAGTTCACTGGCAGATGGTGCGGGGGAGCCCCGTTCTGGTTCAACCTCCTACGATAAAGGCCTGTAATAAATTCCCCGCCATGGCTGCTTGTAGCAGGGATCCATTTGACATGGTGCAGAAAGCTTCCAAGCCTGCATCTGAACCAAGGTGGCTGGTTCCGCTCTCTGAAGCCGCTAAGAAATGAGAACTTGACTTCTTCTGCAATTTATGCCACTCTCCTGCTTCTGCAAGGATAACACAATAATAGCCAGAAGTGTATATATACTCGGCACTTTGCTTTCTATAAAGCTACTTTATCTAAAACAAGCCTTGCACTGACATTACTTAATCAATACCGAGAGATGCACAGAGATGGAGTGTGGCATGAAGAGATTACAGCGGCAGGCGAACCAATAGCAGTTGCAAGATTGGCAAAGGCCTTTCTGTGCCATCAGACGCATTGACAGCTTGATTCTGATCTCGTTAATTGTCATTCAAGCCAGCAGGGGGGCTCAGATGCCCCACTAGGAGATGTGCCACATTACACATTCCTTCAGATCTCAAGCAAGGGGAAAAAAAAACATTTTAACCAGAGGCAGCCCCCTCAGACAGATCTCAGTCCCTGCGGTCTCAAGATTTGGAAGTGTTTGAAATCTGTGTCTTGGGTTTGTGCCGTTTGGTCACATCTCTGTTTTTTATTAAGCAACCACTAAACAATGATAGGTGGCACATTGTTATTAGGACACAATGGGCCAGATCCCCAAATTGGCTAAATCAGCACAGCTCCATTGATGTCAGGGTAGGGGATATATTGATTTATACCAGTTGAGGATCTGGCCCCAGTAATCCTTTTTTGGTGCAAAAGGGGTTTCTTAAATATAATTGTTTTGCAGAAGAAACAAAAGTGCCTCTCGCTTTGAGCTGACTTGAATCCAGGTCTTCAGGTCCCAGGCTGGCTGGGTTTAAAGAGTGTCCTTGACGAGCAAACAAGGGCATACAGACTAGAGGACGCTTGCACTGAGCCCCAATGACTTCAGAGTCTCTCCGCACTGGTCTGAGATGAAGCCATTGAAGCCACAGGGTCCGCTCACACACAGTTCTGTAAAACTCAATGGGACTGCATGCAGGCATAAGGAAGGTCCTGTTGCAGGATCCTATAATAGGAAAAGTGCCATACTCTCTCGCTGATCCCCTTGTGCCAACCAGTCCCCAGCATCAGTTGCATTTCAAAGGACTTGTTAAAGGAGTGCAACCCAGTGTGTAGACATAACACGCCATTAGAAATGGATTTAATTAAACCAATGCAAGAGGCTGTGTGGATGCTCTTATTACAGTTCAAACCAGGCCTAGCTTAAATAATTAGGAACAGTTTTAAGCTAAAATTTGCATCAATCTAGTTAAACCAGTGCAAATGTACATGTATAGATAACTCATGTACCAGCAGTGCTGGCTGTTCCCCAAATCCTCTCCTGCAAATGTTGAAGATTTTTCCGGTGAAGCCACCAAATCATCCATGATTTAAAAAAAAAAACCAAACAAACAGAAACACTAACACCACACGGCTTGAGGCTAACCTAGGTACTTTTAAATCTGGTGCGAAATAGAATTGGTTTTCCCTTGTACAGAAAAGTTGGGAGATAAATAGCAGATGATTCAGTAAATAACTAACTCAGCCCATGACCTTGATGCTTATTGATTCCTCAAGCTGTTTATCTTTCTTATGTTCTCCCCAGGAAAAACAATTATTACTTAATTATAAAATGGCTTGGCTTGAGGGAGCCTTCCAATTGGCTGGCAAGCATTCTAAAGGGGGAGTTAATTTATGTATACCACACAGCCCAGACTGAAACAGCTGCTTAAAATGCTGAACCACAAAACTTCATTATTTTCTTCCTAGCACATGGTGTGGGGGGTTTTTTTCCTCCTCATTTTAAAAATCACTTAAGGATGTTTAGGCAATCACAGTGTTTGATTGGATGAATATTTGGAACCTACCAGTATTAAATTTGACTGGAGACAGCAGACGCCTATAAACTGGGAGATGCTGACATTTTAAAAGGAAAAGGGTGTGTGTGTGTGTGTGTGGGGAGGGGGGAAATATAATGATAATTATAGGCAGCATTGCTGCTAGTGAATTGGCCACTGGTCTGGGAGTCCGAGGGACTTGGATTTTATTCCTAGTCCTGCTGCTGATCTGTTCTGTGACCCTGGGCAAGCTACTTCGTTTTGCTGTGCTACCATTTCCCCTCACACCCCTTCTCTATTGCGAGTGCAAGCTCCTCAGGGTAGCACCTGGCTCTGAGTTTGTGTCTGCACAAAGCCTGGCTCAATGCTCTCAGCCTCCGTTGGGCTCTCTAAGTGATACAGTAATGCAAATAATACAATGAATACTTTGCACTTCTAGGAGCAACATACATCTGAAGGTCTCGAAGCACTTTGCAAACACTCGTTAGTTCAGCCCTTGAGAGAAAGGGCATATCATTTTACTGATGGGGGAAACTGAGGCACAGAGAAGGAAAATGACTCACCCAAGGTCAGCCACAGAGCCACCAATAGGATCCAGGTCTCACAATGCCCACTCTGCTGTTTGCTCACAAAAACCTCTCTCGTAATTATGTTGCTGTCCAGTGATTGCAAAGATGACACAAGGTACAGGAGGTCAACAGTGGTTCTCATTAAGTTCAAAAGGCAGGAGACTGGTTCTGATACCAAGGGAGTTCTATTTCTCCCAAGCACGTGGGAAGTTCTAGCTGGGTGATCCTGGTGTCTAGATCAATGGACCCACCCTGGCCAAGCAGGGTTGGTCATTTCACTGTCCTCCAACATGGATAAATAACATGCTGCAGATTTACACAGTGTTAGTATTTCGGTTTGATGATCAATCTACCGCCCCTTAAATAGATGAATAGCTATCTATCTATCTAGATAGATAGAATAGATATATATATAGAGAGAGAGAGAGAGAGAGAGAGCACGTGCTATAACCCTATTCCAGCACTAGTCAAGAATGCTGCAGCATCACTCCTGTAAGCACCAGTGTTTTGACTGTCACTAATGGATAATCGCCCTAGCAGTACAGTTACCAGGGCTGGGCAAACAGGTCAATATTTAGACCATGAGGGTATCCGCATGATATTGGTACCTCTGAGTCAGAATATCCAATGTCAGCCACAGCTTCTTCCAACTCTTTGGGCCCTCCTGCTTGGCCTGAGCGAGGAAGGAGTAACCTGATTCCCCTCAATTGCCAGGGAGGCCTTCAAGCCCATACAATAGATTCTCTGTCCTTGGTCCTGACAGAGACTGGGAAGTTGATACATGGCTTTATGAACACCCTTGGAAAGCAGCATGGGCCAGTGGCTCAAGCCCCATTCTCAGCTCTGCTGTGCGAGCTTGGGTGAATCTCGGTGTGCGTTCGTTTCCCCACCAGTAAAATGGGGATAATGGGTAGGGAATTCAGCACCCAGCTCCCCTGGGGGCTTTTGATAATCCCACCCAATGTTATTTCATATTGTGCAGTACCCGGCACTGAACAGGGCTCTCTGGGCAAGATGTGCCCCCATGCAGCCAGTCAGCACAAAAATAGAGCTGAAGGGGGAGTTATATGGCTTGTAGGCTTTGTGCACAGGGAGAGCTCCCTCCCCCCCACCGCAAGAGCTACAATATTACTATTCAGAGGCAATGGTCACTACAGAGGGTCAGAAATATGCTGAAGAAACATTTTTCCTTCAATATTTGCCAGCTCAGCAAAACTGAAATGCTTCACGGAGACTGTTTGATTTTGACTAGGTTCTGAAGGAAACCTGCGGTTTCCTGCCACTCACCCACATAGTTCCTTGGCTGCTGGACTGCCTCTGACCAGGGGACCCCAGGGCTTCTGGGGACCGGTGGCTCTGGTTCAGGCCTGGTTCCCTGTGGCAGAGCATTTCACATTTTGTGGTTTACATGCTGTATGTGAACGAAACCAAATTTCAAAATATCTAAATCCTCTGCAAAATGGAAGAACCTTTCTCTGCCCAGCTCAAGGGGACAGAGATAAACAACCCAAGTAGAGGGACTTTATTCCACTGATACCAGAAGTCTTTGATCTGCTGGCTTCTTGAGAGCCACATCCTGATCAACACCAAATGCAAACTACACTAACTCAACCAAGGGCTCCGGGAGGAGGGGAGGATGTTCCAATAGGAAGCCGAGGATGGGAGGGATCCATTGCAAAGAAGAGCAGAAATGGCCGAGGATACAAAATGGGTGGAAACAACATTATTCACTGTAAAGAAATAGAAGACAGAGAACGAACGTGATCACAGCATGGAATGGAGAGTCAGGACTCCTGGGTTCTATTTCTGCCCCTGCCACCAGCAACTCAAGCATGGTTTCGTTGCAAACCTGTCGTGCAGTTCTCCCAGACCTTTGGAGGCACAGCCCAAATGTCCACCAGATGGCACTCTGATTTGCAATTCCAGCAGGCCAAAGCCCATTGGCTGCCCTGAGCTTTAGAACGGGCCTTCGCTGTGCAATATCCAATATAGTGATTACCATTAAAATAAAGGGGAAATGGCTGGTTTTCTTCCAAGAGTGGGTGCGTGCACCCTGGGGATATGCTTGGAACTCAAGGGCAGCCCTGCACAATGCTCCAAAATGCTAACAGTGGACTGAAGGAGAAGCCATTCCAGAGCTATGCAACTGGAAAGAGCTGTGGGAGGAGTGACAGATTACCATAGCTCATTCCTGCCTGGCTGTCTGTACCGGGAAACTCTTCCACTGTCAGAATTGGGATCACTTCTCTGTGCTTCTACTGATCGCGGTCTGGCAGCCTCAGTGGAATGACATGGAACAGGCTCCAAAGTGGCATCTTTTGACTCTATATAAATGGGGGGCAGAGGTGCTCCGAGTCACATCGGCACATGGCAGGCAGAAGGGAAACTGCAGTAGAAAACTTCTTGCCTTTTGCTTTATCTCCCATTCCTCTCCTTTCCACCGTTGAGTGTCTAAACCCAAGCAAAGTCCAAGAACCTGATTCCCATTTACACTACAGCTCCTATGCTCCTCTCTGGCAGAATAAAAGGGACCTGACACATCATTTCTATCCATTCTGAGACCCTCTGGCACTGCGAGAGTGGTGACAATGAAAACCCAACAATCTCCTTTTAAAGACAACCTGGTGGGTCAGAGAGCTTCCCATGTTGCTGCTGTTGGTAAATTTTTGTTTTATTTTGGGAGTCACAGGGCTCTCATCACTTCCAAACCAGTGTCTATTCGGGGGCAGCTTTCCACTGACCTAAGCAATGGCAGAAAATGGCTCTCTGGTCCAGCACTTTGTCAGTCCGATACCATAATGGACTTTTTTGCAATAGCCACCTGTTTGAAAAAAGCAATACCTTCTCTCAGCCCTCCCCTCCTCTCCCCACAGCCTCTAAATTATACACACAGGGCCTGTATTTATTTACACTGTTATGAATCTGCATGCAGGTTTCCAATAATGAAAAAAAATGTCACCTCCATCTATTCATTGATCATAAAGCAGTGTTTCAGGAAAGGGAGGAGAGGAGAAAGAGAGATTTCCACATACACGGTAGCTGATCGAGCCTTGTAAGTGAAAAGCTTTTACAGACTCATATTTTACATGGAGCAGCCTGAACAATACGGTACATATGGTATCCTTCGAGGAGAATGAGGTCACATTTAAGAACTCTAAATGCTTAAAAAGGTTTTCATGGAGACTCTCCCGCCGTGAAGTATCTTCCACAGCCCCAGATGTATTATTTCATCAGAAGATCAGAGAGGGGAAGTTTGTAGGCGATCAAACAAATATGAATACATTAGAGAGACAAAAAGAACAGGAGGACTTGTGGCACCTTAGAAACGAACCAATTTATTTGAGCATAAGCTTTCGGGAGCTACAGCTCACTTCATCGGATGCATGCAGTGGAAAAGGAGAGACATTAGGCGAGGCTGGATACATTGTTGAATTACATATGAGTGTCAGAGTTTGCACTGGGTTGAGGGGTTGGTTTTGCTCAGTGCCCCTGGAGTGTGCATTCCTGGAGCCGTCATCTCACCAGGCCCATAATCCCATCAGATGTCCCTGTTTTTTCCCCCTCAATAACTAGGAGGGTTAAGATCAAGTTGCCGGAGCCCTTGGGATGGAACCGTTGCTCCATCATTGCAAATGGGCCCATTGTGCAATGCCCTGGTCAGAGATCTTCTTGTCTCCACCTCTCTGCTCTTACGTTACTCCTCTTCCCCCTCGCTGCCTCTCCCTCTGCTTCTGCAGCTTTTCCAACGATTTGTGGCAGTCACCAGCAAACTGCTTGTCGATGAGAAGGAAGCGGGCTGCAATGCAGTGGGCAATCCAAACCAGGATTCGGGGAGTCCCTGTTATAGCAACAGTAGCTAGCTGTGTCTGTGTCAGCCTGGAAGCTAGAGAAACCCACAGGATCTATCTGCATCAAGCAACCTCAGTACAGAAGCCCTTTGCGATTCATTACAACCACGTCCTACATCTCTAGCATGAGACAGGCTCCGAGGGGAAGGGTGTGTTCTATGTGACAGTGGTCGGTATGTGGCCTGAGTGGAAAGCCTACTTTATGTCCACCTTCCTCCTTTTTCCTCCTTAGATCAGCTGGGCTGCTGAAGCCCCATCAGGAGGCAGCTGTTTGAGTGGAAATGGAAGCAGAGGTGAGCTGTCACTCAGGTCTATTGTCTGGATGACTTAATTCACAGGTGGGATTCTAATTGTTGTTCATTTCTAGAGAGCCTGTCACAAATCACAGAGTACTTTACCGGCTCGAGATGTGTGTGTCTGTGGGGGCGTCACTGGACTTCCGCCACAGCTCAGAAGGCAGCCACCTCTGGGCTGTGAGGCAGGAGCAAGTCCTGGATTCGATAGCGACTGGCGGGTCACACGTGCGGAAGATGGCTCACGGCAGCCATGCTACGCAAGGGACGGGGAGCAAAGCAAAATCCCCCATCCAGTGAAACAACCACTGAGCAAAGGTGGGTTCCCAATCAAATCAAATGGAGGCGAGTGCAGTTTACACTGTGCTGCCAATGTCTGAACTTGGAGATTAGGTTGGGGAAAAAGAAAGGGCGAGCATGTGGTTAGAGCACTTGAGGGGGACACTAGAGACCTGGGTTCCGTTGCCTGTCCTGCCACAGACTCCTTGGGCAAGTCACTTCCTCTTTGCTTCCCTTCCCCATCAGTAAAAACCATGGATCGTTAGAGCAATGCCTAGCCCTTCGACAGCATTTTTCACAAAGTACTTTACAAAGGAGGACGGTATCATTATCCCCCTTTTTGCAGTTGGGCCCCACACTACAAGAAGGATGTGGAAAAATTGGAGAGTGTCCAGCGGAGGGCAACAAAAATGATTAGGGGGCTGGAGCAGATGACTTATAAGGAGAGGCTGAGGGAACTGGGATTGTTTAGTCTGCGGAAGAGAAGAACGAGGGGGATTTGATAGCTGCTTTCAACTACCTGAAAGGGGGTTCCAAAGAGGATGGATCTAGACTGTTCTCAGTGGTGGCAGATGACAGAACAAGGAGTAATGGTCTCAAGTTGCAGTGTGGGAGGTTTAGGGTGGATATTAGGAAAAACTTTTTCACTAGGAGGGTGGTGAAACACTGGAATGCGTTACCTAGGGAGGTGGTGGAATCTCCTTCCTTAGAAGGTTTTAAGGTCAGGCTTGACAAAGCCCTGGCTGGGATGATTTAATTGGGGATCGGTCCTGCTTTGAGCAGGGGATTGGACTAGATGACCTCCTGAGGTCTCTTCCAACCCTGATATTCTATGATTCTATGAAACTGAGGCACAGAGAGGCAAAATGACTTGCCCCAGGTCACCCAGCAGTCCAGTGATCGAACGCAGGTGCCTGAATCCCAGCGAAGTGCTCTACTCATTAGGAAACACTTGCATTCTCAATTACTTTGTCGATTTAGATTGTAAGCTCTTAAGGGAAAGGACTCTCTCTTTGTACTAGTGCCCAGCAGGATGGGGTCTGCATCTCAGCTGGGGCCTCTAGGCAGTACCATAATACAGGGCTTATGTAGAGCCGAGCTCTGGTCCAGCCCATGATAAACTGGGCCAGTTGTGGGATGCAACAAGTGGCCCAAAGTTAAGTGTGGGCCCAGTCAGAGTCCTGGGTCAGGCCCACCTCCAGCCTCCACTCTCAGGGACAAGAGACCTAGTGCCATTTCTTTTCCAACCTCCTTTAACATGACAACGTTTCTATTTCATGGCTACCAGCCCCCACACATTATCAACAGCTGAGCAGCATTCAGAGCCTTCTGTTCCCAGCACCTTACGTCTACTCCACAACTGTCATCTAAAGCAACTTCTGCTGGGGAGAGCAGTGGGCGGACATGAATATACATGGTGTATCTACAGAAACAGACTCGGTGGGCCTTGCTTTTTCCTCACGTGCCACTTGACTTAGGAGCGGGGACAGACCAAGACATCAGCATTCTTCAGTCCCTCTTTAAGTGGGGTAAATGGTAAATGTCACACGGCCAAGGTCAAGCTACCACTGAGCATTTCATTTCAGTACCGGCTGCAATTATAGCCTTGGAAACAGACGAGCTATGTTAGTCCGCAGGACGAGCAACAGTGGAAGCTTCCCTCTCATACTACCCTGGCAATAGGCACTGAGCTGATGGGATGCCCCCGCCAGAGAATGTTGCAACTCATGTTCTAGATGGCACCTGCGTGAGTGGAGTTACGCAGAAGAGCAGCTTGAAAGCTGTCGATGGGAAGCACGTCAAACTGGATGAAATTTTTCAACCAAAACATTTTTGGTGCGGGGGTGGGGGAGGGGGAAATGCAGATTCAGTGACAGCAAAATATTTTGCAAAGGCATGTGGATTTCACCAAACTGTTCTGGTCAAAAAAGAAATGAAAAAAAAAAAATGTCCAAAACATTTCATTTCAAAATATCTGCAATTCAAAATAGTCTTTAATTCGATTTAAAAAAAGTTAAATTTTCAGAATTGAAACAAAAAATTTCATTTGACCCAGAACAAAAGCTGACACTTCAAATCACAAAATGTTGGGTTTTGCTTCCGCTTGAATCCATTTTCTTTAAATTTTTCAGAATTGCCAGAGAATTGAAATATCTTATTTGCACAGCTATGTGCTGGCTTCTAAACCACCTTTAGCTCCATCATTCTTTGGAAAAACTTTACTTTGCTTAATAAGTTGAAAGAATTTGGTTAGGGAAATTCAAGGGAGGGCTTTTGGGTGGATTTGTCAATGCGGAACACGCTGGTTCAGTTCTGGTTAGAAAGGCAATGGAAATTATTCTAATCTCATCTACCCCATTGACTTCATTGGAGATACTCCTGCCTTTTACAAGTCAATTTTATTGCACTGAAGTAAGTTAGAGTAGAAACAGGGCCAGGAGACCAGTCTTTCTGTATCATCTGTATTTCAATAGCACCTAGATATCATCAAAATCAGGGCCTCATTGTGCTAGGTGCAGTACATAAGCATGGTATGGAGCTGTCCCTACCCTGAAGAGCTCATGGTTTAAATAGACAAAGGGCCAGAGAAAGGAAATTATTATTATCCCTGTTTTAACAGAGGGGGAAATTGAGGCCAGATAGACCAACAGTACATCTATGCTGCAGAAAAAGGTGTGTTCTGAACTCGGGTCAGCTAAGAGGTTAAAACAGTAATAAAGACCCAGCAACCTGGTTTTGAATTGAGGTGAGCAGCTCAGGTTAAACCTCAGGCGGCTCCACAGGCTTTAACTTGAGCTTCTAGCCCAAGGAGCCATGTCTTCACCCTAAGTTAACTCATGTTGGCTAACATACTTTTTTGGGGAGGTGCGGGGGGCGACAATGCAAACGAACCCCAATGAAATGTCCAAGGCATCGAGCTTTTTAGGAAATCTGGCCCTAAGCAGCAACACAGGAGCTGCTGCATGCTAAGCACTGAAAAATTGAATCCCAGCTGGCTTGCCGAAGATCAGATAATGGGTCTGTGACCTAGCTAGGAACTGACCTGGGCTCCCCCAAGTCCCGGTTGAATGCCTTTACTCCAAGACTAACCTTCCTTTCACTCTCCCTACAGCATTTCTGAGCCTGGCAGGAGCCAGAGCTGCAGATGTTTATGCTACAATTCATTGAACAATTCAGACATTCAAAACCTCTCGCAGCTGAAATGGAAAATATGCCAAGACTCCGCAATTTCTCATTTTCAATGGGAAATTAGCTATTCCCCCAAATGGTCACAGATTCCTGGGTGGCATGACAGCCTGGGACAACCTGTACCATTTTTGCCTCTCTCAAGCCAGGACAATGACGGACATTGATCTTGAACTCTCTGTACTCCCGGGTTGAACTTTGCTAGCCCAGACACATGGCAAAGCCCATGTCCTTCACCTACACGCCCCAGCCTGCAACAAGGATCCTAGAGCACCAGAAGGAGTTGGCATTAGCCATTCTCTGCCCACCCATGCTCTTGTGTTGGTGAGGGGGGAGGGATAGCTCAGTGGTTTGAGCATTGGCCTGCTGAACCCAGGGTTGTGAGTTTGATCCTTGAGGGGGCCATTTGGGGATCTGAGGCAAAAACTGGGGATTGGTCCTGCTTTGAGCATGGGGTTGGACTAGATGACTTCCTGACGTCCCTTCCAATCCTGATATTCTATGATTCTATGACCTAAGATGCCTACGTCTGGAAGATCTGCTGGAACAGACTTGCCATAGTAAGGTTGAGTAGGCCTGGTCATAACTGACTTGGCCTAACCAGATTCCCCTCTCTGGCCATTCACCCAGCCTGTGGAGACCTTAGGTCTATGAGACTGGACAGGGCCCTGCGTTTGGAGGGGTCCTACAGCCCATCCACACACATGCCTTCTAATCCACTATCCTCATAGACTTGAAGGCCAGAAGGACCATCATGATCATCTAGTCTGACCTCCTGCACATTGCAGGCCACAGAACCTCCCCCACCCACTCTTGTAATGGGCTCCTAACCTCTGGCTGAGTTACTGAATACTCCTCACCTCTTGATTTTAAGACTTCAAGTTACAGAGGATTCACCATTTACTCTACTTCAGACCAGCAAATGACTCATGCCCCATACTGCAGAGGAAGGTGAAAACCCTCCAGGGTCTCTGCCAATCTAACTTGTGGGGGAAATTTTTGCCTGACCCCAAATATGGTAGTCCGTTAGACCCTGAGCATGTGGGCAAGACCCACCAACCAGACATCTGGGAAAGAATTTTTTGTAGTAACTCAGAGCCCTCCCCATGTAGTGTCCCATCACCAGCCATTAGAGATATTCACTGCTAGCAGTCGCAGACGGGCCATATGCCATTCTAGGCAACCTCATCACACCATCGCCTCCATAAACTGTTCAAGCTCAGTCCTGAAACAAGTTAGGTTTTTTGCCCCTACTGCTCCCCTTAGAAGGCCGTGCCGACTAGACTCGGTCATCAGTGGGTGGCTTAGGAATCACATTCCTAGTCACAGGTGGTAGGGGATGTGTCATGGTTACATGCACGTGAGCAGAACCAATTATAGGCATGGAGAGCGCTCCATGTTATCACACCCCTGTTCACATAGGGTCTTGGGGAGGGTGGGCGGGGTGTGTGTGTGTGTGTGTGTGTGTCATCCCAGGACTGCATGCATGAAGCTAGAGCAAAATGGCAGTACTCTCCATTCCTTCAACACTGCCCAGAACAGGAAGAGAGCCAAGCACTGATCCACTGTCTATAACCCCCTCCCGCACCTTTTCCATGAGCCGTGCCTATGAGGCAGATGTCAATATCCCACAGTGCCCAGTGATGCAGGCTTAGCTCATGCACAACCTGTGTGAGCTGATGGAGAGCAACTTTAGCACACAGACAGGTGGGAAGGGATGGGCATGCTGGTGGGCAGCACACAAACACACACGTACGTAATTCTTGCTGCTGCCCTTTCGAAAGATTCCAAACTTGTTGATCCTTTTAAAATCCCAGATGGTTTTACAACTCCATCAGTTCCGCCCAGCCGGCCTCGGCCCAAGAGTTCACGGCTGCCATGGGAGCAACAGAAAGAGAGAAACCCCCCCAGGTTTTTACTCCTGGCAGCTGGCTGGAAATGGCACCTCCTTCTGCCTGCTCCGAGCTCAGCAAACATCGCTTTCATCACCTGATCGTGTACATGGGGAGCCTACGCAGACACACACACACACACACACAAAAAAAATCAATGAGCATCGATCCCTAAGCCAGGAATTCATAAACTCCTTTAAAGGTCAAGGATTGATTTTTCACTTTCTGTAAAAGAAGAGACTCCAGACATCACCCTCCCCTTCACCTGCCACGTCCTGCCCCCATCCCCATACAAGGCACATGGATGCACACGCAAACACAGCCAAACATGCACAGATAGACATGCTCCTAGTCCTAGTCACCAATCCAAGGGTGAATGTTATTTGGAGAGACACAGTGGTCCTCCCTAGCTCCAATGCCCAATCTTCAGTGTGTCTGGGGTCCTCAGTAAGCCAGGTCTGGCCTAAGCAGCCATGGAATAAGGCTGCCAGCACTGCACAAGGTTTCTCATGTCCTTGATACCAAAGGAAAAAAAGAATTCAGTGGGGCTTTGCAGACCAGGTCAGTGGCTGCTCCCTGCTGAAGCCAGGCACCCTTGCCGTGGTTTCTGTCTATTCATGTCACTAAAGCTGCTCGGGTTGGCAGGATCCACTAAGCCCTTGGGAAGGCTCTTCCCGCTCTGCAGCCGGGTGGCATGAGGAGAAGCAGCTGAAGAGGGATGAGTGGCGGGATGTCAGTCATTTTCTCATGACCTCATTGTGATGATTCTGGGACAAATTCCTCCATGGGCCTGGCCATGACTTTGGCGCAAGCAAAGGACAGATGCAAAGAACCTCCCAGCTTTTCTCAGGGGGCCCACTTCATTCCGGGGCAGGACGGGAGATGGGCCAGGACCCACACACCCCAAGGATGTTTGGCTTTTGGATCTGGATGCAAAACTGTGCAGCTCCCATTCACTAAAGCCAATCCAGTGTATTTATTTCAGGGTCCCTCTGATTTTGGATGCACTCCCCCTGCCCCGTTGGGAAGATACGGCTACCACTAGGTGGATTAGATGGACCTGCGGTCTGATCCCGATGCTTGAGGCAGGCAACAACCAAACAATTCATTGTACTAGGTGCATTAGAGATGAGACACAACTGGCCCCTCCATCCCAGGGAATTTGCTGGCCTGGACAGCATTCAGAGAAGATCCTGCATGAATCCCAGAGAACTCCAGCTCCGATGTCTGATGAAGCAACCCTACCCAGAAACAACCTGGGCGCCTGTCCTCCCCCTGCCTCTGCTCTGCCTTGGATCGCCTCCAACAGCAGAAGCCGGCACCAACAGCTAATTGCTTCAAAATAGCTAGTCTCCATTTCAGGGTGCTGCTTTCTTTCGCTTTTGTAGCTGGCAAATGAATCCTTCAAGGGATTACAATAACCCTGTCCTGGCCCTGTTCCCTGGATTTCTGGCCTCGATCCCTGGCATCCCTCCTGGAAGGGCTGGAAATCTCTGTCTTTATCCCCCTGAAGTCCCTCCCCCACTCCGACCCCTGCCCTGCCTGGCTCTAAGCCACTTTCCATACACATGGCACCATTTCCTCTAGACCAGTGGTTTTCAAACTTTTTTTCTGGCACCCAGTTGAAGAAAATTGTTGATGCCCGTGACCCAACGGAGCTGGGGATGAGGGGTTTGGGGTGTGGAAGGGGCTCAGGGCTGGGGCAGAGGGTGGGGCTGCAGGGGTGAGGGCGGTGGGGTGGGGCCGGGAATGAGGGGTTAAGGGTGTGGGACAGGGCTCTGGGCTGGGGCAGGAGTTTGGGATGCAGGAGGGGGTCAGGGCTCTGGGCTGGGGGTGCAGGAAGGGGCTCTGGGTTTGGGGGCAGGGCTCAGGGCTGGGGCAGGGGATTGCGGCAGGGGCTTACCTCCGGCGGTTCCCGGTCAGCAGTGCAGCCGAGGTGCAGAGGCAGGCTTCCCACCTGTCCTAGCACAGAGTGGAGCCAGTGCTTGGGGCGGGGGCAGCGAGCAGAGCCCTGTGGCCCCCCGGCCTAGGAGCCGGACCTGCTGCTGGCTACTTCTGGGGTGCAGCGTGGGGTCAGAACAGGTAGGGACTAGCCTACCTTAGTTGGACAGCACCACCAATGGCCTGGTCGGTGGTGCTGACTAGAGCTGCCGCGACCCAGTGCCTTCCATTCCTTGACCCAGTCCTGGGTTGTGTCCCGCAGTTTGAAAACCACTGCTCTCTAGGTCAGTGTGTGCACTTCACTGAAATCTATCCTTGCTCCTTCAGATCCCATGTACCTACTGCTCACCCTCCCTCTGGGATACAGCTTTCGATTTCCTGCTTGCTGCTGTCCACTTCCAGCCTCTGGACAATAGCCGCCCCCCCCCCGAGAATTCCTTCACCAGTGGGTTCAGACCAGCCATGAAGCCTCATAGCAGGGCAGAAAGTCCATCGTTCTGCTGGGATTTTCCCGAGCGGCGCAGTACATTATTATTGGACGTGGAAGGTGACAGACACAAGGAATGCTGGTGTTGAATGCAAGTTATTGAGATCAGAGCTCGAGAGAGGCTGCCTGGCAGAGGCGATACAGAGTCAGTCCTATTAGGGACTGAATTACCATCTCTCCGCTGCCAGGTGACTTGTGTGCAATGAGTTTGGTGGGGCTCTGGTGCATTTCTATCTCACTAAGGGCCTGATCCAAACCAACACTTTCCATCAACTTCAGCGAGTTTTGAATCAGCCTCACAAACCATTATAACAATTGGAGTGTCTGAAGGGAGATCGGATTTCCCTTTTGCTCCAAGGGGTCGGATTAGCACCATAACTTGGATATGCTTGGCCTAAACCTCCTTTGCAGGGCCAGGCGTTATCTTTAAGAACGTACAACTGAGTCCCAGGGATCTTCCATGAGAACAGACTGGTCATAACCGACTGAACTCTAGGAGTGGCAGGAAAGTCTGCTGAAACTGCCCCAAACCAGAAAGTTGGGGGCTTCGAGCAAGTGAAACTTTTGGCAGAAATTTCTCACCAATTTCCAGTTTTTCGTTAGGGGAAAAAAACAAATAAACAAAAAAAACCCAACTTTTTCAGTTCCCACAGAAAAGGAGTCTCTTTTTGTAATAAAAAGTTGACATTTTCAACACATGAAAGCTCCCTTTTCCGATCAGCTCTACCAAACCACTTCAGTAGCTGGCCTGTCCCTCAAGCGCAACTCTGTGCTAGGCACCCCCACCTGCCCACATTGTCTCTGGCTCTGCTGTATGCCAGGGCATCACAGCTGTGTGTGGGTTCCTGCAGTCGCTTCCTTCGCTGCAGGAGATGCATCTCGCACGGCGGGGAAGCTGATTATTATGTTACTGAATGGAAGCAACTGTCAGATCTTCCACACCCTTGTTGTCAGCTTTGCAAGGGACATTTAATGTGGATGGATGCTAGAAAATGCAGAGGAATGTAAACACTGATAATCATAATAATTAGAATTCAGAGCCAGTTTCTGATCAGAAAATGGAGTTCTTCAAACCTTAGGGCTGCCGGGATTTGCTGATCTGCTCTATGTCTGTTGTATAGAGGAAGCCAGATCTGAATTTCCAATAAATTCAAGGGGTTAGGGGAAGAAAAGGAGTTTCTGATCTGGGTGCCTGGTTTGAGACTATCAATAAAATAATAAATATATTCCAGTTATAAAGTGCTCCTCTGGGAGCTATATGATTATTCAAAATACAATCAGAATAAAAAGGAAACCCCCAACCATCACTACAGCCATCCTATAACCGACAACACCAAAGCCAGGAAACTAACACACATTTAAAGGCATTTAAAAAGGCACTGGAGAGGGTCCTGCAAAAGACAATAGCAGCCATTGTGGAGGAAGGAACACGCTGTGGTTAAGGGACAGGGTCAGATCCCAGCTCTGCCACAATTTTCTGTGTGACACTGGGCACATCCCGTAGTCTCTCTCTGCCTCAATTCCCCACCATTTGCCGGGACTGATCATAGCTGTGAGTTAATCTAGACTCGAGTTTGTACTTTGAGTTGAAGGACAGAAAAGTACTTTGAGTTCATGGGCAGATACTCCACCAGTGTCCATGCCAGGTGAAGGCCTGGTTGGGAAATGGATTTCCCAGCCCCCAAGAACTTTCAATATAAAAATTAAAAAAAAAAAATTCCCCATCTCAAATTGGGCTGAAAAGTCTAAATCCCACTTTTTGCCCTCCCAGTCCGTTGGTTTGTGAAATATTTTTATTTGGGCCAATGCTTTGATTTGACGTTTCAAAATGTTTTTAGTTTAACTTTACTTCAGTTTTGAAACAAAAAAGTTGTTTTGACTCAAATAACCCTGACAATTTCTGGTTCAAAACCATAAAACCAGGGACATTTAAATTCCCGCCAAGTAATTTCTTGCATCAGGAGATTTGTCAACACCCACCCTATTTTGCAAACAAACGGTTTCATGAATCCGCATTTGTGGTGAAAAAAATGGGATGTTTCTTTGCTGAAAAACACCAGGTCAGCTCTCCACGTGCTCACCTCCTTAATAAAAAGGTTTGCAGGTCCTTACAAAAGTGTCTCTCTTCCAGTTTGACTCTTGTTTAATTATTTGCAACCTGGAACAAACATTTGGTAGGGTTTTTTTTTTAAAAAGTGTAGTATAAACAAACCCAATTGTATACATAGGGCACTGAGCAGATGGGCCCTTGTCTCAGACTGAGCTGCTGGGTTCTATTGTATAACTTAAATCCAACAAGATTCAAAAGGGAAGAGAAACACTTTGCAAAAACACCTGCAAACATGTTTACTAAGATAAACATTGCCCTTAAGCCATAGTGGTTAAAGAGGAAAGCCATAAAATTCAGACCACCCCCCTCCCCAGTTCTCAATCCAAATTTTTCCCAGGCCTAGGTGGATTTGGAACCAGAGTTTTGGTTCAAGCCCTCCATTGGCATATTATGGATTATTAACTTGTGCAACTGCTGTATTTCCGAGTTTTTAAACCTGTTTTCTGCTTCATTTGTCCAAAACAGAACAGGTTGCAAAGGAAATCAAGGACAACGCATTCCAAAAAGAGATTGATTACTGAATATAAAACAGTTTTGTCTCATCGAAGACTGGAGTTAGGCAGCAGCAGAAGGTAAAAAAAAAAAGAGGATCGAGTGAGACAGATTTACCTGCTTTTATCTGTCCATAAAAACCAGCTGGTTAGACCCAGATAAAACTCAGCAGCCGAGGTTGTCAGGGACCTCCATGAACCTGTCTCCAAGTTCTAGTTTGCATGAGGTTCCTTACTTTGAATCTGGGTTCAAAGGAACCCCACATTATAAGTGACACTCAGCTGAAACAAGAGAGTTTTACCTGTCTCCAGTTCAAAGTTTCTTGGCTTTGTCTGGTCCCCATCCAAAACCAGAAGCAAGCCCAGGGTCACCTGAAATTCAGCTCCATAGTCACCTCAGCAAGGGTTGGATGGGAAGTGGGGGAGAATCATACTACAGATACAATTTAAATGCCTTGGTAGAACTGCATGAGGAGCCCAGGACTAGACTAGCAGGGGACACTGCAGGTCTGAACTGAGTTGCATTGGCAGAGCTGTTTTGGGGGTAGAAGAGGGGCTGTGAATACACTGGCAAGGAGCACTCAAGAGCAGATCAGAGGTACATTGGCAGCCCTGCATTAGGAAAACGTACCTAGCACATGCTCTCATGATGCCTGTGGCCAGCCAGTGCAGTCAGTGACTTTTATGAGCAAGAAATGGTCTCCTGATCACAAATTATTAAGAATTTTTTAAAAGCCCAAGCCGACAGGTGTGGTGCCCAGACCATGTGGGGAACACAAAGTCCTGAACCCTTCTCGATCATTAACAACTTGTGAGCGACATCAGCAGCAAACGACCACAAAGATGGGTGTTAAGCGAAGATTCAGCCAGAGATAACGCCTCACATGGATCATTACAGGTAGGGTGACCAGATGTCCCGATGTTATAGGGACAGTTCCGATTTTTGGGTCTTTTTCTTATATAGGCTCCTATTACCCCCACCCCCTGTCCCAATTTTTCACATTTGCTGTCTGGTCACCCTAATTTCAGGCCCCAGGAAAGTCAAAACGTCAAGCTCTCTCTCCAAAGGGGATGGGGCTAAATCTGAATTTTAAAATGTTCTGGACACAGAGGGCTAACAGAGTCTGCCCAACTGTTACACACTTGGAAAGCCACCTTGCAGTTTACACTGTGCTTATTAATATTTACATGGGGAATATTGCAGAGGGAAATCCCAGTCGTGGTACAAGACCTCATTGCACTAAGCACGGTACACACATGGAAAAACAGATGCTCTAAGCCACAGTCGGTCACCTCTCTTCTTGGGAGTGGATGGGTTGGGAGGAGGGAAAACAAAACTGTAGTACTTAAAAAAAAAAAAAAAACACAAAAACAAACCACTATTTCAGATTTGTCAACGCTGTATAATTTACCAAAAACTGGGCTTTCAGTAAACGACACTGGCCTATGTTCCCCAATACAACCACAGTGAACAAAGTTAGGTCGCTGAGTGAAAATGGGACATGTCAATATTAGCTACAGCACCTTGCACCCTTCTGGATCCTGGTTGTTTGGCCGCCGTGGGGAAAGACAATCCAAGTCTCCCTTCCAAATGCCAGCGGTAGCTTTAGTCCTTTGAAAGATTCTCTGTCTCTGGTCCTGTCAGACTATGATCCCGGCAGGCTGTAGCAAAGAGTAACTGCTCAGCTGCCCTGTCCTAAACCAGCTCAATGGGGACCGGAGAGCTGCATGAACTCCTTCGGCCGTAAGCTGGCAAAGGCAGACAGGCAGGCTGCACGTGGCCCAAGCGGGGGATAGAGATGTGGCGATGGGGAGTATACAGTAGGTGGGGAGGGAGCTTGAGGAGAGCTTGCCATGATGTGGATTTCTAAGAAGACTGGAGATTTCCATGACAATAACGGAGATGGGCCTGACTAAAAATGCTGCATCCAAACCTCTTTCAAACTCTATGCGGAAGCAGGGGATACAAAATCCAAACCTTGATCAGTATCTGAATGTCAGCATTAGCCTCGATCTCTTATAATGGTCCAAACACCCCACACCTTCAGAAATGAAGGCTTAAAATCTAGATCTGAATTTGACAACATGGTCCCACCTCTAGCAACATTGTAGCCATGGAAGTTAAAGGTGGGGTAGTGAGGGAAGAGAGAGGGGGAAAAAAAAATCAAAGCTCATGCTTCAGGCTAAGCTGATTGCCTTGTGGGTTTAAGAAGGAATATTTGCCTCCTATGTAGTGTTGCACAACTTACTGGATCCCTCGTAAGTATTTTCCCATCTTTCTCATGAAAGATCAGGTATTTGTTACAATACATGGAACCACAGTCTATCAAACAGGAGATGCTGAATAATGGAAACTAGAAGCACACAAATAGGCTTCCACACAGTTTGAGTTCCAGCTTGGTCTGCTTTGTTTACCAGGGACCACTACCTGCCTGGAACTCCGTGCTGCATAGACACACCTAGTGCCTGAGTAATATATTGCAAGTAAACACATCCACACTATTGGAACAGCTAGCAAGCAGATACGGTACGATGCAGCATGGCAAATCCTACATAATGCTCAGAAAGCCCCCAGTCCTTCTGCTCCCCAAGTGGACAAAGCATCAGTGCTTTCATGTTCACAGAAAACTCAAGTTAAAATGCACAGGGGAACACAGTGAGAAAGGAGGTCTAAATATTCTCTAGCAGTTAGAGAGGAGAGAAAACTTCTTTTTTACCCCCGTGGTTTATAAATCATGCAGCAGAACTACAAGGCAGAAGATTCTGCATTTGACTAATGCTTTTGCGTATTCCTCGGAGATCAACAATTTGACCTCAGGATGTCAGCATTAAATAAGACAAAACCATCAATGCTGTTTATTCCTTTCATCATAACTGTTGTCGCAGTATTCCAGTCATTCCAACCAAAGTGCCTCCATCTGCACAGCCATCTTTCCCAGGGGAGCCCATTTGCTGTAGGACACCCATAAACTTCCAGGAACAGATGCGGCTGCTGTTCAGAAGCTTCTCGCACATATTAAGCTGCAGCCTGGAGAGAGAGAGAGAGAGCGCGAGCTCCCAGATGTGACACGCCACCAACAGCTCGTGAGGGCAGCTTTTTTTGCAGCCCACGCACTGCTTCCTGCTCACGAAAGCCAGGGCCCTGCATCTGAGAAGAGCTCTTAGGAAAAGCATTCAGCGGAGGTGGGCCCTTGGATTTTGAAGCTTGGCACAGGAAAGCTCGAGATCTCTTGGAGCAGGGTAGACGTCATGATAGTGAGATACCTCCTGAGCCCTATCTAAGGCTTCCATCATGGCTACTTCTGTGGGAGCCACACCTGGGGAGAATTACAGGTCCTGGCTGTTCCCATCATAGAATATCAGGGTTGGAAGAGACCTCAGGAGGTCATCTAGTCCAACCCCCTGCTCAAAGCAGGACCAATCCCCAATTTTTGCCCCAGATCCCAAATGGCCCCCTCAAGGATTGAACTCACAACCCTGGGTTTAGCAGGCCAATGCTCAAACCACTGAGCTATCCCTTCCCCCCTCCCATCTACCACAATCGATGTTTAGGAATAGTAGACAGACAGGCAGTACTTTGTGGGGAGTGCTGGTATGCAGCTGAACAGTCACTTTCAGAAGGAATATTGGGTACATTTAGTAGCATGTAAGAGATTTATAGCACTCTATAAATAACGAGGCACAGTGCAATAAACATGAGGGTATAGCTCTGCCAAGATATTTCAGTCCTGACCCACTGTAGTCCGGGTTCTTTTGCAGAGGTTACCAATTCTTGATCTGCTGCACTCTGCAATGCAAACCGCCGAGGGGCTAGGAGGTGACCCAAACTGTATGTCAAGTTGTGGGAATGTTTTTTGCCTCACAAGCATTTCAAGCTGGATCTCCACGGGATGGGCACGTGCACCACGATCACTGCTGCAGCTTCCTAGGTCCACCTCGGTACTCCTGATCAGAGCTTTGAAACAAGCGAGGGAGGGAAAGCCCTGGGACAGGCTTTGCACAAGACTAGGGAGACAGGACTGGGGGAATGCTGGGGAGAGGACCAGTTAGTTTCATAAAGCAGATGGACCTTCACCTAAAAGCAGGGCTTCAATCTATTAAATTCCACTCTCGTGACACACAGCAGTAGCCCCCTCGCTCAAGTCATCCCATCCCCGAATAAGGCGGTCTCCTTGTTAACAGCTATTAAAACCTCTGACATGCTATGGCTGGCCAAAGCTTGGTTCTAGACTAGAAGGGATCCCAGACATTTACTGGAAGGTGGAGTTGGTCTCTTTGCTCATTTACAAAGTGAGCACCGATGTCCCTGCTAAATCTGGAGGTGATGGTTTCTTGCAACTGGCTTGGAGAGCAGAATGGATCTTCCTTGAGAGCTCACTGTAGGATGCTCTCACCCAGGCTAGTAAGATACGTGGAAAGGGCTAGGGGAATTTTGCCTGCTGTGAGCTGAGCAACATCCCCCATGAGGTTCCAACCTGAAGTGAGCTACAGGCAGAGTTTAGGATTCAAACTCATCTCCCACCACCTCACCTCTGCAGATAGCCTGGTCAGTGATTTCAGGCCAAAGAGAAACAAAACAGTTACCCAGAATAACGGAACACTAACACCCTTGACAAGCTAGGTGGGGCTATTGTCAATGCTGAAGCATACTAGTATTTACAAAGGAAACGAAATCCTGCCCGAGTGCAGTAGATGGTTAGCACTTGTTCTTGTGAGAAGCACAGAGACACAGCCACAGAGGAACAGCTTGGGTATTAGCTAGTGGTGTTGCTATCCTTGAGCAGGGCTTTAATATCATTACAATAAATAAGGACACTCCTGGCCCCATATCTGCACACTTCACTCATCTGCTTCAGGTGGTCTAGTGGCAAGGCCAAGAAGCTGAAAATCAGGACTCCGGAGTTTGACTCCCTGCCTGGCCAGCATCTTGTCAGGTGACCTCAGACAAACCACTTCTGTGCCTCAGTTTCCCCATCTGCAAAGGGGAAAGCACTAAGCACCTGAGAGACTTGGGCAGGACTTGGCTTTCATCTGAAAGCTTCCTATGCAAAGGCTCATGTGTTTTGGTATCTACTGTAGCAACCTGGGCAGGAGGAAGAGGCTGCGGCAGCCTCCCTTAAAGAGGCAGAACTGATTAGCTAAGTCTAACAGGGGAAATGGCTGACCCTCCCCACCCCCCAGGCATTTTGGTTGTAGTTCTCCATTGCTGAAAGCAAGGCTGAGGGGAGACAGGCCAGGGGGAGCTGCCCCCGATGGGAATGGAAAGAACCAGCTCAGTGTGAATTCAGATCGATACTGCAGCCCTTCATTTGTTCCTAGGATGGTCTCAGGCTTATCTGGGCTGCAAGAAACCCATAAAGCCACTGGCAAGAGATTTCTTATGCTGAATGATGATCTTGTGGACTCCAAATGCCCATCTCTGCCAGAAACGACGGCTCATCTGTTACTGCCTTTATCTCTGCACCAGGAGTCTCCTTGGTTCTCCTTGAATGACGCTGTCAGTTCACAGCAAGGAGACAGGAAGGGAGGCTGCCTTTAGACCATCGGGCCCCGACTGTGCTCATGGCCAGGTGAGCAGGAATGGCCCTTAAGAGCAGGAATCCGCTAGACTCGAGAGAAAAGAGCGGGCCAGTATTATCATACAGATAGCACATGGGCTGGGAAGTAAACCCTTGAGCGACTCTGATTTGGCACCGCAAGTTAGCCCATGGATTTAGCCCATCCTTTCCACTCTTGCAAATTACTCATAAGGATTCACTGAACAGCCTGGATGAAGAAGTCACTGCTGGTGGGATCGCAAATGATTCGCTTAAAAAAAAAAAATCTTGGCCAAAAGCGACTAGTGGTTTTGGGGGGCCCTGCTTAGGTTGCCTTGAAAAAGGACCCAATTTGCAGGAAGTGCTCAGCACCTGCTCTCTGAAAATCAGGCCCCTTTAAGGCATCTCAGGTTGGACACTCAAACACAGAGGCACCCAAAGTCCTTAAAGCACTTTTGAAAATCTTGGGCAGAGATTGACTGTCTGCTAGTCATCATTCCTGAATTTGATTGGTTGCTTAAGTCACATGAAAAAAGAAAAGGAGGACTTGTGGCACCTTAGAGACTAACAAATTTATTAGAGCCTAAGCTTTCGTGAGCTACAGCCCACTTCATCGGTGTGCATCCGATGAAGTGGGCTGTAGCTCACGAAAGCTTAGGCTCTAATAAATTTGTTAGTCTCTAAGGTGCCACAAATCCTCCTTTTCTTTTTACAGATACAGACTAACATGGCTGCTACTCTGAAACCTGAATTAAGTCACATGGTATTACTTCTGCCTTCCGATTAGACGATTGAGGAGAACAATGAATTGCAATCACCACATACAATTATTTGGCTGAAAATACACATTCATATGGAAACTAGTCAAGTATTGGTGCAAACAACTCCCCCCCCCCCACACGTAATTCTGTTTCTCCACTTGCACAGCATTCATTCTGGCTGACTTCTGCATTTAGATTAAGGGGGGAAATTAAAAACAAAAAACAAAAAAACCCACCACAACAGAAGTCATCTCCTTAAGAGCACAGAGTGTGTGTTTCTTTGCTCTGTAACATGGAAGCCACTGCCAGTAAATCAAAAAAATTCCAAATTGCATTGAGACACGTGCCACCCGTGCGAACAGCAAAGAAAGGAGAACGGATATGACAGCGCCAGACAGACACAGGAATTCAAATGAACGTTTGCAAACATTTCTGCAGCGCTTAGAATCATAGAGTCATAGAATATCAGGGTTGGAAGGGACCTCAGGAGGTCATCTAGTCCTACCCCCTGCTCAAAGCAGGACCAATCCCCAATTAAATCATCAGCTTGCCTATGTCGAGGAAATGCAGACGCTGTCTACAGTCCTGTAGCCTTATAATTCCACCTGCCCTGCAGGAAGTGCGTGGGCATATGTTCAAGCATGCTTTTCTCCATTTAGACAGGAGCTCAGTGTTAGTCAATGGAATTCATGCTGCAGGGCAGGTGGAATTTTAAAGAGCTCCGAACCACCGTTAGCCATGGCTCACGGAGGTGTCTGAATTCTTCAGGTTAAGGGGTGGGGCGGATGAAGAGGGGAGATGGTTCGAGGGCAGGCTGTTTTGCCAGTTCCCAGCCTGGGCAAGCGGTGGAGAATACCAGCAGATTTGAAGGAGGGAAACTGCAGCTAGCACACAGAAATAAATGTTCTAGATTATGCTCTTTCCTCTGCCACTGGCCTCCTGCACAACCTTGGCAAGTCACTTCCTTTCTCCATGCCTCTGTGAAGAAGTTAACATCTGCCATGCACTTGGAGACCCCTCAGATGGAAGCGGTGATGGGAGCACGAAGTTCTGTCATTGCATTATTGGATAGGGCCACATTTGACATCACTAAAGTGCTGTCCTTTCCCCTCTGGTACATGATAGAATTGTCTACATAGGGTTGTTCCTGCTTAATTCCATGGGCGGACAGCCTTATTCCAGCATAACAGCGTGCTTCGATAAATAGGAAGCAAAGTGTGGACACTCCTGAGTTATTTAGGAGCAGCCATAGCACTTTAAATTCACACCCTACCTTGATCTGCATTAATTTTCAAGTGTAGGAAATATCCACTTGTCTTGGGTCCACAGGTTCAAATCCAGATGAGGCTGCCTCCATCCTTCATCTTTCCAGCATAAGAAAACAGAAAGTGCCCTCACTGGATCTCTTAGACAAACTTCTAAGTAAAACAAAAGCCAAACCAGGTCCTGTCCCTCCTGGATGAACACAAAATCCCTGCAGTGCCTTGCCAAATGTCTCGTTTGCTCCCCAGAGATGGCTGCATTTCAGTAGCGTTGCATAGAGTTGGGTGATTTTTTTTTCCAGCAAAAAAATACAGATTTGGTGACACCAAACTGTTTTGCAGAGTCATACTGGTTTTGCCAAAATGTTTGCGTTAACAGTCAGCATGGATTCACCAAGGGCAAGTCGTGCCTGACTAATATAATTGCCTTCTATGACGAGATAACTGGCTCTGTGGATGAGGGGAAAGCGGTGGATGTGTTGTTCCTTGACTTTAGCAAAGCTTTTGACACGGTCTCCCACAGTATTCTTGCCAGCAAGTTAAAGAAGTATGGGCTGGATGAATGGACTATAAGGTGGATAGAAAGCTGGCTAGATAGTCGGGATCAACGGGTAGTGATCAATGGCTCCACGTCTAGTTGGCAGCCGGTATCAAGTGGAGAGCCCCAAGGGTCGGTCCTCGGGCCGGTTTTGTTCAATATCTTCATTAATGATCTGGAGGATGGTGTGGATTGCACCCTCAGCAAGTTTGCAGATGACACTAAACTGGGAGGAGAGGTAGATACGCTGGAGGGTAGGGATAGGATACAGAGGGACCTAGACAAATTGGAGGATTGGGCCAAAAGAAATCTGATGAGGTTCAACAAGGACAAGTGCAGAGTCCTGCACTTAGGACGGAAGAATCCCATGCACCACTACAGACTGGGGACTGAATGGCTCGGCAGCAGTTCTGCAGAAAAGGACCTAGGGGTGACAGTGGACGAGAAGCTGGATATGAGTCAACAGTGTGCCCTTGTTGCCAAGAAGACCAATGGCATTTGGGGCTGTATAAGTAGGAACATTGCCAGCAGATCGAGGGACGTGATCGTTCCCCTCTATTCGACATTGGTGAGGCCTCATCTGGAGTACTGTGTCCAGTTTTGGGCCCCACACTACAAGAAGTTGTGGAAAAATTGGAAAACGTCCAGCGGAGGGCAACAAAAATGATTAGGGGACAGGAACACATGACTTACGAGGAGAGGCTGAAGGAACTGGGATTGTTTAGTCTGCGGAAGAGAAGAATGAGGGGGGATTTGATAGCTGCTTTCAACTACCTGAAAGGGGGTTCCAAAGAGGATGGATCTAGACTGTTCTCAGTGGTAGCTGATGACAGAATGAGGAGTAATGGTCTCAAGTTACAGTGGGGGAGGTTTAGGTTGGATATTAGGAAAAACTTTTTCACTAGGAGGGTGATGAAACACTGGAATGCGTTACCTTAGGGGAGGTGGTGGAATCTCCTTCCTTAGAAGTTTTTAAGGTCAGGCTTGACAAAGCCCTGGCTGGGATGATTTAGTTGGGGATTGGTCCTGCTTTGAGCAGGGGGTTAGACTAGATAACCTCTGAGGTCCCTTCCAACCCTGATATTCTATGATTCTATGAACTCTCCCACCCACCCTCCAAAAAAGTTTCAAAGTCAAAATGTTTCAATTCAACTAGAAACTTTTCCTTTCAAAATTTGCATCAATTTTATTAAACAATAAAAAAAATAAAATGCTGAAAATGGAAATGAAACATTGTGGTCAAGCCGAAATGTTGTTGATTCTTTGGACTTGCCAGTGGAACACCCCCCTCCCCCCCCCCCAAAAAACCCCAACAAACAGCTATTTGCCCAGCTCTAGTGTTGTCTCCACAGCTTGCGAAGGACTTTGGGGTGAAGCGGGCCCCTGGAAAGTGTTAAATATTACAGTGGCAGAACTTCGAAGGAAAGCTAAGTGGGAACTCAACCATAGAACTTCCACCACTACTCTGCCCCCAAGGAGAAGAGGAGCCAGCTGAGCGACTCCGACAATTAACTTCGTTTCTAACCCAGTCCTTTTAAGGTAAATTTGCCAGCGTTAATAGAAAAAAGGTATTCTGGTTTTTCATCACCTGCCAAGTCACTTAAAAAATTGTTTTCCCCCTTCTCCCATTTGCACGCACGACTTAATTGCAACAGCTCTTTGATAGCAGATAGGTTCCAGAGAGCTGCCATTCCAGATGTCAGGAGCATGTTAACCGGAAAGGGCCCTGTAGGATATTTATGGTTTTAATTCCTCGGTATAGGGTTTTGTTCTGTCAAGCGATGACTTACGAATTGCTACTCATTTGATCCTGTATTTCCACATCAGTGACACTTTATGAAGGGCTGCTGCCTTCACTGTACCACTGCAGATTTTATGATTCCGCGGTCTGCCAATGCAGCATTGGAAAAGGGGGTGGCGAGGGGCGGGGAGACCTGCGAAGAGAGCAGCCGGGCAACCAGGGAGGCCAAAGTTCTAACTGCAGCTCCGACGCCGATCCCCTGCGGGACGTGGGTAGCTCCGGTAGATGGCTCTGCTGGAGGGCGGGGTTAAAATTAGCAGTTGAGTGGCGGAAGCCTGGGTGGGGGGCTCTCCCTGTACACACAGGGTTGGGTGGGATTGGACTTGAGCGGCCACTGGGACCACTGCTAATTTTGGTGCTAGCTCAAGCAGAGGTAGTGCCCGTATATCTGTCCAAGCAAGACACCTCCTAGCTGCAATGTAAACTTACCCTAAGAGGTTACACAAGAAACCGAAGGGTCTTACAAGCCCTGGCGAGTTTATGAATTCTTGTCATTACCCAGCCATCTCCGTTTGCGGAATAAAAATCCACAGGGCGTTTTATTCCCTCCCTCCCTCCCAACCATAACAAATACATAAAATAAAAGGGACTTTTTATTTTATTTTGTCAATAAAATTGGCACCGGAAGCACCAATTTGAAGTGCATTTTTTTCTTCCCCCAGCCCCAGTCTGAAGGGAAATTGGCTCTTGTTGAATGCAGGATTTTGTTTTGCCGTGGTTAAATGTAAATTGCTCTCAGCCTGTGTCTCTTCCCCCACTCCTGATGAAAGACACTCTCCACACCTTTGTGGCTTTCCCTCCAGGCGGCCTCTGATGGAGATGCCCTCCTGAGAAATGCTCCAGGCATCCTTTGTCTTTGCCAGTGCAGTGTCCCCCCGCCCCCCACACGCCATACTCCCAGATAGGGGTCAGACGCTTGGCTCCTCGGCTGCCGAAAAGCAGCTTGCCGGCAAGCCTCAAGCCATGCATGCACAGGAGGGCAGGCTGAGTAGTCAGGGAATAGGGGACCGAGGAGAAAGACGTGTGGTGTGACAAGCCAGCTTTGCAAGAGCCCTGCAGGCTGCTCCCAGGAGAACCTACAAATGATCTAAGCCAAGCCTGGAAAGGGCCTGCCAAAGGGGATATGGAGGGTTCTCAGCTCAATTCTTGACAGGGCCACGGCTGCAATGGGCACTGCTCGGCCCGAAGCAGATGGTGTAGAGAAAGACCCCTCCATTCCCTCCAGGAGGGCAGCAGGTGGTGGTGGTTTTTACTGCTGCTCTCCACCACGTTCCTTGCTCGGCATCGATAGACAGGTCAACAGGCCTCGCATCTGTCAGCGCAGAGTTCACCCACTGGTTCCAAAGCCACGGGCACCCTGGCAGACTGAGGCTGCCCCCTGTTTAACTGGGAGCCGCATCGTGAGGGTTAGGTCTCTACAGGGCAATGCTCCAGTTAGAGTCCGTTCCGCCCTCCTGTGTATGGCAGCCTCTTCAACTGCACCCAGCCACCTCTGCACTGAGCCCAACCACCAGGCACTCAAACCAAAGTACTGCAGCCCGCAGGAGACCAGACGATGACGTGCCACACACACAGAACAGGCGCAGCCGAGGTACACCCGTGCCTGAGGCCCCTACAATGGCAGAGCATTGATTAGGCGAGAGAGAGCCAGATAATCCTAGCAAGTGACCCACAGCACAGGCTGCAGAGGAGAGCAAAAAATACCCCAAGGTCGCTGCCAACCAGACACAGGGGGAAAATTCCTTCCTGACCTCAGATACAGCAACCAGTTAGTCCCTGAGCAAGTGAACAAGAACCAGCCAGCCAAAACACCTGAGAGAGAGAAAATGCTTTGAGCCCGGAGAGCCCTGCATCCCATCAGCAGGCTGGGAACTCCCTGCTACCCCCGGTTATGTCCACACTGTAATTAAACCCTGCAGTTGGCCTATGTCAGCTGACTCGGGCTTGTGGGGCTGTAAAATTGCAGCGCAGACATTCGGGCTCGGGTTGCATGTGTTACGATTTTACAGCCCACCCCCCCCCCCCCCCCCCGTCAACCCGAGTCACCTGACAAGGGCCAGCTGCGGGGAGAGGGGCATAACTGCAGTCAGTGTAGCCATACCTCAGTGGCTAATTGACTACCCTAATCTTGTCCTATCTGCATGTGTGATTGTACTGCCACTCCTCTGGCTTAAAAGGTACAATATCCTTTCAGGCCTGGGCTATTAATTAAAACCCAGTCATGTTAATTTTAATGCCAAGTTTGAAGATCCTTACTGCATTTTAGTCAGGTAATTGCCACTTGAAAGCGGTTTAAATTGATGTCTTTATTAGACGACACAATACAGAGAGGACTTATAAAGGTTGACATCATATCCTTTAAACGTTCAGTGCTCATTCCCAAGGCTGCCAGGGTCTGTGCCTCTGATCTAAAACAAGAATCCCTTTGGTCTCTGAAGAAGCCAATTCCATGGCAAGAGAAATCTTCAACAGGAGAACAATTCTAGATAGGTTCTTATACCACGCTCCTCACCAGAGTGTCCAAGCACCTTCCAGCAGTGCGTTAAGTGACATCACTAACACCGGGCACATGTAGGAAAGCAAGAATTCTGTGTTGCAAAAGACTGAGGTTTTGGAATTTTTTTGTATTCCTCATCAGAATAAGGAATGCTTTGAAATTTTTGGAGGAAAAAAAAAAAAAAGAGAGAGAGAGACACCCATTTCTCGCTGTCTTGTCCTTTCACCCCTCGCCCCGAAATTTCATCCTGGAGCTGCCCTGAAACTTTCCTAGCTAAATTTTTGTAAAAACCAATACACTTCTGAGAAAAGTTTTAGTTTTGACAAATCAGCATTTTCAAACCAAAAAGGTTTCCTTGCTCTAGTTACGTCTTTGTCTTCTCCCCAGGGGAGCAATGCGTGCAGTGGAATATCTTGTTTTGGCAGGGTTCTTGAGGTTTGGTTTAATTAAAGATCCATGTTGCTATTCTGGCCAATGGAGGATCTGGCTGATTTTCAATGAGGTTCCTCTGAAGGGCTGAGACTGCCATGTGGGAAGGAGGAGGACAGCTGGGATAACAGACAGACCTGCTGATACAAGATCCATTTATTAGCAGAGGAAGACACGGCAGGCTGGGTTTGGGTTCTGAGCAGTCTCGCTGAATGGTTTGAACCAGAGCTTGTTTGGATGCAACCTCAAAAAAGCTGGGTGCTGCTGTGACTCTGGATAAATAGCTCCAGTTTTAGCCATGTTTGTTGGATCAGTGCAGCTTATACAAGGGTTTACAGCTGCGGTGACTGAGGCCCCAACAGATCACCAGTCAAAGGAGCGGCACAGTAACATCCAAGGGCTCCAGCTGAATTCAGGGCCCAGTTGTGCTGGGAGGTATGCAGATACAAAGCTCTGCCCCAAAGAGCTTACAATCCAAAGAGACCCCTTTCTACAGATGGGGAACTGAGACATAGAGACAAGGGACTTACAAAAGGTCACCCAGCAAGTCCATGGCAGAACAGGGAACAGAACCCAGCTCTCCTGAGCCCCAGCGCAGAGGCCACCTCTTCCTCCAGCCAAGTGCGCTGGCCTGCTTTGTATCTGCCCGTGGGGAAATAGCCCCGCTGCAGCACCGGACACCACCTGCATGCTTGAGCCAGGGCAGCCTCATGAGGTCATAGTTCGGCACCCGCGACTGAGGCAGGATCACAATGGGAAGCTGCAGCTGCCACCCACACAGGGAGCTGAGCTGGGACTTCACCACCCTCCGGGTAAGCTTGAGGCTTTCCCACGTGCCCCGGGAGCAGCTGAAGTCAACATCTGTGGAGCTCAGGCCTGCTCTAGGGGCTTGACCGGCAGCCGCTCTGCTACCATAACATAGTGAGGCAGTGGCTTGAAGTGCCAACCAAACAGAGAGGTCCCAGTGGGCTCCCAGCTCAGAGCACAAGCCATTACCCGTGCTCTGCCTTCTCTCACTCACCTGTCGCTCATCCCCTTCCTCCTTTCCTTTGTTCTTTCACGCTCAGGCTCTATTGCGCTGTCTGCCTGTCTTGCATTCTCTCCCAGTCTACTTTGCACTCCTACTTTCCCTCTTCCACATTCTCTCATTCATCTGGTCCTTTTTTTATTTTTTTAAATGGCCCTCCCTTCCTCTCGCTCTCTCCCTTTCCCTGCAGAGATTAAATCCAATGATTTTTACACTGAGACCCTCTGGTAGGCTGGAATTACCAGGGGAGAAGGCCCATAGCAAACGCAAATGAAATTACAAATCACCTTTACGTGAATGCAGGGGAGGAAGGAGATACGGTATGTCTGCTAGAGGATAAGAATAATCGTCCAGAGCTCTGACTACCATGCTCCAAACATGAGGCTTTAAAAATGGATGATCCCCACCCCTTTGCTGCAATGACTCAGCCACAGGGCTCCTGCTGACCCTAGCGGCTAAAGCTGCACAGGCCAATTCCAGTGCCTACTGCATGGAGCGAAGGGTCCTCTTCTTAGCCTGCGTGATGCCCCATATCTGCCTCCTTTCCCCATTCGGCGCCAGGGGGTGCCTCTAGGGGACATCACTGTCTGCATCTGGAAGGCTCCCAGGGGATGGAGAGGCCCACATCCTTCACTCCCAGTGGCCTTGAACAAGGAGAAGAGGCGATAACAAGGTTCTTAAGGCTGCCCTCCTGTTGGCCTCACTGGAAGTGGCCCGTTCCCCCACATAGCCTCTGCTCCGATTCACCAGCAAGGCCTGGTTAACAGGTAGGAGTCTCCTCATCTCCCTCAGAGAGGCAGGGGAGGGGAACTTGACTGGGCTTTTCAGGCCATTGTGGGTTCGGTGCGAGTTCGGACCCAAGATTTGGGTCAGTTCTTATTTCCCCTGGCCCAGCAGCCCCCATCCTAGCTCTCAGGAATGCCAGGGCAGGCCCCAGCGCTAGCGCCTCCCAGTCACAGGAAGGGGGAGCTCAAGGCCATCCCTGCGATGGAGTGAGCCGAGCCCCCTGTGCGGCTACCAAGAAAACAGGCGATCAGGCCAGTAGCAGCTTGCTCAGATGGGATCATCCTCCCCCACATCCCTCCTTCAGAAGATGAACAATGCACTCTATCAGCACGCCAGAAATACAGCGCCAACGTGGCAGCCAGAGAGCTGACAGACACCTGGTGGGAGTACCGAATGCTCTGTGCGGAGGACTTGGCATCCATCAAAAGGCGGAGAGGCTGCGGAGGGAGCAGTCCCCAGGAGCCAGAGGCATGGACCAGGGCTGTGTCAGGCGGAGAAATGAATGGAATTCTTCACAGCGTGTTTCTAGGAGCAATTACTCCTGTGTGCCACCCCATCCCTGCATAAATTGTTCCCTGAACTTTGTTATATACCAAGGGCTGCAGCTGCTTGCTGGGCTGCTAGACTAGCAGCCAAATGCTAAGCGCTATACTTAGTTTGTCATCAACTCTGACAGATTATTACAAAGGTTGCTTCACACAGAGGGGGCGATTGGGTCTAGTGGTTAGAGCACGGGGTCGGGTGACCTGAGCTCTAGGGCCATTATTTATATTAACACAGCACAGGGAGGCCTCTACAACAAACAACCACAACATCAGGGCCCCCTTGTGCCAGGCACTTGACCAAATGCACAGGCAGGGCTCAGGGATGTAAGTGAGCAGGCCTTGCTGGTGAAGCTGAGCAGAGAGGTTAAGTGGGGGAATGGACCATGCTGGACACCGACAAGGCCTTGACAAGAGACATTCCTGGCCCTAAGGAGCTTACAATCTAAATAGACAGAGTGGGAGAAAGGAATGATCATCACCATTTAATAGATGGGGAAACTGGGTCTGGATTTTCATAAGGGCTCAGCATTTAGCAGCCCCCATTGTGACACTCCTGGCTAGAATTGCCAGACCCCAGTTCCCACTCTGCTGAGCTCCTTTGTAAAGAACTCTGAAAGTCTGGCTTCTAACTGATTTGCAGAACCAGGAACTGAATCCAGATTTCCTCAAGTCCCAGTCCAGTGGTTAAAATGGCCAGCTCCGCCTGCGATTTGTTGGGAAATTAGATCATCTCTCTGCCCTTTGCTTCCCCATCTGTAAAATGGGGATAGTGATCTTTGAGATCTATGGATGAAAAGCACAGAGAGTTATTGCTAATGAGACCCTTTCAGATAAATATAATTTAAATTTAAATGTATGCACTGCCTCCAAGACAAGATCCTCGATCAGAACACCCTGAACTTTGTGGCAATTCAAATAAGGCTCTGAATCCAGACTTTGCAGCTCATCCTCCTCTTTGAACCTGTGTGTGTAGGCAGAAGGCAAAACTCCAGGCGGCTCAGGGTTTGGCTTAGATTCAAACATGCATTCAAAATTCAGATACTTCTCCAAAGCACACGTGAATTATTTGAACCTCTCGATTCTGTAACATTGGAGAACAGCTACCACATTCTGCTCCAGAAGTGGCTGCATTTTAGCAGAGCAAGAAGCAATCCCTGAATCTCATCTGGATTGAAGTTTAAATCTGTGAAGAACTCTGGGGGCCATGGAGATGCTCTGATACCCCGTATGGCACATAGAGAGAGAGAGAGGAGCGATTTCTAGGATTATTACTCGTTATGTTTATTAGTTTAATAAGAAAAGCAAAGTGAAATTAACAATTTATTAGAGGAGATTCAGACCCACATTCAAGTCCCTGCCTGGAATTAGGCAAACTGCTTCCTGCGTATCCCAGATGAGTCCTCTAACCACCAGAATATAAAGTCAGAGTCTTGCTCTCTCAGTCACTCCAGTTAGAGCTGTTCCACTTTGTATAAATAATTAAATAGTCGTTTGCCCAGAGAGAGACAGAGACATGTTTCCGTGGAAAGTTTTGTTTCTTGAAAAATTGGCATTTTCCAACAAAAGATGTTCAATCTAAAGATACCCAGCCTGCTCTACCCTACTGGAAATGTCATGGCATGTTTCCTTGTAGTATATTATTTAGCTACTAGACGTCTGTGAGTACGTAGTCCCAGTGAGGGAGTAGTCCCCGGTAAACAAGAGAGGCAAAGTTGGAACTCAAGCTGTGTTGAAATTTTGTCCTAAAGTTATAGCTATTTAACTTCCATCTCTTGTTTAAGGGAGACTGATTCAATACATCACGAGGACAGGAATGGCCAGATAGGAGTATTTTGGCACCTTGGTTTTCTGACCAGAACCTGGAAGGTCAAGGCAGCAAAAGGGAAAGATAAAGGTTTTGAGCTAAACCTTTTCAGATTTCAATACAGGTTTCATTTGGCTTGACTGAAATGTTAGGCTGAAGGCTCCAGGAAAGAGAGGTTTTTATTTTACCCACACTAGTTTGTTTACCCTTATTCAGTGGTTCTATTTCCTTGATCTCAGAAATCTTAATGGGACAAAGGGATAGCAGACAGCTCCCTACAGCAAACTGGCCTTTTCTTACGTACGGATTACAGAATGGTGATTAGGAGAAACCTCTACCCATCCTGAGCTAAAAGAAGCATCTCTCTTTGTTGGCAGTAGTAATCGATTGCTTAGCTTTGCTCCATGGGCCAGCCACTGAGGGCATGGCATGACCATACCAGTCAGTACTTCCCACTGGTTAGATTGAGAGGAAAGTTGGAATGGAGACCTCTAGGGAAAGCAACTTATTGCCGGGAGCAGTGTTGGAAATTCAATAATTCTCTCTGAGTCCATATTGAACCAATGTAGTCATAGGAGGTGCCATCTCCTCGGTGGAACATTAAGTGGAGGGCTGAATGACTAAAATACCTCAGGGTCATCTGCACACAGATAGGGTTATTAAACCCAGTGGCCTAACCAAATTCCAAGCCATCTGCCTATCTAAATAGTTACCCCTTTAGCATTGGTATGAGCTACCCCTCATGTGACACCGCTCTGCAGCGTTACTGGCATCTAATGACGGCTGCACTCCATCCCAGAGGTAGCTGCAAGTCAACGTGACGAAGCAATGCCTACATCTGTGGTCTGTAAAGCACTTTGGGATCCATCAGGGTGAAAGAAGCTATATAAATTGAAATTGTTGTTATTGTTATGGCTCCAGTTATGAAAGCCAAGAGAACCAGTTTCGGGAAAGGGTCAACATAAATCACCTTTTTACAGCAGTCAGTTGAGGAGGCTTTGCCAGAAGCAAAAGGCAGGATTGAATGGGAGACTGCCAAAGACCCCCTGCCACAGGAGGTGGTGCTGGCAATTCACTAGATGGCGCCCCTCCCTCACGGCACTTATAAAGCAATGCATCAGCATATTATTGGGTGCCGCCTTTTGCATGCAACATAAAATGGCGGCATTGATCATTTGTGGGTGTTAAAGATCTCACAGCACTTTCTGCGAGAGCAAGGGGGTTAACCTCAGGCTCTCATTAAATGCCAGCTTTCCGAAATCCTCCTGCAGTTTCAGTTGGGTACACTATTCTTCACATCCTTTCCTAAACTTCCTGTGGGCTGTTAAACAGCTACCGTGTTGTACCCCAGAAGCAGCTGCATTTTAATGGCACAAGAGCGCACATCATCTGGATTTCAGTTTAAATGTATAAAGAGCTCTGGGACCCATGCTGGCACTCCGATAGCCCATGCAGAGCGTGGTCGAGAAAGAGAAGAGATATCTAGGGTTAATCCTCAGTGTTACGTCTATTCTGAGTTTTAAAAAACCCAAAGCAAAGTGAAATTAGCAACAGTTTATTAGAGGAGATTTGTGATCTGTGGAAACACATGGTCTCCAAACTAATTAGGATCCTGGGCCTACCAATCCACGGCAGTTTGCTAGCACGCTTCAGCACAGTCATCCCTGACTGATACATTTACAAGGGAGAAAACCACACGAAACATAAGAGGATTCTCCTTCTTAAGTGTTTAAAACCGATAACCAAAATAGGTGTGTAATGTTGCCATTACAAATATCATTCTAACACTTTCTGATTCTTCCCTCCCCACTTTACTCTGAAGTGTGTAAGCTATTATGGAACAAGAAGAGGCCACCTTTTAAATCTCATTCACTCCAGCTCCTGATGGATGTTTTCTCCTCTGAAGCTCAGTTTCACATAAAAGCATCTCAGTGCGATGTTGTAAATCTGGTTTACATCAGCTTTTATGGGAGGCTTGGCCAAATCTTGGTCTAAATTACTAGTTTATTGCTCAGAGTGGTTAGTTGGTAAATATATTTTTCTAAATGGCATTTGAAAAAACGGTGTGAAGTTGTTGGTAATGGCATAGAATTAACATGGCTTCTTCAAATAAGCTTTTTGTGGTGTATTGTCCATGGCCACAAGAGTGAAAAACTAGAGCAGGGCAAACAACAGATATTTTTGGCAATTCATTGCTGGATGAACCAAAAACATTTTTCAAATTTTTCAGTGAATCTAAAAGTTAAACAATAATAAATAATAATAATAATTTAAGTCAAATTAAACATTTTGTTTGATCCAACAATATTTTTGGTTTGGATTGTAAACTTTTTAATTTTTAAACTTAAATTAAAGGGACTTTTAAAACAAACTTTTCATTTCAAATCGGAAGAAACAAAACATTGTTTCAAAAATGTTGAAATGAATCATTCTGAATTGTTTTTATTTTTGCAATCTTCCCCCCAGCAGAACAATTCAGTGGAATTGACACAAATTCACAATGGTGTTCTCTCACCAAATCTGCATTTTTTGGCCAAAAAAAGTTCTGGTCAAAACATTTCACACAGCTCTAGTTCACACACAGAGTATTTATCATGTTTCAGAGTAGCAGCCGTGTTAGTCTGCAATCGCAAAAAGAACAGGAGTACTTGTGGCACCTTAGAGACTGACAAATTTATTTGAGCATAAGCTTTTGTGGGCTAAAACCCACTTCATCAGATGCATCCAATGAAGTGAGCTGTAGCTCACGAAAGCTTATGCTCAAATAAATTTGTCAGTCTCTAAGGTGCCACAAGTACTCCTGTCCTTTTTGCGAGTATTTATCATGTAACAATCAGAACAGTTTGTCCCTGTATAGGGTCCCTCATAGTAGAGAAGAAGCAGGACTCTGCTGTGATGAATATAGAGGAACTCAGCTGCTCGTCACAGACCAACCCTTGGTTCTCTCTGGCCTTCCAGATGCCATACTGAGTAACACAGCCTATGCTGCTGACTGTCAAACTTTCTCCACCAGAAGCTCTCAAAATGATTTATAGATTAATGCAGTAAAGCTCACAGCAAGCAGGGAAATTCCAATTCTCCCTTATACATGGGGAAACTGAGGCAGCACAGCACTAGGAAGTGACTCGGCTGAGGTCTCACTGCAAGTCAGGTACAAAATTGGAAACAATCCAAGAGTCCGGTCTCCCTGTTCTAACCACTAGTCCACAATGAAACAAACATCCGCACATGCCCAAGGTACAATGCCTGGCATAATGGGGCCATGACCCTAAACTAGGGTGTCCAGAGGGTGCCATATTAGCAAGGATACAGAATTATATCTCCAGCAGATGTGACGGTGACTGTTGTGTCAAAATACAGAGTGCTGGTATGGGATTATATCCTTCCCACAGTGCTCGAGGATGGAAATAGATCTAGGGATAACACTGCATTTCTCCTGCACAGCAGCACAGATCTCTACCAGTACAGCCAACGGGGCAACTCCATTCGCTGATAGCAGCAGCAGGTAGTTGCACTCTAACGGACCAGTCATAAGAGGATGTTGTGAGACACATTGCAAGGACAAGCAGTAAGTACCACTACTACTTGGGGTGGATATTTACCCTGTCCTCTAACTACCCTGTACAAGTGCCAAAAATACCACACTCCACTTAGCTAAAGCAGGGGGTAATTTTCCAGAACAGGGGATAAACACCGTGCCTTCCATATGGGGAATGGAGTAAATACTGACTTGCAAGTACCCAGATCCAGGGGTAAATAGCAGCTGTTAGAGGTTTCTTGCACCTGCCTCTGAGCAGCTGGTTCTGTCCACTGTTAGGACAGGACACTGAACTAAATGGACCTCTCTGGTCTGATCTGATCATTTCTATGTTTTATCCAGCAAGACGGTGAGTATCCACCTGGCTTTCCAAGATAGACACCGCCCCCCACCACTCACACAATGGCGGGCAAGTTCCCATGCCACCCGCTCAGGGCTAGGAATAAGAACACCTTGTCTACCCACCCCCCTACCCTGAGCCCTCGCTCTGGCGAGCCAAAGGTATAGGGCATACCCTGATCCTATCCATCACATGCTGGATTGCCCTGCTGTTGGCTGCTCAGAAAGGCTGCTTTGCTTTGCAGACAGAGATGAGCTACTGCAGACAGCTCTACGACCTGCAGCCTGGACCTGAATCAGCAACTAAGGCCCCTGTCTGTAGGCACCTGCATCTTCCCAGGAGTCAAAACCTCTCCAGCTTGCCCCCTCTCTTCCCTTCCCCGCCCCTTGCCATTTAAATTCCTACAAAGCCCTTTAAAGGCAATGCTCCCTCAGCTGCCTATAGCGAATAGTTTTCCTTTTCTTCCCCCCTCCCCCTCATGTGCTGAGTCAGCTGTTCCAGAAGCAGCAATTCCTATCAGTGACTGACGGGAGATACTGCCTCCAGCAGTGATGGCTAAGCAGGCGTGGGAGGCTGGCAAGCACAGCAAAGAAATTAACAAATCTCGGTTAAACTGGAGCCTCTCTCAGGCCAGCATGGTGCTGCATTCTAGCTGTCTCAGGTTTTGATATTACTGTACTTCTCACACTATTCTTATAATAGTGCTTTGGCTTCCTATTGTGCCTTCTGTAGTGTCCCCCGCTACCGAGAGGCGATCTGTCACAAATACAGAGGGAGGCTGCTGGATACAGGTAGATCTTGCTGTTCTCTTGGGTTTCCAGATCTCTAACTAGCGCAGCTTACGCTACTGACTGTCACCTCTACAAACACTTTACAGATTATTGCATTATCCCCACAGCAGGTTGGGAGAGATCGATTATCCCTTACAAATGGGGAAACTGAGGCACAGCACTGGGCAGTGACTTGCCTGACATCACAGGGGTCACTGTCCAAATCAGGAGTCCCATCTCCCTGCTCTAACCATTAGACCACACTGAACAAAAGAAAGCGAAGTGCCATTACCGACAAGAATACTCCAGAACCCCGGAGCCCTATTCCTGCAGCATACTCAGTACCTAAACGACAGCCATTTGGCATGATCTCACCTTTGGCTCTCAGGCTTTGACTGCCTTCTTGTCCCCTGTCCCAATCATCAATATTGATTTTACTATCTGCGTTATTACCCCATTTGGGAATCTATTTTCTTGTTTTTGTGCAGATTGTGGTTTATAGCACAAGCCCTCGTTTTAGCCCATCACAGAGTAATTATCTTGCCCCAGTGGCAAATCACGGTGCTTATATTACACTGAGAAATCATTGGGCTTCCCTCCCTCCCACCTCTCCGCAGCCAAGTGGTTTGGTTTATTATTACAGAGCACAGCAGAGCAATTGCAGGTTCCTGAGCTGCAGGAGAAAGCCAAGGCTCCGGAGCAATGTGGCCCCCTGCAGATCTACTATCTGGGGGCCAGGTCTGTCATGTAGCCAGCCCCTACCCCTCAGGTGTACAGGCCCCATGGCTCTCAGCCTTTGTCCTGGGATGGGCAATCCTGGACAGAACTCTTCCTTCTTTTCTTGGCCTTTTGGGTCTTTGTCATGGTGAGAAAACAACTCCCAGGGGATAATTAGAGCAAGGAGGAGAAGTTCTTGCCACATCCCTGTCTGCAGGGCCTGAGAGTGGCATTCCTACAGAGGGAGCTGGGTATTCCAGGCCCTGAGGAGGAGAGGAAGAGGCTGTTCCCCCTTTTATTCCCATCCCTGCTCCCCTGGAACCCACCCAGGTAGGAACGTGATGGGCTAATGCCAGGACTCACCTCTCCTTTCTGATAGTACAGCAAGACTCTCCTGCTTTCACTTCCCCTGTTATTGCCCCATCCGAGGGCGTAGGCTGGCTGGCCTGTATCTGAGATGTCCTCATGCCTAGTAGCAACAAGGTCCATGCTTGGTGTGGCCTGTTCAGAGCTCTTAGGAAGTGGCAAAAATGGCAAAGTCCCCTCCGGGCCACTAGGTCAACCCCGAGGAAAAGGCTGAAAAAAGTGGATTCCCAGCCTGAGGTGGTGAAGCAAATGGGCACATTCTGGGGAGAGGCTGAGCCCAGCTGGGACAGATTGGAAGAGCCACAGGTGGCTAATCAGTAGCAGCAGCTACCAGGGAGCAGAGATCATTTAAACAACACAGGGATGTTCCCTTCTCACAGGCAGACACAGGGATCTAGCAAACCTGTCCTCCCTTCCAGAACACACGGGGTCTCCACTCTCTCTTTCCCTCACCCCAAATTTCCTCCACATCTAAGCAAGAGGTCCCTTCCCTGAAGTCCAGGGTGCTTGTAGAGGTGCTGTACCCTCTTCTGATGGAAGATAACGGTCTACGACTATTACCAGCTAATGGAGTTAACCCTTTCGCTTAAGCAGGAGAGGTCTGAGTTGTGCTGGTCCTGCATTCATGCTCTACTCATGACCCATGCAGAGGGTTGTTGTATTTGGATCCATCTCTATTGCAAACCTCTGGATTCTTTTTAACTCTGCTCCTTAACGCTAGACCTCATCCTTTCCCCAGACAGCAAAGAGGCACCATTGTTAGAACCCCTCCAGTGCTCATACGTCGCCAGGCCTATTACAGCTGCTGGGTAACCCGCTCCGGGTGACCTGCTTTGAGAGTGGGGCTTCCTGACCCCTGCACCCAATTAGCAGAACAGACGATGTGGAACGTGCACTTGACACTGGTGTGATTTAATGATAATAACCGGGTTTCAAATATTTATTACAATGGCTGTTTTTAATAAATATTTCATGAATGCCAATTTTTTCTCTCCCCCTCGGTTGCCAGCTCTGTGGGCTTAATTTGCCTTAATGAGGATAAAAATTGCTCTGATAAATTGCTTCCTCGTACATGCACAGGAGGTGAGAGAGGTGCCCTCTTGAAATGTTAGCTAGGAGCAGCTGAGGGCCTGGCTTTGGCGAGTGGGCTCCGAGCTCTGCAGCACAATGGAAAACGGTGGGCCGACAGCAGGCAGGAGACAATTCTGTCTATTCAAAAGAAATATCTGCTAGCAAATTGGGAAGCAGTGCGGCTAATGATTAGGGGACTGGGCTGTGACTCAAGAGAGCCGATGTGATCTGATCTGTTTCTGACTTGACCTGCTGTGTGATCTTGGGCAAGTCACTTCCCTGCTCTGTGCCTCAGTTTCATAGAATATCAGGGTTGGAAGGGACCTCAGAAGGTCATCTAGTCCAACCCCCTGCTCAAAGCAGGACCAATCCCCAATTTTTGCCCTAGATCCCTAAATGGCCCCCTCGAGGATTGAGCTTCCAACGCTGGGTTTAGCAGGCCAATGCTCAAACCACTGAGCCATCCTTCCCCCACACTGACCCTCTATTTGCATTGTAAGCTGTGTTGGGCCGGCACTATCGCTCACTCTATGTTTGCACAGTGCCTGGGACGCTGGGGTACAAATCACTCTAGGAATTCCCATACGACTACTAATAATGTGGCTAATTTAATTTCTTTGCTCTTCTTTGGCACTGCTCCAGGGCCTGTTATCCAGGGATCTCACAGTGCTTTACAAACATTCATTCAGCCACATGCCAAACCCGCGAGATCGCTCAGGTTTGGAATGGCCTCCCTTTTCTCATCATCATCGTCATGCGGCAAGTTCTGGGGTGAAACTCAGCAGCTGTTTAACACCGCACAGCATCACTGCACAACAGTTTATGTTTCATTAGTATTTGTTATTGGTTTCTGGGGGTGTCCCTGAATCCTGGGAACCCTGCGCCCACCTTTAGGCAGGCAGAGTGTAATTACCCAGCTAGGAATTTGGCTAAGGCACCAGGGTTAACGCTGCTGTTTAATGTAAAGCACCATGACGTTTTTAAAGCTGATCAACAGTTAGGGCCTTGTTTTATATAGTTCATCTGAATGCCAGTACAGCTCCCCCTAAGAGCATGCTGGGGAGCTGATTTAGAGTCAACTCAGTGGGAAAATGTGCCTACGAAGGACCAGATCCTGCAAAAACACATCTAATTTTTACACACTGTGAATGTGTCTTTGCTGGATCAGCATCTAAGGCCCAGATCCTAAAAGGAATTTAGGTTCCTAACTCCCATTGATTTCAATGGCACTTAATTGCCCAGATAACTCTGAGGATCTAGGTCTAAATCACAAACGCCACTCCTTGCACCACTGATGTGTCATTGTAGGGGTCTCCTACCCACCTCGTGACCTGGCCGCCTAACCCTGCTTGGTTTACAAGATCCATCAGGATCACATAGGGTGACCAGATGTCCCGATTTTATAGGGACAGTCCTGATATTCGGGGCTTTGTTTTATATAGGTGCCTATTACTGCCCCCACCCTGGTCCTGATTTTTCACATTTGCTATTTGGTCACACTAGGATCACAGCATAAGCCCTTATGGCTGTTGTGTTTCCATTCCATTGGTATTTGTGCCATCTCCATAGCTCCCCCAGGAATAGCACAGCGTTCAAGCCAACCTCCTAAACTTTAGGAAGGGTGTTGAATCTCTATCTGGCTAGATTCTTAAATGGCTCCTCCCCTGAAGGGTTCATGTAGCGTTCATGCACCTGGAAACAGCCAGGGCACACCCTGACTGTTGTGTAGGAGTAATGCACACATTGCTCTGTCCAAGGACATGGACCATGGGAAGTCAATTAAAGGACAGTAACCGTGGGAAGCTTCCTTGGCCTGGGCTCAAGGCCTGAGAACTAGGATTGTAGTAGATAAAGGCTGGTAAATAAGAATATTAATCAAAGTCATATTATTTCCTTTGTTGATGCCTTCTGCGGTTGGAGAATGTAATGCGCGGGGGGAGAGAGAGAATAAAGGGGAAGGTGGAAAGCTGACAGGCAGCAGCCTGTTAGCAGACGAGCCGCTTGCTCGCTAAAAGCTGTGTTCCGTCTTGTCATTGAACCGCCACAACAGGCGCCCAAACGTGGGGCCCTCAGCACTCAGCTCGCCCGGCAAGGGTTTCAGATGCGTCACTCATCCGCTTCGTGGATCCAGGTGAGTATTTTTCATTGTGGTAAGTATGGGAAGCTCCCTCTCTGCTTTGCAAGTGCAACATCGCACTGAGCTACAGTATTTGCTGCGTAAGGCTCAGCATGTCTGCCCCACTCGAGAACTCACTCTCCTGCTACAGGAGGTGAGTGCCCAGTGCCCATGGTACCCTGAAGCCGGAACCCTTAAGCTAGCGGACTGGGAGCGGATGGGCCAGACATTGCACAAAGAGCCTCGGGCGTCCGTGCAGGCTTTACATGCCTGGCACCTCTGCCGCGACGCGATACAGTGTGTCGCCTCGGACAGGCCCTCCCTCAAGAGGCTGGTGATCTCGCCACGCCCGTCCGCTCCTGCAGCCATCCCCCCTCCTAGCGATGTGACACAGTGTGTCGCCTCGGAAAGGCCCTCTCCCGCGCCAACAGAGGGGATGCCGATCTCGCCACCCCCGTCTGCTCCTGCAGCCATCCCTCCCCCTGCTTCGCCCCCAGTGCCTCTATTACCACCGCCTCCCTTGCCCTCCCCACCGGAGCCGGTGTGTGATCACCCTCCGCCCGTGGGGCCCCATGCTCCGGGGCCCCCCAGGGGGTCGTCCGCGTCTGCTCAGGGGCTTTCGCTGGTGCAACAAATGGTTCACGCAGCGAAGACTCGCTCAGATATTACAGCAGAGGAGCTGGCTGATCTGGTCTCAGTTTGTCCGGTGACCTGGCAGGATGATGGCCAGGGCAACCAGGTTGCAAACTGGGTCAGTTTGCCTTACTCGGTGATCAGAGAGATAAAGAAAGCGATTCGTGAGTTCGGCCTCACTAGTATGTATGTGCGTGGTCTCCTTGAAGGGCTAGGTACTGGGTACACCCTGATCCCTGAAGATTGGAAGGCGCTGTTGCGCATGATGCTGACACCCAGTCAGTATGTTATTTGGCTTAGTGAGTATCGGCAGATGGCGGAACGCCAGGCCCAGGTTTATAGAGAGCAAGGTATCATTTATGAGCAATTGGCAGGGGAGGGCCAGTTTGCTACTGTTCAGCTGCAGTCTCAACTCCCTCAGGCCGTCTTCCCCATTATTTCCACCTGCGCCCAGCATGCTTTCCGGAAGGTCCCGGATTCAGGCAAGCCTACCAAAAGCTTTGCGAGTATCCGTCAGGGTGCATCAGAGTCCTTTATGGATTTTACCAACAGATTGCAGGAGGCTATCCTCCGACAGGTGGATAGCCCTGCGGCAGCTCAGGAGATCCTGTTAAAAATGGCGGTTGAAAATGCGAACGAGGATTGCCGCCGTGCTCTCCAGGCGGCACAAGCCTCTGGAATTCTAGAGCTGTCGGACATGCTGCGGGCGTGCCAAAACATTGGAACACAAGCCCATAAGGCTGGAGTTCTGGCTGCCGCCCTGCGGAAAACCGGGAAGGAGGGGAAGCGTTGTTACCGCTGTGGTAAAGAGGGTCACTTTCAGCGGGAGTGCCGCTCATCGACGGCGCCCGCCCGCCCCTCAAAGAAGTGTCCCAAGTGTCGGAAGGGCTATCACTGGGCTAATCAGTGTCGTAGCGGGTCGGGAAACCGCACGACGGGTCCCCCCCCCGCACCCAGGGCCAAACGGGGGTGTTTCCCACTCAGACAACTGTTCCTCTGCCTTACAATCCGTAGACTCCATGAGGGCGGCGACTGCTGGAAGTGCAGGGCTTGATTTGATTATGCAGGAGGATGCTGATTTTCAGTTGCCGGGGGAGGTCTACGCCATACCTACGCAGGTGACGGGACCTCTCCCTGCTGGATTTGTGGGTCTGGTTCTCCCTCGCTCACACGCTGGGAAACAGGGTTTTTTTGTCATCCGAGGGGTCATTGACGCCGATTACACCGGCGTTATTAAGGTTCAGGTGTGGACCCATCTTCCGCAGTCGCTCCCGCGTGGACGGTCAATTGCGCAATTGATTTTAGTCCCCTATCAGGTGCCAGCCGCAGAGGATCAAACCCGGGGCGGAGGCGGCTTTGGATCAACGCTGTCTCACTTGCCGTCTCACAACACGTCCTCTCCACTTGTTGCTTTGACAATGTCGGTCCGCCCCTCGAAACCTCAGTTAACACTTCTCTTAAATAATGTTCCTTTTACAGGGCTGGTGGACACTGGAGCTGACGTTACGGTGATTCGTGATCCGGAGTGGCTGGTCGGTTGGCCAACAGTTCCTTCTAAAGAGTTGTGGGGGATCGGGGGTAGCAAACCCGGGCGCCAAAGTTTGTCTTGGGTCACGGTCTCTAAACCAGGAGGCCGTGCCCTTGCTACAATCCGCCCTTTTGTGCTCCCTGTCCACCTCAATATTTGGGGCCGTGATTTACTTACAAAGCTGGACACCACCCTCGATATTAATATATAATGGCCCAAAATCCTCCCTCACCCACCTTGCCATCCGCATTACCATTGGTATGGCAATCCTTAGAGCCCGTATGGATTGACCAGTGGCCCCTCCCTCTAGAAAAGCTGAAAGCGCTTCATTCACTTGTACGACAATATTTGCATGCACAGCGCTTGGAGAGCTTTATTAGTCCTTGGAATTAGCTGCTGTTATTTTGGCCTTTCAATTTTTTGCTGATTGTCCCTTTAATTTGATCGTGGACACGCATTATGTTTATCAGGTAATTGATCATTTACCCCTTGCCCTCATTACCCCTCAGGTCGATGCGGACCTCCTCCGCCTGTTTCTGTCCTTACAGTATCTCCTCATCACTCGTAATTTCCCTTATTTTGTTGCCTGGGCTACTCACTGAGGGCAATGCGCGTGCCGATCGCGCGTTACGTGGTCAGGTAAATTCCCTTTTTTCTGACCCCATTGAAAGCTATTCCTTTTGTCATCAGTCTGCCTCTGTTTTGGCCCGACAGTTTCACATTCCTGCTGATCGTGCCCGTTCCATTGTTCGTTCCTGCCCACACTGTGCCGCTGCTGCCCCCCCTAACTTTTCTTATGCCGTTAACCCCAGAGGTACCGCAGCGAATCAGCTGTGGCAAATGGATGTCACTCACGTGCCACAATTCCGCCCCTATTCGTTTTTACATGTTTCCATTGATACCTATTCGGGATTCCTTTGGGCGACCCCACAGCGTGGGGAAGCCACTCCCAAAGTTATTCACCATTTGCTAGCCTGTTTTGCTATTATGGGTCGCCCGAGCCAGATAAAAACGGATAATGCCCCAGCCTATTGCTCCACAGCCCTCTCCACCTTTTGTGCCCAATGGGACGTCCGTCTTAAACACGGGCTCCCTTATAATTCCACAGGCCAAGCCATTGTTGAACGTGCAAATCGCACGCTAAAAACCTTGCTCGACAAACAATTAAAACAAGGGGAGCTGCGTCTCCGAACCTTAGGAGACATTCAGCAACAAATGCATATCCTTTTGTTTACTTTAAATAATTTAACGCTGAACGCAGATCAGCAGACCCCCGCGGATCGGCATTTTCACAAATCCGAGGTACTGGAAAGACCGCGTGTCTATTACCGTCAGCTGCCCGATCCGCAGTGGCTGGGCCCAGTACCTCTAATCACTTGGGGTCGGGGATATGCTGCTGTGTCTCTCCCTGCAGGACCGTTGTGGGTTCCGGCCCGGTGTGTGCGACCGGCACTGAAACAGCATGGCATGGCACCAGGGGCTGTCGAACCCCATACCGGAGTTTCAGCTGACCTTGGAGGAGAACGCGGTGCCTCCCGGGTTGACAACGGCGGGACGGAGACGGAGGAGACGTAGCGTCCCAAGCCAGCCCGTGACATGGGGAGCAGTAAAAGCATTGGTCGCCGCGGCTCAACGAAGACTGGCAGCAAACCAACAGCCAGAGACTCCTGAGACTTTGTTTGTGGCAATTCTCGCCCAAAATACTGCTAATTCTGTATTGATTGTGTGCCTTTTGTGCCTGCTATTTCCTGGAGGGGTTGACTCGGGAGCGCTTCCTCCGTTACGGGCCCGAATGACATATAACCTATGGGAAAGATTGGCTTTAATAGCAAATGTTACCCACTTTTGTTTATTTGATTTTGTAGCAGCTGAAGAATTGTTAGGTACGTGCCTTATTCCAGTATGTCATCACCCTGAGGAAACTGGGAATGAGATGATGCTCGCTGCTTACTCGAACCTCTCTTCCCAGTACTTTAGCATGGCTAATTGGGGCCCGGCCAATTACACTTTACCTTTTTAAGCTTATTTTTTGCTGTTGCTGTGTCAATGTATTTCCTTTTTGTTAAGGCTTTGTCGAGACCCGCCCTGGCAGGCTCCACGAGTTATGACTTTGTCTGTCCGGGAGTTAATTGGCTTGCAAAAGCAAATTGATGGCTACCATGAGATGGCCGAGCATAAATAAACAAAAAACGGGGGGATGAAGGGTTCATGTAGCGTTCATGCACCTGGAAACAGTCAGGGCACACCCTGACTGTTGTGTAGGAGCAATGCACACATTGCTCTGTCTAAGGACATGGACCAAGGGAAGTCAATTAAAGGACAGTAACCGTGGGAAGCTTCCTTGGCCTGGGCTCAAGGCCTGAGAACTAGGATTGTAGTAGATAGAGGCTGGTAAATAAGAATATTAATCAAAGTCATATTATTTCCTTTGTTGATGCCTTCTGAGGTTGGTGTATGTAATGCGCAAGGGGGGAGAGAGAGAGAATAAAGGGGAAGGTGGAAAGCTGACAGGCAGCAGCCTGTTAGCAGAGACCAGCCGCTTGCTTGCTAAAAGCTGTGTTCCGTCTTGTCATTGAACCGCCACACTCCCCCGTCTCACAGATATTAACACAGTCAGTTGCACAACCCTGCTGTAAGGGAGAGAGGCTAAGTTCCCTCTAAGCTGCGCAGCCAGGCTATCAAGGGCTCTCCCCCGGCCACTGACTGCTGTGGCGAGAGAGGGCTGAGGGGAGTCCTCTCTCCCCACCGCAGCCCTGGGACAGCCTGCACCCCAAACCCCTCATCCCCAGATCCTGCACCCCTAGCCAGAGCCCTCAACCCCGAGCCCCCTCCCACACCCCAAACTCCTCATCCCTGGCCCCACCCCAGAGCCTGCACCCCCAGCCGGAGCCCTCATCCCAACCCTCTGCCCCAACCTTGAGCACTCCCCCCACTCTGAACCCCTCAGCCCCACCCCCGCCACTCATCACCTCCATATTGGTGCCCATAACAAAATTCATTCCGCACATGGATGTAAAAAATTAGAGGGAACGTTGGAGAGCAGTATTATTCCTATTTCACAGCAGGAACCATTGAGGCACAGAGTGACTCCCTTGCACAATGTCACACAGGGACTTAAAACCAGGTGCCCTGAGCCTCCAAGCCAATGCCAGAAGAGGCCAGACCTCCATCTCCTTCCAGGGAGCAAAATCTGCATGCTTACATCTTATAACACAGAGAGCCTCGAGAACCCCTTTGATTTATTGCACTCTCCCATTGCCAGCATCCCCATTTGGATCTCCCACATGGCATTGGCCCTGGTCGGCTGCCGGGCCAGGCTGCATCAGCCTTGCACTGAATTTTTAAACAAACCCAACTCTGAGGTATCAGCACGCTCAGCCCTCATAATAACTACAGAGGAGGGCATGCAAGAATAAGAAGAAAGAAAGAGGCGTATTTCCCCACACCCCCACTCCAAGTGTGGGGGAAGCAGAGAGCATTTCCTTCGGAGCTGGGCTTCGGCGCTCATGTGCATTTATGGGCTTGAGCCTTGGATTAATAGACACAGAGCAGAGGTGAAAGTAAGCCGCTACGGTCTGGTACAGAGTACCGGCAAGAGTCGGTACACAGCTGACCATACCGGCAGGGGCCAGCTTCCCCAGGCCGACAATTTAAAAGGGTAGTGGCGGCAACCGGGAGCCCCAGGGCTCCGGCGGCGATATAAAGGGCCAGGGGCTCCGCTCGCTGTCGGGTGCCCCAGGCCCTTTAAATCGCTGGAGGAGCCCCAGGGCTCCTGGCCGCCACTATTGCTACCATGGCGGCGATTTAAAGGCCCGGGGCTCCGGCTGCAGTAGCAGTGGCCGGGAGCCCTGGGCCCTTTAAATCTCCGCCAGAGCCCCATGTTAGCGGCGGCAAGGAGACCTGGGGCTCTGGAAGCTATTTAAAGGGCCCGGGGATTTAAAGGCACCGCCCCTTCCACCCCCGACCTTGCTCAGGACCCTGGCCCTGCGTACCGGTAAGTCCCTTAAGTTACTTTCACCCCGACACCGAGGTTCAGTATTAAAAGGTATTGAGTGAGCAGCTTTCCTGAACACATGCCGCAGGACTGGAGCTTTACACAGGACAAAGCTAAACACACCTCCACACAGGCGCTGGAACCAGGGGTGCTGCTGTAACACCTGCCTTGAAGTTGTAACAGCAACCTAAATACATGGTTTCCGTCCCCAGCCCTCCCACTATAAAACCTGTCCCTGCACCGCTGCACCTCCGGTGTCCTGCTCAGCAGGCCCTGGGGCTGCTAGGAAGCCTGGGTGGCGTTCTACGTGGGGAGCTGGCTCCGCTTTGGTTGCTCCAAAGTCCTGTGGAAGGTGATACAGCAGCTGGGTTTTTGGATGGGATAAGCCCACCAGTCCTTCCCCCGTGGCAGATCCAAGGAGAGACGCGAGGTCCTGTTTGCGTGTTATTCCTTCTTCCTAAGCAGAACTGAAGCTCACTACAAAACCTTGGCTGGCTTGGCCTAACTCAGCAAACAGTAACTGGGTTTCTCTCTTCCTAGGTATTTATGTTTTGTGCAGACACGGGAGACAATTAGAGGCTGTAGAATCAGCAGTGCCAGGGGCAGGGCTTTCATGTGCGCTCTGCTCGGGGACTCTCAGGAAGGGTTATTACCATATTAAGCATCCTTCGCTCAGCTAAAAAAGCACAGTTGTGTCCCTCCCACGCCCGCAAATCGGAAAACCAAGGGGGAGGTTCAACAGGAGACACAAAAGAGGCCTCATTTCGCTTCGTCTTTCGCTGCATTTTAACGCTATTGATGTTTACGTTTCTCTTTCCTTAGTTTTATCTATTCATTTAAAACACAAAGCGAAAACTTTGCGCGCGCGCACGCACCCCCCCACTGCTGAAAGGGGATGTGTCAGAAGGTGTGTAAGGGACCCCCCCGCACAGACTGCAGGGAGAAGTTGCACTGCAGAGTGTACACACATGCTGCTTGGAGAGATGGAGATTCACACCGCGTATGTCTACGCAGAAGTTAAACACCCTCAGCTGGCCGGGCCAGCTGACTCAGGCTGGAGGGTTCCAGAGCCTCGGCTCCAGCCGAAGCCCAAATGTCTACACAGCAGGTTTTGTTCCAGTGTAGACGTGCCCACAGACACAGTCTAAGAGAGACTGCAAAGCACACATACTGATGGAGAAACTGTCACACACTCAGCTGGGAGAAGTTTTGAAACACGCTCACACCCACGCTGCTGGGAGAGACTGGGAAAAACATACACACTTCTGGCAGAGGTTTTGAAACACACACCTTCAGGCAAAGACTGTGTGAAACACACACAGGGAGCATGGGAAATGGTCCCACACACCCTACCTGGGGCAGGTTTTGAAACACATTCACACACACTGCTGGGAGAGGCCATAGCGAAGATCTGCTCCCCCATCCCCTCGAAATACTTGCTGTTCCATCACTGTTTCAGATCCCCCCTACACCCAGTTTCTGTTGTCCCCTGGTTCTGGAAGGGTCAGTATTTTGTACTCTGACCTCTCTGTCCCACATTAACTTCACCAGGCTGGCAAAACCCAAAAGGAACAACAAATAAAAGGAGTTCATCTCCATCTCCTCTGCACCAGCTGTTTCTGGCAAGAACAGCCGCTACGTTATTATCCTGCTTAAGCTCCAAACAGAATTGTGTGGAATCCAACATATTTATCATATCCTCTTAAAGAAAACCCAGCTCACACAGCCAGGAGGAGTCAATATTTTTAGGCAGGCCAAAACACTGAAGTATCTCTAGATAGGAGAGAATTCCTCTTTTTGAGTCAGCGTCAACGAACATGAAATTTTGATGAAAAGCAGAGAGAAAATGTTCATGCTCGTTTCCAACCAGCTCTAGTATTGAGCCTAGTTTTTGTGCACAGTCGTTAGATAGATGCATTCCGGGGCACTCCCTTCTTTTCCAAGCCTCAGCTACTTCTTTTCAGCCCTACCAGTTCTTTCAGGCCCCTCTTCCAACAACAGCTCAAAGCCTGTGGCAGTTGCCTTAACTGGTGTGGCCAACGCCTGGTCCAAATTACAACTTGCATGCTCCTCTTTGGACTTGCCTTGTGCTAAACCAGACATCCATCATTACTGAGCATAACAGGTTTGACGTGCAACATTCAGATAAAGGTCCTCAGGCCAGATTTTGAACATCCCCAAAATCTGAGGGTGTTTGGATTTTGGGTTTCAGTGGTGGAGCAAAAAAATAAAACCCTAATTTGTGTCATTGCAAGTTTCCAATGGGAGTTTTGCCAATGTCTTCAATGGAAAGATCAGGCCCATAGATACTTGGGCACATCATTAATGGTTATTATCGGGCGGTCAAGCAGTTGGAGTGAGGAACTTAAAACAGGAACTCTTAGGTTTTAATTAGAGCTATTTGGACTATGTAATTTCCATCCACCAGGAAATTCAGTTAGTTCGACTTTTTTTCCCCTACCAAAATAGGACACAAAAAAATCAAACTATTGAATATTTTGGGAGAACCAAAAGTTCTAACACATTTCAATTTGGAAGTGTCAAAATGAAAAATCTCAACAATTTCAATCAAGTCAAAGCATTTCCTTTTGAAATGTCAACATTTTGGACATTTCAAAATGTCAGTTCAAAACACTTTATTTAGAATTTTCCTGTCAAAATGGGAAAATGTGGTCAAAATCAACATTTTCCTGTGCAAAGATTGTAATTAAATATTTTGTTGGGATTTCAACCAGATCTAGTTTTAATTCTAGTTCTGTCACTGACCTATTGTGTGACCTTGGGCCAGTCAATTCCACTATATGGGCCTCTGTTTTCCCATTTGGCAAACAAGGATATTAATACCACCCTCCTCACAGGGATACTGAGAGTGGCAGTTAATATTAGCAATGTTCTTTGAGAGCATAAGAACCGCCATACTGGGTCAGACCAAGAGTCCATCTAGCCCAGTATCCTGTCTTCTGACAGTGGCCAATGCCAGGTGCCCCAGAGGGAATGAACAGAATAGGTCATCATCAAGTGATCCATCCCCTGTTGCCCATTCCCAGCTTCTGGCAAACAGAGGCTAGGGACACCATTCCTGTCCATCCTGCCTAATAGCCATTGATGGACCCATCCTCCATGAACTTATCTAGTTCTTTTTTGAACCCTGTTATTGTCTTGGCCTTCACAACATCCTCTGGCAAGGAGTTCCACAGGTTGACTGTGCATTGTATGAAGAAATACTTCCTTTTGTTTGTTTTAAACCTGCTGCGTATTTCTTTCATTTGGTGATCCCTAGTTTGCGTATTATGAGAAGAAGTAAATAACACTTCCTTATTTACTTTCTCCACACCAGTCATGATTTTATAGACCTCTATCATATCCCCCTTAGTCATCTCTTTTCCAAGCTGAAAAATCCCAGTCTTATTAATCTCTCCTCATATGGCAGCCATTCCATACCCCAAATCCTTTTTGTTGCCCTTTTCTGAACCTTTTCCAATTCCAATATGTCTTTTTTGAGATGGGGCAACCACATCTGCAAGCAGTATTCAAGATGTGGGCGTACCATGGATTTATATAGAGGCAATATGATATTTTCTGTCTTATTATCTATCCCTTTCTTAACAATTCCCAACATTCTGTTCACTTTTTTTGACTGCCACTGAACACTGAGTGGATGTTTTCAGAGAACTCTCCACAATGACTCCAAGATCTCTTTCTTGAGTGGTAACAGCTAATTTAGACCCCCATCATTTTCTGTGTATAGTTGGGATTATGTTTTCCAATGTGCATTACTTTGCATTTATCAACATTGAATTTCATCTCCCATTTTGTTGCCCAGTTACCCAGGTTTGAGAGATCCTTTTGTAGTTCTTCGCAGTCTGCCTGGGACTTAACTATCTTGAGTTTGTATCATCTGCAAATTTTGCCATCTCACTGTTTACCCCTTTTCCCAGATCATTTATGAATATGTTGAATAGGACTGGGCCCAATACAGACCCCTGGGGGACACCACTATTTATCTCTCTTCTTTCTGAAAACTTTACCATTTATTCCTATCCTTTTTTTCCTATCGTTTAACCAGTTACCAATCCTTCCCTCTTATCCCATGACAGCTTAGAGCCTTGTAGGAAAAGCACTGCGAGAATGAAAAATATAATTTACCTTGTGTACATGGTGCTTTCTAGAACACCTTAGACTTAAGCTCCTTGGGTCAGTCTACTACTCTGTGTTTGTACAGTACCTACCACAATGGGGGTCCCATCTTGGTTGGTCCCTAGGAACTACCGTCATAAACATGAGTAACATAGCTGGTAGAAAATTTTCCAGTGGAACAGCTTTCCACCAGAAAATGCCGATTCAAGAAAATCAAAACATTTTGCAAGAATGTGTCGATTTCATCAACATTTTCATGGGAAATTACCAGAACGTTTTATTTTGACTATTATATTTAAAGTTGAAAAAGTCAAAGTAAAACGTCTCAGCCTTATTGAAACAAAATGTTTTGGCCTTATTGAAATTAATGTTTTCACTTTATTGCATTGCATGAAAAATTCTGAGATTTCGACTTTTCATCCCCATTTGAGAAGAAACCAAGTTTTGAAGTCTCGGAATTTCCCATGGGATGGCAACTGTGAATTTCAACCAGCTTTAGTCATTAATAATAATAATTGAACAATCAAGGTCTCTGCCTGTCCTGTGACCAAGACATGAACAATCAAGAGTAGTGGTTGTAGCAGAAGCCGGGTCTCAGGGTAAGAGCAGGAGCCCGTAGACAGGAATCACTGCCCCAGGTCAGAACGGGCGTCAGAGGCCAGAGCTAAGGGTGAAAGCCAAAGTCAGAGGCCAGGAATCAGAGCTGAGGGTCAAAACTGCCTTACCTTGAGTGATACAAGGCTAGCGCAGGGCTGGAACAAGGCTGGAGTCTAGTAGGCAAAGGAACTATCACCAACATGGGCAAATGCTTGGTGTAGCCACTAAACTGCTGGTTGAAGAGCTGGTCTGCTGATCCTTCCAACCATGTGGTGTCACCCATTTGGAAGCTTACTACAGACCAGCTGAGCTCATTAGGTTGCCCAGAAACGGGCTCTGCTGCAGATCCCGATACCTGACATTGCCTGGAAGGATTTATAGGGTAACAGCCAAATCCAGCAGCTTCCCGGCTCTATCCTCCTATGTGTTGTCTCCTGGGAAACGCAGAAGACCCTGAAGTCCAGACGACTTCAGTCACACTAGAGAGCACTTGCTCAGCATGCTGTAGGAGGCACTCAGCACCACACAGGATCAAAAATCATAGAAACGAGACAACAGTCAGGCCACAGGTAGATGAGATTATAGGAAGGCAGTAGGAATCCAAGCTGATAAGCCCTACTTTCCTGAACTCTTTCTCAGCTGTAGGCAGCATCTCAGGGCTGTGGTATTTCTGTCTCGCAGGGTTAATGACAGGTCACCTTGAAGCAAATGGGAAGAGGTAAGTGCTGATATTTTTTGGCGGCTGGAGGACATGATTGAAATTTTCTGCCAGTGAAGCAAGATAATTATCTTAACAAGATACTTTTTTTGTGCGTGTGTGCATGGGGGTGGGGGGTGGGCTTTATTTTATAAACTGCATTTAGATCCTAATCTTACGGCAAACAAGCCATGGCATCTAAAAATAAGGTATTATGGGGAAATCAATATTGATTATTAGGGCAAAAATGCTGTGTATGAGGCAGCGGAAGCCTTTTTAAGATCCAGGGGGAAAATATGATGCTTAAACACTCATAAAATAGGAGAATATTGATGATAAAACACAATAGTGTAGTTTAATCACTGAGTCAATAGAATGTTTTGGGTGAAATGTATAGCACTGCTGGAGCATTGTCCTATAAACAAACTCATACCATTGGCAGAATGTTTCCAGGACCTTAGTGGGGGACAGAGATTCAGCTTTTGGACTCTGTGGCATCTAAGCCTTTGCAACAGCCTTGTGCCTGAATCATCAGGGGTTCAAACCCCAGATTTTGAGCTCCATAGTACAGCTCTCCATCTCTTGAGCAAAAGGAGTAACTCCATCAGCTGGTAGCAGCAGTAGACTGCTATCCCTGATATGGACCAACCACTGGTAGGAGACATCACATCACACACACACACACACACACACTCCAGTTGTGTTACATCTGTTGAGCCAGATGCAAAAGTGATGAGCCAAACCCAGCCCTGGTGTCATCTGACTGCAATAACTCAAGGGAGATGCAGCTTCCAATATCCCTATCTTTCAATATGCCACGTCCCTTATAGGACATTCTCTCTGCAATCTGACAGTCCCATGTAAGTATGTAGTGTTTGGTGTAGTCATGCTGGTCCCACGATATTAGAGAGACCAGGTGGGTGAGGTAATATCTTTTATTGGACCAACTTTTGTTGGTCTGAACCTTGTCTCGCCAAGTCCCACATAGGTGCATCCTAAACGAGATACAGCAGAATTCTAAAGCCCCTTCTACTCCCCCCGAGCGGTGGAGGAATGGAGAGCCCTCTGCCTGCCCCTGACACTCATTACATTTGTATCAGTGGCCTTCCACTTCCCTACTATGCTGCCAAGATTCAGAGGCGCGGACCTTTGCAGTACGAGCGAATGGGTTTTGTCACTATTCAGTGTGTTACAGGAGAAAGCATAATATATTCTGGCAGTCAATCGAATATGACATGATAATGAATGTTCACATCATGTGCGCCCCTTTGCCAGCAGAGGGGAAAGTCATGTTAGATTACAGCTAAACACCGCAGCGGTGTGAATTCCATTTGCCTGCCTCTCTCTCTCGCCTTCTCTGCTGCTCCCCACCTCAGCACTTACTCACTTCTCAGCTTGAGATACAGTCACTGCTGCCAGGGAGTCATAAACCCAGCACCCACCTGCAGGGAACCATGAGTGTTTGCTGAGCTGCTTTCTGTTGGGCCACTCGGTGCTCCAAGAAAACAAAAGATGGGCCAAAACCAGAACCTTGCAGTCGAGTTCCTCTGAATTTTGGGGGAAGAGGGGGAATCGAACCCCTGGTTTTGGGGCCAAATCCAGGAAAAGGTCTCTTTTCTGGTTCTGAGGGGGCTGAAATCATGGAAGGAAGTTTCCTTGACTCAGCTTGCTGCTTCCCTGATAAAACAATGCTGCAGTACTCTGCAGGAATAGCCGTAAAATACAATTCTGCCTCTACAGCCCAAGAGGCTATTACTGCAGAATGCTGTGAGGTAGCGTTCATAGTAAGGTTGGCAGTTTCCCCTCCTGGACCTGAACCTGCCTAGTTTAGGAGCTGTGAAGAAAGCATGGGAAGGTGATTTTATCTTTCTTATTTAAGAGAAAGGTGCCTATTTACTGAAATAAGCACTAACCCTGAAAAGATGGTGGGAAGAGAGACCCTAGTGAGACATCAGCTACTGCATAAGCTATGGAACATGGATGCTTTATGGGGTGATCTGCATAATATGTTCTATTATTGGGGAGATAGGTTCAAAAGCCCTCTGGTAAAATACCCTGCACCCTGTAATTCAGACTTGTTTCTCTTAAAGCAACAAAGGAGAAAGGAAAGCAAAAAGTCCTTTCATCTCGTTAGAGTCAGGCATGTAAAAGTGTTTTATGTTACACTCCAGTTTACGAGGTAGCTGCAGAGACCCCCCCAGCTCTACTTCAGAGACCCACCAAACCCCCAGGCTCACTGCAGAGATGCACTACTCCCATAGCAAAGCCCCGTTGCAGGGGCAACAGACCCTCAACAGCACATCCGGGTAGGATGGTCCCCAAACCCAACTCTGAACATTCCTATTGAGGCAGGGAGATTGAAACCCAAATCCAGATCTGAATTTTGCATCCAACCCTAACTGTATAATGAGTTAAACCAGTCCCGCCCGCTCCCTGTCCCTCTGATCCCACACTTTGGGATGTTTGAAATTCAGTTCCTCACTTGGCAGCTGGAGCCCATCTCTCTAAAAGCAGGAGCATGGGCTCAAGAGGCATTTAATGTTGGGAGCTTTCGCCAGCCCCATCCCAGCCACCGCTTGCAACTCAGAGCTGATTCACTGTGACAACTGAGGGCTCCAAACATGTCCCTTTGCACCTGTGCAGCGCTGGGCTGGGGGAGCCGCATGCTGGGCTGTGCAGTGCTGAGCGTGAGGAGAACCGGGAGTCTCTTTGCACAGCCTGCCAGCCACACCTGTGCTTCCTTTATCTATCACTGTCTTGTTCTGGCCTCCTGCAGTTATATTTAGGGCACGTTAAAGAAGCAGCTGAGACGATAAAACAAACAGCAGCAATCAAGTGGCTGTAATGCGAGCACTGTTCCAGGCTCTGAGCTGATGAGGCTCAGGACTTAATCACTAATCGGGGACGGTTGCTTTAAAGGATGCGATCACCGGCCACGATCACAATGAGATACTCCAGAACGGCAGCCGTGGGCCCGATGCTGATTGCGCTCACCCTGGTGGAAACCAGGAGGTGTGCTGCCGACAGCCACCAAGTCACAAAAGCAAGGCTAGCAAGAGCAGCAACAGGCCCTAACTCACTCCTCGTGGCTGTCTAGATGCTCATGGTGTGGCTTGGTGCCTCACAGAGCTCGTTATGGTGTAAAAGGCCTGATCCAATGCCCATTGAGGTGAAGAGAAAGATGCCCCCCCCCCCAATTCAACGTGCTTTGGATCAGGCCCAAAGAGAGGGCAAAATCCAACTGTGCAGTGATTGCATTAGGGCCTGCAAGCTAAGCAGAGCTGCTCTGGATCAGTATGTGGTGAAAAGGGAGACGGCCACCCAGGGAAAGATGTGGTGTTGATAGCAGAAACTCCCACATTATAAACCCTCCCTCATCTCATCTTCGCTCTCTGTGCCCACTCCCTTCTGCTTCCTGGGCTGCGATTTCCCCACCTGTAAAACGGAGTACGTTATTTGTGCCGTGGCAGTACTGGGAGCCCCAGTCACAGACCCCATTGTGCGAGGTACTAGTACAGACACAAAACTGAATGACAGGCTCTGCCTCAAAGAGCTCACAATCTTCAGCGCAAGACAAGAGACAACAGCTGGAGACCGTTGGGGAAGCACAAGGAAACCCAGCTCAACCCTACTTTGGAAGAGTTGAGATGTAAGCGCTTGTCTACCTGGGGAAATCTACCAGCATAATGATACCACTGGAGTTAGACCAGTGTAACTCCCCCCATGGACACTCTTATTCCAGAATAAAAGCGTCCACACTGGGAATTATAGCAGTATAATTAGACCAGGATCATTATGCTGCTTTGTTTCTCCATGCAGGCAAGCCCTGATGCTGGCGGGTGAGAAGTAAGGCTTCTCTGCTGGGGTCTCCTCCTGCTTCCCCATGGTTAGCATTAGCTCTTCCTAGTGATTCCTCGTCCCCGGCTGGGTTATTTGTTTGGTGCCCAGGGTCGGGTCCAGGCAGCCCAGAGAGCAGCAAGCCTTCTGTATAGTACAGATAAGACCACCACCTGCTTCTTATAAAGCACTTTTCACCAGCAGATCTCAAAATGCGTCATGCCCTTTCGAGTATTTGTCAACTGCCCTCTAGCATTCCCCAGACCCCCAAGCCTCAAGGTTCATCCTTACCCACCTCCCCCTCCCTCGCTTCCCCTAGGAGCACATCTGCTGGGCCACCAGCCTTGGAGCAGCTGATGCCTGCCAGAAAACTCTGTCAGATGGCTGTGTTCGGGGACGGCCCTCGCCAGATGTGTTGTGTGCTGCCAGCTGCTCCTTCCTTTCATTTTTATGGATAGATAAATTTGCAAGATAACTAGAGATGGGCCTGAAGCAAAACCCCAAACACAAACAGACCAAACTCCGCTGGCGAGCACACAGATTGCATCGCTCCCCGTTCCCCACGCCTGGTGCAAAGACAAACTGGTCCCAGGGGGCGCACTGCGGGGGCCCATTAATAAGCCCTCGGAGGCAACCCGCTTGTCTCACTGCAGACACATTGATTGTGTTGCAGACCCGTCGCAGAGACGGGCTGCTCACATTGCAGCAACGTCATCCGCACTGATCCCTTCGCAGAGACATACCAGTACGGTGCTGGATCTCTGGAGAGTCAGCTAATCTCATGAGGGCACTTTGCCCCCCATATCAAATTGGTGATCCCTCAGGCTTCCTCCAGGATTTTCTGGCAAGTGGGGTGGGTCTGGCCAGCTCCAATCTTCCTTTATCTCTGGGTAGGGATCATTCCTGCAAAGGGCTACCTCAGCCAAGAGTAGCGATCCTGCTTGGGTTAGGTCAGAGGTTACGGCAGTGGAAGTCAGGCCTAGTGGTCAGCGAGGTGGCATTTGGGCCAGGAACCGGAGCCAGAGGTCAGAACCAGCATCAGGAGTCAAGAGTGGAGTCAGAGTAAGGCAAGCACAGGGGTAGGAGGTCGGTTGGAGCTGCAGCGGGCTAAGGCTTGGGAAGTCTGTCACTACCGTCAGGCAGGAAAGAGTTCCCTGCCATGAAGTGACACTGGGCAAACTGAGCTGTTGTGTCACCTGTGGGGCTTATATACCTGCCTTGAGAGTCACCAGACCAGCTCCTTGCTTCTGGATTGGCTGGAGCCCAGCACAGGAATGATTCATCACTGCACGGGGCTTAACCAGGCTCTTGTTCTGGGGTGATTCAACCCCTCACATCCTGCCGAATACGAGCAGCAGCAGCCACTGTGATACAGATTCTGCACTAAAGTGACTCCATTCTAGCTAGGGTGACCAGATGTCCCCATTTTATAGGGACAGTCCCGATTTTTGGGTCTTTTTCTTATATAGGCTCCTATTACCCCCCACCCCCGTCCCGATTTTTCACATTTGCTGTCTGGTCACCCTAATTCCAGCCAGTGCTCTCCCTGCATGCCATTTTGGGAGATTTCAGCCCAAAGTCCTTATCACCTTATCATTGTCTAAAGACAAATGAGCTCCTCCCATAAGTCCATCCACTTCTGTGCTACAGGAGAGACAACAGAAGGGCTCTGCACCTCCAAGGCTAGTTAATTAGATTGTGTGGATGAGGCTAATATGAATCTTTAGGGAGCAAAGCTGAAGGTGACTTGGACCTGTTCTGGATATGTGCTGGGACTTGGGCCAGGTAGAATCGTATGATCTCCTGGGTCACTTTCCAACGTGCCCTAGGTTCCCAGACACTTAAATGCTATCACAGGAGCTCAGGCAGGAGGTCTCAGTCTGTCTTGACTGGCTCAGACCGCTCCAGGGTTGGACCCCAGTAACGTTGGTCCTGCTGTCCCAGGCCTAAACCGACCACCCTCCGACATCTTTTATTCCACTTCCAGCCCCGCCCTGGCCCTGCCAATACATCCACGTCCCGTCCTGCGGAACCCATTGCTATTCCGGTCACGAGCCCCCACCCCGCTCCCTCACCCAGCTCTGCCAGTGTATTTAGTTCTGCCCTGCTGCACCACTTACAATTCCATCCCTGACACCCCCCGGGCTCTGTCCTGGCATCTTAATCCTGTCAGGTAGTTCTCTGCCCTCCCCCTTTTTGTTTTTCAGTGAGCAACAATCCTACCTGCTGCTATTCTAATCCTAAAGCTGTCCCACGCTGCCCCCTGCCCACAGCCACCTTTCTCAGCCCTGTCCGGCAGCACCTCCTGCTATCCCTCCCGCGCAGTGCCCTAGAGGATCTCCTGGGCTGTTTAGCTTTCTGCCCAAAGACCACAACGGTTTTCAGGGAACCTTGACCCTGACCTGCTTTTATTCGCATCCTGAGACCACCCCTTTCCCCAACACACACACCTTACTCCCCCTGCATGTGGGTGCATGCACATCCTGTTCTTCCCATGTGCGTGCACACACACACACACACACAATCTGCTCCCCCACACGTGTGCACATGCACACACAAACATAACCTGCCCCTCCCCACGTACAAAGAGACACCCCTACGCTGTTCCCCTTCATACACACACACTTCCGCTTTGAGACTCCGGACCATGCCGGGCTACACTGAGGGAATGGAAGATTAAGTTTTACTCAAGCTGCCATCAGACCGCACATGACAACCTGCCTGCCCGGCCAGGCCAGCACTGGAGTCCACCTGTGCTTGCCGGCTCAGCGGGCGTGAAGGGGCTGCACGGAATATAAATGGTCTCATTCACTTAGCAAGAGGCAGGTAATTTCTTTTGTCCCCACTGATGCATTATTGATTGTGATGAATGTCAGAGCAGGAGCCTGTTCCAAAAGCCATTAAACAATAATTTCATCTCCGGAGGGTAATTGATTGTCAGAGGGAGCAGGGTTGCCAGTTACAGGGTGGCGGTGGTGTGGAATGTTTGCGTTTGGGTGGGGATAGCGGGAGTGCTGGGGAAACGTCATGATTTATTCATCACCTATCGAGAGCATCTTTCAGGAGGAAAGCACTGGTAATGAGAGGCTGACCTCTGCAGAGCCACTGGGCAAGGCCAGGGCAGCCAGAATCAGCCGGGTCTAGGCTCAGGCTGGGCGATATACCTCAGTCGTGCCTTGCAGGACATCCCGGAGACTCCAACCTTGGGCACCACTCAGCTCTGCTGAGGCATCTCAGTCCTGCCCTGCAGCTGCCCTTGTTATTCCAGTCTGTGGTCCACACACTAAATTGCTTTTCAGATACATCTTATCTCCTGGGCTTCTGCTCTGTTAATGCGCCTCGCGCCTGACCTGCAGTAACGTTGCTCGGCTAGTCCATTCCTAGTCTCCTCACACAGCTCTGCCAGTGCACTTTATTCCCGAGCTGCAGCACCACGGCTCCACATCTCCTCTCCGTTGTGCTCCACACTGCTCTGCTCATGCATCTCATGCCTGATCGACAACTCTTCTCGTTCTTGGCCTGCCCTCAGCAGAGACTGCCAGTTAATGCCCAATAGGGTGGTAGTTACTATCATCTCCATTTATAATTTGTATTGCAATGGCTCTCAGCAGCCCCAGCCAGACTGTAGACCGTGCTCAGCGCTGTACAAACATAGGACAAAAAGGTGCTCCCTACCCCAAGGAGTGTGCAGTCTAAGCAAAGGACTGAGATGAAGTTTAACCATTACGACCCACCTTTTCAAACCCGGCCTCTCGTTTTGGATAGCTCTGTTTTTGGGTGCCCAACTTGAGACACGTTGATTTTCAAAGGTGCTGGGCACCCACAGAGTAAGCTATCGGTGCTCAGCGCCTCTGTGAAGAAGGTGCCAAAAACTGAGGCACTCACATTACAGGCCACTTGGATGCCATAAATTAGATTTGAGCTCTGGACTCAGGGGCCTCCGGCTAGTGAATGAGCCCCTTAGCAGCCCCTTTTAAATGACATGTTCTAAAACAAATTGACCAGTACAGTGCTTGAAGGTTCATGGAGCCATATTAACATACCCAAATATTTCCCCAGAACCACTCCCACTGCCTGCTTTGGAATGGACAACTAGAGTCAGAGACACAGGGCTCTCATGCACACCGTGCTAGAGGCTGTCTAGATCTATAAGAAGGCACAGTGCCTGCCCCAAAAGAGCTTACAGTCTAATGTCCTGATGCAAGATTTGGGAGAGCAACTGGTGCATGCACAGGATAAAGTCAACTGGAAAGAGATTGGATCTGGGGCACCACATCTGGAGTACTGCATCCAGTTTTGGGCCCCCCACTACAGAAGGGATGTGGACAAACTGAAGAGAGTCCAGCAACAAAACTGATCAGGGGGCTGGGGCATATGACTTATGAGGAGAGGCTGAGGTAACTGGGCTTATTTAGCCTGCAGAAGAGAAGAGTGAGGGGGGATTTGATAGCAGCCTTCAACTACCTGAAGGGGGGTTCCAAAGAGGATGGAGCTCAGCTGTTCTCAGTGGTGGCAGATGACAGAACAAGGAGCAATGGTCTCAAGTTGCAGTGCAGGAGGTCTAGGTTGGAAATTACGAAACACTATTTCACTAGGAGGGTGGTGAAGCACTGTAATGGGTTACCTACGGAGGTGGTGGAATCTCCATCCTTAGAGGTTTTTAAGGCCCGGCTTGACAAAGCCCTGGCTGTGATGATTTAGTTGGTGTTGGTCCAGCTTGGAGCAGGGGGTTGGACTAGATGACCTCCTGAGGTCTCTTCCAACCCTAATCTTCTATGATTCTATGACTGGGCCCATCTCTAATAATCCACAATAAATAATCATCTTGGAGTCCTTCCTCTCTTTTGACACAGGCTGAATTCCCGGTGAGGTCAAAGGGACCACTGCCTAGGTGAGAAATTCAGCAGCAAAGAGCATCAGCTACATGAGGAACCTGGAGAGGATGCCTGCTGGGAGTAACTCCACCCACCAGAGCAAAGTAGCCAGTTAAGAGCGTCACATCATCAGACCAAACCGCCACTGGCTGATGGATCGTGAGGGATTGACATGGTTACTTAACAACATCAGAGAGATGATTAAGCCTTTCATGGGATTCAGTGCTGCGGGGGACTGATCAGCGTTCACTTTCCTGTTCATACTCTGTGACAGAGCATATGGGGCAGTGTGTATGCTGTGCAGTGTGTGTGTGCTGATGCCAGAAAAGGGCAATAAAGAGAAAACTGGGGAATAAAGGCAACTCAATGTCTTTTTCAATGAACTTGGAGAGAAAACCCCTCTGTCTGAGAGAGAGAGCAAGTTTATCTGTCCCACTACACAGTGCATGAAAGGTGGATTTATCATGGGTTTCTCTCTTTCTCCTTCTCTCTCCCTTTCTTTATTTGGCAGTTCATTATCTTGTCAGCTGGCTCCTCCAGAACTCTCCATCACTCCCCTCTGTCATCTCCAGCACATACTGATGGATTCCAGACCCGTCGGTAAACCGCTGGGAGATCTGTGCCTGCCCATCTCCGGTATTTTACACACCGTCTCTGTCTGAAAGAGACATCTAATAAGGGTCCCAGCTGCAGCTTCCCCCAATGGGGTCTATATATTCCAGTTCCAGGGAGCCCCTTGTATAAGGGGTTTAACAATGCAAAAAGTGGGCCTTTGTCTTCTGTGTTCTGTTAGAGACAGGTGGCCATTTTGTGTGTAGATCCATGCAGATTGTTATCGAAGGCATGAACTCACACACAGAAACGCAGTGTTCTTCAATGGAAACTTTACTTTGGTTCTTTCTTGAGTTGTTTGCTCTTTTAATCTAAAAATAAGGTTGTTCTGGGTGAAAAACTTTCCTTGTTATTTGTGCATCGAAAACCCCCACAGTATTGCCAACACCAAGCATTTAGGAATCATGGATTTGGCTCCCAAAATCACAAGACTGGCTTGAAAATCATGAGAAATTTAAAAATAACATTGGGGTTGTTTTTATTTTCCTTCTGGCACGCTAGCTTTTAGAGTTCACACTTTCAAGCTTCCCTCTGCAACTATGAGGCCTGAAAACCTACTTCTTGTTTTAAATGAAAGCGGAGTGAGTGTCTCCTAACCACATGACGCTGGGTGCTGGAGCTTTAAGAGATGCCCCAGATACCATGAGTCTCACAATCACATCAAGAGAGTTGGCAACTGTGACACTGGCAGACCAGGTGCCAGCTCATGCCAGGCACAACTGAACACTTACAATTGCATAGCTGGAAACCAGTTTTGCTTACCTGTCTGTCAGCATTCTCAAAATAAATATTAGATATTAAGTTGATAAGAATGTGTTTAGTGTTTTATAAAATGCCTGTAGGATGCTGCATGTATTGTTCTCACTCAGCGATACCCCAGGTTATAATATAAAAGCAAACATTTGCATTGTATATACCCCTTGTAACTAAGTAACCCATCAAACCAGAAAGAAGCCTTGTGTAGTGCAAATGATTGTGTCGGACAAGATGATGTTAAATCCTGTTAATTAAATGCAAATGAGCCATTGTGCGAGATCAAGGAGCAAAGATTTTAAGTGCATTCCTTCCCATGTACCCCCGTCCCCCAAGAAGCAGAGGCCTGTGTAGGAACAGTTGCTGTCAGCTTGGTTTCTGTGAGAAGCTAGAAATATGGACACAAGAAAAAAATCTTCCTCTCTGGACTGTTTGGATTCTAACAGGCAGAATAACCAAATGAGAAGATGGAGATCCCCAGAGTTATTCTGGGTAGCCCTAAAAGCCTTCTGGGAAACTGGCAGATCACTACATCTCTGCTACCTTGTGAAGTTATAGACTGTGATCCACCTATACATATATTTTACCTGCTTTAACTTCTCAATAACTCTCATTCCTTTTTCTTAGCTAATAAACCTTTCATTAGTTTACTGTGCAATTGGCTACCAACATCGTCTTTGGTGTGAGATCTGGGCTGCAAACCAATCTGAGTGAGTGACTGGTCTCTTGGGACTGGACGTAACCTGAATCTTTTGTGATTTTTGGTATAAGTGACCATCTATCAAATAGTTCAGCTTGCCAGGGTGGCAAGATAAACTGGAGTGTCCAAGGGGACTGCCTATGACTCCATTATGAGACTATGGTAATATTTTGAGAGTTCACATTTATTACTGGGTTGGTGAAAGCTAAATTGAACACACCACCAGTTGGGGTGTTTGCCCTGCTTTTTGACCAGTGGATCTCAAACTTTTGTACTGGTGACCCCTTTCACATAGCAAGCCTCTGAGTGCGACCCCCTTTATACATAAAAAAACACTTTTTTATATAACTAACACCATTATAAATGCTGGAGGGAAAGCAGATTTTAGGGTGGAGTTTGCCAGCTCGCGATCCCCCATGTAATAACCTCATGACCCCCAGAGGAGTCCCAACCCCCAGTTTGAGAACCCCTGTTTTGGCAGTCTGCCCTGAGGTTGGCACTCATGGTCACTAGCCGCCCAAGACAGCATGACAGCAACATTGAAAACAACTTTTAAAAAAATCACGATCCTTTGTTATAATAGGTCAACAGTCAGCTCTAGTGGGTTGGATCATTAACCAACACATGGCACAGGAAAGTTGGTTCAGATGTTTCAAAATAACTGTTATGTTATTTGCACTACGATCAAAATCAGGGGCCCCATTGTACCAGGCTCTGCATAGACACATGGTAAAAGACAGCCCCTGCCCGAAAGGGCTAACCATCTAAACAGGTAGGGGGAAAGGGAGCAGTATTAGCCCCATTTTACACATGGGGAACTGAGACACAGATGGTCTCTCCAAGAACCTTATGAAATGTCTTGGCTATAGATGGACAGTTACTGGTTTTTAATTTAATTTTTCATTACATTTCCAAGGATCAATAGAGTAATTTGAATAAATGATACAATATGTAAAACAAAGGTCGCCGTACAAAGAATACCAGTAGCAAACCATACGGCGCCTTGAAGCTAGACTGTCCATACAGGAATTAGTAAAGCTAGTGGAGCAAGAGGTCATCAAAACCAGGCTATAGACGCATTGCTAAGCCATACTCCTTAAGGGCTGTTGAAAGCAACTTTCGAATAAAGAAGGAGGAAAAAAATCCCAACGTCAAAGCCCTTTCTGTTTTCAAAGCGCTGTATGAATAATAACTGATTCACCCCACAACACCCCCTTCCTGATAGGTCCCAGTATGATTTGTATTACAATCACAACAGTGTTACAGTAGCAACTAGAAGTCAACTAAGATTGGGCCCCATTGTGCTAGGCATTGTACAAGTGCACAATGCATGTCTACACTGCAATCACGGGGTGCGATTACAGCTCCAGCAGACACACCTGAGCTCGCTTTAATCTCAGGGCTAGTTTGGGTACCAAAGCAATGAAGCCCTGGCAGCATGTGCTTCAGCGTAGGCTAGCCCCGTGAGTAATGAGCTGAGTTCCAGGTGGGCTCGTGCAGTCACAACTTCACTGCTCCGGGACCTGAGCTAGCTAGGTTAAAGCTAGCTCGGCTCTCTCAGCTCAAGCGGCCATCACACCCTGTGATTACAGGAGAGAAAAGCCCAGAAAGAGAGGGATATTTCTTTGACCCAAAGAGCCCCCAATCTCAATAGAAAAGAAAAAGAGTGGGAGAAAGGAAGGATTATTATCCACATGTCACAGATATGGAAACTGAGGAATGGAGTGATGCGGGGCTCAGCACACTAAACCAAAAATCATGCATGGCCATAATGAAAGAGAACTGGAGCTGCTCAGTACTTGAAACTCCAGCACTGAATGACTTGCCCATGGCCTCACTCTGTGGCAGAGTCAGGCATCTAATCCAGATCTCCCGAGCCCAAGTCCAGAGCATTAACCACAAGGCCATGCTTCCATCCCCATTTTACAAAGCATGTGGATAATACCGCAAACCAATGCCCCAGTTTCCCACTACCTTGCCTCATTCACCCCCATGCAAGTGAATACCTGGCAGTGGAAGCAAGTGGCGACTTCTGATCAGGTCGCACTTTGCATCCGCTTTGCACGGGGCTAACTGACCACACAAGGGAGTGGAAAGGAAAGACCTGAACCAAAGGCAAAGCTGGGAATACAACTGTGCAGTCACGGTCTGCCAGGCTGGTGCTCAGTCTACATACATTTCTACGTGCTCGCCTCTCCAAGCATGGACACAGCCTGCTGCCTGGTTTAAGAAATCAATGCTTGAGGTATCGGTAGGGTGTAGCCTTCACAGCGGTTTCTAACTATCTGATGTTGTTCTTTCTCTTTCCTCCCTTCTGCACCACTGGAGAGGTGTTTCTGAAATGAGTAAAGATCAAGCCAAGCGCCGGCTCCTTTCTAAAAGATGAGGAGATACATTCCGACAGACATTCAGTGCTATCAACATTTTATGAGCTTTGGAATCCAGTTAGTTACTCGATATTTTACTTAGCTCCGTGTTAGATTTAAAAACCGTGACCTTCTCTGACCATGTATCTGTGTTACATTTTATTCAGATCTAGTCGGCAGAGCGTGCCAAGAACTGGGTTATTTATCTCCCTGGTTTTATTGTGAAACTGTTCTCTCTCATCTGTACTATTCAAAATCAATGAAAAGATGGGGCTCCTTTAAATAGAAGCTCATGGGCATTAGTTCAGCTCGCTGAGAAGCAGCCACACATATATAAGGCAGTAGAACGCCTCTCTTACCCAGCAGAACAGCTGCAAATCAGGACAGGAAAATGGACCTGCTCCTGTTTAAATGTAATAGCAAAACTCCCTTTAGAATACTAAGTTGCTTTTCATTTGTATTATTATTGTAGCATTTACGGACCCCAATCTTGGACCAGGACCCCTTTGTGCTAGGAGCTGTACACAAAACACTGTAAGAAGTAAGATCAGTATCACTGCATTCATTTTACGGATGGGGAAACTGAGGCACATGGGGTGAAGTGACTTGCCCAAGGTCAGTGCTGGGAACTGAGATCTCCCGACTGTCATTCCAAAACCCTAGCCAGAAGCCCACACTATCTGCCAGTATGCTTAGGTACTGTGAACAGAACAAGGTTCTGAAGTGAGAGGGAGCTGTCAAATGAACCAGTTGAAATGGGTGACCGTACAAGAGACATTTGAGGGAAAGAAGGGATGCCCCTGGGTGGGATAGTCCCATGTTCCTAGGGTCTCGCTTACAACCTGCAGGCCAGCTGTAGAGTCCTGAATCCATCGCATAGACTTTAAGGCCAGAAGGGATCAGCGTGATCATCTCGTCTGACCTCCTACATAACACAGGCCAGAGAACTCCCTGAAATAATTCCTAGAGCAGATTTAAAAAAAACCCAAACCATCCAATCTTCATTCAAAAATTGCCAGTGATGGAGAATCCACCACAACCCTGACCCACTATTCCAATAGTTAATTACTCTCACTGTTAAAAATGAACACTTTTTTCCTGTCTGAATTTGTCTAGTATCAACTTCCAGCCATTGGACCATGTTATACCTTCCTCTGCTGGACTGAAGAGCCCATTATTAAATATGTGTTCCCCATGTAGGTACTTATAGACTGTGATCAATCACTCCTTAAACTTCTCTTTGTTAAGCTGAATAGATCGAGTTTTTTCAGTCTATGACTGTCAGGCATGTTTTCTAATCCTTTAGTCATTCTCATGGCTCTTCTCTGAACCTTCTTCAATTTATCAACATCTTTCTTTAATTGTGGACACCAGAATTGGACACAGGATTCCAGCAGCAGACGCACCGATGCCAAATATAGAGGTAAAATAACCTCTCTACTCCTACTCAAGATTCCCCTGTTTATGCATCCAATGTTTGCAGTAGCCCTTTTGGCCACAGCATCACGCCGGGAGCTCATGTTCAGCTGATTATCCACTGTGATCCCCAAATCTTTTTCAGAGTCATGGCTTCCCAGGATAAAGTCCCCCATCCTGTGAGCATGGCCTACATCCTTTGCTACCAAAGCATTCTCAGGCATCAGAACACTGCATCAATGCACCGTAGCAATATAGTGAGATGGTGCATGAAGACACAGGGAGATGATTCTGCTCCCTCCTCCATGCAGACACAAATATGATAGTAAACACTAATTAATCCTCCTTGACACTAAGAGACTTGGCTGGGCATGTGGTTTCCAAAAAGAATGAGTTTCCTTTCTTCATTTGTTAGCATCACACACACACACCACACACAGGAATACACATCAATCACACACCCCAACACATTCACAGTACACAACACACACACACAAACAGAAGAACAGTGTTCTATTTCAATTCCCTCTTTGTGCTTATGTGCAGTTTCACATACTAACACCACAAGGCCTTCTTTGCACCTACACATAACTGCAAAGAGGGTGCAATTCTCTCCTATGCACAAGGCTAGCACACCCCACCCCACCCCACAATACTCGCTCACAAAAACACATACACAACTAGAGCTGGGCGAAATTTTTCAGCTAAAACTTTTTTCAGCAAAAAATGCAGTGAGTGACACCAAAACATACACAAATTCATGTCAGTTTCACCAAATTGTTTCAGTAAAAAAGAGAAAACAACCCTAAAATAAACTTCCAAAAAAAAATTAAAGAACATTTTGTTTTGACATTTTTTAAACAAAAAGTTTCAAATTTTTGGTTCGAAATGTTTTGTTCCAAATGCCCTTTAATTTTATTTTTTTTTTAATAAAAAAAACATTAAAAATGGTCAAAATTGAAACAAAATATTTGGATTTTGTTGAAACAAAATATTTCAGGCATTTCATTCACACATTTCATTATATGTATGTAGCTATATATAATTTCGATTGGCCAAAAATGTCAAAACAAATTGTTTTTGGTTCGACCCAAAATGATTTTTTTTTTTAGTTTGTTAAGAATTGCTAGTGAACTGAAAAATCTGTTCTTTGCACGACTCTCCACAGAAGTACATACCACTCACAGCTACACCCACAAAAGTCGCTCAGTTCTACCGTGGAGCTGCTTTGGAACATGGTCTGAGCTGTTACAAAGGCTTCCAGACCTGATTCCCCAGTTAAATTTCTCAGTATTCCTCAGGCAAGCCCTGGGGAATACAGAGAATGCTCATCTTAGCCCCAACCTGCTCCCCCGTCTATGCTCCTGCTTAAAGTAGTAATAGCTAGAGTGACTGTGTTCTAACAAAGAAAACTGATTTACCTCTTTTTGTCCTTTAACAAACACACAGGCACACCTATCGCGAATGATTTATGCCCACAATTTGCAAAATTATTTCTCTATTGATTGCCATGGATGGGTTTGTTTTCTTGGCGGTTTCTAATTGAAAGACTACCACTCAGGTGGGCAAATTAATCAGTCTTGTAAGATTGGCTCCCCTACAAAGGGATGTCGGTTAATGCACAAGAACACACAGGGATCCTGGACTGGATTCAACCTCCTCCCCCCATCTCTGAACATTGAGCAACTTTCCCCAAGTGTGGAATTCACCTCTGAGCAGAAGGGCCAGCAACGCTTCAGTGCCACTAAGCCCTAGAGGTTTGATTTTCAGTGTTTCTGAGCATGCACCCATGTGACTGACATCAATGCCAGTTTCGAGCAAACTCCTGCAAGATTTTGGTGCTGTAAATTCCAAACCCAGCTCATCTTTTCAAACCCTCTCTTGAACTCCAGCCTGGAACAAATCTAGACTCAGACAGCACATCCACCATCCTTCCTGAGTCAGGATCTTTGGTTGAGTGTCTCATCTGAAAGATGGAACATCCAGCAAGGGTGACCGGCTACACTTCAATGAAACAAAGGACAAGCTATACGAAAATATATATATATATTTTTGAGACTTTAAAACATTTTCCTATCCTGAATCAGGATGAAAAATCGAAATCTCAAAACATTTTGTGAAACAAAAAGCCAACTTTTTTTTATTTGGGTCAATCAAAATGTTTCACTGGATAATTTTGACACATTTCATTTCAAGTTCAACCATTTCTTTTTACTCTAATAAGCTTCATTTTGAAAATGAAAAGTCATTTGGACATTAACACATTCAACATTTTTTTCCTAAACAGAAACTCAATTTAATGGACCCTTTCCGGCAAAAATTCAGTTTTGACAAATAGACATTTTTCAGCTAAAAATGTTATGTCCAAAATTTGCCCGATCAGCTCTACTTATAACATATAGGACAACATCCTACCCTGTAATACTCGAGACACAAAATCATACACAGGACAGCAAGGGTGTGGGACTCATAACATAGGGTTGTGATCCTCTGAGTGGTTATTGCTGCAATATGGGACAAAGTGAGCCCTGTATGGACTGGACACAGGATACGGGACATTAGGTACCAAGTAAGGGATCTTCCTCCAAATGAAGGATGTCTCAGCAATGTAAGCAGTAGGTTGTTACCCTACCCTAAGGAAGATTAAAAAGAATCGTCTTTGCCTCTGTACCTGCAGCATTACAATGAAGATTTCAGTCCCTCTAACCACAACACAACCCCTCATTTAAGCTCCAGATCTTCCCAGCTACCTGGCAGTCATATCCTTTCCAGCACCCATTGTGCTCTCTATTGAATTCCCCTCCAGCAGACAAAGGGGACGTTCTCCCCGAGACACAGATTGATCATCTATCATCAGAGAGAGGGACGTCTAAGGCACAGACCATCCAGAATCCAGATTTCATGGGCTCATGCCGTCCCTCAAACCCTTCCTTCCCGTCCATCCCCTCGGGGTACCATCATGGTCAGAACTGGAGTTTTGGGAGGAAAGTACAAGGGTCTTATTCTCCCTGGATGAAATTCCACCTCGGGCAGAAAGGTTTGCATAAAGCCCAGCCCCACTTCGACCCAATTTTCAAGACAGAGGTAGCGCATCACAGGAATTGGTGGTACCAGAGGTAAATTTCACCCCCTGTGCAGGATAGGAACTCAGTGATAGCCTTCAAAGGTCCCCAGTGTTTTCCTACTAAAGTCTTATGTGGCCAGTCTGAGATGTCCTTTATGTTTGTCCCAGGTCCCTGGGAGACTGAAATAAATACTCTAAGCCAGTGGTTCTCAACCTTTTCCATATGGGAACACTCCTGTCTAGCCAGAACCCTCCCCTGCCATTTAACAATATGGGAAGGGCTGGGGGGCCACAACTGCCTGAGACCGGCTTGTCTAGGAGTCAGGCCCCTGGGTAAGAACCCATGCCCTAAATCTTACCAGTATAAGCCACTGGTGTCTTCAGTGAGCATATGACCTCTAACGGGGCACGTAGAACTCATTGAAGCACCCAAGGTCCTGTCCCAGGATAAGCCTGGGGCAGGTTATTCATGAGTGGCCTGTACTCACTGTGGTTGTTCTGAAGTCCTGGTCAGGGGTGCAGTGGGAGCAGGATCTTTATCTATAGAAGACACATTTGTTTGGCAGCAATTTAATTGATGAAACTCCTGCAGGTGTCCGGTGGTCCTAGCTATCCCCCCCCCCCCGGATATTCACAGATCACACCTGTTAACACCCTGGACACTCTCTCCTCATCGTGGGTGTCCTTGGCTGCCACCAGATTGGGGTCCTTTGCTGGTGAAGCTGGAACGTGGCTTGTAGCATGGGCTGCTGACCTACACTGGAGATGTTAACTTTGTGTCTGCTTCCCTGCAAATTGGGCTCATTCATGCACCAGCCTGGTCCCTACTGTTCCCTTGGAGAGCAGAAGGAGGCAGACTGCCTTGGCTAATCCCGCTCGGGATAGCAGCTGCTGGCAACGACACACAGGCAGTTCTGCTTCTCACCACGGGCAGCATGCCCTGTGACAAGCAGGCAGCCCCTGCTGTGGCGAAGGCCAGCGTGGGCACTCCTCTCCCTGCTAAGAGACTGGCCCAGCGCCCATCCAAGTCAGCGGAAAGTCTGATGCTGGACGAGGCCTTGGAGCAGCTTTTAGAGTCACAGAGGAGCTCTGCAACAGATTTAGGGCACCCAGTCTCTATTCACAGCCTGCGTGGTGTCTCCTGCTCTTGCCCCCTTCCCTCACATCCCTAGGTATCTAGTGCTCTGGTAGGACAGGGACCCTAGGAGACACAGGGTGCGACCCTTTCCTGCAGCCTGCACCCACACAACAGACTCCCCCACTTCCCTGAGGCCTTTTCTTTCCTGAATGAGAATTGCACACAGTGATGCGATATTCAATTACAAAACAAATAATGGGATGGCTTTTATTTGGGTGCCAAATGCCAGCCGCTATCGGAGAGGAGACACCAGGCTCAACGGCCCGTCGGGCTGTTCTGCTCCGGCAGTTCCTATCTAACCTGTAAAAATCCAGGAAATTGGATCAGTAATGGGATCAGGAGCCTTTCACCTCTAGACCAGCCGTTCAAATCCAGCCCGGGCTGGTGAGGGAAAGTCATTACCAATCCAATGGCTGTTTGGCAGCCGGTGTGAAATGAGTTGGTGGGTTCATGATGACAGGGTATGTGGGCAGCTGGTATGTAGGGACTCTAGGCAGCAGAGCCCAGAGTGAGGGAGCCAGAGGGAACGCCAGGGTCTGCCTGAGTCCGTCAGCCTTGCTACAGAATCTCCTTTAATTTCACGACAACCGAGCCCTGCCTCTTCTTCTGCTAGGAGGGATGCTATCATGTGGCAGTGTCAGCCTGAAGGGTCCCACCGTTCCTCTCTGGGTCTCTCTGTGTGCACCGCCTTGTGCCTTTAGCTCTCCTGGGATGGAATTCTAGGACTCTCTCCCTCTTGGACCAGGCCCTGGCCTACAGCACCCTGGGTATTGGCCGTGCTGACTCAGCAGGCCCAGCAGGGTTCGGCATCTGCCATTCTTCCCTATGGGAGTCAACTCTGACCTCTCTGGAAAGAGAAAATCTGTTTTCTCAAGGGCTATCTTTTTGTTCTGTGTCTGTACAGCGCCTAGCACAGTGAAGTGCTGGCCCATGACTGGGGCTCCTAGGTGCTACGATAATATTATTAGCATTAATATCCAGCCAGAGTTTGTTTGTTCTCATCTGTTCCTGGGCCCTGCTTGCCAAACCATTCGGCAAGTTACCCAAGGGGTCAAACCAGGCTACTCAGAGCCAATGGCATTGCCATTGTCCACTAACACCCCGCAAGTGTTGGCAGAATGCTGGCTTACCTTAAGCTATTCTCCTTCCTTATTGCTTGTTTCCCTTACAGCCCCCTGTTAAACTAGACCAACGTATTCATACAGTAAATCTCCTGATAACCAGATCAACATACCACATTTCTAAACTACTGCAGTGCAACTCCACGGCCGTCACGCCAACGGCAAACGTTTTACAAGTACTCCATCGATTTAGCCGGGGTTTCACCATTGGAACTGAGAGCAGAATCAGGCCCTATGCCTTCACTGCTGGATGAGAAGGGGGAAACGAGACAGTTTGAGCAGCAATGGCTCCTAGAAGGAGTAGAGAATATTTGAACACAGGCAGAAAGGTGACTAGATCCATGAGAAATTCTGATGCACTTTACATTTTCCCTTGGGGCTTGTGCGCACAGGAAAGTTAATCCGAATTAACTCAAGGTGTGAATTTGTCCTCCCTCTGTGGATGCTGTTATTTAGAATTAAAGAGGTCTTAATTTGGTTTGGCTTAGTTTACTTTGGAACTGAATTCAGATCAACCGAATTAAGGGTATATCTATACGACAATAAAAGACTCGCAGCATGATCACAACTGGCCCAGGTCAGCTGACTCAGGCTCGTGCGGCTCAGGTGAGGGCAGAGTAGATGTTTAGGCTTCGTCTGAAGCCCGGGCTCTGAAATGCCACAAGAGGGGAGGGTCCCACAGCCTGGGCTCCAGCCTGAGCCTGAACGTCTACATTGCAGTTTTATAAAAAGAAAAGGAGTACTTGTGGCACCTTAGAGACTAACCAGTTTATTTGAGCATGAGCTTTCGTGAGCTACAGCTCACTTCATCCGATGAAGTGAGCTGTAGCTCACGAAAGCTCATGCTCAAATAAACTGGTTAGTCTCTAAGGTGCCACAAGTACTCCTTTTCTTTTTACGAATACAGACTAACACGGCTATTGCAGTTTTATCGTCCCACAAGCCCAAGTCAGCCGACCTGGACTCTGCAACTCAGTGCCATGGGCTTTTGTATCGCACTGCATACATACCCTAAGGCAACTTTAATTCAGAATGAGGGTGTTCATACAGGGGTTTAATGAAGCTTAACTAATCCATTTTAAATTCACACCTTTAGTTAATTCAGATTAACTCAATGTCCCCACATAGACAAGCCCTCAGTGGGCAAATTCCAAGCACTTCAGTGCATCAGATGTTTCCAGTGTGAACCTCTTTATGATTTGGAATTAAATATACTGAGTAGTCATATGGTCCCCATCATCATGCTATCTGAGTGGCTCCCAGATATTTATGGATTTATCCATACCTTTATGCAAGGTATGGGAGTTCTGTAACCATCCCCAGTTTGCCGAGAGAGTACTGAGGCACATAGTGATTAAGGGCAACTTTTCATATAGGAGCCTACGTCTGATTTTCAAAGGTAACTTTCAGACACTCAGAAGCCTAAGTCTCATTGTCAAAGGGAGTTTGGCCTAAGGGCTAGTCTACGCTAGAATCGCTACAGGGGCGCAGCTGTACTGATGTATCTGTGCCACTGTAGTGAAGCTAGGGCAGACACTCTATGCCAAGGGGAGACAGTTCTCCCCGTTAGCATAATTACTCCACCTCCCCGAGCGGCTGTAGCTATGTTGCCAGGAGAACTTCTCCCGCCGACCCAGAGCTGTCCACACCGGCGCTTAGATCACTGTAACTTACATCGCTCACGGGGGTGGCTTTTTCATACCCCTGAGCGATTTAAGTTACACTGAAGTAAGTGCTAATGTGTATAAGCCCTAAGTCATTTTTGAACAGGGAACCCAGGATGCATCCGATGAAGTGAGCTGTAGCTCACGAAAGCTTATGCTCAAATAAATTGGTTAGTCTCTAAGGTGCCACAAGTCCTCCTTTTCTTTTTTCAGGATCACACAGGCACTTTTGGAAAACTGTCCCTATGTGAGTTGCCTAGTCACACAGGGAGTCCATGGCAGAACCAGGAATTGAACCCAAAGCTCCTAAGCCCCAGCCCCGGGGCTTTCATCGCAAGTCCACCCTCCTTCCTACACCTCTGTGTGCACACAAAGGGCTGAGACTAACAACGGCTAAGGTAAGGGAGAAGAATGACAGCGTTGCCCTGACCGTGTTTCAGTGAAGATGTAAATTGCGAGGAGCTAGCTCCGTGCCATTGTTCCTGTGCACGTTACGGTAATCCACACCACTCCTGTTCCAGCGCCTGCAGCTGCATGCTCTGCCTCCAGTCTGTGAGGCTTATTTGTTAACAGCTTTGTTCTCCTTTGGGAATGGGGTCGTCGGTCACAGAAGATTGATTAAGCTCCAGGTGAATCAACATTAATGAAAATCAACACTGCCTAATGAGTGGGTTTTTTTCTATGGCAGCCCCATAAAAAAGCATTAGGAAAGTGAAACAAACAAAAAATTAGCTGGGAGCCCAATGTGTTCCCCCTCCCTCACCCTGCTCCTTGACAGGAAGGGTGGTGGAGCAGCTGCTCGAAATGGGAGACCTTCCAAAGGTTCACTCCAAAAATCAGATGCGTCTCGAGGATGATCTGAACCTTTCCTTGAGTCTCCAGAACTGGGCTGGGATTGCCATGGAAAGAGTCTGGTCTTGTGATATCTCCAGCACTTCTGCTTCAGGACCCACAAGGTGATACCCTCCTGCCATATTCTGACACAGAGACCACCACCTGAGTTCAGGTCTACACATAGATGAAGTTTCTGGGGTGATGACCGCGATCCTGACCCTTTAAAATTCCTTTTGCCCTGCATCTGTAGGATGAATTTTTTTTTAAAAAAAAGACATTTCCTTCTTGCAAAACAGAAGACATTTTAAAGGGACAGGACTGCATTTTCTTCCTGAACCTGTTCACTCCGTCCTGGAGCCATATAACTTGCTGCTTCTGGCAGCAGTATCAGTGGTGAAGTCTCATGGCTTCAGGGTTGGAATTTCCTTGCCCCACATATATTCACTTGTTTCCTTCCAGATTACTCCAGCATTCTAATCCAGCTTTTCTGGTCAAGCCTCTAGAGGCTCCTGATCTACTTGGAACAGTTCTGGGAGGTTTCTGACTTCCTGCTATGAGACGTCATTAAAAATAATCTGTGTGTTTGAGCTGCAGTCAGCAGGTGCATCCTCAGCAGGGCCAGGAAAGCGGGACTGTGCAGGGGGAAAAGGAGCTGTCTGATCTTAGATAGCAGGACCATCCTGTTAAAAATAATTCACACTCTCCTACAGAGCCATCACACTGCAGGAAGTCTTGGCACCTGTTTCTGGACTCCTTCTTCCTCCAAGGACACCTTATCCCTTAATCTGTGTTTGAATATTCGAGCATGAAAATAATCTTTTATGCCACTGGCCTATTAAAAAAACAGACATACTGCACTGTTTCCAACTCTCATGATGTCATTATTGATCAATTTTTTTTCTTAAAGCGCCAGCTCCAGGACTCACATTATTACAGAAGAATTTCAGCTTTTATTTTTTTTTTTAAAGTAAGTTTCTCGCCCTCATGATTGTGGAGAAAAACCTGAAAATGTGATTCCCTCAAGGGTCAAAAAACAGAAGCAAATGAAAAGGGCCCAACATTTATTCTGTAAAGTCTCATGATTTGTAAGCCAATTACATGATTTTGCAAGGGGGCTGACTCATGATTATTGAATGCTTGGAGCTGGCAATACTGACTATCGATGGCGGTATTCCATAGGCACACCAGCTCCTTTTGTTCATTCAATAAAGGCTGAGGAGATGCTTTTTCAGCCAGTTAGAGTGTTTGGATGGAGTCATCTGCAGTTTCATTGGTTATTGCTGAGAGTGTTGCGTCAGCGTAGAGATCTTTCCTGCTCCATCTGCTTGAGTAGTTGAATCTATCTCTGAATGAAAAGCAGTGGTTATTTTTATTTCCCAGATCTCCTCTCAGATATGTTTAATGCAAACGCAACAGGGCTGGATCTCACTTGCTCCATTCTGCCTGTCTCTTCTCTACCACTAGGCCATCACCATCATTCCCTGTTGTCACAGAGCTGCCTGGCAGTCGAGCATGCAGCTCTCCAAAAGCGGCTGTGTCCTTTCTCTGCAATTTCAGGGCTCATGGTCTGCCTTATTTATTGCTGGAAATGGTTCCCATCCAAACCAGCAAGTCACAGAAAAGAGGAGACGGGGAATGCTTTTTATGCTAAAGAAATTAATCCCATGCCGGTTTAAAGCAGGGTTAACATAACTGACATTTCCTGGGCTAATGCTCTGAGAACCCGGCTGGCGGGGGACACAGGTCTTCTGAATCTTATTCTCCTCTGTGCCACCGAGTCACTGTGGGACCTTAAACAACTCACTTTGTCTCTCTGTGACTCAGTTTCCTTATCTGCAGAAGGAAGGCTAGTAATAACTGCAGCATAGGTGTGGTATGGCTAATTAGTTAACTGAAGATGCCACGTGTTGGTATTTGAAGCTCTCTGTCCTACTGTTTTCTTGCATACCTGGTTTGGGGGGTTATTCTCTTTCATCCTCGCTGGGAGAAGCATAAGGGGAGATGCTTGTAGAGAACCAGGTGGCATCTGCCTGGAAAGAGGAATGTTAGCAAAAAAAAAAAAAAAAAAGCAACACGTCGCAGACAATATAGAACAAAAAATATTATAATACCCCAGAATACAATAGAAGCGAAATCTCCTGGCAGGAAACATTCATGCACTTGACTGCCAAGAAAAAAGGACCTTACAGAAGATGAGACATGAAAGGAATTTCTGCACAAAACTAAAGTCGAAACACAATAGTATATATTTCAGGCATATGAAAAGGAAGTGTGGCGGTAATACTAAGGAGACAAGATACCTAACAGAATAGGGAGCGTGGGGCGCTGAGGGTGGGGGAGAAGAAAAGCAGGAATGGAACCAGCAGATTCTCCGGCTGCATGGAGAATGCAGCTCTTTGAGCAGATCCAAGTCCTTTAAAAAAATCCTGTTTAGAGAGAGGGAGGGGAATTAATCTTTATCAGGTTTCCTTTGCTTGTACGGGAACAAGAGAGCACATGAATAACACATTGCCAAGACCAAAAGATACAAGGGTCGGTCCTTATTGGGATCTGACAGTACTGATAGAATATTATACCACGTAAGCATCCTACAGTTGATTTCCAGTGGTAAGAAAGTTTGCATGGGATTGAATTAGAAGCAGGCCAACTTCTTAGCAGAACCCTGTAAGTTGCCGAATGTCCTGTGGACTGTTATGGGGGGACAGCATGCTCAGATAGGGTGAAATTAACCCCTGTGCAGAAGCAGGTCCATGGCCTAAATGCCATATAGGTCACACCCAAAGGGCCCTGTTCTCCTGTCTGCTAACAAGCTCCCTCCCTAGCTAGCTGGTGTCTGACAATGAGTAACAGTTTCCTTTAGCAATGTCTTGCTGGAAGCATCGCCCATGGGGATGCTGCAGGATGGACCTTCCTACCTGGACATCCTTTGTTGCTTGTGCTGGGTTAATTTAAGGTGAACTATGTCATTCTGAAAGCAGGGGAGTGATTGCCCATTCTTGCTCCAGGCAGAAGGAACGCAGTTGGTTCTGTCAGAGCATGGCAGTCTTAACTCACAGACTCATTGTCTAGAGTTGGGCAAATTATGGATATTCTGGTTCACTGGCTATCCCAAAAAAATTGCTTCAGGTGAAAACAATTTTTTTTTCAGTTTTTGGCGAATCAAAAGTTTAAAAAATCATTTTGGATCAAACTAAATGGTTAATTCAACTAGAAATGAAACATTTTGGTTTGATTTTGAGCATTTACATTTTTTATGATTTTTTTAAAATAAAAAATCATTTCCAACCAAAAAATCAAAATGTTTTGTTTCAAAAATGTCAAAAGTTGAGGGGTGGGGTCAGATTCTTTTTTTTATTTTAGGGGTGTGGGGGTTGTTGTTGTTTGGGTTTTCTTTCTTTTACCAGAACAACTGAGTGAAACTAATGTGAAATTTGCAAAAAGTTTTGGTGTCACCGAACCTGCATTTTTGGCCGAAAAAAGCGTTGGATGAAAAATTTCACCAGCTCTAGTCTAAACTACACTGTGGCGTCATGGAGCCTTGTGTTCTTCTCCTCGGTCCTCAAAGACTGTTAATGCACTTCAGCTGGACCCTATACTATCCCAATCCCCACTCATTCCCCTTCATGCCCCACAAACCCACAAATTTGCCCCCACACCTACATCCCTGCTATACGAGTTCTGAGCCAACACACAGCTCTGCCAATGCACTTCAGTCCTGTCCTGCATCGCCCACTACCTATCCAGCCCTGAACCCCAAATTCAATCATCAAATGCTCAGCGATCTTCTGATGCATACATCCGCCAAAGCTGGAGACTGAGGTCACCAAACTTGCACCACGGGTGGCAATAAATGTAACGGGCTGTGCGTGTCACAAAAAAGTTGGATGGGTTTGTTTCCTCTTTCCGCCGCCATCCCCGAGGCATCTGAAATCATGCCCAGGTTCCCTGCTAACACACATCCTATCAGGCTTTCTTATCAGTATCAATATTCATTGAAAAATCTCTTCCTCCCTTTTCCCATTTGTTCTCTGGACCCTTTTCTCTGCTCTTTGACTAATTACAGTTTATTAGTTGTTATGGCAACTATGGATTGCTCTCGGCCTCCAACTCTCATGATATGGCTGCAAATTGAGACGTTTGAAGAATACAGACCGGTGTTAATCTTCTCTCCCCCCCTGCCCATTAAAAGCCCAAACAAAAAAGACATCCAATTCAGTTCTTCAAGTTCTCATTGTTCAATGAACCATAGAGACAGAAGCAAAGAATCTTCTGCCTTAGCATCTTCAGCATCCATCCTTGGAGGACGCATGCATCAAGATCACCAAATGTTTGGCTCTGGGCTGGGGGTGCTGCAGGACAGGACTGAGGTGCACTGGCTCAGAAATGGAAGAGCAGGAGGCACTCCTGCTATTTGTTTGCTTGTTTCCAGCCTGGGGTGTCTCATCCCTTCATGGGCAGCTGTTGTGTTTCAAAATAATAAGGGGGAAAAGACCAAATAAGCCAAAATGGGACACTCTGGGCAATAATTTTCAATATTCTTCATCTCGTTACTGCAGCTTCTGTGCAGGGCACTTTGCAGCCATTCACAAATTAAGTCTCAAAGTCCCCTGCTTCCACCTAGAGGGAGGCAAATAGCACTGTCAGAGCTCTGCCACTGACCTCTACAGGGACCATCTCTAGGGAAGGGATTCAAATTCACTGTGTTTTGGGGTTCTCTCTTGGGGCTGCCCCTCAGGACGGAGACCCCTGTCCCATTGGAAGGTGAACTGAGAACCCACCAGCTCATGTCACATAGGTCCACCAAGCAACCCAACGGATATTAGCCTCCCTGAACTGGGCTGGATTTGAACGGCTGGTTTAGGAGGGAAGAACCACTGTGTCTTGCCACACTGAACTCTGGGCTGCTTTTGGCTAAGTCCTCATTGACTTTGGAGGAGCCAGTGGAGCCCTCGGCTTGAACACACTATCTCCTGGGGAAATGGAAGCCAATGCAGGGTTTCTGTCTGACCTTTTCAGGGAAGAGATCATTAAAGGCTCACACAGACTAGAATCCTAAGTGCTTTGTTTTGGCATCTCTTATCAGTAATGCATTTCTTCTGAACTTTGTAATGTGTGTGTGCGTGTGCATCTATCACTTTAAGTGAACATAAGAATGGACATACTGAGTCAGACCAATGGTCCATCTAGCCCAGTGTCCTGTCTTCTGATAGTGGCCAGTGCCAGACTTCAGAGGGAATGAACAGAATAGGTCATCATCAAGTGATCCATCCCCTGTCACCCATTCCCAGCTTCTGGCAAACAGAGACTAGGGACACTTCAGAGCATGGTTGTGCATCCCTGCAAATCCTGGCTAATAGCCACTGATGGACCTATCCTCCATGAAATTATCTAGTTCCTTTTTGAACCCTGTTATAATCTTGACCTTCACAACATCCTCTGGCAAGGAGTTCCACAGGTTGACTGTGCATTGTGTGAAGAAATACTTCCTTTTGTTTGTTTTAAACCTGCTGCCTATTAATTTCATTTGGTGACCCCTAGTTCTTGTGTTATGAGAAGGAGTAAAATAGCATGTCCTCATTTACTTTCTCCACACCATTCCTGATTTTATAGACCTCAATCATATCCCTCCTTAGCTGTCTCTTTTCCAAGCTAAATAGAGCCAGTCTTATTAATCTCTCCTCATGTGGAAGCTGTTCCATACTCCTAATCAGTTTTGTTGGCCTTTTCCGTACCTTTTCCAATTCCAATATTTCTTTTTTCAGATGGGGTGACCAGATCTGCACAGACTATTCAAGATGTGGGCGTACTATGGATTTATATAGAGGCAATATGGTATTTTCTGTCTTATTATCTATCCCTTTCCTAATGAGCCCCAACATTCTGTTCACTTTTTTGACTGCCGCTGCACACTGAGTGGGTGTTTTCAGAGAACTCTCCACAATGACTCCAAGGTCTCTTTCTTGAGTGTAACAGCTAATTTAGACCCCATTATTGTATATGTATAGTTAGAATTATGCTTTCCAATGTTCATTGCTTTGCATTTAAAGAGTTGCATTCAGGTGGTGTCTCTTTTGGACACAGTGTCACGAATCTGGAGTCAGAATTAGGGGCAAGCAGCCCTGGGGACGTCCTCCTTTGGGAAGCAGGACAAGGATGGGAACAGAAGGATGGAGAGTTTGGCTGATGCCCCTGGTTTTCAAAGGTGCTGTCACTCACTGCTTCCATTGAACTCAGAAGAAGTGGTGGGGGCTGTCAGTGCACCTAAAAATGAGGCCCTTTAGGTTTCCTTTTCATTTCACCCTTCTACGGCAGTTTTTGCCATAGGGTCTGGTGCCCAGATGCCACACTGATGGGCACAATAAATAGGTCAGCTAGACAGTAGGGCTGCTTGAAGAGCAGGAAAACAACACATTGCCAATTACATTACTGGATTCATTTCACCAGTATATGCTGAACTGTAGAGTCCTCAAAATCAGATTGCAAGTTCTTCGGGAAAGGGACGGTCATTTCCTTCTGCGTGCGAACAGCACTGAGTACAATGGGGTCCTGGACTGGAGCCTCTAGATGCGACCCTCTGCTAATAACAGCTGGGAAAAGTATCCATTGAAGAAATGATGTGATGAATGCAGGTGAGACTTATTTGAACAAGCTATGCACTTCATAGCATTCAACCAGCTTTACATTTCCAACCGTTGCCCAGACTCTCTCTTATCCATTCAGCTTGGGAGATAGCTCTGCATTTGTATCCCCATTTCATAGGGTGCCCAAGGCAAAGCGACTTTCCTGTGAGACTCGCCTTTCGAATCAGCAGGTGCTGCCCCCTGCAGTGTAAGAGGGGTATTGCCCTTCTGGAGTCTTGGCCCACGCCCGGCGGACGAGGCCCAGAAGAAAAAATCAGTGGCTTACCAGCATGTCATGGTAACATGGCAATCTAGGCATTGAAACCCAGGAGTCCTGTCAAGGTCGGTGCAAACCTGACATGCGGGAAAGGTCTTGGAAGGTTTTTAGCCAGTCCCAGGACTGAGGTTCAGGGATTTGGCTTGGACCTTTCGAGACAGACAGCGACAGCTGCGATCTTCCAATCCGACTCTGAATGTCCCCACTGCTGGGGTGTGTCTGGATTTGGGGCATGGCACACTCGAATAAACGCCAGGCTTGGCATTTCTAGTGTAGATGACCAATAAGCCCGCTAGCTCTCCGAAGGGCCAGCCAGGAAGAAGAGCTGCCTGCATCCCAGAGTACAGACCACCAAGGGGTCTAAATCCAGTGCATTGTTAATGTCATCAAAGCCGATACTGCCCCTCCCCATCCACCTGTTACCCACCTCCGCTATAGCTAGGTGATGCAATTCATATAGGGTGCCCACCTGGTCCCTTATTTTAAGGGACCATCCCTTATTTAATCGATTTGTCCCTTAGGGTGACCACCCATCCCTTATTTTACAGGACATCCCTTGACTATGAGCAAGAGAAAGCTGAATCAAACCTTTGCAGTGCAGCCCTAAGCAATGCAGCTGTTGATTAAACCGTGTTTGCAGTATAGAATTCAGTGTGAAGGAACAAGTCTTTTCCACAAAAACTAACCACAAAACTTTAAAAACAATTTCTCTGTTTGTGTGGTCCTAGGACTTGCACCAAATTGCCGCACCTGAAATGAAATTCATGGATGTGGCTTCTTGTTTGAACACATGATATTAAATAGAAGTTGCTCCACCCCGAGGCCTGCTTTTGTGCTTGTGACGCAGGTAGGGAAATGCTAGGGAGAATTTAGAAAACTACTGGAAAGGGATCTATCTGGCTTTAAGATTAAACTCGATAAGTTTATGGAGGAGATGGTATGATGGGATAACATGATTTTGGTAATTAATTGATCTTTAAATATTCATGGTAAATAGGCCTAATGGCCTGTGATGGGATGTTAGATGGGGTGGGATCTGAGTTACCCAGGAAAGAATTTTCTGTAGTATCTGGCTGGTGAATCTTGCCCATATGCTCAGGGTTTAGCTGATTGCCATACTTGGGGTCGGGAAGGAATTTTCCTCCAGGGCATATTGGAAGAGGCCCTGGAGGTTTTTCGCCTTCCTCTGTAGCATGGGGCACGGGTCACTTGCTGGAGGATTCTCTGCTCCTTGAAGTCTTTAAACCACGATTTGAGGACTTCAGTAGCTCAGACATAGGTGAGAGGTTTTTCGCAGGAGTGGGTGGGTGAGATTCTGTGGCCGGCGTTGTGCAGGAGGTCGGACTAGATAATCATAATGGTCCCTTCTGACCTCAGTGTCTATGAATCTATGAATAGCTAAGTGAGCAGCAAATGCTTGCATGTATGGACACTGGTATGTTTGATTTCAAAGAAGGTTCAATGAGCACTGTGTGCACAATGCAAGTGAAGGGGTCGGGCTTTGAAACACAGTAGCCAGCTCCTCTTCCTCCTGATTTCTTAAAACTTGTGGGATTTCTTATGTCCACTCCTACCTCAAACGCAGCGAAAGGAACATTTTCCTTATGTCCACAGACTTGGACAGATTGCAGCCGCCTGCTAAATATTGATTCTGTTAAGACTGAGCTCCAAATTAAAGCTAATTTCAGTTGCACATGTAAAGAGTTTTATGAATTGATTTCCGAGAAACAAAGATGTGTGGAAATGTATAAAAACTGGTAAGTACCATTTTAAGCAACAACTTGAAGCTTATGATAATTGCACTGAATACTTGAAAGCAGTAGAAATGTACACTTGAAAGAAAAATACATGATACGCTAAGGGAAACAGTGTTTCCCTAAAATGTCCCTCAAAATTGAGTGTTGTCCCTTATTTTTCATGTGTTTTTCTCTTATTTCTATTCAACAAAGGTGGTCCCCCTAAGTGCATGCCTCACCTGCTCAGTCACATGATCCTTTCAAACACTGGATGCTTCAGGAAGGAGACAAACCCTGCAATTGCTCTGTTCCTCAGTTAACAGGGAATTTATTGGACTCCGTCTTCTTGGAGCCTTACAAGGCGTGTTGCCTTCTGCTGGACAGGATCAGAACTGCATGCAGTGGGCATTCATTTGAGCCACTGCCTTAACATTCTGATTTGTGTTTATTTTTACCTCCGAGATGGCAGGAATGAGAGAGACTGGAGAGAATGACTTTGATTTCATTGGGGTGCATTCAATGAGATCCCCTCTGCTGTCGGAGAAAGGGGAGGGGCTCCCTAATTTCTCCACCTAGAATCACAGAAGATTAGGTTTGGAAGAGACCTCAGGAGGTCATCTAGTCCAATCCCCTGCTCAAAGCAGGACCAACACCAACTAAATCATCCCAGTCAGGGCTTTGTCAAGCCAAGCCTTAAAAATCTCTAAGGATGGAGATTCCACCACCTCCCTAGGTAACGCATTCCAGCGCTTTACCACCCTCCTAGTGAAATAGTGTTTCCTAATATCCAACCGAGACTTCCGCCACTGCAACTTGAGACCATTGCTCCTTGTTCTGTCATCTGCCACCACTGAGAACAGCTGAGCTCCATCCTCTTTGGAACCCCGCTTCAGGTAGTTGAAGGCTGCTATCAAATCCCCCCTCATTCTTCTCTTCTACAGACTAAATAACCCCAATTCCCTCAGCCTCTCCTCGTAAGTCATGTGCCCCAGCCCCCTAATCATTTCCTTTGCCCTCTGCTGGACTCTCTCCAGTTTGTCTACATCCCTTCTGTAGTGGGGGGACCAAAACTGGACGCAATACTCCAGGTGTGGCCTCACCAGTGCCAAATAGAGGGGAATAATCACTTCCCTCAATTTGCTGGGAATGCTCCTACTAATACGGCACAATATGCCATTGGCCTTCTTGGCAACAATGGCACACTGTTGACTCATAGCCAGCTTCTCGTCCACTGTAACCCCTAGGTCCTTTTCTGCAGAACTGCTGCCTAGCCATTCGGTCCCTAGTCTGTAGCAGTGCATGGGATTCTTCCATCCCAAGTGCAGGACTCTGCACTTGTCCTTGTTGAACCTCATCAGATTTCTTTTGGCCCAATCCTCCAATTTGTCTAGGTCCCTCTGTATCCTATCCCTATTCTCCAGCATATCTACCTCTCCCCCCGAGCTTAGTGTCATCTGCGAACTTGCTAAGGGTGCAATTCATCCCATCATCCAGATCATTGATAAAGATGTTGAACAAAACCGGCCCCAAGATCAACCCCTGGGGCACTCCACTTGATACTGGCTGCCAACTAGACATCGAGCCGTTGATCACTACCCGTTGAGCCCGACAATCAAGCCAGATTTCTATCCACCTTATAGTCCATTCATCCAATCCGTACTTTTTTAACTTGATGGCAAGAATACTGTGGGAGACCGTATCAAAAGCTTTGCTAAAGTCAAGATATATCACATCCACCGCTTTCCCCATATCCACAGAGCCAGTTATCTCATCATATAAGGCAATCAGATTGGTCAGGCATGACTTGCCCTTGGTGAATCCATGTTGACTGTTCCTGATCACCTTCCTCTCCTCCCGAGTGCTTCAAAATGGATTCTTGGACGGGCTTGGGAGCATTCTGCACAGAGGTTGCAAATTCTTTTCCCCCTGCTGCCATGTTAAGTGCAGCTGATGTATCGTGGCTGGGCACTATTACAGCCCAGTGCCTGGCTGCGGGTTCAAACCCCTGGTACCCTGCGCTGATATTATGATTGTCTGGTTTCCCCCCTACCCAGGGCACAGAGGGGTTTATGGGACTTACTAAGTGACTCATTAGAAATCACCTTTAAGTTCCTCCAGGAGAGGCCAGTTTGTGCAGCTGATTCATAAGGGTTCTATTCTCCACTCCCAGTGTGTACGATTGATACAGTAATTGGGCCTGTATGTAGCACATGGACTCTTTACACTCTGGATGGTGCAGGGAGGGGATCTGTAATGTACTGCTTGGAGTGGTACAGGACTGCTATCTGCTGGACAGAAGAGGGTAGATCCACTCACGTGTGGATCAGCAGGGCTTGTTTATGGAGCAGTTGTGGTAGCTCTGGGCACACAGGGACATGGGTCTCAGTGTGTATATATGGGGAGGGGGGTGATGTAATTGCATTTCCCCACCCTATAGCACACATACTCTCTAAAAGGGATAAATCTGTTAGTCTTTGAGGTGCCACCGGAGTCCTCGTTGTTTCTGTGGATACAGACTAAGGTGGCTACCCCCTGATACTCTCCAAAAGGGGGGTATGTCCATTAAATAGCACATCAGTTGCAATACGGCCCTTATAATATGTAACGGCCCTTGATCCAATCCACTGATCTGCATCTAGCTCCTCAGAAGGACCAGAATCGTCTCTAGCCACAGGTGGCTAGAAGTCATTTGAACCCTCTCTCGGATCATTTGCAGAGACAATGCTGACCCAAGGAAAGGGGCATGCTAGGTGCAGGCCTGTCATTGCTGCATCTGCATCCTGCTTTTCCCTGCCTCTGTCCTTGCACGGCTGAGGGTTTCTGCAGCGCTGCTGGCTGGCTTCCCCAGGTGAGGCTGCTTTGACTCTATTCTGCCATGTGTTACAATCAGACTTTGCCTGCGTATGTTTTGTCCTTGTTGCCTGTGTGGGTGGTTCTTTTCATGGCTGTGTTTTGAACTTCAGCACAAAAATAACGCAAAGGAAATTACAAACTTTCAAACCAATGGGGGGGGGGAGCGGGGTGAACAAATCTGACTTTCAGCTGTTAGATCTGTAGGAAAGGGGAAAACATAGCTTCCCAATGGCTGCAGTAATCAATAAATCACCCACTCACCTACCTCTGCTCAGCATGGGCATGCCATTAGACAACTATGATGGTGAAAACACCCCTGCGTGCAGCGGATGACCCCTCCCGTGGAAGCATCTTCACTGGCTCATTGATGATCATGCTATGGGATCATCTAGTGATTTTCACAGGCAGCTCCTCAGCTCACTTTGCGAAAGTGGGAGACCATTCTTAGCTCATTGTACAGCTGCTGAGGAACTATAGGCAGGCAGTCAACATGGTTTTACAAGTGTCCATGTTTCAGATGTGTCAGTCTGTTTCACTGGGGATGCCGAGGGCCAGATTGCCAGACATGCTCAGTACTCCCCCCGGCTATAATTATTTTTACCCCCACCATTCCAACTGAAGCCCAGGGGAGCGTCAGGTGCTCAAACACAGAGCTGAGGATCAGGCCCAGTGTAGCTTCAGTTGGGTACCCAAAGTCCATTGGCATATGTGACTTGACCAAGGCCCCAGGGTGAATGAGTGGCAGAGTTCAGCGCAGAACTTAGTGCCTCTGGCTCCCACTCTACTGCCTTATTCACTTGCCTGTTTGCTGTGAACACGCTTAAGAACAGCGCCGCTCAGTCACAAGCAAACCCTTCCCCTGACAGCCATGCGAGTGCCAGTTCGTAAGTACCTCACTGGAGCGTTTGGAAAGCCCAGACTCAAGCACAGAGATTGGTCCAAACTGGAGCTGGCTGAATTTTGGGAGTGGGGATGTGTAAATGAGAGAGGAATGGTGCAGCTTGGGTCCTACCCCCCAGGGTTTTGGAGAAATACGCTCACTGGGGTTTTGCCATCTCCCCTGGCAACATTTCCCCCAAAGCACCAATGGGTTTGAGCTGCCCTCTTCAAACACCTCGGGTCTGATTTTCACTGCTGAGCAGCCACAGCTCAAGAAGCAGCAGCGGGAGCAGCATTTTCAGCACCTCTGAGAACTCCGGCTGAGTTATTTCAGGCTAGGTTCTCCCCACCACCACCGCTCAAAGCTCGCAGCTGAAATCCTTACAGACCCTGGCAGAGGGATGTACAGCTGGCTAGATTTGTGTGGGGGAAAGGATGCCATCTTGTGGTTAGTGAGAAGAATCACAGGCATGTCGAACACCCCCCCCCCGTGGATTTTCTTGGTGCTTATATATCCCATTTTATAACTTAGGGCATTTATCCCAAATCAGCGCAATAGCCACTCCACATTGCAGTCACCTCCCTTCAGGGCTCTAACCACTTGGTTCAACATTTAAATGCATTATTTATAGGCCACTATCAAATGTTAAACAGCAGCGTCAGACACAGTGTAGACGCAAGACTGTTTTCTCTGGTAAATGGCTCCCCCACTTTTGGGGAAAAAAAAAAATCAGTTTCCAAGGCAGACTCAGGGCCTGCCTATGCATCTTGCTGCTCAATGGGGCATCTCCACACACCTGTCCTCCCTCTTCTGAGGAGCCGGGAGAGACTCCTTGGTTTCGTTTGGACACTGCTCTCAAAACGTCCCACAGGGCGAGTGGGTTTAGGGTTTCTCCAGTGGTGAAAAGCTCTCACAACTTCTGTTCCACCTCAGTTACCACCTTTTTGCCTACAGTCCCTTCCCAGCCTGCTTGGCCTAGGCCCAGACTTTGGGAGACTCTCACGGGCCACTCAGCAGCACAGGCTGCCAGCAAGTCTGGGGGCCGAAAAGCCAGAGAGATCCACAGCCTGTGTCCAGCAGCCTCACTGGAGAATCCCCTTTATACTCCTAACAGAGTCCCTCCTCTTCTCTACATGAGAGACACGGCACAGCCTGGCAGCTGCCAGGTCCTCAGCCCCCATCGTCTCCCCACATGGAAGATCTGACTGTGGGAAGGACCTGAGTACAGCGCAGCCTCCTCAAGCCTCTTCCAGGTGTAGCCCATTGGTCAGTGGATGTTATGCCTCCTTCCTTCCCACCTCTGGTGCCCAGCCCAGCAAGGATCTGAAGGTTACAACCCCTACGCTGGTGCCCGGCTCTTCAGCTCAAGCCGTCGGACTCACATTCCCAGCTCTGGAGGGCCCCACTTCAACCCCTGGTGCCATTTAAGATGGAAGCCCTAATTCTGCCAACTTCAGGCTGTTTAGGGCTTCCTGTGTTTCCGCAGACTGGCACTTGCCTCTTGCTTCTCCAGCCACTGGCTGAAGCCTCCACAGAAGAGGAAGAAGAAAGGGAATACATGAATATGCCAGGCATCATTTCCACAGGAATCTGCAATGCAGATGGGCTTGGGGAAGCAGGTTCTGAAGGAATATCCCCTGCTCTAGGCTCCAAGGCTGTGGATCCAGATGGCGGCATCTCTATTCCCACCAGGGCAGCCGGGGAGGAGCTGCTGAGGCTGGGAAGAAAAAGGATGGATGGATGGATGCCAGAGGCACAGGCTGGTGCGTTGCTTTCTTCCTGCACTGGAACAAAGGGAGAGTGGTTTTTCTGGGCCAAGGAAGAGGAAGGACCCAGGTCCCCCGAACTCACCCTTGGCCCACCTCTCTGCGGTGACTTCTCTGCCATGATCAGCTTGATGTCTTCACTGGTGGGCAGCAGAAGAGATGAGACTTGGCTGTAATGAACATAATGGGCCCTATTCTCCTTTCATTTAGGGCCCTTTACACTGCCAGAGCAATATAAAGGGGATCTGGGAGCAAAGGAAAACAAGGCCCAAGGGGGTTCCTTTGCTGAGGTTGCTGGACTTGGGATAGACCCTATGGTTCGCTAGCATGCCAGCTCCTGTACTGGGGGTATGTCTCCACTGCAAAGCCACACCCGAGTTACAGGGTGCTCGCTGATGCTCCGCTCACCCATGCACGTCCCTAGTGTGCCTGGAGCACGTCTCATCCTTCCTTATACTGCAGTGAGCTGAGCCACTCGAGGATTCATCCCTAGCGAGTTAAGGGAGAACTCGTCTGTCCTTCTGAGCACCCAGGGGTGGTGGGGCATTGTGGGAAGGTAATGGAGGACTGGCAGCTGTCGGGTGGGTGTACCTGCATCCTCACCGCCATATGCGCTGGTTCCAAGCAGTGGGAAAGCAGCACCCCCATTCTAAGCCACAACCCCAGCCGGGCCAGCTAGGCTGGGTTTAAAGCACCAACCTCAGCGGAGAGGCGCGGGAATGGGAAGGCCGGCTGGGGCACCACCAAAATCGGAGCCTGAGTTAATTCTGCAGTGAAGGCATTCCCTGACCAATCATGTTAGGGGAGGTCTACAAGATCTGCACTATGCCCTCACAATGGGGGTTACCATCTGCACTGCTGACAGGGCTACTCTTTGTGGTGCACGGGGTTCGAAGAAATATACAAGAAGAGGTGTTGTTACCATGTCATTAAGCCGCAGGAGTGTAGTACAACTTGGCCTCAGCTCACAAGCTACAGCCCATGAGCAATTTACAGATTTCTTCACTATTTATATGCTGAATTTTTACAAGTAATTGTTGGACCATAGCTAGTGAGTTGCAAAGCTTCACTAATTGAGCTGTTTTGATCACATGGCATCACATCTGCTGTTTGATTGGATGGGAATAAAAGGCAAGTTTCCTCTGGGACCATTCTGTTCAAAGTTCACTTTCCAGAAAATAGGGCACTGGACTGGGAGTCAGGACTTCTGGGTTCCATTTCCAGCTCTGCCACTGACTCAACTGCATAAGCTTGGGCAAGTCACTTCACCTCTACGCCTGTTTCCCCACTGGCAATGCGGGAATAACAATATCCACCCTTGCAAAGGGCCTGGATTGCTTCTGGCTTGAGAGCATTATACGAAAGCGTTAAGGCGGTAATGCTCAGTGGGATTGGCAAAGGTGTTCAATGCTCTCCTTGGGATATTTAACCACACAGCTCCCATTAATTTCATTGGTTTAAACCCCCAAATTGACTTTGAAAAATCTCAACCATTATTTTGATACAATTGAATTTGGCTGTTTCTATGAACCTTCCTTAAAGTGACCTGGCTTGCTAGAAGTACAGGAAAGGGCACCAATTCAACTACAGCTAGTTAGCTTCAGCATTTCAGATAGCTGGAAATGTTTGGCTGAATTCCTCTAGCTCCAACATTAAACCTACCTACTGCTCATTGGGCCATTCAGGCCCAGAAAATGCTCCATTATGGACGTGAGGCTGGGGCGGGTGGAGATGCAGCATTAAGCCAGTTATCAGAACATTAAAGTTCCCCCAAGCTCCCGAGCTAATCCCTCAAACACCCTTTCAAAGTGCAAGATAAACACAATCGAAGGCATCTCTGCTCCCCTGACTCCCACGTCTTTAGCCAGGCAAAGAGATAACATTTAATACAGATGGAGACAGTTTAAGTAAAGGTTTCAGACTAACCGTTCAGCAAGGGCTGTTCTTCAGCACGCTCCCACTTCATTCCCTGCGCCTGTTGGAAGGAAAGAGGATGATAAGCACGGGGAGACCTGATAGGCAAACACACTGCCAACCCAGGAAATGTACATAGGCTCCCTGCAGATTATTACATGAAGATACACGACAAAACCTGTGTGTGGGGAGGTCAAAGACATCTGTTGTCATTTGTCCACCACTGTCAGCTGAAGCAGTTAGTCTGGGTCCAGAGCAAAAATATAGTTTGTGTATTTGAGGGCTTTCAGCTGGGAGGATGTTTATCAGCGCCAGGAAGGAGGCAGGGGAAAACTAGTCCTGACACCTGGAGATGTTGTTCGTATAACTGCATGATCCCTACAAGGCCCACGTGATGACAGGGTCCTACTGTGTTACCTCCACTTAGTCAGAGAGCCCCCAATCTGAATGGACAAGACAGATGGAGAGTGGTAGGCTGGCAGTACTGTTTTACAGTGGTGAACCAAGGCACAGAGAGATGAAGGGACTTGCCCAAGGGCAGGGTCCACTCTCAGCTTGGTCAGCACCCCCGGGGCCAACGCTTCCCCTCCCAGCCTTAGTCTGGGTTGTCTGCTAAGAAGAGGGGCTGTGTCTCACTCTCTGTACATACAGCATCTAGCACTACGTGGCCCTGATCTCTGTGGAGCCCTCAAGGCGCTGCTGTAATATATGTGATGGGGAAGCTGTGGCCGAGCCAAAGTTGAATCCAGCTCTCTTGAATCATAGCCCACCGCCATAACCACAAGACCAAACCTGCTCGGCCCCATTTCCCCCCCTCCCCCAGACTCCCACCTCCACCCAGCCCTGCAGACTCTCCTTCCGCCTCCGCACACACTTCCCTACACCCACACCCCATTCCTGCATTCCCCCCCACACCAGACCCATGCTTCAGCCCGGCCATGCAAGGGGCATATTTTGCTATGCAGCAGTTACGCCTTCGCTCCCTGTGTACTGTGCCTTTAAGCACAAAGGCTCCACTGGCTGCAGAGTTAGGCTGCCATGTGGTTTGCAGGCTAGTCCCATAACTGGGCCTCTCTCAAGGAGACCTGACTTTTGCTTTTTGCCTTAATCTAGGCTGAGTGCCCGGGTGCCTTTTGGACCGAAGTGTTATAGCCGCCCTGTACCAGGGACCCACCCGGTCTGACTTCAGGCCCTTCGGCTGCCTCAGTGTCCCCTTTCTCAGAAGGGTCCCCAACTCCAGAGCTGTCAGGTTACCGTGGTGACTCAGCCCTCCAGCCAAGGCAAAGAAATCCACCCCTTTTAGAGCCAGAGTCCAAAGGAAAACACCAACAGTCTTCCAGCCCGGACCCTGATTGGGTCCAGTCCTTCCCCCACGGGCCTGTCCTGGTTCCCAGCAGCCGTTAGCCTGTCTGTTAGCACCAACCTCCAGCTCTCCTAGGCTCCAATCAGTTCCTTCCCCACTACCACCCCCTTGCTGGTTGGGAACCCCCCCTCCACTATGGATTCCAGCCCTGGGAGCCGATCAGCTGGCATCCACACCTTTTTAACAGGGCACTGGCTCCAGAGCTGGTCTCCCTGGAGACTCGCCCCGAACGGACCACAGCTGTCCTTTATCTCCCCTCACTCCGGCACTCATTACCTCCACCTGGGGAGGTGAGCCAGACCTGGTTCCCATGCACCCCTTGGAACCAGCTTCGCCCTTTACCCCAGGGCACAAGACCCCTGTTCCGCTGACAGGAACCCACTGCTGTCCTCATCCCATGAGGAGTCTGAGGCTCATGGGGACGTTGCCCGAGCTGCTTCCTGTGCCCTGAGCATCCCTGGGTGTTCCTGGTGCCCTGAATGTGCCTGCCATCAGTCTCGGCCCAACTGGTACAACCTGCTGCTGGGAAGCTCGCAAACCCCTCCAGCCCAGCACGTGGTGTCTCACGTCACGGTGCATGCAGGGCAGGATCTCCCACAGGGCAGAGCAGCATCTTTGAGAGGAAGTATTGTCCATAGGTTAAAGTCCAGGCCTGAGGGCCAGGACGCTGGGCTCCATCTCCAGCCCTGCTGCTGATTCGTTGTCTGTCCCAGAGCAAGTCACTTTGCCTCGGCTGATGCAGCTGACAATAATACCCATCCACCTCCCAGGAGGGCACGTTGGGAGGCTGTCAGGATATGAGGGATGGGATTTTTTCAAAGGAGCATGAGGGAACCAGGCGTTCAGCTCCTACTGGAAATCGATGGGATTTGGGTGCTGAGCTCCCTTCGGCCTTGTCTTCACCAGGAGAAAAGGGCATCTGCTCAATCTTCGCCCCGGGGGTTAGCTAACTTGGGGTGAGAAGTGAGTGACAACAAGACAGCTTGCAGTTTTAACATGAGAGCATGTAATGGGGACAGAGGGTGCTCAGGAAACATACTGAATAACTATCCACTCCCTTTCCTCCTGCACCTCAGCGTAACCCCTTGCTGAAGCCAGGGTTCAGTCTTTTCAGGACTGTTCAGAAAACGTTATACAGAGTTAAAACCTCAGGACTATTGTATGTAAATGCCTGACAAATAGATGTTAATAGCCCACAGTCAATTTCAAAGAGAGACACCATACACTTCCTCAGTAAAACAAACATGTAGTGCACCCAAAACACACTGTAAATCGTATAAAATATTGTAAACAGCGTTGGGAATCCTATGAATAACTTTTCAACAAAAGCAGCAAAACCAGTAAATCTCTGGTGTGCGTTGTGCAGATGGTCCCCTTTTTGTTTCTGTTACAAACATTCATATGTAAGGTTTCAGCATCACATGGTCTATGCTTCAGCACACACATCCGAACACGTCCCCTCTGATCCTCTCTCAGAGGTGACTGCTCAGTCTTTATGGCCAGACCATAGTACCTAGGGTGTGTCACCTGGACCGGCCACTGCTTGAAGCAGTGTCTCAGTCCTTTCACACACCCCAGAGCCCCGTCAGCAAACAAACAGGCTCGGGATCCTCATAGCTAGCAGCACTCCAGCCCGTGGTTTAACTGCGCACCGTCCTCTCACTTGCTAACGAAACAAAAATCTGCCGCCTGAATCCACAGTGGTACAGGGATTGGGACCCAGCCCAGACAGCAGGCACCATGTGGATCGGCTGCCGAGTCCACAGGGCTGCCGGTCTTTAGCTCCTGTGATTAGAACCTTTCCCCTGCTTGGGCTCGGTTCGGTTCCGTTCTCAGAGAGTGACAAGGGTATCTCCTGCCAGGTGGGTTGCCCACAGTGAAAACTTCCCATAGGGCCTCAGAGCAGCTACTGAGCAGATCAGATAATGGGCATCCCCTGTTCTGGAAGCTTCTGGGTCTTTCAAAGTTACCCTGCCCTGCTCTCTACAGACCTTTGCAAGCTAACCCAAACCCGACAGGACCCAGCGGCTAGCGTTAGGTTCAGGTATAATTTGCCCCATGCAGCCCTGGCACAAGGGGGGGATCGAAGCAAGCACTAGGGAGCAGGACTGAGCCCACAGGGGCTCCCAGCACCCAGGCCATGAGAACAGGCTGAGCCCTAGGCATGGCCAGCGGCAGGTAGCTAATCCCAGGGGCATGGGCTCTGTGCACCGGGGAGAGGCGGCTCGCAGCCCAACCCACACCTGACAGGACACACTACAAGTGTCGGGTTCACTTCAGGCTTTACAATTAGGCCCGAGCAGACCTCTAGCTCTCTGCCTGTGTGCAGAGTATCCAGCTAAGCTCCACGTCTCCTCCCTACTACTTCTCTCTGGCTGGAGGAAAAGTCAAATTGCTGCGCTATAAAGCACAGGGTTACACTAGCCGGGCTCCCCCAAAGACTTTACTTCAACCTGCTAAGCCATAGGAAAACAACAAGCTGCTTTCCCCCTCCTCCCCCGTTAGTTGCCCTGTGTTAGCTAGCACGAGGAGGGACACCCCGTAGCGAAGACAAAGCCTAAGGCTCTTCTGAACGCCCCAGCTTGCTCTCCGGCCTCACTGGAAGTGATCCATAAATAAGGGTGCTCATTCTTCACCTCAGGACCAGAAATGGGCCCCAGTTGCAAACTGTCACACCTAGATCAATCAGCTCCCAGGGGATCTGTATGCTGGGATTTGGCCCATTTTAGGAACAAGGGCCCGCTGAAATGAGGCATCTAAATACTTTGGGGATCTGGGCTTAGCAGCCAACGGTGACGTTTGGATCCCTATCTGACCCTGGAGAGTTTGTCTGTGGACGTTTGTCTCTGGCCTCTCTCTGCTTCAGTGGTTCTCAACCTATTCACCATTGGGGGCACATCCAATACTGCCTGTATGGCCCTGAGGGCGTCACATGGGCCGCAGCTGGGTGCTGATGAGCCGTAAGCAGCCCATAGGCTGAGAACCACTGCTCTACTTTGTAGTGAGAGTCTACGATAGACTCCAATGCTGTCCAGCATGGGAGAAGGCTCATGTCGCGTCAGGATCAGAACTAGAGATAAATCCCGATCTGCACAGCTCAGATCCAGATTTCAAGCCTTCCAGAGCTCAGAGAGGTTTGGGACAATGGCTGACAGGTCCCCTCTGTTGGCTGGTGAAAGAGCAATCTGCAGCATGTATCCAAAGTGGTGCAGGGATTGGGACCCAGCCCCCACAGTGGACACATCTCTTGGTCCTGTGTGGATCAGCTGCTGAGCCCACGGTCCCATTAGAGGTGTCACGGGGCCTTCTCTCTAATGCTCACCTTTCTTTTTTGCCTGGGGATAGCAGAAAGTGCAAAGCACCAATTTCCTGCATTGCCGACCCCGCAAACACCCTTCTTTCCTTGGCCCCACAATCCTCAAATGCGGCAGCAGCTCATCAATAAAGTGGGGAATGGCTCAGAACCCATAGTTGCCAAAGGGATGGGAGCAGGGGGGAATACTGGCAAATGACAGGGCCCTTATCTTAATTACAGACTTATTTGCATTTAAATGAAGGTTATTCTATAATTACCACCGAATGTTTTGTGTTGGAGCTGAAATACCTCTCCATGGGCTGTCAGCTCCTTTCCATTTTCATTTTCTCTCACCATTCTTCTGCTTTGTAATCGGCAAGCACACACAGAGAAAGGCATTTACACTCCATTCCTCCACCGCAGACAGAGCCAACTAATCACTTTTTCTTACGGAGGGAGGGCCCCCTGGTGCCAGCATGGCTATAGCGTCTCTCCTGGTGAAGAAGAGAAAGGACTTGGGGTGTGATGAATATCAGTGGGATTCTTTCTCGAGGCTGTTGGGCATGGACAGAGGACCCGCAAGGGCCCTCTCTGGCTCTCCAGCTACTGGACAAACACAGTCTTGGCTGCCTTGCATATGCTCAAATAAATTTGTTAGTCTCTAAGGTGTCACAAGTACTCCTTTTCTTTTTGCAAATAAAGATTAACATGGCTGCTACTCTGAAACTTCTCCTATAAACCATCCTAAAAGTCTCTCATATTACAAAAATTGCAAGTAAAAGCCAGGCAAGGCGTGTTAGATTATCTTTTGTTCTGCCTGTGAATTTTTCCTCTGCCAGAGGGAGGTTTATTCCTGTTTTTTGCAACTTTGAAACTAAGCCTAGAGGAAGTTCTGCTGTGTTTTTGAATCTTTTGTTACCCTGTAAAGTTATTTTCCATCCTGATTTTACAGAGGTGATTTTTACCTTTTTTTAAAATAAAATCCTTCTTTTAAGAACCTGACTGATTTCTCTATTGTCCTAAGACCCAGGGGTTTGGGTCTGTGATCACTTTGTAACCAATTGGCTAGGATATTATTCTCAAGCCTCCACAGGAAAGGGGGTGTAAGGACTTAGGGGGATATTTTGGGGGAATAGGAACTCCAAGTGGTCCTTTCCCTGATTCTTTGTTAAATCACTTGGTGGTGGCAGCATACCCTCCAAGGACAAAGAATTTGTGCCTTGGGGGAGTTTTAACCTAAGCTGGTAGAAATAAGCTTAGGGGGTCTTTCATGTGGGTCCCCACATTTGTACCCTAGAGTTCAGAGTGGGGAGGGAACCTTGACAGGTCCCATGGAGAAAAATAGTATGTGACTGTGTAATTCATTAAAGGACAGTCATAAAGCAAACGCACCAGGGAGGCAAACTGCTGTGATTCTTCGTCCCCCTGCCCTGCCCCAGAATCTATAATAGCTACCAGTTTGCAATGTACCTTGACAGTGTTCTATAGCCCCACCTCCAGACAGTCATCTAGCAGGGTGCTCTTTGTGCCACCTGATTGGCCCAGTAGCTTTGGGACAGGCCCAGGAGTGCCAGAACTTAGGGAGCTGTTTTCCCTTCATACGACAGAGTAAAAATAAAACATCTGCTAAATACTGGTTGCACAAGACTGGATCGGCGAGGCTGTGCCAGAGAGTCATTTGAAGTCCCTCTGCTCTTACAACCCACATGGACAATCCAGCGATTTGTGCAGGGCTCAGCCAAGGTAGTTTAGAGATAGCAGAAGAGATCCAGCCAGCGACAATCCCCAATAGAGCATAGTGGTAAATCCAGACCCAGGCAGGGAATCAGAAGCAGGCAGGCCAATCTCAAAAGACTCAGATGCTTCTCCTAGCCAATCCAGAGTGCTTTGGCTTGCACAGATGCTTGGATAGCCTTAAGTCTATGCTACCCGCATCGCTGCACAAAGCCAGGTTATTCCAGGGGCCTCACAGCTGCACACCACACTCACCAGCCACAGGCCAAGTTATAGGCGGAGAAGCCACATGGATCCTGCGTTGTCTAGGGCCCTGAACAAAAGGACCGAACAGCTAGCAGGAACAGGCTTCCTGGCAATTGGATCCTGGGCTCCTGCTCCTGGTGAGGAATCCAGAAAGACCAGCCTGCTTGTGTAGTATTTGGGCATCTCAGCTGGGACTCAGAGCTGAGGAGTACTTGCTCTCTCAGCTTCTCACTCTCTTCTCCTTAGAGTTGCCATCTCTCCCCATTTCCCCAGGATTGTCCCATTTTTAAAGGACATCTGTAAGTCGTCCCGGGACATTAAAAGACCTGGGTTTTGTCAGTCACGTCCATGCTGGCCCCCCAGCCCCTAATGTCTCCCGTGGGTGGAGCCATGGGGCAGTGGTGTCTGCACAGAGGGAACAGGTCACAGGGGCACCACCGTGCAGATCCCACTGCTAGGTGGGAGCTGGGTGGATGTGCCTGCTGCCATGTCCTGGCTTGGTAAGGTTGGTGGCTAGAACAGCCCTGGGAGCCCATGGGGCTGGTGCCTTCTCCCAGGGGTTGGATGGGGAGACACTGTCCTGGGGGGCAGGTCGTACCCAGGGGTGTATGTGGTGGGACCTGGGGGACAGGTGGATGTCCCACTATGTTGTACCTCAGAAGTAACAGCCCTAACTTTCCTCCTTCCTTTCTGCTCTCCCTTACTGTTCTCCATTACTCTCCTCTGCCCATCTGTGTCTCTCTGTCTCGCTCTCTCTGCGTCTCTGGCTCTATCATTTCTCTCACTGGCATCCTCCTTCGGGATGGCCTGTTGACCAGGAATGAGTCAGTATCACCAGGATGGGGGAAGCAGCCTAACCAGGGCCATGCAAAAATGCAGAGAGAAGTGTGTGTGAACTTTGTTGCTGTTCCATCCCCCCTGAGATGCTGTGGGATTTGTTGTTGTTATTTCCCCCCCACCCCCCACCCCCAAATCTGCAAATGGAAACCAGCAAAAACAGAGAATCCAAGAGAATCTGGAGCAGGTAAACACTGAAAGAACTCCATCGTCCTCCTTCCCCCTGCCACCTCCAGCAGCAAGCTGCATGTTATTAACCTGCACTGATTTCCTTCTCCTTGCTGCACCGGGAGAAGACAGCCCTATGGACTTCCTTATCCTCCTGGGAGAAGCACGCCTGCTCCCTCTTCCCTCCCCCTGGAGGGGGATTTCATACAGATGTCGGGGAAGTTTCATTTAATGACTGCCTTGGGTGCAGCCACAGGGCCCAGGGATCAGAGCCTTAATTAAGTAATAACATTCCCCTGGTGCAGCGTGGCCTCGGGAAGCTGGGACACCAGTGACCTGGAATTAAACGGAGAGCACTGATGGAGCAATTTCAGGGAGACAGGGCCTGCTTCAGAAGATATTACTGACATTGGAAAGCATAATGTGACTGAAAACAAGATTTGTCCGTGACCCCTCACTGTGCCATGTTTGAGCACAGTCCTTGGGCATGTGCTGAGGAGCAAGTCCAAGAGCCCGGCATCGGCTCCCTGTCTAATTATTGCTAATTGAAAAGCAAGCACCAAAAGAGGAGCAGAACCACCAGAGAAAGTAGCAGCCTTACTGTCTCCGGATCCAGGATGGGTTCCCATCTCTCTCCCTTCCCATTCCCCTAAGCCTCCATCTCCCTGTTCCCTAATCCTGCCCTCCCCAGGCTCTTGCTTCAGGATCCCCTCCGAGCGTTTTCCTTACACATGTGCCTGAGATGCACATTTAAAACCTCTGTGAGATCCAGCGCTGGTTGGGTGAGAAAAAGGGCAGCCAGCTGGGAAATCTGATTTCTGACTCAGATTCCCAACCAGCCCCAAAGTTTGGAGGTGAAGTGAGACTGGTGAATTCCACATGGCTGGGGTAATGATTGGTTCACTACTGGAGAGGGGAGAACAGAAGAAAGACCCCTTTTCTGCCACACACTTCTACTGGCCAATGCGTAGAGAATGGCCCAAAACATAATTCTGGACCCTAAACTGGCTTTAAAAAAAATGTCTGTGCCAAGTTTATTACTCATTTGCAACCTCTTCCATGGTGTTCCTCTGCACACTCTCTGAGCTCCTCAAACACATGAATACCCTAACAATGCTGCTGTGAAGTAAACAAGGAGTATAATTCCCATTTTACAGATGGAGAAACCGAGGCCAAGGGATGCAAAGCGACCTGCAGCCAGTTCACACTCTGAGGAACATCCACAGCATTTATTTCAATGGAACTATGACAATTCACACCAGCGGCCACCCTCCAGGTGTAAATCAGGAGCATTCCGTAGCGTAAATGGGAGGAGAACTGATCACCAAGAGTCTATGGCACAGCTAGAGCTCCAGATTTGAACCCTAGCCACAAGACCACGCTTCTTCCATGAGTTGGATCCCGGCTTGCAATAGATAAAGGCTATTTACAGATTTCAGCTCCGGGTTCTGCCTCTGATCTCCCTTCCTTCCAATGGCCAGGGATGTTCAGATCCAGGATTTTGCTTCAGACTCATCTCCACAATTTGCCATTCACCCATCCAGACCGACTTTGTATTCCAGTGGCTGTCTTTGAGTGCCGACACCAAGGTCTAGTGCTCCAGGACAGGCTCAATGTTTTAAGTTTGGAGATTTTCACTGTTGTGTTTTCCTGTTAGCGGAGAGTTTCATTTTGTGTTTAAATCCGTTGCCAGCAGAGTTTCTAATCTAGTTAAAAATCTTTTGTGACTCTTCCCCATGGCTCCTTCAAGTGTTCCTTGGAGTGTCTCAACAGAATAATGTTTCTCTGCAGAGAGTGCTGTCTTTAGTTAATAATGTCGAGATCATTGAGCATCCCTAATGAAAGAGACACAAAATAAACTGTCATTTTAAACAAACATGCAATCAGGATACCAGCAGCTCTGAAAATATTATCTTCCCAATTTTACAGGACTCATGCAGGAAATAGGCAGCTTTCATGGAGATTCCGATGCAGAACTCAAATTCACAGGATTTGGAGCAGGGGGAGATGGGGGCTCACTAGAGCCAAGGAACTGGCAGGTCTGTGAAGAAGGAATTGTTTTAACAGCTGGAGCTGAGGAGGACAAATACTGGAGTACTTATATCTTCATTGCTCATCGTAACCAATCGACTAGTCAGGTTGTAATTATACTGTGAAGTTTTGAAAGTGAAGACTTTCCACATGGAATTAGACACAGTACATTCACATTGGTAGCAAAGCTCCAGAGTGCTCTAGTCAATCCCGAGGCTTTCAAGTACAGAAAACAAAACTCAGGCCAATCCTGTCCAAGGAGGGAGGCCAACATTTTGGCAAATCTCCTCTAAACACAGAAACCTATGGATTTGCAAGGAGGCCATGGGAAACTTGGGTTCTTTCCAATCCAAACTCTTTTGAATTTGCAGGCCTGCAAACCCATGTGAACTGAAATGGGCATCACTCCTTTGAAGTCCTTCATGTTCAGCCTAAACTTAAGAAACCCCTTTGGTTTCCCTCAAAAGAGAGGGACATCTATTCTTATACTAAGCCCATCACCTCAATATCTGAACTCACCGTAGGGGAGCGGGCTACAATCACTAGTATGCAGGGAACCTCCCCAGTGGTTGCTAGTGAAATTCTCTCTCCCTGGCACAAGAGTAGTGTCCCTCTATCTGTTCATACGCCAGGAACCTGCATGGGTTTTCTGTGCCTATCTGAAAGGAACTCCACATACAGACCCTTAGGAGAGAAAAACCTGGACTGTATCTCCATGCCAACTAGAATGGACTTTGCATGGAGCCTTTGGGATCACTAGGCCTACCTGGAATGGACATTAGTTACCATCCCTGGGAGAAAAACATAGAATGGATTCAGCTTGCAGCCCTGAGGGACTGTAGAGTGGGTATTGTATTTACATACCTGTCCTGAAGGCAGGAGTAGCCCTAGCCATTGTACCCACCAGGGAAGAAAACATGTTCCTCCCTGACCCCCACCCCGTGGCCAAGCACAGCTGCCAATCAGAGCGGAGGGGAAGAAAAAGCAGAATGGTACAGCAACAAGGCTGACCTGTTCACCTGCCTCTAGAACGGACTCTGCTGCAATGACCTTAATTCCCAAAGAGAAGGAAATCATTTAATCCCCTTAGCTTTGGCAGTGTGAATTCCTGCAAAGAGAATGGGTGGAGATGGAGCTCAGACTGCTTCTGCTTGCTCTGACTCTGCCCTTTTTTGGTGCATCATTCGGGATCGCTCTAGGGAGTGCCACTTTGAAGACAAACCCGCCTTCTGTTCCACACCATGGAGTCACCGATATGGGAAATGGAGCAGGGCGCAGACTGGAAATGAAGACAGTCCCCATGGTTAAATTAGTGTTGTGTTGTTTGCAAGGAGCGGGCTGGAGCGATTAGAAGGGGAGGAGGTTTCCCTCATGAAATAATAATTATTATAAGCCTTGAGTTGAAATGAGACCATCAAGAACAAACCCAGAGCTCCTTGCACCATCTTGAATGCTAAGACCTTTCAGAACATACAACAGGTCAGGTCACCTGTGAATCCTACACCCTCTCAGCACTGGCAGACCTTGTACTATTGGAAGATTTCTACCAGGGTCTCTTCTGCCCAGGAGACTAAGTGGCGTGGGGGATTGGCACTGCTGTGGAGCTGGTCATATAATTCCTTGTGAATAATAATAGCTGGAAATTCAGGCCACAAATTGGTCTTGCACTGTTCTTGGTCCCTACAAACACAGCTGCCATATACTTCTTGCACACAAATTTTGGCCTAGGAGGTGCTATCCCTGAGAGAAGTTCCTTCTGACTCCAGTTGGTGATTTATTTGTATCAACTGATTCAGTGCATGGAAGTCTCAGAGACAGAAGTCGTTCTGGACGGGCCAGAATCCTCCAATTGCCATCAAAGGGTTGTTCCCTGCAGGCTGAGTTTGAGGCACATTGCCAGGTCATTAGGGGAGGCTTGTACCCCTGCCTCACACACTGATCCTTATCCTCCAGTCTCTGCAGAACTATTCACTAGCATTAGGGAGGAAACCTTCTCCCCAGAGCCCAGTGCACATAGCTCAGCCAGTCACTGGGCAGCAGCAAAGGGAGAATTAGTAGAGGACTCAGAGCAGTCCTGGAGACCACTCCAGGCACCCCCAGAGTTGTGCTCCACATCATTCCCTCCTTGAACTCCTCTAATAAACCCCGCTGATCCCTCTTGTGCAGCCCAGTCCCATGCAAGGCAGCCCAATGCACTTGCAGAAGTGAGGCGAGAATTTGCCTTTAAATGTTTATATTATTTATCTAGAGAGAGACTCGTTATTTGTATTACAGTAGCAGGTAGAAACCCCAACCAACATCAGGGCCCCACTGCACTAGGCACTGTACATATGTTTAGGGGGAGGCCGCCCCTGCCCCAAAGAGCTTACAATGTAAATAGATAAGATTAAGAAGGGAAACAGAGGGGATAAGTGACGTGCCCAAGGTCACACAGAGGGTCAGTGGCAGAGCCAGGAGTGGCAGATCTCCGAATCCCCAGCCCAGCTGTCTATCCACTGGATCATACCTCCTCTCCCATGTGTGCATTCGGGCGCACAGGCAGACAACCTCAGCACTTTTTTTGACAATCAGGCCCTTGTAAGGCACCTCAATTCAAGCATCTGAAAAAAAAATATCAGGGTTCCCCTCCTCACTAGTCCCTTCTGAAACCCGTGGCCATCACCGCAGTAAAGTGACAAGTGGTGAGGCGAGTCCCTCGCCACACCTGAACTGAGCCACCTGGGACAGGAGCGCTGCTCTTAGGGAAGGGAAATCACAAAGACAAAAGCTCCCTTGTGAATAAAACAGAGGGATGATTCCTTCCCCCACTCCCCCTTTTTAATAGACGAGTGAGTGTCAACAGCATGGCAGGTGGATCTCATTGGAAAGGGGGGGGGAAGAGGTGACAGAGCTGCAAGGGGAGGCTTGGTAGGAGAATTCAAATGAAGTTTAAAAACTCTTTTGACATTTAAGAAAAATCAACATCATCTAAAGTGATGAAGAACCCAGGAATATAACTGGCTGAATGTCACATTTAAAGCTAGACAGATAGCAGCTGCTTTATCTCCTGGAGCAGGTGGTTTTTGAGCAGTAAATAAGGCACAGCAGGCCTGATTCTGATCTGATTTAAACAGTGTCACTTCATTGACTCTAATAGAGTTACCCCTGTTTTACGCCAGTGTGACAGAGCAGCAGAATCAGGCCTGCCGAGTCTATTAAACTTTAACACTTGGGAGAACAACAAAGAGAATGAGACCAGTACCTCTCCCATGAACCTAAATATATCTCGGGCAGATCCTCAGCTGATGTAAATTGGTGTAGAATCATTGATTTCAATGGGGCTATACCAGCTGGGGATCTGGCCCATACATAGATATAAACAAACAGCATTTTAAATGCTTACACTTTTGTACTCCGTTCTTTGTATTCTGAGTTCATTACATTATCTTTCCCCATTATCTTGGCTTCTTTATGAAAATGACTCTCAGTAACAAGTGGAAGAATCAAATGTAATTAATGACCTGGAAACTCTATAACAATCATTTCTACACATTGAAGGTCTTCTCCATCCTATGAACACACTAGAAATAAGCAATTTATTTCAACTCATATACGGACGTGACCAGTTTGACCTTTTGATATTTTCCTTTATATTTTTACAAGTTTTTTTGAGGGGAGGATTGGTTTTCTTTACAATCGTAATTACAAAAGAGTAGGGTTTTTTTTTAAAATTAATGATAGAAGTTTAGGGAGGATCTTTTTAAATGTGACATAGGAAATGAAAAATCATAATGAAAAGCTCTGGAAGAGAATGTTAACAAATGTACAGCTTGAGTCAATTAGGGGATAGAATTGAGGATTCCCAAGCAGTCTCTTTGATCTCTTGTGACCACAGCCCCAGTCCTCCAAACACATGTGTAACTTTACTCACGTGAGTAGCCCATTTGAAGTTATGTCTGTGCTTAAATGTTTGCTGGACTGGGTTCAGCGGTTCTAAATTAGAATGATCACAAAGGATCAGGGTGAATCGTTGACACTGACTTCCCTGGACTACTTATGGGAGTAAATGCTCCCTATTGAGAGTAAGGGGTTCATAACGTGGCCTAAAATAATATGTTGCAATACTGCACCTTTCATCCAAGGATATCAAAGCACCCTGCAAACAGCCTTTAATTAAGCCTCGCACCAATTTCACAGGTGGCAGAATGGAGACACGGAAGGTCTGTCTACACTGCAAAGAAAAACCCATGGCACTTAGTCCCAGAGCCCAGGTCAGCTGATTCAGGCTCATGGGGCTCAAGCCATAGGTGCTGGAACTAGGGATGCAGGGGTGCTGCCAAACCCCCTGGCATGAAGTAGTTTCCATCATATGCAGGATTTACAGTTTGGTTCAATGGCTCTTAGCACCCCCACTATACAGATTGTTCCAGCCCCCCGACTCAAGAGGCAGGATTAAAAATACCAGAGTAGACGTTTGAGCTGGAGCCCCACGCTCTGAGACCCTCTCCCCTTACCAGGTTTTAGAGTCTGGGCTCCAGCCCAAGCCCAAGCATCGACACTGCATTTTCAGCCCCACAGCCCAAGCCCTGCGTGCCTGAGTCAATTCACTGACGCTTTGAGACTCACTGCCACTGTTTTTTCTTTGCAGTGTAGACATACCCTGAGAAAGGTTAATCTCCTGGGCGTTTGCTGATGCCTGGGGGGCACTGCCTCGGGTACAGTTGAAAGCTGCTTGAAAAATGCCAATAATTTTTCATGGAAAATTTCATTAAAAAAAAATTTTCTTTTTAACTTTTCACTAAAAAAAAAAAAATCTGAATTTTTGATGAAAAATTGGGGGGAAATGTGGTCTATTTAGCAAAAATGTTTTACTTTAAAGTATTAGTTTTCAAAATCTGAAAAATCAAAAATATTTACCCAAACTGAATATTTGTACTGAAACATTTTTGGATCTTTAGTCTTTCTTATACATACATACATATATATATATATATATATATATAGGTCTAAAAGCCATTCCTTACCAAAAACATTTCCATGAAGTATTTTGACTGGCTGTAGTACAGATGGTACAGGGCCAGATTCTGATACTCCTGATGGCACTTAGCAGCCTCTTCAGTGGGCTATTTCTGGTGTGAAGTACCTATCCACAATTATTATTTGAATTATGATAGCATCTGGAAGCTGCAACCAAGATCAGAGCCACGTTGTGCTAGGCGCTGTACATACACATAGCAAGTGTTCATTCCTACCCCAAATAGCTTACAGTCTAAATGGGCAAGAGAGAGACGAAGGTCACCCAGCAAATCAATGGCAGAGCTGGGAATAGAAGCCAGATCTCCTGAGTTCCAGTCTAGTGCTCCACCCACTGGACCACACTGCCTCTCCAGTAAGTAGGTATCAGAATCTGGCCCTCCATTTTTGTAGACCCGACTGAAATCACTAGCCTCTACTGCAACAATTCAAGCTTTAAATGCACAGGGAAATCATTAACACACTGTGTCACCCAGCTGCCTCTGATTTTGTCCTTGCCAGTTTGAACACGTCCCTTTATCTCTGCTCCTCAGCCAAGGTGAAGCTGCATAGACCCTTATATCAATGTGGATCATATTCAGATTCAGGTAAAAAGTGATTTACTGCCAAGAGGCTATTGGTAAATTGTTAGTTTTATGTTCACTGTGATAGTTTCATATTTGCTTTTATCGTTTGCAGTAAAACCTTTATTCTTTCCATTTTCTGAGCGCATCTTGCCTGCCTCTCCCTTCCCAGCTCACCCCTTGTTTGCCATTTCTCATTTGATCTGGCCCATGCTTCCCCTTCAATATCTGTCAGTTCCCTGACTCAGTCACCAGGGGAATCAAACTGGAATCAGATTTAAGTTGCAGCTGGGTTCAAATTACTGGGGTTCTTTTCAAAGGCTTTAGAATACTCAGGACAGGTCTGGAATGGGATCAAGTTGCTTCACATTGGGTTAGAAGTCACAGGGGTGTCTTCAGATTATGTAGCCCAGTGATAAACAGGCTTTGAAACAGCACAGACTGTTTTGATACCTTTCCAAGAGCTTCCGCAATGCCCCTAGTGCAATGAAGTGTGCCAAGTGAGTGAAGGGATAATCTGGCCCAGAAAGATAAAGCTGATCAGAAAAACTTTGATGGCACCATTTTCCACTGGAGAATGCAGATCCATCCAAATCAGAATGCTTTGCAAAACTGCAATGATTTCATCGAAATTTCACATAGGGGAAAAAACTGGAAGAAAATAGTTCTGACAATGTTGACGTGTCCCGTTTGGACATTTCCAGAATGAAATGTATTGATTTTTTTTCTTCATTTTGAAATGACTTTTCAGTTTGAAATTGTTTACATTTTGTATTATGGGTGATCACATATAACAGAACACAGAATCATTTAAAAAAAAAGTTGAAATGGAAACAAAATGAAATCGTCTGCAAAAAGCAATTAAAAATAGTTTGGGATCAATCAAAATGTTTTATTTAGACAAAATCAAAATGAAATATTTTGATTGTGTCTAAATTGATCATTGACAGATCAAAAACTGTATTTTTTTTATTTTCCTGCAGAAAAAAATAAAATGGGGGAAGATGGTATTCTGAACATCAAATTTTGAACTATTTAATTAAATTGAATTTCCATCCTCCATGCAGTTCTGCTTAAATGACTTGACCAATGCTGCATAGTCAATCAGTGGCAAAGCTGGGAGTGGAATTTGGTAGTTCCTAGTTCATCCTGGCTCCATTAGAGCAATGGCACTCAACCCTTCCAGACGACTGTACCCCTTTCAGGAGTCTGATTTGTCTTGCATACCTAAGTTTCACCTCATTTAAAAACTACTTGCTTACAAAATCAGATATAAAAATACAAAAAAGTGTCCCAGCACACTATTACTCAAAAATTGCTTCCTTTCTCATTTTTACCGTTTAACTATAAAATAAATCAACTGGAATATAAACATTGTACTTGCATTTCAGTGTATGGTATATAAAGCAGTATAAACAAGTCATTGTCTGTAGGAAATTTTAGTTTGTACTGACTTTGCTAGTGCTTTTTATGTAGCCTGTTGTAAAACTAGGTAAATATCTAGATGAGTTGATGTACCCCCTGGAAGACCTCTGAGTATCCCCAAGGGTATGCCTACCCCTGGTTGAGAACCACTGGTAGATCATGGGGCCTTTCTGTTTTACATACAGATTCCATTTTTAATCAAAAATAAATGTGTGCAGCCATAATATTTTCTTGCCCCTTTATCTTAGTTTATAGATGACATGAGCACCTCTGAATTTGAAGTCCACTGGCAAAGAAAAATCCAGCCGTAATTCTTGCATTTGATCAGCTCTTCCTTTACCCTCCAATATCTCTTTGAGGGTCGGACTCATTAGGCTGGGTTGGTAGAGGGGACAAACTGAGCAACAGAAATCTTGTTGACACTGAGTTCTGAAATTCGCCCACCATTGCTCTACCATTTGGGCAGCCCTGCTGGCACGAGAAACCGTGTCAGTGTTAGCACAGAATGGGCTTGGCTTTTTATCACCTTATCGTCTAGTCTTGCTCAGTGACAATGAAACCAGAGAGGTCAAGTGCTGTGTTCAAGGTCACCCAGCCACTGTTGGATCCCAGAAGAGTCAGTCCTGTAACTTAACCACAAGACTAGCCATCGCGGGAGGAGCCTTGCACTTCGTTCGCAGTAACATGCGGGAGGAGTTTGGAAACTCTCCATCTCTCTCTGGCTTGCTGCTGCCAGCGGGTCCCCCAAACTGTCTGAAAGCGTGACTGGCTCGGCACACACCACAGTGGGTTTCTACTGCTCAGGTGCCACACCTAGCATCTGTTCCCCAAGCTGCACAGCGAAAGCAGTGATGCTGATGTTAGACTGTGAGGGTAACACAAGGTACAGCAGGATGGGCCAACCTGGCTGATCCAAAGAAATGCCTTGGAGATGCAGCTGAGAGGAACTCAGCTCATGGGGAATCGGTGCAAACCTTTCTCCTCCTCCCAGGGGTTTACTCCACCAGGGCTATGGCTTGGAGCTCCATGGGGAAACTGGAAGGGGAAATCAGGTGGAACAAGTTCTTCTTCCATCTATGTAGGTTACTTATTTGCTCCCCATTACTGTAGTATCTTAGTGCCTCACCATCCTTAATGTATTGTCCTCATAACACCCCTGTGAAGCAGGAAAGCACTATTCCCATTTTATTATCCTCATTTTACAGAAGAGAAACTGAGGCACCGAACGGCTAAGTGACTTGCCCAAGGTCACAGAGGAAGTCTGCGGCAGAGCAGAGAAGTGAAGCCAGGTCCCTACCTACAGCCCTAACCACTGGACCATCCTTCCTCAATCCACCTGGAACATCATCATGTGTAATGGATAGATTTGCACAGGAAGACCTCAGTCCTTGGGTCTGGCTAAACTATGCTTGGCACAGGACGTGTAAGGAGACCTAATCCCACTTTTGCTGTGCCTTCCCCTTCTAGACATGTGCCAGGCGCAGCTCTACCAGGCTGGGCAATCTGGGCCATTGCATGTAATGTTCTTTTCCTAGAGGGATGGCCTCCCACCTTCTTACTCTCTGGATAATCTCTCCTAGTTTCCTGGAGCCACTTCAGCCATTCCTGGAATTTATTTGCGCCTTCGCATTTGGGCCAGTTTTAAAACTGCTGGTGACTGAGATGAAAGTTAACGAAGGGCCTTCGGTTCACTAGGCCGAGAAGGGCAGCTCTTAGGTCAAGCTCTGATGCTGAATACGGCCTCCACTCTCCAAACCCTAACTCGCCGAGTGTCTGGCAGGGAGGTGGAGTGGGAAAGAGAGTAGCTGCGCCTCTAGCCCCTGTTCCATCCACTGGCCTAAGGAGCGGTTCAGGTGTGAAGGAAGCTGCCCTCTTTCAATGGCTGCAGAAAGTTATGCCCTCCCCTCCCATCCCCACAGAGCCAGGGAGCAGCTGTGCTCTCCGTCCCTGAGGGGGACCTGAGTCATCACACATCTTAGCTGCTCCTGGGAGAGTGCAATTTACACACGGCCCCTTGTCCATGGCTGTGCCTAGAGGCGCCATCCACCGCTATGGGTAGAGCCAAATCCATCCCTGAAGGCCTGGGTCTCTCATTCCATTTTGTTGCATGGCAGCATCCCTGTCCTCCCTCTTCCCATGGGAGCCGGAGCTGAACCCCCAGCTCATTGACCTCCGCAGCCTCTGAGTGTCCAATTCAAACGCATGCCTTTCTGCAGCCTGACAGCTGTGAACATCTGCAGGAGAGAATCGCCGAGTCAGGTTCGGCTGCAGCATATTTGGGAAAGAAGAGGGCTGTCTTGCCAGCCCTTAACATGGTCACCTAGAGCTATGGCATAAACTAGAGATGGGCAAACTATGGCCTGCGGGCCACATCCAGCCCACGGGACCGTTCTGCCCGGCCCCTGAGCTCCTGACCCGGGAGGCTAGCCCCCGGCCCCTCCCCTGCTGTCCCCCCTCCCCTGCAGCCTCAGCTCACTGCGCCTCTGGTGCAAAGCTCTGGGCGGCGGGGCTGCGAGCTCCTGGGGAGCCCGGCCTGGCCTGGCACTCTGTGCTGCGAGGTGTGTGGCTGGCTCCAGCCGGGTGGCGCGGCTGCCTGCCCTGGTGCAGCCGTGCCGCCAGTCACCGGTGCTCCAGCAGCGCGGTAAGGCAGCAGGGAGAGGGGGTGGGGGGTTGAATGGGGTCAGTTAGGGAGAAGGGGTGGTTAGATGGAGCAGGGGTTCTGGGGGGGCTGTCAGGGGGCGAGAAGCAGGGGGGTTCGGGTAAGGGGCAGGGGCCGGGCCACGCCTGGCTGTTTGGTGAGGCAGCGCCTCCCCTACCCAGCCCTCCATACAATTTCTGAAACCCGATGCGGCCCTCAGGCCAAAAAGTTTGCTCGCCCCTGGCATAAGCTATGCATTGGTGACAGAGGCACCGCGCATCTGCAGTCACATGCATGGGCACCACCACGTATTTCTTTATATCCGCCATTGCTGAAGATTGCCATGGGCATTGCCAGTCTTTCTTACGAGCATCTGGGCTCTTGCTGCACCTTGCTAAACAACAGATGTGAAGACTAAAAGAACGACTGAACTGCAAGGCATCTTGTGGAAAGCAGGCGCTGCTAAACCAGAACACACCATTAAATCTGGCAGTAGCCAAGATCTTAATGTTCAAATTAAGACAAAATAATTTGACAGTGTCCATTGTGCTCCTGGCTATTAGTGCAATGCTGTACATGGGATACTCTATCATTCCTGGCTGTAAATTGTGCTATATTGTGTCTGGACACACAGTTCCGAATCCTTACATAGCACCCATATCTCTAGCATGTGTGACTCCTCAAGGTATAGAGCCTAGGAACCCCAGTCATTTGTGCTGTACAAACACAGAATAAAAAACCTTGTAAGATATGTTTTGACATCAGCATTATCACATATAAAGTGCATATAAGCAGGCACAGCTGTACCTAATGCTTTAATGCTCATGGGTATTCAGTAGAACTAGTTAGAAAATGGAATATCCAACCTCTGGGAAATGCCAACCATTCAAAATTCGTTTTCTCCCTGAATCAGGACAAAAAGTCAAAATTGTTCATGGTATAGAAATTACAAAAAACATTGATGTGGAAACATCAAAAAGATCCTTAGTGAATCAAAACATTTTGTTTCAATGATGCTAAAGGCTATACTACAATGTAAAATGTTAAATATAATGTTTATAAAATGCTACCTATCTATAAGTGTAATACAATATGGACCCTCGTTTGATTCTGTTTGTACAGCAGCTAGCACAATGGGTCCCGGCCTGGAGAGGGGCTCCTACATGCTAGGGTGACCAGACAGCAAATGTGAAAAATCAGGACAGGGGAGGGGGGTAATAGGAGCCTATATAAGAAAAAGACCCCAAAATCAGGACTGTCCCTATAAAAATGGGACATCTGGTCACCCTACTACATGCTATCACAATACAAAAAGATAACAGCAGCAAGGTATTGAAGCATAGCATAACATTGTGAAAACATATTAGTGCAAACAAGATGTGACAGACATTGCAACTGCGTACAGTACCTTTGGGGGAACATTCCTGTATTAAGTTTATGTATCGCTGCGGGCCAGGGATTGTATGAATGACTGTGTTCTACACCATGGGGGAAAGTTATTCCAACTCCTCCAGGAACTAGGAAGAGTGAGGGGCGAGTAAGGTGAATTGCTCAGGTTTTGAACACCTCTGGAGAAGTACCACCCCCTGGGAAGGTTCAGATACACTAGTTCAAACAGTTTTTCCAGAGACTATGAAAACAAAGAAAGGGCTTTTGGCTTAAAGTGGCTACGTTTAAACTGACTCAGGACCTTCTTTCTGCTCCAGCAAATGGATGGGACCTTCTGTCCAAGAGCTGCAACCCTTGCAGAAAGATTGGACAGAGTTTGGCTTATCAGGGCCTCATAAGACTGAGGGGTGACCTCTGGTAAGCTTTTAGCACATGCATAGGGACTTATATTGTTTTCTCTCTAATGTTTTTGCCTTAAGAATAAAGAAGCGTGCCTAGAAAGAGGTAACTTGTAACTGCTGGCAATACACCAGTCTTAGCCCTGGGACAGAAAGCAATGCGCAGGCACTGGCCTTCAGGGGGAGATATTGCAGCACAAGGCAGGAACTTCTGTCGCCTTAAAACCCTGGTCAGGGGGAAGCGAGAAATCTAGGAGAACTGGTGCCTGGAAGCTGGAAACCTTTAAGTGGGTGCCCTTCAGGGATCATGGAAGGGGAAAATACAGGTGCAGTAACCCTGAAATCATGACTCAAGATGCTATGATAATACACATAAATAAGTCTATAAAGAAACAAACACCAGCAACATAGACTGTAATAGGCGAAGCTGAAACAGAAGAATCCACTTTCAATTTTGAATCATTTAGACTTTTGACCGTTGAAAACGTTGTCCAAATCAACACTTTCCCACGAAACTTTCCACTTTCAGCTTTGACAAAACAGCATTTTCCAGCAGAAGACTATCAACCTTTTGCGACCAGTCTAGTATCCAGTGACTCCCTGTCCCCCGCGGTAACTATTACCATTATAGCCCGCATTAAAAATCAAGCCGATCGAGCAATGGCGAAATATCCAGCTATTTGTTTTATAGCTTCTTGTCAGAGCTAGCTCTCTATGCCATTATCTCAGCACTATCAATGGCACACAATGGACCTGAGCATGCGTCGTAAATAACACTTTCATTCAGCACAGTCATTTTCAGAGGAATGGGCACAAATTAACGCTTGGCTACGTAACTCTAAATAATACATTACCTCTTTCCACAGAACAATTATGCAAAAGATTATGCTTGCAAAAACGGGCTCAAGATGCCACAAAGTGTTATCTAGTTTCCGCAAAAGTGAAGTGAATAATATCTCGTTTTCATACGGCACCTTTTAGCCATAGATCTTAAAGTGATTTTCAAAGGATCATTGTCCCCATTTTACTGGTAGGTAAACTGAGGCACGGGAAAGGGACATGACTTGTCCAAGGTCACAGCGAGGAATAAACCCTGACTCCCAGGCCAGTATCCTAGTCACTAGGCCATCCTGGCATAGCAAGTGAACTCAGCAGAACTGAGTTTACCCAGGAGGTGCTCAGCACCTTACAGGATCAGACGCTCTAAGGCCATCCCACTACTGCCACAGGAAAGAAGTTACCCAGGCAAATGGTTTTTATTCTTGTTTCTAGCCAAAAGGCCTTAGCCCAGATCGGGGCCCTTTTTTGCTGGGTGTTGTACATGGTAAGAGATTGTATATTCTTTAGGAAAGTGACTGTCTAAACAGACAAGACCCACTATTATCCCCGTCTGGGAGCTGAGGCACAGGGAGATTAAGTGACTTGGCCAAGGTCATGGGGGGGGGTTGGTGGCAGAGCTAGGAAATGAACCTAGATCTCTAGTCCAGTGTTTTTACCTGCAGACCATCAACGTGAAGCGTCCCCGGTACAATCCCAAGTTTAACAAGGCCTATAGCAAACAGCATGATGCAGCACTGTGCTGGGAGTCAGGATACATGGGTTTTAGCCCTAGCTCTGCCACTGATCTGCTCTGTGACCTTGGGTTAGCGACGCTGCGATGCGATTCGAGGTACTGGAGGTGTGCGGGGTGAATCACTACTCCCTGCTTACAATGTGAGTGAGCCTTGTCTGTGTCCATCAGGGGAAATCTTCCCTGGCTGCTGGCAGCACAAACACCCAGCTCCAGACTCCACAAGCCCCACTCTTTCCCAATGCAGGCTAGCAATTTCCACACCCCACTTACTTACACGTGAGCGCCCAGTCCCTTACCTTCCGGACACCCATGATGTACACTAACCTGCTGCCTCCATGGAAGCAGGGTACCCTGTTTAGCACAAGGCTCTCAGATGAGGTTTATTTAACAGAGCTTGAGCTAGAGATTCAAATAAAAGCAAGCACAAGAGATTGGAAACATAAGGTTACAAGTAAAAGAAAGGTTTCAGAGTAGCAGCCGTGTTAGTCTGGATTCGCAAAAAGAAAAGGAGGACTTGTGGCACCTTAGAGATTAACCAATTTATTTGAGCATAAGCTTTCGTGAGCTACAGCTCACTTCATCAGATGCATTCCGATGAAGAAAAAAATAAAATAAAAATATCAGACACGCTCCATAGCCTACAGTTATTAACAGGTAACTTTCCTGTCTAGTACGGTATTCCTCACCCAATGGTCAGCCCTTGTCCATTTCAGAAAGCTGGGATCCACCTTTTATGAGACACCCCCTCTGGCAGAGTCTCTGTTCTGTAATGGATAACCTCTTGTGCTCTCTCTCGTCTCCAGTACAGTTACAGACTATTGCCTCTTACCCCATGCGGTCCCCTATTCAGAGACTTTTCTTGGACTCTTTTGTCTTTGCAAATCCTCAAGCCTCCCCCTGGACCAGACAGTAAACTTAGGGCTAGCTCCAAGGACATGTCTGGTTCTCAGCACTGATTGAGTTAACCTTGAGCCCTGCGTCACCGCTGATGACAAGCTTCACACTTCAGCGGTTCCAAAGCCCAATACCTACACATTGCATCGCTCGAACATTCCTTCCCATTCAAACATCCTACAATAGCCATGGCAATTAGCTGGTTCGTCACTTTTGGCAGAGATCCCACGCAACACCCTTTCGTGAAATGGGCAGACACCTGCCTGGGCGCATCTGCGTCACAGATCCCCACCCTCCTTTGGCAAGTGCTTTGAGGTGTATTGCCGAAAAGCCCTAGAGAAGAGCCCAGGGTTACACTTACTTGTGGGATAGCACTCTTCACAGACCAACCCTGCAAGTCCCATGGCGGCTGCTCAGGACTGGTATTTTAATACCTAGCCCAGCCTGCAAACGATATGAGCATTGCCTACTATTTAGAGAAGTTTCATCCCTTTAGCCCTAAAGCGTTAGCTGTCAGAAGAGCCTTTCAGGGTCTGAAATATGATGGGTGCCCTCGGCCCCCATGGGTGTGCATTTGCTCCACCCCATGGTCACTCTGGACTTCACAAGAGAAGCAGGGATTGAATTCAAAGGCACATAACCCTGCTGCTTGGGCTAAAGAAGAATGAGCCTTAGTTATTAGCGGTATTGGGCCTATGACACACAGTGAAGCAATTCTAATTCTTTCTTAGGTGCTTATATGGTCCACATTACCATTAGACCTGAGCATCTCACACTCTTTAATGTATTTATCCTCACAACGAACACCCCTGTGAAGTGCTGTTATCCCCATTTTACAGATGGGGAGCTGAGGCACAACTAGACTAAGTGACAAGCCCAAGGTCACACAGGAAGCCTGTGGCAGAGCAAGGCATTGAAGCAATGAAGATATCCACCAAGCCATTAAAATGCCCAGAAATTCTGCCTCCAGCTGATGTCAGAATGGGATGGCCCCCATGTGGCTTTGGGGGACTCACCAAAGAGAGTTGGCTCGAGAATTTTTAACGACATCCTCCATCCCTAACATGCTGTAGCAAGAAACACTCACTCAGGTGCACCCAGCTTCCTGGTGGCAGCTGACGATTTAATACCGTGTAAGGCCAGAAGGGATTATTGTGATCATCTAGTCTGACCTCCTGCATAACACAGGCCAGAGACTTCTCTGAAATAACTCCTGTTTGAACACAGAGGAAGCTCTGCGCCTTGCAGGATTGGGCCCAGAGTGAAGCAATTACCTTGCATTCCAATGCTAATCAGGATTGTCAGGCTGTCAATATTCTATTTGTTTTTATTACGATGATGTAGGCAAGACTCAAGAGAACATGGAGCTGGCAGACTAATGGCTTTACAGGGTTGGGAGAGGAAAGTAGGCCCACTAAAACTTTTTCAAACTCTCAAACAACATTTATAAAACTTTGTCTTTTCTGTAAAGTATGTGGCCTCTGCTGAGTACAGGATGTGATGATATAAAGAGTCTATTGGCATTTTCGTGTGTGTGTGTGCGTGTATAGATGGCTATGGAACAAATGAAGATGTGATCTGGTATAAAGGATGTGCTTGGAATGGTGATATTACTCGTGTGGGGCGAGGCTACAAATGAATTACCCTGGTCAATCCAAGGAACATAAGAACGACCATATTGGGTGAGACCAAAGGTCCATCCAGCCCAGTATCCCGTCTACTGACAGTGGCCAATGTCAGGTGCCCCCAGGAGGAGTGAACTTAACAGGTAATGATCAAGTGATCTCTCTTCTGCCATCCACCTCCACCCTCTGACAAACAGAGGCTAGGAACACTATTCCTAACCCATCCTGGCTAATAGCCATTAATGGACTTAACCTCCATGAATTTATCCAGTTCTCTTTTAAACCCTGTTGTGGTCCTAGCCTTCACAACTTCCTCAGGCAAGGAGTTCCACAGGTTGACTGTGTGCTGAGTGAAGAACTTCTTCCTTTTATTTGTTTTAAACCTGCTACCCATTGATTTCATTTGGTGGCCCCTAGTTCTTATATTATGGGAACAAGTAAATAACTTTTCCTTATTCACTTTCTCCACACCACTCCTAAATTCAGGAATTTCAAAAATGACTAGTGATTTTGGATATCTCAATTTTTTAGGTCAAACCTGAGACACATTAATCTAAAAATAAAATCACCAGTTACTTGTGAACATCTTGGCCATACCTTCTATTAATTTTAAACAGGAGATGAATGTGCAAATCCCCTGGGCTCCTTTGAAAAGCTCAGCCTGATCCTCCAGTGACTAAGACTTTTATCATTCCTAGGATTCAGACCACAATAATTCAATAGAGTCCGATGTCCTTTGTCTCTCGGGTAATATGTTTCAATCTCACCTAACATTTACTTTGAGAAAGAGAATAAAATCCTAAAGGTTCCCCCTTGGACTCCAATCCCTGCATGACTGCTTTGCAAAACTGCATTTTCTGAGTTGGGGCAAGTCTCTTTATTACTTCTGAACACGCAAGTGAAATATCCTCATATTGCTTTGTCTTGATCATTCTAATGACAGGGGCAGGAGTAGATTTGCTGCCTGGGTTGGGGAATTTCCATGTCAACTTTGCAAGGCTCATTTTGCAAGCACCTATGTCAAAACTACAGGGCTTAAAAGACAAATGCAGCTGATCTGCAAGTACTTCCTCTAGCCAACCAATGTCATTTCCTTTTGTAGCTACCAGTTCCCTAAAGTCCTTGTGCTTCATTCGACTTGCAAGCATTTGCTGCAAGTCTGAGAACAGATGTGATTTCCAGCTGTGTATTTATACCAACCACAGAGAGTACATTAATAACAATTATTAAGTGCTTTATGTTACAAATTAAGACTGTAGCCACAGCAAAAATATCTAGCTGGTTTGTGTATGGCCTCTTGTCAGAGCAAGCCATAAATTCCCATTATCACAACACTATCACCATTGCAAAACAGGTCTAAGCACTCATCATAAATAACGCTTTGAAACAGTGAAATCATCTTTGGACACAAGAGCATAAATTACTGCTTGACTTTGTAGGGCCATGCATGCCTGAACTCTTAAATAATAGTTTCAGCCCGTCAGCCAGCTATAGATTGTGATTTTTGAAAGTTGCATTCAGAATTTCTTCCACCGCTTATCTCAGACACTTACGTTACAGTCACGCCTAGAGGCCTCTCCCTGAAATTATGGCCCCATTATGCTAAGCACTGTACATACACAGTATAAATGACAGCCCGGGCCCCAAAGCACTGACAAGCTAAATAGTCAGGCCAGACAAACAGCACAAGAGGTGACTTGCCCAAATAAGTTAGTGGACATGTTGAGAATAAAACTCATGTCTTCTCATCCCCAAGGCTGTACCCCATCTACTGGGCCACACTGCCAGCACCCAAGATAAACTGGCTTAGAGGGTTGGCTGTCTATCAACATGCACTTCTTGAGCACGTGAGGAATGGAGAGTACCAGGGAAAGTGACTGCGGTCTAGGCTGCTTTGGGAGAACAATAAGAATGCAGCTTCCCTTGGTTTTTCACATTCATGCCTACAAACCTTGCTGAGACACCTTAAGAGCATTCACACCCAAGTATTACATGGAAACCTCTTTGAGGCTCTGACAGAGCTTGAGAAGATCAGAGGCATACACAGGTCGCACCCTTGCCCCCACAAAGCAAACCAATGACTTTGGTTCTCCAGCACAGTACATGGTATGTTGGCACAAAGGAAGATGGTGAAACCCTACAGAAATTCCACACGCCTCAGACCTGGTTTCAAAGATACTGGCGTGGATATTTTTGCTGGTGAACGTTTCCAGTTTGATAGCTGTGGAGTGAAAAACTCTGGTCACAAAACAGGCAGAACAAGGTCAGGGGTGTTGCAAGCTTTCCCCTCTTCTGCTCTGCCCTGGAGGGACCATCTCTTCCTTTTCCATGGAGCATTCACTCCTTGGCCTCTCTGTCAAGAATGCCTACAAAGTTTTGTCTGGTTGACGAAATGGACACCTGTGCACCAAGAACAGGGCTGAGATCACGAACTAATTCCATATAGGCCACCAAAGAGTCTTTAGAAATCAACCTTCCAGCCTCTACCATCCTGGACTGGATGCAAACTGGTGATACAAGAGGGAAAGTCTTAATCCCATTACTTTGTCACCCCCTCGCCCCCCCACGATGAAGATTTTAATAAAGATGATGAATCAACTTCAAATTAGAGGGCTTTTAAACAGTTCATTTTCATCTATTTGTTTCACAGTAACATAGATCCTCAGGGGACAACAGCCCCTTTTCAGACCATCTGCAAACAAAGAGGACGTTAATTGAAACCACCTTCAACTAGTGCTTTGGATTTTTTCATGACACGTTTATCACTGCAGCTATTCCGACTCTGCATATAGTACTTTCAGGCCTTTGCTATCTGCGCATCATATTAGCTCTCAGCATCACCCTGAAAAGAACAAATTTATTTGCTAATGAGTTGTTTGCTGGGTTAGAGGAACCAAGAGCTGCAGCAACAGACTACAGTATTGAAGTCTAGAGATTGCAAAGGGAGCAATTCTGGCCCCTTCCCTCATTTCTGTCCTCACTCCGAGGAGGGGGAGATGTTAAGAAATTCTCTGAATATTTCTTCCTGACAGATCAGTCTCTCTGGAGAGTGAATCCCTCCTTCAAATCACAAAGCATATGCAGGCTTCCCTCACACCAGTATGACCCATATGACCCATGGCATAAGAGTTCAGTCTCTGTGGCCCATTTAGCCTTCAACCTCCCTGCTAAGAGGACAAGTAAGTGTCAGCCGCTGTGGTAGGTTTTGCGACAGGGACACCGGGCCCCAGAATTTGGACTGAGAACATCTTCCCCATAGAGGACTGTGACACTGCACCCCATATTCTTCATAGTTGTATTGTTAGGATATAGAATCATAAAATACCAGGGTTGGAAGGGACCTCAGGAGGTCATCTAGTCCAATTCCCTGCTCAAAGCAGAACCATTCCCCAACTAAGTCATCCCAGCCAGGGCTTTGTCTAGCGTTAAAAACCTCTACGGAAGGAGATTCCACTACCTCCCTAGGTTACCCATTCCAGTGCTTCACCACCCTCCTAGTGAAAAAGTTTCTCCTAATATCCAACCTAGACCTCCCCCACTGCAACTTGAAACCATTACTCCTTGTTCTGTCATGATAGGATTATGGCATAATTATGATGCATTTTGTATTAGATGTGTCATGTAAGGTGTCATTGAAAAAGTTATGATTTGCTGAATAGGATTATCCTATTTGTGTGCATGTATCATTTTTGAATCTGAAGTTTCATAGATTCATAGATTCTAAGATAGATTCATAGATTCTCCACGTGGGCACCAATGATACTGCCAAGAATGACCTTGAGCGGATCACTGCGGACTACGTGGCTCTGGGAAGAAGGATAAAGGAGTTGGAGGCGCAAGTGGTGTTCTCGTCCATCCTCCCCGTGGAAGGAAAAGGCCTGGGTAGGGACCGTCGAATCGTGGAAGTCAACGAATGGCTACGCAGGTGGTGTCGGAGAGAAGGCTTTGGATTCTTTGACCATGGGATGGTGTTCCATGAAGGAGGAGTGCTGGGCAGAGACGGGCTCCATCTTACGAAGAGAGGGAAGAGCATCTTTGCCAGCAGGCTGGCTAACCTAGTGAGGAGGGCTTTAAACTAGGTTCACCGGGGGAAGGAGACCAAAGCCCTGAGGTAAGTGGGAAAGCGGGATACCGGGAGGAAGCACAGGCAGGAATGTCTGTGAGGGGAGGGCTCCTGCCTCATACTGGGAATGAGGGGCGATCAACAGGTTATCTCAAGTGCTTATATACAAATGCACAAAGCCTTGGAAACAAGCAGGGAGAACTGGAGGTCCTGGTGATGTCAAGGAACTATGACGTGATTGGAATAACAGAGACTTGGTGGGATAACTCACATGACTGGAGTACAGTCATGGATGGTTATAAACTGTTCAGGAAGGACAGGCAGGGCAGAAAAGGTGGGGGAGTAGCACTGTATGTAAGGGAGCAGTATGACTGCTCAGAGCTCCGGTACGAAACTGTGGAAAAACCTGAGTGTCTCTGGATTAAGTTTAGAAGTGTGTGCAACAAGAGTGATGTCGTGGTGGGAGTCTGCTATAGACCACCGGACCAGGGGGATGAGGTGGATGAGGCTTTCTTCCGGCAACTCACGGAAGCTACTAGATCGCATGCCCTGATTCTCATGGGTGACTTTAATTTTCCTGATATCTGCTGGGAGAGCAATACAGCGGTGCATAGACAATCCAGGAAGTTTTTGGAAAGCGTAGGGGACAATTTCCTGGTGCAAGTGCTAGGGGAGCCAACTAGATGGGGCGCTTTTCTTGACCTGCTGCTCACAAACCGGGTAGAATTAGTGGGGGAAGCAAAAGTGGATGGGAATCTGGGAGGCAGTGACCATGAGTTGGTTGAGTTCAGGATCCTGACGCAGGGAAGAAAGGTAAGCAGCAGGATACGGACCCTGGACTTCAGGAAAGCAGACTTCGACTCCCTCAGGGAACAGATGGCCAGGATCCCCTGGGGGACTAACATGAAGGGGAAGGGAGTCCAGGAGAGCTGGCTGTATTTCAAGGAATCCCTGTTGAGGTTACAGGGACAAACCATCCCGATGAGTCGAAAGAATAGTAAATATGGCAGGCGACCAGCTTGGCTTAATGGTGAAATCCTAGCGGATCTTAAACATAAAAAAGAAGCTTACAAGAAGTGGAAGGTTGGACATATGACCAGGGAAGAGTATAAAAATATTGCTCGGGCATGTAGGAAAGATATCAGGAGGGCCAAATCGCACCTGGAGCTGCAGCTAGCAAGAGATGTCAAGAGTAACAAGAAGGGTTTCTTCAGGTATGTTGGCAACAAGAAGAAAGCCAAGGAAAGTGTGGGCCCCTTACTGAATGAGGGAGGCAACCTAGTGACAGAGGATGTGGAAAAAGCTAATGTACTCAATGCTTTTTTTGCCTCTGTTTTCACTAACAAGGTCAGCTCCCAGACTGCTGTGCTGGGCATCACAAAATGGGGAAGAGATGGCCAGCCCTCTGTAGAGATAGAGGTGGTTAGGGACTATTTAGAAAAGCTGGACGTGCACAAGTCCATGGGGCCGGACGAATTGCATCCGAGAGTGCTGAAGGAATTGGCGGCTGTGATTGCAGAGCCCTTGGCCATTATCTTTGAAAACTCGTGGCGAACGGGGGAAGTCCCGGATGACTGGAAAAAGGCTAATGTAGTGCCCATCTTTAAAAAAGGGAAGAAGGAGGATCCTGGGAACTACAGGCCAGTCAGCCTCACCTCAGTCCCTGGAAAAATCATGGAACAGGTCCTCAAAGAATCAATCCTGAAGCACTTAGAGGAGAGGAAAGTGATCAGGAACAGTCAGCATGGATTCACCAAGGGAAGGTCATGCCTGACTAATCTAATCGCCTTTTATGATGAGATTACTGGTTCTGTGGATGAAGGGAAAGCAGTGGATGTATTGTTTCTTGACTTTAGCAAAGCTTTTGACACGGTCTCCCACAGCATTCTTGTCAGCAAGTTAAGGAAGTATGGGCTGGATGAATGCACTATAAGGTGGGTAGAAAGCTGGCTAGATTGTCGGGCTCAACGGGTAGTGATCAATGGCTCCATGTCTAGTTGGCAGCCGGTGTCAAGTGGAGTGCCCCAGGGGTCGGTCCTGGGGCCCGTTTTGTTCAATATCTTCATAAATGATCTGGAGGATGGTGTGGATTGCACTCTCAGCAAATTTGCGGATGATACTAAACTGGGAGGAGTGGTAGATACGCTGGAGGGGAGGGATAGGATACAGAAGGACCTAGACAAATTGGAGGATTGGGCCAAAAGAAATCTGATGAGGTTCAATAAGGATAAGTGCAGGGTCCTGCACTTAGGATGGAAGAATCCAATGCACCGCTACAGACTAGGGACCGAATGGCTAGGCAGCAGTTCTGCGGAAAAGGACCTAGGGGTGACAGTAGACGAGAAGCTGGATATGAGTCAGCAGTGTGCCCTTGTTGCCAAGAAGGCCAATGGCATTTTGGGATGTATAAGTAGGGGCATAGCGAGCAGATCGAGGGACGTGATCGTTCCCCTCTATTCGACACTGGTGAGGCCTCATCTGGAGTACTGTGTCCAGTTTTGGGCCCCACACTAGAAGAAGGATGTGGATAAATTGGAAAGAGTCCAGCGAAGGGCAACAAAAATGATTAGGGGTCTAGAGCACATGACTTATGAGGAGAGGCTGAGGGAGCTGGGATTGTTTAGTCTGCAGAAGAGAAGAATGAGGGGGGATTTGATAGCTGCTTTCAACTACCTGAAAGGGGGTTCCAAAGAGGATGGCTCTAGACTGTTCTCAATGGTAGCAGATGACAGAACAAGGATTAATGGTCTCAAGTTGCAATGGGGGAGGTTTAGATTGGATATTAGGAAAAACTTTTTCACTAGGAGGGTGGTGAAACACTGGAATGCGTTACCTAGGGAGGTGGTGGAATCTCCTTCCTTAGAGGTTTTTAAGGTCAGGCTTGACAAAGCCCTGGCTGGGATGATTTAACTGGGACTTGGTCCTGCTTTGAGCAGGGGGTTGGACTAGATGACCTTCTGGGGTCCCTTCCAACCCTGATATTCTATGATTCTATGATTCTATGATTCTAAGGTCAGAAGGGACCATTATGATCATCTAGTCTGACCTCCTGCACAACGCAGGCCACAGAATCTCACCCACCCACTCCTGCAATAAACCTCTCACCTATGTCTGAGCTATTGAGGTCCTCAAATCGTGGTTTAAAGACTTCAAGGAGCAGAGAATCCTCCAGCAAGTGACCCGTGCCCCATGCTACAGAGGAAGGCGAAAAACCTTTAGGGCCTCTTCCAATCTGCCCTGGAGGAAAATTCCTTCCGGACCCCAAATAAAGTTTTGAATATTGACTATGTACATTATGCTTATGCTCAAATAAATTGGTTAGTCTCTAAGGTGCCACAAGTACTCCTTTTCTTTTTGCGAATACAGACTAACACGGCTGCTACTCTGAAACCTGACTATGTACCTGTACTTCAAATGTGGTTACACCTTGGTGACACCCACTAGGCAAAAGGCTTCCAGTCTAGGCAGCTGGTTGGGAAGGGCCTATTCAGGGTAGTGGGCCATTAAGGAAAACAATAGGCCTTAGGAGAAGCTTATCTCCCACCTGGTGAGCCTTCCCGAGAACGCTCCAGCCAGCCTATGAATAATGGCTGCTAGGACTCAGCAAGGAATGCAAGGTTATGTGACCAGGCCTCATGACTCTGGACTCCATTTTGGGTACCTGTATTTTTCCACAAGCTGGACTGGTAACGGAGTTTGGAACAAAGGGTTCCTTCCATATGGTAAAGCTATACAGGGTGTGGTGTGAGACCATCAAGTGGCCTCACTCCCCCCACAAGAGAACTACTGGAAACACCTGAGGAACAAAGACTGAACTGGGGGAAGTGCTGGTCCTAGGGTAAAAGGATTTCTAGCCTATGAATGGAAACTTGCGGACTGCTTGGATCATCAGTCAGGGTGAGAGACTGTTAATTCAAATCCTATCCTTCTAGTATGTTAAGCTTAGTTTGTGTTTTTGTTTATTTGCTAGGTATTCTGCTTTGACCTGTTTGCTATTACCTTTGTAGTTAATAAACTTGTTTTAATCTAAACCTGTGTGCCTTTAAATTTGGGGAAAAATCTTAGCTCTGTGAGCCAAGGCTGTTGCATACCCTTCCCACATTGAGGGGAAGGTGAACTATATATTAACGAGCTTAATTTGTACAGATGCCTGTGCAGCGTAAGACGGTGTCATTCCGGATGTATACTCCAACAAGGGTGCAGGGTGGACGAGCTGGGAAATTGGCTGTTGTCTCCGGCCTGTCTTTGAGTAAGGCACTCGGGTAGCTCAGTTTGGGTGTGAGACACCACCTGCTGTCATGTTGGGTGACCACAGGGCCTAGAGAGGCTGTGAGTCACCAACAGAGCAGTGTAGGAAAGGCCTGCCCAGCTCAGAGGTTAAAGGGGTGCAGCGGTTCTCACAGCTCCCAAACTGTACCCCAAGGGTGACAACCCATCACAAGGACACCAAACAGTCATGAACTGCTAATGAAATTTTACTCATTACTGACCTTGGCTGGATTCAAACTGGCAACCCAAAGGTGAAAATCTGTTTGTCCTTCAACCAAACCCCTGCGTTATCCCACCCCGCCCTGCTCTTTTGATCACATGTCAGAAGAGGCTAAAGGTGGGGTTATGATTGGGATCTGAATGAAATAAAAGTGGCACTTTCGTACCCCTGGTATCTGTTCTCCACCGGCCAAGTTGTACAGTTGGAGTCACGTGTGCAAGACCTGAATTTTACTGTGTGTGTCCCTCTTAGGCTGATGGTGTTTTTCCCTGTATGTTTCCTGAGACACATGCTACGTTTAGTGTCCAACTCATAACAGCATCATTATGAGCAATGCTGGGCTAGCATAGCTGTAAAGACACAAGCAAACTTCTATTCTGCATCATGGGCAGAACTGACAATATGGGACCCCACCCTATAGGGTGCCAAGCAGAGCTGAATATTCACTGTCAAAACAGTTCTTTCCAACATAATGGAAAATTCACATTTTCATCTAAAATTTTCAGGGTTTCCCCCCCCGCCCTCGGGGAAATGTTTGTGAGACCAGCTCTGGCACCGAGTGACATCAATTCACACTCATTTCAACACTTTGCAAGATTGGGTCTTAAGTGTCAGACTCACTGCAAGGTCTGATGTATAAGGCAGGAGAAAGCCAAGCTGATTTTCAGGTAGCAGAAAGAGGCTGCTAGTTTACAAGTCAAAACAAGAAAAAACTTTACTGAACCAATTTATAATGGAAGATGCAGATGGAGAACATGGAGCATTCAGATGTCACTGAACAATCCTTCTACTCCAGAATTTCTTGCCATGGATTATCCAGCTTGCTACAGCCATCACAAGATTCCACAAGCAACCTTTCAGATCCCAACCTTTCAGCTCATGACTATAAAGGATGGATGCCGGGTGTCAACTGAACAGGAGTTCTACAGGCCTGAGAATACTACGGCACCTAGATGGGCACCTTCTCAACTGCCAGGGGGATGAAAAGGGGTTTTAGTGATACTAAGAATCAGGTCTTTGCCTAAAGGATACACCACTGGACTGGGCTCTATTGCTGGCTCAGTCACTGGCCTGGTGGTGACCTTGGGCAAGCACATCATCCCTCTGTATCTCAGTTTCCCCATGTGTAAAATGGATAATGGCGCTGACCTCCTTTGCAAAGTGCTTTCACATCTACTGCTGAAAAGCTCTAAATAAGAGCTGGGTATTATTACTGCTGCCTTTCCCACCACTGATTTCAGACAACAAGGTACTTTAAAGGTCTGATTTTTTTTTAAAGTGGGTGTGCATCTAATTTTCATGTGAAATTAATGTAAGAACAATGGCCATATTGGATCAGACCAAAAGTCCATCTAGCCCAGTATCCTGTCTTCCAACAGTGACCAATGCCAGGTGCCCCAGAGGGAATGAACAGATCAAGTGATCCATTCCCTGTCATACATTCCCAGCTTCTGGCAAACAGAGGCTAGGGACACCATCCCCGCCCATCCTGGCTAATAGCCATTGAGGGACCTATCCTCCATGAACTTACCTAATTCTTTTTTGAACCCTGTTGTAGTCTTGGCCTTCACAACATCCTCTGGCAAAGAGTTCCATAGGTTGACTGTGTGTTGTGAGAAGAAATATTTCCTTTTGCCTTTTGTTTGTTTTAAACCTGTTGCCTATTAATTTCATTTGGTGACCCCCTAATTCTTGTGTTATGAGGCATAAACAACACTTCCTTATTTACTTTCTTCACACCAGTCATGATTTCATGTCATATCCCCCCTTAGTCATCTCTTTTCCGAGCTGAAAAGCTCCAGTCTTAATCCCTCCTCATATGGAAGCTGTTCCATACCCCAATCACTTTTGTTGCCCTTTTCTGTACTTTCTCCAATTCCAATATTTCTTTTTTTGATATGGGACAAACATATCTGTACACAGTATTCAAGGTGTGGGGATACCATGGATTTATATAGTGGCAATATGATATTTTCTGTATTATTATCTATCCCTTTCCTAATGATTCCCAATGTTGTTAGCTTTTTGACTGCCGCTGCACATTGAGTGCAATTACCACAATTATGCCTGCAAACTATATAACAACATGCACAAATGAACATAATTAGGAGTTTGCCTGAACAGTTACCAAAGTTGTGCCCAAAACTGCAGTGATTGCTCACGCAAGTTAGGCACTCAGTTGTGTGACCATGGCATGAAATTCATCCCCACGCACAGAACCAGCACAAAAGATACTTATGTCCTGATTATATCTTGAGGGTTTTGTGATGCAAAAGCACTCTGATGAATTCCACTCATTGTGCATAAAAAATTGTGGACAGGGCTTTCTAAAACACTCAGAGTTGGTCTAATGAGTCCCACTGAAGTCAATACTAAAAATCTCACTGACTTCAATAGGAGAAGAGTTAGGGTAACCATGAGAGTGCTTTTGAAAATTCCATCTTAAAATAATAAAAATAAGTCCTTAACTTTGTATCTCCAGATCTGCAATGCACTCTAATACAATCAGCTCCTCTGCAGACGGGATTAGCAGTATGATAGCCTGTGGATCCAATCAGAAAGGTCTATCAGCAAGACTTTCTAATGTTGATACAGCAATTAAAATCTGCATAATTCTTCTTAGTTAATGGATAACAAGCAGTCATTGCTGGTGAAACTTGCATCCTTCAGACCTCTATGAACCATTCACTGCAGTTATTTTTATTATTCATCATTTTAGTTATTGATTTGGGGGGAGGGGGAAGATACCTGCATTTAAGCACCATAAAAGCAGGGAAGGAAAACAAATTGCCTCATTCCAAGATTAATACACTAGTTGTAATAAAAGCATGATGGTCATATTGCACAGGATTTAGCTGATGTAGTCCTAATAAATTCAGTGCAAAATGGCTGGGTTTCTTAAAAACCTGGTTAAATCATTTAGAAGTAAGTTCTGGCAAAGGAAGGAAAGTTCTCTCTGTGCTCGATTTATGTGCTAGGACTGTGTTAATAAACCATTTCGCAAAAATTTATCTGGGATCTTTTCTTCCAGCGAGACGTGGTACTCCTTTAGGGACGATTAACAGCATGCCTCACTAGACAAGTGTGGATCAGAGGTTGGGGTAAGAGAATATAAACTGGGACTCCTGAGTACTGCTTAGTGACTTTAGACAAGCCCCTTGACTTTGGAGTGGGTCGGTTTACACATTTGTAAAATGGGGATAACCCTTGCTCGCTGCAGTTTTGCGACTCTTCATCTACAAATACCTGTAAAGCGCTAGGAATGCCCAAAGGAAACGTACATTCTTATCAACTGCTGGAAGTAGCCCACCTTGATTATCACTACAAAAGGCTTTTTTCCCCTCTCCCGCTGGTAATAGCTCACCGTAACTGATCACTCGCGTTACAGTGTGTATGCTAACACCCATTGTTTCATGTTCTCTGTGTATATAAAATCTTCCTACTGTATTTTCCACTGCATACATCTGATGAAGTGGGCTGTAGCCCACAAAAGCTTATGCTCAAATAAATTTGTTAGTCTCTCAGGTGCCACCAGTACTCCTGTTCTTTTTGCATCAATACAGAGGGTTATGACTGATAAGAATTTGGCTGAATGGGGGCCTAAAGAAAGAAGTTAAGTGTATGCTTAACTGTAGGCATGTATAATTCCATTCCTCTTCAGCCATATATTTAACTATAAGCAAATGCTTGGCTGCATTGGGGCCTCCTTGCAAACCTGGTAAAGAACTATTTCAGCACCAAGGGGAGCTCCTGTGCTAAAGTCGGTTATACCAGGATGATGCACCCAAATGTAGTGGCATGGTAAATCAGAACTATTATATCTGTCTGGCCGCATAGCAATAAGGGAGACAGGGAGCACTGGCCTCACCTTGGTTTTCACCTGGTTCACACCTTGAGGTGGCTCAGTGAGGAGCTGCCACATGGATATTAATGAAGAGAGCTAGTCTCCAGTTTCACTCTTTAAATCCCACGCCAGCCTGGCAGGGAGCCATGCTGTTCTTCCCGCTGCAATGCCCACAGCAACCGCCCAGCTTGCATCACCAGAGACCCCCTAGGACTCCTGAACGGCCTGCCAGGGACACGGCAGAGCTCTTCAGTCAGCTTCAGCCCACACCCTGATGGAATCAACAGGAGGCGCTAGTGTAGCAAAGCAAAGCCTCCCCAGTGGATACAAGCATAACCCGTGACCTTCCTGACCCCTTACACTGCATAGTAAAGACCCAGTCCTGGGAAGGGCTGGGCAACACCGGACCTTGGAACCCTTGGTAGTTGAAGGCCCTAGCCCCCATAGGCTACATGTAAGCCTTAGACTTTAACTCCCTTGGATGGCCATGCATTGTGCTAACATGGGTCCAGACAAGCACAACTGTGATCTACAGAGCCTGGTGCCCCACCCCAGGCAGGAAGAAGCCACAGGTCTGGGTGAGGTGGGTATTAAAGTGTCCAGGTGTCTTTATTAAATAACAAAATGCTGAGCAGAGTGGAACAAGCAAGCCCCAAACCCATGCACGGGGACCCCTGATCGGCAGTGCTACAACACCTATTTACTCACCACAAAGTTCAGGTGGGGCCTCGGCTGATCACCACCACCCTGGAGACTAGTTACTTCTTATTGATAGTATTATTGTGGCCCCTAGAGGTTCCAGATGGATTACGGCCCCATTGCGCTCGGTGCTGTACAGCCAGAGACAGCCCCTGCACTGAGGAGTCTGCCATCTAAAAAAGCCCAAGAAAAGGGCAGGAGAAAATTGGTACTGTAACCCCCTTGCCCCTTTAATAGAGGGGGAAGTGAGGCCCAGAGAGTCTAAGGGCCAGATCTTTAAGTATTTAGGCTCCTTAGTCTGCACAGAGGAGCCTAGCTGGATTTACCTGGGCACCTAACATCTCTTGAGATCAGTGGGAGTTAGGTGCTTGGGTACCCAATGGGATTCTCATATCAGCATCTTTAGGTGCTTAAATGCCTTTACAGATCTGTCCCGCAGTGATTTGCCCAAGGGAACCTGTGGCAATGCGAGGACTTGAACCCAGCTCAGGGCCTTAGCCACACGATCGTCCTGCCTCAGCAGTGCCATCATCCCTGCTCTGGAGCCACCAAACCCAAGGGAAAGCACTGGGGAATCCTGGGAGTACTGGCAGCCGAACATCTCCCATTGTTCCCTCTTGGAAAGGAGCTGACCTAGGATACTAACATGGCCCCATTACCATAGTATCTGAGCACCTCAAAACCATCCATGTATTTATTTCCGCAAGGCCCCCATGAGGTAAGCATTCGTCCCATTTGGGGAAGTGAGGCACAGTGAAACTAAGTGACTTGCCAAAAGTCACATAGGGAGTCGATGGCAGAGCAGTGAATTGAAGCCAGGTCTTCAGCATCCAAGGTTAGTACCCTAACCACTAGACAAGCCTTCCTCTCTGGCAGGAAAGACTGTGGCATATAAGCCATTGCCAAAATGAGGGGTGATGAGGCAAAGTTCTACCGCTCAGGAGTGGGAGCTCCCGCAGATAGCGCGAGAGAGTCAGGTCAGTCACCACAAAGCTTCCAGCCCGCTGTCTCTCCCAAAGTATTTCCCAAAACCTTCGCAGAGATGCCAACCCTTTGCAAAGAAAGCCCTGCAGCCCTCCAAACAAAGCGGTGTTTAACAAAGACAGGTGTAAGCACTTAAGAACCCTGGCAATTCCCCTGACGGAGGCAGATTGTCTGATCCAATTCACTATCGAGCAAGCCGGGGGACTCCTCAGGTCGCTTTTTATCTCATGCTGAGTTGATGCCTCTTAGCTTCAGCTTCCCACTCGCTGCTTTCAGCGGTCCCCACACTGTTACATCAAGGAGCTTCTGTTTTCATCCATACCAAAACTCATTGCCTCATTTCAAAAGGAAAATAAAAAGCACAGTTCCTGCTGAGGAAAAATTCTTTGCAATGGTGATCCAAGGGCTTCAGGAAGGGGCCTGTCATCTCAATTTATAAGCCAGCTTTGGAAATCAAATCAGCCCTAATTTGGAAGTGCCCAGGCTCGAAATAGCAGTAAGTAGCTAGTTCATACACACAGTCTCTCCTGCTCAGATCAACAAGATGCTTTGCTCCTAACATGCTTTGTGCTCTTCCAAACAGCCTACATTTATACAATAGTAATAAACTGTCAGATTCATGTTTTGTACTGGTCATAAATTAATCCTTTTTAATCGGCCTGCTTTCCAGGCCAACAATTGCAACGTAGGAACAATGGCTCCCAGTAGGTGTTTTACACCACTCTGTTGTAGAATACTGAAGAGTTACAGTCTGATAAAACACGCCACCCCCTTCCCCCTGCACACCCTCTGCCCATCTAGCGATAAAAATTCCATTCTCCACATGGGCATGAAGTAATTTGTCACGTCTGGTGTCAACTTCAAAATGTATTTCCAGCTCTCCTGCCATTTACTTCAACAGCTCTTCATTCTTCCACTGAAATAACTTAACATAAGAAATGGCTGCTCACCCAATGTAAAACTTGCAGGGACTCCAGTCTCTGCAAGATTTATTTTTTTAAACAAAATAATAATAATGGATCTGGAGGGGTTTATGGCTCAGACAGTCAATCCATCTCAAGTCTCTGGTGGGATGCTAATCCACTTGAGCAGTTTCTGACGCAGTCAGAATCTCTCTGCGAGATGGATAACTCCAGCACCGTAGCCCCCTTGTTCCCCCTCAGCTCTATCCATTATCATTACTCTAATCACTGTAGTTTCTCTGTAAACAACCTCAGATTCTTCTCTCTCTCAAATCATCCTTCCACCCCGGACAACTCCATTGGATTCTGGGGAGTTACTCCCGATCGACATCGGTAAAAGCGAGATCAGCATTGGGCTCCAAAGCTTCATCATCTTTCCACCTTAAGTCTCAGGCTTTAGAGGCAGCAGTAGCCTTGCATTTAAATCCCTTTACAGGATGAGACATCAGGAGAAATTAAGACTAATGACAGGATTTCTAGCCCAGAAGGAAAAAATTCAGATTAGAGACAGCTGCAGCGTGCAATTCTTGTTCTTAAAGGACAGGTGTCCACATCAAGACTCACTCCCACTAATGGTTCAGTGCTTTGGAGTCATTTGGGGCGGGGGGGGGGAGGGAGGGAGAGATGTTCTTAGGTATGTTTACAAAGTACCTGCCTATTCAGGGACGGTTATGGCCCCAGTCTCATGCCATAAAGAATTTGTCCTGACAACACCCCTGTGTGAGGTACTTAAGGATTATCTTCCCCATTTTATATATGGGTAAACTGAGCCATGGAGAGATTGAGGGACAGATTTGCAAAATTGCTCCAAACCCAACACTCCCAGGCTTTCAGAAGAGCAATGGGAATTGTTGGGGACTGGCCACTTCTTTTAGACACCAGAATGGGAGCTGAACTGGCTCCAACGCTGGCTGCTGAGTGCTTGAAAGAGCACAGCCCCACATAACTTGGCCAAGGTCACAAACCAAGTCTCTGGCAAAGCCAGGAATTGAACGTGCATCTCCCGAGTCCCAGTCACAAAGGCATCATTCCTCTGACCACTGGCCAGCCAATCCGACCACTGCAGGGACCACGCTTATGTCTCTTATAAAAATCAGAGATTTGGCTTATGTATGTTTGCCTGTGCTGGAGGCACTGAACACGTGAGGTTCCGAAATATCACTGTTAGAATGGTTACGAAGAGGACGCTGTCACATGAGACCTCCTTGTCTTCTTGGCTGCATCACAGTAAATCAGCAGAAGAGGTGTCCATAAAAACATTCACTGAATAATTCAACTGATACATTTCATAGTCAGTTTTTAGATAAGTGATTCAACATTTTTTGATGTTATTTGACCAGCACAGTAACCCCCACTAACATTATTTCAGGTTTATAGTGGTGTAACCAAGACCAGAATCTGGCACTAAACACGACTAGAATCAATGAAGTTAACTCTGGTTTGCTCTATTGTAAGTCAATCTGTCTGTCCTTATAGACAGGATTCAGGCATCTACCTCTGAAAAGCAGCCAGTTCTGGGATAGAACTCAATCACCATTTTGTGCCAATAAAAAACACATTTCAGGCCTGACTGTCCTCACCCTTACAATGATATAGCACCCTCTGCTGCAGTACAGTTACACCTCATTTATACAGTGTAAACCAGGAGCAGAACCAGGACTACAGCTGGGCAAAATATTTCATGAAAAAAAATCATTGTTTCATTGGAAAAAAGACAGATTTGCGGTCGCCCAAAACAATTTGAGAATTCACATCAATTTTGGCCAGTTTTTTTAATTGAATAATAAATATTTCAGAAGTGTTGAAGTGGTTCATTCTGGCATTTCCAAGCCAAAGCTTTGACTTTTCATTTCAGAAAGGTGTTTTGTTTCAGAATTTCCACTAGTGTTTTTTTTTTTTTTTTTTTTTTTTTTTAAGTAAAAACCTTGAGAACAAAACCATCCAAACCAAAGTATTTTTGACATCTTCATTTTTCTGGAAAAATGTAAAACAGGTTTTGTTTTGGGTCAATCCAAACCAGTTTTGGGGGGGGTTCTCCCAATTGTTCAGTCTGTTGGCTGAGTGGAAAAATTGGCTATTCACACTGTTTTAATCAGAACTTTTCACCTCATGTCCTAATAGACATACTCCATAAGCACGTCAAGCAGCGTCAACCGCATGATGTACCCTTCGATACAGCTGCAGGAAGGTATTTTTATACTTAAGCTATGGTCCTGACTCTGTTCTCACGTACACTAGTGTAAATCAGCCGTGACCTGCTGAAGTCACTGGGCTTACATGGATGTAGAACTAGCGTGAAATTAGCATCAGGACCAATGGGCTTGTCATGGCACTCCCAGGTTTACCTCTGTGGGGTTACTCTGGATTTACACCAATGTAAATGTGAGAAGTATCAAGTCCATGTTCTAAAAATCCCTTGGGATCTATCCGAATAAAAGGTGCTTTCTGTGTGGAAGTTGTCGTAGCATTATAAATGGCAAATCTTATCAGGATGTTTTGCTAGTTTGTGGGGTTGCATCTCTGTCTGGTGCTATCAGGGCTGGTCAAAAGTTCTCTCCTGAATGTGTTTGATGGAAAGGTGGATTTTTTTATTAGACAAAAATTTAATGAAGGGTCTATTTTCTATGGAAAATTTTTATTTTTTTGTCAAACGTCCCCTTTCCCCCACAAAAACCCCTGAACTGTTTTCAGCCGAATACCAAGACCTTTGAGTAAAAGTGGATTTTTTTTTTTTTAAATATGAAGAATCAAAATTTTGCCAAGAAGAGGGAAGAAAACCCCCAAATATTTTCCAACCAGGGTTAGTGATTACCTGGGAGACTTTGCACCTATGTTCAAAAAGAACTAAATGCAAATTTTAATAAGGCTTCTCCCAGCTGCTAATTCCTCAGCAAAGACACATATCTAGAAACACACACACACACACACACACACACAGGCCTACACAATCACAATCTACACCTACGCAAATAGAAATATATGTGCATCTGTAATCCACTGTCGAGTGGACAGATCCCCCTGTGCCCATTTGCACAGAACATGAATCTTTTACAGTCCCAGCTACAGAAATCTGGCACTTGAGTTCCAGCTGCAGCTTCTCACGCTTTTAGCTCTAGAGGTCCCCAGGTCAAACCCGGGTTTGCCAGCCTGGGTGGCAGCCATCACACCTACAAACAAACTTGCACCCATGTGTGTTTCTTACCTTTTATTTTCCCCTCAGCTACACAGGTCTCCTGCGAGTTGCAGTGACTGGTCAGAGCGAGAACAACAGAGCTTGTTTCTCAGTAAGGGCCAATGCTACCAGGCAAGGAGCTACTTCACTTCACACCCCTAACATGAGTAGCATTAACACTTTCTGGCAAGAGGAAGAGAATCTTCGGCATGCCTGGTCCAGATGGAGTTAACAGAGGCAGGTCTGTGGAACTTTTTTATTCTTAATGCTGTAAGAGAGATTGAAGTTTGGGACACTAGATCCCCTTCTCCCACCCTGCCCTGTTCCACGCCCCTCCCTGGCCTTTTCCAACTCGCTTCACAAGAGAAGCCGTGACCTCAAGTACAGCATATGTTGAGAGTGAAAAACGCATCAATTTCTTATCTCAGTGTGATATCTGGATTGCTGCAGGTGCACTGCAGTTCAGATCCTCAGCGAATGCAAATCAGCCTGGCTCCATTCCTGGAGCCTGGCTGATTTACACCAGCTAGGGATCTGGCTCTCTGACTTCAGGGAGTTTAAATCCACACCTTATATTTTGCATCAATACAGAGTTTTGCATTGATAAAGTTAATGGTAAAGGGCACGGCGGGTCCCCACCCACACCTTGTAACCTGAAATTCTGCTGCTCAAAATCTCACTGGGTTTAGTTTTCCTTCCCATGTCACCCTGTGCTTCACAGTCACGCTTCTGGCTTCACTGTCAGTTTCTATTCAGTTCTCATAGGCTCTTTAGGCCTGACAACCATATTAAGAGACCGTTTTTCAGCCATGCAAAATTATCATGTTACTGAGCAATGAACCAGATCTCACTCTCACAGCCATTTAACTCTGGAGTAACTCAGTTCGTGTCAATGGAGTTATGCCAGGTTTACACCGGTGCAGCTCAGACCAGACTCTGGCCCTAGGACTCTGCCTAGCATAGAAACGGCAGTGGGTCAGATCCCCTGGCCTACTCTATGGCCCAAAGGGAAAGGAAAGCTGAGCATCTTCCCGGCTGCAGCTTCTCAGTGGGTGCAGAGCCTCATGCCTTCCACATGCCACCCGCTGCAGGGCATGGCTTAGGGGTCACATCAGGGTGATCTGGGGAAGAAATATGGACAAAACACACTGTGCTCCAGAAATCCCCAAGAGGTGAATGCTCCCAAGGGGGGAATAACCAACTAGCATAAACTGGAGTCACCCCCAGGTCGAGGCACTGCCTACTCTCACACTAGTTTCTCAGAGGCTGCTTAGCATAAGAAAGATTAGTAACACAAAGATCTCTTTTGTATAGTGCTCCTAGGGGAGACAGCACTTAATGCTTACATGTCACTACTGCAATTCATGTAAAACAAAGGACCACAGAGAATACTGCGATGGCCTTGCCTGTCACTCTGCCATGTGATCAGCAGCCCTTGTGTCGCTCAGCTGTCATTTAGAAGAAGCCTTGACACAGAGCAAATAACGTGGGGTTAGTAAATTTAATCCTTTTTGTTGGGCCTGCAGCCTGACCCCCAAAGCCTCCCTCACTACTCTGGTTTCTAAGCCTTAGTGCAACAGGCTGCATGACTGGAAGTCTCTAGGTGAGGACTTCATTGTGTGGACAAATCCGACCCTCAATCACAGACCAAAGCAGCGTCTGAGCCCAGCACAGACCTCTGCTAACTCCACTAGTCAGGAGCAGCAGCTCTGTGGATCACAGTAGGTTACACTACCTTGCACAGACTAATCCTCCCTTGTGACCTAAGCAGAATCTAAACGGGACTGTATGGGACCCATGACACTGAGCACCACGCAGGAATGCACACCTCTGTCAGCATTACCTTGTCACTGAGGGAAGGACCTCTCCTTGTTTCCTTCTGTTCCTCATGAATCCCGTTGGACACATCTGCCCTTGCTGGAAGTTCTTGCTTTGAGTGAGAGTCTCCGCAGCTCATTTAAGAGCATGCTCTTCTGAGGTGGGGATCTGGGAACCTCAGGAGAGATTTATTCTGAAGAAACCACTTTAAAAAAAAAAATCCCATGGAAAGTCCTTTCATTTCCCTGAGCAGCAAAAATCCCTTTTGGTTTTCCCCACTCTGTGGGAGGTGGCTGTCCCTGGAGATGTCTCATCAGAGACCACAGGGCCTGAAGGGGGATTTGGCCATCCTCTGAGGGATACCGTTGCCTTTTTGATCTGTAACGTTTTCTGACCTTTACTTTCAGTCCGATGCCCCGCTCAGAAAGCACAGCTGGGGACTAAGACAAGCAGGGTTCCACATTATATCACATAGCACATTCTACTCGGGGTTACTCAGGAAACCCACCGGGGCAGGCTGCCGCAAGATTAGCACAGCATAAGCACTTATGCTGCTCTATGCGCCACTCAGGCTGCCTATCTGTGCCTAGCTGCCACCACAGTGGTGGGTTTTAGTCTGCTGGTGAGGTCAAGCTATCCTGAGCCCTGAATAAATGAGGATATGACATGATCAGGATCTCTCTCTCTGCATATTCACCCTCTCAATAACTAAGCTCACTCAAGGCACCTTTGCTAATCACTCACACTCTGCACTACTGTCCCGAGGCTCTGTGTTCTGCTCTCAGCTGCGGAGCTCCACCGTTCTTCTCATGCACAGAAACCCCCAGCAGACCAGGGGTCCAGTCAGGCTTCCTGCAGGCGCCTGTCTGCAGCATGCTAGAACAATGCCTGAGATAACTGGCCTCTGATAAACTCGTCAGGCCTGCTCTGCAGCCTGGCTCATCTGCTGTGCAAGGCAGGGGAGAATTAAGTCTTTTGCCCTGCTATGGCAACCTGCATCTAGGACTCCCTTGTTCCTCTCCAAAGTGGGTAAGGGGTGCAGAGCTGTGGGGCCCTGCATGCTGCAGGGAACATGCTGTACAGCATGGTTCTCAGCCAGGGGTTTGGGGCCCACTCACAGGTTTCAGGACGTCCACCAAGCAGGGTCAGCATTAGACTTGCTGGGCCCTGGGCAGAAAGCCAAAGCCTCGCTGGCCGGGGCCGGGGCCGGAGCCGGGGCTGGGGCTGGGGCCTGAGGGTCTCCTGTGGAGTGGGACCCTGGCAACTGCCCTGCTTGCTACCCCCTAAGCCTGGCCCTGGCTTTTATATGCAGAAAAACAGCTTTTGTGGCACAGGTGGGCTGTGGAATTTTTATAGCATGGGGGCGGGACTCAGAAAGAGAAGGTTGAGAACCCCCACGCTTGCTAGGGAAAGCTGTGACCCTGCTCTAGGACCTGCTTTATTAAAGGCCTGACCCCCTAGGCTTGAGAGCCCAAGCAGGAACAGCCCCACTGCCGCAGCTCTCTGGAGCCCTGCTAGCACAGGTGTATCCATCCCAGATTGGGAGACTTACTCCCAGCCACACACACCCAGACACACCCAGACAGGGAGCCTGTGGGAGAGGGAGGCACTGAACCCAGAGGAAGGATGGGGTAGTGGTTAGAGTGCTAAACTCAGGAGACCTTGGTTTAATTCTCTGCTCTGCTACAGACTTTCTGTGTGACCTTGGGCAAGTCACCTAGGCCCAGATCCTCAAAGATACTTAGGTTCCTAAATACCAGGTCCAAAAGAAATGAGAGTTAAGCACCTGAATACTTTCAAGGATCTGGACCTTAGTCTCTCTGTGCCACAGTAATGGGGGCGATATAAGTACCTAAGGCTATGTAAGAACCTAAATGCACATCAAGTTGTTCCTGATTAACTCCATGTGTGGATCTCTTATGCCAGAAAAAGTGGAAAGGATTAAGCTAAACAGGAACAAGGCATTCTTATTCTGGAGTAAGAGTGTCCACACATGGAGTAAATCAGGAATAACTCCAGGCCCTAAGACAGGTAGATCTCCTGAGTCACAGCCTAGTATCTTTAACCACATGACCAAGTTAGAGGCAAACGCTGTCAGGTAGAGATGGTCTATTTGTGTATTTTCTCAGTCTTTGAGCACTTAACAAGTGATACCTAAAAATGATAACTGCTAATGAAGCTTGGTTGTTTAATACTAGAGTTGGGGTCACACTGTAAAGCTTGGACCTCACCTGGATCCAAATCTGAATTTCCCAAAGCTCAGAGGTGTTTGGATCTGATGCTCTGATTCAAACCGATCACAGAGACCAGATCTGCTTCCAGTTATGAGCTTTCCTAAAGCTGGGGGATGTCCAGATCGGGAAATCCCATTCACTCATCTTCATGTCAGTTAGGTTTCACTGTAATTAACTGGGTCAGCCACGATGGGTATGGGGTTAGGTAATTTTAGCGGGATGCTTTCGTAACACTGCATTTCTAACATCTCATTCCTGCCTTGCTGATCCAGGATGCAAGTTCTCATGAGCACCAGCCTCCTCCGTGATGGTATAAAATCAGAAAGAGAGCAATCTCATGTTTAGAATAAGGGACTGTGAGCTAGGGAACACCTGGGTTCTATTACTGACTCTCTATGGGACATCACTTCACCATCTCTGTGCCGCAGTTTCCCCATCTGTAAAACAAGAGCGATGATACAGACCCTGCCAGCAGGGCGCACTGAGGCAAGGCATAATTCACTAATGCACTTCAGGCTGTAAATTGAAACCATTGGAATGGGTTTCTGGCTTGCATGTGGGCTTGGTTTGACAGAGATGGGGTCGGGGAATGGGAATTGAAACAAGAGGTGCTTGTGGGGTGTGTGGCCAGATACTGCTCTAGCTACTTTAGTGTTTGTGGGATTTTTACACCACGTGGGCTTGTGTCTTTCCTTTGGCTGCCCCAGATGTAGCACTGTTGATTATTATTTGCTAGTAAAAGCCACCCCAAGTCCCCAGGATGTGTTAGTGGCTGCATGAGCAGAGACCGTGTTTTGAATTGGAGCAGTATTTTCTGTGCTGCTGCTTCCCTTTCACTAGATGGCACTGAGAAAAGCCTCTCCCTGCTGCTTTGGGCCTTTCCCTTTCCCCTTTCGCTGGCATCTCCTTGGCAGAGGCAGATCCGGCAGCTCTCAGGCAACAGCCGTGAGCCACCAGCCCCAGGTCCATTTCCTGGCAGGAGAGGGGCCAGCAGCAGGCAGGGGAGCAGCTGCTGAGCCAGCCACAGATGCCAAGCAGAGCTGGGAGAGAGCAAAGGAGCCAAGCACCAGCAATGCCTGGCAATGCAGCACTCAGACAAACCCGTGACGTATTCCAGCGAGCACCCAGTTAAGGCCCTGTGGGTGGCAGCAGGATTTGAAAGCCCACTGGCTTGGCAGGGGGGTTATAGGGAAAGTTGGGGTGCAGATGGGGGGGGGGCGCTAGGGTCGCTCTGCCCCTGTGATCTGAAAAGCAGGAAGCTTTTCACCCAGTCATAGTTTTTAAATCAACACTTTGTTGCCCCAAGAGCTGGTGGTTTTAAAGGGGGCTGGTTGGCCTGGCTGGTTTGTTCTTACCTGGGGCTGTGACAAAGGGAGAGGCAAAGGTGCCTTTGCAAAGAGCCTCCCCGCTTGCAATCAGTGGCTCTGCGGGGCTGTCTGAGTGCTAGGGTTTGGCAGTCAGCGGAGAGTGGTTTGAATTTGCCTTTCCTGTGTCCCAGCTGGTTGGATGTGATGTTTACAAGGGGCTGATCAACCTGGGCTGGGGAAATCTGCTTTCAGACTTGCAAGCCCAGCACCAAGCTGCCCGGTTCTTTCGATGGAAAACCAGAGGATGCTAAAGACACAGGAGCCCTGCGCTAGCCTCGGCAGCGGACTGAGCGAGCTGGTAGGGAACAGGAAGCTGATGGTTTTGGGAGCCCTGTTAGCCTGGTTATTAGTCGTCCACTTGCTGGTTAACATCTGGCTGCTTTGCCTCCTCTCCGGCTTGCTGGCGGTGTTGGGGGGATGGCTGGGTTCCCAGGCCATCATCAGCACCCGCACCCGGCTCCACTTGGAAAGGTTCGTCCTGCTGGAGAGCTGCCCACAGAGCCCCGAGGCGGAGAGGCAGCTGGACGAGGAGATTGACCGTATGATCCAGAAGATCATCCGGGACTTTGTGTCCTCGTGGTACCGGACAGTTAGCAGCGAGCAGGGCTTCGAGGACGAGGTGAGGAAGGCCATGACAGGCCTGGCCCTAGAGCTCAAAAGGAGGATGGCACTGGTGGACAAGCAAGCCTTGACCCATAAGATTCTCTTGCTTTGTGGTTGCCACTTGCAAAGCTACATGAAAGCAAGGGAGAGCACGGAGGCTGCAAGGAGCCCGGCGGGACCGGCTCAGCTGGCACACCAGCTCTGGCGAGCGTACGGTGAGCTTTCTGCCCCGCACCCAGCCGTCCAGAGCCCAGCCATGGAACTGAACTACGCCCGGAGCATTGTGGACGTGTTGCTCCGGGTGCTGGTGCCCAAGCCTCACCTGGAAACTAGGACTGGGCGCTTCGTGGTGGTGGAGCTGGTCACCTGCAATGTTCTTCTGCCTATGATCAAGAAGATGTCTGATCCTGACTGGATCAACCTGTTACTAATTGGGATTTTCTCCAAGATGGGCAGCAAAGGGGTGAGAAGGGGAAAGGGGGAGGAGCCTCTTTTGGCCGCCTCCCCCTGCCAGCCCGCAGTGCCGAATTCTTTGCCACTGAAAGTTGTGGCACCATCTCCAAGGCCTTCGGAGCTCCCCAGTTACGATGTGGTGGACAGTCTGGAGTGCAACCCTCAAGAGGGGGAAGAGGGGAAGGACCTGTCGAGCGGGGAGCCTGGTGCTGATGTTGATGGTAGGAAAGCAGGGAGCACACCCGTGCGCTACCCCCAGCCAGACACTCTGGGCTCCCTCTTCCTGTGTGAGGACTCAGAGCTGGAATCCCCTATGTCTGACCTCGGCAAGGACTCGGATTCTGTGGTGCTCTTGTCCACAGAGGAATTCCTCACTGACACGTTCCAGGATTCCTTTGCGGGGCTGGAGGGGCCGGACGGCCTGGACCAAGAGGACGGTGTGGGTGCCAAGGATGGGTACCTGGAGGAGAGCACTGCCTCTAGCTCTGAAACGAGCGTCCTCCCCTCTGCGCTGGGCCAGTGCCCCGACATACAGATCGACCCCGCAGTGGAGAAGGAGGAAAGCTTGGCATCTGTCACCGTCCTGCTGGCCGATCCAGAGAAGCCTTTCTCGAGGCGACCGTCCTTTCTGGAGAACCCAGCAAAGAGTCCCCTGGACCCCAGTCAGCCGCCTCTCCCACTCTACTCCTCCCATACCTTCAGCTTTGAGCCGCTCAGTAGCCCTGACAGCCCAGTCGTCATCCAGAACCTGCGGATAACTGGAACCATCACTGCCCGGGAGCACAGCGGGACCGGGTTCCATCCCTACACACTCTACACGGTCAAGGTGATACAGTCACTCCTCTGTTCTTGTTGTGGGGTGGGCATGCAGGAAAGCTAATGCTCCGGAAGAGAGGATCCACAAGCTGTTTTAGGCAAAGCTCATTGCCCCCTCCTCTGGGAGCTTTGCCCACAGCAGGGCAGGTTGATTTAAATCTGTGATTTCAATGACCAAGTGGAAAGCCTTGATTTGAAATCCTCAATTTCAGTCAACTTTTCCATTTGTGCTTCAGTTCTTTTCTAAAGAAAGATGTATTCTCCTTGGCTGATATAATCATAAAAACATGTTGATTTACAACTAAATAGAGCCTTTACATGAGATTTGGTACCTAGGAAGGTACACTGTAACTAGCTATATTTATTTAAGCAACTATATAGCTTAATATTTTCAGTCTTTTATTAATTGTACATTTTTTTTTAGTATGGAAGAAAATGGTGAATAATATATTGCTTATTTACCACTATTGTGCCATATTTGTCAAGCTTGACCTCACAAAGTAGATGTTTTCCCCCAATTCTTTCTTCTTATAGAAAAGAAGCCTTTAATTCAAAGGTTTTGATAGAGGTTCATGGATTCAGCATATTCATTATTTGTTCAAATGTTTTAAGAGATTATAATAAGTCTAGGCCTTAACATATTTTGTATTAAATTCAGATTTCATTTGAATAGGTTTATTTTTAAAAAGAAAAAGGTATTCTAATTTTAAATAACAAAATCAAATCCCATTTAAATTATTAAAAAGACAAAAAAAATCCTCCATTTTTATCCACTCTGGTGAGAGATTGAGAGTGGGGATTCCTGGGTCCCATCCCCTGGCCCACGGAAGGATCTTTGTCCCTGAGGTGTGTCTGGTCTCCACAAGTTAATGACTGACTAATGGTCTGCCCTCTTCCTCCCCAGTATGAGACAGCGCTGGAGAGTGAGAACGCCAACAGCCTCCAGCAGGTGGCGTACCACACGGTCAACCGGCGCTACCGCGAGTTCCTGAACCTGCAGACCAGGCTGGAGGAGAAACCTGAGCTGCGGAAATTCGTTAAAAGTCAGCACTCAAGCTGGCTCCCTGTAAAAGCCCTAGCAGCCTTCCCCACCTCCCTGCCCCTCCTTGCCACCCCTGCATGGCGCTGCTTGGCTAAATATAATGGGTGCCCCTGGTGAGCGTCCATAGGCCAGCACACAGTGGGTTAGCAGGAGGCTAGGATGACCTCAGTATTCCCCCTGCCTCTCTCTGAACTTCATCTGAGTTCCCAAGTGCCCCCTTCTGGCCACAATGGGATATATCCTGCCCCCCCTTCCCCCAATGCAATCAGCCATTCTCCCTGCTGTAGCCTCTGCAGCGCTGCCCCGTCCATCCCCTTCCTGCTGTGCACCGTGACACACAGTGGTGGAGAGGGGTGTGGTCCAGCCAGCAACCCTGGGCTAGCTCCCCCAGGACATGAGGGGGCTCTCAGAGTGCTGGGTGGGAGCTGGTCACCCCATCCTGATTGCTGATGGGTGGGTGCTTCAAGGAGCATCACTATAGGTTCCAGGGGCAAGCCCTACTCATGTAGGCCAGGCCAGATGGTGACTGGTTTCAAGTCTGAGGTACTCTTTAAATGTCTGTCAATACAAGATGTGAAGATAGGTGCTGAGCACGTACAGCTCCCGGGAAGTTCAGGGAGAGCTGGGGTCGCTCCACACTCTGATGGTCAGGCCACTGGTCTATGGCAGAGGTGACCAACATGCAGGGCAAACACCAAATATGGCTCAACTGAGCGTAGCTCGTGGCTTCCCAAATCCAAATCACTGCCGGGGGACTCAAACCACAAGCAATTCAAGGAGTGTCCATGTCTGGTAACTGGTGCACATCAAGGTGCAGAGCAGGGTTGGCTGCTAGATTCCTCCTAAGGTCTTAACATAGCTGTTGCTACAGCCCAGGTTGGGATGTCCCTTTCCTAACGTAATGGGGGGCCCTTGACTAAGCAGTGGAGAGCTGGTCAGACAACAGAATTTCCATACCATAGGACCCTCTGGTTTTCAGAATTATTTTCATTCTGATTTTGGAATGAAAAGTCGGGGTTTTGAAATCTCCTGCACCCTAGAAAGTCCATTGTTTGGATATTGTTGAAACATTGTAATATAACTTATTACAGATAATAACATTTATATATATATATATTATATATAAAACATAATGCATGTATAATATAATAAAATAAAATTAATATTCAAAACCATCTAAACAATGAAATGAAATGAGACAGTCAAAATGATTACTTTCAATGCTTTTTTTCTTTGAAAATTTACCCAAAATTGACATGTTTCCATGGAACGTTTTGATTTTGATGAAACTTCATTTGCCAGTGGAAAACTGTTCCACTCACTGTTTCAACCAGTGCTAACGCCATGCATTCGAGTTCTCTCAGGTTGTCTATTATCTCTTAACCAACGCCTCCAGTCCTTTGGCATTACAGAGTCCTGTGTCTTAAAAGACTTGGGATGAAAACTCTGTATATATTTGAGGCCAGATCCTTTCACCCTAGTTCATGCAGAGCATTAACTTACTCTGCCATTGGCCTATGGGTGTAGTAAGTTACTCCTCAGCACGAGTCAGGATTCAACCCTTTATTAACAGTACTGATGTGTCTTATTTTTACTTATGCGTGTGTTTTATTTTGAAGATGTCAAAGGTCCAAAGAAACTTTTCCCTGATCTTCCATTCGGAAACATGGATAGTGACAAGGTGGAAGCCAGAAAAAGTCTCCTGGAATCGTTCTTGAAGGTGAGATGTTCTCTCAGGTCCCTATCATTAAACAGACTCAGCAGCCTCTTCCTTATGCGTGTGATCTGGTTGTGCAGGTTCCTTCTGCGTGAATTAACAGAGCAGAGTAGCGATGGACTGGTTAGAGCAAGGGACTCGGAGCCAGGCTTCCTGGGCTTTTATCCTGGCTTTGCCACTTGTATATGTGACCTTGGGCAAGTCAAACTTTCAGAAATGGCCTCTAATTTTTTGGGGGTGGGGGATGGGGGCAACAAGAGAAGCCTTGGGCCTGCTTTTTCCCCCTACTGACTCTAAATAATCCATGCAGTGCATGACTTTGCCCTCTTGCATTTTATGGAGGAGGGAAGAAATTCAGGGTGGATATCTCAGCAAATACCCTGTTGGGGTGTGGAAGCATTTTCCCTGGGAGTGGTGGAAGTCCAGTCTCTTGGAACATCTGGGGACTATAGCATAAAAGACAATCTGGTCCTGATCACGAGGAGAGGTGGACAACGGGGTTTACCAGGACTCCTCTGTCTCTGTTTTTTATGAGTAGGGTAGGGAGATGAGAACCCAACTCTGTGTTTTCCTTTGCAGCAATTGTGCAGCATTCCCGAGATTGCCAATAGTGAGCAGGTGCAGGAGTTCCTCGCCCTGAACACGGACGCCAGGATCGCGTTTGTCAAGAAACCCTTTGTGGTCTCCAGAATAGACAAGGTACCTTCATGCCCCTGTGTAGCCGCCATCTGCTGAGCTCCATTTGTGTGAACACTCTCATCCTAACGCATTAAAATACTTTCTCCTCCTAGGCTTTTGTCTGCCTGTTATTATTTACTAGCATCTAGAGGCCCCAGCTGAGCTCTGGGGCCCCATTGTACTAGGTGTACTGTACATACACCTACTTAGACATTCCCTGCCCCAAAGAGCTTACAATCTACATGGCCACAGAAGTGGAGGAATGAAGTATTATAATCCCCCTGTCACAGCTGGGGGAAACCAAAGCATAGAAATATCGAATGACTTGCCTTGGGAGTCTGAGTCACTGAGTCACAACCCCCTGCTTTAACCATAAGACCACCCTTGCTTGTTTTGTGCGAATGGCATCTGTGACCCAAATTGCTACCCTTCCCATCAAAAGCATAAGATGCTGTAGGTAACAGAAGGGGAAAGAAGAGGAGACAAAGGGATAGTTCATTCATTTCAATGATTACCTTTCCCACCCCATCTTGCAAGTACCCAGCTCAGTTGATGAGCTCAAGTGTTGGAAACTCGGAAAGGTACTAACTCTTATGGGATCCTTCCGGAGCCTAATGTGCCTGGTGCAATCTTCACCAGAGCTCCTCCTGGGTTGTGAGCTCTCTGAACAAATCTCCTGTGTGGTAACCTTGCTGCACAGATATTTTAATAATTAGATAAAGATGCATAGTCTAGTAGTTAGAACTGGGGATTGGTACTCATGGGTTTTCTTCCCCTCTCTGCCGCTAACAGGCTGTGTGACCTTGAGCACTTAACATCTCTGTGCCTCAGTTTCTCCACCTGTAAAATGGGGATGCGAAGGCTTGCCACTCAGTCTGACCTCATGCCCCTTATATCCTAATTCTCCGTATTACATCAGTTGGCCAATCCCCGATTGTTAATGGGCAGTTTGGTTTTTCTATTTAATGAGAGCAATAGAAAGTTTTCAAACCTGTCCTTTACAGATCGCTCTCTGCTTGGGCCCCTGGGTGCACGACTGCTTGTTAAAACCACTTGGGTTGAGGCTTGGCTGGATGTGCATTGTATTTGGCTCTGAATGAATGAGAGTGATGCTTTTTATAGTTCCCCCAAAACAGGGTCCTGCCCTTTCTCCCTCTCCTACAGTCACACTGAACGTTCCCTTGATTTATCCAAAGTCTCAATTTTCCAAATTTACTCTGTCCCCAGTGATGTTCACACAATTCAGGCTGTCCTGCCCTTGGGAAAATGGTTCAGACAAGGTCCCTGCATTGAGGATATTACAGTCTAATTTAAACACACTCGATATGCTGGCCAACACTTCCTCTCGTGGTGCACCTGGCGCCCGTAAACAAAATCTAAGTGAAATCAGTGTCTCTTCCTCTTGCTGTTGCATTAAAATCCTAGCACGTGCCTCTCCCAGGTGGACTCTTGCCAGAGCAGTGGCTGTGCCCGTGCCCCAAACACCGCAAGCGAGGGCTCTAGCCGCAGATGGAACAATTTCAGTGCCTGCCGCTCCACTGAACCCTCGGCAGCCCCAGTAGGGTTACTTTAAGAAGTGTCCTTCACGAGCATACGTGCAGTTCAGAAGGTTTAACAGGCCTCTGTCTAAAATGTTACCCTGAGAGTCACAGGACCTCTCCAGGTATCTCTAGCCTGCAGGCAGAGGGGTGAATGCAGCGCATGTAGACATCCTTAAGTTCGCTTTGATTTAGCAAGCTCGAATAGTGATTGCGAGCAGCAGCACGGACTGTACAAGCCCACCCAGCACCCTGGGTATGTACTTGCTACGGCTTCACTGCTATTGTTATTCCAGCTAGCTAGATCAACCCTAGCTTTGAGTCTGTCTCCACAAGCTGTGATCGCCCACTCATGATTGCAGTGTAGCCCTGGCCTAAAGGGGAGCGCCTGTCAGCCAGGGGAGCAGAGACGTGAAGGACAGACTCAAGCTAAGTGGAGGTTTGAGCTGCCCATCAGTTCTTGTCCATTTCTCTGGGCATCTTGGCTATCCCTTTGCTCCCAATAGCAACCTGGTAAGGGGAAGACATGCAGTGACTGCATTATGGGCTCATGCCTTGTCCCACGGGCTTCCCCGGTAAACTCCCGTTGACTCTGCTGGCAGCAGGAGCTGGCCCTAAAGGAGCACGGATGACGTTTCTGTGTGTAGCACTGAGCTCTTTTAATCCCAAAGTGATTAAAGCTGTTATGGCCCTAACACGTTCTTCCTCCTCCTCAATAGCGGTCGATAGGCAGTTACAGGCTGGGCCTGTCCTGGCTGAGTTGGAAGCCAGAGGACACCTCTTTCTGGAACATGGCATTTTCCTTCCTCAAGGAGCTAACCACCTTGCTTTTCCCACCCCCGGCAGATTGTGCTCAATGCCATTGTGGACACTCTGAAGACGGCATTCCCCAGGTCGGAACCTCAGAGCCCAACGGAAGAGCTCAGCGAGGCAGAGGTGGATGGGAAATCCCAGACGGATGGGAAGAAGGCTAATAAGTAAGGACTCTTTTCAGGTTATGCCCAGCATGTTGACAGTATCAGTGGGTTGAACGTAGGATAATTAGTGCTTCAAGGCAGCACCAAATACCAGGCTTGATATTGGGTGCTTTGAAATGGTGAGTAATATGCATCAGTCCTACCTTGTGCTGTGACTCCATTATGTTTTACAAATTAAGCAGAGTCGACTTGGGTCAGTATGTGAGGGGGAGACCCCAAAGGGAACACTCAGATATTCCAGGAATTGGTGCTGGCTGATGATGGGTGGCACTCTTCGCATGGGGTCCGCACTGAAACATTGTATTTTGTGCTGTTGGAGGTGTAGTGCATTGGAGGACATGCTTATGTTATTGAAGGATTGCGTTATAACCTTTAAACTAACACACGAGCTGTACCAGTGAACTGCAGCCTCCTCTGGGGTGGAGCGCAGCTGATGTTTAAACAGCAATTGTGGCAACGATCCACAATACTTTAGGACGCAATCCCAAATCCAACTGAAACTGCAAGGGAGTTTGGGGGAGGAAGAATGTAATTTTAATACCTGAGTTTTGATTTGGTCCAGACTTGGGGGTTAACCCCCACTGCCCTTACCAAAAGTTCCACAAGCTCTTTGTGGTGGCCTGTGGTATGGCCAGTGAATGCTGGAGAGTTTATCCTGTGGCATAGGCCGAGGATACTGCATGTACTTTGCTACATAAGTGTTTACTATCTGCTGTTGCGAAAGTCAACAGAAGCCTCCGGTCAACTTGGCTGGAATCCGTGTGTGTGTATACATATGTATTTTCCTGAAAAGGGATGTTTTGCTTCAAAAGGCTGCTCTGAGCAGTTTGTGGTTTTTTTTAATCAGATTTGGGGCAATCTTGGCTGGAAAGAACATTCCTTAGCAATAAACAGACTTTTTAATTGATCCAAAAAGCGAACGGCCCTTCCAGATCCTTCAGACCTCTCCATGTCTGCACATTTAATAGCTGGGTTACACAATCCTGCTTAGGGCGTTTGATAGCAAAAGGTTTTATGAACATGTGTTATGTTACCATATATGCTCGTGTATAAGTGACCACCGCTCACTGAATAGAAATTGCTATTTAAAAAAGAAAGAAATTGACCGGTATAGGAGGGCCTGTTTGTGTGTGTTAGACAATATATAAGAGAAGAGCAATGCACATGGATATATACGGCAGGAATTTCATTCTATTTATTGTATCGTTAATCATAGAAATCTAGGGCTGGAAGGGACCTCGAGAAGTCATCAAGTCCAGCACCCTGCTGTGGCAGGACCAAGTTAACCCTAGACCAACAACCTCCCTTGGAAGCCTATTCCAGAGTTTGACTACCCTTATAGTTAGACAGTTTTTCCTAATATCTAACCTAAATCTCCCTTGCTGCAGATTAAGTCCATATTTCTTGTCTTGCCTTCAGAGGACATGGAGAACAATTGATCACCTTCCGCTTTATAACAGCCCTTAACACACTGGAAGCCTGTTATCAGGTCCCCCCTCAAGCTTCTTTTCTCAAGACTAAAACATGCCCAGTTCTTTTAACTTTCCTCATAGGTCAGGTTTTCTAAACCTTTTATCATTTGTGTTGCTCTTCTCTGGACTCTTTCCAATTTGTCCACTTCTTTCCTAAATTGTGGTGCCCACAATTTTACACAGTACTCCTGCTGGAGCCTCACGAGTGCCCCGTAGAAAGGGACAATTACCTCCAGTGTCTTACATACAACACACCCCAAAATTATATTCGTCTTTTTTTCCAGCTGCATCACTTTGTTGGCTTATATTCAGTTCATGATCCACCAGAACCCCTAAATCCTTTTCAGCACTACTACTGCCTAGCCTGATATGCCTCATTTTGTAGTTTTACATTTGATTTTTCGTCCTTCCTAAGTGTAAAACTTTGCACTTGTCTTTATTGAATTTCATCTTGAATTCAGAGCAATTCTCCAATTTGCTAAGGTCATTTTGAATTCTAATCCTGACCTCCAAAATGCTTGTAACCCCTGCCAGCTTGGTGTCATACACACATTTTATAAGCATCATCTCCACTCCATTATCCAAATCATGATGGTTTGTTGGGCACCCAGAGCCTTGAATAGGCATGTTGGGTTTTTTTTATTATTATTTTAAATCTGACTTTGGAAAAATGGTAACCAGTGTCTAAGAAGTGGGTGTATATACATGCATGTGTATAGAATCATAGTAATATAAGCCTGGAAGGGACCTTAACAGGTCATCTAGTCCATGCCCCCCGTGCTAAGGCAGGATTAAGTAAACCCTAGGCCATATGGTAGCCAGTGCATAAGATGTGGGTCTATATGTGTGTGTGTATATGATAGCCAGAGCTGCAGTGTTACTGTTGCAACATCCTGTAAGTGCTGCCCCGGGCCCAAAGCACCAGCCAGGGCTGTAGTCTCCTCGGGAGGTGGACAAGGCAGCGTAGTGCTTGCAGGGTCCATGGCTATCACTGACTCCTGCATACTGTGCTCACCCTGAAATCTCCCTGTTCTGGGTCAGAAATTTCAGCCTCAGAAACTGAGCTCCTACATCAATATCTATGGCACCCCCTCTCCCAAACACTTGACATGGGGAAACTGAGGCACAGAGAAGGGACGCAAGTTGCCTAATGTTGAACGTAGGTCAATGGAATTGCTGGGAATAGAACCCAGAAGCCCTGGCTGCTGCTGTCAACTACTAGACCATGACTGCATTGCAGGCACCTGGAGTGTGTATTCTGGATACCCACGTGGTCTGTAAGCCCTTATAGAGACTTGCTTTGCAGGATTCCCCTGTTATAGCACGATACCAGCGCTTCTTTGGCAGGGCTTGTAGCAGCGTGTACAGGGCCATTCACGCTATGTATCCCTTGCTGCTATACATTACAAAATTGCATAGGACCTTTGGCAATTATACCTACCGGGTGGTCTGCCTAGGGCCACTGGGGGTTACAGGCAGGGCCGGCCCGAGACCAAATTACACCCCAGGAGAGGAGTGACTTTGGCACCCCCCTCTCCCCCATTTGTTAAGCTTTTGAATAAATTATTTTTTTATTGTGTTTGTAATTCATTCATTTTTCACTAACCTCCTACAATGTTCTGGACCTTGGTAGAGTCTCGTGGAACCTTCCAGACTTTCTGAGAACGACATTTCCCAGAACGTTGTCAGCCATGTGAACAAGGTTCACAGTACCGCACCTGGGCTCTCACTTCACTTCACTTCGGTCTTGCACCTCACTGACTGACTTGCAACGTCCTACCCAGCGAGGGCCTGGCTGGCAACATTCTAGAAGGGTCAAGGAAAATATAGTTCTCAGAAAGTCTGGAAGGTTTCACGAGATTCTACCAAGGTCCAGAATGTTCTAGGAGGCTAGTGAAAAATGAATCTGCCTGCGGAATGTCTGAAACGTGTCACATCAGACGTTCTACTTTCCCTTTTGTCACGAACAACAAAAACAGCACCCCAAGCCCGGTACACCCCCCCCAAGCCTTGGCACCCCAGGTGGTCACCTGCCCCTTAATCTGGCCTTGGTTACAGGATAGATCAGAGCTGGTTTCCTTTCACAGCAGGGTGGCTTTCTGTGTTCTTAGCTGAAGTTTTAGCAACTCCTCCCCTCAGATGAAGGACAAGGTGTTAAACTCCGCTCTGTCTCTCTTCCCCAGGCCCAGGCTGAGGTTCCCGTCCAGTAAAATTGCTCCGGTGCTGAGCGTGGCCGAAGCACATGAGAGGATCCTGTACGGCCTGAGGGAGGCCAGCACTGTAAGTGCGGGTCCTGCACGAGGTTGCTGGTCAGATGGCCAGGACCATGGGTCTTTGGGAGACTGTTTGAGGGCTGAACTGGAAAAATCCAGGGGTACAAAGGATGTGGTGCAGTGGGGACCCCATGCAGCGTATTCACTGCTTGCTGCTGTTGGAGATGGTCACCAGTGCAACGAGTTTAGTAGTCTGAGCCACCATGAAGCTGTTTGCACGGTTAGTTAAAGAGGGGCCCAGTGCCTAGCAGGATTCTTGCCAACCAAGCCGGAAGAGCATTCACAGAGCTATTGGGGATACCAGGGCTGCAGGTGAGGAAAAGCCTTGGTGGCAGGAACCTTCTCTTTGTTGTATCTTTGTGCAGTGCTTAGCACAACAGGGCCCTGGCCTCTGGGCACTATCGCAGTCCAAATAATAAACGGGCAGAGCTGGTCGGGGTAAGAGGGTTGTTGGAAATGAGGGCAAGCGAGTTGGGCATCTAGGGCTGGAATAACAAAGGGTGTTGCAGGACAAGAATGCCGTGCCAGTGCATCTCTGGGGAATGGTCCTGGAGCCCAGCAGCAGGAACTAAGTGTTGAGGGTTGAAATAGAAAATAAATAGGAGCAACAGTGACTTCCTGTGACCTAATTTTTATGCTTGCGGTGCTAACGGACAGCAATAGTGTGCCCTGACGGGAGCCACTGGATTCAACGGGGCTGCACAGGGTGGGAGCCGGGAGAGGCTATGGCTTCAGGACAGTGGCTAGCTGTTTGTATGATGCAGAGCAGTTGGATGGGGTGGGTTGCCAGCTATGGCCACCTGCTTCCCAGTGCTGTGGCCCTGACACATGGCTGCTTCCTCAGGTCTCTGACCCCTTGTCCCTGGCTGGAATGGAGTCCTTCATTCAGAAGCAGGAGAAGTTGCTGGAGGCGACGTCCAGCGAGGCCCCAGAAACTGAGGGGACAGGCCCCACGCATGTCCTGCAGCAGCCGGTGCGCCAGAAGGATGACCCTGGTAAGCTCCTGCCTGCCAGTGCCCCTCCAGACCCACACCATCAGTTGGCTTGTATGGTACATGCCTCTCCCATCTTCGTCAGTCTGCTTATCTCATAGGGCCTTTGGGGTCTCCTTGCCTGTCACGCTTTGGGCACTCTGATTAATGACTGAAACAACTAGACCTCTCTGGCGCCGTGCTGGGAAGCAGCTGTGTGCTGGATTGTCACTGGAAGCAAAGGGAAGAATCAGAGCCATGTGGCTACGGAGTGCGTGGATCAGTCATCTCTTTGATGCTGTCCTCTGGCATGAGAGCAAGGGCTCTCTCAAAACTCCTCACTCGCTCCAAGCTACTTAAATGTAACCTCTTTGGGTTTCTGAGCATGTGCAGCACCCATCACAATGGGACCCCACTCCCGGGCTGAGGTCTCTAGGCACCACTGCAATACCAGTAATAATTAATAGCTAGTGGCCAACAGGCTGCAAACCAACGAAAACAAACACTGCTCCACCCAGCACAGAACGGGCTTGGGGAATTCGCTACCCAGGAGCTGGAGAGAGACAGCCGTTGCAGGGCACGAAAAGGGGCTGAACAGTCTTGCACACAATCATATTTCTAGTTGTACATGCAGAAAGGGAGTGATCCAGTCTCACGCTTTGTGGTGCACGATGATGACTCGAGCAGCTGGAAGGAAATAATCCGTCCCCCCATCATGCCCAGCATTGCCCCATTTGCCTTTCTCTAAAATAACCTGTTGGAGGTACGGTGCAGGAGCCAATGGCTCACTTGTTTGTATATCTATATCTCTTTTACACCCCATCTGTAATAAAAAATCTGAATGACTCTCAACATTAGCACCACAATAATCTCTACGAGGCCTCACCCTTGAAAATTCCCACCTGGGCAGATATGTGCTGCTTCTCTGCATGATGGAATGTCTCCAAGAGAAAGTAACAAAGGCAGTTTGTCTATTACTTTGGGAGTGTGAGTCTAGACTCCCGTTTGCTTGGTTTTTCCCTGATGGACCCTGGGCAAGTTATTCCACCTGTGTGGCCCTTATTCCCTGTTTTCCAGGCAACCAGGGAGGGAATAACACTTCTGTACCCCACAGGACTGTTGCGACGTGAGAAATGTTTATGGAGAGCTTGGAGTTCCTCTGGTGAACGCTACTATAGAGATGCATTTCCTAGAGCCGGGAGAGGGAGACATTTAATACATTTTAGTTTCAATATTGCATTTAAAAAAAACCTCCATTAAAAGAACATTAAAGTTGCAAAGTCAAGAACTCAGAAGTTAGGAAATGCCAGAATTAAGGTTGCCCGTGCAGCTGCCATTCAGCCCCCTTGCTTTTATGTGTTATAATGCACAGTCTTTCAGAGGTTTGTAATTTGACCAAATTTGGATGGCTTTAATGGGAACAGCAAAAGGCACATCTGTGACCCTAGAGCGACCCCTGACAAATTTCAAATCCCTGCTCCAAGCATGGGGGCACTAGAACTTTTCAACAAAACAGTTGTAAGAATATTTTTAACATGGGCAAAACAATGTATTTTCCCTTAGTCTGTTCTTGGATGCGGCTGAACTGTTTAAGCTGAAACTTTCCAAAATAACTCAACTTGAGGCAGACACCCCGCCTGGAAGATTACCGACCCAATGGTTAAAGTCTGGTTAAGTTATAATCAACTGCATACACGGTCTCAGAATAGGAAGTGTGGAGCATCCTTATGCATAAGTAGCGGTACCTGCCCTGCCTCTAATGAATGTGAATACATAACGCTGCAGGGCTGTCAGGTCTGAGGTCACTGGTCTGTACAGAACAAGTGAGACGCGAAGGGGTCGTGTTTAGCTGAACTCTCATGGAAGTCTTGCGTAAATGATGCTGACTTATCTGAACCATCACCAGACCTGGAAGCAGCGAAGGGACGGAATGGTCTGGGAGGAGAAGGGGAATGTCTGCGAAATGGCTTGCCAAGGACAACCAGAGTCCATATCTGTTGAGTAAGTGACCTGTCAGAAGAGGGGGGCACAGTAAGTTTGGCCAGCCAGTGACCTGGGGTTGGGAGAATGGATGTGAAGGGAGTAAACAAGGTTAATTCATGCTCATCTGTCCTGTAGCGCTGCCTGGGTTTTTGCGCATGGTGACAGCCTGCTTTGGCCCTTCTAAAGAAAATCCAAGCCCCAGAGGAATGTAATGCATGAGAAGAAATGATTCTCAGAAGGACCAGAGATACTGAGGGCCAAATGTGAGCTACCCGTCTTACTAGACGGTCATGTGCAGACAATTAGCATCCAGTCTGATGGGGGCAAGGGGCCAGCTCACCGACAGCAGGGAATGGAAGCAAAAACCCTGTCCACTCTCCTTTCGGGCAGTAACTTGAGCACAAGCAGAAGCAGGAGGACTCTGAAAGGTGCTCCAGCTTCAGGAGAGGATGGAGGGTCCGTGACTGGGACAGTGAGGTCAGCACGTGGAACCTGTGCTTCAGTTTGGCCACCTGTAATATGGGGAAAGTAAAGCCTCCCACCTGTGTCGCGTGCCCGGAGACCTAGAGGTGCGAAAGTTCTCTAGACCGGCTAACTGCAATTAAGATCTGAAGCTTGCACGGTTTGGTTGGAGAGTCCAAGGACCCTGAGGAACAGAGCCGGTTACCCTGTCGAGGTCTGACAGCAGCATATCACTGCTGATGTGCTGGTTTTTTGCACCTTTCCATTCTGTGCTGGGACACGGTTCGCACATCTCGGTGCTGGGACCAGGGCCTGCCACAAGATGGCAGCCCAGCAGTGCTAACCAGAAAGCCAAACCCCTGGGAAACTGCAAGCTGGGAGCAGTGAAGGGCGTGCCTGGGAAAAGCCCAGCTGCCCCCTTCCCCCACCTTTTCTCCACACCCAGTGAGTCCAAACTCTATCTGCTGAAATTGGCTTTCTCCCCACCTGTTTCAACCATGCTTCCCTCCCTGAACTCCCCCTATTGCTTCCTACCTCTTACCTGTAATCCCCACTGGTACCCACCCAGTGGTATCCCCCGCCTACGTCTTTGTTCTCATTTCCTCTCCCTCCACCTCCACCTCCTTTTCCCATTCTCGTCTTCATGCTTCTGTTGTCCTTTTGGCTGTCTCCGAGTCTGAGATCCTTCCAGTCCCTCCTTCAGCACCCACCCCTCCAAGCAATCTTTTCTCCTCGTCCCAAGTTCTCATGTCTTGTCTCACCTTTGATCTTGTCTTATTCTGCTTGCAAGCTCTTTGCAGGGTCCGTGTCTCCTCTGCATTTGTAAAGCACCGGGTCCGCTTAGAGGCTGTACGGAGATGGGCGATGAGGGCACCGAATGGGAGCCTTAATCCTGGCATACGTTCTTGTTCTGCCACTCTCCTCACTGGGGAGGAACTGGGAATGCCCAGCCACTTTGCCCACGCCTCCTCACACTCAGAATGGGAATGCATGACTAAGGAATGGGCCATGTGCACAATACAATGTGGCTTTATTTGTCACCAGGCCTTTCCTACAACCCACACCCCGAAAGGCTTTGGAGTTAATCAGTTAGCTGTGCTGCGGAGGCACCTAAAGTCCTGGCCCCATTGTGCCAGACGCTATACCCATGTATTGTAAACGACACCCCCGGCCTCACACTCACAGCTGGGGGTGAAGTCGGCGGGGCTCGCAGCGAGTGACAGCAGCTGGGGATCTGGTCTAATGTGCGTCTCCTTTGGCTGCTCCGTATTATGAGGAATATGGGAGGGAGAAGGGAGCTGTTTGGGGTTGGATTGGAGGTGAGAGAGGCCGAAGGGCGTTTCGGAAGGCAGTGGGGGTGTTGTAGCACGTCCCTAGGCCAGGAGCAGCATTCTGCATGTGCCGGAGTCTAGAGAGGTGGTAATTGGGGGCCTGTAAGGAAGGGAGTCTGTGCCCCAGGAGTGCAGTGTTCCTGCTGTGAATGCAGAGCCATGGTCTCACTCTGACGCAGCAAGCGACCTGGGTGTGAGCCGGCTTTCTCACATGCCCCCCTACCTCCCGGCAGGTTCTGAGACGCCCCTGGCAGACACGGCTCTGGACCTGCTGCATCTGCTGATGGTGGATCGCTGGAGCTGGCTCTGCACTGAGAACATGCAGAAGGTGCTGCACCTGCTCTTCGGGTCCCTGATCCAAAGGTAAGATCTCTGCAGCGCTCCATGTCCCCAGGGAGAAGAGAGCTGAGCGGGTCTCCCTTGGCACATGCAGCCCTGGGTCGTTTCCCTTTAGAGACAGGAAGGACTGATCCATAGCATCAGGTCCCAGGCTCTTGGAGTGGGAGGTTGTGTCCCTGGTGAGAAGGGCAGTGTGTCCAGTGAAGGCTGCTTCCTGGCTCTCCAGTGGGTGCTCTCAAAGGGTCATGGATCCATTTGGGTTGGTAAGAGCAGCGGCCACCTCAGTAGGAATACGAGGAAAGTTACGTTAGTAGAGGATAGTCGCTAATAATCTCCCCAAGCATTAATGAATTTATTCTCCCAGCACCCCAGGGAAGTAGGACTCCCAGCCTCCACTGACACCCAGCTCTCTCTCAGTAAGGGGCAGGTCACAGCTGTGCCTTGTCTGATGTTCCAGAAAGGAATGTGTGCACTGTCCCTGAGCAGGGTGTGTTTGTAACCCTCCCTCCTGCGATGCCGCATGTGCGTGGCAGGTTCAGGATGTGCCAAACCTTCCCCAGTCTGGCTGGCTCAGGGCCCTGTCCTCGGCTGGCACATGCATTGAGCGAGTGCTCACTTTTCTTGCGCAGCAGTAACCGCTTGGCTGGACCTGCCGCATGTCCTGCAGCCCTGTGTCCTTCAAAACATGGCTCCTGTTGTGTGAGCTGGGAAAAGGAGGGGTCATTTGCTTGGCTATTAGCTTGGTTATGTGGAGTCTCTCTTCTCGTACCATCCCCCTTTCCCAGGAGGGGATGCCTAGGGCCAAATCCTCAGGTGATGTCAATCAGGTAACGCAGCTGCACTAATTTTCACCAACTGAGGATCTGGTCTTCGAAGGTAAACGGCAAAGCTTTTCGAAAGTGCCGAAGCTCAGAGCCTGGAAGCATTTCCTCTCATGCAACAGATGTTCTCCAAGGACCGTGTCAGGGGAGCTGCCCCCGATGAAGTTTGCCAAAGCCCTTTCAGGCTGAGGATTTTAGCAACCATTAGAAAGTCGGCTTCTTTTGGGGGAAGGCTGGGGGGAAATGCTACAGCTTCTCCACAGCAGACTTTTCTAGCTGCGCAAATGAGCTGGAACCTGATCCCTGTGTGTGTGAGCACAGGAGGCACCAGGTCCTGGCACTGCACGTTATCCCGTCCTACTATGCTGCGTCCCCGTTACCCAGGGAGCCTGCACCGCCAGCCCGTTTTCTACCCGAGGAGCGTTCACAGGCTAAGCACCTGACTGGCTCCGTGACTCGTGCCTAAACTGGAGATCTCTGGAAATGTCCCGAGCAGAGCTGTGTTAGAAAGGCGGGGTGTGCAGCCCCTCCGTGCAGTCTGTGTTAGAGATTCGGAGTCAGACGAACCTAATGTCTCCATGGGCGTTTGCCTCGTGCCAGGGGGCCTGTTTTCGTGCCCAGATCAGAGTATTCTGCAGTGTTTCCCCTGGAAATAGAACTAAAGCAGAGCTTCCAGTCCAGTGCTCAGCACCCTTGAATTGTAGGGTGAGGAAGTGGGGGGGGTTGAGTTAGAATCCACAGATCTGAATCCCCACCCTCTGCACTTTGTGTCTGGATCAGATTCAAAACTAGAAGGGGCCTATACTTCCAATCCATGTTTGATGCAACCCAGAAGGCAGGGGGGATGGGAGTTTGCAAAGTCAGCTGATCTGTTACCACGATACTGGTGCTATCCATTAATTGCTCGGACTTCTGTCTCCTTCGCTGTTCTGGGCACCACAAGCGATGGCCTCTCGGCGCCGTTCAGCTCTGATGTGGGATGAGAGCTGGGGTAGAGTCAGAGAAGGAGTGTGGATGTTCTGCTCTGGGAGGTCAGCGCTGGTGTTTCTGCGGGAGGAGCGCAAGTTGCTTGGTGGCTCTGACCATGACAGAGAGCTACGGTGGAGATCTCCATTTCTCTGTGTTCTTGGCATTGCTACCTGCCGCAGAGCTGAGACCAGCCTGTGTTTGCCTCGGGGTACATCTCTCCTGTGGGCGGTGGTGTGATATGCCCAGGTATACCTGCATTAGCTCTCATCTAGCTAGCACAGCTCTAAATAGTGGTGAAGACGTGATGGTGCAGACCCTGGCATGGGCTGTTCAAGCCTGCCCAGAAGCCTGGGTTTGTACTGGTGTTCCTGACCCGCACTGATGTCCGTGCAGTTGCATCATCACTGCTACGTTTATCCACGTTCGCTATAGTGAAGTCAGTGTGGACATGTAGACACAAGCTGCATCTCTCAATTTCAGTGTAGACATACCCTCATTAGAGGAGTGCTAAGAACCGGTGCTCTCCATGCCCATTCAGTGTGGTACCATGTCCCCCTCTAGTGGTGGCTGGCCCACATATAGAACTTCAGCTAGCCAACGTGGGTCTTGTCTCTCGGGTCATAGAAGCTCAGAGTTTAAGATCCAGAGGCCCCAGGTTGGATCTCTAATAACGATGATTCAGGAGTTTTGCGTTACACAGACTCGGGTTGGAGGCATTTCGCCATCCTTGTACCCCTAGCTTGATTGAACGGGGCAAACCTAAGTACAGCCTCAGTCCTGGCACTCTGACTCTAGTGCAGACTGCTGCTGGGTAGCCCTAAGAGGGAGGAGATGATGCCAGATGCTGATTCTGTGACATGAACTATTCAATCCTTGGCAGCCCCTTTCTTTTCTAGTGTAGACCAAGTGCAGGAATAGTCTTAACAGATCAATGCTCCATCTAGTCTGGCATCCTGTTTCCAACAGTGGCCAGTACCAGCTACTCGAGAGGAAGGTGCAAGTACCTTTTCCTAGGCAGTTATGGAATAACCTGTCGATGTGGGAGGAGATCTTCCTTCCTGACCCCTATTAGTTGGTTTATGCCCTGAAGCATGAAGGTTTATACAGAGTCGGATGTACAGCCTGTTGTGCTGCTTCTGGTGCCCCCAGAGGGTTCCTTCCTGCTCCACCAGATTCCCCATTGGGGTCTTAGCGCTCGAGAGGGTGTTGGCAGGTGTTGCTGCTTCAGAACTGCCTCCCGCTGCTGTACACTCCTCTTGCAGCTCTTGTAGCACGAGATGTTCCTGGTGTCTTGATGCAAATACCCGCATGGGCGTTCCAGCTTCTCTCCAGCAAGTACCGGAATTCCTCCTGTGCAGAAGCCATGCAGCTAAATGATCTGGACGCAACGGGCCGATCCCCCTGCCTGGCGCAATAGTGTTGAAATCAGTGGAATTTCACTAGGGATGAATTTGCCCCCCTCTTTACACACACATTTCTTCCATCCTTTGCAGTGGTTTCTCATTCCTCCCTGGTTCCCTCTCTCTCTCAGTCTGTTCCCTAGCACCAATTGCCATAGCATCCTCCAGCTTACACCTGAAATTACAACAAGTGTCTTCCGCCAGATGCTGTTGCTAACTAGTAATGATTCTTCTCCTTCCCCGCACCGAAATATCCCACCCCACCCTTCCTTCCCTCCTCTCCGTGGCTGGAATAGTTGTAGCTGGAGCCAGGGGCTGTAAATCTCCCCTGATTGTCAGTTTCATGGCAACAGGAGGCTGGAGGAGAAAAGCTGGATGACCGAAAAAGGTATTGTTAAGTAAAAGGGAGGACATGCTTGCATGTCTGCAGCGGTGCCAGGCGCATCCAATTATGTAACATGGAGTGGTCCTTTTTTGGAGCCGCAAGGAGAAGCGAGGTGGGGGTGGGGGGCAGCTGGGAGTTGAGACGACCCCGAGCCAAGAAAAGATTCCAGTTTGTACAGTCCTCTCTGCTCGCTCAGCTTGCGTCTGTAAACAAACCCTTGGCTCTGCTCCAAATCCGTGCCCCTCATTTATTAAACTGTCTCTTTCCTCCCTTGGGTGAGCAAAAAATGTTCCTAGTCCTAAGGAAGGAAACGGGGCTGTGGTCCTTTCTAGCAGAGTGAATTCAGAGTCTGCCCAGGGGCCTGTCTGCCAAGGGGAACAGAGATGGGGCTATTCTTGGCTTCTGGGGTATCAGTGAAGGAGCTAGAAGCATTTAGACAATCAAAGTCCCTTTTTGAGTGGGTGAGTCAGTGCAGCAATATAAATACAGGCCGGGCAGTTGGCACACACAGTGGCTGCATCCCCGCATCCTGCCCTCAAGCTGTCCCCTTTGGCAGCAGTTGCCACTGGGTCAAAGGGACAGGCACCCTGATGCCACGGTGACGGGCACAGTGAGACAGACTAGATCCGGGCCATTCTCAGGGTTCCATCTTAGGTTTTTAGCCAGTGGGAGAAGAGATGGGGGAGCCTTGCTTCGGGTTTCTCAGCACCAAGTGCCCATCCATGGGCTCTGGGCTCGAGAGCCAGCTCCGTGGGGCATCCAGGAACGGAGCCACCTTTGGGTGACAGAAGATTAAAACGAATGAATCAAACAGGCAAAGGATGAGGGGGGGCGGGTTTTTGTGGAACCTTTTGAAGACCAGGGCGAGGTGGGAGCTTGGCTTGGCCTGGCCTGATCTGGCCACCATCAAGGCCTAACCCGGCGCGAGCCCTTTGTGGAGGCAGTGGTGGTTCCTGCAGATGAGCCACTTAAATAGACTTCCTGGTTCATTTACGTTTAGGCCTCAATGAGGGGCACTCGGCTAGTAGTGGTCAGTTCTGGACTGGGGGCATCTGCCCCAGGACACTGGCTGATGGCCACAAATATTAGAGACCCACCATCTCACGTCCTACAGAACAGCCACTGAGAGTAAGCTCCAATGGCTGCCAGCCTGACTCTCCTCACCTCCCTCTGATTCCTCTTCATGCAAATGTCTCTGCTTCGCCTCTGAAAACACCCCTGTTCTCTGCCTGTGGAGTTTGCTGGCATCGCCTCTTGTGTTTCCCAGGCTCCGCGGTGCTGTGATGATCAGGGGAGGCTGAAAGTTTCTCTGTGGCTTCCATGCCAATGGGTGAAGGTGGCCCAAGTATAAAACGCGTGGAGATTAGCCGCAACAAGAGCCTGGCGCTCGCGTGAAAGAGGTGTGGCATGGGGCTGCGCAAGAGATCACACAGAATGGGTGCAGCAGGGGCTGCCAGCGTGGGTGCAACAAGCATGTGTGGTCAGAGCAGCAGGTTTGGGATGCAGGAGTAATGGGCTCCTAGCATGGGTACTGCAGGACCAGTAAAGGGTGCTATAGGCCTGTGGTCCAGGACAAACAGGGCGGCAGCGTGGATATAAGGGGTGGACGTGATTAGTGCAGCAGGCCTGTGCCCTCTGCTTCCAGCATGTAGAGTTCATGTGCTGATTGTACCGCTGTACCTGTCGTGTGCAGACTGTCTCTGTGTGTTACTGCGATGGCAAAAGGGCTGCAGGTGGAGGGAGCAGAAACCCTAGAGCAATACCCTGAAACCTTGCTGATGAAGCTAGAGAATCCAGGAAGCTGGTAGCCACCTACGGTAGGTTCTAATGGAGCCAAGACTGCCTGAATTCTGATGGCCCATGAGCTATGGCCCATTGCCAGTAGCAAAGGAATCAGGAAGCCCCAATGACTGGATCAATAAGTCAGTACTCACTGGTTGTTCTGTGTCTTGTGTCCCGTGGCTGGTTCCTTGGTCAACCTGCTCAGTTCCTCGCCAGCCACCACTGCAACTCTTTGTATCGGGTCGGTGGGCTTCCTGGGGTCTCTCTCGATGATACCACAGGGTGTCTGTTGTCCGCAAGTGCTCCTGATGCTGTGATCATTTTAACCATCTGTGGTTTTTTTGGTCTGATTTTCCCTCTCTGGGGGGTTGCTCATTTCAGCCCGAGCGAGAGAAATGCTCATTCTCTCTTGCAGAGCATGTCTACTTCCAAGTAGATAACTCTGGGTGAGGTGGGGAATCTAGAGATGAGGCCAAATCTGGACAGATGCAACTCCATTCTCAAGGCAAGCCTAGACCTCTGACTGCCAGAAGCTGGGAGGGGAAGAGGGGTCAATCTCTCCATAATTGCCCTGTTCTGCACACTCCCCCTGAAGCTCTGGTACTGGCTACTGTTGGAGACAGGATGCTGGGCTAGATAGACCATTGGTCTGACCCAGTCTGGCCATTCTTATGTTCCAAGACTCTGAATCTAAACACCCGCAGTTTTGGGAGAACTCTGGATCCAGATCTGAACATTCCCCACTGCCTTCTATCCTTAGCACTGTTTTTTAAGCAATAAGCTTTTCTAGTAAGTCATTCCCCACCCTCTCCTGAACATCACAAGAGAGGGGCACATTTTATACAACCTGCTAATCCAAAGATAAAGAGATTGCGTTTCATCACATCCTGGCTGTCTGTGCTTGGTAACCCGAGCGGGGCTGCCGTGCTGAGGCTCGGAAGCGCGTGTGTGTATATAAGGGAAGCGCGGACATATGCAGTCAGCTTTGATGGTGTCAGATTCCACGTGGCTTTATAGGGGGCCCGGAGCAGGAGTTAAAATAAATGAAAAGCATCCCTGGCTTGGATGATTGATCAGCATCTCCTGTCCTGCTGTGTCCTCAGTCATATGCTCGCGTGGCTCTTCCAGATCTCTCCCCTGGCCTTTATTTCCCTCCTTCAGCACCTTTATAGTTTGCGCTGGATGCAAAGGGACCACCTTGCCATCCCTGGGGATCAACATCCCGTTTGTCCATAGCAGAGGAGCAGGGCAAGTGAAAAATGAGCTGTGCTAAGAGCTAGGCTAGCTAAGTAGTTGATGAGTGGGACCAGCCAGGTGGTCTTCCGGTCTGCATGAGGTTTAGACTAGGAATCGAGATTCAAGCTAGAGGCTGACTCATGGCAAGGGTCTGGGTTCACCAGCACTGAAATCTCGTGAGCTGCCCCAGTGATGTTCAGGCTCCACGTGGCAGGAATCTCATGAGATCGCTGCCCTTGCCAACTTTCCATCATTTTGGATGTCGGCGGCCTTGTGGGCTCAGTTATTCTGGTGTGGATTCTATCCATTGCTGGTTCTCCCAAAATTCCATCTGGCCTCTGAGCCAGGATTGGGAAACAGGTCCTTGTGGGATTGGATCCATCCTAGAACCAGACCTTAAGGGAGACTGAGATCCCAGGGCTGCTTCTCTGAGCCTCTGAGAAATCTCGTTCTAAGTTGGGGGACCCTGGCATTGTGGGGAAAGGGGGAATGAGGGGTCACACAGAGCCCCTGGCATGAGGGAGGAGCTGGAGGTGTCTCAGGGAGGCCCTGAAATAGAGGGGGAAGGGAGAGTGATACACAGATTTCGGGGTGGGGTGGAGGGTGGAATAGAGGAATACAAGGAGCCCCTGGTGTAAGCCTACAGAAGCAATGAAGTGTGCATCCCACTAGTTGTTTCACCTGCCACAAAATTGCAACCTCACATGCTTTGACTGAAAAGTTCCCTGCAGATTCTGGAATTTTCAGTCCTAGGTGGGAGGTGGGCAGCTTTTATAATTATACTCCAGCAGCATATAGAGGCCCCAACTGAAGTTGAGGTCCCACTGTGCTAGGTGTTGTACAGAAACATAGAAAGAGGTTGCCCCTGCCCCAAGTTGCTTAGTCTATGTGAAGAAGACAGACAAAGGGCAGGAGGGAAAATGGGCACAGAGAGAGGAAGTGAGATGCCCATGGTCAGTGGCCAAGCAGGGAATAGAGCTTTGGTCCTCTGAGTCACAGTCCAGTGCACTGTCCGCTGGGACCGCATCTTGCCCACCACATTTGAATTGAGAAACATTATGATTTTAACCCGTTGTGGAGTGGCTCAGGAAACTATAAAGCCTTTCACTTGTGTCAGCCATTTGAGTCCAGGCCAGGCTGATGGTGACAAAAAGCTGTTGCCATCTGATGGCTTTTTGGATAAACTTTTGTGAAATGAGTTTGTTGGTCTCAATCTAGATCTCAGCCACCTCTGTAGAGGGGTGAGAGAGTTGAATGGCCCCTCTTATCCCGGGAGGTGGTCGGAGCCAAGGAGCGTTGGTACTGGATAGAGGAGGACTGTTCTGTTGTTGCCTGTGTGGTACCTGTTGTATGGATAGATGGAGGGCACGGGCACAAAACTTTTTTTTTCTTTTTGCCAGTGAAAAGCGCAAGAGAGAGACCCCCAGGACATGCACATGTGTGTGTGCTGTAATCCTGTCGCACTATTTCTCCCTATTATTTTTCCGGGATGGGGGTGACATAATTTCTAGCCAGTAGTGAGTTTGCCCAGCTCTAAGTTTGTTTATTGGCTTCATGTTTGTTCTCTAGATGCCACCTCTCTTGCCTTGGCAGGGTGAAGAGGGGTCACTGGCTTTGCATTTCTCACTGTGGGCACAAGGGGGAGCTGCTGGCCAACCTGAGATTCTCTCTGGCAGGTTAAAATTCAGAAGGACCCGGCAGCTGTACAGCTGAGGGTCTCTTGTCACTAGAAGGGGTTGTAGCTGGGATAGCACTGGGGGAGTATGCCCCGTGGTGATCAAGGCTGGGTGGGTACATAGAGGTGACAGCTGAGAATGGATGGAATGAGAAGAGAACCGGGCTGCATGGCCGCACTGAGCAAAGGGATGGTTAGATTCATGCTAACAGGGTCCCAGATCCCACCACCCCAGACCTTCTGCAGGAGTTCGGGTCCAAACTTTGTAATTTGGACCTGTTCTCTGTTGGTATAATGCATTCCTGGAACTACACGGCTTCAGGTTCAAAAGAGCCACATGACACTCGCCCAGGAAAACATTCTCTTGATCCAGCCATACAACGCCTACTGGCACCAGTGGGTATTAAACAAGACCTGTCTAGAGAGTTAGTAGCCCAGGGGTGGAGGGGAAGCATTGCCCACTTCATATGATCAGGTCAGTACACACAAGACTGGCAACCTTCAACTTAGGCCTATGCCCTACCCACTTCTCTGCAGCTCAGTTGTACCATAGCCTTGCTCTTGTCCCACTGGCCTGCTGCTTTCTGTCTCTGCTGTGGCCTGGGATATCACGAGTGACCAGTAATTTAAAGTCACCATCCCCACCTTTAATTGTCCATGTGGGTGGGTGGAGGGGAGGGAGCTGAATCAGTATGTGGGGTCAGACATTTGCGTGTGGAAGGTAGGAGCAGAATTAAATAAAGAGCTGGAGCGAGAGACACACACACACACACACCCGGATCCCTGATCTTTGGAGTGACAGATCTGCAAGAGATACCTGAGCTGTTGGATATAGCACCAAGATGAGGCTTGTGGTGGTTAGGGGGTGGATGAACAATCTGAGGGCGTGTGGTTGTAACTGATGAAGCGCTGCTTTGATGGTGCTGTTGTGTCTCTATCTCTACCCTCCTGTGAGCTGGAAGAAGTTGAACCTAACAACGTTCTACCTTTAAGTCTCCTTATTTCACTCATGGCAGTTAGGGAGGGAATCCAGCCTATTGCAGTTGAACATCTTAGCCATTCTCTTTGGCCAGGTCCATATTATTCCTTATACTCTATTCTCTAGCATTTTGTCCAGTGCTAAATCTCCTAAATGATGGGATGGGTCCTGCTTCCTCTGGGGAAACTAATCAGAGTCTTCCTACATCCCCATGTCCAGAAACGTCACCTGCTGTTCACTGGCTGAGTCTCCCCTTATTGCTCCTAATTTTACCGAGTTGGGCCACCCTAGACCATTCCCCTCTCTCCTTAGTGCTAGTGTCACCCACTAGCGTGCATGGTGCGTCCGCACCAATCCAGAGACGCAATATGGGAACCCAGACACAGAGCCTGGCTCTTTAACTCAAGCTGTAGAGCCTCACTCTTTCAGTCCAAGATCTTTCTTGTGTTAGGCACCCTGGGCCAAATTCTGCCCTTCCTCCTGCTGATCTCAGAGGGGGGTAAGTGCAGGGAACCAGGCCCCACCTGTGTGACACCACTGCCCTCTGCTGGCTAGAAGGCCTGGACGTGCACATGACCACATCCCCTCCCAACGGCGTGAGGCCCGGAGAGGTTAAAAACCCAGCCTTTAGTGCAGCTCATGAAAACGCTCCCTGAGGTCAGACAGTGAAGGCAGGCGGCTCTGGAGCAGGTGGTCCTGAGCTCTGTCCCTGCAGATGGCCCCGAAGCTGTCACAGCTGCTGCAACCAAGGATGAGGCTTTTGTCCTTCCGTTGTTCTTCTTCCTAGCAGTGCCCTTAAAATAATTTGCTTTGGGGAAATCTCCCTCCCTGTCACAAAGCGTCCTATGCTCTAGCACGCCATAGAAAGAGGTTGCCCCTGCCCCAAGTTGCTTAGTCTATGTGAAGAAGACAGACAAAGGGCAGGAGGGAAAATGGGCACAGAGAGAGGAAGTTGCCATTGCTGCCCCCCCACCCCCGAATCTATTGGATATCTTTTTTTTTTTAGGCAAGGGTCTCTTAGGGCAACTTTAACTTCCCCCCCCCCCCCCCCCACACACACCCAAGTTATCTGCCTCACATGGCTCTTCCTCCTCACTGAGGTGTGTTCCTCTGGGCCCCCAGTGGTAGCTTCAGCATCTTGGGACCCTGCCTGGTTCCAGGTTATTCCAGCTTTTATTATTCTCCTTTCAAACTGTGGCCTGAGGGCTCGTTATACCTGCAGCCTGGATGAATATGTGGCTGGGAGGAGTAGGAATCCCCCCCCCAAACCTTCACAGAGCCCTTGCCCTGGGGCTGTTCATTCCCACCCAGGCTCTGTTCCATCCCCTTCCTGGCCCTCCGATCGGCCTTGGAGCTGACCACGATGGAGGTCACTCCCCACTGAGGTAAAGTCACCGTGAACAATGAGGCCCCTGGTTGCCAAGACAACCACTAAATTACCATCGCCTCCCTGGCCCGTCTACCCCATCAGGCTTCACCGCCGTGCCTCGTCTCGGATTGGGTTTTTAGCTCAGCTGGGTGGCCAGTTTAATTAGCCCTTCCCCCCGGGGGCTCTGCATTGGGAAAGCCGGCACCCCGGTACTGGTCGAATGAGAACGGGGCCAGGCAGCCGTTCACACGAGAGCGGGTAAACCCGGCGGGAGGGGAGGAGAGGACGCACCACTCAAATGGGCCAGGCAAAGCACCAGGGAGTTGTACCAATATAGCAGCTTTGTTCCCCTCATAACCATGTGCCTGCCAAGCTTGCACGTCCACACCTCCCTCCATGCTGGTGCATTCTGGGAAAATCTTGGCGGCTATGCCACAGTGCCTCAGCAGGGGATAGAGCCTGGAGGGTGCGTGCACAGAGCCATAGCGACCGCCCCGGGACGGGGGGCAGTGCGTCCTGGGATGTCCCACTACCCATGTCGCTGGGAGGAAGACACAACTGGTTACACAGATAGGGGAGCCCATCGACACTGCGAACCAGCCCGTGTGTGTCACTGGACGACAGCCCTGTGCCGGGGGGACCACTGACGAGGGTGAGCGGCCACGCTGCGAAATAGAACTGCGCAGAACAACGGCCGAAGCAGCTGCTGAGTTGTGCTCATGCGAGCTGTGCCCTGTCTCCTTCCTCGGGCCAGCCAACATGAGAGAAAAGCACCAGCGCGCTGGAGGGAAGGGGATTTATTCGCACAGGGGGCTCAAGTACCTCTGCAGGGAAGACAAGCCTGCAGAAGAGGTAGTGTAGACAGGACTTAATGCAGCTATCATCCCTGTGTGGACCAGGTGTAGGGGAAAAACTTGCCCAGAGCTGTCGGGGGGACAGATATCTGCCAATCGCACCCTGAAATAAAGGGAGGGTTTCACAGAGTGTCCAAAGGAGGTGGAATAGGAGAATGCTGTATCCTCCATCTCATCTCCCTTGAGCCTCTTCCTTATCCCTTTCCTCACGGTGCTCTTCTCATCTTGGTGACCAACAGGGGGCAGTAGTTAGTGCACTGACCTGGGACTTCAATTCCCTGCTCCCCCACACAAGACTTCCTGCATGACCTCGGGCAAGTTACTTAGCCTCTCTGTGCCACAGTTCTCCAGCTGTACAATGGGGATAACAGCACTGGGCTGTCTCCCGGGTGGGCTGTGAGGATAGGCACGTTAAAGATGGAGAGGCGCTCAGTTACTGTGGCGATGCGGGGGGAATCATGTAAGTAATCTATCTAGATAGAGGAGAGCGGTGCTGGATGGTCTCTGCTGTGTCCAGCACCCGCAGCCTAGGAGAGGAAGTGCTGCAGCATCTGGGCTCAGTGGGAGGCTTTCTCCTCTCCTGTGTGGGCTGGTGATCGAGCCTTCTGACACCGGGGGCCATGCAAGGGCTTTTTGTGAGCGACTCAGACTGTTCTGGGTTGGCTCAGTGACTGTCCACACCCTTCCCCCTGCATCAGGGATAGGACCCAGCCTCAGTCTGTCTAAGTCAAAGCGCCATCCAGCTTCACTGTGTCATGTCTGAGCTTCTCCGTCAGACCCCAGCCTGGTTTTGAGCCAATTTGGGATCAGCCTGTGGTCTTGTGCCAAAACCTTCAGACTTTCCCAGTTTCCCGCTCCAACCACTGGAAATGCTACTTCTTGTTACATAGCCCACTGAGAGCTCAGACATCACTATGGCTACGAAAGGTCCTGAGCACTGTATCATAATAACCCTTCTGACTTAGGGACATAGGTGGATATAAGGTGTGAGATCTCCCAAAACATTAGGGCTGGAAAGGAGCTGCATGTGGCTGGAAATTAAAATCCCAGCCCCAACTTGTCCCAGGGGAGAATGCTGCAGGTCAGGAGTGAGGTGCATCAGCAGAGCTGTGAGTGGGTTCAGGACTGGGCAAGCAAAGGGTGCCACCGGTAAATATTGAGGCCAGTGGCCAGAGCTGTGCGGTGGCCCACAGAACTAGAGCCATTAAACTTCAAGCCACTGCAATTGAAAGGACCCACCGCTTATTCTGATATCAAAGCCTCTTTGATGATCGTCCTCCCCTTGTTCAGCGGGGAACACAGCAGGCAGCTGTGATGATCTCCCGAGGTGATTAGGGACCGGCTGTCCCTTGGATAGCCTCTTGGGTGCTCTCGACTTAGTGTGCTGACAGGGGCTGCTGTATGTCCTCCCTGCCCCCTTGGCTTTGGGAACTGGAGCTGGAATGGGTTGATGTCAGTTTAGCCATCCCGGGCACCTCTGAAAATACAAGTGTGATTCAAGGAGCTCATAACTTTGGGGATTTGTTTTGTTTTTCAGTCTCTCTCGCTAGCTCTTTCTGCCAGCACAGCTGGTGAAAACAAATCGCTTGGCAGCCTCCTTGCTCCCCTTGACTTTACACAGGACCACAGATGCACAGCGTTGCCTGACCCTCTCAAGCCCCCGGGCACAAACCTGCTTGCTCACACTGCCAGGCTTTTTGGATGGGCCTGAATTCTACGGAGCACCTGCACTTTGTAGCTCCTTGAAGCTGGGAACAGATGGCCCGAGGCAGGTGATTCAGCAGCTTGTCTGCCAGAGCCATCTGGAACACAGGGAAAGAGGGCGGGAGCGAATATCCAGCTGCCAACACTGCAGTGTAGGCCTCCCCAAGGATCCCTGACTGCCCTCCTCAGATGAGACACAAAACCAAGATGCTTCCCTGTTATGACAATTTAAGACCCTGTGGCACTTTTAGAGGGTTTTGTCCTGGCTTGTGTCCTGCCCAGATTGCTAGATGGATAAGTAACATTCCTCCCCCTGTTGAAGCCATTGGAGAAGTTTGTCACTGCCTGACCTAAGAACTGATGATGTTTGCTTTGCTGGCACAGAATGGCTTCCATGTCTCACCGCAGAGAGGCCTGTGTGATGGTGGGTGAGTGATTTTCCCCCCTTCCCTTGCACAAGAGCTGCTGGGGAAGGAATTGTTTCCCTTCTGGTGGTGAGAGCAGGAGAATGGGAACACGGGCTCTTGGGTTCTCTTCCTGCTTCTGTCGCCGTCTCATTCTGCAGCCTGGGACAAGACACTGTCATGAGTCGGAAAACAAGATGCAACTCCCACCCCCCAAGTTGAGTGCTGCTGATTGCTAGCAGCTGAACCCGTGAAAACTGATCAGGTGAAAGCCTTGATTCAGACTGATGCCATTCCTGCAAAGCAAAGCCACTGGGAAAATTGGATCAAGGTTGGAACTGGTGGGACCGAGGCACTGAGCAGTGCCCGTAGCAGGCTGTTGGCTATGGTGTCTCTTCCCACCACCAGAGACTCGGATGAACCTGAGTCTTGCCGCCATTAGGATGTAACGCAATGACCCAACCGACTGCACAAGTCTTTTCACAATGAGGACACCTGCAGCAGGACTGGTCACTCTTTCCCCCTGAAACAAGCAAGAACTTCCCTGCTTCTAAAGCTGCACAACTCCTTGTGCCCATGTTGCACTTCCTAACTTGTGTGCGTGGCCGCAGGATGCCACAGCGCTGGGTGCCCTGAATAGATTCAATTGGCTTCTCCCTGCTCTGAGAGCAACCATCTCCCTAAGACAGCGCTGGCTCTGTAATTGCTTTGGGAGGATCCAACAGGACACTAGCTCCCAGTCAGCTGCAGCTCCTTGGAGCATGGCTGGTTGTCACAGCCAGGCTCTCGCCTCTAGTTCAGCAGTGATAACTCTCTGGACGGGAGAGATTCTTGCTCCTTAGCATGAAAACAGCTCCCTCGCCATCCTTCCCCAGCCTGGAGGGATGCAACGAGAGCCCAGTTGACGGGTGTTGCAATCTGACTTGTTTACTCCCCCTGACAGTTCAGCAGCAGGTAGGAGCTAGAGGTATTTATTCATGCCCACATAAACAATCAATGCTACTGCAGCCTGTTTATGGAGGGACAGTGCCGCGTGGAGAGGAGAGTGCTGAGGAGGGCTCCAGACGACAGCTCTGCAGAGGGCTGTCTCCTGGTTTTGTCTCTCACTCCATAAAGTGTGTTGAGATCCTGTCCAATTGAATTTGAGGAGGCAGGGAGGGGTTTTGTGCTGGTCTTGAATAGCTCTGAATGGGAAATGTGGTGGTTTTGCTTCCTTCCTGTCCCACAAAACATGGAGAGAAAGCAACTGAGCCGTGCAGGGGTCCCAATATGTGAACCTTACACCCTAGCTGGTGCCAAGCTTCATTTCCAATTACTTTAACCTCTGGGAAAGGCTCTGCAATAACAGCACAGAGGCCATCTGATCATCAGGATGCTGGGGTTTTCATTGTGACGTGGCCACCTCTCCACAAAGAGCTAAACTGAGAACCTGCCAACCTTTCCCTCCTGCCCAAACTCTAAGGAGTTTGGATGCAGAACTCCATCACTGAACCGTCTCTCTTGTAAAATCACTTGCTGTCCATGAATGGTGCAGAAGTGCCTGCATTTGACTGGATTGAGGCTGCGTTCTGCGTCTCAAGTCTCTTGTTCTTGCAGGTTAGCCCAATGAGTCCCGGATTCTGAACGCAGAGAGGAGTCTGAGAAAGTCTGGAAGGAGTCCAGATTGCAGTCCACTCCACGTATCGCTTATACCAGTGCAGATGTGCTGTGCCAACGTAATATGGGGGTTGCACTTATTTGAAACGGGTCAGCCACACTGGTACAGTGCATCTGCACCAGGGGGGGACACACAAGCACAGCTACATTGGTATGGCTTGTAAATTACACAATCTTAGATTCTTGTGCAGACTTGGGGCCTGTGGTGGAATCTGTGTGTAAGGGAGACTACCTTGCACCATCTCTCTGAATTTGGTCCAGGTACATATTTCTGTTTCCCAGGATGAGCTCTGTATGACAACACAAGGGTGTGTGTGTGTGTGTGTGTGAGAGAGAGAGAGAGAGAGAGAGAGAGAGAGAGAGAGAGAGAAATCACATTGGATATTGACATAATCCAGTCCTCCCAAAAACCTGGGAATTTTGGATCCACTCTTCGTTTCTCCATCTCAAACAACTTTTCTTTCAGAAACTGTTCTTCCAAATACAGCCAATAAAAACAAGCAAACTCTGTGCTTTGATAGTAGATACTGCATTGTTTTAACCATATCCTTTGTCCTTGGTTTCACTCTTCAAGAGTCAGCACCTTAGTAAGGGCTAATTTATCTCTTCTGCATGGGGTGGGAGATCAGCTATCATTTGGGAAGATAGAGAAGAAAAGAGTTTGGGGGGAACAATGCTTCTCTCTTGTGGAAAAGAGTATTTAATTTTTTTTCTTTACTGGCTTGCAGAGGGTTAACAGTGCTTTTCTGTATTTTATTTCTGAACTGGGCGAATGAAGCAATCCATGGCTCACAGAGACCGGCCTCTCCCTGGGGTGCTGTTAAGAGCTTCATTGGCTCAATAAACACTTGATGAAGACCTTATCGAAAGCAGGGGAACTTTCTGACTTCATTAAAAATCAAGGGCCTGGGACACTTTTTTTTATCCTCTGTTTCTTTCCCCCTCTCCCGCTTCCTGTGGCTTGGGGAGCAATTCAGTTGCAGCTTTGGTATTTTTATTCCTGCGGAAAGCTTGAGAGCCCTAGAGGAATTAATCCTTCTGGCTGCATATCAGGTGCACCCCAGAGAGCAGCGGGGCAGTATTGCCCCCTCACACCCACACACTGGCCCCAATGTCTCAAACCTGTGAGAGAGGGCTGCTCCCGGTGGGGTCAGAGGGGAGAAAGGAAAGGCCTGATGCCCTGTTGCCCTGCAACGTGTCAAATCATTTACACCAGTGTGTGTAAAGCCTTACCATTCTGACTCACTTGGTGCACAGGAGACTGCTGTATCTGGATAAACTCACAAGGCTCGATTCACACCGGGCGTAGCTCTGCTCTGCCGCCTTCTGCGGAGCTGCTCCGAGTTTGCACCATGGCGCGAGGGAGAGCGGCGTGTGCGCTGTGGGTTTAGCAGGTGTGAAATTGGCAAGACAGTCTGTTCAACTGGAAGGCGCTGAGCCCTGAAGGATGGAGGCTGCTGCACTGCTGAACAAACACTTCATCATATTGTCCTCGGGCTGGGGGTACGGAACACATTGTTCGCAGTTTAAACCACTGTAAACTTTTTACAGGGCAGTGAGAGACGAACGTTTCCAGTAATTCAAGGAGATGGTTTACTTCTTTTCTTCTCTTCTTGGCCAGCTCTTTAAAAGGGCTCAGGGTTCTTCATAGTCTTTAATTTATGGAGGGCTCTTTTTTTCTGTCTGCCCTCTGCAAACAATTCAGCAAACTGGACGAAGGCTGGTTTGCTCTGCAGGCGTCGGATCCAAGTTTTTCAGCTCTGAGCTCCGTGCGTTTCTCTTGACAGCATGAGGGAGAAGCAAACACATAAATTCTGGTGATTGTAGCATCAGCAGGTGCTGAAAGTGGAGGCTGGCAAGGGCGGGGGGGGGGGGATATCGTCCTCCTTTATTTTCCATTCCTCTAACTGCTCCTGAAGCAGTTGTTTCCTTGGCTATGCATCCTCATTTCTTTCCCCCTCTCCCGCCCCCCCGTGGCTGTGGGAGTGATTCAGTTGCAGCTTTGGTGACTTTTGTCATTTTTTTAAAAAATCAGTTTTTTTGTGCGTGAACTTATTCCTGGGGAAGGATCGAGAGCCCTGGAGGAATAAATCCTCCTGGCTGCATATCAGGTGCACCCCAGAGAGCAGCAAGGCAGGATTAACCCCCCCCCCGCCCCGCCCCACCCACCCACCCACACCCATAAACCAAAAATTCTCATTAAAAGAATTCTACAAAGTCATGAATGCTACAGTGTTCTGCAGCTTTGTGCTTATGTTTTGGGCCATTGTTCCGTTTGGATACCGTGAGTTAAGAATGGGCTTGTGTTTTAAGGCACTGAACTGGGATTTAGGAGATAGGCATTGAGAGAGGAAGGATTGTCCAGTGTTTAGGGCACTAGCCTAGTACTTGGGAGACCTGGCATCCATTTGCTGAACTCCACAGGCTTCCTGCATGACCTTGGGCAAGTCACTTAGTCTCTCTCTATGTCTCAGTCCCCACCTGTGAAATGGGTATCCTGCCCAGCCTCACAGAGCTGATGTTAGGATAAACATGTTAAAGATTGTGAGACGCTCAGATCCTAGGGGCTATGGTAATACAAATAACAATAATAGTATCATAAGATGCTTATCTAGATGGACAAGTTCAATACAGCCGCCTTCTGTGGCCTTGGGTGAAGTGTCAGGGTAAATGTCTTCATGATTGGGAGAGGCTCACATACACTGTGGTGAAGTATGTAGACACAGGTGTCCCCTCGTGACGAGGAAATTGGGTCAACTAAGGAAGCTTGTTCTCCAAAGAGTCCTTCTGAGGCTTTTCTTTGAGCTAGGGCAAGCTCAGGCAGGATTTTGGAGGGTTAGTGAGAGCTGTTAGGGTACCCATGCGGCACAGGAGTGATCAATCAAGCTCATGTGTCCCTCGCTGTCATGGCATGGCACATGGATTTAAATAACCGGGAGCATATAAATGAAGAATACTGTTGTAGGTACTGAGACCCAGCGGTAGTGTACTTGGTGTAAGAAATAGAATAGAATTGTCCAGGTGCCTCTCTTTTACGGAGGAGGACTGTGTATGTTTTTAAAAAGGGAATCTACTTACTTAGTGTTACAAAGCAAGAGAGGATGTTAGATAAGACATGAGACAAAGAGGTCTAAGAACATAAGAATGGCTATACTGGGTCAGACCAAAGGCCCATCTAGCCCAGTATCCTGTCTTCCGACAGTGGCCAATACCAGGTACCCCAGAGGGAATGAACAGAACAGGTAATCATCCAGTGATCCATCCCCTGTCGCCCATTCCCAGCTTCTGGCAAACAGAGGCTAGGGACACCATCCCTGCCCATCCCAGCTGATAGCTATTGATGGACCTATCCTCCATGAACTTATCTAGTTCTTTTTTGAACCCTGTTATAGTCTTGGCCTTCACAACCTCCTCTGGCAATGAGTTCCACAGGTTGACTGTGCATTCTATGAAGAAATACTTCCTTTTGTTTGTTTTAAACCTGCTGCCTATTGATTTCATTTGGTGATCCCTAGTTTGTGTATTATGAGAAGAAGTAAATAACACTTCCTTATTTACTTTCTCCACACCAGTCATGATTTTATAGATCTCTATCATATCCCCCCTTAGTCGTCTCTTTTCCAAGCTGAAAAGTTCCAGTCTTATTAATCTCTCCTCATATGGCAGCCATTCCATACCCCAAATCCTTTTTGTTGCCCTTTTCTGAACCTTTTCCAATTCCAATATATCTTTTTTGAGATGGAGTGACCACATCTGCATGCAGTATCCAAGATGTGGGCATACCATGGATTTATATAGAGACAACATGATATTTTCTGTCTTATTATTTATCCCTTTCTTAATCATTCCCAACATTCTGTTTCCTTTTTTGACTGCCGCTGCACATTGAGTGGATGTTTTCAGAGAACTCTCCACAATGACTCCAAGATCTTTTTCTTGAGTGGTAACAGCTAATTTAGACCCCATCATTTTATATGTATAGTTGGGATTATGTTTTCCAATCTGTATTACTTTGCATTTATAAACATTGAATTTCATCTGCCATTTTGTTGCCCCGTCACCCAGTTTTGAGAGATCCTTTTGTAGCTCTTCGCAGTCTTCCTGGGACTTAACTATCTTGAGTAGTTTTGTATCATCTGCAAATTTTGCCACCTCACTGTTTACCCCTTTTTCCAGATCATTTATGAATATGTTAAATAGGACTGGGCCCAATACAGACCCCTGGGGGACACCACTATTTACCCCTCTCCATTCTGAAAACTGGCCATTTATTCCTATCCTTTGTTTCCTATCTTTTAACCAGTTACCCATCCATGAGAGAACCTTCCCTCTTATCCCATGACTGCTTACTTTGCTTAAGAGCCTTGGTGAAGGACCTTGTCAAAAGCTTTCTGAAATCTAAATATACTATATCCACTGGATCCCCCTTTTGTCCACATGCTTGTTGACCCCCTCAAAGAATTTTAGTAGATTGGTGAGGCATGATTTCCCTTTACAAAAGCCATGTTGACTATTCCCCAACAAATTATGTTCATCTATGTGTCTGACAATTTCGTTCTTTACTATAGTTTCAAACCAGTTTGCCAGGTACTGAAGTCAGGCTTACTGGTCTGTAATTACTGGGGTCACCTCTGGAGCCCTTTTTAAAAATTGATGTCACATTAGCTATCCTCCAGGCATTTGGTACAGAAGCTGATTTAAATGATAGGTTACAGACTACAGCTAGTAGTCTTGCAATTTCACATCTGAGTTCCTTCAGACCTCTTGGGTGAATACCATCTGTTCTTGGTGACTTATTACTGTTTAGTTTATCTATTTGTTCCAAAACCTCCTCTAATGACACCTCAATCTGGGACAGTTCCTAAGATTTGTCACCTAAAAAAATGGCTCAGGTTTGGGAATCTCCCTCACATCCTCAGCTGTGAAGACAGATGCAAAGAATTCATTTAGTTTCTCTGCAATTGTGTTACCATCCTTGAGTGCTCCTTTAGCATCTCGATTGTCCAGTGGCCCCACTAGTTGTTTAGCAGGCTTCCTGCTTCTGATGCACTCAAAAAAAAATGTCTATTCTTTTTGAGTCTTTGGCTACTTCAGACTCTTTTTTGGCCTTCCTAATTATATTTTTACCCTTCATCTGCCAGAGTTTATGCTCCTTTCCCTTTTCCTCACTGGAATTTAACTTCCACTTTTTAAAGGATGCCTTTTTGCCTCTCTCTGCTTCTTTTACTTTGTTGTTTAGCCGCGGTGGCTCTTTTTTCGTTCTCTTACTATATTTTTTAATTTGGGGTATACATTTAAATTGAGCCTCTATTATGGTGTCTTTTAAAAGTTTCCATGCAACTTGCAGGGAGTTTACTTTTGGTGCTGTACTTTTTAATTTCTGTTTAACGTAATTTCTTGAGGTGTTGCTCACTCGTGGTCGACTGAAGACCTCAAGGAATTTTTTTTTAAAGAATTGGGATGCCTACTCAAAATAACCCTGCCAATACATTTGTGTTGCTGAGTTTGGAGTAACAATGCACTCTCGGTTCCCTCTGGAGTTTCAGATGGAGGCAGTATTCCCTCACTTCCTATCTCAAGCTGTTGTAGAGTGTTAATGTTGAACACCTAAGGGATTTTGTGGCGATGCTGTACATGGGACAGAGGGATTCCATCCTGGCCCTGCAGATGAGCTGTTTCTGTTCCTACAAAATTCTCAGAACCTTTTGATAGGAGGCATGGATATATTTGCATCTCTCCTTGTGCATCTCCATGTGTCACCATTCTCTTTGGTATATTGTACTACCTTGGTCTTGTGTGCCTTGTTTTTTACCTTCCTGTTGCCTGGGAGGTGCATTAATTGGCCTCAAGGAATTCAAGTCTCTGTTCCTGAGCAGCTGTTCAGTCATTGATCTCAGGAGGAGGAGGCAAGGTGCTGCTCTGGGATTAGTACACTCTCGTTTCACCTCTTGCAAACGTGGGTTTGAATCCTGCTGGAGATTGTGGCCTCAGGGCTTGTTTAGGTGCGGGACTTCACTGGTTTAACTTAAGGGGATATTGAACTGATTTAGCTAACTTGGTGCAAAAACCTGCATGGGCACTCGTAGTTCAGTTTAAACCAGGCTTACTTCAGTTTAGTTTACATTCATTAGGAACAGGTTTAAGCCAAACTGTAATAAGCCACTTGTAAATTAAAATAAGTGTGTCCACACAAGGGTTTGCAGTGCTTTAGCTAAATTGGTCTAAAAACAGGTTTAAGTTAAACTGGTACAACTCCTGTGTGTAGACAAAGTCTGCCTGACTCCCCTTCGAACCTGCAGGGAAGCTTGACTGATTCACTGTACTCAGCCTTTTCCATCGGCAAGGAATCCAGCAGGTGGTCAGCCACTCTCCCTCCGAGGCACAGCAGCCCATCTTGCATTCAGGAGTCAAACAAGATTTCAGTCGACACACAGCTACTTACCCCCTTCTGCTGACTCCCAGGGTGGTGCCTTTACCACAAGACCTTCCCATCTCAGCAGCACCCATTGCCTTTTTCTGGGGAATAGGGCCACTGTATATGCTCATCCCCAAACCCATGTTCCCCAACTATGGGGCTTTCATGTTTATCCTGTCTTGATGGGGCCCCTTCACTTGACCTTGGAGTTCCATCCTAAGCCCTGGTATTAAACCAGCTCTTTTTTAGCAGCCAGTTCATTCCTCCATCGGCAGCTATTTCAAACAGAGGATCCTTACAGCATGGGCAAGTTATGTGCCTCCAGACAAGAGGCCAGGACCCATTGCCTCTGCGTTCTGTCTCTTGACACTGGGCATTTTCAGAGCTTTTTGGTGTCTGAGGCTCAGGGGTGACTTGCTGTCTATTTCAGGTCTCCTCTGCAACACAAGGAGATGGTTCAGTGATGGGTTTGTTTTAATTTCTTTTGGGGCCCTATTTCTGTGTAAAATACCAGAGTGGAAATAGCAACTTATCAGCCATCCAAAATAAAGCCAGTTCTATTTGTGTTTGTCAGCGGGTTTATTTCTACCTGATTTCCTCTGTGCGTGTCTCGTCTGGGTGTCTACCTCAAAATATTAGTGCTTTAATAGCACAAAAAATTATTTGTGAATTTAGCGCTGGTGAAAGGTGCCAGATTGGCAGCTTTACACATTTAAGTTCATGCATGAGAAATATTAACCCTTAATAATCGTGTTGCATTGGTGTATCTCTGAGGACTGGATTTTAGCGCAATAGGTCTGCTTGATGGCGATGTCAGAGCACTTGGGTTTGAGTCATCTGGGGTTTTCCATTAATTGATCCAGCCTGCTTCACACAGCAAATAAAATTGCTAAAGCAGAGGTATTTTTACTCATGAACCTTTAATGATCTAACATATTGCTCCTATCTGTCCATAAGAACGGCCATACTGGGTCAGACCAAAGGTACATCTAGCCCAGTATCCTGTCTTCCAACAGTGGCCAATGTCAGGTGCCCCAGAGGGAATGAACAGAACAGGTCATCATCAAGTGATCCATCTCCTGTCGCCTATTCCCAGCTTCTGGCAAACAGAGGCTAGGGACACCATCCCTGCCCATCTTGGCTAATAGCCATTGATAGACCTATCCTCCATAAACTTATCTAGTTCTTTTTTAAACCCAGTTATACTCTTGGCCTTCACAACCTCCTCTGGCAATGAGTTCCACAGGTTGACTGTGCATTGTGTGAAGAAATACTTCCTTTTGTTTATTATCATTTAGTGACCCTTATTTCTTGTATTATGAGAAGGAGTAAACAACACTTCCTTATTTACTTTCTCCACAGCAATCATGATTTTATAGACCTCTACCATATCCCCCCTTAGTCGTCTCTTTTCCAAGCTGAAAAGTCTGTATTTTTAATCTCTCTTATGCAAGCTGTTCCATACCCCTAATAATTTTTGTTGCCCTTTTTTGTACCTTTTCCAATTCCAATATATCTTTTTTGAGATGAGCCACCCAGATCTGCATGCAGTATTCAAGGTGTGGGCATACCATGGATTTATATAGAGGCAATATGATATTTTCTGTCTTTTTATTTATCCCGTTCTTAATGATTCCCAACATTCTGTTTTCTTTTTTGATTGCCGCTGCACATTGAGTGGATGTTTTCAGAGAAATCTCCGCAATGACTCCAAGATCTCTTTCTTGAGTGGTAACAGCTCATTTAGACCCCATCATTTTCTATGTATAGTTGGGATTATGTTTTCCAATGTGCATTACTTTGCACTTATCAATGTTGAATTTTATCTGCCATTTTGTCACTCAGTCACCTAGTTTTGTGAGATCCTTTTGTAGCTCCTCACTGTCTGCTTGGGACTTAACTATCTTGAGTAGAATCATAGGATCCTCAAATATTACGGTTGGAAGAGACCTCAGGAGGTCATCTAGTCCAACCCCCTGCTCAAAGCAGGACCAACACCAACTAAATCATCCCAGTCAGGGCTTTGTCAAGCTGGGCCTTAAAAACCTCTAAGGATGGAGATTCCACCATCTCTCTAGGTAACCCATACCAGTGCTTCACCACCCTCCTAGTGAAATAGTGTTTCCTAATATCCGACCTAGACCTCCCCCACTGCAACTTGAGACCATTGCTTCTTGTTCTGTCATCTGCCACCACTGAGAACAGCTGCACTCCATCTTCTTTGGAACCCCCCTTCAGGTAGTTGAAGGCTGCTATCAAATCCCCCTCACTCTTCTCTTCTGCAGACTAAATAACCCCAGTTCCCTCAGCCTCTTCTCATAAGTCGTGCCCCAGCCCCCTAATCATTTTCGTTGCCCTCCGCTGGACTCTCTCCAATTTGTCCACATCCTTTCTGTAGTGGGGGGACCAAAACTGGACACAATACCCCAGGTGTGGCCTCACCAGTGCCGAATAGAGGGGAATAATCACTTCCCTCAATCTGCTGGGAATGCTCCTACTAATACAGCCCAATATACCGTTGGCCTTCTTGGCAACAAGGGCACACTGCTGACTTATATCCAGCTTCTCATCCACTGTAATCCCCAGGCCCTTTTCTGCAGAACTGCTGCTTAGCCAGTTGGTCCCAGCCTGTAGTGGTGCATGGGATTCTTCCTTCCTAAGTGCAGGACTCTGCACTTGTCCTTGTTGAACCTCATCAGATTTCTTTTGGCCCAATCCTCCAGTTTGTCTAGGTCACTCTGGACCCTATCCCTACCCTCCAGCTTATCTACTTCTCCCCCCAGCTTAGTGTCATCTGTAAACTTGCTGAGGGTGCAATTCATCCCATCATCCAGATCATTAATAAAGACGTTGAACAAAACTAGTCCAGGACCGACCCCTGGGGCACTCCACGTGATAATGGCTGCCAACCAGACATCGAGCCATTGATCACTACCCATTGAGCCTGACGATCTAGCCAGATTTCTGTCCACCTTATAGTCCATTCATCCAGCCCATACTTCTTTAACTTGCTGGCAAGAACACCATGGGAGACCGTGTCCAAAGCTTTGCTAAAGTAGTTTTGTATCATCTGCAAATTTGGCCACCTCACTGTTTACCCCTTTTTCCCAGATCATGTATGACTACGTTGACTAGGACCGGGCCCAGTACAGACCCCCTGGGGGACACCACTATTTACCGCTCTCCATTCTGAAAACAGACCGTTTATTCCTACCCTTTGTTTCCTGTCTTTTAACCAGTCACCGATCCATGAGGGGACTGTGCCCGCTGCTCCCAGGGCAGCGGCTCTCAGGGACGGAATGTGCTGGGTTAGATGGAACCCGGGTCCGATTTTGTCGAGCAATCCCGACCTTCCTAGCTTTTTCTTGGTGGCTCCGCCCTTTAATGGGGTGGTGGAAGGGAGCCCCCGTTGGCTGTGCCATAACTGTCCCTGCACTTCCTTTCCCTCCTCAACTTTTGTGTCTCCTTTCTTTTCTTTCCCTCACCTCGCTGCCTAATGTTGATTCTTTTCAGTTCTCTCTCTGTGGGGATTCCCCATCTCTCTGGTCCCCCAGCCCACCAGAACTGACAGACTGTTTGGAAAAAGTGGAGCCCACTGGTGATCGAAAGGAGCCAGGACATCTGTGCTCTTGCAGCTAAGCACAGCTGGGACAGCAGCCTGCATCCCTGCCCACAGGAGCTGCTCCTGAAACTGGCTGCATTAGGGGCAGGAGCAGGGAGAAAACTTGGGCACCTTTTGAAGAGCTATCTGCTGCTTTGCCCACCTCAGCAGGAGCACATGGGGAGCGAGCCTGGATCAACCCTCTCCTCTGTTCCTGCACTCAGTCCCCAATTTGGGAAGCACAGAGCTAGACTGAAAATACAAGATCACAGAGTGTAATAAATAACCCGCTCCCCGTCCTGGGCTTTATAATCACAAGAGCTCTATGGCCTGTAACCATTTGCACGTCCTGTCCCCTAACTGGATGAGAGTAAGTCTTCAGAGTGAGGCTTACGCTGCTGATACTGATGATTCCACAATCAAAATTAACTTTCTGCAACATTTGCTTTAAAATTGCTCTTTCGGTGACGTTCCTGCCAGGAAACATGTTTGCTCTTTGTAGGAAGGAAGCACATAAAGGTTGTTGAACACAGTGGAGATTAATCCAGTGAAGCATTTGATCTAACATCCCTGGAAAGATCCTTGGCCTGGTTGCTGAGCTTTAACCCTACATCCCCGAAGTTCTGTGACCCTCTCAGACACCATCTGTCATACTTGGAAATCTGTTAATTAACTTGATTTTAAGCATGACATTGCCCCTAAAGTAGGCGCAGTTCCACATCTTGAAAACCATGTGTGTTAGTTGTGGTTGACCCTAGAGTGTACCATGACCAACTAAGCATGACTAGCAAGATTTTAAAGTGTGCTGATGCTGGGGGCAAAGTTGGGTTTAAGCCAACGCACTTTCAAACATGACTGTTGCCCTAGATAGGACTCTTGTTACCTTGCTGTGTAAGGCTGGTGCAAACTAGCCTATTGATCCCAAGGGCATGCTCGGATAGCATAAGAAGGCTCTGATCCTGGTTGGAACCATGGGGCACTGTGGCGATACCCACAGAAGCACTGCCGATGGTACCTTTTCCCTAGCTGTCCCAAGTCTCTGGGATAACCATCCAGCTCCCCCAGAGGAGTGCCAGGAACAGGGCTGTTTTGAGAGGGATTACAAAGACCTTACAGCTCTGTGGAACCGAGACTGGTTTTATTTTCTTGTCTTCTTTATTTTTATTCATAGTTTTTAACAGGTGCGCACGCGCACAACTTCCATGTGGATCCTGGAAGCCTGTTGGTAGGGAGATGTATTCCTTAGGATGTAAGGCAGGGGCACATGAGGAATGATATCACTGTAGCTCTGCCCCTTGACAACCATTGGTACTACCCAGAGTTTTCTCCCTCACTTACCTTCGGGTGTTTCTATTCTTGGTGCCGCTCTTGTTCTGTCCACTTGCGTTTGGAAGCCGGGAAAGAAGCCCTTGGCCAGCATGCCCAGGCTGAGAAGAATGCAGACAGTCTGGCAGAGCGCAGGTTAAATAAAGTTTGTCTTGGCAGGGCCCAGCTCTTGGATGTACTACAAGCCACTGGAGTACAGTGATGATGGAATTACAAACACAAGCACCAGCACAGGCTGCCAAATGGAACAGGTCTCCCGACACTGCTTGTGGGCTGCTATCTGCTGGAACTCTGTGGGTATGTCTACACAGCAACTAGACACCCACGGCTTCCCATGCCAGCCAACTCGGTTTGCAAGGCTTGGGCTGCTGGGCTGTTTCCTTGCTGTGTAGACTTCCAGGCTCGGGCTGAATCCCAGACTCTAGGAGGTGGGAAATGGAAGGCCTGGAGAAATTGCAAGCTTTCACCATTGTCAACACTCCATTGTTTCCTGTCGAGCCCCCTGCTGGCACAGACTGAGGAGAGAGCACGTTTCCCACAGCCGGCGGTATTGCACCAGTCTTTTCAGTGCTATGGAGCTGAATCCTGGTTCTGCTGAAGTCAGTGGGAGTCTTGGCATTGATGTGAGTGGCATCAGGATTAGGATCATGCTTCCCCAGGAGGCCTAAGGGGTTCCACTCTGCATGGCTGATTTTTGGGGGCAGGGGGAGCTCCAAAGCTGACGGCTGGCTGACTGCAGAGGCATTTTCTGGTACTTGGGAGAGTGCTGTAATGTCTTGGAGTCTGGGGATCCACACTAGATTTAGTAACATTTTCTGGCCAGCATGGGTGGTGTCAACGAACCTTTCCTGCACTGGCTGCACATGCCTCCTGGCTCCTATCCGGAATGACATTCCTGTGGCTGTAGCCTCGGGATTTGCAGGTTGTTACCATATAAAGGGCATAGTCCTGTCGCAGCAGGAGAGCCAGTGTGAAGTTTTTTTGGAGGGTACATAACTTTCCTTTTAATAGATGGATGGCATAGATTTTTGGATGCAAGCTGCAATGATTTCACTGCCCTCCAGTGATGGAGATGAGCAGAACTGAGAAGGATGGGAGGGAAAGCCGGCAAAGGAGATGAGTACAAAACACAAGGATAGTCTCACCTCCCTGCCCTAGGAGGTTATAGCTTTGGTCTTAGGAACTAGCATTACTAAAGACCTTCAGTTGTCTCCTTAGAGTCCTTCAGCCCCTTCTATTCCCGAGCATCTCCCCTTAGCCTTTACTCACTCTCCCCCACCCAAACGAGGACTGGCTTTTGGCACAAGCAATGGCAAAGCACCACATGGTGTCCTGCATTGACTTTCTCTGCTAGCAGTGGGACAGGACAAGGAAGGCACTCAACGCCAGACCAGATTCCCTCGCCAGGCTGTGCTGGCAATGGGATTAGGAAGGGGAGGAAAATTGGTAATACAACATACTCCCCTCTGCTACCACAGCTTAGGGGCATGCTGCTGCTTGGGGGCTTCCGGATCCCCTGGGAGCTGTCTTCCCTTTACAGTGAAGCATCAAGAATGCCTGTTTTTGGCTTTGGAGGGTGGGGATCAGGCTGGTCTCTGAGCTGGGTTGATTCTGAAATCAAAAGCATTAAAGATGCTCTTGGCAATAAGGCACCTGATTTGGAGCAAGGAGCCCTGGGCTCTACTCCCATCGGCGCCGTAGTCTGCCCTCGAGCCATTCATTAAGAGCTAGAGCAATCCACAGGCCTGAAGGACTAGTCTGACCTGTACAGCACAGGGCACGGTCCCATTGGTGGCCAGTTCCATGAGTAGCTCTCTTGACATTGTGTGAGTAACCCCTCCACAGTGCAAGCAAGAGGGTCACTAATCTGGCCCTTGTGCTCTGTGCCTACATTTTCCCATCTGTAGAATGGGAGTAGTCATCTCTAGCTGCCTCACAGGTGGGTGAGGAGCAGCAGCTAATGACTGGCTGTGAAGTGGCTGTGATACCCTGTGGGCCGTTGCTGTGAAGGGAGGAACATTTTATAAAGCCCATCAACCCTTCTCCAGGAGTCCCGGATAAGTGGGAGGCTCAAGAGCTAATTCCCACTGTAGCCATCTTTCACCTCTCTCTCTCCCCCCACCCCCCCCCGCCATGCCTGCCTGCAGATGGCTGGAAGTGCAGGTGACTAACCTGACCTGCACTCAGCGCTGGGTCCAGTACCTCCGATTGCTGCAGGAATCCATATGGCCCGGGGGAGTCTTACCAGCGGTGCCTAAACCTGTCAGGACGCAGGAGCAGAAGGAGGTGACGGCACAGCAGGCCTTGCAGAGCCTGATGGGACTCCTTCCTGGTGAGTTTGCCGTGCGATAAACACCCAAGGGCTCTCTAGCTGTGGGATCTGGCTAACGGGCCTTGGCTCTTTAGGGGTCAGGTTCTGAAATCCATTCCACCACTTTGCCATGTGAGAGAGCAGGTGCAATAGTGACCCCTGGAACCAGCGCTTAATGTGCCGCAGACGCTGAGCACCATGGGCTGTGAGCACTGCAAATGAACGGGAGTTTGTCCTAGGCTCATTGGCCATCCCTGAAAACAGTGCAAGGCAGAGGCCTGGGGAGCCCCACGAGTGAACCCATTGCACTGTCACCTCTAGAGATCTGGTTTCCAAGCATGAGAGAGCCTGCTTGTGTTTACCCACACGTGATATCAGAGGCATGGACTTGAAGCCGTCCCTTCTTTGCCCCCCTTTGGTGTGTTTAGTGTGAAACACTTTGGAAAATAGCAATTCTCGCTCTCTAAACTCTGTGCAGTTTTGACACCATTGTCAGCCACGGCAAGATCCAAGACCTGGCAAATTCACGTCACCTCAGGAGTTAAATGACCCATCAATAGGGCTCCCACTAGTTCCAAGTGAACAGCCACCGCGCTGCCCCAGAGTTACTCGAGATAATTCACACAACCATCTCAGCAAAGTCCAGTACTCTGAAGGAGAGAGGGCCTGCCATTTGGTGACTTCTAAATACAGGCCTCCTCATCTCCCACCTTTAGTACTGGCCACTCAGTAGGTGGTGCTCTTCCTTCAGAGCCACTCGCTAGGGAGCCAGGGCCCCAGCACAGCAAGAAGCTGCTGTTCCGCTGAAGGTACTATCTTTCAGAGGAGGTATAAAACAGAATTCTTTCTGCTATCATTAAAAAAAATTCAGGACCCTTTTCCACATGACTAAAATCATTACCCCTGATATGCTGGCCAGATGGTGTTCTTTTACATTTCCCTCTGTCTTAAAACAGCTGCTGTCTGGTCCACCCCAGAGGTGGCTGCATTTCAGAAGTGGGTGAAGTAATCCATCTGTGGATAATTTGTAAAGCATGTTAAGATTCTTCTCCATCTGCTGTTTATTATAACTAGCCAGAGGTTGTCTCTTTGGTCCGGAAGCTCTCTTCTACATTTGGTTCTAGAGCTGGATGTTATGTCTGGTATTAAGATTGGGCTTTAAGATGTGTGTTTTCCTGGTATTTCTCCAAGTCGGGGGAGGAGGGGCATCGTTTTTTGGGACATCTAATCAGATATAAAAGCCTCTTTAAGATCCACTGAGTTCCTGAACAAGTGCAATGCGCCCTGCATTGTAATTTAGACGTGGGTTTTTAAAGACAGTGTCTCTCTGATGTTAACAGACTTAATTCTGGAAATCCTTGGGACAAGCAGATGTCGACTGAGCTGGAACCTGGTCCTTGAGTCACTACGTCAACCCATCATAAACAGGTAGCCTTGACAACGGGGCCTTCTTAGCCTCCATAAGCCACAGTCATTGCTATGCAATAACCAAGTAGTGCATCACGCGATGGACTCCCTTGAAAAACCCCACTTAGAAAGTTTCTGATGATGAGGAATCTCACTGGAATGAACAGACTCTTTCAGGCCAAGGGCTCTCACTGCAAAAGTTCATCTCCTGAGGCTTTGACGTGAGGTGACAATCAGAAAATATCAACCTCAACATGCTATGAATTATCTCAGCCGATCTGCTGATTTCATTGATACAAATAGCTTGGCAGGAGACGAATCCGGGGTTGTCCCATTGTTTGGAAAGGCTTTAAGTTAGGCTACGTCTACACCACAGGTGTGATTTTCCCCAGCCTGCGTACACACACTCACACTAGCTCTCACAGAGCTAGCGTGAGCATAAACAGTCGTGTGGCCACGGTAGCATGGGTCATAGCAGCGGGGGTACGGCTGAGCTGTGCCGAGTACATACCCGCCGGTTTCAGGCGGGTTTACACTCTGGATGGCCCAGCCCTACCTCTGTTGCCGCTGCCTATGATGCCACAGCTACGCTGCTCTTTATCATTTATAGCTCGATCAGAATCAAAATGGTCCCCATGGGCAGAGCCGGTCAGGAAGTCCTATTCAGGGCTTTCGTGAGCACGCAGTGGATGTGTTGCATGCACAGATGGCCCGCCACTGAGCATTATGTAAACACATATTTATTATGCATCTCTGAGCCCCTCTGCTGCACTCTCCATACTAATGATTCTAACCTTCCCAACTTCTCAGCAGCATCAGGCAACCACTGTTTGGGGTGGGGGGGAGGGAATCACCCACCCATTGAAGCATTTCCTCCCCTTCTTCCCATGTGTGGGATTTCCCCCCCTCCCTTACCCCAGCCTGGGGCTCTGCAGTGAATTTGGCCTCTAATGGATGCCTTGTACACAGGTGCACACCCTGCTTGAGTGAGTGCAAACATGTCAGACTCCAGTCTCTTTGCATTGATGAGCCTGTGTTTTCTGCTCTGTCTCTTTCAGGCACTTGGTTTACCGCCTCTCGGACGTCCTGCTGGAGTTTTTGATACTTAACAACTCCAGTGATGATCCCAAAACAACAACTGTAACTTCATCTGTCTCTAACAGCCTCGAGACAGCAGGCATTTCCCCACATTAACCAGGGCTGCTGTTGCCAGCAGCAAAGAAGAATGGGCAGCAGAGAAAAGAATTCACAGGCATCAGGTCACTGGCATTCAGTGTTTGCTGGACAGAGCTGGAAGTTTCTTAATTAACTACCCCAGCCAGTCTGACATGAGGCTTCTTTCAGGCTTCTCCTTGTTAGCAGGGTGACTGACTATGCCCAGTGTGAGCAGGTGGAGATGTTTGTCTGTAACATAAGTGTCCATTCCATAGCTCACGTGATGGCGAGCAAGGTGCTTCCAGTGGGAAAGCGCCTGATCTCTCTAGGGGCAAGCAGGCTGTGAAGTGAGGCCAGGCCAGCCACAAATCCTACTTGGATGTAATTTCATGCCCGGCATATCTCTTGAATCTGAGTAGTACTGACCCAGAATGGTCGGTGGCACATCAGGGTTGGTTCGAGGGCGTCGGGCCCTGGCACTGATGTGCAGAGACATGACCCCAGGACGTTCCGTCAGCTGAACACCCATCGACTCGCATGCCATATAAGGCAAAGAGAAGAAGGAATGCAGCCCTTATTCCTAGTAAATAAATTCACCACTTAGCTCCTCATTGAGCGAAGGTTGCATGGTGCTGAGATTCCTGCCTGACCTCCCGTTCAGGGTGGATATCTGTGAGTGGGGAAATCCTCATCCCACCCTTGTTCCTCCCCAGAGAGATGAGATGGAGACAAGGAGACATCCCCAGGGAGAGTTCCCGCCTTTGGTGCTGTCCTTCCTGTCTCCATGCACATCCTCCCTGGCACCTTTCCCTGCCCATCACCCACTCTGATTTGCCTGCCCAGCATGAAGAATGGGGGGAAGAAATCCACCTCCCCCTGGATGATGGAGTGGAACCTCCTAGATGGAGACATTGGAGACGTTGAACATAGCCCCCAAGTCAACCTCATAAGCAACCGTCCAAATCTGTGGGAACTGCAGAGTGATGGGTAACTAGCGGAAAGCTCCTGCCTTGCCTTAGGGGCAGGGGAAGGTGCCTCACACCATCTCAACACCAAGAGAATCTTGTTCTGAGATCCCTCGCTGCCAAGGCTGAGGAGAGGGATCTGGGGTGAAACAGAACTGGAGAGCACCGCACCCATCCCCAAGTCATCTGCCTGTGCAGGGAAAATTGAAGATTATGGGGCAAAGGCTCCCCCACCCCATGTTGTCTTGTAAGTGGGGATTGTTAAGGGTCCTGGGGTTACAATGCAGGCACCGCACCACAGGCGAGCAGCAGCTTCTTTAGAATGAAGGCTGGGTGCTTCTTGGAATGTGAGACCATCCCTGATCTCCGCTTCACCAGAGGATCTCTCCCATTGATTCGTGGCCGGGCCACTCTGTGGAGGAAAGAACTGACCCATATGAGACACAAGGGGCAATAAATTAGTTTCTGTAACCATAGACTGCCTCTTGCAGCAAGTTCTTGGAGATCCATCACGTCACTGGTGCTCAAAGGAGTTGATCATACAGCTCTCATTGGTAGCTAAGTGGGAGGGTGGTTAAAGCAGGCAGGGGGTGTCTGGACCCAAGGGTTCCATCCCCAGCTCTGCCCTGGCTTGCTGTGTGACCATGAGCAAGTCACTTTAACCTTGTTGTGCCTCAGTTTCCCTAGCTGCAAAATTGGGAGGGATGTTGTTAGGGTTGATCTATTATTTGCACAGTGCTGTAGAGACAGGGTATGTTATAGAAGCAGCACAAGGTGGTATATATCTATTGCCTATCACTGTACGATGCCCCGGGGTGACAATCTCTACAGCATAGCAAAGGCTTCAAGTGGCATCATGGGCTTATGGTGCCCCGCTGTTGAATTAATGTTAAAGCAGGTGAACAGGGAGTAAGAGCATCAACAAAACTATTTGCATTTCCTCCAGCACATGGGCCACATTTCACCAGGTCACAAGCCACAGTCTGGCTGGCATTGGACTTTTTCATCCAAGAGGACCCTGCCTCCTGTGATTCTCTACAGTTTAAAATAGATAATGGGGGAGAGCTGGCATGAGAGAGGCCTGCAAGGTCATGGCCATCATGTCCATTCTACACTACATCCCAATGTGCTTGTCCTCTCTTACAAGGGTTACACGCAGTTACCCAGGAACTGAAAGGGAAGTGCATTAGCCTGTCACACCCGCCCACTAGTCCCCAACCATTGTGCTGGATTTGGGTGCGCATCATTTTCACTGTAGAGGACATTTAGCCGGAGGGGTGAGTAACACTAGTGCAGGTAGCCTTGAAGACACAGACCCTGCTCTTTCCATAGGGAGACAGTCTCCCGTGTGGGTATCTACTCTTCAGGGTGTGTACTGCCTACAAGTATGTGAAAGGTATAAGCACCAGGGGAAGGGGGTCATTTAGGATGGTCTGAGGGTGCCCGAAAGCTAAGAGGAATCGGATGAAATTGAGCAAAACGAAATTTTAGGCTGCCTATGAGCGAAAACTTCCTAACAATGCTATGGTCTCTTAGGGGAAGGAATAGCCTCCCAGATGGAAAGGGAGAAAGTCCATTGTTTGAGTCATTTAAGACTGAATTTGGGCAAAGAATTGGAGAACATACCATAGGGGACAATCCATCCCACAGTGGCAGAAAGCATGGAGTAGAAGGTGGGACCCAATAGGTTTCCCATTTCCAATTTCTCTTTGTCATTCTTAAGCCACAGGTTGCCCTTCAGCATCCCATTTCACTTCTTCCTCCTCACTCCCTGGCTTTCTATTTTGCTCCTCTGTCCCATAATTTTGGTTTACAGCATACCATGACCTGCCTTGCCTGAAAGGAGTCTAGGAGAGGCCCTAAGAGAAGAGACCATCAGCCAGAATCTTATGTAACATTACTGAGCCCTGTTGCAGGTCTGGCTGGTGGCTTCCCTGGTTTTTTTGGTCTGCTCCATGGCCGTAACCTCATGTTTTGGGTGTCTCAGGTCAAACCCAGTGTAAACCAGAGAGGACAAAATAAAAAGTCTGGTTGGTGGGAAGGTGGGTTAGTCCCTCACCTATAAATCAGATCCTGCAGTGTCGAAGGGGAGAAAGGGGGTGATATTTGGAATCCTTAAAGCCATGGAATATAGGATTGGGCGGTAGAGAGGGTGAGCCTAGGGTTCTCACCTCTCGAGAGGGTTCGAATATCCTGCCTGGAACTCTGACTTCTGACGTTCCTTGAGGGCAGCTTTTCATGAATATATCCGTTGCCATTCATCATATGGGGCATAGGGAGTGAGTTCCTCTTGCAGACTATGAAGGATGTAGCCAGAGACCTGTCACTTCGGTGGGAGGCTGGTGTCAGTGAGTTGCGGTTGTAATGCACTATTGCTTTGTCCTTGCATTGTTCTATCCCTTTGTCCGTGGCTCCCAGAGCACTTTGCAGACTTCACTGAATCGTGCTCCAGAATGCCCTTGCTGGGTAAAGCAGTATTATTGTCCCTGTTTTACATGTGGAGGAAATGAAGCAGAGATGTGAAGTGACTTGCCTGTGTTCACTTTGTGAGTCAGGTGCAGAGGTAGGAATAGAAAAACTGGTAATGGCTCACCCTGGTGGCCCCAATCTGTATTTTGTCATTAAGGAACACACATCCTATTAAGATCAGTATTCTCTTAGCGTTTCTGTCCTGTGCACAGGCCATCTCGCCTGAATTTGCAAATTAAATGGAAAATGATGATGAGAAAAAGTAGTTTCCCATGTTCAGTTTGAGCTGAAAATTTATCTCCTCTTATCTATCACAGAAAATACCTCTTTAGCAAAAAAAAAAAAAAAAAAAGGCAGCTTTGGCTCATGCTGTCCCCCTCTTGCTACAACATGTTCAGCAAACTCTGTTTATTGGCAGGAATTTAGGGGCTTATCGCAGCCTGCTAATAAAGGGGCATTTGCAGGAACTGGAGAGCAGCAAGGATATTTCAGGACTTTAGGACTCAGAAGCAAAAGTCCTACAGTTACATGCCCCTACCCGAGATCTAGAACAGAGCACAGCTCAGATTGAGCAAATCCCATGCTACTTTTCCGGAGGAGCCTTAGTCACTGAGTTAGTTGTCATGTGAAAGAAACAAAAATAAATATTGACCGCAGGTGTGGCTAGTACTAGAGAGGTAGTGTGGTCAAAGAGCTAGGCTGGAGACCCGGGTTCTATTCCTAGATCTGCCACTAGCATGTTTTGTGACCTTGGGCAAATCATTTCACTCCTCTATGCCTCTTTCCACACCTACCATTTGCCTTTGGGGGCAGGGACTGTCTCTCACTATGTGTATGTACAGTACCTAGCGCAACGGGGCCCTAGTCTTTGTTGCGGCTTCTAGTTGGGGCTTCATAATATAAATAATAACTATTATACCTAGAAAAGTAACAACCTCTCATTTATATACAGCAAAAATAGCAGCTGCATACTTAACCAAGAATTGTAATTCTGCACCAAATCCCCATGTCTTCACCTGGGTACAAAAACTGACCGCCAACTATATGCAGACTTACTAGTGTATGATAATATTGCAACGCATACTTGTGTATAACAGTACTGTCCCAAGAACCTGTATATATGAATGTAGACAAATATTTTACCATGTGACCTGTGTTCTTATTCTAATCTGTATATAATAATACCCTACCTAAAAATGTATACCTGTTTGTGGATTTAAAATGTTTATTTACTGGGAAATATCCCTACAAACCACACACTATGAAGAAAGAAGAGAATAAAGCAGGGAGGATGCCAAGAAAAGGCTGAGGAGAGACGGAGGAGTGGGTTGATAGCGTGTCCCAGAATGAAGGAGGCAAATCCTTGCATAGAGGAGAGTGCAGTAGTTTGGAACTGGAAAGAACCACCAGCTTTTGCTGTGCAAATATTGGCCAGTTTGACTAGAGAGAAGAATGCTGCCGTTTTCACCAGCTCACATGCCTTTATGTGATGGTGATTGATAATTAAAAGCAAAAAGGAGGAGAGAGCTAGAAAAGAAAAATTCCAACTAAGAATTAAAATATTAGGTTGAAAAAAAGGGGAGAAATTGTATACAACTAAGCGCTTGGGTCATATATTATTGCAGATTAGCTTTGCCACAGAAAGATCCCATATGCTCTATGAAATCCCATTACCTATGAGTAAGGGAACATTTGCACAGCACATGTGGCAGGGAGAGCTGCTGGAGCCAAGTTCCCTTCCATAATATCCACCCCAGGATAGATTGGTCCATTTCCAGTGTCAACAGCTCGAGGATTAAGTACTTATCTCTCTGCAGAACACTGGATAATTAATACCAGATCCAACTCAGGGCTACACTCCACAGAACCTGCTTGGAGCTATATCCCTGGTTGAATGTTAATCTAACGCACCCGAAGGACTATGCACAGTGGGGCAAGGTTTCTCACTGCACCAGATGTGCAGGCATGGCCTTGCTGGCATAGACAAGTGAGGTACCTGTCTGCTAGGGTGAATAACCAGCAACTGTACCACTTTGTGCTGGGCTAGTGTCAGAGCACTGCAGTCATCCCCTAGGGCTGCAGGACATGGGGATGATGACGACTTATTAAGAGGCCTTTTCCTCCACCTGAGTACTGGAATGATGGTGCTCATGGGTGATGGGATTGATTTGCCATCTGTGGGGTGAGATGTGAAACCCAGGCATTTCTGACCAGGAAAGATTTCATAGTTTGTTTATTTATCTTATTTAATAATACTGTTATCCTGGACAAAATTCAACTCAGGTAGTTATATTCTTCTTACCTTAATGCCACCCCATCTTCCAATCTCAGCTGGATATGTTCATCCCTAGTTCATCTCTGAACTTTGCCCATACTGTTACATTTTAGTACAACTTCTCTAGCCTCTCTACCACCTCCAGCACCTACTTATACCATTCTGCAGCATTGGATCAGACAGAAACCTCTGCCTACTGAACTGCCTACATCACTTTCTGCAGCCCCCTGGAGTTTCTGTAGGAGTCTCCCGCAATTATCAACCTTGCTGAACTAAGGAAAGTTGATGAGATCACAGCTCTAGGGATGGGGATGGCAGCAGGCTATAGATAAGGAAGTTGTCTCATTCAAAGCCGGGCAGAAAACAAATGTCGTCCATAACTGTGCGCTGTGACTAGCTCTTCAAACAGAATCTGATCTATACTATTTTGTATAACCCTCTTCTGCTTCCACAATCAGTGGAAGGGCATAGGAAAGCTGCTTGCTGAGAGGTAGTGTTGTCTAGTGGATGGCGCAATACACGGGGAGTCTCTTTCCAGCTGTGACTTGCTGTGTGATGTCACTTCACCTTGCTGTACCTCCATTTCCCCTTTGAAGACTTAAGTGCATGCTTCACTTGATGCAGTGTGAATAGTCCCCTTGCCTTTAATGGGACGACTGCCAGTGCCTACAATAAGCCTTTGCAAGATCAGGAGTAGACTGTGCGCCTTTGGCGGCAGGGACTGTCCCTTACTATGTGTATCCAGCACCTAGCACAAAGAGGTCCCCCTCGTAGGAATACAAGTCAGTAAACTGGAGGGCAAATAATAAGGTGAGTATTGTGGCCATCTCTGAGCATCCATGCTCCATTTTAGACGCAACTTGCTTTCTGTCTTTGTGGCCCATGCTGCCCTGTGTCTCAGGCCTTTACATCTTCATCAAGGAACTTTTTCTTTTCAAATGTATTTAAAGTCTTCTTCCTTCCTTTAACCTTTTCATTCCATTCGCTTCACCTCACTGAGCCGCTCAAAAGGCTGCTCAAGCATCCCTTGACCGAATCCTCCCAGCACTCAGCACATTCCCTTCCTGTTCCCAGACCCCTTTCTTCCCCTAACATCCTCAAGTGTGGGGCGCACTTGACTGCCATGCCCGAGGAGGGACAAAAGTGGTGAGGATCAAAGACCATAAATCAGTCTTTAAAAATAATACCCACCAAGTCTCTCGAGTGCTGAGTCTGGCAGAAACTCATTAACGATCAGTTTCCCCCTCCCACTCCTTTGCCGTTGGAAATCAACAGAGCCAAACAAAACAGGCTGTCTTTATTGAAGACAGCTGAAGTGTGTGTGCTTAGTGTGAAAACCAAAAGCAAAGCCATTTGCTAAGGCCCCTTTTCCGTGCAGGCCACTTCACATTTATTATGCCAGGGGACAGAGCTCCTTAAATCCTGATGCTCTTTATTTCTGGGTTTTTAACCTGCCCCTTACCTCCCCCTCCTCTTCCGCTTCTGCTCCTTTCTTTTCTTTCTGGTCCTGTGAGAATGGGCTTTTTAATCCCCTGGTACTGCAGATTAAGGCTATTATAGCCTCCCCAACCTGACATTGTCTCAGAGAGGCTCACAGCCAGAACCTTGTGAGCACTCTCTGTCTTTCTGCTCCTGCCTTTCTTCTTGGAACACTAAAACACCATGGCTGACCTTTCCCTGAAGAGGAAAGGACTATACTGTGTGATCACATGTAGGCAGAGGCCAGTCTGTGCAGGTCTCAGGGTGAGGGAAATTAAGACCTAGATGGAAATTAACAAGTGAAAAAGGGGAAGGAGAAAAGATTATGGGAATTAGATTGATTCAAAGCAAAACCCTGGGAGCCGGCCTCTGGTGTGTTAGAAAACTGAACCCAGAGCTGGAGCAAACTTGGTAAATGGTTGTCTCTTTACAGAGAACCAACCCAAAAGCCTGGGCCTGAATGTATAGGTGGTAGATGGGGAAACAATAGACACTCCAACCAGGATCCTGATCCAACCTTTACGGGTATATGGTGGGTCACAGAACACTGAATACAAAGACCCTGGAAATATGCAGGGTTCTGTTTAGATTCTGAGCACTTAAGGGGTGGGACTGGATCTAGCACAATGAGCTCTGATCCTGTTTGGGGTCTGTAGTTACTATTAGCATACACATTCCTTACACTTTTATTCTGGATCTCAACGCACTCTACAATCTGGGGCTAAGGGACAGGTTCAACTCCCTGCTCTGTCAATGAATCAGAAATGTAGAGCGGGAAGAGACCTTGAGATATCATCAATCCAGCCCCCGGAGAGAGGCAGGACCAAGTAAACCTAAGACTACTGCTGACAGGTGTTTGTTTAACCTGCTCTTAAAAACCTCCAGTGATGGGTATTCCACAACTGCCCTGGGAAACCTATTCTAGTGCCTAACTATCTTTAGAGTCACAAAGATTTTTGTAATATCTGAACTAAATCTCCCTTGCTGCAGATTAAGTCCATTACATCTTGTCCTACCTTCTGGAGAACAATTGATCACCATCCTCTTTATAACAGCCCTTAACATATTTAAAGACAGATACCAGCCACTACCACCCCCTGACCAGTCTTCTTTTCTCTCTATAAGTGTATGCTCTATGCCCTTGTCTTCGCAGGGGCAGGGAGGGGATAGCCAAACAACAAAGTATTTTGTCCTTTTTAATGTTCCACAATAGTCTGTCTGGTGTCGATGTGTTTTCCGTATTGACCGGGATGTAACACCTTCTGTTGGAGATCAGCATTTTACACTAGTTAATCTCTCTCACCTGTCAGGTGATTTAAAATGTCACAGGCTTACAATATAAATGCTTAAATATTACCTTACAATGCATGATACAGAGGCTATAAGTGAGATTAATGCAGGCAGCAACTCACAGGCATTCAGTACGGTCTAAACACTAAACACATTTCAGAGTAGCAGCTGTGTTAGTCTGTATCCGCAAAAAGAAAAGGAGGACTTGTGGCACCTTAGAGACTAACAAATTTATTTGAGCATAAGCTTTCGTGAGCTACAGCATCCGATGAAGTGAGCTGTAGCTCATGAAAGCTTATGCTCAAATTTGTTAGTCTGTAAGGTGCCACAAGTCCTCCTTTTCTTTTTACTAAACACATAATTCAAATACCTATTTTATCAATACTGATGCACAGGTGATTCCAGCTGTGTATTTGTCAGTGTTCAGTTGAGGCATGAGGACCTTGCCATCAACTGGCACCTGGTCTGCCAACATCACAGGCACTGTGTTTGCCCTTCTGCAGTCCTCTAGGACCTCACCCGTCCTCCATGAGTTCTCAAAGATAATTGTCCCTATTTTGCTGCTCTCCCACACTTCCTGTGTGCTGTTGGACAAATCAGTCAGCCTCAGTGCCTCGGTGTCCCCATCTCTAAAATGGGAGTTATGGTGTAAAGTATATTAAAGATTGTGAGGTGTTCGGGTATAATGGTGATGGGGCAATGTAAATACTAAAATTGATGGATTGAAGAAACTCATGCAATGCATACACAACTGGGTGTAGCTAAGAGGTGACATTCTGTTTCCACTCAGAGTTTGGCCCAAGGCATTAAATGCAGATACAGCTATGTATTCATTATAATTGTTATTGTAGCAGGGTGGGTGGAAAATTCTTATAATGAAGCAGCGCGTTTGCTTTAGCAGATGATACACTGGGGTGGGCAGATCTTACAAGCTTCGGAGGTTTGATTCAGCACCCATTTGGCAATTATTGGAACCTCTTGGGTTTTTGAGAATGGGCTGGAAATGCCTCCAGCAAGACAACAAGAACTCTGTTGAGTTTTCAGGCGCTTACTGCTTCCATCTTGGCTACAGGAATAATACCCTGTCTTGTTGTATTTTAGCCCTTCCATCATGGAACCAGAGAAAATATATATATATATATATATATATATGGATCAAAGTTAGTCAAGCTTTTGTTAAAATTTAAAAAAATCCTCCAAACCACTTGGGAGCTCAGTGTTTTGGGGGCCAAAGTTCTCTTGCATCCCAGCCGCCGGTAATGAAATAAAAACAAGCGCTCGCCCTTGGAGGAGCTGTGCATGTTAAACACTGCCATGTCCAATTCGTAGGAATCCCTTCAGCTCTTTGCAAGGCAAGTCAGAGCCCCTGTAATTATTGGTTCTATAATGAGTGGCCTTTTCCTTCTCTTTGTGTGGCCCATTCACCCCTCCTCACCTCTCCCCACGCACACACTATAAGAGGATATTTGTAATGAAAATCACTCAGCAAAAGTGGAGAACAAAAGCGGGTGAGGAGCGAGCTCTCCGGTAGGGATATTAGAAGCATTAGGCTCCCATCTCCGTCAGGTCTGGGCTCCGCTGTGAGTCTACTGCCAGCATAGAAGGTAGGGGGAGGCTGTTATTAACTTTAATCTGAAGAAAAGCAGCCATTGAAGCCAACTGAGGCCTGGTTTCATAGATACAGCAGCTCTCCTTCAAACTTGCAACCTGATGAAGGGCCTGTCTCCCCAGCAACCAGTTAGGCCTCAGCTCTAATGCATTTGGAGACGTACTGTCTAATCTGAGGTAAAAATGTCACCACAAGCAGGCCCCAGGCTGGCAGCTCCCAGCTACAGCCTATCTAGTAAGCACATATCCAGCTTGAACCTTCTGGTTGCTGGGGTGAAAGGGCCTCTTTATCTCCACGGGGAGAGGCAGATGAATCCTGGGCTCAAACAAGGGACCTGCTTTTTCCCCCTACCCGACGTTCCCCCTCCTGTTAAAGGGTCCTTTATTGTGTCTCTAATTCTAAACTTGAAGTGGGAGGGAGCAATAAGGCTGGAGAAATTGGAAAAAGCCTCTCCCAGTGGGGAAAAGCCTCAGTCACTGGTGTGTGAAAAGAGAAGGCAATGAGGGGATTAGAAATGTCAGCTTCGTGGGAAGTACTTGATATTTAATAGCTGTAATTGATTACTGGGAGTCACTCACTCACATACACACAAAGCCACAGGAATTTTCCCCCACACCTTTACCTACTATACCAGCAGATCCCACAGAGCTAAAGAGGCGGGGGCCAGGTCAATATTCACTTGGGGCAGCAGCAGTGGTTGCCACCATAGCACCAACATTTTCTAAGGTCTCGTCCACACTTGGAATTAAATTCACGCTTTAAATTCACATCCTGCCTTAATCCAAATTAACTTTCAAGTCTAGGCAAGCCCTCAGTATTACCCCACCACAGAATCAAAGTGTTGCGGTTGCTGCCCGGTCTTGAATCACTGGGGTGTCTCAGATAGCGCACCGTGGGCCATGCCATATTGTTGATGGCAACCACTGTCGGTGCTTCAGGAAGGGGCATGGATCAGTCTCTGGGCTTCTGAGTCAGTCCTGAACCAGCCTTGCTGCTGGAGGTGCTGTCCTTCAGATGAGATGTAAAGTACTGAATAACGGGCTATTAAATGTCCATGTTACTTTTTGCAAGAGCAGATGCCAATTTCTGACTTGACTAATTTCATTCTCTCCAGCCTGCATTTCCGTTTCAATGAGATAAATAACACTTCTTCACTTCTTGTCCTAATCTGCTGGGCACACTGTTTATGTTTGTTCACTAGCGGCATTACACCCCAGGTGAGGGTCCGGTGCCGTATGTGGTTGCGAAGCAATTCTACTTCAGGCTGTTACGCATTTTGGATCTATTAATCCTCCGCCATAGCACTCAGCAAAATATAAATAAAATAAAAAATCCTCCAGCCAACGGTGGGCGGGGTTGCACATTTTATGGGAATGTTGATATCAATAATTAATTGTACAGAATTAAAAATAGCGATGATTTAGTACCATCAGGAAACTGGCGCCTTCCCTCCCGTTTTTTTGTTACACGCACGTGTCTCAAATTAGACTGTCTGCCCGCCGATGGGGATCTCATCTTGAACCTAATCCCCGCCTGATCCTGCAGGGAGCCTTTGGCTGCTACCACAACACAAATAATAATAAATGAAAGGCTGTATATAAGGGTGACTTCTTATTACATAGGGTCAGGTAAATGGCCCACCCTGTGTAGTAAGCTGTCTCTCGTAATGGCCACAATACCGCAGAGAAAACCATAAAACACTGAGTGTGAATTTCTCCCTGACCCCAGCTGGTGCCCAGTTATTGCCATGAAGCATGGAGATCAATAGTCCTTGTAATTTTTCTCTAGCCAGTGTCACTACCAATACTATTGTACTGTAGATCTGCCATCTACTCTCACAAGCATATGGCCATTAGAGAAGCTGAGGTTTTCCCCCTCCTAACCGGATGCCTATATGCTGTATTTCGTATGACGAGTTAAGCTTTCTTTAAAGAATTTCTTTGTGCTAACGGAGTGTGCTTCTCAGTCTTTGGAGAGTCTCCGAATCTTTAGAGATCTAGCCAGAATTTTTGTCTAATGGGGCCAATAAAAGTTGGTGGATTCCTCCCCCTATGAACATGCGCGCACACACACAAGGCCACCAAGAAGAAACGGAAACACCATGTGCTGTGTCCGAACCAATTCACACTACTTTGGCTCTGTTGATGTGGCCTTGAAAGAGAACAGTCCTCATTTAGAGAAGGGGATTTTGGAACAATTGAATAATACAGACAGTTTTTGCCTGCAATGCAGCAAAATGCTGAACACTAAGTTGAGCAATGCTTCCCATTGTCTGACTGGCAAGTGAAAGCATCCCAAACTCCCTAGCTCATCTCTACGCCAAAAGATAATAGCCTCTTGAGATGGCCTTTCTGCTTTATCCAATGAGTCCCATCTTGAACCAAATCTTCCACGTGCCCCAGACCATTCAAGCAACAGATTTTTTTTAATCTTGCAAACGAGCTCGAATAAACTTTCTTATCGTGTATACGTCTCTTGCAACAAACTCCACCCACAAATATGCACCATTTCAGGAAACAGAGTAGCAGCCGTGTTAGTCTGTATCAGCAAAAAGAACAGGAGGACTTGTGGCACCTTGGAGACGAACAAATTTATTTGAGCGTAAGCTTTCATGAGCTACAGCCCACTTGCTGTAGCTCACGAAAGCTTACGCTCAAATAAATTTGTTCGTCTCTAAGGTGCCACAAGTCCTCCTTTTCTTATTTCAGGAAAAGATCTCCATCTCTGATTTGCATGCATCTTTGATGCAGCCACAATGACACACAGAATGGTCATTCCCTCCAAGGACACCCATTCTTACAGTGTCCTTGGGCAATGCTTTTGGTCTCTTCCTACCACTACCTGTGTCTGGAAGATTCAAAGCCTCACCATCAGGTGACTATCCTGTCTTGTGGAAAATTGTGTGCAGATTATATATAGGCATGAAGCTTTGTGATCCTTTTATGGGCTGTACACAACATGGTACATTCCACCAACAAAAATAACTTACTGGTGCCCCATCTGCAAGGTTCACCTGAAGCTGGAAAGCCACAACAGACAAGGGTGTATTAAAGTGTATCACACATCAAGGTCTTTAAAATAAACATCAAGGGTGTCTCTTTCTGATCACATTCCTTTCCACAAAGGGCTCGATGATTGAATGTCATGAACCTCTCACATTTCTCTCTGGTCATTTCTGTCCTGAAATTGGAATGTGGGCACCGGCAAAATGAGGTTGAATGTTATTATGTCACAGATCCAGAATGAAGAGACATTATCTCATAGACAGTGACAACAAGGTTGGCAAGACATCAGAGGTGATATTCCCTGGAAAGCTCAACTTGGAGGTGAGGTAAGTGAAAAGACGGATTTAACTAGCAATGCTAACTTGCACAAACTAAGTGTGGTGATGTCCTTGCTAGGACGCTCAGTAAAATACCTATATCAGCCCCACAGTGACCTGAGAATGTTGATATTGACCAATACGAGGAGTTTTGGAATGGAATTTGCAACTCAGTTGTTGAGAACTGAAAACAGCGATGGATGGATAGAGAGTAGCAGTACTGAAAACAGTACTTCACTGCCATGATCTGAGAATACCTGATGGAATGCAATGGGGTAGAACCCAGCTCAGCTCCCTTGTGGAAGGATTTCTAGTCTACACCTAGAACGAGGGAGTAGGTCTTCTGTCATTGTCTTTATTGGATGGCAAGGATTGAAATAAAACCTAGAAAATGTCTTTGCCATTATAACAGCTCTCTAGCTCTGTTTGCACGTGAAAAGAGCTAATATGAAAGCTCATATTCAGTCCTGCTTAGCACATGGCATGACTTTTGGCTGTGGCATAAGCACTGGAAGGTGATGCAATGCTAAGAGGGTTTGGCCAGGGACAGTCTTAGAGCTGGCAGACTTGTCCATATGAAGAATGTTCTAATTTAATAACATACTCAGTAAGTATGAAAATGCAGAAATATGGATAGGCTTGGGAGTGGTGAGGGTCACTGTTAAGTGCATTTTACACCTACAGTGTGTAAAATGGTATAGGTCACTTGTGAACTGACTTTGGAAGTCCCAGTATGGTGCAGTGGACATTTGTGCACATCAGGATGAATTGCACTGGCAGTTCTTAGAGTGGGATAAGAATGGAACTGGAGTAGTAAGATCTGTTGTAGATTGGGATTGAGGTGCATTCGCAGACCTGAGTGGGAGCATAGAACTGGGATAGCAGGGGTGCCCTCTATTTAAGCTACATATATGGCCCCCCATCACCATAGTATCTGAGCACCTCACAATCTTTCATGTATTTATACTGACAACACCCCAATGAGGTAGGGCAGTGCTATTACCCCGTTTTACCAATGGGAAAGTGAGGCACAAAGAGATTAAATGAATTGCTCAAGGTCACACAGGAAATCTGTGCCAGAGAAAAGACTGGAACCCAGTTCTACAGGTCCTAGGTGAGTGCACTAACCATTGGACAATTCTGCTGCTCTGCAATTCTGGAGTGTATTGGCAGAGCTTCTGTGGGATCCTAGGTCTGGAACACCACAGCTGTGTGAGGAAGTTTGCAGTAAATATATTCCCGAACTGACCTTACCATTTCTACTGTGGCCCTAGTGACATGGCAAAGGATCACTTTAGGGGAAAGCTTTTAAAAATGGTGTGGCACTTTGCCCATGAGAGCATTTAGATGCTACCTGCACATATGGGGTGAAAAGAGCTTTAAACTCTCTCAACGAAGGGTGATGTTTTCATCCAGTAATTACATTCTGGGAGACCAGGGGGGTGGGGAAGGCAGAGAAGGAAGTAGTGGGGGCAAAAGATCTATCTTGCTTTAAGATTAAACTCGATAAGTTTATGGAGGAGATGGTATGATGGGATAACATGGTTTTGGTAATTAAATATTCATGGTAAATAGGCCCAATGGCCTGTGATGGGTTTTTAGATGGGGTAAGATCCAAGTTACTCTGGAAAGAATTTTTTGTAGTATCTGGCTGATGAATCTTGCCCATATGCTCAGGGTTTAGCTGATCACCATATTTGGGGTCGGGAAGGAATTTTCCTCCAGGGCAGATTGGAAGGTCCTGGAGGTTTTTCGCCTTCCTCTGTAGCATGGGGCACGGGTCACTTGCTGGAGGATTCTCTGCTCCTTGAGGTCTTTAAACTACAATTTGAGGACTTCAATAGCACAGATATAGGTGTGAGGTTTTTTTGTAGGAGTGGTGGGTGAAATTCTGTGGCCTGCGTTGTGCAGGAGGTCAGACTAGATGATCATAATGGTCCCTTCTGACCTAAATATCTATGAATCTATGAATCTATGATATCTGCCTGGTTAGCTGGGGAGACAAAATAGGTGGTGTCAATGACTCCACAGTTCCTGAAGTGAGACACCCACAGATCCCGCTGCACGTTCCATATTGGCCATGCCAGAGCTGGACGAGATCCTGCTGTGATCTGCAGTGATGCACTTGCTACATCACTGGGCTACAAAATCTTGTATCTCGCATTGGAGCTGGGGATGTCACTATCCTGAAAAACCCCTTTCCTCACACATGTTCTCCCCCTCTGGTTATCCATAAGAGGGAGCCTTCGGTCTTTACTTTACAGCTTCAACAGGCCGCTGCTGAGAGCACTAGATGGTGCTGTTGTCTTAGCCATTGCAAAGGCCAGGAGCCAGAATGAACGGTCCTAATGATCAGGGATGCAGAAGTGACAGCTGCAGCTTGTGTGCTGGCCTGGCCTGCACTCCAATGTCTTCTGCAGCACCAAAAGCGTGGGAACAATCACAAAATGCCCCGTGAAATAAATAATGAATTAGTGTTATCCTCAATGGCTATTTAATACCATATGATACTGGTTACCTTTCTGGCCCAAGGTGCCACTTGTATGGAGACTTTCATAGATGCCAAAGAAAGATTGAGTGCAACGAACATCAGTCCCAGAAAGAATGTAAGCCACAAAGACTGGAATACTGGACTATCTAAGCTTCGATCCGGAGAGTTTCTTGCCCACTCTCTCGGCACGGTCTCCTCAATGCTTCTCATTGCCCACCATTGTCAAAGTGGCATTGCAGTCAGCACAGGCAGAGGGTGCAGGCTACAAATGTTACAGGCTACAGGTGGCAACGATATCTTTAGACACAGCGGGGCTTGGTTCGGAGGTGGAGGAGTCAGAGGTGAGAGAAACAGGGCCTGAGATCTGAAGCTGTGAAGTCTGACACAGCTCTAGGTAAGAGTCATGAGCTGGGGAGAGGAGATGTGGCTTGAGTCAGGATGAGAGATCAGGAAGTCGGATGCAGATACAGTACAGCTCTGGGAGCCATGGAGCTGTAAAATAATAATTCTAATGATTAGCAATTCTCCCTGCCCTCCAGGTTGCAGATCTGGTTCTGGCCTCGTCCCGTGCTTGGTTTCACTTCCACACATCCTTTCATTTCTCCACACCCTGCAGGAGACCTGCGCCACCACAAAGAGGGAGCTTTGCCCTTTGAGTTCAAAGTGTAACACCTCCCGTACTGAGATGCTGGCTTTACAGCCTGTATTCACCCTGTAAGACATTGAGCTGCCCTGATATTCCGAAACGCGCAATCTGGTGCCTGTTTGTACAACCATGGGAGCTGTACTCCCCATTCATTCCTGGCTGCTCATCTCTCCATCTACCCTTTCTGCAAAAGCGAGGCAAGCCAGCTGTGCAGGGGAAAATAGGGACTGGGCCAAGGTGCAAACTGGATACATCCTGGCCTCTGCTGCATTATGTCTCATACTGTCCCTAGCCAAATTTCTTAAGGAGACCAAGTGAACACAGGAACATTCTGGGGAAGCAGCGCCCTCCTGTTGAAGGTTGATGGGCACTCCAGTGACTGATAAGTTGCAGTATTGATGTGCTTCTTTATGTAGCCTTAACATGATGGGCTGTTTCCTTTGCCTGTGAGCCTTCTTCTGTACCACAGAACGTTGTTGCTAGGACGGTCTCTGACTTGGAGCCTGGTGGGAGTGTGTCTTGAGGCCGTGGGAATATTATCTGTGTGGCTGAAAGCACTTTACCTTGAAATTGATCCAAGATTGGTGTGTGGCAACCACTATTAAATGTTGATTGGAGAGATGACAGCTGGCGTTGTATAGTGGGGGCATGAAGGTGTCGAGCGCTGACCAGCTATCTGTCTCTTTCCACTGTCGCCATGTTATTGCACTTTACCAGTACGTTCGCTACACATCACTCCAGAAAAGCACAGTGGACAGTGGGGTTTGGTGAGATGCCACCAGGTCCTGGGATGCTGCAGAGTGGTTACATCTGGGTCACATGTAGGGGGAGTTGTCCACTCCCACATGAAGAGCAAGTATCTTTGGACCACTCCTTTTCTCCTCTGCATCTAGGCATGCACAAGTACGGTGGCTGGCAGAGGTGATGCCATATTTACAATGTTGCAAACCTGAGGCCAGATTTTGTCCAGATTTACCCCAAAGTGCAACCCCCTGAAATTGGTGCCTGGTGCTTATCTTCCCTATTTAATCATTGTTGCCAACCGGGGCACTAAAGCTGTGTCGGGCATTGCAAGCACACCCACCCACATGCACACAGCAGGCAGTGCCCACCATCTCAGGGGCAACGTGGGTTGATTTGGGTAGGAGTGCAAACATAGATTCTGCTAGTCACCTCTTGCTTTTGGCAATATTAGCAGATCACTGGTTGTTCCCCCTGGCTTGTCTAATGAGGCTGTTGGGGACAAGGCGCACACTTCAGATCTCAGCACCACACATTGTTTATCCTTGGTGGATGAGAATCAACAGTGCTGCTCAAATTAGAGACTGAAAACACATATTAATCCATCTCACTCTGCCCTGGGCTACCCTTCCCTACAGTGAGCAAAATTCTTCTGTTGCACATTGAGTTCAGTGGGATTGCACTGGGACATCTGAGAACAGATTCTGGTGCAATGACTTCTCCAAGGCGTTATCCAGTCTGGTTTTAAATTACTCCAATAATAGGGCTTCCACCAATCCCCATGGGGGGAGGTTCCACATGCTATTATATTTCACCAATTAAATGTGTGCATCCCCCCCGTGTGAGGTTTTTCATTTTGGCTTGACGGCCTCCTTCATTCTGAATATTTTCCTGGTCCGTTGTCTCTCCACAAGAAGTTAGTGAGTCCCTCTGTGAGACTTGTTCTCTCAGATGTTATGGCTGGAAGCTTGCTCTGGGTTTTTGGCTTGGGGACCCCGGGTCTGGAAATGGAGAGGCTTTTATGGGAACCTGTGCCCTTTTGGACTTTACGTCCTCATGCTTAAATTACAAGTTGAGTTACAGACTTGAAAACGTTCTGGTTGAATTTCTTTCTTTGTCAAAGTGGATTAGGCCGGCGATTATTTACGTGCACCTCTATTACCCAGGGTCTGTTTCTTTTCTCTTCTATTCAATGTAGTTTTACATGAATGGTGAAAAAAAACATTCCCATAGTTTTTTTTGTTTTTTGTTTCTTTTTCATATTCCAGTCACACAGAATCAAATGCTCAAATGCTCAAATAAGAAAGCTTATGCTCAAATAAATTGGTTAGTCTCTAAGGTGCCGCAAGTACTCCTTTTCTTTTTAGAATGAAATGGGTAACTCTAGATCCCTGCTGCTCTGGGAGAAGTTGGGTCCTCTTAGCTCTCATGCTTCAGGGAATCAGGTGACCATGGCAGCAAATCAAGAAAGAATCCTCCTCCTTCCTGTACAGCATACAATGTTGGCCAGTTGCACTATGGTGTGATGGGGTATATATCCATCCTGGCTTTAAAAAGATTAATGTGGGCCTCAGAGGTCAATTAACCCAGGTGGCGGCTCCTGGAGGGTGGGCCAGCCCCAATTTTAGATGAATCCCAGCTGGGAAAAGAGATGAGTGGTTGCCATAAAAGGCAAGAAGCCTGGAGCAGAAGGGGGCTGCAGGGAGAAACTTTGCAGTAATTCTCTGGTACTAGAGAGTGGAAAGACCAGATGGACAGTTGGCCCTGGCATCCTGTACTGAGTGGAGAAGTCTGGCAGAAGGCCAGGAGAGACACAGAGAAGTCACAGAGAAGTCATTGATGTAGAGCAAGCTGCGGTGATGAGCCCCAGTAAAAGGACAGAAACTGAGTTTCAAAAATGAGAGTCCTGGGAGGTGTTTAACATAGGAACAGGGAAACTTAAGAGGCAGGAAAGGTCAAGCCCGAGGAGGGCAAAAGCTGGGTTAAGTTTATACTTTTGGTTTAAGATTTATTGTGGGATTCCAGGGAAGAGCCCTGTGAGTCCCTGTCCTGAAAGAAAGGGGAATCTAGGGAGGCCGTGGGAGAGGCCCGCTGACAGGCTATTGTAAAAAGAAATACAGGGAGGCAGCAGCAAGAAGTCTGATGGATCAGCTTTGGCTGCTGGCTATAGGGTCCCTGGACTAGAACCCCGAGTAAAGAGAGGCCTTGGGTCCCCTGTTAGCCACTGGGGATGGTGGCCTGAGCCTCTGAGTAGGGGAGAAGGATGTATGACAGTCCTGAGAAAAGGGTGTGAGACCACAAGGCCCAGAGTTGCAGCGAAGACCTTTTGTAAAGACATTACACTGTTGTTTGCAGTGTTGTTGTGGCTGTGTTGGTCCCAGGATATGAGAAATACAAGGTAGGTGAGATAATATCTCTAACTGGCCTAACATGGATGCTTTCTAGCTACACAGAGCTCTTCTTCAGGTCTGAAAATGGAAGTAGAGGTCTGAGCTAAATGCATGTTGGAACGGATTGTTAAGCAGAAGAAGTAACTCATGTTTGACGCGGTCCCTTGAAATGAAGTGGGAAATTGTGGGTTAGACTGGTATGCATAAAGGGTTTGAAATAGTCAATTAAGGGTAGCAGGCAATGTGATGTGTTACAAATTGTTGTAGTGAGCCCTAAAAGCAGTGTCCCTCTTAAGTCTATGGTTTCGGGTGCCTGGCAGAGTTATGAATTTAAGTTCCCAGGCTTGCCTTTTTAAGGTGTTGTACAGGTTTCCTTTGAGGACAAGTATTGAAAGACTAGATGTGGAGTGAACGCTTTGTGAACGCTATGGTGTTTTTGTCTTGTATCATGTTTCTGTGTGAGTTCATTTGAGAGCATAGTGCTTGTCTGGTTTCACCCACATAGTTCTTGTTGAGACATTTGGTGCACTGGATGAGGTAAGCCACATGCTATGATAAGAATGTATAGAATCCATGAATCTTGAAAGGTGTGTTGTAGGGGTTATTGATCATCATAACAGTGGAGATATGACTGTTGCTCTGGCAGAGTCTAGTGTCACTTTGAGTTGGTGTGTCCTGGTCTGTGGGGAGCTTGCTTCTGATGATGATCTTGAAGTTAGGGCAGGGATCGGCAACCTTTGGCACACGGAAAGTCAGGGAAATCTGCTGGCAGGCCGGGACTGTTTGTTTACCTGCAGTGTCCGCAAGTTCAACCGATTGCAGCTCCCACTGGCTGCGAGGGATGTGCTGGCCACCACTTCCCGCAGCTCCCATTGGCCTGGAACAGTGAACCGCAGCCAGTGGGAGCTGCGATAGGCTGAACCTGCAGATGCTGCAGGTAAACAAACTGTCCCGGCCCGCCAGTGGATTTCTCTGACAGGCCACATCTTAAAGGTTGTCAAACCCTTAGTTAGGGGGTTGTTTGAGGGTCACAAAAGGTGCATTGGGAAAGATTTATTTCAGGATGTGGTCGTCATCAAATATGGGCTGTAATTGTTTGATGTTACCCTGTATGGGTTCCAATGTGGGGTGGTAGATGTCAGCTAGGGGTCTGTGGTCAGTTGGTGTTTGGTTTGTTTGTTTGTTTTTTTCTGTATTGAAGCAGGTTCTCCCGGGGTATTTGAGTGGCCCGTTCCATGATGTGATCTAGTTCTCTGGTGGACTGTCCTTTTTAGTGAAGTCCGTTTTAAGTATATTTAGGTATGTATCCTGGACTTCCTTTTTGGAGCAAATTCCATTATATCTGAATGCTTGGCTATAGATAACAGATTTTTTGGTGTGTCTGGGGTGCTTGCTATCTCTGTTGAGGTAAGTGTGGTGATTCATGGGTTTCTTGTATATAATCATTTGCAGGGTTCTATTGATAAGTTAATTGTGATGTCCAGGAAGTTGATGTTGGGGTGAGAGTGTTCTAGAGAGAGTGTGATAGGTGGGGGATGGGTGCTGAAGTTGTGATGGAAATCTATGAGGGATTTTAGATCTTCTGTCCAGAGGGTGAAAATACCATCAATGTATCTCAAGTACATAGTTGGTTTTGTGCTCCATTTTCCCATAAATTCTTCCTCAGGGTGGCCCATGAAGAGGCCAGCATATTGGGGAGCCACCCTAGTACCCCTGGCTGTTCCCATGGTTTGGACAAAGTGTTTGTTGTTAAATATGAAGTTGTCATGGATGAGGGTGAAATGGGTGAGTTTGGCAATGTGTTTTGGATGGAGTTCCAAATGTTGTGCTTTATCTTATATGTATCTGAGTCAGGCAGTGATGCTGTCATGGCAAAGGATGTTGGTATATAGGAAGGTAACATCCATAATGGTAAGGATGATGTTCTGGGGGAGGTTGTTAATGTTGCAAAGTTTCTGGAGGGAGTCAGTAATGTCTTAGAGGAAGCTGTGCTTTGTGTGGTGAGTGGCTTAAGGTTGGTTTCTATGAGTCCTGATATTCTTTCAGTAAGAGTGCCCTGGCCAGAAATGATATATCTGCCTGGCTTCACTTATTTGTGAATCCTGGGAAGCATATAGAAGGTCCCTGGGTGGTTACAAGGGAGATGTGGTAGGAGAGTTTTTCTTGGAGTTGTTTGGGGAAGGATTTGATGATATTCTTACATTCCTGTGTGGTGGGATGGGGTCTTCTCTGAATTCTTTATACTAGGTGGTGTCAGAGTTGTCAATTGTCCTTGTTGATGTAGTCATTGTGATTAAGGACTATGATAGCATACCCTTTGTTCACTACCTGGGGGATTCGATTTCAGGGACTGGGTCGCTATCCCCTCGGCGATAGAGAGATTCCAGTGTGTTATTTGTTGGACTTTGAGTTACCGCAGAGGGGGTGGCACTAAAACACCACCTGGCCAGAGACCTGAGTTACAAGAAGAGGCAGACCACTTCAGGACCTGAGCAACTATTGGCAGGGGGTGCTAGAGGAGCAGAACCAGCTATGTCATGCCCACCGTCAAGAGGGTGCAGCAGCACTGGGTTAACTTGTTGACATACGGGGATTCACTTTCCTTTAATGCATCAGGTGTTAACCACTGCAGGAGACAGAATGGTTGTCTGGGTGGGACAATGATTTGCTCATCAGTGGTGCCTGCTCATGGGCTTTGGCTGTTTCCCAAGAAGTAAGGTTTTTTACAACCCAGTACACATGACCTTTTTAAAGAAAAGATTGTTGATAGAAGTCCCATTTACGCCTTTATTTGGCTTGGGAGGCTGCACTGGAAAAGATTTCTGTATGTATCCCCAAGTGTTATTTGATTAAGGTTATGACTGCTAATAAACACAATGGGCCCGATTCTTCTACCCCACACCTCGCCAGTCTTATATCAGTATAATTCTGTTGACTGCAATGGGGTAACTCCTTTTTTACCTGGTGCATGGCACTACCAGTCAGATTCTTCTCCCCTTTCACAGGTTCATATTGGCATGACTCCATTCTCTTCAGTGGAGTCACTCCTGATTTATATCAGTATAAGAGGAGAAGAATGGGGCCCAGTGCTAATAAGTGTCTTTAGTGTAGTTATGCCAGAGATGATTTTGGCCCAATAACTGCTTTACTTGCCTCTCAATCACTTTGCTTTTTACAATCACAAGCTAAGATCTGTGTGGATCTGGATAGGTGGCACAATGACACCCAGAAGAGAAGAGCAGATATTGTCCAGGAACAAGAGGCTGGAAAGAGCCATTTGGAAAAGAGAGGTTGAAAAGATCAGAGACATGGGCTGTGTTTAGAAACAGGAGAGAGATAAAAAGATCAGATAGGAGGAAAATAGGATGGGCCAAATAAGGGAAAGTAAGAGGTGGACAGGACAAGAGAGCAAAGATTTAAATCTGGGATTTTTTAAAAGGATCCTAAATGAGTTAGACACCCAATTCCTACTGATTTCCAGTAAGAGTTGAGTACCTAACGCCTCTCAGGCCCCCTTGAAAATGCCAGAGATCAGAGATTAACCCTCTGGGACATGGGGAGAGAAAGCAGACTCCAAAAGAAAAGGAAAGTCTTCACATCTTCCATATATACATACAGACTCAGATCATACACACTCTTACACACACACACACACACACACACACACAGAGTACACACACACAGAGTACACATGCTCATACATAGCTGCAAACGCTCTCCTCCTTCTCTTTCATATGCCCATATACCTACACACACTGTATATATACCCCACAGAGTACACATCCTCTCGGACACATGCACCTGTGTATATTTACTCTGTACATATCCCCCTCCCCAATAGCTCAGATATCATCTTTACTGTAATGGAACATGTGATATGCTGTGCCTCCTGGCCATGAAGAAGCCATCAGACTGGCAAAGGGCTCCCAATCAGTACAGATATTGAATATATTTCTGAGGCCTTTGCCGCTGCATATTGTGAGCCTTTGTGTTCCTAAGCATGTCATTTTCCCTTATGTGAACTCTGGCTCTTGGCCTCTCATGCCATGCCACAATGGGGCTTATGTTGCGCCGTAGGCTCATTGGCAGCCGTGTGGGCCGGTTTCTAATTACAGCCATCAGTTAAGCTGTCAGAGGGAGCTCCCAGCCTCAATCATTTCATTATCAGATTTCAGCCCTTGATGGGCTGAAGTTAGGCCTGAAAGTGTGACCTGCTCAGAGCCTTCGGCGTGCGTGGGGCGGGGGGGACTGTGCTCCTACACAAAGGTCCCAACAGCTTTTGCGCTGTGGCAGACCCCGGCTCAGCTGACCCTGGCATTTAACCTTTCACACTTCGGGGACAGAAAGGGGGAGCAAGGAGACTGAAGGAATGTGCCATGCTGCATGTCTCCGCCAGCACAGCACCCACTCCCTTAGACACTATTGTTGGCTAGATAGATATAGATATGGGTATAGATATGATTGCTGGCTATCCAGAGTTTGTAGGTTCATAGATCTCAAGGCCAGGAGAGATCATTGCAACAGCATAATTTGACCTCCTGAATTACACATAGGGGCATAGAATGTTCAGCCGTATATGGATTGTATGAGTCTCACACAAAGATGGGTCCAAGTCACAAAATCTCAGAGCCCCATCTGGATTTCAAAGATCTCCCCTCCACGCCCCCCACCCCCACCGGCCAATGACGAAGCTTTGTAATCCGTGCCATGGTCCCTCTAAAGTTCACACCGCGGCCAGTGAAAAACAGACTTGCAGCTGGTGGAATTTAACGACAACAACAGCAACACAAGTTTATTTGAAGTAGTTCCTCTGGAGGTTGATGTGTTTGTTTTCTCAGGCCACAGATTATTAACTAATCCTTAAAATTTAGTTTTTATGATAGCACTGTGGGCGACTTCCTATTCTCCGCCCCCCCCCCCCCCACTCAAAACAAAGCTATGGGTGTAGAGCTGTGTATAGCTGTGGCTGCAGGAGTCTACGAAGGATTTAGAATCCACAGCTCTGCCAGTCTCTCCCATCCTGATTTTCCAGAAGGAAAATTACCGAGAGGAAAAATATTCTGGGTTAAGGCTCTGAACTGGGACCCAGGGAAATTCAGTGAGAGTTGGGTGCCTAACTCCTATGGACTTCTTGAAAATCCCACCTGAAAGAACTTACCCTAGGTCTGTGTCAGACTCAGGAGTCAAACCCAGATCTCGTAAGGACCAGTTATGAAAAGATTTTTAGGCACTTAAAATGGATTTCAGTTGCAGTTAGGCACCTAAATACCTTTACAAATCTGGCCCTAACTTCCTTAGGCCCCTTTGACATGATCAGTCCTAATCTCTCTGTGCTTCTGATCCCCATGGGAATAACAATACTACCTTTTTCTGGCTTCTCTATTTAGACAGTAGGCTATTTGGGACAGGGATATTCTCTTACTATGCGTCTGTACAGTGTGGAACACAATAGCGGTCTGATCTCTGATGGTCCCTAAGTAATATACCCAACACCACAGTACTGAAAATACAGTACATTGGGGACTTAAATCAGTAGAATGAAATCTAGTTAAGGGTGAGCTTCAAAAGGGTCAGTCGTTTGGTCAGCACCCTGTAGTTCAAAAGCCTATCAGAGCCTTATCTGAACTATCCCACAGTATTCTTGCCAGCAAGTTAAAGAAGTATGGGCTGGATGAATGGACTATAAGGTGGATAGAAAGTTGGCTAGATTGTCGGGCTCAACGGGTAGTGATCAATGGCTCCATGTCTAGTTGGCAGCCGGTATCAAGTGGAGTGCCCCAAGGGTCGGTCCTTGGGCCGGTTTTGTTCAATATCTTCATTAACGATCTGGAGGATGGTGTGGATTGCACCCTCAGCAAGTTTGCAGATGACACTAAACTGGGAGGAAAGGTAGATACACTGGAGGGTAGGGATAGGATACAGAGGGCCCTAGACAAATGAGAGGATTGGGCCAAAAGAAATCTCATGAGGTTCAACAAGGACAAGGGCAGAGTCCTGCACTTAGGACGGAAGAATCCCATGCACCCCTACACACTAGGGACAGAATGGCTCGGCAGCAGTTCTGCAGAAAAGGACCTAGGGGTTACAGTGGACGAGAAGCTGGATATGAGTCAACAGTGTGCCATTGTTGCCAAGAAGGCCAATGGCATTTTGGGATGTATAAGTAGGGGCATTGCCAGCAGATTGATGGACATGCTCATTCCCCTCTATTTGGCATTGGTGAGGCCTCATCTGGAGTACTGTGTCCAGTTTTGGGCCCCACACTACAAGAAGGATGTGGAAAAATTGGAAAGAGTCCAGTGGAGGGCAACAAAAATGATTAGGGGACTGGAACACATGACTTATGAGGAGAGGCTGAGGGAACTGGGATTATTTAGTCTGCGGAAGAGAAGAATGAGGGGTGATTTGATAGCTGCTTTCAACTACCTGAAAGAGGGTTCCAAAGAGGATGGATCTAGACTGTTCTCAGTGGTAGCTGATGACAGAACGAGGCGTAATGGTCTCAAGTTGCAGTGGGGGAGGTCTAGGTTGGATATTAGGAAAAACTATTTCACTAGGAGGGTGGTGAAGCACTGGAATGGGTTACCTAGGGAGGTGGTGGAATCTCCTTCCTTAGAAGTTTTTAAGGTCAGGCTTGACAAAGCCCTGGCTGGGATGATTTAGTTGGGGATTGGTCCTGCTTTGAGCAGGGGGTTGGACTAGATGATCTCCTGAGGTCCCTTCCAACCCTGATATTCTACGACTCTATGATTCTATCCAAACCTGTTGAGCTGTAAATCCCAGAGAACGAGCTTCCTTGTATGATTTCTGATATTTCCTGCTTCTTCGTGGCCCCAAAATACCTTGAGATAAAGTCATCTCATTTTAACATTCTTGGCCCTAAGGGTGTAAAATAAGCACTCCAAGAAGCTGCCAGGCGCCATATTTTCCCTCAGCAGAAAGGGATTTGAGCAGCTTGGTTCTTCCACTCGTGCATCACACCTGTGGCTTTTAGAAAGAATCTCGGCTTCTTGCCCCCAGTCTTTGCCCAAGAAGTGGACATCTGAAAAGAAACAGCCTGTTCTAGGGGGATTGAGGATGGGGGTCGTAGGGTCTCTGTTGCATAGCCCCACACAGCTGTAAATTGCAAAAATATCTCTGGCTCCCAGCAACTATCTGGTGTTTATCTTAGTCCAGATATCTATTGGCTGAGTCACAGAGAGCATGCTGTTCAGCCAAGCCAAATACAAAGGGAAGAGGGATAATTTGCACACAAGGGTGTGTGCATAGTGTGTGTGTGTGAGAATTTGTTTGTGTGGGTGTGTGGGGGGGGTATTCATGAGTGTGGCTGTGGGTGCGGGGGGGTGTATTTGAATTTGTAGGTGTTTGTCAGTTTGTGTGCATCTATTGTCAGGTGTATATGTTTCTAAGTGTGTCTGCTGGTGTTTCCAGGTGTACAGGAGTGTGAGAGAAAGTAAGAATCCTTGTTTAGTAAGTTCTAAACCTTTATGAGATTCTCCGCTTTAAGATGAAAATAAAGGGTGTTTTGATTGTCGACTAGTGTGAAGGCAGCAAATTTAGGTATCGAGGAGCTGGGGTATCCCTCCGGATTTGAGAGAACACCTGGCAAAACTCAACACTTCTCCTTTGAGTTTTCAGGGTTCATTCTAACCTGAAACTAAAAGCAAAATTCACGGTGTAGGGTGCAAAAATCTCCCCCTCTTGGGCCCCTACATGCCAATCTGGCAGTGTACCAGAGCTGTAAAGATATCACAAGAGGTAGGGGTAGAATTCTTCCAGTGCAGAAGCAGCAGTCGCTGCAATCAGCCCTATGCTGCCCCTGTTTCAGGGTCTGGTGCAGGGGGCTAGGTGGAGTTGGGTCTGGGGCATGTACTACGGAGATTCTGGAATAAGGAGCTGCCTTTGGTAAACTGCCATAAATTAAAGCAGCCCCACAGCAGTCCTGAATCTAGGAGGCACAAAGAGGGCTGAAAGCCCTCCACCAGCTGGGCCGCTCATGCTCTGCTGCATCTCCTGAAGGCTCAGCACTGAATCTGACCACCTGGGTGCAGAACCTTGTGGATGGAAAGGGCTCTTGCTCCCTTGCTCACCTCTCCGTCATCCCCTGGACACAACCAGCATCTTCAGAGGAGATCCAGAGGGGCCAAATGACAAAACACAGCTCTTCCTCCCCTCAGCATTTCTTCCAATCACAGACAAGCGGGGCTCATGCATTCGCACTGACTCTGGGATGTGTTGACAGGATTCTTCTGAATCGCATGAGCCACCACAGCGGTACTTCCCCATCAGCCTGGAGCAGCACCCATTTCTTTCTGCCTTCCATTGTCCAGTAAGAGTCCCCGGGGGCGTGCTGTTCTACACCAGCCTGGACACCTGCCCTGAGCCTCACACACACACTGTAGAGATGGAGAAAGGACAAAGGAATGAAAGAATAGGAAAATATAGTTACCAAGGAGGAAGCCTCGATGAATACAGGGTTGTTTGGGTCATTCTACATTATTGCATCCTTCTGATCACACAGCAAGGCCGCCCTATGCACCAGGAGATAGCCTGCAAGGGGCCTAAGCAATCTCTCTATGTTACTTATATAGCACCAAATACTGTAGTACCTGAGCACTACTTTTAAAGTATTCCTTTGCTCACAGAAGTGTTATCAGAAGTGCTGTTATGAGACACACACAGACTAAGGCCCAGAACCTCAAAGGTCTTTAGGGTCCTAACTCCCATTGATTTCAATTGGAGCCGAAATCCATTTGAGTATCTGGGCCTAAGAGATTTGCCCAGTGTCACCCAAGAAATCAGTGTCAGAGCAGGAGTTTGAATTAGGGTCTTCTAAGCCATAGGCTAGTGCCTTAAGTGCTCGACCACCGTGCCTCTCCTCTTAAGCCTCCCTCCCTCTCTTCCCGAAAAAGAGCAAGTTGTGTAGGACAGGAGACAAAATAAATGATGGAAGAAAGGTTGAGTCAGATCATAATAACTATCTTTTGTCTCTCCTAGCACTTTTTATCTAAGAATCTCAAATAGCTCTGGGTGAGTTTTGAATTTAACCCCTTTTTCCGCCTGTAAATTATCCATGAACCAATCAGGTTTCTTTTTAATATATACATAAATAGACCTCACAGGCACAAAGTATCATTGAGGCCAAGAGTTTAATAAGACTCAGAAAAAGGTCTGGATATTTATATGGCTCATTAGAACATTCACAGTTCATTAGATAAAATTATATCCTATTTTTAGAAGGGATGCGTGTCTTCACGAGATGAGACAGTCACTGAACTGATGTGGAGAAGATACTGGACTGGATGGACCACTGGTCTGATCCAACCAGGCGAGGCCTCTGTTCTGTACTTATGGGTTATTCAAATGGATAGTATTGTGGGATGGTTTTAATATCAATTTGCTTTTATTTTGTTTCATTTCTATGGCTCACTGGTGCCAGCTGACATAAATATAGTTACACGAGATGTTCTGTTGCAAAGGAAGAAAGCACACAGATGGTGAAGCATACCGTGAGGGCTCCTGGTAAAGTTTAAGAAATACAATAATGACTAAACCTCATGCTCCTTGACATGGGCCACTGGTAGCCTTAGGAGAGCTCTTCTCTCTTCCAGCATGGGAAGGAGCTGTGCTACCTCTCGAAGGGAAGAGAAGAAAGAGAGAAACTAGTCAAGAAGCACGGACTGAGGAGACCGAGAGACCAGTGGAGAATGGGTCTGTGGGGACTGGACCTGCAGTTCAGCAGAGGGGAAGGGGCCTGTGGGCTCAGAGTGCGCAGTTCAATGGGGGTTGGGCACACTGTCACTAGAGTCTCGCCAGACATTTCTTTTATTCTCATCCAAAATTATCCCCCATCATGGATGCAAAAATGCAAATCTTTGCAGCTCCCCAGCAAGGAACAGATGTGCCGATATGAAAGCACAGAGCAGGTTGCTGGGGCTCCTCCTAGTCACCCCTGATGGGACACCCAACTGACCCAGTTTGTTTCTACTGAGATCTTTCAACATGACTTTAGGGTGGGCAAAGGGAGAGCAGAGTAGGGTTACCATGGAAACAGGCCTTACAAGAAACCATGGCCAGCAAGAAAACTGAAAGAAATAAAGAGAGAGAGAGAGAGTGCACGAGCAAGTGGAACAATAATACTACCCCCCAATGATGTGTTTAAATTGAAATCAGCTGCAGGCCCAGCTCTGCCTCAGGCATCCTGCTGCAGATGGAGGGGCTGTGAGAATGGGAAGGCCCAGCACTAACAGTGTGAGACAGCCGTAAGGTGATACGCTGAGAAGAAATTAATTTCTTACCCTGCCGAGCTCTGCTGCCATCCACTGCTTCCCACACCATCCCACTCCGTTGTCATCAGCTTTTATGGCACCTTCAGGGCCTACTCCTGACATGATACACACAGACAGGCCTTTGCCCTCCACCTGAGACTTGTATTCTGCTCCAAACCGAGGATCTGATTCTCCTATTACTTATGTCACTTCTACAGCGCTATAACTGCTGACCTCAGTGGCATTCCTCACGATTTAAAGCAGGACAAGAGGAGAATGGAGCCCCGAGAGTCAAATCTCAATGGCTGACATGGACAGAAGTGGGAAGGGTGTGAACATTCCTTTCTCCAAATCCAGGGTTCACCAAACGGCTGCTTTGCGGGGATATGGGAGACCGAGGGATACTTGTCATCTGCCAATGCACAGTGGGATCCAGGCTGCAATTGAGCCAAGTGGGGATGGTGTGGGCTTTGCAAAGCCTTTCTTAGGGTTTTTTGCTTTGCAAAACAGAAACCAAGTATTGGGTCCCATCTTACCCAAAGACCCAAGGGTCAGGGAAAGAGCTAGATAAATGGTTCAGACTTTGATTCACCTGTAATCTACTTCCATAATTCTGGTTAATAAGTCTTTTCCTGCTTGTGCTGCTCATATTGTAGATGGGAGGGGGAGAAGGCTAATGAACTGAACATTAACTACATGGGTGCTGTCTAGAATGCCTGGTACATGGAGCGAGATGCACCATCACTGCTGCCCAGGGAAATCAATATAAGGAAGGCTGCCATGTCCTATCACAATGCACAGAACAGAAAAGGGGGAAATTCTATCCCTGCTCCATCAGATTTGACCATGAATCTCAAAAGATAGTGGTTGATTACCTTTATTCTCCCCCCCCCCGCCCCATCTTTTGCTGTGCCTGGAGCTAGTCATTCCAACTGGCTCCAACATAAGAGCTGTCTAGAGCAAGGGGATGACAAAGCCCTGGCTGGGATGATTAAGTTGGGGTTGGTCCTGCTTTGAGCAGGGGGTTGGACTAGATGACCTCCTGAGGTCTCTTCCAACCCTAATATTCTATGACATGAGTATAAGAGGTTTTTTTGATTCTATTCCTGTCTCTGACACTGCTGCACTGAGTGTGTGTGTACAGAGAGGTGGTTGGGAGACTTTGCAAATAGCTAATGAAGCACTCGGAGACAGGCAATGCTATTGGAGTTCAAAATAAAGGGAGGCTAACGTTTGACTTTGACTGAATAATATTTTTCCAGCGCCTCAGAGTCTAAAAGTCACTATCAGCTTCTTTTTTCCTTTTTATATTTTGGTGTAAAATTAACTCTGGTGAAAGGTGTCAGAACTGACAGCCCTGGAGAATTAAGACCTCTGTTTATCCACAGAATTTTCCCAGTACAGGATGTACAGTACTTCCACGCTGTATACCTGAACAGATCACGTCTAGGGCTGGGGTAAGTGGAGATCAGTCTACAAGGTCCATACAACCCTTGGCCCTTCTGCAGATACAGTCAACAAGGTAACAAGACTAAATAACTAGTTAGCGGCAGATGCAGTTGAGGTTTGTGTGCTTGGAAACTTGTCCACAGGGAAAGTGACCCGAGAACTCAGCAACTCATTTCACATAAATCAATAAGTAGCCTTCAGATGGCAGCAGCCTTTTCTCTGCTGGGGCTGTCCAGAAAAGGGAGGGGAAATCATTTTTTGGGAACGTTGTTTAAAATATTTGTGAGTTTGTTTAGGGCCATTTGGCACCCCAGAGATTTGGTTCAGCAAGAAACGATTGCAAAACTGCCTGCTTTGCATGGAAACCCAGAGAATTCACTGTCACATGTGGTGTGCAAATGTACCCTTGTCTGAATGAACTGGTGTGCTTACGGATTAAGGATTTGTGGATTTTGCTGCCAGGGGAAGTAACTTCTAAAATCCAAAATGAGTGTTTTTTCACCTAGAAATGATTCTCCTTTTGAGTCAAAAGCTTGCAAAATTTCACAGGTTATTTACTGAATTGGGTCACTTCCATGCATTTGCAATGAAACACAGAAACCTCCCATCATGACCCCATGTTGCAATCCTGAAATGGGACCCTAACAAGCACCCCCCTCACCATCACAGAGGACCCTGGACTTCAGAAAGATTTCACTGAAGCCATGGGACCCCATGCAGGATCAAGATCATTGCTGTTGACCAGAGTTACATTCAAAATAGTCTAGGGTAAAAAATAATAATAATCCATGTCTCAGTCCTGAGCCATTTACAATAATTCCTTTTAATGATCTGCAATTTTTGCCGATGTCTCCACGGTGATTGGAGGATAGTTGTAATGGGGAGACCGCAATGGACATTCAAGGAAAAGGAGCAAAGGGCTTTCCGTTATTTATACCTCTGCTTCGCTTTAATTGTTTTCGGTCCTGAAATGATTTCTAACAGCTGGCCCAGTTATCATCCCAATCGTGTTGCTCCGTGCTTCGGCGCAGAGTGAGCCGGGGGGACTTGGCAACCAGGCAGCTGTCCTGGAGTCTGAGCCATGTATGAGCTCAGAGGGGACGGGGGAGAGGGGGGAAGAGAGAGTGAAAGAGACTTGGATGGGATAAACTTTATTTATTTTATTTAGGTGCGAGACTGACAGCGCTGACTAGAGCCAGGCATAGTGTGAGCAGGTGCTTTGAGAGCTTCCCGCGCCCCCACCCAAGTTTTGATGATGCATGGAGCAGCTCCCCCCTCTCATTGCAGCACTCTGCTCCCACACTGCTGTGCCAACGTACCTCAGACTTGACCTGCAGGTTCCCGGTTACAGCGGTGCTAAACCTCTGCGAATAGATCTCACACCTGACCTGGAAACTTTCATGTTCCAGCATTAGCTGCCTCCCACCCCAGCTCTGTCCATGGACTCCACTGTTGACTTGTAGGAAGTCCTTGCTGTTCCACACGTAGGCCTCACACACACCTTTCCAGATGCACCTGCCTTGACCTCTGCTGTTCCAGCCCTGGGCCCCTCCACCACAGCTCTGTCAATGCCCCTCAGTCCTGATGTGGAATGCTCCAAGCTGCTCCAGCCCTGGACACATCCCTGAAGCTCAGCTCATGACCCTCAATCCTGGGCTTTACACAACTTGGGAAAAGTTTTCAACAGCAGCTAAGAGATTTAGGAGCTTAACTCCTATTTTCAAAAGCATTTAAGACACAGTTCCCCAAAGGTATTTAGTCTCCTAATTTCCACTGAAATCAAGGATCCCAAATACCTTTGAGATCTTCACCTAAGTCACTTAGGCACTTTTGAAAATGTTTCCTTTGTGCCCATACTCACAACACCTCCTGTTGGTCCTGTCGTCAGTTGTCTGCAGTGCGTTATCAGCTCAACTCAATCCAGTTCTGAGACACCCTTGGCAGTAGAAATACTCTTAAGCTGTTGGGCTATGTTATGTGCATCTTAGACATAAGCTGTTGCGGGTAGGGACTGTATATTGCTACAAAACCTAGCACATTTTGGGCACTGCTGAAACGTACATAATGATAAATAATGAATGGCTGTGTTGTGAACCAGACAAATACCCACTAGGCCCTACCGGTGCCACCACCAAGCTCACTATGCACTTGTGATGGAAGCCAAATCTGAGCTGCAAGCAGTGATAAGCAAGGTACCCACAGGGTAATGCTTTCAAACAGGTCACTTTCTACATTTCAAAGCACTGGCTGAGTATCTCACACTGAAGGTACTGGAAGTTACATTTTAACTGTAATTTTGGGATTCCTCAGGGAGTCTGCTGATGTGTCACAGGATGGTCCACAGCATATACTGCACAAACATGAAACTAAAACTCCGGAGGGATTTTGAATGTTGTGAGTTTTGATGCTCATGAAGAAAGGCTTTTTTTTTTCTATTTAAATATTTATGCAATGAAATTAAAAGGCAGCAAGTTTAAAACCAATAAAAGGAAATACCTTTTCTTAAATGCTACGTAATTATTTAGGGAACTCATTGCTATAAGGTTTTACCACGGCAGATATGATAGGAGCGTTCAAAAAGGATTCGTAGATGTGTGTTCATGCAGCGCCTAACACCATGGCTCAAAGACATCACTGCGCTAGAAATAATAAACAATAAGGGAGTAATAAGATGAGAAGTCAGTCAATATTCAGATTGTGGAAACAATACCTTTTCCCTGGGATGTTCCTGGACATGTTCTCTGTCTAGCCGAGGCAGGAGGCTTGTTTGTCACTTGATATCACACTTGGACCACATAGGGTTCGTGTTGCTCTGAAGGGAAATGAAATAGATCTGTAATGTTACAAAAAGTGTAAAGAAGGTCAGAGGGGTGCTGCTACCTAGACTTCCTCTTCACAAGACAAGCGGGATGTGCAATGAAATTAAAAGGCACCAAGTTTAAAACTGATAAAAGGAAATACCTTTTCTTGCTTGCCGCATGATTATTTAGGGAACTCATTGCTATAAGGTATTACCAAGGCAGATACAATAGGAGGATTCCAAGAGGATTAATAGATGTGTGTTCGTGCAGTGCCTAACACCGTGGCTCAAAAACATCAGTGCACTATAAATAATAAACAATAATATGAGTAATAAGAATATTATCTGCATTTGTACGAGCTAAAATAAAAATTTGGAAGCAATATCAACCTTAATCTTAGAACACTGGACTCAGAATCTCGACTCTGCAATTAACTTGCTGTGTGACCACAGACAAGTCACTTCACCTGTCCGCACCTCAGTTTCCCCATCTGTAAACTGGCGGACATGGTGCTCAGATTTGCAAAGTGCTTTAAGATCCATGGGAAAAAAGCACTATATAAATCCTACGTATTGTTATTTATTCTTCTTCTCAAGTATCTGGCCATGGTGGGAGACAGGATATGACACTAGATGGTATGAGCCAGGATGAATATTCTTGTAATCCTGTCTATATCGTTTGTGTTTTCCTCTTATATTATTTCTAAATGAATCATGAATCTGTCCTACATGCAACTGTTGTTGATTTTTTCAGTGTAATTAATGTTTATAAAGTGCTTTGAAGATGCACACCACCATTTAAATGCTAAGTATTGTTACTTTATTTTTATCATTACTATTTATTATTTCATGTCTTTACTTAGCTGAACTACTGTCAAACATCCCCACTTAATAGCCCATTTGGTGTCTGGATCTTTTCTGACTAAGACATATTTTGGCAAAAAAGCTGGGAGAATGATATAATAATATAATATACTTCGCATTTATACAGCACCTGTCAACCGCGTCTCTCAACGCACTTTACAGCACTAATTATTTCTCACCACTCTGCTAGGATAGTATTAACATCCCCTTTTTACAGATGGAGAAACTGAGGCACAGAATGGCGTGATTTATCCAAGATCACACAGGAAATCACTGGAAGAGATTTCCCTGCTCCTGCCACACTATATTACACTGTCTTAATTATCACACCTTTATCAATCTAATCGGTCTCAAATCACTCACAGAGGCAGACCACTCAAGGTGCTACCTTTTTGTAAAGCTTTTTTGTAGGATTGTTTTTCGTATTACAGTAGCACAAAATTGTTCCCCTGTTGTGATGGGCCCTGTAAAAACACATAATAAAAGACAAGTCCCTGCACTGAAGAGGTTACAGTCTATGTAAGCAAGATGGGATGGCAGACAGAAATGAATTACTTGCCTGAGGTCATACCACAGACCCAGGAACAGAACACAAGTCTTTTGCTTCTAACCTGTCTGCTGGACCATGCCACCACAACCTAGCCAATCAGCACTTTCTGATATAGCGAGGCTGGCTAGGGAGCAGGCAATAAATTCCTTCACTTCCAGGTCAACCAGTTCAAATCCTGCCACGCTGATCACTCATGGTGGTTATAATTTGGTAGCCTGTGTGAAATGAGTCAAGGATCTCAGTCTGGCCATATCTCAAAGTGCATCATACTGATTGCTCGCAGTTTGACAGTGTGGGCAGAGAGGTCATGGAGACCAAAGGGGTCCCTCTAAACCAGGATTTGAGGCACACTAGCATGGTGGGAAGGATGGGGTTTTGCATGTGAGTTGATGGCTGTCAATGCGTAAGTGCCTTCAGCTTGCAGTCCAACATGTATCAGCCCCTGACGCTGCAGGATCTATTCATGCTTGGAAAATAGTTCCCCAAACCTACCCATGAGACAAAGTATAGTATGAAAAAAATTAACAACTGGCTCTGCTACTCTGACAGATAAAGAGCAACTTTTTATAAAGGACCTTGGTGTTTTCTTCCTGCCAAAACCCATTTTAACTGTGGTCATTAGTGACTTATCTTTCCTAAAACACTAGCAAAAGCTGACATCTCAGAGAGAGGCTCCATCAGTCAATGTGCTCTGGAGGAGAGCAGCTGCCTAGAGCTAACAGCTGTTTGCGTCATGTATGCAGGCAATCCTCCCCTTGCTGTTTACACGCACCCTCGTGCCCCATGCTTAAATCTTGATCTAGAGTCATGCTCTAGTTAGGCTAAACTCTATGTATCTTAGGTCCTTAGGATGGCCTATCTATCTACGGTACTTAAATGGTGCCAACCTGTTATAACCAATCTGTGCTCCAAAGGTGTGGGTCTCCAGGGTGGCTAAAGAAATCCCTGGAGGACATGGATACAGCCTTCCAATAAATGACTGCCACAAACAATGTTCTTTCCAACAAGGCACCCTTTTATTGGTGCAAACAAGACACAACAACAATCTAAACCACAAATCACTTACAACCAGAGCACACCGACCCGTATTGCCTTACAGTTTGAAGCGATGCTAAGGGATGCGCCTCGCTTCAGATGGCCAGTCTTAGATGTTCTTTGGGTCTGAGATATAAATTCCTCTCACACTCAACACAACACACACATTCATCTTTATTAACCCCCACTCGCCTTTATACACTAGCACGATACTATACTATAATTATAGCTGTAGCTCTAACTTTGTCTGACAGCCTCACTCTGGCGACTTCGCGTCGCAGCACTGACTCTCCTGCGCGCGCTCTCGGAACCTGCTTTCCTTTCTCGTCTCCTCAGCTTTGTCCCCTCAGCCGACACGCTGACCTTTATACCATTGTTCAGTTCTATTTTTAGACACATGACAAAATCATCCTGCTTGATTATCTTCTTTTTGCCGACGGCCAGTTCCGTTTTTAGACTTGTGACCGTTATTTACCTCAGTGTTATGCTCTGCTGAATCATTATTGTTTGCCACCTTTTTCCCGCCAATTTGGTTTTCCCGCCAATTCTATATTTCGTGGTATGTGGCCTGCAGCTTCCATTTAATGGTGGAGTGACTCTTGCTGATTCAAAATGGAAGCTAGGGATACAAAATGAAGTCTGGGGATTTCAAAGTGGAGTTTCTCTGGTATCAACACAGGATGTCTGTGACAGCACAGAGACTTGAGCCCAGGTATCCCAAATCTCAGGCTAGCACCTTAACCCCTGGTGAGCCCTTTCTCTGAGGTGACTGACAGACCAGACAATTTTAAACGAAAAGAAAGTTTAAGGAAGAATTCCTCCTAGCCAGTCCCAGCTCCATGTTTGTGGGTGAGGGTTTAGCTTCAGATGACACAGTCCCGGAATTTCAAGAGTTGTTCTACGAAAGTTCAGCTCCAAATGGTGGAAAACTGGCCCGATCACATAAATTCTCCATCAGCACAAACTTCTACCGTCTTAGGCTGAAATCTCATGTGAACAGCTACTGGTTGTATTGAGATTTGGGACACATCTATTTCAGGGACCTATGTAGCTCCAATTGAACACCTCACAATTATTAATATATTTATTCTCACAACACCACTGTGAGATAAGAAAATGCAATTATCCCCATTTTACAGATGGGGAACTGAAAGACTAAGGGTATGTCTACATGGCAAAAAAAAAAAAAAAACCACCCAAAAACAAAAACAAAAAACCATGGCAGTGAGTCTCAGGCTGGCAGAACTTGCGCTGCAGGCTACAAATAGCAGTGCAGATGTTTGGGCTCGGGCTGGAACCTGGGCTCCAAGGCCCTCACACTTTGCCAGATTTCAGAGCCTGGGCTTAGTCTGGGCCCAAAAGACTACGCTGCTAATTTTAGCTTCACAACATGAGCCTCAGTCTCTTGACCTGGACTCTAAGAATCGGTGCCACGGGTCTTTCGTTGCTGTGTAGACATATTCTAGGTGACTTGCCCAAGGTCACATAGGAAGGCTCTGTCAAAAGCAGGAGGGATTTGAGTTCAGGAATTTAGATATGAATGTCTACAAAATTTGATGTAACTAGTGAACATAGACCCCAGATTGGAGATATAGTTATGACTTTGATTAGTAAAAGCTACTGGTGCCTTGTTCCACTAGGATTTTACATTGAGATAGCTAACTCGTGATGGTTATCTCAATGTTGAAACATACCTCTTTTAGCAGTGAAAACATAACCTAGGGCCATCAACCCCAATGACTTTCACTGCTTGTGCTGTATCTCTCAGGCATCGACCTGGCACTAAATTCCCTTTTGTTAGCTTTAAAGAAAGTCCTATTTAGAATGGTTTAACCAGAACTGGAGCAGACTAGCAACTAGTTTTCTCTCTTACAATTTCCCATTTTGCACATGCAGCTGCTGGGATTTGGGCCAGTTTTCTAAATGAAGTCACTTTTCAAGATGGCTGCCCTCACCACCATGAGACTGAGAAAATACCCATTATAATTAAAACATTGATTTTTCAAATAAAGTTCACACCCTTGGCCCCCAAATTGGTTCCTCCAAGTTGTCCTTGACCAAAGAATGACACAGACACTGCAAGACTCTTCTGTTTTCATTTTATGGCACATTTTATTGCTCAGGATTCAACTCATTAACCAACTATAAACTTGGGGTTTATTGAAAACAGATACTGCATGTCAGTGGCTCGACCAATGCCACAGGTTGGAATGCAACCTCAGTGTTCCAGGTAACCTGTTTTTCTGGAACTTTTCTACACTGTTATTGTTTGTGTCATCATGGGGAAGAGTGTCAAAGGGCAGTGTCTAAGTTCAACCAACAAAATTAGCACCATTAGGCATCCCATTCCCACATTATTTCTGCATGCAATTTGGACAGGTGTGCCCACTGGGTGATATCAACCCCTGTGCAGAGAGTCAATACAAGTCCTGTGCACATTTTAACTTCCACTTAAGCCATGTGAAAATCTATCTAAAGCCCCAATCCCTCAAAGACTTACACACATGCTTAATGTTAAGTATATGAGTAGTGCCACTGAGTTTTATAGTGAGTTCAGTGGGACTAACTCTAGATAAATATTTTTGAAAGAAACTTCTTTTTTGTGCAAAGTTGGTGACACGAAAAATGTTTTGCAAATTCAAGTCAATTTTGCCAAATTGTTTCAGCCAAAAAAACCCCTAAGAAAGCCCACCAAAACCAAAAACCCCTAAACATTTCATTTTGACATTTTCTAAAGGAAACATTTTGAATTTTTTCACTTCAAAATGACTTTCAGTATATTTTGTTTTGCTTAAAAAAATGTTTTGTTTGACCTGACATAATTTTTATTTTATTTTATTTTAACTTTTCAGTTGGCCCCCAAATGTTGAAAAATGTTCATTTTTGGTTCAGCCCCAAATGAATTTTTTCCCCAGTTTTTTTTGAATTGCCAGTGAACTGGAAAATCTGTTATTCACACAGCTGTAAATGGGATTTTGCACATGCTGGAAGTTAAATTCACGTGTAAATCTTTGCAGAGTAAAGACCTAAAATAGGAGCATTAGTACAGAATAGACATATCTATGGATCATGAGAAAATTCACAGTTACAACAGATAAGACAAAAAAATTCATCAGGAAAAGAGACCCCCCTGCCTGAGGGCATAAAACAACTCAGTCTGAGGGTGAGATGGATGGTCCATGATTAGGTCACTAGACTGGGACTAAAGAGACCTGTTCTGCCATGAACTACCTCTGTGACATTGAGCAAGTCTCTCGAGGCCCCACGAATAATAGCATTTTCCTACTTTGTGCATTGTGAGATGCTCAGATACTTTAGTAATGGGGAAGCACATAAGTAATTTGGACAGATTGGAATCTCCTTGGGCAGGTTTTTCCCTAATTGTCCCTTATATGGATTCAAACATGTGGTACTGGCCACTGTCAAAAAACAGGCTACCAGTGGTCTCAGGGTACATCTACACTGCAAAAAAAAAAAAAAAGGCCCATGACTGTGAGCCTCAGAGCCTGGCTCAGCTGATGTTCCTGCTTGGGCTCTGAGACCCAACCCTCTCACCAGGTTTCAGAGCCCTAGCTCCAGCCTGAGTGGGAATATCTACACTGCCGTTTTTAGCCCCATAGCATGAGTCCCATCTGAGCTATGGATCTCACCGCCCTGGCTTTTTTTTTTTTTTTTTGCACAATTTAGGTCTATCCTAATCTGATATGCCAAATACCGGGGCTCTAAAAGGAGCACTGGTACAGCTTTAGGTGATGAAGCTTAGCCCTGCTAAGCACTAATTGCAACTGGGAAGATGCCACCCATTAGTTCATGAGATGACTGAGCCCATAATACTCATGAATACTTTCAAGGCCTCTAACATGTTTTCTTTGCCGCTCACCCAATTCCTCATCAGCAGCAATCTGAGCAAACAGAAGGAAGCTTATGCACATGCAGGAGGCTGTTTACATAGGTGCGTGAACAAGCAGCGCCCAGTCCTGCTGCAGCCTGCAAGGGGCTCAGCGCCGAGGTGACACAAAGAAGAACACCGTTAGAACTCACGTTGCTATGGTAAACTCAAGATGACATCAGCCAACAGTCCTCAGATGTTACTGGCTGGGGAAAGGTTTTGTGGGGTTGTTTTTAATGGTCTGCCTGAGCAGCCATCACCATCTTTCAATAGCCAAACATTTTTTAAAAATCTCTCTGTTTTTAATGTTTTCAGGGTACGTCAGATGTTTAAAGAACTGTTTGTGTGTGGAAGCCACCTTCCCCTGAGTTTACTCAACTCAGGAGGGGGTTTTTTCCAATGAAAATTGATAGTTGCTTCTAGGGAGTTGGTTGGGGGATTATTCATCTCTGCTGAAAGCACCTACCCCCCTTTGCCAAGATAGAGAAAACTAGGCTTTGTATTTATGTGGCTATCACAAGCTGAACAAGTCAGTGATTGGAAGAGAGTTTTCAGAGGAAATCTTAGGGGACTGCTGTGATGTGTGGGGGCTTCTCCCACTGAGTCTTTGTACCCCAGCATGGTATTAGTGGGGGTAAAATTGAGGAGGAGGAAATTATGCTTTTCAAATGTCTACCCACAAAATAAGCCTAGGGTGGGATTGTGTGGATCTTCGTATTATGGTCATCCTTCTCCTTTCTTCCAGGAAGTGAGCTGTAGCTCACGAAAGCTTATGCTCGAATAAATTTGTTAGTTTCTAAGGTGTCACAAGTACTCCTTTTCTTTTTAGTTAAGTGTTGACATCTAAATTATGATTACCAAGCACCTGTGTTAACACCTCATTGAGGTGAGTGGGGCATTCACAACTCTCAGAGATGTTGTTCCAGGCTCTCTGCAGACATGACTACATTGGTTACACTGAATTCAGGTTTCAAAGGTTTACTCTACAGCCATAAGAGGTAAAACTTTACCTTTTGTTTTCAATGAAAGCTGAGAGTTACAGCTATATGTATTAACAGAATGTTTTATCTTTTTCCTTTAAAAAAAAAAAAGAAATCTAGGACGTTGAAGTTACATTTAAAAAAATGTTTTAAAATGTTGTTTAGGTTGCAAAATCAAATGTTCAAATATAAGGAAATGTCACATTTATGGTTTTCCATGGAACCTTCATTCTTCCCCCTTGTGCGTATGTCATTAATTGTGATCACATACTGGTTTTTTCCTTAGAACCCCTCCCTCATTTAGTTTGGACACACCAGGGGGCAGAATTAAGGTTGCCTGGGCAACTGTAAATATGGCACTTCCTAATTTTTGCATGCTTGATTTTGGAACCTAAATAACTTTCTTTTGACATAGGGCTTTTTTTTTATGAAATGTATATTTAGCACCTGACTGGGCTGCATGGCTAGGGGAATTGGGGATAGACGATGGTGCCTTTTATCCCAGGGCCATTGGTTTGAATCTGGCCTAAGTTATTAGCTGAACAAGTTGTGACCAATTAACAAGCTGTTCAGTAGCCTATGGTAACATGAGGCGTCAGTCTAGTTCAGAGTCAATAATGTCCCTAGCACAACAGCGCCAACAAGAACTGGTTAAAAGTGGTACCTTTCTTCTCAGTTCCAGAAGAAATGACATTGTGAGCTTCCTTCATGCCATTGCCACCCTAATCTATCACCCCTGGTGTTAGAAAGTCACACGTACAGACAGTGAAGGAGTTCTATACCCATGATACATGTAGTCCTTAGTTTCTCTGCAGAGACTGGCCAAACTCAGTCCATTGATACCAGTGGAGCTCATTATACCAGGAGTGAATTTGACCGTGACAGTAGAAGCAACATTTTGTGAGTACTTTGGCAAGGTGGGCCCAGAAGGAAGGGGATTGACACCCATTCCTATCACTTACGATGCCATATAGTCAGTCCTCACACATCCATGAACTTCAACCACTATACACTTTTGATTCAACTCAGTAACCCCCAGGCAAAAGACACGGTGTCCCATCACCAAACCTCCCAGCCAGTCCTTCCCATGCCAATCTGGAAAACATTGTCAGTAAACATTGATGCTAAAGTAGCATTAGATAAGGATACTGTTTCTGTATCCACAACAGTGTTGGATCAAGGTTGCCGTGTGTCATTTCACCACCACAGCAAATTACAAACTAAGGACTTGGAGAATGGAACCTTATTTTTAATAAAGGAAAAATCTTTGCACTTCTATTCTGCATCTGTCAGCGATCTCACTCAGCCGAGCCCTGGAGGAGTTCATCTGGCCCTTATGTGAAGGAAAACCAACAAATTAGTACAGATGTTTTTCTGAGAGCTGCAGGGATCAGGGATCAGTGATTTAATACTGCCTGATATTTGATAGGGGACGCCCAGGGAATATGTGCTGGAAACCAGGAAGTAATATTACATGAAATCAAAATATAAATATGTTCCTAAAGGTTTAGGTAATTTTTTTGCAATTTCCCCTTGTATAATCTTAAATCAGGTCTCTCTGCCCCTTGCCCCATTTTTCATACACTTGTTCCTGGAGGTGGCTGCTGCTTTTGGGCCTGATCCAAAGTCCACTGGAGGCTTTCCACTGATTTCAGTGGGGCTTAGAACAAACCGTTTGTCAAGTGAGCCATGAAACCAAAGGCAATCTTCTGGGCCCCTTGGTGAGAAAGGCAGGATAGGAGTTGTTTAAGGATAGGGATGAGCCTACCCTAACAGATTTGGAGATTAGCTTTGATTCTGAGAAGCACTCAGACTTCGGGGTTCTTATCCAAAGTGTCTGTTCAAACCATATGGGTCTGGAAATCTCATGAGAATTAGAGATTTGCAAACTGTTGTGTAACTAAGGGAAAGTCTACACTTGCACTCAGAGGTGTGACTGCAGCATGTATACCCGAGCTAGCTTTGATCTATCTTGAGTAACAATACCAGTGAAGCCAGTTGCATATGTACTCAGGATCCTGGGCCACAGTGGGACTAGCTCAAAACTAGCTAGGATATGTCTACCTGTGCTCTAATCACACCTCCAACAGCAGTGTCAACATACATTTACATCCAAAATCAAGAGTGATTCCATGATGGGCTGAATGAAACCTGAAGCCAAAACCAAACTGCAGGCCAGGGTCACTAACAATCCATATACTGAGGTTTGCAAGCCTTCTGGTTAGCTAAATACAGCTGGGACTATATATAGCACTGGGTTTTGACCACTTTATGGTTTAATCAGGGAAGCAGTTAAGCATGTGTTTAACTTTTAGCAACATTTGGACAAAAACAAAATTTCAATTGAAGAAAAGGAAACAATATTTTTTGGATTTTATTGTGAATTCTTGCAGTTTTGGTTTGCTGTTTTCCAATCAGCCCTAAGTATCAGGCTCTGCGTAGGTCCATCTGAGTGGCATTTCACATAGGTCCCGAACCAGATGTGGAGCAGGATCACTGCATTGCAATGGGAGAACCTCCAAATATTTGGTGGAGTTTGGAGAAGAAGCTCAGATATATACCAGGAAGGTCTGAATCTTGTGACTTTGCAAATTATTGAGGGAGGTGACATGAGAACAGAGCTCTTTCTCCAGGGAGTTTTCCAGGACTTCCTGCTTCTGAGTGGGCAGGAAATATGAAATTCAGCTTCTCTTATGGTTTTTAAAAAATTTGTTCCTGGAATGATGCAAAATTAAAACAATGTTGAGGGGAAAATTAGTATTTCACAACTGGAATTGAATTGCGGGCAAAGGATCTGACTTGGTCACCTCTGTCCCTAACTAAAATACTGCTCACAGTCTCTTTTCACTGGTGTTTGCATGGCAATCGATTTGAGTTGCCTGTCTCTTGTGTACTCCCGGGACCTTTGGCCTCAGCGCTGTTATTCCAGTTCTAATTTACACTACTTTGCATTCTATAGCACCTTCCACCAAAGAGCAGTGTTTTAGAAGCATGAATGAATTAAGCCATAAAAGCTGCCTGTGGGGCAGAGAATTAATGTTCCCATTTTACAGATGGACACTGAAAAGTCAGTTCACACATCGCAAGTCAGCGGCGGAGTCACAAATGGAACCCACATCTCCTGTGCTTCACCATGAAACCATCCTTCTTCTCCATTAAGACAGGCATTCTGGGATTCTGCAAAGCTGACCAAGAATAACAGGGTTTATGCCACCTCCCTGCTCTTTCGTAAGGCAGTGAGGCTAGGGGCAGCCCACCCATACTGCTGACTGCCACTGCCTGTATCTGAGGACTACTGGTCCCTAGAACCTGCCGGCTGCCCTTCCTTCACAAGAGATAGTGCCATGAGATTATGGTTGGTGAATGCATAGCCCTGACTTCTCTGAACCGGGACGCTGAGAGGTGGTGATGAGAGACTGGCTGATGTCAGAGCAGGAAAGGACATGGGGCAGTAACAATCTAAGAAACACGGCTCAGCTGCTTGTTTATTTTGGAGTCATGTGGCCTCGAAGGGGAAAACAATTTCATACTTAATTTTTCTGGAGTTAGCTGAAGCTGCCTGAGTTGTAACAGGCAGAGCTGGCAATCTTAGAGCCTATGGCCTTCCAGTAGGTGCTGCTACTAAGCAACAATGGATGAAAATGTTTCAGTGAGATAAGAACTAAACCTTTGCCCAAAATTTCAAACAATCCCAAACCCACACTCATCTCATGAGCTAACACTCCGTTAATTGAACCCCTGGAGATATGAAAACATTAAATCAATTTTTTATTATTATTACTTATTTTACAGTGTCACCTAGAGGACTCAATAAAGATAGGAACGCATTGTATTAGGTGCGAGAGTTGCCAACTTTTCATGTGGTAAATAAGCACCCCGACTTTCACATTAAGCCAAAAATCAAGCTGGCATTTCAAAAATCTGGCATTTCAAAACAAGGCCAGAACAAGCCAATCCCTAAGAACCGCAACACTCTATGTGACTAGATCCCCCCAGCATGCAGTCCGGGACTGTCGTGAGCCCGCTGTGCACCCCTGACTCTCTCCCCACCTTGCCCCTGCTTGCCCCTGCTTGCCGGGAGCGAATCAAAAAAAAAAAAAAAAAAAGAAAAAGAAGAAGAAGAAGCAACTGGCTACAACAAGCTAGAAGCCAAACAAACAACAAGCTACAAGTCAAAAGCTAGCCAACAAGCAACTCACAAGCCAATTAAGCCAAAAACAAGCCCAGTTTCTGTGGTTTTTCTCGTGGGTTTGGCATGCCTGCTAGATGCTCTACAAATGCACGGCAAGAGATGAACTCTGTCCTAAAGTTACAGTTGAAGTAGACCAGACAGACAAAAGAAGGATCATTATCTCAATTTTACGGATGGAAAACTGAGACACAGGAAGATTAAATGACTTGCCCAAGATCACTGTCACAGTGTGACTGGCCCTTGAGGAGCAGGTGGGTCCAGCTCTACTGGTGGCATACATAACTTGTCTCCCCAGGTGGAGAATATTAGCAAAATCACAAGGCAGTCAGGTCATGTGACTAAACTAGCCCTTGGATGGAAATAATACGACAGAGTCCCAAAGGGAGACAGCCCTGGGAGCTGTTGCTTCTTAGAGGCTCAAAGGTGCTGCAGAGGGGCCGAGAAGAAAAGACAGACCCTCAGGAAAGAGGGGCTCTGACCAGATGGAGACTGGGGTGGATGGTTTTGTTTTGGATTTAGCTAGAGGGCCTAGGCACTGTAGCAATCAAACCAGCCTGGGAAAGCCAGGCTGAGGAAGGAGAAGCTGAGTCAGCAGCTAGCCTGAAGAGATAGGTCATGGCGGTGCAACAGGAATCTATGGCAAAGCTGGGAATCAAACCTAGCTGTTTTGAGCTCCAGGCTAGTGCCTTAACCAGAACACCATCCTTCCACCCTCCTTTTCCCCTGCCAATTCTGCCTTTCAGGGAATGATACTCAAAGTACTGAAATGCCACCCGAAACACTATTCTTCCCAGGTTTGCTAGTTTCAGGAGGCTCAGAGAAGAATCTGATTCTTTAGATGCCCCCTAACCCTCAAACGGAGCTTCACTCATCACCCTTATTACACACTTAAACTAGGGCCATGGTAACATTGGGGCCCTTTCCCAAACTTTTATAGTTCAACTCGGTGAGCTAAAAAGAAGGTGCCGTCAGCAGGTGCTGTACATGCTAATCCCTGGCTGGAATACACTCTAGCATACACTGGTATTTTCCTCCTCTTCCCTTGAAATCTGCATATTCCACTTCTTCACCAAATGCTACAGGTGCTAGCTGGGGTGCAAATAACTCTTGGAGGGGGGAAGATAGGGACAATTAGTGGTGCCTCTCACTCTGAGTGTGTGGCCTCTACAAAGATGAGACTTGGCTGATGTGTGTGTGTTGCTCTGGTCAGCCCAGTGAGTTCCAGGAATGCCTTCTGCTGGTTTGGTGCTCCTTTGGTTGCATCACACTGATGAATCTCAATATGTCACATCCCCAGAGCAGGTCTTCTTTCTCCAGAATTGCTCAATGTCTTCACTGCTGGCTTGGTTTTGCAGCTACGTAAGTAAGTCATAGCAGGGGAATTTTCTCACACCCTCCAGAAAACCACAAGATATGGAAAGTCCATGTTATTCCTGACTCTAGAAAAATAACATTAACAGAGATGAAGTCATGTGGGCCTGGCAATGCCTGCCAAGGAAATTGTGAAACTCAGCACAGTCCCTCTATCCATCCATTCTGGAGATGCCCAGGGAAGACCAGCTGTTCGGCGGGGCGGGGGTGAAATCAGAGCTCTGTTCATTACATACTCTAATGGTTTTATGATGAATAATAGTTCCCTCCCACCTGACTCCATTCCCTTAGACTGTCCCACCTGGAGCTGGCAGGCACTCACTAATAACAGCCATAAATCCAGAGGAAGATGACAGGGTTGTGGCAAAAATCTTTCAGCTCAGGTGTTGTGGAACTTGCCCTTTATTGGCATTGCACCATGGCTGACCTTTCAGGAGGGCTTGGAGGGGGAATGGCTGAGGCTGCCATTTGGCCTTAAGTGGGGGGGTTAGATGTGGCTGGGGATGAAGTAAGTTCTTTATGTGATCCAAAAGTGTTTAAAAGCAAGCTTGATTGTTGATAGCCCATTGCTTCATATCTGCCAATAAAATTGACTGCAATATTTAGCTCTGTCTTGTTTCTGTGTTTGGTGGGGGGTTTTAAGTTTTGGGGCAAGGTTTCAAGGGCTTCACACTGAATATACTGTATGTGCTGTTAGCACTGGGATGTACTGTTACTATAGAACCATATAGTTCATCAGTACAGGGTAGATCTCATAGCAGAAGCATGGCACCTGAGCATCTAGTGTACATTTTCATGTGTATAGATAGAAAAATCCCCATTAATCACCTATTTAACCTAGTGAATCTGGATTCAAATAAAGTGTTTTATAAATGTTCATTACACGATGGAATTTTTTTACATCTGAAGACACAAATCATTAAAAACAAACACAAGTTTCATTTGCAGAACTGTTGGGCCAAGGGAATTCCATGCAGTGAGTAACTAGATGTTTTGCACCTAACCCAGGAAAATTTCAAGTGATGGCTGCTACTTTCCCTCTACTCATTCTGTTGGGCTTTCCCAGAAGCTGGGCAGTGAGTCGACAAACCAACACTGTCAATCTTGCACCAGGATTTCCTGGCTTTCATCAGGAAATGCTGTGTTTTGGTAGCCCTGAGACACCATGGTGGTGGGAGCTGTAGAAAGACCAAGGAAGGTGTACAGATGAATAGATTTTAAGGCCAGAAGAGACCACTGTGATAATCTAGTCTGACCTTCTATATAATGCAGGGATAGAACTTCCCTGAATTAAGTCCTGCTTCAAGTCCAATAGACTTAAAAAAGTGCACCTTCTTTATAGTCAGAATTTGTCTAGCTTCAGCTTCCAGTCATTGGAGCTTGTTGTACCTTTGACTGCTAGACTGAAGAGCCTTTTAATATTGAATTTATGTTCCACATGTAGGTACCTACAGACTGTGATCAAATTGCCCCTTAACCTTCTCTTTGATAGACTAGGGAGCTCAATCTATTTAGTCTATCACTATAAAGCACATTTTCAAATCCTTTTATCATTCTCATGGCTCTTCTCTGAACCCTCTCCAAATTTTTCAACATCCTTCATGAAGTGTGGGCACCAGAACTGGACACAGTATTCCAATAGCAATTGCATCAGTGCCAAATACAGAGTGACTATAACCTCCCTACTCCTACTCAATATTCCCCTGTTTACACATCCAAGGATTGCATTACGCCTTTTGGCCACATCGTCGCACTGGGATCTCACGTTCAGCTAATTATCCGCCATGACCCTCAAGCCTTTTTCAAAGTCAAACTGCTTCCCAGGATTGAGTCTTCCAACCTGTAGATATGGCAGACGTTCTTTGTTCCTAGATGTATGACCCTACATTTGACCATATTGAAACATATTATTTGATTGTGTCCAGCTTCCCAAGTGATCTAAGCTTTTCATTATTTACCACTTCCCCAATCTTTGTGTCATCTCCAAACTTTATCAGTGATGATGCTATGATTTCTTCCAGGTCATCAATACAAATATTAAATCAACTAGGGCCGAAAACTGATCCTTGTTGGACCCCCCACTAGAATGATGAAATCCATTTGTAATTATATTTTTACATCTATTAGTTCGCCAGATTTTAATCCATTTAATGTGTGCCATGTTGATTTTTATCATTCTAGCTTAAAATTTATGCCAGCATCGCTATGCCACTGAGGGGTGTGATTACAAACCCCCTCCCCTGGTAAAATAGCTGTGAAAACAAAACCACCAGTGTGGACACAGCTATGCCGATAGATGAATGTTGCTGGTGACTTAGCTAACATTGACCAGGGAGATGGTGTTCCCACAGTAGCAGAAGTCCTCTTTCTGTCTACACTATGGGATTGTGCAGACATGGCTCTGATGACAGCTATACCAGCATAGGCTTTGTTAGGAAGACATAGCTTTGGTGTCTGGCAACTGTCTGCCAACATTTCACTCCTTGGCGCAGGGACTGGGTCTTCCTATGTGTTTCTTGTGTCCCCGGCACAATGGGGCTCTCATCTAGATTGCTCTGTGGCCGAACAGTATATAGCACAGTGGGGTGCTGATCTTGATTGGGGCCTCTAGATGCTACTGTGGTATAGATACTTAACAACAGCATTTTGTGTCAGAATTATTAAACTGGTTTAGACACACTAATGATAACAATAACAAAGGTGTCTTTCTTCCCAAAATATTGTGGAACTGAGAAGGACAAACACAAACTATTCCTCAGAGTCTTTCCACTGCAGCCAAAACCCTGGAGCCAAAGCGGAGACTGATTCTGAGCAACACAATGTAATCAGCAGAAACCCCACTGAAGTCAAGGGAATTACACTGGTGCAAGTGAAATCAGAATCAGGCCCAATGTCTTTCAATGGCAAAAGAGGGAGGGCCAATTTGTGAAATCACACTCATTTGACATCAGTGCAACTCCACCGATTGCTGGTAGAGTGACTCCAGATCTACACCAATGGGGCAGTGATCAGAATCTGGTTCAAAGAGTGTAACCCTTGCCCTCTTATCTTCTTTCCTTTTGGTCTATGGCCCATAGCTATATTTCTCCCTGAAGGAGTAAGCAGCGCCAGCTGAGCCCAACCCCAATCCCGCGTGACTGGGTTCCTCTGTAATGAGGACGAGTATCTACAGTCATCAGAGAGACTCTGAGAGAGGGTTTTAGGTTCCCCTGCCACACACTGAACAGCATCTCTGCACCCTGTCCTACTTCAGCATAAGCGTTTAGAGGGCATTATTCATTGCATACTCTGTTCACAGGGATCAGTGCCCCTACAGGACTCAGATAAAAGTCCTTTGGAAAATAGAATGTAAACGGAGCCCAATCCAGAGAGACTCATCCTCTGACCTTCTGACAAATAACAACAAATAACAAACACGAGGCAGTGTAATACCAGGAACGTCCACCCTTGTGAGTCATGTGGTTTGTGATGACTCCAGAAGCCCTCTGTGGAATTGCATGCTTGTATTCCATGGTTGTTTGCCTAACTCCCATTTGTCGAGGGGACAAAGAATAAAAATATTTCAAAGTAAAACACAGTGAGCTAAGTTCCTCCCTGATCTAACTCCATTGGCTTTGATAGACAGGCATTTATCTCTCATGGACAGGTTAAAAACAAACAAACGGACATGGCTGAATTGACAGGTTTCAGAGTAGCAGCCGTGTTAGTCTGTATTCGCAAAAAGAAAAGGAGTACTAGTGGTACCTTAGAGACTAACCAATTTATTTGAGCATAAGCTTTCGTGAGCTACAGCTCACTTCATCGGATGCTAAAGCATTGGTGTTTTCAGATACATTTTAGAACAGTTCTTACTTTTGTATTTGATTGATGTGGTAGAACGTATGAGGAGGTTCTTGAACCCAGAGAAGTGAGCGTAAGTCAGTGTGTCTGCAAAAGAAGCAAACATCTAGAATAGTGTGACCAGATGTCCTGATTTTATAGGAACAGTCCCGATTTTTGGGTCTTTTTCTTATATAGGCTCCTATTACCCCCCACCCGCATCCTGATTTTTCACATTTGCTGTCTGGTCACCCTAATCTAGAAAGAAGGCAAAAAAGAGAGCCGAAAAGGAACCAGCTGTGCTCATTTACATTATAGTTACAAACTAGTCAGAGATTCCAGTTGCAACTTGGCTCCAGCTTGTAGGGTGGCGGTTTGCAAAGCAGATGTGTGCCTGGCATTGAGACTGAGGCCATGTCTACATTATGCCATAGACGCTTCCTACAACAACGGTAGGGTTTTCCCATCGCTGTAGGTAAAATCCACCTCTCTGAGCGGCTCAATGGAAGAAGACTTGTGTTGATCTAACCTCATTTACCCCAGGGAATTTTTCACCCCCCTTGGTGCTGTACCTCTGTTGACCTAATATTTAAGTGTAGACCAGGTCTAACTAGTCAGAGAGGGGTATAGACACAAGGGGTTTGATTTTCCTGCACCATGTGTTGTCATATGCAAAATGGGTGTAACACTCTGCCATTCTGACAGGGTAACATTTCACACTCACTTTGCAGTCACTTTGCACAGGCATAAGTGAGGACACAAGATGCTAGGCAAGGGAGAATCAGGCCTCAAGACCTGATCTGTTCCAGGGTTATGGGGCTAGATTCGCAGCTGGTGTAAATCAGTGTAACTCAGGGGTTCTCTAACTTCATTGCACTGCAACCTGCTTCTGACAACCAAAATTACTACATGGCCCTGGAGGGGGGGCCCAAGCCAGAGCCCTCCCGAGCCCTGCTGCCCCTGGCAGGGGCCAAAGCTGAAGCCCCGGGGAGGAGGCCTGTAACCTGAGCCCTGTGAACCAGGGCTGAAGCCCTCAGGCTTCGGCTTTGGCCCCGGGTGGTGGTGCTTGGCTTAGGCTTCAGCCCTGGGCCCCGGCAAGTCTTAAGCCAGCCCTGGGTCGCTTAAAATGGGGTCACGCAACCCACTTTGTGGTCCTGACCCACAGTTTGAGAACCCCTGGACTGTACTAATCGAGGAAGCCACCCTGACTGACACCAACTAAGCACCTATCACAGGGTTTATAAACTAGATTATTTAGTGGTTGCACATTTACCATTCAGTTTTAAATAAGAGCCACCCGCATTTATTAGCCCTGCCTTTACCATTGGAAGCCCCAGGGGAAAGTAACACGATTTAATAGAGGTCAAGCTCAACTGGAAGCCACCCTTGATTTAAGACCACGGGGAGGAAGCAATTCAGGTTAATAGCAGCCACAGCTTCTAAACAAAGCTGTAAGGCTATGCTGAATTTGAACTCATAGCAGCCCCTCAGAGTAGGGCTACCCAAGATCACCAGATACACCATGCCCAGAACACAGACGGGTTTCCTCCAAGCCTTGTTGGCAAGCTGGATTAACCCAAACCATCAGCCTCATTTCACAGATTGGAGCCTATTCCAGGTCTCAAAATGCTAGTAGATGAAAGACTAGTGCATTTGATCCCTCTGTGCCATCTAGCTAGTATTACTCATATGTAAAGAATTTGGCAATGTATCCACAGTGGGAATATAATACCAAAACATTGTGGAACAGGTCACTCAATATATTGCGAAGGATTTGCTGAGTATGTCTAAGGAAAACATCTTTAAGATTTCCTGGAAGGCATTAAAAGCCTTTCAATTTCAATGTAATCATTTTAGGATTCTCATGGGATTTTAATGATGTGTTACAGGACAATTTGCAGTATCCCGTGTGCAAATATTAGTAAAAGACTGAGCTGGGAATCGTAAACCGTGTTTTGAATTAAACGATATTGAGTTTGCCTCAGGTATCTCTGAAATATTTCAGAAAGGAGCTCTTTGCTGGATTTGAATGGGGAGTTTATTTTAACATGAGGAGCAGCAAAATTGTTTCTTGTAAGATAGTTTTTGCCTCCTAAACCATAAGGCCTCAGGTAGACACTGAAAAAGACGGGCAGTTAATAGCCACACGAATACAATGAAAACGAGGGACGATCCTCTTGTTATGGCATTGGAGTCAGAATTAAGAGATTGGGTTCAATTCCTGGCTTTGCAACAGAATCCCTGTGATAATAAGTCCCCTAGACCCATATTGTTAAAGGTCTAACTGATTGAAATCTGTAGGAGGTAGGCACCTAAATACTTTTGAGGATCTGGATCTTAACCTCTGTATTGCAGTTATCCATCTGTAAACTGGGGACTCTGTCCTGACTCTTTTGATCGTAAACTCTTTTGAGCAGGGACATCCTATTTTATTTATTATTATTAATGATGATGATGATGATTGATTGCTTATTTATTTACTTATCCGTATTGCAGTAGCTCCTAGGAGCCCCAGTCATGGGTTAGGACCCCTTTGTGGTAGTCTTTGCGCAAACACAGAACAGAAAGATGGTCCCTGTCCCAAAAAGCTTACAATGTGTATGTACAGCACCTTGCACAACAAAGTCTTGATCTCAGTAGAGGTCTCTAGGCACCACTGACACAAATAATAATAATATGGATACTCTGGTTTAAGGTCTACATTTAGCGTGAGATTTTCCAAAGGAGTGTAAGGGTTTTAGGAGCACAAATGCTACTGAATTATTTAAAACCCAATATGAATAGTTGGGTTTTAGTTGGGGTTTGGTCCTGCTTTGCGCAGGGGGTTGGACTAGCTGACCGCCTGAGGTGCCCTCCAGCCCTGACATTCTATGATTCTACGAAATCAGGACTTAAACATGCTGCTGCAGCCTTCGACACTCCCACAGAACAGCAGTGCAAATGCATGAGAACTAGGGAGTGGAACAGATTAGACTCTGGACGAGGCAAATTTCTTTATCAAAGTGGAATGAAATCAGAAATGTAAATGTGTAGCAAACAGGGTGAAAAGCCAGATCTGTAAAATGTTTCCCTCTTTAATAACCTGGGGTGTTATTGCCAATTTGCAACAGGCTGGGAAATAGATCTATATTTCTAAATAGTTGATTTTTTTTTTTATTTTAGTCAGACACTCCCTGTGATGCTTCTCGGGGCACCCAAGGCTGTGAGTTACCTTGTCACCACCTGTCTCCAGTCTTGCCTGGGCTCACTGCATGTTAGCTCCCTAACCAACCACTCTCCACTGGGCTACACCAGCCATGTCTTTGCCTAGCAGGTGGCCAATAGATGCACTCCAAGTCCCTTCAGAATATCCCCCTGTGGTGTCCAGCCTCTGATCGTTGCGTACCCACAGAAATCCCAGACACTCTGTTCCTAGAGGAACAGTGCACCATAGTTTACCAGTTTTACCTTAGACCACCGCTCCTGTGTCACACACAGCAGCCGAGTTCTATTATAAAGCAAAAGGAAATTTATTTTAAAAAGAATAGCCATTCAGATACAAACCAGTGCGAGAGATGAAAACAAATCATAACACACTTTCTAGAGACTAAACTAACATGGCATTCCCCTGTCTCCTCCTGTTCTTTCCTCAGTGTTTTCAACCAGTTTGGCTGGGATCCCCTTTTCATGAAGCAAACTCACTGTCAGTTTCCTTCCTAAGTGAGGGATGCCAGGGTGTCTCTCTGCCCCCACAAATATACCAGAACAGACCTTTGATGTTCACCTCCAAATAAGGCCCCCCTCCCGTTGACCTCTTCCTGTTAATTTCCTCTCTGTGGGGGCTTGGACTTCAGGGAGACATTTCCGGTGTGGACTGGAGCCAGAGCTCAAAACCCAGAAAGGGGGGAGGATGTCAGAGCCCAGCAAGGAGGGAGGGTTTCAGGTGTGGACTGGAGCCCAGCAAGGGGGGAGGGTTTCAGGTGTGGACTGGAGCCCAGCAAGGGGGGAGGGTTTCAGGTGTGGACTGGAGCCAGAGCTCAAAACCCAGCAAGGGGGGTGGGGTGGTATCGGAGCCCAGGCCCAGCAGCCCAAGCTCCACGAGCCCGAGTCAACTGACCCTGAGACTTGGTGCCGTGGTTTTTTCTTTGCAATCTAGACATACCCTATGAGCCTTTCTGAATAGAGATGACTTTAAGCACCTGTTTATGTGCTGTGCTGAATCAGGGCCACTGGGGCCGGATTTTCAGAAGGACTGACAACAAACAACTCCAGCAGAAGTCAATGGGAGCTCAGTCGCTCTGAAAAATCAGGCCCAAATTGTTGTTTACTGTACTGAGAGAAATCCACAGGTCTATTGTTGCCAAACTCTGCTTGAGGCATCTGACCTCAAAATTTGATCAAAGATATCCCCACTGCAAATCTGGATGGGTCCAGTTCACCCCTAGGCAGATGGGCTAATACGGGCCTGTGCACCCTTACATCTATTTTGAGTGATTAAGTGGGGCTTAAATGGTGCATAGATCTTGTGCTGGGTCTTTACACAGGGGTGAATTTCACACTCTTAGCAACATCTGACCCTTAAAGGTTTACAAGGCCAAGCTGATCCCAACTCTGTAGGTGTTCCTGAACCTCTGGAGAACGTACTCAGCAATGTTCTGAGACAGGGAATGAAAACAGGAAATTACTCAATATGCAATAAAACAAATTTTTAAAAAATGGTTTCTGTGAACTGAGTTTTTAGTTAACAACAGGGCATAGAAATCAGAAAAATAAATGAATAAATCAACCAGGAAAGAGATTATTTCACAGGGGCCTAGATCTCTATGTTCATTAACAAAAAATGAAGGCAAACAAACAAATAATAATAAAAAATAATTTGCCTCCAAGGCCTGGTCTATCCTGAGGATTAGCTCTGGTTTCAGCAGTTTACGACTAGCAACCAATGCAGCTGCACCACTGTGAAGTGTGGTTTTCCTTATCAACACTAGGGGGTTCCCATAGCAGAACTAAACTGGTTGTTCCGGGTGTGTGGATAAAAGTGATATGTGTTTGTTAATTATTTATAGTTATTTAAAAGAAAGAGCGCCACCTATAGGCATTTGGGATTGTATAAGTAGGAACATTGCCAGCAGATCGAGGGACGTGATCATTCCCCTCTATTCGGCATTGGTGAGGCCTCATCTGGAGTACTGTGTCCAGTTTTGGGCCCCACACTACAAGAAGGATGTGGAAAAATTGGAAAGAGTCCAGCGGAGGGCAACAAAAATGATTAGGGGGCTGGAACACATGATTTATGAGAAGAGGCTGAGGGATGTGGGATTATTTAGTCTGCAGAAGAGAAGAATGAGGGGGGATTTGATAGCTGCCTTCAACTACCTGAAAGGGGGTTCCAAAGAGGATGGATCTAGACTGTTCTCAGTGGTAGCAGATGACAGAACAAGGAGTAATGGTCTCAAGTTGCAGTGGGGGAGGTTTAGGTTGGATATTAGGAAAAACCTTTTCACCAGGAGGGTGGTGAAGCACTGGAATGGGTTGCCTAGGGAGGTGGTGGAATCTCCTTCCTTAGAGGTTTTCAAGGTCAGGCTTGACAAAGCCCTGGCTGGGACGATTTAGTTGGGGATTGGTCCTGCTTTGAGCAGGGGGTTGGACTAGATGACCTCCTGAGGTCCCTTCCAACCCTGATGTTCTATGGTTCTATGGTTTATAGGCACATGAGAATATGTAGCATTGTTAAAAGTTAGTTGTTTGAATCAAGTTATTGTCATGCTTTGCAAATGGCTTCCTAAGCAATTCTGAGCACTGGTTATTGGCTATTGATGGCTGAAAACTGGACTAATCCAAAGGCAGACAAGCCCCTGGTCTAAGAATCTGATTCTCCATCACCTCACACCTAGTGTAATTAGACACACATGTGTAAAGTGGGTGTACAATTCTAGCAGGTGTACGCAAGTGTTACATTCATTTTGCATAGGCCTAAATGGCAATGCAAGGATGCAAGTGGATAAAAACTGTTTGAAAAACTGATTTTTCCTCTCTGAGAATTTCAGCATTTCAAAATGACTCTCCAAGCCGAACCGGCCCGAAAAGTTGCAATAGCAACAATTTGAAGTAAAAGTTAATATGAAGTTTCACACTGGAAATCCTGAAATAGCAAATTTTGACATTTTCAACTGAAACAAATTGAAATTTCAAAACAGTACTTCATTTCATAGTGTTAATTCAAAAATAAAAGTTTGCTTTCAAAATGTTGATTTGGAACATAAGAAAATGAGATTTTTCATTCTGGATTCTCATAATTGGAAAATTATGTGGGCTGAGAAATGTGGGCAAAATTTACATTTTTCCAGTAAAAAGTTTGATTTCAACAAAAGCACATTTTCAGACGGGATTATTTTCTGGATGAAAAATTCCATCCAGTTGTAGCAGTAGAGAATCAGACTAATTGACAGCAGGTTTAAAACAAATATAAGGAAGTACTTCTTCACACAACACTCACTTAACCTGTGGAACTCATTGCCAGGGGATGTTGTGAAGGCCAGAAGTATAACTGGGTTCGAAAAAGAATTAGATAAGCTCATGGAGGATAGGTCCATCAATGGCTATTAGCCAAGATGGTCAGGGATGCAATCCTATACTCTGGTTGTGCCTAAACCTCTGACTGCCAGAAACTGGGACTGGACAACAGGGGATAGATCACTCAACAATTGCCCTGTTCTGTTCATTCCCTCTAAAGGCTCTAGCACTGGCCACCATCAGAAGACAGGATACTTGGCTAAATGGACCATTGGTATGACCCGTATGGCCATTCATATGTTCTTACTATAAGAATTCCACCTCAGAGGGAACTGAACCTGCTGGGAGTGTGGCATTGCATCTCTCCTGAAAACCCAGCTACATGCATCTGCTTTATGTACACACTTGTTGTTTGAGAACAAAATAATTGGTCAAGAAACATCTAATTTAAAAACAAAGAAGTTATTCAGCTGGGAGGTGCTCTTTGGAGGTTGGCATTCAAGTGGAAGCCAAACTCCCTCAGTGTAAGCAGCTAGATCCCTTGTGTCTTTCCACCGACCTTCATAAATACAGGAGAGGAAGGCTTTGGTCTTAGAATTTCGTCCTGAGCATCCGAATGGCTGGCTTTTAAAAGCAGTAGCACACAAAGGCACTGCGCTATGTGTCTCCAGTAACTGGGAGCACCTTAAATTCAAATGTGGAAAGAAGATCCAGTTTGCCAAGCGTAGTCACAAAAATATTTGCAAATTGATGTTTGTGTTATTCAGACGTCTCTAGTTAAAACCATTGTGTATGTTAATCAGCTGGCCATAGAAACTGTGCTAGGATCCAGCTAGCAATGACCCCTGGGGTGAGCGTCCTGCTAGAAATGCCCTCTATTGCTAGGACCCTGTTGTGGGGGGGATCCTCAAATGCAACCCATTTCGATACGCGACCTGTGCATCTTCACACTGTCATGTTGCATAGGTGTGTCCTAGTGCCTATTAGCTGGGCCTGACATAATGATGTTAGTGCCATCATATGCTGACACATTGTATGCCGCAAAGCTAAGTCATTGCTTGGTGATGCTGGATGCTATCTGGTCTTGCAAGATCTGTGAAGATTGTCCTGCAAGTGGGGAGACCATCCCATTAATCAAGGCTGTCCCTGGAAGCTATGGCTATTTCAGATTTAAATCTGGCTCCATCTTTTAGGTCTGCCTCAGTGCCCTTGGCCTCTCAGATTAATCCCCTCCACCCACAGCAAGGGCAATATCTATTTGTCGAGTCATCAGAACTGTGAGCCCAGTTTCAAATGAAAATAGATCTGGGTTGCAGCTGCCACAGGCGCTTTGTAATATCTTGGCCTGAGTTCCCTGTTCTTCTTATTGCTTGCACAATATGAAGAAACAGATGTCACGCTGCGAACTCCCTGAGGAGACGTGGTTAATTTCTTGCTGTCCTGTATACAGCCCTCTTGGTCTACCTGTGCTTCAGTGTCGAGCCTCACTGCTCGGACTGCACGCTGCTCTGTGTCTCCCCGTTGTGCAGCTTGTATTTCCCTTTTTATTACCTTTGGCTCAGTTGCCACGGGAGGTGCCGAATTTTTGCTCTCTATTTAATAAACTGTTGGCTGTTGTCAGACATTGTATCAGTGGAGGGTTAGCTGAGAGGTTGGGGAGCTATTTCCTATCTTAGCCAGAGGTGGTGCTTTGCAGGGTTTATGCCTTCTTTGCACGTGGTATAATGTTTTGTCTGGTCACATGAAGAGCCAGCTGGCTCTCATCTCTTCATTATGGTAAGATATCCTAGAGCAGGCCGGGTAATTAGCATTTCCAGGCCTGGTGAGGACAGTTAGGAGTCATGGGTTCTAGTTCCTGCTCTGCCACTGACCTACTATGCGACCTTGACTAAGTCACTCCACTTCTCTGTGCCTCTGTTTCCCATCCCACCCTTGATCTCTTTAGAATGTACGTTCTTTGAATCATAGTCAGTTTCTTACCAAACTTTCATACAGTGCCTAGCACAATGGCTCTGCAGCTTCTGGGTGCTGCTGTAATACAAATAATAGCAATAACCTCCAAAAAAACTCAGAGTTCTGGTTTGGAAAAGAGCCCCCCCTACAAAATTCAGAAGCTTCTCTGAACTAAATGAACCAGCTAAGGCTGCAATTCTCAATAGAATAGGCTTACTTGTGGACAAGGGTGAGGAGGTTAAGTCATAGCATCAGGAGGCAGGAGATCATAAGAACAGATTCTTTCAAGATCCCTGTTACTGACTAGCACAAAAGGTTTGTTGGAGGATCCTGAACAGTGAACACAGGACACGACTCCCTTTGCAGGTCATACGTGAATGGCAAAAACCAGTTCCTGTTTTATAAAGCTTAGTTCATCCAGTCAGAGAACAGAAACAGTGCCATGTGACTTCAATGACCAACCACTGTGGGCAAATAACAACAAGTCCTGAATCACTCATACCCAGGGAGGGCAATTCACGAACAATCCAGAGGGGGAAATGCATTCGCACAAACTATTCATTGAGAAATTGCAACTAACTTTATCCAGAATTACAGCTGGTCCACAGATAAATGGGGAGCAGAGAGAAAGGGATAGATTTACCAGAGAAATTAATAGCTATGGATGATTTAGCCAGCTCTCAATGTTAATAAGAAGGCATCATCTTATCTAGTCTCTTTTCTAACCACATCCTTTCTTCAGTGACCATTTCTTGGCCTGGGCTCCATCTCCAAGAGGTAGAGGCTGGTGTTGCAAACCTTCTTTAGTTCTAAACCACTCAATCTCTGCTCTCACTCACTCACGCAGCTCTAAGTTTTCACCGACTCTTGAAAGTCCCTGAGGCTTTTTCTTCCATTTCTAGGGCAGGTTGCTGCGTCTCATCACAGCGCAAGAGATTCCTTCTTGACTATTAGAGCTGAAGTCTGGAGCATGTATTACTGTCCTCAGGCACTTCTGCCAGGTCTGGTGGAACAGTTGTTCAGTTCTCAGCTGTAGTGGATCAGCTAGTGAGAGCCCAGACACCAGAGGGGCTGATGTTGCTGAGAGAAAGGTATACTATAATGCTATACTCTGTCTGTGGAACAAATGTAAAGATTAAAATAAATTCACATTTCCCCAGCCCCGGGACAACTTAGTGTCCCTTTCTGGCGATAACCAATGGGTACTTTTCTTGCTATAACATGATCCCAACACAACATGGCATTAAGACATCCTGAGTCCGGAAATAAACTCCAGGCTGTTGAATTGCGCTGCCAGTTCAGAACATGGACCATGGAACAGAACTCTGAAAATCAGAGCTGGCCCTGGAAACTTCAGGATGTGGAGCAACAGCTTCAGTCCAGGAGTGGAGTGGGAGAAGGCTGTGGAAGTTAATGATCCCTGGAAGAAGTTGATGGGTGGGGTGAAATGCGGTAGATGAGACAAAGCTTTGGAAGACAGGGAATTTGTGCAACTCCCCCGCCCCCACTCTCCCCCCCCCCCCCAGTTGGCATTAACTGTCTGAAGTCACTGTATAAAGAAAGTATGAGCTGCATGTTACAAAGGGATAGGACTGTACACAATTCATATCATCTGAGCTATATGTTACAAGAGGATAGAGCTGTACATAACTTACATACCATACAAGATGGATGTTACAAAGGGTCAAAAAAAATTTCGTTGAAACACATTTTAAAACAGCATTTTTGTTTTGGTTTTTGAATCTCTTCCCCACTCCTCACCCCCACTCAGTTCTTTCTCTTTCAGCCCTGCTTTTCCAGTGGGGGAGGAAAAGGGGGAGAGAGGGAATCCTGCAAAAAGGAAACCCTGAAATTATTCATTTCATTGGAAAAATTGAAAAATTCCACAAATTTTCACCTAAAAGGATTTCTTTCTTTCTTTCTTTCTTTCTTTCTTTCTTTCTTTCTTTCTTTCTTTCTTTCTTTCTTTCTAAATGTTTTGGCACAAAATACTTGCCATTTTTCAACCAGCCCTACAGGGATCTTTCATCTGAGAGTCTCAGAAACTTTACAAACAGCAGTTAATTAATTAATCCCCTCCACACCCAGTGAGGTAGTCAAATGCCCATTTTCAGATGGCGAAACTGAGTCACAGGCAATGAAGACTGGGATTTACAAAGACATCTAAAAGAGTTAGGTGCCCAAATCCTACTAAATTTCAATGGGAATTAGGTACCTAATTTCCTTAGGCTCCTTTGAAAGTCCCAGCAGAAAGTGATTGGCCCCAGATCACACTGTGAGTCAGTGGATAAGCTGGGCTTAGAACCCAGGAGTTCTGATGCATAGTAAGCAATAGAGACACTCTCTCGCCAGCAAGGCCACCTCAAAGGAAGCCATTGCAAATCTTCCACCAGTTTGATTTGTGTTCTGATTGGTTGGGGCATATTTGAGTTCTGTAGCAAGTCAAAAAGGGATTTAGGGAGAGCTATCCCTGCCGCTAGCTGGAATGCAAAGAGCAACTCCCACCTCCTCTCTCAGGACAGAGCTCAGAAATGTCAGAGTTGGTTTTCTGAATGTACCACAGCTAAGTATTTTCTGGTCAGTGTCTGTAGCCAAGGCAGGGGAGGTAACCTGAGGAATATGCCGCTGAGGAGCTGGGAACACAGACCAGGAGAGTCAAAGTTCACCTTAAAGCCCTGAGTCTGCAGGCCAGGCTGTTCATACTCCAATGCAGGCTGCAGAGACAAAGTTCAAAGATAACCATTGCATCACAAAGCGACAATGGGATTATTTCCATCTCCAGAACCCCATGATAGTTGAAGCAGGGAAAATGGTTCAGAGAAGAGGCTGAAAGAGCTAAACCAAACCTTCCTCCAAAGCTCCAAGTGACCTTTTTCATATGTGCTTCTGTGTCTCCCACTGGTTGGTTTCAGTCATCACTGGGCATTGTGCATGCTCTTAAAGCCAGTGCCATTAGGAGATGGAAGCACCAGGAGCCTTACGAGAGAGCTGTTTTTTATTAGGTTTGCCCCCCAGTGCTGAAAACCCCAAAGGTTCAGAATAGAACTGCATAAAACCGGGATTTTTCATGCAATTTTTTTTTAATGGAGAAAAATCCCCTTTTGGAATTCTCTTTTTCACAGGGGAAATTTCCAAAATATTGGTGTGTGGGTTTGTTCCTCAGTTTCCCACATTCTCCTATAGCTTTCCAACTTCTTTGAGCTGGGAAACAGTAAAAAAAGTGTGAGAAAATGAAAACACTTTCAGTTTTACCGTAATACAGTTTAAGCACAGAAAGAGCCACCAGATCATCTATTCCAGGGATTCTCAAACTTTTTCTTTCTGAGCCCTCCCCCGTCCCCTCCCCAACAGTCTATAAAAAACTCTGCAGCCCACCTGGGCCACAACAACTGTTTTTCTGCCCATCCAGTAGATTAAAAGCCAGGGCCGACATACAGAAGGTCAGCAAGCCGGGCAATTGCCCAGGGCCCTACACCACAGGGGGCCCCATGAAGCTAAGTTTCTTGGGCGTCAGCTTCAGTCCCACACAGCGGGGCTCAAGCTTCGGCTTTCTGCCCCTGTCCCCAGGGAGTCTAACACTGGCCCTGCTCTCTGGTTTATTTTGGCGGACCCCCTGGAACCTGGTTGATAACTGCTGATCTAGTCTGACCTCCTATATAGGAAGAACACTTAAAAGGGTACATACTCACTTTGAAATGTGAATTTCCAGGTAGGGTGTGAATTGAAATCCCATGTGTGGACAAAGCCCAAAGTGTTACCTTTGCTCTGAACTAGCAAAGGTTGGAAATCAATATCCAAGTCTCTACTCCATCTCGTTTCACCCACTTTTTAAATGTTTTCCAACTTTTGAAGAGTTGGAAAACAATCAGTAGGTGGGGGGGAACCACAATTTCAAAATGAAAATTTTCAAAAAGGACATAAATTTGTTTTTCTTTCTGAAATATTTTTCTATGAACAAAAAATCTGAGGTGTTTTTCCTGAAATTTTTCATTTTGAAAAAAAAAAAAAAAAGCAAGAGGAAAAAATTCATAACAAAACGAACTTCCAAAAAAAATTTTCAGTTTTCAAAGAAACCCTATTTTCTGATGAAAAAACCTTCGGGAAGGAACGTGTTTGACCACCTCTAGTTGAGAACTAGAAAGGGAGAAGCAGAATCTAATCAGTAAGCTCTTTGAGACAGGGGCCGTCTTCTTATTCAGTGTTTATACAGCACCTAGAACAAGGTTCATGGCTCTAGGTATTACCATAACACAAATAATCAATAAGAATAATGGTTTTCATTTTGAGTTTTGATGTTTAGATCGCAGGATCATCAGGGCGGGGATTCTGTCTTGCTCTGTTTGTACAGCACCTAACACAGTGGGGCCGATAAGACTTACTGTAATAGAAATAATAAGTGTACAAAAGTTAGATTCCTACCCTGAAGCACTAGTGCAACCCTAAGGCCCTGATCCTGCAGTAACTTCACTCATGTGGGTAATCTTGTGTAAAGAAATTGGTTGGCGCCGAGAGTAAAATCTCTCATTGCTTGTGCCTTTGCAAGCTCGAATATTAGCCAGTCTGCAAGAAGAGGGTGTTGAATGGTATGTGGGGAGGATGATATACAGCAAAGATTGCAGCAATAAGATCACAACATTACACAGTTTGGCATATGAACATCTTGAGGTTCCCTTGCTTATCCATTTTTAACAATATTGAAATTGATTGATTGTTGTCTTCCTTTGCCAAGTTCCTTTTGCCAACTTTCTCTGTCTCTGTTTTACTTATTTTTAATCCTCGCTCGCTTGTTCTTTGTCTCAGCCTTTCCAAACGTTTAGGACTTTGATAGCCCTATATGTCTCACTCCAGCAAACAAGTGTTCAATAATTCTGCTCCTGTGAGTTGCCTCATTGATGACAATGGGGATACTCAGATAAGTAAAATTAAATATGTGCCTTCATGTTTTTAAGGGTGGGGGGGGGCTTAGTTTCTTAACCCTTGCCCAATACATTTACTTTACCATAGATTTTTGTAATAAATCATAATCTTTTTTTCTTTTTAAGCACAGCTATATATTTTCTCTCTCTGCACAGAGACACTAAGATGTGTGATACTTGGCACTACAACCACCTCGTAACCTTTGTTTTTTGCTTATAACTTTGTTTCTAGGTTGGTCCTTGATTGTGTATCATGTTTTCCCTTTCACCAGGCTCAGCATAATCAATTACAAAAGCAAGAGAATAAGTCAAAGCACCAGATAGTAATGCAGAAGGAACGAAGGGAAAAGCAGACATATGGATTTCATCACCAATGGAGTATAAAACATATCACAATAATATGAGTGTAAATGAGTGTGGGAGCTTGTTTTTGTATGACTGGCATAGTTACTTTGTGGTTTCTGCTGAGTTCCTTTGGGGTGATTGCGTCCCAGCACCACCTAAACCATTCCCGACTTTCTCATTTGCAACATGGCTTTTGCTAGGTGATGCTTTAGGCTTTGGTGGAATTAGCTGCACACGGGAAGTGGTTCTGAAGTTCCAGGGTAGTCTGTTAATAACTCTTCCAAGATGTGTTTACCATGATCTGCAATGACAATTTCCATCCACATGGACTATTAGAGCCAACTTTGCATCCTGGAACTTCCTCTACCGCTTCTCGAAATAAAAATTAATCAAAAGCCAAGGGTTCTTTGACAGCTAAGAGAAATGATGGAAAAAGCATTGTTTGATGGAGCTTTGGGCTTTTGGGGGCCTGGGGGTTGTTTGTTTTTGCTTTGATATCAGAGATACTCTGACCTCGATCCAATCTGAGGTATCGACAAACATGAGAGGTGCTGGAGCATGGACCACAGAGATGGAGTGAAGGGGACATTTTTCTATCTTGCTGAATATGTCGAAGCCCAAAAAGTTAAAGCTTTTCCTAGAACCACGTTTTTTTTGCTGCATGCCCTTTGGCCTTATTCTTGCCATAAACATAGAGTAACTTTATTTAAATATATAGTGAGTATACATGTGCAGTCATACATGCATAATACATGTTTAAATAAAGCTACTCCATATTACACACACTTGTACCTCAGTCCTGCCAACAGTTAAGGATATGAGTAACTGTAATAGTGGTTGGAAAATTTTGGTCAAAAAGGGTTTAGGGTTTTTAATTATTATTATTATTATTTTTACAAAACAGGAAAGTTGGTTTTCAAATTGGGAAATGGGAAATAAAAATTATTCCTTAACAATGACCTCTAGAGCTGGCTGGAAAGCTTTCATTGCTGGGAAAAAAAAAATATTTTGGTAAAAGAGAGACTAAAATTTTTCTCAGCTTTCCCACCCCTCCCCAGTTGTAGTGTATGTGAAGAAATCAACAGCCACCCATGACTGTGCTGCACACCAGGATAGTGACAGCTACGGCAATTTCCTGCTGTATCCTTAGCAGACCTTATTGAATTAAGTTTAAGTATCTTTGGGGTCTATTGTATTCAATGAATGGGGGTTATGTATTATTGTGGGACGGGATTGTATATAACCTCTCGAGGTGGGAGATGTGATAGACTTGAGACATGGGTGTTCAGAGGGTGATACTGAAAATGTGCCAGACAAGACTGGACTTTTGGGACAATTCATATGAAGTGAATTTCCTGGGGAATCCCTGGGGAGAGGCTAATTCAAATCCCCCACTTCCGGTTGTACAAAACCCCCCAGCTTTTTGAAGCATTGCCCAGAGGACTGGACCATTGTCTGAGGATCACCTGTAACATGAGGCTAAGGTCGAAGCTTCCAACTGTATAAAGGAAAGACTGAACTATTCATGGTGGTTCTGGTTCTGAATGTGAGACAGTAATGAACTTGTAACCAGGGGGAAAAACATGGGACTGGCACCTACCAGAGGCTAAGGTTGGAATTGGGGCCAGTGATTTCTGTTTAGCTTTTTAGCACATGTGTAGGTTCTTTTATTGTTTTTAATGTTTTCTCTGTAATGCTCTCACCTTAACAATAAATGTGCTTGCTTAGAAAGAGCTGTGTGATAACTCAGGACTGCGTGAGGCAGTCTGGCTTGCTGGGGTTATCACAGTATAGGCAGGGAGCAGTGCAGCCTGGAAAAAAACCCTAGCCAGGGGGAGAGAAATGTGGGTCTCTATGCAAGAGAGGTGATGGCTGAGGAGCTGGGAGCCTAGAGTAGATGCCCTTGAGGAACCACAGAGAGGGAATACAGGTACAATTTCCCTGAACTGTGACAATGGTCACCTGGAATTCCTGGTGACATTGAGAAACAAGCTGGTGTCCTTAGTCCATTTCCTTGTGAACAAGTCCATGTCATAGAAACCTCCTCCCTCAGCTGGCTCTGTTATTACAATTTATATTACGGTAGCGCCTAGAGGCTCAGGACCCCATTGGGAGGGAAGGCAGTGTGACCGAGTCGTGGATAACGCATTGGACTGGGATTCAGGAAACCTGCTTTCTATTTCCAGCTCTATCATGGGCCTGCTGGGTGACTTTGGGCAAGTCACTTCACCTCTCTGAGACTCAGTTTTCCCATCTGTAAAATGGGGATAATGATACTGCCCCCCCCCTTTGTAAAGTGCTTTGAGAGCTACTGATAAAAGCTAGGTATTTATTATTGCTGTTGTGCTAGGCTCTGTGCATACACACACAAAAGGAAAAAAATCCCTCCTCCAAAGAGCTTACAATCTAACTAGACAAAGGATGGGAGAGGCAACAGAGAGCTGAAGTGACCCAAAGTCACACAGCAGGCCAATGGTAGGAACAGAACATAGTTTTTTTAGCAACCAGTCTGGTACCCTCTGCAATGGGCCATGCTGGTTCTTTCAGCTCATCTCAACAGCAAGATCTAGAACTCTAGATATGCTGGAGAAGGAATTCCCACCTCTGCTTTAGCCGTGGTTCTCTCAGATGATGGATGAGACACCAGCAGGAGGCAACATGGAGGACATTTACCATAACTTCCCACATTGTGCCTCCTCTTTGTATAAAGCGCTGGCCTTGCTCGTCAGGGCTGGCAATCTGGCGCCTTTCAGCAGCAATAAAGATCACACATTCTGTTTTGTTTCTTTATGAAAACCCCAAATAAACTCTCCCTGGCACAATCCTCCACTCATTCTGTAATTGCATTTCATTGTAAAACAGCTTTTCCTAATCAGAGATTATGCCCCACATGCCATATTTAGCTGAAATTAATTGCATATGGAGGCCAAAACATGATCTAGTCTGGGTTCTGGAAAGAATCAAGAGGCTGGGGTTGCATGACCACCAGCCTTGGTGGAATGGGGAGGGGGGAAGAAAATAAGGAAGGAGCAGAACAGGAAACATATGACAGAAAACATAGACCACTGGGACCCCCCAAGCATTTTTGCCATAGTTCCTTTGATCTGAAAAAAAATCACCGTTTGTCAACTCTCATCATTCAGCTGTAAATTACATGGGTGGTGCACTGGACTTGGTGAGTGTGATTGTGGCTGGAGGCCAGAGAATGCACTGAGACACTTATCCAGCAGTGGCTGGTTTTTCTCTTCAGCGGTTATTACACCAGGGTGAGCACATACGCCCGTCGCAGGTAGGGACGGAGCAAGGCAAGAGTGAGACGATTCAGTTTCAGGGGTAAGACTGATTTTGTTCGAGAGAGAAGGTTCACCTACATTACACTATGGCTGGGGGGTCGGGTGTAATTTCCAGCTTGGGAAACATACCCGCGCTAGCATTCATCGAGCTAGCCCGCTAAAAATAGCAGCATGACTGCAGCAGCATGGGGGACAAGAAGGACTAGCTGCCCAAATACGTACCAAGCGTCCCAGACAGGATGGTGCAGTGGTGCTTAGCCTGTCCTGCTGCCGGCATCACTGCAGCTACACCGCTGTCTTTAGCTGGATCCAAGCTAGCACTTGTACATCTACCAAAGATGGAAGTTACAGGTCCAGCTGCAGCATGGGTATACCCAGAGAGAGAGAGATTTGGGTTCCCGGTTAAGCAAAGCACATAAATGCATGCATTGAAGTGAAGCATGTTGTGTTAAGTGAAAGATGTGTGTGGTCGAGTGCTCTGCTAATCGAGGCCTTGATCTCTTATATTCCCCTGGGCTGTTCAGAAGTCTCTTTCCAGGACACCCCAACCTCTGCCACTCTGAGGCAGATAGAATTCTCTTACCTAAAGAAAGAAGAAGCATGGATTCTAAATGCCTTGGGAAGTGTCAACAAAAAAATCATCTGTGAATTACCTGGTCATATCCAGACCTGGGTGGGTCTATCCCACCTGGATACAAGCCTATAGTTTGGACTGTTTCAATAAGCGGTCACTGAGGTGTCATTTAAAGTTTGGAATAAGCTGGAGAGTTTAGGGCCCCACATTTTGGGTCCATCGCTAGCAGCTCTAAATATTTAGGCTGGGATTTTCAAAGAAACCTGAGGAAATTAGGTGACCAACTCCTACTGATAGTCAGTGGGATTTGGGCACCTAATTTCCTTAGGCTGGTTTGAAAATCTGTTGGTGTTATTGTTATTGGTGTAGATATACCTATGGTTCACAGCAGTTCACACTGGTGTATCTGTTCTTCTTGGCACGGCTCCATGGAGAATCACGTAGTTGGCTGCAGATAGGTCATGTGATTGCACTGAGATGAAGCATTCTCTTAAGGATACTGGGCTGAATTGCTCTTCATTTCTCCCAAAGCACCCTGGCAAAATCATTGTGGTTCCATGGATGTAAAAGGGGCATGATTTGTCTCATGGCACCATTAATCATTTACTCCACATTTACTCCCTGACTCAGGATGGCACTTCAGGTGCCCAAATACCTTTGAGAATCGGGGCCTTAGGCACATGCGTAAGTCCATCACTATTCAGGACAGTGTGTAGACCACTAGTCAGTGTGGTTACAGGTTCCCCTCTGTGTCCAATCCACAGAGGATATGTCTGTTACAGCCCCAGCTGCAGTGCCCGGCTCTTTAGCTCAAGCTGTAGCAGCTCGTGCTTTTAGCTCTACGAGTGTCCCGTTCGCTCCCCCGTGAGTCAGCCAAAATGGGGGCTATCACAACAGCACTTCAATATGTGCTTAAAGTTAGGCACATGATGAAGTGTTGTCCTTAACAGTGGTGCTTTCCTGAATCAGGGTCTAAAACAGCATTCCGAATAACAAAAAAAGGCACATTTTATCGCTAATGCTATTTCCATGTTTTAAGTCGAAGGAAAATTTCAGTAAGCCTTGAGTTCTAAGCCTGGCTCTATGGCTCTGTATGACTGCACCTAACCAGACTATGCCTCAGTTTCCCCCATCAGTTCAGCATCGATAACAATATATTACATGGACGTTGTGAGTAAGCTGAGTGAGTGATTTTTTTCATTTCGGTGGCCACACTGGTAAATTGGGAGAAAAAATTCCTTTTGGGACAAGGAAACGTTTCCTTTGACCCAAACAAAATGTTTTCACTTTTTTCGTTTCCTTTCATCTTTTTTTCCATCCATTATTTTTGTCCATGATGTTGTTTAAATAGATCTAGATACATTTTGAAACAAAACTTAGTTTTGAAACAAAGGATCAAAAGGTTTCATTTTGAAAATGTCCATATGAAACATTTCAGTTTTTCTTGAATTTTTTCCCCATATTTTTTCAGACACAACTATTTGCTGAGTTTGACCCAATTTCATAAATAGTGCAGTCAACCCAAACCTGCATTTTTTTTGGTGAATAAGCTATTTGGTTGAAAAAAAAAAAAAAAAACAACTCACCCAGCGGTAGTTGCCAGGCTAAATTAGTTCACATTTTTTAGTGATTTGACGTGCTCCCACATTTATAATTATTTCTGATGTATTGACTATAATGAAGTGCGAGTATGGTCACAACCATGATCTCTTGGAGATGTATATTTATTTGCCAGTGACTTTCATACCAAGGCAGCTCCGATTTTTGTAATTGCTAACACTGCACATTCTGTTTATTCAGCAGAATGCTCCAGCAGTCTGGGAGATGAGGTTCTATTCCAACTCTTTCGCGGCCCTGCTGTGAGGCCTTGCACAAACGCTGCCACACCTTGGTGCTAATGATACCTTCCTTTATAAACTGCTTTGATGAACAGAGCCACATACGAGCTAAGTATTCCTGTTACTACGGAGATTGTGGAATCCGTGCCTGCGGTGACAATGCACAAGGTAGAATAGCTCCTCGCTTGTTTTTCCCAAGCTGTGTTGGTTGTGCAACGCTGACAGGAGTAAAAACATGTTTTTGTTCTGCACGCTGAGTGGATATGACTCACCAGAAACAAGCCGGGCAAATGTTTCTGGTAACAAAGTGTCAGTTACTTTTCCGCACAGGGCCGCATTTTAAGGGTACTTTGAATGCCCACAGAGGGATTGTAACATGAGTAGTTCAAACTGATGCGCTGGAAAGATCTAGGGTAAAGTTTACAAACATTCCTAAATGATTTAGGATCTTAAATCTCATTTGCAAAGTTGTGTAGGCATTTAGGAGTCTAAGTCTCATTGACAGTCAATGGGATTTAGAGCCTTTAAACATTTAGGTGCTTTTCAACATTTTACCTCTAATCGAATCGAATCGAATCAAATTTAATAATTTAAGCCCCAATTCAGCAAAGCACTTAAACATGTGTTTAATGTTAAATCAGTGCTTTAAACCCATTGCAGTCGATAGGATTTAAGGATGATCTTTAAATTAAGCATGTGCTTCGCAATAATATGGAGACATTGGGTGAATTTTTTTAAAACTCATGAAGCCCAAAAGTAGGCACTTTTGGAAATCTCACCCACCAAATGTACATTGTATGGAGCACTGACCTTTTAAACTGTGGGTCACTTGGCTGAGGACTGTGACTAAAGTGGTTTAATTAGGGGTGGGGCTGGTGGTTTAACACTCATGGGATGGTGTGGGTCACGAGTGTAACCCACGGTGCTGTTCCTCCTTCTGTCACGCTCTAGGGATTGTCTATGTCACTCTCCCAAACACCCCGACTCCTGTAGCCTCCTATGGATAGTCGTTGAAACCCACAGTTCTCTAATGCCCTTCTTGAGCCCCCTCTGCTGGCTTCTGTAAGAAGTTTCCGGAATGGTGGTGTGGTGAACAGAAATAGAAGAATAGAAAAAAAACCCTGTCACAGAATGACTGGCCTCTTTAAGGAGAAATGGGGCCAATTCTGCCTGTTCCATAATTAGCTGCCTCTCAGCCCAGGACTAATTGGGGTCAGGTGACAGCTTGATGAACACCTGGGCCTCCTAAAAGGGCAGTGAACTCAGTTTGGAGAGGGAACCATAGGGAGCAAGTTGGTTCCTGTGGAAGGCCCTAAAATAGCATCTGGGAGATGCAAGGGGGTTTCAGGGAAGTGGCCTAGGAGTCAGGGCTCTGTCCTAGAGCAGAGAGACTTGAAGTAGCCTGGAATGGGCTTGGAACTGAGCCCAAGGGTGGGCCGCAGTGCAATCCAAGCAGGGCAGCAGAGCTGTTTGGACTTTTGTTACACCCGGAAGGGGTTCAGTTTCACTTAGTGACTTGACTGGAGGGCTCAGCCATATCACCCAGTCCAACCTGTGTGGGGAAGGCTGAGGGGACCCGCTTTAGAGGAGGAAATTGAGGCAGGGAGTGGTTGCAGTGCGATGCTTGGCCAGCATGGATGGCTGTGGGGGCTGCTATGCCCGTGACCCTCCCCGCACCCTGCCTGAGACGCTTCTCTGAAGGCTGTCGGTGGCAGAGGAGAAGTGGTGCCTTCAGGATACAGCCACTTCACACCGGTATGCCTAGCAACGGCCACAGTGGGTTAGTGTGAGGGCTGTGTGGGTGAAGGGTGGGTAAGTCAGGGAACATGGGTTAGTGCTGGCGAAAGGTGCCATCCTAGTTGACCTGCTCCCCCAATGTGGTGGGGGCCCAGTCCCAGAAAGAACTGGGGTCAGCCAAATTCAAGGCACCACTCCAAACAGGCATGGAGGCGAATGAGGTCAGAGCCTCGACAGAAGGGTGGCAGAGTCCCAGACGATGCCCACTGCTCTGAGGGAACCCACTGGAACGCTGCCCCAACGCATGCACAAACAAGGGCAAAGGAAGGGACCCCACAACCCCTGCCAGCTTTCCTGTGGGGAAAGGTGTCCGATTGCTGGCCCTGTGACTTGTAGTCCTCCATCTTCCTGCAGAAGGGGTACTGTGGGGGCAGCCGTTCTTCCCTCGGCAAATTTGCCTCAGGAGCAATTACAACCATCTACAAGTACTGAAGGGTGGAGATGCTGAACAGGGAAGGGAATTACTGCAGGAGTTGTCGGTAGAAACCATGGGATGAAAATGAGCAAAGGGGAAAATCTGAGTGAACATGGTCGGGGGGGGAGAGGACCTAATGGTGAGTGAAGGAAGGGGGAGCGAAAGAAGCCCTATTGTCCATTTTAAACTGGAACAGGACAAGGTCTCAGAGAGGGCACTCGCCATCTCACAGGACAGTGCAGGGATGGAGGAGCTGATCTAATAGAGGTTTTTTTAATTGGCATGATTCTGTTTTTCTTTCCATGGTATTGGCTGATAGCTCATGTTTCAAAGGACAATGAAAAAGACTGGTCATATGCCTGGCAAACCGTGCAACATTAACCTGAGGTGTGGGGCAGATTTTCTTCTGATCTAGGCTGCTGCTCAAGTTAGCCCATGAAGATTGATTGTCCTTGTAACACTTCTCCTAGGGAGTGTAGCTGCAGGTTGCTGGTGGGGGCGGCTGGGTTAGAACTGAGGGGTGCGGGACAGGACTCCTAGGTTCTACTGCCAGTTCTAACATTCAAAACCATATTTTCACGAGTGATCACTGACGTTTGGTGCCCAATTTGAGACACTTCAGGACCGGTTTTTTTTTTGCAAGTGCTGAGCACCCACAACTCCAGTTGCAGTCAATGGGAAATGTGTCTGAAAATCAGGACATCACTGGCTCAAGTTTGGGCATCCAAGAAACTAAGGTGCTCAAAATAGATAGCCACTTCTGAAAACCTCGCGCCCCCCCCCCAAAATTTTGTGCCTCAGTTTCCCCATCTCTTAAACTGGTTGTACCTACCTTGTGGAAGTGGTGTGGCTGGTGATGTTTGTAAACTCCTTTTGAATCCTCTGTTGAAAGGCTCCGTGTGAGCGTGAACTATCGTTATTACATAAATGTGTCTAATATTTTCCTGAGCAGCTCGTCAACTTCCCACAAAGAGGTTTTTGCCGTGCCAGTGCGTCAGCCTTTGTGCGCGCACCAGGGAGTTTGTAGAGCTCTGGCCTACTCTGACATGCTACACTGAAGCTTTGATTTTAATAAATAAAGAATCTCTAAATCAATAACGATAGCTAAAAAATGTTCAATAAATCTTCCCACCAGGTAAATTAATTAAAGATCAAAAGGAAAGAGAAGCATCTTTGCTAAGGTCCTTTGGATGACTCCAATTCCTGCACACAGGTGTCCAGCTCTACGCCCGGAGGGGTACAACAGAGGTATGCCTGGGTTCCCCAAGGGGGGTTTGGACAGCTGCAAAAACATGTGCTCTCCATCACGTCAGATCACCCGGCTAAAATAAATCCATGAGGTCATGCCAGCACCGTTGTGTCACCCTGTAATAATTAGGACCACTGCCCGGTCGCCTCACAGCCCACAGACCCAGCTTGCATACAGGTGTGTTGTTGTTAAGCAGCTGGCATAACAAGGCTGTGCCAGTGCAAAGTATGAAACAGCTCTGGGCTTGTCCAAAACTAACACAGCCGGGCCTTGAAATATGGTCCAGGGGGTGCAGTTCTCCCTCTTGGAGATGAAAACAAATCATAAAGGTTAAAAGGCAGGAATCAGGCCTGATGCCTTGTACAAACGCAGGGGAATCTCTGTGGATCGTCCTAGGAGTAAGGGGAGTTAATAGGTAGCCAAGTCAGAGGTTTAAAAATAGAACTCTCAGCATAGCTATTCGGTGATGTGTCTGTCATATTGGCCAGGATTTGCTGCTACAAACCCCAGCAAGTTCCTAGCATTGTACATTTGCTGCTGCTTCTACCTTTTATTTTTTAGTGATGGGGTGGTGAATTTGGGAGGTGGGCGGGGGGGGAGTTGGAAAAACTGACTTTAAAGGGGATGGGTTTACAGGTAATGGGCATGACTATGTTTTCACATTGGTGCAAACCCACTGAAATCAGTAGGGGTGACTTGGTAGCTGGGAGAAGAATTTAGCCCAAGGTATCCCCCAAAAGAGGCTTCTCCCCTTTCCCTATCACATGAGGAATAGATAAGACACATGGATAAATAACAGTTCTTCCTGGAGAGTTGTGTTGCCCTGTGGCATATGCAATAATGATGAGTCACATGGATTTCACAGTTGTGCTAATATAACTGGAAATTGCTACCAAGATCTGGCTGCAAAGTGAGTCCCTGATAGCCAGTGTGGTCCACAGAATAACCTGTGGCTCTGAAAACACTTTCTCTTAGTATCTTATCTTAATAGGAGAAGGCCACTAGGAGACATGAACCACTCATACAAGCTGCCAGGTGCCACGCCTTGGCACCTCTCTTACAATGGCAAAGTAGTACTAATAGAAGAAACTACTCACCCAGTACTGGCAGATTATGGTGGAGAAGTCTGCCATGTAAGAAAAAGCATCTGAGGATGGCGTCAGCCTGGGGAATTCCTGAAGCACCTATATTGAGGGTGGAGGGTGGGAAGATGTCAATTTGAAGACCTCTGATTTCTGCAGGCTTGCAGCATACCATTCAGCCAGCCGGTGTCTCTGTTTGCTGTAGTAGTCAGTGGTAAACAAGGCTGACAAAGCTGGAATTCAAGCTGTGTGGAAATCTATTTGTTTTTCTTTAGCTGCAGCTGTTTTCTTTAATAAACTTCCTGTTTAGGAGACTGAGATCCCACATATCATGCGCGTGGTAGGGCATATTTGTCCATCTTTGATTCAGAGATTTTAATTTCTGAAATGATCAGTTCTTTATCTGTTACATAACACTCCTATCTCTACTCTCTTAAAATAGAGCATTCAAAGAAGTTACTCCCAAATGGCTTTGAGACACTTTGGCCTCAGGATCCTTGTAGCCTGCCTTTTAAATGTTTTTTTTTAAAATCCACTTAGAACATGTATCTTTCCATGAGAGCATCTTGAAGGATGCACTAGGGAGATACAGGAATAGAGAGAGGATTTGATTAGCCCCAAAGGATTCCAGCAACATGGCTTTGATTTAATGAAGACTATTTCTCTAACACGCCATTAGAAGTATGCAGCATTGCATAGCTCAACTCTCATTTTCCCACCCATTTTTCTCCAAAGCTTTGACTGCCTAATCTATAAATAAAGAGCAGGTGTGCAGAGCTCCCCAGGATCATGTTCTGAGTCCGATCTGATACGTCAAACGCAGCCTCTAGACTCCCACAGAGGGAATTGCTAACAGAAATGGAACCTGTTGCACCTGTGGGGGGGCCTGGCCAGGAGTTCAGCTCATCCATCTGGTCCTCAGTGCTGGGTGATCTTCTTTTCCCCGAGTGGCTCTGCATCCCCCACCCAGTGAAGGGTGACTACATGCTGCTCTTGCAGTTGCAAGCTTCACTGACCACAACAGTAGATCTATTTGGGACGTTTTATTTATTTAGCTGTGGAAAAGGTGACTGAAACCCTCTCTTGTTGAAATCTTAAACTGAGGGTTTTATTTGTGAAAATTTCCATTGTGTCTTTTACCACAGTGTAGATGTACCCCATGACACCATGCCCTCCTAGCTGGATATCTGGGTAGATGCACAGCAAAACAATGCACATTCGAAGGTTGAACTTATATATCGGGGTGGGGGCGGGAAGAGTGTTCTGATGACTCCAGCATAGCTTTTTATGATGTATATTGACAACAGAAACCTTCAATAGGAGCACAGCCCCGGACAGCTCAATTAAGTGTCATTTACTTTCTGCAAAATACACTGATACTTGTTTTCACCAGCCTGCTAGCCAGCAGGCGAGAGTATCTCATAATGTATGCAAGTGATGTCACCTCGTTCCAGTGAAGTTACGAGGCTCTGAGCAGCAAGAGACTGAAAAACAGCGAGTATGTTTAATAGGCAACCAGAGACCCAGCTGAGTTAGGTATCTTTGTCAACAGACTTCTCCCCACAGCAACAAAGTCTTGGCTGCCAAAAAAGTCACAACAAATGAAGCGAGGGTGATATTCATAGAGCTGCATGATACCAGGAATATGGGACCCAGGGAAAAGAACTGGGATTTACATTTGCTTTTTAAAATCAGATAGGAGGAAACTTAAACATCCTGCAAAACGGCATCTACTATTACATCCAGGGGTTGGCTACCATTTAACATCAAGCATGTTTTGAATTGTGGGCCTATAAGTCAATCTTTTGGGGAGTTAGAGAGGGCTTCTAACACCCTTGAACTTTACTTCTTGTGGCTTCTGACCACCCCTACTCCCCCATGGAATTAGAACCCCATCTTGTGTGTTGGGTTATTTTACCTCTGTGCTCTAAGGCCTGACCCAATGGAACAATTCCCATTGACTTCACTGGGCTTTGGATCAACCCCTCAGCAACTTGTCTTTTGTCATACTGCCCTTCAGAAAAATGCTAGGACAGAGCCTGGAGTGGAAACTGGTGAGCCAGTTCCCCATGGAAAAGCCCCCTCTGCTGTTTTGGTTGATACACACAAAAGCACCAGATTCCAAACTGAAGTAGAGACAATTCCCCTTCATATGGCACTGCTGAAACATGGGTAAAATTTCCCCAAGCACCTAAGTGACTTTGTAGCACAAGGGCCATATTTGTAAAGGTATTTAGGCACCTAAGGATGAAAGTAGGCACCTGATGGGATTACAAAAGTGCCTAGGCACCTAGAAGTGAAACCAAGGGGATTTAGGTGCTTGTGAAAACCCCACTGGAAACCTATCTGCATCTTTGGGTACCTAAATACCTTTAAACTCTGGCCCAAGTCTATAGACTTTCAGTGAGATGCCTAAGTTGCTTTTGAAAATAGGACTTAGCTCCTAAATTGCGTAGACACTTCTGAAAATTCAACCCTGTATCTAAAGCACTAGAAAAATGATTTGAGAAATACAGGCTGAGATGGGGGAAGAGTTGGGTCCAGAGTTGAAATTTCCCTAAATTTGATGTTATATGAATTTTAAAAAAAAATTTGTTTGGGACTCTGTACCGTCAACTAAAAATATGAAACAGCCCTATATTGAAAACTAAGACAAATTCTGCCCTACCTTACATTCATCTCACTCAACATGCAACTTAAATGGCAGCCAGGGTGGTTTAGGTTGGACATTAGGAAAAACTTCCTAACGGTCAGAGTGGTCAAGCACTGGAATAAATTGTCTAGGGAGGTGGTGGAATCTCCATCATTGGGGATTTTTAAGAGCAGGTTGGACAAACACCTGTCAGAGATGGTCTAAATAATACTTAGTCCTGTCTTGAGTGCAAGGGACTGGGCTAGAAGACCTCTCGAGGTCTCTTCCAGTTCTATGATTCTGTGAACTCCACTGATTCCAACAGTCAGTGAATTCCAGTGGGGTTGCACAGGGTGTGAACCAACACAGAATCTATCCTTGTACACAAGAATCATCTTGTCACTAACATGGGGTGTTGAACAGCGCACTCCAACATCACACTTCATCTTAGCACAGAAGGGTTGCAAAGCTCTCAGTCTACAGAGAACTACAGGAGGGATTTTGGCTGGCAGAGCATTAGAATTAGGTCATGAGACCAGGATTGATACCTCTACAACTTCAAAAGGGCCACGGGATTCTTAATGACCACAGGTGATCAGGACCTTGGGGTTATGTATTTTCAGTGTGTTATTGGTAAGCTGAAGGTGCCAATGGGCAAACTGTCCCAGGGTTTTAAGGCTGTAAAATGCAAAGAAAAGTATTGTTCAGGCTGATCCAAAGGTAATGGGATGAGATTGAGCAAAGGAAATGATAGGCTATCCGTCACAACTGCCCTAACATTGAGGTCTATTAATCTGTGGAATAATATCTCAAGAGAACCTGCGGAAGCTTCACCATTTGAGTCATTTAAACCTGGGACCCTCGGATTCTTTGGAAGATGTGGTCTCTTTCGCTATTTCCAGCAAGAAGTGCCTCTCTTTTCCTTTCTTAGTAGCTTATCCGGCTCTTGGAAGTCTGGTGGAAGAGCCCTCCACGTAGAGGCAGTGTGGTGTAGTGGAGATGTCAGTGGACTGGAAGTCAGGAAATAGGACTGTTCCTCAGCTGTGTGACCTTGAGCTAGTGACTTTGTGCGTCAGGGTGGGATTTTCAAAAACAGCTCAGTGACTTAGGAGCATCCAATCCCATTGAAAGTCACTCAGGCCCAGATCCTCAAAGGCATTTGCATGCCTAACTCCAATGGGCCTTAGTTGCTTTTCAGAAATCCCATCCTTTTCTGTCTTGTCTGGTTAGCTTGTAAGCTCTTTGGGACAGGAAGTTTCTCGACTGCATGTCCATACATCACCTAACACAATGGGGCCCTGAACTGAGCTGAGGCCTCTCGGTGCTACCATAATATTTAAACAGCACGGGGATACCTGTACAAAGAAATATTTTGCCTTCCTTTGGTACTCACTTTCTTTAAAAAGATGACCTCCCCGAGGAATACCTATCAGCCTGCAAATCAATGAGGACATCAGTTGACTGGACCTGATTCTCTTCTCACTTAGAGTGATGCAGTTCAGAATTAACTCCATTGAAACTGTCCGTGACAGGAGAATAGCATCCACTGTCTTGGGCCAATCACCCTTCCCTGCCCCCCGCCCAGTCTCATCATAGATAGAGTGGATAGCCTGGTGTTTAAATTGACTCCCAGTCGCTCTGCATGTTGCAAATAGCAAACTCCTGTTGCACAAGCAGAGCTTGGCATGCCTTCCATAATTTGCTGTTGGGTGGGGCTGTATTCCATCCTCTACAAATGCAGGCTCTGGCCTTCTAGGTTGGATTTATTATGGGTGACTAGCCTTTGCGTTCATTGCATGCTTGCTACTCTGATCTGAGGATAACTGGCTTCTAGACTGGTCTCTGAGGGAACCTGCATTCCATTCTTATCTATTGCTGGCATGAATTACACTCTCAAAAATTAGTCCTATATTTATTAACGCAGCGCAGCCAAAAGCCTTCTCCAGTGCTATTCAGTTGCATATGCAAAAATTCCACTTCCTTTTACTCACCTCCCTGGAGAGATTCACTAAGAATAACCTCACCCCTTGCAGGATCAGCTGATTGTTCGAAGAGGCTGGCTTCCACTGGGGCCAGGAGAGAGTTCCCCAAAACAAGGCTTAGCTTTAAATTCAGTCCCTCTCTCCCTTTATTGGACATGATGCCCCTAACAGGGCATCCCACATTGCAGCACAAAGTGTGCCATGTGCTTATAAGTAGAACTGGCTGGAAAATAGAAACCCCTTCCTGTGGAAAATTCCAAGTCTTTTGTGTGTGTGTGTGGGGGGGGGGGGAATATGTAATTGGGACAAAGTCAAAAATGTAAAATCTTTCATGGGCAGGGGTTTCCATTTTAGGAGAACTGAAAAAGTTCGCTTGCAGGCGGAGCGAGAAATTCACAAGAGCTTCCACGCGGGGCAGCTAGGGAACAAATTTTCTATGGAAAACTTCAAATTTGCAACCAAAAAAAAAAAAAGAAGGACATTTTGGTCAGAAAATTGTTGCAATGGCAAATTCCCACTAGCTCTGCTTAGAAGAAAAACTGCTCTCTGGTTTCTGGTCATGGGTTGGGACAGCAGATATCCTGCAACTCCCATGTGGCCCTGGACTGTGGGCCACATTCTGATCTCACCTATGCTGCTGTAAATCTGGAGTTACTCCAGACTGACACCAGTGTGGCTGAGCTGGTAATCTGGTCCGGTTTGTGATGATTCTTCAGCAAGAGGGTGGAGTCTGACTGTGAGTCTAATAAAGTCATGAGCCCTGCAATAAGCAATGTCTGCCTCATCCCTACCCACGGGATCCAGGCAAGCAGAAAAACAATAATAAAACTAATGAAAGGCCCAGCTGGACAAGGACAATTTTGGCTTTGACTTAAAGGCAGCAGGGGCCTTCTGCACTGCTGGTGCATGGAGGTAGAGAATTGCATGGGGGAGAGGATCAAGAGGCAAGGATCTGAGTGGGAATGATGAGAACCTGATGTATAGTATTGTCAAAGAAGCCAAGCGAAGCAGAATGTCATCATCTCGTGGGGACATAGGGGTCCAGAAAATCAGTGGGAGGAGATACATAAATGCAGAGCTTATTACACAGCACAATTAATAAAACCTGACAGAGCCAATGCATCACTGAGTTGCAAACCAGCAGTGCTCAGAAACTATAGATAGGCTTAGCACCTGCAACAGCAGCTGTAACTATTGAAAAGCTAAGACAGCTGGAAGGGTAACTGTAGTGATAGGAATTGGGTAGTATTGCTTTAAATCATTTGGGAGTCCCTATTCCGTCTCTGGGTCTTCTATTACAGAAGCCACCGGAACCGAGCAGTGTATAGAGGTAGCTAAACCTTGCATAGTTGGTAAACATGATGATTTGAATCCAGCTGTGTCCATGTGGTTTCCTTGCATTTTTAATATTGTGTAAAGATACCACCAAGAGGACATGAGCCAGTCACTGACAGGGTCTGGAAGGCATTTCCCATCCTCTGTCTAGCACTGAACAGGGTCATAATTTCTGAGTTTGGGTGCCTAAAGCTAGGTACCAAATTCCATATTCAGGTACCTCTAGTAAGTGATCAGGGTCTTTCAGAGCTGCTGCAGCTTCCATTGACTTCTAGGTTCATTAGGGTTTTGTTTCTGGGTAAGGCGGTCGTCGTTCTCCTCCTTTGTATTGCTAGAAGGCTTGATTCTGTCACACGTACGCACACAGGGCAGGACCTAACTCCTTGAGTAGCCCCAGTGAAATCCACAGACTAGATTGTGCCCTTGTCTTCTTGGGGCAGGCAGAAAAGGCCGGGGGGTGGGGGGAGTATGTGTTCAGGGAATGGGTGGGGTGGGGGCAGAGCCCTGGTTGTGCCCCTCCCCTAACTGCTGCCCAGAGCAGCTGGCCAGGCATGAGGGGTAAAATAAATGGTGCCCTTTTAAGCTGCTGGAACTTCTCTCCCTGCCACCAGAACAAAAGGACAGCCAGAGAGGAGTTGTCTCCTTCCCTGGGCTGATGCTGGGCCACAGCAGTTCCATGCCTCTCCTAGAGGCTCCATCTAGCCTTGTGGGAGAACGTGGGTGACATTCCCCAGTTGGGAGGGGTCAGCGCGAGACCTGGGCACTGCTTCAGTCCTTGAAGCCGGGCTCACGAGGGACTCTTGTGGTGCAAAGGCCCTGTGCCCAGGGGTGAATTTCACTTAACCTAGGTTAACCTAGGTGTGCTGGATGCACATGCACAGGGGCCCCATCTCAGGGGGCCCGGCTGCTGGGGAGGGAGAACCCCCCCACACACACACACAAAAATCCAACTCAGGGCCAGGAAGGGGCGAGGCCAGGGTGGGTCACGTTTGCACACTGTGGCAAGAGCCAATGGGCCGGAGCAGGGAGCTGGACTAGCCCTGCGGGACAGAAGCCGCTGCAGGGTGTGTGTGGGGTGGGCTCACTCTGCAACATCCCCTCCCCCTGCCACCTTCCCCCCGCCTCCCCGGGGCCTTCCCCCCTGCCCCAGGGGCAGAGAGAGGGGCAATTACCAAAGTGCACATGGCCCCGAAATTCTTCAGTCTGGCACTGCTCATTGGACCTGATTCTCCTCTCATTCCAACGGGTCTGACTCTGGTGTGAGTCCATGGTCGGAGTAAGAAAAGGATGGGGCCCCATGGGGCAGGATCAGGCCCAAGGAGGCAGAATCAGACCCAGAGGGACCTGATCCAAAGCCCATTGAAATTGGCAGGTGTTTTTCCATTGACTGCAATGGAATCTGGCTCAGATGCCGGAAGAATCTGCCTCCCCAAAGTGATTCAGACTGCAGGTCTGACACTATGCTTCTTTCTAAGGCAAAGCTCCCCTGAAGTCAGAAGACGTTATTCCTGGGTGAGGCGTATAGCAGTGAGCATTTATTGTGGGGGTTCATTTCACTTGACTGGAGGAAAGACATAACGAAGGGGAGAAATGATGACTGGTATAAAAAAGAAACTCACAACTGCCAACCCCCTCAACACCCAAACAATTTGATCCGTGCTTCACAGACAAGACTGTTTTACTCCAGTGCAAAGAAAAATGGGCAAGACTTCAAGTTACAGGCCAGAACTCTCATGTAATCCATTGCAGCCTTTTATTGACAAAGGAAGTGGGGATGGTTTTGATAAACTCGGAGCCTGCAAAAATGGTTTTCTTTTTCCGTAAGTTGCACTGAACCTCTTCGAGGTTTAAAAAGAATGCAATTCTTCTCCTCTGCCCCAGTCCCTCTGCTTATTTCTTTTCTAAGCAAGGCAAAGAGTGAGGTGATCAAAGAACGGATTGCTCATGGGTAAGGCCAACACTGGGATTCAAGATTCCCACTTGTTTAAAGAGACAGCACAATGTCTGTGCTCCCTCCCGCTCCTCAAACTAGAGCTACAATAGGGCTTCTTGCATAGGGAGCATAAGCTTTTCACCAGCTTTCTGCATAGAGGGAATTTCACCCCTACAGAGCAGGGATACCTCGGGGCCTGGAGTAACAGCGGGTACTGCCAGAGCGGCCTGGTGTTTTAGCTGTAGGCACCAAGTGAAGTCTATGTGACTGTCACACAATGGCGACCGAGCAGGACTGGCCGAGATCTGGCCCCACAGCTCTTTCAGTCACTTCCCTTTGTAGTGCACTCAGAAGCGCCTTCCATGACTGATGAATGCAGGGCAGGACTTTGGGAGAACTTGAGTAGTGATGCTGAGTTAGCATGGGAGCCAGAGGACCAGAGCCTGGCTGTGTCCAGCAGCTCCCCATTCATTACAGCAGCTGTAGTCTTTCTTCTCTACCCCAGCAATGCTCACATTGGAATCCTGGTTCCAAACCACTTTGCTGAAGGGTCAGGGGGAAGAATCTGAACCCAGATCTGAATCCCACAATAGGCCACTCTGTGCCCTCGATTCGTCCTGCAGAGGCTGGGGCATTCTCCGAGGGGAAGACCCTGAATTCTGGAATTCACTTCCTGCCTGAGTCTGCTCATCTCCAAGGCACAGTCCAGTCTCTCCCTGAGGGCCCATCTTGCTGTGCAGAAGTGGAGGAGAGATCCTTTAGCCTCTGTGACCATCAGCCATGGTAGACGCATTCTGTGTGCATTTAACTCTGTCGTCAGTGCACCTAGAGATCATGATAGCAACGGCATACATACATCTTGATAAGGGACTAACCCCACACCCAGGCCAAACCGCTTTTGAGGGGAAGGTTGGATCTGGATCCAGAATTTGACTCTTGACCCTTTGCAACCTTCATCTTTCACTTCCCAGTGGCCAGCAAGAGATCTCACTTCATTTCTCTTGGCTTTAAACTAGCCCTCGACACAGCTTTATTCAGAGGGTTTATGTGTGCACGAGTGGAAAATGTTAGTCTGGAGCAGTCTTCTTCATCATCCTTCCTCCTCTTCCTCCTTTGTCAAGTCCCTGCTTTGCACCCCTCCCACCACCTTGGATCTCACCTCACCATGCCAGCCCTGTGGAGCTGTTTATGTCTGATTGCTGCCTGACTCTCATTAAGAGTCCGGTGAAGAAAACCTTCCCCTGGACTCCCCAGCTGTCAGAGGCAGGTGATGTAACTCTGACGCAGTGGGTGGCATCTGCACAGCAGAAGGGAACTGGATTTGGAATGGCGCACACACCCTGTGGCCAGCTGCCTACCACCCTGCTCCAGTCTGCTGGCAGAGAGCGTGTGTCTCTGCATTTGCTTTGATACACATACACACACACTTGTAGATCTTATGTTTTCTTGCAGTAAGGAGGACAGGACAAGAGTTGTGCAAGCTGTCAAGTTTTCTCTCCTCAATGCAGTGACCAGGAACAAAAGCACCTAATTCACTGCTTACAGATAAAATTGGAAACAGGTCTTTCTCACTTCTGGCCTATATGATTTCAGACTGGGTGGGCTAAGTGCAGATGCTTTTCAGTAAATGGGGATCCCAGGGTTACCTGGTCTGCATCTACTGGGGCTTGATAGTTGTGGTCTGGACTGATGCCTTTATTCTTTTTTGTGGGCTGCACCTTTAAATCTCTGAGTATTCTCCCCCTGTGCAGAGCAGCTGGCCTGTGTCAGCTGACTCAGGCTTGCGGGGCTATAAAACTGCAGTGTAGCTATCAAGGCTTGGGCTCCCCCTTTTCCTGGACACTTTACATTTGTTGTTCTCCTGGATCTAAAATAAAAGTTATGTTAGACTGTACATTGCCCATTGTGTAGGGAAATATAACAATGATGCCAGTTTGACTGTGGCTTTGTAGTGGGAATGGGCACAGTAGTTCTTAGTGGGGTTGCCGTCTCCTTCCACTTGCTTTGAAACCAAATGGCTCCCTAAGACCTGCATTCATTTTCCTTTGTAATAGGAAAGTCCTGTTAGGCATGATTAAGCTGTTATTTCCAAATCTCATCCCGCAGAGATGCTTGACATGTTACTGTTGGATCTATCACCTCAAACTTCCTGTTTTTTCTGCAGTTCAGTATTCACTCTGTGTTCCATTAATGGCATTGTTTGTGTGCAATTTCCTTAGTTTGGTTATTTCTTTTTAAAAAAGAAATAAAAAAGGAAAGAAATTAAGGCAAAATTAAACAGAGCTGTGGTAGATCTGTCAGCTGTAGCTAGTTGAATGTGTGATATCAGAGTGAAATAAACACATTGAGTGCCTTTATTTCAAAGTTTAGAGGTTCAATGAAATGCTGTAAATGGACCCTGAATTTGCAATGTAGGACTCAAATGTACACGAGTATGTTTGTTTGTATACTCTCCTATGCACATATGCTCATATTTTGCAACAAATGCAGCTGTGTTTATTTCATTGTGCAGAGTTACAATTGGCATTAAGTTGCACTGGGGTGTATCTGCACCTTGACACCTTACCTAGTCCTCTCCCACTTATCTGCGCATACCTCACTGCCCCATGCAGTGTCCAAGCCTAAAGAGAAGGCTCCCTGCTTTTCCCCTGGTTGCCAGACATTGGAGAACCTCAGCAGTTTCCCTTCATGGTTCTTGCCTTGGAGTCACCTAGTGGTTTGGTAGGAGGAGAAAGGTCACGTACTAAGTTTTTACTTTGAATTCCAGATTCGAACAAATTAAAGCTCTCTGAACAAAGAAGACTGCTGAGTTTCACCTAGTTTTCCATCTAAACCATCGTCCCCCTGTGGTTTTGAATCAAAGCCACAAACTGGACCAAAATTTACTTGAACCTGCATCTAGGTTTGCTCCAAAGATACTTGACTCTCTGCAAACTTCCCAAGATGCCGATGCCATGCTGGGAATTTATAAGGACGTCGGGAAAGTGGGTGGGTTTCCCATCAGCTCTGGTTTATTTGGGACCAGTTTGCCCAACTCTCCCAGACCGGCTGGCAACTCTTAAACCTCTAACCTGGATAAATTCCACCAGCTGGTTTCTTTGATGGCCGGGCTGAACTTTCACAGCTGGAATAACAAGAACCCATGGCTGGAAGTTAAAGTCAGACAAACTGAATTGAGAAATAAGGCACAAATTTTTAACAGGGAGGGTGGTCAATCACTCGAACAAACTACCGAGGAAAGCAGTAGATTCTCCATCTGTTGAAGTCAAACTAGATGTTGTAATGGTCCCATCAGGGCTTAAACTCTATGAATGAAGCTGCTCTTCAGAGCCAAGCAAGGTCACCAGAAGTACTATTCCAGTTGGGCCTCCCCATATATCCCACCCAGGAAAACTAACTCCAGCCTTTCTTAGTGCCAGAATACCAGCATCCAGGACTCCTGCTCCCCTGCACTTTTAGAACATCTCCCATCCGTGGGTACGTCTGCATGGAAGGTGGAGGTGCGGCTTCCAGCTCAGGTGGGTGTGTGTGGGCTGGTTGCACTCATTGCGGCATGCTGGCTCTAAGCGTAACTGTGGCTGGACAGGCAGTAGGATGGGCTAGCTGGCTGAGTACGTGCCCAGAGTTACAGACGGGATTGTACACAGGGTGGCTAGACCATTCTGCCCCCCGCCCCACGGCTGCAGTGCTGTTTTTAGCACCCTGGCTCAATGAAAGGTAGTACGGGTATGTCTGCTGGAAATCACACACACACACACACCCCCCAGCTCCAGCGTAGACACACCCTGAGGATTGGCAGGAGCTGGGCGAGCTGTGTGGATGTCATTCTCCTATGACATGGAGCTGGAAGCTGAAGCATAGTGAGGGTCAATGACTCCCCCCAGCCTGCCAGGGCTGACTCTGAAGTCGTGCTGCGCCCTCCACCCCTTTAACGGCACCCGCTCCATTGGCACTTCCCAGTTCGACAGGGTGGGCGGGCTGGGAAAACACCAGGCCAGTGCGGCGTCTCGCAGCCAACCTGTTCCTCCTCTCAGAGAGAAAATTAGTGGCGGGAACCCCTCTCTCCTCTCCCTCTCTCAATGCAAAATGACAGTGAAGGACTTCAGAAGAGTTTGGAAAGCGATCCCATGGGCTTGTCGTTAGGCAAAGTGGCGGCAGCTGCTTGCTGGCTTCCACCACAGCTCTGCTGATGCGCACCTCGCTTTCCTGCCCCATGACACCCCTCTCACCCCACCGCCACTATCGCAGTCCTGCTCTCTTTAAGGCTCTTCCAGAGAAGTTTATTCCTGGCCTGCAACAGCCCTTGCTCTGCCAGTTCTGGGCTCCTGCGGAGGTCTGCCAATGCACCTCACTCCTGGCTTGCTGTTCCAGTCCCGTTCCTTCCTCCCCCACAGCTTTGGAAACACTGTTGGATCCTGTACTGCAGGATACCTTGCCATTCTCATAGACCCCACAGAACTGTCCGTGCCTCTCAGGCCTGACCCACAGACCCTTTCTGGTATTTCTGTGCTGTCCCTGACACAGCTCTGCCACTAATCTTCAGCCTTGACCTGCAGAGCTCTTCTGCTTGTCCAGTCCTGGAAGCTCCATGCTTCAGCCAACCCCTCCTCCATCCGGACCTGCAGCACTCCCCAGTTATCTTATAACTACTTATGGGCCATAGTGTCTGAGCACCTCACAATCTACAGTGCATTTATCCTGACAACACCCTGCAATGCAGGGCAGGGCTGCCCCTCTCTAAGGCACAGAGAGACTAAATGACTTGCCCAACGTCACACAGAGTCCTTGGCAGTACAGGGACCTGGACCCATGTGTCACAGCCTAGTGTTCTAATCACTCTGCCATCCGTCCTCTCCTATGCTCTGTTGCACTCAGGAGCTCCCTCCTCATTCCTGGCCTCCTCGTCTTGCCTTGCTTTGTCCCGGGCATTGCCTATACCGCTCGTACCATATCTGCAGCAGCCCGTGCCATTCCTGTCTCAGTCCCCTCTCCTTCCTCTCCCCAAAGTGACTCTGTCTACTCTTCCCTGGCCGCCTTTGCACAGACTACAGCCTAATGAGGAATGTGTAATATTTCCCATTTCCTTTGCTCTTAGCTGCCTCAAATACACTCTCTTTTGTACCTATTTTAAAGGGCAATTATACAGCTGTATGCTGCCCTAGGCCAGTAAATTGCAAGGGGTGGGATTACAGTTCCCTGCTACCTTTCTGACAAGCGTAAGACTTTTACTGCTTTCCCTCAGTCAGTTCCTTTCCCCCTCAAGGCTTTTCAAACCCCGAAAAGTGTCAGGATTTAAGACCAGCTCCTGCAGCTTCAAGAAACACCTTTGTGTTTATTCCTCTGTACTTGTAAACCACTTTGTCCGGGGGTAGGGGAGGGGGAGGATGGAACATTACTAGGACCTAAAGGTGGAAAGCGACTGGGACTACAGATCTGTAGCTTCAAGAGAGGGCGAGGGGGCTAGTGCCAAAATGGTTGTGTCACTCACAAAAGCTGAGGCCAGGAGTTGGACTTAGCGGCACAAGTGTTTCCATTCCCAGTGACTCACTCACTGAGTTGTTTTGGCTGCCCTCACAGACTGGAACAGCTTGGCCTATGGAAAAGCGAAGGAGCTGCTAGTGATGTAAGCTTGTGTACCACTTGCCATTCCTTGCTGGGGTGCCTGGTGAATGCATTCCTATAGGGACTGTCTTTTTGTTCTGTGTTTTGTACAGCACCTAGCACAATAGGGGCCGGGTCCATGACAGGGGCTCCTAGGCACTATTGCAATGCAGATCATTATTAATGACAAGTAATAATGTGGGGTTTCAGCTCCCCCAAAACGATGGATCTGTGAAAAAGGCTCGAGGTTGGTTCTTTACCCCATGAGAAAATGTTTGTGGATTTCAGGCACTGAGAGTCAGAAAAAGTGACATGATTTGCAGAGTGGCAGGAATCACGGACCCAATAGTTGTGAGCAGAATCCTCAGGAGAAGAATTAGAATGGGGCAGGATTAGAACAATTTTTTTGTAAAAGTTTACACAACTTGCCCCCCTTCTTTGTCAAAATTTTGATGACTATTTTAATTGAAACTTTGTTTAAAAAATTTAACCAGCACTGAAATTTGAAATTTCAATTGCAATTTTAACTTTCCAAAATAAAAATGTATGCCTATTTATCTGTCTGTCTATTGATCCATAACATCCAATGACTGGGGTACCTTGGATTTCATGTGAATAAGGGTTGTAGAAATTGGCACTTAACCCTCAGTGGGAATTTTGCCTGCATAAGGGGAAAGTAGGATCTTATCAATCAGTCATGGTTCCAGCAGGGTTTATTCATGACCATGTAACAACATGTTAAATGCAACTTATCCATGTCAACACTGTCTGCAAAGTGCTAGCTAACACAACTCTTCAAGGCTACATGCTAACATGACCCAATTTCCTTGTTAAGTGTGTTCCGTCGTTCACATCTGCAGTGAAAGTTTATTTGGTCAGGAACTGGAAAGTATTTCCTGCGAAATTTCCCCCCAAAATAAACAAACACACACAAACTCCCCCCAAACACCCAAACTAAAACAGTTGTTCAAAATGTAATAAAAAATGTCAGTTTTGACAACCAGAAAATTTTCAGTTATTAGTTTTCAGTTTTGTGGAAGTTTCTTTCTTTCTTGCCCCTGTGGAAGGAAGAAAAGAAAAAAAAATAAACAAAAATATTTTTTGCTGAAAACACGAAAAATTTCAACCAAATCGAAAATTTTCCATGAAAATCTCATTTCAGTTGAAAAGTCGTTTATCAAAAAAAAAAAAAAAGTTTCAGCCAGAAATGTTCAGTTTGTATCTGTCTTTTTAAAAACCCCTGTCTCTTTTTGCTCTTCCTCTGTGCCCATTTTTATTTGCACTGTTGTCGCACCAAGTAGCCCTCATCATAGACCAAGATCCCATCGCGCTAGGCGCTGTGCAGACACAGAACAAAAAGAGTCTCTGCCCCAATCAGCTGACACTCTTGCTGGCTCTGTGGTAGAGCAGGCAGTTCCGTCTTCCCAGACAGCAACTCACATCCTCTGTGGGTGTCGTCCCTCGGTCACTGTGTTCCTGTTCTTCTCGCATTCTGTATCTGCTGTATGTCTGTTGAGACAGCTATACCAAGATGTACCTGATCCAAAGCCCTTTGAAATCATTAGGGGGTCTTTCCATTGACTTCAGTGGGCTTTGAATCATACCCTATATGCAGGCGAAGTGTCATGATAACTAGACATACTGTTTATGCTGGTTTGCCTCTTCGTCCAAGAAGTTGTTTAAATATTATCATTAAATGCAGAGTATATTTAGATGATGCATATAATTGCACTGAAAATGTAGCCATCCAGCTGGCACAGGGATGATAAGAGATATGAAACACGTTTAATAAAAACACAACCCTCATAGGATTTAGACTCAATAACTGAAATAGAAGGTCTCTAGGTTGCACAGTCTTTGGTTAATAACATTCACAGGGATTTTGTAGGTGTTAGATTAGACATGGGGGAAGAGAGAGGGAGATCTTTGGATTTTTCCCACATTACAATAGTATCATTTTCGCAACTGTGAGGCAGCAGGTACAAAAGGAACTCAAAGAGCCAGAGGGCTGGGTTCTCCACTCTGTTATACCCTGTGACTCCATTGGGCCAGATCTTCGGCTGGTATAAATCGTCATAGCTCAGTTGAGTACAGAGACGCTACACTGATTTACACCAGCTGGGGATCTGGCCCATTTGCTTCAGTGGAAATACACTGGCATAGCATGAAGTGGTGAAGCAAACCAGTAGACTTCAAACAAAAGGCCCGACCATGCTCCCACTGAAACTAGGGGCAAAAATTACTCGGAACAGGATTAGGCCCAAAGTCTGGTTCCTTGCCAGAGCTACAGACTATAGGCCAAATTTTCCTCTGAGTTTCACCACTGGCTCTCTACCATTATTATCTGGCCTCCATTGCCCTAGGATCTAAGCACCTCATGCTCTTTTAGTGTGTTTTATCTCACAGCACCCTGTGAAGTAGTGAATGGCTATTGTGCCCGTTTTACAGACTGGGAACTAAGGTTAAAGAGATTAAGTGACTTGCCCAAGATCACACAGCAGAGCAGGGAAATGAACGCAAGTTTCCCAAATTCCAGGTTAGTACCCTAACCACTGGCCCATCCTTCCTCTTGCTGACCTCCATTGGAGCGACTCAGAATTTACACCGGGGCTGAATTCGGCCAGACTGCTTTGCTTTTTCAAGAACAAATTGAGAAAAACCAAGACTTTGCAACGTTTTGGCTAGGAACTGCTCCATAAACAGGGCACCTATCTGAGTGATTCTTCTCTGTGACAATAGGTTTATCAGGTCTGTGCAAAAACACAAAAAGGATAAAGAACCCCCAGCACTTGGCAGGGCCTAACCCCAGCTTCCGTATTGAGTTTGGGCCTGTGAAGTTGACACCAGGATGGTTCTCCCTCTGACTTACTCAGCTGTCTCCTGTGCTGAATGACAGAGGGGGTGGATGTCTTGGAGATGTGCCTGAGTGACATGCTGTTGAGCCTTCAACATATTTCGTCCCAATCCTGGTCTTACTGAACTCAGTGGCAAAACTGCCATGTCTTTATTTTGTTATTTTTTAAAGTAATGATTTCTTTCAAATCCAGGGAAAACCTTTTAGTTCAGAGCCATATGCTGCTGGCTTTTCTTTTCTGAGGTTCCAACCTATGTGTGAGTCACAGATCCAGCTCAGAAGAGCTGGAAAGTAATTCATTAAGTCCAGGCTCTTCTCTGACAATAGAAAGATGACAGCTGACTGCGATGGCCACCATATTGGATGACGTGCCCGTGACTGAACCAGGGATCTCAGGAATTAAAAGCACAGCCTGCTACAACGTGAGCTAAAGTGCACTACCTAGGGGTGTAAAAGACTCACATCTTCTGTGGATCCCATGCAGAGGGGGACCTGTAACACATACTCACCCATGGATTACACGTGCATTGAGGGCACTAGACTGGGGCCCCAGGGGTTGTGCTTCAGTTCTTGGCTCTGCCACAAGCTTACTGTGTGACTTTGGAAAAGTCATCTTGTCGGTCTGTGCCTCAGTTTCCCCATCTGTAAATCAGAATAATACTACATCTCTGCCTCCCAAGGGTGTCATGTGGACATATTAATTAAGGCTTGCGGGGTGGTTGGGTGGTGAGAGCAATGTAAGTGCTGAGATAAATACAGAGGGAATAGCTTTCTGTACTTTACTGCCCCTTGTTCCCTGGGCTTAGGTCATGAGAGAGTTGGATGCAGAAGAGAGTGGATAGTGGTGGGGAAAAATAGTGGGTCAAATATTTTATATTGAATTGTATGAAATTCCTTGTACAGATTATTCAGCAAAGATATTCATGTTTTATTCACCCAGCTCTATCAAATGGGGAAACCATGGGAGGAATTAGTCAAATAATTTATTGGCAAAATACTACAAGCTTTCCAACAAATTCTTTGATGAATTGGATATGGCCATTTCTGTCTGCACACAAAGAGACGTGGTGTCTGTAGAAATGACAGCATTATGATTATTATTTATTTCAGTAGCACCTGGAGGCCTGGACTTAGCTAAGGGCCTCACTACGAAAGACGCTGTACATCCATATAGTAAAAGATAATCCCATTCCTGAAGAGCTATAATCTAAATTGATAAAACACAAGTCTAAGGGGATAAAGAAGAAAACAGAAGTGAAGTGACTTCCCCAAGTGCCACAAACAGAACCCAAGTCACCTGACTACCAGCCCACAAGTCTGTGGACTGGAGCTCCATCAGTTTAAGCCATAAACAATAATTCTGCATAGACTCTTTCTACATATCATTTCTAGCCTATCTAAGGCACTTGTATTCCAGTCACTACACAATCTAGGTGCAAATTTATTGACCTAACAAGTCGAGTGGTGAGGAGGACAGATGTTTTGTTTCGTGAAAGATTTTGAAATTTGGTGTTGCTCCAAATTTGAGCAAAAAGGGAAATTTTCAAAATTCTCCATGAAGGAAAATTAAACACATATAGTTTGGGGTCATTCAGCATGTTTCGTTAACATTTGATTTGATTTTGACTTTTAAAAAAAAATTCTATGATGGGAAAATGTGCTATATTATGTAATATAATACAAAATTGAAAAAATTGAAAAGGAAAGGTAGTTTCAAAATAAGAATTTGAAACACTTCATTCAGAAGATCTTGAAAGAGAAAGTTTTAACATCACTTTTTTCACATTTTTTTTCCCAAATGAAATCCCATGACATTGACCCAATTTTTTGCAAAGCATTTCAGTTTTGACAGAACTGCATATTCCAATGGAACGCGGTTTCATTGATGTTTCAGTGATCAGCTCTGCTAATAAGAGTAGCCCACCTATAATGTCTATGCTTCTGTAATAGTAGCACAGGTCATGGTATGGTTCACCTGGCCATCTAGATCCATAATCCTTCAGTTGTGGTTCATGGCCCATCACTGGTATAAGGAGCCTTTCCAGAGCATGCAGAATTGTGAGAATGCTCCCACAAGCAACACAGAGGCTCTGGAAAGATGAGATCTGTGGGGAATCTTTTATTTGCAAAGTGATCTGGAGAGCCACTGACTTAGCGCTGTTATGCCCCTCCTGTTATATAATTTCCGAAGCCTACACTGGCTTATAGAGTTGGCTGCCCTTTCCACCTTCCATTTCAGTCCATTTTTCTTGCATGGCAGTGACAGCTGGAGTCATGGCTCATTTGCCACCAAAGTTTGGAGAATTTGGTACTTATTTATAGCGAAAATTACAGAATTTTTTCCCATGGGCAAAGAGCCCACTTGCTTCTGACCCAGCTTGCCAACAGCTACGTTAAACATCCCCTGAGGTCACAAGCGCCGGTGATTCAAATGCTGCTGTTAGGCTGAGAGGTCAGTATCCCTGCAGGGGAGCAAGGGGGTCAGAGTCCCTCATTGTCTGTCCAAGCGTTGTGGTAGTGCCTAGCGGCCCCAATACTCTAGATGCTCTGCGCACACAGGGTGAGAGACAGTCTCTGCCCTGGAGAGCTTACAGTCTAAGCAGACCTGGTGGACAAAGAGCATTACATTTCCCTCACTTCACAGATGGGGAAATGAGGCACCGAGGAGTTAAATGACTTGCTCCAGGTCACCTAGGCAGTCTGTGGGAGAGCAGGGAACCCAGATTACCTCTGTTCTACGTCAGTGCTGCAAGACCAACCGTCCCTCACCAGTGCTGCTGCTTCTTCTCTAGGGCTCGATCCTGAACAGTGCTGAGTGTAGAAAAATGACACTGCTGAGCCCATTGTTGCTGGTGCTTGGGCCCTGCAGGATCTGGCTTACTGCCCTTTTGCAAAATCCTCTGCCCATTGCAGTGAATGGGACTCAACCCCTCCTGTGTGAAGCAGCAAATAAACCGTAAGCCTCCTCCGCTCTCAGCCGTCTCCCCAAAGGCTCCTGTGAGGATACAGGTGGAGGATCGGGCCAGCCCCCAATCCTATTTTCAGCCACAGTGTGCACAAAGGAGGGAATGAGGATGCCCGGCTAATTGCCCTCTTCCCAGTCCCTGAGCTTGCCATGCTCCTTGCGTAGCTGGCTGCAGCTCCTCCTTATCCCTGTCTTCACTAGAGCATTCGCTAGCACAAAGGAGAGCTAGAGCACGAGACTCTGTCCATATGACAGGAGTGTCTCTGGGAAGGGGCCAGCTCCATGTGTATAATATTTCCATTAACTCAAGGAGTGAAACTCTTGGGCCTGAGTCCAGGCGGCTCTGGAGTGGCAGGGCAGCCGTAGCTCCAGGGACAGAGCAAGGATGCTCATCTATCACCTAGACGTCAGCAACTGGCTGGGAGGACCGCGCAAGCCCAGCACGCAGGCTCACACCTGCTTCGTTAACAGCGGTGCCGTCGCATGGCATGACAGCTCGCTGCTCAGCAGGCCTCTGGCCATCGCTTGGCCGGGCTTTCCTTGAGCTCATTCAGGAGGGGAGGGCGTCTTGTTAAACGTGCTGGCTGAGTAACGTTTAACCAGGCTGGTTTCCCACTGCAGCCCTGCTGGGACCAGAGCAAGGCACCTGCTGAGGAGAGGGTGCTAGACCTTCAGTCCTCTTAAGCAGAGGAGGCTACCTGGTGCCAATGATAGTTTAGAAGGAGAAAGGCAGGAGGGGAAATAAACTCAGTTCTTTGGACTGAGCAGTCTAGTTCTCCGTGTGGAGCTGCGTTCTCTGTGTGGCTGTACACCAAATCCACGCCTGGCGGGCACGGAGATACACATCGGGGCTCTCTTTTTCCTGGGACTGCACTTTGAACCCAGGCTATGTGGGCCTAGAAATCCATCTCAGACTCTTCTGTGCAGTGGGGCTGTTGGCAGAGTCTGTGCCAGGTGGGCACAGAAACAGATCGAGGTATTCTCCTTTATCCTGGGTCTGTGCCAGGTGGGCACAGAAACCGGAAGAATGTCAGGGTAAAGCTCCAAGCCAGATTTTCAAAAAGGCTCAGCACCCAGCCACTTCTATTGGGAGCAATGGAGAACTCCCCCAACCCCCCAATTCCACCACCACTGGAAACAATAGAGAATCTTCTCCCCTCACCCCCACGATGGAGATTCCCTCCACGCACACACACCCCGCCTTCTCATCCCCACCATTCTGAATAATGGAGCTGCTCTTTTTGCTACTCTTGGCCGTCCAGACACAGACACCCCCACCCCACATGTTGCAGGGAAGCGATCCGGCTGTAAACACTCCGTGCTTTCAGTTCCGCTTTCAAATCCTGACTGTGATGTTGCCATGGTGGCAAACAAGAGGCGGTGGGCTCATCCTGGGGAGCCTCTGTCTAGTACAGAGACCCAAAGCATGAGCCTCTGGCAAAGGACCGTTGTGATGAAACTGACTCCCCATCATACCCCTGCTTTTTGCTGGCCCTGATGGTTTTATTTTTCTCTTGCCCCAGTCCTCCTGCAGTACAAAAGGCACATTCTTGTACCAAAGTATTTTTTTCTGCATACTTGCAGCATGAGCCAAGCAGAGGGGGTGGTGGGGACTGAATGGTTTGGGAAAAATCTCACACAGGGATTAGTTACAAGGGACAGCTGAGCGTATAAACCTAGTCCCCAAAGAGGGTCATTATAAGCATTTCTGGCAGTATCCTCCCCCTCCCCCCACCCCCAAACCCTTGGCAAAGTCATTTCAAAGCAAAACAGAGAGAAAATAAGAAAGGGGCAGCGTTTTTGAACTCTCCAAAACAATCAGATCTCAGAAATTCTTTTGAGTCCCCCTAGCATTTGAAGACATAACAAGACCTCAGTGAGCTAGGCAAATAAATTGAGGCCAGGTGGACTTGGATGGCTCTGGTTTGAATCTTGCCTGGATCTCCAAGTCATTATCTGATGGTGTCCTGTCAACTGTGAGAGCAGAGGTGTTTCCAGCTCACGTTTGGCACAGGCTGATAGCCTGGCTGGCAAGATACAACAGACAGATCAGGCACTGAATGGCCATAGAGACTTGATACCCATCTCTCCCATCCTAATAGAGGCATGCCTTCAGGTCTGGAATTGAGCCCCACAGGTAGCTCAAAACAAGGATGACCCACAAGCTTTGCACAACTTGTTAACCACTTAGGAGCAGAGCTTGGGCCTCTCGCTTGCTCAGCTGACACCCATCAGTGATGTTAATGACCCTCCCACAAACCACACTCTGCTGCATTTAGATGCGAAATGTGATGCCACTCACAGTAGGTTGTGCTGGTCTTCATAAAACAATGCTCCTTCTCCTTTCTTGCATGCTTTCATCAGCAGCGTTTCTGTTAACAATGTTGGCATTAGAATGGTCGTCATTATGCTTCAGAGTCAACTCCCTATTGGCACGAACCTGGGCTGTTCACAGCTCTTTCAGCACCATCATTACAGGTTGTCTGCAGACTCAGGCGGTCTTCACTGTGGCACTGGAGGCCCAGTGCCCCTGCAGAAGGCTTTCGTCACAACAGGAGGTTTTAGAGCATAAGGGGGCAGCCTCAAAAGAACAATGAGTTCTTTGAGCCACTCCAGCTCAACCCCTGGCTTTTGGTTTCTGGATTCATTTGAACTCAAAGCAAAGCTCAGCAACATCAACTGGCATGGCCTGAAACTAGAAAAAAATTCAGCACAAATCCCTGCAAAGGAAAAGCTCCAGTCTTTGCAAAGAGCCTCTACTCTGGGTCAGTTACATCTCTGCATCCCAGTCTCTATTGCTAACTGGCTTAGAAAAAATCCCCCATGTGCTATCCCTTTGCCTGGAATTAGGGGCAGTATGGTGCAGTGGGTAAGATAGAATGGAGACTGGATTTTTGCCTTCACTCTGCCATAGACCTACTCTGTGACAAAGTCATCACACCTCTAGCTCTTAACATTTAGAAATCTGTTATAGGTGTGTAACATATATTGGCCTGCATTATGTTATTCCATCACAAAGCAACTGGTAACTCTATTAAACAAGGCTCCCAAATATGCATTTCATTTACATTTCATAAGGGGGAGGTGTATATATACAGGGTTCCTTAACTGAATAACAAGTGGTTATTAAAAACATATTTGTTGAGGATTAACAGCCTCACACACATGAATCTCTCATTAAATGCTAAAGAGGTGGAGGTGGGTATCTCAGCCTGGGGCTCTCCCTGTGAGATCTCTCCGCACCACATGCAGTCAATATGCTTTTAATAAGTAGCTATTAACAACTGGACAATAACCGCTTTATTAAGCTTAAATTAAATGCATATTTGGGAACCTTAATCCAAGGCAGTATCATGTAATGGAATATACTGGAATTCAGGTTGGTTTTTTCAAGCAAAGGTTTGCAAGGCATTGTGGGAAGTAGATACTTGCAGCTAAGGCCACAATCCGGCTGTTGGATCCATCCAAAGCGTATGTCTGCATGTATCCAATTGCAGGATGGGAACCCCCAGTTGGTTTTGCGAAGGGAAGCCATGCAAATATACCCACTGCTGAACTGCAAGCTTGGGTGTCTCAAGATCAGGAACCAAAATGGTTCAGGATGCTGGGATATTGTCAAGGGCGTTGGGGCGAGATGTAAAAGCAAGCTCCAGAGTCTGTGGTCATCACACATCCTATGGCACTATGTGTAGGAATGGGGGTGTTGTTCCGAGTGTCCTGCCCACCAAACGAGGTGTTTATATCCCGTCTATCTACATTCCCACTGCAGCTTCCAGTGGACACAGGAGGCATCTTCTCTTCCTGTCCTAGACAATTGCATAGTATTGCAGTGTGGTATTAGTCCACGGTCCTGCAAGTGCATCTACAAAGATGCCATCGCAGAACCACTGATTCATTCCGGTCAGGGGTTGCACTTCTCTGTATATAGGGATGACCCTGCAAAGATTTCCGCTCGTGCTTAAATCTAAGTACCTCTGTAGCCCTGCTGAAGTCAATGTGGCTGCTCATACCCAGACCGTTAAGCAACTCTCTGAAGGATTGGGCATCAATTCTGGTGTCAGATACACCCAGACAGAGCCCATAGTCGTGAGCAGGTGTGGTGCGTGGAAAATAGAATGCGGACCCTGTGTTGCTTTGGGATGGGTGGCAGCAAAGGAAAGAAATCCTAATCTTTACTGGATGAAGGTAAAACCATTGCAGACTAACACTGCATGGAGACAAGTATCCCGAGAACTTGGAACACCAGGGATTGGCTGTGAAAATCTTAGGGCAACCTACAGGGACATTCCAAGCCATCAGAGTTAGTAACATAGCCTTCCCCCCGCACCATTTACCATCCCTCTGATCACTGCTGAGCTCTCCAGTTTGGGTTCCCAGGGGCCTTCCTGGGAAGGGTTGTTTCTGCAGTAGCTGGCCCCTTACCTCTGGGAAGAACAGCCACCTTCAGTCCTTTTCTGGAGCATTTTGCAGCTGATCATAGCAGATTGAACTTTTTTTGCCAGACAGTATTTTGGCTGTCTATTTAGGGTACTTATAACACTCCCATCCCAGAATATCTGAGCAATCTCTAATGTATTTATCCCCACAGATGGGACCTGAGACACAGCCCAGATCCTCAACAATATTTAGGTGCTTAACTCCTACTTAAGTCAATGGGAGTTAGCTCTTCTTCAGGGCTGGGAAACTAACTCAGAGCATCACCGCTAAATACAAGGTGGAACAGCGTGTTTAGCATAAGTAGTTAACAGATATTTCCAGGGGTCAGTCTGTTCCAACTTGTATTTAGCTCTGACTCTCTGAGTTAGCTCCCCAGACCTGAAGAAGAGCTCTGTGTAGCTTGAAAGCTTGTCCCCCACCCCCAACAGAAGTTGGCCCATTAAAAGATATTACCCACCACATCTCTCTTATGTCCTGAGACTGACATGGCTACAGTAACATTGCATGCAATCAGCTGGGTGTCAGTCCTATCTCCCTCTAGCCCCAATGCATGTGAGTTATACCAGCCAGGTTCCCTTAGGCTTCACTCACTCCTTTACGTGGCCCCTGGTTCTCCCTTCTACTCCTCCCTCCGCTCCTTACAATATTCCTGTCCTAGCTGCCTCTCCCCCTCAAACCCTCTCACCGCTCTTGGTGCCAGATCCTTCTCCTCTCTAGCTCTTGCCATCTGGAATAGCCTGCCTGTATCTTGCCGCCTCATTGACTCTCCATCTATTTTTAAATTTAATTTGAGAACACAGCATCCTTGCCCCATCTCTGCTGCCTAATTTCACTCTCCTGCTCTCGAGGTGAGACTCCATCCCTATGGTATTTTAAACGTGCAATGCATTTTGGGATATGGTTTGTGGGAAGGACGCTAAACAAAGTCAACTCTGTGCATTCCTGGCACTGATGTGTCACCGTGGGTCTGGTTCTGTTCTCCCCTTGCACTGGCATTAAAATCAGGAAGAATTTCCTTGAAATCAGTAGAGTTACACTGGGTAAATGAGATTCGAATCAGGCCCTAAAACTTAACCGTGCCCTAGTGAAACCTCCACTTTGCATTGGACAAACTGAACCAAATTCATTCCTGATGTGACACCACTGAAGTCATTAGGTTAATTTGGCCTAGTAATTAGAGCGTTGCTATGCAGCTGGCTCCCTGAAAATTCCATTCCCACAATAAAGTATATTGTGCTAGTTTTATCACAAAACTTTGCTACTTGAGCTGGATTGGAAATGGGGGGCCCGGGCACGGTGGTTGTGCGGAATAAATGTTGACTTTTCAAAGAAAAAAATGGAGACTGAAAAATGTGGGACTGAAAACTGAACGTTTTCCAGTTTTTGGATGAAAATTTTAGTCTTTTGAGTTTTCAGATGAAATGTGGGGAACGATTTGAGGAATGCAGATATTTCCATTAAAAAATCCATTTAGTCAAAACCCCAATTTTCTATTGAAAAAAGCGTTGATGGGCGTTTCCCCCTATTTGCTACATTTCAGCTAGTTCCATCGAATTGTGGTTTGCCTCCAACTTCTTTTGCCAACTCAGCCGCCGCCTTCACACATTTCTGGAGACATGCTGTGAATTTTCTTGCACGTTTCTTACATAATCTCTCCTCTTTCTGCTGGGAAAGTAACTTTGATGCTTACACAGCACTCTTTGTAAATGGCTCCCAAAGCACTTTATAACAACTAATCCTCACATCCCCCTCACAACCCTCACATCAAGGTAGATCACAAGCTTATGCTCAAATAAATTGGTTAGTCTCTAAGGTGCCACAAGTACTCCTTTTCTTTTTGCGAATACACACTAACACGGCTGTTACTCTGAAACCTATTATTAGACATGTTTTCCAGTGGAGAAAGTGAGTCATAGAGAAGTGAAGTGCTTGCTTCAAGGCTACACAGCAAGTCAAAGTGAGACCTAGATGTTTTCCAGAATGGAATTTGTATCTGTTCTAGTGCAAAACACTAGTGTAGACACAAGTTATACTAGTGCAGTTTACCCTGTTTGAAACTGGAATAAACTAATCATGCTGCACTAGTTTGAACTGTGTAGCCTTATGATTTATTTGGGGTGCAAAATGCATTTGTCACTAATAACAGGTTCATTTTTTGGTGGCTACTTAGAGATTAATTATGAAGATGGCTGGTGAGTCACACATAAGAACATAAGAACGTCCATACTGGGTCAAACCAAAGGTCCATCTAGCCCAGTATCCTGTCTTCCAACAGTGGCCAATACCAGGTGCCCCAATGAACAGAACAGTTAATCATCAAGTGATGCATCCCCTGTCACCCATTCCCAGCTTCTGGAAACAGAGGCTAGGGACACCATCCCTGCCCATCCTGGCTAATAGTCATTGATGGACCTACTCTCCATGAACTTATCTAGTTCTCTTTTGAACCCTGTTCCAGTCAAACATAGAGACTTGATGAGTTTTATTAATACCACAATCAATATACGCAAAATCACAGCACTAGAAAACAAGATAAGAATTGTGCGTCTGCAGAGCTGTGGGTTTGCCTTAAAGAGAGATAAGTATTGAGGTTGCCACCATCCTGATCCCCAGAGATCCCTTGTATGCGCCTATTCCTTAAACCCATCAATTTCCAAGACCATATCTGATTAAGGCCTGGCCTCTTGTCCTTTATTTGTTGGTTGGGAGTTCCGACACTTGATGCAAGCATTTGCGCAGATAGATGGTTCTCTATACAGTATGGTTAAGGGTGTCTGGCTAACTGAAGATTTTGCTATCTAGGCAGTTTATTACTAAATATGTATTGCTAAATCGTCCGACTCGAGGTTGGTTACTTATGCTAATTTTTATTAGGTCTAATGTTCCCTGAAGCTAAGTATTACTACCAGTAAACCAGGCTCGCTGCAAAGTCCATTGTAAAGTAATCTTTTAAGTTTCTTTGCTTACTCTAACTTGCATTACAGCTTTAGTTTCATTTGCACTAATTTACCAAGCATCTTAACTCTTTCTGAGATAGAAATGATTATTTACCTGATCACCTGAGCTCAGGCAATGGGACAGTGGTCAGCAACTGTGTCTGCACTATGAGTTTGGAATGATACTGCTGCACTGCTGACAAAAACCTGAGTGTTCACAAGGCCTTAATGTCATGCTCTAAGCACTAGGACATGCTACCTCTGTCTTTGGCTCCCTGCAGACACTCTCAAAACTAGCCGTGAAAAGGGGGTTTTGCCGCACAATTCTTTCAACAAGCAAAATAAATCCCCCACCCCTGCAATTCCTGAGACACCTTTTGTGTTGTCCCAATTCCCTTAGAATATTTGATTCAAGCAGGTAAGAGCCAAGCGCAGGATAAAGAGGAATGAAAAAAATGGTACGTCCAAGTAGATATGGGATTAAATTCCACCCCGGTCAGATACAATTATTTTATGATGGTCCATATTATTATTATCATTATTATTATTACAGTAACAACTAGAAGTCTCATCTCAGATCAAAGCCCCAGTGTGCTAGGTGCTGTACAAACACAGTAAAACACAACCCCTGAACTGAATAGCTCATGGGGTTAAGAAAAAGGAAAGATTATTATCCTTGTTTTACAGGTGCATTCAGATTCCATCCATGTGCCAGTTTCCACTAAGTAACCCAGAATTTATTGGCAGTATCTTTTCTGAAAGGGACTCCGCCCTGCCTATGTAGCCATTCAATTAGATGACTTATCAGCCAATGTGGATTCCTTCTGGGGTGACTTCAGCGTTTCTGCTCTTGCATTGATCCCAAGCCCATAGTTACAATTCTCCTTGGCTGTGCTACAAAAGTAAATGCGTTTAAAGCAAAATAACAGAGCTAATAAAACTGGTTCAAGTCAGAACCCTGCCCCTCTATTTCAGTGTGGTTCCTGGGGAGATTCCAAAGTGTCCTACCTCCCAGAACTTCCTCCCAAAGCTAGGTAAAGATCTTGAGGGATTGGTATCTGCAGATACGAGGCAACAAGATGGGAAGGGAAAGTCACAGATGAAGATGGGACCAAACCAAAGCCCTTTCTCCAAACATTCCCAAAGCATAGAGTGTCTGAAATGTGAATTATGATCAAGAATGAAACATAGCCAATGACCCCTGGACTGATTCTCTTATCACCTGCACTGGTGTCAATCAGGAGTGAGTCTATTTAAGTTATTGGAGTTACCCCTATTTAAATCTGGTGTACGTTAGGGAAGAATCAGTCCTCCTAGCTTTAAATATGTCAAATAGCACCAGGATAAAACACCCCCAAATCCAGGTATGTTTGCAATCCGGACCCTAATTTTACATCTGGAGTCTATCTTTAGTAAGAAGAGTTCCCATAATAGATCTCAGCCTAAAAATTGTCCTGCACTGTCATCACATCAAAGGTTCAGAACCATCTGGGAAAATTTCCAGTCCATACACTTTTTCCTTCCCACTTACATCCTTTCCATAATACATCCCGTATGGCCCTGTATCCAGGGAAGCTTTGGGATGTTCTGGTTGTCTACTATCATGGGTGGCTGGCAATGGAGGCTAAGCCTCCCCAAACCTCCGCTAATGCTTCCTGCCAAAGCCCCTGGGCCGGGCCTCAGTGGGGCTCAGAGCTCCCAGCCGGGGCTCAGGGCTCCTCTGTACTGCTCTGGGTGCTGACGGGCTGTCCCAGGCTCGGGGCAGCTCTGGGCACTGGCTGGGGTTTGGGGCTGTGCCGGTGGGCCTGCTGGCGAGAGCAGGGCATGGGGGGTTTAGTGGGGCAGAAAGGGTGGAGTGGGGCAGGGCCTCTGGTGGAAGAAAGTGGGGCATGGGGTAGCCTCCCTGAACGGGGGGTGCATGCGCCCATGTCTACCATGGTAATGGGACTGGAGGGAACCCTGGGGAGCTCTCTGCCACATGATATAACTGAAGACAAGAGCTCATAAAGGGATTAACTATTTACGCAGATAATAAGGGCATCCATAATTGCATTCAGCCGGATGGAAAGACTAATTAGGGATATAAGAACCTGTGCTTCTAGGGGCATGATCCAATCATTAGCTGCCTGGTGTCAGCAAGAAATTTACCCTATGGACAAGGCCATTTCATAATTGACCTGGCTGAGCACCATCAATTCTCATTGAAATCAATGGGAGTTGATGTGGCTCAGCACCTCCTCGGCTTGGGCCTGAGTGACGCACAATGTAAAGCTTGGCTGGGGGCAGGGCTGCTGAATGTGAGCCACAGATGTGAGTTTACCGGCACTGTTACGAATTGGATGCTGATGCATCTCTCCATTTCACTCCTTTGGTTTTGGGCAGCTCCTTCCTGCAGGATTCTGACCAGAACAGATGGGATTCCTGGCTTGAAACCCATGTGCTTACAATGTCTCTGGATCATGCGTTGATTGGAAATGAAAGCACATAAGCCAAAACGCCAAAGGAAGTTGAGAGAGGTAGGCGCGGGGTGGGGACTCTATCTCTAAGTGTGAGTGTGATGGAATCAGACATGGGTTCAACATGAACAGGAGGGGTCCAAACTTCCCGGAGTTGGAGCATGGGCTCTTGATTCAGGGTCTTCCTGTGAACAACAATGTACACCTTGTGTAGACAGAGCAAGTGGTGTTTAAGTGTGTTAGCTAGTCACGGTTAAGCTTAGGGTCAGTGAAAACGAATGAGCGTGCACTTTTAAAAACATGGCCCTGTTTTCCTGGCGTCTTTAACTTTTCATGCGAGTTTGCATAGCTGTTTTCACATGCAGTCATGATAGTAATGACTGCCATCCTCGTGGATCCAGGAATGCTTTGGGAGCTACCAGATCAATGCTAAAGGCATGAGAGTTTTGCTTGGAAAAGGATATCAGGCTTGGGGCCTAGATCAATATAAAAATAGCTTTGCCTTCCCTAATGGGGCCCCTGTCCAGCAGAGCATAGAAACGTGCTGAAGTGCTTTGCTGAATCTGGGCCTGAAATACAGGGAAATCTGTTGCATAAAGGCTGCAGATAAACAGACCTCGCAGTGCACAGCAAGGGGGGAAGAAAGGCAATTTTGACAAAAGCCACCACTCCAAATCCCTTCACACACACACACACACACCGTAAAACTCTGGCCCTTTAATGCCTAATCAGAGCATAACTAAGTTTCAAAGCTCTCATCTCAAGTAACTTCCTAGAACGGAACAGATGGACTTTGAAAGGATGGAAGTCTGACTCAGCCCTGGCAGGATTCGAACTTTTGGCTCCAGCATACCTACAGAGCCAAAACTGATGATTAGATAACTATAAACCATCCCTCTTTTACAGCAAATGCTTCTTTGGTTCAGAATTGGAATCTGGCAAGTCAGAATCCTGGGGTTGATTTATTGAGAGGCAAGATGGCCTTGTGGCTAAGGTATTAATACTTGGGCAACCTGGGCTCAAAGTCCTGGCTACTGACCTCCTTTGTGACTGTGGGCAAGTCACTTAAATCACTGAACTGGGTTCTAGCCCACGAAAGCTTATGCCCAAATAAATTTGTTACTCTCTAAGGTGCCACAAAGACTCCTCGTTGTTTTTTTTAAATCACCCTCTGCCTCCGTTTCCCCATCTGTCAAATGAAGATAATAATAATTCCTCTTTGGTCTATTTAGATTATACACTTCAGGGCAGGGACTGTCTCTTACTATGTATGTGAACAGCACCTAGCACAAGGATCCTGATCACAACTGGGGGCCTCGAGCAGCTAAAGAAATGCAAATGGAGAATGAGTTGCCCAGAGCATCGACTGCGGTTGTGGAGTGCTCAGCACTGCTGAAAATCAGGCCCCCTAAAAATAATGGAGCTTTAGTTCACTTTTGGCCTCTGCTTCTGAAAGTGATTCAGGGAGCTAATGATCCTGGTTAGACTGGCTGCCAGCCCAGCTTTTAGCTTTGGTGGCCCCAGGACCAACCTGTTAGTATTTGATAGTATGCATACGATGAAGTGAGCTGTAGCTCACGAAAGCTTATGCTCAAATAAATTGGTTAGTCTCTAAGGTGCCACAAGTACTCCTTTTCTTGTTGAGACTCTGCGTTACTGCACCATTTTGCGGCCTGGAGGATTTTTCAGGAGCATTAATATCCTGTAGGAAATGGAGCAGCCACCTTCCAAATAGAGGGTGTCATTGGATGGAGGGGAGAGTCTAGGTCCACACGGAGGAGAAACATGGCTCCAGACCTGCAGTATGAAGCAGGTGGTCTGACACACTCAACTCAGACATGGGAGCCAGGAACTCCTATATGCTAATCCTGGTTCACTATCCTGGCCTTTGGTGTAATACCGCTGTGTGTCTCCGTTTCCCCATCTGTAAATACCTACTACTTCCCAAGGGATGTGGAGAGGATTAAGTAGCTAATGGCTTTTAAAGTGCTAAGTGTTATTGGGTCCAGTCTGGAGGTCCTTACTGAGAAAAAAAAACCAGGGAGTCAGATGGATCATTGCACTTAGAGATGGGTGAATAACTGATTTTTCAGGTCAGGGGCAGTTCTGGGTGGGAGGGAGGCAGGGAATGGTTTGGGTTGAACCAAATCTGAAATGTTTCCAAATTTTCTGGGAACTGAGAAAGTTTACTTTGGGGTCTGTTCCAGAGTGAGGATGCAACCCTGGGTCTTCCGTCTCCCAGGGGAGCGCCCTACCACTGGGCAGAAGGTTTCAAGGAGTAGCACCCAGCAGCAGCTCCTCCTTCTCCTTTGGCTATTTTGTGAATGGCTGGAACCATTGGTGTCAAATCCGCAGCCTCGGCTTGACTGAAACTGCATTTTTTTGGTGAATGAACAATGTGTCTGAAATATTTCACCCAACATTAATTGTGCTACAGAACTTCTGGGCTGGTGCAAAGAACATCAGAACGGCCAGACTGGGTCAGACCAAAGGTCCATCTAGCCCAGTATCCTGCCTTCCAACAGTGACCAATGCCAGGTGCCCCAGAGGGAATGAATAGGTCATCATCAAGTGATCCATTTCCTGTTGCTCATTCCCAGCTTCTGGCAAAGAGAGGTTAGGGACACCATTCTTGCCCATCCTGGCTAACAGCCATTGATGGACCTATCCTCCATTAATTTATCTAGTTCTTTTTTGAACCCTGTTATAGTCTTGGCCTTCACAACATCCTCTGGCAAGGAGTTCCACAGGTTGACTGTGCATTGTATGAAGAAATACTTCCTTTTGTTTGTTTTAAACCTGCTGCCTATTTCTTTCATTTGGTGATCCCTAGTTTGCATATTATGAGAAAAAGTAAATAACACTTCCTTATTTACTTTCTCCACACCAGTCATGATTTTATAGACCTCTATCATATCCCCCCTTAATCATCTCTTTTCCAAGCTGAAAAGTCTCAGTCTTATTAATCTCTCCTCATACGGAAGCTGTTCCATACCCCTAATCATTTTTTGGCCCCTTTCTGAACCTTTTCCAATTCCAATATATCTTTTTTGAGATGGGGCAACTACATCTGCACGCAGTATTCAAGATGTGGGTGTACCAGGGATTTATATAGAGGCAATATGATATTTTCTGTCTTCTTATCTATCCCTTTCTTAATGACTGTAGGGCAGGTATAGCCTTGACTCCTAGGAAATACTCCCAGCAACCCAGGTCCACAGTCAGTTTGATGAGCTCTGCATTCTCTCCACAGCAGCCTGGGGCACAGGGGATATTCCAGGATGGGACAGGGAGGAGTGGAAGCAGGACAGGGATGGGCTACTGGAGGGAGGACACCCAACTAGAGGGGTGGTTGGTGCTTCTCCAGAGATTCTGCACCCATATGAAGGGAAGCCCCTAGAGGTCATAGAATCACAAGCACTGTTTAGGGCATCCCCTCAGGCCTACATCAACGTCCACACTGGCTCCCACAGCCCCTGGTTAAGGCAGGCACTAGCTGACTCTATTCATTCACTGTGCTGGGCTGAATCGGGCCCAGTGGATTTTTTACACAGATTAGTACCCAGGTTGTGGTCTGTTGTTTTAAGCCCAGGATCTGTTAGACTGATGATTTCTAGAGATGGTCAGAAAATGTTTGGTTTTCTTTTCAATGAAAAAATTCAACTTTTCCTGGAATACCCCAAACCAAATTTTTTTCCAGTTTTTGGCAATCAAAATCCCCAAAATGTCTGCCTGTAAACCAATTTTTTAGTTTGTTTTTCAGCTCCACATTTTCCATTGGGGAACGGGTGGGGATGGTGTTCTAATGAAAAACTGAAAATTTCCAAGGGAAGCAGACACTGTCCATGAAAATTTTCATTTTGCTGAAAACCCCAATTTCTCGTTGAAAAAGTTTTGATTGAAAATTTTTGCCCAGCCCTGCTGATTTCTTCATCCCAGTAAATGACAGACGGAGAGTCTGGAACTGGGGGAAGAGCTGCAAACAGAGGGAGAGAAATAAAAAAAACAATGGAAGAAAAACAAAATTCTAGCATGGGTACTGGCAAACCTGCCTGAAACCGGCAGCCGTATACTAAGCATGGCTCAGCTGAACTTCCCCTTCCATGACCTGTGCTACCGTGGCTACCCTGCTATTTATACTCACACTAGTCTGATGAGACCCGGCACAGTATGCGTACACGAGGAGGGGAATCACACCCCTAGCTCGTAATGTAGACATAGCCTATGAAAAATCTTTTTTTTTTTTTCCCTGACTTGCTGAATATTCAGGAGCTCCGTGTTTGTTTGAAGTGTTCCCCAGCTGGGACGGCTATGTTTTTCCTGGTTGCTAAGCTTGTCTCATGCACAGTTAATTCCTGATGAGATCATGGTGCCATTGAACATTTCATGGATAATTCAGGATTATTCATTAGCAAAAACATGAACAAGCAGGTGTATTCATAGGCTGCCTTCATGGGGAAAAAAAATCAACAACGCAACCCTAGGAGACTACATGAATTATTCAGTGCTGGTTGATCTGAAGAACTTCTGGAAGGGGGGGTTTTCATTTGGCGGCATTAGGTAGTACAAGGCGTGTGAATCAATCAGCAAGCAAGAGAATAGGGAGAACCAAGAAGTCTGCCTGTGTTTGATGGCTACCGTTAAGGATGCGCTTTGTATTCATTACAATCTTCTTTACAGCAAGGGACACTGCTTTATTTCTCGATCTTATCCATACACAGCTATTTCGTGTGTGCAAAACTCGAGGGAAAGCGTCAGAGAAGCAAACTGAAGTGAACTCACATAGCTCATGTGGTAGGAGTCAGTGCTGGAGGTTTGGCATATAAGTCCTGCTCCAGATGCCTAGGTCAGACTAGATGATCAAAAAATTCCCTTCTGGTCTTGCTGTCCACTAATATGGAATAAGAGCACCCTTGCAAAAGACAGAACCAACGTGCAATTCCTACCACAAACCTCCCGTCTCAATAGCCAGGAGTTGCAATTCCTGAAAGGATGAGGGTGTTACAATGGCCTTGCCCACTGCTCAAACCCTTTTGCAAACATAGTTATAGCCTAGTTCAAAATAGAACTAGATAAGTTCATGGAGGATAGGTCTATCAGTTTCTCCCGTGGGGAGAAATACTTCATCAGTAGCATGCTTTTGACGAGCATAAAATCCCTGTCATCACATCAGGCCACAACCTCATTAGCCGGTCAGAAAATAACAGTTTTGCTGCTGAACACTTTTGCCTTTTTTGTTTGAAAACTGATTTTTTTTTTCAGTTTTCAGCAACCAAAACCTGAACTTTTTCAACCAAAAATTGGGGGGGGAGGGGTGAAATCCATGTTCAGTTTTTGGTTTTCTGATGAAAAAGCCAACATTTTTCTGGGCATGTAGCCGTTTTCCAAGGAAAAAAAATATTTCCCCCAAAACACAATTTTCTAGAATAACCTGGTCTGGAATAGCACAGGTAACCCATTGTCCTGGGGAAGGGCTATGAAAGAATCATGGAGTGGATCAGTGCTTGAGGGAATCCAACACGGGCAAACTCTGCTGATCAAAGGCTCCATGATTACGAGCCTCGAAAATCAACCCAGAGGGTGCCAGGAGCCTGCAGCCAAAGAGAACAGGCAACACACATGAGAAGGGAAGGATGTCCCTTCACACTCCCCGAACACAAAACTCGAGGAGCTGACAGCACCAGCTCTCCCTCAGAATGGTTCAGAGCACTGAGAATATACATGCAGGTCCCTGGCTGGAGGCTGCCCCCTGCGGTGGCCGGGATGGGAAAGTCACACAACATTTAATGAAAATGAAAAAGGAACAGGAACCGCCTTCCAGATGTTCTGCCAGATGTGAAAACAACAGTTGCACACAGAACCATGCAGAGCAATGAGAGCAAAACCCCACCTCATAATCACAGCTCTGTTTCCCTTGGCCCGTCCAACTGACGATCCCCCCCACACACACACACCCGCACCCAAATGTCTGGGGAAAAGGTGGGGTCAGATGTGACTCTCTGGACTCAACCTGCCACCAGGTTCTGCATCAGATCCAGAACCCATACGGGCTTATTCCCTGAGTGGAACTCATATGCAACCATAGAAGATGGTCAAAATTCAGTCTCAGGATAGCTGGTCGCGTCACATTTACACTGTTCAAGACAGCAGAAACTGTGTGGGATTAGCTGGAAACATCCACCATTTCCATCTGAATTCTCATTGAGGGTTCAGCCCTTTTGAAACCCCAACCCTAGTGTAACTGAATCCTAATCCGGATTCACACACTGACCCCTCGGCCCATCTTCAAGCATTGCCAGTGAACCACACACAGGATTCTGAGGCTTAGCTAGGCCAAGGCCAAGACCGTTCAGACGTGACTAGTGATTCTGGGTACCCAACTTGAGAAACCTGGAAGTGACTTGATTTTCAGGAAAGATTGAGCACCCGCTCTCTGAAAATCAGGCCCCCGCAAAGTGTCTCAATTTAGGCACCCACAGTCACTAGCCAATTTTTTAAGTCTCCAACTTTCGGAATGCTTGTCTGGAGCATATCTCAATGTGTATCACTGGTGGGCCACCTCGGGCTTGAATACCCTGGGAGCAGCCTTTCTTGGGAGGCTTTTCTGGTCTTTCCTTTCTGGTCAGGTTGGCAATACCATGAGAACAGCTTTGGTCAGGAGCTGCAGGGGCCACCAGAAAGATGAAAACAAGGAAATCTTTCCTGGATTGTTTAGAGGATCCATAAAATTGCTCATATCATGGGAAGTGATGTGAAGCAGTAGGTGTTTAATAATAACAATCTTGTATATACTCGTCATCCATGGCGCTCAAAGTACTTGACAAAGGGGGTAAGTAGCATTCGCCTCATTTTACAGATGAGGAAACAAAGGGGAAGTGGCTTGCCCCTGGTCACTGAGCAGCAGCCCTTCTCCATCTCTCTGCCAGTGTAGGCCTGATCTCTACTGCACATTGCATGCTGTTTGGTCTATGCTAGTTCTAAGAATCCCCAGCAGGGGGGCTTCCACCACTTGTCCCAAGGAGACATTTCCACAGCACAACTTTCTGAGTTTGGCCCCCTAAGCACTTTGCCCCAACTTCCACTCAAGTGCAAGGCACATGTCTTAGATCTCACCTTCACTGACAGAAACATAGAGCATCATATGTATGTATGTTCTATCTGTCATTACAAAAATTCCAAGACAAACCACTTCCCTGCCCACACTTCTTCCCTGGGGGAAAGGATGAAAGAACAATCATGCAACTGATGTCAGACATGTTGTTTAATGACTGCTGGAAGGTGCTTAGACACTCCAGTCCCCGGCACTGAGGCAAGACCAAGTAACCCTAGACCATCCCTGACAAGTGTTTGTCCAATCTGCTCTTGAAAACCTCCAATGATGGGGATTTCACAACCTCCCTTGGAAGCCTGTTCCAAAGGTTAACTACCCTTAGAGATAGAATTTTTTTCGTAATATCTAACTTAAATCTGCCTTGCTGCAGATTAAGCCCCATACTTCTTGACCTACCTTCGGTGGACATGGAAAACAATTGATCACAGTCCTCTTTATAACAGCTCAGAACATTTTTAAAGACTTTATTGGGTCTCCCCTCAGTCTTTTGTTCTCAAGGCTAAACATACCCGGTTTTTCTAACTTTGCCTCATAGGTCAGGTTTTCTAAAACTTTTATAATTTTTGTTGCTCTCCTTTAGATTCCAATTCATCCACATCTTTCTTAAAGTGTGGCACCGAGAACCGGACACCGGATTCCAGCTGAGGCCTCACCAGTGCTGAGTAGAGCAGGACAACTACCTCCCATGTCTTACATACGACACTCCTGTTAATACACCGCAGACTATTAGCCTTTCTCGCAACTGCATCCCGTTCTTGACTCACATTCAGTCTGTGATCCATTATAACCTCCAGACCTTTTCAGCAGTACCACCGCCTATAGTAACCTATGAAGAACAGAACTCTCCAGACGTGGCACAGAAATCATTTTGAAAACGACACCCCACTCTGCTCCTAGAAAACCATTTTATACCCTATCGTTCTTTGTTCTGTTCCTGGTGCAAGGAGTTTACATGACCAGTAAAATCCTCACTCACACAGTAAACCTTGTGTCCCACCCATTACGACATGACTTATAGCTGGGACAAGAGCATTATGGAACGAAATGGGGAGTTAGCCAGAGTACAGGGAAAAGGGCATGGGATGCACTGCTTAGCTTGTGATATGGAAAATAAAAGGAATCAAATCTTCTGTGGGACTTCCCCTCCCTCACATCTGTTATTTTACATTCACACATGTCGGGGGCATTGGGAACTTTTTTTTCCTCTCTGGTGCTGACAGCGATGTGATGGATTCGTGGACCATGCCAAGGGAGCCACAGAAACCTCCAAAATCCAGCTCAGCACAGGATTTGGAACCTCAGTGAGGTCAGGCAGATTAACAGCTGTGAGGGTGTCCTTCTGGGATGCGGTGTTATCTGATGGTGAGGGCCCTAAACTAGGAGTCGGGAAACCAGGATTCTAATCCTGACCTTGCGGTGTGACCCAGAACAAGTCACTTCACCTCTCCAGGCTTCTGTAGTCCCTCCCACCTTTCATCTCTCTTGTCTATTTATATTTCAAGCTCTTCAGGGCAGAGATGCTCATAGGATGTGTATGTACAATGCCTATGTGACCGCTGCCAACTTGGCTAATTCACCAAAGCCTGAACCGAGGACCTCCACAGCTGAAATCATGAGCTCCTACAGCTTGAGCTCCCTAGCTGCAGCTGTAACAGACTTGTATCCTGTGCAAATTAGGCACAGATGAGGACCAACCTGTAACACACATTGATCAGTGGGTTACACCAATCAGACATGGGTCCTGATCTGAGTCGTGGCCTATAGACTCTACTGTTATATTAAAAATTGTAATCCTGACACACACACAGAGGGAGTAATCCCATCTGTGCTTCCCACCCTATGCAAGGAAAGCAAATGGGAATATAATGTGTCTGAGGGTCAAAACAGTTAGCCACAGGCGTCTTGGACTTGGCCTCAATAAGGAATCTGCTCCAGAAGGAATATCTAATCATTTAAAGGGGCTATAGGCTTGATCCCATTTCAGAGCCATTGCCTTTGTCTCAGAGTGGTATGATCCAAAACCTGGCAGGAATTAGGAAACCAAACTGGATTAAGTGGTTGAAATTTTTTGTTTAAACTGCATGGTGTTTTGGGCAAGAAAAGCCTTTTCATACAAAAGAAAACCGTCACTGGAAATGTCCGATTTCAACAACATTTTTCAGCTTTTGAGTTCTTTTTTAGTAAAACCCCAAAACTTTCCCCGAAAGATTCAAAGAGAATTTTTAAAAATTTCATTTCCATAAAAATCCTGACCTGGTTGAAACTGACCCGAATCTTCGATCCAAACACAAAAGCAAAAAGTCTGTTGTCATGAGAGAGCCTGCCTAGGGGCCTGATCCTGAATACACTTTATATAAGACATAGTAGTTACTACTCATAGTAGTAAGTTCTATGGCTGGGATTTGGGTGTCTAACTCCCTTAAGCTTTGAAAATTGCAGCTTATACACAGTAGTTTTCACAGGAGAGGGCCACACTTTTGCTGACCTGAGATTCCGATCATGAAGCAAAATCTGGCAAGGAAGGATACACTTCAGGTGAAAGCTGAGGACTGGGATCAGGAGATAATTCTATTCCCTGTTATGCTCCAGGATCTCCTTGGCAAGTCACTTCCCTCCTCTGTGCCTCAATTTCCCCATCTGCAGGACAGGGACAATAATATTGGCCTACCCTACAGTAGGTACTCTGAGACTCATCACTAGTATTTGTAAAGGACTTATAGATTCCCAGAGAGAAGGTGCTATGGAAGCGCAAAGCGTTTTATTTATCATGTATTGTTTGTTTTATGTTAGCACCTAGAAGCCCCAGCCATGGATCAAGGCCGCATTGTGCTAGATGCTGTACAAATACATTTGTTGCCCCAAAGAGCTTACAACCTAAGTATAAGACAAGAGACAACAGATAGATACAGACAGCCCTACAGGGGAGCACAAGGAAGCAATGTGACAATAGTGGTCAGCATGACAGGCAGGGGGCTTAGCACTAGCTGTGGTCAAGTTTTTTGTAGGTGTTATAGCAAAGGAAAACCTTGAAAGATCTCAAGGGTTGCATAGCTCCACCTGCGAAACTGCCTTGCTTCACCAATAAATGTGATGAGATTAAAAAGACCCTGCCCCACCCTGAGCCTCCAGCAGCCAGCACCAGAAAGATGTAATCTAGCAAAGCAGTTTCTTTACGAAAAAGGAAAGTCCTGAGTGCTCCCTGTAGGGGATCGCAAGAGACCCTACATGAATTCAGAGCTCCCACCCCCCACCCTGCTGTAGCCCAAGGGGAATCGTTCCAATCAAGTCATACAGACATATACATAGATATAGACCCTCCTGCCAAATTAGGTTGGGGGGAAGAACCCAGCAGGGAATTGTCTTGCAGTAACACAACCTCCATCTGTTGAAGCGTGTGGTGGGGGGGAGGGCTATGGGAGCCAGAGTTTGTGAGACCTATACAGGACACTGCTGCATGCTGTACTCATGTTTGCTGCAGATTGGAAACACATGCAGTGTCAGAGCAGGCAAGACGCTAACAGGGAGCATATGAAAATATTTCGTTCTACAGAAACGTTTTTCCTCAATGCTCGGCCTCTTAGGAGGATTTTTTTCCTTCTTCTTCTTTCTTCTCTCTGTTTTCCAGGAGGGACTCTTGTGTCTTGTAAATAACCCAAGCAAAGGCTGAAAGCACAGTGTGTCTTTATTTTCGGAGTCATTCAAAATGCACCTGAAGCCATAACTGCAGCAGGGTTTATAGGGGAAACTTAAATTAATAAAAAATATGAGGCCCTGCATTTAGAACTAGTGCATTCGTTTGCTTGCTTGTTCTTTCTTACTTACTTTCTTAATTTGCTTTACAACTGAATTTAAAATGAACGACACCAAGAGGAAACTCATGAGTGTGCAGAATTGTGCGAGCCAAATCAGTTTCAGTCCTTGCCGTAGCCTGAGTTTTCCAGAGAAGTTTCCCATCCACAAAAGCTTGATTTGCAGAGGTTCTGAGCACATACAGCTGCTGCTGTCTTTGCCTGAAGTTGTAAGGCCCAGAAGCTCCTCTGGACCACCCCGCTCCATCTGTGGGTTTTGATAAGATCACAGTCTGAGCTGTGGGCCTGAGCATCAGTTGATGTAAATTGGCTTAGCTTCAATCACAGCTATGGATCGGGCCCTATATGTTTGCAAGTGTGCATAGAACTTTGAATATACACATACATATAAATGTGACTGGACAAATCCCATATCCTCTGTATGCCTCAGTTTGCCCATCTGCAAAATTGGGCTAAACCTCATCCCTTTCTTACAGGTGAGCTGGGAGTAGAGCGGGCTGGAAAAGGGGTTCTATTTCCTTGGAATAATTTGACACAAACGGGGAAAAAATAATTGTCATCAAACGTTTCAATAGAAACATCTGACTTAACAGAAATGCCAGCCACTTAAAACCTGAAACGTTTTCAGTATTCGACAACTGGAGGCTGACCTTTTTGGCCAAACACTGCCAAACGCCGAACAATTTTGGCTGAAAACCCCCCAAAATTTGCTTTTCAGCTAAAAATAGGCAGCTCTGGGTTTCAGATTTGCTGATGAAACTATCAAAACGGTTCAAGGGAAGCAGATGCTTTCAGTGAAAATTTTCGTTCTGACCCAAACTCTCCTCCCCTCCCCCCCGAATTTTCTGTCCAAAAAAAAGGTTTCATCATACATGTCTGAACAGCCCTAGTTGTGAAAATCGACTGATTCACATTTGTAAAGAGTTTTGAAATCCATTTTTGAAAGAAATAAATCCAATGTCCTCATTCAGTATTAAAAGCACCCCCAGCTCCCTTATTGAGGGGAAGGGGGATCTTTTGATGAAGGCATTAGACTAGGTTTGAGAAGATCTGAATTCAATTCCAGGCTCTACCATAGACTCTCTGTGTGGTTTGGACCAGCATTTAATCTCTCTGCACTCCAGTGCCCAATCTGTAAAATAGGGAGAATGATACTTCCTTTGCCAGCCGGGTCTATTGAGACTGTAAACCCTTTGGGGCCCTTTACTATGTGTATGTAAGCACCTTGCACCTGATCTCAAGCTGATGTGTCTGTAGTAGAAATAATGATCCTTAAATGGTTACAGGCTGGGACCAGGGCTGTTTTTCTGCATTGCATTAAATTCAGCCACATTCTTCCCATTGCAGCCAACCTAAGCCCCTGATTGAGTTGCTCACCCCATCCTGAGCATTGGGCTGCTTGCAGCTCTGTCCCAGCCCAGTTTTGTGTCCCCTTTCACCGACCAGGATTAGGTGCTGTTCAGCCCCTTGTAAATCAGGGAGATTTACTTTTCAGAGTCCCCTGTTTTTATCAGATGTTTTTTGTTTGTTTGTTTAGCTTGGAATGAGGTTACTGAGAAGAGCAGAGGGGTTCTCAAATGGAAAAGAATAGTGGCCAGGAATTTCTGCAAAGCCTTATTTGTTATAATTTGCCTAACCCTTGTACCTAATGGTTTTACCAATAGCCTACAGGTCCTCTTATTTTTCCAGTTGTGCAGTCTCTCTCTCTCTTCTTTCTGTTAGATTTTATTTCTTTTTTATTTTAGAGCCTGGAATCCAATGTCAGACCCGGGAGCTCACTCCTTCTGCTAACAATGTAACCCCAGTGTCATGACTGGTGCGACTATTCCAGCTAGGTATCCTAGTGGCCTGCATGTATGGATAGTTCCATGTTGCAATGGTCTTCTGGCTCCTCATTAGTAGCAGTCTGACAGTAGTTCTTCACAACTCCAGTCAAGGATCAGGGCCCCGTTGTGCCAAGCACAATCCATACGTTGAACAAACAGGCAAGGCCTGCCCCCAAGAGCTTCCATTTTCGCAGCTCTCGGAAGAATGAGAGCTGTAGTGTAGCTGTCAGTCCAGTTCACAGCTGCTGAAGCCAAGTGGTGACATTCTCAGCTGCACAGGCTGAGCTGGTCATTCTGAGTCAAATTTTCCAAAGCACCTAAAGCCCAGCTCCTCAAAGGTAGTTGCCAAACTCCCATGGGAGCTAGGTACCTAAATCCGTTTGAGAAACTGGGCCTAAGGCTATGTCTACACAGCATTTAAACACTCATGGCTGGCTTGGATCAGCTGACTCGGGCTCTCGGAGCTCAAGGTGTGGGACTATACAATTGCTGTGTAGACAGTGGGGCTCTGGCTGGAGCCTGGGCTACAGAACCCTCCTCCCTCGTGGGTTCCCAGAGCTTGGACTCCGTCCCGAGCCCAACTATCTACATGGCAATTTTTAGCTCCATAGCCTGAGCCCCGGGACAGCGATGGCCATGCTGCATCTGGCAGTGAGCCTCCCAGCCTGGGTCTACAGACTTGTGCCAGCGGGGCTTGCACTAGCAAGCCAAAAATAGCGGTGTAGATGGTGTTTTCCATTTGTGACTTGGGCTGTAGCTCAGGCTTTAAGTCTGGTGGGGGGATAGGGATAGGCTCAGCCTCAAAGCTGTGTTTACATTGCTATCCTTAGCATGCTAGCACAAGCGTGCTACTGAGAGTCTGCGGGCCCAGGCTGGGAGACTCACACTCACTCCCAGGTGCAGTGTAGTCGTACCTAAGTCTCTCTGGCACTTTGGGAAAATTTTACCCTCTGGTAGCCAGAGAGAACCACAGGGTGTGTCGGGGTCCGGCAGCTTTAATAAAGAATCTCCTCTGTATTCATTACAGCTGAGCCCTGTCTCTTTTCTGTGATGAGGGACATTCCCGCTCTCAGCCTGCCCATTCTGGTTTCTTTACCCAATGGAATAAACCTCTCCCTAGCAATCTCTTACACACTCGAGAGGAGGGGTGCAAGTCTGTGGTGCTGTAAACCAAAACACCTTTTTGGTTTCCAGGTGTTTGGGTTTTCAATGAAAACCTGAAAAATTCTGATCCAAATTTGTCATGGGAAAAGGAAGTCATTTCCCATCCATGCCTAGTTTTGGTTGGGCTCATTATCTGGATCTGGGCCAGCAGCAAAGTTTGCATCCAGAGCTGGACCTAAACTTTCCCAGCATTCAGGGATGTCCAGATCCAGTATTCTGATTTGGTCCCATCACTCTGATTCCAGTCCCCTGGACTCTAGATCTAGATCTAGAGATGTTCAGTACCGTTGCAGCCTGACGCACTATCCCTTGCTCCAGTGCTGTCCCATCAACCCCCTCCACTTTTCTCACCTTTCTTCCTTCTGGAGAAGGCTTGAACATTGTTGCTGCTCCCTGGGATGATACAGGGTGGTTGTTGGGGGTTGTAGTGTATTTTTTCCTCCTGCACAAACACTTGGTGTGTTTATATGGGATTTGGTTTCAGCCCAAAATCCAATTACTGCAGTTGACCTGGTGCCAGTTTGCAGGCTTAGGTATGAGGTAGTGTGGACATTTCACACTCCCTTGGGAATGCATGCTGGAATTCTGTGGTGCTGATGTCAGCACCTTGAAAGGACAGGGAGATGACGCGGAGCAAAAACTCCTCAAAGCTGCACCGAGGGGTGTGAGTCGTGACTAGCAACCCCCAAGAGAGTCTGGATTCCCCAGCAACTCTGAGCTCTGATGATAACAAGGAGGCTCTTTTTATCTCCAGTGGTATTAGCACCACTGTAAACTCGATAACGCTGGAGTTCCCATAAAAGCTCCAGGGATTGAACTCCCATAAAATGGACACTACCCTGTGTCCAGAGGCAATGCCACATATGGAAATGGTGCAGGGGCTGCATTTTAAGCTGCCACGACTGCAGTTTGAAAAATGAGAGTTATTCCAACTATTTTGTCTTTAAAAGGAAATTCTGAATAACTTATGGATAAGACATTAAGCCAAAGCCTGGACCACTTGTGGTCATTAAAGATCCTATAGCTCTGTTTGCAAAACTAGTCGTGGAATCCTACCCAAATTCCAGTTTGGGGAAATATATCCTAAGTACCTACAATTCCATCTATATTTTGTTGATTCCATCTATATCTGTTGATTTGATTGATTGATTGATTGATTTTTGGTGAGGGAAGGGTTGCTTGGAGATTTGGGTGGAACAAGGTGTTTATGTTGTGTATATCATTCTTATTGTGGAAATCCAACCAATTAAACTGTTAGGAATATACGAAACATAGAAACTTGGAGACTGGAGCAAGATCCATCTCGTCCAGTGGCCTGTCTCTGACAGTGGTCAGTATTAGATGCTTAGAGAAAAGTTAATGAACCTGGCCTCCTGATTGCCAAAAGATTCCTGCAGGCACCTTCTTAAACCCTGCAGTGGTGTTCCTGTTCCTGCTCCTTGTTCCTGGCTCCCAGCTCCTGGTTTCCACTCCTGACCCCTGCAACTGCTCCCATTGATGCTCTAACCCTTGGCTCCTGAAGCCTGGCTCTTGGCTCCAGCTCACTCCCTGGATTTAGTAACTTGGTTTTTGATTTGGGCTCTGGCCACTAAACCTGATCACCTCTGCTCCCACCACTAGGCAAGCCTCCTGCCCTAAGCATTTGGCAAGACTGCCCATGGCCTGGTCCATCACACTGGGGGTTGGCCTCCATACCACACTCACTGCTATAGGCATAAAGAGTCATTCCATCTATCCACTCATGCATGAGAAAGGGCTGACCTGAAAGGCAATGTGCCCACCTCCAATTGTCCAGTATCCCATTTTCATCCCTCACCGCATGATATTGGTCCATTATTTTACACAGAGGCAGAGGTTCCACTCACGCTTTTTCCTGAGGCTGGTCCAAACTCAACCCCCAGATCTTAATCCCACAGGGACTCGGGCCCATCTCTGGATCCAAAGACGCTTTTAGAGATTTCCTCTCACATGCAGCATCCTTGTGCTCAAAGGATGGCAATGGGCAGCCTGAGAGCTGCTGAATGGGTAAAGAAATGGAAGAAGGGCTTATCCTCCCCTGACTTAATTACTGCTTACCTAGCAACCCTGGCCTTGCTAGTGACCCATGCTGCCAGAATCCCATGCTTTCTTTCCTCTAAACAGTTCCGCATAGTTTTTTTCTTGCAGTGTAGACAGGACCTCGAAATGGTTTGCCCAGTCCTCCTTCCCCTCCCACAGCGGTGCTTAGGCATTACAGGGCATGGGGGTAGCTGCCCCAATTTTCCCAGAACGGGAACCGCAGCAGTGTGGATGCACAAATGCAGTTGACACCTGGTTGTGGGTGAAGGAAAGGTGCCATATGGACACAACTCAGCCCATGTTGTAGCCACATCAGATGATGGTGCGATGACCCCACTTGTGGTTGTTATACAGGGAGGGGGCCTCTGCATCACTTTCCCTCATTTTGGAGCCCTCACTAGAAAGATTTTTGTTTTAAATAAGTTATTCATGCTTTAATCAATCGGGGACGTGAGGCAGGATTCCTGGAGGTTTAGAACACAGATTCAACTATTGACTCCAGATGGGAACTGTTTGAGTAATGAAAGTTCTGGTAGCTGCAGCTCGCAACAAACCTGATGGAGAAATAGGGAGTGGCAGGGGGGCAAGGGGAGGGGGACTGATTTTTTTTTAGTCACATAAAACTGCAGCCAAGAAGACATCAACCGGAGTTCACCAGATCTGGTGTTTTAATTGCTAACAGATCGGGCAGGTCCATATAGATATGACTGGGAAGCCAAAAAAATAAAAGACACTGGAAAATGCTGACAAAACTGAGGGTTTGTCTACACTTGAAACGCTGCAACAGCAGCACTTCAGTGTAGACGCTCACTGCGTCAACGGGAGGGGTTGTCCCTTCGGCGCAGTTAATCTGCCTCCCCAATTCTTCCATTGACCTAGCACTGTCTACACTGTGGGGTTAGGTTGGCTTAACCGCATCGCTCAGGGGTGTGGACTTCTCACACCCCTGAGTGACGTAGCTGGGTCAACTTAACTTTTGAGCGCGCAGCTGGCCTGAGAAATGTTCCAGCATCGAGATTAATCCCAAGCAAAGCTAATGGGGACTGCAGATTTGGTTCTGGATATGCCTCAAAAATGGGGATGCTACTCCGATCTTTGTCTGAAAGAAGGGCCTATTTCCAGACACCTATGAGGATGGCTGGCCTTCTGCTGACAGCACTGTGTTGGGGGACTCAGGAGCTCTGCATTCAATTCCCAGGGCTCCCCTAGGCTTGTGAGACAGCCCAATGGAGCCCTGATCCTGCGGGGTCCTCAGGGTGCTACTCTGATACATATAATAATGGGAGTCACCTCAGAATGGCAATGTTATGGCTACACAAAGCGCAGCGTGGACAGAATCAGACCCCTGAGACTTGTCTAGATTAGGACATGAAGATGTGATATTAACCCATGTTAGCTAAGGGCTTGTCTACACACGGAGTTAATCAGGAATGCTCAATTTGCTTTAGGCACACCCTACCTTAGTGTAAAGTAGCTTTCGTATGTAGACAAGAATGTGAAAAGTCTAGTGTAGACAAGGCAGTGGGAGGAATCTAGGTTTTAACTTGACAAGGTTAGTGTGGGTTAAAGGCAGTGTTCCTGGTCTGCCCTTGACTTCGATCAAGTGCTGTCATTTCAAGTTAGGCACCTAAAGCCAGTGGGCACTTTTGGAATATGTAGGCATTGAGTCCGTGACATAGCTGGGAATTCACCCCAGTCTCCTAACTCCCAAGATCTGTGTGTGTGTGTGTGTGTGTTTGTGTGTGCGCGCACGCATGTGAGAGAATATGTTTGTGAGCAGGTGTGTGGAGGGGTGTTAGAGAGAGGTATCTTTAATAGCATAGCTTTACATTTTCCACCTTCCAAGTGATTATCGAGGAAAGAGATTGTCTCATTTTTTCATATACATATATCTCGTCTCTGAGTCGCCATGGCAACACTGTATATGTTTGCAGGGCTGGAAGGATCTAGGGATGGAAAATGAAGCCAAGGAGTGGACTGAGCAGAGGAATCCAGCAGGAATTTTCCTCTGCTCCTCTGCGGCTGATTGGTTAACACTAATTTAACTCGGTCTCCTGGGTTTAGTCATCAAACCTGTGATTTCCAGTTTTCTTTTATTGTTTTTAAATCAACCACAATTGCTCTTGTGAGCCCATTTTTCACATTAGAAATTAGAGATGTAGCTGATGGGGATTGCAGGATGGGAGCCAGAGCACAGGATAACGCCATAGAAACACAAACACGGTACAACAGCTCTCAGGGCAGCAGATGGGAAAAGGCCGTGCCCCAGAGGAGTGGCAGGTCTGAGGCAATGTACCCTAGTGGTTGGAGCTGGGTACTAGGCATATCCCTGGTCTGTCACTTACTCACTACATGATATTGGGCAACTCATTTAGATCCTGATTATCTTCAGAGGTACTTGAGCACCCACAACTCCAAATGAAGCCAGTGGGAGCTGTAGGTGCTCAGCACGGATGCAAAATCAGGCCCGTAACATCTCAGTGCCTCAACCTAACGACTGTAAGATAAGGATAATAAATAGATCTGGGTGAGGAATGAAACAATTCCGTGTATTACTCTTCATTTTCTTCTAGCAGAATATCCACAGACAGGTCACGATTTCCTCACACTTATTTGCTATGCATCGTTGTTCCATGCATTTTCGGGGGGGCTTTTTACGGAATGGAGTGATTGTGAACAATTTGCTGGCTGGGATGGCTCAGTCCCCGAAGAGCAAACTGCTGGTTACTTATCATTGCTCCCATAAGTCACAGGGTGACAGTGAGAGTCACAAATTGAGCCAAAGGGGTTTAGGAGCAGCAACATTAAGTGGGGCAGGAACGCCCAGTGGTTAGGGAATAAGGGAGACTTCAATGGGTTGTAAAAGCCCCCATACTGGTTAACCAAGGGTTAGCAGCAGGCTGAGCCCAATTAGGCTACTGAGTGGCACCTGGAGTGGGGTCAGGCATGGGTCTTCATAAAGGAAGGAGCACAAGGCAGTGGAAGGTCAGGGAGGAGAGTCAATTGAGAGGGAGCTGGGCATTTCCTCTCAGGGACCAACAGCTGAGAGGAGTCCAGGAAGCTTGGGGCCAGAACCAGCAGGTCCTGAGCCCAAAGGAAGGCTAGGAGGCTGGAGTCAGAAGTGTGTTGTCCTGAGCCAAGAGAAAGCTGGAGGCAGCGCAGCCCAAAAGGCAGGGATGGCAAATCCTAAGGGGCGTTTGGACTGAAGTTTGGCAAACTGCAGAGCGGAATTGCAAGAAGGGATAGGCTATTGCTGAAGCCCCGGAGGAGGGGAGGTTCCAGGGAGGACGTGCCATGCTCTGAAATAAGAGTAAGAAAGAACTTTACAGGCATTAGGCTGAGCCCCAGGGAGAGAGAAAACTGAGGGCCTGACCCCTGGGGTTGACTGGAAATCCCATGGTGTTAACCCCATTACACAGGCTAAATCCCACGCCATATCATAACATTCTGCCTCCCTAAACCCCACTGTAGATCGGCTGTACACAGTACACTTTGCTTCAAATCCAGTCTTTGTCTACTGCCTTATGTTGCTGTGAGCTGTTAAACAGCTGCCACATTTCACCCCAGAGGTGGCTGCATCTCCATGGTGGGTAAAATGATCCCTATGGGGGAATTTACAAAGTGCTTTGGGATCTTTGGGAACAACAGCTGCTGTAGAAGTGGATTACAAATGAGTCATTAGTAATTAGTCACAATAATACCCTAGTGCTTCCACAATTTATAGGTCTGCTAACGCTTCTGCATGTGGAATGTTTTTATCCATTCAGGGAAGATCTCAGGGTGGCAACTCCTTCACTGGTCTTTACACATTGCCCGTTTATGGCTTGGGTTGGGTGTGCTTGGTTGGTTCCACAACCTATAAATCTTACCCGAGCTCAAGAAAGAAGCGATTTATCAATAAGAAAGCAGCAGGGAAAGAAGAACAGGGAGGTGATAAGGACAAAGGCACCCCAAAAATACAAAACAGCTCTTTTCTTCCAGTAGCATTGTGATGTCTGGTTTTATGGTCAGTGTATGGGCTAGGAGGGGATTTCCCTCTACGGCCTCCCTCTGCGGAAAATTGCACAAGTGGTATGTGTGTGTGTAAGAGAGAGAGAGAGCCCCGTCTGCTCAGGCACTTGATGGGACAGGGAGCTGATCTTCAGTAACCGTTCTCTTTTATGACATTAGTCCACGCATTCGTTGGCATGATAATACTTTGCACACACAACCATGCATCCACACATCCCTGGGCACACCTGTGCATGAACACATGCAAACCATGCATGCCCCTATGCACACATCCCAGCATGTGAGAAGAGACACACATCCATCTATTCACACACACACCTCTACATTTGCACACCCATGCATCCCCACACCCTCATACGCAGGCAGACACATATGGACGTACACCTCACAAGCATGCACATACTCACACGCACACACATCGCTTCTCATATTTGGATCTCAAAGCACTCTTCACAGGAAGGCACTTGGTCTCCTCCCTCCTGGGTTGTGACGATGTACCCATTGTACAGCTGGGGGAAAAGAGGCCCAGACCTGCCCCCAAATACAATTCACTCCAAAGTTCAGCCCATGTTCACTGACACATTAACCAACCTGGCCAGTGCTTATGGTTTGAACAACACCCCATTCCAGCGAAACGAGCTGCATTACACATTTCACTCACCACTTGTCCTCATTATGGGTCTGTAACTCTAACCACTATGCCCCACTACTTCCCTTAGGGAGGGGTGCTCCCTCAGGGCTCCATATTAGAACATAAGAACAGCCCTCCTGGGTCAGACCAAAGGTCCATCTAGCCCAGTACCCTGTCTTCTGACAGTGGCTAATGCCAGGTGCCCCAGAGGGAATGAACAGAACAGGGAATCATCAAGTGATCGATCCCCTGTCTCTCATTCCCAGTATTGGACACAAGACCCCACCAGCTCCCCGTGGGTAACTATACTTTCACTGAAGCATTTTTAAAGGACACGGTCCTCCCACATTACCCCTCCTCTTGTGCCCCAAACATACTTCCTGCCTCCCAATGCCTGGAAAAGGCAACTTGCTCGGAAACTTCAAAGCGCTGCTTGGCAAAATCCGCGCATTTCTGCTGAGCAGCTCCCATCAGCACATTCAACACCAAACAAACAAACAAGCAGAGGAGGGCCCAGCAGGATAGGAAAGGGGGGAGGATGGCAGGGGGGCGATTTCTCCTTGGAAATCTGGCATCGACAGACTGTGCTAAATTAGGTTCAGAGAGGCCATCTGGAACATTTATTTTTAATCGCATCATCTTTTTTTATTTTATTTGAGAGATTTTGTTTTCTCTCACGTTGTCCGTCAATTGGGAGTGAAGCGCTGCCTTATAAATAGAATAATTAGCGCACATGCCAAAGAACCTTGTCAGGAGTCCTCCAGACAAAAACAAACAAAAAAAGAGGCAAAACTAAAAAAAAGTAAGAAATGGAAGGTGGAATAAATGATGCTAAACTCCAGCAGAATCTGGCCTCTTCTGGGAAATTCTCCGAACCCCTTTCTCCTTCTTTCCCTGTTCTCTCCCTGGGCATGTGATATTGCTCTGGCAGGGCTGAACTTTTCTTAGTCTGGTTCAACAGCCTTCTGGAATGTGTGTGGGAATCAGGCAAGGCGAGAGCTGCTGGAGATGTCAGGCACCGGTTACATGGGACGGGACCAAGAGAACCCAGTGGCCTCCTACCCCATTGTGCCCCCAGTTCCTCTACCCGGCCGATCTCTGCCAATCTCCACAGCTGAATTATGAGATGGGGAAGAGGGCGCTCTTGTCTGATGCAGGTGCTGCAAGCCCCCTGTGGGCAGCTGAGTCCTGGGTGTGGTAAGTGGGGCTGGGATTTTCAAAGGAGTTTAGGGGATTTAGACACCCAGCACCAGGGGAAATTCAATGGGCATTGGGCTCTGAGGCTGCTTTTGAACCTTTCAGCCTTGGTGTTTGTTTACCCAAGAAAACCCCCAGGGGAGAAGAGCAGTTGGGGATATATATTTCTGGAGAGATAATGATGATACAAAGGAAGGGTGGTTAGGGCACCAGTCTAGGACTTGAGCGATCTGGTTTCAATTCCCTGCTTTGCCAAAGCCTTCCTTGGGTAAGTGACTTAGCCTCTCTGGGCCTTAGCTCCCCATCAGGAAAAGGGGAGCAATAGCACTGCTCTATCTCCCAGGGGTGTTGGGAGAATAAGTGTCTTACAGATGATGAGCTGCTGAGCTGCCATAGCAAAGGGGATCTTAGAGGTAAGTACCTTAGATACAGAGACATGAGGGATATGGTGCAGCCTGCCTGTAACAGAGCAGGTGCGGTTTAGGTCCTTTTGATGCCTGATTAGCAAGCGTAGTGGGGTACCTGGGCCGCGAATGACCTACGTCGCTCCCACATAGAAATGGGTGCAGCGTGGTGCCTGCAGTATCCAGTGGGACCGAAGGAGCACTGTTCAGATCTGACCGCTAACACACGGTGGGGCTAGGATTACCGTTGGCACCATGAAAATCTGGACCCTTCCTGCTCAAAGTGGTTCCATTTGCTCTTTTTGAGCAATGGGGGGAAGTCGTTTCCAGAGCTGCCAATGGGCCCGCTGCCCTCAGACATGCCAATCCAGTAAGCCTTGGCAAGAGAAGCCCAGCTGGTCCCAACTGTCCATGGCTTGGTCTAGCTACCACTGCTGTCTAGAGACTTACATGTCCCTTGTCATTGTATCAGCTAAGCACCTCACAATTCTTAATGGACTGTATTCTCGCAGCACTCCCGTGAGCTAGGGCAGCGCTATCATCCCCAGGAGACAGATGGGGAACTGAGGCACAAAGTAGATTGTGTGTCTTGCCCAAGGTCACGCAGGAACCCACATCTCCTGACTTCCATCCCAGTGCTCTGTCCACTAAACCATATTCCCTACAAAAGCTGGTCAGGACATGGTTTTCCCAGCCTCTGAAAATTTCAACGAATGTTCCCATCCCAAATCAGGACACACAGTCCAAATCTGACATTTTCACAAACTGCAAATCTTTCCCCCCATTCCCCTGGAATTGGTTCAGGTTATTTGTAATATTTCTTTTTTTTTATTATTTTGACCATTTATTTTTATTTTACTATAATTAGCTTAAATGGGTGGGGGAGTATTTTGAACTAGAAAAGTAGAATTTGCCATTTAGAAAATGTCAAACCAGGATGTTTTGAAAGTTTCAAAACTCTTTTCCAAAACTTGTCAAAACCGACCCTTCCTGATGAAAAATTTTGGTTTGGACTAATGAGTATTTTTTGACAATAAAAATTTAGTTGACAAATTCAGAAATGCTCTTCTCCCTGTGTCTATTGCAACTCTCTCTCCATCTGTCTCTTGATCGCTCTGTCTCCTTAACAGAGAGGCCTCAAGCCAGACTTCACAGAGCTCAGAACATACCTGCTTACCCATCTTTAGTTAAGGCTTTATGTACAGCGGTGTTTGAGCCACTGCTGTCGCTATACAATTCACACCAGAAAGCACATCTACTCTGAGGGGTTCACACTGCTGTAGCTAAGTCAGTAGAAATACATACACACGCCACCTCCCAGTGGAGACAAAGCCTAACATCCAGAGTATATTTAACCCACTGGTGAGTGTGTGTGTTGAGTCCGGCACTCTGCCCTATTCTGCAGAAGATTTGAGTCTGTTACAGGCCCAGTTAGAGAGCTTCGGTTTGTAGCAACTCTTTAGGTCCCTGGTTCAACCCCTGGTAGAGTGGCCACCTCATGGAACCTCCAAGCTGTGAGACACTGTACTATGACAATAAAGACAGGTACCATGATCCTAACACTGGCTCCACAGAGACGGTGAAAGTCTCCAGGAGAGGACACAAGGAGGAAGGTCCCAAATTCCTATCTCCTTATGTGGCCTGTGAATGAATTAGTAGGGTCTCTGGGGTCTTGCTGCAGGGAGGTAAATGGGGACAACTGATGGCCAAGCTGAGGAGGAAGTGTGCAAAATGAAGACTGGCCAAGGCTCTGATTCTTAGCCGACATGGGGCTTAGGAATCAAGGCAGCATGAAAAATGGGGCATTTCCACTGAGAATGAGCAGAAAACAACAAAAGCTACTCATAGATGGAGAGAGCTGTAGACTTCACTCCTGCAGATGCAGAGCAGGCCCCCTCCCCCTCAGTGTGTTCCAGGCCTGTGGTCTGCTGCGGGAACGCTGTCTGGCTGTGTTTGGAAAGGAACCGTGCCAGCCGCAAGTCCTGAGAACTCATCCCCCAGTCACGTTAACGACATCTCTGTTACCACGATAAACGGTGCACGGTCACCGGCCCACTCCTCCAGAACAAATGGAATCAGTCTCATGCTGGGACGGGAGTTCTCCCGTTGGAAGGGCCTGAAGTTGGTGAGGGTGGCTTGTGGCAGGAAATGTACTTTCAGCTGTTGGGGATGGGGTGGTGAAAGGGTGTAAAATGTGATCCCTATTCTGAGCAGGCTGGTAGGATTTGCTGAACCAGACCAACAGTAGAGTACATTTAATCCGGTGTCCTGCCTCTGGCAGTAGCCAAAACTTGATGCACAGTAGGATAGTGGCGTGTCCATATAATATGCCTAATTGTTTAATGCTTCAGACCACAGGGAAAGGTCTTTGTGATCTCATCTGGTGATTAGTCTGTGCCATGAAGCATGAGGCTTTGTAATTTCCTGCTAGCTAGCAGAACCACAGATGTTATTCTGATTCTTCTTTCTGATCTTTACTGAGCTATTTCCCTCAATAATATCCAGCAGCAGCAAGTTCTGCACGTTAACGCTACATTATAGATAGATGCTCCAACTGGAATATTCTAATCTGGGTCTGGCTTCAGATTCTGAAGTCTCCAAGCTTCCAGGGTGTTAAGGGCCAGGCCTACGTCTATTTAACACACTATACTTGTGAAAACTTGGCAGAGTATCTTAAAATGGTGCAATCAATTTGCATTTGTGTGGGAGTGAGATTAGGTTTGTGTCTTTGTGATTATGGCTGTGTTAATGGGAGAGAGTGTGTGTCCTTATGAACTGGTGTTTGGTATTTGGTAAATAATGATATAACAAAAAAGGAAAAGGAGTACTTGTGGCACCTTAGAGACTAACAAATTTATTTGAGCATAACAATCTCTCAAGTGCTTCCTCTTGTCCTGCAAATTTGACTTGACAGTCCTTTTGTCCCTTTTGTCCCTAAGGGCCTCTGGCTGGCTGATCATGCTGGGATTGTAGCTACCGGGGCAGTGGAATGCATAAATACTCTGGTGACAGGTTCTGCAGATGGCAGCTCAGACTAGATGCCATGTGCACGCAGGGAGAGTTGGAAAGACCCCAAGATGCCATAAACATAAAAATGCTCCAGCTGTTTCTTTACTCCAGTCAGATCTGGGGGGTTATGTGGGGGGGAGGGGCAGCCAGCCCCCATATACTCCAGCTGGATTTAGCTAATTAGCAACCTTTATGTCATGTGCACGACAAGCACAGCAATTCTACAAAAGACCCTGGACTGGGTCCCATCGTGTCCATCAGTCAGCAGGTCAGCCTGCCAAGCCTTCTCTTGATCATTTCTGATAGAAAGTGGAGGCTAGAGAGCTGGGTGTTGCAATGCATTTCTGTATCATGGTCCTGCAAACTCTGGACATGTATGTTGAGGTCCAGACTGATTTCCCAGTGGTCTCAGCTTAGGCCACGTTGCAACTTGTGAGGATAAGAAATCTCTGCTTGGGAGACGCCCAAGATTGTTGCAGCCTGGTGAAGCAGCTGAAGAGTGAAGTGCCCTGGAAGCGGTATGTTTGGATAGGGAATGAACACTGAAATAGCAACGGATACTGCAGGTCAGGAGTAAGGGTGTATTGGTACAACTGCGTGGTGACCCAGGATAGGAACCGAGGGGAATTGTGTAAGTCAAAACTCAGGCAGAATGGGTGGCAGTGCAGGACAAGAATAGCAGAGCGGGGGAGCGGGGGGTGTGCAGATCAAAAATGAGGTCCATTGGCAGAGCTATGTCGTGGTCTCAAACCAGGTGTTGCATTGCACTGGCAAAGCCAGACGCTTATACGTCCCCTGCCAGCAGCACTGGGCCTAGATCCCAGCAACAGCTTTCGCCCCTTCCATTTCACGAGCAACATATTCATGCACAGAAAAGACAGGGAAAGCTCCTGGGGAGGTAGAGAGCAGTGCGGGGGTGTTTCTGGTGTTGAACAGCAGTGAAATGCTATTTCTCTCTGAGGCTGACAGTGTAAATGCATTTCCTGGCAGGCAGATCATTCTGCATTAAAATTCTTGGTGAAGATTATGAGCGTGTGTTTATGAAAAGCCTGCGAGTGCTTCTTGGAACCAAACATGCTTTCGAGATTAGATGTTTGGGTGTGGGCTGAGTGCTCGTTCAATGTAAAAAGTTAAGCTTCTAAATAGACAATTCAAACCCACCCACCCCATAAGGAAAAATAGCCTATCCCTTCCTCCCCAATCCCCCGCTTCCTCGTACCTGGGTATCTGGCCATCGTTATACTCCCTGATTCCCAGTGGGCCACCACTATTCTTTAGATTACAGGTGGACACAAAGCTAATGGTGAGCTGGCTTGTCTTGTCGCCAGAAACATTACCCAACCCAACCCGTGTTGTGATGGTCTCACAAAAATCATTGTTGTGAGGCTATACAAGGAGGCTCTGACCATTTCACCAGCTTTAAGCACATGCTTGTGTCCCACTGACATCAAGTTATGTTTAAAGTTAAAGGGACTCAGAGTTGAGCCTGTGCGTAAGTGCAACCCTGAATAGGGATGTTTTAGTGCAATGGCACGTTGGCTCTTTAACTAAAGGGGTAGAGGTCTGTGCACTGGAGCCAATGTCCCAGCCCTGCTAGCAATCCCTCGGGGGGCGAGGCGGGGCGTTGGTTACATATGGAATGCAGGGCATTGCTTGGACTTACAAAGCTTTTGGGAGGCATTTCTATCCCTAGTGCAGGGCCCAGGCTAGAAGAATATGCTTATTCTTTTAGAGATGACTCTCCCTTGAAGGAAATTGGGTTTAAGTTCCAGGGGAAGAGTTTCACCAAGAGTGACACTAATTTTGTGATGAGCTTCCCAACACCTCAGGCCCCCCTGAGGGTCACCCAGCTTTGCTACTGATGTGACCATGAGAAAGGAGGCAGAGGTTCCCTTCAGATAAGCAGCTGTGAGTGCAGGAGCTCACCCACTGCTCTGGGCCAGATACTGGGGTTTGTTAATAACACCTAGCTCTTATATTAGTGCCATGAGTATGGGGAATAAACAGGAAGATCTGGCAGTATAAGCACATGAGCTAAATTATGACTTAACTGACATCACAGCGACATGGTGGGATAAATCCCATGACTGGAATATTGGTATAGAGCAGAGGTCCCCGAACTATGGGGCGTGCCCACCCAGGGGGGTGCAGAGGAATGTTTGGGGGGCCCTGGCCAGTCCCCATAGGGGCAGGGAGGGAGCGCCACCCAGCTCTGCTCCTGGCCGAAGCCCCGGCTGCCGGCCCTGCGCCCGGGGCCCTGGCTGCTGGCCTCAGCCCCTGGCCAAGGCTCCAGGCCCACCCCCACCCCCCTGCTGTAGTCCCCTTATCCCTGTCCGCATCCCCCCTCCTGGACCATGGAAGGTAAAAAAGGGGGGAGCGTGAGGTAAAAAGTTTGGGGACCACTGGTTTAGAGCGTGTTGCTTGTTCAGGAAGGCCAGGCTGGGGAAAAAGGGAGGATGTGTTGCATTATACATCAAGAATATATACATTTCTTCTGAGATCCAGAAGGAGGTGCAACGTAGACCAATTGAAAATCTCTGGGTAAAGATAAAAAGGGGGAAATAATAGGGGAGATGGCATCGCAGAGGTCTAATTATAGACCGCCAGATCGGGAAGAGGATATGAAAGAGGCATTGAGAGAATAAATAACAGAAATCTCCAGAACACAAGACCTGGTAGTAATGGAGGCATTGAACTCCCCAGACATCAGCTGGAGAAGTAATACACTGGCAAAACACAAATGTCCAGGAAGTTATTAGAATGTATTGGGGACAACTTTTTGTTTCAGAAAGTGGAGGAAGTAACTGGGGGACACACATTTTAGATTTGGTTGTGACCGAAAGGGAAGAATTGGTAGCAAATCTGAAGGTGCAGGGTAATTTGGGTGAAAATGATCATGAAATGTTAGATTTCGTGATTTTAAGGAAAGGAAGGAGTGAAAGCAGAGAAAAAGGACAATGGATTTATAAAAAGCAGACTTTAACAAACTTAGAAAACGGGTAGGTAAGGTCCCATGGGAGGAAAATCTAAGGGATAACAGAGTTCAGGAGACGGTATTAGAGGCACAACTGCAAACTATCCTGATGGGAAGGGAAGATTGGAAGAATAATAAGAGGCTAGTATGGCTCCATCAGGAAAAAGGAATCCTACAAAATATGGAGACATGGATACATTGCTAAGGAGGAGTGCAAAAGAATAGCACAAGCATGTAGGACAAAATCAGAACGCCTAAGGCATAACAAGAGTTACACTTAGCAAGGGACATGAAAGGCAATAAGAAGAGGCTATTTAAATATATTAGGAGCAAGAGAAAGATGAAGGGAAGTGGAGTCCTCTACTTAGAGGGAAGGGAGAGCTAATAAATAATGACATCAAGAAGGCTGAAGTCTTAATGCCTGTTTTCCTTCAGTCTTACTAAAAATACTTAACACAATTAATATTAACAACAAGGGGAAGAAATGCAAGTCAATAGGGAACGAACAGGTTAAAGAATAAACTTAAAGAGTAATTAACAATGGTTTGCTGTCAAACTGAGAAGGTATATCTAGTGGGTCCTGCAAGGATCAGACCTGGGAACGGTACTAGTCAATATTTTCATTAATGACTGGCATAATGAAGTGGAGAGCATGCTTCTAAAATTTGCAGATAGCACCAAGCTGGGCGGGGGTGTGTGCAAGAATTCAAAATGATCTTGAAAATTAGGGAATTCGTCTGAAGTCAGCAAGATGAAATTTAATTAAGAAGTGCAATGTACTTCCCTTAGGAAGGAAAAATCAAATGCACAACTACAAAATGGGGAATAACTGGCTAGGTGGTTGTACTGCTGAAAAGAATCTGAGGGTTTTACTGGATCACAAATTGAATATGAATCAATGTGACAGAATTGTGATAAAAGGCTATCATTCTAGGCTGTATTAAAAGGAGTGTCATATGTAAGACACGGAAGGTAATTGTCCCACTCTGCTTGGCACTGGTGTGGCCTCAGCTGGAGAACTGTGTCCAGTTCTGAATGCCACACTTTGGGAAAGATATGGACAAATTGGAGAGAGTCCAGAGAAGAGCAATGGAAATGATCAAAGATTTAGAAAACCTGAGCTAGGAGAAAAGGTTAAAAAAATGGGGCACGTTTAGTCTTGAGAACAGAAGACTGAAGGGGGCACGTGATAACCGTTTTCAAATATGTTAAGGGCAGTTAAGAAGAAGATGGTGATCAATTGTTTTCCACGTCCATTGTAGATAGGACACGATGTAATGGACTTAATCTGCAGCAAGGGAGATGTAGGTTAGATACTAGGGAAACCTTTCCAACTGTAAGGGTAGTTAAGCTCTAGAATAGGCTTCCAAAGGAGGTTGTGGAATCCCCATCATGGGAGGTTCTTAAGAACAGGCTGGACAAACACCAGTCAGGGATGATCTAGGTTTACTTGGTCCTGCCTCAGGAACTGATAACCTCTTGAGCCCTGCATTGCTACCTTCCAGCCCTACCTTGCTCTGATTCTATATAGTGCTTTTCATCCATAGATCCCATAGCACTTTACATTATCCCCATTTTACAGATGGGAAAATTGTGTCACGGGGCGGGAAAGTGACTTGTCCGAGATTGCCCAGCAGGCCCGTGGCAGAGACAAGACTAAAACTCTGGTTTTCTGAGTCTCAGTCTAGTAATCTATCCACTAGGCCACAACACCTCGCAGGCTTCCTAGACTGCCTTGGCTTCAGCTAGATCAGCAGTACCCTACCAGCGTTTCAGTGCTCTCCACTCCTCACCAGGACTCACATCTGAACAAGCCCGGAGAGTTACCAATGTCAGAAAGATTTAGGGCTTGGGGTCCGCTTGCGTTTGGCCAAAGGATCCAGTTGGTGCTTTGCAGTTGCAGACCGGTCCATCCATCCGCACTGTCCATGTCAGGCTCGTCCCAGCATTCCAGGCTCTTGCTGTAGCAAATAAAAATGTCCCTCATGAATCATATCGCCATGTCCTTCCTCCAGGTACAAACACACACTGCCTCTCCTGCTCTCTCAAAGACTAATGCCCAGATCTTATGCTGTATCGTACCTGTGCACTTGAGGGGGTGGGAGAACAGGGGTTCTCTTCTCCAGGCCCCGGTGCAGCAGCCATGTGCACCATTCCAACCTTGCACATACAGATCTGCTAAGCAGAGGAGCTCTCTGGCCCCCTGGAGCATTTTGTGTCCCCAAATTACCATGGTTTGCCCGCTAAGAAGAGTTGCCTACCAGTTAGGGGCATGGTCGGTTCCCCTGTCTCACAGCTCATAGACTGGGTGGTAAAGGACTCGTTCACCATGAGGTTTTGGTGCGTAAGGTGCATCCCACCTGTTCTGCCCCATTCTCCCAGCTCTGAGACACCCAGTACTAGCAGGCTGACATCCAGACAGAGCACTGGTCTGCTGTCCCTCCTTACCCACGTACACCCACTCACACATTCAGCCCGCAACACACAGGCACAACCCTGCATCACATACACCCCTCACATGGGGCGCAGACAAACATCCCAGCAGCCCCATGAGCCCAGATCACACACACACATACACATAGAAACACCCCACATCTCTCTCACCCAACACGTCATCGCATGAACACCTCATGTTTCACACTTACCTCACATAACATGCACACATCCCACATCATGCAAACATATGAGCACTTGCACCACAAGACACTCACACACACACACAACATGGCCACATCACTTAAACACAAGATGTTGTCCTAAAAGCACAGCTTCCTTTCGTAAGTGCTTTTTCAAGGCGACCCTCCCTGCTCTGCAGCCGGGGCGGCCTGAGGTCTGATTTTTTTAGTGCAGGAGACCAGGTTGTATATCTAAATATACGTCTAAAAAATAATAATTTCCAAGAACAATGGTGGAAGCAGCCCAAAAATGTGCTAAGGAGAAGAACGAGTGCATTAGAGCTGGAGTCCAAGCAAAATATTAAAAGGATGAATCAGGAAAAAAAATATATGGGGTTTTAAAAAGTTATTTTTCTTTTTTAATGGTTAATGGCAGGTTTTCAGTTTGAGCTTCAAGTGCTGGAGAAATGTGTCAAATGATCCTGTGTGGAGCTATTCCGTGGGGGATGAGAAAAACATTGTTTTCATTAGACATTTAAGATGGTTTCAATCAAGCCCTGCTTAGCGATCACACAGACAAGGCTTTATTATTATCATTATCTTTCTTTATTTCTTTCACTCACTTCATGCTACCTTTGTCATGCCTCACAATCTCCCAGCAGCGTTTGACTATCGGCGTTAATTAGTCCCACTCGCTGTTTCTCTTGTTTTTGAGTTTTATTAGCACCAGTGGTTCGGCTTCCAGGCCGTGTGACAGGGTGTAGTGGCGGCTGCTGTATGAGCAGCTTATAGGCCGCCAGGTTTCATGGATTCCCACTGGGTTTGGTGAACTTTGACACTGACAAAAATGAGTCAGAGATAGCATCCGGTCCTTCAGGATTCTTTGCTCTCTTGGGGCTCGGTGCTGCAAGACCTCAGTGTATGGCACTCCCTGTGACTTCAGTGGGGGGGGGTCACACACAAATGGCTTGCAAGATCTGGACCCCAGTCCTGAGCTGCTGTGTGGCTCTGGTCACCCTAACACACAAGAGGGCTCTGCTATTCCAGTCACAGACACTAGCACAGCTCTGCTGATGCACCTCAGTCCTGATCTGCCACCCCCACCTTGCTATTCCAATCATGGGGCCCCTACACAGCTCTACCAATGCCCCCGAATCCTGACCTCCAGCCCTTCTTGCTATTCTTGATACTCGCCTGCCCATGACCCACAAACTGACTTGCGTGCACTCACAGTTCTGCCAGCATCCCTCAGTCCTGACCTCCCCGCATCTCCTGCTTGTGAGTATAATAACCTGTTAACCCTTTGATATCCAGGAGTGAGGAGGGCAACAAATCAACCTGTGATTTTGCATGTTCCAAATTGCTAATTTACACCCATGTCCTGAAAACACTATAGGCTAAAGTGACTAGAGCAGTGGGCTGGAACTTGGGACATCTGAGTTCTATTCCCACCTCTGCTGCTGGGTGACCTTTGGCAAGTCACGTCACTTCTCTGTGCCTCAGTTTCCCCATCTGTAAAATGGGGATAATGATCCTGACCTCCTTTGTAAAGTGCTTTGAGATCTCCTGACAATTAGAGCTAGTTGGTATTATTATTCAGTCCTGGTGCCGCTGCAGCTTATAACAAAATTCCCATTGATTTGATCTTGCATGATTCACCTTGGCACGACTCCCTTCTTACCCAGAGAAGGGTTGCCAGCTCAGTGCACCATCCAGTAGCAGAAAATAAGCTGGAAAATATCAGTTTCTCAGAATCAAGCTACCCCAGACACTTCGTATTTCACCAAAGACGATACAGCCGCTCAACAAATGCCAAAGTATTAGCATCAGCAGCCAGAATATCAGCTTCGCTTCATAAATTCCCCCACTCCCCATTCCTTAGCCTCGAAGTGTATTAGGTGTGAGATACTGATTTGGAATGGGGGCCAGGCCAAAGAAATAAACAAATAAACAGCCTGGAGCAATTTATGGGGATTTGGGGGCAGGGAGGGGGGAAATAGAGCTTTGCTGATAACCCTCTTCCCTCTGTAGGGAAAGTAGAGTCACATGCATATGGGATGCATATAAAAAGCCCATGTGTTTAGCAATTCAACATCTACACTCCAAACCCCTCCACTTTCACTTCCTAAAGGTGATCTGAAAATATCAGGGCAGAATCTTTCCTATGCGGCAGGCTGCAGGGGGCATTCAGCAGAGAGAGAAAGAGAGTGTGAGTTAAGTTAGGCACTACCAGCATTAATTGGGACAGGTACAATAATGCATCCAATGGAAATGGCTTCAGAATATTAAATTGCTGGTGGGGAACCTTTTACAGTAATAATTACTCGATCTATCTAACCCCATAGACCCTATCTATCTATCTATCTATCTATCTATCTATCTATCTATCTATCGCTATACACCCCCTCTATCTAATCTATCTCCATACACTCCCTGTATCTATCTAATCTAATCTATCTATCTATCAAATTTCAGCCACTCTAGAGATGGACAAAAACTTGGTTTAGCCAAACTAAAACCAAGACTAATTTTTCTAATCAGTCTGCTCATTTGCTTGTCTTCCTAATGTCTAATCTGTTTCTATTTATTCCAGACCAATCGCTTATTCAGACCTAATACCCATTTATCAATCTCCCCAAAGGTAGGGGTAAATTGGGGGCTAATTTGGCTCGCTTTGTATAGCACTTTGAGAGTGGTGGCTGGGGTAATAGATGTGCTCATAGCGGAATGTTGCAACACTGTAATAAAAGCTTCCACCAATCAGAAACTGAGTCACGCATTTGAGGAAAAAAAAAGGGGGTGGGGGGCAAAAATCTGATTTCTGATTGGATGAACCAAAAAGAAAATCTGTTCTCTAAGCCAATCAGAATGTTCCGGTAGCTGCAATGTTAGCTGAGGGTGGGATACTTACCCTTGGTGATTACAACATCCATCAGGGATAATGACAACACGTGTCTCATTAATCATCTGGTGTAAACAAAGGGAGACTCACTGAAACAGAGCCGTGTCGCTGGATGAATGGCTCTGAGTTTGAAAATAAACATTTCAAGGTCTGCCTCAGCGTTTATTTTTGCTAAATGATTTGGCTTTGCCTCAGCATTTATCTAGCAACGGGGATCCATTGCACCAGGACAGCATCGCTTAGTTCCACCACGAGGGGATTGTGCAGGGAGGGCCAGCCTTATGTAAATCATTGACATCTACACTCCAAACCCCTCCACTTTCACTTCCTAAAGGTGATCTGAAAATATCAGGGCAGAATCTTTCCTATGTGGCAGGCTGCAGGGAGCATTTAGCCTAGAAATACATACACACTACTGTTGCCAGCTTGCATGATTTTATCATGAGTCTCACAATATTTGGGGGTGTTCTTAAAGCCCCAGCCCCTGGAGTCCTGTGATTCAAGCAGTTGGGACTTAAAGAGAACGCCCTACTATCGCGCAAGTTGCAAAACAATCACCAGAGTTGGCAACACTGGCTGGGGTGCATGTGTGCGGATGGACGCACATACGTACACAATGTAAACATACTCTTCTGGTGCATTGGTGTGTGCTTCAGGCGTCCTGCTCCATGGAGACCACAGAACATATGTCTTTAGCTATTTCCGTGTTTCACGTTTCCAGCTTCACAAAACAAGTGAACAAAACAAATTCCACAGCCTGGAATCCCATTTCAGAGATTTAGCTGGGTGTCTTCGAAATGTCCCATTTGCTGTGTTACACTGCACTGCACCTTGCGAGGCAGCCAACGAGCTCGCAGGCTAGTGGGGGGAGGTGGTAGATTGGGTGAGGCCAGAGGGCAGAATGCAGACCTAGAGGTGGCAATGGGTGAGGGAGAGCTCTGTGCATTGCGAATGTTCCCGGTGTTATTCTAACGCGTGCCCCTTCCCTGGGGGCTACGTGTCACGGTCATTAGCAGCAGAGAGAGGATTTTGCACACATCCTCCCTCTGCATGTCCAAACCCTACTCCAGACCACTTTGGAAGGGTTACCCTGTGCAGCACAGACAACAGCGAAAACCAAAAGCACATTGCCCCAGGGGTCTGGTTCACGAGGCCACATCCCTCTCACCTAAGCACCAGGGATCCCACAAGGGAACCCAAAGAGATGTCCTAACTGCTGAGAGAGAAACATCCAGGGTGTTATAATCAGAGGTGGTGAGTGGTGTGTGTCTAGAATTACCTGTTGATCTACGTGTGTTCACGAAGTGCATGGAGTGTCATGCGTTGCAATGTGTGTGTCCATGAAGAATGTGATGCATTGAGGGTGCATGTGTAGGAATCTGAAGAGTGTTACGTATTGGTATGTGTGTGTGTGTACATGGAGAGTGTGCAAAGAGTGTTAGGTGCTGGGGTGTGTGTAAGGAGACTGTTGTGTTGTGTTGTGTTGCTATCTGTCTGATTTATGCATGATATTTGCATACAATGTGGGGTGTCTGAGTTCCATGGTGCGTGTGTGTGTGTGTCCTTGTGGGTCGGAGGTGGCATTGTGCAGGGGCACACAAGGTTTAATTATTTTAATTTGTGATGATGTATTTGCTGACAGTAGGCAATGTAGTGCCTACAGTCAAAAACACATCAGAGGCCTGGACTCAAATTAATCACTTGTGTATGTGAGCGCAAACTGCAACAGTGCAAGACCCTGCTCTGTTTCCAGGAGGTGCATTAGCACTGAGAGCGCATGGCAGGATGGAGTTTCAGGAGATGGAGAGGGCTAGTGCTAGGCTAGGGAGAGCGCTCCAGGTGGGGGGAAAGGGACATAGAGATGGGAGAAGGGGAAGAGCGTGACGGGAGGGGGGAGTGAGGAGAGATGTAGTGAAACAAAAAAAGAGACAAAGGTTGAGTTTAACCCTTTAAAGGGCTCCACACATTCTGTCCGTGTGTCATGATGCACTAGCCGGTTCTCCTCCTATTAATCTGGCTTATTCATTTAGTGGGTATTCAATAACCTCATAGGTTTGGCCATTCCTGTTCAGTCTATTGGCTCATCTTGTCCAGTATTCTGCCTCCAACAGTGACCAGCACCAGCTGTTCCAAGGCAAAGCAGATATCCATAATGTACCTAGCCACTGGGTCAGTGAGAAAACCTTCCTGACCCTGTAGAAGACTGTGCCCTGGAGCATGAGGCCTGTTTGCCTTATGCAAAAGTTATTGGTGGTTATAAACATTCAATTCTTTAACAAATGCAGCCTTATTCTGCTCCAGTGTTTAGTATGTTGTAAGTAGAGCTCTGAAGATTACTTGGCAATACATCGTCACTGGAAGCCCTCCTGTCCTGGGTCTAGGAGCAGCCTAGATCTCAGCAATCTGTGTGGGACTGGGCAATTAGAACCTTAAGGACCAAGGGCACTGGCAGAGCTACATTGGAGCCCAGGGCAGAAATAGCAGGTCAGGACGGAGGGGCATTGGCAGAGCCATGTGGGAGGCTCAGGGCTATGACAGCATAAATATCTCCCAAAGAAACTCTGGAAATGTTTGTGCAGAGATCAGCAGAATCAGTCCTGGCTAATTTGGGGCCAGCGTGGATTTCCACCTTGACCATTAGCATAGTCCTTCAAACTGGATTTGGCCTGAACTATGACTTTCATTTGGGTCAAGTTCTCTTCTTCTGCTCCACACAGGACACCCCCTGTCGCTAACATGTCAGGTGCCTATTGAAATCCACACTCAGCCAAATATTCATTTAGTTCTGATTTATTAAGCCAGTTACTGTATAGATGATTAGAAACATATTTCTGGAAATTGACTGGCCACAGAGCAGACATGTAGCCATTACAGAGTTGTTAATATTCTATAAATATGTTTTTAATCATTTCTGTATTTAACATACAATAACTGTCCTATTAAATGTAATGTATATTTGGCAGCCTTAATATAAAGCATTGCAGGTTTTTGTTTGGTTTGGTTTCCTACAGATTCATTAAGTTCTGCTGCGTGGAGAGAGAGTGCAGATTTTGAAAGTGGACTTTACTAAATTGAGAGAGAGAGAGAGAAAGATCCTCTCAAGTGTTCAAGCACCAGAGTGTCTGTGAGAATGGGCGGATAGGGATGGACTCATTACATAGAAGACTTTTTTTTGCCCATATTGCCTATTAAGGAGGCAACGTTGACTAGTGGATAGGGTGCTTGTCTAGGAATCAGACGATTTGAGTTCTAACTCTGGTTGTGCAGCCAACCTGTGGAGTGGCCTTGAGCCTGTCATGTTACTTCTCTGTGCCTCTGTTTCCTCTCCCACCCTTAGATCATAAGGTCTTCAGGGCAGTGACAGCCTCTCACTACTTATCTGTAGAGCCCGTAGCACAGCGGTGGGCAAACTACGGCCCGGTGGCCTCATTCGGCCCTCCAGACATTTTAATCCAGCCCTCAAGCTGGAAGAGGGGTCCAGGGCTTGCCCTGCTCTGGTGCTCCAGCTGGGGAGCGGGATTGGGGTCTTGCCCCACTCCGCGCAGCTCCCAGAAGCAGTGGCATGTCCCCCCTCCGGCTCTGATCCATAGGGGCAGCCAGAGGGCTCCACATGCTGCCCCCGCCCCAAGCGCTGCCCCGGCAGCTCCTATTGGCTGGGAACTGCGAACAATGGGAGCTCCAGGGGCGGCACCTGTGGACAGGGCAGCACGCAGAGCTGCTGGTCACACCTCCGCGTAGCAGCTGGAGCGGGAACATGCCGCTGTTTCTGGCAGATGCTTGAGGTAAGTGGTGCCTAGAGCCCACCCCTGAGGCCCCCCCCCGCACCCCAACCCCCTGCCACAGCCCTGATCCCCCTCCTGCTCTGGAACCCCTAGGTCCCAGCCTGGAACACCCTCCTGCACCCCCAACCCCTCATTGCCAGCCCCACCCCACAGCCCACACCCCCAGCCAGAGCCCTCCCGCCCTCCAACCCCAATTCTGTGAGCATTCATGGCCCGCCATACAATTTCCATATCCAGATGTGGCCCTCGGGCCAAAAAGTTTGTCCACCCCTGCCTTAGCACAATGGGACCCGTATCTCAGCTGAGGCCTCTAGGTTCTACTGGACTAGAAATAGGAGTGAGGAGCAGGGCTAGGATACAGGCAGTCCTCCACTTTACGACATTCGAGTTACAATGAAAAACACTTACAATGTTTATAAATTGACATCCTGTTTCGACTTTCCGACATTGGTTTCGACTTTCCGACACTCGATCCGACATTGTTCCTCTGGGAAAATTGAGTTACGACATTTAGACTTAAGATGCGATTTTCAGGAACCAATTGTGTTGTAAGTCCGAGGATGGCCTGTAGAGGAAGTCTTTAAGATGGTGTATAGCATGCTACCACCAGAGTTAATAGACAGCCTTGAATGCTTTGGCTTGATCTTCAAAGGTGCTGAGCAGTGACAGCCATCAGACAAAACCTTTGGGATTGGTACGTGCTCAGCCCCTCTGATAATCAGGCAATCATTCCACCCTCTCTCTCTCTCTCATCGCTCCTTGTCTGTCTTCCTCACTGTGTTTTTGCTGGGCGCCTCAGAAATGGTGGATGCACTGGATGGAGTCTGGAGAAGGGGGTCCAGTAAAAATTTATAAAAAGGGGGAGGAAGGTAATTGTGCAATACTTTGAAATGTCAAAGTTGTTTCTGTTTTGTAGGGTTCGCAGTAGACTTGTTCCATGGAAACTTTTCACATTTTTACATGCATTTTTATCAAAAGTTTACCAATCACCATTTGGGGAACAATGTTTTCAGTTAAAAAATATTGTGAAAATGTCAAAAACCAAACTCCACCAACAACAGTGTTTTGGGTCTTATTCTTACGATGAAGAGGGTCGGGGGGAAAGTGTTCTGAGGTCACACACATGCTTCAGACATAAGCTACAAAAGCCAGGCTGACTTTTAAAACACCTTCAAACTTGACGTCCTATCGCGCCTGATTCCCGTCCAGATGACTGACTGTTCCCCACCTGCTGCATGCAGGAGAAGAAGGTTGAGAGAGGAAAGAATTTACATTAAATTAAATTATTTTAGCTGGAAAAATAAACCCTTCTCACAGCTTGAAGCAAATGCCTGCCTGATGCCTTCACGGCTCTCGGGCTCAGTACGAGATGGCTGCCATCACCCTGAAATGAACGTCCGGAATGCCAGACTGAGCTCAATTCACTCACTGCAGGCGTGCCTGCCAATGGAAATCAGCCCATTTTACGGCTCCAAGGGAAGGGAAAGGGTGCTGAAACAGGAGGACAGGTCAACCCACCTGCAGAAATCAAATTAACCCCTTGTACCCTTAGGGTGACCAGACAGCAAGTGTGAAAAATCAGGACCTGGAGTAGGGAGTAATAGGCACCTATATAAGACAAAGCCCTAATATCGGGACTGTCCCTATAAAATTGGGACATCTGGTCACCCTATGTACCCTAGACCCCCAGGTTGAGAGCTCATGGTCTATTAGCTAATCCAGCAGGATGAATGAAACTATCCAGCACAGGAGCAAATTTTTATGCCTGCAAACATATCCAGAGGGCAGGCCTGGATGCCCCACCAGCCACTGGGAAGGTGGCGTGAAGCCCCTGACAAAGGGATATGGGTGACCGGAAGCCCTGCAAAAAGAGCGTCTTGGCCACTGGGTGCAGAATCAAGGACAACAGACGGCCTGGAGCGATGGGACATCTGGACTCTGTTACTCTGGAAGGGGCAGGACTAAACGTGACCTGGCCGGAGGGCTGAGTCCTGGAAGAGGCTGACCGCTGCGGGGCTGGAGTGAATGTCGACAGGGTGCGCTACAGTAGGAAAACCTGCTATGCCATGCCCAGTCACGAGGAAGTGCGCCAGTGCTGAGTCATCCCTCCAGATTCATTCACGCACTCAACGGGGCAGTGCTCTGCGTCGTTCCCGGCTCTAGGACTGACTGCAGTTTGCTGTCGTGAGTGCCGTGAGGCTACAGCTACCTCCCCCAGTTCTGAACCTTGCTATAGGGCTGGGGAGGAATCTTAGCCCCTAACTTCCGCGCTTCTTACACCTTTGGGGGAAACAGCTGGAACTGGCCACTATCTGAGACAGGATTCTTGGCTAAGGGGAAGCCCCATCTGATCCATTCTGGCAGCTCCTGCGTGCCTGTTCCCATGTCCACCTCTCCTGTCCTGTACCCCAGTCGTCCCTCCTGTCCGACAGGGAGAAGTCTGTGCAGTCGGAGCCCTGTTGGCCAAGACATAAAGGGCCATTCTTTGTGAAGAGCAGACAGCGATCAGACAACCCCAGGCCAGCTGGCCATCGGCCGCAAGCCAACACATCAATCCCCTTTCTGGGTGAGAGGCAGGGTGTCACAATTGGCAGGGCCAGTTGTTTAGAGGATCCCCAGGGGATTCCTCACAAGCAGAGAGTCTCTTATCCCAGAGCAAAGTGAGCCAGGCTCCACCGTTCGGCAGGAGAGGGATGCCGTTGGGGGTGAGGGACTCTTTGTTTGCCACATTGCCACTGGCCATCTCATGGCGTCTGAGCTCAGGCAGCCTCAGGGAGGGCGGCAGTGCGGGGAGGGGGAGGATATGGAGACGCATTGGTTTTTAGGGGCTGCCACCCTTCCCTAACTCTTCACAGCTGTCTGGATTTCCACAGGGCCAGCCCGTGTACTGCAAACCGAGTACACGTCAAGGCCTGAATCCAGCCAGGGTGTTATGGTGACATGCCGTCACTTCCTTCGGTTCACAGGGAATACTCAGAGCCAAGAGCCCGGGAGTCAGCCAGCCCCTCCATCTTCCTGAGAAATCCTTGCAGGGATCTGACCGTGCACTGAACAGACAGGACGTTAGTTCATTTGTTCCTCTGTGTATACACTGGGCTTATGATAGGAGGGGCCAGGGGCAGGCATGCTGCAGGCCCATTAAAAGCTTCTCTCCTCTCCTCCCCATAGATCTGCCAATGCTTCACAATCGGAACTTCTGGCACCCCTACGATTCCAGCCCTGTCCCACCCCCCTCATCTGCAGCACCGCCACTGTTGCCATACTGCACCTCTCCCTCCGCCCCCCAATGCTCTGCTAATGAACAATAACCCTATCCTCCAGCACCCCTTGCTGTTCCAGCCTTGGGCACCGCACATCACTCTGCCACAGGAACCAAATTCTGACCTCCAGCCCCCTCTGCTGTTCCAGTCCTGGGCCCTGTGTTGAGCAGAGACTGCCAGAAGTCTGAATTGTGCAGTGGTTTTACACACCTGTTAGGACCACAAAATCCATTCAACTGTGGACCGAGCTGGGCTGGAGCCTATTCCCAGATGCACAAGGCCTTGAGCCACTTGGCTACCTGAGCTTCTCACCCTAGAGGGGTTTGATATCAAGGGTTCCTGGAGCTGACTGCTCCATCCATCCAGAACCAGTGCCTTTGTTTCTTGGCCAAGCCTGCTGAACTCCTGTTACCCACCCTGCTGCAGTCGCTCTACCTGGATGTCACAGATGGATACATCCCCTGCCCTCCTGGCTAAGCATCTGTTCATTTAGTCCTGGGAAGGGAGCCTTTAGCTATATGCCCCCTCTGGAGCCCAGAGAAGGGTGGGGCGGGAATGGCACGCTGGTTAACAGAAAGAAAAACCACTTGCTTGCTGCCAGCAGCCTCGTTAAAACTAATGAGACGGAAAGCAACACATGGAGCAGCATGGCAGGTTTGCAGCTTTCCCTCTTGTTTCTCCTTCTTCTTTATTTTTGTTACACCTTTCCCAGGGCGGCCCTGAGCTTTACCAGCAAAGGTGAGGGATGGAATCATGACTGCAGGCTTTGGGGCTGTCTCTCCCTTTCTCACCTCTCCCATTGTTCACAGCCTGGACAATTAGCCCGTGGAACTCATTGCCACAAAACCTTATAGAGGCCAGGAGCTCAGCTGGGAACCGAAAGGGAGAGAGAATTCTATGGATAATGAGGTTATCTGGAGTTATAATGGTAAATGCTAAAAGAGTAAATCAGTTTGGGACGGAAAATAAATTCCTGGGCTTCAGGGCTTAGACCAGCCCCTAACTAGAGCTGGTTGAAAAATGGGTGAGGGGGTGGTCCATGGAAAACTTTGAATTTTCATTTTAAAAAACCCTCTAATTTTTAGTCTGAAAACCAAACCCTTTCCAGGTTTGGCTGAAAGTTTCTGATCTGGGCTTTCATTCTTTCACCAAAACTTGAAATTTGCTGGGGAAAGGAGACATTTTTTGCCAAAAATTTGATTGAGTCAAAAATCCAATTTTCCTCCAAAAACTAGTTTCAGCAGAAAACTTTCGCCTTTCCCCACCTCTTACTACTCGGGATTGAGAGGGGACTTCACTGAGGGGGAAGCAGGTGTGCCATCTGCCTCCTGCAGGAGATAGTGCCACCTTCCTCTCCAGAGCGTCTGGTGCTGACAGAGGGGGGATACTGGACTAGAAAGGTCAGATCCATCTATGCTCCCTTTCTCAGCCCTTTCAGCCCCCCTGCTTCTGAATGGGCATAAGGCTTCAGTGGGAGAGGTGTGGCCACGTGTGCAGTACCTCTGCCTCAGAGCCTCTTGTCTCATGCCCTCGTTTTCTGAGCACCTTGGCCCCTCTTGCTCACTCGGCGGAAAGCTGATATTTGGGACTGAGTGCAGAACGAGTCGCACGCGTTAGCCAGATGGTTCAGTCTGTCGCTTGCGAGCAGGACCCCACTTTCCCCAGACCAAGTGCTTCTGTCCTATTGAGCAACTGGAAGGAAGGGCTGTTTTCTTAGCCCCGAGCTGTCAGCGAGTGCCAGGCAAGAGCTTTCCCTCGGCCTCTTCAAAGCTCAATCGCGGATAGCAGCTCACTCTGCAGGGGCCTCTGCAGTGTGCCAGGTAGATGTGGTTAATCCTGCGCTTCCCCAGGTGAAGCAACAAACCTTTACCTACAGCACACATGGGCCAAGCCACCTGGTGCAAAGAAGACCCCAATCACAAATGCCAAGGAGAAGCCAAAGGGCTGGTCTCTCTCACATATTCCTCATTTGCTTTCACTTCTCCTTGCTATTTCTCTTCAATATTTAAGCAGAAATGATCCAGGCTCCATCCTATAGAATTCTATAGCAGGGATAAAAAATGCCAATCACTCAGCCTGTGGTCAGCCAAGCAAGAGAGGTGTTCTCCCTCGTTGTTCATTTTTAACACGACAGTAAGGCAGCTCCTGCTAAGCCGGGGGCCCGGGCCTCATTAGGGTTTATTAAGCACCAGAGCTCTTATGTTGCAGGTGATGAGTCAATGAGCAGTTCCCTTAATTCTGCAGGAGCAAGGGGGAGGAAATGCTGCAGAGTTTATAGCTAACAAGCCGGCGGGGAAGGGGTAGGTTGTTTTGTTTTGTTTTGCTCTGCTCTGCTCAGCTCAGCTCAGGTTAGGTTCTCTCTTCAGTGCAGGGCCCAAGTTAAACCCAGGAGCTGCTGAGTTAATTCCAGGGTGGTTTTACAAGGTAATGGCCTTTTACAACAGGGAGGCACAAAACCTAGCTAGATGCAATGGGCTGTGCACGGTTAACTCCATTGACAGAAGGTGTGGGGAGGGGGGACTGGCCCATGAGCGAGGTGGAACTCCTGGGCAAAGCTTGCACATCTTTGCAGAAGAGGGAGGTTTTGGTGATACAATGATACAGGCCCTCGTAGACTCCTTGGACTGAGCCTGCAGGTGCCAATGGCTTTGCAGTCCCGGGACTTAAAACACAGAGGGAGACACCAGCAACCGAAATCAGAATGTAAATACAGCCTGAAAGAGGAGCTTAAATGGCAAAGTCTGGCTCCAGAGGAGGATTTGGACCACCCCAAAGTTTGGAGACTGTTGAGATCACAGAGCTGGTTTGGGGACTCCGCAAGGTGAGTGGGCATTTGAAAAATGGGGCATTTGGTTCTGATTTTTGGACACATCTCCGTATAAGAGGCAGGAGTTGGAGTGGGGAGGGGGGTGTTGTTCTAAGCCCCTCTCTATGCCCAACCATAGCATTTGCTTGTGCTCAGAGTTTCGCTCACAGATGGGGAGTGGATGTGTGTGCACAGGGCTTCTGTTTTGGGGGGTTTATAACTTCATTTTCCCAGCTTTATTTTGGCAATGTTTGAGTTCTATGTCGATGTCTCAAAGTCGGGGGGGGGGGGGGGTCAGGGCTTTCTCTTTGTGGGTACAGTCAGTGCTGTTTGAAACAGCACCGTGTTCAAGCGCAGTGGGGACCCTTCTCTGCACACCAGCAGGGTCTGCCTGGACCAATGAATGCACACCACCGTGTGCTGTAGCAATCACACCCGTGTAGTCCGCATTGCTGCTCCATGTAGACAAACCTTAGGTACAAACCAGGGAGCAGGGACATCGCCCCAATAGACAAACTGCACTGGGAAAGGGGTGAAGTCAGCACAAACTGAGTAACCATTTCCAGTGTTTGTCTGGTATTTCTTGAATAAATATCTATACCATTTTTTATTTTGGTTTGTTTTGTATGGCAATGTAAATGAAAGCCAACTGTTTTTCTATGTACTACACCTTTAAATGTAGTGGAATCTCCCTGCCTGCCACCATGTTGTGTTTTCGTTTCAGTGCAGAATCTGACAGAGAGTCCCTGTGCGCTCACTCAGTCACAGGCTTCTCTGTAGCTGTGTCCCCTGGTGCTTCTGTCCCAGGACAAGAGTGGGCAACTTCCTCCTAGGAGTCAAAGCGCTCCCTCGTTGCGCCCATGGTCTGATGAGCTCCTGTCTTGTGCATGTAGAGAGCAGGGTGTCCGTGGTTGATTGGCTCTTGGAGGAATGCTGTGTGTCTGCTAAGCACTTTGTTCATCACATGTGGGGTCTCATGCTCTCCGTACCATAACTACTAATCCTTAAAGTACAGCTAATTGAGTCTAATTATCAGTACGCTCTCCCCCTCCCCCCATACACCCAATCCATCCAAGATCTTCTGTCTCCTAATTGGCAATGGCAACCTGTCATTTTTCAGGGATTTGGAATGCAGGCTGGCTTGTCTCTGCCTCAGATTATCTGCCTCTGGCTTTGAACTGTCTATGGCCGCCAACCCATTCCTGTACTGGGAGCTGATTCTGTCCCTGTGGGGAGCTAGAATGGGAATTTCCGGTAGGCAATCAGGCCATTGTTTCCACACTTGTTTCTTTTTTCGCCTCTCTTGCACCTTCCTTAACTTCTCTCCCTCTCCCTCTGTCTTCCTTTCTCCTTCTCTCTGTTTTGCATCTCCCGCCGGTGCATACCCTGGGAGAAAAGCTGTGCTAAAAAGTGCACAGAAACGTGCCCTGCCACTTGCATGTATCTATGCCTGTGCAAATGGATGGAGTGGGGTCAGTCCTCCAGTCCTGGAGTGGGGTCAGAGTCCCCCAGACTGCGTCATGCCAACAACACAGAGCTTGATGGAACTGTTGCCAATACAACCCATTTGGACAACAGTCTCGGAGGAGTGGATTTAGGGCTGGGAAGGATATTTGCATATTTTAGTTCTTAGCCTCGCACTCCTGGATTAGAAATATGGTGGTCTCTCGTAGGGCTAGGCAGAAAACTGTTGTCCCATCCTATCAGAATTTTGGAGACTTTGACATTTTTTCCCATCCCAAATCAGGACCAAAAATCAAAATCTCAAATATTTTTGTGAACCAGCAAACTGAAAAATATATTGGCAGCCAATCAAAATGCTTAATTTCTATTTCAACTTTTTGTTGTTGTTTTTAACTTTTTTTGAGTAGAAATTAAGTTACGTTTTGAAACAAAATTTCCAACCAAGAAACAGAAATGTTTCGTTCTGAAAATTTTGAAACATCCTTCAAAACTTTTTTTAATTTTTTTTTTTTCCCCAAGTTGGGAAATTTGTCAGAACCAACCCTTTTCCACCAATAGTTTCAGTTTCAATGAAATAGACATTTTTGGCCAAAAATGCCCAGTCAGCTCTACTTTTTTGCATTTTGTCCAGCAGTTTGACTCTAGAAACCCAATTTAAAGAGCTGCACGTGGCACCTGTACCCATAAATGAGCACTGAAGTGCCCGCCACTGTCATAGGTAATGGACCAGCTAAGCGTATGTCACCACTGCTCTACCAGATGGAACATAAGACGTGCTAATGTATGTGCACGTGGATGCATATTTCTGTGTGTCACCCTCTAGTAGCAAATATAAGCTCAAATAATATTACACCTAAACAACCGTTTGTTAAGGGGGGGGGCGTAGTTTTGATCTTTAAAGTCCTAGGTTCTATTCTTGATGCCACCCATGTGATTTTTAGTTGGTGACCAAGTGATAGATTTGTCAAAAAATATCCGGCATGGGCGCCTCGGTTTGAAAATTTGACCCTGCCTGCCAATTTCTTACCTTTCTTTGCTGGCATATTGTCTCATAAGAACCATGGACCCCTATTCCCCTCTGCTCTTCCTCCCCAGGAGCATGTTAGCAGTGGGCATACTTCATACTCAGGGGATCAGATAAGCACCCAAAAGTTTGGATTCTTATCCAAATGACATGGGGCTGCAAAAGTGTTTTAGAAATCTGTCAAGAATCACTGTACCTAGATACACGAGCTTTGGAGTAAGCGTAGTAGCTTCTGGGAGCTGAGTATTTTTGCAAATCTAGACACTAACGACTATTATTGCTAACAAATCATTAGACTGGCTCTAATTACACCCATTCATGCTTTAGGGACATTGCATCATTTAAAACCATAAAGATCCCATTTTGTATTTGTAGGAACAGGCATTAATTCCACCCTATAGGATACAAACTGCCACTCAGTTTCCCAATGTAGTTTCAACTGGATACAGCATTCTCCGTTTACTTCCTGTCCCAAACAGTTGTGTAATGTGCTGTAATGCAGTTATCACGATCTGCCCTGGAGTTGATTCTATTTGGGTGGCAGTGGATGGAGCAATTCAACTCAAGGTTATCTTGAGGATTCATTAATTGCATGTAAATTGGTGTGAGATCATTGCTGGAAAAGTGCAGAGCCGTGCCAGGTATTATTAACACGGAAATCTCATAGGATTAGATTATTTCAGGTGGGGATTCCTCAGCAGATGAACTTCTAAACAACCCAAAATTCTGCTTTCACGCCCACGTCCCAGCAGAGAATGTGGGAAGAGGAAATACAGAGGAATGCAGGCAATCCTTAGATAGAGGGTCCAATTCTGCTCTCACAGCAGTGTTAATCTGGAGTAAATCCACTGAAGTCCAGTGTAAACAAGAGGAGAGTCCCGTCAGGAATATTTTTTAATTTGTCTGAGTAGGAGGCATCTGACAATGTTTGAAGGCAGGTTCCTATGGACAGCCGCCGGAGAAGCTTTGCAGCGTACCACACAATAGCTCCTTTGAGCTCGCACATGAATATTTGGCATGGGCAACTGCAGGCTATGCATTGGCAACCAGTGGGCATGCTAATTTTGTGGCTGCTTTTGAGTATGTGGCCCACTGACATGTGGCCATCAAGAGGGAATTCTGCTAGCCACACAAATCTGTAGACAAGACCCTAGTCAGAAAAACACCGGCAACTATGGGAGTTGCAGCCTGCTCTGGTTTTTATCATTACCTTAAGTCCCTGGGCTAAAAACAGAGAAGATATTTCCAGAGCTCTATTTCAGACCAGCTGCTCCCCAACCCACTGTTCCCCAAAAAACAGGGAAGATATTTCCAGAGCTCTATTTCAGACCAGCTGCTCCCCACCCACCCAGTTCAAAGAGCTTCCCAAGCATCTTCCAGAGGGATTCACATACAACCAAGCCAGGAAAGTTGCTATATTCATCCTGCCCCAGGAGTACTGGCCATCCATGTGGGACCATGTTGGTTCTCTCCTCGGCTTTATCCAGTGCTATGTTTATCCCCCCTGGTGTCTGGGGAAAGCAGAAATCAGGAAAAACCAAGTCCCTTTCCAATTTTCCCAGCTGAGCATGTCTAGGGATAGAGAGGCATTTCTGAGCTTCCTATCAAATTCATTTGAAGTTCCAATCTGACTTTCTCACGGGAACATCTCACTTGGCTTCTACCGAGGAGGCCCAGTGCTCTGAATTACCCCCTGCCTGTGTGTGTTGTTCTCAGTTATTTGTGCATTTTTAAGCTCGACATCGATAGATTCACGGCCTTGAATGCACATCGGTTTGCAGGAGGTACCAAGCGATCTCGTGCTGGTGGCGATTTCGCCGTAGTCCCAGCGTCTGTCTGAGCCAGCAGCACGGGGTTTGGGACAGTCGCCATGAGGGTGCAGTATAAGCATGTAGGCCCTGATTCAGCAAAACACTGAAGCACGTGCTTAGCTTTAGCTTAACTTTGCTCCGAAAGGGGGTACTTGCATGCCAGGGCTTTAGATACCACAGTGATGGGCTTAATAAAATCCTAAAGGAGATACATAGGCAAGGGTGATTCCAGCATGTGATGAATGGCAGAACTCTGGGGTTTGTTAGTCTGGGTCTGCCTGATTCCTTTGAGTTTCATGACACTTCTCCCAACTCCCCCTTGTGAAAGCTATTTTGCCCCAGGGAAATTTAATTATAACAAACGAACCTTGTCAATCTAATTGAATTAGGAAAGATTCTTGTCTGAGAGTCATTTTTGCCTGGAATCTAAATGTTCCAAATCCTGAGGTCCTTATTCAGTTTTTATTCAGGCAGAACTCCCGTCAAGACAGTTCAGGCCAGATTGTATCTCTGCATGAAAATACTAGTACAGAGGCCAAGAAACTCAGCAAGCTTCCTCTCATGGAGTTTCCTCTGCCGTCTTCTGCTGGAAGAGACCGAGCATTAGTTCCACAAATATAACAGAACACATCAGACTTCCATGGGTCTCTAGGAGCTGGCGGGGGCATGGGACAATCTGCAAAGATGCCTCCGTGTTGGTCCTGGGCTCCCTCCAGTTCTGCTCTTGATCCCGGGAAGCGTGGTTCCACTGTTCAAATTTGGTTTGGTTTGTAGATCTCAATGGGACCTAAAAACAAATCTGAAAACTCTTGAACTAGATCCTTAGCTGGTGGAAATTGACATAGATCCATTGGCTTCAGTGGAACTATGTTGACTTATGCCAGTTGTGGTTCTTAGCCCTATATGTGCTGTATTTCATTTGTCTGTAGGACTGTAAGTATAGAAAATTATTCATTATATCGCACATTGTGTTAAGCGTTATAGATGGACAGGTCCAGCTGTAAGGCAGAAGCTCGAGAGGCCATAGCTGAGATTGAGATTTGACCGCTCACTCTGCATTTCTAGACTTTTAAGGGCTTGAATGCTCATCTTTAATGTCACATCAAGGCTAGGGTTTGGGTTTTGTCTTGCATGGGAATAACCTTGCTGCATGGACCAATGTCCTCATATGTCTGGACAATCATCTTCTCCTAGCCCAGTGAGACATGGCCAATTGTAACCCACTGGTCAGTCTGTGTTCTAGTCCCCCACTGTGCCAATCCATAGAGAATGTTATGTCCCTCCTCTTCCTCCCCTCCTTCCCAGCTACAAAGGCTTGCCTCTTTAGCTCAAACTGTAGCAGCTCATGCTTTCATTCTGGAGGACCTTGGTTTTGGCCTTGGGGTGTTGGCTAAGAGGGCCATCATAACTCAGTCACCTTTACAAGGCTGGTATATTTCCTTATCAAACTGAGGGCAATTCTATCTCAGTTCATTTAGCACTAATTCTTCATGGTGCTGAGTGCCCTCTGTTTCCTTGGGCATCAGTGGGGGTTCCCTCCACATATCCAAAGAAAATGCTCACGTGCACCAGCTAATGGTTATTTAGAGAATCGTTGGAGATTTTTTTTTTTTTAAACTAACCTATAGCTTTAAGCTTCAGACTGGGAATTCAGTCAACAGGACAGTGAATCCAAAAAACCCTAAGACCAGCTGACAGCTCAAATGGAAATAGATATGCTTCCCCATCCACCCCACCCCTCCCGCTTATTATTGTTGGCAGACAGGTTGGAGAGGCCTCCAGGTTGAGCTTGTCGAAAGTGCAAGAGAGAAAATTGTTCTCATCTGAATAAACAAAATCAGCTGTTGCCAGCAGCTGTAAAGCCCTAACTGAGGATTCAGGCAGGTCAACTATTATTCCTGCCTGGGTATTGAGTGTGACTGGCACTTCAGAATGGCCTCTTCCTTTTCAGTGTGCAGCTGCAAAGGACACTGACTTGTTCTTCCTTTGCCTCCATTCCCTGGAAGGACTTCTCTTCTCCCATCCATTTTGGCTATAGGGTTTGGTCAGTGGTGTCAACCATGAGCCTGCATGTGCGTTTTTCCCTCTGGGCCCCAGAATGTCTATGATGCAGTAAAGAGCACCCCAATTGCAAAAGGGCAGCAATTACATATCACCAGGTGAAGGGGATAACTCCATCCAAGGATCTTATCATTAGGGTGCTTTGCAAGCCTCAGTTAAGCCTCATTCTTCCCTACCCAACCAGGGGTTGTTATCCCCAATATACAGAAAGGGGAACTGAGGAACCTGCTCATTCACTTGGCCATGGATAAAGCTTTCCCCAGCGTCACATGGCAGGCACTGGCAGAGGCAGGATTAGAACCTACAAATGTGTGGGAGGAGGGTGGAAAGTAGGGCTGGAGGGACACAACCAGTTTAGGTCCTTAAAGGAATTGTAATGTGTCATCCCAGCCTCTAGAGGGAAGCATTGCAAAACCACCTTCAAAACAGCACGGTCTGCTAAAGGCAGACCTTCTGCCTCCTCAAAGATCTATACTTTGTGCCTCAGGCATGCTTGGTTTTTCTGTTGTTGCAAAGAGCATTCCTTTTGCAGGGAATGACTGACTGCACCGAGCAGCAAGATTCTTGGTGTGTGTGTGTTAATTTCACATGGACCCATGCAGCCAAGCTAAACAGGGCAGATTGACCAACAGTGTCTTATGTATATTTCCCCCATTTGCAAATGCAGATCCTGGTGCTACAGCCACTCTGGTGCACTGCATGTAGGCTGCAAAGGAATTTCTCTTTCCCAATCGTGGTGGCTCCAGCCCCTGGGAGACTGAGCTGATTATTTAGGAGAGGAGAGCTGCATCTTTCTGTCTCGTTCAGACTTCGGAGCAGTAGACAGTTGCTTGTTTTATTAATTTGTTGTTGTAACTTGTTGCCCGTGAGAAAGCGGGGCTGATGGTGCTAGCTACAGCCAAGCAGAGTTCTGGCAGGTGCTGGGCAAGCTTCCCTCAGACAGCCTTGCCAAGGCACGGGAATGCTGACCAGAGATTCCAGTCCTGTTTCCACCCACCGGCTCCATCAATGCGGTTCAGCCCTGACTAACAGCACCCCCTGCTACTCCGGCTTTGGGCCCCTGCCAATGCACCTCAGTCCTGATCCCAGTAAACATTGGAATCCTACCCAGCACGTCAACTCAGACATGCAGGAGCCCCTGCAATTCTGACTAAGGGTCCCTCTTATAACTCTTGTTGCTGCAGCTCCGTTTTAACCTGCAGCACTCTGCTATTTGTGTCCTGGTTCTTCCTGTGTCTTGACAGTGCACCTCAGTCGTGAGTCAGCAGCCCTGCCTTGCTCTCTCTCACTCCGCTCTGTCAGCGTATCTCAGTGTGGATCTGCAGCCTGCTTGCTATTTCAGCCTTGGACCTCCACACGCTCAACTCTGCCAATGCCCCTCGCTCCCGACCTGTCCTACAGACTATCTATGTATGCTAAAGAATTCGTCAGGAATAGAGGTTAGATCACAGGATTACAAGTCAGGGCTCTGAATTATTTTACCAAATCTGCCACAAGTTGTCTGCCTGACCTTAGGCAAGTTACTTTAACCTCTCTAAGCCTCGGTGTCCCCATCATTAAAGTGGAGATCATAACTTTCTTGTGGCTTCTCAGGAGTGTTGTGATTCAAAGCCAGATCCTAACCATTTAGAAGGCTCATGGGTGAACACATCATAGACATTTTGCTGCCAAAGACAATGGCCATAGAGCTGCCTCTGTGTTTGTAAACCATCCACAACACAGGCAGCTTCCCCCAGTCTTGCTAGCTGACCTTTCAACCTGCATGGACAGCAGCAGAGACCAGTGGCATAGTATGGATCTGCAAGCACATGGCATGAGCCTGGAAACCAAATCTTTTTTCCAAGAAAATCTGTACTGAATTCCACATGGGTCTGTTTTGAACACAGAGCCCTCCAGAACAGATACTATTTGAATGAGATGCTGAGGACCGCGTGATCATAGACCTTTAATCATAGAGGTCTATGATCATGTGATCATCAGCATCTCATTAAAATATGTTACGTACAAAGCTCAGGTGGATGCTGTCTCCCATCACTAATCGATGGCTGGTCACCTGCCTGCTTCAAAAGATCTTACAAGTCATCTGATCAGCTGGCCATTCTGCTAGAATTCTTAACTTGAACATTGCACTGGTATCACTTTAATCAGTTTTTAAATCGGTACAGATAAATAGGTGTCAGAGTAGCAGCCGTGTTAGTCTGTATTTGCAAAAAGAAAAGGAGTACTTGTGGCACCTGAGAGACTAACAAATTTATTTGAGCATAAGCTTTCGTGAGCTACAGCTGAATGCATCCGATGAAGTGAGCTGTAGCTCACGAAAGCTTATGCTCAGATAAATTTGTTAGTCTCTAAGGTGCCACAAGTACTCCTTTTCTTTTTCTTTTTCTTTTTTTTTTTTTTTTAGATAGGTGCAGGCCCCTGTGTGAACACACTCATTTAGGTTTTCTGAGGGGCTGATTTCCATTTAGCTTAAACTTGCTCCTAACTGACTTGAGCTAAACCAAAAGAAGCCTGATTTAAACTGAAATTAGAGCATCCACCCAGCCTTTTGTCCTGGCTAACTGTATCCGTTTAAATTCATCCTTTAAGTTATCCTGGTGCCACATTCCAGCGTAGACAAGCCCTAAGAAGGGGTGGGGAGCACTGAGGTTTTTCTCAAACTGTTCCGCAGCCAAGTCATGCAGGACTGGGCCAACGTTCATTCTCAATTATTCTGGAGGTTCACGAGAGTCAAAAGATGCGGGGGGGCCACAAAGCTGCTTAGTTTATGGGTCGCTTTTCCTCCTCAGCATATGGAGCACTTACTGCTAACAACAGAGCCCTGAGCAACAAACACACCCCATCCATGCAGGGAAATAGGCATCTGTGTTCCTGTTTTACTACTCACAAGCTGTTCTGTTCTTAAGCAAAGAGGAGGAATAACTCTTGACCTTAGAGAAAGCAGAGGGCTTATAAAAACCATAAGTGCAGCAGGAATTACAAAGCAATTAAAAACCAGGCCAGAACTGGGACTGTGTCAATAAAACCAAAGGGAACTTGTATGCAGTGTTGTAGCCATGGTGGGGTCCCAGGGTATTAGAGACACAAAGTGAGTAAGGAAATATCTTTGATTGGACTGACTTGTGTTGGTGAGAGAGACAAGCTTTCGAGCTACACAGAGCTCTTCTTCAGGTCTGGGAAAGGTACTCCGTGTCGCAGCTAAATACAAGATCAAACAGCTAGTTTAGTTCAGTCTCTCTCACCAACAGAAATTGGTCCAATAAAAGATATTACCTCACCCACCATGTCTCTCTAAAGGGAACTTATGTCATTTCCACACCGGATGTGAGGACTGGGATGATTGACAGCCTCCCACCCCTCACGTGGCCATACAGGAATGGGAGCTGGCCCTTTGGGGTCAGTCTGGCTGATGCTTCAGGCCTCCTGCCTGAGTTTATTTGGTCCAGAATCAAAACGCAGACTCTGCTTCCAGGAGAAAGAAGACGACCCCGGCTTTGGGGCTGTGTGAATCTTTCCTCATATGGGTTTGAGGCTGAATGAATCCAAAACCCAACACACATTATTCTGAGATTCACATGATGACAAATAGAAGTGACCGATCCCTCCCCAGTACCCAGCCTTACCCGGGTGTTTAAAGAACCTGATCTGAGTAGCCACCAGGATGGGAGAAACAAGGAGATGGAGATTGATGGGAGAAAGGGTTTGCAGATGCTTCAGATTAATGTCCTTGGTGTTTAACTTGATACTTGGGTTTGCATCCTACTCTAGACCAGTGGTTTTCAAACTTGTTTCTGGTGACCCAGTTGAAGAAAATTGTTGATGCTCGCGACCCAACAGAGCTGGAGATGAGGGGTTTGGGGTGTGGGAGGGGCTCGGGGCTGGGGCAGAGGGTTGGGGTGAGGGCTGCAGGGTGGGGCTGGGAATGAGGGGTTCAGGGTGTGGGAGGGGGGTCAGGGCTCTGGGCTGGGGGTGCAGGCTCTGGGGTGGAGCCAGGGATGAGGGGTTTGGGTGCAGGAAGGGGCTCTGGGTTTGGGGGGGCTTAGGGCTGGGGCAGGGGATTGGGGCACGGGGTTGGGGCACAGGCTTACCTCAGACGGCTCCAGGTCAGTGGCGCAGCAGGGGTGCTAAGGCAGGCTTCCTGACTGTCCTGGCACTGCAAACCACGCTGAGCCCCGGAAGTGGCCAGCAACAGGTCTGGCTCCTCGGCGGAGGCACACAAGAGGCTCTACATGGCTCTTGCCCGCAGGCATCTCCCGCCACCCCCCAGCTCCATGAGAGTGCGGAGCCGGTGCTTGGGGCGGGAGCAGCCCGTGGAGCCGTGTGGCCCCCACGCCTAGGAGCCGGACCTGTTTCCCACCCCAACAAATATGAGGAAGAGAAGATCTGTTCAGTTGTCTTTAAGGTGACCAGACGTCCCGATTTTATAGGGACAGTCCCGATATTCAGGGCTTTGTCTTATGTAGGTACCTCTTACCCCCTACTCCCATCCAGATTTTTCACACTTGCTATCTGGTCACCCTAGTTGTCTCTGAAAATAATGCATTTCTTTGTATTGATTTTTGGCGGTTTTTGTTTTGAGGTCTCCAGAAGTGCTGGATAAATCCCCAAAGTTGGGGTATAGGCCAGATTTAACAGCCCCAGCGGTCAGATGCTTCTATCAAGCTTAAGTGAATTATTATGCCAAGCTATTGAGTTAAGTGCATTATGAGAGGGAATGGAAGTCTCTATTTTATTGCCTAATATGAAACACCCAGCACTGAGCAGGAGACATTTAGGCCAGGCCTATGTTTAACTCTTGGGCCTTGTCTGCAATGGGGAAATTTGCCAGTATATTCAGACCAGTTTTGAAGTTGGTTAGAATATTTTCTTAAATGTCCTCAATGTAGACAAGTCCTGAGACCTAAACATAAGCCTGGCCTAAATTTTCAGGAGTGACTAGTGATTTTGGATGCCTCCATTTTGAAGGGAACACTTTCAAGCCATTTTGTTTTCAGAGGACAGGTGCTCAACACCTTCAGAAAATCAGCCCCCCCCTTTGAGGCACCTCAGTTTGGGGGGGGGGAGCCAAAATGGAGGCACCCAAAGTTACTAATTACACTCAAAAATTTAGGCTTAGGACACTGAGATTCCCCTATTGTTCCTTTTCTTCTCTGCCTCCAACCCCAATCCCAAATTTCAGGGCTAGAAGAGATGGGGAGAGGGATATGTATCTATAACTACAGACCAAAGGAGCCGGGAAAGCAAATGAATTCTAGAAGTAATTGCTGGCAAGTTCCTCCACTTTTCCAGTTGAGTCAAATGTACTTGTACTAAAACGTGCCAGGCTGTTGTTTGATGTGGTTAATTCTGTCGCAGGTTGCACTGAAGAACACTGGCAGTGGCCACGGTATTTTCTTCCCAGAGCTTGCAGTGTCTGAGTTGCTGGTGAGCATCCAGCTCCTATTCCTTCTGTCACCTCAGCCATGTTCCCAATCTGCAAATCGCTGGAATGCACTTTTTTTTTTTTTTTTTTTATAACTTGTATGGGAATTCTCTCCTTGCCTGTGTCATCAAATAGCCTTCATCTTGCCAGGAAAGCACATCCCTGGGCCATATTTCAAGCTCCCATTGGCTCTTTCAACCCTGCCACTTGGATGCAGCTGCTCAAAGGGGGTCTCATTACCAAGTTCCTCTTCCTACACAAGGAGTAACTGTCCCCACCTCACCTATGCACAAACCATGAGCTAGAAGGGCAATTTGGAAGCACATTGATCGCTGTGGCTGGCAATGCTCCTTTGGTGTTAACTGCAAAGTGAGACATATGCAACCTGAAAGGGTTGATACAAGCAAGCAAAGCTATACAGCAAAGGAGACACGTAGAACTGGCTGGAGAATTACATATCCATTTTGCAACAACTTTTTTCAGTCAGCAGTGGACAAAACAAAACCTTTTGGGTGTTTTCATGAAACAGAATTGTACTGGAAACATCCGTGTTCAGGTAGAGAAGGTCAGGTTTTCAATTTGGAACTCTCTCTTTCTCTCTGGAAATGACCAGAGATTCCACCCTGGACCTCAGAAAATTTCCTGTCAAAAACTTCGTTGACATCAATGCGTCACTACAAAATGTTTTGGCTTCAATAAAACCACACTTTTTGATGAAAAAATATTTAGTCAAAAATGTCCTGAGCAGCTCTAGGGACAAGCTTCTGGGGCTGGGAGGGAAAGGAATGTTCATAATGGCACCAGAACCTGGGAGAAATCCCCCAACTACATACTCAGGCCAGATTCACCCAAATGTTTGCTGAGCCTTGCGTCAGGTTTTTGGGGGAGAGAGACTAATGTTTGAGCGTGGGTGGAAAATATATAAAACTCACCCAATTTTGTGTCAGTCAGGAGAAATTCCTTTGAAAGCATTGGCGTTACAGTTGCATAAAACTAGCAGAGGCCTGGTCAGAATCAGGTCCTTTGACCCTGACTACATTGGGGAAACTTTGCCACTGACTTCAATGAAGCCAGGATTTCATATAGATTTTTTTCACCTAAAATGTCCCACCATTGCTACCATAGCCTCACCTCCTCCGGCGCGGTGGGGGTGGTCATGTGAGCACCACTGCAGGCAACTGCCTGCGTTTTTATCCTCCTCATGTGGACCTGCACTGAGCCTGGTTTGATCAAAATAGTCAAAACTCCAGGGGCTGCAGGCACCTGTCTACATCAGCGTTCTGAGCAATGCTGACCCAGTAGTGCAGTCACAATGGGGAAATGCATCGTTGTAGGCACAGCCTTCCTAGCACCCAAATGCCTTAACAGCTATGACCAGTGGCAGCACGGAGAGGTCCCAGTTCACGAGGAACTCAGTGTACCCGCAGCAAGAGAAACAGTCCCCACCCCAAATGGCTTATAATCTAAGTAGACAAAGGATGAGAAAGTGACTCACAGAAACAGGTCAGAGCTGGGAATAGAATCCTAGTTTCCTGACTCCCAGGCCAACACCTGATCCACGCTGCTGCTTGGCTTCCTCCATCCCCACCCTTCCAAGTTTAGACCGGAAATTTCCAATGGGCGATTCAGCCATTAGCCACACAATTCATGGAGCTTGGACTTGGTTCATCTTGGCCATGGTGCTGAAGCCCTGGCAGTAATTACATGCTGCCTTGGTGAGAAAATCCTGCCCTGATTGTATGCACAGGAAGCAACTCTAACAAGTGTGTTAGTCCCATGCTGTGGTTGGGTCTTTAAAGGAAGAGGTGGGGGAAAAGAGCAGGAGAAAATGCCAGTGGCCTAGATACAGGCCTGGAGCCAGAAAGGCCAAAGAGGTTACAAAATGAGGCAGATAGCACATTTCTCAGAGCCTCAGAACGATTTAGGATTGTGGCTCAGCTGGCATCTTCAGCAGAGATCTGGGTCAGTTCTTATGCCATGCCAGTCTCTTCTCTGCTCTAGTTAGGTGGCTATTTGGTCCAGTTGCTGTGGTGGTGTTCCTGGCTTTGCCATTACTCTCTTGTGGGACCTTGGGCAAGTCACTTCACTTTCCCATGTCTCCGATTCTCCTGCCACTGTTTATCTGTCTTGTCTAGTTTGACTGTGGACAATCTGGGGCAGAGACTGGGTCCTCCTATTATGTGTCTATACAGTGCCTAACATAGAAACATAGACTCTCTGGACTGGAAGAGGCCTCGAGAGGTCATCTAGTCCAGTCCCCTGCACTCATGGTGGGACTAAGCATGTTGGAGCCTCTTGGATGCTAACTACTACCAGCAAATAGTGACAAGTCTGAGGGGGCCCATTTCTCCTCTCTTTCCCTGCACAGTAGCCCTGGATAACACTGTTCAGTGCTGATGGGACTGGGAATGTGTTAGGCGGGGGCCAAGGACCCTTGCCCCCGGCTAGCATTGCATTTTGCAGCTCCAGTATTTTTATGGGCTGTTTGGCCTGACAGCCTCTCATTACCTTTCCTGCCTGCTCGGTTTATATCCGCTGGCTCTTGCTGGCTTTTTCCTCTCTATAAAATGACAATGCACAAACACACTCGCACAAAGAGAGAGAGCTGGAGGTGGAGGAAAATGCCTGACTTGTTATGGAAATAGCATTAAAGTAAACCTTCCCGTTCCCCTTCTCTGCTCATGCGTAAGGACTGGAGGAAATGCTGCCCCACAAAGTTACCGTGGTGAGGGGTCAAATCAGCAACATTTTGCTAATGGACTCTTCAATCTAGTTGGCAAAAGTAGAACAAGATCCAATTGAAATTGAAGCTCGACCAATTCGGACTAGAAAGAAGGCACATGTTTTTAACAGTGAGGGTAATTAACCACTGGAACAACTTACCAAGGGGTCATGATGGATTCTACATCACTAACCATTTTAAATCCAGATTGGCTGCTTTGCCTAAATCTCTGCCCTAGTTCAGACAGGAATTAATTCAGGGGGTCCTATGGCCTGTGTTATCCAGGAGGTCAGACTAGATGGTCACAGCGGTCCTTTCTGGTTTTAGAATCTCTGACTCCACAAACCTTTCCTCTGCAGGGCCCTCAGGGATTTCTCTTGCCTTGAGCTCCCTCTTTCCAGCTTGAAGGGGGCCAGGATGGTGGCAGCCCTTGTGGAACCCCTTTCCTCTGCAGGGCCCTCAGGGATTTCTCTTGCCTTGAGCTCCCTCTTTCCAGCTTGAAGGGGGCCAGGATGGTGGCAGCCCTTGTGGAACCCCAGTCTGTGTGTTAACGTGAGGGTCAAACTAAGGCACCATTACAATGAAGAGCTGCCGTTGGTGGATTCCCAGGGGGTGATCCTGGGCTGGCTGCAGGAGCAGGCCTTTCATTTGAGGGAGGCTGTTGAGTTCTGGGAGGGAAGGGGGTCTTTGTTCTTTCAAGTGGGTTCTTGGCCAGTGGGACGGTCCTGGCCAAGCAGGGATCAGCAAGCCATTCATCCTCCGTAGCCCATCCATGTTTTTGCCAACGCTGCCCAGAAAGGGCATGAAATCTGGACTGTCCAAGATTTCAGAGCACTTGACATACATGAACTAAACCTCTGTGGAAGTGTTGCTACTACCCCCATTTTAGAGATGAGACACAGAGAGGGGAAGTGAGTTGCCCAAGGTCCCACAGTAAGACAGTGGCAGAGGCAGGAGCCCAGGAGTCCCTGCTCCTCTCACTGGACCTTAATGCACCTATTGTCCAAGTCAGGACACAGGCACTGCAGATGCCCTGTGTGCAAACAACTACATTAGACACGCAGAGGCTTACCTGGCACCAGGTCTTGATGGAGCCTATTCCATGTATGCCCCAAGACAGTCATCTATTCAGGAGAGCTAAGCATACTCCACACGAGCTTTTCAGTCAATGGAGCTTCGCCAAGCTTCCCTTTCCCCCCCTTTACTCTGTTCCTCCAAATTATTGTGTCGCTGTGGGAGAGAGGATTCTGGGTAAGGGATTTTCAAGAATCCTCATTAGTTGTGTGGCCCTGGGTCTTCGTAGCTGGAGACGGCAATAGGTTGCAGCACTGTTTGTCCAGTGCTCAGCACAGTGGAACTGAAGCCTCTGCATTCGTTGGCGGCTGCTGCTTGCTACTCCAGAGGGGAGGCAGTGGCTAACGGATGTGGAAGCAGGAAGGGGGAGTTCTCATGGCGCCAGCAGAGGGAGCTGTGGCGGATGGGGCACTGATCCCTTGAAGCCAGGTAGAGGAGATGCATTTAACAGGAGGGGAAGCCATGCCTTTCCCTTTTCCCCCTTTATCCTAATCCCAGGGGGAGAGATCCCGTATAGAAAACGACGCATCCAAACTTCCCAGTGGTCCATGGATTCTCTGCACCAGCTGGAGGTTCCAGCACCACTGCTTTCCACTTGTGCTCATGTAGCAGCCAGAGGGCTCAGCATTGTGTCTTTTTGCCGTTTACACAATATTAGTGCAAAGACACCACACGGACCAAAGAAATGCGTTTACTCACTATATAAAACATGTGAGGCCTTGTACCGTATACACACTGTTGCTCTGGTTGGCTTTGAAACCACAGAACACAGTGAGCACCGCTAGAGGGCTCGCAAACTCTTGAAAGGAATACTCTCCAATTCCTGTGCATGGCATTCTGGAACAAGTGTTCTCTACGTGAAGAAGCAGGGTTCCTTCCCACTGCTCATCCCCACCTAGTGATGGATCCCAGATGACTAGTCCTCAGCCAAAGGAATATGATCTGGCTCATTAGATTACAAGTTGGAACCTTTACAGACTGTAAGTGGGATTCTGTGGCTCCCTCTCCCACTCCCTGTCCCCAAGTCCATGTTTCCTAATAAATCATCCTCTAGCCTGAGCCGCGTCTGCTTGTTTTAAGTTTAACAAGCTTATTTTTTTGCTGATAAGCTGGACTTTGAATTCTTCCCAAGCTCCCGGGTTGGGGCCAATAGCATCAAGAAGGAGAGACTATTAACCATGATATATTGTATGTCAATGGGACTAATGCACAGTGCTTACCGTGGGCAGCGTGTTTCCTTTGTATCAGCATTTCTGGGCTGATTGCGTGTATCTGACATCGTGAATAGGAGGGGAGTTTCAGGCATGGACCAGATGTAAATGGATGGAGCCAGGTCAGCAATATCGTAGGATGGGGCTGCAAGTTACGTGCCAGGAGTAGAAAATGGGTCCCAGTGATGCAAAAGTATTCTAATATGAATCAGTGTCTCATACAAAATGAGTATAACTTACACCATTTTGGTGCCACACCATTTTTACACTCTGATAACACCCATTGCTTTCATGGAGTCACTCTGGATTTCCATAAGCATGACATAAGGTCTGCAGTTGGGGGTGAGTGGGGTGACTGCAGCACATGTAGACATACCCAAGGTAGATTTAATCTAGCTTGCTTGGCTACTGGAGCAGTGAAGCCATGGCAGCACAGGACCCCTGAGTACTTCCGTGGGCAGCTAACCCGTGCTGAAGTCACTGCTGCCGCTGCTCACTGAGCTAGCTAGATTAAAGACAGCTTGGGTATGTGCACACGTGTTGCAATCACACCTCTGATTGCTGTGTAGACATATCCATAGATCCAAATCTAGTCCTCTGCCTAGCGGGTGGCTTGGGGATAGGCTGAAGTATGCAGAGAAGCTGCTTTTTTTTGTACCCACCTGGTGCTTTTTCTCTTATCCCCCATTCTCTCTCACACATGCCTCTTTGGGTGTAAAGTGCACTCACATGGCACCCTCCATTCAGAGCATGTTACCGAGTAACTTACTCCCAAAGTACAGCTTAACATTTCTGTTGATATTGCCACTGAATCTGGCCTAGATCCTTCCATGGGACTTGCACCTGCTCACATTGGTAATTAATTTGGCCCCTCATTACATGAGATGAGAAAAACCTTCACCGCACAGCCTGAAACCAAACAAGTTTCACTTGGTTCAGGACTGTTTTACAAATAGAGCTGAATGGCACATTCTTGGTGAATAATGTATCTGATTAATTTCACCACTTTTTCTGCTTGCGAAATGTCTGCAAGCCAACAAGTTTCCTGTTTTCTCAAATGTATTTAGTGGAACGGTTTGCGGGGCACACTCTGATAAATTCTTGGTCCGTAGTTTGTTTGGAAGGCGTTCACAGATGAGTGCTACGTATATGAAATGTGAGCTGTGTTAGCTAACTAAGACTGATCGGACACACAAACCAGATGGAACAGAAACAATACCCTGACTGGATGAGGGTAACTCTTAGAATCAGGTTTCCAGAGTGAATATTCATGATTACAAATTCAAAATTTTCAAATATTGGCTTAAAATTCACTCTTTCTGCTAGCCTTCCGGCCAGATTGCTGAAGTTCTCAGACCACTGTGAAAGGGGCATGGACAAAGATAAAACAAATTCCTTCCCCATCCCTCCACCCCACCCCCACCCCCATTCACGTGATTATTCACAGAAAACTTTGTGGTGCGTTTTCCCAGCTCTAGTAACAAAACTGACATTTAAGTTGGATCCAGCAAAAGGCTTGAGGTCCAGAAATATTGTGGTGAGAACCCCAAAGGTTGGATATTTAGGCAACTTGAGAAACCTCTGGAGTCCTGCAAAGCTTTGCCAGGAATCGCAAAAAACATGGGTGCTCATGGGACCCCATCCCGGAAAGAATTTAGAAATCTCAGACCTCAATAAAGGTTCCATTTGGGCTAAGTTTACATCTTGATTGAAGGTTCGTTGGTGTTCTTCCATGTGAACAGCTTCAACCCATGTTCTCAGTGAGCTTTGTGGTGATTAGAGCAAGGAGCTGGGCCCTGAGTTCTGTTTCCTTGGATGGTTCACTTAACTTCTCTGTGCCGCCACTTTCCTGTCTCTTTATTGGCCTTAAATCTCCTTTCCTGCCTCATAGCAGGGTTGTGTAATCAATGTTAAAGTACAGTGGAGTCCTGGAGTGAAAGCTGCCATATACCTGCAAAGTATTATTATTAAAGTTATAAGATAATTATCAACAAGGCCTGTTTTATAGCAATAAAGTATTGCCCTAAGGATGGGAATATTACTGCGGTATAGCTTGTCGACCGTCACGGTTTCTGAAAGCACACTATGCTGGAGACTCTGCTATATGCTGTTGCCTGGCTTTAGGTATGAGGAGGATGCAGGAGCCTTGATATTCTATTACCAGTATCTTTACAGTGTCCCTTTGATAAAAATCCCATCCCAAATCCAGCCCCTCCCCATGCCAATATCTGCCCTTAGGAACAACAGAAGATGGGGGGGGGATGCAGAACACAAGTTGGGGAAAATAATAATAATTTTCAGCTTTCATTTAAGGCTCTCAAAGAGGTTAGTGAACACTAATTATGTGACCTCCCCTGCAAGGTAGTTACTGTCCCTATTTTACAGATGGGGAAACTGAGGCACAAAAAGTTGACGTATCTTGCAACTAGTGAGGGGCAGGCCTGGAAACAGAACCGAGGAGTCCTGACTCTGACACTCTGAGTCTAAGCACTAGACGACTCTCCTTCCTTATCCATACCGAGCTGTGCTTCATGTCACCAAAGCAATACCCATGCTTTGATAGCTATACAAATAAAATAACAGGAAACAATAGGCTGCATCCCCAGCTCACTCTCAGGCATTCCTGTGAAACTTGCAAAAGTAACATAAGATTCCTGCCAACTGTAATTAAAGGAGAAACCGACCCAAACCAAAACCCCAGATCGGAACACAAGAAAGGTTTGAAATCTGAACCCAGACCCTAATGGTATGGCTTAAGCCGCTCTCTGTGGGTTTGTCTACATTAGATACTTTTGGAGCTACACCCATATGGACCCCCAGCATAGACCCTCTGCCGCGGTGTAAGATGGGATGCAGTTACCCTAGGTCAAAACTGGGGGAAGGCCCCACTTCACATCTGTGCAGCACAGCCTCAGGGTGGCTTCGCTGAGGAAGAAATAAGTGCAGACAAGTCCTAGCTGAAGGGCACTTGAGCTGCCAGCAGCTGCTTTGAAGAGGGTACTCATAGCAGTACTTTAAAAGTGGGGATGGCCTGTCTTCCTTCAGCTGCTAAACCAAGAGCAAAGTGGAGGGATGTTAGTCATTGAGCTGCCACTGCTGTTGCCCCTGCTTCTTGCTCTTTCTGTTCATGCGTGGCAGAGTCTCCCAGCTTGCCCCCATCCCGATCTGCCCTTGTGATCACCTTGTTTTCCCCTTGAAACATGAGCCTGAATTGTCCTCTTAGCCTGGCCACACAAAAGGAAGAAAACAAACCCGAGAGCTCATGAAGAAACCCTAAGGCTGCTAATGTCCCATGGCACTGCCACGCTGGAAGGAGACAGAGCATCCTTTATCTCAGCTGGCTCAGGAGGCTAGACATTCCTGCTCCTTTCCAAAGGGAGCAAGCGAGCCTCGGGGCTCGTTCGCAGCACACTTCCCTGCTGGGGGAGCTCCTCACAAGGTGCCCTGCTTCCCCGGGAAGCTGCTCGACGTGTCACGTGAATTGGCCAATTTGTCATGTTTGAAAATCTCCTTTCTTTTCCAGCTGGGGTTTGACCGCCATCCAGAGCCCTCCTGTGTCTCCACAGGAAAGCGATCCGCAGAGACGTGATGGAGACACTGCTCTCCGTTTTGCTGTCTTCTGTGAGTGTGTCTGAAGTTTTCTTTTCTTTTCTGCCTTTAGAGATTTTTTTTTTTTTTACCAGAAAAATGGACATTCATGTGTTTGGAAACAATTTAGGAAAAAGGGGAGCAGGGGATGATATTTTTAAAAAAACCCAATAAAATAACACTAGCTACTCAACAGAACTCTTTGGATTGTGCTTGATGTGCATAGATAGGAAGTGTGTGTGTGATCTAGCAACTGGAATACAGGACTCCTGGGTTCTAATTCCTAGCACTGACTGTTTTCTGACCTTGGGCAAGTCGCTTAGTATTATTCACAGTAGAGCAGTGCCCAGAGTCACTCTCACAGGGCCCTTTAAGGGAGATGGACTGAACTCCGCTTGTGTCTAGTCCACTGTCTCCCCTGCTGATGGTTGTTGAGACATCCTGACGGGAGGGAGCCTGCTTAGATTACTGGGAGAGGAAGGCCAAGGGGAAGGTAGAATGGGGACTTCTGCAAGAGAGAGGAGACCGGTAGGTAGGTGGAAGGCTCTCCTACTGTACCACCTGATGGGCGACAGGCAGTGCTATAGGGGGTCGTGTTGTGAGCGCAAGGAAGAGGCCTGGCACAGACAGTCCAGGCAGTTCCTAGAGATGGGCGGTGCTCCAAGGGGTGAAGCAAGATATCCAAGAAGATGGACTTTTGTAGCTTGTTATAGCATCCCTGGACAACAAGCCAGAGTAGAAGGAGTCCTGGGTTCCCTGATGCTTCACTGGGGAAGGTAGTGTGGAAAACCGGGGCAGAAGGACCAGCGAGTGTGGAGCTGGGCTAGAAGACTTTTTTGTTCTGTGGGACTCTGGTTTTTGTTAACTCTGGAGGGATGGGCTATTATAACTTAGTAGGAGGGCTGGGTCACCTCCGTGATCCAACAGTGCAGGGAGCTGGATTATCACCAGGGACAGAGAGAGCAAGACCTATGGCCGGAAGCCAAGGTAAGGTGATTTGGTCATAGGCTCCAACCGCAACTGGGGGGTCCACTGCGAGACAGAGGCAGCCCCTGTTCCAAGAAGCTTCTCCCACTCTAAATAGACAGGACTTAGGATGGGAGTAATTATCCCCCTTTTACGGTATTCTTCTATCTGGCACAATGCAGCCCTGGTCCGTGACTAGGGCCCGGGGGTGACTTAGGAGTCTAAATCCACTGAAAGCCAACAGGACTTCAGCCCCTTCATCAATCGGGCACTCCTGAAAATTTGTCCCCTAAACTCTCTTTGTCTTAGTTCCCCTCTCTGTACAATAGGAACAATAACCCTTCCTTTGTCTGTTGACACTATAAACTCTTTGGAGCCGGGACTGGCTCTGTAATAAAAATAATTACAACAGGTCCTGATGACAAACTAACACCATCTCCATGGAAACACATTCCCAGCCGGAGAGTAAAGTAATGCATGAAAAGTGCTGTGAGACCCATGGGTGAAAGACATTGGTGTAAGTGTCTGTAGAGCCTGTCAAAAAGTCATTACTGATTTTTTTTAATTGAAAAAAGCCCTTTTGGATTAAATGTAAAAACTCTATTTTCCTCAGAAAGGTTCTGGTTTGTGTCAAAAGGGGGTGGGGGGGGGAGGGAATTGGTTTTCAATTCAACCGAAACCTGAAAAAAAAATCCCCTCAAAATTGTTTGTTTCCATCCAATATTTTGCAGAAAATAAAATACATTTCCTAGCCAGCTCTAAATGCACCCAGGCTACATCACCACAGGGCCCCAGGCGAGTGCATGACATGCCCCCAGGTGCAAACAGGATGGGATGCCTCTGCTATTACTACAAGGGGATTCCCAAGGAGTAAAAAAGCTGGGAGACCAGATCCCCAGCTGGTGTAAATCGGCATTGCTCCACTGCAGACAGTACAGTTGCATCAAACTTCACCAGCTGTGAATCTGTCCCATAATATTAACAGACCATAAAGAGCTTGGGACCATATATCTCAAGAGATTGGTAGTGGGATCGGAAACCCAGCACTGTCAAAACTAGTACAAGATGGTTATTGCCTGACAACTGTTCAGAGGCCCTTAGTTGATGGGATTTGTCCTGTTCCTAGTAGGCTTCTGTGCATGTTGCAAAACCCACAACTGACGCTAACCAGCCCTCTTACGGACAGTCTCGGCAAAGAAGGAAAAGTTGAAATGGAACATGAATGCTGAACTACCCTCTTCCCATTAGAGATGGTCTCTGCAGCGCTGGGGTGAAGCCCATGGGCAAGAAAGCTTGCAGTGCGGACACTTGGATAGCGTGGCCTGTAGTTAAATGGAGTTTGCACAGCTGTCAATCTGGTACATTTCATGAGTGCTAAATTCACTCCAAAATTTCCCTCCCTAAAGTGACTATTTGTTATTTAATTCCTAATGTGGTTAACTTAGAGGGGGAGATTCGGCACTTGTGGATAGATGTGGTATTTACCTTGGCCTTCTCTGCCTTGTGGCTGGTGATATTATTTATCTGGGTGAATAATTCAACCACTCTGTAACCCTAGAAAAATGAGGAGTGGAAGGGAAGCATCTATAATAACCATTTGGCAAAGGGGAAGCGAGAAAGGGAGGGAGAAGGAATAACAGAGAGAAGCCGGCTGGTTGTTTCACATCAAAGCCATCCATTTAATTTCCTAGCCCATCTGTTGGATTTCATCTGGCTGCGGCGATACTGCAGGCGTGAGTGAAGGAACTTGAGTGTTCCATGCTCGTGTTTCTGATTAAGATCCAGCAGGGAGGGAGAGGAGTTGCTTGATCTCAGTTTTTGGATGCGTTCTCCTCCTCCGCGTGCAGCCTGCCAGTGGGGATCAATCACTTGTTGCTATCAGCCTAGCGGACAACTCTGCCTTAGGCTGTTTCCGTGCTAGACTGCCTCCCCGTTGCTGGAAAATGTGTACAAGGTTTTCTTGAGCCTTGGTACCCCGGCTTCTCCAGGGCAAGCATAACTGCAGCAAGGTGCGGGCATTGTCAGAAGAAGGTTAAGACGATGGGTTGGGACTCGGGAGATCTGTGTTTGGGTCTTAGCTGAGATGCTTACAGAAAAATTTTCAAAAGCATCTAAGTGACTTAGGGGTCTAAATCCACTGAAAGCCAACAGGACTTCAGCCCCTTTGTCAATTGGGCACTCCTGAAAATTTGTCCCCTAAACTCTCTTTGTCTTAGTTCCCCTCTCTATACAATAGGAACAATAACCCTTCCTTTGTCTGTTGACACTATAAACTCTTTGGAGCCGGGACTGGCGCTTATTAGACATACATACACCTAGCACAATGGATCTTGGAGGGGCCTCAATGTACAACTGTAATAGGAATAATGTGTGATGGAAACCCAGGAGCCCTGCCTGCAATAGCAGTCACTCCATTGTTGGCACCATTGTTGGGATGGGCTTGCGACATGTTCTAGTGTGGACAGTCTTAGCAGGTCGTGCTGACTCACGGCAACAGGGGATCCGTTGTCCTATTGTATAGTAAATCTACAGTAAAGATTTCCCAGGTCCTGAATTTAACCCTTGCTGAAAACACCCTGATATTCCCTCAACTCTCTTCTTCAAATGTTCCTATGTTTGGTTTAGTTAACATTAAGGGGCATGTATGTTAGCACACCTGCCTCCGGGCTACTCATTTTTGAAGGGAGGGAATGGGGGTGAGAAGGCTGAAGACATGAGGGAAGGAGCGGGGTGACTATTTTCCCAGCTTTGCACTTGAATTCCACCTTACAGGGGGTGCTGGATTGATGGTCATTGCAGCCAGTTATTGCCAGTGAAGAGATACAAGGGCAGCAACAGTGCAAGCATCCCTAGCCAACATTCCTCAATCACGGATTGGGCAGAGCATTGCTAACAATAAAAGGGCATATTGGGTAAAGTTTTCAAAAGTACCCATGTGACTTATGCGCTTAAATCCGATTTCACCTATTGCCAAAAAGAGGGTCAGTTGTGATGTGGACACTTGTCCCCTAACAACCGGAGTGAGGCCAGTCACCTCGTTTTATACAGACCATCATAAAGCAGTCAAATGATTTTTGAGGCCAGAGCCTCAGAAGGTGTAAATTGGCATTGTTCCCTTAACAGTTGTGTCGCAATACTGATTTACATCCACTGGAGATCTGACCTTGAGTTAGTCTGAGCTGAACCAGTGACCTGGAGATGAAAAGTCTTCTATCCCATTCCCAGTCCACTGAGCCATCTCGCAGCCCCCCTGCCCCAACGTGTGCCATTAAATATGCTCATACTCTGGTTTGCCCTGCTGCTTGGATGACACCAAGCATCTTGGGATAACTGGGAATCTGGATAACCTGAGCAAAAGGGAGTCAAAAGACCGGGAAGCCAGAAGGTTTGTTTCAAAGGGAGGTTCAGATAATGGTGAATTCACATGGCCCCTCCGCTAGGAAAGTACTTCCTATTCTATGTAGGTTCTTTTGCCGCCCTCATCACTGTGACATCTGTGCACCTACCAGTCCTGTGTTAAGTGACACAACTAACATTTGTGATATGAGGTTCATTCTTTCTCTCATCCTCTCCCTCTGGGAGAATTCTACGTGCCATGCTGGATTTCACTTTGCTAGGGTTTTGGTTTGGGGTATTCTGTTTTTAGTTCTACACGTGGTCTGTGTTTTTATGTTGGAGAAGATGGGTTGGAGAAGTGCGTCTTGCACGTGAAGTGGAAGGTGGAGGCTTGTGATGGGCTTTGGTTCCTAAACATGGGCCTAACTTGACTTCAGCTCACATGCTCAAAGTTAGGCATGTGTTGAAGTATCTTCCTGAGTGAGGGATTCTACTGTAAAGTGCAATCGAATCCCCACAGAGAGAAGAAAAAGGGAAAAAGAGAAGAGAATCCCAGCCATGCTAGTTTCTTATTCCGAGCTCCAGCTGGGACCAGCCCAGTCAGACTTTGGGACACCCATCAAGCAAGCAAAATTTGGCTGTCTCATGATAACAAGCAGCTCACGCTTGGCTGGACTGCCTTCTGCTATGAGCCGAAGTATCTTCGGGTCTTGTCTGTACTAGCTTGGGAGCTGAGTCCAGTACAGAGATGCCACAGCAATTCGTGTAGGTAATGCAGTAGGTGTCACTCTTTGCTGTGAACCAGTGCACTGAGCTGCAAGATGGTAAGATGCAAAAGTCTGGTCCTGTCATCAGTAAAGTTCACAGGGCAAATTTCAAGAAAGATGTGAGTGTTATTCCCAGTATCTATGGCAAATACCCTCTGTGGTTGCTGTTGAAAATAGTATTCTTCACTCTGCCACCTCTCTGTACGATTGTTGCTGTGGGCTGTTAAAATGTTAAAATGTCTCACCCCAGAGTGGGCTGCATAGCAGTGGTGGGATCCTTTGAGATGAAAGATGTATGAATGTTCATTACGAAGGGGGGCATTGGCAGTTCTGGGTTCACGGTGCAAACCCGTTTCTTTCATAATAAGAGTGGCATTTACATAGAACATTCTATCCATGGATCTCAAAACACTTTTCAAAGGGAAATAAACATCAGTATCCACATTTTACAGATAGGGAAACTGAGACATGGAGCAGTTAAAGCTCAGATTTTTTCCAAGGCCTCCACTAGTTCTGGATGTCTCTTTTTTTGGGGTGCCACTTTGGGCCTTATTTTCAGCACCCAGAGCTCCAGAGGAAGTCAGTGGGAGCTGTGAATGCTCAGTACTTCTGAAAATCGGGCCCTCTTAGGTAAGCACCCTAAAATGAGGGGAAACTGAGTCCAAAGTGACTTGTCAGAGGTCACATGGTGAGACAATGTCAAACCACCAATTCTGTCTCCCAAGAAAGCGCCGTGACATCAATGGGCCTTTAGCCTGAATCAAGACTGCAGCTTTCTTTGCATGTGGCTGGGTAACTGTTCTGTGCTGGATCTGTGAAAGGGAAGCCGATCCTTCTGTATGTTTGTTCTCTCAGGATAACTGAATGAATCTCTTAACCGGAGTTTGGATCAAGGCTGACCTGCGTCCTTGCATCCCTCTAATGCTGCCTGGCCAGCTCCATGAGGTCAGAGATGGAAATGCGATTACACAATCCAGCCCAACCGTGTCAACGTTCAAAGGCTGACGGGGTTTCTGGTTTGTGTGAAACCGGGCCAGCCGTCCCTACCTGGGGCTATAAAAACTGATAGAGCATGGCAGCGCAAAGTGATAGCAGCTCCATCCCAGCTGGATTCTGTCAGTTTTAACGTTACAACCCCAACAATCCTGTAAATGACACTAAATATCCCAGAGCTGAAGTGGGCTCTGGATGTTTTCAAGGCACATGGGACGCTGTGATTAGGGCTAAGAAACTTAATCAGACTTCATGGAACCCATGGGCCATCTTGGTAGGACCATGGTGGAACAGAGTAAGAGGGGTTTCCATACCCGTCAGCTGGTCTGCCTCTACAGCCCCCCACAGGACAGCTGCACCGGTGAGCAAAAAATTCCCCAGGTTGCCCACCAGCTGCATTATCTTGTATTGAGATGCTACTAGATCTCTACAGCTAAGCAAGGTTCGGCTGGTCAGTACTTCCATATGAGACTTCCAAGGTAAGGTAATATTATCTATATTGCAGTGGCACCTAGAAATCCCAACTGAGATCAGGACCTCATTATGCCAGGCACTGTACAGAAGCCTAGTAAGAGACCGTCCATGCCTGACAGAGCTTACTGTCTGAATTGACAAGACAGACAAAGGGTAGGAGGGAGAACCAGATCTCAAAGGAATTCAGGCACCTAATTCCCATTGATTTCAAGGGATATTAGGAAACTAAATACCTTTGAGCATATGAGCCAAAGTGACTTGCCCAAGGTCACACAGCAGGTCAGTGGCAGAGGTGGGAGTAGTACTGACGTCTCAAGCCAGGGCTCTAGCCACTGAACCTTGCTGCCTCACCTGGGTCTGCACTAATGCACTCTTCTGTCAGGGTCAATGGTGATGTCCCGGTGCTGCTGGAGGTCCTGGAGGTGCTGTCCGATGCTGCTGGAGGTGCTGTCTTACAGGAGAGATAAAATCAATGTCCTCCTGATCCCGGTTAGTCCCTAAAAAGGCAAAGGTACACTTTTGTTCTTTTTCCCCTCAACAGCAGAAATTTTAAGGCTTGTGTCTTGGCCAAATTCAAACTCTAGTAATCCTGCTTCCTTGAATCCTCACTCAGGGGCTGGCTGGAAAAGCTAGTCCTCCTATCCATATCAGCTAATTATCTGATTGATCTGGGAACAGCGGTTCGAAGGTGAAAGCGTTGCACAGCTGTTAAGCATTATTGCTATTATTACTAATCACCTACCCCTTGGGCAGCGCTGCTGAGCAGTGTTAGATGTAGTAAATGCATTTAAAAGGATTAAGCATTTGCTTGTTCTGCTCACTCTGGGACCATAGATTTCAAAAGTCTTTGGATCGAGCCCCAGAGGAATTGCTTTCATAAGGCCCCCTCCACTACCAACTCAGCAATGGGACATTGCCTTTGATTTCCAGCTCGAAGCTCATGGTATGAGCTCTCCATCCCCACTCATCTAACCCTCCCCTGCCTGTAACTAAAGTGAGTGAAATGACAGCAGGGCAAAACAAAAGCCACCTAAACTTTCCTCCAAACTCTCTGAGCCACCCAGTTCTAGAGATCTGTGACAGCTCAATCTGATTTCTCCACACACACCCTCCCCATGAACTTCATCTCCACCCTGTCCCTGCCAGGACATGAAGACAAAAAGTCACAGTACCAGGTGAGAGGCTGCGGTTACCTCTAGCTCCGGTGGAGTGGTAATAACAATGCCCGGTTCTTGTACAATGCTTTTCATCTGGAGTTGCCCAAACTCTAAGCACTGGAAATCCCCCCCACTCCCTACCCAAGAGGGCATGTCCAGCTCCCTTTCACAGACCCAAGAGGTTTGGATGCTCTGGGAAGCTGTCAGATTTGGGGCAGTGCTTCTCCAATCCCAACCTAAACTCTGATCCTTCGGAGGTTTCCCAGTCACAAACTGTGAATGCACTGAAAGAGCCTGGACAACTCCCATTCCAGGGATTGGAACCTCAAGGCAGAGAGCACCTTACTTGCTGGCCTGTGAATATCTTCCTCTGTCACAGCCATCATCCATCCGAGCCAAGGAGGCCCTGTAAATCTCCACAGGCAGGGTTGGAAACTTGTCCCCTTTCTGGGGGGTCTTTCCATGCATTACAAGGGAGTTGGATGAATGTCTATCATTTGTCAGTCCTTGGAGGCTCCACAAACATGGCCCTATAGATTTTAGGCAGCCAGATCCCACTCTTGCCAGGCAGTCAGCCCCCTATCCCTGCCTTCCCAGGCCCCTTTCATTGGCAATCATAATGAAATGTGCAATATCCTGTCTTCACTGTTTCCTGGATCCCCACCCTCCTCATTCCCATCTTCCCACTCCCCTCCTTAGGACCCACCCTGACCAAGTCATCCAAGGGAACCCTGGGACTGCAGCAAGCTGTTCCAAGAGCTGTCAGGATTAATTTGCCTTCTGAAGGATGAGCCGCGGGGCCTATCATCAAAGCCCAGCAGGCTGCTGGATCGCAGCTGGATCCGGTGGGTTATTTTAAGGAAGCAGGATGCACACATCTGGGCATGAGAGCTGATGTTTCTGTTGCTCCGAGTCCAGCTGTATTAACCCTATAGGGTCAGGTCAGGGCACCCCACACCTGTGGGATGCTGTTCCTCTGCATTACAAGAGTGGAAGGGCACAGCTGTGTTTGCAGTAAGAGCAGTTAAGGGCTTGGAAGGGAATTAAGAAGACGAGTGCTACATTCAGAGCCTCAATTCAACTCCATGAGCAGCTCGGTGTGCAGATTAGGGTGACCAAACAGCAAGTGTGAAAAATCGGGATGGGGGTGGGGGTAATAGGCACCTACGTAAGATAAAGCCCCAAATATCGGGACTGTCCCTATAAAATCGGGACATCTGGTCACCCTAGTGCAGATGCATGCCGCTCCAAACATAAGACATCCTCAGGGATGATGGAAGAACCTCAAAAGATTTGGTTTGATCCCAACTGGCACCCATACATTCTGATACTTCTCCAAGCCATGTCCTCTCGGGTCTGCTTAATTTATGTGGAGAACAGGATTTCTCATGAGACTTCCTGCTTCTGGTCTGGCCAGAAATAATACAAGAGCAGCCACACCTTGGTATTTTGGCACAGCAGTTCACCCATCCCTTCTTGGCAATGGGCAGATCCCTCTCATCAGAACATAAGAACAGCCATATTGGTCAGACCAATGGTTCATCTAGCTCAGTATCCTGTCTTCTGGCAGTTGCCAATGCCAGGTGCTTCAGAGGGAATGAACAGAACAGGGAATCATCGAGTGATCCATGCCCTGTTGCTCAGAAACCTTCCACTCCACTAGTTACTGTAGATAGCTAGGTCCGAGTATAACTTTTCTGCTTGAGCATACTGGAAATGTGTGTTTTTATTCTAAAATCTCTTAAAACTGGCTGGTCCAATTTTGTGCCAACATTTTTCACGCACTTTTGGCTAGAGTCCAGACATGGCCAATCTTAACCAAAGGGAATTTTATTTGAAGAATTTATGAGCCACTTAAAAGAGGAGGTGGTTAGAAAAAATTTAACAATAGCCCAATATGGCTATTTAGTTTTAAATCCTTCCAGGCTCTGATTGGAACTCTTCAAGGCTGCTGCAATGTATGGAACAAGGCACTGTTGTAATTTTGAACTTCATTGCTGTGTTTGAACAATAAATGGCTCCCTAGTCTCCAGTCAAGAGGGAGTATCCCACTATCTCATGAAATTCCAGTTGTTAGATCCTGGCATCAGAGAAGTGAGTGGAAGCAAGCGGCAGCGATGCCAAGAAACCCTGTGTTTCTGAACTCCTTCCAGCTGCAAAACAGGCAAATAAAGGCATGGTCCCACTCCTGTGGAAGCCAGCAGGAGCTGAGCAATTGAGTTCAGAGGGAGCAAGATCAGATTTGAGGTCAACGCATGGGGCAATGCCCCACTGACACATTCGTTTCAATACCCATGGAGTTGGCTTGGGGGAGTAATAAGATCTAATCATTTTAACAAGACAAGGATTTTGCTATCACTGAATGGCGTGTACATGGTTTCCATTGCGGCTAGCCTGGCTCGATCTCTGATTTGGGGAGGAAACGAGCAAAGCATGGGAGTTCCGTTTATTTTGCTTTGTGCTTTGGAGTTTGGGAATCTGGAATTCAAAGCAGAACTCTCAGGGTGTAAGCTGAAAGGAGGAAAGAAAAGACCCAGGCCTTAAACTGGGTGAGTTTGGGATAGCTTCAGAGTGCCTCTGAACCCAACTGCCCGACGTGTGGAGGTTCCTATTCCAGATCTCCTTGTACAAGCTAAAAGCCGCACCAAGGGGTATGGGAGGCTGCACTGATGGTAAGGAGCATTGGTTTCTCGCTTTGCAGACCTACCTCTCTGGCAGTGAACTCCAGGCTGACCTTGCCAGAATTGATACACCCCCATCTGGTTCTTCTCAGGGCTCCTCCTCCTTGCAGCGTCGGAGCTGTGTGCGCCGCCGTTTGTCCCTCTGCTCCCTCCCCTTCCTACTAGCTTCCTGCCTGGGCAGCTTGAACCGAGGCCATTTTTACACCCCCCTTTCTCTCTCTAAGGCCTGCCAATGTTTCCCAAGCGTGTGACTGGCAGAAGTCTTCTTGCAGCCTGTGTCTGATCAGTGGGTGGTGACAGCTGTTGGCGGAGGGTGAGGCAGGGAGACCTCCCAATCCAGAACAGAATGGCTCTGGTAATACTTTTGTTCTTACCCTCCTTGAACATAAGGGCTTTGCCTCCATACTTCTCTATCCTCCCCCCCACCCACACACACACACAGCACGTAGAGACAGCTGCAGCAATGCAGGTGAGAAAGCAGAGCCATCGTAAGTTTTTTCCCTTTCCTCCATAAAAGAAAAATCTCTGTCCCTTCTGCTGCAAACAGGGATGTCCCAGGTGACAGGGCTGGGAGGAACTTCCTGTGTGAGACAAAGTGCTGGAGAATAATGCGCTAATAATTGTACTTCACTCTTATCATAGAACAATTGTTCAAAGTGCGACACCAACATCAGCTATTTCTATGAACTGGTGGGTGTGTGTCCACTGACTCTTACCGGAAGGAGTCAGAATTGCTCAGTGTGTCATGGGGTCTATGCTGCTAACAGCTCGTGGAGATTCTCCTTAACTCAAGTGGCAGGGGCATAGTTCACAAATATGCAGCTGCCTGCAGGTTTATTAAAGAAAATAGTCGCAGATCTTGGAAGTATCATAAATCTTCCGACTTACCTATACAGGGCAGATCATTCAAATTAAGATAGGGTGTAAACTAAAAGCACAATCGCTATTCCTGATTAACTCCCTGTGTAGACTGGAAAAAGGGATAATCAGTGAGGCGGCAGTGTCTGCAGAAGATAAAAATTACTCCAGATAGTTACGTCCAAAGCTGATTGCTAAGAGTGACAAAGGGATCTGGTCTGGTTCTAGACTATTCTCAGTGGTAGAAGAGGACAGGACAAGGAGTAATGGTCTCAAGTTGCAGTGGGGGAGGTTTAGGTTGGACATTAGGAAAAACTTTTTCACTAGGAGGGTGGTGAAACACTGGAATGCGTTACCTAGGGAGGTGGTAGAATCTCCTTCCTTGGAAGTTTTTAAGGTCAGGCTTGACAAAGCCTTGGCTGGGATGATGTGATTGGGGATTGGCCCTGCTTTGAGCAGGGGGTTGGACTAGATGACCTCCTGAGGTCCCTTCCAATCCTGATATTCTATGATTCTATGATTCTATGATCTCACAAAACTGGGGAACAAAACAGCAGATGAAATTCAATGTTGATAAATGCAAAGTAATGCACATTGGAAAACATAAAACCAATTGTACATAGAAAATGATGGAGTCCAAAGTAGCTGTTACCACTCAAGAAAGAGATCTCGGAGTTATTGTGCATAGTTCTCTGAAAACATCTGCTCTATGTGCAGTGGCAGTAAAAAAAAAACCTAGCTGAATATTAGGAACCCTTAGGAAAGGGATAAATAATAAGACCAGAGCCATCCCTAGGGGATGGCGAATTGGGGCAACCGCGCTGGGCCCCAAGCTTTGGGGAGCCCCGTGGGCTGGCGCAATTGGCCAGCGCCGCATGGGTGGTGAGTGAACCGCTGGCTGGGGGAGGCTACCCGCAGCTCCATCCAGGGTAGAGCGCACGGCGGCACTGCTGCAGCCTCCCCAGCACCAGGAAGATGGGCAGCGTGGCCCCTGGAGCCCAGCGGCACTGCTGAAGCGGGGCCCTGGGGGGGGGGGGTGGAGTGGGGCCACGCCTGGTTGTTTGGGGAGGCACCGCCTCCTCCAGCCTCCCTTACCCGCTCCTGGCGCGGTCGGTTCCAGAAGTGACATCACTTCCGCCCCGGGGCCCCGCACTCCCCTAGGGATGGCCCTGAATAAGACAGAAGGTATCATGATGCCAATATATAAATCTACGGTCCGCCCACATCTTGAATACTGCATGCAGATCTGGTCATCCCATCTCAAAAAAGATATCTTGGAGTTGCAAAAAGTATAAAGAAGAGCAACCAAAATGATGAGGGGTACGGAACCGCTTCCATCCGAGGAGAGATTAAAAAGACAGGGGCTGTTTAGCTTAGAAAAGAAACAACTAAGCGGGGAGGTGCTACAAGTCTATAAAATCATGACTGGTGTGGAGACAGTGAACAAGTAAGTGTTATTTTACCCCTTCACATCACCCAAAACCCAGGGTCACCCAATTAAATTAATAGGCAGTAGGTTTAACCGGAGCTACGGTGGGACTTAAATGGTGCATAGATAATGTGCAGGCCCCTGTACAGGGGTGAACTGGGCAGAAAAAAGGGCTAAACCCAAACCCCTGATGCAAACAGTCTCACGCTCTGGGGTGTTCCAAACCAGCATCAGTCTTTTCAGCCTGGGCCACTAAACTAATGGAAACTGAACTTGATTCAGACTGGAATTTTCTAAGGAGCAGAGGGGATCTAGACACCCAAATCTCCCTGGGCATCTAACCTCCTTAGGCCTTTAAAATATCCCAGCCATGATCCTGCCCTACATTTTTTCATGCCTAAGGCCAGTTCTCTCCATCTGCAATGAAATGTTCCTCTCGCTCCTACCAAGTGCAGGACGAAAGAGGCTTCAAAACATGGAATATCTTTGCAGCTGAGCTCCTTCCTTGACTTTTTTTTTTTGCCATGAAGAACTCCCCTACTTTTGCCAAAAAATGTTCCGAGTGAAATTTCTAGCAGCCCTGCTTTGGAAAGCCAGCCGCTTGTGCATTCATTTCACATCATGGGCACTGCAGGGGCCAGTTCCCACGCTGGTATCTTGCTGTAACAAATGTCATATTAAGGATACTCAGTATGATAATGCGGTATCAAAAAGAGAGAGAAAGAAAAGCCCAGCCCCGGCTCCTCTCTCTGCTCTCCAAGGGCTGGGAACAGAAAGTTTATGCCAAAAATAAGAAATGGGGTTTAAAAATATACAGAGCCGCCCTCCATTTTTTGTTTGTATCAGACCTCCGCCTCCCAATCTGATGTATGGTCACTTGCATAACGGGGGTATTATTTATTAGAACGGCCCACAGCAATTTATGAGAAGTCAAGACCGCCAGCCCCAGGCTCCTTGGAGCACACAATCCCAGCACAGAAATAAGGAGGCGCTCTTGCATGGGAACAATAGGCAAGTATGCAGAGAGAATGTCGTCTTTGTTCAGAGGAAAGTTCGCTTGGTGTAATATCTGTTGTACTGATGGCTACCCTTGCTCCATAACCTTGTTCATGCTATGAAGCTAGGGGGTGGTTCATGACTTTGTGATGGAGAAAAATACTACCCTGAGCCACACTCCGCACCTGCTGGCTTCACTAGGGCTGCAGGGGGTCAGAGTGTTGGAACTGCCATAGATTTAATGGGTGCGAGGATCCTGACTGCTGCGTCTGAAAGAAGGGAGGTGTTGCCATGGGATTAGATAAAGGAACTGGGAGCCAGGACTCGGGTTCTTTCCCAGTTCTGCTCATGGCCTTCAGCAAGTCACTCTAAGCTCCTGGAGCCTTGGTTTCCTCACCTGTGAGATGGGTTTAGTGAACTGGCCTCGCTCACCTAGGGTGTTGGGAGGCATAGTTAGTTAACATGTGTAGAGTGCTTTGAGGTATTTAGCTTAGAAATGCCAGGAACAGGACAGTTCCCTCGTGGGCATGAGACTGGTAGTACCAGCAGGATGCATTCTGGAGGGGACAGCTGGTACGTTGGCTGTGACAGAGCCAAGTCAGGGATGGTGTGAGCTTCACCTGCTCTTCTCCCAGAGTCCCATGTGAGAGCTGGACGGGGCACCGGGACCATGCAGGAAAACCCTAGAGCTGAAGATGGTTTAGGGTTTGACTCGAGAGCATCCTCATGCTAGCATGACAATGGAGTTAGAAATGAGAAGGGTGGCGGGAGAGGGAGGATTTCGAGCTGCATGATGTATTAATGTATGAGGCTTCCCTTCCAGAGATTAGGATTCAAATCTTCTTTCACTGGCAAGTGAAACAAATTTAGGAGGTTCCAACCCAGTCCCAGGTGGAGAGAATATATGATTTGTCCATCTAACAAGTATGCCACACACTATTGTTAGCCATACTGTATTCACGATTGACAGTATGTGCTTAGGAGAGGACGGGGAGAGCCGCAGGTGCTGCAGCTCAGAACTGAGGGGCATTATCACAGTTGGCTGTGTAGGTTTTTAGGGGACGTTGCAGGGCAGCTTGCGCCAGGGGAACAAGTTTACACCCTCCTTCTCTGCTTGGGACTAGCCCTATTTTCAATCTACTTTTCTTGCCCCTTCCTCTCCGGACAGCATCATTGATGGGTTCTGCCTGGCGTGTTTAATTTTACTCAATATATTTTGCCAACAAATGTTATTCAGAATAAGGCTCTGCCTCGTTACCATTCCTCCGAGCGTCTGTCTGACATCATTCTGTGTGCCATCCAAGCAGCCAAAGGGAGTTCTCCCCTGGGAGTGATCTCTGAAACAAACAGCCAGAAAGAAAAAATTAAAATTAATAACATGCAAAAACCACAGAGTCTCCCTAATACATTAAAAGGCAGCATAACCCAGGCACTAAGCACAGAAACTTCCCATAAGCATCTCGTCTCGTACTGTTCAGAGATATCCAGGGGCAGGTTGGTCGTGAACAGAAACAGCATGTACCCAAAAATCAGCTGAGTAATTATTCCTAATTGAAACTTTTTCAAGCACTGAGGTCACTTGACTTAATTCCAGGAAAGCTCAGGGCCAGATTTTTTTTGTCTGCTCTCAGCGTTGTCTTGTCAATTACACCTGTTCAAAAGAGCATCACTGTGATCTGGAAGAATTTTTACACACCAGCTGGTGACTGTGCATTACCCCAGTGCCATCCACACAAAACGAGTCTGTTACAGCCCCAGCCAGGGAGCGTTATCAGCTCATGCTTTTAGGGGTGGAGGTCCCTGGTTCAGTTCCTACTGTTGGCCGTCACATAGTGTGCAGAACAGCTATGAAACAAGCTCAGTTTAGACTCCTCCTGTTGATTTGTAGATGTAAAAGGACTATTGTGATCATCTAGTCTGATCTTCTGCATAACACAGACCAGACAGTTTCGCCCAGAACTTCCTGCATCATGCCAAGTAATTCCTGGTTGAAGAACTGAGACTTGAATCCATGGTCTGCTAGCTCACAGACCCATGCAGGTACCTAGGCGACAGTGGACTTACACAAGTAGCTCTCTCGTGACTTCAGAGGAATTTTTCCTGATTTACACCAGCGTGAGATCAGGATCGGGACTCGTGCCTGCAGCCACCAAGGTGATTTGTGGTCTCAGAGCTGGGATTCCCTCATATTTTGATTCTCATGGCACCGGCATTTTCCCAAGAGATCCATTCCTTTGACTGTGTCATGCTGAATGAACCGAGTGCGCTAATTGTCCTGTCAAAAAGTATATTATGCCAAGAGTTGTTTCAGCTTGTTTTAAATAGTCCTGATAAATAGTCCTAATAAATAGTCCTAACTGAGTTCTCTCCCGTATATAAATAGGCACTGCTGTCTCCCTTCTGATCATAACCCATGTGCAATCAAAACAAGATCTTGTGGGAGCACAGCACTTCATAAATATTTTCCTGGTAAAGTTCAGATCCCTTTTTCCAAGTAGAAAGTTCTCAGAACATTCGCTTTGCAAGCTCCACTCCCATTCTCTGCCATCCCCATGCCTGCTTCAGTCAGGAGGTTTTGCAGAGCTTTGCTGCCTGCCTGGTACCTGCGTCTTTCCTCTCATTTTTGAAAAGAAGCCCAGATTATGTGCCAGGGTTGCTTTTGCTGTGAAACTTTCCAAAAACAGCTTTGCCTGCGAGCGCCGCCCAGACACAATCAGCTGCCTTAGCAAAACAGGCCTCTTCTGAGTGTTTTTTATTTATAAACCCTAGCTACCCTGACTCCATACATGGAGCGAGAGGCACTTCTTGCCTTCCAGAGCTAACAGTATAAATAGACAGAGGAGGTTCCAGTATCAGCATCCCCATTTGGGAACTGAGGCACAATGAGACTGAGTCACGGGCAGTTTGCAGTGGAACTTGACGCTGGATCTTCTGAGTCCCTGACTGGCACCTTAATCTCAGCTCTATGCTTCAGCTCAAGTGTGCTGATTTTTCTCACGGTAGCTTCAGCTCAGAGTCTCTGCCACTTGTTGTTTCTTGTCCAGTTAGCGAGAAGGCTGAGTTCCATCTCTGAACTCTTCTGCAGCTCAGAAAGGGTTGGATCCAGGGTTCTGATATGGCCTGTTATAGCAGAGTGACTGCCACCAAGTTGGGGCATGGGACAGATGAAGATGCAGGATTTGTGGTCAGTCCACATTCTGGCCCTAAAATTTAGCTGGAATATTGAAAAACAAGAATAGCTTCCATTCATAATACCCTCTGCCTCACAAAATCCCAAAGATCTTCACATACAGGATTCAATTTCACCCTCCTCTGAAATGCATCCACCCCTGCAGTGGTGCACAGCAGCTGATAATGAGACTGTCCAGCAGTTTGGGATATTTAAGAAATGATGGAGTCAAATGAAATCATCCTAGTTTTGCATGAACTGAAATGAACATAGGGACAATGATGGGGATCCACCTCTTTTTGTGCACACACAACCTCTGTTAGCATTGTGAGCAGTAGGATGATAGGCCCAATAGATGTCAGGGGCCCCAGTGAACGAGGTGCTGTACATACATAAGAGACAGTCCCCGTCCCACGGAGCTTACAAGGTAAGGAGTCACAATGAGCATTAGTATCACCGTTTTACAAATGAGAATCAAGGCACAGAGTAGTTAGAGTTATTTGCCCAAGGTCACCCCAGCAGTCTGAGGCAGAGCCACAAGCTAAGCCCACCTCTTCTGAGCCATGATCTTTAACCACAAGTCTATTCTTTCTCTGTGCATTCCCTACCTGAATTTGAACTGGACAGCAGGTGGGTCAGGGAACGGCTAGGAGAATATGAGAGCCTTTTAGCGAGAAGTTTGATAGTGTCTTGGTGGCTCATCTATCAAGAGCTGCTGTTCTCCATCCAGCTGTCCACATCATAAAACCTATCACCACTAACTGCCCCCTCTTTCTGGCAGCCTCCTGATTTGAATGGATGAAGGAGACCAAACTTCTTGCAGCCTGGATGTTGATGCTTCTCAAAGAAGGTTGAGGGGCATTGTGGGTGTGACGTGGGGAACCCTAGACCGCTGCTGTGCCGGTCCTGCGGGTGGGCAGAAGACTTCAGTCTGCAAGGCTGTCTGTATGGTGCCCTTAACTAGCCTGAAACAATGAGATGGAGTGTGGAGGAAAACGGATCATCCAGAGGAGACATCATTCCAAGATAAGGAGTCGCGGCAGCCAGTTTACTGTTTATGCACTGAGCAAGAGCCCCTTTTCAGCGGTAAAGAAGTTTCGCTCCAGATCTGTACCTGGCAGCTTGGAGCCATCTCCAAACGACTTATTAACTCGAAGCCATGTCACCAAATTATCTCTACTACTGTTCCACTGGAGAATGAGGTGTTACAGTTAGTGGGTGGACAACCTCACACATAGAGATGAGATCTTTGTGGAAAGTTTGATTCCCACCCACCCCTAACAACCAAATTCATGTGCAGCGAGAAACGGAACAGCCCAAAGAAGCTTGCTCGTCTGAAATTTCCATCTGGGTATGGTATTTCACTCCCCTGGAAGGTCCTGACTCTCCTACCTTCTGAATATAAAGGCAATCCAGAGGATCTGTCCCTCCCCTCCTTCACCAGGGGCTACAAATCCTGCCAGGACCCAGAGCCATCCTCTCATTGGTGCATCATTCCGAGGAGAGATTTATACTTTGGGGTGAGGGGGATGGTTATTTGATCATTTAAAAAAAAAAGTCCTTCCCTTCCTCCTTCCCTCTTTCACTGTACAACACAAATCCCCGTTCCAACACGTGCACGACAGCAGAGCTGAAATGTTAGCGCAGAAAGCAGGTGATAAATCATGGGGCGATTGATTCAAACCTTTCCAGGGAATGGGAAACACATGGTGGGTCGTTCTAATTAACTGTTTGATATGGCTGCAGTGCGTTCGGGTGTAGTTTCCAGTGTTTTACATTTGGCTTGTCGCAGACCTCTCCATGGTAACTGAAGTTTACCGGAAAGCCAGCAAATCCTTCATTCGAGAGAGTTAAAGTGACTTGTTACAGTTCGGCTCGACCACAACAAAAAAAGAAAGCCCGGCGTTTCCGCTGAGAGAGCGCTCTCTTCTCCTTCTCTTTCTTTCCAGCTGGAAAAATAAAACAAAATAAAAGGTCCTTCTGCCTTATCGGTAAATCTCCAGTGTTTATTTTTTGGCGGAGTACAAGAACTTGGACCCGTTACCCTTAAAGCCACATGCTGAGCACAGCGTGATTTGGGTGGGACCGTAGCTGAGTTCAAGGAATGGGAGAAGAGGCTGCCCGGCTCATTTCTCCTAGCTCATCGTTTTGACCACATCACCCTTCTCTGTGCATCCCTCCACTAGCTCGCCTTTCTCCAGCGCAGCAAACAAGCTAACTGTCTTCACTTGCAAAGCCCTTCCATGGTGATCCCCACCCAATCTATCATTTCTATTCAATCGCAATGTCCACTGCTTCCACGATTGTCCCAGCCTCCGTCCCTTACTTGTTACATTTTCAAACAAACCCCTCCATGCTTTCCCCTTTTGAAAACTCTCCTTTGCCATGGTGCCCACCCAAAACTTAACAACAGCTGGGCGGCTGGTGTGCAGACCACTGCCCATCACACTCAGCAGCATTGTTTCCTTGAGCTCCCTGTCTGTCTCCAACCATCTGTTGTCTCTTGTGTTAGACTGACCTTGTCAGTTCCTTTTGGGCTGTGTTTGTACAGTGTCTAGCACCCTGGGGTCTGGGCCATGATTGGGCAGCTAGGTGCTACCACAACACAAATAAACAATAATACTTTTCTTACAAAAACCAGCCTCATGTATCAAATCCAGCCCTGGCTCGAGGCCGCACAGCTCCCGTCGACTGGAGACCGTTGCTTGAAATCAGTGGGTGTCCATAAAAGGGTTGAATTTGGTCATCTGGATTCTGTTCTTGCGTTACAAGATGTGGGTAACTCCCATTCAAGTTACTCATGTGAGGCCTGATTTGCATTTCCCAGCACCTTGTGTCATTATGAACCCCAGTGCGTAGGGAGTATAATATGCCACTAGATCAGAATGGTAGTGCTTAAGGGAGTGCTTTGCCCTCACTTTGCTCTGGAGCAGTGTAAATGCCTGTACAAGGTGCAGAAAATGGGCCTCATGGAGAGAAATTGCAGGATCTGCACAAGAACTATGCTTCAGCTTCTTAAAATCTCAAACTAGGGCTTAAGTGAACCTTAACTAGGGCAGGCTCTCTGCACGGGGGAGTTTCACGCAAGCTGCATGGAAAGAATCTACTCTTTAGAGTGGACGAGAGTGGACTGATCAGGAGATTGGCAATGGCATAAGGTGGGTTGGTTAAGGTGCTAGCCTAGAACTTGGAGTCTCTGCCACAGACTGTGTGACCTTGGGTGCGTCACTTAGCTCTTTTGCCTCAGTTCCCCATCTGTAAAATGGGAATAAGAGCCCTGTCCTGTGTCGCAGGGGTGTTGTGTGGATGAATGCATTCAAGACTGCAAGGTGCTCGATGCTATGTTATAACGTAAGCCCAATAAGTACCCAACATAGATAGTCTGTCTCCAGAGGGCTGCCCATTTGGAACTGGCATGACTACAATTTGACTTTATGGTGGCTTATGTGAAATGAGCTTGTGGAGTCTCAACACCATACCTAATGGTCAGGTGCCGCATGACGTCTGGCCCTCGCAGAAGACAGGCTGAGGTCTGAATGAGCATGACTACTTACCACATCTCTGGTGTTGTCTGTGAAGGCCTGAGCAGGGTCTCACTGGTGGGCTGAGAGGACCTTGCATTGCTATTTTACCTGCGTGGTAAAAAGAGGAATTTACTCTCCTCAAACGCCAGCCTAATACTTGAACCAGTGCTGCGTGTGCTTTAAGAAAAACACTCTCGCCCACTCTATGCTTGCCGTGTTATCGACATCTGTTTCAGTGACAGCTCAAACCAGAACCCGAAGGGTCTCCATCAATAAAGAGTGCTAAACCATCAGTAAACACGAGGGCCAATTTTTATTTATAATTTGAAAAACGTTTTACTCAGGATTTTGGGCTCCCCATCAGCTCAGGCTGGGCAAGCTATTCTCTTCCTGTCCTGAGCTGCTGCAATATAAACATTTGCTAGCCCCCCCGGCAGTGGTAGCTGCAATTCAGTGGGTGAAGCAATCACTGTCTTTAAGGGCCACACCCTGCAGTACTAATCGGTATTCACTCAGGCTAGGTCCATAGCTGTCACCCTGTAGCGTCACTGCTCTGGTGCTTCAGTGCAGACACTCACTGCAGTGACGGGAGAGGTTCTTCTATCAATGTCGTTCATCCAGCTGCCCAAGAAGCCATTCTTCTGTTGACCTAGTGCTGTCCACACCGTGGGTTACGTTGGCATAACTATGTCGCTCAGGGGCATGGATTTGTGACGCCCAGGGGAAAGACGTCGTTATGCCTATGTACGTTTTCAGTGTGGATCTTTACTTGGGCAAAGCTCTCACTGAAGCCAATGGGAGTTAGGAGTGAGCCAATACTGAGTAAGGACCTTAATATTGAGGGCAAAATCCTGATGCTGCTGGAAACAGTGGGAGTTTTGCCATTGACTTCAGTGGCACCAGGAGCTGGCCTTGTCCCGTCATTTGTAAGATGCCATAGAGGATGGTAAGATCTTGGAATGCAGGGGCTTGTTTTTCAGGGTCAAACTTCCCCTTTCCCAGCTTCCCAGGGGGGATGAATAAGATCTGAGCCAGGTAAGCAAGAGTTAAATCTTTAAAAACTTGATCATGTCTTTTGGATAACATGTAATAAAAGGATGGGTGGGGAAGTTTTGTGTAGCAAAGCCAGAGCATTAATCATCCTTGTCTCCCTCTGGAGACATAGGTTCAAGTCCTACTTAGGTCACAAGTGCAGACTAGTGTGGTGGTCTCCAGTCAGCCCCTAGAGGATGTATCTGGCCACTTCAGAGGACCATGGGACAAGACAGCACCTGTTGCAGTCTGCTCAGAACAAAGCCGGAACTGGAAAAGTTTGGGGTGCTGTAGGTCAGGACTGGGGTGTATTGGCAGAGCTTTGTGGAGGCCAGGGTCATAATAATGCAAATCGGTACTGACGTGCATCGATGGAGCTGAGCATGGGGGCCGATGGGATCCAGGTACTGTGAAACTGACGTGCAAGGCTCCAAAAGGGACACTGTGGCGTATCTGAGGACTGAAATAGCAGGGCAGCAGGTGCTGCAGGAGGGAAATTGGGGGGGGCCCACTGTCAGAACTGCGTGTGGAGGCCCAGTGCTGCAATGTACTATGGTGCAGCTGAGCAGTGGGGTGCATTGGCAGAGCTGTAGGGGGACCCAGGCCTGGGTTTGCAGGAATGCTGCAAGGAAGACCTGGTATTTTAGGGGAATGCCCCAGGACAGTGGGTGCTGTCTGTGGGGACTGAGGTGTTCGGTGGAGCTGGGCTGGGTCCCAGCTGGAATGACAGGGGATCAGAGTCAGCACTGGGGTGCAATGCCAGAGCTGTGTGGGGAGCCCAAGACTGGATTAGTTGGAAAGGGGTGCTGCATGCTTAGCTGTAGGTCCTTCGGCAGAGCGGCTCACTTAGCATATGCTGCTTCCGCCCGCCCTGTTCCCATCAAAAATGAGGGGCCAGACCATTATCACGGAACCAAAAAATAAACAAACGTTTCACCCCTTTGTGTCCGAAAGCGGCTTTCCTCATTTCCTGTGCTTGGCACGTTCTCCCACCGGGGGCAGCATGCCCTTTTCCACTGGAGGTGCACAGCCTGGGAGCTGGGGGAGGCCAGGAGCAGCCCCAGCTGGAAAAGCCAGTCTCACTGCAAATGAAACGCAAACATTAATTTGTAATGCTTATTGGATTTTTTTTTTATTTGACCCTTTCTGCACAGGGGCTCTCTGGAGCTCAGAGTCATTATTGAACATCTGGCCAAACCACTGCTGGTTTCATTTATTGGGGAATAACTTATTTGTGGCTCTGGAAGGGGAAATGGCCCAACTGTTCATTGGACACACGTTATTTGGCCCTTGGTGGAGCTGCTTGAATAATCGAGAAAAGGATTCACTAGAAATTTAAGGCCTGATCCAGATCCATAGAAATAAAAGCCACCACTCCTATTGGTGTAGGAACCGGCTCTTTCTCCACAACTGCTGGGAAAAATAAGTCAAAGTAGCACTTTATTACATACTATTAATGCTTTGTGACTGTCATTTTTAAGTATTATTAACCCATTGTGAATATAATTGGACCAGCTCTCACTATAAGAAGGAGATCAAATCATTTTAAGCAGGACTTACCTCTTTCTCTCTTTCTTTTCATCCCTCTTTCTTTTTCTCCTCCCCATCCTTCTCTTTGTCTCCATTCCCTTCTTTATACTCATCTTCTCTCCCTGTCTCTTAGCTACAAAGCACTGTTTCCTGTGCAGAGCTGACACCTGAGAAAGTCCTCTTAAGCCGTGCTGTACTGTTAGGGAAAAAGGATTTCCCTCCCGTCTAGGGTTGGGAGGGTAGCCTTCCCTGGACTTCTGTATTAGCCAAACAAACACAGAGTCAGGACTCTTAGATAAAATGAGGCACTTTAATGCTAGCAAGTACGACAGCTGAAGGGCTCACCAATTCCTACACAGAGGAATATGGCGAAGCCCAGAACAAAGAACAAGGTAGAGCTTTTATAGCTTGGTTCAACATACTTTGTGATATCTCTTCCAGTTCAAACCGGTCAACCCCTGTTGGTCTGAGTCCTGAGGTATGAACATGGAGGCCCATCTATATAAGGAATTCTTTCCCCAAACGGGGAGTACAGGTTACACATAGTTCAGTACCCCACCTCTTTCAAACCAGCCTGAGAAGCCTATTCCTGCCATATAGCCGGGGCAGCATTTGGGGAATGGTCCTTGTGAGAGGGAGGGCCCCTCACTCTTCTCTTCTGCAGACTAAATAACCCCAGTTCCCTCAGCCTCTCCTTGTAAGTCATGTGCCCCAGCCCCCTGATCATTTTCGTTGCCCTCCGCTGGACTCTCTCCAATTTGTCCACATCCTTTCTGTAGTAGGGGGCCCAAAATTGGATGCAATAGTCCAGATGTGGCCTCACCAGTGCCGAATAGAGGGGAATAATCACTTCCCTCTATCTGCTGGCAATGCTCCTACTAATGCAACCCAATATGCTGTTAGCCTTCTTGGCAACAAGGGCACAATGTTGACTCATACCCAGCTTCTCGTCCACTGTAATCCCCAGGTCCTTTTCTGCAGAACTGCTGCTTAGCCAGTCGGTCCCCAGCCTGTAGCGGTGCATGGGATTCTTCCGTCCTAAGTGCAGGACTCTGCACTTGTCCTTGTTGAACCTCATCAGATTTCTTTTGGCCCAATCCTCCAATTTGTCTAGGTCACTCTGGACCCTATCCCTACTCTTCAACATATCTACCTCTCCCCCCAGCTTAGTGTCATCTGCGAACTTGCTGAGAGTGCAATTCATCCCATCATCCAGCTCATTAATGAAGATGTTGAACAAAACCGGCCCCAGGATCGACCCTTGGGGCATTCCGCTTGGTACCGGCTGCCAACTAGACATCGAGCTGTTGATCACTACCCATTAAGCCTGACGATCTAGTCACCTTTCTATCCACCTTATAGTCCATTCATCCAATTCATACTTCTTTAACTTGCTGGCAAGAATACTGTGGGAGACCATATCAAAAGCTTTGCTAAAGTCAAGGTATATCACATCCACGGCTTTCCCCATATCCACAGAGCCAGTTATCTCATTATTGAAGGCAATCAGGTTGGTCAGACATGACTGGCCCTGGGTGAATCCATGTTGACTGTTCCTGATCACCTTCCTCTCCTTGAAGTGCTTCAAAGATCCTGCAAAGCTACAAGTAACCACATGGAGGTGCCCCCTGGTGAGTCACTTCTATGCCCATGGAGCTCATTCTGGGGCAGGGCCCTGTCGACACTGATCCTTTCGTGTTATAGACTCGACCAATGTGCCAGCCTGTGGGGCCTTCTGTTTACCGTATCTAGCAACCTCCTCAAATTGCTGACACCCTGCCAGATGCAACAAAGAGCAGTGATGGCAAAGGAAGCCTTACATTGTACTAGGAAATTCCTTTTCTCTGTGGCTCAGCCCTTCCACCGGGCCTGAGAAGTGGAACGGGCAATAGCTGGGAGGGTTTAGCTTGGTACCAAGTCAGACTTGCACCCAGTCCTGTCAGAGATCCTGAGAAAAGCGCTTAGGTTCAATCACAAGGGAACAGATTTCACTGGGTACCAGCAATGAAGAGCCTTCCTGCTGCTTGTCAGAACAATCATGCAAGGAGGCTGGATGGCTGATGGGGTTGGCAATGAGCTACTATGGAGCCATTTCCTCTAGGACACCAGGTCCAATATGCAGCAGTCCAGGAGTGACTGAAAGATCTTACCATGCTGTGATGATTGCATGCCATGTGTTGGGCATGTCGCTCCAGTTGCCAGCATGCCCCGCTCAAAGAACCCCTACTTGGCTCCCTTCTTGGCAAGCATGGGAAAGGGGACCAAGGAGCGAATGGGCCATGAAGACTGAACTCCTTCTCCTCTTGAGAGGTGACTGCCACCTCCACTTGATAGCAATTAACGGTGGCCTTCAGGCTCCTGGCAAGCTGCCAGCATGGCTCTCAGCTGAGCACCCCTGACTTTGGCAATGGTTTCCCTCTTCGTTGCCCTGTGACTGCCCCTAGCTCTAGCCCTGCCGTGGCACAGGAGCCAGCGAGGGACGGGCATCGCCCTGGAGGGTCAAGGGGCAGGAGGGTGAACAATCTGAGGTTCCAGTAGTAACCCCAGCATGGATCTTGCTTTCCCAAACACGTCCAATGGGAAGCGTGACGTTCCCCGATGTCAGGCAGGATGGAAGCCTCTTCCGTTGGGATGTAGGTGGGGGAGCCCAAGTGTACGCCGGCACCCAATCCTGCTCTTGTTAAAGTCAACAGGAAAACTCCCATTAACTTCAGTGGGGGCAGGATCAGGCCTCAGAGGGGGCATTGCAGCTATGGCAAACACCCATGGCCTGATTCGCCTCTCACTTGCACCAGTCTGACTCCACTGACCTCTGTGGAGTTCCTCCAGGTCTACACCAGCGGCAGCCAGAGCAGAGCCAGGCCATCAGTCTCCAGGGGGGTGCTGTATCCAGGCATATCTCCTTGGCCCACTTCCATGCACGCAGCCCTCTTCCCCTGCTCCCCCCTCCCTTCCTCGCTGGGAGAGCAGGTGCTGGGAGATAAGCTTCCGAAACAAGTCGGATTCTCTCTGGAAGCCGAGTTCCCACCAGCCTGTGGGAGGTTTCACACAGCTCAGCTCCCTGGCATCAGTGCGCTAACGAGGGGTGGGGGGTTGCACAGAGGGGGGGATGTGGAAGTGTGATAATGCAGGAATGCAGCTCCTCACCACTGCCCTGGGAGGAAAAGGGTAAGGGGAACCAATGGAGACAGGCAGGGAAGGAGAAAGCAAGCCTGGGAAATAACAGGGCTGTGTGCAAACCCCACCTTCCCTGCCTAGGCTGTTAACCCATTCATTCTTTATTCCCAGTAGGACTGTCTGCTGAGCAGTAGAAACTCAAGGGCAAAAGAGGCAACCCCCTGGTGGAAAAAATCTCTGTTCCCAGCCTGGAATTTGCTTCCTTGGCAGCAGCCACTCACAGACTTTTTGTGTGTGCACACGTAAAATTGTCTAAGACGAACACAGCCTGAGGTAGAACTGGGCAAGGAACCCAGGAGTCCTAATACCCACTCCCCTACTCTAACTGCTAGATCACGCTCCCCTCTCAGAGCCCTGATCCCCAATACCCCTGTGAATCAGTAGCAGCACCAATGGAAACCCTTTTTTCCCCCCAATGTTCCCTAGTGTAGACAAAGCTGCTGGATGGCCTTGGGCAAGTCACTTCACCTGTCTGATCCTCAGTTTCCCCAGTTGTAAAATGGAGATGATCCCCCCAACTAGCTCACATGGTGTTGGAGGTGGGGGTAGGTGTCAAGCTTGGCCGTAATGCAGCTGGAGAACCCCATGCGGAAGGCTGTCTAGAAACACAGAGTATAATATTAAGCTACCATGGCTGGATTTGAACTGGTGACACAGGGCTCTCAGTCCAGTTACCATCTAGCTTTATTAGCACCCTAAAGAATACTATTCATGGCTTATTGCCCATATTTTTGGCCTCAGAAACAGAGAGATGATAGAAGTTTCCTGAGAGTAGGCATCATAGCAGGGTTTGTGCTCCATTCTGGTTCCAGTCTCCTCGGGAATCACAGTGTGATCAGCTGTTCCAGGCTGTGACCAAACCCAGACAATTAGCAAACATGAAAAATCCAGCCCAGAACAAAGTAACAAAAGCAGTTTCACAACTCAGCAAAGACCTACGGTGGGTTTGAGCAGGTTTTTGTATCACTCACCCCGCTTAGATCAGCTCGGTTGCATGCCTGGGCTGGACCCGGAGTTGGATACACGGTGTTTATAAACAAACTGGAGTGCCATAAATCTCCCCCCTGTTAACAGGTATTTGTTGGACAGGGCTTGGCTTTGAGCTGTGGCTGCTGTTTGCCTCCAGGCTGCACACGCCTCTCCAGCCCCTTGAATTTACTGGCCTATTGGACCCATTAATAAACTTGTTCGCTTGCAGCTAGCATTGCTGTTAGGATACTGGAGTGACCCTGCAGGCCCTGGAGAAGTTCCTTCCCAGTGAGTTTTCTGTGCTGCGTTCCCTGTATACAGAATGTTATAGAGATGTGTAAAGCCTTTTAGGCGGAACCTAGGGTGGCCCTGTTGCTTAAGGATAAAGAGATGGCATTCGTGAAACCCAGGCAGCTCCAATTTCGAAGCCACATGCAAAAGATACAATGCTTTTGGGCAGCCCCATTGGCCAGTGATTGGGATCAGACAGCAGAGGATTCGTGGTGATGGGGAAGATGGAGAGACAGAGGAGGCTGGCAGGAGTTTGACCATAACTTGACCATGGTCTATGAATTCTTATGCGGGGAGAAGAATTCGGATAGCAGAGGGCTCTTTCATCTAGCAAAGACATAACAAGATCCAGTGGCCAAAGAGCTGAAGGTAGACAAATTCAGACTGGAAGTGGAATGCACATTTTTAACAGGGGTAGATAACCATTGGAACAACTTGTCTGGGGATGTGGTGGGTTCTGCATTGCTTAAAAGCTTTAAATCAAGGTCGGATGTGTCTTTGTAGAAGATCTGCCCTCGCTCAACAAGACGTCATGGGCTTCTCATAGGAATCACTAGATGAAATATTCAGGTCTGTGCTATGCAGCAGGTCAGACCAGACAAACATAATGGTCCATTTTAGCCTTAAAATCGATGAATTTGTGATGTATTTCATAGCCCATCAAACAGCCGACAGATAGTAGTAACTTCTGATCTTTGCCTACCTCAGCTGGAAAGACTGTTGACCCAGAAGTGAAATGCTGCATCATCAGATCCCTTAGCCATCTCATCCCCTGCTTTCAGTGCTTTTAAGCCACTGGGTACTGTGGTACATTAAGATGGGAGGTTAGATCAGCTACTTTGTTGTAGCAAAAGTCACCCAACAGCATTGGGTGGGATGGCCAGTATATCACTGGAGGTCTAGGCAGTGGATGTCCAACTTTTCTTCCTTCATGAAAGGGTAAAGCTTTTCCTCTAGGTTGGAATGATCATCTGGTTGCCAAATGTAGAATTGTCTACTGGTCAGAGCAGAGAACGGCCAGGATTCAGACTGGAAACGTGGTTTTTATTCCCCACTCCCCCACTGACTCACTGTGTGACCTTGGCCAATTCACTTCACCTCTCTGTGCCTCGGTTTCCTGATCTGTAAAAGGAGGTAAGAACTTTTTGAAGTTCTTGGAGACCTTCCAGGGAAAGCAAAGTATGGATATTATGAAAGACCCTGTGACCCCCGTCCTTGTCTCATCACAGAATCAGCCCCTCCTTCTGGGTTCCTGTGCTTCTAGATTTTAAATTTTTTCTTGTCCTGGGAAAGCATCTGGTTTCAGCTCCAAGATCAGCCAGTCTGTCATTTTACATAAATACACAAACATCTTCCACTAAAAGATGGATTATGACCAGGCCTTTACTTGGAGCGCACAGATCAAACCAGAGGAGTAGCTTTTCAATAAGAATAAAAGCTTAGCAATTACAGATCACCAGCAGAGTGATGCATAAGAGAAAATACATCCTGGGAAAGGTAGGGCCTGATTCTCGTTCACACTAGGGCTACTTTTAAGTCCACTTTAAGCCCCTTTACATTGGCAGAGCAGTGTAATGGGACCTTAGTGTACATGGTAATCAGTCCCAAGGAGTTAACAAGATCAGGAACACTCTTACACTCAATTCAGAATCCTGAGGAACATCCCCCTCCATGGACTTGGATCGGATGACTTCATCTTCCTCTGCTCCCCACCTTTCCCTGCTCAGCAGCACCTTTGCCTTTGGGCCATCCTCACCGGTGCTGTTGCAAGAGTCTTCTGCTGAAGTGGAAGCCTCACTGTGTAGGATAATGCGTTAACAAGGGGCAGAAAAGCTGGTCAAGTGGTTAGGGTGCTAGCCAGGAGACCCGTGTTCAATACCCTGCTTCAATACCATTGACTTCCTGTGTGACCTTGGGCAAGTCACTTAGTCTCTCAGTTCCCCATCTGTACAAGTAGGTAATAGCACTGGGTGTTGTGAAGATAAATACAGCGTGAGGTGCCTAGATACTATGGTAATGGAGGCCATACAAGTACCTTAGATAGGGAAGAAGCTCAAGTGAAAGAATAGCCACTCAAAGGGACCACTGTATTTCTGATGGCTACAATTCATACAATGGGCACGTCTCATGGGCACTGAAAGTTTGCTTGCCATTAGGATAAGTGACAGGTGACTGATAGCATAGGTCTCTTTTGGGAGAAAGGCAGAGTTTTTTGCGGGGGGCCAGGGAGTGAGACTAGACTGGGTTTTCTGCGGCAGAATGGAAAAGTGCAGCCAATGGGATCTTCAACACAGGAAACGGGGGGGATGCTTTCTTTCCATTGTCAAATGCCTTCGCCAGTGGCTGGCTTGCTATTCAGCAGCCCGTTACGAGTTATATGCCTGTCTCGCCAGGAATCAGAACCTTTCCCTGTGCAGGAGAGGGGGCTCCCTTTGTAAAAATATTTGCAAGGAATATGACGGCTTTATGTTGATTTACTAGCAGGAGCAATAAATCGGCACTTCTTGGATGCCCGAGTTGCTCGTCTCTGCCTGTGATTTATGGAGCCAGGTGCCAGTACATGCTACCAATCAGCAAGTTTGATTCCGAGATCATTGTTCAAGGGCTTCGAGTGAGCTAAAACCATTCAGCTGATTTATACAGGAGGAAATGACTTTATGTCCCTTTCACATAGATCCTTGAATTCTGCCAGTAAAGACTAACCAAATCCTTTTTTCTTCCTTCTTCTGCGTGCGAGAGCCAGGATTTCACGCCATATACTTTAGCAGCCAGATTTCCCTAGGGCTGGCTCTGCCCTTAGCTCTGAGGCAGTCCTTATAAGGACCCTAAAAGGTGATGCAATTTGGAGTCTGCCGTCTGATTGGCTAGCAGTCTTCATACAGCCCTACTAAGAATGAAGACACCCAATGAGCCAGGCCATCATGAAGAAAATGTGTCCTGCTACGATAGTCACAACTAATGGCGAATGCTTTGGAAGTCTTGTCTAAACAGTCACAGGCTAGGGTTAAGCCAGCAATGCCTCTGGTGATGTCTCGGTGCTTAGAGTTTACAGGGATGAGCATGATACAAAATTCCTAGATAGCTAGCCGTTGACAATCATAACACAGTGATGAGTGAATTAGAAATAGATAGCCACATAGATAATGATACTAGAGTGCTCTGTGTCTCCGTAAATGTAAATAGTTAATAAAGAAGGTACCAGGAGACAACGCTCAATCATTCATAGCATAGCTCCTGGGCTTTGTAGAACATATACAACTTGTTGCATGCATTGCAAATATGCAACTCATTGCATCAGCTCTAGATAGATAAATATTTTTATTACAATAGCATCCACCGGCCCTACTCAGGATTAGCATCCCATTGTGCTGGTCTGTGGGCAAAGACACATAAAATGACCCCATCCTAAAGAACTTGCTGCGTGTGTGGATCAGATAAAGCTGCTTGTCTTTGCATTGTGTCTTGAGTCTTACCCAAGTTATTCCGAAGAAGAAGAAACAGCCCCACACATCAACCGAGACATCTTTTCATCATAAATGCGGTTACCTTATTCACCGTTTCCTGTTTTGTGCTTTCTGTATATCAAGCAGATCACACTACAATAACAAGGAAAGCATGTTTTTATTGCAATCGCATACAAGTAGTCCCTTGTCCTGCTTCTTGTGGCCTTAGGCTTTTGTTAGTTCCAGAGAAACAGGGAGGAAAAAACAAAAGGAAAATTTATTGTCTGTGTGAACTTCCAGATCATGGAACTACTCAGTGTCCAGTGGGGATAAGCCAACCAACCTTATACAGTTTACTTTATCTCACACATATGCTCCGCTTCTGTTGGCTAACATGCTGTAGCAGTGGTTTGGGTTTTTCTTACACATAAAAGAAAAAGAATCAAATGTTATGGCTGTGATGACATAGTAGTAAGACAATGACATCATACCCTTGAAATGACATCATAGTTTTTTCTCCTCCCTGGCTGGACATGTGGGTTTTGCTGTGCTGTACCAAGCAGGTAACAGTGAATTCCAGGGCTAGAATTCCAGCCAGGGTTTCTGGTGGTGTCGTAAGCTTTGAGGCTGAAGCTTGACCCCGTGGGGTTCAGCGAGGAAAAGACTCGTGACTCCTGGTTTCCAGTCCTGACTCTGCCTCTAACTTTCCATTTAACATTTCCATTGGCCAAGAAGTTGTTCCTCCAGTTATAAAATGAGGATAATAATGGATTCGGCGGTGTTGGGAAGATTAACTAATCAATGCTTATGAAATGCCTTGAGATCCTAAGATAGAAGGAGGAGTAGAAGAACAAAGGAGATTTTTTATTATTACTGATATATTTTCTCCAGAATCTCAGTTGCAATTATTACCCTGGAATTCAAAATTTCCCTTGTTTTTTTTAAGCTGTGAAATAGATACATTCCCAGTGAATAGAGGGGTAAATTGTACCACACTGAAGGAGTATCCACTCAGCACTGACTGGAGACCCAAAGGCCTGCCCTGGGCTTGGTGTGAAACCTGAGATGGATTCTCTGGGGAGCAATCTCTCCTTCAGTCCTTCCACGGGCCTGCTCGGGTATACAGAGGGACTGTTCCAAGAGCAGTACTTTTGCTCATTATCCTCAGAGGGACATTTGTACTAGGCAGTAAGGGAGAGCAGACTGCATGTATTTAGCATCTTGCTTTAGGGGTGTTTCTCACCTTCATGTTTTTCTTATTCAGCCCCTGGCATTTGCATTTAAGTCACGGGCTTCCACCATGTGCTTCACCTGTCCTGTCAGGTGCTGAGGTGGAGTCACGGTGGTGGCTGGCTGTATCCCAGTAGGGGGATGTAATGTCCCAAACACAGGAGAGCCATTTTACTGCAGGAGCAGGCAACATGGAGGGAAGAAAATCTGGCCCGAGAGGGAAAACACTCTGATTTGATTAGAACACCTATCAAAAAAGAGAAATCCCCCAAGTTGTTGGGCATGAATTCCGCCTGCAAGTCCCATTTATCTTCCAAGCCGAAATCAACCTGATGGCTTGGAGAGCAAAGAGCCCAACAACCAAGAGAATGTTTGTTTGAAGGACTCAGGCTGGACACTGTCCCCGTCTCCGTGGCGCATGGTGAGGGGCGAGTCATTTTGAGTGGGCATCGGACATCTGACTCCTTGGCCATCGGGACGCTCCAGCCTGAGAGGAACTGTGAGATAAAAAAACTCAGCAAGCTGCTCGAGGCAGGAATGTATTTTTGGAAGCGGCTGGTGCCTGGCTTGCCAGGAAAAACGACATTGTCTCTGGGGAGAAGCTGCACTTTGTGTAATTAGCTCACATCGGCGGCGATGCAGCCAGTTTCAATGCAGGCAAAGTGTTCAGAGCAGTCCCTGCCAAGCGGCTGAAGGATATGAAAGCTGAGGGGAAAGCAGGGAGGGAGGATGGTTGGAAGAGCATGGCTCAGCACGCCCCTCCAGGCTTCCCTTATCCCCCCGAGGCCACCGTCATCCCTTCCTCTTCTCGGCCGTGGTATGAGGAGCACTGTCAGGCACGGGGGAGCAGGTGCAGGGTCGGAGGCAGGAAACTGTTTATAGGGCTTAGGAAAAGCTGAGGTTTCTGGCAGGTTCTTGGAGTCGTTAGGTTTGGCCCCGGGCTGCGCTGTGTAAACTATGGGATTAGATTCAAACACTAAACCCACGCAGTCCAAGGGCAGAGCTGTCAGCTGGCTGCAGGTATCTTTTTTCTCTCTGCCAGGGTCTCCAAACCAGGAATTTGGAGGAGAGGGGGTGTTAGGTAGAGAGGCAAGATGGGGAGACCAACTAGAGGGGTGTGAAAATATTACACCCCTCCCCCGCATCCTGACAGACAAGAGAAACATATTTACTGGTACTTCCCTGGTGTCATGAAAAGTAGAGCTGGACCTGTCATTCAGATCTGGTTGCAGGTTCCAACCCACCCCGACCCCCACTCCCTAAGGGTATACTGCTGCCCGTGTAGATTTACGGGAGCTAGCACTAGCTACAGCCGCGTGGCCCAAAGTCCTAGGTGGACTCACACAGCCCATGCTTCTGCAGCTTTACTAATAGATTATTCGAGCTAGCTAGATCCAAGCTAGCTCAGGTATGTCCCCACATGCTGCAGTCCCACCTGTAATGGCTATGCAGATAGAACCTGAATCCGGGGGTGCTGGGATCTGGGATTCTCTACCGAGCCCATCGGGTGATGAACAGACTTGCTCCAGTTGCATCTGAGAGTCCTCAGTGGAAGCCAATGTTGGAGGCAGATGAAGAGATCAAAGAGGGTGAAAGTAGATAGAAAAAAGCAGAGGGTCAAGAAGAGAACTTTGTGGGCGTCCTCACAGAACATCTTGGCACAGAGGAGAGGCCACTCTCAGAGACAGAGAAAAGGAGATTGTTAGATAGGAAGGAACAGAACCAGAGGCTGGTGCATCGCTGTGGCTCAGAGGAATGGAGTGGCTCCCTGTGAGCGAGTCTGCACTGGGTCAAAGAGAATGAGAGAAAGATGATCAGGAGAAAGGAAGGGCTCCCTCCGATGGAGAAGGGGCTCTGCGCTGCAGCCCCCAGAACAACCCAGAGTTAAAACAGGCAAGGAAGAGGGCGAGGGGGCTAGAGAGGTATGTTAAAGGTCCTTTGATGAGATGTTTAGGAGAAGGACAGTAGTTGGTGAGAACATAAGGCTCAGGAGAAAGTGAGGAGATGGTGCATCTGCTCATGCGGTACTGTCCAGTGGATAGGGTTGGGATGTAGGAGACCTCTGCTCTGTTCCTGACTCTGCCACTGAACTGCTTTGTGACCTTGTCAAGTCACTTCGCTTCTCTGGGCTTCTGTTTCCCTTCTCACCCTTTGTCTGTCTTGTTTGTTTAGATTGCCCCAGCCGCACAGAGCTGAGCATCGAAGTAGGCAAGACAGGTGAATGGAGTATTATTGTCCCCAAAGATGGGCAAGTGAGGCTGAACAGATGGTTCCCATGTGGTCTTGGGCAAGTCACTTAGTCTCTCTGTGCCTTGCTTCCCCGTCTATTACACAAATAATAATAGTACTGCACTGCCCTACCTCGTAGAGCCAAAAATAAATACAGTAAAAACTGTACGGCGCTCAGATACTACGGCAATATAAATGCCATCAGGAGAGGCATAGGGAGATTAAGTGACTCACCCAAGGTCACCCAGGGAGTCTGTAGAAGAGCACCCTAACCACTGCACCATCCGTCCTCTCAGTCTGAGAAAGAACTTGCATCTGAGGCCCAGTCCAGTTCCTCAGCCACAAGCCCATCCTTCCTCTTGACTCCACATAATTACAGGTTAGTGTGTTTACACTAGTGGGCCACGGGGGCCTTCTCTGAGGCATGAGGCTGTCACTGCTCACTGCAATCCAACAGCCTTAAATTGGTCTCCTAGTTCTTAGATGAGAGTGTGAGAAGGTAGCACGGACTTATCTATCTATTTATAGCATGCCCATAACTGTGCTCTCGGGTCACCTGAATGAGAGCGAGCATGTGTCCTTAATTCCCCTGCCCTGCCCCTCTCTCTCCACATCTGCCGAGGGAGATATTTTTCGCACAATGAATTTGTTCTTTATTTTGCTTTTCAAGATTTCAGGCTTGTACCGAGTTGACCTCCCGTGTTTTATTACTGGTTTGGTTTGGATTAGCTGACTCATTGTTTATCCTCAGCGAGGCTGGGCTCTCGGAGAAATTTCATGTGCACAGACGTTGGCGTTGCAAGATGGGCGAGGGCTGCCAGGTAACAATATCTTATTGGTGCCCACTGGGGTGCGGAAGAGGCACCCTGCTTTCCTGGGAATAAGAATACTGAATAGATTCAAACATCAGGCAAGCAGCATGGGCTGGCTTCCCCTACAGGTGTATGCAATCCAGAGCCATACCCAGAATATTTGGCTGATGCTTCTCACTCTTCACCCGCAGTGCCCTGTTATTCATCTCACCTGAACACCTCTTGCTCTGCCAGTTTTAGCCTCCCCACAGAGGTGCACTCAATCCTGACCTGCAGCATCCCTTTCTATCCCGCTTTCTAGCCCCGATGCTGCTTTACCGACGCCCCACAGTGATGCAACGCCAATCCCAGCTCTGGTCTCGCACACAACTCAGCCAATACACCTTAGCACTGCTCTGCATCGCCCTTTGTTATTCTACTCCTTGACCGTCCTGATCAGAGGTGGTGAGTCATGCTGAGTTATTCCAAACGGTGTGCCATTTCCATGCTGTGATTCAGACCAGCTAGTAAGCTGTATCTTCCATAAAGCTGGAGCTGACAAAAGCTTTGCAGACAAAAGCTAGCACTGCTTGCAAGTTAAGGTTGATGCCTGTGACCCATCTGGCTTGGTCCCACTCAGCTCTGCGCATCTCAGGTCTCCTCGCTGGGAGCCCGATCCTCTGCTGGTGTAAATCAGCTAAGCTCTGTCAATATCAATGGTGTGACATTGATTTACGCCAGCTGAGCATCTGGTCCTCTCCAATTTCAAGGCTGTACAAGCTAAACTCACAGAGAAACCCCAAGGGAGTGACAGCCCTCACCTTGCCCAGGTCCCTCCTGGGCTATCAGTTGTCAGGAAAATGGAGCTCACAAGTAGGCATTCTGGACTGAAGAAGTCAGGTTTCGGTTCTAGCTGCTGGAATTGACCAGGTCTCTGCTCTCTCTTCTGCCCCACGCACTGATCCCACTTGTCTGTGCACACCTGAATCGCAAGTGAAAGCAAAACATCAAATCCCAGCGTTCGTTTGAATGAATAGGGACATTGATTGGCTGCCAGCTCTCAGTGTCGACTCTAGCAGAGCCAAGCCAGCTAGCTAGGGCCCATGTTGGTGTTTCCATGATCAAACCTGCCTTTTTGAGAAGGTGGAGGGGGTAGCTTGGTTAGATTCAATCTCATCAGGCTGAGACTTGGCTTAGGGAGAAGACTTTGCACGTGATTTCTCCTGCTAGTTCAGACTGTGGTTCTGCTCTGAAAAGGGGCTGTAAAACTGGCATCCATCATTTATCCCCTCCAGTGCTTAATTTGTAATGAAAGAGGTGCTGAGTCTCAAGCAATTAGGTGCTGGGGCTCACACAACGCACATTCAACCTGTGGAACTCTTTGCCAGAGGATGTTGTGAAGGCCAAGGCTATAACGGGGTTCAAAAGAGAACTAGATAAGTTGATGGAGGGTAGGTCCATCAATGGCTATTAGCCAGGATGGGCAGGAATGGCGTCCTTAGCCTCTGTTTGCCAGAAGCTGAGAATGAGCGACAGGGGATGGAACACTTGATGATTCCCTGTTCTGGTCATTACCTCTGGGGCACCTGGGATTGGCCAGTCAGACGACGGGATACTGGGCTAGATGGACCTTTGGTCTGACCCAGTATGGCCATTCTTATGTTCTTATGTTTATGTTCAAGCAATTTTTTTTTACATTCATAACTGATTCAGCAAGCCCAGAGGTGCTGGAGCTATGAACTGCCAAGCCTAGAGGTGCCGGAGCTCAGCCCTGGCAAGCCCTGGCAAGCCCTGGCACAAATTAAGCATTGATCCCCTTGCTGTGATTCCAGATCAAATTTGCTCAGTTTACAAGTTAAAGGGTTATTTTTCTAACCTCCAAGCACTGCAAATTCAGCCAGGAAGCTGGCAATACCTCTGGGTTCTTTCTACCTCTTTCATCACCAGCCACAAAGATTCCACAAGATGCTCTTTGGAGTCAGGTGTGATCTGTAAAAGTCAGATCCAGATGCATATCCAAGTGTCAGAGCTCTCATAACTTTGGGACGGTTTGGATTCAGGGTTTGGGTCAGGCCCATCATATGGAGATAGGGACCACCTGCAAAATTCTGGTTCAGATTCAGGTTTGGGTTCTGACCTCCTCCATTCACACACAGTTGTTCAGGGGTGGTGTTTCTTTCTGACCACCACCTGCTAGGGGGAGCCTGAAGCAAGAGGGCTCATAGCTCTTCAAAGTTCTTCACTTCTTGTTTTTTCACAATCCTATCTAATGTGACTGTTGATCTTCTCTTACTGCTGTAGGGTCAGTGATCAAAGTCAACTGCATCTCACCCGATGAAGTCCTTAAACATTTGCCATGTTCCAACCCAAAGATGACTGCATTTCTACGCTGGGTGAAGGAATCCATCTGTTGTTATATGCCTGGATTATTGTGGTGCTTCGTTAGTTAGGACTCACGTTTTTGAGCTGCTTGAGTGGAAGGTGCATTAGAATTCGTACATAATGTATAGTATTAATAAGCACATGTGAATGTTACTGGAGTCATCCTTGCAATTTGACCTCTGTGCTATCACCCCATGCCACTATAGACAACATAGAATTCTTTCCAGACAATACCCCTATTGATTTCCTGCACCAATGCCGATCGTAAAGGCTTCATTGACACTGTACAAGATCTGAGTGACCTGATTTGCCACTGGAAATGTCTTGCACAATGTACAAATTGTATATGTTGGCACATCAGATCACCAATATAAGGTCACTGGAGGGGATTGGCAGCACAATAAGGGCCTTATGGCCTAGGAGGGATGGTACAGTGGGTCCCTTCTCAGTGGAAGAGCTATGAATGTCATTGATTTATCTCTTTGTCTTATTTTAAACAAAACGCCCTTTAAAATAAATCAAAAGAACTTAGTTGGCAATGGCTTGAGTCTGAGTCCTCATAAATGTTTTCCTTCTTTTACAAAAGCAAAGCACAGTTGGGCATGCCTGGAAAATGTCTGCCATGGAAAAGCTGTCTTCTGAGCAGCAGAATTGAGGTACATCAGCAGCAATGTGGTGAGGCGAGGCCTTGGACTGGATGGACTGGCATGTATCTGCAGACATGGCCAAGAGCTAGAATAGCAGGGCTGCTATGGGACAGAAGAGAGGTTCATTAGTGGAGGGTCCATGGTCAGAACCCATGGGGGACATAGCAGGTCAGGGCGGAGGTGCATTGGCCATGCTGTGGTGGGTTGTGCTCAGGTCTAGAAGAGAGGGGTGCTGTCGATCAGGAGTGAAGGGCACAGCAGAGCTCTGTGTGCTGCGGAGAGGGGTGGGGGCTCAGGATTGGAATAACCAGCCAGGAGGAATGTCAAACGTTAGCAGAACTCTATGGCAGAAGCACATATGATGCCTTCAGGGAAAACCCCTCTCTATGACTCTAGACAATGGTGCATTTTGCTCGGAACAAATTCACATGAACAAACCAGCATCTCAGTAGGGATGAGAGGGCGTTACAGCGGGGCTGGGGGAGAGAGGTCGCTGAGGGCAACATGGCTCATGAGACAGCCCGGCCACAGGTCTTGAATACAAGAGAGTCCTGCCCATCCTTTGCTGCCTGAGAGACCTCTCTTCACCATACCTCACAGCCTCTCCTAGAGCTGCACATGCCAAGACAGGGGCTGGCAGGGTGCCTATGTTATTCCTCATGCCTCGAATAAACTAGTTGTAAACTAGCAGTCTTTTGCTCCCACTCCCCGTGGCCCCTCTGTTCCTGGTGCCCACCTTCAGTACGTGAGGTGCACACAAGTGGTCCTGAAGCCTTCAGCGTGACTGGCCTGAGCCTGGGATTGGCTTTGCCTTCCTCACACAGCTTCAAAGGGATGGGCCCAAACTCTGACTGGCCTCAGCCGGCACAGGATCGAGCCCAGCGCAGGACATCCTGCTGACCCGCGAGGAGGAAGCTGCAGGATCAAGAGGGTGAAGTGTCGGTCCAACACGTCCTGCCCCGTCAGCACATCGCCCCCTTTGAAGAGAGTGGCCATGAAAAGGAAGCGCTTTGATTTACTAAACAAACATTCCCCTGACTGGGGAGATAACCCCAGCCAGGCATTGGCTCAGGCCCCCGAGGGGACGGGAAGTAGCACTTCATCTTTCTACCATGAAAGCTTGGAGCGGGACCCAGCCAGCCAAGATCCAGGGTGTTCGTCTAGCTCTGGCAGCCGTGTCGTAGCATCGCTGCCCAGAGCAAATGCACCGGGCCTGATTCTCTCCTCGCTGACACTCGCCTAGCCTCATTGATGGCCGCTCTGTTGCAAGACAGGGACCAAGAGCAGAACCGGACCCCAAAGGGGATTTTCAGATCACGGAAGAAGCTCAGGGTCAGATCTTTAGAAGATGTACATTGACACAGATGCTTTGACTTCAATGGCTACACTGATTTAAGCTAGCTGAGGGTCTGGACCTAAGGGTGCCTATGTGTGTATGGTGCTAGGCTGGCATCCCTGGTGACTTCCATCCTCTGTCCGTCCACAGACGAGATGCAGCGTATGCTGCAGCCATGCAAGCTTCTCTCGTGCCACCCTGCCACACAAACATGCCTCATCTGATAGGATCCCCACTAGTGCTGAGACAGGAGCCCGGTCTCCAACGCCCATTCAGTCTTTGTCCTGGCTGATCAGGCTGCAGATTAGAGCCATGCGCAGGCGTGTCCTTAGGCCATGGGGGGCACTTCTCCACGAGGAAAGCAAATGAAAGTGCTTCGAGATCCCTGAAGGAAAGGTGATAAATCAGTGCTACACACCAGTACATGGGGACAGGGTCTCCATTACGCGACGTGGCCTCCACATTTAATCATTCAGCTACCACTGCTGAATAAAGGACACGGCAAAATGATCTCCCTTTCGGTGGGAGCTGTGCACCACCCTACGTGGGAACTCCCCAGTCATGTGCTTGGAACAGTGAAATGTTCTCTTCTTTGTCAACGAGAGTGTCTCCTTCTGGGTGTCATAGGCATCTCCTCCCCTTAGTTCCTAGCATCCAGGCAGCAGGAAGAGGAGCGGCCGCACTGGAATGGAAGTGGCATGGAAATGGATGAAGGTTACGGGGTCAGGAGGGTGCACTCAGCTCTCTGGACCCTGCAACTGGAGCTACAGCTGGAGAAGTTAACTCTTCACTGCCCACGCTGAATGCAACATCGCTTCGGACTGCGATGAGGCTGCAGCCATGTTCCACCCCAGCAGCGGCTGAGGCAATTCCTGTTGGCCAATGGGCTCACAGTCCGCCACAGAGAAAAGCCCAGTGAGCTCAGCAGAACCATGCCCGTGGCCTGAAGAGCTCTGAATCCAGCCCCAGGCTAGAACAGCCACGGAGCCCCTCCCTCTCCCCAGCAGCATGTCCCCTCCCTGTGATATTTTTACTTAGTATTTAGCTTTCTCCAGACCTTTCCTCCAAAAGGCTGAGAAAGACTCGGGCAGCGTCGTCTCCTCCATCGTGCCCATTCGGTGCCCGCCCAGTCCTCACGCCTCCCCTTTCCACCACCCTCTCTGCTTGAATTCCTTTCTTGCCTCTTCTCCATCACCTCCCTCCCTCCCTTACTTCAAACCCCTCCTTAAAACCTCCTTCTTTCAGGAGGCCTCCTACACCAATCTCCTTTCCCATCTCCATCTTCTGCATCGCACGTGTCAACCTGAATTAGACTGCAAGGTCTATCTGTGTAGGACCCACGCACATAGGGTTTGGTGCTTATTTGCTCGCAGAGTTCCAGTATCTCCTCAAAAGTTTAAGCATAAACCAGGGACCTCAGGCTGAGCATTGCTCCCAGCTTCCATGTTGCTAAACAGCTTGGAAACGGTACCAGCATCAGACGCGTTGTGACACAGTCCCCAGGGACTACAAGAGTCTCACAAGGAGCTGTGGGAGTTTGACCCCTTCTCCTGCAATTCCTAGGTCACTTGGAAGCTCATAATGTCTTTCCTAAATCTCCCACAACGCAGTGCTTCTGGGAGGTGTGCTGGGACCCTGAGTGCATTGCAGGTGGATCGGCATAGCAGAGGCAAAACTGCGAGCCTGGCTTGTGTTGGTGCATTGAATCACTTGTGCTTCACGGGGTGCAAGACACTTGGCTCAGTTGCACGTGATTGAGTCCTCTACTGTAGAAAAGGCCTGACAGCTAGCGCACTGCTCCAGCTTTGCTGGCATTCCCAAACTCCAGTACGGAGGCCTTGAAGGAACATATCTTTACACTCCTTGGGGTGAGGACCGTGCCTTTAACATGCTCCGTGAAGCGCCAGGCAGCCTCCTGCTGGGACTGGCCCTCTGCAGCATGGTCCCAGGGTCTCAGCCATCTTTCTTTCCAGCTTCCCACTCTCTGGAGGAAGCTGCATTCACTCTGGGATTTTTTATACCATTTTATTTTTATCCGAGCTTCTTTCCAAAACAGGCCAGTGAAGCCCCCAAGCGATAATGAAGCAAACTAACCTTTTTTTTTTTTTCCCCAAGTCAATATTTTTAGCTCTCATAAACACAAGTCATTAAGCGTTCGAGAGCAAACTCGGCTCTGCGGGGCGGGGGGAGGCACCAGTGCAGGGACAGATGGGAGGCAGCTTGCAACTCACCGATTTAGGGGCTGCCAAGGACTAGGGCAACCCTGGATGCAGGTTAGAGCAGTCTGAGGGTCACCCTAAATGAGACCCCGTATTGGCCACTGCAGGGGTGACGAATCACCGGAGTAAAGGTCACCCCTAATGTGCATGCTTCTGCACCTGATCCACATCTGATCCACGCCCTCCTACTTCCTGCCCTCCCCTTGCTCCACCAGCAGCCTGCCAGGAGCAGGGGCTCTCTGCACCTGGGGCAGGGGGTGTTCTCCAGGGCAGCTGACATCCTTAGCAGGCACAAAGGAACTGCTGGGCAATGACGAATAAGGTCTTCCCTCTGGGAAGGAGACAGGAAAGAGAACTCATCTTGTCTCTCAGTGCTCAGGTCGCCTTTACCCATTGGGCCATCCTATTCCACAGAGAGCCCTCCAACGACCGTCAGCAGCAGCCAGAGCAGAAGGGGTCTGTACATAAGGCACATGTTCCTTTTCCTTCACTCCACAGAGCAAAGGGGCTTTACAGCAGTGTAACTCCCCTGACTGCAGTGGAATTGCTTCTGATTTACACCGGTGTGAGAGAGAAGAGTCAGGCCCCAGGGCCTTATGAAGGGGGGGATCATTGACACCACACTCAGATACTTTGTTAGCAGAGGGTCAGGAGGGAGTGGGATTTGTACCCCTGGTCCAAACACTGAGGGGACGCAGCAGAAACATATAGTCACCAAATTGTGGAATAAACAGAGCAGGGCCAGGGGGAAAAAAAACAGATTCAGAGTTTCAGGGAAATCAGGATCTGGATCCCAATGGCAGCTCGGTCCCAGCTAGGCAAAGGATGGCGCCAAAGCCCCGGGTCTGACTCCTCTGAACGCTGCGGGGGTCTGGAACCAGAATCCAAACTTTGCAGCTCACAAATCTCTTGTGAGAGGTTCTGCTGGATGACTGGGTTAGAATTACCAGATTCCCTAGGTTTCAGAGTAGCAGCCGTGTTAGTCTGTATCCGCAAAAAGAACAGGAGTACTTGTGGCACCGTAGAGACGAACAAATTTATTAGAGCATCAGCTTTCATGGGCTACAGCCCATTTCATCAGATGCACGGATTCCCTAGACTGATTCCCTAGCACTGCGGTTCTCAATCTCTTCCATCCTGTGACCCCGTGTTATAACAGGAAAACGTCTGGGGGACCCTTTTCTCATTGAGCCATAAAGAAAGGAAAGGCAGCTGTGACTCTCTGAAGCAAGTTGGTGACTCTCCAGGGGGTCACGCCCTTGGCTGAGAACTTGTGCCCTAACTAACCTGTGGCCCCGGCTATCCGAGGTGCTGGCTACCCTCAGATCTCTACTACGTCAGGAGTTGCACTTGCCCAGCACCTCTGAAAACCAATCTGGGTTCTTAAAAGAGCTCATGGGAGTGAGGTGCCCAGGTCCCAGGGAAATTTACTGGGAACTGGTTGCCTTAAATGCCTCATGGGCCTTTGGGAATGACCACCCGTATTGTTAATTCTCTAAAGCATTCGATGAAGTGTTGTTTGGCAGATGCTGTTACTTCGCTAACTCTTGGGCTCATCAGGAAATATGTTGTATTCGGCTGAAAGGCTGTGTTTCCGTTTGGATTGCAGCACAGCAAACATTGCTAATGTAATATCAAACTTTCTCTGCTCTGCACTTGTATCCCTCTCATGAGGGCTTAGGTACTATGACAGCCTTGTAAAATCCTAGGTAGGTAGTAAATGAGGGTGTGTGGACATATATAGATGGGTGTGTATGGGGACTGATGCATGGATAGATAGATCCACTGACCTGTTTAAACTGTTACATTGAAGAGACCTGCAAAGCCTCTGTTATCTCACAGCTCAGGAACCAATGGTTGGGAAGAGAGAGGGAGAGGGAGAGAGAGAGGCAAACCAGTGTTGATGTCAAGGAGCAATGCCCACATGGCAGGGATACGTTTACCTGGCATGGAAGCACTGCTGAAATCAGTTGCAGGCCATGAGTTGGGCATTGGGATTGCGTCCTAGCACAGGGTTGAGGAGCCCTTTGATTTCATCTCACTCGTTCAGGTCCCCGTCTCTGGGAAATGAGTGGTTGGAATGGCTTGTGTGGTGCCTTACAGGCCTGGAGGTGTTACTATGCCACTCGCAGGCAACTGACAGCTCAGTTCCACTTGAAAGGTGCCCTTTGAGCGGTTTTCCTATTTGCATTTATGTGGCCACACTTGATCTTGCGCCTGGCTCCCCATCTGCCCTTGGGAATCACTGGAGTTTTGAGATTTGGCATTTTTGAACTGCATTAGCATCCAGGGAATGCGGTGAGACATTGCTGTTGAGCCAGCCCTGTCCCTCCAGCACAGGCATATCAGAGAACAGCTTGGGTGAGGGATTTAACTTTAAGAAATACAAATAAATTGCAATGAAAATAGGCCCAAGTTTGGCAAAACAGTGGCTCCATTTAACTGAAGGATGCAATGTGATTCTCTGGTTCAAGCAACTCCCGGGTTCCATCCTAGCAGGCGCTGCCATTGATTCAGGGTGTGGCCTCAGAATGATCACTCCACTTCTTTGTGTCTCAGTTCCTACAGAAGCACTGTGGGAATCATGATGACAGCCACCCAAGTAACAACTAGGATTAGTGGAACTGAAAGAGAAAAATATACGTTTCTTAGAGCTGGTTGGAAAACGGAATGAGGTTTTCACAAAAATTGTCATGAAAAAATTCATCCCCCATTTGTTTTTAATCAAAACACTGACGGTCAGAAAATGTTGACCAGCTCTCATGTTTCTCTCTTCTGTATAGGCAGCTGGAGCGATGTGATTATACCAATTATACAGGGGGTGAAGTGAACCACGGAGAAGATAAGCTCACACAGCAAATGCATGGGAGAACTAGGAATGGAACCCAGGAGTCCTGACTCCTAGGATCTGATCCAAAGTCAGTCTGGGGGTTTGCATTGACTTCAACAAACACTGGGGCTCTAGACCCTTCTTCTAACCATTTAGCCAAACTCCTTCCATCAATCCCCAAATTAACATCACTTTTGTTACAATACCTCCCACCTCTTCCACGCCCCATCCCACCACCATCATTGGCCAGGCCTCCCACCCTGATGACCAGAGCCAACACGACCTTCATTGCCACCGTCTTCCTCTTCCTGATAGCATCTGCATTATTACTGCCTCCTCCTGTCTGCCTCACTCAAGGAGGCTGCAGCCCAGTGATTCTCCCATCAGTCGCTTCCATGTTGACGGGCAGAGGACTGCAATGTCTCCTAGGGAAGTGGGGCATCCAGAAGTAGTGGTTGGAGAAAGCTGTTTACCCTGTCAAGGACTTTCTCCATTTCCTTCCTCTTCAGTGGCAATGACATCTTGGAAAACTCATATAAATGCAGCAGGGTCCGTTTAAGAACTAAACAGCTCAGAGGCTTCTCTGCTTTGGAAGCAGCTGGCCTCTTGAGTGAAAGCAGCTCTCTCTGTCTGGTGCTGTTTATTCGGCCCGCCTGTGTTGGTTGACAGCAAAATTATCAGGAGACTTGGTCTGTTATTGCAAAACTTCCTCCTGTCCCTTGCTAGAATTACGAGGGGAAGATTTAAGGGCACAGATCTGGGGAAGGGGCTTAGTTGCAAAGCTCTAACAAGATCAAAGCTGGGTGAGTATCCAGATTTTCAGATCAATGCGCAGTCTTGGTTTGAATTTTCCAAGTAACCTGGCTCTCTTGGGTCTGCAAATTTGTCTGGAAACATCATGAGAGCTCTCTGGTTCTCTTGTAGAATTCCCAGCCCTTCTAGCTCCCAGATGGAACAAAAACACCCTCCAAAACAGCTTCTTTCTCATGCTATTTTTGGAATTTCTATTTCTGGAGGAAATGTGCAACTCAAGAAGCAGAAAAGAAGAGGGATTGAGCTGGACTTTGGGTTCCGATGTTACACCATCAGATTCACCCATCCCTTATGGAGATGCCTCCAAATGGTCACAGTGCTTCTGAAACAACGCCATACAAGGCAAAGGCAAGCCCTGCTAATCTGCTTGAATGGGAACATCTTCTCACCATGCACCCTTCCCAAAACTTCCTGTCTGGTTCTGATAGAAGAGAACCCAGGTACCATCCAGCACTGCACAGTAGAAACCCAATCCCTGCCTTCCAGCTCCCACAGTTCACTTGGAGAGTCTTGAGGGCTTTCCAACTCCAGCAGGAAAGATGCAACTGAAAGTGCAGGAGGAAACCTGCATGACCCTCATCATTACACTGACCTTGGAGGAGATGCCTTCTGGAGGTCTCCCATCCACAAAGTGACCCAGTGTAGTAGGATCTGGAGTCTAAGGGGGTTGAGGAGGGCAAAAGAGGCTACAAAAAGAAGCAGCAGGAGGAAAGCATCTCTGCTGGTTTGTAGAAATGCTAAGTGCTGCTGTCTGGAAGAGGTTTCGGTGTAAGGAACTGCCAGGCCACTCTCTATGAAAACAAAATCTCTGCCCAGGAGAAGCAGTGTGACCATGAGAGTCCAGACACCCTAAGGGGGGAACAGTGGGTGAACCCCAAAGAATAAGTAATTGAATCAACTGGTTGTGTACACTGTTATTGTGTATCAATATACGTCAGGTAAGGTCTCTTTAATTAAAGCGTGTAATGTTCTGAACTCGATGGTCCCTAGGAGATCTGCTACAGGTTATGGCTATAAGTGTAGTCATAGGTATGTGTGTAGAACATTGTACACTGAACGGCACCAACACCTACCAGCAGTGTGGGGAAGCAAATGGGACTAATTCCAAGTACTATACAACCCCCAGAAAAGACAATGACAGACCATTAAAGTGAATGGAAAGCCATTGAAAACGGAAAAGAAAACACCCAGTCTTGGAACACTAAGGAAGGAGGGAGTTTCCCCCGCTCTGTGTAACCATGAATTAGCATAGTCGGAGAGAGAGAGAAAAAATTACAAACCCTCTTGAAAGGGAAGGGGTTTGAAGTGAAGGCTGTCCAGAAACGAAGGGCCAGCATCTAAGTGGGGGTGCTGTCTCATGAAACACTGGATCACATGTGGGGAAGCTGTAACTTGTATTAGAAAAGGGAATTTAGCTCATACAGAAGGGTGAAACCTGTGGTTGCGTCTCTGTGTTTATTTTCTGTGACTGCTGTGAGTTTGCTTTTCCTGACCGTTTCATCTTTGAATCTGTGATTTTTCTATTTAATACACTTTTTCTTTATTCAGACTCTACGCAGGTCTCGGGGGTGCCAAGGGGGTGGATGGTGCAAGTGCACTGATGACTGGGGGCAGGTTTCACTCCTGCGTGGGGTGATGAACCAGAATGGAAAAGTTTGAGTGTCTGGAAGTTAGGAGCTTGGGGGACGGACTTGGGGAGACACAGGACCAGAACAGCTATTGGGGTCACCTTGCAAGGAGTAAGCAGGCCAATGGGAGCCAGGGTAAGGCCGGTGGGAGCCAGGGTAAGGCCTTGTAGGCTGGCTACTGGTGTCAGAGTTCTGAGCCATAACCACACAGCATTAGGGCACCCAAAGTGACATGGCAGGTGGTGACAGAACGCTGACTGCTCTGGGCGATCCCCAAAACGTCACAAGCAGCTGTTTCCCTTCTCCCTATTACTTCGACTCACCAGCCTCACCTACAGGAGCTGCTTGATTCTAAGCGAGAGGCGAGCCCAGAGAATAACGAACCTGATTCGCCCGACTTTGGTCCTTGCATTGTCATGTCCTCCCGTGTAAGGCAGGTGTAAAACGCTGCCGTTCTGAGGTGGTCGCATTTTGCACCTAGCTTGTGCTGGGGTAAATGACAGCACAAAGCGCAGGGCAATAGAGAAGCAGGCCCAATGTACCTAAAAAGAAGTCTGGTTGAGCAGGATGAGCATTAAGTTGCAGACAAGTTTCCCAGCCTGGCTGACAATAGTGTGACTGAAAATTCACTCCACGAACCTTTTTTCTAATTCCTTAAAAGAGGGTTGCTATCACCAGCTAGAATCCCCTCCCCTCTCTCCACCACCAAGCCTAACTCGCAGCCTGAGTAGGAATGATTCATACTCATCCAAGGATCTCAAAGCACATTGCAAATGTGAATGAAGCCACACAGCAACCTGGTGAAGAGGGAATCCATTCTTACCCTCATTTTGCAGATGGAGGTAGCTGAGGCAAAGTGACTTGGCCAAGGCCACTTTGTGGGCCAGTAGCAGAATCAGGAAGCGAAACCAGGAGCCTAATTAATTCCTGACACCAGTGGCCCATCTTCAACTGGTGTAAATGGGCATTGAAATGAATGGGGAGCTCCACCCATTTACACCAGTTGAGACTCTGACGCTCGTCTCTGCATGTGAAACTACAGGAATAATGAACCTACTCTGCCCACCTGACCTCTTCTTGTTGTTCTCCTTTATTTAGTCCCCTGGAAATTGTCTGACACTGACGAAAGGCCTGATGCAAACCCAACTGGAAAGACTCCCCGCCCCTGAGTTTTGGATCAGGCACCCTGCCCCTGAAAAGCCAGGCCCTGGGGAAATGTCAGATTTGCCTGAGTCATAACAAAAATGCTCTCATTCATTTTACTGTCAAATCAGCTTTAAACAAGCCCGATGCGAGTAAACATGGAAGCCTAGATCGCAAAGGCTGAACAAACACTCTGGGCTAATTGGTTTATACACACTCAGCAGATGTCATTTCACGGACAGAGATCTGCTTAAAGGTTAAAAGTACGATTTTGAAAAAGCAAACGACAATAGTTTGGAGGGAGGGGGCAAGTTGGGTGTATGTGTGGGAGCGACGCATGGGCATTGTTGTTCTCAGAGGAGAATCATTAGGCAGGATTCTTGAATTCACCGTGTTAACAGTTGCAAGTACATAGCCCATAAAGATGGAGCCATGTAGGCATATCTCATACTGATATAATGGCATGGTGGACCAGAGAGTCTCAGGCTGTCATCTGTGGAGTCTTTGATGCCAATTCAGCAAAGCAACCTTAAGGGCCTGTTTAACTTTAAACGCACGTTTCAACCCATCACTATTCAGCAAAGCACTTAGGCACAGATTTGTAAAGGTATTTGGGCATCGCTTCACTCAGCGTTGCAACACCTAACTGGATCAGGAGCCTAAGGGTACGTCTACACTGCAGCTTGATTAGACATCCCCAAACTAGCTTTAATCTAGCCAGCTCGGGTAACAGAGCAGTGAAGCTGCAGCCATGTGTTTCAGAGCTCGCTAGCCCTGCAACTAATCATCCAGGGGTCTGGGCAATTAAAGCTAGCTCAGGTATGTCTTCTCGAGCGGCAGTCAGAAGCCATCACTGCAGTGGAGAGAGACCCTAAATCTTATTTTCAGAAGTGACTTAGACTTGGGCTCCTAAGTCAGTAAGGCATTGAACCACTGAATGGAGCAACACCTAAATTACCTTTAAAAATCTGAGCTGTAGGGCCTGATCAATGGGTGTTTAGAATTATCCAGGTAAAGATTAGGAATAATTATCAGTAGTGGTTTCACACCTAAATTGTGCTAGATAGCACTGATCAGAAAAGAGGGGATTTTTCTGTGGAAGTTTTTGACTTTTTGGAGAAATATTTCCACTGAAAACCAAAATGTTTCTATTCAATATGGCACCATGGTGCTTCATGGGAGTTGTAGTTCAGGTACTCCCATTCTCCTATGTGGGACAGACTCTCTCGCCAGCCTATATCTCCCATGATGCACTGTTTTATCCCTTCTTGGTGAGTGGAGGTTCTTCATCATAATAGTCCCTGGCCATGGTGCATTATGGAAGATGTAGTCTGGCCAGAAAGCCTGATTTCAATGGAATATTTCTGAGCAGCCCAGACCACTTTACAGAGCATATAAAAGACCCAGTCCTTGCTCCAAGGAGCATACTATCTACTTGAGATATGGCACAACAAGGGAATATGAGAAAAACAAAATAAGGGAGTGCATAGACATTACAATAATGGGATGATGTGGTTGCTTAGAGAGCAGGACACACATCTCAGTGAGTGTCGCCGGGGGTTTCTTTTCTTTGTTGAAGGTTTATTTTTCCAATTGTGCATTTATAGATGGTCAGCCTTTAGGGTTGAAGTGGGGAGGAGAATAGAGGAACAGGGGAGTTCCTGAAGGAATAAAATAACAAGGAGAGATATAGGCCATGTTCTCTATCATTTTTGTATGCTGTGGAGTAGGCCCTGATCCAGCAAAACAGTGGGATTCCTCGTGGGATTTAAATTAGGCACTCATTTTAGTACTTTGCTTACTTCTGACTTTAGTATATTAGGGCTAGGCTAGACTAGAAGTGGTAGTGTGTACAAGCCCAAAGAATCTACAGTGAAAGGCACCTTAAATAAAGACCCACCAGGGGTCACCTGATTAAATTAAGAGGTAGTAGGTTTAAAACAACCATAAAGAAATATTTCTTCACACAACACAGACCCAACCTGTGGAACTCATTGCCAGGGGATGTTGTGAAGACCAAAAGTATAACTGAGCTCAAAAAAGAACTAGATAAATTAGCCAAGATGGTTAGGGATATAAGCTCATGTCTAGGTGTCCCTAAACCTCCAACTGCCTGTAGCTGGGAGTGGACAAAGCGGGATGGATCACTCGATAGTTGCCCTGTTCTGTTCATTGCCTCTGAAGCATCAGGTACTGGTCACTATTAGAAGACAGGATCCTGGACTAGATGGGGCATTAGTCTGACCCACTATGGCTGTTCTTCCGTTGTCTCTCTCAGACCTTGATCCAAAGTCCTTTGAAGTCAGTTTAAACACCCCCCACTGTCCTGTTGAGCTTTGAATCTGATCCGCTGTTGTCTCTCTCTTGGTCAACAGAGGACAGTCCCACAGCATCGCAGAGGGCACCCTTACTGGAATGTGATTGGACTTAGTTGTCACGCTTACTGCGATGGGAAATGCCTGCATTCAAGCCAGGCGAGCTTCTGACGAGAACTTTATGCTGGCTGTTGCTTCAGAGAATGCCTGGAATAAAACAATGCAGAAGTAAAGGATGACTCATGGATGAGTGACCATCAATTAGCAGCAAAAAGGACACACACATACACCCCCGAGAAGGGTGGAAGTGGAAGGTGCATGGCAAATAGGCACAGAGCAACAGAAAACAACAAAGAAATGTCAGCAGCTGCAAAAGCCAAATCCATTATGAAGGTTTGCAGCATGTCACACGCACATGCTGATACCAGTGTCATTTTGCTTCAAATTTACAGGAAGGGGAAACATGTACAATGGGGAGAAGAGATGTTCCCACCTGGCAACATCCGTCCCTCCATTGGTAAACATTGATGCGTTTGTGATTACATGTCCCAGGTTACCAGGATGTAGCTCACTTGCTCAAAGGAAAGACGAATAATACCCTCTGTAAATCAGCCCGGGACAGAGAGCTCACTCCTGCAGCCTTCCTTCATATCATGCTCAGGTTCATTGACTTCCATGGGCCCACTCACATGTGTAAGGGCCGCTGGGAGGAAGAAGGGTCATGTTGCTGGAGCAGTAACCTGGGCTCAGGAGAACTGGTTCTGCCCAGGCTTCTGGGCTAGTCCCTGTCTCTGTGCCTCAGGCTCCCCCTCTGCCGACTGTGGTTAATAACGTCTCCCTTCCTCACAAGGGTGTGGAGGATGTGATATACCAGGGTACAATCCAGACTAATGAGCTGCTGTGTCACCCCTGCCCTGCAACCTCGGGTGCCCTACAACGCCTTGCTGAAGTAGCTCCCACCTGGGCAGCTCACAAACATTTTCCCAGGATGCAAGCCACACCCTGAGTGTCTGTTTGTAACTGCAGCCTGCTGGCCACACTTGGGTTACATTCTGGCTCTCACCAGCCTTGGTTATACTTCAGGGTGACCCCAACACACGCCCAGTCAGCAGCCTGTTAAGCCGAGTCCAGGGTCTGCATCCCAGGGTGGATGCAAGTTAGCATTTTTGAAATTTGTCAGCTCGCCTCTTGAGCCCAGAATTGCTGCCACTCTGCGATGACATAGCTGTCAGCCCTGCTTTGCCGTTGTTGGCCCAAAATTGGCAATGGGCCGGCAGCACTGGATGAGCGCATGAACCACCGCCGCGAAAGGATGTCAGACGAGTTGCACATTGACGAGGGAGTGTGTTCCTGAAGCAAGACATGTCCCCTATCGGGGAACTGTAGTGCAGCAACTCCATCTCTACACCAGTGTGAAAGAAGAATCAGTCCCAGGGGATGGGATTCAAGGCCCGTTTCACGGACAGTGTGAGTGTTTGTATCTCTCCCTCCCTAGCTCTCCATTGTAGCACATTTCTGGCATCCATCAAGGAAGCCCTGAAGCCCCTTTGTTTGTCTCTCCCATCACGCTGTTTGGTTTACAGTCATTTTCAGCCCTTGTGCCTCACGCTGCAAGGGGGAACGCAGTCGGGTTTTATCTCCTTTCCACTCCAGATTTATCAGTTATTTGTTTATTTGGGTTTATTGCTTTACTTGTTCATTTTGTCATTTAATTTATTAAATCCCCGAGGCTGCTGAAACATGGCACCGAAAAAGAGCAAAGTACAAATTATTATTATTTGCGTGTTCTCTGGACTGAGCCAAGAAAAAGAGTCGGGGGGGGAGGGGGGAAGGGTGGGATTCTTCTCTGTTTGTTTCTTCAGAAACACGATGGTGGGGGGGGAGGCTTATGAAATACTTAACCCTTGGCTGCCTGGCCGTCGCTGCACCATCAAGCTCTCGGCATCCCATTGAAACAGAGGAGATTGTGGGGTGTAGGTTGAATATTCGGTAGCAGGAAAAAGGAAAATGAGAGAGTGTGAATCAGAAGCAGGTTCCTTTATATTACCAGTTTTCTGCCATCAGAAACTTGTCCTGTTAAAAATGCTGGAGGGGATGTCTGTGGAGCAAGTGGGAGAAGGGGGTAGTGTGGTCTGACAGGGCACCAGAATGGGAGTTGGGGCCCCTGGATTCTACTTATGGAGCTAAGAGCTATTAATATACCCCACGGGCTAGCACAGCAGAGGCCTGTAAATGCCTTGGCAGCGTGAGAAGGATCTGACCTCAACACTGCGAAAGAAAGTCTGTGGCGGCAGCTTGGAATTCTCCCCCAGCCGTCTCCTCTGTTGCAAAGGGGCATCCGTTTGCACATCCCCTGCCTTCCTGCAGCGGCAATGAGGGAAGTTTCCCAGTGGTCACAGCTCTGCCTTCACTCGGCGGAAGGGCGAACAGCAGCCTTTGCTCAGGCGGGTCTGACACAGTGATGCCCATCAGATACTTTTCTGGAGACAGTCCTTGTGGAAAACAAGGGGTTTCAGCTCTGACCCTGTGGCTGCCTATTGTCTCTTCTAGATCGGGTCGGAACTGTTGATCTTCATTGTATCGTTTGCAATCATTAAATTCCACTCCATCATTATCCCCTGGCATATTCCACAGCGCAGCTGCTATTCCATTATTAACTGGATACAGCAGCTTAGATAAGTCATAAGCATCTCCTCAGCCTGTGTCTCTCCCGCTGTGTGTTAGAGTTTCTGCGTACAGCATCTCAGCCTTCACCCTACCCGAGATCAAACCTCTGGAACAATGTTGTTTGCTTTGCAAACTCAGTTCACATTCGCGAATGTCTTCTCCTGTCATTTAAGCCATTTAAAAAAGTTTATTTCAAGGGTGTTTTGAATTTTCGAAAAACACAACCGGCATGGCATCTTTTCCCTGGCTGAGCTGTGTAGGTGGGGGAGCAGCGCCCTTAAGAGCTCAGCCGGCCCAGCTGGGTGCACTACGTACTGCAGCCAAGATTTTCAGAACTGACTAGGTTTGGTTTCTTCCAATTCTTGGGAGCCCAACTTGAGATACCTTAAAGAGGCCTGATTTTCAGAAAGTGCTGGGCACCCCGCCCCCCCCACCCATCCCCTGGAAACCAGGCCCCTTTAAGGTGTTCCAAGTTGGGCTCCCAAAATCACTAGTCACCAGGGGCAGAATCTGCACCCCCCCGTTCAGAGAGGCTACCCCCTGTCCTGCTTCTTCTGCCTGGGGCCCCGCCCCCACTATGCCCCCCCACCAGCCAGCCCACTGACAGAGCCCCAAACCCCAGCCCGTGCCCAGAGCAACCCTGAGCCTGGGACAGCCCGCCAGCACCCAGAGCAGTGCGGAGGAGCCCCGAGCCCCAGCCGGGAGCTCTGAGGCCCGGCCCCAGGGCTGCGGCAGGAAGCATTAGCAGGCGTTTGGAGAGGCTTAGCCTCCCCCAGCCTCCCTTATCCATCGCCCAGGCTAGTCACTTTTGAAAACTTTGTCCTAGACACCTAACTGTTGGCACCCCACTTCGCAAATGCTGACCCCAGCGACGTCCCAAGCCTCGCACAGTGCATCAGCGGCACAGCCAGTGCCAGACCCTGATCCCTAGCCCTCTGCTCTCCGCGAGCCCCCCGTTTCTAGACCACACCTTTCTGCCCTCTCTCCCAGTGTTTGTCCACGCCCAGAGTGCACGGAAGCGGAGCTAGCTCCCAACTCCATTAAGAACTGTACCTAAGCACAGAGCCAGAGAGGACAAAGGAAAGTGGTTTTGTAGGTCAGCTATTGCTGAATGGGAGACGTGGCCAGCGGGGAGAGTTTGATCTTCCAATCAGAGCTGTCTCCCTTCCAGATTCCATTCTGTCAGCATTTGGCAGCATGGAGAACAGATTGCTGGCCTCAACTCACCCATGGTCATTGTTTCTTTAGTCAGCAGCAATCACATCTGCAAAGGCAAATGCCATTGTGTCAGAGGGACAATACCTAACTAGTTTCCTCCTCCTGCTCCTCTCTGGATCACAGTGAATGCTCCCTGGCACCGTGAGCTGATGGCTTAGCCCGGGTAATGCCAACCATCAATGGGGGACTTTGCTGGGGAATCCAAAATGTGAGACTCATCGGAGCTGAGTGGGCTCAGAGATGGGACCCAGGCAGGAAAATGTGCTCTCTTGGGAGCAAAAGCTTGCTGTGGTTTCTTAGGGGCCTGGCCCCATGTTGCTCCCACAGACTCCCCCTGGGCATTTGAGTCTATATAGCAATGCACATTTAGCTCTAAAGGCTGCAGCTGCATTCTGTAGCCATGAACAAAGTGGCTTTCAAATTGCCCCAGCTCCCTTTGCACGGGGGGAAGGCAGCATGAGGCTGGAGGCTTCTTCTCACCATTTCCACCTCCTTCTTGTTCTGTGCTCTACAAAAGGTGCATTGCATTTTCCCCAAACCCTGGGCAGCTCCCAGCCAGAAGCTGGGGCACCTGTAAACTTCACTGCCGTACAAAAGCCGTGATGTGCTTGCTGTAGGGAAGATAATAACAGGGCCGCCCATAGGGGGGGCAAGTGGGGCAATTTGCCCCAGGCCCTGCAGGGGCCCCCATGAGAGTTTTCGGCAGCACTTCGGCAGCGGGTCCTTCAGTGCCGCTGAACACACCTGGAGTGAAGGACCCGCCGCCGAAGACCCGCCACCGCTTCTTTCGCTCCGGGTCTTCGGCAGCAATTTGGGAAGACCCGGAGCGGAAGGACCCCCACCGCCGAAGACCCCAGCCCCCCTGAATCCTCTGGGCAGCCAGGGATAATAATATGAGCTTGTGAACCTCAGAACGATCAGCGAGTCAAGCCTGGAAAACATCCAAAAACCTGCCGCTGACAATGCCTATTTGGGCGAGGGCTAGGAGCATTGTCTGACGGGGAGGGGAGCTAATGTTAGATTATGATGAGCTTAATTTTGCTCCTCTTTCCCGTCCCAAGGTCCACTTACTCATGCGAATAGTCCCACTGGGCCTGGCATTTGCTCTCATTGCCCACTATGTAGCCATTTACCCCAGGGTGCACAATGCTACCCGGTCAGTGTTTTATACCCACTTGGAGCTGACTCTGCGCCGGGGTCAATGACCCAGATTTCAGGGCAGCAGCAACTCGGGCCCACTGTCTTGATAGGTGCCGCAGTGTGGGGTCTATACACCCCATCACACTGACAGCCAGGAAAGGGTTAATGGATGGGTCAGTTACCTCTTCAGCTGCAGCTGATTAACCCCAGCTGAGGTCAAGGAGGTTTCAGCTGAGGTCAAGGCGGGTGACTGCCAGAGTGGCTAGAAACTACTCTGAGACGGTACCTCAGCAACCAGCTAGGAAAAGCTGCATGGAGAATGGAAACTCCAGGGAGAGGTGACTGGAAACTGCAGCTCTGTGGCAGATCCCTGCAAAGGTAGGAAGCAGTTCAGGGAATCAGCAAGGGATTGTAAGAACCAGACTCTAGCTGTGTATTGCTGGAGGGTGGGACTGGGTTCCTGTGCCATCCTTTGCAGGGGAGGGAGCTGTAAACCTTGGGAGTAAAGGGACCAGCGACTGGTGAGGCTGAAGACCTGGAATTCTAGGTTTTTGTTTGGCTTTTCCTGTTATCTGAGAAGGCATGAGGTGTTTTGCTAATTTATTTTATACCTGGTGTGTTTTTGTTTTTAAATGGTGGGGTTGCCGGTGGCTCTGCAAGACAGCCAGAGAGCGCGAGAGAGCGTGTGCACCCATTTCAGACACCTCGGCCTACAGGAGACTTCTGAGTATGGGTTAATTGCTTCCTATTGTTGCTCATTTCTTTGTCCCGAAGCGAATGCATTTCAGGTGGCTTTTCCATGCTGTAGATTAAGTTGCAGCCACTTCCCTGAGAGATCCCTGCCTTGCGGCTACTGGGCTTGAGGGGCAAACACTCAAGAGCTCCCTGTGCCCTCTCTTTTTGGCATGGCATAGAAAGCCAACTTGTCAGGTGCCCTGGTAGATGGGCAGCTAGTCCTGTTATCTCCAACAGCAAGAAAGAAAGAGTAAAAATGGAAGAGCAAAAAAAGAAGGAATGAGAGGAGGAGGAGATGGACAAAGAGGTTGTGAGACCATAACAGTAGCCCATTGTAATACATCATTATTATTGGGGATATCTCCAGTGGCTTTAACCAGCCCCTGATCTGTTGCAAGTGCCCTGGAACCAGTTTTCAGTGCATTCATTTGAATGAATTTTGGTGAGGATGGACCAGTGAATGGGTCGCAGTGGGGCAAATGCATTTCCAAGGTGGTATCCAGCATATTCATCCACAGATTTTTAAGGCCAGACTGGCCTCCTGAATGAACACAGCCTCTGTTGCTCCCTGAATTTCAGGGACTTGGCTTCCTAGCTCATGAGTGCGGCGTGATGTGTATGAGAAGGGCCTGGGGATGGGTATCAAAAGGCAAACCTGGACTCCAGCTCTAAATAGCAGTGCAGCCTAAAGAATCATTCGTAGCAGCACCAAGGGCGCGGCTGAGCCTGTGCAGAGTACAACCCCGTGTGAAACTGGTGAGTTGGCACTACTCAGCTGTTCCACAGCATCACTACTATGTACATTTGCACTAGCGTGAGAGCCAGCAGGAGTATGTGTGCACAAGCAGGGGAATCATACTCCTAGCGCGTAGTATAGATATGACCTTGGTGTCTTAGCTGATCTGTAAAGTGGAGATGATAGTATTCAGGGATGTTGGAGGATAAGATACTAGAAGGTGTGAGGGTTCAGACCCTATGGTAATAGGGGCCATATAAGTACCTTAGGCCTTGCCTTCATTGCTAAAATGGGTGATCTTTTTACAACAGGGTAACTAACACACATGAGCTATCCCAAGGTCAAAACCACAGGGGAAGACCAAGCCCTCTCGTTTTATCTGTAGGAAACCAGCCCTGTATCCCCTCTCTCTCTCCTTCCATGTTGCTTTCAGTCCCTCTTTTCCTCTTGTTTCCTGTCCAGATGTCCTGTTTGTACCTCTTGTGCCTGTGTTTATAAAGCAGAAGGGATTGGTTCTGGATAACCTATGTCATCAGGAATGTAGGGAGTCATCTCAAACATGCGGATATTGTCCCTAAAGCTGATATAACAGGTTTCTGCTATTCAGATATTAAGTGTTGGACTTCAAAAATACGAATTATGAAAAAAATGATGAACGATATCTAGTTAACTGAAAGATCAAGGTAGTAAACTAACAATAAAAGGACCCTGTTCTGTGACCTAAGGGGGGAGAGAGAGAGATGATATCTATTTTATTTCTAAGGCACAAATGCGCACAGGCCTTGATTCAGCAAAGCACTCAAGCCTGTTCTTACCTTTAAGCATGTGCTTAAGTCCCATTGCTGAATATTTTGCTGAATTAGGGTGACCAGATGTCCCTATTTTATAGGGACAGTCCCAATATTTGGGGCTTTTTCTTATATAGGCTCTTATTTACCCCCACCCCCATCCCGATTTTTCACTCTTGCTGTCTGGTTACCCTATGCTGAATTAATATGGTTGAATTTAAGAATGTGCTTAAATGCTTTGACTCAGGGACACCGTATGTATCAGTACATAAGAGTTTCTTACCTACTATAGCTTGGGTAAATGTAATAGCTTTTAGGACCAGGAGGATCCATTATAATGACCTATATAACACAGGGTTGAGAACTTTATCCAGTGTTTGCTGCAGCAAGCCCATCACGTCTAACTGAGTTAGATGTACCAGCTAGTTAATGCACAGAGTAGCTTATGGCTGATTTTCCAACTGGCATTCTAACTTGCCCCCTACCCTTCTCAAACTAATTAGGATTGAGCTGCTCTGTTCTCAGTCTCCTAAATCTCACACACCCACTTTAAGGCTCCTCTGCATTGCCAGAGTGGTATAAAGGGGCCTTAGTGTAAAGGAGACCCAGACCCATTGCTGTCGGAAGTCTCTTAGAGCTGAAGATGATTTGGTCCATTGAGAGGTGAGGTCAAGGTCGCGGAGATCAAAGGGGCTGGTGCAGAAAGGGAAACCGTGCACAGTGTGTAGCTCTAGCCAAACAGTTGTGTCGATACTGTGCTCTACTTGTTAATAAATCTATCACCGTTATGGGTCCCTCCCTGTTGAGCCATGGTGGCAGGCAGGCAGAGAGCAGCTGACAGTCTGCAATGGTGGAAGGCTGGCTTTGGCCATCTCATTTGATGAGTCCGTTTGGACTCCAGTGTGTTAAAAGTCTCTGGGCGTCGTGTCCGTGTATTTCTCACCACCCCTGCAGCTGTTCTCCATTGCTACAGTTACATGTGGAGACAATCCTGCTCAGCGTGCATGCAGAGACTTGGCATGTGTAAGTGTGACATAAAAATTGGAGAACTGGAGCTCAGGAGATCTCTATCTACATGCAGAAAATCGCACTTGACATGCTGATATGGTCCTCATGGCCACAGTTCTGAGCACCCCACAGTCATAAATGGAGTTTATCCTTACAACAGCCCGTGGAGGGAGAAGTTTTATCTCTGCTTTAGAGAAAAATAAACCAAGGCAGAGAGAGATCAAAGGATTTGCCCAAGATCAAATAGCAGATCTGTGGCAGAGCTGGGATTAGAATTTAGATTTTATGGGTCTTAATCCCCTGGACACCCACGTGGGAAAAAGTGCAACTGGGGACTTTAGTTACCCTGTCCCAAAAGGGGGGAAAATGCTTCTTGCTAATCTCCGCAATCACTAGCCAGTATCCATCCTTCAAGGGACAGAAAAGAGCAGTAGCTCTGTAGCATAGAATTGCCCATATAATTGTTAGTTGTTATTGTTATACTGATATTCTTATCATGTAGAAAACGAGAGACCTTCAGTTTCCAGGGATGTTGGGCTGGCACCTTTCACCAGCGCTAAATTCGTTTACAAGAAAAAGATGTAAAAATAATCCCGTTAAATTAAATTACCCTCCACGATTTCATCAGGCTCGGCTGGTGTCCTGGCTGCACCTGATGTGAATTACGCCAAATCCAAAAGCAGTGTCTTTTGTGGTACTCGGATGGAAAGTGCTCCCTGATCACTCCGTGGCTGCAATTTCTAAAGGATTTACTTAGTTAAAGGTTATAATCTTTAACAGCTGCCTGATTTACTCAACTCATTTTCCACCCTTCATTAGAGATGCTGACATGGATCTCAGAAGAGGAGTATAATCTTCCTCCTTCTGGTGCCATTTCTTTGAGGATTAAGCCTTTTTCATAAAGGCAAAGTCTGTGATGGAGACCTCAGCATGGAGCTCCAGTGCTTGCCAGCATACAGCACTGGTACAGTCGACACTATCAGCAAGGAGCTGAAAGCATATTTGCCACCAATCTGTTTAGGCCCATTCTCCAGGTTAGAATTGCTGGACAAATCTGATGATCTTCATGTTGCATAATTGGGCAGCTCTAACATCAGCTTCCTGGCTAGGGAGTCTGATTCTTTAGGAAGCTCAGTGGGCATCACCCCATAACTGATCAGTATTTCCCCTACTTTCTCACTTTTGCAGATCAGCGGCACTTAGAGGCTTTTAAAGCTATTCCCCACCCACCTCCTAGTAATGTAAAACATGCCATTAGGTCCGTCCTTTCTTGATATAGATCTGATGCTTATCTGGCACTGGTCCAGACTTCCTGCAGGCACGTGTCCGGGGCCATTATCAGCGTCAGATAGTCAAAACTGGCTTGGGGCCAAAAAAAGACTCTCCTGCATGGAGAGCCTCTCTTGGCTAGACTCAAATCTTGGGCAGAGGTGCCTCTGGAGAGCGCACGTTGTGGCAAGAAGGCTATGACAGTTAGCAAAGCCTGCAGTCAGCCAAAGGAAACCGTTCAAGTGCCCCAGTCACACACACAAGTTGGAGAGGGACTTGAGACAAGTTCCCAGATTTGATCTACTGTGGGCTTTGGGAGTCTGAAATTCTGATTCAGATCTTGCTTTTGCAGTGTGAGGTCAGCTCTACTGAAAAGCAAACTGCGTGCAAGGTAACTTGTCAGTATCTGAACTCTGTTGGGACACACTGGGGCATTTCCATGTGACAACATTGGAGGAAAGAGACACTTAATTCGTGCCTTCTCTCAGGATGGGGGCAATTCTCCCTTCTTCCTGGTGCTTCACTGGTCCCTGCTCTGACAAGCTCAAGCTGAGAACTAATCACCGTGGCCACAACTCTGCCACTGCAAAGTTCCCTTGGACATCCATGGGAGACTTGACAGAGGAGGGACTTCAGGATTTCGCCACCTGTGAGTAGAAGGCGCTTTCCTATTGATCATCGTCCATCCTTCACCCTTTTGGCCTATGGGAGGTAGTGTGGCTCAGTGCGTAGTATGCTGGATTGGTTCTTCCTCTGACCTGCTGGGTGACCTGAGGCAGCCCCACCACTTTTCCATGCCTCCGTTTTTAAAATGGGGCTTATGACGCCTGCCGCTTTTGTAAAGCGCTTTAAGAGCTATGGATGCAAGTGCTATGTCCGAGCTAGGTAGGTCCTGTCTGCTAATTGCTGTGCCATTCCAATCTGGAGTTGAACGAACTCTCGCTCTTCTGCTCTAAAGGACTAATAGCAGCTTAAAACAACAGAAGCAGGTGTCAGGCAGGGATTCTGTTCCAGATGTTGTTGGTTGGTTTATTGAGCATCCCATCCACTCTGCATTGTAAGTGGATTGGGACTAAATTTGATGCTGATCCGTTGAATCTTTGTGGACCCCCAGAAAGGTCTGCCACCAGCCTCCTCGCCAGTCCATCCCCTACAAGGTTTTTAGCCTGGCTTCAATCATGCAGGCCCCAACTGTGCCATGAGCTTCCTCAAACCTGCTCAAAGTTTGAGGCTGCATGTACCCAGTGTCCTCCAATGACTCGCACCTCTTGCCCACTCAACAGATATCATAAAACTGCCCCTTTCGCGCCAGCTGGGGTGCCCAGGACCTAGCTCCTCCCACTGGGTGGAGCAAGAGAGTTCCACCTCCCTTAAAGACACATCACCCTTACTAAGTGGAAAAAATTGTCCCCAATTTGCTCCTCACTCTTTACCTTCTGAAGTGCTGGAGACTTAATTTCAGCTGCTTTGTCTGCAAAAGTGATTACAATTTAAAAAAAGATGGAGCCAGCACGCTAATTCAGTTGTCAGCTGGCAGGAGTCCTGCAATAAACAGTGACCAAAGCAGAATAAACTAAGGGGCATCAAGCGAATCAGCTGTCTTCAATCATCCGAGCGGGAAAGGAGTTGACCACGTCACTTGGTATCATCCTCCGGTGCAGGCTGCCATTTTTGTTTTGGCTTTGCCGACCCCACATGACGGCCTGTATTTTATGTCTCTGATGCTAGGCATGACTCGCTAAGAGCCCCAAGTCGTCCTGCGCAGCTTGGTTGCACTCGGGAGCAGCATTTCACTCCACATGTTATGAATTAGGCCCATTAATTCAATCTACGTCTGTTTTGTTTTTGTCTCTTGGCCAAAAAAAAACCAAAACAAAACAGGAACCCAGGCTCAACGAGTTGATCTGAAGCCACATCTCAATCAGAACTAAATCCTCTGACCAAAAAGAAACACCAGGAGGCCTTTTAACATTGCTTAGGAAGGTTTCTCCTTGATGATTTAACTGGGACTTGGTCCTGCTTCGAGCAGGGGGTTGGACTAGATGACCTTCTGAGGTCCCTTCCAACCCTGATATTCTATGATTCTCTCCCTCAAAATACATTTAATACTCTTCTCTTCCCCACCCTCAATTCCTTTTATTTCCGTTTAGAATGAAGGAAAACAAGCAAAAATCCCATTCAGTCCCAGACCCAGGATCAGAATCTAATTCTGAAAAGCATTTCGTATGCACAGATCAAGCCATCTTCCTTCCATTGACTTAAACGGAGATACATAAGGAATGAATTGGGAGCAAAAAATTAGTTGATTTGCACAGAAAGCAACATCTGACTTCCTCCCGGGCACCAACCGCACGGCGTATTAAATCACTTAGCAAAGCTTATTGCTCATGATTTGCATTACACTGATGGCCCAAAAGCCTAAAGATCTGCTTATCCACATAGTACACAACAATACTACACTCTGGATAGGAAAGGTCAGTTTCCACAGCCATGCTGGGGGTCGGTATTTAGAGACAATAGCTTTGCAATGCAGACCCCCTGGGAGCTCCCTTCACAGAGCTGACCTTTCCTTGACTGCTGACCTGGGCTGGCTACCAGTTAGGTCAAAGGCACCAGAACCTAACGGCCTTATGTGCCTGTGCAAAAGGAGTGAGGATGGAGCCCTGCCATCATGCCCTAGTGTAAGTGGAGAAATTGCCCACAACTACCCCCCTGCAATTTCCCTGGGAGAAGACCAAAGCCATGGGAGGAAAATTGTTTGAAACATTCTGAACAGCTCTAGTCACTACTAGATTCCCAGTGTTTAGTGCTGACGACCACAAACGAATGCATCGAAGGGACCGCCCTGGGCCGAAGGGGAGCATATTACATCAGGGCAAATTCAGAGCCATTCTGAGGGTAGAAGAGGAGGTGCACTCCTCCAGAATGCTCTGGGATAAATGCAGCTGGGGAAAAGCATGCATCATGATTCTCCTATAATGTTCAACAGACAGCAGAAGTCCTCTGTCTGCTTGATGCTATGGCTACTTCTATTAAGTCCTCTCCCCTCTACCTAACACCACTTACCTACACCTCCGGCTGTCTGACACCAGGGATATCTACACCTCCTTCTACCTGACTCTTCCCTCACCCCTCGGTTGTACTAGTCCCTCTCCCTGTCTGCCACTAGTACAGACTTTGTAAATGATCCCTGACAGCTGGGAGAGTTTCAGGGAATTCCTGGGCTGGCGTTCTCAGAGGGACTCCTGCGAGTCCATCTCCAGGAGACCATTGGGATGTCCCTAAAACCATGCATTCAGCACAGCACCAAACACCTTCATAAAGTTCAGAGAAAGAAGGTGGGAGTGGGGGAGGAGGGGGGCGAGGGGAAGGGGATTATATTAGTACAGCAATAATTCCTGTTTGGTGGCTCCATCAAAGTGAATGGGCCTTTTATTAAATGACTTCCCTCTAAAAGCAAAACATGGCCCAATGTGATTTATAAGGTGCTATTGTGCTTTTATTAATGGCAAGTGTTTGAAAGCAACCTGCTGTTGGCACATCTTGGCCCTGCTGCTGGCACGGGTAGAGGTGCTAACAGAACGAAGGGGAATTAAAACCCAGAAACATTCATTTAAATGTGGGCAGCAGGGAAACATTTATAAGTGCCTTATAGCCAGTTCCCAGTCTGAACAGTGAACAAAGCCACAAGGTGACCTTGGTAAGGAATAAGAGGTTCGACAGTTCCTTTTTGATAAGAAGATTATATTTGTACAACTCCTTTCATCCTGAAAGGTTAGTAACCGTGATTGCTAGTTAGATAGGAGTCACTTATTCCAGCCTGCTCTAGGCTGCTACACAGAGCTGCTTAGCAGCGCCACACAAGTAGCGAAGAACAATACTGCATGCAGCTGTAACAGGGACGGAGATTTAGGCCAGGTAAAATGTAGTAATTACCCCAACTGAACTGGGCCAGGCCTAGATCTCTGTTCTTGTCTATTGCTCCACTTATGTCCCGGCTGTCACAAGCTTCCTGTGTGACCTGGGGCAAATCACATAGCCTCTCTGTGACTCAGTTTCCCATCTGTGAAATGGAGATAATAGCATTTCTGTGCGTCACAGAGATGTTGTGAGGGGAAATACGCTAAAGATTGAGTGGTGTTCAGATACTATGGTAACTGAGGGTCAACTCAATACCATAGTTTTATGGTTCCATTCACTGTACTACCTAAGCACCTCCTAGACATGAATCAATCATTCTCTCAACACCCCTGTGAGGTAGGGGAGTGTCACTGCCCACAATTCACCTGTCCTGGAAATCTGGGCCAGAGTCAGGAACTGAATCCAGGTCTCGTGAATCCCGCTCCAGTGCTTTCACCGCTAGGCTGTCGTTCTTTGGGAGCTTTTTGCATGTTCGTCAAGTAGTTGAAGCCCAGATTTCTGATGCCCGTGAAAAGAGGCACCTCCAGTGGCCCGGCACGGCCCTGAGGCATTGGTTCAGGAGCAGCCCGCAAGGGAAAGTGCCCCCAATGCTACCTGCCGCTGGACGCTGGGGTTTTACTGCAGCTTCCCCCTCTGAGCACTGCCCCAGCCTCGCCCTGCCATGCAGCGAGGCAAGGCTACCCCCTTGTAACTTGAATTAATTCCCTCTCCTCTCAGAGCGAACGTTCCTCTGCACTCTATAAACAGTGCTCTCGGCCTGAGTGCAGAGGAGATCACGAGGCCCAGTGCTGTCAGGTCAGTGACTAATGCCTGGGGCACTTCGTCACCCAGGGTGGCCAGCAGAGAGCTTGGAAACTGCCCACTCAGAGGAAATGGCCTTGCAGTTACAAGCTGACCCATCCCTAAAATGTGAAGCCTTCCTGGAATAGCCTCTCCCAGTCCACGGGGCCATCAGGAGACCCAGAGCACTGGGCACGGCTGAGGGAAACCGCAGAACTGCAGACAGCTGAGTCAGACACTCTGAACAAATACCTTTTCCTTTGTCTTATGGTTCTTGGTATTAAAACAGTTCTTAAGAACCATCATTTTCCCTCAAATTGAATATCGCCCATGAACACCATGGGCTTTCCAAGCTTCGCTCCATCCCTGTGACTGTCATATAGCAGTTACTGCCAAATTGCCATGACAAACCGGAGGGGTTCCCCCCAGCGAGTGGCTGGAGCAACTTGGCTCTGTTTGGACAGGCTTGTCCCCTTGCTATAGCCTAACGTCATTAGCTGACTGGGGACTCTGTCCAGAATGCACTGGGTTTGCCGTAACTCTCTGCAAGGGGAAGTCAGCACGACTGGAGCCAGTGGATCAAGCACTGAGCTGGGACTCAGGAGATCTGGATCCCTAGCTCAGCCCCAAGATCTGTTGTCTGACCTTGTGCAAGTCACTTCACCTCTCTGTGCTTCTGCTTCCCCTCCAACCCATTAGGTTGTTTGTCAGCAGCACAGGGCCTGTCCCTTGCTCTGTGTCTGTGCAGCGCCTAGAACCATGATCTCAGTTGGGCCCTTGAGGAGCTACCATCAGACCAACAGTAATAAACAGTCCTCCTTTATTGGAGCAATTAGCTCTCCTCCCTCTGTAGGGTGATGTGGCAACTCCATTTCAACAGACTGTCCATCTCATGCTGGCCCATGTCCATTGGGAAGTGGGAGAGATTCCATATCTCTTCCTGAACCTTGCTTCCCCTTAAAGAGAAGCCATCCTTTGAGAGAGGTGCAACAACAACCCAGCATCGAGTTTCACTGCTGTGCAGAGTACTCCCAACTATTTTAAGCTGCTCTTTTCTAAATGGTGTGGATATATACATCAGCTGCCTCACTGGAGCAAGGCTTGCCTGGGGACAGCTCCTGCGTGATTATAGTTAACCCAGCCAAAGGCTGAGGTGATGGTGGGTAGAGGACGCTGAGTTGAAGTGACCTCCTGCTCCCTTTCTCCTAGATGCTGGGAGCTATTTTGGAGGGGTAGACATATTGAGAGGAGGGACGTAAGGACCGGCTGTGGTTAAAAATGGGTTTATCTGACCAATATGGCCAAGGTGTATCATTACTTGTCTCCTGGGGACCTGGTGATAGTATCTCCCAGCTGCAGACAAAAACAGACTGAACCACATTGTTAGGGAGACCCTACGAATAGGAAAGAAAACAGCTCCGTGTCAGAAACCCAGAAGCTGATGTCCCTTAAACCCAGTCTGACCACAGGTAAATCTACAGATTTACATTAGTGCAGGTACTCCAGTGTAAATCTGGAGTAACTGTCAAATTCAGTGTGGTCATATGGGATTTTTCTCACTGGGATAACAGATCTGAAGAAAGTCAGAAAGCCATAAGGCTGAATCCTGCAAAGTGTGCTGAGCATTCTGAACTCTCAATAATTTTAGTTCTCAGGGGCAGATCCTCAGCTGGTATCCATCACCAGAACTCCACTGTAGTCAAATGAGCTCTGTGAATCACAACTGCTGCAGTTCTGGCCTTCAGCATTCAGGACCTTACAGAAGTGATCCTTTTGGGGGAAAAGTTCTAATTTGGGTGCCTACAGCTAGACACCCAAATCCATAGGCATAAATATGGATTTAGGTGGCTACCTGACCATATTGGTCTTAACACATCTCATAAGAATGGCCATACCGGGACAGAGCAATGATCCGTCTCGCTCAATATCCTGTCTTCCAACAGTGGCCAGTGTCAGGTGCTTCAGAGGGAATGAACAGAACATGGCAATTATTGAGTGATCCATCCCATTGTCCAGTCCCAGCTTCTAGCAGTCAGAGGTTTAGGGACACCAGAGCATGTGGCTGCCTCCCTGACCATCATGGCTAATGGACATTGATGGATCACCCCTATCACAAAACTGATTTTCTAACCCTTTGTTGGAATGTTACGTACTTCTTTTTCAAACTCTGTATTTTGGGGTTGAGATAAAGCACTTGGTTGAGATTTTGCCTGTCCGTAAGAACTTCTTTCCTCTGCCACTAGTTTGGCTCTCTGTTTTTTTAATGTTGTTTGTTCTTCGCCAATGTCCTGTTCCTGAACAGTTTGTTTGATATGGCTGTTCCATATCACGTACGTCATTTATGTCATGCCCTTTAATAGTATATTTCTCAGATACATTAAGCAATTGTGCAGCTTTCCCTAGGCAATATTCCTAGACAAGGCACTGAGCAAACAAACTTGGAGTTGACTAAACATAGACTCTAATCACTTTACTTTGAGCTGGGGTTTCAAATAGTGGTGGTTGTTTCCTTTAGTCTTTCGCCTGGAGATGGTTTCTTTGCATCCACATAGATTCCTCCCGCCCCCCGCCCCAGGGGCATTTGATGAGATGCAGTGGTGCTATCTAGTCCCCAGTGAACAAGGGGTTAACTTGAACTCAGTTCCCCACCTCTCCTCACATGGGCACTCAGAGGAAGAGGTATGGAATAAGAGTAAAGTTCACCCCGTGCAGAGGGTTAGCACAAAGCTCATTGTGCTTAAGTGAGACTTAAGTGGCACGTAGCTCTTGTGCAAAAGTGGGATTTAAATTGTGCGGGTCCTCTGAATTTCACTCTAAAGCAAGGTTGACACAGTGAGAGACGCCCACACTACCCCACCAGCATCTACCAGACTCGATTATTACACATTTGGTTTGCTGGTATCTTAGAAATCCAGCAATCGTAACGGGACAGGATCAATATCTCCGTCTCCCTTATTCCCAACTTCTCCAGCAGCAGGAGACATTTATGCCATGTACACGTTCCAGCTAGCTCCTCAGGTGGTGTAAATGAGCATAGCTCCATTCCAATCACTGGATCGCAGCCCATGTGCGCTAGCTGAGGATCTGGCCATGTGATCTTGATAAAGCTGTTTGTAACTGAATCCCTTGCAATATTGTATCTAGTTGAACAGAATTTTTTTTTCTTCTTTTGTGGAAAGAGGAACAAACTATCAATCACTTTTCTATAGATAATTTAGATGCGGGAGTGGTAGCAATGTCTTGTGCAAAAGATGTTCACCCCCAAAGTTTTTGGGGTGCCCTCAAAATTTGCCAAGCAACTGCAATATGACAATCAAGCTGTCGTTTCCTTTGTTTGGGATAAAATTAAAGGACAAACTGTCCTTGCTGAGAGCTGGATGTGACAGTCGTTGTCTCTGTGCAGACCTGTCCTGCTACAGGGAAGGAATTGGGGCTTATCTCATGTTGGTGTTGATATGACTTAAGGAGCAGGAACTGACTCATCAAGGGTGTGCTGGGAATCGTTCCGCGAGCAAGCAACGGAAGGCATATCTAATGTTTTCTAAGCACCTAGCAACATTGTTAATGAGCCAAACTGCTCTCCCTGGCACCCCTGTGAATGTGGAGTAGCATTCAAGAAGAACTCACAGGTGATGTGCAAAGTGGTATAACTTCGCGTCCCTTTGAGTATGACTCCTTCAGACCTCTGTATACCTAGACTCCCTCAAGCATTGGTCAATAAGATGGTCCAGAGGAGCCTCAAGGAGGTGTAAACAAGGGTCAGTTAAAGTATTGTGCAGGCTATTCTAATGTACACCTTCCTTTTCAGCAATAAAAGCAACCATCTTCTAGCCCCAAAGCATGGGAATTCCTCCAGATTCGATTCAGTTACATTCAGTGGGCCAGATTCACAGCTAACTTACTGCAGTCCATGGGAATTACACCAGTGTAAATGAATAGGTAACTCTGTGTGAGTCTAAGTTGAGAAGGAGTAATTGGTGTAACATAAGCGCTGAGTGGGCCTGATGAAGATGCGGCTTATAGCAACCTGCATGGAACATCAGAGAAGGAGCACAGGTTGCAGGAGGAATACGTTTGGAGGAGGCACCATGAAGTCAGTCTGCATGCACATGGTTGGAATGTTAGCTGCAGTTGCAGCATCCCTGTAAATAGTTATTTTAATGGTTAGTTGAAGTAATCTCATGCCATTACCCAGCACACAGTGCATGAAACAGAGTGGAAACGGTCAGTCTAGTGAGACTCAGTGAGCAAGAATGAGACCAACAAAGCATCATCCAGAAACAGAGCAAACAGGCAGCATGGAGGGATGGAGACCACAGGCAATGCTAAATTTCTCTCCCAAAAACCTTGCACAAGCATGGAAGCAAGAACTGAGTCTTTATAGGAAGCTGACCATGGGGCGAAAGATGAGAAAATGAAGATACAATTTAAAAAAAAGCTTTCTCACTGGGGAAAAGGAGAAGAAGTGAGAGAGACACTGTTGCCAGAAATAATGCCCAAAACATGAACCGCTAATAAGTGTGTTTGAGTACTATGACCCTAGGCAGAGAGACTGTTGAAAGAGTAGTGTTTTTGTTTTTTTACTGGAAACCAAAAACAGAAGAGGGAATGGATACTAACATTTACAGAACTGAGAGCTCTGGCACCCACATGTAATTCTGAAGACATGAAGATTCCTTGACGGCGGGGCATGCGGGTGACGTGACTCAAGCTTACAAGAGGGATTGTGGAGAGAAACGGCTCTAACCCTAGAGAAATACCCTTGTTATTTGCAGGCGTCTGAACCGTCCAGAGACAGGATCAAAACAGTGACAGCAGAACGAGAACGCAGGCTCTCGCTAAAAGAAGCAGGATGGAGGCAGACCGACTGAGATTGCAGACATCCGTGTATATACTAGGGAGAGCAGCACAAATGGCAGAAGTTAAGTGCCTGGGTTATGGGCAGTGGTGCAAGAAGTGTGGGGAACAGGAACCATTTTATGTCCCAGTGCTACAGCTGCCCCCAGGAAGAAAAATGCAACGGTACATGCAGCGATGGAGGAAGGAGAGAATGATGTCTGCAATATGATTTTAGCACATCCAAAGACTCTCAATGCGCTGCAGGAGGAGGCTGCTAGCCATTCAACTGCCATATTTGGATCAACGACAAAGTTTATTCCAGCTAGATTGTGGAGCCAGCTGCAATGTAATCCTAGCAACAGTGATAAGCAGCAATGTTCGAGTGGAGAAATGTGACCAAGTGCTAGTGATGTACAATAAAACCATTGTTAGGCCAATTAACAAAATGCAGGATGTCGATAAGAGATATTATCACTTAGCAAATATGTTCGCCCACAAAAGTACCACCTGCTGCTGGGCAGCAGGGCAGCAAAAGCCATAGATTTAATCACAGAGCAATACCAAAATATCCTCCATGTGAAAGAAGAGGGAGAACAGTCACTCTGGGTCCTGTCCAACATTGTAACAGAATATAAGGACCTACTTCCAGAGATGGACACCTAGAGGGCAAACTGAAGTTGGGGGGGAAACCTCATGTGCAGCCCATAAGGCTAGCAAGATACAGAGTTCCATTAGCCCTGGTGGAGTCGCTGAAGGAGGAACTGGCAAGCCTGACAAGAAAAGACATTGATACGTTTGTTGAAACTAGCACAGAATGGATCCCCGGCCTGTAGGGGTAAGAGAACCATCAGGTCAGCTGAGGAGCTGCATTTGACTCAAAACCACGGAACAGAGCACTGAAACAAGTCACTCCACATTGCCAGTGTTGAAAGTTCTTCTATCCAGAGCCAAAGTTTTTCACTGTTCTGTGGCGTCAAGGGGTTCTGGCACATTGAGCCAGTCCGTCACTTGACAACCTTTTCCACATCCTTTTGGCAGGTCCCGGGGGATACGAATGTCCATCACATCAGCCTGGCCTCAGAGGTGCTCCACTGTAAACTCTGTTTTAACAGTTATAAAGCGCTAACTTCTTGAATCTCTACTGTCAGATTGTCTGACCCGCCCCTCACACAACTGTGAACACATAAATTGATTGTTTTAACCTTTTTTTTTTAATTTTTTATTTTAAACATCAGTATATCTGAAATTATATTTAAAAACAAATTTCATTCTGCCAGCCTCCATGTAGGTAAGCCAAGCTTGTTGTTTGATACATGCTAGCTCCTTACCATAAACTTTAGGCTCTTTAGGGTGTACCTTGACCAGTTAACATGTGTGAAGACTACACCCGTATGGAATAAAAGTCTAACCCTAGTAGGGTTAGGCTGAGAGTATGGCCAGTTTCTGCTCCCAAGTAGGCAGAATGCACGGACCCATACCCCCAAAGAATCAGATGAAACTTTTAAATACCACTTTATTTCAGGTTTGCTATCAATGCACAAACAGCAAAGACTGATGTACAGTATACATGGTATACACAAAGCAGCCAGTACAATAGGCATTTCTGTCCTTCTGCCATACATTTTGCAAAAGAACCACAAAAAAACAAAACAAACCCAACCCCCCACCCCTGCCCCCCACGACTGACAATTCTTGATGGTGTTGGGAACCAATTCTTTCAATGGAAAGACACAAAGGGCAGCCCCTCAGGACCAGCCGCACAACTGGAAGCGGTAGGGGGTTCAGCTGTGCTAGACACAGAAACCCCACCAATAAATGTCATGTATATTCCTAAGGATGTGGAGGGAGTGGACTCTGAGACAGGGAAAGAGGTAATGTAGAAGTGTTACATACAGACACTGTATAATCTAGGGCCTGGTCCAGTATGGCCTAGTGCAGCGCTACTCAAAGTGGTGGTCCGCGGACCGGTGCCGGTCCAACAGCCATCGGCTGCTGGTCTGCGCGCACATTGGGGAAAAAAAATTGCCGGTCCCCCCCACATCACATAGCTTGAGAAGCACTGGGCTAGTGCAGAACTCTTTGACTACCCTGATAACTGCTTGCCCAATGGGATTTAGTTTCCTTTCTCCTGATCCTCTCTCACTAAAACATATTGTTTCTCTTCTGTAACCAGTAACCAACCAGTCCAAGTTCTCTCTCCCCTATGCTGATACCAATGTTATATCATGAGAGATTATGGGAATGCTGAGCATTGACTCTATCTTATCAATGCACATTGATCACTCACCACTGGGAAGAAAAGTGAAGTGAACACGCAGGAGCTGATTTGTCCTGGAGACTGGGCATGGCTTGATTCTGTTAACTGTGGCCTTTAAAGAGGATGAGGTGCAGTGCTGACCCACAGCTGGAGTTAGGTAACAACAAACCCCATCACCCATTCTGCACAGCATCTGTGAAGGATGGTGGGGAGAGAGAGTTGGTGTAGCTCTATCAAAGTCAATGGCGTAATTAAGGCAACAGAGCTATACTGATTTACACCAGAGGAGGATCCAGCCCAGAAGCCCTAAATCTATCCATCAGAAAGGGGTTTTGCCATCGAAGAACCATCTATAATCCCAGTGCTATAGTTCCTTGATCTGAAATCCAGCATTAGGTGTGGTTAATGCCCTTTGTAATCAAAAATCAGAATTCTGTTGAATTTCCAGTTGGGGTTATTCTGAAGCCCAGAGATCTATGGGCCCAGTCCCGTCCCATGCAAGTCTATGCCAAAATTCCTACTTGCTTCAGTGGGACAAGGAAGAATCATCTTCCCCGTAGGGTGGAGAAGCTGCCCCAGAAGACATTCCTGAACTACTGTTGCTGGCCTCACAACATCAGAGGGAATCCTCTTGATAATATAGGGCTTTGGGGCTGGAGAATGATCCATGGGCAAAGCTTGGACAGAACATCCAACAGATGCAGATGCGCAGTGCAGCACTTTGTGTGTAAGACAGGCATCCAAATCTCTTGTTTGAGCTGTTCTGTTATGGGCCCACACTTGAGAGGTGGGCTCCTGAAGGCAAGCTCACTCTGGAAGAGTGTCCTATCAAAGTATATCCAGTGGGCTGGCTGGAAGGGAGCATGTGGGTAAGACAGGCTATGATGGAGCCACGAGGAGCCCCATAGAAGGGCAGGAATGGACAATTAGCCCATTGCCAAGCAACATCTGCATATGAGTTGCTCATGTACTTTAGAGTGGGGGGGGGGGGGTCTACAGCTAGCTGCCGTTCTCTGGCAGTGGAAGGCAGTTGGTCTTCGGTTCAGTGCCTGAGTTGCAACCCAGCCAAGGGCCAATAATAAAAAATACTTTCCCCTGCTCTGGTATCTTCCATGCTAAGATCTCAAAGAGCTTTGCAAAAAATGAGCAAGTATCATGATCCCCATTGAACAGGTGGGGAAATTGGGCCACGGGGGCCCCAATTCAGCAAGCGTATGCCTCACTTTAAGCCTGTGAGTTCTCCCCTTGATGCCAGCGGGAACACTTGCAGACTTAGGGTCTGTCTACACTGCAATCGCAGGGTGTGATTATAGTTTGAGTTGACCTACCCAAGGTACCTTCAATCTATCTAATCTGGGTCCTGGAGAAATGAAACTGCTGGCTTGTACTTCAGCAAAGGTTGTCCAAACCTTCCTGGGCCCCTCTGAGGCTAGCCTGGGCTGAAGCATGCATGACTACAACGTCTCTGCTCAGGGACCTGAGCTCGCTAGATTAAAGCTAGCTCAAGTATGTCTGCACAAGATGTAATCACGCGCCTCAATTGCAGGATAGACACACCCATAAACATAGGGATGGGCTTAAGCAGGGTACGTGGCATATATCTGAAGGCCAGAAAGGCCCATACAAACATCTGCTGGAAGGAGAGTTAGTCCCCGTTTCTTTTATATTTCAGCACCGAAGAGCTCTGTGTTTTTGAGGGCTTGTCTACACTACCCGCCAGATTGGTGGGCAGCGATCAATCCAGCGGGGGTCGATTTATCGCGTCTAGTATAGACATGATAAATCGACTCCCGTCAACTCCCATACTCCACCAGAACCAAGAGTGCCAGCGGAGTTGACTGGAGAGCGTCAGCTGTTGACTTACCGCAGTTAAGATACCGTGGTAAGTCGATCTAAGTACGTCGACTTCAGCTACGCTATTCATGATCGACCCCGCGCGATAGTGTAGACAAGCCCTAAGAAATAACCCTGAACAAAGACGTTAGGAGAAGAGAGTGGAGGATAGTGCGAGTACTGGGCACGGAGTGACAGTTAGTGACATACACGGAGCACCATTTTGAGAAAAGACTCAGTATTTGCCACCCATGGCAGTCACGCATACAATGCTCTTGGCAGCGTGTCTCATTCTTCCAACAGGAAGCACTGTGGTGGGGCACGATTGTGCAGTACCTCCTAGAATTGCGGCCATATTTTCACGTACACCGAGATCCCTTTAAGCTTCAGCCGCGTAAAGGGGTCACGGGAATGCAATTTATGCTCGTTTTAAGGCACCTTTACACTATTTGCACAGCAAAAAGGGACCTAAGTGTAAAATGGTATCTGGCCAAAAGAGGTTTCTTTAAAATACATACCCACGCTGTATTAGGGGTACACTGCCCCTTCACACACCCTTCTCAAAGCACCATATAAAGAGGCATAGTCTTCTGAGAGGATCCAATGGAAATGACAAAATTACCCCAGGTCCGCAGGGTTTGCGTAAACCACGAGGAAGGAGAATAAAAATATGGATATTAAGCACCATAAGAATCTACGTTGTTCGGTCCATACACATGAAAAGCAAAAGCCGCCGATCAGTGGCCGGCGTACAGCCCTGCATGACAACGCTGCTGCACAGGTCTGGAGAGCAGCAACACATCGGCTGCGGAGTCATTGCTAGCAAGCCCTGAAGGCATCGGTTCGTAATAGACCCCAGCACTTTATTGCACCGGTCGTTAAGCAGTATAGTTTGTCATCCTTGCAATGGTAATTCCTTTTGGTCCCATCTAGCACTAGTGTTTCAGGGGTTGGGGCGTGACCCTTTGAAGCCTTGAGGGAGGCTGGCCATGGCGATACAGAAACACACTCTTGTTGTCCTTGATGTTTTGTTCGATCCCGGAGAGCAGTCCCCAGAGACCGATCCTGTTCCTACCACGCCCATAGCATCCTCTGGATGGGGAGGGAGCCTGGACAGTTTGGCAGCTTCGAGGTAGATGTTTATTTTACTTCATCTCTGAGCAACCTGTTCTATAACACCCCTCTCACGTGGGCACGCTCTCGCCCTGCGTACAAGTCCTTTTGTCTGCTGATATGCCCTATGTAACAGACCCCTCACCTCAGACAGCTCCCCCTCTCCCTCCCCCCAGCTGCTGTTCAGCCTTCAGCCATTAATCTCCAGCCAGAGAGACACCAGGCCTTCTTTGGAAGCAGCACCCACAGGGTCAGCACGGCCTCAGGGTGCAGAAATCCAGCTCCTGAGGCTTCTTCCTGAGGTTGCAGCGATCCCGAGGCAAGAGCTGGCCGGCCCGTGCCGTGCATTTCAGCAGGCGCCTCTTGAAGCCCCGGCCGCAGGTTTTGGAGCAGGGGGACCAGGGGCTCACCTCCCACGTGGGGCAGGGGTCGCCACATATCCTGACATCGACGGGCTGCTGGGCGGCGTCGCACGCGGAGGCCAGTTGGCCGTAGGAGTCGCGACAGTGCACGGAGCGCTTCTGCAGCCCGTTGCCGCAGGAGACGGAACAGGCCTCCCAACCACCAGCCGCCCACTTGTAGGACACGCGTTTGTAATTCGGCCTGCCCGGATCCAAGCGGTTGGACACGCTCAGGACGTTGTTGTTAAGCACGGGCGGGCTTTTCCCATCTTTCCGGTAAGAGGACTTGTCGTCTTTGCTCTCCTTAGGCAGGTAGAAGGAGTAGCGCACGCGTGGTGGGGTCATCTTCCCCACTGACAGCACCTCCACGGTCAGCGGCTCCTGGATGGGCTTGAAGGCCTGGAGGCTTTCCACTGCCGTGCCCGTCCCACTGTACCGCAGCACGCTGCCCTTCACCATCAGGTCCCTCTCCACAGCCGAGACGATGAAGTGCCCGTTCAGCAGATACTTGCCTTGGCCGTTCTTCAGAGCTAGGTAGTTGTCGTCGCTGATGAGGCCCTTGTAGCCCCGCTGCCTGATGTCAATGCTGGAGGCTCCTGCTGGGATGATCACCACAAAGTTGTAGCCGTGCCTGTAAGAGAACAGCAGACAAGCCACCCGGGAGGTGGTGTCAGCATCACCAACACCACTGGGCATGGGCCTTTCATTTATAAGCTGTTGCTCTTAGAGGTGAGACTCATCCTCTCTAGGGCCGGTGCTTCCCAAACTTCTCCCTCCCAGCTCTGCCGGGGCCCTTCCCCTTGCCTGAACCCCCCTCTGCTAGACTAATAGAGGGACCCCACAGCTCTGCCAGTATGCCTCAGTTCTGACGCACAGTATCCCATTCCAGCCCTGTCAGTACTCTGCAGCCCCACAGCTGCTCTATAGCTCTGTTCCTGAGACTTCCCTGGCCCTGACAAATCCACACAAGAGGTGCTGGACAGACAGCATCAGGGTAGGCTTCCCTGTTCCCCAGTGGGCCTCAACCCTGAAGGGATCACCTTTAGTGATGAGAGAGGAGTTCAGTCTCCATGGGTTTCCTTGGTTCCCCTGCTGAGACGGCTACCAAGGAAGGCAATTATGGTGCTGGGTCTTTCTGATGTAGACACCTGACCACTAGGTACTAGGCTGAGGGCGATCATTCATTTTACACAGTCCACTAGAAAGCCACAGTAAAACCATCCACTCACTCCCAACCTGGGCTGGGTCTGATTCAGAAACCTACAGCTGAAAGGGTCTCTGGTCCAGGATCAGCCCCTGAGTCATCTAGTACAGTGGCTCTCAACCTTTCCAGATGACGGTACCCCTTTCAAGAGTCTGATTTGTCTTGCATAACCCCAGGTTTAATCTCACTTAAAAACTACTTGCTTACAAAATCATACAAAAGTGTCACAGCACCCTCTTACTGAAAAATTGCTTCCTTTCTCATTGTTACCATATAAAAATAAAAAATCTATTGGAATATAAATACTTATATTTCTGGGTATAGTATATAGAGCAGTATAAACAAGTCATTGTATGACATTTTAGTTTGTATTGATTTTTGCTAGTGCTTTTTATGTAGCTTGTTGTAAAACTAGGCACATATCTAGATACATTGATGTACCCCTGGAAGACCTCTGCGTACCCCCAGGGATACACGCACCCCTGGTGCGGAGCCACTGATCTAGCGAGGTTCCACTGTAGACAGTTCTCCCCCAGTGCAAGAGACCAGATTGAAACCCCTGAGAGTAGCCTAGAACTTGGAGCCTTGTGCTCCAAAAATTCAGGTCCGACCAAGGAAGCTAAAGGCAGCTCTCCCATCCCTGGAAACACTGCCATTGGTCCCTCCCTTCCATGAGCCCATTTTATGGGGCACACTGGGAAAGCAGCAGGATCCTCTGGCACTCACATGGGTTTGGTGAACAAGCCCGAGACCTTCTTGCAGCTCTTGTTGTCTCCTCCACACACGCTGCACTTGTCAAACTTCTTCTTGGAGCCCAACTTGCCGTCACATCCCGCTTTGATGCATTTGCCCTGGACGCAGACCGAGGTGGAGTCGGGCGCGCAGGGAGTGCCGTCCACAACCTGAAGTTGACCCGCAGGCAGAGGGAAAGCAGAGCAATCAAGTCACTTTGTGCTCAGGCGAAGATATTTGCCCCACCTGCGCGTGTTCCACCGGCATTCCAAGAAAGAACTTTTGGGTGCCCATCTGGGACTATCATAGCCCCATGTGCCACTGAGCCGGCAGCTGCTCTAAACTAAAGAGCAGCCCAGTGTGGAGGTGTTGTTGTGTTGGAGGACATAAAGCCGCCTTTGCCTCCGTTCCGGGCTGTGCCTTCGAGAGGTACTAAACAGAACGGTGCTCTTTGATTGCTGACTGCCACATCTATAACCACCTCTCCCTCTCTTTCCTCACATTTAATCCTGAGGGCAGCACCCTGCAAACTAGCAGCTCTTCAGATTCGATTAACCCTTTGGCGGTGTCATGTGCGCACCACATGCCCAATCCCAAATCTGGCAGCCGGCCCCACCCTGTGCGTGTGAGCCAGAAGCCCCGGAGGGAAGTGTCTAGTTGTTATCCTTTATTCTTGTTCTTGTGCCATAGGCATGCAATCTGGGATGCTTTACAAACACAGGTCCAGGCATGGGGCCAGATCCACAGCTGGCGTAAATTAGCACGGCTCCATTGATTTTACACCAGCTCATCTGGCACACGGCCTCTCATCTAATCCCCTTTATGCCCCACGATAACACTGATAGCCAAAGAACAGGCTTGTTTTTCTGGAATCCCAGCCTCTGGGGCAGTGAATTCTACATGTCACCCGCTGGGTCAAAAAAAATCCTTCTGTTCACTCGTTTCCAGGTGCCCTTGTGTTTCCCTACAGCTCCTTACCCAATTTCATTTACAGCCGCCCCCCTTCCCCCACGCTCCCCGGTTCACACTGTTTGTCCTCCTGCTCACCTTAGGAGCCAATACGTAGAAGTAACCCGTGCCATTAGCTCTGCAGATGAGCTTGCATTTGTCCCGAGGCGAGACTCCCGAGTACTTCGGGACCCAAGAAACAGTGGCGGTGAGCCGGTTGGTGCTATGGTTGTAGCCGTTGAAAGCCTCGCACTGCTCCTCTCGGAAACTCTTTCCTAGCCCTGGAAGGAAACAAAGCACACGTGGGCATTTCACCAGAGAGGACATCCTCAGCTAGGAAGCATCAGCCATACAGTATCGCACCATGGAATCTGGGGGTGTCCAGGGTCAGATTCTTCTCTCCCTGCGACTGGTTTTACTCCAGTTCTGCTCCATTGACTTAAGTGGAGTCGCTCCTGATTTACACTAGAGTGGCTAGGCTCTGGTTCCAAATGTATGGCTGGTCTGACTTGGTCTCCAACTGGACTATTAAGGATTGTAGGTGTCTGCCAGACTATCCGGCTCTCTGGGTTTACTGAAGCAAATGAAGCTTTGGTGTTGCAATTCATGGGACATGTTATGTCCTCAACCCAGAGGAAACTTGTCTGACTCTTTGTATAGTCAGGGCACCCCCAATGAAGAGAGGATACAAGGGAGAGTGGTTTGTGGGGGTAGGATAACAGCGCTACAGTATCACCAATGGTGGAGGGTACAGAGAGCCACTTCAAGCCACACTTACAGCTAAGGCAGTGTCAGTTCCAGGGGTAACGTCCCACAACCATTGCTCAAAACAACTGCCACCTTTTTACTCCAGGGGAAAATGAAACCGGCAAGACTGTAAAGTCTGCATGAATGGCTCACTTCTTGGAAATCACTGCCTCGCATTGCAGGCCATATCTAGTAAGGGCGGGAGTCGGGGAGGGGGTGGCCACTTGATGTTATTGCAGTCTTTCAGAAATGGGAACAAGGTGTGTAATAAAAGATAATAAAGCTCTTCACCCAAGGGTCTCAAAGGAGAGTAAATATTATTATCCTCATTTTACAGATAGGGAAGTGGTGAGACACAGATTTGGGCAGTGACTTGCTCAAAGCAACACAGTAAGAATATAAGAATGGCCATACTGGGTCAGAGCAGTGGTCCATCTAGCCCAGTATCCAGTCTGCCGACAGTCGTCAATGCCAGATGCTTCAGAGGGAATGGACAGAAGAGAGCAATTCTTGAGTGATCCATCCCCTGTCATCCAGTCCCAGCTTCTGGCAGTCCGAGGTTTAGGGACACCCAGAGCTTGGGGTTGGATCCCTGACCATCTTGGCTGATAGATGTGGATGGACCTATCCTCTGTGAACTTGTCTCATTCTTTTTTGAGCCCAGTTATATTTTTGGCCTTCACATCATCCCTTGGCAATGAGTTCCACAGGTCGACTGTGCGTTTGTGTGAATAAATACTTCCTTTTGTTTGTTTTAAACCTGCTGCCTATTAATTTCATTGGGTGACCCCTGGTACTTGTGTTATGTGAAGGGGTAAATAACACTTTTTCTGCACACAATTCATGATTTTATAGACCTCTATCCTATCTCTCCCCACACCCCTTAGTTGTCTCTCTTCTAAGCTAAGGAGTCCCAGTCTTTGTAATCTGTCCTCATATGGAAACTCTTCCATGCCCCTGATCACTTTTCTTGCCCTTCTTGGAACCTTTTCCAATTCTAATATATCTTTTTTTGAGATGGGGCGACCAGCACTGCACACAGTCTTCAACGTGTGGGCGTACCATGGATATTCCATACTATGTTTGTTTGTTTTATCTGTGTATTAGGCACTCCTTGCAAGGCCTCTGAGTAGTGTGAAATAAAACCCGAAGAAGACATCTGACAGTTATATTATTAGAAGAGACAGCGAGACCCTAACCAGGAGATGGCAAGGAAAGAGTTAACACTCTCTCCTGAGCAGAGGAAACTACAGTACACAGCCCCTCGGTGCAGAGATTGTGGCTCCTGTCCATGACTATGGCTGAGCCCAGCTGTGGTGAATTAGGCAATTCCCCCCAGCACATTAGAAGAGGCATGTGCTGCGAGAAAGCTGGAGTAGCTGGCATTAGGAGCTGGGTCCTGCTGGCGGGAAGGAGGAGGAAAAGCTAACTGAACAGGCCTTTCCAAATGGATCCACGCTTGAGCTGCACAAATCAGTCCTTTTAGTTACCCTCCAGGCCGTCTGATGTCCTCCTGAATAATTCTGTGAGAAGGCCACGCTCAGAGGGAGCTTGGGGTATTGGTCTCTCACTGTGCAGGGATATTTAGGGGGTTGTTAAATATCTATCTGAAAGGTTTTTAGACTGTTGCCCATCACCACAGTACCTGGGCGGCTTCCACATATAATCGGTAAGAGTAGCAAAGCTCCGAGAGGATTTCATGGTGTCTTTGGCAACTCTCCCTTTGGGAGTCAAAATTCTGCTTGGGGGATGGTGTTTCGGGTGTTGACAGAGGGTTGGAAATAGAAAGCGAGGTTTGTATCGTCAATGTCACTTATGGGATCTGGCTTTCTCAAAGTTGTACAGCGTTTTCTAACGATACTCAGACACTGGATGCGCCTGACCTCCCCTGGAAGACTGTTCCCTAGCCAGAACCCCTCAACTGAGAGTGCTTTGTACCCAGCTCTCAGTGGCTTTGTCTTGGGCTTAGTGACTTTTTCACTAGGAGGGCAGTGAAGCACTGGAATGGGTTACCTAGGGAGGTGGTGGAATCTTCTTCCTTAGAGGTTTTTAAGGTCAGACTTGACAAAGCCCTGGCTGGGATGATTTAGTTGGAGTGTATAATCTCTCTCACACACACATGCCCTAGCACTATATTGCCCTGCCCTGCAAACTGTGCAGTCACTTCCACTTATCCAGTGTGTAATATTCTACTCTAGTGTCATGGCCAGGCTGGAGTAAACTGGTGATGCTCTGTTGTCTTCAATAGAACAGGCTGGTGGCTTATCCCCCCCTTTGCACTGCTGTAAATGACTGCGCACAGCAGCAAGGCCAAGGAGAATTGGGCCCACTGTCTCTCGTGAAATTGTCCCTAAACTTGCAAACATGGCAGTGGGTGCTGCGACGAGGCTAGCTACAGCTCGTCGAAAATGTTTGACGTTTTTTGCAAAATGTTCTTGCTTATTTTTTTTACCAGCTTAAAGTGCTCAAAATGTTCCAGAAAATTGGGTTTTTGATTAGTTATTTTGTGCGCACGCACAAAATTTCTGCATATTTTTCACATACTCTAACTTTAGCTCTGCTATGCACAGATGAAACAACAGTTGCAGACATCTGTCCGAGCTTTAGTCTCTCATGATGTATTGTTTGCTTGATACTGCAGGTGGAGTTAGGTCAGATGTTACCAGCTGCAAATACCACCTCCTAATCAACGTGGGCAAATTAAAAACCCAAACCAGCTCTTTTCAGGTCTGGTTAACTTTCCCTTTCTGCCCCCATCAACCAGGTTTTGTGGGCCTTTGAATGTTGACCAGGGCAGAAATACCACGAAAACTGGGATTTTTATGGTATTTCCAGCTCAAGTGGACTGAGTGGAAATAGAGCAGAGAAGGAATGAGCTCCCCCGTTTTCAATAGGGATGAGCCAAACTGGATTCTACTAAAAGACACAAGCTCCCATTAAACCATGACCTACTTTAGATCTTCCCAAACGCACTGTAGGACTGATATTTAGAGATGTTTTCTTCACTTCTGGCATGAAAATCCCTTCCGACCGTCTGTTTTCCCTCATTCACCTGCTCGTTTTTGCAGCCTCACGAGGCTGAGACACCGCTCTGTTGTGTGTGTATCAGTACTGACCACGCACTCAACCTTCGGAACATCTCTCCACTTACGGGTCCCATCACATCGTGTCTGAGCGTCTCACGGTCTTTAGTGTTTTTATCCTCACAACTCCCCTGCGAGGTAAGCAGTGCTATTGTCCCCATTTTACGGATGGGGCACTGAGGCCCAGAGAGGCTAAGTTACTTGCCCGAGGTCACACACAGAGTCCGTCTCCCTTTAAGTACTAGGTTGGTGCTCTAACCATTGAACTGCCTTCCTCTGGTACCTACTGAGATCTCCAACTTGATTTGAAGACCAGAGAGAGCTCTGTAACCTGCAGAAAAGCTGCCAAACGTTTGGGGTCACCTGACCCAAACCTCCATAGTTTTTGAGGCTCACACCTCCAAACCCCTCATCCGCCACTAACTTCAGTGACACCTAACAGCGCCATGAGCACAACAGAGAATCAACAGCAGTGGGACTGAGCGGGATAGCGGGTAGCTGCTTGGGATTGGTGGTTTGCTTTAACACGTACAGCTCTTTGCAAGGCCCAACTGTGCCCATTAGAAACTAGTGCCAGGGCAGGTCTCTTCCCTCCCGGCTGGCCCCGTCCCTTGGGGAAGCCTCACCTGACTCGGAACAAAGGTCGAGGTTACAGGAGCGGTACTTGACCCGGACACCTTCGCAGTACTTCCCTCCGTTGGCAGGCGCTGGGCTGTTGCACTCGCGCTTGGCTAGCTGGACTCCCCCACCGCAGGTCCGAGAGCACTGGCCGTACGGGGTCCACTTCCCCCAGCTGCCATCCACCTGCGGGAGAGAGGGTGTTAAGAGGAAAATCCCTTGGCCCTACCGCCATGTCTCTTCAAAAGCAGCCAGTCGTGCAATATTTGGGTCCCCGGTGGAGGGAATCCGACTCGGGGCCGGGGGGTACCCAGCATTAAGCAGAAAGGGACTCTACTCTCTATGGCTGCCACACCCAGCATAAGCCATTCACACCTGGTGTCAGGAGAAAACACTTGCCAGGCACCAAGAGGAGAACAGAGCTGCTTCAGAGTGAAGTTTTGGGCGTAGCTCTGTCCTGGGGCAAGAGCTAAGTCGGAGGGAGCCTCAGCCCTAGCAACCAGGGCCCCAAGTCCTTTGCAAAAGATAATCATTTGTTTCCTCCTCTGCTCCATCCCCACAAGTGCATTTGCTGTTTATACACCTGCTGGGGACTCGGCTTGGCCCGGGTTACAGATGGGAAGTGGGGACTTTCCCATCTAGCTTGCTGACTTTCCGCAGTGCTTGGAATTGGCTGGCCTGTTCGCAACAAGTTTGCTTATTCGTGGCCAGGTGTTCAAGCAACACCCACCGTCACAGCCAGTGTCTTGGATGGCGGCCGCGGAGATGAACTCCACTCTGAGCCCGCCAAGTGCTTGCGCCGTGGTGAGGCTGCTCCATGAGGAGTACGCTGCGGTTATCCAGTCTAGAGGAGCCCTGGATAACGGCAGCCAGGCCCAGCGCCCTGGAGAAACTGTCACGATCGCTGGGTTCGAGGACGATGATGACTAGCACGCCTGTGCAAGTGGGGAATGGACAAACCCCTTCAACTTCTGGCAGCTTCCCTCCCTGCAGCGAGGTACGGCCCGGTGGCTTTCGGCCATGCCCCTCCCTTGGCCAGCCCCTGGGAGAGCGTTGGCACTCCGTGGCCTGGTTTCAGTGCACAAAGCACTCTGAGCTACATGTTCTCAGCTTCGGCTCAAGCTGCCTTGCCGGGCTTTGCCTTATATGCCCTCCGCCAGCCCTCCCCACTCGCCTCCCCCAGCACGGAGCCGTCAGGTACTCACCCTGTACTTACTGATGTTATGCCTCTCGACACACGCGCCTTTCAGGCAGAACCTCCCCTCCCCGCAGCTGGTGCCATCAGCCCAGGGGAAGTGGCGCGTCTGGCAAACAATCTGACCTCGGGCTTTCCCCGTGCACCAGAGCTTGGTGCAGTGTTGCATGTAGGGGCAGGGTTTGGAGCCGAGGCCAAAGGCCAGTTCGCACTGCTGGTTGAGGTTGTAGCTGGCCCCAGGGAGGTCCTCCGGCAGCGAGATGGGCTTGATGGGCTGATCCAGCAGGCAGTCCCCTGCGGGGCAGGGAGAGAAATATCAAATGGGAGATACCATTCGAGTGACCGGGCATTCAGTACACGGGGTTGCTGCACCCAACCCTTGGAGAGACGTTCATGGCTGATGCAGGCAGACCTGTTACTTGGCGCACTATAACTTGTGGAACTCACTGCGGCAGGAGGCCATCAAATAAAGCTAAAGCTGGATTTTCTTCTCTCTTAACAAGGCCTGTGTGATTTTTCTAATCAACAGCATGTGTAGTTTCAGTGGTTTCCATCCCGTTCCTACGGGTACAGGTGTCCACTAAGCAAAACCTACCAATGCAACTGGCACTGACTAGCAGCTTCATCAGCCTGGCCAGTGACCAGCCTCCCCTCACACTCAGAAGTAACTATTGAGCTTTTGAGATCGGTCTAGGGGATTTAGACACACATCTCCCATTAAAGCTGAACGTCCTTGAAAATCTCAACCAACCCCTCTGGGTCACAAGACATAAGCATGTTGGCCGTGAGTTGTTCAGAGGCGCATCCCAGGAGAGAGGGCTGCAGTAGTTGTGTATCTAGCCCTTACATCATGTCGACCTCACAGCAATGAGTACAGCGAGATGGTGCATGCAGGGGGAGGGGATGTAGGTGGGCAGAGGCAGGTCTCTAGCCTGACCTGGCTTTGGTTTAATCAGGTTGAAACCAAGAAACAACTGAGTCCAAGTTAGCCAGGGCCCAAGCTGACCTGCCCTCGGCCACTATTGGCCCCTGCATGAACGCAGCTTATATGATTTACTGCTTGCCAAGAGTAAACTGTTTAAAAAGGGAGAACCATGCCGGAGTCTGTGGAGCCGAGGGACGTCCCAGCTCAGCTGTGTGAGGGCTTCAAGGCTGCAGACATCTGGTGTGAGGAGCACAGACGCTTCCTCTCTCCCCACCCCCACATCCCCGTGAGAGGCAAAAGCTCTAATTCTTCATACTTAAAGCTCCTGAGCTGCAGGGCCTGTTTTAAACCTGGTCCCAGCAGGCGAAATGGGACTGGTGACCTGCAGCTGGGAGAAGGCGAGATGAAAGCCCAGGCCGCACTGACCCAGAGCACTGGGATGGAGCGGATCTCACCACGGAGCAAGCATGGATCCCATCACAGGAGTAGGTAGCTACAGGCTCCCAACGCCTGCGCTCGCTGCTTACCCGCTTCTCCTCCCCGCAGTGTCTCCACACTTTGTGTCTGAACCCTTACCAGCTGGATGGCCCGTCCCCCGGCAGCAGTGTAAGCCCCTCCGGGCAGGGATTTTGCCCCTCGGTCTGTTTTATTGAGAGCTGCATGAGCCGCCGTCAGCAACTGCAGCCGCGTCCCCCTTCCCAGCATGCCCAGCTCACCGTGCCCACTATCCAGGAAGTCGGTGATTATGGCGGCACTGCAGGCCGACCAGGGGTTGGCGCGATCGATCTGTATGAGCGTGGGTGACATCATGTGGTTGGTCTTCAACCTGCCGAAGACTTCCTCGCAGACCTTCACGTTGTCGTGGGGCATGTTGAACACGTGCCCTGGAAGAGCGAGAGGGGCCTTGAGTCATCCTGAGCTCTCGCACTGCACTTTTCACCTGTAGATCTTGGACCAATTCACAACGTCCGTCCCATTATCCCCATTTTACAGCTGAGAAGCCTGGGGCACCGAAGCCAAGTGACTTGTCTAAGAAGCCTCGGGCAGAGCCAGGAGGAGAACCCGGGAGGCCCATGCCTAAGCTGCAAGGCCATCCTTTCATCACAAGGCAACCTCTCCTTCTCTAGCAGGAGGCTCTGATCTGACCAAGTCTCCTGTACATGGATAGCACGCTTAGTCTCAGTTTATACACATATCTGGCTAGTCCCCTAGGATCCTGGCACGGATCCTGCTCTAGCTAATGCCACGGAGCCCTCATTTGCTTTGATGAACCACCACACCTACATGGGCCCTGTTGTAACAACAAAACCACCACGGCCTCAGCAGCTGATGTCTCTCCCCACCACCCCGTGTGTTCTTCCCGGATGCTAATGAGACACATCACCCCAGATCTTGGCCATTCTGGCTAAGCCAGAAGAAATCGTTTTGCTCGTGGGACTAATGGCTCTAAAATGCCTGCAGCCCGGTGGTTAATGGTCTGGGTGTCCTGTCCCGCCACCCCGGGCTCCACAAGCTCCATTCCTTGTGTTTAAATCGGATCGACCTTAAGACGGACAAGTTCTAACACACGTTAAGCCTGCCAATGAGGTCTCTGAGCCGGCACTTTGCTGGCCAAAACACACACCCTCTGCTTCTTGTATGGATGCGGGTTATTCAGAGAGAAAAGAAGGAAAGGAAGAAAGAAAACACTGAAGAGAGAGAGCGATGTCATTGCTCAACCCCCCAGAGACTACAAGTGTCTCTGGATTTAGGGGTGTGCCTAATGCATCCCAGCCTCGCTGTGTTATTTCAGGACACCCGAATCCTGGAAACTGAACTGAAGTGGCAATAACAACAATAAGATATAGCTGGGCCGGCTGACCCGCCCGCACTGGCCCCTCTCGCTTTCCTAGCAGCTGGTTTCCAACCATTCCTCTCACCTCCCAGAAGCACTGGGAGGAAAGCCGGTGCATGTCACTTTCTCACCCCGAGGTGGAGTTTCCCCTGAAAGCTGTTCCGGACACTTGGCTATTGTCTAAACTTCCTGAGGCTGCAATTCAGGGTTATTTTAAACAGCTTAGGCTTCCCTCCCTCCTAATTATGGAGCCATAAACATTAGCAGGTTTGGGATATGGGTCTGGGTTTTTTTTTTTCTTTTTTTTTTTCCCCAGGTGGCAACCGCAGCCTGGGGCTCCACGTCTCTGCTGTGGGTTTGGTTAAAGTGGCAGCTTTCTAAGCCACAGAATGATGGATGGAGGCGTTCGCTATTAAAACCAGAAATGGTCTGGCAACTGTTTGAGGGACAACATGCAAGGCGGAGGCTTGAGAACCCAGAGAATGAATGGCTTGCCCGGGAGATCGGACACTCGTGCGGTTCATGGAAGCACACCCCCGGTGACACTAGCATTGTAAGCAAGGGGAACAGAGAGTCAGCAAACTGTACAAGAAAACGCAGTCATGCTATTATCAGCAGGGCAGCACATTCCAGTGGGCTAGGAATCAGGACTCCTGGGTTCTATCCTGGCTCTGCCACAGCCTTCCTGTGCGACCTGGGGCATGTCACATCCCTCCCCTGCATCTCAGATTCCCACTGGGTGCCACATGCTTGGAGATCTGTGAAGTCGAGGAACAGGGGTGAGTCCAGAAAGCCAAATTCTGTTCCCCCAAAAGCCACGCCGCACACAAATGAGAGAGCAACCCCGAAAGGGGACGGGCATGCTCTGCCCCGGAACCTCAGCCCCTTACCCAGCTCGTGAGCCGTGGTGAAGGCAGATGGCAGCCCGTCGTCCTCGATGACCGAGCAGCTGCGCTTGGGGTCACACATGGTGCCAACGTCGGCCATCCCCAGGGTGTCGCAGGTGGTGGCGCCGCACAAATCCTACAGGGAACGTGGGGAGAGGACAAATGGGGCCAGTTAGCGGTGGGCAAGAACTGCACCAATGCTGCAGACCCGGAGACGCCAGCACCAGAGAAACCCCTCCGAGATGCCAGCACGTGGCTTTCGTTATTGCACTAACTAACCCCTGGAAAACAAGAACAATAGGAGACTACAGGATAGGAACCGTGCATCCCTGTTTACACTGAGTAGGAGCCACTGACCTAAAATACACACTACCTTGGGCTGTCCAGTGCGATGAAATGACACGTTTGGAATTAACCCTGGCACCAGCTATAGCTTATATATAACATCTTCCTGAGTCTTCGGTGACACTGATTCCTGACTTCTAAGGCCCCTATAGCCAGGGAGGGGCCCAGCCTAAACACCAGGGGAGGCAGCCTGTTTTCTTTTTGTTTCAAAAGGACAAAGGGCCTGACCCAAATGCCCCTGAAGTCAATGGGAAGGCTCCTGCCTTTGGATCAGACCCAAAGGAAGGAGAGTGGTCAGCTTCTCACCTCTGCTTGGCTTTGAGAGGTTGATGGGTCAGAGCCAAAGTCTGTTGAATTCATTGGAAAGGCTCCCATTCACTTCAGTGGGCTTTGGCTCAGGCCCCATGCCAGCCCTGCACTGGGAACAGGCAGGCAGTCTGAGTTAAACAAGAACTGGACCCACCTTTGCCTGCAATTCAAACTGCAATTGACCTTTTAAGGGCCAAAAGATTATTCCATTCCTTCCCCTCTCCCCTTCCAGTTCATAGTGACTCCAGCCTGTCCGAGTTCTGGATGGGTCCAGAAGCGTTGGAGAACTGTGAACTCATAGGAGAGTATTTCCTGGGCATGTCAGAAATGGCACAAAGAACCACCTAATCGCCAGATTCCCAGCCCGATTCTGCAAATCCCAGAGGCCTGCAGGGTTCAGAGGAGCCAGGCTGCAGAGGGATTATCTGAACCAAATCTGTGAACTGCCTGAGGTTTGTCCAGGGCTAGTCTGTCTGAATGAAACCAAAGCAGGACTAGGCCCTGCCAGAGGATAGCCTGAGGATGCCCTCTGTTGTAGAGTGTCTGTCCGCTCTCAGAATGGGCTTCTGCACAGGGGGGATATTTTTTAAGCATAGGCAAGATATCATCAAAATATTCTGCACACATGCTTATTGTTATAGGCACAGTGCATACACATGCATATTCATTATGATTATTGAGTATGTGTATTACTGTCGCGCCTAGAGGCCCCAGCTGAGATCAAGACCCCAGAGTGCTAGGAGCTGTACAAACATAGAGACAGACATAGCTCCTGCCTATAAGAGTTTAGAGACTAAATGCTCCAGACTGCCAAAGGATGGGGAGACTGAGACAACTGGGAAAATTGACACAGACACCAAGATTTTCAAAAGTGATTGGTGATTCTGAGTGCCCAGCTCAAGACACCTTAAACAAGATCTGATTTTTCAGAAAGCACTGAGCATCTGCTCTCTGAATATTAGGTCCCTTTAGGGTGTCTCAGATTGGGTCCACAAGAACTGAGACATCCAAAGTCATAAGTAAATCTTGACTGGAGAGATTAAGTGATTTGCTCCAGGTCCTACAGGAAGTCTGTCCTATAGCCAGGAGTTGAAATTAGGCCTTCTGCCTCCCTGGCTAGGACCTTAACCACCGGACCAACCTTCCTCCCTCACATATGCAAACAGTGCACCAGTTTCCCCGAACATTTGCTTAAACTCCCCTACCCTAAACAAACTATTTGCAGCTCTCAGCCCTCACGGGTCATTGCAGTTTATCTGTGCTTCCCAGACACAGATAACTCACACTAGCCAGTGAATGGCATGATTCATCCTGTGAAGGAGGAGATGGCACTCTGTGAAGCTTGCAGGGAATGGCTGCCTTTTTAACCAATGGATTGAACCCTTATAGTGATAATCATACTTTGCACGACTCATCCTAAGATCTCAGAGCACATTTCCAAGAGGGTAAGCATCACTCTTCCCATTTTACAGATGTGGGGACTGAGGCATAGAGTAGGGAAGTAACAGCAAACCAGTGACAGCGCCGAAAATAGAAGCCAGATATCTTGGGACCTATACCCATGCTCTCTCACCACCAGCTGGTGCTGTGTCTCTGTGCCACACCAAAGGAGAACCTTTCAGAAGGAATAAGCATGGAAGTGGCAGAGGAAGAAATCACAGAAACAGCTGGGGGAGCCGTGCTGGAGATGAAGGATGCAGTTGTGAGACTGCAACTACTAGGAAGGGTGGTCCAGTGGTTAAGATGCTCATCTGGGGCTCAGGAGAGTGGGGTTTGATTCCTGTTTCTGTCACACCCCTAGGAGATGGGGGCTTTCTAAGCACCTGAGGCAAATAGACTTAAGGAAGCAGATAGGTGGGGAGATGATCCGCATCCCCAAAGAGAGAAACAAGGGAGTATCTCTGTCAAACCCAGAACAGCTTTTCGTAGAGGAAGCTTCTCCTGCTCGGATGAGGTGCTGCCAAAAGGTTCTTTGCAGCTGGGGAAATCTGCAGCCTCCCAGTTGACACCAGAGAAGTAAGTTTTATCTCCCAGCTGGAAGCCCTGAAGGCAACTAATTGCTCTCCTTGTAACCCGTTCCCCTCTTTTCCCAGGCTGGGAGGTTTAGGTCTGACCCTGCTGTTCCCCCTAGTTCCCATGTGACCACACGGACACACTGAAGAAGACAATAGTGACAGCCACCAAAGGCAGAAGCCCCAAGCAGGGGGTTATGCCACATCTATGCCATAAGAGATTCTCTCTGCTGGAGTTGTTAGGAGCCAGGACTGACTGTGTCTAGCAGATGTTGCTTATGGAGACAGAGGCTGGTATATAGACTTCAGCTGAGCAGTGCCATTGCCAGATATAAATTGCTTCCTTATTTTGTAGCTCACAGGTGAACAGAACCAGATTGGCTAACTACATCAGGGCCTGGAATTCCCTTAAACCAGAACACATGCAGTCACGTTAATAGTCTGCTACATAACAGAGATAACAGAGACATTGGGATGCACAGCCATGGGGGAAGGGAAATTTCCCGTCTGAAAGAACTGCAATCCAAGCAAGGCACTTGGAGTCAGGGCTCCTGGGTTCTTCTCACACCTCTGCCACTGATGAATCACTTAAACCAGAATCTTCACCCTGAGGTGCCTAAAGTCAGACACAGTATTGATTATCTTATAGCACCCCCAAAGCATGCTCAACATTTCACAGGAGACATGGTAAGCACAGTCCCTGCCCCAAGGAGCATCCAATCTAAATTCCAGAGGAGGGGTGGGTGTGAAAGGAGCCAGGTTACAAGAGGTGTAACCCCTCTTTCAGAAGTGCTGAACACCCACAACTCCTGCTAAGGTCAATGGAAACTGCCAGGGCTCAGCACCTCTGGTGAAACCAGACCAATTATCTGGATGCCAAAATATGGATTTTGGTACTCCAGTTTGAAGGTTTGGGTCTTTAACCTCTCAATGCCTCAATTTCCCCATCTGTAAAAGGCAGTTGGCGACCCTTACACACCTGGTATGGAGCGTGGAGTGAGAATGCATTCATTAGGGTCAGCTCCTGTATCATTAAAATCTGTGGGAGTTTTGCTATTGTCTGCAAAGGGGGCAGGATTGGGGCCAGAATCCCTGTAGGTGCTTGGACCATCACATTCCTTGAGCGAAAGATCTAGGGTCAATTCTTGGCTCTGCCGCAGACTCTCTGGATAACCTTGGGCAAGTCACTTAGCATTTTTCTAGCTCAGTTTCTCATCTGTTAAATAATGATAACCACACTCCCTTTCTCCCAGCCTTTGTTCTGATTATTTCAATGGTGAGCTCTTCGAAGGAAGGCCAGCGGATTGTACCTCACTATATGTCTACAGAGGGCCCAGCACAAAGGGGCTTAGATCTCTGTTGAGGCCAATAGGTGCTACTGTAATACAAATCATGCGGTCAGATAAGTCACTGTTCAAATACACAGTATTATTGTTGCGTAAGCACAAAGTGTCCTTCCTCCTTTTCCCCACACTATTCTCTTTCTCCAGAGCTCAAGGGAGAGAGGGGGTTAAGGAAACCTACCGAGGATGACCCATCCCCAGTGCCGGCCTCACTCCAGGACTCTCGTATCGGATTCCACTTGACAGCTCCGCTGAGTTTTTCCCTTCTAGGCAGCCCTGGACTCGCCCCTGGCTGTGCGGCCTTCTCCTTTGAAGTGCACCCACAGGGGAGAGTCTGGGAAGAGAAGTAACTCCCTGGAATTTACACGCTGACATTTCATTTGTTTGTGAAGATTTGAGCATCATTTTTCACCCCTTTATCATCTTCTGAGATCAAGCTGGGAGACGCAGGAATCCAGGAGAGGATGTGCTCGCAGGACAGGCTGTGGGAAGGGGCAGGGAATCTCTCCCACCTTAAATGTGGATGGGATCAAGCTACAATAGGTGGGCCTTTGAGGTGCTATCACACAATAAATAAGAGTGATTCGTGCTGCATTCCTCTCCAGGCCAAGAGCAAAAAGAATTTGATAAGTTCATGGAGGACAGGTCCATCAATGGCTATTAGCCAAGATGGTCAGGGACACAGCCCCGTGTTGACTGCCAGATGCTGGGACTGGACAACAGGGGAGGGATCACTTAATAATTGCCCTGTTCTGTTCATTCCCTCTGGGGCACCTGGCATTGGCCACTGTCAGAAGACAGGATCCTGGGCTAGCTGGACCAGTGGTCTGACCCAGTAGGGCCATTCTTATACTGTGTAATCGCACAAGAGAGGCTTAGGTGGTCTCCAAACTGAAGTTCCGATAAGAATCCAAACCGTTGGGGGCTTATTCAAGGTTCGTCCATCGATAAGTACCAATGTCAACAACTTCAGAGGGTTCTGGCCCTGCCCCGCTGGCTTTAGTAGAAAGCATGTGGCTGAGAATTCATTAAATACTTTGAAAACATCAGGGTAATAATCTGTCGGGAAAGGACTGGCCTTTGCATAGTAAAGAAGCAAGCCTCTCACGACTGAAGAACTGGATGGACAAACCTGCACTTGTCTGGGTGTGAAATGAATGTGTTAGGCTCACTCTGGTCCCTGGTGAGAATATATCGGCATCACAAAGCCATCCCACACTTTGACACTGCCGGCGACAAGGAGAGGACCACAACTCGGATATGAGAGAGAAGCTGGCAGAGCCACACCGGGAACCCAGAGAAGGACTAGTATGGGTTGCTGCAGATCAGGGTTGAGGGGCATTGGCAGAGCTGAGTGGGAGTCTCAGGAAGGAGGGGCAGAAGGTCTTGACCCTGAAAGTGCATGGACAGAGTTGGGGGAGTGGAAGCCTGATCTGGTTCATTTGATCTTTGAAGCTTAAAGTCACAACTGGGCAGAGAGCAACTGGCGGCTTATCTCCAGGGCCTGGCCCAGGCGGGAGGCTCCTAGAGCTTTCTTCCCTTGACTGCTGAGGGCTGTAGCTCGTATGTCTTGAGGGAAATCTCTCTTTCTCTGACAGGCAGGTTACAAGAGGGCACTCAGCAAATCCATCACCGAGATAGCCCTGTTGGCTGCTGAGGAATTCAGGAGAGCTGGCTTAACCTCTCTGTCTCTGTTGTTCTCCAAGGGGCAGCCCTAGGTTCTGGGGGCCTATGTGCAGCGAGGCATGAGGAAACCTAGCCAGTTTCCTCCCCACCCGTTGCAGTGGCCTGCAGTGCTGTGCTGAGTCAGTTCTTGGCGACGGGGCCCTGTTGGATTCCATAGGCCTAAGGCCAACAGTCTCTCCGTCACGTGTGGGCAGCACCACCATTGCATGAACTCCTGACCACTGACATCAGAGGGAGTCGTGCTGATGCCTCTGCCAGGATGGCCAGGCCCCTGTATCCTGCCCGCCAGGGATGGACATCGATCTCAACTCCTCAGACAGACTGGCTCTACACTGCCCTTGCAGCTGTCCCTGGCTCCGGAAGATCAGCAGCATGACTTGTCCATGTGCCTGGTGAGCATCACGGCAATGCGTAGGAGCACATGGGCACTTCCCTTCATACAGTGCTTCGGACTTTCGCAGCTGATGATCTCAAAGCACTTTAACAAACCACCAGGGAAATACTCTTCATACCCCCTGGTATCATGAGCCTCGCTTTACACTGGAGCCCAGACAGGGTAAGTGACCTGCTTTAGTCAGTGGCATAGCTTCCCACGAGGGACAGAGGGTACTTATCTTAGTCCAGTGTAATCTGGTTTAGATAAAGTAGGATTGTGTGTTGCCAAGCCAGTCGGATCTCTGTGATCTCGCTCCTATTTTATGCCCTTTAACTTTCCATCTCACTCTTTCTGCTTTTACATTTTCTTAAATCTTGCCCAAGGGAAACAGTGAGCAACATGAAGACCATGGAGCCTGACTGCTTTCACTCATGCTGGTGCAAATCAGGAGTAACCCTGCTGAAATCAACAGAGCCACACCTGCATAGAACGGAGGTAAGTGAGATCAGAACCAGACCCTCTGAAATCCAAAGTGTCAGGACCTGGTTTCTGTTGGGGGAGGGAGGGAAAGCCCCATCATCATTTCCTGGGAGCATTGAGAGCTGCAGGTCTGGGTGTTCACAGACTGAAGGAGGTGTGAATCTGTGGATTATTGCGTTGCTTCTGAACGTCACCCCTGGAAGGATGGTCCAGTGGTTAGGATGCTAGCGGAGACCTGGGTTCAAGTCCTTGCTCTACCTCCAGCATCTTGTGAGTCACTTAACCGTTCTGTAACTCGGTTTCCCCATCTGTAAAACCGGGAATAAAAGCACTTCCCTACCACATAGGAGTGTTCTGAAGATAAATTTGTTAGAGGTTATGAGGTGCTCAGGTACTATGCTAGCAGGGGCCAGATAAATGCCTTCGATAAATATAGGGGAAATATGCACATTCGTGAAGGTTGAAGCAGCAGCATCCAATGGATGAGGCACTAGACTGGGAGTCAGGAGACACAGATATGCTGTGGGACCCTTTCCAGTTCACTTCCCCTCTCTGCAGTTTACCCTCCTCATCTGGACAATGGGATACTGAAACTGACCTTCACTTTGTAAAGTGCCTGGAGCTCTACACCCGGAAACTACTAGTCAGGGCAGAGTTGTAGTCGTATCCGTACAAGTACGGGCTGATGCCTCAAACTGGCCAGACAGAGCCAAATGCCGGGCCCCTTCTCAGCACTCTGTGAACGAGCCCGTGCTGTGTGCTGAGCTGAAGATGGGATAGTGTTTACAGAACAACCATTTATTCCCGGTTCTTGGCTCATCTGCTCCCCCCTGGAACCGAGAAGCAAAGCAGCCCAGGGCTGTAGTTTGGGTAAGTCTGCTTGAACATGGAGTATCTGCCACAGCCAGAGCCACTGAGGGCAAATGGTCTTGGTTAAAAGCCGGGAGGGCACCGTGGGGACACCCCGGGAAGAGGCTGGAGTCTCCTTGCTCATTGCTCTTTTAAGAGTTCCTGTTTCCTTGCTGGCTGAGAGCGCTCTTGGCTCCCTGCCGAACACCTGCACTGACACACTGACCCACTTACTGCTGCGAACCTTGTCCGCTGACTGCAGGGATAGAGTAACAAGCAGCTCTTACCCGGCCCTCCTTTAACCTCTGGGCCCGGGTTCAAATCTGAACCTCAGCCTCCCGGTGCCATTCCCCTTTGAAATGCCAGATGGCAGCGCCACAGCCACCTGCCGTGCCCCTCACCCCCACTGAGAACCCCTCCTCCAGCCACGCTGGAGATCCAGCCAGCTCCCAAACCTGGGTCGGAAAGGTCAGCGTAGGGGCTCAGAGCGAGGGGAGCTGCAAAGAGGAGTCAGCAGAGAAAAAAAGATTCCAAAACATGGGATTGGGAATGTGTCTGGGGGCTCCCAGAGTAACAATGGGATAGCGTCTCCTCTGCGCGGAGAAAGACTCTTCACAGAGCCAGAGAGGAGCGGGAGAAAAGAGAGAAGGGCAATTGGGAAGAGACAGGGTTACAGGTGGGGGAGAAGAGAAGGGGAAGGAAATAGGGGGAGTAAATGAGAAGAACAAAAGAGAAAAGAGAGTGTGAGTTTGCCATGCAAAGAGCCTGACCCTCCACGTCCTTATGTCAGCAAACACTTGTGCAATGGTGCAGTTTCACACCCACACACTGGTGCAAGCAAGTGGAGACTCCTGGCCTAGCAGCGCTTTGCACCTGCCTTGCACAGGGGCAAGACAGGAGAGGACCAAGCCCAAACTGTGCAGCTGGGCAAAGCGTATTCCTAAGCGCGGGAAGATGGTTATTGGGACTACAGGGAAGAGGCAGGAGCTGTGTACTACAGGGATGGCAAATTATAGACGCCTAGATAGGCAGACTACATGTTGGAAAGAGGGAGCAGGAAGAATCCAAAGCAAGAGGCAAACAAACGATTCCTGCCTGCCCTAAAACAGTCTCCTTTCCTACCTGAATCCACAGAGATTTTAAGGCTAATGGATTCTTTAGGCTCAGCTAATCTGATCTTCTGCACAGCACAGGCCAGAGAATTTCCCCAGAGATTCCAGCATCAAGCCATGTAACATGACTCCACCAAAACTCGAGAGGGGGCTGAAAGCATCCGAACCTGGATTAGGGAGAGCTTTCCCATCCCACTGGAAGCCAGGAAAATGCTAACCGCATATGCAAGTGTCACCCATTTAAAATCCCCGCAGATCTGGCTATGGTGGGAAAGGGTGGAAGGTGGAAACAGCCCAGTTACAGCTGCTGCATCCAATGGGATTTGCAGAATGTTCACAGATAAGTCATGCTCATTACTTCACTTCGTCTTGGCTATGCTGAAAATGATACTAATACCGGTCCAAGAACGGGATTTTACAGTAAACTAAGGCCTTGTCTGTCACGCCAGCTCCCTGCCTGATTCAGACACAGCTCTGCCCACTGGTCCTTTACAAGGTGGTAATACTTTGCTCCAACAGCCCTCTCATCCCGAGGCCCGGAGCCTCACCATAACCCTGTATTTCCCAGCCACTTCATAAATAGGGAAACTGACGCACAGAGAGATGAAGTAACTCATCCGGGGTGACACAGAGTCAATGGCAGAGCAAGGCAAGAGAACCTATCCTTCCCTGCTCTAATAGCTAGACCATTCTCTGACCCTGCCCAGCTGTGTTTGTGGAAGATGAAACAGACGTATTTCTTCTCCGTCTCTTCCTAGACTTTCCTAGCCCACCCTCTTTCATCCCCCTCCATTGTGTGGCTGTTGGAGAATAGCCTACACAAGCTGTCATTGCCACAGTTTGGCAGGCTCTACAGAGATGCCACCATCTCCACATGGGGCCCGAGCCGTTGCCTCTCACCAGCCAAGCACAGCGACTGTGGTCCCATCTCCCCTGGGCTCCATAATCCCACGTGATACTCATCTTTCTCCTTATCCCCACTAGAAAAACTCAGGATTATGCAACCACTGTGCTGCTGTCCCATTGGATTTCTCCTACCAGGCTTGGCCGCCTCCCCAGTGATTCCTAATCCGTGTCTTTCCAGATGCTTTGCAAGTTGGCTGCAGGGAACCTTGCGGCAGTTGTGTCAAGCACTTTGAGGATGGAACTTTCTCCCTCCAGAGACACACAACTGGGTCAGCCTGACTCAAAGGTACTTGAGCTTTTCATTATCAGCTGCATGTTTTCTAAGCTCCCCACCCTTGAGTCCATGGATAATGGAACTCTATACCCTCTCCCGCCTCTGGTGCACAGCAGTAAAGAGAACAGCTGTTTGGCAAAGCCGTCCATTTAACGACCGGGCAGTAGACATTTTAAGAACCTCCATGGTCATCGTTGGCTGATGTCACTCCGGACAAAGCTGCAGAGCATCAGTCTCCAGATGGTTGTCAATGCAGCCAAGTTACTGGACGCCGCTTGCCGAACCAATCTCCATTCCCTAGGTGCAATCACAAAGGGCAGCTGTGCAGCTTAATGCCGTATGCTCCAATGGCCCCTTGTTCAAGCACCAGCTAACGTGGGAAGAACGAGATCTCTTGCTCCCACTTGCTTGGCAGACCTGAATTGGCCAGATGCACAAAATGAGTTCACCAAGGACATATCCGCAATCCAGAGCAACTGACATCATAGAAAACAAGGCTGTGCGGGAGCTCCTGATGCCAGATTGAGAAAGGACAACTCCATCTATCAGCGACTTGCTGACTACAACTGGAAACTGCCTATCAATTGGCCTTTAGACTAAATAAAAGTTAAGGGTTTATGTAACAGCCTTTTGGCAGGGAGATAAACTCTTGGGTACCAGGAGACTACAGATGGACAAGTTCAGGGAAGGCAGATGTCTCCATTGATCACGTGCCCTTGCGCTGAGCTTGCATTGGGGTTTCAGGAATGGACGGTTTTGTCATGCGTCAAAAATGCAGCCAGTGTGGCAGCACACGCATGTTTAAGGCCAAACTCATCCCTGGTGTAACTCCAGTGACTTCAGCAGGCTTATGCCGTGGTGAATCTGGCCCATTAGGGACAGGGTCAACATGCTGCCAGTCCTTGCAACAATCGTAAACCAGACAGGGCCTGATGCAAAGCCCAATTGAAGCGGTTGATGTCAGCAGGCTTTGGATCAGGCCGTCTGTATTCGTTCCCATTTAAAGAGATTCATGTCCATCTAAAGGACTTGATCTGAGGAGATGAATTTCCACTGCTGAAATTGTCCGTGGTTGTGTTGCCACCATTCCAGGGTAGATCGGAGGTCACTAGTTGGTGTCACAGGTCAGTGGTGCTCATATCCTCTTGATCATTAAGTCTTGTGGTCATCAATATCCTTTCCTTCCATGAGTGCCTCACTAGGACACAAGTTACGGAAATGCCCCCACAGCTTCCAAAGGGGTTACTGATCTGCTCCGGGATCTGATCCCCCAGAATAAAGAGAACAGGGTGGGAGGGAGGTAGAGAAAAGAGAACTGAAGAATCACTGTCACTATTCTATGTGCTTTTTCCCTATCATCCAACCCACCCTAGCTGATTGCCATGATATTGTGTATTCGTAGACACTTCCTCTCTTTCTGACTAGCCTTTTTCTTCTGCGTGACACCTTCCATCGGTGATTTCCAAATTCAGCAAGTAACATCTCACCCCATTAATGGCTGTAGCCACACGGTATCATAGTCACTGACCTAAATCCTGGTCCCACTGAAGACAGTGGCAAAGTTCCCATTGCTTTCAACAACAGGATGAGGATTTGGTCCACTGAGCCAGATTCTGTCCTGGTTTACACACTGTGTAAGGACTGCAGAGGGGTAGCTAAGAGTACAGTCTAGCCTATGTTGGTCTGGAGTCACTGAAGGCCTAGGTAGGTAATTGGAGGTGATTAGTTAAATCTGTCAATAGCACTCATCACTGTAGCAGAAAGGAGAAAGCTTCAAGCAATGTGATGTGAATCAGCAAATAGCAGCCATGGAAAGGGGAATGCAAAGCCCAGAGTGCTTTAATGAGTTGGGGTGAAGTATTCTGAGTATTTTAAGGGGCAAATACGAAGCTTGATGTGTGCAAGCAAGTGGGATTCCTCCAGGGACCGAGGGCAGTCAGGAGCCCAAAGGCTGTCTGAGTGTGGCAGAGTTTCTCCAAGGAAGTTTCAAGCATGTCGTCTGTTTGCATCCAGTCCAAGTGGGCAGTGACTGAAAGTCACTCGTTCCCAGCTGTTGGCTGTTTCGGGGCGCGTGCAAAGTGAGCTGCCGCTCTGAGTCTTGTTCCCATTGCACAGTTCACCATGCGGCAAAATAATCATCCCAAACAGCGCTGACATTGGCACCGTTGCAGGCAGCATCAGCTGAGTCCAAGGACTGAAGGAGGCAAAGAGAAAGAGCTTGAAACGCATCAAGTGGAATGCTTCCATCTCTCAGCGGAGCCTCAGAGGGCCTCCCTCCAGACCACAGCTGCCAGTACCGTACTTGTTGTGTGGACAGAGAGAGGACTCCAGCCTGCAGGGATCTGACACCTTTCACCAGCACTACATTCACTCAGGACCAGCGGAGGAGAGAGAGTTCCAGGCTCTCGTGGGGCTCTTCAAGCGAATGAGTCAGAGGAAGTGTGAAGCTGGGAGAGGCTCTCTCTTTGGCAGGTGCAATGCGCAGCTCCAGGGCTCAGCTTTCCATTTACTCCCAGCTGAGGAGGAAGGCTCGGAAACCAGGGCCGGATGCTTGCTCCGCTCCTGAGGCTGTCCTCAGATGGACTCAAGCAGGTTGCAAAGAGAAGCAAGTTTCTGTGCCCTGTTGGGAGCCCCAGTGTTCCCCCAACTCTGCTGTTTTGTATCAGAGAATCAGAAGCTGTGATAGATACTCATGCTGGGCGAGGGCTGGGGGGTTTCCTTCCCGGCAGATATAAAATACCTACAAACTGGAACCTCCAGGTTGCTGGTGAAAATGCACCATGGGGAGATTATTGGGCATGAGCGGTTTCCTGGCCCCACCCAGCCTGTGACAGAGATTTTTCTGGGCTGCTGCTGGGAAGGCACGCCATGCATCCAGCAGAAGCCCTGGCCTTGCCCTGTAGCTCTGATTCGACCCTCTGCCCTCACCACCATCTTTGCTCTCCCAGCCCGGGTTCGGGCCCTTGAAGAACTCTGTAACTGGCTGGGTGGGAGGGGGGTTGTTCCCCAGCAGAGTCCCCCGGCCTCGGGACCCGCGCACCAAGCTCATGACCCAGACCCACACGCGCCGCTCCGGGGGAAGAGCCTGAGCTCGCCGCCTGGCTCTTCATCCCTGGAGCGCCTCCTGCTGGCCAGGGGGCGCCCCCCCGCAGATTCCCTGCTCAAGCCACGCTGGGGGTGCCTATCGCTCGGCGCTTTCTGGGAGGCTGGAGCTGGGGGACACGGGGCCGCATCGGCACGAGCGACCCGAAAAGAAGTACAAGTAAGTTAAGCGGCCTTGCAAAATCACCCCCGCGCCGGGTTGACACGGGAAGGGGGCTTGCTTTGCGCAATCGGCAAACCGGAGCGGACCGAGCTGTGGCAGGAGCGGGCAAGGGGCGGCAGGGCAGGCAGCCAGGGCCAGGGAAGGAAAGCCTGGCCCGCTGCTCCCCCTGCCCTCCCGGCCCGCGGGGCCCAGACCCACCTGCTTGGTGAAGAGGATGGCGGTGTCCCAGTACTCGGGGTGCTTGTCGCTCACTTTGTTCCACTTCTTCTGCCAGGCGCAGAAGTTCCGCAGGGTGAGCGCCGCGTTCCCGGTGACCTTGGGCCCCTTGTCGTCTTGGCCGATCACCAGGAACTTGACCACGGCCAGGCTGATGGGGTTGAGGATGCTGGGGTGCTTGTACAGCCTGGCCGCCGTGGCCAGGAGGGTGAGCAGATAATGCTGCAAGTCCGCCCCGTGGAACTTCACCATGGACTCGTCGGCCACCACCAGCGTCTCCACGTAGCGGGGGATGGAGACGAAGCGCTTGGAGCGGCCGCTCTTCCTGGGCAGCCTGGTCTCGTTCAGCTGCTTCTTCCGCGGCGGCTGGGAGCCTTTGTACTTCTCCAGCGCTTGCAGGATGGCCGGGTTCAAGCTGGAGCCCACGCCGCACCTGGAGGTGGGGTCTCCGGCTTGGATGGGCGCGCCCCTGCGCTGCAAGAGGTGCTCGCCCTGGCTGTTCCTCCGCGCCCCGTTCCCGCTGTCGGGCCGGAGCGGGCTGATGAGATATTCAGCCCCGCGGTACCCGAAAGCCCCCCGGAGCCCCCCGCAGAGGCTGAGGGCGGCGAAGGATTCCCGGTCGGAGTTGACATCCCCGGAGTAGAAGCAGTGCCTGAGGTCGGGGCGCTCCCTGGCCGCGCTGGGGGATGCGCCCAGGTAGTGGATGGCGAAGGCGGGCGCAATGAACTGCGCGTCCGGAGTCAGGTTCAAGTAGAAATCCTCCTGGAAAGCGGAGATCTGGAAAATCACCCCCTGGGGGCTGGGCTCCTCCGGGCCCCTTTTGAAATAGTGCCGGCCGTTGATGTCCGGGTCTAAGCGGAGCGGGGTCACGATCTCGCTCTCCAGGGGGGAGCCGAGCGAGGGCAGGACAGCTAGGCACAGCCCAAAGATGCCCAGCAGCCGCAGCATGATCCCGGGCGCTGCCGAAAGGGGTGGTCAGTTTCAGAGCGGCAGCCTGACCCAGGCGTGCGAGGGGGGGAAAGAAACAATCACAACCTGCCCCCAAGGCCGCTCGCACCGGTAATCCAGCTGTCGGGAACCCCCAGGAGCGCGCTCTTGTCAGCACCAGCCTCGCCAACTCCAGCGCCCTTGGAGGGGCTACCCAGCCCGCGCCCCCCGTACCTGTCTTTTCAAGTGCATCTGCTTTTCTGGGGGTTTATATACATTTCTGTCATGGGCAAAAGAGCGAGGATTTGTAACCAGAGTTCTTGGGGGGGAGGTGCTGAGGGCGCTTATTGGACCTGCCCTCAGCCACTTGTAGCTCTCCAAATACTATTATCACTGCACAGGGCTGCAAGTTTTTAAAGAGCCAGAGCAGCTCGTTACAAAACTGCAAGGAGTTGCTGGTGCGCTGGTGTTATTCTTGGTCTTTGCTCCCCTTCTCCTCCCCTGCAGCTGGTTTGCACTTTGTTCCACTTTGGGGTTGTTTTGGCAGCTTTGATGTTTTTGGTTGTTTTTTTTTTTATTTGTTTTGGGGGGTTTGTTTTTGATTAAAGTCCTGGCTTCCCTGTGTCTGTTGTCCTTCTTTATTATTGTGTTTGTTTGTGGCTGCTTTGAGACGAGATCTTAGTGTTCTGACCCTCCCAAAGTGTTGACAGCTCAAGAAGAAGTGCCAAGGGCATGTTATGTAAGAGGACTCGCTAGGAAATGCACTAGATAGTCCAAAACAGGCTGCATAAGGCTGCATTGTGTCTCCCTTCTCCTAATTAGTGCTGGCTTTATCCTGCTGAGAAGCTATTAATCTTCACTGCTGACCACCGGTTGCAAAAAAGGTTCTTTAAAACAAGAAACCTTTCTGCCATTGCCCTGGCAGTTTGGAGATTTGTTTTAAAATTAGTGTTACACGGAGTTCTGCCCCTCAGGGCCAGAGCCTGATCTTGCCTCCCCTGCATTTGCTGAATAATGCCTTCAGCTGCCAGTGGTCCTACTGAAATCGGTGGGCTCGCTTTCCTCACAAGGACACAGCATATAACAGTGTCACCCCAAGAATGTCCCAAGGAAGGAATATTGGCTCGTAGAATCACAGTTGCAACTGGCTGGAATTTTTGCCACAAAATGTTTTTTTCACCCCAAAATACCAATTTGTCAAATCCGAGACTGCGGGTGGAGAAAGCGAAAGAATGTGAGAACATAAGAGCAGCCATACTGCATCAGACCAAAGGTCCATCTAGCCCAGTATCCTGTCTTCCAATTGTGGCCGGGTGCTTCAGAGGGAATTAACAGAACATGGAATCCTTTTGTTTGCTTTAAACCTGCTGCCTATTAGTTTCGTTTGGTGACCCCATAACCCAAGAACTAGGGGTCACCAAATGAAATGAATAGGCAGCAGGTTTAAAACAAACAAAAGGAAGTATTTCTTCATACATTGCACAGTCAACCTGTGGAACTCCTTGCCAGAAGATGTTGTGAAGGCCAAGTCTAGAATGGGGTTCAAAAAAGAACTAGATAAGTTCATGGAGGATAGGTCCATCAATAGCTATTAGCCAGGATGGGCAGGGATGGTGTCTGTAGCCTCTGTTTGCCAGAAGCTGGGAACAGGCGACAGGGATGGATCACTTGGCGATTACCTGTTCTGTTCATTGCCTCTGGGGCATCTGGCATTGGCCACTGTCGGAAGACAGGACAATTGGCTAGATGGACCTTTGGTCTGACCCAGTATAGCCATTCTTATGTTCTTACATTCTTAAGTGATCCATCCCCTGTCGCCCAGTTTGGTTTGGAAAAAGTTCCTGACTTGAAAAAACATTGAAAAAAAATTAAGTTTTGAAATTGTCACAAGGTCCTATTTCAACTTTTTCAAATGGAAAAACTTTGGGTTTTACGGTTCAAACCGACTTTTGTCTTTTTTGAAATTTCACTTCATTTCTACTAAAAACAAACTGAAGAAAGAACAAAGGGGCAAAATCAAAATGAGACCTTTCAAAATGATCAAAGGGAAACATTTCAATTGGCCCAAACAACAAATAATAATAATAATTTGTTGATTCGTGAAATTTTTCAAGATTTTGATTTTTGGCCTAATTCTGGACAAAGACATTTTTTTTTTAAATTTGGAAAATTCTCACAGGAGGGGAAAACAATTACCTGCCTGCCCCCCATCACAATTCCCTTTTGCTCCCCACCAGCCTCCTGGGAGCTAGTAATTTGCTACTGGCCTATACCAACAATCAGTTAATACACAAACTCTTAGCTGCACCAATCAATTAATGGAGGGGGTGGGGCTAAGTCTCCACCTATATCCCTCCCCACACACCTGCCTTGATGGGAAAAGGCTGGAATTTTCAGAAGAGCTCTGCTCTCATTTAGGCACCAAAATAAGTAGCTGGATTTTCAAAGCAACCTGGCACATTGGATGCATAGTGCTTGAAAATCTTACCCCACCTGAACACTTAGCCCTGTATACGCTCAGGCTCAAGGTCTGGGTTGCCCTGGGGCATAAGGGGGGGCTCTTATTCCCTCCTACTCTGCTGCATTGATGTGCTATCCAAGTCACAATTTAGCCCAGTGAACCAAGGTGGCAGAATTTGGACCATGGTAAAGACACCTGGGATCTTCAGAGCAGGGTTTAATGTTAGAGAAGATGTGCGGCTAAATCCCCTGCACTGTTTTGCAAATCTCAACCTATGTGCCTTTGACAATAACTGCCCCAAACAAAACCTTTAGCACACATACTTTCTGGGCACGTCCCAATGCAAGGGACAATCCTTGGGCTATTTGTCTGGCATTGTAATTCTAGTACCTCATTCCCCACTTCTCTCCTATTGTTAATTGCATGTTTATGGCATCTTGATTTGCATTAAACTGCCGTCTCTTTGGAGCAAGACCTGTTTCTTACTCTGTGCTGTACAGCATCCATCACAATGGGGCCCTGATCCTGATTGGAGTCTTTGGGAGTGATCATAACAATTAAGCTATTACAGCAATGAGCACATTGGCTTTGATTCAGCGAGGTGCTTACACACACGAGCAGTCTCCTTGACTTTAATGATGCTTAAAGTCATGTACTTGCTCTTGTGCCTGGCTGAATTGGCGTAGCATCCATAGATGTATGGAATGGTGTCGGGGGGAGTGTAAATGTAGATATACCCACGACTGGGTGTGCAAGTGCATACGGTGAGTGTATGTAGATGTGTCTGAGAGACTGTGAGATCTCTGGGCGTTCGAGCGTCTGTGTGGCCGTGATGTAACTGCACATGTTGTTCCTGGAGGGTGTCTGTGACAAATGCCCACGGGTATGAACACCTGACTATGTCTAGGTGTCTGAGCACATAGGTATGTGTGAAAATGTATATGCAGAACGTGGATCACATCCTCAGCTGGTGCAGACCAACCTCACTCCACTAACGTTAATCCTAGCTGAGGCTCAGGCCCTCTTGTGTGTAACCTAGTCAGTTTGGGACTGATCCTGAAACCCTCGCTCATGTGGGAAGGGCTGCCAGAGAGGCTGTGTTTGTTTGTATGTATCTGGTTCTCTGTGCATTAGTGTCCATAGGCCCAGAGCCTCAAATATATTTAAGCTCCTAACTTCCACTGATCCTTTGAGAATCTGGGCCTATAGTGTCTTTATCAGCTGCCAAAGCACTGGCCATCGTCCTCTGTGGAACAATCCTGTACTGATTGGGAGGGATGCACAAGGGGACCAAAAAGGATTTTTCCATCTTTGGCTTCTCTCATTCTGTGCTAAATGGTTTTATGCTTGAATTAGACACATGCATTTAAATAATGCCCTACAGTTAGCTGCTCATACATAAGTCACGTATTCAAAGCAAAGGCTTGCTTTTACTCCACCGCGTTGATTTAATGGTAAATTAAGCCGGTCTTGTAGACATGGTGGTTTTGATATGATTTAAAGGCTTTGGCATGGAAGTGATGGTAGCAGAAGAATTTTATGCATTTCCAAAATACAAACCAACAGTGCTGCCTAAGGGAGACTGAGCTTCTCGGCCTACAGTCCCGTCTGTCCTAGCACGAGGATCTCACCACTGACTGGATTCACCATCAGGTCACCCCGTAAACTACCTTCAAGCTGAACTTGTGACCCAAAAATCAGACTTGATGAACCCATAATTTTAGCTAATTAACTCAGTGACTTTAATGAATCAAACTCTGTTTGTACACCAGCCAAAACACAGCAGTGACTTGAGTTCAGCTGGGAATTCATACTTCATTTTTCATGTCAGACCTTCCAAACTGCTCGGAAGAGCCTTAATTTAACCCCGCTAAACAGAGTCCCTCCTTCATGCTGATAGCCTGGTAAACCTGGGTTTTTATCCAAGGTTTCTCTTTTGCATGCTGCAGTCAGAAAGCAATGAGCGGAGGCGGGAACCCCTCAGAGAATCTCACACTGTGCACCTGATAACACATCAGGCTCTGTGTGCCCTGATGTGGACGTGTTTTGAGATGGACTCAGAAGTACAGTTAATGAAAGTGCAAGAGGAAAAGACCAGGCTTAAGTATGAGCAACTCAAGACATCACAAAGGACCTGGCTTCTGAGGACCCAATGCTGGAGAGATGAGCCTGAACCAAACCCCTGGATCCAAACATGCTCAAAGTCCAGGGTAGCTCAGAATCTGAATTCAGATCTGAATGGGGCACTAGACCCCTATCTCTACAAAGGACTGAAACAAACCTTTGGGACCGGAACATCCCTGTGGGGAGGGGTTGAACTCCAGAGCTGAACTTTGCAGCTTAGTACGGTACAGCACCCGGCACCACGGAGCCCTGACCTGACTCCTGTGGGCATGACTGCAATATAAATAGTAATTAGCTCCATTGGGCTGACTTGGCTACTCCCATTCAGGTCAGATTTCCCAATCTGACACCAGCACTGCATGGCGGTGTGGGACAACTGTCCACATCATTGGTGGGTCCCTGGGTATTTGAAGGGATGTCCCTTATCTGGAGGCTAACATCACACATGCCATATGGATGCAGAATGCACCATGGGTGAATTTTACACCGGTGCAGAGGGCCAGTACAAGGTACCAGTTAAGTCTTACTTAAGGGGGATTCTGAGGCCTTTGTTCCGTAATTCAGTGAAGAATGACACAGTGTGATTCAGCCATATGGGCAGGGAACAGAAGCCTAGGGGATGCCACTCTTTAAAAATCAGCCTTTTCATTTCATTGTTCTTCATTCCCTTGACATACAAGGAATTATCCCACTACGTGATCCCGTACTCAGGAGGCAGGAATGGAGGGGTAACTCATAACCCAATTCTCTTTCCCCATGGCTCAGCGGCTGGGGATCCACACAGATCAGAAAGCCCTGCCGGAATCCATGACTCAAAACTCCCAAGCAGAGCACATAGGCATTTTGAACTTGACATTTTTTTGTTCTAATCTAACCCTCCCACTCTGTTTATTCTTTGTGGCCACATGTCTAAAGAAAACAAAACCCTGTTATTTTAACATGCAACTCAACTCCCGTATTAATCTAACTGGTTTTTTCCCTGTGTGTCAAACTTGGGATGGACTGGGCTAGTGTCATAGAATCATAGAATATTAGGGATGGAAGAGACCTCAGGAGGTATCTAGTCCAACCCCCTGCTCAAAATAGAACCAACCCCAACTAAATCATCCCAGCCAGGGCTTTGTCAAGCCAGCCTTTAAAAACCTCTAAGGATGGAGATTCCACCACCTCCCTAGGTAACCCATTCCAGTGCTTCACCACCCTCCTAGTGAAATAGTCTTTCCTAATATCCAACCTAGACCTCTCCCACTGCAACTTAAGACCATTACTTCTTGCTCTGTCATTTGCCACCACTGAGAACAGCCAAACTCCAGCCTCTTTGGAACCCCCCTTCAGGTAGTTGAAGGCTGCTATCAAATCCCCCCTCTTTCTTCTCTTCTGCAACTAAATAAGCCCAGTTCCCTCAGCCTCTCCTCAGAAGTCATGTGCCCCAGCCCCCTAATCATTTTTGTCGCCCTCCGCTGGACTCTCTCCAATTTGTCCACATCCCTTCTGTAGTGGGGGGACCAAAACTGGACGCAGTACTCCAGATGTGGCCTCACCAGTGCTGAATAGAGGGGAATAATCACTTCCCTCCATCTGCTGGCAATGCTCCTACTAATGCAGCCCAATATGTCACTAGCCTTCTTGGCAATGAGGGCACACTGTTGACTCATATCCATATTCTCGTCCACTGTAATCTCCAGGTCCTTTTCTGCAGAACCGCTTAGCCAGTCAGTGCCCAGCCTGTAGCAGTGCATGGGATTCTTCCGTCCTAAGTGCAGGACTCTGCACTTGTCCTTGTTGAACCTCATCAGATCTCTTTTGGCCCAATCCTCCCATTTGTTTAGGTCACTCTAGACCCTAACCCTACCCTCCATTGCATCTACCTCTCCCCCCAGCTTAGTGTCATCCACGAACTTGCTGAGGGTGCAATCCATCCCATCATCCAGATCATTAATGAAGATGTTGAACAAAATTGGCCCCAGGAACGACTCCTGGGGCACTCTGCTTGATACCGGCTGCCAACTAGACATCAAGCCGTTGATCATTACCCGTTGAGCCTGACAATCTAGTCACCTTTCTATCCACCTTATAGTCCATTCATCCAATCCATACTTCTTTAACTTGCTGGCAAGAATACCGTGGGAGACCGTACCAAAAGCTTTGCTAAAGTCAACGTATATCCTGTCCACCGCTTTCCTCATATCCACAGAGCCAGTTATCTCATCATAGAAGGCAATCAGGTTGGTCAGGCATGACTTGCCCTTGGTGAATCCATGTTGACTGTTCCTGATCACTTTCCTCTCCTCCAAGTGTCCAGCACTGGTTTCTGGCCATAGCATCCCAATGGGCCTGAATGGGCTTCTACTGAGCCAGTTTTGCAGGACCATCATTAAGAATCACAGAGTCCCATCCCCTGCTATCACAGGCAACCCTATCATGGAACCCTGCTCATAAACTTAGCAAGCTCCAACTTAAAGCTAGTTCGATTGTTTGCTCTGACTACTTCCATTGGGAGGCTGTGCCAGAGCCTCACTCTGATGGTTAGAAACCTACTTCTAAGCTCCAGCCTCAATTTCTTCCTGGCCAGTTTACCCCATTTGTTTGTGCCAACGTTGTCCTTTAGTTTAAATACCTCTCCTTCCCCACTCCCCACAGCCCCCGGGCTTACCACCTGTCGTAGGGTGATGGTGCGACGCGTCTCAGTGCACCCCGGGCTGGGAGTTGCCAAGTTGCCACGTGCCTCCAGTCCGATGGTCTTGCCTATGCCAGCTGGGTGTCAGCTCCCTAACACAACCAGCCTGTCAACTGCTTAAGCACCCACCTCTGAACCTGCCCAGCCGCCGAGTCCCTTCAAGGTGTGCCCCTGGGATATCTATCCCCTGACCACTGGACACCCACAGACATCCCAGATCCTCTGTCGCCAAAGGAGCAGTGTACCCCAGTTAACCAGTTTTCCCTCAGACCACTGCTCCTATCCCACACACAGCAGGTGCTTTCAGTTCTCGTGCAACAAGAGGAAATTTTGTTTAAGAAAGAACAGAGACTCCAACCGAAACAAGTGTGCATGCTGGAAACACATAGCTATACTCAAAACAAAATCAGATAATGCAAACTAGGGCCTACACTTCCTACTAGTCACCCTTCCACCCCAGCAAAGTAGATCCTCACCCCAAAGTTCTGCCTTTTGCAGTGCTTGCTAGCCCCATGGAGCCAGGACCCAATCTTTCATGACACGCCCCTGCTCAGCAAGATACCTCCTCAGTGAATCGATGCAGGGTGTCTTTCTCCACCCTGTGATATACTGAATCCGTCTTTTGTCTTTATTCACAGGCAGGGCCATCCCCGTCTGTTGTAATATTCCTTTTACCTCCAAGTGGGTTTGATTGTTTGCAGTTGTCTTTGACGGTTTTCCATTGACTGTTCTGGGATGGGGCAAAGGTAGACAATTGAGCCTTGTATTACATCACCAGAAGAGGGGTGACAGCTCCCTCCCACCGGAATGGGCCTTCCCCAAGACACATGATTCCCTGGTGACTAGCTTTTACTCCAAGATCACAAGGCATAGTTCTAAGTATAGTTACATAATTTCCTAAATATTACCCCTATGCTCATCTCACAATGATTAGGAGTACTGATAAGTTACAAGCTTTCAGGAGAGCCCTCACAGACTACCCTTCATGGATAAAAAGCTTGAAAGTGGTGTATTGGGCGTAGCGAGTTTGTCAGGTCTGAGACAGGAGTTGCTTGTAAAAAACAGTGAGCCCTTTGCTAGTTGGCACCAATGGTACAACTGGCCCTTTAAGAGAGAGTGCGGCCCAGTGCACCTGTGACTGGTCAGCTGCTCCCCCCACCCCCCAATGGGCTTCAGAGAAGGCACTGGGGCTATTTAAAAGGCCTGAGCCTGAGCTAGAGTTAAAGTGGGGCAGAGTTCACGTGAGAGCTTCCTGAGCATGGAGGAGAAATGGATGGAGCAGCAGAGAGTTGCCAGAGGGGGAAAGCTGTAGGAAACTTGAAGGAGAATGGTATCTGTAAGCAGCTGGTGATGAGTGCTGCGGCCAGTTCTTTGGAGGACTGGCTGCAGCTGGGGACCCTGCTAAGTGGTCTGCTGAGGAGTGAGGGGAAGAACCAACATAGTCAGTGCAAGCCAGGCCTAGAAGCAAGGGGTTGGCTTAGGGGGGGAGGTCCCCAGGAGCAGAGGTGAGGGGGCTGGGGAGTGACATGCTGTGAGGAACTCTGACTTGGGGGTCCCAGGAGATGACTCCTGGGCAAGAAGTGGGTCTTGGCACTCTGTAGTAGGAGGCCTGGGGAGCGGGGCCCCGAAACAGAAGCTAAAGGAAGTGGGACAGAGGGCTTATGACTCTGGGTTGGGTGTGCTGGGAATGGTGGCCTTCCAGTGGGACTGAAGAGCTGCTGTGGTGTAACCTTGTTTTACTTTGGGGGTTTGGAGGAGCTGTGTTTGCCCTGAGGGGCCTGCAGCCTCTGGCACATCCCTATGAATAGAAGGGCTTGAATTTGACGCTTTTCCTTCGAATGGGCCAATAAAGGGGCAACTGAGGTGAGCTGGGCCTGTGCACAAGGGTGCAGGTTCTCTGTAACCTTCACCCGATGTATTTTCAGAGAGCAATCGGATCCCCTCTTGGCTTGTTTAGCCTAAGAAAATGAAGGCTAAGGGTTCTTAGCTGCCTCCTTGTGAGATTGGCTGTGATCATCCAATAGCTCTTTTCTGCACCTGCGCCTGTTTGAATTTGTCTTTCTTGAACATGTACTGTCTTTTTGTTCTATGTTTGTACAGCACCTAGCGCAGAGGGGTCCTGGTTCATGAGCAGGGCTCCTAGGTGCTGCAGCAATACAAAGGACAGCATGGGCGTGACCAGAGTTGGACACAGTATTCCAGCTGAGGTTTTACCCGTGCCTTGTACAAAGGCCTTGACACTCATTAATATACAAGTCGGGGAGGGTGACTGGTGCCCTTTGAGTTGGACAGAGGAGGTGAATGAAATAGCCTGTGGATTAAACTCTCAAAAGTCCTGTTGGAAGGTAAAAGAAGGGAAAGGTTCCAGAACCTGCTCCTGACACCTCGGGGCTGCAGACTGCACTACGCACCCCGCACTGCAGTGTCCCTCGGCCTGACGCTGACGACAGCTTGCAGGTGGGTCTTGTTGCTGCTGGGATGCTCTTGAAAAACATAAGGAGACCGCAGGTTTCTTTGCAATGATCTTTCCCTTGAGTGACAGCTGGAGGGAATATTCATGCTCTGCATCTCATGCATCTGTGGTTAACATTGTCCCCGGATGGATTCACTACTGGAGAGAGTAGTTTATGTGTAAGCGAGGGAGATCTCCCACATGTCTCTGTTTCCTCGGGATATCTCTGTCTGTGGCTATAAGAATTCCTCAAGGAGGCAAAAAGGGATCGCACACAGGGTCAAGCATTGCACAGTCGGCCAAATGCACTTATTGGGATTTGCCTGCCTTTGATGCCACAGATACTGGGCATTGCTGGAGGAGGAGGATTCCTCTAGGAGCTAACACCTAGCTCTCATGTAGTGCATTTCATCCACAGATTTGGGGCCCTCTATCTTGGTTGGGCCTGCTAGGGGTTACTGGAGAACACATTTTAAGGCACTTTAAGCTCTGTTGTTAAGGAGGGGCAGTAGTACTAAACTTATGTTACATGGGGGGAAACTGAGGCACAAGGACAGGAAGTGATTTACCGTAGGTCACTGGCAGTAGAAGAGCTGGGAGCAAAACCCAGCTCTTCTGATTCCCAACCCAGTCCCCTTGATAGACAAACAGCAGAGATGTGGAAATCTGATCGTTTCAAGGTATCTTGCTCTGAAGGGAACACGTGTCTCTCCCATGGTAGGAGAGGCCATGCATAGACACAAAGAGCACTGATCGCTCAGTGATGGCTAAGAAGCCCTTTTGCTTCTCTTTAGAGTCCCCAGCATTCATTGTCATTGTCTCAAGTGTCAGGATGACCCCTGGGTTCAGATTGTGGGGTGTCCTAACACCATGCTGTTTCTTCGTTCTCCTTATAACTGGGGTTTATCTCCCATGCAAACTAACTGCCCGTTGTCTCTGATGTCCCGATGCTCAGTTTATATTGTAGACACAGGCAAATCAACATCCCTTTGTCTAGAACAAACTTGTTTATCAAGCCTGCCCCAAAACATATTTCAGGACCTATTTCCAGCACAAGTACATAACTTTTTTATTCCCCATCGGTACATATATTATGCAACGACATTCATGACTGGGGTGTCACCAGCTCTCATTTGCTATTTCCCATAATGCTGTTTACAGATAACTCCTATGACAGAAATGTGTTGGGTGTAATGAGTGTCAGGCATTACAGAACAATGGGCCCTTGGCCAGTTGGCACTGAGGGGCTCATAGGGTCACAGGTGGAATTTTTATTTCAGATTATCTTTGTGCTTTCTTGTTTTCCTTCAAGTCAAGAGAGAACATGCCGTGATTCTCTTTGTACCATTCTGCATCTTAGCTCTGACACAGAATGGTCCCTGGTGTCTCACCTGCTGCTGGAGAGAGACTCTATTACCTTTAAAGGTGCAGTAAAGAGAAATCTGAATGGGATCTCTTCGCTGTTATGTAAACTGCAACCACCATGATGCCCTTTGTATGTGCATCTGTGAATCAACTAAGACAAGAAATGGGGGAAAGATGCATTGTTGGGATTGCACTGTAAATCTCTTTCAAGGCACTTGGGGCTGGATTTTGCTGCTTTACACTCCGGTAATTCCACTCTCTTTGATGGGAGTCAGCCCTGAATTGTAGGTTGTAAGTGGGAGTGGTGTGATCTAAAATGGGTAGTATCGAGACACAGAAGGAGCTGGTTTTTCCAGATCTGGTTCAGATGATGCTAAACTCTCCCAAGATTAGCTAGTGAGATCTGGGCAGCGCTGGATCCAAACATTAACCCTTGCCTTGATTTAAACTCAAAATCCCAACCTAATGTGGAATTTTAAATCTGCTCTGGATCCACATGCTTCCTCCTCAGCCCTTCTCCCAGCTCTCTCTGCTCCCACTGGTGTGTTTCCAAAGGCAGAGAGATTTTTATTTTTGTTTTTTTTACATTCTGAAGCCACTTTGCAAAGTCAAATGAAGGGGGGGAGGGGTGGAAAAGCCCAACGATCTCCCATATGCTGCAGTTCAAAAAGAACACTAGTTTAAAATAGCCTGGTAGAGCACTCCAAGCCAAAGACAGAGTGGAAAGGTTCTAGCAGAGGAAATTCTGGCTTTATTACCCCACTTGTCATGTTGGCCGCGTCAGAAACTGGACTGCAGCCCAATAGGACATACTGAGCTCTCCCCGCTGCCTAAGCCAGGAGCTCCGTCCTGACCACCTGATCAGGAAGAAGTATCCTGTCTCCAGGGAGAGAGGATAGATCAAACCAAGCTGTTTGGCTGCTCTTTGGAGAAGGCTGACAGGAATGAAATCTGGCTGGGTCCTAGTGGGATCGTTGGGGAGAAATGGAGGCAATCTGAACGTTGGGAGGCCATTGTACACCTAGGGCCAAACCCATCCCTGCTGTCATTCCAAGCAGTCAGAGGATTTGCAGCAGGGATCTGTCTGGCCCATGGTATTCGCCAAATAGCACTCCTATGGAGGTTAGGTGACTAGCCGAGGACGTGGGGAAACTTGGGAGCAATTCTTGCTCGCTTAAAGTCTCTCTGTGCAATGGTAGTAATTGCACTGCTCTGCTCTTGTGGGTGTCTGAATGCACTGACGATTGTAAGGCACTTGGATACTGTAGTGACGGGGGGCCATATAAAGACACTGATGTCCATCTGTCTGTTTTATGTATGCAAAAGCTGCAGATATAAACAGGGTTGGCCTGGGAGAGTTAGACATCTGTCTAAACAAATCAATGTCAACCGATTAGGAGCCAGAGTAGAGTGTATTTGTGTGGGGCCTTGTCCTCTACTGAAAAATCTACTGAACACCCCCAAAAGGACAAGCCTACACGAATCACCGTATTCCTAGTTAAAAAGTAATTCTTACACAGGAGTCGCTTAACTTAGGCCCCAAATGGTATGTGGCCCGTCTATGCTGGGGTGTTTTGCACGCTTGTAGCTGCATGAGTGCAAACCCCTTGTGTAAATGCATCATGCTGGTGTAAAAAGTCGGGTAAACTTCACTAATGCAAGTCACTTTTTTACAGCGTGCAGCACATCTACAATTAGGGGTTTGCACAAGTGAAACTACGGCAATGCCAGAATTCCCTGGCGTACCGAAGCTCTTAAGACAGCCAGTTCCCTTCGAGTGGGCTACCTTGCTAAGCAACTGTTTTGAGGAAGAAATAGAAATTTCTTCTATTGCTCCATGGGTCTCTGCCCTTCTGGGTCCCCTCTATATGGAGGCTCGGGATGAGCAAACCAGTTTATTTTTTCAAGTGGCATTCCCTGCCTCCATGCTGTAGTTCCTGGCAAGCAAGAAGTTTCATTTCTGCAGAGCTCTGAGAATGTCCAGGTATGGGCCACTTCACCTTGACTGGGCCTTTAAACGTGTGTTACCTACTGGTGCTAAACAATCTGCTCCACCTTGTAGTGAGCTGTGACCCTCTGAGTACATTTCCCAGATCTGAAGAGCTTTCCCTTGGGTACGGTGAATGGGGGCAACTGCTCTGGGCCCCGCGGTCGGTCTTGGGAGTGATGGGTCGGTCCTGGAAGTGACGACTTCGTCACTTCCACCCCAAGCCCTGCACCCCACTAGGGATGGGCCTGTGTGTAGCTCAAAGACTTGTGTGTGTGTGTGTGTGTGTCTCTCTCTCTCTCTCACCAACAGAAGTTGCTCCAATAAAAGCTATTACCTCCCCGACCTTGTCTCTAATATCCTGGGACTGACACAGCTCCAGCACTGCATAGAGGTACTTTTCTGTCACTCCTGCCTTGGCTGGTGCTCAATCTGGAAATACCTAAATCTCCCAAGCAAGTCCGTTCTTACCACACCTCCAGCCCAGCTTTGCAGGCCTGAGGGCTGCATGTAGCTCAACTGAGCTTCAGCAAAGCATCCACCTGCTCTTTTCTGTAACCCCCAACCGTTCAAAGGTTCAACCCTCCTTCGGGCCCTGGGAAGAGCAATTGGTCAGGGAACTGTCCTTCCAAATCGACTGGTGCTTTTCTGTAGTGGCCGGTCTGACCAAACACTTGCATGAGAGGCAGGGTTGCTCAGGGGTTAGTGCGCGAGCCTGGGCTCCAGAGACCTCTGTTCTACCACAAGCTTCCTGTGAGACCTTAGTTGAGTCACGTAGTCTCTCTGTGCCTCAATTCCCTGTCTGTAAAATGCCTCCCAATCAGGCAGCAGAAGCAAAACATCATGCAGGTGTTTAATGTAAAATGCATCCACAGGGTGGACTTGGTACTGGAGCCCTCATATGCAACCCTGAGACTCACAGCCCGTTCTACTGTACGCTCCTGTTTTATACGGGATTCCTCCCAGATTAATAAGCCTCCTGCAGGATGTCCCAGCTGGAAAGACAGATGCGGAGCGTAGCTCAGGTTCAAAACAAAACCAGAAATACTGTGCTCACGGAATTGCGAAGCTCCTGAGCTGGGGAAGCCCGAAAGGTTGCCCGAAGTTTACACTTCAGGAATAAACCTGGTGTAATGGGGATTCACAATCCAAAGACACGTGTGGACTGAGCGAGCTGTTCTACAGGTCATTTGTTTTCTTGTCAGCCTATAAACCAGCATAGTTAGAGCAGGGATTCTCGCGCTTTACCATTGTGTGCTAACCAGCATACGCTCCCTGCCCTAGCCAAGGGGAACTGAGCAACTGTGACTTTAAGGGACTTGCTCAAGGTCACACAGAGTCTGTGGCAGAGCCAGGAGTGAGCCCAGGGCTCATGAGACTTAATCCAGCACCTTAACTATACAACCACCCTTTCTCTCTCAGTAAAATGCTCCTCTCCCATCTAGCTCTGCACGGCCACCTCTTTCCCCTCCATAAACACGTAAGACCCCTGCAGCAATTGCCTATGTGGAAAATCACATTGGGGAAGTAGTGGAAATATTGGTAGCTGACTTTAGTCTATGACTGACCCTTATTTGGCTGCTGTCAGTGCAATAGTTGAGCACCTCCACATCTTTCATGAATTTATCCTCAACACTCCAGTGAGGAAAGGCAAGGCTATTTACCCCCAATTTACAGATAGACAGACTTCCCCCACTGTAGGAGAGCTGAGAAATGAACCTCACGCTCCCAACCACTAGGCCACCTGCTTCCTCCCACTACATCGGGGATCGAGCTGCTGGGAATAAAGAGGGGCCAAAACCAGGTGACCAGCCAGCTCTCCATCCACCACCAGCCAGTGTTCTGTAGCCTCCTGGCAAGGTTTTGTAAACAGAGGGCCTAGAACCCGCCGACTCTGGCCTGAAAGAGATCTGCCCCCTGCAGATCTGTGCTGCCTGAATACAGAGATATCCGTTGCATCAAAACTTTCTTTCCAGTTCTAGACATTTGACATTTCAGCCAAGTGAGTGGAGGGAAAAGTCTGCAAATAATGTTTCAATCTTCTGCTCCCAGCTTCACATCCTGCCTAGGAAACAGAGCATCAGCCTTTTGGCTCCACAGGCTGCTGACACCTGAGGCCAAGTAAGATCTGCCGCCAGGCACAGCACTTGTACCTTCTCTGGGCCGGCAGCAGGGGTCATCGGTGCACACGCGCTCTGAGCCAGGCAAAGGGATGTGGACAAATTGGAGAGAGTCCAGCGGAGGGCAACGAAAATGATTAGGGGGCTGGGGCACATGACTTACGAGGAGAGGCTGAGGGAACTGGGGTTATTTAGTCTGCAGAAGAGAAGAGTGAGGGGGGATTGGATAGCAGCCTTCAACTACCTGAAGGGGGGTTCCAAAGAGGATGGAGCTCGGCTGTTCTCAGTGGTGGCAGGTGACAGAACAAGGAGCAATGGTCTCAAGTTGCAGTGGGGGAGGTCTAGGTTGGATATTAGGAAAGACTATTTCACTAGGAGGGTGGTGAAGCACTGGAATGGGTTACCTAGGGAAGTGGTGGAATCTCCATCCTTAGAGGTTTTTAAGGCCCGGCTTGACGAAGCCCTGGCTGGGATGATTTAGTTGGTGTTAGTCCTGCTTTGAGCAGGGGGTTGGACTAGATGATGTCCTGAGGTCTGCTCCAACTCTAATCTTCTATGATTCTATGAAGCTCTTCCTGAAACAATGTGGATCCCACAGCTGGGTGCCCCCCTGTAATGGATCTGTGCAGATGGATCGACCACCGAACCGGGCACCTGTGGCATCAAAGACAGGATATTGCAAATAAACCCACAAGCCTCTACACATCCTCTGTGGGAGAATCATGCTTAGCAGTCGGGGGAGCTGCCCTGATTATTATCCCCAATAGCCCTCCGGGAGCAGTGCAATCCACAGGCACCAGCCAGTATGTTGCACCATAGTGTGCATAAGGCTGGCATGGCCTGTGGTGGAGGCTGCTAGTCAGAATCTTGCTCTCCAGCCCTCCTCCCCCGAGGTTCAGAACCAAACCCAAATCCAGGGCCTGGTAGGCCTGTGAGGAACAGGATGCGGGGGAACCCTACACCTTTCCCCCTGGGGAGGCCTTGCGCCATGACCACCTCCGCTCTGCAGTCCTCCAGCATCCCCTGAGCTCTCAGACCTGCCGTGGCCTAGTCTGGCCCCGCGGAAGGGGAACTACGCACAACTCTCAAGCACGGCTGTGCTGGCAGGAGCAGAGCTTGACTTAAAGAGGGGCCCTTTGATGTTGGGGCTGCCAGCAGGGGGAATCTCCCACACACTTCGCCCTCCCTCTGCAGTAGGTGGGAGACTATCCCACAATCCCAAACCGTGCCCCTTGTAAGAGTCTGACCCAGGACTGGAGGGTACTGTGGGGTATTTGCCAACAGGTGGGATTCCCAGCCACGGGTAGATCTGTGGCCCCAGCTCAGTGTTAAAACTGAAGGCAGAGCTGCATTGCAGCTGCTCCCTGATTGATCTCTTATCTGAGTGATGCATTTTGGGGGGCTCCCCCTCTCATCTGGCTGGGGCTCACCTCTCTGCTCCTGGCCCCCAGGTTCAAGCTGTGTGCATGGGTCAGCGGGACTGAGGCAAAGGAGCTGGCTGGAGGCGTGCTGTGCTCCCAGAGCACAAGGAAGGGGACTGTGGGGCAGGATCACACGGAAGGGAAAGAAGCAGAACGCCCCCTCCTGTTTGCACCTACTTGAACTGCCGCAGAGAGGCCAGGAGGTGAAGGGAAAAACAGTGGGAGACACAAGAGAGAGGAGAGATGGGGCGGGGAGAAAGATGCTCAGGGGTGAAATGGGGCAGGGTGGGAAGGATCTACACCATGGGAACAAATGGAGGAGAGTTCCTGCCCCACAAAGAGGAGAAATAAGTTAGAGAAAATAAAGGCGAACGGGGGAGGGGAAGAGAAAGTGGGGATGTGGGGAGGGAAGGAAAGCATGTGAGGGCCCCCTGCCCTGTCCACTAGTGGATGGATGTTCTGTGGCTGTGTCCTTAGATTTGTTCTCACTTCTTGGAGCTGCAGAGTGGGGACAGGGGACATTGCCGCTGCAGTCTAGCTGCTGCTGTGGGGTGTGTAGCCTCTCGTGCCCTGAGTTACATCATCCCCTGGGTTTCACTAGCAAGTAGGATTTTCTCCCTCCCCCTTCCCTCATCCAGTTCTGCAGGGTTTCACCCAGCGATGCCCCTGTTGTACCATTTAAAACTTTCAGGCCTGGGAACAGCACCACCCTGCCCTAGCAGCTGGGCGAAAGCCCCACACAAGAATCTATCCTGTGGCTTTGGGATGGGTGGAAAGGATCTCAGGGCCCAGGGGAGGAGACCTCGGCAATGCAACCTCACAGTGCAGGTGCCACCTTGCTGGGGGAGGCAGACCACTTGCCCTGCGGCTGCAAAGCCAGGCTTGGGCTAGCCCCCCCTTGCCTATGGATCCACCACTGAAATAGTCCAGCCAGGAGCCACTCATGCCATGTGCCACACCCCTCCATCTCACATGCTTTGTTGGAGTCACTCAGCAGAGGGAAAAGGCTCACAAACCCAGAAGCCCATTGCTTGCCTGGCAGCATCAGTGTTGCTGATGAGGATAAAACAAGGCAGAGCTGGTGTGTCTCAGGAGCCATAGGAAACATAAGCCAGGGGGGATTGGGTGGCCTGGGGGACTGATAGTGGGCTAGGAAATCTGTCATGGTTAGGGGACCGAATCAAATCAAGCACCGCTCAGTAGTGGCCAAAAGGCACTGCCGTGTGAGGGGTATGGGAAGACATGTATGGAATGAGTTACTGAGTCTCAGCCTGGTGCCTAATGCACATCCCCAAAATCACCAGCGTGTTTAATCCATCTCCGCAGAGACAGCAAAAGCACCAACGAGCCCATGGAAAGTGCAATCCTCTCTCACCCATCTCCAGGCCTGTTACCATGTACAAGAGAGGAGTCTGGCATCATTCCAGGGCTAAATTCACTGAAGAAAGAAATACTGAGCAGGGGAAAGGGCGAAACAAGGAAGGAAGAGATGTGACTTTTTCCATCGTAGTGTAAAAGGGAAATAAAAGTATGAAATACAATGTGGAAATAAACAGGTATGTGCATCTGGTGGATAGAGCACTAGAGTGGTACTCAGGGGATCTACGCTCTATGCCTGACACTGGCCTGCTGGGTGACCTTGGGCAAATCTCTTCACTGCCCTGGGCCTCTGTTTCCCCATCTGTAAAATGGGGCTAATAATACTGCCCTCCTTTGTAATGCACTTGGAGCGCTACAGATGAAAAGAGCTAAGAAGTATTGGGAAGGAAATGCTTGGCTAGAACCCTCGCCACAGGAAATAGGAGACCTGGTTCAAGTCCCAGCTCTGCCATAGGCTTTCAGCAAGTTCCGCATTGGAAAAATGGGGGTCTTAGCATGTCCCTCACTCTGGGAGTGCTGTGAGGGTAAATGTAGGTCGTACCTTACCTGTGTCCAGAAATGTAGGAATGTATCATCATTTATAGACATTAAGACAGCACCAAGAGTGGGGTATCATTGTGCCAGACACATAATAGTTCCTCCCTGAAGAGTTTACATTCTATCTCTTATTCTGTACAGAGCCTAGCACAATGGTGCCCTGATCTCAGCTGGGGTCCTTTGGCACTGCTATAATACAAATAACCTCATTTTATTATGTCTAAATAGGCAAGCCAGACAACAAGAGGCAGAAAGGACGCATTATCCCCAGGGGAAACTGAGGCACAGAGCAATTAAACTAATTTGCCAAAGGTCGGAGAGGTGGGACTTAAACCCATGTTTCCTGAGGCATCAACCAGCACCTAAACCGCAAGCTTGTCTCAAACGTTTTCTTAGCATGTTTCCTTGTAAGTTACTAATTGAGTTGGAATGATGGGGCTATTGTTTAGTTCGTATTTTTGGAAAGCTTTAAATCTGTTCTCCTTAAAGCACACTCATATACCTGTGTCTAAGGGTACCACTGACTGGACTGTCAGTGTGGAAAATAATTTGAAACCACAGTCAATCAAGAGTGCCCTCTGGAGGCAGATAATATCCTCCTTAGTTCTGTAATTCAATAGAAATGTATTTTTAAAAACTAACTGAAATGAAAATGTCAAGGCCCTAAACGGACATATATAAATGGAGTAAAGCATTATAGTGAGGAGAAATGTCAAGGATTCTTTGCATAATATTGCAGGGATTTGTGTGTTTAAAGTCTAAAATAACAATACCTGTAGATCAAGGGTGACCTCTGGTGGCCAAATTTACACGATTGAGTGTTTAATACACTTATTGTAGATTGATATCCTACAATGATATATATATTGGTGTTGGATGCACTTGCCCATTTATTATGCACTGACCTTGAGCAGTACAGGTGCTAAGCAGGGCTGTGATTCTTTTTCACAAGTTAGCTAAAGAAAATGCTAAGCTATCAACATTTGCGGGCATTGTAGTTTCACATCTTTATGATCAAGACGTTTTTCACTGAGCACACTAGAAAATAATCTGGCAAGAAACAGATCCTGTCCATGGATCTTTTCCTAAAGAGATTTGTTCCTATCCACTGGGTTTTGTTTTCAAGGAAAACTAATCAAATGTTTTATTTCAACCTCAGGAGATACAGTATTTACATAGGCTGGGCCAAATGCTGTTTTTAGTTACTCTGAATTTACTCTGATAGTTTCAGTGGAGTTACTCTGGGTTCACACTATGCAAGTGAACTCAGAGTCAGGCCCTGTGTACACAAATAATTTACTGTCTTTTTTTTTTCTTCATTTGCACACTTCACTATCAGCTACAGGCCTGAATGAAAACCTCAAATTCAACATCCTATGACTCTGGATGCCTCGCTGCATCTTGAGCCAATATTTGCAGCGTAAGGCCTGTTGAAATTGTTCTCCCGTATGGGAAAAGTTGTCTCCTGGGGCTGATCATTGCTAGTTCTTTCATGGAAACTGACACAGTCACACAGGGGGAATATTGGGGGCCAGGCTCAGGCAGCTGCCAGCTGAGAATTCAGTAGAGAACACACTTCCAAGCGTTAGTCAAATCACGGAGTGATATTCACTGTGTGAAGGTAATTCAACCTGGATGATTACCAGCTGATCTAACACTGGATGAATAGATAGATAGATACTGAATTCAGCTGACTAAACACTATTCCCCAACCCTTCTTATAACTGTCTGTGTGAGGTGAGAACACACTCTAAGACACTGACTGTTCCCCTTGCTGGGAGTTCATTATTTACACTAGCAAGAGAGACTAAAACACCGCTGACATCTAGCGGTTGTTTTTGGAGTGGTAGGACTGTACGTACTTCAGAGATGTTGTCCCTAGACAGCACAGGGAAGGCAGAGAACTGAGTGCAAATTAAACAGGGAAGTCACAGAAAAGAGACACAGCTCTGAGTCAGTGCTGCAAAAAAGAAGTAAACCTCCAAATTAGGCAGGTGACCCAAGACAATGTACCAGGGGTGGCAGGTGAAAGCGATCAGTAATACTAGAGGCTTTTCGTTGCTACACAATCATGGGAGCATGTGCAACGGGCCCAATCCTGGAAACAAAACTCTCACACAAGAGTCAGAACCTTAGGACTGGGGTTCTGCATTTTGAAGATTGGTGACTTCCCTGAGGTTTCTGTTTCTTAGTCTCCTGGCTCAGTGCAGTGATAGATTCAGGTGTTTGGAGAGGGGAAGGGGAAAAAGTTTGCAAACAATTTGATCAAATAGGCTTTAAATTCACATTGATTGTTAATTAGATGCTTTTATATGCTCAGCCCCTCCCACGGAAATTAAGGTCCCAATCCTACTCCCATTGAAATCAAAGGGAGCTTTGCCACTGACTTCAGTGCCACCGGCATTGAACCATAAATTCCTGTTCTCTGTTGGTGGTTTGTAAAGTGGATCTGAAAGGGTTACAAAGAGAAACAAATACTCCAGAGAAGTCAGTGGGTTCTTTTTTTCATCTGCTCCTCAGATCTGTGAAAGGACAGTGCCTGAAGCCAGAGGTGAAAACCAGGTTTGGTTATGTTATCCCAAAGCACTCCTTAGAACTGATTTTAACAAGTCCTGAGAGACTTGTATCAGCTACAAGAAACTACGAGCTACTGTTTGCAGACAAAACCACTAATGAAAACCAGGGCTGCCTAAAATCTAAGATATAAATGTGTCCTCATAGGTCAAAGGCATGGCTGTGGAAGGGGAGGATAAGAAATGAGTTGTGTTGTATTGGAAAGATGTGTCCCCTGTGCCTTGTGAAGATGTTACTGCCATAGTCAAGCTTGTTGGGGTCATAATTTATAACCAGATTCCCTTTTACCAAATCCTAGTCGGATTTATTTCTGCTCACATTATAGGGCTGGATGCTAGGGCAGTGAGAGTTGATGAGAAGGATGGCCTATCCTTAAAGAAAAGGAATCAGTCAGGATTCCTGGGTTCCATTCATTGACTCGCTGCATGACCCTGTCAGATGTCAGCTATCTGTGCCTCAGTTTCCCCATCTTTTAAATGGGGATGATAATATCAACCTCACAGAACAGGAGATTGTGAGGCTCTAGTCATCAGTGTGCTGAGGTTCTTGGAGGAAAGACACTACAGAAGGGCCATGTCACGATTGTGAACTTTTCTTAAAGTAACCCAAAAAATAGCAATGTGAAGTGATGCTGAAAGTGACATTCTTCCAGAAAAATCACTATGGAAAAATGGCCTCATCTAACACCACCAAGCCATGTGCAGCAGAGTCCTATCTGCAGGCTTTAATTACAAAATAAATATACAGTAGGTCTTAGTCCTCTGTCCCCTACGAAGCACAGAGAGAGTGTGGAGGAGTCCATTCTAGCTCATGCCTCCTAAGCAAGGGGCTTAGCAGCTAAGAGCCAAGAGCAGCCTCCTTATTGTAGATGCTGATGGGTGGGTGAGAGAGGCCCCAGCTTGACTTTCAGATCCCACAGTGAGCTGGTGGGGTGGGGGTGGGGAACCATTATTTGTAAACTGAGCACATTTGATACTGAGCCACTGAGAGAGAGGTCACAGATGGATTCCCATCATGTTGTTTTTACAGCTCCCTTTAAAAAGACAAGCAGTAATTAGAAACTTGGCCCGGGGTAGCACTCTATTTAGAGACACTGCTGTGTGTTTACTATATAGGTAGAGACTTGGTTTTTAAATAGAGACCATCAGAGAGAGGGGCAGATGTAAATACTCCCCATACTAAGACATTTGTGGAGGGAAAATAGCCTGTAAACCATGATCCTGCCCCACCCCCCAAGTCTTGGCCATAAACTAGATTTCCTGGTGTCTAGAGCTTCAAAATGCTGCATTAGCCTTTCAGATGTTTTAAGGATTCTTTAAGGAATCTTTCAAAAGATTTAAAACACAGGTTAGATGGGCTGATCTCTGGGGTTTCATGCGCTGGAAGGGAAAGGAAGTTTTGGCCCAATCCTGAGCACCTGCAACTCCAAGGCGGCTCACGAGAACTTTGCAAAGTGAGGCCCCTTGTCAATAGGGCTGGCTGCAGAAGCAGCACCAGTGATGATGTTCCATAGGATTTTTAATGGGGTCTGGAGAGAAATGCAAAGCTTTGGTGTCTCTTGGGGCAAGTGGGAAAGGGCGCTTAGGAGGTAAGAAACAATCTATCAAAGGGGCGATTTCCCTCTCCCCTTCACAACAGCTGCTCCCTGGTTCTGAAAACTTTCCCAGCCAAGAACATCTGCTTTCTGTTGGAGCTGTGTTCTGCTTTCTCCTTGCTGAGCACCTGCCAACAGGTGATTTTCCTGGGTCTGCTTCCAGCGCTAGGAATCCCACTCCCTGGAAAGACACTCAGGCAGCAAGCTAGCTGTGGTTTCTATTTCTCTAAATCATGAGATGGGATAGTTTCAGGAATACCCCCCACCACGCGCCCACCACACACAAAAAGAATGGGGCAGGAACAGTGTTATCTGGGTCATTTTATTCTCATGGGCACACACCAGGAATCTGCTTTACCAGCGAGTCCATAAAGCCTGGTGCTTTATTTTGGCTTTAGGAAACCAGCTTCGTTCAAACCCTCAGCATCCAGCTGCTTGGGGGATGTTCTGTTCAGAGTCCGCACTCCCTGTGTGACCGCATTTGCTTCTGGACCACAGGGTGCGTTGGCGCTGGCTGATGGGGGGGGGGGGGGGGGGGGGGGGGGGGATATTGTGGACTACAGAGGAAAAACTGGATGGAGCAGGTTTGCCTTCAGCCCTGACGACAATGCTGTCTGAAAGGTAAGGGGCTGACTCTGCTCTCGGCGGGTCTCCCTGGAATCGGTGGGCGCCGATTCAGTCCCCAAGGGTCGGACTCTGCCATGGCAATCAGGAGCAAGTCCTCTGGAATCAGTGGGGGTGAAACGGGTGTAAGCTGGGGAGAAGGAGGGTCTGCGTCTGATCTCCGTGTAAATCAGAACTAACTCCCCTGAAATCCAGAGGCTTCTTGCTGTGAGAGCGGGCTCTTTGATCTCGGCAGAGGCTGGGCTGAAGGAGTTAATCCGGAGCGAGTAAACGGGTCGGGGGGAATGCTGGAGTTGACACTTAAACAGGAGAGGCGGGTCCTTCTGGCTCCTGATTGGCCTCCACTTCCATCCAAAACTTTTTTTTTTCCCTTTTTCACTTCTCCTCCTCCTGCTTCTCCGGGTCCCAGGGGAGGGGGAAGTGGAATAGTGCGAGATCAAAAATAAACCTCTTATGTCAAAGCAGGGGGAAGAAAGTATAAATACCGAGGAGTCGGCAGCCCGCTTTGGGGCTGCAAAGGCTTTGGAGGGGCTGCTCCAGGCGTGCTTGGCCAGAAGCGCCTGGGGAAGACAGGAGGGAAGCAAACTCTTAGAGAGAGTGAGAAGCCCCTTCCCCAAGCCCCCCTCCGCCTCAGCACTTTGCCCAAGCAGCCAGCTGACTGGCTGCTGCTGGGTGTTTGGCTTGCAAAGGTGCAGGGAGCCCCCAGCCCGGGCTCCGGAGGGAAGCGGAGTTTTCTCCATCTCTCCCGCTTGCTGGTAATTAAACCAGCCGGCGTTAACCTCTCCCTCTTCTACTGCATCTGGCTTCACGCCCCAGCGCCGGTCCCACGCCGGCTTGCGGAGCTCGCCCTGCCCTGCCCTGCCCTGCCGGGGGGCGGCACTTGGGTCTCCCGTCGCACTTGCCCGGTCCCACCATGCCCCTTTCCCGTCGGGAGCCGCCCGTGCCTGGCAGGCGGGCACCTGCCTGCCCCCTCCTGCTGCTGCTGCTGGTGCTGGGGGCCGCCCGGGCGCTGCCCAGCCCGCCCGGGGACTCCCAGGAGGTGGTGCCGGTGCGGATCCCAGACCCGCGGGGCGGAGAGCGGGTCTCCTTCAGCCTCTCCGCCTTCCGCCGGGACTTCGTGCTGCAGCTGGCCCCCGACGCCCGCTTCCTCGCCCCCGGGCTGACGATCCAGCGCCTGGGCCGGCGGGGCCCGCGGGCCGACGGCGGCGAGGCCGGGCTGCGGCGATGCTTCTACTCCGGGACCGTCAACTCGCAGCCCGGCTCGCTGGCGGCCGTGAGCCTGTGCCGGGGCATCCGCGGCTCCTTCCTGGTGGACGGGGACGAATACCTGGTCCAGCCCGCGGCCCCCGGGGGCGCCGAGCCGCTGCGGCAGCCGCACCGGCTCCAGAGGATGGGCCGGGGGGGCCCCGCGCCGCCCGCGCCCGGGAGCCAGCTGCCCCCGGGGGCCAGCCGCCGCGCCAAGCGCTTCGTGTCCGCGGCCCGCTTCGTGGAGACGCTGCTGGTGGCAGACGCGTCCATGGTCCAGTTCTACGGGGAAGAGCTGAAGGTAAGACGATGCTTCCCCCCCCCCGAGCCCCCTCCAGCACCTGGCAGGTCCCTCTCCACCCTCCACGCGTGTCTGCGCCGGTGGGACGCCCGCTGGATCAGCCCGGGCGCCCGTGGGACCTGACGCCCGTGGGAATGAGAGGGGGCAGCATCCAGCCCCTTGCGATGAGCATCTCTGGTTCCTGGGGCGGGGGGGACCTTCCCAATCAGAGATCCGGGGGTGAGCCCCACTGGGGAGCAGCCACGCTCAGGGGTCGCGCTGACTTCAGGGCGAGGAGCTGCCTCCCCAGGAACCCGACCCATTGTCTCCCCCTGGAGGGAGCGGAGCTTCCGAGGAGACCTGCCGTCTCAGCCCAGAAACCAAGCCCCAGGGTTAGCGCTGCGCTCCGGCTGCTCCCCACAAGGGCTAGAGGCTTCTCGGTCCTGTCTCCACACTTGCATCCACCCAGAAGAAATGCCCTGCGCTCAGGGGTGAGCCTGGGGGGTTCCGGTTTGGGAGCTGCTGGTGATTGTCCACGAGCTTGCTTTGCAAAGGCTCCGCGGCTTGTCCCTCTCTGGGTACCCTGAATGGGTGGCAGGGCGGGAGGGAGAGACCTGAATTCACCCTCTGGTGACCGCAGGCGTTTCTAAACATGGCCAGTGCCCTGGCTCCCAGGGCTGTTGTGACGCTTACCTGTATGGAAACATCCTATGATCAGACAAGTAATGGGCTGCTATAGAAATCGGTCTAAAAACCCGAGCACCTTTCTATAGGGTCTTGGCCCCACCTGGCTGAATTTTGTAGCAGGGATATATTTCTATGAGAGACTATAACATGGTCCCTCTTCCCCCCTCCAAACAAGTGCATTGTCTTCCATTAAATTCTCTGTGCTTTTGACATAAGGCTAGTTAACTAATGTCCCCAAAGTGCTTTCCGATCCTAAGTGTCACTGAAGTGTGAGTTTATGACATAGATATAAAATGAAAGAGAGGATTCTTGAAGGTGACCATAAGAACGGCCAGACTGGGTCAGACCAATGGTCCATCTAGCCCAGTGTCTTGTCTTCTGACAGTGACCAATGCCAGGTGCCCCAGAGGGAATGAACAGAACAGGGAATCATCAAGTGATCCATCCCCTGTTGCCCATTCCCAGCCCCGGTTATGCCTGGGCATCTACAGCATCTGTAAGGTGGGCTTTCAAACCTGTAATGAACATGATCACTTCCATGATCACATGATCCCTCACTGAGGTCCAGCTACATCCCAAGTGTAACACATTTTAAAACTCAGCTATTGTTAAGCAACGTTTATGCGTTCACACACACACAAATGACCATACGATGATCTGGGGTGTTTTAACCAGGCTAATCGTATTTTCCCTATCTGAGTCATTCAAAGATAGCTGCATGGGTTTTGATGAAGCTTTCAGAAAGTGTCTTGCACTCTCGAGCTGACAAATGGTGCCGTTTCAGCCTGAAAGGAAAACTCTGGAGACTGTTCTGAGCAGCTGAGTAGATGGATTTGCCCTCTGCCTTCACTGTAACAGCATTGTCACTAGCTGAGGCTAGTGCCTTTCATGTTGCTACAGAGCTAGCCGGGGAAGTAGGAAACGCAGTTGTAGCAGGAGGTGAAGGAAGTGTTTCTGGCCAACGGAGTGATCCGTGTCTGGGCCTGCATCTCACCAAGGAGAAAGTGCTACTTTTTCACCTGGGTCTGAGGACAGGGTTTGGAGGGGAGGGTTAGGGGAGAGGGGCAGAACTGTCCCTTGGATATATCGGGAAAGTGCTCTGCTGCAAAGGGGATTAACTGAATTGCCTCTTGGAGCTTTAGCACAGGGAGTAATGCAAGCCGCAGCTGAACAATGCACCAGCCTGCTTGGGGTTAGCCACCTGCTATCAGTTAGCGCAGACCCTCCCTGCACACGAACACACTCATGCCACAAGGCAAACGGACTGTTCCCCATGCTCCTGCCCTGGGAAACATTCTCTCTTCTATGGTAAAAGAGGTGTCCTTGGCCCAGTACAAGTCCAGGTCTCACGTGTCCATAGCATGATACCGATGGCACTGGTTGTCCCCTGTGTTCAGTCTGAATGGAGAGGCAAAGGACTGGGTGGGCTGGGGAGGCGGATCTCCCCTCTCACCCTCCAGCTCAGGACTGATGCTCTCTGGCAAGATGCATACCCTGCCAAGCCTGCTCTATGGACAGAGTGTCTGTCTCCAGGGCTGTCAGTCTGGGCCCCCGTCACCAGCACTGTCACTTGTAAAACCCTTGGCCTATAGTCTCTGCCCAAACCCAACTTCTATCTACCTTCCCAGCCATCAGATGCACCAGAAGCAGTTGTACAAGTGTAAGCATGAAATCCACCGGCTCTTGTATGGGGGCATATGGCACATTTTGACAGCAGAACACAATCTACCCCAGGAAATCCTTGCATAACTTCTATTAGTGTAATAATAACAGCAGTCCCTAGGTCTTATAGTGCTTTTTATCTGCAGATCTCAAAGATTTTTTGCAAGGGAGGTCAGTATCACTCTCCCCTTTTTTACAGATGGGGAAACTGAGGCACACAGCGGGACATGACTTGCCCAAGTGTAGGGGGAAAGGAGACCATGCCTCAAAGGCAAATATACCCCAGCCATCACTGGCACCAAGTGGAATCCACACCTCTCAGTGTATTACCCTGCCACCTGCTTGTGCAGGTATTTGCCGTTGTTTGGGTGGCATGTATTCTGTAGCAGAGGGTGGATCTGGCACTGAAGGCCAGACTGATTCTAGGTTTGTCATTGCGTGGTTTGAGTGACCCACTCGTGCTTGTAGGTACTAAAGTGACAGACGGTGCAAGAGACTGGCACCAGTGTCTTAAACAGTAAAGTCTGTAGGATAGCAGCAGTTGATACTAAATGGTGAATGGTCCCTAACCAGCCTCTGTGTGTGTACAGTGTGTGTGTGTACAGTGTGTGTGTGTACGTGTGTGTGTGTGTGTGTGTGTACACATACATACTGGGGAGCATGTGCAAGTGGAGGATGTGCAAGAGACGAGACAAGGCCTGACTGCAGTAGTTCTAGATACTGAGCTCAGATTAAAGCAATGGGATATTGGGGTGGGTAAATTTTAACCAGATGAAACCCATGTGCTGCATTTTGCCTGAAGTAAGCAAGCAGCCAGCAGGATTAAGGTGGGGTCTGACCCTTTCCCAAAGGCTCCCCCTCATGCGCTCCCCAGTGGGGCACATTCTCATTCCTGCTCTCTTCAGTTGAGACCTGATCACAGGTGCTGGAGGGAGGGCCTGCTGCACCCCCTGGCTGGAAGTGCTTTTCATCATATCCAGGGTTTACAGTTTAGTTCAATGGCTCTCAGCACCCCCACTATACAAATTGTTCCAGCACGCGTGGGCCTGATCCTGAGACGTGCTGAGCATTCCAACTCCCACTGACTTCAGTGGGACTTGAGGGTGCTCAGCAACCCTCCGGTTTTGGCCCTTGTTTCTTGTTGTTTATATAATACTCGTAGGGTGCTCAGTGCTGTAGAGATACACAAAGTCCCTGCCCCAAAGAGCTTACACTCAAAATAGCAGTAGATCAAGTCCTATTAGATGCAACATTGTGACCCAAATCCTAAGGTCCTAACTGGTTTACTCAGTTCTTCACCAGACAAAGTCAGTAAGAGTTTGGAATGCGAGAACCTGAGGTTTTGGGCCCATATCAAAAAACTTGGCCTTGGAGAAGAAAGTCACCCCACCATTGCATTTCCGGTCCCAGCCATTAGAGGGGCCATCAGTGCAGACCATAGTGGTAATAATGAGGTTTTGCATCTTCCATGTCCTATTTGTGCTTTCAAATGGTCACCAAGTGGCTTGAAAACAGCGGTAGGGTTTTCAGGATTTGTCCCCAGCTGGTTATTGAAGCTGCTCATAGCTGTCTACAGACACACTGATGAAATCAACAGATCTCTGACCGAATAACTGATCTTGCTGGGTTTATGTGATCGAGCTCTCACTAGGCAGCTCTCAATGGCACCCCGCCACTGAGCTGCACTTAGAACCGATGGGATGCTGACATGCCAAGGATGTAGCTATGGGACAAATCCAGAAGCCAGTTACTGTGGTTTAAAGGAACGTAATGCCACCTGAGGGCCATGTAAACAGGCTGCTTATCAGCCAAGAGATCCCAGGACAGTGTGTAAAAGGGTGGAGGGGCCTTCTCCCGATCCACTATTGGAAGTTACCAAGCTGTGTAGAGGGAAGGGAGCATAAACTTTAGGGTTTCTCAGGGGGAAAATGGAGTAACTCCATTTTCTGCAACTGAGGTTGGATTCTGGCTCATCATCTTTCACAAAAGCAAGATTGAACTGATTTCAGGGGAGTTCTTCAGGATTTAGAGGCGTAACTCAGAGGAGCATCTTGGGCAGGGAGTATCCTAGTAATCCTCATTCGGTTCCCCATCCTGCCCCACCCTCTTTCCCTTCCTACTGATTTCTCTGCTTAATCCCAAAAGGGGGAGGGGAGGGAAATATCATTTTCAAGGTGTTTATTTTGGGGGGGTGGGGAGGGTCAATTTTTTTTTCCTGGCTGAAAAAAAAGATTAAAAAAACCTGACATTTGAAAAAAAAATGCCAATCCATTCTAGTGCTGAGTTTACACACGCCAGGGCGGTTATTCAAAATGGCCCAACTCACCTGGTCTGTTTCGGCTTCTTGCGTGATCAGCGACAAGAGTTCTGAGTTTCAGCTGGCAATCCGGGAGGCGGGTCAGAATCCAGCTCACACTCCCTTAGCTGAACTGGCCCTGCTGAGCTGGTGGGAATGCACACTTGTTTGCATCAGTGGGAGCAGCACGTCTGAATGGAAGATGCATAACGAGCAAAACTTGTTGAGACAGAAGGGACCATATTTACATAGTTACTTTTCTTCCCGTAACAACACTTTCATGACCAAATATTTATTAAAGGTCAAAAGCATTGTTTATAGTAAGAAGCTATTTTCTTACATAAGCTGTAACAGACCAGGCGTGGGATATACCTAAGAGGAAATGGGGGAGTCAGAGCAGTGTAAGTTATAATCAATTTTATGCTGCTATTGAGGAAGTTCTATCAATGATTTGCTTCTATTCATTCCATTCCATTTGCTCCATCCTTCCTCAAGTAGCTCAGCTGTTAGCCTAACTCAGACAGCAAGGGTCTGATTCTGCTCCCTCTTCACACTGGTGTAAATCAGGAATAACTGTGCTGACATCAGTCGGGGAGGTGAGAGCAGAACCGGGCCCTAAGGCTTTCTGTTTCTCATCACTTCTCTGAATCAGATTATTCCAGTGGGCATTTGTTGTTGCACCTATGGGCATGTTCCTGAGAGGTGCTGAGCACTCTCCACTCAGAAGGCCTTGGGAGCGCTCAGACCTTCGCAAGAGGGTGTTAGTGATGAACGGTGCCTAGATTCTACAGTGATAAATGCAAATACCCGCGCTAGGCACACAATGCTCTGCACGTCTCCTCCAGAGACCCCACGGCACTTTACAAAGGTGGGTGAACATCATTAGCACCATAGAGCTTTTTTTTTTTTAACAGTTGAGGAAACTGAGGCATGGAAAGGACTCGGGCCTAATTATTTCAGAGATGCTGAGCACCCACAATTGCCGCTGACTTCTATGGGGCCTCGGGGTGTGGAGTTAGGCACCCAAAGCAAGGGGTGTGTTTGAAAATGGGGTCTCTTTGACTTGCTTAAGGCAGCACAGCCAGTCAGTGCCAGAGTCAGGGCTCAGATGCAAGTCTCCTGAGCAGCGTGCTCAGTTCACTTGAGAGTGACCTCAGCCCGCCTGGTAGGAGTAAGGGCTTTGGCTGTGGGCACAGTGTTGCCAACCCCAAGCATTCCACAATCATGAGTTTCATCTTAAAAATCATGAAATTTCAAACAATAATAAATGTTGGGTCCTTTTTCTTTGCCATCTGGTCTCTGAGCCTTCAGGGTGCACTGGGGTCATGTCTTCAAGCTTTTCTCTCTAACCACAAGGGCTAGACTCTTCCTTTGTTCTTGTCAAAGAAAACTGGGACTCTCTGGGTATCCCCTGACTCCAGCAGCTGGGGCTTGAAGAAAAAGCACCAAATATCATAAGACTCGTGATAAAATCAGCAGCTCTGAATAAGGCACAAGATCTACCATTGACTGTAGCGTTTCTTCCATACAGTTGGGGTCTGCGCTCGAGCTCTGTTGGGCCTGTTATAATCTGGGTCCTTTGAGAACAGCCAGTAGCTAAATTGCTGGACCGAGTTTGTGGAGCAAGGCTGTATTGCATCAGGTTACAGTCAAAGTCCATCTATTGCAGACAAGCAGGGCACAGCCTCCTACTTAGGCAAATTGTCCCTCAAAGTGACCTTGCAGGTGAGCTAAACCCAACCAGATCTTGCTGGTAAGTTGCTTCTAGCAGTTCTCGTCTACCAAGTGGCTATTCCAGCTCAGATGAATTTTCTGTGTCCCATAAAGTCCCAGGGTGAAATTTCCAAAGTCTCCTAGGGGACTGAGATGCACAGTTCCTGCTGATTCCAATGGGAACTAGATGTCTGAACCCCTAGGTGGTTTTGAAAATGTCACCCTGGGCTTCCATCTGGTGCAGGTGGACAGTCGCAGCTCTCCGAGGAGGAAACGGATATTTGCTTTGCTGCCTTTCTGCCACTCTGTGCTCTCTGGCCGGGACAGCAGATGGCTCCAGATGTGATTGAGATGGAGCTAAGATTGCCTTGTGGCAGCTCTCTCTTTCCCAGGCTTATGCCAGGATTTTTCACAGTTTGCACAATAGAGTTCAATTAATCCCTTGACAAAGGGAGCCAGCCCTCTTTATCTGATTTCTGGAGAAAGTGGGCATTCTGCAATCCATGGGGGCCATCTCTGAAGGTTCAATTAACATGGGCTGTTTCCGGCTGCTTTTCACTGCAGCCCTGGAGGAAGGCGAAGAGCAAGAGAAGTGGGTGGCTGAGCACATCAATGCATTGGCCTCTGCGCTCCAGGGCTCCTGGTTGGAGTTTATCTTGCACATGGAAGTGGGATAACTTTGGCAGCCTGAACTCTGGGTTCAAGAAGTCCAGGACAAGGTTGAGCAAGGAGCTTAAGAGGCATAATCCAGAGGGGGCCAATACATTCTCCCCCCCTCAATTTCTGCCCACTGGATGTGGGAATCTTCTCCACTTCTTTTCCTGAACTGCAGCATAATGTTAAACAGCTGCCACAGCTGACCCCAGAGGTGGCTGCTGGCAAAGTGACTGTTGATTATAAAGCACTTTGGTATGAAAGGCAAGTGTAAGAGATCATTGTTATTACTCTGCGTCTCATGCCTAAGGATCTGTGCATAACTCCCACATGCTGAGAAAACAACCTACCCTGGAATAATTACCGTGATGGCAAAAGGCTAAACAAACGTGACTGTGCGCCTGTCCAAAGCTCCATCAGAAAACAGACACTGCGTCATCTCTCCGATCTGGTGTGTCTAGCAGGTTAGAAGATGGGACGAGACATCAGGATTCCTGGGTTCTACTTCTGGGATGGAGCGTGTTCTTGTAGTGAGAGCAAGGAACTTTGGAGTCGGTGCGCCTGGGTTCTATTCCTAGCTCTGTCACTATCAAGCTGTGTCACCTTGGCCAAGTCACTTTAACCCTTCTGTGCCTCTGTTTGCCCACCTGTAAAATGGGGATAATGATATTTTTCTGACCTTGCAGCGATGGGCGGTGGGTCAGCTGATCAGGAAAGGGCAGTGGTGACTGAAATGCTGTCATCTCAAAGGAGAAGGAAAGCAGGTTGGATTCCAGGCCCAGCTGTACTGACGCTGAGCCACCTCCCCTAGGGCACTAGGTCAGGTTACGGGTGGGGGGTGTATGAAGAGCACATTCTGAGCAGAGGATAAGAACATCGGAGCATCCCCAACTCCTTAAGCATGGAACATTCAGCAAGGAGGGAAGGAAAGGAGAGTGGGAGGAAGAGAGAGAGAGTAGGAAAGGAGGGAGGAGAGACACAGCTGAGGAGGGGGGGAAAGAAAGGACTAGAAAGAGATGAAGGAAAGGAAAAGATGGGGCAGAGGAGGAAAGGGAAAGGGGAAAGCATGTGAAGGAACAAAGAAAAGAGGGAGGAGAGGAGCTGGAGAGAAAGAGGGCCGAGAGGAATATGAGCAGGGCAGCAAACAGGAGGACTGGCCAGGGTTCACTTTGCCTCCTGCCCCCGTACTGCCCACAACTTACTTTGGCTGCAGCCTGGCTTTGTGCTAGGAAATTCCTGGCTCGGCCATCAAACTGCCGAAGGAGGTGTTGCATGAGAGGCAGGAGCCAAGGCCCTGGCAGCAGCCCCAAGAGCTCCCAGAGACTTTGGTAAACATTGAGGAGGCTGCCCCACTCCCCACCCACCAGGGATTCCAGCTGGGGCTGGAACGTCCTCCTGGTTCCCACTAGCCCTTATCATAATGGAACAGGAGCTGATGCTGAGCCATCTCCCGAGGAGCTCCACTCCAGTCCCCTGGCTCAACGCTGCACGCACCAACCGATTAATGCACTGACAACCCAGCAGGGAGTGAGTTTTGCTTTGCAGCAGTAGGGACAAATGCTTGGGGAACTGGCTGCATAGTATCAAATCATTGCTTACTGCTTGGGGCGGGGGGCTTTTAAAGGTCCTTTTCAGAGCTCATCAGTCTTAAAAAACGACCACCTGTTTTCTTCCCGGGGCCTGTTTGCGTACAGAATGCCCTGCCCTTATTTCCCCTCCAATAAATGCTGTCTTCTAAGGAGAAAAATCGCAGCCAGTTAGGATGTTTGGCTTAAAAAGCGACCCTCCAGTAGCAAATCGCAGTGCGGGCCCTACAATAACACATCAAATTGTGGTGTGGGGGTTCTACAAAAATAACCCGACAGTAAAAAATCATGTTGAATGGATGCATGTCCTACTGAAACAAGTCTACAGCAACAGGGTGTGTGTGTGTGTGTGTGTGTGTGTGTGTGTGTGTGTGTGTGTGTGTGTGTGTGTGTGTGTGTGTGTGTGTGTGTGTGTGTGTGTGTGGTTTCATTCAGTTTTTTATCCTTCCCACCCAGACGATATTCAGAGGACAGTGCAGATTCAGATAAATAAGTGTGCAGAGAGGCGTTTTGCAAGACTCTTTAGTCACATGGAATCCTTAGATGTGATCAAATTAAACGTCGCCACTTACGTCCTTATCTCTCATCTTATCTCCTTCGCCCTGTGTTGTGCTGTACGCTAGTAGCAGTCTCATGATCTGTCCTGGTTCGTGCTTTTCATGTCAGTCAGCTGCAGAGCTGCTGGCCTGACCGATGGGGCACGTGGGTTCCTTGCTGGGAAGGCAGTTTGTTTGCTTTGTAACTCAGCTGAGCAGAAGCTGTTAATACTACCTGAGCATAAAAATACCTAATAATAATTAATATCTAGGCTTCCACAGTATGTCAGCTATAGATCTTCAAGCGCCTCATTAGGGATATTAAGAAACATCATTCCCAGAGGGAAACTGAGGCACCACTTAAGTTCCTAAGTCTGGTGTGTCTGCTACTGAGGGTCATTGAGTGGCATTTTCTGATGCGTTCCCCCGTCTGTTTCTCCTTCTGGGGGAATTGGATGGAATTTGGTTTTCTCGCAATAGCAATGAGCAGAGAATCACAACTCCACAACCACTACTAGGGAGGTGGAAAGTTTCCGTGGGCTTCATTAAACAGTGGAAACTTACCACTTTAGTCCAGTATGGGCCAAATCCTGCTGCATCTGCCCAGGCAGCTGTACCAATGCACTGGGTGAAAAGGAAGGATTCCTCTCCCTTTCCCCTGAGAATTTGATAATGATCCAGATTCGTCTCCCCAGATTGGAACCTGCCCCTCCAGTTTTAATTCTCGGTCAGATCCAGAACTGGAAAAGGACCAATTGTCTCGTGTTAGTTAAAGATGTGAGTGAAATCTCGAGAGCAGTTTTTTTGAGCAAGATGGCGGAAATCTCACAAGAACACTCCTGATCCCACAACTCCGTTCAAGGTGGCAAAAATTGGCTCACAAGATTTTTAACTTCATCAGATCTGATCTCCTCAGCCTTGATTCCACCCTTTTCCTAAATCTAACCCTGCTTCCTCAGCAGCAGGGACACCACGAAGGCGAATCCATGGAGATCCAACGACAGAGAGAGGCTAAATCTCACCCTGGATGTTCTTCATTAATACAGAGGCCCCTAGGGCTAGGGGTGGCAGAAAGGAAGGTGGACAAGCAGGATCAAACAACTTTAAATGTTGTCTTCGGCTGAGAAAGCACAATGATCGGCCTCTGCAGAACCCCTCAGATTCCAACGTATTTCTGAACTGGCTCTGCTGGTCAAATGTACATTCTGCAGGTGACTTGCTTCTCTCCCAAGAGCAGCCAGGTTCCTATCACGGGCCAGCTGAACCCGTTGCTTGCATGCTGAAACAGAATGCGCTGCCCAGGCCGAGCGCTGGTATAAATAGACACCAGATGGTGGAACAAGTGAATTTGACCTTTTAATCTTCACTAAATAGCTATTTGTTCAGTTCACTTTCCATCTTTGCCTTCCAGTTCTTTTCTATGTTTGCAGATACAGGCAGGAAATAAGAATTTAACCCAAGCCCCACTGTGCCATCTGCCAAACCAGCTTACCCCACCACAGCGTGCTCCTGTATCCTGCATCTTTGGACCAGAAAAGATCTCATAGCACTCTTTGCAAGAATTGAGCTGTAAACCCAGGTGTCTGGGCCATTTCAATATAGGTAATTATTTTCAGACCCTTCAAAATTCTCATTCTGGTTCCAGTCTCCCTTGTTACCTCATCCCCCCCAAAGCATTGCTATATTCTACTAAGCAGTGACCATATTCCACCCCAGAGACAGCTGCATTTCAGTGGTGGGTGATGTGAACCCCTGGATAGTTTGCATATGCGTTCAAGTGCTTCGGGGAGCCTTCTGTTTTAAATTAGAGGCTATTATGCCAATTTCAACCCCAGTCTTGTGAAATATGGAGTCCTCTTCAGATGCATTATTCCACAGCTTTGTGGCCTTTTTATCAGGGTGCCCATTTTGACTTTACCTTGAGGCAGAGACAAAGAATTCCCACATTTCCCCTGGAACAATAACAGTCCCCTGGAATAACATTTCCCCTGGAATAATAACTGGACATTGCACAGTCTTGTGTATGTTTCTTGCCTCAAGAGTGAATTCTTTGCTGCATCTGCTCTATGCTTTGCAGCTGTATGTCACATAATGGAATTCTGGCCAGTCTGAATAAACAGGTTGAGTGAGTGTGCCCCTCACTCGTTCTGGTGTCTGCTATAACACAATGGACTGAATTTGACAAACGTGCCTATTGCTAAAATTAGACATCTGTTCGCGTGGCTATTCTGTGATAGGATAACATGTTGCAGAATGATTTAAGATAACTAGGAATGTCCTGCTTATATGGCACTGGTTCAAGGCGGCCCCAGTGCACCAATTAATCTTTCAGATGAGACATAAATCCAAGCTCCTGACCACATTTTGCAAATTAGGAGTAGCACTTTTCATAGGAACAGGGATACGCTGACTGCAGTGTGTCAGCCACACTTCCGTTTAGTTAATTACGTTGCACCTCCTGACTCTTGCCGCTCCCTGCAGTTTCAGTTGATTGTGGTATTCTTCACTTCATACCCTTAGGTACTGTTCAGTGTTGCTGTTAAGCAGCTCTCTCATTCCACCCCAGAAGTGGCTGCATTATCAGCAACGACTGATCTCTACACACAGTCTGTGAAGTGCCTGGGGATCCTTGGGGATGAAAGTCATTTTGTACGTTATTTATATATGAACGTTGCAAAGTACATCAGAGGCTCCGTGTTGTGACAACATTTCCGATCCACTGAATGTTGGGATGCAAGTGAGACTCCCATCATGGCCACTGATTTACATGTGTGCATTGGTGAGTCTTACTAATTTTCTAAACAAATGGTGCTTCTGCTCCTCCCATGCAAATCACTGGCCCAGGAAAGGCTGTGAGCATTGCGAGCTGTTTATTCCCCACTGAGGCAAAGAACTTGGCGCGTTCCATTCTACGGGATACTGTTCACTCCAGCTACAGCTGAGATTGTTAAACTCACCAGGCCAAATTCTGGTCTCCGCTGCTGGTGTAAATCTGTAGCAGCTCTGCTAACTTCCGAGCGGCTCTGGATTGCCACAGGTGTAAGAAAGGGCAGAATTCAGTCCTTATGTCTGACTCTAATCTAATTACATAATTATGCTAAAGTCACTGAGACCGCAAAGTGTAATTTGCCTGGGATGAGAGAAGCCGCTTTCTCTTCCCCAGTTCTCATGCTGTTGTGACATGATTGCATTTTTTTCTCATGAATATGATTCCGTGAGACGGTGCCAAACAGAGGAGGAATTTCAATGCGCCGATAAGATGTTTACATCAACCTAAACATTGCTGGAGCGTTTGACGTATTCAATAACCTCTGGTTCGCCGGTTCGCCCAAGCAGAAGGAACTCCTGAGTGAATGCTTGGCAGCTTTCATAAGTGCTATAGGAACAAATCCCATTCACAAATAATAACACCGGAGCCTAACGCCCACACGCGGTTTGGACTAAAGTACCGCAGCACTCAGCGCCTGCTGGAACAAACTCGCCTATTTCCTGCTGTGCTCGTACCTCCCAGGAATCTCTGAGCCAGGAACGCTGACCACCCTTCAGGAGTGGAGAATGTGTTTAAAGAGCACATATTTGAAGCTGAGTGTAAAGGCCAGCAAATACTCCACCATACCATAGAGTGAAGACTTGGGGCCAGATCCTCAGCTAGTCAAAATTAGCGTCGCTCCATTAAAGTCGACAGAATTACATTGGTTTTTACCTCTGCTCTCCCCTCCCCCATGTTCGTACTGCAATCATACATCCAATAATGTAGATTTTGTATCTTTAAAATGCTTGTAAAGCATGTGTCATGCCCCCTCTAGAGGCTGGTCCACATAGAGGTTAATAACCTGCTACTGTTGCTAGCTAAGAGAGTTTTTGCTATAGCTCAACTAGCTGAGGCCTGTAGTTTGGAGCTGAAGGCCCTCGGGTCAAACCCCGCTGACCACATGGACATGTGGGTGTTATATACACAGCACTGAGATGGAAAATGTCAAGTTAAAGTGGTTACATTCTGACTGGTTCCTGGCTTTAGAGGACTGGGGCTGGAAAATGAGGGCATGGCTCACGCTACTACTGAGGATGCAGACGCATCCCTCAGATCATTGACATCCTTCTCCTGAGCAGCTGCAGACGGCAGTGCGTTATTTGCAGTACAGAGGGTCGGCAGTGCTCCAAGCTATAACAAAAGGCAATACCGACATCGACTGAGATAGACCTGGATACACCAGGGGCGGCCAACCTGGGGCTCCGGAGCCACACGCGGCTCTTCAGAAGTTAATACGCGGCTCCTTGTCTAGGCACCGGCTCCGGGGCTGGAGCTACAGGTGCCAACTTTCCAGTGTGCCGGGGGGTGCTCACTGCTCAACCCCCGACTCTGCCACAGGCCCTGCCCCCGCTCCACCCCTTCCCGCCCCCTCCCCTGAGCCTGCCATGCCCTCGCTCCTCCCCCCAGAGCCTCCTCCATGCCAAGGAACAGCTGATCAGGAGGTGCGGCGGGGCTGCCGATGGGCGGGAAGCACTAGGAGCGGGGGCCGGGGGGCGGGGAGCTGATGGGGGGCTGCTGACGTATTACTGTGGCTCTTTGGCAATGTACATTCATAAATTCTGGCTCCTTTTCAGACTCAGGTTGGCCCCCCCCGATCTAGGGGATCTGACTTTCCCTGGTCTTGCACCTTGGGTTGTAATTTAAACCAGTACAGAACAGGTGTAAGAATTTTACACCCCCTCTGGGCTGGTGTAAACGACTGCCCAAGGCGCAGGGCAATGGAAAATGCGGCCCATGGAGCATATTGAGGATGTTTGTTAGGTGCCCACTTTAGACGCCGTAGAAGTAGTCAGGAAGGTTGTATTGCTTCGTCCCTAGTGCCCGGGACTTAATAGAACCCTAACTAGCGGCCCCTGCGAAGGAACAGCAAGTGGCAGGCTTCACGCTGTATACTTTGGACCCAAGGGTTTAACCCTCTGGTTGCCCGCCTGCCTTTCTCCTTTCAGAACCACATTCTGACCCTGATGTCAGTGGCCGCTCGGATCTACCAGCACCCTACCCTGAAGAACTCCGTCAGCTTGGTGGTGGTGAAGGTGCTGGTTGTGGAGGATGAGAAGGCCGGGCCGGAAGTGTCCGATAATGGAGGGCTCACGCTGCGCAACTTTTGCAACTGGCAACAGAGCTTCAACCCCGCGAGTGACCGTCACCCAGAGCACTACGACACTGCCGTCCTGCTGACTAGACAGGTCTGTAGTCTCAGCCGCTGAGAGACCAGAATCCATATGGGATTTACCTTGGGCATGGCCTGGAGCATAGAGGGAGATAAGGAGGGGCAGAATTATACCCCTCCAGTCCAATATTCTAACAGTGCTAGGCGCTGTACATACACCTACTAAGAGATGGTCTCTTCTCCAAGGCTCTTACATTCTATTTAGAGTGTAGACTGTTATTCCCACGTCGGTGGTGGGGAACTGAGATCCGGAGAGATGACGTGACTTTGTCCAAGGTAACACAGGGACCCTGAGGCAGAGCTGGGAGTTTAAGCTAGATCTCCTGATTCCCACTCCAGTGCTTACCCATAAAGCCGTCCTTCCTCTCCATTAAATATTTTCTTTCTGGTCCATCATCAAGTGCCCAGCAAGACATCAGAACTTTAGAGAAAAGGAAGAGATGAAAACTCCTTGGAAACTCACTGACCTACAGATCCCATAACAGTGAATTTTAGAAAACCAGCTGCTCGAGGAACCTCACTTAGTAGTCAGTTAATAGGCCACATCTTGTCTTACTTATTTTCATATCACAGAACCATGGGATTTATAGACAGCAACGATCTAGGAGTTCATTTTGTCTATGCCTCAAGCAGGAGAGAGCTTGGTAGATTTGAGTCTAACATGCAGTACCATCTCCTGGCACAAATATACAGACGTAGACAGTTCTTTCAGCAATCTATGTAGCAAGACACAGGTTAACATATAAGGAAAAGCTAGAAGTGGGAATAGACCCCAGGGCTCCTGCAGTCCCAGGGAGTGGCATGCTAATGGAACAATCGATAGATCCCTGGTTAGCCATATTCCTACAAATCTGTACAGGCCATGAGTCCGTAGAATCAGATGGGGACCCATGCTTTCTCTAACTATATTTCCCCTGGTTCCGTTTTCAAACACAGGACTTCTGTGGACACCAGAGCTGCGACACCCTGGGAGTGGCAGACATTGGCACCATGTGTGACCCGAACAAAAGCTGCTCTGTGATTGAAGATGAGGGTCTCCAGGCTGCCTACACCCTGGCTCATGAACTAGGTAACTCCTTTTGTATGGCACGCGCTCGAGGAACAGCCAGCCGGGCCACTGCAGCAGAATCCATGGCAGGGTCTTTATAGCTCCAGCTTCTCGGCTCTGAAGTCTCTCTCAAGCCAGGGGGGCTGGGAGGGGGCAGTTTAAACTGGAGTGCCGGATCCTCAACTGGTGTACACCATTGTAAACTGGCGTAGCTCCATTGACTTCAATTATTATTATTTATTATTATTTTATTATAAATGATGTTTCTTATATTAGTGTCTAAGGGCCAATCAAGATCAGGGCCCAACTGTGACAGGTACTGCTCAGAGTGTAGACAGTCCCTGTCCCAAAGAGTTTATCAGCTCAATAAACCAGGCAGACCCAGGGTGGGGGCAGAGGTAATACACCCAAACAGAGCGAACAAGATGATGGTACCAAACATCTTTTTTTTTTTTTCCCTGCAGTCAAGCTATGCCACTTTACCCTAGCTGAGGATCTGGCCCAAGCACTCCAAACCCTTTTCTTTTTATTCACTGTGGTCCTTTGCTCCTACTCAGACTGCTCTGTGTCCAACACATGAGATCAGCTCCCTCTGTGTAATTCAGATACAGTGGGGGGAAAAGATATTGCTGAGCTTTGTTACTGAGCCTGGTTGGTCACATTTTGCCACTTGGGATATGATGTTTGGATCGATCGCTCCTGCGGGAGCAGGCACAAAAAATACAGGGGCACCGCTAAGTTAATGGACGGAGTTGCGGGTAGTGGAATCTCCACCTCGCAAGCAAGCATTGTATTGAACATTCCCTTTTTATGGTGGCACCTGCTTTTGCCTGCACCTGGCTAACGCCTGTCCGAGGAGAGGTGCTCCCCTTGGGCCCTCTGTGTTTGGGACTCTCCTGGAAGCAGATGGGGATTCCCCGTTCAAACCCACGACAAGGCTGTCAGCCTGGGAAGGGCGGGAAGTGTCAGAGGCCAGTCGGGGTGTACTCAGAGAGGATGTAGGCTGGTGAGGATGGGAGGAGGGAGGAAGATGGCTTGCTAACATTCAGGTGCTCTCCTCTTCCAGGACACGTGCTCAGCATGCCCCATGACGACTCCAAGACCTGTGAGAGGCTCTTTGGGCCCCTGGGAAAACACCACATGATGGCGCCTCTCTTTGTCCACTTGAACAAGACCCTGCCCTGGTCCCCCTGCAGCGCCATGTACCTCACAGAGTTTCTTGACGGGGGACATGGTAGGAATCAATTCAGTACCCACTGGATGGCTGGGGTTGTTCCAGACCACGGGGACCCAGGCCAGCACAGGTCCTCCAGGGCCAGATTTTCAAACGTATTTAGGCCCCTAAGCTGCTGTGGCACTCTTGAAAATCCCATTCGAGCCCACCTGCATCCTTTGGTGCCTGTAGGCCATTGACAATATGGCCCTATTGATATCCCTGGCTCCTGTTCAGCTGGGTGCACAGACTTCATCTCTAACGGCTCCTAGGCCAGTCCAAGCACCGCGGCAGGTTGGAACATGCAAGCTGTGAAAGGCAGGCAGTGGGCCCTGGCTGACATCTTAGCCAGGCAAAGCCTGAATAGGTCAGAAGCCCCCAAGGTCCCATATCAGTCTTTTACCCACCTGCTTGGCTTACAAACTCTCCGTCACAGACACCGTGCACTGGGGCGTCCCAGTTATGCTCGGGAAGCAGTGGTGTTGGGGCAGCTTCATGCAGCCAATGGCAGCTGAGGAATTGCTTCACTGGGGGATACTGCCGGCTTAGACGTGACGCCCACTGATCAGGGACAGCGTAGGGATAATAAAGTCATCCCTGCTGGACAGCAAAAGAGAATGGAGCTGGCCCCTAGGAGCCCAGGGCTATGCCTTAGCTGAATGGTAAACTCCTTCATTTCCAGCCTCACTCTGCTTTTCCCTGTTTGCTGACCAGGTGACTGTCTGCTTGATGCTCCAGCCGAACCCATCGTCCTCCCCACACACCTTCCAGGCCAGCTCTCCATGTACGACCTGGACCGTCAGTGCCAGCAGATCTTTGGCAAGGAGTTCCGGCACTGCCCAAACACCACGGACGAGGACATCTGTGCACAGCTGTGGTGTAGAATGGACACCAGGGAGCCCCTATGTCACACCAAAAATGGCAGCTTGCCGTGGGCAGACGGTACGCCCTGTGGAGTGGGCAGGCTGTGCTGGGATGGCAGCTGCGTGGCACAAGATGCGAGGAAGCCCCAGGTAACAGAATGGCTGATGGGAAAGAGATGATCTATCTCTACCTGGGTGAAAGAACTATTCACCAAGAATGAGGCTGAACAGCCGGGCCCTCTGGCATCTGCCCATGATCTTCCTCTCCACCATCATCTTTAAAAAGCAGCTGAGCTTTAGGCATTGCCCAGCCTTGAAGGCCATATTATCATTCTTATGTGTATTGTGGTAGCACTAGGAGCCCAAGTCATGGCCCATGAGCCCACGACGCTAGGTGCTGTACAAACACAGAACAAAAAGAGAGCATCTGCCCCAAACAGTTTGCTATCTAAGTAGAGTTAATACTTAGCACTTGCATACATGATTCCTCCCAAGAGCCAGGGAAGTCTTGTTAACCCCAGGTGGGGAACCTAAGGCAATGAGCCGACGTGACTTGCCCAAGGCCACACAGCACGTCACTAGCAGAGATGGGATTCAAACCTTGAAGTCCTGACTCCCAGCCTTGTGCTCAGACTGCTAGACCCTACTTCCTCATTGCCTACATCCAAGGAGGGTGAACTCAAACACAAAACAATTTCTGCCCGGCTCTCAAGGAAGAGACAAGATGAGCAAATATTCTGGGTGTGAGTGTTAACTGCTGATAGTGTCGATGGCCCTGATCCTGTAATCCAGTCTGTTAATGTGGATCCCTGTGGATCAGGTTTATGCCAATTAGAATTGGGCTCCTAGACATCTGGCAATTTATAAATGAAGCACCTCATGTTACAAAATTGGTGGGGAGGGGAGGCGGTTCCCTTATCCTAGTCCGATCTAACCTGTATTCAGGAAGGGCCCATATCTTTTGATTTGCCTGGTTTTCTTGTGAATATCTCCTCTGATGGCATGTTACACTGAGAGATTTTTTATTTCAGCCTGTGCTGGGTAAGGCCAGCTCATAGATTAACTCTGCAGTGAATTGCATTATGGTTTGCGCTGGTCTGAACTCGACCGAGCAGATTGTCCTTGTGCCATTGAGTCATTTTCTTTCCCCGCTGGGAACGTACATGGAGATCAGCTACGTCTGAATCAGGCCCCAGTGCAGCAAAGTATTTAAACACGCGCTTAACTGTAAGCACTTGAATAGGTTCATTAAAGTTGATGGTGCTTAAAGATAAGCAGGTGCATAAGTGCTTTGATAGATCAGGGCCCCCGTCAGCACTGTTAGGCAGCAACATATGGGGTCATTTCACTGGTGCTGTAGTCCTTTATTTGCCCTCCATATTTACATGACAGGATCAATGTCAGGATAAAAATCACAAGGCTGAGTCATAATTCACAACCGCTTTCCTCTGGTGTGATTCCTCTGGCCTTCATGACCTTGCTACTGAGCACAGAGGCTAAGAACTGAGGAGAGAACACCTCTCCTGGTGTGCCAAAGTATCGGCTCTTTACTCCTTTAACTGTGAGTTTCCTGTCCTTTGTGGGCTCCTGCTGCAATCATAATGATCTTTTAATGTGCAAACAATCATATTTGTGTTCCCCCCCCACCCCGCCCCCCTTGCTGCTCGCTGTTTGCTTTCTGCACTTCACTCAGCTGGCACGAGGGACGTGGACTGCTCCGTTTCGCTTGGGCACCACAGGCTTGTTCCCTGTCTCGGTCTCCCGTGATGCTGCAAGGTTTGGGTTGCAAATGTCACAGGGGATGTTTAAACCTCAGCCAGAGCATGTGGCTTGGCTGCATTTTTTTAAAAAATATTTCGACCTCCATCGGGTTTTGTAGAACACCTTTTTGTCATATTTATCTATTTAGAAATGAAGGCTGCCACCGACCCCGGGCTACAGCAACACACCGCCTGACAGACAAACACACTGTAACATAACCTCTAGGCTCATTAACAGCCTGCCACCATAAGCAGCCACGTCCCTTAGGCACTTAGGCTTGCCTGTATAGGCTGAGATTGTTCATCTTTGGCACCCAGAACCCTTTCGAACGTCCCACAAATGGCCTCTCTAGTGAGTAGTGCATTGGACTGGGACTCAGGAGACCTGGCTTCTATTCCTGGCTTGGCCACTGGCCTAATGCTTGAGCAAGTCACTTCCCTCCCCGTGCCTTGGTTTCCCCATGTGTATAATGGAGATGATACTGATCTGCTTTGTAAAGCACTTTGAGATCTACTGCTGAAAAGTGCTAGATAAGAGCAAAAGGTTATTACTGATTTATTTCATTGCCGTAACAAGGGCCTTCTGTAACGGAATCCTTTGCAATGTCTTGCAGCCCGTGGTGGATGGGAACTGGGGCCCCTGGAGCCCGTGGGGAGCCTGTTCCAGGACGTGCGGAGGAGGAGTGCACTTCTCGTACCGGGACTGCAATGATCCTGCGCCTCAGAACGGTGGAAAATACTGCGAGGGTCAGAGAGCCAAATATCAGTCATGCCGCACAGAGGAATGCCCGCTGGATGGTAATCCGCTGTTTGCAAGTCACACTACCCTCCACACAATATCCCTGGCTCCGTCTGTAGACGCTCCAGAGAGAACGGCCGGGTTTCCCAGTGCGGGAGTGAAAGGAGCCATTGTACAGCTATCGATATAATTTACGAGGCATCATGGATGGCAGCAGCCTGTCTGCTGAGATCTGACTGCCAGGCACTACGTAGCGTAATGTTAGGGAGACAGGGAGGGCTCTGTCTGTCACTGAGACAATCAGAGTATCCCTCACCCAGCTTCTGGAGGCAGCTCACGGCCTCCCATCCCACACTTACCATCAGGCTTATTCATCAAAACCACCCCTTCCCCAGTCACCACTTCCCCAAGAGCCATTGGCAGGTTAACTGGCCACAGTCTTCTGGCAGGGGTATCCACCCAGCTCCCAGCTCCCACAGGGTCTAGTGGTGAGACTTGCAGTGTGTATGCACAGATAAGCAGCAAGCATAGCTCACTGACTGGATGGATGCCATTTGTAAGACTTCAGACAAGTGATTCATTGCCCTTAGGTTGCTGTCGGGTCACATTTCCCCTTCCTTTCAGGGAAGAGCTTTAGAGAGCAGCAGTGCGAAAAGTACAACAGCTACAACTTCACAGATCTGGACGGGAATCTGCTGGAGTGGCTCCCCAAGTATTCAGGGGTGTCCCCCCGGGACCGTTGCAAGCTCTTTTGCCGAGCGAGAGGGAGGAGCGAATTCAAAGTATTTGAGGCCAAAGTAAGACACTTGCCTTTAATTATTATTGTCCTTGCCTGGAATATAACTGAATGAAAGGCCCCAGCTGGGGTCATGGAACTGTCTCATTATTGTCTGCTTCTTATGGCCCAGGTGATCGATGGGACATTGTGTGGGCCAGAGACCCTCTCCATCTGCGTCCACGGGCAGTGTATCAAGGCTGGCTGTGACCACGTGGTTGGCTCCTCCAAGAAGCTCGACAAGTGTGGGGTGTGCGGTGGCAATGGGTCAACATGCAGGAAAATATCTGGCTCACTCAACAGATCCAAGTAAGTCCTGGGAAGTTTGAAGCCTGGTATTCCAGGGGGTGTTGGAAGGAGATGATCGTAGCGTAAAGGTGCACCAAGTGAGAGAGGGTTGTCTCTCCTGGGGATGTTTTTGGAGCAGCAGCTTTCACCTCATAATGGTCCTGATACTCACGCAGCCCCTGGCAGGATCAAACCCCCAAACAACCTGCAAACTCTGGACGGATGCTCTCAGAGGTCCTGATATTCCATCGTTCCGGCTAATGGGAGCTTTGCAGGATCAAGCCCAGTGAGAAAAGGGGTTTAATCATAAAACATAGTCACTGTTTCCAAGGCTCTTTCCCAAGGGGCCAAACACTAGACTTCAGTGGAGCTCCACTGATCTACAGTAGCTCAGGATCCAGCCTCTGAACTGATTCTTCACTCAGTTACACCTCTGCGACCTCACTGACATTAATACATTCAAACAGGGTGTAGCCGAGCAAAGAATACCCCCACACATTACTAAAAGCATATCTCCTTACACAGACGACCAGCAGCATGTCAGATGTTGACAATTATTTCAGATTTAATCATCTAGGTTACTCTTCCCCATTTGTTTTAATTTTTACTCTTGAAACAGCTTGGATAGTGAACCCAGACCCGGTCAGACTCACATTTTGTCTCTTGTCCGTTACACTTTCTGATTCTCATGTGCTATCTAAGTGCTGCAATGTTGTGGATGCCAAAATTGCAGGAAAAACTTTAAATATATTTTTTTTAAAATACCTCTTAACATTAACTTTTAAAGGTATCATGATATTATTAAGGTTGCAAAAACAATTTTCTCTCTCTCTCTCTCTCTCTCACACACACACACACACACACACACACACACACACACACACACACACACACACACACACGTTTAGACTCTAAACTACCTGTCAGTCAGGCAGATTCTGATCTACTTTGCACCAGTATAAATCAGGCGTAACTCTGTTGGTTTCCATAATGTTAACCTGGATTTACACTAGTGTAAATAGAAAAGGAGTACTTGTGGCACCTTAGAGACTAACCAATTTATCTGAGCATGAGCTTTCGTGAGCTACAGCTCACTTCATCGGATGCATCCGATGAAGTGAGCTGTAGCTCACGAAAGCTCATGCTCAGATAAATTGGTTAGTCTCTAAGGTGCCACAAGTACTCCTTTTCTTTTTGCGAATACAGACTAACACGGCAGTTACTCTGAAACTAGTGTAAATGAGCTCCGAATCCAGTCAAGTGACCCTGTTATGTTCGTCATCTCTGCCTCAAACTCCATGAAACTTCTGCAAAGTTTATTCCTTATGTAACCCAATCAGTGCCTGTTGCTTTCAACATTATCTGGTGCCACTGCCATGGGCTTGGTGCTCTACCAAGCACACAAAGTCAGTCCCTGCCCTGAGTGGAGAGGTTGAATTTCACCTGTGTGCAGTGGGCCAGCACAAGACCTATGCAATGCTTGCATGGCTCAATGATCTCATGCTGGCCTGACACGTTGGTGAGTTTTGTTGTCTGGGCCAGAGCTTAAAGATGGTATAAATCAGTGTAGTGCCACTAACCTCAATAGAACTGTGGCAACTGACACCATCCGAAGAGCTTGCCCTGTGTGTTTAAAGGTTAAACTTCAAGCAGAATAATGCTAGCCATCAGAGTCCAATATAAAAGGCTTCTTGGAAAGAGAGTAACAAAGGGCTGAGATACCAAATTCCATGTGGCAAGATTACTCCCAAAGTCCAATTAGATTTCCTAAATGGTTTCCTTCCAGGGAACACAATGAATGGAACTTCCATTTGCCAATGAATTGTTTGTGGTTGACTAAAGAGAGATTAACGTGGTAATGACAGCCAAAAGGATTTAATCTACAAGAGATCCTATTAAGATCAGGGTTAAGGATGCCAGCGCGACGGAAAGCAGAATTCGACCCTAAGGCTTTGTTCCAAAATACTCTACGCATAATTGCCAGCCACAACACAAGCCCTTGAAATGCCATGTGTGAATATTCCTGTCGGTTACAGGTGCTGACTTGTGCCAAGTGCTGGATTCTAGTGTGTTGCCTCATACCTGTCACAAATGATCATTATTGTTTGCTGAGCACAGACAATGTACAAGGCACAATGACAGACTGTCCCTGACTTAAAGGCCTTTTAGTCCATAGCCATGACTCAGTGCTCAGACTGCAGTCCCTAGGCCCCTGCGTACTCCAGGATTCGACAGCAACACAATTTGCCCTGGAATCCAGCCCAGCGGCAAAACTGCACTCCAGAATCTGATTTCCTTTTTTTAAAACCCAGTTGCTATCTCTGATGATTGCAAAGAAAACCGGATAGCTCAGTGGTTTGAGCACTGGTCTGCTAAACCCAGGCTTGTGAGTTCAATTCTTGAGGGGGCCATTTAGGGATCTGGGGCAAAAATTGGGGATTGGTCCTGCTTTGAGCAGGGGGTTGGACTAGATGACCTCCTGAGGTCCCTTCCAACCCTGATATTCTATGAACCAAGTGCAACCAATGCAGAGATACCTGCCTGAATCTGCAGACGGCCTGGAAAAATAGCTCAGACAGGTGTGAACTGCCCTCCTCGTCTCACAGGAGATGTTAACTCTGAAACCTAAAGAGGACAGTATAAATATCAGTAACTGCTGATTGTTTTAGCAGAAACATCCAGCCAGTGTTCTTATCCTCCAGCTCCAAACTGTCACTGATCCCTCCCCAGGTATCAAAAGCCCCAGCTGCCTCATACCCAGCTGTCAAAACTCTCCTCTGTGTCCGTGATGAGGTCCCAATACGGATCTGAGCTTTCAGTACAAAACTCTGCAGCCCCATTGCAATGTAAAAATTTAGGGGCAGTGTCAAATAAAGGGAATTTCATATCAAAATAAATAACTGATTGCACGGCCCCTTTTCACATTTTGTTCAGAAAAACCCCCCTGTTTAACTTTTTATCGGAGGCTGTCGCAGAATTTCCCGGCCACAGCACTGGAGTGCTGATTAGGTCAAGCTTGTCACGGGCAATATGCTATCCCGTCCCTGTACTAATTTGTTTGTAAGTTCAGGACGACAACCATCTCCTCTTGATTCATGCAGGTATGGATATAATGACATTGTCACGATCCCTGCTGGAGCTACCAACATTGACATCAAACAACGCAGCCACCGAGGGGTCCGACACGATGGAAACTACCTGGCTTTGAGAACTCTGGACGGCAAGTACCTCCTGAATGGAGACTTTGCCATTTCAGCCATGGAGCAAGACCTCCTGGTGAAGGGGACAATCCTGAAGTACAGCGGCTCTCTGACGACCTTGGAGCGGCTCCAGAGCTTCCAGCAGCTTCCGGAATCTCTCACCGTCCAACTGCTGACCGTCTCCAGTGAGGTCTTCCCGCCCAAGGTGAAGTACACTTTCTTCATCCCCAAGGACGTCCCCTTTAGCAAGCAGAAGGTCAAGGAGAAGAAATCCGCCAACATCATCCAGCCCATGCTGACCTCGCAGTGGGTTATGGGAGACTGGTCCGAGTGCTCCAAAACCTGCGGCTCTGGCTGGCAGAGGCGAACGGTGGAATGCCGGGATGTGGAGGGCCAGGCCTCTGCCACCTGCGACAAGGCTCTGAAGCCTGAGGACATCAAGCCCTGCGGCGACCTCCCGTGCCCCATCTGGCGTGTCGGCCCCTGGTCGCCGTGCTCCCGAACTTGCGGCGAGGGAGTGCGGACACGGAGCGCCGCCTGCATTGACTATGAAGGAAAGATTGTAGCCCCTGAGAAATGCAGCTCGCCCCCACCCCAGACAGCGACGGCTGCCTGTGTACTGCAAGAATGCTGAGCCCGGGCAGGCCTAGTGCATCGGAGACGCATAACGTAGCCAACTATTAACCAGACCAGACCTGGCTTGGCAAGTCAAGCAGGGACGTAGGTTTAAAAGTGAACGTGCACTAATTGACCTGAGCAGGCCCCCGGGGGGCAGACCTGCTTGGAAGACTCTTTTCTGGTTTCATCCCCTGCCAATAGACATCTACCTCAAGGGGAGGGGGGGAGGAAATAGCCCAGGAGAAGGGAGGAGTCATGTGATTTATTTTTACTGGTCAATGGCAGATGAATTTTAATGGAAGGAGAGAGTCATATTCTAGGCTATTTCCCAAAAGAACGACCTGAGTTTCAGCCATGCCCACCCACTCTCCTTCATTATTTACCATATGTGGCCTGAGAGACTCATCTGCAGGGAGGCTGAGGGGTAGGATAGCTGCACCACCTGGCTTGAAGGGGTTTCCATTACATTCAGGGTTCACAATTTGGTTCAATGGCTCTCAGCACCCCCACTATACAAATTGTTCCAGCACCCCTGAGTTTAACAAAGATTTTTTTAAAAAAAAAACCTGTGTGGGACAAAGGGCCTGATCCTGCCACCATTACTCAGGTACAATTCCCATGTTCTTCGGTGAAGACTGTGAGAGCAGAAGCCTAAAACGTGACCTTCTACTAATTTGGTAAATTCCAGTAGTGGTGTTCGGACCCAGGGCTTTGGTTTAGCCCATTTGAAGCTGGGCCCCTTTGCAAAACTTCTGTTGTGGATTGTGGCTCCGATTTCGGTCCCCTTTATCCCAATGTTTGGGGGTGTTTGGATCCAGGGGGCTTGTTCAGGGCCATCTCTATTCTTAGATGGTTATATATGGCTGTCCACCATCTGGACAGATGGAAGGAGAGGGGACAAAGTCGGTCCATCAGTGGTGCACACTGCAGTGGAAGCCCTGTGAAAAGTCAACCTGCAAAGTCAAATCCAGCATTGCACATGCCCATCTGAATCTTTCCGACTTGTCTCTCTCAGTTAGCCTGCACAGACAACCAATGAACTGTCGCAGGAGGCAGAGCGTTGTGAGCAGGGGACCGAGCTCCAGCTCCTCCTGAGCCTAAAGGACACTAATTCCTTTATGCAGCCTTAGATGAGTCACTTAACCTCAATTTCCTCAGCTGTAAAATGGGGCTATTGGCACTACCCTGATTAACAGGATGTCATGAGGATTAGCTGATGTTTGTACAGTGCTTTGAAGAGTGAAATATTTATTGCATGATATAGGCTAGATGCTGCATCTCAACTATGCCTTGCCTCCTGACCAAGAGGGTGCGAGCTAGTGTTTCCTTGCGCATAGAAACCCTCCCTGGTTTACAGTCAATTCTCCCACTACTTTGCCCTAGTGTTGTTCTCCATCTGACCAGTCCTGACTAGAACATCTAAAACAGCTTCTCCCAAGGCTGGAGTCTTTTCTTTTTTTTCCCCAGCCGGGATTGCCGCCAGAGCTAAGTAATGCAGCCAGCTCTTCTCTCTCTGACCCAGATGTTGTCTGTCCCTAGTGCAGACATCTGGCCAGTCTCTGAACTTTCACCTTGCGAAGCAAGCGCCCTGTGCTACGCATCCGGTGAGACTGATCAGAGCTATTAGCAGCCTCTGGCTTTAGGGAAAATGTGCAAATTTACTTTTCATCAAAGTTTCTCAACAGGGGATCCTCATATTACCCAGAAGTTCCCTTTTCTTATGCCCCTACCCTGGGGACTCTTGATCATCTTTCTCTCTTTTGATGCTCTCTCTCTCTGTCTCGCGTGTGTACGGCTTCCATTTAATTGTTGGAAACAAACCACAGAGAACTAAAAAGGTCTCCATTTGTCTGTCTTTCTCTCTCTCTCTCTCTGCCTGTCTCATGTGTGTCCTTTTCTAATTAGGGCTGGGTGACCCTCCTGGAGGATAAGATTCTGTGATCATTGAAAACTATTCGGTGGAGGGGAAGGGTTCTCAAACCTATTGACCCTATTTTCCCTGTATTTTAATTCTAGGTTTTGCTAGCTCAAGCAAAGTCTGTACTATAGGGAGGGACATGCCAGCATTTCCCCATCAGAACAGTGGTGAGAGCAGGTTACTGGGAGGCAGGATTCCCTGGTTCTGTTCCTGGCTTTGCAGCTGCTTTCTGACCTTGGGGAAATCGCTTCTGTTCTCTGTACCTGTGGCTACGTCTACACAGTGACACCGAGCCTAGGTCGATTGACTCGGCCTCACAGGGATTGGCTGTGGGGCTGCAAATAGCAATGTAGAGGTTTGGTCTCGGGCTGGAGCCCAGGCTCTAAGATCCACCCCCATTGCAGGGTCCCTGAGCCTGGGCTCCACCCTGAGCCTGAATGTCTACGCTGCAATTTTTAGCCCTGCGAGCCCAAGTGAGCTGACGCAGGCTAGCTGCAGCCATGCTGTAGGTCTTCTATCTGTATAGGAGAGGCCTGGCCGAGGTCAGCTCCTTAAAGGTCAGCAAAGTATTGTTACAGAATGGGAGTGTTTGATGAGGCCTGGCGGAAGCTATTTCAACCACAGATGTCAGCACTGAGGGCGCACTGTGTGGTGGGCGTCTGCAAGCCCTTGTAAGAGCCATTCGTTTATTTATTTATTTTTCGCTGTTATTATTATTCCAAAAATTGACTCCTGCATCTTTGACTTGCTGCTCCTCCTGGGGCTGGCGCTGCGTGCAGAATGTGCTCTGGCAACCTCATTATGGGGGGTGCCCCAAGACAACATCCACAGTGGGGTCCCTCTTTTTTTTCCTGCAGTCCGTGACCTTTCAAACTAAAGCTGCTACGTGAGGTGTGCTGGGGGGCTCCCCGGCCTGTACCCACTCCCTGAGCAGACCAGAGTTAACATTCTGTTAGCTTGGCCCACGTGAAAGGGCCCCATTAAACAGCCACGCCAAGGCAAAAGGAAAGGGGATTGACCCTTCCACCTTGGAATGGAGTTGGGATAGTGAAAGAGAAGTCGGTTTTGTTAATCTTGAACAAAGAAAAGTCTGGCTGCTGGCTGCACCGTATTTAATATAAGGGGCAGCAGGAATAGGAGAGGTGCGAAAACAAACAGTTTGGTTCTTCAGTTAAACTCTAGTCCTTTCTTTCAGGAAATCTAGCTAGCTCGCGCGAAGGTGTGTGGTTAAATTCTCTGGCTGCATTTGAATATCTCAACCAGTATCTCAATATTGGGCTGAACCAAAATCCCAGATCTGAAAGCTCCTGATTTAGGGGTTCAAAATCCAGATCCAAAAGCATGGCCTATTCAACCTTGAGGTTTGAATCTAGACCCTTACAGAGAGAGGTTTGAGCTTTAAACTCTTATCAGAAGCTGCAGTAAGGAGGGTTGGTTCCTACCCACCTCTTAATAAGAACTGACCCAAACCTGAGCCCCAAACCTGAGCTGAACCCAGAGAGAACCTTAGCACCGCTGCGTCTGCATTTCTAGGTTCTGGGTGCAGATGTGCCAAAATAGCATGAGAACAGCTGTTTGCACCAGGAATCTTTCCAGAAAGCCTGTCCTCACCAGACATCTAGCTTAATTTTGAAGACCTAGAACATTCAGGCCCTGATCTTCCTCCAGCAGGATATGGATAACTCCCACTGAAGCCCAGTGAAGTTATTCTTATCCCAGGGGTCGGCTGGAGGGAAGAGAAGACCCCTGCTGATCTGGTTGTTTCCTTTAATCAAACCACTGAATCTCAAGTTTTCCCTCCTCCAAATATGCTGGGAAATCTTTACAAATCCACATTGGGTTCCTTCAGGACGCAGTGGCTCACACGTTTCTCACCTTCCCTTCACTGATCTGAAAATGTGTATGTAGAACAGGTCATGAACTCAATAGCACCCTCCTCCAATATCATTTTACCGGCATGTTACACAGTATATGAAACAGACGGACCCGAGCCAGAGAGTGCACGTCGGGATCCAGACTTTGAAAACGTTCACAGCATAGGGGATCCAGAATTTCTGTTAGGCCCCTTTATGGAGCGAATGGACAGCTGCAAAGTTTGGATCCAGCGCTGAATTTCCCCAGAGTTTGAGGTTCAATTCAGGCCTCTCTAATGAACATACATGGAACGCTGCTCTAGCTCCAGGAATTTAAACCATCTCACACGCTCCAACAAATAGTTGGATGCTGAAGTCATGCTTTCTTGCTTTGGTATTTTTTTCCTTCGTGTGTGAGTGTTTAACTCAAAAGCAACTATGTGTTTTTTCTCCAAGGTTGTAGCTCCCATTTGAGATAGACTGCAATTTCTGACCTGAGATTTCCCTGAGATTGTGCCAAGAAAAACATATGCGCTAATAATGAAGCCCACCCTGGTGTCAAACAAGCAGAGAGACCTCCTCCATCTGTTTATGTCCATGGCGCAGTTCATTAGCTAGAACTTCTTGCATGTGCAAGTTCCCGGTTACGGACAAATCCCAATCAGCGTGATATTTTTGATTAGCTCCCCAATTACTTTCTAGCTCTGCTTGTGTTCCCCTTAGTCCTAATAATGTGAAAGAGGAATCTTCGTCCCCAGTTCGACAAGGTACTGAAGAGCACATCTGGCTTTAAGCATGTGAGTAGATCTGTGGACTTCAAATGAGTTTAAAGTTAAGCATGGGTTTAAGTCATTCGCTGGATCATGAGGGGGGAATGCATCTGTGGTATATAAAGCTCAGTTGAAAAAATACCATGGTGTTTTGCTGTATTGGTCCTTGATAGGGAAGTAACATTATAGCAAGCATTTGCACTGGTGCTGTTGTTTTATATTATTCAGCACAGACCTGTGTCTCTAAGCTTGAAGTGGGAATTCTTACAGCAGCTGCATTCCTGCTACTGAGGGTTAAGAGTTTTAACGCCAGCATGTGCAGTCCAGCCCTGACCACTGAAAAGTTGAGCTAACCTCGAGGTGACAAGGGCAGGAAACCTGCCAGTTCCTCATTCACGCCAATGTCAATCCTGTCTATTTTAAGCAGACCTTTTGGGTCTCTTGTTCTCACTCTTCCAGTTACTGTAGCTACTAGAGATTCGCTCTCAGCACAAAATTTGGATCAGGATCAGAACTTCTTTGTGTGGTGTTCTGATCCCAGGCATTGGGGCCCAGGTCTGATACATACATTTCACTGGGTGATGATTGTTTTGGAATTCCTGATCTATCCTTCTCTTAGAAACCTGTAGCATTTATGGTGATGTAAGTCAAATAAGTTATATATAGGAGATATATATAGAGAGAAAGATGTATATATGTTTCCCTTCAGTGAAGGATTGTAGCAGTGTACTGAGCCTCTTCTGTAAGATATTTATTATGAATTTTTGTTTTGTACAGTAGCTGTCTGAAAAGAAGGTGTGACCATTTGTGTTTTAACATGCTGCTGCTGTCCGCCCCCATCGTACACCCGCAGTGGAGTTTTGGGGGAGGAAATCTCGCTAATCTTTCTAACTGCTTAGTTACACAACTGGTGTCTCACTACTGTTTGGTGTGCAAATCAGGACGCGATTTCCAATCAAGCTTTGTAATCATAACAAACCAATAGAAATAAACGTTCTAATTTTATTTTAACAAAGAAACATTTTCTTGTTTTATCCTGGGTTTTGTTTTGTTTTGTTAATCTTTGAAAATGGATAGTCCAATTGTAATGCTAGCCTTTATCTCTTAATAAAGGACTTCCTGGAAATTACCACATTGTCAGTTTTTGTTTTCCACTGGTTAGATTTGGTTTCATGAATACTTTCCTCTGTGTGTTTTATATGTCCAGGCCACGAGCCTTATTTCTGATCCTCACATTTCCTTTTTCTATGTAACTTTTCAGAAATATCTCTCTGGATTTTAAAATAATGAAATAAAACATTACGATAGGAGGCAGTCAAAATAAATCGGTGAGAAATTGAGGAGTTGTTTACATTTTGCAGGTTGCTTATGCAGTGTTATTAGGCACTGCAGAACTCTGTGACTTATTAGACCCGAGAAGAACTATGGTCTAGTCATTAAAATAGCGGGACTGCTGCGTTCTTCATTTAACTCTGCTGCCAAATGAATTACTCTGCATTTATATCGGTGTCAGAGAGAGCAGAATTTGCCCCTTATTATTATAAATGCAGCATCATCCTCTAAAAATACAGCTGCTAAAGTTTGGAACTTCTGACCTCATATTAGCTGGCAAACTTATCTGGATGTATGGGCTGAGTTTAGAGGGTGTCTCACTTCATATAATATAGATGGTTTGCCTTTCTCAACGTGCATGTTAGCTGGACTTCCTCTACCTTCCCTTAAATGACTTAGGCCCTGATTCAACAAACCAGTTAAGCACATGCTTAAAGTTAAGCACATACTTAGGTGTTGTGCTCAACTGGTGTCTTAGACTCCTACTGACTTGGCAAGGTATAACATATCCCTTTGTGTCTTATATATCCCTTCTGAATTTATCCTAGCAGCATTAAACACTAATGCCACTGACTTCAGTGGAGTTACTATGGATTTACACCAGTGTCTCTGAGCAGAAATTGACCCATTACTCTGTTTATGTTCTACTTGAGTTTGTCTGATTCCATGGTTGGTTCCCACAAGCTTTGCTTCTCTAGTCTGTACTGTCACCAGAAGCCTTCTGCAAAAACACAGCTGGACATCATATAGAGGCTAAAGTTTATCTTCTTTGTATTACATGGTTGCTCGTCTGTTGTTCTATTTAAACCTAGACCCCAGCCATAGGGATGGTTGACATGCTATCCATGGAAGGTAAAATAAAAAGAACACATCCCATACATTTAAACCATGTTCCTTCCTGAAAACTGTTGTCACTGCAAGATTATGACTTGGCCAGTGAAATACAAAGCCTTGGGATTGAAATACCAAGGAGAATTTGAATAGAAAATTCTGGTCCCAAAGCAAAGTGCGCACCTCTGAAGTGGCTTCTTTGCATCTTTCCAGTCTCTGGTTTCTTTGCCAACAAAGAGACATGTGGGATGGGATCTGGGGTGGTTGGGTCTCCCTGTGGTAGGGCCAGTGCTGCTCAGGACAATGGGGTTCAAACGTTGCTTTAAGCCATGTTTGTGCTTCCCCCTGGTGCTAATTTGCACCTTGATTACACACTGGTCGCCCACGGCCACAGAGAGCTCTTGTGCTATTGAAGGGATGTCATGCTATAGGGACACACTGGCCGGGCCTCCTTTCCCCCCTAACTGGTGGCATGGCACAGGTGTTACTGCGGTACATCTATACCCTAAGGAATCTCCCAGGCAAGGGGACAGACTCCTGAAGAGTCTGGTTAAGTTCCTTGGGCTGCCAGTGCGGCATAGAACAGCCAAAATGCAGCAGAGGATCACTCCTTGCCTGGCTTTGCCCTGCAGTGCAGGGATGGTGCCTCACCACCGAGCTGGCCCTCTTGGCATACAAATGATCTATGTTCCATGCACAAGCTCCCTCTGTCCTGCCCCCAGCTTGAACAATGGAGCTGCACCAGGAGTTGCTTGAGGGACACCGGTTCCAATGGCTTCAGGCATGTACTTGCAGCTTCTCCATTTGCTTATTGTGGGAATGGTACCCTAACACGCCTCTGAGGTTTGGGAACAGTTGCTTTTACTTCCTTCCCTAAGATGGACTGGACAAATGGTGCTGATGGTGGAGGGTGTGGGTTGCTATTTTTGGTCTCAGCCCAGGAAAACCAGAAAGGGTTAATCCTCTACCATAGACAGTGCATGGTAGCCTACTCTACATGTCACTATGTTAGTGGGCATAAAAATGCATGACACCCTATTTATAACCTTGTGTACCATTAATTTTAGACAACTTCTGTTGGCCCCTGTACAGCTGGGTCCTACCTTTCAGCTCATTAGAAAGCCAGGCTTGCTTTTCAAATCGAAACGTTGTTTTGCTCTTATGGCTGGAATTTCTTGAGTATTGGTCACCTTGGTGCTGCTGCATTTCGATGAAGCCATGGGTGATAGAATATTAATGGGTAGGTAAAAGCTACCAACTAATCAGGCCTCAGTCTCACTACAACTAGATTTAAGAGGGGGAAGGTTATAAGGAAATGCATATCACTGGAGTTTCTCTGCAGCTGTTCCCTTTCGGGAAACAGAAAGACTAGGTGACAGCGGGCAGTGAGATGCGCTACCTTATTTTTGCCAGGGAGAGAAGATGTGTCCCAGTCCTGGATTCACTCCATTCTAGCATGCAGAACTAGGGCTGTTATCCAGTGTCGAGGTTGCACTCCAGTTTGGGGTAATTATATTTTGTCAGCCTTCTTCCCTCACTGCAGATTTCCTTGGTTATGGCATTTCCGTCACTTCTCATCCTAACGGGCTGCGTTGTGCCAAACAGCTGCTGCATTCCACCCCAGGAATAGCTGCACTTCAGCAGTGGGTGACGTGAGTCACGTACGTGTCTCTGTGCTGGTGCAGAGCACTGTGTGGTCCTGTAGGATGAAATGTGCTACCTACTCACTTAATCCTATCAGGTCCTGAGCACTCGCCTTGAGTGCAGCATCCCTCACGATCATGCCATGAATGCACAATACATAGTAGCCATTCTCGTATAACGTGTGTGAGCTATACTGGAGATGGGCCCCAAAATCTAAAATCCCAGCCAAAGCCAGATTCCCACCACTCACAAGGGGCTAGGGCAGTGATGCTCAGATTGCGGCTGGCTCTTTAATGTATCCCCTGCAGCTCTTTGCAGCCCATGATATTAAAACAGCGTGATTTAATTAGTAACCAATCAGGACACTTTTACTACATTATTAACCAATTAAGTTATCAACTTGCACTAAGTTATTAACTTATTTGCCATGAGACTTATATATAAACTAAATATTTCCCCATCAGATTGTTTAAATATGAATAGTAAATGAAACAATGAATTCGCACTCCTGGGGCTCTTTTGGGTAATGTTGATAGCCAGTTTGGCTCCTGGACCACTGAGGTCTGAGTACCACTGCTCTATCATTAAGTATGCCGCCATGGATTTCGTTCTCTCTTACTACCCCCTAAATAAGTGGACTGATTTCCAAAGGTGCTGGACACTTGCACTTCCAGTGACTTCAGTGGGATTTGTTGGCATTTAGAGCCTCTGAAAATCACTCCACTTTCATGTAGGTGTCTAAATAAGAATTTAGGGGCCTAACTTTGGGCACCCAGGTTTGCAAAGTTTGGCCATATAGGACCTTAGTCTGATCGCTCTTCCACCAGTGCAAATGGGAGAGTAACGCTACTGAAGCCAAAGGGAAAGTGGGGGTCAGAATAAGCATTATAAAGCCAGCCTGGGTCAGAAGGAGGTGGGTGCGACAGATTGGACTCCCATTCTAGGATGCCACTTGATGTACTGGGATTTCAATGAGCCTGCCTGCTCCGCTAGCCTGGGCTCCCTCTCCCTGTTTTGCTGAATTAGGCTCTCCGGCCTCTGGCAGCACACACACACGGGTAGGTCCACACCAGCTGTAGAATCACACAGAGTCTGCAAACAGCTCTCTATGAGATGACTCAGCTAGGAAATCACCCAGCACTCAAGTGCAGCTCCCCTCTGGAAAGTACACGCAAAATAATATTGTCTTGCGCTGCAGAGAAATCTATAGAATGTAAGCTCATAAATTCGCCCCCTCCCTCAGTGTGGAGGAAGATATGCACAACTTCTTCCCCCCTTTCCCCAGTTAGCAATTGCACAAACTGGATTTAATAATAACCAAAAACAAATTTATTAATTATAAAAGGCAGATTTTAAGTGCTTATAAGGGATAGCAAACAGAACAAAGCAGATTACCACGCAAATAAAACAAAACACGCATACTAAGCTTAAGATTTTAAAGGGACTGGTTTCAAGAAATAATTTCCCACCCTAAATGTTGTTTTAGGCAAGTTGCAGAGTTTCTGTAGCTTAGAGTTCCAGTAATTTCACTTTACAGGCTAGACTTAGTCTGATTCCTGTCTTAGTCTGGACTAGCCCTTGCTTTTCCCACCGTTCAGTTCCTTTGTCTCTTCAGGTACTTTCAGCAGCCTTTCTTCTTGGGCTGGAAGGCAATGGAGAAGAGTCCTGTTTGCCTTACTCCCCAGCCTCAAATAAGATTTACATAAGGTGGGAATCTTTTGTTTCCCAGTCTTGACCTCCCCCTCCTTTTAGTGGAAAATTACTAGAAGTCCAAGATGGTGTTTAGTACCAGGTGGCAGGACCACCTGACCTCGTAGTGTCACAGCTACGTCCCAGGACACCTCTCAAAAAGGAGAGAGATTAGTATCTTCAAAGTCTTATTGTTTCTTCCTAATGGCCTATCAAGGCTGATGGCCTGTTGTCTGGTGGGTGTCTCCCAAATACACATGCAGGTGTCATTGTTACATAGTCAATATACCTAACATTAGGTACAGAAATGATACAGGCATGCAAATTGGATAATCACTTTCAGTAAATTATAACCTTTCTGATTATACAAAAGACCCATCTTGCATAAAATATACCTCAGTTAGGCCATATCATAAGCATATTTCCATAAAGAATCTGGGGTGTAACGTCACAGAGGGATAATTATTAGTTTCTTCAGCCTCAGTTAATATCCTGAGTGAATCCTACTCAGGGAATCCTACAAGCAGCTGGGTGACCAGATAGCAAGTGTGAAAAATTGGGAGAGGGGGTGGCAGGTAATCAGAGCCCATATGAAAAAAAAGCCCCAAATATTGGGACTGTCCCTATAAAATCAGGACATCTGGTCATCCTAGCTGAGAAGCAATGAAATCCGTGGCAGCTGAGACTTTGGTTCCTTGCAGGAGCCGTTCTTTTCATACAGCCATTGAGAGCTGTTTGCCTGAGCCAAACGCTCTGTGTTCTCACCCTTGCTTCCTCGAAAGCCAATCTGAAGTATGTGGCACGCCGACAGTCCTGGGGCAAGTGTCTCTCTTTCATCCCCCAAGAGTCCACTCTCAAGAAAATCTTGTCTCTCAATAACTGCCTGAGAGCCCAACAAAGAGCGCTCATGTCTGGAGAGCCGTTCCTAGTAGGAATCAAATGCTAATATAATAAGCCTATTCTGACAGGCTTTTTACACAGTCCCTTCTACCCACCCCCTTCTGTCCAGGCTCAGGACCATTGAACAGTCCGCCACGTTTTTGCCTGCCTTTTAGCTCGTGTTGTTGCTTTATCAAATGCCAGCTAAGGACCCAATCCTGTGACTCAATGGCAGCTGAGCCCTCAGCACTCACAGGATCAGACCCTCAGGCACTAGAGGGTGCATCCAAATCTGCAGCATGGCTTTCGCAGCAGGGCCTGGTGACTGAATTGTATTCCCCTTGGCCGATTAGTCAGTCACATGTACCTAGTGGCCTGCGCAGGAACAGCCTGCCATGCTACTCACAAGATAAAACCAAATAAAACATAAAACTGGAGAAAAAAATTTGGCAGTTGCCAAGCAAGTAAGTCAGTGGACTTGATATGAAGTTAGTTAATGGCCCTTTAGAGGCTAATATGGGCAGTAATGAGGAGGTGAACTGGAGAACCACGAGGCAGCCTTAAAAGCTTTCGGGCTAAATCAAAGAATATGCAGCCGTCTCTTGAGGGTAGCAGCAAAAGCGTTTCCCTATGGAACTACCCAGATCAAAGAGGTTGGGTAAGTGTGGCAGGGAGACAGCCTATGCTGAGTGTTGTATGTAAGGGATTTGACTTGGTTCCTGGGTAGGAAATGATGTACAGGACCCAAATATGCCGGAGAACCTGAATCAAAATGGGAATAGCATCTGACCCAAGACACATGGAAGTTAATGGATAGTGTCCCGTTGACTACAAGGGACTGCTCATGAGGCTAATTTATTAGGACAACGGTAATGTGCCTGCCACCCTGTATCCGATCAGGAGTAACACATGCCAATATCCTGGGACTGGTGAGCAATCCGGGAAAGGTGGTGCCTTCTGGGGTTACAGCATGAGCTTTCGAGCCAGAAGTGCTCCTGGCTCTGCCACTGACCTATTGAGCAACTGTGGGCAATTCATAACCTCCCTGTGCTTCAGTTTCCTCATCTGTAAAAAGGGGACTATAACACTGAGTGTGCAGAGAGCTCAGAGGCTCAGTGAATATTTTTGTAACATGCTTTGAGATCTTCTCGGGGAAAATATATGGAAGTGGGGAGAAAGTTCTGCATGGGTTGCAAATTCTCTGAGGAAGAAGCAGCCAGGATGCTAGCGAGTGCAAAAGTGACATCCTGGTGGAATAATTCCTGTAATTGTACTAAGGCTGCCTGCCTAAAAATGCAGCTCCAAACACCCAAGGTCAAAGATATTTCCAGTCTGAGAAACTTTGGCAGCAGGAAGAACAGCACTGCCATGAAAGGAAACAGCCCAGGATGGGAGAAGAGGTCTCAGTGTGCAGAGCCCAATCAATCACAGCTCTGGCTTGTTAGTGTTCAGCTTGAAAAAATTAGTCATCTCCTCCAAACCTTGCTATCAGAAAGGCAATCACACCGTGCCTGCTGTCGAAAGGGCCAAGAGCTATACCTAGGTGTCTGCTGCATAGACGGGAAACCGGAATCTCATAGCCAGACGAGAGGGCTTGAAGTGTCATCGCTCGTGAATTGCGCTGAGGCAGGCCCGTCAAAGATCGACCCAAACAAATCAGCTCCCTGGCTTTGTGGCACAGAATGTTCACGCTGAGCCAAAGCCACGGGCCATTCCACAGGAAGGCGCGCTACAAGCTGCTGAAAGTGATACAAGACAGCGTTGATAACTGCCCTGCGCTTCACGCCACACTTTCGGGGAAATCTAAGGAAAAAGTTCTCACCTCTTTTTGCTCTAACAGCAGCAACCCACCCCCGATAACGGCCCTGAGAGAAGATAAGCTATTAGCAGTTCTGCCAGCTAAACAGGGCCCTTCGGTAATGTAGAGCACAAGCCCTAGGCATTCGAAAGCAGCGTCCTGGAAAGCTGAGCATCTATCTGCTGTGCTGTTGGAAAAAAACCAAGAGACTCTTTGTCAGTGCACACTAGGGAGTACTGGATCTGCAAAGTAATTGTTTAAATCACACATAATCTCTTGTGTGTGTGTGCGCAAAGGGAATGCAACATGGTGTAAAATGTTCTCAGACCAGAATCCTCCATTCCCTTACACTACCGGTAGAGTTTCGCACGAGAATATGCCAGGTGCAAGGTAGCAAAGAATCAATGCTCCCTGCACCATAACTGGTATATGGTGTGGTGTGAAAGGGCGAGAGGAACTCTGGGTCGGAGCTGCAAAGATATTTAGGCACCTAAGCCCCAGTTTTAGGCACCACTCTGCAAACCACACTCAGCAGCTGCCTAACAAGGTAGGTGCCTAAACTTATCCGGTACCTAAACGTTCAGGGTAAAAAAATCCCCAATAGGCCTAAGTTTCTGCCTCTGATCATAAATTGTGCTGCCTGGTTCTAGTATTCCAGACACCTGTCGCCTGCCTAAACACCAGTGCCGTCCAGGAACAGGGGGAAGATAGGTTGAGGAGTGTTTACCTTGCCTGCCAAGGGGGACTGTTTCCTTGGTGATCTCTTTCTGCTTGAGGCTGTTGTTGGGGGTGCAGAGGCTGTGGGTGGGGACAGAGTATGTGTGGAGCCTTCAGGAGGAAAGGGGCAGGCTTACCTTGTGTTCTCCTCTTTCTGCCTGCACCTATCTTACCTGCCTGCATCAAATCCCATTCAAACTCTGGCCACTACCAGCACCGTACTGAGCCAAGCAACGCACAGCCCCTTTGTGGATCCAGGCCTCTGAGCCTAAGGGTAAAACTCTCAATCACCTGAGTCTTATTTTCAAAAGGGACCAAGGCAGGGGTTCTCAATCTTTTTCTTTCTGAGCTCCCACCCAATTCTGTCAAGACACGAGGGTGGCTTCGACAGGCACATATGCATGTCATGGTCAGTGTTCATCCTGGCTCAGCTTCAGCTCTGGGTGGTGGGGTTCAGGCTTCAGCTTCTGCCCTGGGCCCCAGAGAGTCTAACGCCAGCTCTGGTTTATTTTGGTGGGCCCCCTGAAACCTGCTCGCGGCCCCCAAGGGGGCCATGGGTACCCAGTTGAAAACCACAGGACTAAGGCACTTAGGAGCTTTCCACTGAAAATCAATGAGATTTAGGCTCCTACGTTACTTCAGTGCTTTTGAAAAATGTATCATAATTCTCCTCTCAGTCCAGTTTATACCTTTGAAATTCTATTGGCTTTGGTGATGTTACTCCAGATGTACAAATTAAGTGAGCTTCAAATTAGTTCCAGTGGATTTATAGGGCCTGATTCACCACTGTACGACTCCAGTTTCATGCCAGTGTAACTTTGATAATGTCAACGACTCAAGCCCATAATGTTGTAAAATGAATATGAGACCAAAATCAGGCTCACCCTTTATGGAAAAGTCCTGTAGGAAATGATGGCTTTCCCATGGGCTTTCTTTAACCATCCTGTAGAATTTAATAAAAAATGATAGCCCAGCTATACAGGTGGGTAGGAGGGTTCAAAGAAAGGAGCTCATTCTCTATTAATTAGGTAGGTTTTTAGAGTAATGTTTATAGAACTGTCACATGCTGGCTGGCTGTTTAAGGGGAGTTTGGATCTGCCTGGCCTGTGACAGACCAGATTCCCCTGCTCCCATCCCTCCATCCCAGCTGATCTTGATCAGGTTGGGGGATCAGGTGGCTCCATTCAGTTATTTGGCCCAGCTAGGGAAGAGTGGGTGATTGCCATAAAGGGCTGGGAGCTCTCATTTGGGGAGGAGAGTTGTTTCATGTGACTGGCCCTGAAGCAAGAGGGTGGTTGGAGAGAAGATGATTCTTGTGGCAGGCCTGGGAAAAGACCAGCCTCCAGGTAGATGGCCCGGAGGTAGACTGGATATATCGACCCAGCCAGGGGGAAGGACTCCTAGACAGAAGCTCTGAGGGTCAGTGGTTTGGCCAGGAAGAAAGTCTGGAGAGTCAGCAATCTGAGAGTGCAGGGTGGATGAGGAGACCAGGAGGAGTAGAAGTCTTTTTGTTTGATGTTGTCCTAGGACTTGCTAACTGCTGACATAGCCTCCCTGGGAAAACGTGCTCCTGCCAAAGCAGCATTGCTGAGACTAAGAGGGGAACAGCCGTGGAGCTATTGCTGTGCTGTGCCATCGTGGGTCACCAGGGAGTGGAGGTACGGCATGCTACCCCGAGAACGCTATTACATTTCTAGAGAATCCTACTTGTTTCATCCCTATTGGACTATTTCTTCAGGGTCTGACTTTATCCATCCCACCTACTCACTGCATGCAAGTTGTGGCATGCAGGTGCTAGAGGCAGCCGGGCACCATTCATTCCAGTGTCCTTGGAAGGAAGCAGAGGTACCATTGCGCCCCATGGAGAAATTACCAGTTGGACAGAAAAAGCAAATAGTAATAAAAAATGACCTGGTTTTTTAGGAACGAGGAGGCCAAACCATCAGGACAGCTCCTACATAGATTTACCCCCAGCTGATAATCTTGTGGAACTGCTGAGGAATCTATTCTGAAGGGACCAATGATTTCTTGTTACCAAAAACAGTCCTCTTCTGCCCTACTTGGAAGAATTTGCTATTTAGGTTACGCTTGGGAAGGTTTACGTCCCAGGACCTCTCACAATTGAAAGCTGGGGGATGCAAACATGACAGGCTCGGCTGGGCTGTACGCGGTGCAGACATAATGCTTACTTGCAATTACTGGGCAAGGGTGACACAATTGTCTGAAGTGCTGTACAGTGATGCATGATGTGCAGAGAACACTGTATATCAAAATGTAACTCATGAGCAGTTTCTAGCACGTTTCTTCCTAAATCCAAAATAATCTGCTGTCAATTAAAAGCCTAATGAGGCATGCAGAGATCTCAGCTGGGTGCTGTGGGTCAGGTCTACCTGTGATGCTTTCTTGGGGTCACCAGGACTGAGACACACCCCTGCTGCAGGGAGAGAGAAATTTGCCGATGCTAAATTGGTTGCCAGCTCCCTGACACCCCCAGGCTGTTAGCCACCCAATCTCCTCAGAGCTCTGCCAGCTCTTACTTTGCCCTGCAGGGTAACACTGCGTGTACCCTTGTCCCTGAGCACTTCTGAAGCGCCCCCCTGTAGTGTCCAGCACCTGTCACGGACACTCAGTTACTACGGGTTTTTCTATTCCCAAGGGAACAGTGTATGCACACAGCTTAATTGGTACAACTCAGGATCAAGGTCTTTGTACCACCACAGCATAGGGATGTAACAATTGTACCTTTTATTATTAAAGATGTTTATTATCGAAGAGGTTGAGTATCAAAGACAAAGATTTCAGAGATACTGAGAAAGGATAATGGAAACAGAAATGGTTACATGTAGGACATGAGGTATAACACGCTCCTTAGGGTTTACACTTCACTTTCATTGCGTAAAATCTTTTTCTAAAGCAGTTTCTCACTGACAGCATCTTTGCAATGTTTCCAGATAGGACAGGCTGGGATCCCATTTTCATGAATACATTGCACTGCACAATTCCTTCCTTAAGTGCAGGATAAAACAAGGGTCTCTTTGCCCTCCTCCTATACCCCAAAGTTCACTGTCTTTGCACCCAAGACGGGACAACCACTTGTGGTTAAGTCCCTGGTGGGCTGACCCAATGTTGACTTTCACATCCTCATGTTGACTTGGAATGCAAATGCGGCTGCCACTGTGTTTGACTGACAATGCTTAATTTACATCAGAGACAGGCGCAGGCGAATAGATAGGCTTTTACTGACAGAAAACATGTTTGTCAACTCTGCCTTGTTACATAGTTTTAGTAGGTACCCATAAGTCCTTAACCGTACATTTCACAATGACATTAATGACCAGCATGACACCAGCTTTAATTTGTACCTTGCAAGACACGAGCTCTGGCTAAACACTATGAAAGCAGTGTGTTAGGTGTACTGAGTTTGTTAGGTCTCTTAGGAGTTGCTGACACAGAGTAGTGCAGGGGGCTCTCAACCTTTTTCTTTCGGAGCCCCCCCACCCCCTCCCACCCCCAACGTGCTATAAAAACTCCACAGCCCACCTGTGCCACAAGCACTGTTTTTCTGCATATAAAAGCCAGGGCCGGCGTTAGGGGGTAGCAAACAGGGCTGTTGCCTGGGGCCCCACGCCACAGGGGCCCCTGAGAAGCTACATTGCTCAGGCTTCAGCTTGAGCCCCTGGCGACAGGGCTCAGGGCCCCAGGCTTCAGCCCTGTGCGGTGGGGCTTTGGCTTTCTGCCCTGGGCCCCAGCGAGTCTAATGCTGGCCGTGCTTGGAGGACCACCTGAAACCTGCTCATGGCCCCCCAGGGGGCCCTGGACCCCTGGTTGAGAACCACTGGAGCAGTGAACCCTTTGCCAGCTGGCACCAAGGGGCCTTTGTGTCACAGTTCCATTTCAGGATTCTCCAAGAACAAGAGAGAAAACTGGGAAGAAAACAAATGAAGGGGTTGCTCTCACTGGGGGTCTTAACCAAAGCCCACTGAAGTCAATCAAAATCTTTCTCCTTGAGCAAGTTTCTGTGTAAAGAACTATGTGAGGGGGAGGGGGAAGGGCATCAAACATGCTGACCTGCCTGTCTTCCCAACCAGGCTTGTTCCCTATGAGGGGCATTTGGCAGACCTGGGAGAAGCTGAATGACTGCATACACTGGTCATGTCCCCGCATGACTGCGTGGTAAATACCAAGCAACTGTGTCACATTGCTAAAACTTGCGCAGCTTGGCAGCTGCGTGCATGTGAAGTTAATGACTTCACTTTGCTTCAGTCCTAAACATCTGCCAAAGTCTGAGCAAATGCATCAGTGAGGGCTGGGAAAGCAGAACCAAAAATGTGATTTGAAAAATCCAGCGGAAGGGGGTCAGCATGCAATTGGCAGATCCTGCTGAACTGCACTGGGTCAGTGGGCCGTTCTAATTGACCTGGCAGAGTTCAGGCAACGGTCACAGTTGGTTGAGTTAATCCAGCTGGGGGTGCTAACAACCCTCATGGAGTTTTCCGAGGAAAGCAAAGTGCATCCGCATAGAAAACTGAGTTTCTGGTCCTGCAGCCACTTACTCCCATGAGCAGTCCTTCCTCACTTGAATTCAAGGGTCTACTTGTGGGAGTAAGAGTTTGCAGGATCAGACCCTAGATAATTTACACTCCTCCCTACCATGCACAGAATAGAATACCTAGAGGTATGGGGCCAGATCCTCACTCGTGTAAATCAGTTCCGCTCCAAAGTTGAAGAAGTATGCTCAGTTACACCCACTGAGGTTCTCGCCTATAGTCATTGTCCATTGTCATTTCCTCATGCCTCATTTTATAAGATGATAGCTCATTACCTGTGATCACATACGTTGTGTCATTTGGGCCTGGGACTGTCCTTTACTATATGTTTGTACAGTGCCTGCCTGTGGCCTCCAGGTGCTTTCACTATATAAACGGTAAATCAAACAATAAATAATTTTGTCAGTGTTTTGTTTCATGCAATGACACGACACTTTTGTTCCCATTTCTGTACTGAATTTAATATCTCTTTGCCAACCTGCACATGTACAAACAAGGACAGGTGGATGTAAATGCTTTTTCACTGGAGTTTCATTCCTTTTTCTCTGAAATATCTGATCAGTGGTGGGGTATTGCTTGAAATGCTCCTCTGGTCTGTTCCGGTATGATAAGTCTTATGTGTTTATTTGCAGGTCATTCTGACCCCACTGTAGTGTGATGGCATTTCTATCACTGCTATAATTCTTAGCGGGAACCCCATTATCCGACCAGAGTTGGGCAAGTCCATGCCACCGTTCACACAGGTTATATCCCTGTTTATCTGACCACCAGAGTTGAACCTACTTACCATTACTGGTGGCATAGATCAGAAGTTCATTGTTCTTCTCCGACAAGGCACACTTGGGGTGAGAAACTTCTCTACAGATTCTTCTATCTGGGATATTCTTCATATGTTCCCCACGCTTCACGGACACTTCAGCTAATTTAAAATCTCACCCGAAGATGTACCTTTTCTCTCTCCTGTACGACTATTAATTTCCCTTACCCATTGTTATGGCCTTCTAACTAGAATGCTTTATTTGTTCACCATGCATTCTGGCTTTCCAGCACTGCTTTGTTCAATAACTTATGCCGTGCACTATCCAGTGTCTTTGTTTGACTCCATACAGCATTTTTAGATGTGCTTTGTGTGGAAGATACCGCATCAAGCTAGGGTGTGTTGCATTCCACTGTCAGACTGGTTGACTGACTTCACTGCTAAACCCAGGGTTGTGAGTTCAATCCTTGAGGGGGCCATTTAGGGATCTGGAGAAAAAACTGGGGATTGGTCCTACTTTGAGCAAGGGCTTGGACTAGATGACCTCCTGAGGTCCCTTCCAACCCTGATATTCTATGATTCAGACAGTGAGAGTCTGATTTATTTTACACTGGTTTTACAGCAGTGTAACTCCATGGACGTCAATAAAGTTACCCCTTATCTGAGCTAACTGCCCCTCTGATCCCTTGCTGGACTGTACCGCCTCTTGGGCCTGAAGCCATCACCTTTGTTAGGGTGGAATCACATGATGCTCTCACTCTCAGACTGGGCCTTGTGCTGCAGTCCCCAGATGTCAGTCATGATATTCTTGGCAGATCTGAATTAGGTTCAGTACCTGCAGTTCTGTTACCTCTGGGAGCAGCAGTAGCCAGGCAGTCTCCTGAAAGCACATGATTATTTATTCAGAACAAAAGCATTTAATAGAAAACAGGTCTTAAACCTGTGTAGTTTGAAAGCTGGTACCTTCCACCAATAGAAATTAGTCCCATAAAAGATATCTTGTCTCTCTCATATCCTGGGACCAACACAGCCACAACACTTACACCAATGGACAGCCTATGTGCGTGCCTGTCTTTCCCTAAGGTTTACCATTCCCTGGAAGCCACAGAAGCCTCAGTTGCTTTTAGACACCCTTGCTGGACCTGTCTCTCTCTTTCATCTCAGTCTGTTCTCACCAGGTACAGCATCCTCAAGTCCCTGCCCTTCTCTCGCCAGTGTCCTTTTGAGCATTTGGTGTTCTGGTGATCTCTACCTCCCAGCAGTGGCAACACCAGGCTTGTACCTTCGTTGAAGACAGGTTATAGGATCCTCAAAACAAACAGCTTTCCCCGTTGTCTTTCAAGTGTGTGCTTGTTTTGCCAACAGCCCCCTATTAAGTTAGATCAATACATTCATACAGGAAAGCCTAATAATCCAGTGCAACTGTACAGTATCTTTGCCTCACTGACCAGATCACCTATAGAATTCATCAATTACTAGAGTATTCTTAGATTAGTACATAGCAGCTCCACATCTGCTATACCCCGATTTGCAAAGATATAGGTGAGAGGAGAATCAGGCTCAAAGTGTGTAGGCATGATCCTTGATTATAGTTCCACTGAAATCAGTTGAACTATGCCAGTTTACTTCGGCTGATGCATTGGCTTGGCAATTTTTGCATCAGCATTTAGAGGCTGGTATAAAGTAGGTCTGATTATCAACTCAAATTGGTGTAAATCAGGAATAATCCATGGCAGCCAGGGCCTGATTCTCCACTGCCTCGCAACTTATGTCTCCATTTACACCTGTGCAGAGTGGGTCTTCATTTAACGCTGCCAAATTGGCATGGGAAAGTTTTACTCCTGCTTTGCAGAGGTGTAAATGACAACACAAGGTGCAAGGCAGTTTTGAATCAAGCTCCCATTGTAGTTGCTGTACTTTGGTGTAAAGCCAGAATAAGTCAAAGACGAAGCAGGAAGCAGGTAGAGCATTCCTGGAATCTGCTCATTCTCATGCTGGTTTCCAGCAAGGCTCACTAGTTTTGCTAGGAACCTATTACAATTACCCCAGTATTTTTAATACAGCACTGAGAACTTGCTCCTGTTTTTTATCTTTACAACAGTGAGCAGTGTGTCACTTTCCAGCAGATGATTTAGATTTTTCACTGCTGATTAATACTTTTGGACTGTGGCCTTTCACTGTGTTTCCTGCTGCAATTTATTTAGAATTTCTTACAAAAATGTGTAGCAAATGGCTGCACTAATCAAGTTAAATCAAGCCATGCTTACCTTGGGTTAGCATTAACGTGGACCAAGTTCTACGGAGGGATTAACTCAGAATTTGACCTGGATGGATGACTATGCAGCCATGCAGAGTGACTTTTGGGAGGCGGGGAAGGGAAGGGTGCTGTCAGAAAATAATTCCACATGCAAGGAGCGAGGAAGGGTGCTTCCTTAAATCCACAGCTGGAAAGGCTCCAGGGTGCTTCAGAGCATGACATGTGGCTAATCTGGTCAACCATTGCTCTAATCTGCCATTGCCAAATTCTAAAAGACACCTCTCATCCTGAGCAGGGTTCAGTCATTTTCTGTACTGTCAGGAGCGGCTGAACATGGAGTGCATTTCCAAGGGGGAGATTGTGAGATCTGGCCCCTGGGAGAAAACACATTGGTGTGAGAATGGGCAAGATTTCCCTCACTTGCCTTGTATGCCCTGAGCAGAGGCAAGACGCCATTCCATTCTCCTGAGAACCCTGAGCACCACGTGAGGTGACAGTCTACCCAAAAGGACAGGGAAGGAACAGGGCTACCCTCTGGAGCAGGTAGAGGCTGCACTTAGAATCATAGAATATCAGGGTTGGAAGGGACCTCAGGAGGTCATCTAGTCCAACCTCCTGCTCAAAGCAGGACCAATCCCCAATTTTTGCCCCAGATCCCTAAATGGCCCCCTCAAGGATTGAACTCACAACCCTGGGTTTAGCAGGCCAACGCTCAAACCCGTTGGCTTATCGTGGTGAACTACAATTGCCTTCAGAGCTGACCCTGGGGTGATGCAAATCCACACACTACTTCGTACATAAAAGGCATGTCAGGCGAAATGATAGTCTCTTTTTCTCTGCTGCACTTTGCACAGCAAGGTTGGGCTGACATTCCTTTAACACCAAAAGGGCTGGAAGTATCAGATGGTTCTGCTGCAGTTGGGCATACAGGAGGAGGCACCTGGGAACGGCCATTTGAAGTGATGGGAGTGGCAGCTGGAAATGACAGTTTAAGATTCAAATTGGGAACTGTATCATATGGATTAGGCTGGGGACCCTGCATGCCTCGGGCTGCAGTACCTGCCCCAACACTGGAGGCCGTGAATGCATCGGGCTGCACTGTGTCCACCCGCAGGAGCCTGATGCGAGCACCGGGCGTGCACGCCCCAGGCTGCAGTTCTGCACTAACTTGGAGCCATGCACGCCCCGGGCTGCAGTTCTGCACTAATTTGGAGCCATGCACGCCCCGGGCGGCGGCTCCGCACTAACTTGGAGCCATGCACGCCCCGGGCTGCAGGACCTGCCCTGGGGACCGCGCGCGCACCGCGCTGCACTGTGGGCGCCGGCCACAGGCTGGAGCCCGGGCACGCTCTGCGCGAGCCTCGCACTGCGCCTGCGCCGGGCAGGCGGCCCCTCCTCCGCCCGCCCGGCCGCGGCCGCGGTGCATTGTGGGACACAAACAAAGTGCCCGGCCAGGCTGGAGCGCGGAGCTCGAGCGCCCGGGCCCCGCGTGCCCCCCGCCCCCCCCCGCCCGGAGAGCCCGCGCGAGCCGCCCCCCGCGTCCGGCGCCGCCCCCAGCAGGGAGGAGGCAGCGGCGGCCCCCCCCCCCCCCCGCGCCCGCCCCCCCCAGGGCCCAGCGGGGGCCCCGGCGCGGCCCCAGATAGGGGCTCGGTCCGCCGCGCGGCCCGGGGCGCCGGGCCCAGCCACCGCAGGTAACGGAACGGGGCCGGGCCGGGGGGAGACCGCGAGAGCCGGGCCCGGCGGCTGCCTCGTCCCCGGGCAGCCACAGGGCCCCCCCCCCGCCACCTGCCCCTCCCCCACGCCGGGGCCCCCGTCCTCAGAGACCCGCTTCCCCGGGCCCTAACCCCCCCCCCGAAAGCCCCCCATCCTCGTCCTCCCGCCCCCCCCGGACCTCCCGAGAGCCCCCCTTCTCCTCCTTATCCCGCTTCCCCGGGCCCTAACCCCCCCCCCGAAAGCCCCCCATCCTCGTCCTCCCGCTTCCCCGGGCCCTAACCCCCCCCCCCGAAAGCCCCCCATCCTCCTCCTCCCGCCCCCCCGGACCTCCCGAGAGCCCCCCATCCTCGTCCTCCCGCTTCCCCGGATCTCCCGAGAGCCCCCCATCCTCGTCCTCCCGCTTCCCCGGGCCCTAACGCCCCCCCCGAAAGCCCCCCATCCTCCTCCTCCCGCCCCCCCCGGACCTCCCGAGAGCCCCCCTTCTCCTCCTTATCCCGCTTCCCTGGGCCCTACCCCCCCCCCCCCCGAGAGCCTCCCCCCCTCCTCCTTCTCTTCCCGCTCCCCTGGGCACTAACCCCCCGAGAACCCCCCCCTTCTCTTCCTCCTCCTCCCGCTCCCCTGGGCACTAACCTCCGCCCCCCCCGAGAGCCCCCTCCTCCTCCCGCTCCCCTGGGCACTAACCCCCCCCCCCCGAGAGCCCCCTCCTCCTCCCGCTCCCCTGGGCACTAACCCCCCCCCCCCCCCGAGAGCCCCCTCCTCCTCCCGCTCCCCTGGGCACTAACCCCCCCCCCCCCCCGAGAGCCCCCTCCTCCTCCCGCTCCCCTGGGCACTAACCCCCCCCCCCCCCCGAGAGTCCCCTCCTCCTCCCGCTCCCCTGGGCACTAACCCCCCCCCCCCCCCCCGAGAGCCCCCTCCTCCTCCCGCTCCCCTGGGCACTAACCCCCCCCCCCCCCCCCCCCCCGAGAGTCCCCTCCTCCTCCCGCTCCCCTGGGCACTAACTCCCTGAAAGCAACCCCGGGCTCTTACCCACCCCCCGCCCAGTACTCCCCAAGAGCTCCCCCTCCCCTGGGCACTAACTCCCCAAAAGGCCCCCTACATGCACCCTGAGAGGCCCCTCCCCCCGCTCCTTGGGGCACTAACCTCCCGAGAGGCCCCCCCATGCACCCCCAAGAGCCCTCCCTGGGCACTAACCCCTTAAGAGGGCCCTCCTTGCTCCCCTGGACACTAACCACCTGAGAACCTCACCAGGTTCTTACCCCCCATTCACCCCCAAACCCCCCTGCTCCCATGAACACTAACCCCCTGAGAGCCCCTCCAAACTCTTGCCTCCCCTCCATTGGGCACTAACCCTCTGAAAGCCCCCTATCCCAGACACTACACCCTGGAGAGCTCCCCCCAGGCTCTTAATCCCCCATGCACCCCCTGCTGCACCAGGCAGTAACCCCCTGAGGGGTCCTCCAGCTCTTACACCCTATGCTCCCCCAAGAGCCCTTCCTGGGCACTAATCCCTCCAGAGGGCCTTCCCACCCCTCCCCCTTCCCAAGACCCACCACCCCTGCTCCCCTGGGGTTGGCCTAGAGGCCACTAGATGCCTCCTGTCTCTACCCTAGAGGCCGTCCTATTTTCCCTGTCCCAAAACCTTGCCTCCTCCTCATCCTGCCTGGCATTTATTACCCCAACACAAACTCTCTGGAGGTGTGCCCCCCCCCCCCCTTTCCAGGACACACACCCTAGAAGTACCCCTTACTCCCCTCTCCCAAAGCTTAGCAGCTCCTCCTCCCCATTCCCCCCACTCCCTCCTGACATCTACCCCTTCCCATAGCCCTTGAGGTCTCTCCATTTTCTCTCTTCCAAAGCCTGGTCTGGTCTCTGTGTCCATTTCCTCCCCCCATGCTGCCTTCCTATTTCCATCAGCCCTCCCCCTGGCATCTATCTACCCCACTCACCCTTTGGTTGGTGGTGATCTCTCTCCATCCTTTCCCAAGGGTGACTGCTACCCCCCATCCTAGGGGGTTGCTCTCCATAGCCATAGGGGCTAGCAGCTTTTCGGGGCAGCAGCTTGGCATTAGTTGTGTTTTATGTGCCATGCATGTTTGCAGGGTCTCCTGGGGAGCCCTGCAAAGTGATGCACTGAGCACAGGTGCTCCTGGCCTAGCAGGGTTTGCACACTCACAGGATAATCTGTCTTTCGGAGGGGGGCGGTGGGTGATGACACACTTCCTCTTTGCATAGGGGTGTGAGTCCCACCCACACCACAGAACCAGGCACACAGAGATGATCTCTTAGAGTTGGCCCACCCACAGGTTTTGCACCAATTTAGCTATATCTGCTTAGAAAGCAGCATAGTTAAGTGAGTGATCCAATTATATCAGTGCAGGTGTTTGTATTGGTATAACTTGTTTTGATATAAACACTTCTGTAGTGATATAACTGTCCATAGTAGGGGGTTACAGTGATTTAGCTATCTTTGTTTCTATTCCAGTATTTAAATTGGTGGAAAAACTGTATGTAGGTAATCCCTTACTAGAGGGAATTCCACTCCCGTGTTGTTCTCCCCAAGTGGGAAATGCACAGAGGATCCCCTTTACGCTAGAGAGAATTGTTGTTTCTTTTGCATGTCGGTGATTTCCCTAATTTGCTTCCTGAACCTGACACGCACAGAGACTCAGTTTAGAGGGGGAGGGAATGTCCCCTGTCTGAGATTTACAGATGCACTGGGGGAACAACCGATTCATACTTCTCTTTATTGTTGTCACATAAGATGTAAATGAAAGAATTAGTGAAATGAACTCCATGCATCATTTGTTGCTGCAGGAGGTTGAATCACATGCTCTGGCTGGTTTTAAGGAGGGCAGTTTTGTGGTATTCAGAGTAAAATGTGTGCTAAAATGAGGGTCCAGTCAGATGTTGGATATTTGCTAGATGGGTCAGAAAGAAATTTGACTCCCTTTCTACTTTGTATAACATTGCACAAGTAGCCAAATCCATTGTTAGAATGTTTGCTGTTTTCTGAAGCTTCAGGTATTGCCAGGGATAGAATATCTGATCCAGTATGACAAATCTGGTGACTATTTTAGTTAAGGAGGTTTTTCTCTTTGGTATCTTTCTACTCATGGGGAGTCTTTGCTGTATGTCTGTATTACAGGAGTAATAATAGACATTACAGCCATGTCTGTTCTTTTAATAAACTGTGTAGTTGATGAAAAGGAGGGCTTTGGGACCGCGCCACCCTCCCCCTGGATATTTTTGACATTGTGCAGTCCAGTAGCACCTTCTTTGCTGTATGTTCCTGGTAAATCTCATCAGTTCTGTACCAATCCACTTGAGCGTTTCAGTATATGTTCATTCACTACTATACAACCTAGGTGTTGAGAAATCTGCTAGGAAATAAAAAATCAAACCTCTTAACTCTATAAAACTATAAAATGAAAAAATAGAAAACAGTAGAAATTATAGGAAAATAGTAGTGTAAAGGTATTCTGTGTAAACCAAAGAATTTCGTTTTGGGGTGCAAAAAAGGAAGCTGAGAGAATTAGAGTTCTAGGCCATAAAGTGAAATGATGTGTTTTTAAGAATGGATTCGATGAGAGAACTACTGGAATCTAAGGGATGGTTGCAAGTCTCTGATGATGAAGAATCAGCTTTTTAAGTAATGGTGATGGATTCCATTTGTGAGCCTTAATTATAATCCATGAACTTGAATGACCAAAAATAAGCATCATTTTGTGAATGTCTGTCTCTGCCAGATCTTCTCTTTTTAGCCTGTCTATATAGATCTTTCCTTTATTTCTTTTAAAGCATTGTGGTTTGTAGGCTGTTTTTGAAACCTATCAGGTGTGTAGCAAACCTTTTTCTGAAAAATGGTTTCTAGTATTCATTAGTGGCAGTACATTCAGATTATTTTTGTTCGCTTTCCTGTTATACTAAAGAGTGCATAATGTATTTGTTCTAAATACTTACGTGGCACCCCTCATCCAAGTATCTGGACTTGTAGTAAAGCAAAAACATTTCCCTTGCACAAGTAGCTAATTGCTTTACAACACCCGCACATGTCACAACTTTAAAAGGTCAGGTGTGGAAGAAATTGCCAGTAAACTGATGGGAATCCAAGCTAATAGTTATCAAAAAGCTGCTTAATACTTTCTGAACATGACCATGAAGTGAATTTCTGTTGACATACTTCTGTCTTATCCATTGCAAGAAAGTTATCCCAAATTATTCAGCCTGTGCAGAGAGCCAGACTTTAGAAACTCTGAATACTTTCATGCTTAGAGCACACACATTTTTAAATGAAATTATGTAGTTGAACAGTGCTTTTACTATCTACATTACTTTAAATATTATGACATAAGTTGTGGAATTTGTCTTTTAAAGGGACACCACCTTAAAAAACACGTATGTCTCTGAAAATGTTTTGTTATAAGGATCATGTAAAATTGCGAGGAAGAAAGTGTGTGGTTGGTATGCCTTACTAATATGTAGTGACATTAGAAGTATTTCAACAATTATATTTGGAAATAATGAAATAATAGTTAAAAGGGAATTGGTTTGTTTTAATATACTTTGGAATAAATATGAAAATGCAACCTCTGTGCACTTAGGGAGAGATTTTTAAAGGTATTTAGGGTTTTCTGTGTTCAGTATCACAAAACCTGATTGATGGAATTTAGACGCCTAAGTGTCTGAAACCTTTTGAAACAGGCTTCTAAACCATTTACAGGTTGTGATGCGAGCACAGCAGTGCCTAAATACCTTTAAAAATCTGGGCTTTGCTCCTGACTAAACTCCATCAGAGTCCACTGTCTTTAACTTGCTTAGTAGTTAAAATTGATACAATGAACTCTCAGGAAGAAAACAAATGCTTAGTGCTGCCATGTCAAATGGGCATAAAAGTGGACCACTGAAAAACGATGGGTGGGATATATAAAAATGTAGTAAAATAAAAATGGCTTTAACTAATACCACTATAGAAGAGAGAAAAAAGAATTCTAAAGCCTTAGCAGCATTCCTTCTTCTAGCTTCCTTCTAATCAAGTTACTGAGGAAGCCTCTTAAACTACATATTGTGTTTACAGACAGGCTGTTTGTAACATGTATTAGAAAGAAAAGTCTGCTTAAGCTAAATCATGAGTTTTATTTAAATTTGAAGTTGGAAGAAATCAAATTCTGTAGATGAACTGTGAATAATGGAATAGGTATGTTAACTGAAGACTGTTTCATTCATTTTATTTGAGAGGAATGAATAAGGGCAGGTTCTCTAAAGCACAAACATCTTACTAAATGGATGTTTTTTCTCTGATAGCGTATCTGTATTGACAATGTAATTACTGAGTACAATGTCTTGCATGCAAAAGTGTGACTCCTGTTCATTTGTATTAAGAGCAGTTTTAGTGGAAAGTTTGTGGATATTGAGGAAGACTTTCAGGCTGCTAAACGTGGCTGAAGAGGGCACTTATGAAGTAGATGGCAGATTATCTAGCATAGGGGTTCTCAAATTGTGGTTCGGGACTCCAAAGTGGGTGGCGATCCCATTTTAATGGGGTCGCCAAGACTGGTGTTAGACTTGCTGGGGCTCGGGCCCAAGCCCCACTGCCCGGGGCTGAAGCCGAAGCCCGAGCCTGAGCGCCATGCCCAAGGCTAAGGTTACATGCCTCCTGTCCAGGGCAGACGCCATTGGGCTTCAGCTTTGTCCCCTCCCACCTCCACCCTCACCCAGGACGGCAGGGCTTGGGCAGGCTCGGGCTTTGGTCCTCCCCTCCTGGGATCGTGTAGTAATTTTTGTTGTCAGAAGGGGGTCACGGTGCAATGAAGTTTGAGAATCGCTGGTCTAGCATATTATATACCTGGATTTTATATATAAAAATAGCTTTACAGGAAGATGGCTTAAAATGACTGGGATTGTTGCCAGGAGCAAGTCTTTTGGGAAACACGTTTGATAGCATTTAGAAGTAATGTACCTCAGGGTACTGGAGCGCTCAGGAATGGTAATGGACTCTGTACAGGCTCTCCCCCTGCCCCCCTCAGTTGCTGGTTTGAGTCCAGCTCATGTTAGTAATGACATAAAATTGTTAACATCTGATGACTTTTAAGTGTGGTTATCATTAAGGCTACGTTTTAGTCACAGGTATTTTTAGTGAAAGTCATGGACAGGTCACAGGCAGTAAACAAAAATTCATGGCCCGTGACCTGTCCATGACTTTTACTATATACACCTGATTAAAACCCTGGGAGCAGCACAGGGGGGACTATGGGTGCTGGGGGTGTGGCCCGGGGGGGCGCATTGGGAGGGAGGGGAGTTGGCAGGGTTGGTGCAGACTCCCTACCTAGCTCCTGGAAAGCGGCGCCCTCCAGCTCCTAGCTCCACTTGCTGCCTCCGCTCCAAGCCCAGGTTCTGTAGCTCCCATTGGCTGGGAACTGTGGCCAATAGGAGCTGCAGGGGTGGTGCCTATGGGAGGAGGCAGCATGTGGAGCTAGGAACTGAAGGAGGGGAGTTCCTGTGGCCTTTCTGGGGAGCCCCCTCCAGGTAAGCACCACACCCCAACCCTGAGGCCCCCCACCCACCCAAACTCCTGCTGCCGGGGGGGGGCGTTGAGACTTCCCCAGCAGTGGCAGGTGCGACTGGTGCAGGGGCTGCCCAAGCTGCTGAGGGGGCTCCTGGACCATGTGCATGGGCTGCTGCAGAAGTCACAGTGGTCACGGAAAGTTGCGGAATCCATGACCTCCATGACAAACACGGAGCCTTAGTTATTATATTTGCATAGTTTTAGACTCTGCATAGCACTTTACAAAGATTTAGAAGAAAACTAGGGTCCCTGCAGTGATACAGAGTCCAACTTCTAATGTACAAGGTACCCATGTCACAATAAAAACACACTAATTGGCAAGTTTAGTGGCAGTGTTAGGCCAATGACTGAATGGCCATGAGGAGACTGTGCTCGTACCCATAGAGAGAGTCCTTGCAGACTCAATTGTACAAGGGGAAAAATGTGGGACACTTGCATTGCTTTTGCTCATCCTTTGCCTGTTCTGTGGATAAACAGAGCACTCTTCAGTTTCCAGGGCTAAGGACAGAGTTCCTCCTAGGCCAGAGGTGGGCAAACTATGGCCCGCGGACCACGTCTGGCCCCGTCCTGTGCGGCCCCTGAGCTCCAAGCCGGGGAGGCTAGCCCCTGGGCCCTCCCCTGCTGTCTTCTCCCCCCACCCCCTGAGTGCAGCAAGTTTCAGCGCTGTACAATGCACCAGCGCTGGGAGCCACGCCTCTTGTGGAGGTGGTTTTTTTAGAATGCTGGAAGAGAGCGTTGCCAGTGTAGACAAGCCCTTAATGTTAAGTGTGCTGAGACAGAGCTGTATTCCTTCCTTGTTTAAATTTGTTCAGGACTCTTTAAATCCACTTTCTTTTGAAAAAGTGTCTATACTTGTTTATACAGTATAGGTCTGGTACCTTGAGGAGTTGATGACAGTCCATGCTGCCTGTTCTATCTATTGGACTGATGATTCCTGTTTGTTGTCTTGTTTAAGTTTTTGCATGTGTGTCTTGAACTCTCCCTCAGCCCCAGCACAAATATATTACATGTAGTTTCTTGTTACTGCAGTTTTCTCTTTAGCTTTGGCATTAATATGACTTGGATTATTGGGGTGTGAAGTGGAGGGCTACATTTTGCTTCATAGCTCATTAAGAAACCCAATCATGGAGGTTCACACTGTATTTTATCAAAAAGAGTGTAACGCTTTCCCAATAACTTGTTATGGAAGTTAGAGAAGGAAAGATATCAATTGTTATAAAAGGAAATCTGTTTATAAGTAAACTTTATACATAGAACACATAAAACCAGCAAACTGTCAAAACTGTCCTACCTGTCACAATCATTGCTGTCATGTATGAAGTTACAATTGTATATTAGTGTAGAATCTATCCCATAATTTTATCAGAGTTTTGGGTGACAGGAGTAAAGTCTCAGAGCAGGAATGGGGGAGAATTCTTCAGGTAGTGAAGTTCTATTGTCCCAGGAACTTTAGGGAATCCACCCAAGTAGCCAGGCTTTGTTTTCTCAGAGGAAGTGAAGAAGGAATTGATTTTCAAAGTGTAACCTCGGCTTTTCTCTCCTAAAACTGAAGTTTGAATCTTATATTACCTTGTTTGAAACCCCAGGAGATGTGACTTTTCAGATAGGGGGTTCAGGTTGGTTTGGTTTGAATAATTGAGATTCTGCTGAATTTCGTAGCTTCATATTATTTGTTTTCTTAAGTGGGACAGAAGTTTTGTTCTGTAAATAGACATCTTTTTAAACTTAAAGATGCATACACAAGCGTGTTCAAGTTTTTTTTTTCTTCCCAGAGTTGAAACACTAGTTTTTGCATAAATAGTGAGCTGCACTATAATTGTGTTTTGGCATGCAAATAAGCACGTTAAACATCCCACTTTGCTTTAGATTTCCTTTACACAGCACGTCCATAAATAGCTTTTTAAATTGGGGTGGAGTTTACCCAGACTAGGTTTGTAAGAGTGAATATTATTATCATAAGTTTGAATTTGTATAGTAGTTATACTTGCAGAGCTTCTAAAATTGACATTGATTGAAAAGCTGTATGCAACTGTAGAAAATTAATAGAAAATCACTTCCTTCAGTTAGCTCTTTCAAGCTTTTTTATTGCTTCACTCAGTGGTCACTGCCATGTGCCAGATATTAGAGGTTTATATCATTTCTCACAGTGGCTTGTAGTACCTTACAAGTTAAAAATTATATTTTGGTTTCCTTTTATTTTTCTCTCCCTTCTCTTTGCATATTGTTATTTGTCATTTTCAGTATCATCTTCATGTGCTGCTTCTGATGGTGGGCTGGGAACAGTTAAGTATTTGTTATAAAGGTGTAGTGTATGGAGGGGGTGGGAGGTCACAAAGGTCAAACTTTGATCCTAACAACTCTAGTGTTCGCAAAAAGAAAAGGAGTGCTTGTGGCACCTTAAAGACTAACAAATTTATTTGAGCATAAGCTTGTAATCATGTTTATGCCAGTGATCTAGGTATGACTATTACTATTCTTTGTGTTCAGATAATTGACACGCTTATATAGGATATAAGTTCTACATCTAGAAGAAAATCTGCAGGTTCATTTTGCACGCTGGTCTTACATGTGGTGCCTTTTAAGGGCACAATAATCAACTTAATTTCTTCCAAACATAAATGTTATAAACGTCAAGCTTTTTATCAAACCTAAGCCCAAACGTGAAATGGGCTTCACAGATTCATAAATAACAAAGACTAAATTGTGTATTGTTTTTATTTGATAGTAACACAAGTAAATTTGTTTACATGTTTAAGCTGGTAGTGTCTCTTTAAGCACTTTCAGACCAAAGTGAAACAATTCTGTTTTTAATTCTCGTTCTGGTAGGTCAGCAACTACACTTTGCAGATTATTGTTGTCGTTATGCAGAAATTGCAGAGCCCTGAAGCTTTGCTAGTTATTTCATGGAATGTCAAGTGGTTCCCCCACATAACAATTTTTCAAATGCTAATTGCAGATTATTTTACCACGTGAAAATAAAATTCATTCTAAAACAAGACCTGTAATCAGTTAATGTTCAGATATTGTTAATGGGACATCATCTTAAAAATTGCACTGCTTAAAAAATTACTTGCCTGCTATTCTAAACAGCATAAGTGAGATTACTGTGATGGAGTCTCCCAATGAGTTTGATGGGTGAGCTACAGTCACTTATTCTGAGTCCTGAGATGGGACCAAAGACCAGCTTTGGACCTGCAGCCCCATCCACAAGTGCCAGAGGTGAAGACAATTGTAGATGAATGTGTGTTGCTTTTATCTTTATGCCCTCTCTCCTTGGTTGCAGCAATCCGCGAGCTCTCAGTCTTTCAGTCTGAGATGGTAGAGGTGCTGCCATTGACTCTTTTCATGGGCTAAGAGCTCCCAGGTGTTGAGGTCAACGTTACAAGACTGCAGATTGACCTTGCGAGTGTATTTGTATGTTTCCCTGATCTGCCCCTAAAACAAGTTGCAGTCTTCAGTTCTGCCTAAAAGATGGCTTTTGGTATTCTACTGTCAGACATACAGACCACGTGACCACACCATCTCAGCTGAGTTCTCAAACTTCAATGCCTGAGAAGTTGTAGCACTGAAGCACCCCAGTGTTTGGAAATAAATATTGCCACATTATTATACTTGAAGGATTAAAGAGGAAAATATTTATTTGGTTTGTTTACTTGTTTACTTGCATTACACAGACATCTGTCAAATACAATTTTACTCTTCCCCTTTTTAGTACAGTAAATTTTCTTTGGCTACCTTTAGACAAGGAAACATTCTTAAACAGTAGTGTCAACAGGATTTAGCACGTTTATAAGTGTTCTTACTTGTTTGTGGTCAAATATGGGGGAGGCTAAGAAAACATTCAAACATTTTTAAACAACCTATTTTTCTAGTCTAGGTATGGTCTTAATGAAAAAGATTGTAAAGCTCCCAACGCTTGTTGACAGTGGATCGAGTGAGGCTGCACATGAAAGACCTGCTGGTCACAAGACAACTTACAGGCCATATCCCAGGATCCATTCTTTGTTTTGGCAATACAACTTCTGAAAGGCAACAGGTTAAATCTAGGGCTGTCAAGCAATTAAAAAAATTAATTGTGCGTTTAAAAAAACATGAAATTTCTGAAGATAGCTACAGCACTCAGCCCAAGATTTAAGAAGCAGAAGTGCCTTCCAGAATCTGAGAAGGATGAGGTGTGGAGCATGCTTTCAGAAAACTTAAAAGAGCAGCACTCTGATGTGGAAACTAAAGAACCCAAACCATAAAAAAAAAAAAAAAATTAACCTTCTGCTGGTGGCATCTGACTCATGATGATGATAATGAACATGCGTCAGTCTACATTGCTTTGGATGGTTATCAAGCAGAACCCGTCATCAGCATGGATGCATGTCTCCTGGAATGGTGGTTGAATCACGAAGGAACTTATGAATCTGTAGTGCATCTGGCATATCAATATCTTGTGATACTAGCTACAACAGTGCCATGCAAACGTCTGCTCTCACTTTCAGGTGACATTGAAAACAAGAAGCAGGCAGCACTATCTTCTGCAGATGTAAACTAACTTGTCTGAGCGATTGGCTGAACAAGAAATAGGACTGATTGGACTTGTAGATTCTGAAGTTTTACGTTTTATTTTTGAATACGGGGTTTTTTGTACATAATTCTACATTTGTAAGTTTCATGATAAAGAGGTTGCACTAGAGTACTTGTATGAGGTGAATTGAAAAATACTATTTCTTTTGTTTATCATTTGTACAGTGCAAATATTTGTAATAAAAAATAATATAAAGTGAGCACTGTGCACTTTGTATTTTGTTGTAACTGAAATCGATATTTGAAAAAGTAGAAAACATCCAAAATATTTAATAAATTTCAGTTGGTATTCTATTGTTTAATAGTGTGATTAATCAAGATTAATTTTTTAATTGCAATTACTTTTTTTAGTTAATCACGTGAGTTAACTGCGATTAATCGACAGCCCTAGTTAAATCTAAAGGTTGTCTTTCAAGTTGCACTTGATAAGATTCTACTCTCTGAAAGCGCTGATCTCAGATACTTATGCCAGAATTTCAAGAAAGTTGTGGTACGATTAAAAAAAGCACATGATTTACAAAAACAGTGACATCGGAAGGATGGGAATTTCTTGGGGGATTTTCTTGCATATAATTTAGGTTATGGTAGTAGACAACATATTCAACTTGATGAAAAGACAGGTGCTTTTTTCTCACATTTGTCAAAAGATTAGTGAGAACAGTTAATCTGTTTAAACCCTCATTAGAGAAAATGTATTAGAAGCTCATTTTGGTGCACCAAGATGTGACAAGTCCACAGTTTGAGCCTCTGTACTTAAATATTTGAAATGGATTGAGGAAAATGATGGCCCTCTTTCTTTTCCACATTCTAAATATTACACCATAATTAAATGGAAAACATGGAAATGACTGTGATTGACTAATTAATGTAAAGGTAAAATAACACTTGCTAAGCTATATTAACTCACAGTTAAAGAAAAAACCTGCAGTGTTAAAGTACTGGAAATAAGTTTGTAAAGGAAGTAGAAATCAAAGCAATATTGTATGTCTTATAAAACCAAGGCAGATACTGGGTATTCAATTGTTATGAAAAAATGCGTATTTTACAAAAAAAAAAATCAGTATCTTAAGACTGGATGATAGTTCCCGCCAAAATTCCCATAGAACTCACCTGTGCCTGAAAATGTGGTAAATAATAGAGAGTTCTGGTAGAATTTGATGGACTAATCAAAAGATGTTGCCCAGATGTTTGTACCTTCCAGTCTGGTTCTGCTGTTTAAGCCATGTAATAACATGAACAAGGTGCAAACTCACCACCACCTGTTTAATCTCAGTGAGTGAACTTCAAAGCCTAACATGGATCACTGAAGTGTTATTAGAAGTGACCTTGCATAGAAGAGAAGTCTGTCTGTCTTTTTGGTTGGTTTTTTTTTGGGGGGGGGGGGGGGGGGAGGGGGGGGGCGCCGCGGGTGGAGCAGAGGGAGATGAAGGGGATTGTTGCTTTGTGATGTATAAAGAATTAATTGTTTAAAAAACAAAAACTTTAGAATATCAAGTCTGGTCTTCCAGCAAAACCAGGTTCGTCTAAGGCCTGGTCTGCACTAGAGCTTACGTCGACCTAACTGTAAGCATCTACATCAGTGGTTCCCAAATGTTACAGGAGTTCTTGGGGGGTGGGAATTCCCTAATGGTGGACAGATCTGTCCCTAGGGATCCCAGGCAGCATGGGGCCAGCAGCCTGGAGCCTCTGGGCTTCCAAGAGCTAAGCAGATCAAAACAAGCATATCTATCACACTGAGGAGATTTAAACTTCAAGACTCCTTATAAGAAATGGAAAGGTAGGTGGATTTTTTTTTTGCTGTTTTTAAAATTTAATAGGCAGCTAGTATTGTTTTTAAAATATTATGAAGAACAAGTTTAAGCTTTGTTGTAACGTGTGGTGTTTGCCTGGACTGCTCAAGACCTGAATGCTTGTGTAGGAGGAACTCTTTGAGTTGGCTTCTTAAATACCTTCATGCTGTTTCACATCGGATACTCCTTGATGAAACATAGGAGCCTTGTCTTACAACAGGCTTATTCAAAGTGATACAAGCTACGAAAGTGAGCTCTAGGAAGAGTGTTGTCGTTTTCATAATGTAATAAAAATACTGTAATGATTAATAATAATAATAATAATAATAATAGTGTGTAAATAAGCATGTCATTAAAAACAAATTTTATATTTCCAAGATCACTGCTTTTATAATTTATACTCAGGTAAAGGAGAAAATTCCTGGAAATATTCATTTTTAGGAGGAGTTTGTGAGACTTGGCATTTTAGTGAAAGGGGTTCACAGGTTGTTAAGTTTGGGAACCAGGTCTACACTTAAATGTTGCTCCCACCTATGTAACTTGCCCATTACACCAACTTCATAACTCCACCTCCGCAAAAAGTGTAGTGCTTACATCAATGTAGTTAGGTCAACGCAATGTCAGTGCAGACCCTGCGTTGCTTACATCTATTGTTGCTGCCTTTCAGAAGCCGTCCCACAATGCCTAACGCTGACAGTTAAATTGGTGCAAGCGCTACTGTTGCGGACGTGCACTGCCCACACAAAGAACATAGTGTGGACACGCAAAAGCGATTTAATTACTGTGGTGGCTGTATATTGATGTAACTTAGGTTGACTTAATTTTGTAGTGTAGACTTGCCCTAAAACAGCTTTCTCAATAAGCAGCTGAAGGGGTGGAGATATCAAAGTGCCTTTCTCCCAAGAAGCAATCAAAATAGATGTTAATAAACACCTAACAATAACAAAAAACCCAAAACAGTGTGACACAGGTCCTTTCCCTCAGTCTGTTCCCAGATGAGAATATTTTAATCCAGAGTTAATTTATAGCAAACCCTAAATGGCAAATATGTTTGTAAATGAGTATTCTGGACAAACATTTTTGGGTGTCCACACTGGCATTTACAAATGCGTTAGCTAATTCAAATTAACTGGCTATCAGTTTACTTGAGTTTAAAAAGTTCTGGTCTAGACAAACCCTCAGTTGCTCAGGTTTCACTCTTGTCGTGCCATAATCTCAGTAGACTTGTAGCATAAACAGGGACATTGTAATGTTAAAGTCAATTTTCTTTCACACCTTTATACATGATAAAGAAGCAAAAAAGGACAAATGTAACTATTTATTTTTTCTTTTAAAAATACTGTGTACATAAATAGATCAACGTAATGTTAAAGTCAACAGCTTTGATCTTGGGTGCTTAAATTTAGGTAACTAAATCTAGTTATGCAAACATACTTGAAAATATTCCTTTACGTGAATATTAAACTGGCCAACGTGAGTATTCTGTGTGTTGTAGGGCATATATATTGTGCATGTTGAAAATAAATAGGTCTATTAATCTGCATATTTCTCAAATGAGAATTGAGAATAATACTATACACATGGCTTTTTGGTAAGAATGTTAAATTTTTAATTTTCCAACTAACTGTGCAGCCTTAGTGTTTTAAATAATGTGGCTTTTTTGCAATGAATTATTCTCTAACTGGGTACTAATGAGCTAAACTCTGGAGAATGTTTGCAGCGGAGTAGGTGGTTGTGGTTTGGGTGTAATATTTTATATATCAGGAAATGTATTTGTTTTTTAAAATATGAATGCGCACACATTGCTGCAGAGAAACACTGCAAAGATTTTCTTGAGCTAATTGATAGTGTAAACATCTTATTTTCAGATTTGAATAAATGAACTTGACTACAGTGGAAAAATTTCCTTTCTGGCTTCTGGAATTTTCCAGACTACTTGTAGTTCTGTGGTTTTACTGGGCACATGGATTCTTTCTTAATTTTGCCAAAATTCTTGCAGTTACATGTGATGTAATATTTACTTTATATCTAATTACTGGTCTTTGAAAGAGCCAGAAATTTTACTGTGTTTTTGAAATAATGGGGATTATAGTCTTCCTTATTTTGGAGGATGGAATTAAAATACCACTAGTGCCACCAAGATTTCTGACAGGGGTCTAATACAAAATGAGACTGTCTTTTTGAATATTCCTGACTCTTCTCCCCTTCATCCTAGCAGTTTTTCCTTGCGAATGGAGATAACAACTAGTCATCCTCAGAACAAAGTTTGAACCATGCGGATTTGGCAGCAGCGTTTGGCTGTAATTGCAACAGTTTGAAATTGAAGCGCTTTAAACTGATTTTAATGAAAGGAGCAGTGACAAGGTTTGCATGCCTAAAATGTGATCAGCTTTGATACTTAGACCTTTCTGTAGACTGGAAGCTATAATTGCATTTAACATCATGTGTTCCCTCTAGTATGATTCTAGTGCAACCTGCATCCAACCCAAGTCACTCAATTGTGTCTAGGTTCCAGTAGGTTCTACGAATAGTGGAATTCTTGCTAGGGCTGACCATGACCAAGGCAATTCATGTCAGCTTTATTGTGTTACTGTCCATGTGGATGGAGGCTAATGTCATGTTAAAACACACAAGTCAAATTGGTCTTCCATAACCCTTTGCACTGCAGGAGTGACCTCTTTGGCTAGGTAGCTAATCTTCATTGCTCAGGGGTCAGCAAGGCCAAAAACCAGCTACTTGTTTAAATTTCCCTGAACGGCCACATGCATTCCAGCTGAAGACTGATTCCACAGCAACCAACTTCTTTTTGCAACTGATCAGCAAACTGCTTCATGCTTCATCTGTAAATTAGTTATCTATCTGCTATAAAACTATAATGTTGACAGCTAGCTACCCACAGTGCTTCTAGCGTGTCAGCTGAGGGCGTCTTAATTTTGGCTGTCTTCTGGGCCAAGGCACCAGCAGTGCAGAATTCCTTTAACAGAAATCACAAGGTTTACAATAAGATTTCAAGTCATCATGCCAAACTGGAAATTTCCCAGACCAGAATGAAAGCCATATCAAGGGGATGAAGGTGGCCTATAAGAAGACAAAGAACGGTAAATCCAGGAGTGTTACCAATGTTTTGTCCATTTCCCCATGAAATGAATTGAATTATGAGATTCTGCCCCAGTACAAGGCTGGTATACTTAATGGACCGCCTGGTAAGTTCCTTTTATTTATTATACTCCTTTACTTGGCTTCGGGTGGAGACATTGTGAGGTTTTGTGGAGGCAGCCGTTGGCAGATACAGCTTCATTTGGGCACAAAATTTTCCATCCATCTCTGTGGCCTCCTCAGGTTCCATCCCGGTTGCAATCTAATCTCCTGGTTGGACTCTGGCCACCTCCTTCCCACCGACCCGCACCCCGTCTCTCTACCCCTTGATATCTCTGGCAGGGTTCCTGGGACACAGTTGCTGAGCAAGGAAAGAATGTCCACTCTACCATTGGTTATGACTGCCTGTTGGCATGGCACATACTGGCAGGCAAAATGGTGGGTAATCAGGGAAAAATTTCAAAAGTGAACTGCACACACAGTGCACTGAGGCTTAACTAGGAGGCTTAACTATGGCTTTAAAACAATGGCGCTCAGCCTTTTCCAGTGGTACCCCATCTTACCACAGGAACAGTTTTGTGATACACCCTCTCTCATCTAGCCATAAAGAAAGGGTGGGTGGTTGTGATACTCCCACCCTAGTTGCGAACCCATACTTTAACACAAGCAGAGGCATTCCCAGAATACAGGAGTTGCAGGTGGCATTTTTAACCCCAATATGACATCCCACTTACACAGGTAAGCAAACAAGTGGAGATTACTCCATGTATGCATTTGAACGTTCCATAGTAGCACTAGGAGAATGCAAGTTATTTTCAAACTAGAGTTCACTGAAGTTATCTGATTGGTTTGGATCATATGCTATAAGAAAATATAGCAGTGTGAAGTGCATTCAGAGCAATGAGAAAGAGTGCACTTGTGCAGGCACTGCATGCATGCAGTATAGGCAAAATTATTTTAGTGAGGCAGATACTACAGACACTCTACCTTAATCTGTTTTTGGACTTAATCAGTATCCACCCTTGTGGCACAAGATCAGAAACTTTCCCTTTTATGCAATATTCCACGTTGTTCTTGAGGCCTGCAGAGATGACCTGCTTTTCCTCCACCCCCACTCCCTTTTACAGGTGATACTGCATTTCCGAGCATCCAGCAAATGTCTTCATATGCCAAAATGACTCTTTGGTATAGCTCATTAGCTTTCCTCTTGTTGCCTGAAACACCTGGGGCCTTTCATACTCTGGAATCTGCAACATGTTGTCAGACAGTCTGAAATGTGTAGAAATTATCAATATTTGATTTTCTGTACAGGTGACATTCTCGAGCAGCTCCCCCCTTTTAAAAAAGATAAATATTAAAGTGTCTTTAAGGATCTAATTCCCATGCCTTGATAGTCTTTGGGAAACATAAAGGGAAGGCAGTAGCTTATGGTAGTGCTGCCCATGTCTCTTGATGAAATTATGTATTAGAATGTAAAAGTGGAGATAAAAGTGTCTGTTTTTCCCTTTCCAGAAAGGATTTGGTGGTATGTTGCTGTGGACACTGATATAGACTTTTGGCTTTTCCTACAGGCCCTCTTAATGCTGCTCATCCCAGGCTTGAATCAAGAAGACCCATGTCCTAACTGGACATGCTTCACAGTCGTCATGCCAGGAGAACGATTCCAAAGAGGGCAGACTGCCTGAATTTCAGGCATTGTCATACCTCTGCTTTTTCCAAGCTCCAACTGAGAAGGATACTTCAGGTTGCAGAGAGAGGATGACAAGCAGTTTGACAAGCAGGGATTTTGAGGTGCTTACACACAAACCCTCAAGCCATCCTGCTGCCTCTGCCTCATGTGCACTGCTTGTACCTGCTCCCTCACCTCCATGTAACGATGCGCTCCAGAATAGAGTGCTGTGGTACTTTAAACAGCAGACGCGTGTCTCAACCATAGCCTGTGCATGCCAGTGCAGAGAAGAAGGAATGAGAAACAGCACGCTGAAGTGATGCACTTCCACTACCTCCAAGATGTTACAGAGAAGAGTAGCCCCAAGCTTTCTTTTTGGGAGAATGCATTTAAGGTTACATATGCAAACCTGACTAGTTAGTTGGGGGTATACTACAATAGTCCATAAAAAAATTCACATTTGGGAGCTAATGTTAGTCTTATTGCAAGAATTGCTTTCTTGGCCTTGTTTTGTAATGCCGGATGCACCATGTACTGTCTTTTCAGTTTCAGATTTAGTCTGTTGTCACAAGCTGGCATCTGGTCTACTCTCTCTACTTCCAATAAAGCTGAGTTAAAAACTACTCATTTGTTACTTGCACTTCAAATAATTCTGTCTCAAGTAATATTTTCACCACCCAAGGGGACAGCCAGAGCCTCACCGCCAGAGTTCAGGCTCTCCTTCTCCCCATCCCCCAAATCCCTCATTGGGAGACAGACTGGGCTCAGGCTGTCCTCTTCTCCTCCCCTCTTCCCCCCCCCCCCAACAAATCCTTCAGCAGCAGGTGACCCAAGCTCTCCTTCCCATCCCCCTCCTCCCCAATCCCTCACCTGGAGGCTGTGGGGCTCCATCTGTCAGCCCTGGGGTGGCAGCAGTCGTGCAGAAGTAAGGGTGGCAATAAGTCTGCTGTGAAAAGTGTTGTTGTTGTTTGTTGTTACAATAACAATTATAATATTTATATAATATTTGTTATTAACAAATATCACTTTTTATATTGCCTCCCTTCTGTGCTGCTGCTGGCGTGGCACTGCCTTCAGAGCTGGGTGCCCAGCCAGCAGTCGCTGCGCTCCGCTCTAACTTCAGAGTTGGTTGGCGATATATGTACTTGGCGGGGGGGCATAAATGACTACAGACACAAAGAAGGGGAGCCCGATCAAATAAGTTTGAGACCCACTGATCAAGTGTAATCACTCTGTGTTTGTGGGCCTGACCCATAACTGCTGCTTGAGTGTTCCCTTCATCCGTGAGGAAATGATGCAGTTAGTCATGGAACTCCTCTGAGACTCTCTTCTTGCAGGGCATTCCTCACACCAGGCCCATATTAGCTATGCTAGGAAATTATATAATAGGCTTTGGGACCTTGGAGGAGAGCCCCCTACCCCCCGAGGAATCTTGGGATTTTTCCAGGACAGGTTGTAGGAGTTGAGAAACTAATCCCTCTGTGTGCAGTTTCCCTGAGCAGTTGCAAAAGTCTCTGAGGCCTGTGTAGTCATCCGTGAGGCACCGCAGTTTGCTGTGGTGTTGGGAACTCTGAGATGCAACTCCAGAAAGCATTGCTGCTAAAAGAGTTAAGTGTAGTGCTGGTGTGGATACAGAGTGTAACAGCAGATCTGTGTGTAGAGACACTGACATGTTCAATAGTCAAACTAAGTATTGAGTTTCTTACCGTTCAGATAACAATGGTGTAGATATTGCTTCAAGTACAATTTAAAGGTACTGCTTTGCGAGTTACATTGTGCCTACCCCCACCCCAAAAATTTCATATTTTTGGTGCTGAGCCCTGTTGATTCTTGTAAACTAAGTGCTGTATATGGTGTCTCTATGTAAAACTTTCAGCAAGGTGATTTGTGAAAGATCAGTATTTAAGCCAAGAGATGGTAGTTTATTGCAGAAATAAATTTTCAATGGCCTTCACAAAGTAAGGACTACTTTAATGACAACTCTCAAGGTAGATCAATTTTTAGACCTAATATCCTTGATTATAACAGTTCCAAGCTCTGTCGTAAAAGAAATATAGCATCTGTGGAGCAACTAGTGTAGCCTCGTCAGACTGATTATGAAAGCTGTGATAATCAACACTATCCCCGAAACTTGTAGTTTGATGTCTTTAACTTGTGTTCAGCCATTGTTTGTTGCATGTTGTCTGTTTGATGTAAGTTCTTCAGTATGCGTGGAAATACTGCAGCTCAACACATGTTTCAGGTTTTAATGTAACTGGCATTTATGGCAATAACTTAACTGTAATTCTGCTGGACACTTGTGATTTTAAATATGCGGTACTGACAGAGATGGGGCTGTTAAAACGTTGAATTTGTATCTTGATGGCTCAGTGCCCTGATGTATTCACTCATTACCTCTAAAGGTGACAGGTTTGCATTCCATAGATTCCATTACAGCAGAGTGAATATTTCGTATTGAAGTAATTGCATGCAAGGAGATCTTGCAGTGTTGGCCTGCCCTCCCCTACTTCTCTTTTTTTTTTTAAAATACCATAGGTTTGTCCACACTGAGGCTCAAACAGGGCTACTGAGCTGGCTTAGAACAGTGTTTTAAAGCAAATTCAGCAAATAGTGTTCTTGGTCTAGTGTAAATGGGAGGCTTCTGTCAGCTAAAGCTAACATCTTGAATATTTTTTGTGTATTTTTGAAGTTATAGGGCTAAATCCACTTTTGCTGTAAGGAGGCACAACTGGTGAAGTTGGCCCATGGTGTCACCTTTAAAAAGAAAACCAATTTCACACTGTAAATCTCGTGTCACAAAGATGATATTCTTAAGGTATAAAGAAAAATTAAAAAGCAGGAGGCAAGTGAGAAACAAAAGTATTGGTAATGAAACAGGACCCGCAGGATAAGATAGAGAATGCTGAAGTTGGACCTATTGTTTGTTCATAGTATACATCGTACAGTTTATACTTTCAAATATGTTTGTAGTTTCCAGGCACACAAGTTTTACATACAACTCAGATGTTGAAAAATAAGTACTTTAGAGGACATGAACTGGTACATGTGATTTGTTGATTCAGAGGTTTTAACTTTTGTTTTCTCCTTTGGAAGTAACTACTTGATTTCTTCAGTCTTGAAACAGTAAAAATGAGAGAGGCCACCTTAAATGATTTAATATCAAGGTCTACGCTACTTCTAAATCGATTTAAAATCCATTAAATTGAACTTGTTTGAAAACCCAGTGCCCTAACATTTATCATCAGACTACCCATCAATTGGCAATTCAGAAAATTCTCCTTGTTCTGGCATTCTGAGGCACTCTTGTCACACTTCAACAGAGTAGTGTGTGACTGGCTCACTCAAACCATAAGAGTAAAGAAAATGTCAGGGAAAGTTTGAAACTGCTGTAGCATCAACCAATTAAACTTCTTTGAAAATAGTATTTTAAATGTTTACAGTTAATATAAGTGGTTTATTCTTTGAACTTGAAAAAACACTGTGGTGTAGCATGTTGCATGACTGTGGGACAATTGAATTTTCTGAGAGATGAGGGGTGAGAAGTCCATCACCCATGTCACCAGTCGTGGGGAAGGGGAAGCATGCCTGTGTTTCTTTCAGGGTGCTGTCCCTGGTCTGTTCTCAGAGTTGGTCTCTTATATTGTCCTATGGCTGGAAGTTATTAAACTTTTCCAGTTCCATTCCGCCACACATATACCCCAACTCCACTCCAGGTTGCTGTTGGGGGGAATCTCTACTACTTTTCTGCCTCCTGGCTGCAAAGTAGCATCAGGATTAGTTCTCCCTTACTCCATCCACTCCCAAGCTCTTTATTTTTGGTGGTTCTTCCGCAGATAAACTCTAGTTTGCCTCTCCTGTTCTTCAGTAAAGCTATAAACATAAACTAAGCCTCTGGAGCTATCTCTCTCCAGATCTCTATAGATATGAGACTGGTATATGATTTCTTTCACTTAGCAAAAAGAAAAGGAGTACTTGTGGCACCTTAGAGACTAACCAATTTATTTGAGCATAAGCTTTCGTGAGCTACAGCTCACTTCATCGGATGACGTATGGTAACACCCATTGTTTCACGTTGTCTGTGTATATAAATCTCCCCACTGTATTTTCCACTGAATGCATCTGATGAAGTGAGCTGTAGCTCACGAAAGCTTATGCTCAAATAAATTTGTTAGCCTCTAAGGTGCCACAAGTACTCCTTTTCTTTTTGCGGATACAGACTAACATGGCTGCTACTCTGAAACCTTCACTTAACAAGTGTTTTGTTTATGCTTAATTTCTCCCTTTGCAGTGGCATGAAATTTCATTTTAAATCCAAGTTGTCTTCATAATATGACTCAGACTTCATAAATTGTTAATGTTTTTCTCATAATTTACGGTTATTGAAATAGATTAGCCATGTGACTGCATCTGTTAATGTTAGTCAGTTGATTCTGTGCTCCAGAAGGAGTAACACTTTTCTCTGTCTGAAGTAGTTTTGCAATATGAAGAGTGAAATAGCAGGAACAAGATAATGTGAGGTGGAAATATGGCTCATATTTAAGAGTGGAGTGAGTGAGTAATGAGAGAGATTCACCAGGAGGTTCTGATGGCCACTATTTATGTATATTTTAAGGCTCCAGATCAGTAACCTGTTCCACATAGGCAGCCCCCTGCATCCATGAGCTTATAAAACTCCTCCTGGACATGAGATCCACTTGTACAGATTTGTGAGTGTGAGAGGGAGGTAATATGGCTAGAAGGGAGGAGAGACTTACCCCTGTCAACCAACCAGGTATAATTCAGTCTCTGATATTTAAACATGGAGAAGCACTTTATTTATGCATCCAGCTGCTTCTGAACTGTGTAAAGCCTATAAACACAGAAGAAAATGTGGTCCCTACTTTAATTGGGAGTTGTGTTCGTGAAAGGAGTGCATGTTTAGGGCCTTAAGTAACTGAAATGATAGCTTGTTTCTCCTTTAACAATTAAATACATAATTAAAGCTGCCTCAGAAACTAGGTCTCATTTGGAGACCAATTCTATCCTCCTCTGCCATTGCAGAGGGCTGTATGCAGCAGAAGTCGTATGGTTCCTTGGCAAAAGATGGAAGCAGAAGATGCACATAGAGCCTCGCTGTGCAAGGACTCTTTCCACATGTCTGCAGAGTGAGGAGTTGGGGTCACTTGACCATCTTATTCCCCTGTGAAATCAGAGGTGTGTAGGTTTCAAACAGTCGATAATGTCTTGAGACTGTTTCCTCTGTATCCTGGAGGAGAGGATTTTGTGCCTTCCACACCTCCAGGAAATTGTCAAGCCTTTTTACTTAGATTAGCATCAAAGAGAGGATTTGTCCCTAAGAAAATAGTTGGAAGTGTTCTGGAAATCTGTTGCAAATACAGACTAACACGGCTGCTACCCTGAAACCTGTGTTTATATTGTTTCAGCAATAGATATGCAAAGGAAGATGTTATATCCCCTGTGTTTGCTTTACCTTAGATGTAAAATCCAGCGTTGTAGATATGATTTGGTAAGCCAGAACTGTACTCTTGAGGTTTACAGTGCATTTTGGGTTTTGGAGGAATTTTCAACAACCTCTCATCCTAGTCCAAAATCATGTATTGAAAACAGCTTTAGGCAATCACTGCCTTCGCTACCAGCAGCACAGCTTAGCTATTGTCAAAAACTGTTCTATGTTTGATAGCTTGAACTCCGTCTTCCGAAAATTCATACGGTGGACTCCATACAGCTTTTTTATTTAGAACCTTCACTGAGAAGTTTGTTTGATTCTACACATTTGCATCCCAGCCCAAACTAATGTCAGGGTCTTCAGTTTACAGAACCATTTCACAAAGCCCCTGAAGACTAATAACTAAGCAGATTCCAGAAAACAAAAATACAGGTTTAAGATGCATTCGTACTAGTTTAAAAGACCATATTTCCCATCTCAACAGGTAAGTGTCCCTGTTAATAAATTGTGATCAGGGTAATTTCTTTGAGCAGGTGACAGCAGAGATGTGAAAGGTGATATTATTGGCTGAGGTCAGATAATCTGACTTTGACATTTCGTTTGCATTATTACAAAATATTAATGACTCAGTGCATTCTCGTTGAGTAAATCTAATATAATCTCACATAATTTTTCCTGGCACATGGGACAGTCTGGATTCTAAAAGATCTAATGTACTGGACTTTAGTATAAAGGAAGATTCTCTTTCATATTAGTCTCTGCAAATATGAAGTCACTAATCTTTAATTCTCAGTGTAGAAATTTGTAGTGTAGAATATCTTTATAAAAATGACAAAAGATAATGTTTTTTGTCTGTCTTTTAGGACACTTGTGACCAGTTGCATGGTGAAAGAGCATCAGCAAAAAGTGAAAAAATGGGTGTAAAAACATTTACTCATAATTCCCCTGCTCACAGCCAGGAGATGCTTGGAAAACTTAACATGCTTCGCAATGATGGACATTTCTGCGACATCACCATTCGCGTACAGGACAAAATCTTCAGGGCACACAAGGTGGTCTTGGCAGCCTGCAGTGACTTCTTCCGCTCTAAGCTAGTTGGCCAAGCAGAAGATGACAGCAAGAGTGTATTAGACTTGCATCATGTGACAGTGACTGGCTTTATTCCCCTCCTGGAGTATGCTTACACAGCCACACTGTCTATCAACACAGAAAATATTATTGATGTGTTGGCTGCAGCCAGCTACATGCAAATGTTCAGTGTTGCTAGCACATGCTCAGAATTCATGAAGTCGAGTATTTTATGGAATACGCCCAACAGCCAGCAAGACAAGGTGCTAGATGCAGGACAAGAAAACAGTGCAAACTGCAACTTTACATCTCGAGATGGCAGCCTTTCTCCGGTTTCCTCCGAATGCAGTGTGGTGGAAAGAGCCATTCCTGTTTGTCGAGAGTCCCGAAGAAAGCGCAAAAGCTACATAGTCATGTCTCCTGAAAGTCCACTTAAGTGTAACACACAGACGAACTCCCCCCAAGTCCTCAATCCTTCAGCTTCCTATGCAGAGTCCAGAAATCAGCCAGTAGACTCTTCCTTAGCTTTTCCTTGGACTTTTCCTTTTGGAATTGATCGAAGGCTTCAGTCTGAGAAGGTGAAACAGGTAGAGAATTCTAGGACTTTAGAACTGCCTGGTCCATCTGAGGCAGCCAGAAGAATTACTGATTATGTGACATGTGAGAGCACAAAGGCCAGTTCACCTCTTGTGATTGAAGAAGATGTGCGTGTCAAAGTGGAAAGGTTAAGTGATGAGGAGGTTCATGAGGAAGTATCGCAGCCTGTCAGTGCATCCCAGAGTTCTCTGAGTGATCAGCAGACAGTTCCAGGAAGTGAGCAAGTTCAGGAAGATCTCCTGATCAGCCCACAGTCTTCCTCTATAGGTACAGCCACTTCTACTATTTTATATACATATACATACATGCACTCGTGATTTTATTTAAGAGAGTCTGCTTGAATTTTTAATTAGGTCACAGAAGATTGGTGAAACTGTATTTTGTTCTGACTTATGAAATGCTATGCAGTGATTTTAACAGTTTATTAATAATTATTTTCTTAATAGTGCCAAATTGTTTGGCCACAGTCCATTCACAGTACCATTTTGGAAAGATTGGTGCTTTCAGTAACCTTTAACTCCCTTTACGGTATCTTTGAGCCAAAATCAAGCCTTTTATCAGTGTAGGTACAATGATAGTAGAGAGCTTTTATAATAAGTTAAGAACATAAGTTGCAGAATAAATGGTGGAAAGCTGTCAAATTAATATCCCAGACAAAAACAAAACAGTGCAGTCATAATATATAGAATCTTTCCATTTCAAAGGGATTTAAATACAAATTGCAGCTGTTATTCTGCCAAATGCTGAGACTAACATTTTTCCCAAATGACAATTTGTAGCCATTTTTGGGTTCCTCGAGTGAGCTGTTATCTATTAATAGCTAATATTTAGTGCAGTGGTTCTCAACCGGGGGTATGTGTACCCCTGGGAGTATGAAGAGGTCTTCCAGGGGTACATCAACTTATCTAGATATTTGCCTATTTTTACAACAGGCTACATAAAAAGCACTAGCGAAGTCAGTACAAACTAAAATTTCATACAGACAAAATGAAAGTAAGCAATTTTTCAGTAATAGTGTGCAGTGACATTTTTGTATTTTTTGTCTGATTTTCTAAGCAAGTAGTTTTTAAGTGAGGTGAAATTTGTGGTACGCAAGATAAATCAGATTCTTTAAAGGAGTACAGTAGTTTGGAAAGGTTGGGAACCACTGATTTAGAGGACATAACTATAACAATCCAGTTTTCTCTTTGCATAGAAAAGACTCTTAAAATGGCTTTTAGTAAGTCTGGACACAGTTTGCAATATTTCTAGTTTGGTTGCCAGAATTTTGCACAGATTATCTATTTGCCTTTGTATTTATAAAGCCTATTTATTGAAGGATTATTTCAGTAAATCTGGTTTATTTGAGAACTATTTGGTCAACTTCATTCAAATAATATCATGCCAAATGCTGTTTCAATTAATAAAACTTTAAATGTAGCCTTGTACTAACTCTACTTCAGAGTTTTGTCTGGTGGATATAGCACTGTGCCTTCATGAGGGAGTGGTAGCTGATCTCACTGACCCTTTCAAGGAGGAAATATCTGGTCACTGTAATTATACTATTTCAATTGCTCTAAAGAAGCAGGAACTTTGTCATATTAGTACATGCTTCCACTCTTCGTATATTGCTATTTTTTTGTATGTCTTTATTTTTTATAGCTCATATGATAGCATTCTACATTGGTAGCATTTATGCCCAATCTAAACTGCTTTGCTTACTGGAGATTTACAGACACAGTTTTTGTGAATCCCCTTTGAGTAGTAGCCACAAAAGTGTGAGTAAATACTGGTTCACTGAACTGGTGCAATTTGACCTAGTCCTTAACACATTGTAGCAATAGCTTAGAAAAGAAATTGCCAAGGACATGTGATCAGTTGTGTGAAGTGGCAGGAGACTATATTGAGAGATAGATAGATATCTATCAGTAAGAAATATAAACTGCAACATACCAAAAAAGACAATGAAACTAAGGGTCAAGAAAAAAATCATACTCACTGAAAAGAGTTTTACCCACTTGTATTTCTTATTCAAGCAGCCTGAAAGACAACTAACTATGCTGCTTCCTTTTGATCAGGATTCAGTGTGATCTGTATAGAAAATGTCAGAGGAAAGGTACATTAGATATCTGTTCTAAGCCACTCGAAAAATAGCAGTGTATAAAAATACGTGTCCAACATAAAAAAGTAATCTTTAACCATAGGAGAATGGGAGGAATGGAAATATAAGAATGAGACTAGCACTAGATCATAAAGAGAGGGACTCCAGTGAGTGGCCTAAATGTTCTTTTCTAAGAAAGTCTTAGAATTGAACAAATGCACTGAACGTACGCTAGTGATCAGGCCCTGATAATGTGTGTGACTGAGTTCCTTTTGCCAAAGATTGACCTAGCCAGAATCCTTAACTGTGAAATGACATTGACTGAGAAGCAGCTTTGAAAATGTCACCTTATAGTGCTAACCCTTTGATCTCTACCCTTCTGGGTCTGTCGCCACTGCGGGCATGTTCCTTATCCATATTTACACCGCAAAAAGAGGATTTGGGGTTTGTGCCATGTTTTTGTGTACTGCATTAGTGACCATCATTTTAACCAAATGCTCTAAAATTAAATGTCTGTAAGCTTTGAGGATAGTTCAGTATAGCATGCTGCTGCACCTTCATGGCTGCAGATGCAAAAAAGTTGGCCTGAATGATGCATGTGTGATACTTTCCTCAGAGCACCTAGAGCTTTAAGCCACTCTTAACCTCTGCTTTAGCAAGAGAGAGTGTTGCTGGAGTTTAGATTAAGAGACAGCTCCCTGCTGCACCAATCTGTCTGCCTCACCAGCAAACTCCCTGAGACACTGCCAGTCCTTACCTTGCCTTGCAGTTAATAGAGTGAACACAGGTTCACCAGAAACATCTCTCTGCAGAGAGGTAAATCCACATTCCTTTGTCTAAGCCAGGCTGGCCTCCAGAACATATTTCCAGCCCATACACACAACTCTTTATATACAACCTGTACGTAGATCACACAATATGACCAGCATGTCACCTCTTTTTATATGATACCTTACCCAAACTGTTTGGCTAAATATTTTGATAACTGTGTGTTGTGTTCCCTTTGCCATTTGGCATAAAGGGCCCTTAAGGTATCAGTGTATTTGAATTTACATTTAGCGTTGTTTGCACAGCATTATTATACCATGATTATAGATTATATTCCTGTTTTTCTGTATTCTAAAGAAGTGCAAGTTCCTTGTTTTAGAAGGTTTGCACTTTACCAAAGGTATGATAAAGTACAGTTGCAGCCCAGGCCACATTATAAGCCTCCTTTATTTCCTAAAGAGGTATTGCCTTGCACATGATCACATTAGGGATGATCCAGTATAGCAGTAACTGTTGGGGGCAAGGAGGTGTGTTAAAACACAATGTTCTCTTTCCTGAACACACATATTACCCTTTTAAAATTACATGTATTTATCTCAGTGTTTTATAATGCATTTATAAACGCTCCCCTGCCTGTTTTTCTTATATGGTAAAGAGCTCTCATTCGCTACTTGGGCAGTTGCAAGAATTGCTCGTTTGCCGTTTGTTATATATAGTATCACTTAAACAGTGTGTAAGAGCACTTCATAATACTGGAGAAAGACAAGCCGGAGAGCCTTTATAAATATATTATGTTAGTCTGGTAGCAACACTTTTTATGTTTGAGAAGATATTTTCATTACTCTGTGACATCAGCCCCATCAGAAAGATAAGTACACAAAATAAAATCTCTAGCAGCAAATGAACCTTTTTGCACTGGGTTTTATTAGTTGGCAATATTGTGAAGGATAAAATCAATATAGAATTCAGTGTTCTTATTTTTACAGATTGTGTTACATCTGATTTTGCGAACCCAACCATACTCAGCTTATTTTAAGTCACGCCGAACCACAGGTTTAAATTTGAAATTCATAATGTTGTTTTCAGAAACTTGTCCAAGGTGAGTCTTCCATCAGTGACCCCAAAATATGGGATCATTATATTTAGGATCCCTCACTTTTTTTTTCAGTTGGGAAATATGGGCCTTCCTTGTGACTCCTGACCTCTTAATAGGCTTTTCTATTTTCTATTCTAGAACTCTTCCTTTTGGAATAAACATTCCCCCCCCCCGTCTCCATATCACATTGTATCTCTTCTTTTCCATTTGTATCTTCTGTCTGAAGCCCCAATAGTATTGTTTTTCTAGTATTGTATTTCAGCGCATACTGACAGTGGGTCTTTTCCCATTGAAGTCTGTTGGAATTTATCCATCAACTTCCCTCACTCCCACTAAATCCCAATACTGTCCTCGATGAAAACCCCAAATGCGTGTCCCCATATGCAGGCATTAGAGTGCCCTAAAGTTCAACAAATTCAGGCTGTTTTGCATGATGGGAGGGAGAGAAAGAGTGAATTCAAAATTCAGGGGACTCTTCCGCAGCTCACTTATGTATCTGGAATATTGATCTGTCTTCACCGAGGTAGTATGACAGAGGAAAATAGGCAGTGTCTCAGGTAGTCAGGACCCAGGCCATATACTGTGTGGCTTATCTAAGGCTATGTATGCACTAGAGAGCTTACAGTGGCGCAGCTGTGTTAAGCTCTGCTGTGTAGCTGCTCTATGCTGACGGGAGAGAGCTCTCCTATCGACATATTAATCCACCCCCAATGAGCAGCGGTAGCTATGTTGGTGGGAGAAGCTTTCCCACCAACATAGTGCTGGCACTTATGTCGCTCAGGGGTGTGTTTTTTCACATCTCTGAATGACAAGTTATACCGATGTAAGTGGTAGTGTAGACATAGCCATAGATACAAATCTAACAGCTATGATGGATACAAATCTAATGACTTCTTGTTGGAGGATGGATGGTAAACCCTGTTGCTTTAGCTATGGGCTGTAGAAAACTTAATCTTAATGAAATCAAGTTGGTTCTTGTATGGATTTTAAGAAACCTGTAACTTGAGATGCTTTAAAAACATAATGGAGCTAGGTTATGTAGCAGGCTGTATGTGATTACACCATGAGCTGGCTAGATATATGGCACTCACTTAAGATATCCAAAGCCCAAGATCAAGCTAAATGGTAACACAGGATTTAAGATGTCCATAACCAAAAGTTTCAGCAGGTCAGTTATGCTTAAGAGATTTGCACAGGATCACGCTGGACACCAGCACTGAATGAAGCAAGCTCTTACAGTCAACCTGATGACATTTCTTTTTGTCTGTAACAATAACTTTGGATTACCACATCGAACAATTCCAGAACTTCAGGGAATGTTTTAGATATCAATGGAAAACCCGAAAGGGGAAAATGAGGGACATGTAGAGTGCCCCTCCCGCCCCGACCAAAAAGCATCTGGTGAGCACTCACATCGGTGTCAACCAGATCTGTAATTGTCTATAGATCAGAGCTGGCAGCCATTAACACCTTCCTGCATAACAGTACCCTCATCTCAGTTCTGCCCATGGTCTCACTTCATCTTAAAAGTCTGACACCCTAGCGGTATGTCTACATTTTCTATACAGATCACACTGGATCCTGATCAAAAGGAAGCAGCATAGTTCGTTGTCTTTCAGGCTGCTTGAATATGATAAATGCAGTGGGTAAAACTCTTTTCAGTGGGTATGATTTTTTCCTTTTCCTGACCCTTAGTTTCATTGTCTTTTTTTGTATGTTGCCGTTTATTTCTCACGGATATATCAATATCGTCTCCTGCCACCACTATGTTCATTTAATGACTTCACACAATTGATCACATGTCCCCTGGTAGCCAACTCAGGTTCACGGGGCTTGGGTTGTGGGGCTTTTTCATTGCTATGTAGAATTCTGGGCTCAGGCTGGAGCCTGGGCTCTAGGACCCTGAAGAGTGGGAGGGTCCCAGAGCTTTGGTGCCAGCCAGAGGTTGGAAGTCTACACAGCAATGAAACAGCCCCCGCGACCCCAAGTTGGCTGACATGAGCTAGTCGTGGATTTTTCTTTGCTGTGTAGACATACCCTATATGACTTAATTCCCAGACAGAAACTAACTGAGAATGGTGGGAAGGGGGAAATGGAGAAGGCATGCAGAGCTCCTGGCATGGGGGAAATAAAAAGGAGATCCTGGAATGGGGTGGGTACACAGGCACCACCTTCTATTTTTCCCCAGGCATGCTCAACCCCTGCTCAGCCCTAGGTCCCACCCCAACTCCACCCCTTCTCCCAAACCCCTGCCCTGCTTCTTCCCACCCCTGCTCCACCTCCGTCCCCACCTCAGTCCACCCCTTCCCGCATGGCCCACCTTGCCTATTTCCACCCTGCCTCTTCCCCACCCCATTCTGCCGCTTCCCCAGAGCACACCCCGTCCCCACTCCTCCCCCTCCCTCCCAGCCCCTCTTGCATGTGGTGGGACTGCCCACGGGCGGGAGGCGCTGGGGAGGGGAGGGAGGGAGCTGGGTGCCTATGGGTGGGCACACCGCCTCTGGCACAGGAGCAGTTGAGGGCCCACAGACTGTGGTATATGAGGAAGGAGGGAATTGAGGTGGCAGGGGAAGAGCACACAGAGCTCCTGGCATGGGGGAGTGCAGGGAGTCTATGAAATAGAAGGGGATGGGAGGATGGCACACAGGGAGCTGGTAGGGTTGGGGATGATGGAGGAATGCAAGTGCCCCCCTGGTGTGTGCAGTGCTCTCGGCCTACAGAAGCAACAGTGTGCAGCACTCTAGTTGTACCCCATTACCAAACAGGAGGAGGTTTGCCAGCAGAGAGGACGTTTTCTGTACTGCTTTGTAGTTCTTGGAACTAAATTGACACCAAGACCTGATCAGCTTCCTTATCCCCTTTCTGTTAGGGTGATACGTGGTCAAATCTTGATCAGGGTGGATTTGATTTAAATCATGGTTTTCTACATAAAAGTGCATTCTTGTTGGTTGTTATAACCTTAATACATATTATTCACAACTCAGAGATAGATGTAGGTTTCATTTGGAGAGGGTACAAAATATACATTTTTAAAGTGATTTATTTTGAAAACTTTTCAGATTAGTTTTACAGTTATATCAGAAAATGATTTATTTCATTTACCAAAGGTAATTGAAGCAGATATTTATGAAATCATTGGGAGGTGAACTATCTCCAATTCAATAGGTTAATCATTAATATTTGGAGGATTTTGTTAAATTGTTCTGTATTCTGGATTTTTTTCTTTAACAGCAAACACAATATTTTAACAAAACAAGCATATGAATTTTTGAGTGTAGTTAAATATTCAAGTTTTTTAAAATCAGGTTTGTTTTTGTTACATTTTTAACTAAAATAGTTAAATGAACTTTTTTTAACAGCAAAAATGGTGATTGTTTTTTTTAACAAGCATTTATCTCTGGAGACACACATCTGCAGTTTGAGAACTGCAAAACTAAGCATCTCAGATAGTGCTCAGTCTAGAAGATACTGAGTCCCATTGGGTGGATAGAAAGATGAACCTAAATAATCTATACAGAAGCCCCTGGAACCCCATAAGATTGGGTCCCTAATCCATTAACTACTGGAACTCATTTACAAAACTGTTCTTAAACATTACATGAAGATATTGTCTCATACTATAGAATTAGAATTTATAATCCCTATTCCATGATGAGATATCTTTGAGCTATAATGTATCTTAATTAAAACTATCTTTAGATAGGGTTTTTTTCCTCAAAAAGCACTTTATCAAAAAATCAGATTTAAATAAAAAAAAATCATTGATTTTTGTCCACCCCAATCTTGATGCTGTTACTTAGTTTACTCAGTCCTCACTCAAGCAAAACTCTCATTGAATCAAAGGAGACTTGTCTGAACAATGATTGAGTACACAAACTAAGTAAGGATATCAAGGTTTGATTTATTGCTGGAAATTATACAAGATCTGTTTCAAAAGCTCAGTTCAGCTAAATTTCCCAAAACATTTTGTGTCCTAATGAACCATTATGCAGACTAGCATCTCTCTTGCAGTAATAGGTGGTGGGTATACTACTGTTTAGTCTCCTTTGGATTGTATTTTTAATCTGCCAACGGCACTGAGAACCTGGATTTGGCATTCTTTTATTAAATAACATCATTGTGTATGGAGGATGCATAAGGTATGGGAAATAAAGATCCAAGACAGCAGCAGGATTAAATTGCTCAGTATACCTTAAAATTTTGAAATATCTCAAGAAACATAGTTTTTACCTGAAATTAGCATTTTCTGGCTTAGAAGTGTTAGTGTAGGAGAAAAATATAACATTTATTGACAGCCGTTACTGCATTTTAACACAATTTTTTCACCTTTTAATTTATCCTCTTATTTTGTAAGCACACTGAATATTTGACCATATATTAGAGTTGCCCCTCTCTCTGCTGAATTCTTGATATAGTGGGGAAGAACCCTGTGGTCTAAATGCTGCTGGTTTTGAAGGAGCTCTGGCAGTTTTAGTGTGCCTCCAACCAGTAAGCAGTGTCTGCAGGAGACTCTGGAAGAGAGCTTTTACATGTAGTTACCCACTTTTTGAGCACTTTTACTTGCATTAAATTGCAAATTGATGTTCCTTTTTTCTTCCCCAGGTTCAATAGATGAAGGGGTTACTGAGGGATTACCCACTCTCCAAAGTACCTCTGGCACTAATGCTCATGCAGATGATGATGATCGGTATGTACCAACATAGTGTGCAAACTGTTCTGTAGTGAGTGAGTGAGTGGTATGCTATAATTAACTTGCCCCAGCCTTGTTCGGAGAAAGGTTAGCTGCTCATACATATACTTTGTGTTGAACAAAGTACGATCAGTGCCTGAAGGATCAAATACTTTAGGAAAGCAGAGGTGGTGAAAGTCCGTGTTTTGCTTAGCAGTTGCACTGTTTCCTTTTGTGAAGTTTCCAACTGAAACTGAAGAGGAAAGAGATGCTTATTTCTGTGCTGTGTATTCCCACTGTTCTGTATTTATACACAGACTTCATTGTGAAACAATTAAGGTTGTTGCATACATTGTATATCTGACACAAAAACAAGGAAATGAAAAATTAATCCACATAACAGTACATATCTTCTCCTCCTCCTCCACCTAGAGAAAGACGCGCATCTGTTACAACTACTGTACATCACACATACCACAACTGTAACTCTGTTCCCTCAATCTGTTGTTCTTAATCTACCTTTACCAAAACACCCTGTTTCATCACTATTAGGTGTAGAAGTTTAACATAGTAGTTTGCTGTGCTGGGAGCAGGTAGTTTGTTAAAGTGGGTGATGGAAGGCTGGCATACCTAGGTATATAGAGTTAAAGTTATGGGGGCATGGACTGAAGTGTATGGTAGTTGTGTTGAAAGGAAGGTATGTGCTTGTGGGCGGGGTATGGGGTATGCGCTGTTGGGTAGTTTAACTTTTTATTTCCTAGCTTTTGTAGTTTTTGTCACGTGTGGTATGTATGGAGCCACACTGTTTCCCAGTGAAGCTTTTAGTGTATTAATTTCCTAGTGTTTAAATGTTTGATCAAGGGAGTTGGTCTTGGGCAAGAGGTATGGACCCTATGGGGGCTGTTCCAGGAGCTCTGACACAGTTGCAGTGTCTGATAGAGAAGCCATCATCAGCCAGCAGCTGCACTTTTCTAGTGCACAAAATCTCTGTTGGCAGCTGATACGTAAAACTTTCTCCATTGTAGGGTTACATGTGAAAGAAGAATGTAACTGCTGGCAAAAGATTTGGTGTATGATTGAGAAGATTTTACACACTTTGGTGTGTAAACGTAGTTATAATAATAACATAGTTCTTATAGTTATGACTAATAGTTAAAATAACCCTAAATACCCTTTTTAAAACTACCTGTTGCACCAGATCTACTCCCAAGTTCATCTCTATCCCAGTTTTTAAAAGATACGAGTCAACAACAAAAAAAACAAACTGCCACAGTTTGATTTCAGCCATGGATCAAATTCAGGCACCTTCTATTAAAAAATCATACGAAAAGAAATGAATCAAAAACTTAACAGAAAATTCAAAGGGCATAAAACTAACACGTTATGAAATTTCACACTGAAAGGCCACTTACATGTAAAGGAGAAAGGAGTTTATGCCCCATTTTAAGCCCATGCTCGAAAAATTCCCAAACACAGATTGGAAGAACCATCAGTAAAATCCAGCAGGATTTGTGTACTGTTTACACAGTACTGAAAAAATTGCGAGCTGTGTGCATTTATTAAGAACAGAATTTTTAAGGCAGAGTTTCCAAGTCCCAGGAAGCTCACTCTTAACTCTAACGTAGTGGGAAGAGCTGTTTATGTACCCCAAAACTTTATTCTCACTCTGTAACAGACTTTATCATTACCGCATTCGGATCGGCTCAGCTTAGTAGTACACAGTCAACAGAAAAATCTTTAGCTGTGCTCCTACTCCTCTCTCTGAGGAATAGACAAATCATAGTTTAAAAAAAACGACGCTTGTGCTCTTACACGCTCCCTCTCTTTCTCAGTGCATGTATGTGTATATATAAGGGGCTCTGATTTTGTCTGGAGGACAGTAAACTGGCTTCCTGGGCAGCCCACTATTTTTAATTCATTGTGCAGCATTTAGAATAGACGCTTTAGAAATGGGGTGGATGCTGATTCCTCATATGTTCGGAGTACAATAAAGCCTGTAACTCTTAGTCACCTTCGGTTAAAAAAAAAAATAAAAAAAAATCTAAAGGCTTCCTCCTACAGATAGCATTATCCATTATGCCCTAGGCTCATTCTAGAAACATTATACCCCAAATATAGCTTGAACTTACTCCAGGCTCCTGGGAGCAACAGGAATTTTTCCTATCTGAAATAAGCATAAGAACTTTGTGTTCTACTTCTATCACTCAGTAGAGCTTCTGTTACTGAACAAAGCTCTAAACACACTTGGTTAGCAGATATGGATACAAAAACTTCGCTCAGTGGGTTTTTTCCATAGGGATCATTAGTTTAAACCTAAGTTGGAAATTCCTTTATTGATAGATTCTTGAAACTCAGAATCAAGTTTTAGACAGACTTGCATCTTGAAACACTTAGTTGACTATGCGTGTGCTGGTCTTCTGTTGGGCTAGTCTTTGTATTCTAATCTAAGTAGGTTCTCCATGCAAAAATCATATTGATTTATAAAATATTTTTTTCTGGTAAAATATCTTCGTCCTGTGTTAATTGTTTAATACGATTAAATAGCCTCCTTGTTTCAAAAGCAGGTCATATGATACATGACTTGAAGTAGACACATTAATGTTTTATGTGTTTGAACTGTTCTCACTGAACTGATTTCTGTAGTAGTCTTTCTTCTGTTGAACGTTATTAGATTGTCGATTTCCATAATATGGATATGTAGTAGACTGGGTTAAATGTTTAGTTTATTAGCTACTGTTAAATTAAGATGAGGCAAATTACTAGTAGTGAAATATATAACATTTGTAAAGTCTAATGAGAATCTGTTTGTTCAAATGGCTTGTCCATCTCTACAAATGGGGCATTCTTGGGACAAACTCAATGTTTAGTGTTCGTATTTGTCAGGATTTAGTTTTGCGTAGCTGAATGTGCATTCCAGTCCATTTGCAGAATGTCAGAAGCAGATCAGTTGCTTATAGAATGTGGTGCTTGGAGGTTATAACACATTAATTATAACGAACAGTTCTTGTTTCTTGATCTGGGTTGATTGGAATGTTTTCTGTGCTTTTGTTAATTTTTTGAAAATTACAAAATATTTCTTATTTAAAATGAAGCTTTTTTATGTATGTTACAAAACGTCCAAAAATGTTTGTTTTAGTTTAGATTTTCCCCATTATACCTGATGTAATAGGAATTGCTCGCTGCTTCCAAATATTTAAATAAGTGAATGTATAGAATGCAAGGAAGGGAGGGAAAGGGTGATTTTGTTTTTACATTTCTTCCCTGTGCTAAGGTCCACAGATCCATGAGGATGGGTACTTCAGCCAGCTTGCAGCATGAGGAAGAAACTGACCTGTCAGTCATTGGGAGCTAGAAAATGCCCTGCTTCCTGAAATGCCCTCCAGTTTTATTTGCCTCCCCAGGGACAAGCAGATGGCTCACCCAAGCCTGCCTTGCTGCAGAGCTTTCTGGGAGAAATTCCAAACCCTGTTTCAGATTTCTTATCATTTTAACTCAATAAAATATAGTCTGATTACCAGTTACCTCAGGGTGGCGTTTGCCTTTCAGGGAGATTATCCCCTCAGCTCTGCTTTGCCTTCTGAGGCATTTGCAGCAGCTGGTGCTCCTGCAGGCTTCAGGGAGTGAGCTAGGCCAAAAAAAGCCAGAGGCGAAAGAAAAGGTCTCCTGCTTTCTCCCCCTCTTTAAGTATCTCCTTGGTGAGCTTGTCTGATTCTGTGGGCAGAATGTAGTCTTTCTCCAGCGCACTCCAGGCAGGGTCATCTCAGACCCCTTCCCCCAGGCAGGAAAGTAGCCAAGCAAGGTTGGAAAAACTGGCTCCAGGAACAAGTCGCTCCCCCTCCTCTGGCTTTGTGAGTGGAGCATTACCTAAAGGGCAGTGCACCATACAGCCTGCAACAGCAGCCATACCTCCAACTGCGGAGTTCAGCCGCCTCCTCCCCCTCACATTCTCTCAGGCCATGGATAAAGGACAGTGGACACAGCATGGATTCTACCAAAGCTGCTGCCATCTCCATAACAGGCCTAGTGTTCCCTGCTGATATTCCAGGCTGGGCCCTCCAGGAGAAATGCAGATCTATCAGGCCCAGGTCGATCCCTTGTGCTAGAGATGGGTAGAATTTCTGGGGAGTTCATTCTTGAACTTTGACAGGTCTGTGTGGGGAAGGAGAGACAACAAATCCAGCCTCTCGCAGGACAGAGAGATTGCTAGCCACTTGAAATAGTTGTAGGAGCAATCTGAGCCCAATCTCTCCTCAAAGCAAGATTATAGGAACAAATTTCCAAAGGGGAAATAAACAAAAGCAGCACTGTTCCCTCTGGACATCTCCATCGAGTGCAGTATGTACCTAGAGCAGTGGTTCTCAACTTATTTGCCATTGTGGGTCGTATATGCAGCTCTTTTTGTGTTGTTTGGGCTGCATCCACACAATACATATACTACCTGTATGGCCCTGAGGATGTCACATGGGCCATAGCTGTGTGCTGATTGGGCTGCATGCAGCCCATGGACTGCGGGTTGAGAACCACTGACCTAGAGGTTTTGGGTAGGGCTACGATTTTGTCACGGAAGTAAAGGATTCAATGCCTTCCAGAAACCTCCGTGACTTGAGCTTGCAGCACCTGGGAGCTGCAGGGTATCTTCTCCTCCCCTCCTCCCCCCCCCCCCCCCCCCATCACCCATGGTAGCTGGGAACTCCGGGGCCCTGAGCTTCCAGCCATCCTGGGCAGGGGAGCTCAGACCCACTGCGGCCAGCCGGGGCACCCCGGGAGCTTGGAACCGGCAGGGTGCCCTGCAGTTGGGAGCCAGGGGCCAAGGGGGTGCCTTGCAGCTCCCAGCCGGGTCCCTAGGGGTGGTGTGGGAACCCTCAGCTCCCCATTTTGTCATGCATATTTTTAGTAAAAGTCATGGATAGGTCATGGGCCTCTTTGAATTTTTCTTTATTGCCCAGGACCTGTCTGTGATTTTTACTAAATATATGTTTGACAAAATCTTAGCCTTCATTATGGGTCATAAAACAAATTGAAGTAGTCCCTGAAGTACAGCAGGAGAAAATACTGCAAGTGGTAGCTAGAACAAGAGCAGGCACCTGAGGCAAGGTCAGTCGCTTCCCTCAGTTGACTCAGAACTATATGCAGGACTCCCAAACCAGGCCTATCTGGATTTAGATCTGTTTGGTTTCTGGGTCCTTTGGTTTGGAAGTGAATGGCTACCAACCACTTCAGTTAAAATGAGGTCACTGGACATGGTCCACAGGAGGCATTCTAAGGCAAGAATATCATGAACAGCTTTGTCCATTCTGAATCTCAAGCAACCTATGGAAATGCCAGGATGTGAATGAAACCATCCAAAGTCTAATTCAGATCAGAGCAGTACAACCCTTTCCCCATCCTATTTTCTAGCCTTATGCAGTCAGGAACAAACAGACCAGGGCCTAAGTTCCTTAAAAATGCTTATCTTTCCCATTTCACCATCCCATAGACCATTCTTCCCTCTTACATGCAGATGGCAGCTTTTTATTTTCTCAACTTGTATTACCATTTGATTTGACAAGTGGTCAAATCAGGGTCTCTTCCAGGATCATGCCAGTATTAATATTGACTTTAAGGAAGAAGTAAATTCACTTCTCTTCCTAGACAATTTTTCTGATCAGGGCTCTGTACAGAGTCAGCTGCAAAAAAGACAGGGATATGTTTTCTAGGATATCTTGGATACATGTTATATGGTGCCGGGGAAGTCTATCATAGGATTGGGATGAGAATAAGTACATCAGATGCAAGGTTTCACCTCAGACTATTTTTAGCAGAAGATGAAGAACAAAGGAAGGGCATGCAGTATCACAGAAACAAAAATACAGCTCTATTGGGCATACTGTTCTTATACACAGACATGCTTCAGTGATCGAGAGTTCATGAGAAACATCCAGTAATAATTATCACCCTCTGCATAACATCCATTGGCAGAGATCAAGGTCTCATTGGTTAGTCTCCACTCTCTCCGATGAGTGTACTAAATCAGATTTTTTTTGAAGGGATCCACCCATTAGCAAACCAGGCAGAGCAATCTTCAGTAGATGCTAGCTGGGGGGTAATGGAGAGGGCTCATTCAGGTCCCAGTTCAGTTCAGGGAATAGGTACCAGAAAAAGCAGAGCACAGCACCTACAATCTGGGACACAATGATTCATTTAGGCCTCAGAACACTGTTCCTTCCATGGGTCACAGACTTGTTTTGGGTTGTGACAGTCAAAGTATCTGATGGGTTTTTTATAAATAAACATGGGAAACATGATCATATCAATTACATAGAAAAATCAGCTTCTCCTGGTCAGAGCAAAGTTTCCTATCCCTGTGTGCACTGTCTATCAAAGGGGAGATGAACACCAAGGCTTACATGGCAGAAGTTTGATTAAAGTGGACCCTGCACCAAAAAATGTTCTTACTCATTGTAAGTTAGTGTGGTGGGCTGGTGAGTCACCTGTTTGCATCTGGAAACAACAATAAAGCACCCTGTGGCCTTTCTGTGTGTCAGGACTGGCGTATGAGATCAGAAGTGACTTACAAAGCTGAGCAATGCCTCTACTGTGTGCTTTTCCACTGCTCCCCAGAACCATACAAAAAATAGGAAGGAGTGAGTGGCAGTGAAACTGTTGTCTTTCTGCCTGTCAGGCCTCATTAACCTAGCATTGAGCCTTCCAGTGTCTGGTTTTTGCAATAGTAGACTTCCTCTGAGGGGGGGGGGGGGGGAACCCAATCCAGACAGGTTTAAAATGGATACATGAATGAAGTGAATTCACTCTCGTGGACCCTAAAAATCATTCAACAAATAGAATTTATTCTGCTGGTTGATGCAAAGTCTGTAATTTAACTACAATGTTAAACAAATGAAATATAGTCTGGAATTCCTACAGGAGGGCCTTAGTGTCAGTGAATAAGTGTCCAAGTAAAAAGGTCATGTTTCTAGTATAATGTTATCAACATGTTCAGGAAAAGGGAATTTTGTACAAATCCCAGCATTAAATACTTTCTTAAGGTAACAACTATTATTCTAGCTCTGAGGCCGTAGAGCATGACCTTGGAACCTCATTCTGCTCCTTACAGTGTTACCCAGATTGAGCCCCTGTAGGAGGTGTCATTATACTTGCTATCCGTTAAAGTAAAGCTTCCAATATCCGTAATTTCCAGTCAGATGGGTTATGAAGTTAGCTTTCTCAGATGAGACCCACTATTGTATTTTTCATTCAGACAAGTGTCGTCCTCTCAGCTGGGTCATACGATTCATTCCTAAAGTAAATTCAAGAAATACTCTTCCTTCTCTTGAGCATCAAGTCTAACTTCAGGAGCACTGACAGTCTCAGGGCAGAGAAGTCATATCTCCTATATTGAGATCTGCTAGGGAGCCAAGTGACCATAGATACATAAATTCACAAAAATTCTGAATACTGGTGAATCCAATCTTTAGTCAATACTGTTTTTTTAGCAGAAGTATTCTTCCATGTCTTAGTGCTCAGGGGAAGGAGCATTAAATTGGATGTCCATATTTAAGGGATGATCCTAGTTTGTCCACTGCTGTGGAAATCCCATTGTAAGGGATTTGTTAACCTTCAAATGATGAAGTATAGGAAAATATATCTGCTTACCTGAAAATTTCCTTTTTTGAGTTTTAAGATCCACAGATTCAGCCCACCCTAGAGACCAGTGGATTTTCCAGAATCGGGATGGAAATTGACATCCAGCTATTTGGTTCTGTTCCATTAGGGGGGAAATTATCCTGGTTGTGGAAGTTGCCTCAACTGGAGGGAACTTCAGGTGGCAGTGATAGACAGGTCTGATTCTGCCCCTAAGCTGAGAGCAGGCTGCAGCAGCCACAGTAATAGATCTGTGGACCTTTCTGCCCAAAGAAAGGACATTTTCAGGTAAGCACAAATAATAGAAAATGCCATTTTTATCAACTGGATTACTCTGGTCAAGCATGTGGACAAGGGTGATCCAGTTGATGTAGTGTACTTGTACTTCCAGAAAGCCTTTGACAAGGTCCCGCACCAAAGTAAACTGGGTGCCCGGGTGGGCCACACTGAGAATGCAACATTCAGGGCAGACTGGAAGAAATAGGGCAGACAATCCTGCCAAACTGGTGGAGGGTTTTCTGTAATTTGATTACCAAGCCAGTAACAAAAGAGCTTCTGCAGTACCACACTGGTTAACCAGAAGCCAAACACAGTCCCCTTTAGGCATTTCAGCCCTTGGTTATAACAATTTCCAGACAAACAGGTTAATAGAGTGAAGAGTTCTTGAAAACCTAATTCATCATATGTGAGGTTCTTACTAATCCCAAAGGATCAGACACGTACCCCAGGACAAGATGTATTTCAGATCTTACTCAAATATCACACTGTCAGCCAATCCTTAGTAAACTAACTAAAGATTTATTAATAAAAGAAAAGAAGAGTTATTGGAATTGTTAAAGAATCATATACATACTAGTGATTTTCAGTGTTCATAGATCAGAATTGTAGCAGTGATGTTATATCTTCTGGCTTGCAAAAGTCCCTTTGGAATTATCCCAATAGGTCAGAATCTAAAGGCATCTTAGATGTAAAGTCTGTTAGTTTTTCCATGGATTTTCCAGGGTATTCCAGATAGCTACTTGGAAGTTCTCAGTCCCAAAGCTTAAACTTTCCCTGTTTAAAGATTGGCAGACTAGAGATGCAGGATCAGGCCCAAGGTTTCACTTTTATAGCTCTCCAGCAGGCTGCCAAGCCTCCTCAGTGCTTTTCTCCTAGGAAGAGTAGGCAGTGCAGATAGTTTGTGAACCTTTGTTCTGAAAAAACAACTCTGAGTCCTTGTGGCACCTTTGTTTTGAAGTTAATCTTTTATTTCCTATGCATACACAGGTAAACTAGTTACACTCATTTACATAATGAAATTAGCCAGTCTTCCATTATAACAGAGATAGATAAGCTGAAGACAATGTAGGTAATATCAACTTCCTGCAGTATCTCACATCTTTCATCTTAAGGTTAACTGAACACAGTCACATACATAACGTAAGACAATTTAAGACATGAAAACAGACTTAGAATCTAAAAGCTAATTTGATTACATTGATAAACTTCTAACAAAATATAGGTAAACACAGGCAAATATACTTAGCATCTACCCTTGATGTCTGTTATGAATGAGTTAATGATTGTTGTGGTCTAGTACATCTCTTAGAAATTCACATACAAGTGAATTATCCTGATACAATTGTAATGCCTCCTGTTAAGTTGTTATGGGTCCTGCATAGGTTGGCTGGTCTGCCAATGTCACAAGAGATAAGAGGGAAGGTCCTCTTTTCGATCAGTAACTGATTAGAAGAGGGGTGGGCAAACTACAGCCTGGGGGCCACATCCAGCCCTCCAGACGTTTTAATCCAGCCCTCGAGCTCCTGCCAGGAAGTGGGGTCCAGCGCTTGCCCCGCTCTGGTGCTCCAGCCGGGGAGCAGGGTCGGGGTCTTGTCCCACTCCGCATGGCTCCCAGAAGCAGCGGCATGTCCCCCCTACAGCTCCTACTCATAGGGGCAGCCAGGGAGCTCTGCACACTGCCTCTGCCCCAAGTGCCGCCCCCGCAGCTCCCATTGGCTGGGAACCACAGCCAGTGGGAGCTGCAGGGGCGGTGCCTGCGGACAGGGCAGCGTGCAGAGCAGGCTCTGAGCGGCGCTTACCTCAAGCGCCTCCAGAGGGGGGACTGGGAGCTGCTTGAGGTAAGCGTCGCTCAGAGCCTGCCCCTCAACCGCGTCCCACGACCCAACCCCCCGCCCCAGCCCTTATCCCCCCTCCCCTCCTCCAAACCCCTCAGTCCAGCCTGGAGCAGCCTCCTGAACCCCCAGCCCCACCCCAGAACCGACACCCCCAGATGGAGCCCTCCCACACCCCAACCCCCAATTTTGTGAGCGTTCATGGCCTGCCATACAATTTTCATGTGGCCCTCAGGCTAAAAAGTTTGCCTACCCCTGGATTAGAAGGTAGGAAACAGAGGGTGGGAATAAATGGTCAGTTTTCACAATGGAGATTGGTAAATAGCTGGGTCCCTCAAGGAACTGTCTCTCTGCTGTTCAGTGTGTTCATACATGATCTGGAAAAGAGGGTAAACAGTGAGCTGGCAAATTTGCAGATGATACAAAATTACTGAAGATAGTCCAAAGCTGGCTGCGAAGAGTTACAAAGGGATCTCACAAAACTGGGTGACAGGGCAACAAAATGGCAAATGAAATTCAATATTGATATGTGCAGAGTAACGCATATTAGGAAAACATAATCCCAACTATACATATAAAACGATGAGGTCTATATAAAATTAGCTGTTACCATTCAAGAAAGATCTTGGAGTCATTGTCTCTAGTTCTCTGAAAACATCCACTCAATGTGTAGCTGCAGTCAAAAAAGCTAAAAATGTGAGGAACCATTAGAAAAGGGATATATAATCACAGAAAATATCATGATGCTGCTATATAAATCCATGACATCCGCACCTGGAATACTGCGTGCAGTTCTGGTTGCCCCATCTCAAAAAAGATATATTAGAATTGGAAAAGGGACAGAAGAGGGCAACAGAAATGATTGGGGATTGGAACAGCTTCTGTGTGAGGAGAGGTTAAAAAGACTTCGATTGATCAGTTTAGAAAAGAGGTGAGGGAAAAGGGGGGATATGATAGGGTCTATAAAATCATGAATGGTGTGGAGAAAGTGAATGGGGAAGTGTTGTTTACCCCCTCATGTAACACAAGAATCAGGGATCACTCAAAGAAACTAATAGGCAACAGGTTTAAAACAGACAGTGCTACTTCACACAGCACACAGTCAACCTGTAGAACTCGTTGCTAGGGGAAGTAGTGAAGTCCAAACGTATAACTGGGTTCAAAAAAGAATTAGATAAGTTCATGGAGGATAGATCCATCAGTGGCTCTTAGCCAAGATGATCAGGGATGCAACCCCATGCTGTCGGTGTCCCTAAACCTCTGATTGCCGGAAACTGGATTGGATGACAAAAGAGATCATTCAGTAATTGCCGTGTTCTGTTCATTCCCTTGACGTTATCTGGCGCTGGCCACTGCCAGTATGGCCGTTCTTATGTTTGTGTTTAAGTGATAGGCAGGGCTGTTTCTAGTTGACTAAGGTGTCCCGTCCACCGTGAAGAAAACACCACACCAGAAAACCAAATTACAGTGCTATATTCCCCGCAGTTAGTTTGCAGTTAGAGAATAGGTGGGGGTACTTAGATAATGTCAGGTAATTAATTTCTTTGAAAGTTAAAATATTTCCTTCATCTGCTACCTAATGACCTTAAAATTATAACCAAGTTTAGCTAACTTTAAACATACTGATACATATCCTGTCACGAAGCAGGCTGTATCAAACAAACATCCAGTATAAACAAATGCAATTTACTTTCTTGCTGCCTGCTAGGCAAGCGAATGACTTGAAATTGTAAATCATATTATTGATTAATTATTGAATCTAACTTGAGCTGAAAATGAACTGTCCTGCCTCAGTTTCCTTTAAATGTCACAGGAACTGCAAAAATAAAAAATTGGATTTGCCTACCCATCTTACTAATTTACTAAATTCTTTCTTTTGCTCCATTTGCCAGTTGCACTTTGTTATGTACTTTTGGAAGAATGCACATATTCTATATATATATATATATATATGTTCTCTGAAAAATGAAGTGCATTGTACAGCTAATGTTCAGTGACTGTTTCCAAAGAAATTGAGGTCAGAGGCCAGTGTCATTTCTTGCCTCGGGTCAGGTTTTCTTTGGACAGGCCACCTCAATTTTTTTTCTAGCCTGCTTGTAAATTAGTGATTTTTTTCTCCCCCCAGGTTGGAGAACGTTCAGTATCCCTACCAACTCTACATTGCCCCTTCTACCAGTAGCACAGAGAGACCCAGCCCAAATGGCCCGGATAGACCTTTTCAGTGTCCAACCTGTGGGGTCCGATTCACCCGCATTCAGAACTTAAAACAGCACATGCTCATCCACTCAGGTAAAGAAACTTAACTGTTTCGATGAATAAGTAGGTCATGGATCCAGGACGCTTGCTGTTTTTAAATGAACTGCTGTATGCAAACTGACTTTTTTGCTTCAATCTCTTTTTCAGATTTCTAAAAATTGGGATTAATCACTATGTGCATACTTATTTTTCCAACATACAGTCTAGCTGTGTTGCTGAATAATTAAACTTTGTATGGATGAAAACATATTTATTAAAGTTAGTGGAATAAAACATTCATACAGTAATGGGGCTCCTGCTTTTATGGAAAGGTTTGAGGGAAAATCAAGATGTTAAGCTGCGTCACTCAGGGGTGTGAATAATCCACACCCTGAGCAATGTAGTTATACTGCCCTAAGTGCTGGTGTAGACAGCGCTATCTTAGTGAGAAAGCTTCTCCCACCAATACAGCTACCACTTCTTGCGGAGGTGGCATTATTAAACCGAGGGGAGAGCTTTCTCCTATTGGCTTAGAGCGTCTTCACCAGAAGCACGACAGGAGCACAGCTGCGCCAGTGCAAGTTTCTAGTGTAGACAAGTCCTATGAATCCTTTGAAAGGGTTGTACTGCATTGGCTTTTTTTGTTATACCAGTCTCAAGTGGTGTAGATTTCAGAGTAACAGCCGTGTTAGTCTGTATTCGCAAAAAGAAAAGGAGTACTTGTGGCACCTTAGAGACTAACCAATTTATTTGAGCATAAGCTTTCGTGAGCTACAGCTCACTTCATTGGATGCATCCGATGAAGTGAGCTGTAGCTCACGAAAGCTTATGCTCAAATAAATTGGTTAGTCTCTAAGGTGCCACAAGTACTCCTTTTCTTTTTGTGGTGTAGATTGGAGTTCATCCTTGGATGTCAGAATTGTCTGCTGTGTTGCTTGAAGAGACTCATAAACCATAAGAAAGCTGTGACCAAAACCATTTTATCCAAAGCAGGTAGCTGAGATTAGTAGTGATGTCCTCCTGTGTCTCAGAAACTGCTGCAGGGATAGGTGAAGGGGAGCAGTCAAAATGACTAATAAATTAAGTGGTTGCAGTCAGTGTCATTTAGCAAGAGTTAAGTATTAGGTCTGCTGCTTTTGAATCAGCCTTTCTCTCCAGATTTCTTTGCAGCCATTTTCTTTCAAACAAGTGACCAAAGGATGAGCTGTTAATGAGGTTGTTACTGTTTGTCACCCAGAGATGTAACAGTGTAGGATTTGCTAGATCAGCATTAACTGTGTCTTTGATAGTCCAGTGAATGTAGAGATACTTTTAACAGTTACAGTGCAGGCCTCTAAGATGCCCCTTATAGTTGTATACCAAATGGAATTTGTGCCCGTCAGTCAGAATGGTTGATCCTTGCTGATGGTTTTTAAGAAATCAGATTATTCATAATAGTTTTGATATTTTAAACATGTTTATGGCTGAAATACACAATAAGTTATATAAAGTGTATATAGAAAGCAATTTTTGATGGAGTTAGCCACCATTTACCTAATAAAATGTTTAAATCTATAAAAGTCATTTTGATATAAGAGAAATTGGATCCTTGCAATTGAACAGTAACAAGTTTACTCTCTCCTGGTTTATATTTGACCTGTCATCTTGCACAAATGCCATAAAATGTATGTGGGCAGAAGAACCACAATTCTCAAGGCACAAGTTTTTACTAGCAACTCTTACTTAGCCCAATAATGATCCATTAATGTAGTTTTTTGGCATTTGACAGTAACAAGACAACCTGCCTGTGCATATTTGGTTATTAAATTGTCCCGAGTAGGCTGCTAAAATTTTAAGATATCCATCAAGCATGCATAAAGTATTTCAGCTTGATCTGTTAGTGGACAGATGTCAGTAAGACTTGCATGGGAAGTTGGAAGATTTTTTTTACTAGCTGTTTTTGAGTTACTCGTGTGAGGAAACCTCCAATCTGTAAATGCCAGAAGTATTTTCTCTTAACTCAATTGGCTGAAGAGATTTGCCTCAAACTTTTCAAGAAAATAAATGCTTTTGGACAGAAACCAAGCATGGAAAGTTTCAGCCCCAAAGGACAATATTTTAGAATGTTGAGCATGTGAAAGCAAGTTTATAAAGAGACTCAGTTTAACCTTAACTGTAGCTTTCACTATGTTGGAAGCCACAATTAAAGGAGCTCACTTACACATGAGGAAAGCAGAAGAATTGACAAGTAAGGTTAACAGCTTGGACTGAAACAACATCCTTAATTTAGACCATTTAACATTTTTTTTCTTTTGAACTATAGTGTGAATTGAGGTCAGAGTTCCAGATTCTTGGCCTGAATTCTGTCAGACCATTTAATAGGACTTTTTGTGGTTTAACCTTTTGTATAGTATTAGTGCTGGTAGTGATGTGATTGTTTAGGGAGAGCATGTTTTTCTCAGCCATACGCATTCCATTGCAAATTAACTGCTGCTATACCGTGTAATATTTGTATTCACTCTGAAATGAGCATGGTCAGTAAATGATGAGAGAGTTGGTAACAAGGCTTCTAAATTGGATGTAGGACAAAACTAAGGGCCAGATCATCAGATGTGTTAGTGCTGCTTTGTGCTCCTTTGACTGTGCAAAGCTGCATTAAGGCTTACTTACCTGGCCCCCAGAGGATCACCCCTGTATGCAAGCATCCACAAGTGGCATAGAGCTGCTGTGTAGACTCCTGTACCACAACTCCCTTGTCAGGCTCCTTGCATAAGCTAGGGTATCCCTATGGCAGGGCAGTCCCTTACTACCAGAACTGCTTATTGGGGCTATAGACAGTTGATGAAACTTTCTACTAAAAGCAATTTAAAGGTTGCTGTGTTGCACTGACCAGCCCAGCTCAGATCAGTCCAAGGACAGGAGACAACAAAGGTGGTTTATAGGTTCTGCTGCATCAAACACTCTGGCTGCAGGTCAGTATCTTTGCCTTGGTTTCTAACCCACAGAAGCCTTACAGCGGGTTTAAGTTATATAACGAAGAAGGACTATATAAGGATCCACCTTGTCTCTCTGTATAAGGGCCTGGTCATATAAAACTTCCTTGTCATCTGATTGAGACAAATATCAGGTTTATGCTAATCACTTCTGCCATTTTAAAGATAACCTGTTTCTCTCCTCCTTAAATCAGCACTTTACTCTGACTGGTCACAGCTGCTGTCCTGTTGAACAGAAATTGCCAAATGTGACCTCCAGTTGCACAAAGTAAATATTTCCCCCTCTTTTCCCACAGGCATTAAACCATTTCAGTGTGACCGTTGTGGGAAAAAGTTCACCCGAGCTTACTCGCTAAAGATGCATCGCCTGAAGCACGAAGGTAAACGCTGTTTCCGGTGCCAGATATGTAGTGCCACTTTCACTTCCTTCGGGGAATATAAACACCACATGCGGGTTTCCCGGCATATTATCCGCAAGCCTCGGATTTACGAGTGCAAAACATGTGGCGCCATGTTCACCAACTCTGGAAATTTAATCGTTCACCTGAGGAGTCTGAACCATGAAGCGTCAGAGCTAGCAAACTACTTCCAGAGCAGGTGAGGTGCACAACAAAAACCTAACAGGGGAAACTTGCTTTTTCTAAATCATCTCTTCCTGCTTTCAGGGCAGCCTGCTGTTCCTCTCATCAGGTTGCCAGCTAATTGCAGTCACGTTCATTCTTGCACTACTATCTGTAATCTCTGGTCTGCTTTTTAGTGTGTATAAACTGTATAATAAGGCATTGAAGAATCTAGTAGTTTCGAAAGACTGCTTCTTAGTGACTAGGCTACTTCTCTTTCCACTAGTATCTAAAAGCACGTTAATAGTGCTAAAAATAACATTATATACCACAGTCTGTGAGTTTTTATAAATTATTTGATGGCTGTATCTGAAAGAGTTTGGACTGTCTGTTTAGATGGGGGGTGGACTTATGACCTAATTTTTTTTAAGTACTTTTTATTGAGGGAAGGATTTTATTATGAGACTGCATGAATCCAGATGATCACATCTTCATTCTCATTTTTAGGTTTATTTACTGCTAATGATCACATTTTAAAATTTCCAGCGTATTAATTATACAGGCCTACTGCACATTTCTTGTTAATCAGGTAGTAAAGAATTGGCTTAACATACAAAAACATTTCACTAAAAGCTCTTCAGAGGCCTGTAAATGAGTCTTGAGGAGTTAGAGTAGCACAGTAATATCACACTGATATGGGATAAGTGTTTATAAACAAGAGATTTTTAAATAGAGGGATAAATAAATGAAAGTGAATGAGGGGGACTCTAGAGAGAGGGAGACTTCATTACTGTTAAATATTTAATCTTCTGAGAACAAGTTAGGTTTTAAAAAATAAAACAAAAGTTCCTTCATTCACGGTAATGCAGATGTGTACATGTAAGTAGGCTGTTTGTTTTAAAAAGTATGAAGTAAACGTGTTGTAAGTTTATTCTTTGCATCATAGCAACTAAAATTCCCTAGCGATAATCTATCAGGTGTTTTCTAGATGTCATATTTTTTTTGTCTTATGAAAGGTTTCAACATTTTGTTTGGTGGTTAGTTCTACACCACTTGTACAAAGAATTCCAAAAGAACATAAATCAGGAAATGTTTGCTTGTCAGCTGTCTTTCCCTGAATATATAGTTTAAAAGTACAAAGTTCAGTACCTTCTGGTGTGTGCAGTTCATTGAGGGTACCACTTGTGCCAGAGGTAGCATGAATATACCACGAGATGATGCGGTTGCTGTGGTAAGCACTCTTTTTTTGTTGTTGAATACATTAAAACACACTCCTTTTAGTGATTTCCTGGGCCTTATTTGATTTTTGAAAATACAGATTAACATGTTAGCGTAGTGCATTTTCCAATCATTCCCCGATTTGGATTTCCCCTAGATTTGGAAAAGTTCATCCTTTTCTGCAGAAAGAAAAGGGTCACTGAATCTCATATCATTGTTCCAGGAAACTGCTCCCTTTTGAACGGACTCCATGGAAAAACCAAAGAGTGCATATACTGGTTTTACTTATGAATATGTCTGGTGCTGGATATTTGCAAAAAAGTTGACTTTGTGTCGTGCTCGCACAGAGTAAATCAGGAAATATTGGTAGAGTGTGTGAGACCTTTCCTCTGAGCATGTTCAGCCCCCAGTTTCTGAGAATAAGCTGTATAGTTATTGTGACAAAAGAGCCAAGACTGGGTGGCTCAGGAGGAAATGAAATTCAGTCCACTTCTTAGTACAGGGAAACCTGCCAAGAGTGACCACTCATGGGAGTTAGCAAAAGTGGTCGCTTTAAAGTTTGCAGACCAGATGGTGGTGATGTTCCATGGCCTCTGCAAGCCGTCACTCATGACAGGCGGTCTCTCTTCAGAGGTGATCGCTAAGGCAGGTTTTACTGTAATAGGGTAAGTGTCAGCATCACAAAAAACATTACAGTTGGCATCCTTATTGATAGTTTAGCAGAGAGGCCAAGGATGGAATGGGCTATTGAAATTGAACTACCCTCAGTCATCTCGAATAGTCCTGTGTCATTGTTGAGGCACGTTGGTGGGGCAACTTGAGGCATGGCTTTCATTGCTGCTGCCTGTGCTCCATCTGCTCTGTGTATAGAGAGCTATCAGTCCAACTTCTTTACCTTGACTTGTTGGAGCAGTGGTTGTCATCTGCAGGTCTGTGCGCTGGGTCCTGCACTAGCACACTTTTGTTACACTTTTGTCCCCATGCCTCAGCCCTGTCTCTTTTGCTTCCTTTATCCTTTTTAATTCCCTTTGACTTTGGACCCCTCCCCTTTGAGAGGAAGGTTGTGTTTGATTCTCTGGTAGTCCCTGCCCCCTCTACAGAGGTTGAATAGACCTGAATTTACCTGCGCTAAATTTAGTTTGTTCTTAAAACAACAAAACTCCAGCACTCCCTTTTTTGGCATGGAAGCATTCTGCACCAGGTGGTGATACTAACATCAACCCCCATCCTCCTCAAGGGGCTCAAACCCAGATACGAAGCTACCCCTGAGGAAATATGGTTGCATAAACCATGAAAATTTGATATCCCAGGTATAGCTTCTCCAAACATGTAAATAAAAACTGAGTTATAACACTTAGTGAAGCATATTATTGTGAAGATTGTAGCCCTAGCTGTGATAATAGTTTCTTTATTCCCTGCGCAATGCAGTAGTTAGCATAGCTGTATCTGATGTTTCTTTGAAAGGTTAACATTCTCTTCTGTCCTTTGCCCCTCTTCTAGTGATTTCCTAGTCCCGGACTACTTAAACCAGGAGCAGGAAGAGACCCTCGGGCAATATGAGCTAGGAGAGCATGGGTTTGAAAGCAACTCCTCTGTCCACATGCCTGTCATTTCACAGGTCTCGTCGACTCAGAATTGCGAAAGCACTTTCCCCTTGGGGTCTTTGGGTGGGTTGGCAGAAAAAGAGGAAGACATGCCGGAGCAGCCAAAGACTAATGCCAGTGCCGAGGCAACCAGTGATGACCCCCCGAAATCAGAGCTGTCCTCTATTACTATTGAATAATTCATGGTTTGGTTTCATTTTTGTTCTTTGGAAAGTGCCTGTGTTTGGTCCTGTACATTTTAATTTAATTTTTTTAAACAAAAGGAGGGAGATTTCCCTTTTTACTTTGTAAGCTACACTTTAAACAGAAAACTGCAACAGATGTTACATTATTTTTCATGACTGAATGATCAGTTCTGTGAAAATGTTTAAGACTGAATGCACAATAAGGTCCTGTCAGAGCATCATAGAAGCTGTGATGCACTTCTAAAGAAGAAGCAATCGACTGAAATCACTTCAACTTCCTTCTTCCACAATTAGAACAGCTCATTAAATTTCTAATGCTTCTGCAGACCCTCTGGTAAAGGGAGAGAATCAGAAGACACTTTTAAAATGACCAGTACAAGCATGCATGCTCGCAAGTTAATTAATGAGCAGAGTTTTGACTAACTTTAAGTAGATGTGTTTAATCCTCTGCTTAAAATATGGCATGTCCTGTCTTTGTCCTTACTGTTTTTCAAACTGCTTACTATAACCCTTTTTTTTGGAAATAGTAAGCATTTCTGAAATATAACAGTACTGTCCTTTTAAAAAATGTCTCTTTACAAAAAAATCTCTGAATCAGTTCTGACAAATTGAGTGATGATGCCATTGCCAGGTCCTCCCACTTCTGATATTCCACTCCGCTCATTCAAATAACCTATCCTGATTTGCTTATATGGGGCGAGGCATACAGTCAAGGAAAGTATAAATCCATGCAAGCCTGACAAATCTGTCATCACTGTATCTTTCTGTAAAGGAAACCACCTTTAGAAAAAAGAAAACGTGTCCCAGACTAAAATTCTTAAACCTTGGCCAGACTGCTTGCAGTCCTACTCACTTTCCCCTATCATACATATCACTAATCTCCAAAAGCTGGCTAGAGAGAGTTTACAGAAAGGAAAAAACAAGTTGTTCTTCTTTTGTGCATTATTGCACACTTTTGTGCTTATACATATGCATGTATACTTTCTGGGGTTTTTATTAGTCTGTTTTGGACAAAACAACCAATTTATTCTTTTTAGAGGCCAAGTTTCTAACCCAACAGGGGGTTGTTTATAAAAACCCTATATAACAATGTTAAATTGTTCCTGTTCCAAAACATTTTAAACCTTTGCCAAGTTAGTTTATTAAAGGCTGTTACTCCAGCTACGTACACAGCTCAAGCAAGCAATAAAGTGAAAGATTTGCAATTTCATTTTTTCCAGATTTAGAAAAGGCTGTAAATTTTGGGTATGGGATTTTCAGAGCAGTGATTCTCATTTTGTTGCAGGCAGTTTGGGCTATAGTAAAGCTTAAAAACTTAAAGTAGGGATTGTATAAATTCTTTGGCTGCTGATGAAATTAACTCTCTTTGATACATAAACAGCTGTGTTCCACAACCCACAGCATGCTGAGAGTTTAAGTATTACCTGACCTTAGTATTCCAAGGGCATGTGTCAGACTCCCTTGGTTTTAGATCTACTTGGTAAACTCATACCATGGGTATGAGTCCCTCTGTCACGCACACATTGGATTGAAAGGAGTTCGATCCTTGAGGGGGCCATTTAGGGATCTGGGGCAAAAATTGGGGATTGGTCCTGCTTTGAGCAGGGGGTTGGACTAGATGACCTCCTGAGGTCCCTTCCAACCCTGATATTCTATGATTCTATGAAAGAGAAAAATAGAGAAATGTTTTTAAAAAAAGGGAGGGAGAGGAGGTGCGGAGCTCAAATGGCAAGACTGATTAGTGTGCAATGACTTCAGCAGTTCTAATGCATCTGTAGAACTATGAAATATCTGCTGATAGCAAATCAGTGTAAAGCTTGTTGCACATTGGTAATATTTTAAAAGGCTTCAATGATAACATACTTACACATTTCTAGTGTTTCTTTAAATAAGTTTTCCCTACCCTGTGTTTATGTTAAAAAAAAAATTAATAAGATTCCCAGCTTTTTCCAAATTACTGAAGCTACCTTTTCCCCCCTGTCTCATCTGCAGAAAATGTCACAGCTACAATTCATCTTATATGTCTATCTTGGTCTTTTGTAAAGGGCTTGGAGCAGAACAAATTTTTATACAAGATACTGTACTATGAAATAGGCCAGTATCCATTGAAGGGACTGGATCAGAGGACCAGTCCTCTTCCACTTCTGATTTCTATAATTAAGAATCCAGTGAGTCAGGACAGTGCCTGTTAAATATTTCTTCCCTCGCCCCCCAGTAGTTCAGGATAAAAGTAGGATCTGGTACTAAACTCTAATTCATGATCCTCTTTCTCTGTTACAAAAGCATAAGTCTTCCTTGTACATGACAATTTTTAGTCAGTCATAAGTTAAAAAGCACTTAGGTACACACACAAACTCATACTTCACAGCTGGCCCACTGTGTATAATGCACAATGAATTAACACATCACACATGGATGGACTTATTCCTTCTGCCAAAAAAAGATGGTTTTCACCCAGGACAAGATCTGTCGTAACACATAATTCACTGATCATGAGATGTGCAAATGCAGAATATACACACCTAGAATAACTGATTTTTAGATGACTTAAAATTTTGTAGGATGGTTAACTGCTGTCTGAAATGCTGTGGAGAACACATTAAAACTTGGTAGCTACAAGGACTGTATTGTAGCTCTAATCTGTTCTTTGGTTGGTATTTGTAATTGTTTCCTGTTAATATATGTATTCCTTCTCCATAGAGAGGAGTCCAAATGAAATGTAAATCTTCTTTCATTTCTCTTTTCTGTGTCTTTCTGGAAGTGCTCAGTTCTTGGGAGTACTAATGTCCCTCAAAGGAGAGATTTAAAATGTTCTAACATTTTACATCAGGCTCTATTGCTTGATATCCAGGTTCTAAAGTGAGATAAATGTCTAAGTAAACTGAAAGCAGCAAGCCTTAGATTACACTGGGGATTAAACCTGAAACATAACTTCTTTAAAAGATGTTATCAGAGGGGTTTGATTCCTGGACTGCTTTTTCTAAAAATAGATACAAGGAATTAAGTTATATTTTGGTTAAAAAGTAAGTTGTTCAGAATTTCTTTCAAATAGAGGAGATTCGGTTTGCTGAGGCTGTAGTACCCCTTGCAGCAACTGTTGAATTAACAGGTGTTCTCCAAAAGTATTCACAAAGTGGTTTGAGTGCATTTTCCTTTTGTATAACCTTCTGGTGTACAGAGGACGATCAGTGCATTAAGTGGAAAATCCTTCCTTCCCCCACCCACTTATGCTAGAAGAACGCCCTGACTATCACAGACCATGGATGGTTCTGCTATATGGCAGGGAGCAGGATTCAGGGACATGGATCTGCATTCCCTACATGTTGGACAGTGCCTCAAGGCGGAGGGGAGAGGGTCACCTCTGGCTCCCCTCTCCCCCACAGAGAGGGGAAGGAGGAGGAGCAACTGCTTCAGCTGTGCGCTGGCCGATTTGGCCAAGTAATAGTTTCCTTTTGATGCTTGTGCGCACAGCTCCCCAGCGGTGGGGATACATTCGCATTGAGGAGATTAAACTTTCCCCCAGTACTAATTGGAATGTCAGTTTTCTGCAACATAGTTTTATTATCACAGGTTAAAATTTTTGTGTCCCTTATTAGTTTGTCTTTCTCGCTACAATTCGAGTTCAGTTGTCAGGCTAGCAAGTACTGTGGTCAAGTCTCTCATACTGAGAGTTTAGTTGACTAGATCTTTGAAAATGGTTCTGGTTTTCACAAGGCTGAAAGGTGTGAACTTAAACTTTTAAAAAAAGTAATAGCTGCCAATGCAGTAAAATATATTTTATAAAACTATGGTCCCTAGGTACCTTATGGTATAAAATTTTATTGTTTTTAAGATATGGCTTTAAGTTTTTATATGTGGGCTTCCGTCATTTCTTGGTTGCTGGTTTTCCCCTCCAGTCCAAAGACTTTAGCGCATGAGAATTTTGCCATCCTATTTTCAGGGCATACCCTGTAGCATTTTATATGCAATTTGGAGGGATAGAGGCTTTGTGCACGCTGCCTGGATTGGCTGGCATAGGTAATATGCAGATGTAGGGAGCACCTTCTGTTCCTAGTTCATTGTGGGCAGAAAAAAGTACTGGTCTCACCATCAAATATAGGGTCGGACTGTGCCTCAACCACATCAGAGGTCACCAGCAGAACACAGTTGGTGCAAAATATTCAGAGGGAATAAACCGTAAAACGTGAAATTTTTAAAAAATACAACAGTAATTGTTAACGCTCTGGGTTTTTGTTAACTTGGTGCATGCTACAACAGTCATTCAGTATCCTACAGGGCTCGCCGACAGATCTGGTTGCACTAAAAAATAAAAATAAAAATAAATCAGTTTCTGGGGCTGCCCTCCTGTATGGACACCACAGTCTTCCTGAGGGTTGATAAAGTCCACAGAAGAGATTTTTGACCATTATGTTTAGCTGATGCATGCTTTTGATATTCTGACTATAGCCCTGCCTACAAGAAAGTCCTCAGTGGCTTCCTTGCCCTGCTGTTTCAGTGCCTTGACTCTCTGGGCACTGGCCTTTGATGGAATCCTTGAGCGGGGGGAGGGTAAAGCTGGAGGAAAAATGTGAATTAAATTATCATTGGGCTTCTTTGTGTGTTTTAGTAACAGTGCAACCCTTTTAACTGTGCCAGTCTCCAGTCACCAGCCGTATATCCAGTCGTCATCTCATACACAGTACAGCTTCTCTTGTTGACGCTGGTCACCGCTAGATTACTTGGCATGTTTATTGACTTAACAGAAATGTTTTTTGGTTTTGTTTTTAATGTATACGATGTTTAAATACACTTCACATTTTATATAATACTATCTGGCTATTAGTATTTTTCAGGAACCATAGTTCTTGGTGGCTATATATATTTTTGTGACTTTTTTGTAAACTAAGTGCCGTTTCAACGTTACAATCATTTTTAGAGTTCTTGTAATCAATGTGAATATCATGTTTTTTCAAATCTGTTCTGAGCCTGTAGTGTTTGCTTTGTGATCATATGTGTAATGTATATATTCTGTATAGTTACATTGTACTGAAATACTAGCTTGTTTGATATAAGAAAAGTATGTATTGGGTACTTTTTTGCTAGCCTGATTGTTTAATCTTTAAAAAAAATGTTTTAAAATACAAAAAAAAATAAAAATCTCCAAACTGGTCCCCTTATAGGTCAAAATTAGGGGGGGCGGGAGGAGGAAAAACTAGTTTTGAGTGTCTTTGGATAGAAACATGAAGCTAAGATTTTTCATTAAAATATTAATGTTTTATGGAGTATATACTTGCTTTGTGTCGTTACTTTACGTACGCCTAAGAGTACGGACAACAGACTCGATTCATCTCGGCTGTAAGCAGGTGCAACTCTCAGTGGGATTTCAGCCTTTTATATTAGGGCTGACTTTGGCCTGAAGTAGTTAAATAGGGTGCAAAACTACTGTTTTCAACATCCTGTTCAGAAGGAAGGTAGCTTTAAACGAAGTGAGTATTAATGAGTGACCGCAGAGACTGCCTGAGTAAGGAGTATTATAAAGAAGTACCTGACATCATTTGACTTTCATACATGTGTGTATGATCCTTGCTATTCTTTTGCCATGTGTTCTGGAGGGGGAAAAAAAAAGGCACAGGGAAGGCTTCCTTCCTAATGTGGTTTTCCTGGTGGAACATCATTGGAAACAGGCCTGTTCTGAAAAGAACAATATTTAAAATGTCATTCGATGGAGTCTTTGCAATTGCAGCTACGAGCTTCAATTTGACCATGGCACAAGCCCAGAGGAAGGGGGCTTAAGCTATGCCATCTCTGTCACCCCTTACAGTTAAACTAGGCCTGCTTTGACAAGTCCACACGGCCCTGGCTGTGCTAGAACACTTGGCTCTCCACATGGCTAGGGAACCAGTGTCAAGGCACTTGACTTCTGGAATAGCTTGACTGAAATGTTTAAAACTCTTCCCAGCCACCTGTATATTTGCCATTCCTGCATTGGTCTGATGTGACTGCCAAATATGAGCATGCTAGCAATCCAATCCTTGCTGTGTTCAGCATCTGAACTTGGGATTAGAAAACTAAATGGAAAAGCCAATGAGATTCCAGAGTACAGGGTAAGCATCCATGATGAGCTTTGGAGGGGTGGGTTAGGACAGCTTGAGTTTTACGTATTTTGTGCTCTTACTTTCCCCTTTGAAAACTTTGCCTCGTGACTGGTGTATGGTGTGGGAATCATAATGGATTTTGTTTGGGGAACGGTGGGGTTCTGGTAAAAGTGTTTTGGACAGATTCATGATTTGAGATGGAGGCCTTTACACTCTTCTGGTCATACTGTCCTGAAAATAGGAACCTTAGAAAGTCCCTGGGAAGACATTCAGACTGAAATGGGAAAGGAGCAGTGATTCTGAATGAACTGGCACAAATCGAAAGCCAACATTCCAGTATATGAGTCTCAGTGTGAACATCTGCTGAGATGAGAAAAGACCAATAGTGTGTGTTCCCTTGATAGATCTCAGGGTCCAAAGAGGTCACTTGGGTGTGCAGGCAAGCGGACTTTTGCAATACAAATCCAAATATGCTAAACATGCATTTTAATTTGATGTGAAACTTTTTCTATATTAAAGACCTTGCCTCGGCAGTTGTACTCTGTCTTAGGGTGTCTCTACACTATAATGTGAGCCCAGGGTTAGTAGACCTCGAGTTAGCAGACCCTGAGTTTGCTAACCTAGGGCTTGAGCGTCTACACTTATTTGTAACCTCAGGATAGGAATTGCTCCTCCTGCAGGAAAGCAGGCCAGCGGGTGGTATTTAGGAACTTCTCTTCTTTGACCTTTCTTCATCCAGGCTCTGCCACATAGTTCCAGCAATTGCTCAGGAAATCCAACCTGTGACCACAGAGCCCATTGTGAATAACTACTCGGTGCAGAATCAGTGGGGACAGCACTGGCTCATACCAAGGTTAGTTATATGACCCTCAATATTTGTTGGGTCAGTGTATTAATGACTTCAGTGCGTTCCAGCCTTGAAGATACAGTGCCCTGTTCTAGGAGATATGATTAAGACTATGTCCAAGGGCTGATGGCTGTGAGTCTGCTGCCAAGGTGATAGACATAGAATGCAATGGAAGGCTTGGTGGATGTTATTCCCCAGGGAAAAGAAACTCCCAGCTAAGAACAAATGTCATGTGAAATAGAGCATGGATGATAGAGGAGACGGGTCTTGCTTTCATGGTCAAATCACTTCTAGTTTCCTGAAACACTCTGATGAAAATGAAATTTTGACAAAAAATGGAAACACCTTTTTTTTTCTAAAAAGGATGACATTTTCCACCTCCAACTTTAGTGCTTTTCCCATGACAGCATAAAATGACCCCCTTTTAAAAGCTTGATCCTGTACGTTGAAGGCAATGGGTAACACTGACACTGGCTTCAAAGGACCAGGAGCAGCCACTGCAGCCCCAGTTCATCGAAGCATTTAACCACGTGCTTCAAATCATCCTTATTCAGCAACACATTGTTATCTTGTGCTTGCGTGCTTTGCTGAATTGGGGCCTTAATGCTAGTAGCTTCTCTAACTTGTTTTCATCTGAGCGATCTTGAACTTCACTTTTTAAAGGGGTTCATGGAAACTACATTAGATATTGGACTGGAAACCCCAGAAGAAGCGGCAATAAGGTGAACCAAGATAACATGGAAACGCACAATAGAAGCAGAATAGAAAGCTATCAAAATTACATGGGAAGAAGCTAAGACTGCAGCAGGAGCCCAGCAAAGATGGAAGGCAGTGATGAAGACCCTGTGTTCTGCATTGAATAGAGAGGCATGAGAGAGAGAGAGATGGAAACTATATTATTGTTAGTGTGTATTTACATGAAAACAGACCCATGAACTGTAGAATAAAATCCCGCAGAAAGAAGCGTCTGAAGCACTGCATGATAGACAACAGAACTTTAAAAAAGGAAGAAAGAAAAATCCCCTCCAAGTTCAGACTTCATCTTTCCCACAGTTTAACAAAAAATGCCTTTATGTAACGTTGGAGCTATAGTGATCAGTTTCAGGGTTGACGTGACAATAATTATAAACAACTGTTATGTAACCTCTTAGTTGATTGAGCTGAAATTAATAAATTTAAAGGAAAAGACAAACAAAAAAAGAATCCCTTTAGGGAGCTTATGTTTTAAATAAATAAAAATCTTTCAGGTTGACCTTTTTTGCAAAGTTAATGCAAACCCTGGATGAAAAAGCTGCTTGAGGAATAGTTGGCCAAAGGCGCTGCTCTTTAAAAACACTATTTATGTTAAAGGGAGAACCTTGTTTTAAGAGCTATGACACGTTTGAGTCTGAAACAGGGCGGTGGTGTTTAATAGTTCATTTTTATGTCAGTTTTGTTTACTTTGTTTAAAACACTTTTTAAAATTCTTTAACATGGGAGCTAGGTGTAAATCAGCCAGGTCCATTGCCTACAATGGAGATACACCTACTGAGGATATGGCCTATATATATATAATTCCCCCTTTGTTTGCCTTTTGCCATCTGGAAAACATTTCCAGGTTTTTGAGTGGAGCTCAAGTCAACATGGCTGGCCTGTGCCAACTGTCTCAGGCTTGCAGGTCTTGGACTATGGGGGTATTTAACTGCGGTGTAGATGTTCAAACCCGGGCTCTGGGACTTGGGGAGGGGAGCCTGAGTCCAATTCAGCTGACATGGGGCAGCTGCGGGTGTTTAATTGCAGTGTAGACATACCCTAGGAAGCCAAGACTGAATTTAGCATATGCTTTTCTGTCTCCAGAGGTGTTTCATTAGCTCAGTTACCAGTGACATGTTCTACTGCGTGCTGCTTACTGAATCAACTCAAGTAATCCAAATCCCTTTCCAAACAGACCCCGATTAACCTCATTCTTCCCCACTTCCTTTAGCCCTTTATGTCCTGTGCACAGCCACACCTTTCAAGAGGGAGCAGGGTAAACTAATTGAGTGAATTTAGTGTCTCTGTGCAATGTAGATGTTCTTATTTGATTTGAATCTGTTCAGTTACATTTGGTTTTCTGCTGTTTATTGTTTAAATGACAAGACCCTACTTTGTAATAGTTCCCAGAGGTGGAGTTCTATGGCATTTAAATCAGGGGATGTGGACTCAGGAGGCCTGGGTTCTCTGCCATCAATTTGCTGTGTGACTTGAGTAAGTCACTTTCGTCAGTCCTTGCCTGTGTTTCCCTCTCTGTAAAATGAGGATAATGAGACCTTGCCTTTATTTGCAAAATTCTTTGAGATCTTTGGAGGAAAGGTGCTGTGTCAATGTAAAGGCCACACTTAAGGGTGCTGTTATGAATGTGTTTGCTAAGGGTAAAATTCGCCCCTCTGTATTTTCTAAATCCCACTTAAGCCCTGTTTTGAGGATGTAAGTGGTGCATGGGCATTGTGCTGGCCCTCTGCTCAGGGGTGAATTTCATGTTCTGGCTGCAACATGTCCTCACTAGTGCTGTTTAGTCACTTGGACACTGCAGTGATTGGCCTGGCATTAAACCTAAATGAATGGATTGATCACAGCAATATGCTGATTGTCTGTGCAAGTCTGATCTTAACAGGAGACGCATCCTGCCACCTCCAGCAGGTCAAGTCCCTGACTTAAGCAAATAGTTTTGAAGTATCCCTGTGTAATTTCTTGCAGTTTTGCTTAACCTTTCAACTCTCTCTTCTACTGAAATTCAGCGTGGTCCAGCAGTTAGGGCACTGAATTGGAATTCAGTAGGCCATCTGCCACTGCATGAACTTAGGTAAGTCACGCCACCTATCTGCCTCAGTTTCCCCGCCCACCTTCATCTTGTCTACTTAGTACCTGCCCTGAAGAGCTTACAGTCTGTCTTTTATTAGGTGTATGTACAGCACCAGGCACGACTGGTCACAATCTTAACTGGACAATCTAGGTGCTACTGTCATGCTAATAATAATAATGGTTTGGCTGATTATTTTTAGTTGCTCCTTTGATTGCTTACTTGAGTGAGAGCTCACCAGGGGTCAGGAGTTACTCTCCAATTTTCTTACAGCAAGAATTCTTTTTAAAGCCCTTCATAAGCGGTGTCCTCCAAACATGGCTATAATAAGCAAGCCATAAAAATGTGTGATGTTGCCTGGCTGGTGGAAATGTGTAATTAAAGACATATCCAATTGTGACGCATGACTGGAAAGGGTTAAGCATCCTGCAGGATAAATGACTCAAATTCAAGCCTTAAAGACATATGGAGAGATAATGTTTGTGTTTTTGTTTATTTACATATATATGGTAGTGGTCAACAATGTAATCAAACAGTCCCTGTCTATGCTGTATTCTGTTACTTCAGAGATCAAAAGGACATCTTAACATTTAAATTAACTGTAAACATAGGATATACTGTGTTCATCTCCCTTTGAAATGTATAGTAAATCATAGAATGGTGGAAAAACAGGCAATTGCCTTATGTTAATAATTACCTGCGATGCTTAGGAAATGGGTCCACTTCAAATTTCCCATGAGTGCCTATTGTTCACGAAGGACTCTGAGCTGTCACAAGAGAGCCTGAAACTGTATAAACAATAGCTTGGGTCCTGATCCTGTGATCTCAGATCTGCTTGAGGCTTCATGCAGGGGAAGTCTAAGCCACAAGGACTGAGATCCTGGACTCTGGACCACTCTGAATATAAACACTGGACTATAACCTATGAACTATTTTGGAAATAACTCTTTGCATCTACAAAGCTCTCCATCTCTGCCATGAATCTGAATCTCAAGATTGTACTCAAGTCTGTATGTATACTGATCTTTTAACCAATACTCTCTCTCCTTTTTAACTAAATTTTAGTCTAGTTAATAAGAATTGGCTGTAAGCATATATTTGGGTAAGATCTAGAATATTCATTAACCTGGGAGGTAATGTGTCCAATCCTTCAGGATTGGTAGAACTTTTTTATGTGATGAATAAGATTTTCAGTAATCCTCATCGTATTTACTTGGGTGTCTGGGTGAAGGCCTGAGGCTGGGTTACTTTAAGAGAACTGCATTGATGGCTTCTGGGTAACCAGTAAGGTATTATAGAAGCTGTTTTGGTAAATCTAAGTATTGGAATATCCACCAGCTTTGGGGATTGTCTGCCCCGTTCTTTGCAGTTCACCCTAATCAAGTGACCTCAGTTGGCTCCCCTGGGACTCCGATCACACCAATATAAATTATAAAACTATATACGTCCTATGAATTTAGTGCTGCTGAAAGATTGACACAGCCCTGGGGACTGATTTTCCTCCACAGAACAGGTTACAGCGGAGACCACTGTAGTGCAAGTTTCTCCACACTGCCTCGCTGCTCTGCCTCAACCCTGACCTGAAATGACCTAGACTGAGCAGATCACTGGTCATTCTGTCCTTGGAGCGCCAATGGGACGGCGTCACGAGTGCCAGTTGCCAGGGTCCTTTTTCTTGGTGATGTAGGCGCCTGTTTATTGAGATCCACCGAACTCATTAACACACAGTGTGCGCAGAGTGGTACGAGACATACAAGGAGGTATAGTTTGTGCTCTCAGGATCTCACGGGCTACATACAGAGGCATTCTGGGTTTTGCATGGCTCTGCTCTGAGCAATCAAATTCCATGTTTTAAGAGCTATGTTGGTTTCGAATTAGTTGCCAAAAACAGCATTTGAAAAACAAAGTGGGTTTTATTTATTCCTATACACTCAGATACCTTGACAGATTACTCTGATGTGTTTTCTAAAAACTTGGCATGTGGATTGATATTGTAGATGCCAAGTGACTGCCCAGGGTGAATTGGTCTGACACGTGTAGCCTGGAAAAACAGAAGCATCGAACGGGAAAGCTGGCAGACTCCTAATGGCATGCACAGGGCTGATGAGCCTGACGAGAACAACTGTCCTCCACACACCCCTGGGGTCTCTCGTGGTTGGCTCTAGCAGGTAACAGCCACACAAGCCCCGAGCGGTAAGTATGTACGTGCAGCACGTTGACTGATAAAGTGGAATGAGCGGTAACATGGGATGGGGCCAGACTCCGTACAGAGAGAACCAGTCTGCTCAGGTCAGGTTTTCAGTACTTCATTGTATGTTTATTTCCCCCATGTCCCGTTTGGAGCCCTGAAAATCCTTTCTGATGTTCCTGCTTTTAATGCCCTTTTCTTCCCAAAATAAGCCAGATGGACCATGATCCACCCAGCACCGACCTAAGAGACCCATGGGAGCCTATCCTTGCTTCCCCAATTGTCCCATAGCATGAGGCACCCTCTCCTTCCACTGCCTGAGTGTGTTGCCTCCTCAGTGCACCCTGCCTGTCCAGGACCCCAGGCTCTCCAGTTTGGCAATGCAGAGCCATTAGCGGCTAACTGAGCCCACTGGATTTTTCCACTCCAAATCTAGTGGTTGGGTTTACAGATATATGGACCCAACTCGAAACCCTGGATCCAAGCACCGCCAGACTTCATGGGGGTGTCTTATCCAAACCCATGCCCAAGGTCAGAAGTTTGCAGGTGCACCCTGACTTCATAACAAAGTGAACCAAGCCCCTGTTTGCTTTGGGCTGTTTGGAAACTGACACAATTTAGTGGCATGAGCCCATCTCTTGATTTAATATTCCCTGGTAGCGGAGGTTGTTTTGGTTTGGCTTTTCTTTTTTGTGTTGCGGGGGACAGGTTGTTCTTACTTTGTTTCAGTTTGCATCTGTAACACATCAAGTGCTTCCACACAGAGGAGGTAGCCTGTAGTTTTCCACGTACAATCTCTCTGCTTCCACTCCGCTCGGTGCATGGAGATGTTTGTTCTATGCTAAAACAGCGGGGCAGGCAAAACCGCAAGTAAATCAGACTGTGGGGTTTTTTTCCACTTTTAATAACAGTTTACTATTCTGTAAGTGCATATAAAGCACATGTCCCGTTCATCTAGCCAAGGAGCTTGATAGTCCATCAGCAAGAACTACCATAGGTCTAGGGAGACTGATTTATACAAGCGAGAATACGTATGCCAGGAGCTGGCAGCAACTTGCTCCTTCTTTTTTTTTTTTTTTTTAAACAACTTGGCAAATCCTCCTCTTCTCCTTCATCCAAACTTTTGCCTTTTATAGTCGTTGAATAATGCTTTTTATTTCTGGAAAAAATGTATATAGTAACATTTTTCATCAGCCATTTTTCTTCCTTTTCTGAACGATATGGGGTGTGGAGAACCCTAGCTACACAACAGTCAGTTGCTGATTGAAACCCCCCGCCCCCCCCCACATGAACAGTCGTACGCACTGTAACACGCGCACCGTGCCTGGAATGCACACCCTCCGGCATGGACTCACGCACTCTCTCTTGTACGGGCTTAGACATGTGCACATCCACACACACACACACACCAACTCACCACGCACAACACTCATGCAACCACTGGCACCCATTCTCATGCTCACATGTGTGAGCATACATAAACGTACATTCGTATGTATGTGCACACACACACACACACACACACACATATGTACAGGTATATTAACTCATGCACGGACTCATGGAGATCAGTACCCCCACCCCCCGATCCCTGCATACTGGTACATGCACAGCATCAGCCATGGTCTCATCCACGTTTGAACTTTTCTTGCCCACTTGGACTTACACGTTTGCAATTTTTCCACACATGCAGGGACACATTCAGATGTGGATGGACAGATCCTCAGACACACATTATTAGACACACACTGTCTCACACAAGCATATAGATTTATGATTTGTTGTGAGTGGAAAACAGCTGGGTCAGGTTAATCAAATACAGCAGAAGATTTAAGGCAAAATATTGAAAAGCAGTGTCTGGTAGTGAGGGGAAATTCTTAAAAGCACGATGGTTTCATGGCTCTGTGCCAGCGCAAGAAGATGTGTGTCTGGCTACGCTAAACGTCAGCACTAGGTCTGTTTCACTCCAGGAGTGCTCTCAGATGTCGGGGCGGGGGAGGGCAAAATCCATGTTGGGTTTGGCCCCACGCACCCGGGACGTCATTTTGAAACACTGGCGTTTCAGAGGGGGATGCTGAGTTGCATAGCATGGGAACTGCAGCAAAGGGAATTACAGTTAACCCCCTGCTCATGCCACAGTCGATCAGAATGCTGCTTCCCTGTCATGTGTTTTCTGTCTGTCCCTTCCCATCCTTGCCAATGACTAAGATGTGTGTTTGCTACCATGACAGTAAGTGTGACTAAATGACCCAAACAGCTGAGTCTCCTGTGTGGTACAGCTGAATACCAGATACTGCAAAGCTGAATGTGTCAAGGTGATAGAACTTTTTACCCTGAGGTCGCTGGTTTACAGCCAGACCAGACTGGGAGTGACTGTGACCAATGGATGGTTGTTCTGTAGCCTACATGGAATGAGTTGGTGGATTCTCAGTCCAGTTGCTGGGCATCCACGTTGTAAGAATCATCCCTTCAGCTGTCTCTAATTCACCCCCTTCTTGGCAGCCTCTGCAGAGAGCCCAATGAGTTGAATGGCCACAGAGCCTGAACTCCCATCATTCCCCTGGTTTGGGTCTGTCCAGTTCAGGGTAACAGCACTTTGGCAGGGACAGAGCGGGGTGGACGCTTGCATTCCCGTTGCCCAGGCTATACCTGTTCGCTGGCTAACCGGAGTGCCTAATTCTGCAGGGCTGTCAATTCAGTCTGCCTCAAAAGTGCCGTAAGGGCTGCAAAGGGTTGGAAATAATCAACTGCAGAGGAAATAATTTCATCTCAGGATTCTGCTGGCTGACGATGCTCACAATTTATGATGCCCCCGGAAGCTGAGGCTGGGATTATTTCTGTGCGACTCCCACAGCTGCTGCTTGACAGCGCCGTGACTGTGTTAGAAATGACTGAACTAGATCAATACAAGCAGAGCTGACCTATAAACATCCATGAGCCTGAGTGCTGGGCCTCAATTTAGTTGAGTACAGATGGGAGCCACTCCTTTCCCTGCACCTCCCTCTCCTTCTGTCCATAGGTAGTGCTGCCTGGCTGGAACTGCCTCCTCCTTGACCCCATGATTCCTCTGTTCCCATCTGGCAGATGGGACATGCTGCTCTGCAGTGACTTCTCTTCTCCCAGAGAAGACCTGCATCTCCTAGTCTCTCATGCCCTGACTGATGTTGGTTGGGCAAAAGAGGTAGTCCATGTCCTCGTGTGGGACACCTGGCTTGGAAGAAAGGCAGGTCTAATGGGAGGGCACTGGACTGGGCCTCAAGAGACCTGGGATCCATTCGTCCTTGGCCAAGACAGTTAATCTACCCCATGCCTCAGTTCCCCATAGCACTTCCCTGCCTCTCGGCGGTGCAATGAGGATAAATCCATTCATGATTGTGGGCTGCTGAGACTCTCTGGTGATGGAAGCCAGGTAAGTACCTGCATAGATTGGGAGGTGTGTTGTGCTCCCCTCCGCTGATTGACTGGCATAGAGCCCAGGGGTTCTCTACCTGACTCTGCCACTGACTACCTGTGATATAAAGAGCAAGTTGTGTAACCTTACTGGGCCTTGGTTTCCCAGCTTACTATATAACCACCTTTGTGGAAGCACTTGGCAATCGCCAGATGAAAGGCACAGTGTAATTGCAGAGTATTATATGCATTACATGAAGAGATCATCAGTGTGCCTGCTTGTTAAAGAACCTGTAACAAAAGCTCATTTCTGACAGGCGTGGTTTTGTCTGGGCATCCACGTTCTGTTTCTTTGTAGGTAGATGAGCCTTGGCAGGTATAGAGTATGTGCAGAACACACGGTCTACAGAGATGAGAACCAGCTGCTTCTTCCAGATGTTTCATCCCTCTTTCCTGTTTGTTACACTTCAGGATAGGAACCTCTTCAGCTGTGTGAGACACTCACTGTTCTAGGATCTCTGGGGGTGGAGGGGAGGGATTAATCTCGTGTGATGTCAGCAAGAAATGGAAGCAGAAACAAAGTTTCCCATTTTTGTGGGGACATGCTTGAAGGGACTTGGAGCTCTGGCTCTGCCCGTTGTTCATGTGTTTGCCTGCTGTGAGATAAGAGAGGCCAGAAAGGAGAGCTGCGAATTACAGCTGAAAACACTAATGTTCTTTCCGTGCTCATATTGTCCTGGCAGCGTTCATGGTGGGCAAACGGAACTGGATACAATAGAATCCTCAGGTTTCAGAGGAGCAGCCGTGTTAGTCTGTATTCGCAAAAAGAAAAGGAGGACTTGTGGCACCTCCTCCTGGCTCAATCCTTGCTCAGAACTTAGACCCAGTTCAGATCCCCTTTAGGTGTTGTCTGCTGGAGCCTCGCAAGGGAGCTTAACGCCCTTCGTCAAGCCTCATTTTACCATGCGTAAGCGCAGCTCGGAGGTCTGTGTAAATGGGGCAGTGGGCAATAATAGGGGATGTTTACTCTGCATCACAGGGGGTGGCTGCAGTTTGTGGTGACGTACCCAAGCTAGCTAACTCGGGTGCCAGACGAAGTGAAGCCATGACAGCGTGCGCTCCAGCATGGACTGTTCAAGTTCACTCAGGACCCCGGGTGATTACTTGCATGGTGCTGCAGCTTCACTTCTCCAGTCCCTGAGCTGGCTCAATTAAAGCTAGCTTGGGTAGGTCTAGGGAAGCTGCAGTCCCATCCCGTGATTGCAGTGGACACATACCCTTGGAGACTTGCACAAATGTGGGGTAATTTCCCCCTGTTGTTTTAATTGGGTGGGGGCGGGGGGAGAATGACTTCTGTGCTGTGGTTGGGGCTGGCGTGATATGGAGAGTCTGTTCTCAGCCACTCTCACTAGGACCAGGAAGCACCAGAAACCTGACTGGGGAGAGCCGTTCTTGTGAGCTTGCCAGCCCAGTTTTGCAGACTTGAGCTTTGGATAAGCAGCCCTTGTGTGAACCAACTTTGGATGGTCTGCAAAGCTCACCTAACGCTTGGTAGGATCCTTCTCTGAGAATTGTGTCATGTGGAGGGAAGGGAAAATATTTTCACCATGCAGGAGCTTTTCATTCTAGTTGTTGGAGCTGGGGGTCCCAATGGATGTGCATAGAAATATTTTTACAGATGTCAGAGGTGTGGTATCCGGGACTGTGGTTTGTCCCCTTGGAATAACTCACGCTATTAATGCTTTTCTACTGTAGATCACAAAGCTCTCTAATGAAGTGGATAAGCATTGCTAACTCTGCCCCAAAGCGGATGGGACACTGAGTCTCAGAGATTGACACGACTAGCCCCATCTGCAAGGAAGTTGATGGAAAGCTGGGGTCTCCTGAGCACTGATCTTGTGCTCTATCTCCTGGGCCTGGCCATATCTATCTCACAGGTAAGGGCCAAATGCAAAGTTCTAATTCAGAGCTGGGCCTGAACATTTGCTATAGCTTGGGGGCAATTGCAGGTCTAAGATTTCACATCAGACCGCACCTCTGATCCGGACATTTCAAAAACCCTTTGGTAGCTGAAATAGAATCATCATGGAATACCAGGGTTGGAAGGGACCTCAGGAGGTCATCTAGTCCAACCCCCTGCTCAAAGCAGGACCAATCCCCAACTAAATCATCCCAGCCAGGGCTTTGTGAAGCCTGACCTTAAAAACCTCAAAGGAAGGAGAATCCACCACCTCCCTAGGTAACGCATTCCAGTGCTTCACCACTCTCTTAGTGAAATACTGTTTCCTAATATCCAACCTAGACCTCCCCCACTGCAACTTGAGACCATTACTCCTTGTTCTGTCATCTGCTACCACTGAGAACAGTCTAGATCCATCCTCTTTGGAACCCCCTTTCAGGTAGTTGAAAGCAGCTATCAAATCCCCCCTCATTCTTCTCTTCCGCAGACTAAACAATCCCAGTTCCCTCAGCCTCTCCTCGTAAGTCATGTGTTCCAGTCCCCTAATCATTTTTGTTGCCCTCCGCTGGACTATCTCCAATTTTTCCACATCCTTCTTGTAGTGTGGGGCCCAAAACTAGACACAGTACTCCAGATGAGGCCTCACCAATGTCGAATAGAGGGGAACGATCACGTCCCTCCATCTGCTGGCAATGCCCCTATTTATACAGCCCAAAATGCCATTGGCCTTCTTGCCAACAAGGGCACACTGTTGACTCATAGCCAGCTTCTCATCCACTGTAACCCCTAGGTCCTTTTCTGCAGAACTGCTGCCTAGCCATTCGGTCCCTAGTCTGTAGCGGTGCATGGGATTCTTCCGTCCTAAGTGCAGGACTCTGCACTTGTCCTTGTTGAACCTCATCAGATTTCTTTTGGCCCAAACCTCTAATTTGTCTAGGTCCCTCTGTATCCTATCCCTACCCTCCAGCGTATCTATCTCTCCTCCCAGTTTAGTGTCATCTGCAAACTTGCTGAGGGTGCAATCCACGCCATCCTCCAGATCATTAATGAAGATATTGAACAAAACCAGCCCCAGGACCGACCCTTGGGGCACTCCACTTGATACCGGCTGCCAACTGCTCATGGAGCCATTGATCACTACCCATTGAGCCTGATGATCTAGCCAGCTTTATAGACACAGAAATAAACACAGCTTCAGGAGCAAAGAGCCTTGTTTTGTTTCGTTTTTTTTGTGGGAGTTAAACCACACATAGTACAGAGCAGCAAAACTGGTGGAAGACCCCCAAAGAGAACTGGCACTGGGATCCATCCCTCCCACACGCTCGGCTCGGGAAGAACAACATGCAGCTGCCAAATTTCCCCATTAAAATGTTGAGTTCCCTCTCCCCGCACCAACCAAATAAAGCTTGATTGAAACGAGCCGTTTTCATCTTCAGTGCTGCGATGTTTTGTTCCTGACTGTGAGTCAATGATTTTTCCAGTCCCTCCCCCATGATAAACAAGTGCAGGCTGAATGTGGCCCAAAGGAAAATGTGATTCCCTGCCACATGCCTCCCCACTACCAATAATAACCATATGGCCGCTCCCAGACCCCCTCTTTCCAACCAGCAGAAGCGCAAGCAAGCATTAGCCCTGGCACATACATAACAGGGGCTTAACCCAGCGTTGCCTGCAGCTGGGCCGTGTGCACCCACTAAACACAATCCCACCCTGCCACGATCACAGAGCCTTGTGCTGTGGTCCTAGTAGCTCTCCCAAGCTAAGCAGGGTTGGGTTGAGGGGGTGCTTGAATGGGAGATCTAGGAAAAAGGAGCAGTGCCGCTGGGATGGCTCTGAGATGCTTTCCTGTTGCATGCTAGGGCTACCGTGTGCAATTCTGTAGGCCTGCAGCAAGTAATTTGATGGGCATGTATACAGGGGATTTTTAGGACCACCTTCTCCCACCAGACCTAGAGCAGTGGTTTTCAACCTGTGGTCCACAGACCCCTTGGGGGGGTCTGCAGACTATGTCTAAGATTTCCAAAGGGGTCCACACCTTCATTCAAAAATTTTTAGGGGTCCACAAATGAAAAAAAGGTTGAAAACCACTGACCTATAGGGACGATCAAGGATGTGTAGCATTACGGCCCCCTCCAGCCAGAAAGCCAAAAGGCAAAGAATCCATCAGTCAAGCCCTGTATCTAAAGTCCCCGCCTGCCCACATTTTGCAAGTGCTCACAAGCCACCCATTGCAGCCCCACAGAGGGTGGGGACAAGGCCCATTAAGCTACTGTGTCCTAAAGTGGCCCTTTAGTTGCAGTGACATCTGCCTCCTTCGTAGGTTGAGCTGCCTAGATGCTACCTGCAGGCTGAAGTTCTATGTATCTCATTCTCAGGAGTTCGGAAAAGTCCAACAATTGCTGGCCTGTTTTTTTGGGGGGCGGGGGGGCCCTGATACAGAAGCCATCATCACCATATGGGTGCAGAAGCACAACTCCAGCAACCTGAGCATCCCAAGCAGGTCAAACATCGCCCGACTGAGACGCTCATGACATGCTGGGCAGAAGCCTCCACCTCCCAGGTGTGCAAAACGACATCATGTTCATCACCCCACCCATTCGTCAACCACTGTTGAGTGACTCTGGCTACGTTTGAGAGTGGCACCTTCAGTAGGAGGGTTCTCTAAGAAACAACAACAACAAGAAAAGATATGCCACTTCCTCCTCGGTGCACCATTCATTAATTCTACAGGGTGTCCTTGAGTGTGTCTACTGATTGGACCAGAGAGGATGGATGTTCCTCAAGGGAACCCTCATAGGTAATTCCTTCAGTCATAGTCCTTTCTCTGCCCATCTTCTATCCCACACTCCTCCCCTGGAAGAGAGGCACTGCCTTAGATCCTTGTATCTTTTATTCCCATTTTCCTACCCTAATTTCTTCCCTATTTCAGCAGTCTCTTTCTGGAAAAGAGCCAGTGGACTGGCGCCTTATCTTCAGAGCTTGAATGACAGGTTCTTTGCTTCCTGGTAGGTTGACGCCATAACGCAGCACATCCTTGACTGTCCCTAATGGCAGGATGAGAAAAGAGCAGAGGAATTACCACCCTGGCCTGTTGTTTTCCCTTTCATAATCATCCACAGAAAAGGGCAGGCAGGTCAAAGTTGTGCTTGGGTAGGTTGGTCATCATTAGCAGTAGGTGGGAGGGAGGAAATCTCCAGACCAGACAGCACAGCTGGTAAACAAACATGGAGTGCAGGGATGAGCATGTTAGTCAGGCGTTCGGTAATTGCATCAATGTTCTGACTGCTAAGGAGCGACGGGAGAGCTGGAGACTGGCCCACTGTATTGTTCTACTGTGGTAGTTTCAGTTGCTGCCAAGCCAGGTTTAGCCTCAGTCAGAGAACAGTGAAGACACAAACGGAGGCATAACCAAGATTTGGGGAAACCCCAACTTTCAGTTAACTGCAGTTACACTTTGCCCTCCTACAGAACTTTCTGTGCCTCCCTCTAATTCAGGCATTTCCATCATAGGCCCTAACCCTAGTGTCTGGCACTGGTGTCGGAGAGTCCAAAAGTGTTTCAAAAACACTAAGGAATTAGGCTGGGATATCAAAGGAAGCTCAGGAAGTTAGATGCCCAAGTTCCATAGAAATTCAGGGGGGGATTTTCAAAAGTGCCATGGGGAGTTAGGTGTCCATTTGCCCTGGACTCCTGCAAGGGACTTGTGCTCCTAAAATCCCTTAAGTGCTTTCCAAAATCTTCCCCTCAGTGGGAGTTACAGGTGGGTTTTTCAATAGTGCCTACATGACAGAGGCACACAAGTTGCCCTGAAAGTCAATGAGGGTTGTGCTCCTAAATCACCTTTAACTCTTACTGAATTTTAATGGATTTTAGGAGCAAATTCTCAGTCTCCTTTGGGCAATTCCAGCTTTGAGTCCCTCGCCTTCCCAGTGTAGGTCAGCATTAGCCCAGCTTTTCAAAATATTTCAGCTTTCAAAAATGTTTTTATGGACTTGTAAATACTATAAATACTTTGTTTCTTTCCCCTTACAGGAGAAGGCTGGCAAGTAGCCTTTGGGCCAGGAGTGACAAGTTTTTTTTTAGTACAGAGGCTGTTTTATCTCTGTTTTGCAGATGGGGAAACAGAGACAGATTAATGACTCGCCTGTGTCCGCTGCCTTCTGCCCCTCTCTCTAGCCGTGCTTAGGTACATATCTGGCCCCCCATTACTGAGCCCTTCACACTCTAACAGTACACCTGTGAATTTGGGCAGAGCTATTATCCCCATTTTACAGATGGGGAATTGAGGTCCAGCACTGCTAAAGTGACTTGCCCAAGGTCCCAGAGGAGGTTTGTGGTGGAGCAGGGCATTGAATCCAGCTGTCCAAAATCCTGGGCTGGTTCCCTAACCACTGGGCCATCCTTCCTCTCTTCCAGCCCTGTACTTTGCTTGCCCTATGTACGATTTCTACTTGGATGGCATCCCTTTTCAATTTTTGATACCACAGAGTCTCTGAAGCTCTCTACCGAGATTTGACCTCTCAGTATTTTGTATTTTAATTGGCTGGCCATTCTTCCTCAATTTGGAGTTATCGAGGCAACAGGAAGAGAAATTTTTTAAGCATTAAAAATCTTAGCAGGGTGACGTTTATTAAAAACCTGAAGAGAATAGCTAGCTTGTGGAAGCTTTACTCATATATCGGTCCGTCGGCAGAGGCCTGTTTGTGTTTTAGAATCCTTGTCCTCTCCCTAGATGAAAGCCCTGCAGAAGGATTTTGTTTTTCAGACAGAAGGCAAGCCAAGTTGGTGATTTCATCCCAAGGCAGGCTGTGTCAAGCTGGTCCTATTCAAGCACGCAGGAAATCAACCTTTGGAGCTCATTCAGAAAAGAAGAGGGAGGGAGGGAGATTCTTAAACTGAACTCCAGGCAAGCAGGAAAGATGCCTTCTGTCATCAGGGTGCTCCAGGGGATGGCTCCTCACCCTTTGAAGGATGAGCTGGCAACATTTCAAACAACATTTCTTAATCCCCAGCTATTCCAAAGAGCAATTTGATCTCTGCCCTCCTGGGGCCGTGGGAGGGGCAGGCACTGCATCACTCCGATACGGGGTCAGGTGGCGACCACAGGCCCAGGCGACTTGTCCCAAGCTGCTGTAAATCCAGTGCATGTTTTTCTGGTTAGAACAATTGTTGCCTAATTAAAACAGATGCTTTCTGGGCTTTAATGGGGCTTAGTGAAGGGCCGGGGGGAGAGCGCAAGCTATGGGCAAAGGAGAGGAATGGAGAGGCTAGATGGCAGCTGTAGAAAGGAGAGGGAGGAGGGATTTAATTTCCAGCAAAATAATTCTGTATGAGCTGTGTGAACATTCTTCACTTGACGTACTTCAAGAGCAGCTAGAGCATGGACTGCAACCGCACCGGCTGCAGAGCATGGATGGTCCAGAGGTTAGAGCACTTGAGGACAACTCAGGAGATCTTTATTCTTTTCCTGGCTTTGCCACAGACATTTTCCATGACTGTGGGCCAGTCACTGAATCTCTGTGGTTCTGCGCCTCAGCTGTAAAATTAGGTTGATATTCCTTCCACACAGGGGTGTTGTGAGAAAAGATTTTGCTAATGTAGGTGAAGTTCCTGGATGCTTGGTGATGGGGGCTCTAAGTATCTAGATACCTTTATTGTGCTGCTGCCCCTTGCCCCGGAAAGGCCACCTATAGTGATGAGAAGTGAGTTAAGTTTCCATGGACCATTCGGTTGCCGATCTCTTATCTCTCTGCAGCAACAGCCAATTAATATTGGTTGTAATGTGGGCATCAACAACTGGATTCGGAACCTCCTCTCTGTTAGACCACCAGACAGTCCACAGCTGACTGTCAGCCAGAGTGGTCCTGACCAAGATTTGAAGTGGCAACTAGGAAGTCACAGGCTCCATAGCTCAACCCCTGTCCCATGGACATACTCAAGTCCCATCACAGAATGAAGATCTGTTGGGCAGAGTTTTGGTTACTTTCCGATTTCTCCCGTTGAGCCCAATCGCCTGTTGCAGTCTGATGGCACTGTACCTCTAGATCATTGTTTTGAAAAGTTGGCTAGCAACCAAAGGTAACCATAATTGAAGAGTGATGTGGTGCCTTATGAAAAATGAGGGAGGGCTCAGATTCATTCCCAGTGGGCAGGTGTCCAGATCACAAGTCACAGTGGCAGTCTTGGCAGAGAGGCCAAACACAGAACTTGCCTCTCCCACCGTGTAGGTGCAGGATGAAGAACATTGGCTGGATGTAAGAACAATAGGACAATGGACCAAACTATGTTGGGGAGTCATGGAAGTTCCTTCCCTAGAGGTTTTCAGCAGGAGGCTGGATAACCATCTGTCTTGGATGGTTTAGAGACAACAAATCCTGCATCTTCCCAGAGGGTTAGACTAGCTGACCCTTGTGGTCTATTCTAACACTATGGTTCTTTGATTCTATGGTGTATTGCCTAACCACCGCCCATTTGCCAATAGACAGTACATCTGATGCCAGGGCTGTGAACTGGACACCTGCCTGGGCTCTGTAGCCTCACCCTATTTAAGGGGGCAGGAATTCTGTTGTTGTGGTGGGCTCCACTTGCCAACCAGGGATCAATTTAAATAGGCTGTGCCCAGCACCCCAGGATTTATATAGTCTGACACCTACTACCAGGTCTAACTTCACTTGAAGTATGTGTGTAAAGGGGCCGGTCACTGGATGTAATGGAGCCTGGATATCCAGAGCGTGCTACGCTGCACGGATCCCTTTCCCAGTGTGGGCTTGTTCACCCACAGAAGTTGTACTGGTTTAAGCTAAACCAGTGTGCATGCTTGTGTGGATGCGCACAAATCAGTTTTAAATGGGCTGTATAGGTTTAGCTTGCACCTTTAAATTTATCACTGCAAGCTAAACCTCTATGAGCCAAACTGAAACTAATTTGTGTGTATTCCCGCAAGGGTTTTGCACCAGTTTCACTGAATCAGTTTAAAAATCACACCTTTAGTTACTTATTCAATTATGATCATACAGTGTTGTGTATAGACCAGGCCACGCCTGCCCTGCCCTGTATCAGAACATTATCCAAATCAGCATTTTCCAGTGCTCCCCATGACGCTGCCGCAGAAGCACACAAAGGTGGCTGTCGAAATCGCCACTATGATGGGCGTTCACTTTGTTGGCCATATCACCAGGGAGATCAAAGATCAAATAGGCCTGGGTGCTGGAGTTGCTCACCCATGCTTAACCGTGGCCTGAAAGGCACATTGGAGAAGCAGTCAGGGGGCAGTTTGATCTGCTGCTGGCCGTGCTGTCCCAATTCTGTGTTTGTACAGCACCTAGCACAATCAGGTCCTGTTCTATGACTGGGGACTGTAGGTGGTACAAGAATACAAGTAATAATAACAATAGAGGATATTAGCCATCAGGGATGTCACTCTTAACAACCTGCACTGACGTACTGTATTTAAACAAAAGTTAATCACAAGTTTATCAATGTGAAAACCTTGCTGGGATTACACGTTCCCAACTGAACTCTGCATGAGTTCTTTGCAGGGCAGGCAGAGTTTGCTGGGGGATTTCACTGTAGAAAAATCAAATCTACGCCTTTGCAGGTCTCCTACAACACAGAAGGACTTCAAGGAATGCAAACTCTCCTTTCGAGCAGTTGCTTTTATGGACTTTTTTTTTTTTAAACAAGCTCTTTCTGTTGTGAATAATGCAGACAAAATGTTTGCAACTTGGCCCAGAGGATGGGAAAAATGCAGGGACCGAAAGCCAAGGCAGTATCTCAATGTCGACACTTGTTAGACAATTTTTATTTAGTGGCTGGTGCTGGAATCTGCCCACGCAAGCTGGGGGCTGAGGAAATAGAATGTGAGCACATCTGCTTGAGGAGCTGCTGTCTGACTTGGGGAGCATCTTGTGGTAATTAGGGGTATTTGCGCCTTTAATTTAATTGACTAGAGGGGCTTTTGCCTTTCTTTTGAGTTTATTCTCATAAAGCCCAGATATCCCAAAACACTAATAACCCTCTGCCTTTACCTCATGCCCTTTATCCCAGGGAGCTCAAAGCACCTTGCAAAGGTGCCGTAAGTAGTGTTGTTACCATGGAAACACTGAAGCCTGCGGTTAGTGTCAGAGCCAGAACACAGGGCCTGCAATTCCCAACTCCCAAGCTCCAACCACTACTTTACACTCCCCTCTCCATGGCAGCATAGGAGTGGTAGTTTCCTTTGCCAGTAACATGCATTCCCTTGCTATTGTTGTGGCAATTGTAATCCAGCTTCTCTTCCTGCCTGACCACAGGCCTGTGTGTCTGATGCCACCACGTGCGGTCATGGACCCTGCAAGGTCAAATTCAGCTTTGTAGGATTTTGCCACACTATAGGGGGACCCATCCATCCATCCATCCTAATGGGCCATCTCTTATTTTGTGCCTTCTATCCTATGATCTAGAAGTGAGGAAAAGGTGTTGTTAAGAAAATATTGGAATCAGTGCACTGGGGGGCGGGGGGATAATAATACTCCGCTCTCTGTAATGCATTTCCTCTGTGGATCTCAAAAGCACTTTGCAAAGGAGAGCAGGATCGTTGTCCCTATTTTACAGTGGGGGAAACTGAGGCACAGAGTGGCAAAGTGACTTGTCCAAGATCACACCAAGAGTCATGAGAAGAGAAGCTGTTTCCTGAGTTTGAGTACCCATCCAGTACTCTATTTGTTAGAGCCGGGGTTCTGAACCAGCGGGTTATGACCACTGTACTGTTTTCATATTGCTAAATGGGGAAAAGGCCCCAGTATGGACTAAGGACCTTGCACGTGACTATATGAAGGAACAAACTAACCAGCTGCAGTGTGATAAGCTATCGCACTTCAAAAGGTGGAACGCCCCTAATGCTGGAGAACAAATTAATTCTTGTTCCGCCCCAGCAATACATCCCTTGTTCCCTCGATGCTCCCACACCCCTGGTTCCCCTTCCCCTTTTGACTCCCTGCCATACCTCCCTCTTCCTCTGGCTCCCCATATGTTCCCCACCCCCCCCAACTACCCACAAGTTCCCTGCCTAGAGAGACCCTATCAGGAGCATGGTCCCCAGCTGGCCTGTGGCTATGGACTTATGGTTAGAGCACCTGTCTGCATAGACCCACACAGCCCACAACTTTCACTGTATCTCTGCAGCCAAAAGTGTGTGTGTGTGGGCGGGTCTAGGCAAAGAGTCCTGGATGACCCCTAGAGCGATCCTGTGGGACTCTACCCATATGGACGCAGCACAGAGCACCTACCCCACATCTGCTAAGAAAAATGGGCCATAGAACGGGGTGCTCTGGGAGCAGGTGCCTAAACTTAGGAAAGTCCAGGCTGTCATGCTGGTTTCTTTTTGGCCCCTCTCTTCTTCGGAATGGGCAGCCGCTGTCCTGCCTGTGGGAGAGCCACTTGGGCCAGGGACTCCCTAGTTTCTCAGGGGTGAAATAGGCTGGGAGGCTGCAGAGCTCTGTGTGATGAGACATAATTGTGTCCCAGGGGAACTGCTGAGAAGCATTTGGCCAGGGGAAGGGCACGTGTCCCAGTGACAACCAGGCCAAGGCCGGACGGTGTGACTGAGGGACGATTGTGTATCTGAGCTGTAACCTTGCCATGGCCCATTCACTGAGGCACAGACGTGTGATTCCTGTGCCATAGAAGGGGGTAATGTCCCCTTTGTTCTGTCCTCCCTCCCACCCTGCTCATGCAGGTGCTTGAAATACAGGCAGGTGTTTCTAATCAATTAGACTAATACAGAGCTGGCTGTGTGGGAGACTTCCTAATTTACACAGGTGTTCACCAGTAAGGCTGGACCCAGTTTAAGGTTTTGCAGTTATAAGATTTCCTAGCTGTTGGGGGGATTTATTCTTTGTATTGTATTACAATAGCATCCCAAATCCATAATGGATACTGGGACCCTGTTGTCCTAGGTGCTGTATTGTATGCGTAATAACAGAGTCACTGCTCCAAACAGCTTAGAATCTAAATACACAAGACAGACTCTGGGTGGGAATAACATACCTAAGGTCACATAGTGGTACCAGGGACAGAACTCAGCTAACCTGACTCCTAGTTTAATGCTCTATCCACCGGGCTACACTGCCTTCAATGCCACAACTTCTCTTGCTAATTTTAATGAGAGTGGATAGTCAATCTCCTGCCCTGCTTTGAAAAAAAAAAAATCTGCATAATAAATAAGAAAACAAAAAGTAGAATTTGGAAGTTTAGACAAACAAATATGGAATGAAATGTTTTAATGAACATAAAACACCTAATGAAATGAAAACAGAGGTTTTGGGGTGGAGCGCAGGTTTTGTGTTTTATTTGCACCCCAGACACTGAGTTACTGCAGGATACCCAGAAAGCCAAACTGACCAGCCTATTGTAATAGTCCCACCTAAAGGAGAAATGCAAAAGATAAAAAGGAACATGCAATCTGGCTGCATGGGAAAATGCAAACGAGACTGGTTTGGGGTTTTTTTGCTGGCTATTCACTGAAGTTAAACAATCCAGCAATTTCCCTACATTCAGCCAAAGCCTGGAGTGCAAGGAAGAACTGGAGAACAATGCAAAGAAAGGAGAGGTAAAAAAAATGAGCTTTTTTTTTTTTTTTTTTTTTTTAAAAACCTTGTAAAGAGGAAAAATCTTTAAAAAAACATGAGTCCCCCCGACCCAAATGGGTGAAAGGTGACAATGTAGATAGAAGCCTATGCCTTAACTTTCTCCATTCCTTCCTTCCATTTAGAACTGGGCTGAGTCCCATGGTACTGGTTCTGGTTACCTGATTGGCTGCGCATATCTCCTGTGGTCAAATGGGCTAGTAGAAGCCATAATGACTTTCTTTTTCAGAGGCAGAAGCAGCAGCTGGGTGTTCTGGTGCAGTACAGAGAAAGGTTGTTTAATATCTCCTCACCCTGAAGACAGCCCAAGATTTTACTGGAGCAGCGATCTCGCCTGGCAGCCTCCCACAAAAACATTAGCTGGGAGAGAGCAAGGATTCCAGATCATGGGACTATTCAGCCAATGAGAAGACAATAAAAGGTAGGATTAAAGTTAAAGGCCAAAGTGTACCTGAATCTTTTGAGGTGCCTAGGTTTTCCTGGAGTTTGTTTAGGATGCGGGGCTGGTTGACTCTGTGCGTTTATGTACAATAGGGTTTTATTAGTTTAAAATCTGCATATGGGTGCTGCCACACTTCTGGCTTGAAGTGGTTTCCATTATATACAGGGTTTACAGTTTGGTTCGATGGCTCTCAGTATCCCCACTATACAAATCGTTCCAGCACCCTTGAATCTACATTTTTTAAAATTTTGTTGCCCTTGTAGTCATAGTGTATGAATCATAAGGATCAGTAATGCTGCTGGCGACACTGGCTGGCTTGTCTGACACACCATGAACAACAGCAAGAACAATTTAAGATGTGATTTCAAACTTGGTTCGCTTATTCTGGATGCCTGAAATTCTGCCTGAAAGGTGTACATTTTGTCAACCTCCATCTGTGTGTGTGTACTTCCCATATTAATCTGTGTAGGCTTTTTGTACATGTTGTTCTGTATCTCTACATGCCAAAAATGCGCAAATGGCAGCCACAGGTCTTGTGTGACGTTTGGAATGGGCAAAATCATGAGCTAGAAGAGGAGAATTTTGCAAGCTGACCTGGGGCAGGGGAGGAGGGAGAGGGGATTTGTGGACAGGGTGGCAAAGTTTAGAATTTGATGGAAAAGCACTTTGAATGCTCAGAGGGTCATACAAAACAAATGGATCAAAATGTACCTGCAAAATGTTGTAGAAGGGTCATTGCTAATTTAGACTAGTCCTAGAGGGGATTAGTGGACATTGCTAATGACTAAGATTCCTTTCTGTCTTCAGTTGCATAAGGGAATAGTAGCGGTCATGGGTATAGGGCCAGGTGCCCCTCTGTGACCAGTGGTGTACAGTGACAAAACAGGCTTCTGAAACCAATGCACTGTTTATTTTAACAATAGGAACAAAGCATTTAGAGAAAAAGGCAGACCTAACTTCTTCAGACACCCCCAGCAGGTGTGTGTCTCAATCCGGTTCCCACAAACAACTCCCTGCTCTCTTGAGAGAGAGACGGACTCGTTTTAGGTTGCTATAGTTTTTTAGTTTTGGGATCCCAGGCTTTTCCCTGTCCTAGTATTGACTCTTAATAATCCTCAAGTGTTTGCAGAAAAGTGGCTTATCTGTACCCATTTTTCTTCGTTTTTGCTTGACAAGGGAATGGGTTAACTATGGGCCTGATTTTGAGCTGAATTTAACTCCTGTTGTCACTACTTTCCATTGATTTCAACCAGAATTGGACAGTGGGCTAATGGGGGTGCTGAAAATCTACATCTCCCACTGAAATTAATGGGAGCTGCCAGGTACTCAGGGCACCTGTAAAATCAGGCCCTAGATCGCGAAGGTATTTTTAAAGTACTCACTATTATAGTATCTAAACACATGATGCAGGATGAAAAGAATCCCTCCTTGTTTGTAAACAAATGGGCTAGAAAGGCCATATCACCATACAAAAGTTGTACTGCGTTAACTACAGTTGAAGCGGTACAAGCCTCCTTTTGTGTGTGCAGATAAGAGCCATTTCTAGGGGTGGGTGAGAGGGCAGCTGCCCTTGGCTCCAGCTTCCAGGGGACACCGAACTGCTTATTCCTGTAGAGGAAGGGGAATAACCTATGCTGGTATTATGTGTGCAGTAGGGGTTGTACCAGTATAACTATCAGTACCATTAACTGACTTAGTCATATACCAGTACAATAGCTGTGTAGACCAGGCCTGGCAGTCCCTGCTGCACAGGTGGGAAAGGGTCAGTCGGATTTGCGGGAAAGCCACATGCAGAATGGTGATTAAAAGGGACAGCAAATGGTCAGAGAATCTCTGTTAAGAAGGATGAAATATCTCAAGGGAAATGTGACGCAATTTCCAGCCAAACGTAGTACATTTTACAAATGCTTTGACCATTAATTAATATCAAAATCTGCAGCCCATTATAGGGCTTTGGCAACACATTTCGCTTCATACTCAAATAATTGGGAGAGTGCCCAAGTGTATTCATAGGCCAACTCCCAGGGCTACAATAAAGGCTATTGTCTTGTGTCAAATAGTAATTTGCCCCTCCTACGTCTCTTTACTCTCTGTATGACCTTTGGAATGGGGCAGTTGCCTTTACCATACATGGAAGAGCATCTTCAAACCTTAGTGCTGAGGTTAGGAGGTATTTTTATTTTTGTAAACCTAAAATATCATTGTTACCAAAAAAATCTGGGAACTAGGACGAAAAAACTCTGCAAACTCAGCCAAGCATTGCAATATGGTTTAGATTTAGTGCGAGAATTATGTCATCACTGAGCCCTGTAGCCCAAGCAGGAACTTCTGGTGTCTCGCATGATGGAAGGTCAGCCTGAACGAAGGGCGACACAGTTTCTTGTTCTAATGACTGACTGTTGGGACCCTAGGAGAACAGCAGGCTCTAGTGTACTAAGCATAGGACTGGGAGCCCACACTCCTTGAGCCAAATTTTCAAAATTCAGCTTCTATTTAGGCACCAGAATGAGGGGCTAGATTTTCGAAAGAGCTCAGTAGCAAGGGTCACATCTTTCCCTGCCCAGAAGTGTCCTGATGAGAGCTGCTGCATGCTGTGCTCTGTTTAAAAAATGTGACCCTGGACTCTGTTTCTGGCTCCACCACTGACTCTTTACCTCTGAGCAAGTCGTTGTGCTTAAGGCACTGAACTAATTCAATTCCCTGCCCTGCGTGACTTTGGCAAAGTCCCTGAATCTCTCTCCATTCCCCACCTATAAAATGGGGATAAAAATACTTTCATTCTCCCCTCACTGTCTTTCTGTGTAGATGAAGTGACCAGCACATAGTTAGACTGGGAGTCTGCCACACAGTTAGGAAGTGAACCCAGATCTGCAGAGATCCAGTCCAGTGCTATAAGCCATCCTTCCTTAGACCTCCAGGTTACACTTCCTTAAAGGTAACATGTAGTAGTTAGGGCAGGGGATTGGGAGCCAAGCCACCTGGGTTATTTCCTGACTCCGCCACTAACTCGTGGTGGTAACTTGGGCCAGTCGCCCTAGTACGTACCCGGGGGCCCTGGGGGGGGGATTTGTACACAGGTAGCTAGCCCAAGCTGCTGCTCCTGCTACCCCCAGCTACACTGCTCTTTTTAGTGCACTTGCTCAAGCAGAGCTAGCATGTGTGTCATGCTGGGAAGTACCCTCCCAGGAGCTGCACAGATGTATTTAGCCTCTTCCTCTGTAAAACCCACTTCGGTGATTTGCTTTGAGGACCTTCAGCGAAAGGCATTGTATACATGCAGAAGTGTTAGCCCTTTAATCACCATTAATAAGGCAGTTATCTTAATAAAAGAACAGATTATGACATGACCGTTGTGTTGCGGTCGAACAGCTGCCATGGATCCACTGAATTATAGATTTGTTAATCCTCAACGAGGGTGTTCCGTTTTGTCGGTGGATTTTTAGTGAACATGTAATAAGTGTCTTACTCAAGTGAATCTCTATTAAATGCATATGTGGAAATCTTAATTTGAAGCATGGCAGGAAAGAAGGACTCGGTTCAATTCATAAAATAGTGTTTAAACCCGGTGGGCTCCAAAATCCATCCAATGCCAAAGCAAACTGTGACCTGTAAACTTCAGGCCAGATATCTCACATGGGATAGAATAAAAAGCCAAGGGGAAAAAAGAAGAGAGTCGGAGGGGAACAGTTTGGCCCTTGAATCTCCAACCCATACAAAGGGGTTTCGTTTCCATTCAGGAAATACAAACCTCTTCTGTGTGGTTCATATTCAAACGGTGTGTGTAAAAGAGTCCCCCTTCTCCCTTCCCAACCTCCTAAGCAGCAGCAACAGCTCTAAGTAACGCTGGCGAGCAGAAGCCAGATCTCGTAGCGAGGTTTAGGACATGTTCTATGCCTCCCTTGAAACGATGGAGGAAAAAGGGACATCAAATGCAATTGCGGTGGCAGAGATGGCTTCATAGGACATGGACTGGACTTTGGCCTAGCAATAGGCCAGTACAGAAGCTCCCGATCTGAGTACCCAATGGTCTGAGGGAAAGGTTGATCTTGTGGTTTAGACACTTGACTAGGAGGTAGGAGACCCGAGTGCCACGCCTGGCTCTGATCCCGACTCCTTGAGTGATTTTGGGCAAGTGTTTTCACCTTTTTGTGCCTTCATGTAGTCCGCCCCGCCCATCAGTAACCTGGGGAGACAACTTCTCTGCCTCACTGGCCTATTGCAAGAGTACATTAATTCATCTTTGTGAGAGGCTCAGGTACTGTGTTGACGGAGGCCATATAAGTGGCTGGATAGTTGCAATCTTTTCAGCTGGCCCTTCTGTGTAGGCACAGCAGTTTGACTCAGCCTGTCAGAGAACACCCCTGCGTTTTGGGGAAGTTCAGATCCAGATTGAAACTCTTCAGGGCTCTAGTACTTATCGTAGGTTCCATAATGTGGGACGTACTTTGTATTCGTTCCGCCTGTATGTAAATATGTCCCTTTGGAAGGGGGGAAGAGGTGATTGGTCCAGATTTCTGCAGCTGGCTGAGCCATCCTCATTTTGAGCAAATAAAATCTAGTAACTGAAGTAGGGGACTGGCACCTGGGTCTTCAGGGTTCTATTCCCACCACTGTCATGGGCACATCTCACTCTGCGTCTGTTCGCTATTTTGTACCCATTTGTTCTCTGATGCATGCTTCAGGCCAGGGATCTTGTTGGCTTTTTGCTGAGCACGTTCTACCTGGTGTGAAAAGGCAGAACCCCTCGTCCAAATCTTACCCTCCTTAAGGTGGCAAAACTCCCTTCTTACATTGCAAGCTGGTCAGGAAAGCAGCCATGTCCACTTCTCTGTCTGTATTGTATCTAGCACAACAAGGCCCAATCCTGACTGGGCCAATGGGCTTTATCCTGATAGAAGTAATAACCATGCTGAATAAGGACTAAGGTCTTGACGATTTGATGCCTAGGAATAAAGGGGGGGGGGGGGGGAGGATAAAACCTATTAGATCATCTAATCCCTTTCCTCAGCTATTGGAGAATTGTTTCCTATATTCCACTCTCCATTGTTTTCTCAAGTCTAATTATAAATGTACCCTGGGGTGGAGATTCCACCTCTGTCCTTGGGAAATTATTCCACAACCTATTAGGTCTCACCATTAGGAGTTTTTCCTGATATTCAGCCTAAATTTTCCCTTTCCTAATTTCATCCCATGACTCCTCGTTATACCCGCCCCCTTCTATTGTCCTAAATAATTCCACTTTCTGTAATGTTTATTTGCTCTGTATATCATGAGCAGTTTATGTTCTCTCCCTCACCCCCTCTTAATCATTTTCTCCTGAGTCAGTCCCTCCAGCCCCCTCTTCATTTTTGTGGTGGTTCTTGGAATCCCAGCTGGTGACAGTATTCATTACAATAACATCACTACCTTCAATGACTGTGAGAGATATTTGGGGGTTCAACCCAGAGCAATAAAGGATTGTGTCACTTCCTACTCTGCAACTCTGGCTGTCTTCAATGCTATGCTGTTGTGGTTCACAGCCCGGACACCAACAGCCAACCTACAAGCATGCAAGTCACAGGCTGGGTTCTACAGCCCGGTTACCTTTTGCAGAGACTCCATACACTCCTCCAGTCCCAAATTTCTCCTAAATTGTCTGCACTGTAGTGTCAAGTCCTGCTGACTGTAGCATAGTCAGAACCTTACATTTGTTGCCCCTTTAAAGAGTCAGTACACTGCTCCTCATTCATTCAACTGGGCTTGACAAACACTTTCATTTCTAGCACAGCACTGCTCAAAAGCAAAACAAGTTTATTAAACAAAAAGTCCTAGCTTTAAGTGATACCAAGTATCAGGGGCCAAGACAGAAATGGTTACAAACAAAAACAGACTTCTAAACTAAAACTTAACTTCAGCAAGTTACAATCTTTCTCACCTGTATTCAGTGCCCAGAGACTTCCTCCCCCTTGCATGAAGGGCCCAGTATTCTGTGATTTCAAGAGGTCTGGCCTCTTGAACCCCCACCCCCAAGTGATGGATACCCCCTATGGGGGCGGGGGTCTCTCTCCTTTCTTTTTATAGTGCAATATGCCTTTGAAATGTATTCTTTGAAAAGTAAACCCCGATAAAGTTCCTTTTCCCTGCTGGCTGTGGACACCTGGCTGTCAAGGGTAGATTCCAGGGTGTCCTCTCCCCCACTGGTGATTTTTACAATGCCAATGATCACTCCCTGCAACCGCCAATGCAAATGAATAGCCCATTAAATTTGGCCACACTTGATCTGAGGTGTTGGCCTCTTTTCTTTGTTAGGAGAAAACCTGTTTTTCAACTCCCCCTGGCATGTCTGGTTTGTACACCTTTTAATCACAGACTTTAAAGCATCATACCAGTGAATAGCCATAAATCCTCATATAGTGTTATACGTACCTTTCACAATGATAATCAATCACCAGTGTGTCATTAGTTTTCAGAAAAGGCATAGTCAATACACTTATAATACAGTATTGTATACAGTCAGTTAATTCATTTATCTATCATTTGAGGTTCAGACGCCTTGTCTCTATAGTTAAGAGGCTAGCTGCCCCACTGTAGGTTGATGGCTTTGTTTACCTTTTATATAAATGTACCTTGTGACGGGGTGCTCTACTCACCGCTAGGATGGCGCCTCCTCCTGGTTGTTCTGGGGGATAGCTCACAAGGTCAACACCCCGTCCCACAGTTGCACTCTGTCTCTCTAGCCCCTCTCTAACTCCACAAGCTGCTGTTGCCTTGTCATGACTCAGCCCTCCGGCCAGGTCACTATCTGCATTGTCCCTTTCTGGGGTATCAGAGTTGCCCTTCAGCAGTCCTAGGCAGTCTTCCCATTCACTGGGAGTGGTGCCATTCCCTCAGTGGCTGGCAGGGAAACCCGGGCCCACACTCTACCCCGGGTTCTGCTTCAGGGACACTCTAAAAAGCAGGCAAGGTCTGTTCTCTTCTAGGCCTTACTGCCTTTGCCTGAGCCCTTTCCTACCTTCCTGGCTGCCCCCGGGCTTTACCAGCCCAAATTCACCTCCCTTCTCCCAGGGCGTGACTGCAGATTTTCCCAGCAGCCCTCTCTGCTTCCCATTTCCTGCCTTGTTAGTCCCAGCCCAGCTGATTCATCCTCAACTGGGCTTCTTCATTCAATCTGGGGATTACTTAGCCACCTGGTTCCTCTCAGCTGTGGCCTGTTGGGTTAATTAGTTGCCTTCTTTGTCTTCATTTACCCTTTCAGGGAAAGTGTGGGGTGGACACCCAATCACAGACTTCCTTTGTTTCTGTTAAAAAAACCAGGTTGATCAGACAAGCAAATACATGTCTTTAGCTAAGACAGACTTTGCTTATGAATTGCTTTCCAAACCAAATTTTAAAAACATACTTCTGGCACATATCCATAACTCTTTGGACACACCCCATACATAGATCACACAAGAATACTAATGGTCAGAAAGTTATGAGTTTTCCAATGATATATTACATGCCACCATTTGGGTATGTATACATGACAACAGTGTGCTAGGTGTAGTGACTATGTCAGGCCTCAGAAGAGTGGCTCATGCAGAGCAGTGAACCACTAATGGTCCTCAGTGTCATACGATGTGATTTCTCTTAATCGGTCATGGACACCATTCTGGATATGGCATACCTGCAGGGGTGCCGGAACCAGAGGGCCCAGGGGGCCCATGGTCCTCTAACTTTTTGAAAGTGGAAGGGCCTGGTCTGTCCACTTTTCACCACAGGCCTCCCTCCCTTCCCATCTCCCACTCAGCCAGGTTGGCAGCTGGAGCCCATCTGGGGAGCCCGGGCACAATGGGGCACCGTGCCGCGGATCCTCCCCCTGCCTGGGATAGGGGCGAGGACCGAGAGCAGCCCCCAGCTCATGTCTCCGCTCCCCGTGCCCCCTGCCCAGGGCAGGTGGAGGGTCCGCGTTGTGGCTCCCCACAACGTCCTGGCTGGGCTGCAGTTCTGAGGTCCTGTCCCTCAGTTGGAGCTGGGGCGGGGAGAGCCACGTGGGCAGCTGTAAGGAGCTGTAAACCCTCCACCTGCCCTGGGTGGGGGGGTCCGCAAGGTGGAGACACAGGCCAGGGGCTGCTCTCAGACACACACACCCCCACCCCTATCTCTGGCAGGTAGATGGTCCATGGCTCCCGGCCTGCTCTGGCTTCTGGCTTGTCTGGGGCCCCAGGCAGAAGGGGCAGGGCGGGGCCATGGGAGGGCCTCTGGCCCCCCCACTTTTGGAAAGGCTCTGCCACCCCTGAATACCTGCCTAGGTACATATGCCATGTCTTCCCTGTGGAACACATAGGACCTAGGATGCACCTCCAGGTCACAGAGAGGATGCCCTTTTGAGGAATATATGCTGGGGCTTCGTTTTCAAATGTATGCCTTAATAGGGTGTCCAAATCCACCCTTTAGATTTTAAGATCATGTAGATGCCACCACAAAGCCATAGAATGGGTAAATGAAAATGTGAGCACCCAAACGTAAAATTTGAACTTCCTATTGCATTGCCTACATTTGAAAGTTGGGCTCTATACGCCCAAAGGCATCGAAACAGTTAGGAGTTGAAGTTCAGGGCATGTTAGCAAAAGTGCTTCATATAATTAAGGAAACAGCTAGAACCAGGCGAATAGTGGGGAAAATCTGTTTTGTGGACATTCATTTGTGTTCTAAAACGAATTTAGATTCAGCTGCATTCGCGAGCTTTTGATGTTCATTTCCTGGGAATATGCGAGGGGAATTCCTAGTGTGAATCCTGTTCTGTGACTGGTTAGGCAGCAGGTGAGACCACTGCCAGTCCTGCTAGCCAGTATTGTTTCTTTGTGCTCTCCTATCTGTCTGTTGTCTCTTGTCTTATACATAAATTGTAAGCTTTTGAAAACAGGGACCTTCTCTTTGTTCTGTGTTTGTACAGCGCCTAACACAATGAAGTCCCAGGCCATGACTGGGGCTCTGGGGGGCACTATGGCAACACAAATTAATAAGAAAGTGAGTTTTATGCTTGAATCCTCCATTCTATAAATGCAAAATTCTAATTATGTATTTTGCTGCACTATTCACAGCTTTAGTTCTGAGTTTTCCAACCAGCAAACAAAATCCACACCGTGTGACCTATGTAACTAACCAATGCCACATGAAGCTTGAATATCAAGTATTGTAAACAATTGCTTGACAGTTTGGGGGATAAGTCTATGTCCGTTTATGGAATCCATTTTGGTTTTGCAAATGCCACATATTTCAAACTCCATTTTGAATGTCACCTTTGAGCGTGGATTTTGTTGTAGGAACGTCACACTTAGTGGAGAGACTGTGTCTGGGAAGCTGTGACAGAGGAATCAGGGGGCCACCAACTAATCTGCAATGGGTTTGCTACCAGCGGGGCCATTGACTTTGTGAGGACCCTAAGGAAGAGTGTATTCAAGAGTTTGTTGTGTGTCCATAGACATGTGATTCTCTTGTGCTTCTTTAAGAGTACAATGTGTGTGCGTGCGCACATATGTGTGAGAAGTTCCTTTGCTAAGCCTGTGTTTCCTTCATTTACTACCACATTGTAACTAGGAAACAAGAGCTCTCACAGCCAGACAGACTAAGGGGAAATGTGTTTAAGCAACTGGGGGACTTGGGAGGACTGAGGCACTGGTTTCAGGGTCTCGGCATCCAGGCTGCAGGGTCCCACTCCCCAAAAAGGGTGTCAGAAACAGCATCTGCACCTGACCATGCACTTGAGGGACCCAGAGCTAGGAACGGTGATCAGTTGTTACCCAGAGCCAGGGGCTTGGAAGCATGTGGGATCCAGTGGTTGGATCCAAACCAAGACTAGTGTCTGTCCAGAGAATGAGACTGGGCCAGGCTGTGACAGATGGTTATTGACACAGAGGGAAACTTTTGTGAATAACTTCAGATTCAGGAATATCACCATCTGCTAATGAAAAGAAAAACATGTACAATTTGGCATAATACATTATTTGTTAGCAATTATTCACTTGGCAACAATGTTTTTGAGCTGTGTTCCTGGTTATCCCTTAAAAACTATTTAACGTTGTGGTCACAAATGGAGCAAAATGTAAAGTATTTGAATAGAACAGAGGTAGAGAAGGGAAGTGGAGGAATGAAATTAATTCAGATGCATGGGTTGACCAGAAGTGTTTAATGTCAATTGTTCATGATGGGGTGTTTGTGATTGGGGGGGGGGGGGGGAATGTGATACCATCTCAGATCACAGAACTTTCAGATAAATAGGGTTTTACTGTGTGAGTGGGGAGAATGGGAGTTGGCGGTATAAGCACAGAGGAAGCAAATGGGGACATGTGTCTATGGTAGGCTCAGATGAACAGGAAGGTCCTCTGTTACTGATGGGAAAAGCTTTTGCTTCACCTTGCTGCTGTCTGTCCTTCAGCTCAACATAGTGTCCTATTTTTACCATGTTTTCCCTGGGGCAATTTTGTAAGACTAAGACACGGTCTGAACAGCCACAAGCCTGTTTTACCTCACTGAGCCTATCCTTATCCTGAAATCGGAATTCATCACCCCGCCGATACCTTGTTTTAACGAGTAGGTTGTCTGTCTGCTGATGCTACAATGGTAACAGAACCTCTGACTTCTTCACAAAGTGCCTGTCATATTACGGAAAAGTGATTGGGGCCAGAGTTCTTGTATGGGCAGTGCCCTTGTTATGAATAACCAGGCAGATGCAGAGGGCTGTGGTGGATGTCTTTACTGTAACTCTCAACTCAGCTGCCTACTTGACATTCACTTGAGGAGTGCGCCCAATAATGGTGGATGAATCCAGGAAAAGGAGGATAATCATGGAGGCATCTTGTAGATGGCTGTGTTATGCCTGCCCTGAGTTGTTATTCTGGATGAGACTAATTGTCCATGTAGCCTACTATCTTGTCTCTGACAGTGGCCAGCACCAGGTATTCCAGAGGAAAGTGCAAGGAACCCCATAATGTACAATTATGGAATAACCTGTCCCTCAGGGAAGTTTCTTCCTGACCCCCAGCAATGAGTGGTTGCCTCATTCCCTGGAGCATAAGGATATTTTCTTTAAAAATTATTATCCTAGCTAAGGTAGCTGGGGATGTTCTCATGTCCAAACCTTTCTCGGATTCTGCTAAACTGATGGCCTCAGTGATAACATGTGGATGTCACAGGAAATAAGTTAGTATTATGTTGAAATATCCTTTATTAATGGTAGATTCAAGGAGTGAAATAGGTTACCACTGTGGATATTTGTGCCCCTGGAAGTTACAAGTTAAAAGCCAGCAAAATGATGGACTTGTGACAAGCCAGGACAGTGGACATCTCTCTTGTAGATTTGGGATCTGCTATACCCTGTTAGAAGAGCTGTGGGGTTGCTTAACACTTTTTCAGTTCTTCTGACAAGTGTCTGTCTTCACTTATGATAGAGGCTTTGGTCCTCGTATCCAACAGTAACAGAATCTTGCCTAGGGAGTTGTCCGTGGCACATGGTCAAAGATGTTTGCGTGGCGTAAGCCATGCTGAATGTCAAGTCATGTCGTCTTTCTGTGGCTCAGTTTCCCATATGGGAAATGGGGATAATGCTTCCTTTCCCCATCCTTTTCTGCCTGGTCTCGGACGGTGCCTCTAGGTGTTGTACACCCTCTCCGTGGCAACTACGGTTCTTGGGTGTATGAACACGCCCAATGAGGACAGTGTTAGAGACACATGAAAGTAAACTCCCTTTAACAAGCCAGTGCAGCTAATTGAGTACATCTCCCTGTTGTTTTCTTTGTTACCCATGATGATTTATGACTCTCCCCTAACCTCCACCAGTTCCCACTGCTCTGATCTCTCCAAGGCCTTTTTTTATATATATATCCTTCCTTGGGTGTTTGCTACTTTTCCAACCAAGATGCTATCCACAAATCAGATCATGGTGGAATTTACACCAAAAAACTGGACACAGATGGAAATGAAGCATCCAGGTGAGGTACTTAGCTTTTGCATTTAGTCAAAAAAATCCTCTGAAAATGCTTGAACACCTGGCCTGGACTGCACCTGGAAGCAATCCCTTCTGTAAGCCTGAAAGATGCTTCACCGGTGGGACTGAAGAAGTCTGCAGTGAACACCAGTTGCCTGTGGACCAGTGTCTTCTGATGATTGATCCCACTTGCCTATACACAAGACTCTGTCCCACCCATGTGCTATGTTGTTGTTCTCCTTGATGGGTTGTGTTTGACAGCCTAGCTCTAAGGGCCTTTTTTGTGTGTGTGTGTGAGTACCCTGTGTGGCAGCTGCCAGTTAACTGGGGGTAGAGGATGGCTGGCTGAATAACTCTTTCTTCTCGTTCTTGTCCACGGTTTCTCGGCACCCAGAGAGGACACATCAAGCCTTATGCAATAGCTCACTGGTGCAGTTTCACTTGGGATTGGCTGGTTTCTGTAAAGTGCTTTGAAATGTTAGGCAAGAATTTGAAATATGCTGGAAGTACAGCAAAGCGTGATCACCTTGACATTGTTACAACTCCTCCCAACCCATCCAACATTACAGTACTGGTGATGCTGTATGGAATCTGGGGGACACTTGTGGATATGAATATCAAAACTGTAAAATTGCAATGCATTATGCCAGATATGCCATGTAAGATATCTGAAAAAATGTTATAATTTGCCAGATATGATCATCTCATTTATATGTGTATCACCTTTGTATTTTGGGTTATAGATATGTATGTATGTCTGTATTTCAAATTTGGCCTATGCTTCTGGGTGACACCCCCAGAGAGTTTGGCATTAGCACTGCCTAGCCATTAAGGACCAACAGCTATACAATTGACCCACTGAGAGAAGGCAGATACACTTTGTGACTCAGCAAAGCACGCAGGGGCATGCCTATGGACAGAACTCTAAGGCCTCCAAGCCATGTGCTGGGCAGTTTGTGTTGGAAACAAAGGAAGCACAGGCCACATGGCAAAAGACTATAAAAGGCAGCTGCATCTTCTCCATTTTGTCTTCAATCCTGTTTCTTACCTCTGGAGGAACTTAGATACAAACAGAAGCTCTGAATAAAGGACTGAATGACCCATCCAAGCTGTGGATGTGATCCAGAGGGACTTTTAAACCAGCAAACTCGCCACTACTGCTAGGAACCTGATATGTGGACTTTGAAGTCTTTGTATATGTGTGACTGTTTTACCATTTAACATCTCTCTTCTTGTTTTTTCTTCTTTCTTTATAATAAACCTTTAGTTTTAGATACTAAAGGATTGGCTGGCAGCATGGTATTTTGGGTAAGAGCCAGACCTATACTGACCTGGTAATGTGGCTGACCTTTTGGGGTCAGAAGAACATTTTGAATATGTGAGCAGAGTTTTTTAAATAACTTCTCACTGTACTGGACCTAGGTGCTGATTGGGAACCAGAGAGCTGGAACACAATAAAGTGGGGGCTGTGTGATTTCTTTTTTGCTTCTTGGTAACCAGTGTGGGGGATCAGAAGCACAGTTTGTGACTGGTTGGGGAGTTTAACTTCAATGTTACCCACCAGTCTTGGGAGTATCTACTCTCCCTTTTGCAGCCTGCCCTGACCTTGGCATTTCCAGTGTGGGCTGCCCCAGACACCACTGGTCATAGTACCCACTAAGCTGTCTGAGATTTCTGCTCTCAGCTGTTCATGGTCTGTAAACCACCTTTTTCTTCCCTTTGGGAATTCCTAGAATCACAGAAATTAGAGATGGAAAAGATCTATGAGGTCATCTGGTTCATCCACCTCCTCCTGGGGCAGATTTGTTCCCTACACTATATTTTCCTGTATTTTGTCCAGTTTTCAGTGATTTAAGCAATGGGGCTTCCATCATTTCCCTTTGGGGACTGTTCCACAGCCTGGCAGACCTCTCACCATTAGGAAAGTTTTTCCTAATGTTCGACCTAACCGTTCCATTTCTTAACTCCATCTCCTGGAACGGCGAGGAATACAAAATATAGAATTTTGTTGAGAATTAGTTACATGAGACCTTCTATCATCTTACTCTCTAGGTGTCAATCTTACATTTGTGATTTACCCTTTTCATGCCAGTCAAGTGAACATAAGAACAGCCATACCAGGTCAGACCAATGGTCCATCTAGCCCAGTGTCCTGTCTTCTGTCAGTGACCAATGCCAGGTGCTTCAGTAGGAATGAACAGAGCAGGCAATCATCGAATGATCCATCCCGCTGTCGCCTACTCCCACCTTCTGGCAGTCAGAAGCTGGGGACACCCAGAGCATGGGGCTGTGTCCCTGACTATGTTGGCTAATAGCCATTGATGGACCTATCCTCCAGGAACTTGTCTCGTTCTTTTTTGAACCCTGTTATAGTTTTGGCCTTCACAACCACCCTGGCAACATGTTCCCCAGGTTGTCTATGCTTTGTGTGAAGAAATACTTCCTTTTGTTTGTTTTCAACCTGCTACCTATTAATTTCATTGTTTGTTTTCAACCTGCTACCTATTAATTTCATTTCAACTTCTGTTATGTAAAAGAGTAAATAACACTTCCTTATTCGCTTGCTCCACACTAGTCATGATTTTACAGACCTCTATCATATCCTCTATTAGTCATCTCTTTCCAAGCTGAGTCTTTTTAATCTCTCCTCATGTGGAAGCTGTTCCTTACCCTTAATCATTTTTGTTGCCCTTCTCTGTACCTTTTCCAAGTCTAAAATAACGTTTTTGAGATGAGGCGACCAGAACTGCAAGCGATATCCAAGGTGTGGGCGTACAATGGAATTCTAGATTGGCATTATGATATTTTCTGACTTCTTATCCATCCCCTCTGGTCCAGTGGAAACCGCACCAAGTGTTGCACCCCGTTTGCCCAGGTACAAGTCTGTTCTACGCTGTCTTGTTGCTGATGATTTGAATTTAATGTTGCTAAAAGGCAGTAGCGTGACAGAGTCAAAACTTTTATCCATGAAATAGGGCCGGCCAGAGCAGAAGCAGTGTAGCTGTCCCGTCCCTTAGCTGAGCAGCTGGGGTTGGCTGATGAGTGATTACTTGAACGAGTTGGCAGTAAATTATAAACAGGCAGGATGCTTATTAATTAAACTGATAGAACGGTAGAGAACGTTACGGTCTTCTGAATACCTGGGAGCACTTGCAGTTCTACCCCTGTCCCTGAGGCTGTCTCAGAGCCTTTCCGTAACCTAGTCTGTCTCCTCTGGGTAACAGAGGTGAACTCTCGGCCATTGCTCCTAGGTAGCTGGGCCTTACGTTTTCAGCTACCTGATAGCTGCCACCTCTGCCCCTTTCAGTCAATCCCAGTGTTTTCACACAAAGCACACTTAACCTGCGGATCTTGATGCTGTAAGATATCACTGGGGCCAAGACTAGCAGGGTTCAATGAAGGATTGATCACTATATATGGATAACAAGAATATCCACATTTGTTGCAGTTAGGGCTTAAAAATTCCGAGGTTTGGAAGGCCACCCACTTCAGGACATAAGCCAATTTCTAATTGCTGAAGATCAGGAAGAAAATTTCTCTGTGAGCCGGTTATTCCATCACGGACTTTTGCAGGATTTCTTCCACATTCCCCTGAAGTATCTGCTGTTGGCCACTGTTGAGGTCAGAATATTGAATGAGATGGACCATTGGTCTGATCCAGTTTGACAGCTGTTTTATTTAGGCTTTGCCTCTGCTTAAACATCCCCATCAGGAAGTAGGTGTTTCCTTTCCCGCTTCTTCTTCTTCCTGTATTACTTGAGAAGCTATTGATTTTTCTGTTTGGGGGAGGGGGAGTTAATCCTGTCTGTGCTGCCCTTGCCACTTACCTGACAGGGTGACTCTATCTACTTTAGTGTAAAACGCAACCTGCTAAATGGATCAGTCACTATAGGGTAAAGCCGCTTCCCAGGACTAATCTTGTATTCATTCTGGAGAGCCCTCTGCCTTGGATGGTTTAGAGTAGACCACAAATCCTGCATCTTGGCAGGGGTTTAGACTAGATGACCCTTGCGGTCCCTCCTCACCCTGTGGTTCTGTGATTCTATAATTAATTCTTTCAACATTTGCTTTGTTTTATTTGTGTAACGAAAAACGGTAGTGTAATTTTAAGAAATGTAGCACAATTTGGCCAAAGAGGAGCCAGTGGAAGAGTAAGTGAAAACAGTGAAAGCTAGTAATAATTAAGGCTGTGATTTAGTCATGGAAGTCACAGAATCCGTGACTTCCAAAGACCTCCGTGACTTCAGCCAGCACCAGCTGGGAGCTGCAAGATACCCCTGCTGCCCCGGGTGCCGGGAGCCCCACACAGCTCCCAGCCACTGCAGGTGGCAAGGGGGACCCCCGCGGGTGGCAGGGGGGACCCCCGCTCTCCCTGGCTGCCCTGGGCGACAGGGGGAACCCCAGAACTCATGGTGGCTGCTGGTGGCAGGGGGAACCCCCGCAGCTCCAGGCCACTGTGGGTGGCATGGGGACCCCCATAGCTCCCTGCTGCCATGGGTGGCAGGGGGAACCCTTGCAGCTTCCGGCCACCCTAGCGGCAGGGGGGACCCCCACTGCTCCTGGCCGCCCCAGGCGACGGGGGAACTGCAGAGCTCCTGGCGGCTGTTGGTGGCAGGAGGAATCTCCACAGATCCAGGCTGCCGTGGGTGGCAGGGGGGACCGCCGCAGCTCAGAGCCACCAGCAGAGCCGGACCCTGGAGCTTCGAGCCAACACGGGTGGTGGGGGCCCCTGTAGCTCCCAGCCCACACGCAGCTGTCCAGGCTTAGTCCCCATTATGTCAGGGATATTTTTAGTAAAATTCAGGGACAGGTCATGGGCTTCCATGAAATTTTCATTATTGCCCATGCCCTGTCCATGACTTTTACTAAAAATATCCATGACAAAATCTTAGCCTTAGTGATAATACGTATAGCTTGGCTGGACAAAAGATGAAACAGGAGACCCATTTAAGTATTTCCAAGAGCCAAATGCCAAGAAGGGTGAGAAATTGCTTAGGCCGGGACAAGAGGACGGAATCAGGAGTAATGGGATGGAATCAGACAGAATGTCAGGGCATGTTTCCTAATGGTCAGTTTTGTGCAACTATGGAACGGTCTCCCAAGATGAGTGGTGGAACCTCTAAGTCAGGGAATAAAACGTAGGGAACAATCTTGCATTCACCACCTGGGGTGGATCAGATGTTCTAGCAGGTCTTTTCCATCCCTCACTTGCATTGTCCTCAGTCTTACTGTAACTGGTGTGGGACGGGATGAGTGGACGAGCGAGTTTGTTGGGGCAGGGAATCACAGCCCAGGTGTTGGGAGACAAAGCCAATGAACATGACTAAACAGCTTCATAAAGCAGAACCACGGCTGGGTGAATCAGAGTCAGACTTTCCTGCAGGAATGTCCGATAATGGTGTGCACACAATTGAGATCACATTTTTAGCAGGAGCTGGCTGCAATATGAGACTCAGTCATCTGGCAGCACGTTGCTTATTGCTGTCTCCGAGGCAACCCTTGGACATTGTGCATGTTGTCTTCTCTCTTACTGTAAGCCCGGCAGATGTGAAAGGCTTTACCCATGCCAGTGAACCTTTACCGGTCAGCTCTGCTGTGACAAATGGTATGACCTTGCACAAAAGATTCATCGGTTTTAAGGCCAGAAGAGAATATTATGTTCATCTAAGGTCTGTTCCTCCTCTGTCTGTCTGTCTCTAGCTGATGTCAGTGACAAAAAGCTTCACTTCTTCCTCTAGCTACCTCTGAGAGTGAGCTGGAATCTACTCCCTGGGCATCATCTACCATCTTGTTTACAAACCCACTGGAGACAGATATCCCTGGGGTATAGCAGTGGCCACAGAGGCGTTTATTAATAATGCTGATGCATGAGATGAAAAGAGCCCAGTTCAGCTGTCAGGTCCCATGGTGAGTTTGCCAGGCCCACAGCTGATAACTATTTATAAACCAACCATAAACCCAGGGTTGTGAGTTCAATCCTTGAGGGGGCCATTTAGGGATCTGGGGCAAAAAAAAATTGGGGATTGGTCCTGCTTTGAGCAGGGGGTTGGACTAGATGACCTCCTGAGGTCCCTTCCAACCCTGATATTCTATGATTCTATGATCTCTGAAATGGAGAAAAGGGAGACCCTCCAAACATGCAACTCGGACAGTCACGAACGTAAACGCCCGTGCGCATTAATCTGCAGTGCGAGGCTGCCCTGAAAATTGTGGTGTCTGTGCATAGGACTGGGTGCTTGGGTTCTAGCCCTGGCTTGGCCTCAGGTTTGGGCAAGTAACTGCCTCTGTCTTTGTTTCCCCGTCTGAGTACATCAGTGTTACCTCACACACAGGGCTGGGGGCGCCACGTGTGCTTCTCATACACTCCCCCAGGCTGCTCAGAGCTCTTCTCGTTTTGCCTGAGGCACACAAGGCAGAGCAAAGAGCAGCAAAGTGCTGAATCAGAATGGGTTCAATGCCTGGCCATCCTTCCAAGCAGCCAGTAAGAGATGGAGATGGATGAGAATTGCTTTTCCCTTGCCTCTAAGCAACCGAGTGCAGGCAGAGAGTACATAACCGTGGAAATGTGTCCTGACATTGTGCATGCAGGGCCTTGTGTCAACATGGCATGGTGCAGTTTTGCAGTGACACAATCAAGGTGCAGAAGTCCTTAAAGGGACACCACTGCCCGATTAGCTGTCTAGTTCTTTGAGTGGAGTACTGCTGACAGAGGATATAATAATACCTTCTTCACAGGGGTGCCAGGGTGCTTAACAAATGTTTGTAAAGGGCTTGAAGAGCACTGACGCCGCAGAACAGGGGCGGCCAGCCTGGGGCTCCGGAGCCACATGTGACTCTTCAGAGATTAATATGCGGCTCCTTGTCTAGGCACCAACTCCGGGGCTGGACCTACAGGTGCCAACTTTCCAATGTGCCGGGGGGGGTGCCCACTGCTCAACCCCCGACTCTGCCACAGGCCCTGCCTCCACTCCACCCCTTCCCGCCCCCTCCCCAGAGCCTGCCATGCCCTCGCTCCTCCCCCTCTCCCCCAGAGTCTCCGGCACGCCGTGGAACAGCTGATGGGGAGGGAAGGGGAGGCGCTGATTGGCAGGGCTGCTGGTGGGTGGGAGGTGCTGGGAGCATGGGGGGAGCTGACGTATTACTGTGGCTCTTTGGCAATGTACATTGGTAAATTCTGGCTCCTTCTCAGACTCAGGTTGGCCACCCCTGCTGCAGAAGGACAAATAACTGACCCAATTCCCGCAATTGATTTATAGTTCAGACAGGCATTGTTGCACGGCCGAGATGGAGCTGAAATGGGGGTATGTGTGCGTCGAGAAAAAATACTGACCTTCTGCACTGAGCTTATAAAGGGATCCCGATCTCGTGAAAGGATCAATATAAATAAGTGGCCTTCTATCTTTGACTAGTAAGAGGCCCATCAACTGCTTCTAAACATGCCCGCTAGGATGACAGTGTCCGCGCCTTCCTTGGCGTGTGCTCAACGCAGCCAGACATACCATCAGCGAGACTTCCCCTAACCAAACCTTCCCCTTTCGCAGTTCAAGTATGACTTTCGGGGGTGGGGGAATTCAGGCCTTCTCACTCCTTCCAGGATTAGAAAACAATCCGGGCTGCTGACATCAAGGCTTCTAGCATCTAGTGTTCCCACCTGTCAGTGAGAAGAGAAGAGCCGGGAAATGCAGGGGCCGTGCATGCAGGAATACATGGGAGGAGTCTCTGTGCTCGACAAAGGCAGAGTAACCCCATCTCCTGCGCTCTGAGAATGCTGGGCTCTTAACGTTCTGGGTTGGCAGGAGGCCAGGGAAAAATCCGTTGCATAAGAGAAAATGAAAAGTTGTAAAACTCCTACACTGAAGCTGAAGTCAGCTGGAAGTTATGAGTCTGATCCTGGGAAGCATGGCACATCCTCAGCTTCTAATAGCAGCTCCGTGCTGCCCGGGCCCTGGGTGTTCTGCCAAGCTAGGGTGACCAGACAGCAAATGTGAAAAATCGGGACAGGGGGTGGGGGTTAATAGGAGCCTATATAAGAAAAAGACCCCAAAATCGGGACTGTCCCTATAAAATCGGGACATCTGGTCACCCTATGCTAAGCCCAGGCTCCCCCTCATCCTTCGTGAAACTTCTGAGATTGGAATTCTGTCCACACACAAAACAAAAAGTCGTAGAATTACAGCTGCTAACCAGAAAGCAGCCTGGCTCAATCACACCACAGCCACTCTCGCAGGGTCGGATTGCTAATGGTTTGATTGCATTTTTGTCCTCACTTACTGGGAACCCTCATTCAGCTGCCACCCTCCCAGCACCTCTGCAAGGAGCTGGCATTTTATAAATGATGGGCCAGGTTCTGTACCTCTTAGCACCTGACTTGGCAAATGGTCCCATTAAACTCAAGGGTCAGAACCAGCCGCCCTCACTCTCTCTTGATCATGATTTGTACTACGATGCCCATGTGAAAACGTAAACGGGAATAAGAGCCACCCCCTCCCCTTCCCATCCAACATTTCCTGCTCAGACCTTGAATTCAGGGCTGCCTGCTTCCTTACTCCTTGTCCAGAACACATGGGTGAGAGAGAGCTGGGTGTAGGCTCCACTCTCGGTGGCCAGCACAGATCAGCCATTGCTGGGTGCAATAAAAATCTGCTGGTATAGGCCACCCCTAACCTGGGGCAAGGAGCAAATGAGGATGAATTGTGACCTACGCTGGTAGACAATCTCCTATCCTGGTGTCCTCACTCGAGGCCTGCTTCCGCCAGCCTTACTTGTGTTATGTAGCATCTTACGTCTCGTTGATTTCAGTGGGGGTTTACAGAGTAAGGCTCGATGCCCTGTGAATAAGGAGGGGAGAATCTTGCCCCCGGTTCTTACCAAATGAAGGTTTTGGCTCTATGAGGGCTGCAGGATTTGGCTCAGGGTTTGCAAAAGCATCTTGAGTTCTTCCTGGGTGACAGGTACTCTAGATATATGGCATTCTCATTTACACTGCCTTGTGACTGTCCTAGGAATAAAAAATACTGTCTCTATCTTAAGCCTGTTTGAGTATCAGGGAGCTAGATGCAAACCTGAGCTGGTTCATTTGCTCAGGTACATTTGCTCACCTATTATTTTTCAGCAATAACAGTAGTTAGGAAATCCCATATTGGAGTTGTGAGCCCTACCTTCTCCCCAATCAGATTCTGGCTATCTGGACTAGACATGCACAGCTCTGCCAGTGACCTCAGCTGCAGCATCTCTTGCTAGTCCAGTCCTGGGTTTCTCCTGAGCCAAGTCTGCCACTTGTGCCAAAGAGTGGGGATGTGTTTATTTAGACATGCATCCTCCAGGGACCAAGCAGATGCCACCAAATCAGTTTAAGGTGTGACACAGGGCCTGGTACTCTGAGCCTGAGTCTCCCCAAGTCTCCCAAAGCAACCAGTGAGAGGACTGATGGAACCCATTGTTGCATTACATTGAGGATCAGAGCAGAGAGAGGGCTTAGAGGGGTGGCGATGCCTGCCACTCCACCTCTGAGGAGCTGTAACTCAGTGATACTTGAGAGAATATCACCCAGCAGGAAAGCCAAATGGGGCTGGAGTATGCAGCGTTTACACTGAGCCGTCAGCCGTGATAAGATAAGAGCCTGAGTGTGAAATAATGAATCTGCCTGGCAGGTTGAGATAATTGTTTTTGAGGGATGTTATGGAGACTGTCCACTTATGTCTTGGCTGCTAAGGTGGCTTCTTCCCGCATCTCCCCATCAGCGAGCGGGGAAATGTGTTTTGGAAATGGATCGCTTCAAGTGAAGTGGCCGACAGACACGTTACAGTAATTCTCCTCTCATGGATGCGCTCCTTGATGGACCCGTGTTTCCCAAAAAACAGTTAGATCAGCGACGCTAACTCCAGACAGAGATTCCTCTGCCTCGTAATGTCCCCAGAATGAACTGGGAGGAGAGAGGAAGCAACATCTGGGCTGCTGCTCTCCAAGCGAGGCATGCACAGAAATAAATGGGCTTGTGCATGGTCCCCTTGCTTAATCCAAGCTCATAAGTGAAATACAGGGAAGGAGGTAGGTTAGTGCTGAAGCACACGTAGGGCCTGATACAAAAGGGTGGTGTAAAAGCCGAGCTGTATGGGAGAGAATATTGCCCTCGAGGGGCTGTGGAACAGGTAGGATGAGAAACCTACTGCAGTGTGGTTCTCCTTTAGCTCACATGCTAGGGCCTGCGCTTTTGGAGCAGGAGGACCTGAGTTCTATCCCCGTTCTTGCCATGAAGTTCTGAATAGCTAAGGTTTGGAGCTTACCCTGGCCTGCCCTCTCCTGGCTAGAAATTGAATGTCCTTGTTAGCCCCACAGCGTGCGGGCATATGAGAGGGATGACACCCCACTTCTGGTTGCAGCCAACAGATGGCAAAAGCTTCATGGTCCCTCACCAAAGGCTTTTAAGCAAAGTAAGCTGTCATGGGATAAGAGGGAAGGTCCTCTCATGGATGAGTAACTGGTTAAAAGATAGGAAACAAGGGTAGGAATAAATGGTCCGTTTTTAGAATGGAGAGCGGTAAATAGTGGTGTCCCCCAGGGGTCTGTACTGGGACTGGTCCAATTCAACATATTCATACAAGATCTGGAAAAAGGGGTAAACAGTCAGGTGGCAAAATTTGCAGATGATACAAAACTACTCAAGACAGTGAAGTCCCAGGCAGACTGCGAAGAGCTACAAAAGGATCTCACAAAACTGGGTGACTGTGCAACAAAATGGGAGACGAAATTCAATGTTGATAAATGCAAAGTAATGCACATTGGAAAACATAATCCCAGCTATACATATAAAATTAGCTGTTACCACTCAAGAAAGAGATCTTGGAATCATTGAGGATAGTTCTCTGAAAACATCCACTGAGTATGCAGCGGCAGTCAAAAAAGCAAACAGAATGCTGGGAATCATTAAGAAAGGGATAGATAAGACAGAAAATACCATGTTGCCTCTATATAAATCCATGGTACGCCCACATCTTGAATACTGTGTGCAGATGTGGTCGCCCCATCTCAAAAAAGATATATTGGAATTGGAAAAGGTTCAGAAAAGGGCAACAAAAATGATTAGGAGTATGGAACAGCTTCTGTATGAGGAGAGCTAGGGCCAGCCAAGAATGGGAAGGGAGGTGGGCATCAAAGCCGACAAGTGTTGGCAGAAAGGCCAGCCAAGCATGAGAGTCAGAATCAGCCAAGCAGAAGGGCAGCTGGCACCATGCCACTTTTTGAGCAAACTGAGTCACTCCTTGAGTACCCGCTGTGTGTGCGCTAGTTACGGCCAAGGCTTTGGACTAGGCAGCACATGGGGATGGCATTTATCCATCACACTAATGCCAGTATATGGAGAAATGTTTCTTTCAACAAGTCTGGTGCCCTCACGCGGCAGCTTCCCTCTCCTACCAGTGTGTTTCTATCTCTCTACTGGAGCCACTGGCGAGCATGAAGCCTTCACTGGTTGCACAGGGCAAATATTCTGTGCGTTAATGGAGCACTTTTCCTCTGAAAGCTTCCAAAGCTCTCTACACACTTCAGGCCAAACCCTGAGACACACTTAGCACCTGCCATACCCACAGACTCCAGCTGGATCCACAGGCACCCAGAACCCCTTAGGATTTGGTCCTTAAAATGCAGGGAGCACCAGTGAACATAGGTGCTGGAACTAGGGGTATGGGGGGGTGCTGCTGAACCCCCTGGCTTGAAGTGGTTCCCATTCTGTCCAGGGTTTACAGTTTGGTTCAATGGCTCTCAGCACCCCTCATTATACAAATTGTTCCAGCACCCCTGCCAGTGAAATGCAGCCACCTCCAGAGTGGAACAAGGTAACTGTTGCTATGTCAGGGTTTAGGACACAAAGTGGAGAAGAATCCTGTATCCAATTAAAACTGCAGGGGCCGGGGGTTGGGGACATGGAACATAATTGTCCCTCTTGGCCAGAACAGGGGAACTCAGAAATATACCTAGATTTACTCTGAAAGGGAAGCCCGCATGGTCATTTTGTCTGGCCCTTCCAAGTCATGTGAAAATCGTTTCCACGTAACCATGTACACGTGGGATATTTTCCTCAGTTTGATTCATCATGTGTAATTTCTCCAGAGGGCCCTGTGCAGTTTCACAATCATTCACAATCTGTTTGGGGGTTGTTCTTGGTCTGGGCATGGTTGCTTTGGGTCCTGCTCCCAGTGTTCTCACTCACCTCTAAGGGATGCAGCTATTTCCAGCTACCGTCTGCAGATCTCGTTAGGGTTTCCTCCACCTCCCAGCCGTGTGAAATGCTGTCAGCTCCCCGTTCCCTGACCCTTTTGCCTGAGTGGGCTTTTTGGGGTTAGAGGCCGCACCGATGATTGCTTTGGGATCCTTGATCTCTTTACTTTTCTCACCGTTTCTAAGGCGACCGATGCAATAAGAGCTGAACATCAGTCCCCTTGTATATTTTGTGTGTGGACAGGTCTGAGTCTCTGCTTCGCCTCCCAGTTACTTCCTGTGTTGCCCTTGGGTTACATAAGCCTCTTGCCTCCCCCATTCTCAGTGTTACTGTTAAACGTCTCCAGCCATGAGCACAGCAACCACTCACCCCTAACGGCTTGACATACAAAGCGGACCGAACACTGTGCTTACATTGCTACTGATTTATTTAGGCCGACGCAAGTGGGCAAATGGCCAGCCCGGAGCGTGGCCTCAGCAGACCCTTTGCAGTTTCTTTTTTACTTTAGACTAAGCTGAGTGGTGGTGAGAAGTGCCAAACTGACAGCCCCACAGACGGGGCTGCCTTGTCTATCCACAGAGCAAAAACAGACATGGCAGTGACAGGGCAAGCTTCCCTCACACACAACCCCACCAAGTGTGCCTTTGTCCTGACAAGGACCATCTGCCTGGAGGGACAAAAGACTAGTTCTGTTTCCATGCCTTTGGGTGTGAGGCTCCTGCAAACCCTCCCCAGAACAGAGGTCACCCACCACTCAAAGAGATCATTGAATTCCAGCTGTCACAGACAGTGCTTTCCTCAGGGGTCCTTCAAGGGGGCTTTAGAATAGCTACAGTACAGGTATCTGAACAATTACATCGTCGTAGTGCCATTGGATAAGCCAGGATTCTGCTTCCTGGCTGATGGAAATTAGTCTGGTTTGGAAGGTGACAAAGTAAGGATGTCTTGGGAGGTTAGATACAATGCTTTGCAGTTGACCCACAGCTGAGTTAAGGAGATTTGGCCAAGAGTCAGTGGCTAGCTACCTTCACTGACCTCTAACTGGAATCAGGGTCTACGATTCAGCACAGCAATTGTTATGTTTGTGGACGGGATGGGATGATGGGATTGCCTACGATGGCGTGTAGCCGATCTGCAACTGCTTGTAGCAAATATCTCCAGTGGCTGGTGATGGGACACTAGATGGGGAGTTACTACGGAGGATTCTTTCCCAGGTGTCTGGCTGGTGGGTCTTTCCCAAATGCTCAGGGTCTAACTGATTGTCATATTTGGGGTTGGAAAGGAATTTTCCCCTCGGTCAGATTGGCAGAGACCCGGGGTAGGGGTTCGCCTTCCTCTGCAGCGTGAGGCACGGGTCACTTGCAGGTTTAAACTAGTGTAAATGGTGGATTCTCTGTAATCTGAACTCTTTAAACCATAATTTGAGGACTTCAGTAACTCAGCCAGAGGTTAAAAGTCTATTACAGGTGGGTGAGGTTCTATGGCCTGCAATGAGCAGGAGGTCAGACTAGATGATCATGATGGTCCCTTCTGACCTTAAAGTCTCTGAGACTCCTTGAGAGAAACAGCAGCTTCAGAGCAAAGAAGATGGGAAACACCCCAATACATAAAGACACCAAGGCCCTGAGAACAGCGCCAGCAGCGACTGTGGAAAATAGAGAAGGATCTGAGACCCAAATATTCAGATCCAGATAGGGATTCTCCCCCACCCAAATTTGGCCATGTTTGGGTCAGAGCTTTATTTCTGCCAAATTCAGATCCTGATTCAAGTTCCACATCTGAATCTACCCTCTTCCCTCTCTTGTTCAGGGCTGTTTAGATCCAGGATCATCTCTAGTGGGAGCAAGTCAGTCATTATAAATGCTGTCAGGCTTGAACCTGGAGCTAAACAGAATGAAGGAACTTTCCAGACTGATGCAGTTCTATTTCCATCCCCTTTCCCTCTGAGAGGTCTATTTATTTACCTGACAGTGTCTCCCAGCTGCTGTGAACTGCACATGTCCCTTCAACACACAGTGTTGAGTACATTTGTTTCCCTGTAGAGTTTCTCATACTTCCTCTGTGCTCTCCAGGTGCTGTCTCACATATTGGCTGCCACCACCCCCTTGGCTTGGAGAGAGAAAGGGACGTGGATTGCAGGATGGACACCTGCCCTTTAGGTGCCCCTCTCTTCACCATCTCAACCATCCCAGATGTTTCTCAGCAGGCAGGATAGCCAGGAGCCCTTTTTAGCATGGCAAAGAGAGACATCTAGTGGGAGATGAAGTAAATATGATTTTTAACATCTTCCTTTTTCCACGTATAAGTAGAGAAGATGTGAGTGCGTCTGAGAGAAGGTGTGTACGTCAGACTGAGTTTTGGGGTAGTCGTGAACTTAGCCGTTGTCTGTCTGGTTCTGCTCTGAAGCCCGGATGCTTAGTCGTTAGGACTCCACATTGTCCAGTTTGACTCTCTGCTCCTCAGACTGGGAGCTCGGTTGGGGCTGCCCTGGTTTCCTTTGGGGTTAGTTAATTGCATTGCCATGTAGGAGAAGTAGGTTGGCTGTCCAGCCATAATATGCTGCTCTTTTTCAGGCTGGTTCTGAAGGGCCAGCTGCATGACCTGTCTCTTGTGGCTCACAGGCTTGCGCTTGAATAACCCAGCAATGACCAAGGGGTTTCTTGCTTCCCATTGAGCTGTTTGAATGGCTCATGTGACATCCACAAGGACAATATTTTCATATTCTCTTGAAGAAACCAAATAGCTTAGTAAATTTCATACTAGGATTGGACATTAGCAAGGGTAAGAAAGTAGTAGCGACAGTGACACTAACGAAGGTAAATATTGCAAGGCTTTTATGCTTTGCGGGCATTAGCCAATCACCAGCTGGGGAGGAGTCCAGAAAACATCTCCCTCCTCCACTGGTGCCCTGTGAGGGTAAGTGAGCAGTTACATTTTCCTGACAGCTAGAAGGTCCATCTTCTCCAGTTTGGCAAGTCATCTGTTCTTGACTTGGGTCCTTCTGTTCCTAGCTCTGAAGACTGATGGGTTGGCTTGTTATTTGGGATTCTTCTGTAGTTCCTGATCAGCCCTCCCCGTGGGCTCTCAAAGAGGAAAGCGATCCAGCAGTCAACTTTGTGAAAGGTATGGGGAGGGGAAGAATAAGTCTGCCACATCAGAAGTAGCTTACAATAATACACAGGACCTGTTTGTTTGACACACATACAGGCACAGACCCCCACCTGTAATCTCCTGGCTCCCCAAAGACAGGGCTAATCTTTGATTTAATGTTTGTCTCTTGCTGAAATCCCATTCTTGGCACTGCTACCTCTCTTTCTCTCTCTAATAGGTTGCACATAGTTAGGCAGAAACACGCCAGCAGCAGCAGCAGGGAATAAAGCACGTGATGGGAAAGTTTTCTGTGCTCTCATGTAAGACAGGAGAATGGGGGATTTGGTGTGTGGCATAAATAACTTGCTCTGAACCTGGCTGGCTGCTCTGACTAGTAACAGGAGTCTTGAAGATCTCACATCCTGGGTCTAGACTGTGGCTCTTAATAAAGGGGGATGATGACACACAGAAAAGTGTTGCCATTATTATTTCTATTACAACAGTGCCCAGAGGTCCCAGCTGAGATCAGGGCCCCACTGTGCTAGACGCTGTACGGTAAGAGACAGTCCCTGCTGTGCAGAGTTTATAATCTAAATAGGCAAAGCGGATAAGGGGTGAGAGAGGAAATATCTCTATGTTACAAACACAGACTAGAGAGAGACAAAGGTGAAGTAACCTGTCTCTGGCAGAGCCAGGAACTGAACCTGCTCCCCTGGGTTCCAATCCGGTGCCATAATCTCAAAACCATCCTTCTTCTCTAACCTTGCCATTGGCCCATCTCATGAGAAGGTGGGGAATGACACTTATGGAGGAGGGGAGAAGAGAGGAGCCATTTCTGGAACTCCATTTAGCGTAAGCATTCTTGTTCACAGGGCAAACCCCTTACGTGAATTTGGGGCTATACAGGCTCAGGGGATGTCATCTTGTTTAATTCTGAGCCCATTCAGACATTTGAAATGTCTTCCTTGTAGACGTTGGCACGTCTATGGCTAGGATCGAGTGAGTCAGGTAACTAAACCTCAAAGTGCCCCCGAGGAACTCCTCAGATGCTGCTGCCAAAGTATCTGCCCTGTTGGGGATTGGCAAGCTAAAGGTGGCCCTGTGGTGTCTAACGGGGTCAGCGAATGCGATCTGAGAGGGGGCAACAGCAAAGGGTCTGAATGGGGGAATGAGAACTTGAGAAGAGAAGAATGAAGTTAGATCCTCCTTTGAAAGTCCTGCTCGTTGGTCCCTCTCCCCACTTCACCAAGCAGCCCGTAGGCACGTGAGCTGCCAGCACTGTTCAGCGGACACCAATGGCTCACAGAGGGCTGATGTGCCGTGCCAGGCCTCTCATTGTCAGAGCAGAGCTCAAGAGATCTCTTGACCTCGTGAACTTTGCGCCTCAGCTTGGATTCCCTCTCCCAGCAATCTCCTTCCGTGTGGGACACTTCTGACACTACTTCCATACTTCACATTCAGTAGTAACAAAGGCACTGGTGTTAAAATGAGTGAGATGACCCCATGGCTTTAAAACTAGGCCATGCTGGTCAGTGTGGCTTTCTCCCTCATTTCAATTCTAGCATGGTGTTGGCAGCCAATATTTTGATAAGTCCCTAGAGGCAGAGTTGAATGACATATGCCACTTGAAAAGTGGGATTCCAAGCTCTTGGATGGCATTCCGTGTTGGTACTGTCTCATAACAGTCCTTGAGAAGTTAGAGAGCATGAAAATCGGGTTGGAAGTGAAATAAGAGGAAGAAACCAAGACTGTCATAGAATCATAGAAGATTGGGGTTTTAAGAGACCTCAGGAGATCATCTAGTCCAACCCCCTGCTCAAAGCAGGCCCAACACCAACTAAATCATCCCAGCCAGGGCTTTGTCAAGCTGGGCCTTAAAAACCTCTAAGGATGGAGATTCCACCACCTCCCGAGGTAACCCATTCCAGGGCTTCACCACCCTTCTTGTGAAATAGTGTTTCCTAATATCCAACCTAGACCTTGTCATTGAAACAATGTCATTGAGAGTTGGATTTCTTACACACCACCAGTGTTAGGGGAAAAAACTCCTAGACATCATCAACAAGTTAGTCTTCCCAGATTTCTAGTAAGGTATAACATTAGTTCCTATCCATGCAAGCTCATGACGTATATTTTGAAGAGATCATTGGCCCCTTGGATCAGGCAAAAAAAACTAGGCCATTTACCAAACAGACCCAGGTGATTTCAGCATACTGAGTATGTCCAATATCCACCCCTTTCATCTACTAATGTTTTCGGTCCATCTCCCAACCACTCTTCAGAGCTCGATTTTGCCAAACGCTAGCCCTCAAAAATACATTCCAGTCCATGCTCATCTTGCATTACAGACACAATAAACACACATACCTAGCAGTGCCAAGAGTGAAGAAAGAGTTTTCTACTCCACTAACCTTCCCTGCCTATCAAACCATGTTACTCAAGAATCACAATAGCCCCATTATAAATCGGGTGACGTTATAAACCCACAAAAAATGGAAGGAAGGAACTTTTAAATCAAAGGTTCCATTAAGATCCATTTGTAGCGAGAACGGGCAGAATGTTCCTTTCCGCTGCATGTCTCCCACTGCACATCTTGGGTGATAGGACCCTGGCTGCGTCACGTTTACGTTCAGGGCATAAAGGACACATTGGAGAAGGAAGGAAGGAATGTGATGTCAGAGCCAAAAAGGCTTTTAAGATATTCCTCTCCCAAAATTAATTCAGGACAGATGATAGTCGGCTAGCTTAGATCCAGTCTGCGGTGATGGATGAAAAGTATTGTCCTTCCGTTCTTCTCCCCACCTCCCAGTGTCCTTCTTAAGAAACAGCGTCAGCCGTTCAAGGATCACCTGGTGGTTTCTGATTTGACGCATCCAAGAATTAAATTGGCCTCCTCAAGCACCCATGTGTTTTTAACTGGGCTTTGTCAGCAAGGAGTTTACTAAGCAAAGCAGTCACGTCCACATGAACTCGGGTACTCCACGATGATTTGTCCTGGCCTGCTGCTTGTTGTTTTGTTTCTAGGGAGGGTGGGTAAAAATTCAAAAGTACCTTTAGTTATGTAGGTGTTTTTGAGATTTTTACCCATCTTTTAACTAGTATATTCGATTTAACAGTTGGTATGATTTATTTGCCTGAAACATCCCAAGAAAGGGTTAACTGGGCTCCACTGACTCACTGCCTCACTGGGATACAAGGAAGGTGAGAGAGGACCTAGAGTATGGGCTGAGCAGCCGTGAAGGGGGAACCAAAGAAGCAGCCAAAGCTGGGGAGAAGATTTGTGCTGAATTTTTTGTTGTTGATTACTTTGTTAGTGAAGCCAAACCCTAGGAAGGGGATGAATTTGGACTCTACAGGGTGTTCGCAGAACAGGCTGGGAAAGCATGCCCATCACCATAGCATCTGAGTGCTTATAGGGAGGAGCTGAACCGTTCAATACTTCAGTGGAAATTGAGGCCACCTGGGGTATGTCTACACTGCACACTAAGCTGACTCGGGCTCATGGGGCTATAAAATGGCAGTGTAGACGTCCGGGCTCTGAGACCCTCGCCCATTGCGGAGTCCCAGAGCTCGGACGTCTACCCTGCCATTTTATAGCTTCACAGCCCAAGACCCAGGAGCCTAAGTCAGCTAACGTGGGCCAGCTGCGTATGTTTTATTGCAGTGCAGACAGACCCTTTGAGACAGATACTGGGGGATGGGAGACTAGGGTGTTGGGAAATAGCCCTTTGGCAAGCAGTCAACCCAATCACTGAATTTAAGAGTCTTCCAGGATTCTAATTCAGGCCATGTCTACACACAGATTTGCACCAGTTTAGTTGCACCAGTGCAAACCCGTGTGTGTGAACAGTTGTATTTCAGTGGAAGGACAGTTTAAAATCACCCCTTAAATTAAACTGATGCAACATTGCTTGTAGTACAATCCCTCTGTGTTCACAGCCGCAAGGACAGAAGAATCTGGAAGGATTCCCCAGGTAGGGAGGTCTAAAGTCTGGACCAGTTTAACTTAAGGTGTGGTTTTAAAATTGCTTTAGTGAAACTGTTGCCAAAGGCCACCTGGGCCCTTGCAGTTTGGCTTCATTTAAGTCAGTTACGAACAAGTTTAAACTAAACCAGCCGCTCTTAAACCTAAATAAGAGTGTCCACATGGAAGCTTACACCACGTTAAGTAAACCTAGTTTAGCTAAACCAGTGCAAATTTGAATGTAGATAAGGCCTGAGTCTTGTCTTCTCTCTTTCCAACCTGCAGTGCAAGGCTGACCAGGGCTGTGCCCTTCCCAAGAGACAAGGGCCCTCGAGCAAGGGTCTGTCTGGATCAGCCCAGCTGCCCTGGTAATCTCTGCTTGTTGTGGCAAGGCCTCCATTACTCCGAGCCAATTAAAGGGTCTGGGTTGTAATTGGATTTGTCTAAATTTAATTGCTTCAGTGTCATCTTGGTGGTTTAACTTGATCTGGGATTAGTTTGATTCCTCATTGCCAATCATAAGATCTGCCTTAACTTCAAGTGACTGTGAGGATGGATGGGTGGGGGGACAGGAGGATGGAGAAGACCCCAGATCTCCTGGGCTTGTTCTGACTGGGTGAAGGAGAGAGAAACCACATGCTTGGAACACGAGTGATGTTTATGGAAAGACTGGATCTAGCTACCCATTGAAATGGAGTGGTTCAGAGATAGGATTTATGATCTTGGGAGAGACCATGGTTCATCTAATCCTGTATCCCGTGACCGGGGCAGACGCTGAGGGCAGAGATGCTCAGACAGTGGCTCGCAAGCCGCACGTGGCTCTTTAATGTGTCTTTGCAACACGTGTGTGACTTAATTATTAACCAATCAGGATGCTTTTACTATGTAATTAACCAATTGTAGTTGATTAAAATAATAATACTTGGTGAGTCATTTTGCTGTGAGAATAATATACACTAAATATTTCCCATCATACTCACTGCAATGAGCTCCTTGCTGGCCCAAATCGGTCTGAACGGTGATAGTTATGAACTGATCCTGCTTGGTAGGTTCAAAGAGCATTTGGCTTCTGCTAGCAATGTGACACACTCCCAGCCCGAAGATTTGTGTGACAGACCCTGAGTGACTCCCCTAATCCGCTCGCTCAGAGGTTTAACAGCAGCTCAGCCTGCGAAGGGGCTAAGGGGAACAGTCACTGCTGTGGGTGGCACTGCACAGCCCTGATGGGAAGTGCAGGGGCCCAGGGAAGTCACGTATGTAGCCAATGTCCCAGAGGTTTCTCACCCATTCAGCCGTCACCTCTGATTAGAGAGGGAGAGAGTATGAGTGCACACACCCAGAGACCAGAGTCCCCAAGCCTTAGGATGGGGCTGAAAACTTCCGAAGAAGCCATAGGGCTGTTCTCAGGAGCAGTACTGTACTGATCGCAGGTCCAGGTCTGCTCTCTGACACCCATGTTAATCTGGAGTAACTACTGAACCACTGGAATTGCTTAGTCTTTACGAGGAGTAAAACGGAGAGCAGCTTGACTTCTAGTTATGTCACAGGCTCTGGGCCAGATTCTGATCTCTGTTACACTGATGTAAATCAGAAGTAACTCCATGTGACACTTTCTTGTTCCCAGAGCTGTGAGTCACTTGTTACACCTCTGCCTCCAGCAAGAGAGAGAGAAACTTGCTGGCTCTTAATTGGTTGTCAGCTCCCTGTTAGCACCAGCATGTCAATCTCCTCTGGGCTACACCAGCCCGAACTTTGCCTTGCAGGTTAACAATGGTGCACCCCAGGCCCTGAGACCCTGTGATATCCAGCCCCTGTCACTGGCTACTCACAGAAATACCAGGTTTGCTATCCCCAAGGGACCGGTGAATGTGCTAGCGTGTTTGATCAGCTCAGCATCACAGCACTGAGATCTGTTTACATGGAAAACACCCATCAGTTTGTCATCAAAGATTAAGATTGGAAAGATAGGGAGTAAGGATGAATGATAGAAACATCAAAGTTACATATAAAACAAAATCCTAACACGCTTTCCAGCGATTCGGCTTAACCTCCTGTCCAAAGCAGTCTAAACTCACCAAACTTGTCTTGCAGTATTTCCAACCCAGGCTGGGTGGGAGCCTGTTTTCATGAGTGTAATCGCACTACTCAATTACTTCCGCAGGTGCAGGATAAAGGGGTATCTTTTTGCCTTCCTCTCATATTCCCCAAAGTCATTGTCCCCAGAGTTAAGAGGACCCCCGCCCCCTTCGGGATTTATTCTCCAGTGTCTTGCCTCTCTGTTGACTTCCCATCCCCCTGCTGACTTCAGATGTAAATGGAGCTTGCAGTGTGTTCGCTTACAATGCTCATTTTTGTGTGAACCAAGACAGACAGGTGACTATCCATCCCATACCTGGCAGAGACCTGTTTGCCAACCCTGCCTTGATTCAGACTTGAGAAACATATTTTCATTCTACAGATAGAAAGTTTTACATAATAACTGGACACACATTTCATAATATTAATGATCCCGGCTTTCACTGAGGCTCTTACATGACATCACTGATGGATAAATGCCATGATGGTGACAGGCTAGGTGACGTGAGTTTGTCAGGAATTGCTGTTACAGAGCAGTGAACCTGTTGCCAGGTGGCACCAATGGGCTGCTGTTTCATACTCCACTGACTTGCTTCAGAACTACCCAGGTGTGAGCGATGACAGAATATGACCGTCTGCCATTCAGGATCTATACACTTAGGTTATATACCCAAGGCCTGATCCTTCTCTTACTTACACCATTTGACACCGGTTTAGTGTCACTGTCTTCAGTGTGGTAACCCCTGATTTACACCTGTGTAACTGAGAAAATTAGCCCCCAGAGTCTACTGTAGATACCCAGCTTGGTTTGTCTTCCTCCTAGTCACTGGTGAATGAGGCTGTCCTGATGCTGTCACATTGATTAGCCCAGAGGCTCAGCTCAGCACCTTAATTTTACGGGACTGGGTTGAGTAAGAATTTTTCATGATTCACTTGGAGAGTCCGACAGTAAAGACCAGTCTGGTGGCTATTGTACTAGAGCCCACACGGCACTTCCAGGTGGTCCATGGAGCAGCTTCTGTCCTATTGGAAAAGTGCCTCTCCAGATCCCCAGGCATGAGGCTTCCTAATAGTTCTAGCTCAGACTAGGACCACTGATGGATTCCCAGAGGCTAATGAAAACCCAAACCCCTTGCTGCACCATGAAGCCCTGCTCCATGGCTTTCTGCCTGTTTCTTTTTGTGTGTGTAAATGCAGGATCAGATTTGTGGATGACAACAAAACTGGAGGAATAACTAACACACAGAGGGGAGAGAAGCAAAGTGAATTCAGAACACAGAAAAGTGCAAACGATAGGGGAGGTTCGGTGCTAGTGAATGCAGTGTCTTGTGCTCGGCAGGAGCCTAGATGCAAAGTGGTGGTGGGAGTAATGGGGAGGCAGAACCAACCAGCCCACGTGGGTGCATTAAAGTAAGTTTATTTCCATCTTCTCTCCTTGATCCTGTCCAGATGTGACTGCTTCATACAACAGACCACGAGAAATGCCACGGGAAGGATGCAGGATCAGGAGTGGGTGGTTGGGAAAGGAGATGTTCACTAGAAGATCGGGGTCATAAGAAGTGGACACAATATGAGAAAGTTTCAGAAGGTGTGTGTGTGTGTGTGTGTGTACGCATGCACGCACGCACAAGAGTGACACTCTTGTACAAGGAAGAAAAGAGATCATCAAGTGTCAATGGATAAGATGTAAACACAGCTAGAGAGAGATTAGCTAGATACTCTCACATACTCCAGGACGCTAAATTATGTTAAACTGGAATTAAGATCGTGAGGCCGTTATCAGTAACCGAAGGGTAGAAAACATTACAAGAATGCTGTAATTCGTCCCAAAACAAGCACTATAAACCCAAGATATTCAGTCAAGGCTGAATTTAAAAGAAATCCAGACAAGCCAAGAGATGGGAATGCACAGCTAGGGAACCCAAAGAGCTTGAGCTCTGCCTTGTAGTCAGGATCGGGCCCTTTGTAATTTTGTTTATCATCAATCATAATAGTCAAATAGCACATTCATAGTCATCAGCCCCGCTGCAGGTTTCATTCTGGCCACTAGAGCAAGGCAGCCTGAAAAAGAGAGAGAGCAGACTGGGGATTACAGAGATCCAGGCAGTAACACGCCTGAATAATGCTTGTTTGACTCTGGGCTCAAAGGCTGAGCTGCTGGCATTGGGAATGATCAGACTGATAATCATGAGCCAGGATACGGGGAGAGCTCTGATTCGAGGGGGTGACTTGTGGGGAAAGAGACCTCTCAGAGTAAGGAGGGGTAGCACAATCAGGCCCTTAGGTGTCACCATTAAGCTACGTCAAAATATTAAATCCATAGCTGACTCTCTCTTTGTTATGATTCATTTGTATTTCGATAACTCCTGTGTTGTGGTATTTATTTATATTAAATAGTTCCAGCCAAGATCAGGGGAGGCCCATCGTGCTAGGAGTTGTATATATACATAATGACAGACAGTCTCTGCCCCCTGAGAGCTTACAGTCTAGAGACAAGATATGTAAAGGGTGGGAGGAAGGAAGTATTATTGCCCTCATTTCACAGTGGGGGAAACTGAAGCAGAGAGAGAGTAAGTGACATGACAAAGGATGCACTGTCTGTGACAGAGCCCAGACCCAGATCTCTAAACCCTAGCCCACTGCTGCAACCAGAAGATCATCTTGTCTTCCCTGTTGATTTTGCTTATATAACCATAGCCACTGACCCGACACGGGACTGAGTCCCAAAAACCTTTGTCATTCCAGTCATATGACTGGAGCCAGCAAATGAAGTCCAGGTTCTTAGCAGCCCTTGTTGCATGCCAGACTGTTATTCCATACAGTACTGGGAGGGGAGGGGAGGGTTGCCTACTAGATAGCAACCAAATGTCAAGGGTTAATTTTTCTTAATGCAAACTCCCATTGTCCAGGACTCCTTTAAAAAAATGAAAACTACTTTGTGCAATTCGGAAGGTGGAATTAAAAAAGCAACAAAGAAGCAGGACTCTTAAACCAAAGGGCTCCAGGCTGTTCTATGGAAGTCTGTGATCATTAGGTACAGAACAGCCATAGTAATGTACAAACACAAGAGCCTGGTAAATTGATTTAAACACTTTCCCTTATTGTAACATCTATCTACTTATAAGGCCCTATAAGCATTGAATATTCCACATAGATTGATGGATTTATCCTTGCCATACCCCAGTGAGATAGGGACGTGATATGCTATTTTACAGCTGGGGAAACTGAGGCACCGAGCGATTAAAGCATGAGCCAATGCCCATTGAAATCAATGGGAGTCTTTCCACTGACTTAGGCCCAACGAAGTGACTTGACCAAGGTCACACAGGGAGTCTGTGACACAGCAAGTAATTAATTCAGTGTCTCCTGAGTCCCAACCCAGGATCTTAACTTCAAGCTCATCCTTTCTTCCTAGAAAAACAGGCAGCATCAAGTAATAGGCAGAATAAAATCCGTTTCCCTGGAGAGAATCTGTTCTTCTGTCAAATTGAGCCATGCCGGAGCTGTGAACGTCAAATCCCAATTCCAGCTCCTAAGCATTCAGTGTGTTTGGATCAGTGGAGTCAATTGGGCGGAGGCTGGGGCAAGAGGTTGACCCAGGCCTGTAATTCTGGAGTAAGAGGATCAGCGTTTGGTCCTTGCTACAGCTTTGAAGTGCTAGAGGGCCCTGGTGTGCAGTTTTTAAAACCTCATTCAATAGAAACCTCATTTCTGCTGCCTCCTGCCTTTGCACCCCAACTGCATGGAAGAGTCCCCTGGGGCTCCCAGGAGTTCTCTTCTAGCCCTGGCTACCTACTGCCCTGAGGCAAACTCCCTATTCCATTCCTGCCTTCCAGTCCTTTTTCTCATGTGATATATACAGGAGTGTGGACTTGGAACAGAAGGTGGGAATGGGAGGGCCTGGGAGACAGGGCTCCTGGGTTCTAATCCCACCGCTGACTTGCTGTGTGAACTCATGGAAAGTTACTGTGTCTCTGTGCCTCGATTTCCCCATCTGTATGGTAGGTGCAATAATAAACCTTTACCCCTCAGGCTGAGTATTACGGAGCTCAGTTAATGTACCTCAAGTGCCTTTAACCCACAGCTGCACGTTCCCTGACACCACCAATGATAACATCAAGCCCTTTTCACCCAAGCATCTCAAAATACTTCCTATATTGCAGTAACTGAGCTTCACAATTCCCCCTGCGAAGGTTAAAAAACAATCTTCATTTACAGATGGAGGAAACTGAGCCCCTAAGGGACCCATTCCAAGTGAACTCGCTCTCCTCTGCTGCTGGACATCTGGATCCACCTCTGCATTGTGGCAGGGCAGCTGCACTGCAGCCACTTGCTGAGTTGTTCGATAGTGACATCTGCTGGCAAAGCAATAGTACTTTGGGGTGTTGGGTTCATCTGGGGGAGGCCGAGCGTGCTTAGCTCAGCCTTTCCTTCCGCTGGTTTAGACAGCGCGAGCCAGTGGAAAAGTCCAGGATCAGTATCCCACCCTCAAGAGCTGAGACCTGCATTACTGAATTATCAGAGCAAACCCATCCTGTGATATGGATAAAGGGGGCATCCTGGTGCTTTCTCTCTTCTGATTGTATGCTGAGCCTCCACCTTCAGGTCTAGCCCCTGTACCCTAGTCTGTGCATTGAAGACAAATATCTGCCTAGTTTCAAACAGAATAGAGACGAGCCCAGATCCAATCCCAGCAGCCCCAAACTCTGGGGTAGTTGGATTCCGGAGCCGAACTTCATGGCTGAGGCCTTTCCTAGAGCGAGCTCCTGATCAATTGCACCTGGTCCTGGCATCCCGGAGGGATTCAGCTCCCAAGGCAAACTGCAGCTCAGGCTCACCTCTACTAGCAAAGTATCTGCGTGTTGCGAGTGTGGACAGGAAGCAGGGCAAGCTTTCTCCCCCAGCATGTCCCACCGATGTCCCTGGCCCCCTCAGCTACACATGCAGGACAAATCCCCCTTCGTCCAAGAGGTGGAGATCAGTCTCCATGGCCCACTCAGTGCTTGGCCTCTCAGCCGAGTGGGGAGGCCAATTAGTGGTGTCTGGGGTAGTGGTCTGTATGACTAGGGGGTCTCACACTTAACTGCTTCTGTAGGCAGAGCTTATGGCACACACCAGGGGCTCTTTGAATCCTCAATTTCACTTCACAAGCCCCTTGAGCCACCTTCCATCCCCCACTTAAACAGATGGCAGGAACTCTCCCTGTCAGTTTTTTCCACCCCCCACCCCCAGATCAGTAGGGATCTGGCCACTGATGCCTGCAATGCTCCCTGAAATTTTGGACTTGATTGGATGTGGAATTCAACGTTCTCACACTAGACAGACAGCTGCAGAAATGCCATCCAGCTGAGTGTATAGCCTTCCCCAACTAGGTCAGATGTCCAACCCCAGAATTATTTTTCTTTTTTATGCAGGGTTCACGCAACCAGAAACTATGTCCTTGTCTTGAGAGCTGTTACTAGTTATGCTCATGACCTGAAGAAGAGTTCTGTGTATGCTCGAAAGCTTGTCTCTCCCACCAACAGAAATTGGTCCAATACAAGCTATTACTTCACTCACCTTATCACTGTAATATCCTGGGACCCACACGGCTACACCACCACTGCATACATGATACTCACAGCTGTCTTGGAGGGTCATGACCCATCTGCTGGGACCTCCACAGTTAGGATAGGTGCTTGAATAGGCACAGGAAATGAACCAGGAAGCCAGTGCAGGGCGCTGAGCATCACCGGGCTTCTCTGCTCAGCAAGTGGTCCATGGTCGACAGACCTCTCTCTACGTCCTTTCAACTGCACCTTTAATGATGGTCGTAATGCTGTTCAGGACCCTCTATATCCTCACAGCCCTTCTAACTCCCAGTGATTGTTTTACAACACCAACGATTCACAGTGAAGTCAGAGAGAGCCCTGACAATGTGAGAGCAATTGCGGAAAGCTGTGTAAAAGCTGCCGCTGATCATCTAAATGTAGCAATTTGCCATTCTCATGTGTGCCACAAGGTGGTGCAAGGGAAATGGTTTCAGTCCTCTTTTCCTTGGCCTCCGGGAGTTTCATGTGTCTAACTTTCATTTCACTCTAGGAAGCAATGACCTCAGGGATTGGTGGCGGGGGCTGCCTAGCCACATAAAGGCCCAGAGATCCATAATGGTATATCCAAATTTTCTTTTGCACCCTTGGGCTTCTCCCAATTCAAAGGTCACATCCCTTGCTGCCTCAGGCTGGCTTCATCTGGCCCACAGGAGGGGAGGATGCTCCCGCCCTATCAGATTAACGTCTATAACTGCAGCATAAATCACTCACTCACCACAGTAAGAGTGAAATGACAGCAGGTCTGCATGTGAGAAGTGAATGTAGGTCTAGACTGGCGCAGAGCTGGCATATAAGAGCTAAAGAGCTTGCTTTTCCATTCGCCTGCGTGTGGGGAACTTCGTTGGAGTCATTCTCACCTCGCTGTTGTGGGGAAGATCAAAATCAGGTCTTAACGTTTTCTGAGCTGACCTATTTCTCTGTCACCAGAAAAGCGAGGAGGTGGGAGGGGGCAGCAGAGCTGGGGGGACCTTTCCCTTTCTTAGAAGCACAGTGGGTTCGGGTGAGAAAGGAAAGCTGAGTTGCAAAGCAAACCACCAGTGTTCCAATCGGGAAGAAACCCCCTAGATTCACATCTGAAGAAGCGGGGTTTTTTTACCCATGAAAGCTTATGCCCAAATAAATCTGTTAGTCTTTAAGGTGCCACCGGACTCCTCGTTGTTTTTCTAGATTCACATCTTAACTAACTCTCCTCAGTTGCTTGCTGGCTACCTTAGAGCTGGGATTAGGGTTTTAAAGGCGTATTGTTTTTTAGAACACATCGGCTCACCCATGCTAACTAACACACTCTAAAACTCCACTGTAGACAAGGGGACAGAGACGTGACCAGTTTAGCACGTTAAAATACGTGAAACGAGCGAGGAGTTCATTGAAATCTCTGGCACGGCTCGCTGTAGTAAAGTTAACCACATATGTGTTTGTGGGATCAGGCCTTAGTGTGTAGCAAGTAATGATTTGTCTGTAGCATCTTTGCCTTTGGAATGAACTACAGTGCAGAGACTGGGCCCCGTTCTGACTTACATTGAGTAGTGCTTACTGCTGTGATTACTCCGATAGATTTCAGGGGCACTGTTTGGGCTTACTGAGTAAATGAATTAGGTCCACTATTGTCAGCTCACCCCTGAGAGACTTCAGAAGACTCATCGTGGAGATGTTTATTTATCTGATAGTTCATAGACTATGAACTGTTTGGGGGAGGGAACTTTATCCTCTTTTGTACAATGCTTAGCACAATGTGCGGCCTCTCCGTGCTACTGTCATATAAGGCCCGGATCCTGCTATCATGCATGTGCTTAACCTTGCTATTGTGAGTAGTCCAGTCCTCTCAGTCATAAAGATACTCATGGTCATAAGTGCTTGCAGGATCATGGATGAAATGTTTAGGAACGTACAGTGGCAAGGTGATAGGCTAGCGTGACCAGGTGTCCGGAACTCCCCCTTGAAAAGGGACCCTGGCAGCTGTGGTCAGCGCCGCCGATTGGGCCGTTAACAGTCTTGTCAGTGGTGCTGGGGGACCAAGGCAGGTTAGTTTCTACCTGTCCTGGCACCGCGCTGCGCCCCAGAAGCGGCCAGCAGGGCCGGCTCCTGGGCTGGAGGGGGCCACGTAGACTGCCCTCGGCCCAGGCACCGGCTCCGCACTCCTATGTGCTGGGAAGGGTGCCTGCGGGCAAGAGCAGCGCACAGAGCCTCCCCCTGCCCAGGAGCCAGACCTGCTGGCTGCTTCCGAGGAGCAGCACGGTACCAGGGCAGGCAGGGAACCTGCCTTAGCCCTGCTGCGCCACTGACTGGGAGCCGCCCGAGGTTAGGCCATGCCCCAACCCTGAGCCTCAACGCCCTGCCCCAGCCCTGAGCCCCCCCGCCCCACCCCCCACAACCTGGAGCTCCCTCCTCCACCCCCAGCCCCTCATCTCCAGCCCCACCCCAGAGCCTATACCCACTCCTGAACCCCAACCCCCTGCCACAACCCACAGTCCCCTCCCACACTCTGAATCCCTCAGCCCCACGCCCCAGCCTGGATCCCCCTACTGCACCCCAAACCCCAGCCCCACAAACCCCTCCTGCACAACCCCCTGCCTCAGCCCAGTGAAAATGAGCAAGAGCGAGCCACCATGGTAGGGGGAATGTAGTGAGCAGTGGTGGGGCCTGGGGGGACGGGCAGGGCTAGGGTGTTCCCTTTTATGCGATTGGAAAGTTGGCAACCCTATGATGGGCGCAGGGCAGACCTTTAAATATATAATGACCTAGACAAATAAGCATTTTCCTGGAGAGGATTTGCTTGGAATCACCTTTGAATACTGGGGTGTATTATTATTTTTATCATTTCATGTATCTTAATAGATTGACACAAGATCACCAACATACAATAAAACTGCATTACATAGACAATGGTAGAAAAATTCTCAAAAACCATTCCTACAGCAAATCCCATTAAAATACGCAGCGAGAGAGAACACATTCATTGGCTGAAAAGATTCCTGTGAATGCACTACAAATACTACAAAGGGGAATGAGAGAATTAAAGTAGGAGGATCTAGAGATTCCAAATTAGATTAGGGTATGTTTCCCCCACACCTAGGTTTGTTCTGGTTATGTTGCGCCCTTGCAAACTGCTATAGAATTGCTAGTATACAAATATTTGTGTGTGTCCATCCATCAGGACACTTCAGAGAACTGGCTTTTTCTGGAGGGATTACAGCAGCTCATCAGAAGGGTATTAAATATGTCATTTGCGTTCACACCAAGAACTGGTCATGTTTCAGTGCTGTGGTGGGACAAATCAGAGGTGGTTAATAGGAGCACGTAGCTGGGAAATCTGTGATTGTGCACAAAAGAAACCAATTCCATTTCATCAATATGGCACATGTCTCTGAGCCCATGGCATTATACTGGGAGAGACTGAATTGATGAAATTGATAACCTCTCTCTTGCTCTTGAGTGCAATCTAGACATTCAAGCAGGGAAAGGGGAGTTAGTTTAAAACCCTTGCGTTCTGTTCCTAGCTCTTCCATTCATTCCAGAAACACAACTTTGAGGCATTGAGCCGTTAAGATTTGCCTCGGTTTCCCCAGCAGGAAACATGGGACTCTGTTACAATCCAGCCCTCACTCTGGGATTTCTGGTCTCTTTTATGATCTACCAAGGGTCTTATGCCGAGAGGCGGATGCGAGTGCCTTGTAGAGAGCACTGCATAAATAACCAGTGGACTAGTTGTCTCCCCTTTCACTAATTTATTTAATTATTCATTCGTCTCCTCCTCCCACCCCCACCAGGACGCGCGGCAGTCCTGTGAAAATCAGAAATGGTAGAGAGCATTCTGGAAACCTGTCAGTCACCATTTTGTCATAGATGTAAAACCAAAGATTAAGAACCCAATGGATCCTGCTCATAAATGTGTCATGGTTTTCTAGCACAGTCAAGTGATTATGGAGTTTTTGGGGGGGGGGGAAGAGAAGGAAGAAAGGAAGGTCACATGCAGTAAAAGTAATAAGGGAGAAATTTCTTTGTTTTTAAGGTATTAAACCAGGACAGTGTTTGACGTAACAATCATACTGTTTCCAATGGCAGATGAACATGTTTTCATATTTGACACCTCCCATCCCACCAGCCTGAGTCTACCAGAGCCCCTGCTTCCCTCCCTATCTTACCCTCCCTTGGTTGATCCCGCTGCCCCGACCTAGCCAGCCCCTGACATCAAGAGGAGCTGCTGCTGCGGGTTCGGCAGCTAGTGGTGGTTGAGGCCTGGCACGCGGCACCCAGGGCAGGGCCTAGGTTTCGGCTGGGCCGCAGCCCACAATCTCCCAGCCACGTTCAAGACCTGAACTTCAGGCTTTACAAAGCAAAGGGCCGTTGCCTCCTTGGAGCCCTGTCTCCAGCCCTTATGCTTTGTCAATATTATTGAAAGGATACATTGCAGCCCTGTCTGAAAGGACTGAATGCAGGTCAGCTGCCACTGAGGTTTCCATTTTAAAGCAGCGCTTCCTCAGCTCTGCCTAAGTGAGAGATGCTTTGGCCACAGGGCAGGATCTCAACGGTTGTCAAAAATGGAACTGATTGCAACTGTCCTCATCTTTTACCTGGAGGTATCCATGATCGTGTGAGGTGCTGTGCACAGATGAAGGCAGAGTATTGTATGTGGGGACCTGTTAATATGAAACACTTTCTATGAGCAAAAGGCAAGGGACATGCCCACCACTAACTCAGAGAGACCCCAGAACGACTGGGGACATCCTTTCAGAGGCCCCTGCAACAGACAGAGGAAAGATTTGAACCCACAGCAGTCACAAGCCAGACCAGTGGTCTAACCACTGGACTATACAGGAAGATGTTAGGTTTCTTGACCCAAATAATATTTCATTAAAGTTGAACAGCTTCACGGGCAAGAGGAAGGGTGCATGAGGCCCTCCCACCCCCAATCACTAGAGCCGCAGAACCACAGAACATAGACAGGCTGTAGGAGAGCCCTCTTCAAACCCCCGCAAGCTTCCCAGCAGGGAGAAGCGGGATTTGAACAAGCCAGCCTCATAGTTCCTCTGTGACACTTAACCACAGGATCAGAGAGGGAACCACAACCTTTAACTGGACCCAGCACCCTTTAATTAAAGTGTAACAGCTTCAACTGAGGGTGCTCCCATCGCTGTAGCCCAGGACCCAATGATTAGGGCACTCACCCGGGCGGTAGGTGAGCCCTTTTCACATCCCCTGTGCTCATCAGGCAGAGGGGCGAGTTAAGAACATGAATGGGCAGATTGCATCAGACCAACGGCCCAGCTAGCCCACTGTCCTGTCTTCCCACAGCGGCCAACGCCGGCTGCTTCAAAGGCAGTGAACAGAAGAGGCCACTTACCAAGCGACCCCTCCCATTGGCCCCTCCCAGCAGCTGGCAGTCAGCGGGCTCAGGATGCCTGGACCACAGGGCTGCATCACTGACCGTCTTGGCTAATAGCCATGGATGGACCCATTCGCCACAAACTTTCTCATTCTTTTTTTCAAACCCACGTACAGTTTTGGCCCACCCCACCTCCACCGTCAACCAGTTCCACATGCTGAGCGTGCGTTGCGGGGCCAAGTACTGCCTTTGGTTTGGGTTAAACCTGCTGCCTGCTCATTTCAGCGGGTGACCCCAGTTCTTGCGTTGCGTGAAGGGGTAAATAACACGTCCCGATTCCCCTTCTCCACCCCAGTCTTGATTGTCTAGACCACTATCAGATACCAGCTTCTCTTTTCCCAGCTGAACTGGAAGCGCCCCCCCCCAACCCCCATCACAGGTGAGGCCCCCCCTAACCACTAGGTTAAAAGTTACACGGGGGGCCTCTGCCTCCTTCCCCCTGGGCTGTTTTGTGGGGCGTTCAGCCGGTCCCTAACCCTCTCACACTAAATGGTCTAGGCACCTAAGTCACCTGAGGGGTTCCTGGTCGTGGCTGGCAAGCAGAGGGCGGTACCTGGGAGGGCAAGATGTTGGTTCAGGTGCCTTCCCCCTGCCTGATGTGCAGGGATTTGAGTAGGGCTCTGCGTTCTCTCAAGCGCGAGCCCCAGTACTGAAGGGAAGGACCGCCTGAGGAGGGTTGCTCTTTGTAGCGTGTCGAGGCTATGCCACGTTCATTAAGTAGTAACTGGCCAGCCTTGCAACATGAATCCCTCTGTAGTCCAGTGGTTTGGGTGCTTGCCCAGCATGTGGGTGATGCTAGTTCAACTCCTCCCCCAGCTTGCTGAGGAAGGACTTGAACAGCCTGTTCTCAAGTGAATATCCTGCTGCTGGACTAAGAGGTGTTCTCCTGGAGTGCTTGGTCCCCTGTGACTCCTTTTTTTTCTGCTGAAGCTGTTCCATTTACATGACATATGCATGGGGCCACTAGTTTAGCCAGTAACCCTGTGCAGTCTAATGGTTGGGGTGTGTGCCTATTGGATGGGAGGCTGGGGTTCAAAGCCCCTTTCTTCTTACTGAGAATGGATTTGAACTTTGATCTCCTGCCTCTCAGGTGAATGGCCTAAGTGCTGAGCTAGGGTGTTCTCCCCATGTGGGGGCTCGCTCAGTCTTTTCTGCTGAAGGTGGGCCACTTTTGTTACATATTCATGGGGCCACAAGTCCAACCAGTAGCCCTGTGTAGCCTAGTGGTTGTGGTGTATGCCCTATGTGGGGGAGGCTGGGGTTCAAAGCCCCTTTCTTCTTGCTGAGAAAGGGGGTTGAACCTTGATCTCCTGCTTCTCAGGTGAATGGCCTAAGTGCTGGGCTAGGAGGTTTTCCCACGTGGGCGCGCTCTCAGTCTGGTCTGTTGAAGGAGGGCCACTTTTGTTACATATTCGTTGGGCCAAAGACAAAACAAGCAGTAGTGGGTAGTCTAGGGGCTTGGCAAGCTGCCCAGCATGTGCGCGGTTGGGGTTCAAATCCCCTTCTTTCTTCTTTAAGAAAAGGGAGTTGTGCCTTGATGACTTCCCTCTCAACTGAATGGCCTAAGTGCCTGGCTAGGAAGTAGTGGGATGTGGGGTCTCCCTCAGTCTAGTCTGTTGAAGGTAGGCCACTTTCAGTAAATATTACATGAGAATTGGGGCAGCAGATTTCTGTGGTTCCCTTTGTAGTCCTGTGGTTTGGCTACTTGCCCCAGAAGCAGTAAACTGTGGGTTCAAATCCCCTTTCTGTTTCTTGAAAAGGCATTGGCAGCTTGATCTCTTACCTCGCAGGCGTTTCACTTTAACTACATATTAACTGGAGCAAAAGAAGCTCTCCAAGCCCTCTATGGTACAGGGGTTAGGGTGCTTGCTTGGCATATGAGTGCTCCTGGTTCAAAGCCCCCTTTTGTTGGGTGAGAAGGGAGTGGTGCCTTGATCTCTTACTTCTCAAGCCTTCCACTTTAACTATATATTAACCGGAGCAAGCTAAGCTCTTAAGTCCCTCTATGGTATGGGGGTTAGGGTGCTCGCTTGGATTGTGGGTGACCCTGGTTCAAATCCCTGCTCTGTGGGGCAGGAGGGCCTCTGGCAGGTGAGAGGAAAGTCCTCCTAGCTGAGCAAGAGGCCTGGCACAGGGTCTCTTGCTCTTTTTAGTAAAGAGGAGAATGCCCCTAAACAGTAAAACCCCCCTCTCACTCTTGTCCACCCTGATCAGGATACACGCCCAGGTTGTGGCAGACCCCAGGGCACTCCCCTGCTCTTTTGAGGGGTGTGAACTGGGGGCCGCCACCTCCTGGGGAGAGTCACTGGCGAGCGATCCCTGTCCCAATCCCCTCTCCGTCCCACGAAGACAACAGCCTCTTGAGAAAGAGAGGGGCTTCGGACAAGGATGGCCCACCCAAAGGACGGTCGCCTAGGAGGCAGGAAATCCCTGTGCAAATCCCTGCTGAACGGGCAGCTGGGGGATTTGAACCAGGATCTCCCACAACCCAGGCGAGTATCCTAACCACTGGACTAGAGAGTGAGGGTAGCCGTACGGCCGGCCCAGAGCCCATTTAACTAAAGTGGAACAGCTTCAACAGGCAAGAAGTCAGGCACCCCAAACACTATACCACCTGGGCGGTAGGTGAGCCCCCTTCAAATCCCGTCTCCTCACCAGGCAGAGGTGTTATGGACATAAGAACGGTCAGACTGGTTCAGACCACCGATCCAGCTCGCCCCGTAGCCTGTCTTCCGACAGTGGCCAATGCCAGACATTTCAAAGGCAGTGAACAGAAGGAGGCAAATATCAAGGGATCCGTCCTCTGTTGTCCACGCCCAGCATCTGGCAGTCAGAGGGTTTGGGTCTCCCAGGTCATGGGGCTGCATCCCTGCCCACCTTGGCTAATAGCCATTGATGGACCCAGCCTCCACAACCTTGCTAATACTTTTTTGAACCCACGTAGAGCGTTGGCCTTCACAACGTCAACGGGCAACAAGTCCTACACGGAGACAGTGTGCTGTGTGTGAAGTAGTGCTTTTAAAGCCGCTGCCTGTTAATTTCATCGGGTCACCCCCCGAGTCTTGGGTTAGGTGAAGGGGTAAATAACACGTCCTTATTCACTTGCTCCACTCCATCACATCCCCCCCTGAGTCTTTGCTTTTCCAAGTTGAAATTGATACACGGTCCCCGGCATCACAGGTGAGGACCTAACCGCAAGGCTCAAGGTTAGGCAAGGAGGCCCTTGTCTCTCCCCCGTCTCCTCTGTGGGGCATTAGCCAAGGCTCCAACCCTCTCACAAGAAACAGGTCAGGCACCTGAGCCTGCCCGGGGCGGTGTAGTTAGGGCGAGGCAGCGGCCGTGTAGACCCCCGCATGGCTGACATCGACCGGCGCTGCCGCGCATCTCGCAAGGGCGCCCGCTGGCCGAGCACTCGGTGCAAGCGAGCGGGGTGCGGGCCTGCACAAGCCGGCTAAGCCCCGCAGCGGCTGCACGGCCAGGCGATTTAGGACGGTTCCGTTTGTGGGGCAGCCTTGCCCTTTAAGCGTTTTCCCCCTCGGTCCTTCCCGTAAGGAGCCGCTTCTTGCAGCTGTGCCGGATGAGCGAGCCGGCCCCAAGGCTTTCCAGCGCAGCCCCAAGCTCCCGGCCCTACCGCGCCCTCCCACGCCTGGCCCGCTTCCCCCGGGATTTTTTGCCTGCCGGGGGGGTTGCTGCGCTGGCTGGAAGCAGGCGGGGCTCCGCGCGCGGGTTTGCGGGGCAGCGGGCCGGGCTGCCGGCCCAGGCCCGCCTCGTGGGAAACCCCCGGCCCCGGGGCTGGGCGGGGAGAGGAGGGGTCGAGGTGCCTGGGCTGCTTCCCTCCGCCGGGCACCTTCTCCGCCTCCCCTGCGCCGGCTGCTCCGCGCCTCCTCTCCGCCGAGCCAGCCATGGACCCCCCCGCCAGCACGGCGCCCTACGCCCGCCTGCAGCTCCCCGACCTCGACTCCGTGCCCTCCTACAAGTACTGGGCCATCTGCAACATCCTGTGCTGCTGCCTGCCCCTGGGGCTGGTGGCGGTCTACTACTCGGGACAGGTAAGCCCCCCTCCTCCGGGGGGGTCAGCCCCGCTCCCCAGGGACACTTGCCCCGGGCTCCGCTCTGGGGAGAGCCCAAAGGCTGGGGGGGGGGGTCAGACAGGGACCGGAGCAAGCAGCCCTGGGGTTGGAGCCCTCCCTTCCCCTCCACCGGTTCCTTTTCTGCCTGCTGGCGCTGCGGGCACTGCAGCGTCCCCAGCTGCCTTTGGGCTCTCGGGGCAAGGCCTCCCGTTTGTTTTCGTCTCCCTTGACTCGTGTGTCTGTGTGTGCAAAGGCAGCCTGCGCGTTTCTGAAGGCACAGGGGACGTTGTAGTTCAGTGCATGGGGTTTTTGGTTTTTTTTTTTTTTTTTAAATTGGTGTTTTCTTCCAAGCAAACTTTGCCGCCTCCCACTATGGTGCGCAGACTGTAATAATTAGCCTTCCATGCCCCACAGCTGGCCTGCATCTTTAGTGGGTGGGGGAGAGGGCTCTGAGTTTGTGAATTCTTCCTCAGAACCGGGAGTGAGGGGGAAACTGTGTATTTATAATACTCCTGCGGCTGGAGGGCCAAGGGGAGTTGGGGGATGCAGTCCCCCACCGAAACTCCATGGCTGGGGGGCACCAAGCTGCCTGAAACCCTTTAAGCCTGTACATCAACACAGGCCCTCCTGCAGAGTGCAAGGAGTTGACTATGCACACGCCCCAGTGATGTACTGACTGCCTGGCCTTGATACCCGTGTAACTTGCCTCAACGAAAGTTTGTAGCGTGAATGTGGCCTCAGTCTCGGTGACTCGCTCTGTATTTTTTACGGTCTCTGAAATTTCTCTCTTGTTGCGACTCTCCTGCATGTTTTCTTTTTGGGCCTCGTCTGGGAATCTCTGAACGAGGCTGTTCGTTTTGGTGAAACCGAGTGTGGTGAAATAATTGCGTATTCTGACAGATGGATGGTTTTATAACCCCCCGAGTGCCAAAAAACTGAGGGAAGGTTCAAATATTGCACCTTGAGCGGAGACATGGAGGAAGGGTGGGAAATCTGATGCTGAAATGCCTCAGGCTTTCTTAGATGAGCAGTCCCAGGGTATGTAAGGTGGACTCGCAGGTGCACATTGGAAAAGGCTGCAGGATGTTACCGTTATAGAACATGTGAGTTGCTCTGTGCAGATCTCTCTACGGCAGCTCCCCCTCCATTGAGACTGTGCTGCATAGAGACCAGCTGGAGCATGTCTTGACAGAGACGTTTTATGAGTAACTTCTGTGTGTGAGCAAATTTTGCATTCTTTGTGAATGAGATCCCTCATTCCTGACTCTGCCATCTGGGCTCTGGTTACCCAAAATCAGGGATGGGAAGGAGCCATATCCCCCCCCTCCAATTCTTAGTATGCCTTCTCAGGATATCCGTCCTCACCCCTGGGTTGTGTTTTTCATATCAGGAAACCTTTTCCTTCCTGGGGAGCAATCCTATGATTCAGTCCTCCAGAGCCAGAGTCCTCTCTGTGCCCATCCCCTTATGGGGCAGGACTCTGTGTCCTCTGGTGCAATCCCTGGTTGTGTAATCCCTTGGCCCTGGGCCACTGCCTCTGACCTTGTGCATCAGAGCCAATTTGGTTGATACAGATTGTGAAGCCCTGTGCAGAAGTCTTTCCCCTTTCCCGCTCTGACACGTTTCTCCCATTTCCTAGCATTGTGCAAGTGTTCTGAGCTGACCTGCTCTTTACAAGGAGGAGGAGATGCTCCCACCTTCCTCCCAGCTCCTGCGGGCTAACAAAGCGTTCTGTTTGCCCAGGCAGCAGCCAGCAGGGCTGGGCTTTGCCCCAAGCTTGCCACATCACTTCTTTATGAAATCTCAATTGCAATGGCCTCAAATAGTCCTGAGCAATCTTTACTGGGGTCTGGGCTAAGGGCTCTGCAAATGGTTCTACCTTTGGGAGCTTTCACCCACGTCCATCTCCCTTCCAGCACTTGATGTGATTTCACCCCCTGGGGCCTTACTAGGGTATGGGCTAGGTCAGTGTCCTTCCATCCCTAAAATGTCTGCCCCTTAACTTGCATTGGGGATCGGGTTCTTCTGTTCCCGTGAGGAAGAGAACTTGTGTACAGATGGCCGAGTAAATTCAGCCATATGCCCGATGTACAGGATGTGGAACTCCCCTCCCTCTCAAGGCTGAATACCCTAGTTAAGGCCAGATCTTTGCCACTCAGACTGGCTCTCCAGCTGGACGGTCGGTATGTTAACCAGCCGTGCAGCATGGCCAGCCCCCTGGCACCTGAAACCTGGGCAGCTTGCTCACTTGTGGCCTGTTCCCAGGGACTGGAGGGCTTTTAACTCTTTGTGAGTCATCTTGGGGCTGCTCCCGTTGCCCTTTTTAGGATTATCCATTTCTCCTCGCTGAGCTGCACCTGCCTATTTCCCCCCTCCTAGGTCCCATGCTTGGGCCAGTCCCCCTTTGGGCTTCCTTTAAGGACCAGGCCTGGTATCCACATACTCGTCAGCCTGTGGCATGGAGGTCTTTTGGCTTCCTCGCCCTACCCACCTTGTAAGATTGTGGGGGGGGCAGATCCTAAACCTGTTCCATCCTGACCATTTCATGCTGCTCCCCTCAGGGAGAGCCTCCCCCTGCCTTTGCCCCGTTTGCAGAGGTAATGCCGCAGCTGAGTCGCTACCACCTTCTAGTCCACCCCCCAAGATCTTTTCTGATCAACCTGGGGAGTCAGTTCAAATTTAAGGATCAAGGCCACTTTAAATTGATCATAATCCTCCGACACTGGCCTGGCCATTTGGCTGTAGGCTGCTATGGCTTTTTACCTCCAATAAGGGAGTGACAAAGCTGATCCGCAGGGGGAAACCCGACAGCCTGGCGCTCAGTACAGTGCTCTGATACATCCCATGATGAGAAGGCCTTTTCCCTGTCTTTTACATGTAAATGGAATAATGTATACCATTAACAATTTCCGAAGAAACCCCTTTGAATCCTGGAAGATGCTATCAGACCATATGAGCCGCTTTAGGATCCCACTTTAGTGTAGGAGAACATATCAGAGCATAGTCATGGGACTTCACTTTGAATCCCCTTTCCTCTGTGGTGTGGGTAGATGTGAACCTGTGATGCTTTTTGTTTTCTCTGTGTAGCCCTTTTAAACTCCTGTGTTCATTTTCTGCGTGCAGAGAGCGGCAGCTATTCTGCGCTCAGGGCAGATTGTCCACAGAGGGAGCTGCTTTCGCGGCATCGAAGGGGGTGATAGCCATCGGTATTCCCATTCTTAAACTGGGGCAACAAGTCAGCATCTGTTCTCCATGTGGAGTCAGCATGCTGTTTTCTATCTCCACTTACCGGATCGCCAATTTTTAAAAAGGGCTCCAGAAGTGATCCTGGCAATTACAGGCTAGTAAGCCTAACATCAGTACCAGCAAACTGGTTGAAATTATAGTAAAGAATTGTCAGGTACATAGATGAACACAATGTGTTGGGGAAGAGTCAACATGGTTTTTGTAAAGGGAAATCATGCCTTACCAATCTACTAGAATTCTTTGAGGGGGTCAACAAGCATGTAGACAAGGGTGATATAGTGTATTTAGATTTTTCAGAAAGCCGTTTTTCAGAAAGTCCCTCACCAAAGGCTCTTAAGCAAAGTAAGCTGTCATGGGATAAAAGGGAAGGTCCTCTCATGGATCGGTAACTGGCTAAAAGATAGGAAACAAAGAGTAGGAATAAATAGTCAGTTTTTAGATTGCAGAGAGAGAAATAGTGGTGTCCCCCAGGGGTCTGTACTGGGCCCAGTCCTATTCAACATAGTCATAAATGATTTGGGAAAAGGGGTAAACAGTGAGGTGGTAAAATTTGCAGATGATACAAAACTACTCGAGATAGTTAAGTGCAAAGCAGACTGTGAAGAGTTACAAAGGGATCTCACAAAACTGGGTGACTGGGCAACAAAATGGCAGATGAAATTCAGTGTTGATAAATGCGAAGTAATGCACATTGGAAAACATAATCCCAACTATACATATAAAATGATGGGATCTAAATTAGCTGTTACCACTCAAGAAAGAGATCTTGGAGTCATTGTGGAGAGTTCTCTGAAAACATCCATTCAATGTGCAGTGCCAGACAAAAAAGCAAACAAGGTTGGGAATCATTAAGAAAGGGATAGATAAGATAGAAAATATCATATTGCCTCTATATAAATCCATGGTACGCCCACATCTTGAATACTGCATGCTGATGGGGTCACCCCATCTCAAAAAAGATATGTGGGAAAAGGTACAGAAAAGGGCAACAAAAATGATTAGGGGTGTGGACAGCTTTCATAGGAGGAGAGATTAATAAGACTGGGACTTTTCAACTTGGAATAGAGACAACTGAGGAGGGGATATGATAGAGGTCTATAAAATCAAGATGGTGTGGAGAAAGTAAATGTGGTGTTTACTCCGTCTCATAACACAAGAACTAGGGGTCACCAGATGAAATGAATAGGCAGCAGGTTTAAAACAAAAGGAAGTGTTTTTTCCACACAATGCACAATGTGTGGAACTCCTTGCCAGAGGATGTTATAGTTTTGGCCTTCACGGGGTTTAAAAAAGAACTAGATAAGTTCATGGAGGATATGTCCATCAATGGCTAGCCAGGATGGGCAGGGATGGTGTCCCTAGTCTCTGTTTGCCAGAAGCTGGGAGTGGGCGACAGGGGGATGGATCACTTGATGATGACCTGGTCTGTTCATTCCCTCTGGGGCACCTGGCATTGGCCACTGGGTTGGATGGACCTTTGGTCTGACCCAGTCTGGCCATTATGTTCACTAGGTCTCTGGCTCCTCTGTTGCAATAAGGTCCCATTCGCACTGGCACTGCTGTTGTGTCGGCGCCGTGCTTCCATGATGCAGGCCCCGATGCTCCCCATTCATTGTGGTTTTTTTCTCCCTATGCTGGCGCTGCACCTCCTGGTCAACAAGCCCTTTTGGGCTCCACTTCCACCCCCTGCAGGAGAAGTTTTCTCTCCTCCAGCTGCAGCTTCTGTCACTCCAGGACCTACTGAATCATGCAACCCGGATGGGCTCAGTCACTGTTCTAGCTTCTTTCTCTCTCAGAAAATCTGGCCAAAATTACCTGACATTAATAACACTGAAGAATCTGCACCATTGTTACTGATTCAGGGAACCCTAGTATAGAAGGGTTGCTGCTGTTTTAAGCACTGTGTCAACTGAGCTGGCTCGAGTCTAATTATTAATAATTGTTTGTATTAGGGTAGTGCCTAAGAGACCTAGTCATGAACCAGGGCCCCATTGTGCTTGGTACGGGACAGACCCGGGGGGAGGGGGGAGGGGGGGCGGGAGTCCCTGGCTCCAAAAGCTTATAATTTAGGTCAGTGGCTTTCAACCTTTCCGGACTACTGTACCCCTTTCAGGAGTCGGAATTTTGTCTTGCTGTGACCGGGGTCCCACACTGAAGTTCCTTAACTAGGGTAAACTGCAAAGAATGGGGCAGACAATCCCCAAAGCTGGTGGTCATTCCAGTACTTAAATCCACTAAGCTAGCCTCAAAACAGCTTCTGGTTACCCAGAAGCCAAAACACAGTTCCCTTAAAGCAACCCAGCCTCAGGCCTCCACCCAGACACCCAAGTCAAATATGATGAGGATTATTGAAAATCTTATTCATCATATAAAAAAGTTCTACCAATCCCAAAGGATCGGCACATTACCTCCCAGGTTAATGAATATTCCAGATTTTACCCAAGTACACGCTTACCGCCAATTCTTAGTAATTAAACTAGAATTTATTTATTTTTTTTAAAAAGTGAGTATTGGTTAAAAGATCAGTATACATACAGACATGAGCACCATTCTGAGATCAGTTTTATAGTAGAGATGGTGAGCTTTGTAGTTTCAAAAAGTCCTTTCAGAGTTGGTCCATAGGTTATAGTCCAATGTTCATATTTGCGGTGATCCAGGTGGGACCGGAGATCTCAGTCTTAGGACTCAAGCTTCCCCTGCATAAAGCAGATCTGAGATAAAAAGGATCAGGACCCAAGACTCCTTAATACAGTTCCAGGCCTTCCCTTGACAGCACGGAATTCTTAGGCCAACAATAGGCAATCATCAAGACTTTGAAGTGGACCTATTTCCTAAGCATCGCTGGTAATTAACAAACAAGGCATTTGCCTGTTTTCCACCATTCATAGGTGATTGCTTTACATTTCAAAGAGAGATCAATACAGTGATATCACTATATTTACAGTTCATTTAAATGTTAAGATCTCCTTTTGATCTCTGGATTAACAGAATTCAGCATAGACAGTAACCGTTTGGTTACACTGTCAACCTCAAACAATATATTTATATATAACCACACAAAAACACAAGCATCTAATAACATGTCCCTAGAGGTTGAATTTGGGTTATTTATCCTGCAGGGTGCTTAATGCATTCTGGCCATGTGTCACATTTGCATACCCCATGTTTCACCTCACTTAAACTACTTGCTTACAAAATCAGACCTACAGAATACAAAACCATCCCAGTCCCCTGTCACTGAACCATTGACTTTCTCATTTTAACCATTTATCAGATAAATCAATTGGAATGTAAATATTGTACTCACAGGTCAGCACTCCATTCCTAGAGCAGTATAAACAAGTCATTGTCTGTAGGAAATGTTAGTTTGTACTGACTTTGCTAGTGGTTTTTATGTAGCTTGTTGTAAAACAAGGCAGATCTCGAGCTGAGTTGATGTGCTCCCTGGAAGACCCCTGGTTGAGCACCACTGAGCTAGGTGAAGCAGTGTGTAAAATGGCAACCTGCCTACCTCGGTGGGCTGGCACCTGTGATAAGCTGAATGTGTGCTAGGAATGGGGGTGGGGGGCAAGACCTCTGCATAAACTTTCCGCAGCAGTTTGGTTTTAAACTGAGCAAGTATTGCCCAGGCCCTGTTTATTTCCAGGCGCCGTAAACCGTTAAAGACGTGCCTTTGGCCCCAAAATCAGGACTCCTCTGCCAAATCAAACTCTCCCCAGTGTCACAATAGCAAATGCCAGCAGCAGCCGCGCACTCAGCCAGACCTCTTTTTTCACACTGTACAAACAAGCTAATGAAAGGCTCCAAGTCATGCAGCGGAGACCTTGCCCACCCGTGCCGGTAATTCTGTGATTTCTACACAGGAAACAGGGCAGGGTAGCAGGAAGGAATCTGTATAACTCATTGCTGTGGTTTTATTTTTGGGGGGATGGGGGAGAGGAGAAACTCCCATTTCCACACAGCTCATGGTCTTAAGTCAAGTCGTAACGCTTATGCCAGAGAGGCCCTAGTTTTCAGAGCTAAGACTGGACTCCATCCAGGATGATGATCAGACAGTATAATCTTGCGCAAATTAGAGACCGCAGGTGACGTAATATCGTTTATTGGACCAACTTCTGTTGGTGGGAGAGGGAAGATTTCAGGCCAGTTATTTCACCACTCTGGGCTATAACTTGCCACTGTGTAAAGCAATTGCTCCCTTCCTAACCTCGTGACATTCCATAGGGGTTAAAGTCGCTGTTGAGGGTACAGCGCTCAGAGAAGCTTGGAAGGAAGGTGCTAGAGAATGGCAAAGATTGTTATCAGTGATGTTCTCAGAGGTGGAGGCTCTGTAGTGACTTAGTGAGAGATTTGCCTAGACAATCAATCCCTTGAGCAACTGGCTGAATTGAGGATCTCATCTCGCCAAACACAGAGCCAGCGCCCTCTCCTCCTCTTCCACCACGTACCTGGTGGAATCTGCTGTTGGTCTCCTGTCTGACTCGTGATCTAGACTGTCGAAGTGGTCAGGGATGAAATGGGCAAATGTGGACTGATCCGAACTAAATATAAAACTGTTGCCAAGCAGCACAGTGATCAGTTTTACACAGCGTCTTACAAATGTAACCCCCAAGGGCTTCAGATGAGGAAGCATGGCTTTGTTAAGGCACTGGGCTGGGACTCAGGAGATCTGGGTTCAGTTCTGGTTCTGCCACAGACTCCCTGGGTCACCTCAGGCAAGTCGCTAAGGACTAGATTAAAAAAGGTGTCCTGCCACCCAGTGGAATTCAGAGCCCCCAATTAGGCGCCCAGGCTTCACACGCATTGTAGGGGAGAGTTAGGCCCCTAAGAGAGGGATTCTCAAAAGCCAGCACTCTGAACAGGGAGCTGCCTAAGCCAGCCAGGAGTGAAATGCAGAGGAAAGGAGTGGGGCTTAGGGTCCAATCCACAGAGGGTCTTAGGTGCCTAACTCCCATGGATCTGGACCTCTAGGTACCTGACAACAGGCTAGAGGGAGGTGTCTAACCTCCATGGGGATTCTCAGCCATGAACTCTCTCCTGGAATTAGCTTTCTCAACCAGGTCATCCATTTTTCCAGGGGATGGGGGGAGGACCCCAATACAGCCAATACTCCCCAACCCAGAGCACTCCCCTGGGATGTGGGAGTCCTGTTTTCAAATCCCAGATCTACCTTATCTGGAGCAGAAACTTGAACCTAGGTCTCACACCTCCCAGGAAAATGCCCATCCCACCCAGCTGTTGGGTATTGTGGGGGTGGGTGTCTCAATCTCTGTGGTTGACACTGTTTCATTTTGTATTCAGTGAGCGAGACAGTAGCCTGGTGATTGGGGCACTTGGGTATTACAGGGATGCGCATCTGCCTCCAAAATTCCTACCCTGCTTGCCCCGGCTGTCTTTTTGTGTGGGTATGCTCAGCTCACCCACCCAAGTGAGAGCGCTAGGGGAATGCTTTGCTTGAGAATCCCTTCAGGGCTTAGGCATGAGCAAGGGCTCGAAGCAGCTCCTGAGCATCCTCATGCCTACCAGTGGAAACATAGGGGACCCTAGGCTCCTAGAGGAGTAAGCAGCAGCTGAGCAGAGATTTTGTGTATGTCAGAGGGGCCTAAATGTTGGGTTTTAAGTCCCTTTGTGAATCTAGCACTTAACAGATCTGTCCTTCACTTCCCCATCTGTAAACTGAAAATACTTCCCTACCTCCTGTCAGATAATAGGATGCGCCACACAAGTCCTTAGATGAGCAAAGACAGTAGATTTGGGCTCAGAGGAAGGTAAGGGCTTGAATATCCCTTCATATGCCCCTGAATGGCTGGCCCTCACAGAGACCCCCTAATGGGACAGGAAACAATCAGTAAGCTCCTCACCCCAAAGAGCAAATCTGCACTGAGTAATGGTATCCATTTCAGCCGACTGCTGTGGGGTTTCGTGTTTGAGCAGTGCCCTAAGGCACTGGAAAATCTTCACCCTAATGCAGCTTGTTCAATGTCATTGACCATAAGGTTAATGGGAGCTCTTTAAAGGACGTATAGTTGCATGCAGCTGCAGGGCATCTTTTTACAATAGTGAAGAACCTCGTGGGCGTGGTGCACAAAACAAAGATCAGTTTCAATTGAAGGTGACACCTTCATTACAGACCTCTGCTCTGTCCATCCTGGGTTTCATATCTAGGCTCTGATCCTGCTGAGCACCTCCAAGTCCCAGTGACTTTGACTTGAGCACTTTGAGACCCTGGCAACAGGCAGCAATTTCATGTCTCAGCCCAGTTTATTACTCTGAAACTAATAATCCGTGACATTCACTGAGCTTGAGAACTTGCTAGCACTGTTGTACGGACACTTAGACTCCTTATTTACCTTAGTTTTCCCTTTTCATGCATCTTGCTCTGATTCTGTGCTTAAGGAAACCACATAAAGCTGCTGCTTACATCTTTCCCTATTCTGCTCTGTATTTAAGCCATCTGCTCAATTGCTTTTCCCCATATGTTTGATTACCTGTAACTTGGATTTATCTTAATGGCAATGAATTACTTCCCTGTGTTTATTACATCTACTATTATCTTCTGCAGTGATGTTTCTGGGGTTGATCTAGAGCAGTGCTGAATACCAACATCTCCCCCTGACTTCAGTAGGAGTTACAGGTGCTCAGCACTCTGGGAACAAGCAGAGAGATTGGAAGCCTTGTGTGACTTGATTTTCATGGACATAAATCAATGCTAGTTTAGTTTTCAATAACGATTGTGCTGTAGCATTTCCTTGCATGACTAGGCACATGGTGCACCAGAGAAGGTATTGGGCTGAGAATCAGGACACCTAGTGGCAGAATCAGCAGCAGTACCTCAGTTTGTGTTTGGCCTTGGTTTTGTCATCTGTAAAGTGGGGACAACGCTGCTTTACCTGCCGGAGTACCACACTTGGAGATGGAAGCATGAAAAGTGCAAAGCTTTAGAATAGGGGATGTTTTACTGGAAAAGCCTGTAATCCACTAGTTTTAAAGATCTGTCTCTGAATGATGGAGCAACTCCACAACACACCCAGAATGCATTTGTGCAATCAGTCAGATTTCTCGCTTACTGGAACAAATGGGCCAAATTCACCCAGGCATAATTTGGCCCAGTGAGTTCAACTTTCGCTGCTGATTTTTGAATGCAACACATTTTAGTCTTGCTCTTGGTGTAGTGCTTGTTCTGTTAATCCACCACTTACCTCTCCATCAACACTTGCATTAGGTGGGTTCTTTTTACCTGTTTAGCTGGGTTTGAAAAATCAGAGGGCAAGGGTTATCAGTTTCTGCAGAATCTAAGCTTTAAAAAAACCCAGAAAATCTATCCCTTCTTGCTGTTCAGGAAGCTTTCTGATTGGTAATGGTGTGTGTGAACCAATGCAGTATTGTCATCCTGAGTCTGCAGCTCAGAGTTCTCTCAAGCTGCCCATAGTGAAAACTAACCCACTTCTTGTCAGTTTTCACCTCTGCTGTGGTCAGGGTGAAAGTGACAAGCATCAGTTTAGGCAGGAGGGCCCAAAAGGGGAGACTGCAGGAGGGATAGAGTAGCAGACACACCCTGCTCAAGAGCTAGAAAGCTGAGGGAGGGGTGGAGCTATGCAAGCGCACCCAGGAGGCTGGAGAAAAGGTAGAATAGCACCCCTTCCTTCCTCAGCCACCCTGCTGTGGGAGCGGAGGAGGAAGAGATTGCTCCCCTTCCCTTCTAGCTGCCAGAGCCGCTTAGGGGTTTGAAATCTGAAGCGCCCTACTAGGTGGAGAATTCAAGGGAACCCCCGAACAAAGGTCCTGGAAGAGCAGCCTTGGAGAAATCCCAGCTCCATCCCCTCTCCCAGCAGTGAATTGTCAGGGGCTTCTCACCTGAGAATTGACATGGACCACCCCTCCCCCCAAAACTGCTGGTAACAGGCTTAATTCCCCAGCTACTAGGGTCTGGAAATTCCAGGCTGCTGAAATGAAATTCTCTCTGAAGGAAAAGGAGTACTGTTAGATGGAACACAGCAGCAATCATAATTAACCTGGTGCTCTACAATTTATGGGTGGTTTTCTTCTAATCTACTCAATCTGATGGCCCATTACATTTATGCAGCATATTGCACCAAGGTCTGCTTTAGCATACCAAGTAGTATATCTTAGCACTTGATTTATCCTTGCTTCTCAGACCTCATCTAAACCTTTATCTTGAAGGAGAAACTGAATGGCTAAGTTCTCACAGCCCCAGGGAGTATAAAAGGCAGACAGCCTTTAATGTCCTTAGAAAACCAGTTCGAGGGCATGGTGTGGTATCAACTTATGTTCTATCTACAGCAGGGGTGGGCAAACTTTTTGGCCGGAGGGCCACATCAGGGTTGCAAAACTTTATGGAGGGCTGGGTAGGGAAGGCTGTGCCTCCCCAAACAGCCTGGACCTGGCCCCCTCCCACTTCCCACCCCCTGACCCATCCAACCTGCTCCTTGTCCCCTGACCATGCCAGCTGCCCCCTTACCATGCTGCTCAGAGCAGCAGGCCAGAGCACTGGCGGTGCAGCGCACTGAGGCTGCGGTGGAGGGGAGACAGCAGGGAAGGGGCTGGGGGGAAGCCTCCCTGGCCAGGAGCTCCTGAGCTGGGCAGGATGGTCCTGCGGGCTGGAGGTGGCCCACCTCTGATCTACAGACTTGGCTGAACTTGATACTTCTTTAAAAAAAATAATTTTGACATATACCCGTTTGTTTTTAAGCAGTTTCGTCTATTTTAATGGTCGCTGTTGCCCAAAATTATGGATTAAGGATTTCCACCCCTCCCCGATGTTTAAATTTTCACAGGTGCAGGCATTTGAGGATGGAGGCAGATGACAGTAGGTGTTGATTCAGAAACACAAACTGAACATCACATGTCCAAATATACAAACGCAAGTTCTCAAGCAGCATTTCTCACTTAGACTAGCTGTAAATTCCAATTATCAATGGAAATTTTTTCCCCCCTGTGTTTGAACAGTGAAATCACCTTTTACTGGTTACAAATCTAATCCTCCTTCCAAGTTTAACTCACTGATTCACCTTAGGTCTGTGGCTGGACATTTTCAAGGGCTGAGTGATGACTTTGACATGAATGCTCATAACTATGCAAACTCTGACACAAACATTCAGATCTCATGCTTTGAGGTGGATCACCCAAGGGAGCGGGAGAGAAGTCTCCCCCCTACCCCTTTATCTGCTGGGATTTGAACATGCGAGGCTGTGCACAGTCTGTTGGGGAGCAAGGCAGGCAATTCTCCCACCTGTTTAATACGGCTGAGTTGGCTACTCTAGAGGTAGGGTTTCCTCAACTGGACCATTGCTCTATCTACTCTGAAAGATCTTTGGACAAAGTCTCCCCCCTCTACATTTTTAACCATTGCACAAGCAACAGGTGAGTCAGTCATCTTAGGGGGTTTCTAGAGAGGCAGAAGCTGGAAAGTTCAGATCTAACCTATCCCAGGATTTGGGGAAGTTTTAGTTCTGGGTTTAGCACATCACTCAATCCCTTTGCAGAAGTGTAACACAACCATGCCTGGATACTGAAAGGGCGTTTATTCTAGGTTTAACAACAAAGCAATTGTGCCAGCTTAATTCATCCAAGTAACTAGCTACACATTCACAAAAGAAGGAAGGAAGGTTTCAAGTAATAATGAAGGTACAGTTCCTCCTAACAAAGAGCCTAGCTGGGCCTAGTAAAACTTTAAGTGGCCTGTCTTTTCTCTCTGTCATATTGGAGTAGCTACATAGATGACTGACTGTTCACACCACTTTACCAGGACAACAAAGGCTGAAATCTCTCCTGGGCACACTGATCTTTAACAGTGCCCTTTTAAAAAGCAGATAGATACATTTTTTGTATTTCATCTGACTGACACAATGGTGCCTCTAGACAAAGCTTTATTAGGCTTTCAGCTCCCATAGCAACAACAAAAAATTTTTTTCCCCAAATTTAAGGTGTACTTGTGTGAATTTTCCAATCTGCCTGATCTGAAACCTTCCCCCCTCCCCCCCCCCATTAACTAGTCTTGTGGTGGAGGTGGCTAATTTGGGGAGTGAGACTCAGAACTTAGCCCCTCTGACGGGCTGCACAGCCCTGTCTACACTTGAAACCCTGAGGCACCTACGCTGACATGAGCAGAACAGCAAGGAGTGCAGCACACTGACAGTTAGTCGCAGCTGGTTAAGTTAGTCGCTCAGCTCATGACCTATGTACTTCATTTGCTTAGGGATTACGTGAAGACAGTAAGTCTCCCATCAACACCACACACACAGATTACTAAGAGTGAAGACTTCCTACAGCAGGGCTGCAAAGTAAATAGACTTTAAAACCTTGTTTTACAGGTATAGTCATCTTGCCCTGAACTAAGCACTATGAAACCCTTTAGAGCCATACTTTCACACAGCCCCTGATTTTCAACTCTGATTTAACTGTACAGTGAGAGGGTAACATTAAGAATCAAGACAATGGCAGCAGCGACTAATAGGATTCTTAAATCATTACTATCACCTCAGCGCAAGTAATACCCCCCGTCTTGAACTCATGTTCAACTCCTCAAGATGGTCATGTTCATGTGGAAGTGGGTTAGGTGGCTGTCAGGAACTTGCTCAGCCCCAATGAAGGAGTTGTCAAGGTGTTAGATGCTCCTATTCCACCCTGTAGTTAGTATAGGGGCACCAAAGATGATGATGCTTCAATCTGTTCCTCTTCGTAAGGGATGTAGCTGTGAGAAATCTCTTAAGCTTCTCCTTGGGCATGAGCAGGTTGCCATGCAGCCTTGAATATCGTGCCCTGTATTTCCTTACCCAGAGTAGTGGTGAAGTCTAGGTGTAGCCTTGTTTCAGACAGGCTCCAAGTACGCCCACTGATGCATGTGACTTTTCTTGGTGCGTTTCTGGAGCCCTAGTGTCCAGAATAAGAAACATTTACAAGTCTAATTTAGACAAGAGACAACTCAACACTCCTCCTCCCCTCCCCCCCCCCCCATTGCCATGTATGGCCCACAATCAGAGGAGAAAGTTGTAAAAGCAAAGCAATGTCAAAATAACCCCTCTCTCACACAGCAGTTGAATTCAACTCTTGTATCTTCCTATCATTTTAGTAGGATGCTGGACCCAATGCGTCCCCTCCAAAATAAAGATGACCGGGGATCCACCCTAATTTACTATTTTACATTCGATATGCCAGCATGAACAGCACTCCCATGCATGGTAGGAGAGCCCCTTGCCCTCTGCTGACCCCTTAAATAAAGAGGTGCCCATCAGAGGGCTACATGGTGATGATGCTGGGGAAAAGCCTGCTCATGCCGTTGGGGACGTTCCCTAGTGCCTATGGAGAGGTGTTGTTTCCATGGTCTGCACCTCCTTGGAGTAGCGCCACTCATGTAAGGCAAAGTCAACCTGGCAGCTGCCAGGTTATTACCCAGGGCTTCATAGTGGGAATCCTGTTGCAGTAATATTGTGATACTCAGATAGCTGCTGATGGGATGCATGAGTAGTTACACTCTGCTCTGGCTCCCACCCAGGAGTCTCTGATGTTAGATTTTAAGGCAGTGGCCATTTAAAAGGGGCAGCTGGACGACAAAAGGAAAGCTAGATCAATCCAAACCCTGGGGATGTTCAGATCCAGAGCTGAACTTCATAGTCCCTCTGTTTCAAAACCTTCCTGCTTTCAAGCGCAGACTGTTCACAGCCAAAGTAACCATACGTAGTTGATCCTAACCTAGACTAGATTTGAAGCAAGGGCCTAGAGGGGAAGGCCAAGCCTTTATCCCATTCTAATGCCTTGTACAGTCCAGTCACTCCACACGCTTGAGTCCGAAAAAAAATCTGATTTGATGTTGCTGTTTCTAACGCCATGCGCTTATGGGCAGGCAGCTTGTGTGGCTGGGGGTGGGGGGTCTGGCAGGAGCTGGCTAACTGGGACTTGTGAACGGAGGAATGGGGAATAGGAAGGAAAACTGATTTTAAAATCAGATTAAAAGCATCATCTCAGCCAGCCCCTTCCTTGGGATTCACTGCTTTGGGCAGTTTTTCCCAACAGCCTTTCCTGTTCTCCTCCCAGCTCAGAGTGGATGTCAGCTCTGCTGTAAGCAGCAAAAACTTTCTAAACCCACGCTGAGTTCAGTGGCTTCTGCCTAACCCATAAAGCTTTCAAAACCAGGAAGCAACAGGGCTTAAAATACAGAATCGCTAAATAGACACTGGGGCATTTTAGTTTGTGTATTAAATGCAAGGAGACCCTTTCAAAAAAGTTAATTTTTAAAAAAATTCTCATTTGTTGGCCACTATAGCTCACTACCCTGCTTGTGATGTTCCGGACCTTGGCCAGGTCTATGAAGGTCTCAAGCTGTACAAATGTAAACTCGTGTCAACACACTGCGTGGTATGAAACAAGCGTGAACTGCACTGGTGCAGCACGTGTATGCTAGGGGTTTGCATTAGTTGCCCTGGTGGCTTCAACACGAATGTAGACAAGTTCTAAGACCCTAATCCAGAAGAGGACTTAAACACGAGTATAGACTCTCCTTGTGGAAGCCAGTGATGCTCCTGTGCTTTGCTGGATTGGGGTGTGACTGGCTGAAGGAGAGTTTCGTGGAAACTTCAGCAGGTCTGAACAAGTTTCATTCGTTCCACTGTGTGTTAGAATGCTTTGAAGGGAAAACAACTCACCTCCAGGAGGGGGCGGGTCACTCCAAAGGTGAAACATGTTGACTGACTAGAGGTGGGAGAGTCTTGCACAGCTGCTCCCTGGGCCGGCAAACTCTTCTCACCAGCACTAAAAATATTAAAATGTATGCAGGGAAACAGTCAGGTAACCAATGTACAGGAGGATGACGTAGACCAGATAAGAGACTTCTTTCAGTTAGATGGTTCATTCATCAAGGTTGTTGCTCAACCTGGCTGTACTGGTGACTCTGGTCACTGCTGGTTTATTTCAACAGAACTCTGTTGCAAATAGCTTTCTAGACAGAGTGGGGGGATGTTATTCCTCTGTTAGAAGTAAGGAACAGTACCAAGTTTCCCTTCCCCACATCATTGTGGGAGTGGGTCATACCACCAAGAGCTAGAGCAGTGGCTCTCAACCTTTCCAGACTACTGTACCCCTTTCAGGAGTCTGATTTATCTTGCATACCCCCAAGTTTCACCTCCCTTAAACTACTTGCTTACAAAATCAGACATCAGAATACAAAAGTGACCCTGCACACTGGTACTGACAGATTGCTTCCTCTCATTTTTACCACATAATTATAAAATAAATCAGTGTATATAAATATTGTACTTACATTTGTGTGCAGTATAAACAAGTCATTGTCTGTATGAAATTTTAGTTTGCACTGACTTCGATTGTCAGTGTAAAACTAGGCAAATATCTAGATGGGTTGCTGTACCCCTGGAAGACCTCAGCGTACCCCCCCCCCAGGGTGACAGGTACCCTGGTTGAGAACCACTAAGCTAGATGATCTCAGTATCTTTGAGAAGCTGAGACTTTTGATCCCCTGATAGAATCTAGTTGCAACACAAATGAGTTAAAGGGAAGAGATTTAATCTAAATTCCCCCCCGATACTTGGATCATCTTGCCCCAGGAAGGAAAGCTGACCTACCCAACCATGAAGCACCCGTCTCCAGGCATGAGAGCAGCAGACTGCTACATGGCCTTGGACAAGTCAGTCAAGCCTAAATGTTCAGGAACAGCCACGGATTGTCTGCCCAGCGCGATACCTACGGACTCATTTTAGGGGTGCAGAGAGCACCCAACAGCTCTCCTAGGAACTCAGCACTGCTGAAGCCAAAGGGGATTACAAGTTGAGTGCCTGAAAACTGACCTTAGCTTTGATGGTCCAGATTCTGCTCTCATTTTTGTTGGTGTAAAGCCAGAGTAACTCCAGTGAAATCAGTGGAGCGACTTTAGATTTATAACCGAGCAGAAACTGGTCTGGTTTCTCTTTTACCTGCCTGTCAAACAGATCTCGTATTTTACCTGTTGTAGGGGAAGCCAGTTCATTAGGTACAAGACCTGTAAACACTGGGGATTGAAAGCAGTTTACAAAATGTCATCACTAATTAGCCCATGCCTCTGTCCCCAGGTGGAGGAGTGCCTAGCACGCAGAGACATCGCAGGAGCAAAGGCCGCCTCGGACACCGCAAGAACCATCAACATCCTCGCTGTGGTGGTCGGGTTGGCATGCATTGGTGCGACCATATTCTTTATGATCCAGAGAGCTGAGCTGATCAAAGCAGCACAACCAACCCAGTTTCCCTTCTACAATTTAGGCTGAGGCCATGGTGCTGCCCCCCCACGGGCTTGGGGAGATGAAACCACAATTGCAAAAATTAGTGTTTGATTTCTGCTCTGTTTGGGTTCTCGCTCTTCCTTACTCTGCTGGTAGCCAGTAAGTTTCCTCTGCAGCTGGTGCTGCCGTAAGCGTGTTTGCAGATTTTATGCCCCCAAGATCATCGTCAAGCTGACAGCTACAGATATTGAATTGGGAATCCTTGTCTCAGCCTTCACCGCAACCCATGGGTATAATTCTCATGGCACTAACTCCTTTCTCACTAGGCTGGGAAGAAATCAGGAAAAAGGCACTGAAATCTTTCCAGGCCCCACAGATAGACTTGCTGCTGATGCCAAGGTTCTTTAATAAAGCACCACCTGGGAGCAGGGGCTGCACTGGGCATGGGGGGAGCTTGCAGGGGTGATCAGCCCCCTCACAGCAGCCGCTGCTAGTCAGCCACCCAGAGCTGAAGACAGAGCGGAAAGAGCAGTGGCTGGGCGCCCAGCTCTGAAGGCAGCGCCGCCACCCGCAGTGGCAGGGGGGCCAGAGAGCAGCTCCTGACCCTGTGTCCTCGCCCATCAGGGCACACTGTCCAGAGCAGGTGGAGGGTCCGGGGCTGCCCGTTCTGGCCCACGTTCCTGGGCCCTGCCCCCCATGGTTGCTGCTCCGGGCTCTTGGCCCCAGAGCCAGGTCCCCCCGCCTGGTGGCTGTTACTGGCTACAAGCAGTTGAAGGGCAGCAGGGAGCTGAGGAGCAGTTACAGCCTGGGCAGGGCCTGGGAGGAGGTGGGGCCAGAATTTAGGAGGACCAGGGGTGGGGCCCCAGAGAGCCAGGGGCACAGCCCAATTCTCTGTCTAGCCCACCTCCATACCCCCACCCCTTTCCTGGCTCAGGCCGGCACCACCCTGCCCAAGAGCAAGGAAGGGACCTCATTCTGCTCCCACACAGGAGCTAGAGTAAGGCTCTTCCATTCTCCTCCCCTCAAATTCTTCCAGGCTTATACAGAAAGATAAGTCTTGGCTCCAGCAATGATCCCTAGTGGCCACATTCATCCCCAGTCTCCCCACAACACAGCCTTCACTGGCCCTAGCTAGCACCTGTCCTAGCAAGCTGTGTGCGTCTTATTTTAAAGAGGTTACTAAGTGCCTGGTCGCTGAGACCACTGCCATTTCCCCACTAGCTCCGGGAGAGGACTTTAGATGATTACTGGTTTCAGAGTAGCAGCTGATGCATCCAATGAAGTGAGCTGTAACTCACAAAAGCTTATGCTCAAATAAATGGGTTAGTCTCTAAGGTGCCACACATCCTCCTTTTTTTTTTCAGATGATTACTGTGAGGTGTTCAGGGCTAATCAATATAATCACTTAAAGTTTTGTATGAACTCTTGTTATAACTGTAACCGATCGGGCTAAAACCATGTCTGCTTTACTTTGGCTGTGACGCCGCCACTTTGTATGATCAGTTTCATAGTTGCTGCTCCTTGTGGCCTTTTGCCCACCCCCACCAAAGCAAAAGATCGGGAAGGGATCTTTCATGAAAGCCCAGAAATTGATAGGGGAGCTCAAAGGCAGAGAGGGAGGGAACCTCGAACTACTTCAAATTCTTTGGAGTAGATTTCACTTTGTCTGTTCAACACCGCACCTTGCCCTTCACAAGAGCTGAGGGAGAGTTCAGAAGCACAGGGAGCAGAGACTAAGAATAGGAGAATGGATTTTACACTGTGCCTCTATACCTGGGCTTTTAATGTGCTTGCCATTTAATGTGTACTGTTTAAAGGAGGGGGCTCACCTGTAAACAGCTTATTCCACTGTTTAAGAGTTTATAAAAATGTAAATAAATGCTTCTGATACTAAAGGGCACTGTCTCTAGTTTTTAGTATGTGATATCTCTCCTGTGTGTTTAAAACTATTCAAAATAGGTTAATGCTGGTGAAAGGTACCAGACAGACAGCCCTAAAAAGAAACAGACAGACAGATACTGCAGGGCTGTGCAGCATTAGAAGCTCTAGGCCACCAGCATGACCTGGCTTGAGCTCCCTTTTCTGCTGGGAGTGAAAAAGTTCATTCCCCATGGTCATGGAGTTGATTAGAGCAGGGTACGACATGCTTTTTAAATCTCAGATTATCAAAAAATAAACTCAAACTGATTTCCCCCCCATCCCCCCTTTTTGACACAGGGAATTTCTCTCACAAACACTTGTTTAGTCAAGCCATTTCCCAGCGGAATCTGTAATTGTAAACCCTCCAACTCACTTTTTGTAGGCTAGCCAACAGCCATCAGCTGGTAGCCACTTTGCATCCCTTCCAACATGGGCTGGACTTGAACCAGTCAGAGGCGAAAGGCTCGCAATCTCACACGGTCACCGGTTCTGTTGCTGCCTATATCCAGAGGTGATTGAATGCTGGTTAACTTACTCAGCAAGGAGACTTGGTGCGTATCTTCCTCAATGGTGCCGAGTCCAGGTCCAGGTGACAGAGCCACGCAGATGTTGATGACAATGGCTGGAATCGATGTCACTGTGAAGATAAGAGGGGAAAGGCTCAGGTATCTCTTTCTAGAGTTCTTCTCTCCTCAAAAAAAGATAATGCAATTCCTCCTGGCCCAAACCTCCTCTACCCACTCAGTAGATTTCAGCTAAGTCTGGGTCAGAGAGAGACAAGGCAGGTGGGGTAATAGCTTGTATTAGACCAACTTCTGTTGGTGAAAGAGACGAGCTTTCCAGCACCACAGAGCTCTTCTCCAGGCAGCTCAAAAGCTTGTCTCTTTCCCCACAGAAGCTGGTCCAGTAAAAGCTATTACTTCCCCTGCCTTGTCTCTGTGATATCCTGGGATCAACACTGCAAACAAGTTTAGATCTAAAATTCTTCAGAGTCCAGGATGCTGGTAGCAGAGTTCAGCACCTCGCTGCAGGAAAAAAAGGCCCAGCACACACTGTCTTCTCCAAGACCTGGCAAACTTGTACCAGCGTTGGGATGTTTAGGGCACTGCATTCAGCTGCCTTTCTGGTCACAGGCTTACAGCTGTGTTGCAAAATATATACAGGTCTTGGCTGACTAAGTGATGGGTGGAATAGCCCATCCCCTCATTCTTTTGTCCACTAATTAGGCCTAATTCCCATCACACCACTTTTGGGTCAGTGAGTTCCAGTCCTGCACTTCCCTTGCACAGAACTATAGCAGCTGGCCTGTTTTAGTCGACCTTCCCTTTTACACCTTCTCCCATCCCACTGATTGATTTAGGCTATTGTGACACTCTACCCAGCTCTTTACAGTTGAACTCACAAGGCAAAGACCCCATTATTACAGCACTCCCGCTGCCCACCAGCAGTTAAGGGATAAACGGCTGCTGTACATTAGCCTGTCTGCCCTGTGCCCAGAGCAGAGAATTGTACCAGAAGCCTGAACAATTACACACAAGGGGCATCTCCACCTACACACCAGATTCTATCGAACGTTTATCCTGCAGGGGTTTGTCTACATGGGGAAACAGAAGGGAATACACTGTTCTGCAGTAGCTGCCTGTGTAGATGCTCTTATTCTGGAATAAGCGTGCACGGGAGGGAGCTATTCAGAGTTGCTTTTGCATAACAGCTTATTCCACAGGAGCTACACGGGCAATTTCTCTGTGGGAACAACAGCTGAATATTCCATGGGTTCTGGCCACCTCTTCATTCATTGCAGAGCACAAATTAAACGCTTTAAAGTCCTGGTCCCTTCCAAAGTATAAGCTAAATGAATACTTGGCTACTGGACCTCCATAGCAAGCCATGGGTGGCGGGTGTATTACACACCCATGTCTCATGCACAGGATACACTTACTAATGTCTGCAGATGCTTAAAGAATTCCCCTTGCCCGCAGTGGCTATGCCACTCGAGCCCTAATAGTTTAGGGAACGATTTACCACTGCAGAATGCCCAGCAGAGGGTGGCATGGGCCCTGTTGACTCCTCACAGGATGGTGACTAGATGCACCAAACTCTAAAACCAGAGCTAGTTCTTTTTTCATGCTTGAGAGATGGAGGGAGGGGAAAAAAGCAAGAGGATCTCCCAAGGGCTGCAGGAGTGACGCTGTACAGCTGCAGGCTCCAGGACTCACCTCAAGCAGCAAAACTCACACAAGCATCAGGATCCTACCCCAGTCTGATCCAGGGATTAGCCCACGGGGGAGGGGATCAGTTTGGATTGCTGAGCCCTGTTCTCCTCTGCGGCTTCTGTTTGCTGCCAGAGCTAGTGAAATGATCAGAGAGCTCTGGGTTTTTCCAGAGCGGGACGGTGCAGCTAGTGGGTGGTTAGGTAAATAGTGAACGTGGTGGGGGTGGGAAGCTGGCATTTGCGTTATTGCAGCTAGCCTGCTCCACTGACCTTGGCAATATCCGGCAAGCCACACTCAACCATCACCCTGGGGCCATTACACCAGAGGCAAGTCACTATTCTCTGAGCTGAGAGGGGACAGCAGCATCACAAGAGAAAATCTCACCAACCGAGGGGCAGTGGGTACAACCATGTTAACTCAGCGGGCGAGGGAAAGGACGACAGACTGGAAGGGACTGAAAACCACAAAGACAGCCCGTGCCATGGCCTGTGAAAAGCATGCTGAGATGCATCTGCAATGACTATGTATTGGCAACTACACACTGCAAAGCCAATCCCTCCTCCTTCTCCCCCACCCCACGTTTCGGAGACTAGCTCCAGAGCTGCACTGCTCAGCTGGGCCCCCTCTCTGAGCTGGACCAACCCCAATTCAGATCTGAATTGTGCAGAGGACCCCTCTCATCAGGTGACCCACATCCCCTGGACCAAACGGCCCTGCACATCAAAGAGGTTCGGACCCGGATCTGAACGCTGCAGCTTGTGCCCATTTAAATGTAAGGCAGCCTCAGAGCAGCGTTTGTACCAACCAATCCACCTGAGCACATGCTCCGGCCAATACTATAGCCACCCTTAGGAGAACATGGGTCATACAGCGAGCCCAGCCTTGTGCAGACATTAACCCTACATTTGAAACAAGACTGAATTACGCTAGGGTGGCCAGATGTCCTGATTTTATAGGGACAGTCCCGATATTTGGGGCTTTTTCTTATATAGGCGCCTATTACCCCCCACCCCGATTTTTCACTTTCTATACGGTCACCCTAGTCCCAATCTATTATAACTTCAACACCCTCCCCCAACACACACACACTTCCATCCACCCCTCTCTTCCCTTCTGCCTGAGGGCAGAAAAAAATATTCCCCTCCTGCTGCTCCCCACTGAGTCACGGCCGTGCTAGGGTCCCTCTGTCCACTCAGCCTAGATGCCAAAGATCCTGCTTTAATATATCCATGACAAGCTAGTCGTACTGCCTCCAGCCAGACAGACACTGCTTACCACCTCACAGATCATGTCGACAAGGTACAAAGATGAAACGCTGGCCAGCTCGCAGGGGAGTGCAGGACATTCACTTCCAGTAATTCTACGGTGTGCCCGCTACCGCTGGACAGGAGTCTGCAGGCACCGCTGCCCTGCACTGGAGAAGGCTGCTACCAGGAACTAACATCAATTTCCACCACCTTGGCGAAGCAAGGAAGCTACAAGGGGAGTGAGGTCCAGGGGTTTCTTAAACAGCTGATTCCCATTCCCACACTCCTAAACACCACCCCACCCCCATTTTACAGATAGGAGATTTGGGGTAGAACAGATTGACCATTCTCTCTAGGCTGGCTGAGAACACAGCAAGCGTTTTTTGCAAAACTGATTGGTCAAAAGCTCAAGTTTCTGCGCCGCTCCAGTTTTGGAAGAGATGGAGAGAGAAAAAATGGGTCCCCAGGCCCTCATCACCGTAAGATCAGAGCACAAGGTAATCAGAATAGGTTTTATCCTCATTACACCCAGGAAGGCAAGGAAGTTTAATCCCCTTTTCACTGCTGGGGGACGGAGGGCCAGGGGAGGTTAAGTGACTAACCCATGATCAAACAGAGAGGCTGGGGCCGAATCTAGGTCTCCAGTCCTGTTCAGTGCCCTACCCACTAGACCAGCCAATGTACTCACTAACCAAAGGCTTTGTGTGGCTACAGAGCCTTCCATCCTCAGACCTCAAAGCCCTTCATGCCTGAAGCATTCGAGAGGCACTTGCCTCATTTCACAGAGAGGGAAAGTAGCTTGCTCAAGGTCACCCAGTGAGTCAGCAGCAGAGAGAAGGAACAGGACCAGGTCTCTGGATTGCAGCCTCCTGCTCCACCTACCAGACCATGCATGAGGTCAGTTACCATTGTTCATTCAAGTGCCTTGATGGGACAGTAAACAAGGGAAATAAACTGAGGAATGAAATATCCATGGGGAGACAAAGTTCAGAAAGAGGAAGCAGAGCAGGAAGCTGCCAGAGATACAGACTCTCCACCCTGCACGGCATCAATTGCATCTCCCAAGCATGGTGGACTTTGGCAGGCTGCTGATAGGAGCAGTTTTTTTTATAGGGGATGTTTTATTACCCGTTAGGGTGTATTTCTGGGCAACAGAGAGTCAAATGGGAATACTTAATTTCACAGAAGGGCAACTGCCAGACCCTAGGGAAATTCAGGACACCAGCTTCCTTTTAGCCCAGAACTGCCCTGCAAGCCTGTCCTGGGAATTTCAGGGTGGGTGGGGACAACACTGAGACATAGATCCTCAAAAGGTATTTAGGCTCCTAACTTAGTCCCTGCACCCAGATGTGCCCCAACATTGCAGCCACCCCGAATGAGGCTTCTCTACATGCCTCTGCAATGCTAGTACAGCAGATGCCCCAGAGGGGGCTCGGTCCCCGCCCTACTTAAGGACTATTGCACAATATACTGGGCCGTTAACATCCCATTCTCTTGCACCCTATATCTGCTACTCTTCAGTAGCCAGACCCTGACCTTCCCAAGGGCCTTGGAAGGTGCTTCCCCTGCCTTGTGGGGGGAAGGAAAGCAATCTCACCCAGCTCCCCAGGTGGTTTCTGGGTCTCTTCCTTGGGTCATTCCTTGCCAGGCTGCCAATGAGCTTCCTTGTAGTAGTCCCCAGCTTCTCTGGCACCCGCCCTTGTCTGCCTGAGCTGCAGCCTTTGATGCCAGCTGTTGCTAGTCCATTAATTAGCTGCAGACAGGAAAGTAGCTGCTCTGTCCATTAACCTCTGTTGCAGCATAGGGTTCATACACCCCATCGTAAGGGCCTCCTAGATCCCTCCCATAATGCTGTTGCCCACTCTTCTGTGATTACCCTAGCCAGGTCCCCTGGCACGATAATCCTCCCCCATCCCCTGGGGCCATTGCACTGCATGTTGCTTACCTGTATATAGCACACGCCTGCCTCTCCCTATCCCCATCTCAGAGGCTACGTCAGCTCTCCTGCCGCTCAGGGAGTTTTACTCGTTCCAGCTGGGAAGTCTCCTCCCCGCAGGGCACACCCCAGAGCCTCCTCTGCAGATTCCTAGCTGGGAGTTCCAGCCTGCGCAGCAACCGCCAGCCACCAATTCCAGGGCGCCGGGGACGTGGCTTCTTCCTAAGGCCAGAGATGCATGCAAATGAACTTGGGGAACAGCAAGCGAAGCCTCCAAAACGAGGCACTGGAGGGATTTGTGGGAAAGCCAGGACGGCGATTTGGAGAGCATGAAGGCTTCCAAAGCCAGTGAAAGCTCTATGCCCTTCAATCCTGATCCCCTCTTCCAGTCTGCAGCCTCCCCTCATACCCACAGCTCTGCCCAGACCCCAGTCCTGAGCTGCTGCCCCCCCCCCCCCCGCTATTCCACCCTTGCCCCCGCCAGTCCTGCTACTGCCCCCCTGCTTCCTGTTCCAGCACCCCTCCACATCTTGGGCAATGCCCCTCAGTCTTCTGCCCCAGGCCTGCTCTTCCCAAATAGAACAATGAGTCTTCTGTTTGTGGACCACGTTCTGCCCTTGCAGAGGGACAGAGTGGCTCTAGTCGGCCTTTCCCATCCCAGCTACCACAAGAGAGTTTTGAGCTACAGTATAATCCATCCTAAATGGGCTGCGGGTCGCACTGCCACCTAATGGTCACAGTGCTTCATTACAGCAAAGCTTATGGATTGGGGAAAGTATTACAAGTGTGATTGCAACCCTGAACCAGAATAGCCAGATGGCTGGAAAACTCTAAGGGCTTGTCTCTAAGGGGAAACTGGCCAGCATAGTTATTCCAGAATAAGGATTCTACTATTGCTATTCTGGAATAGCTCTCCATGTGGAACATCTTACTCCAGAATAGCTACAGCACTCTAAATTCCCACCCTCGTTCTAGAGTAACTTCTGATCATAGACAAGCCCCGAGACACTCCATCCTCCCTTCTTCACATGTGCATCACCTCCACAGAGAGCGCTTCTGACAAAGGAGGCATTCCTTTCCCCCCACGCTCCGTCCTGGCTGGCGAGCAATGAAGGCCCCACAATTGGATAATTGGGAGAGCCCACCAAGGAAACCCACAGGAAGCACTAGATAGGAGGGGGAGCAACATAAAACCACATGCCTCCCCACCCCACCCCAGACCCAAAGAGCCCCAGAAACGGAACTGCAGGGCGAGTACAGCTGAGGAAGATCCATTCAGACTGAGGACAGGAGAGAGCGTGGTCTAGTGGATGGAGCACTGGCACTAGAATCAGGAAACCTTGGTTCTATTTCCACTTCTGTCTCTTCCCCTGCCTGTGCCCCGTTTCCCACCCTCTGCCTCGTCTATTTGGACAGGATGCTACCTGGGGCAAAGCCTCTCTCTCACTGGGTTCGCACAGCATCAAGCACAATGGAGCCCTGACCTGGGCTGGGGCCTGTGGAGGTTACTGGAATGCCAAAAATGCCCTCCACCGACACGTAGGGATCCAGCCTCCTCTTTCTTTGTCCGCCCTTTGGAGCGAGCCATACACATTCCAACCAGGAGGGAGTCTCCGGGCCTGAGCCCCCACAGGAGATAGGACATGGGTTCCATTTACCTGAGCTGAGAGTCTGACAAGCAGCCACGTGGTCCCAACCTGGGAGCAAGCGAGGATCCAGACAGGTCAAGTCCTGCAGGGAGGGAGGAGGTTGGTGTTAGGGTATAGGATAGGCCTGGTGCACGGGAAGCAAGTGGCACTGCCCTGACAACCTACATCCAATTTGCTCCCGTCACAAATCAAGGCCCGTCTAGGAGGTCCTTTATCTGCACCAGCCCATTCCGTGCCCATGAGTGCAGAATTCCAGGCATCCCCTTCAAACAGCCAGTTCACATCGCCAAGCCTTTCCTGCTGCATTCCTTACGCTGCCATAGGTGACCGAGCCAGCCTTTGGCAAGGCCCATGTCACGTGCAGCAAGCTAAGGCTCTTTCCTACAGAGCATCCCGCCTTCCGGCACGGGAAGGGATGGTGATCACAGGGCTAACAGGTACGTGCTCCACAGAGCACACTAGGCAGCCAGCCGAATCCCGGGATCCGGTGGCCCTGAGCTTGGGCGAGGCCCGGTCTGGAGTCAAGTTTTATGGCTGGTGCCATCCCCACAATGGGCCGAAGCCCAGGTCTGAGCAGCCCCAATGTCAACGTTTGAATTTCCGGCTTAACTCTGTGACTTGGGGCCAGCTCTGCTCAGGATGCTCCTACAGCCCACGAGGTCACTAGCTAACCCTCCTTCCTCTCCCCAGGCCCAGGATCAGAGGTGTGCCTTGAGCAGGGATCTCACAAAGCTGCCGCTGCCATGTAGGCAGCTCCCAGGGAGCAACGTGTAGCGAGGTGGAGGACAAGCCGTGGGGTTGTTTCAATGCCTCGTGACGGGCAGATTTGGGAAAGTGAAAACCCCGCTTCCTGAGAGCGTAAGTACAAATCGCCATCCCGCTGCACTGCGCGGAGAGCAGAGGCCGCCAGGGGCCGATACCAGATAGAGATTCGTAGGGTTACTCACCCTGCTGTGGCTCAGCCGTCATCCGCTGCAGTCGGCTTCCTTCCGAGGCTCAGCCCAAGGGGCTGCTGCAACAAGGTTGGCTGGCTATTGGCGTCCTCTGGAGCTCTCCGCAAGCCTCTCTCTCCAGCTGCGCAGCTCCCTACACCAAGCATCTATCTGACGTATGTACCTAGCCCCCCTCCCCAGAGTATCCGAGCGCCGCATGATCTGTAACGGAGTGACCCTCGCAACACTCTGTGAGATAGGACAGGGCGACAACCACATTTTACAGATGGGAAACTGAGGCACAGAGCGATTAAGTGACTTCACATAGGAAATTTGTGGCAGAGCAGGGACTTCAACCCAGGTCTCCGGTCAGCGCCCTAACCACTGGACCATGCTTCCTCTCTAGACCCTCGTCAATATTAGGTTACCAGATCTTGTCTGATATTCTGCCACCCATTTCCTGCACAATCTTTGAATCACAGAATCATAGAAGATTAGGGTTGGAAGAGACCTCAAGAGGTCATCTAGTCCAATCCCCCACAAGGCAGGACCAACACCAACTAAATCATCCTAGCCAGGGCTTTGTCAAGCCGGGCCTTAAAAACCTCTAAGGATGGAGATTCCACCACCTCCCTAGGTAACCCATTCCAGTGCTTCACCACCCTCCTAGTGAAATAGTGTTTCCTAATATCCAACCGAGACCGCCACCACTGCAACTTGGGTCAAGTCACCTTTCTGTGCCTCAGTTTCCCCAGCTGTGAAATAGGCACAACAATCCGTCCCTCACAGAGGGCCTTGAGATCAGTTCAGCGAGGTTTATGAAGTGCTCCAAGACCTCTCAGTACAGCAATAAAGAATGAAATGTTCAGAGTAATACAAAAATCCCCAGTTTAATACAGATTTTCTCCAAGCCTCTCCATTTGATTCAGATCTTTACAAAAAAGTGACTTTACAACAAAGACGTGCGGAAGGAGGTTAAACTGAGCAGGAAAGGCCTGCTTTCATCACTCCAACATATGTACAATACTACCGTAGGGAGCAATATATACAGAAGAAAACCGGATCAAAATCAGCACATTTGAAATCATTTTGCAACATTCCTTTTTAAAAAACATAGATTAAAAAGCCATCAAGCGCCGCCTCTTAACCCAGCCTGGCTTGTGCCAGGGACCAGAGGCAGGCAGAGACATTTCCTAAAACGGCAACACTCTCTTTAGGGCTGCGGCAAGCTGTTCAAACGAGCAAATGATTTTACACGTTTATCAGCTCCCCTCTGTCCTGGCAGATTGCTGCCTCATCCTGCAACGAGCAGGGTGCCAGTGATTCCAGGATCAGGGCCCAGCACTGGCAAGAAAAGGGAAGTACCAAAGATTCATGGAGGAACCACTCACCGGTACCTGCAAGTCCCTACTCCCACCTTGTCCCCATAGCAACGCTAGCCAATCACAAAATAACTTCTATCACATCACCACTACACATACACACAGAGCAGGGCTTGCAGTCATGTTCCCAAGCAGCCAGAAGTCTCCCATTGGGGCTCCCAGTCCATATCCTGCCTACGTCCTGCTCAAAGGCATTACAGAGTCTGGGTCTGATGCTGCAGCCATTATCATTCCCAATATTCCCACTGGTCCATATAAGGACTACGGGGTCGGCCCTGTGCTCAGGATCTCAACGCACTGCCTGGGGGCCTACTTTGGGGTACCCTGAAGAGCAACCACCGTGTGACCCTTCGTCTCCACAATCTCACATGGCACCTAAGGCTTCAGCCTCCCGCAAGGACTAAAGAACCAGCTAAAGGACTGAGGTGCTCGCGTCCCACAGACGGGCGGTGGGGTTTCACAGACAGCTAACGAGGTCACACTTCCCTTCTTACAGTTAAGGCACATTGTGGCAATGCCAATCTGACCCGTAAACAGGTCAGAAGATAGATAATGCGTACACACACACACACACACACAGGCTCTCCAGTGGCTACATTTAAACCATTCTTGTGAAAAGCAGGCGGACAAGGGGGGAGCAAAGTTCAGCCCGCAACTCAATAGCGACTGGCCCATCTGGAATTCTGCAATGTGACCCCCAGAGGCCCCTCAACAGAGGCTAGATGCATTTCCTTGTGGGTTTGCGTGACGAACCTTGCAGAGGGACTACAAGTCCCAGAAGGTAGTGGATCTGAGCAGTGTGCTGAGACCGGTGGGCCAAACCTCTGTGTTTAAACTTAGGCACAACCCACCTCAAAAGGAGATGCAGGCTCTGTAGATCCATCCCCTGACATGCTAGATCCCCTAGTGTGCATGGTACACAAACCTAGCTCTCAGCAAGCAGGGTCAGCTGCTGGCACTCAGTAACGGTCCAGTGAGAACAGACGGACTGACTGAACGGCAGCCACCCCAGCACAAACAGCGCCCTGGCTAGGCCGAGCTGACTGCCACGTGCCATCTCAACCGCCCTGCGCGTGAGAATAGCTGTCTTGCACCAGGGGGATTTCCCAGTCATCTCCTCCCTGACTCAGCTCTCAGGATCCAAGCAGGGTGTCGCCAACCACCTCCGCTTTGCTCCAAAACAAGCAGATCAAAACCACTCTTGTGAGGAAAGATTCATTTGAAACATCACTATCACCTCCATCACTCCCCTGCAGTGGGCAGCAGTGAGCCTTCTCTGCCATGCAGAGCCTGGCATTCGTTGCACTGACATAAGGAAAGGATCTAAGACCAGGACGAGCTGTCCCGTCCCAGAACCACTGCCAGGCCGGAGGCAGAGTGCAGCAGCTCAGGGCGGGAGAAGGGAGCGGGTCCAACAGAGCCTGGTTTTCCATCATTGACAGATCAGAGGAGATTTTACCTCTTGATAGTCAACCTCTCATTTAAGTATTTTACTGGAGTCAAGGAGAGGAGTTTTTGGGGGGTCATTCAACGGTAGGCAACCAATACAGACTGCTAACCTGCCCCATGCAGCACTATCGGGGGCAACTGGAGATCCTCAACAATTAAACCTGCTCCGAAAACAAGAATCAAAAACACGGTTAAAAAATGGGTATTTAAAAGCCCATCTGAACGCGACCTAGATGGTTCCTAGGACCAGAGCGGGGGGTTGAATGGGCAGTCCCTCGGAGGGTTAATAACTACACCTCGTCATTCATCAAAAAACAGCTCTGCCATCACCTGCCAAACACTGGGCAGTTCTGGGGAAAAACACACACACACACACAGTTACACAGCCCCACTTTAAATACGGACAAGCGTGTCCTTTGTGCAGCACCCCGGTGGCTGCTGCAGCCCTGTCCCTTTGGACTAGGATGAGCCGGGGGTTCTCCCCACTCCCTCCAGAATGTGCGCCCGCCCATCACAGTTCATGCTGAGGTGAGATGGGAGGAGGATTCCTATGCTCTCCCTTTGTAGGTTCCTGCTCACCAGAGGTAGGGGTTAAATTCACATTAGGGGCAGCTCCCTGAAGGAGGAGGGGAGGGAATACGGGGAAGGATCCAAGCTGCCCACTTCTCACCCCCATGCCTTCAAACAGGCCAGGCGTCCCGCTGGTCCAGTCCATGGGGGAGGGGAGGAAACGAAACACACACACACACACACACACACACACACACACGATTCCCTTCACATCAGCTGGGAGTGTCTTCAACCACCGGCTTGAAAGAGACCCAGAGCGGAACGTGAGAGGCGCCGCCCGCCCTGTGTGTCCATCCGGATCAAGAGTCCCTCGCTGGAGCCCTCCTAGAGACTGGTGTGCTGCTTGATCCAGTCCCGCAGCTTGGAGACCCGAGTGTAGACTCCCGGCTTGTTCCGCCGGGCGCAGCCGTCTCCCCAGCTGACCACGCCGGCCAGAAACAGCCTGTTGTTGCTCTCCACGCTAACCAACGGCCCGCCTGAGTCCCCCTGCACGGAAACGGAACCACAGGTGAAAAAACAGGCTAATCCCCTGCCACCTCGGGCTCTTCCTCCATTTAGAGCATCTGCCTGTGCCCACATACAGCGATTAACCAAATGAAGGAATTCGTAAAGGACGTGGAATGTTTCTAGAAGTTACGTCCACTGGTCATTTGCACACGAGTGTGTTTAGAGGTGGGGTAGGAGGTATGAGGGTGATCAACCATCACTGAAAGTTAATGAAATTTTCACATGGGAATTTTCTAGGTGGTTTATTTTTTTCACCTAAAAAGACCTCGCAGGGTCTCTGAAGCTCCTTGATGTTTGCATTAACTTCCTCTTTCAGCTTCTCCCCTCCCTTGGTGACCTTGACGGTATTTGGGGAACGGGAGTCCCGTCTTCCAGTGAATTTCACGCTGGTGAATAGAACCGTCTTAGCAACCTGAGCGCCTTCTCAGCCCTGATCTTGGCTCCTTGGCTGAGGCAGGAGAGTCCAGCCTCAGGGCTCATTGAGTCCTTGGCCTCTCTGCAGGAGACCACGGCTCCGGGCAGGTAGGCCAGAGGAATCAGGCAAACGGCTATCAGCTAGCAACAGCTTCCCAGCACCAGTGAGCCAGGGATGGATGAGAACCGACAAGCAAATGGCGGTGACCCATGTTTTGAAATCTGGATCCAGAGCCAAAGAGCACCTCCCGCACACACCTCCCCGCCAAAGGACGGGGTGTTACCGAAGAACATCAGCGATTCCCATTGATTAACAGTAAGGAAATAAAATCTCCCCTCGGAGAGAGACTGCCTATGTATCCAGAATACACAAGGGCTGACGGAGATAGGAAGTAAGTCGCCGTGCTGGACCCAGCTTGCTAAGAAAGGGCTACCCCCACTTCCCAGGGTTTCAGCACAATTTGGTTAAATCCCTTCCAAACCCAGAGGCTCCTACCTGGCAGGCATCAATACCCCCGGTCAGGATCCCCACACAAATCATGCGCGACGTTATCTGGTCAGCCAGCAGCGTGTTGCACATGGTCTGGTTAATCACCCGAATCGCCGCCTTCTGCAGGATGCTGGCACCAATACCTACAAGGACCAGAGGGGAGAGCTGCATTAAAGATGGGAGTCCCCTCCCTGCCTAAAGCGTCTGGGGTGGAGAGCACATGCCCCAACTCCTAATCCTCAGCACCCTGAGGGTTACGAGCGGACAAGCGCTCTCCTCACCAACATGCTCCCTTCACGCCTTCCCCCAAAGAGAGATCCCCGCCTCCCATCCCCAATTCCAGCCATCAGAACCCAGCTGTGCCCCAGAGACATCTCCCTTCCCATCAGATTCAATCCCACCACTGACTGCCAGCCACGCCCGGACCTCTCCCCACCGCTCCATCGCAGGCTCCTGACAGGAGCCCACTTCCTCCCAGCAAGAGGATCCAAAACCAGCTACGACGGCTGGGGGCAGCATGTGCGGCACGGGCTGAGGGGGAAGTCTGGCAGCAGACTCAGGACTCGCTCCAGACAGTCCCAAAACACCCTCTCTTTCAGCTGCTGGAAACATGCCTTCATTCTCGGCACAGGGCCCCCCCAGTGGCGGCCTGTGGGTTAAATGAGTTTCTAATGAGATGAGGATCTACCAAGACCTGTAGGTTCTCCCCCTCCCCACTCGAGCTACGCGCTGATCAGCCAAGTGGCATCCAGCGCACCCAGAGCAAATACAGGCATCCAGCCCCACCTCCCTCACCCCTTCCCAGGTGACCCCCTCACCTCCTTCCGAGGTGGCCCCCCACCCGGTCACCCAGATTTCCTTGCCAGCAGGGAAGTCATGGGTGGCATCGGGCAGGCAGATGGGCCGGACGGTGGTGGTGAAGTTGACGGGACTCTGCAGCTCCAGCACAGCGATGTCGTAGTCGTAGGTGAAGTCATTGAATTGGGAGTTGGTGATGATGCGCTTGATGCTCCGCTCTTGCACCATCTCGTTAGTCCGCTCACTCTGGTCGTGAAGCCCGAGAAAGGCCGTCCACTGCTTGGGGTCCGAGTACCTGCACAGAGACATGCCACAGGGTGACGCGGGGCAAAACCAGAGACGGGTCTAGGGCCGGGATCGGACTGGGTAAAAGTTTTCCATCAAAAAAAAAAATATATATATATTTTTTTTTTAAAAGAACAGAAAATTGGGTTTTCAACTAATCGCGTTTCCATAAAATAGCATTTGCTTTCCACGGAAACGTCTGGTTTCTGGTCAAACAAATAAGTGCCTGAAAACTGAATTAGGACTCTTTGGGCTATCCTGTCACGACACCTCATGGGAGCGGTAGTTCAGGTACCTCATGCCCTCATTCTCTTCTATGGTTTAGGCTCCCCAGAAAGACTACATCTCCCATGATGCACTACAGTCACGGATTCCCATGATGCAATGACTGCCCCCATTATGAGGGATGCAGAATGAGAGATGTAGACTTACCAGGGAACCCGGCCTAGACGGAATAGGAGCATAAGGAAGCCAGTCTACAACTCCTATGAAGCATCACTTCCCATTTTGATTTTTTCACTGAAATTGAACTTCTCCAATTCAGAGAATTCGGGGGGGGGGGAGGAGACAGAAAAAGAGTGCCCATTTTCTGACCAGCTCCACAGGGCACCCAGGAGTCCCTCAGAGCTCCATTGTGGCTGCCGAGCTATTGGGTGGAACATGGAGCTTCCCTGCAAAGCCCCCTACCGGAATACGCATGGCACAATGCCACTACCATACGCTTTCATGGCATCTCATCCAAAAACCTCACACAGCTCTTCACAAGGGTGGGTATTATCCCCATTTCACAGATGGGCACAGAGAAATTAAGGGTCCCACCCACAGTCAGAATCAGGTGCAGAGCTGGAAATAGACCCCTGGTGTCCTGACTCCCAGTCGTTTGGCAGGACTAGATCATCCCTGAGTTGCTGCTTCCCAGGCCACCAGAGCACCTACTGCAAACCACCTGGAAGGTGATCCCGAGATGCAGTTTAAACAGCTGTGACCGGCGAGGTGGCGATAAACTCACACCCTTCCGTTTTTCTAAGCATGGCAGGTTCCCCCAGCAGTCCAATGGCAGAGCCACTGCTTGCCAAGAACTACTAGCCACAACAGGATGCTGGAGAGGAGTCGAGATCCCATCCAACAAGCATGACCCGTGGCAGCACACCCATCATCCCCAGTCGATAGAGGTTGCCATCTGCTAACAGTGGGGTTGGACTCATTACTTGGACCAGGCCCAATACAGGATTCAAAGCGTCCATTGAATTGTTGGGAGGGAAAGCAGCATCCCCTATGCATCAGAGTAAACTCCCCTTTGGAGGGAACATTCTCAGTTATTCCCTTATGGGCAGGGGGCAGCCTACGCATGTGTTGGTTATGCCTTCCTCTGAAGCAGCTGGTACTGGCCTCCATTGGTGGAAGGATACTAGGCCAGAGAGCCCATTGGTCTGATCTACTATAGCAATTCCTATCCTCCATGCGCATGTCTGACATGGCACCCAGTCTGCCCAACCCTAGAGAGCAGCAGAGACCCAATCCCACTGCACCCACCAACCTGATCTGCGACTCATCTTGGAAGCAGTGTGCTGCTGACACCAGCCACTTGTCCGATATCAGCGAGGCCCCACAGATATGCCCTTGGCTTTTCACGTGCAGGCTGACCTGCCACGGCCACTCGCCCACTTCCGAGTCCTGCCCGCCGACAATCCGGGTCTGCTTGCTGTAAGAGCGGATCCCACAGTCTGAGATGGGAGAGTGAGGGACCGGAGAAAAGAAACCACTCCTGTTAGTTACCTGCTGTCAATCTCGTCAGACACCCTCTCTATCCTTGGGGAATCTATTTAACGGTGTTGTTGCTGCCTTGCTTTGGCAACTGATATTAGAGTTATCACTGCAGTGGGAAGAGAGTTTGCGAACTGCAGTGGCAGAGTCAGCAGTGTGTGAATAAAAGCGTTTGTGTAGGTCCTATGTAAACTTTTTAATTTAAAAACAAAAATCAAACCATCACCTCAACTTCTTGATGACAGTCTGGCTATTCCCTAGCAAAACAAATCCATTCCAAAAAGCACATGTCCATTCGGGAGCCCAAACTATCCCGCCCCGCAACCTCCCTTTCCAACTCCATAAAACAATTAATTAAGAGGTCTCAGGATCTAAGCGCTGACTCAGGGGAGCGCCAGCCACCACACCAGCACTGAGAAGGGGCATCACCCACCACAGCTCTCCTCGTCCGAGTTATCATCACAGTCTTTCGTCCCATCGCACTCCGGGTTGGTCTTGCTCACGCACAAGCTGTTGTGGCATTTGTAGGTGTAATCCTTGCAGGGGACGGACTTCACTACTGGCAGGCCAAAGGGAGAAGCATTAGCCCCAGATGGCCCCGTGCTGGGGAACCCCCCAGACACTAGCTCATGGGGAGGACGCTGAGGCCAGGAGGAATGTTGTCTGGGACAGCCCTTTAGGCTCCTTCCCAGGAGAAGGGTGTGGGGACCATATGAACCCCTTGGTGTTTCAGCTACATGGTTTTGCTGGTACATGCGGCACCAGTGACATGCAGCTCCAACGGGAATCGCACCTGTGTCCCCGTGTCGTGGCTTTGAGATCCCGCTCTTGGCACGATCCCACAGATTTCCCGCAAATGGAAGCCCTGTTCGTGGGCCCTTGCTGGGGACCTGCAGGAGGTTCATGCGGGTCTCGCTAACAAGCGTGCCCTTTTTGAGACTCTCCTCCCCAGCCCCTCCTCACCTTTGCTGCAGGTGCCCTCGTCACTCCCGTCCCCACAGTCGTCCTTGCTGTCACATTTCTGGGTTTCAGGGATGCATTTCCCGTTGCTGCACTTGAAGTGCTTATCTGGGCATTCTGGGAGAGAGAGGAAGCAGCCGCTGCTCAGAAACGGCAAAAAGGGTACGAAGTGCCATACACCCGGTTTTCAGCAACCCGCCCAAGGGAGGAGACAGACTGTGCTTTCAAGGATATAAAGGAGATTCTTTAGTGAGGCTGCAGGACCCAGACAGACCCTGTGGTTCTCTGGCTTAGACTAATGCCTCTTTAAACCCCACACTCATGTTCTATTTCCCTTCTGTTTCTTTCTCCATCTCCTCCTAGGAATCTGCTCTTTTCTTTCTCCCCTTTTCCACAAAACATTTATGTTATTCCTAGGCTTGGCAGAATTCCCATTTTTATTGATTTATCATTTCCATGGGTAATATTGAGGTTTATTCTTAAGCTTTTTGTTGAGCTATTTATCATCAAGTTAAACTTGCACAGGTGTGCAAAATCTACCCAATTTTTATTGATTTAAATGTTCAGTGGCTGGAAACTGGGGCTGGGGTCAGGCAAGAATTATTGAACGCCAGACTTTGAGATTCAGAAAATTACAGCTTTGTTCCTCAGGTTTGGGTGTACGATGAAATTGACATTTACAAAAATCCAACCCTTCCAAGACTAGTTATTCCTTACCCAGCCCCTTATATTACCCCCACTTTGTCCCAAATAGCCTGAATTTGGCAACTTTCCAGGTGCTCTACAAAAGACACCTGCTTTGAAAGGGTCTGGGTGAGGGTGCACTTCCTAGATCACACAGAAGGTTAGTAGCTAGCTGGCAGCAGAGTTCCTGCAGAACTGATTTTAATACAGCTGGCACTTAGTTTAATTGTATTTATTGCATGGATTAATTATGTTAGGGCCCCCAGAACATGGGATAGGAAATTTTTTTTTAATCTAAATAAATTATAAAACTCTTGCTTTTCTCTGGGAAAAGCAAAAATATTAATCTAGCTCCAGTTACTCTAATTTTTATTTAATTTATTTATTTAGCAGGCAAAGCTGATCCTCCCTCTCTTTGTTAAAACCAGTTCAAACTAAACACAGAGTCACCGCAATTGCAGCTACAGTCAAATCTAGCTCTCACTTCACCAGTTCTAGCACACTTCCCACCAGTGTTTTTCACACATTGTCAGGTCTCGGTCCCTCCTGTTCTTTGTCTGCGGCACACATTAGTTTATTCTCCTGAGGGCTGTAATACTTTGGTCTAATGGTGGTTGTTGATTTCGTGGGTGGGGGTGTTAGTGGCCTGGACTATACAGGAGGTCAGCCCAGATGTTCTGGTGGCGTCTTCTGGCCTTCAACACTGTGACTTAATGGCCAGGTCTCAGTGTGGGATGAAGCAATGGTCGAGTCACTTACTGCACTGCAGTTCATCGCTGTCGTCCCCGCAATCATTCACACCGTCGCAGAGCCAGAAGCGTGGCTTGCACCAGCCGTTATTACACCTGAACTGCTCCGTGGTGCAATCTGGGGAAGGAAGGGGAGACGTTAGATGATGCACCGATGCCATCGCTCACCTGTACGATACACAACTACAAGCTGGTGAGGGGTTTCAGACAGTGACTTTTCAGCAGGTCCCTCTACCTTGGAGACATGCACAGAACACACTTTGGACAAGGCCCTGGGCGGAGTCCTTCCTGCATCTCCACCCCTGGGAGCTGAATGTGCTCAGCAGTCTCCCAGGCTGGGCCCCTTCCTGAGAAACAGAAGAGCCAGAACGACTGACTGTACTGGGAGAGCCTTGGGGACACCAAGGAGGATCTTCAAAGCCACAAAGAACCTTTCAAATGCACCCTTAAGGAGGAGAAATGGGAGCCACTCTAACATCAAACGGGGACAGATGTTTAGTCCCTCAGAGCAGGTCTGACTCAACATCTGAGGCTGAGCATTTGGATGAGAAGGAACCTTCCGGAACAACTGGCCAGTCCAGCTTGCCAGTCACTGGCCAGTCCAGCTTGCCAGTCACTGGCCAGTCCAGCACTTGGCATCAGCCTCACACACACATGGTGCCCAGATACCACCGGGGATCGGTGCCCCGCAAATGCCTGGGGGCCTGGCAACAGGCACAGACATACTTTGGTAGTCAGTTTGCAACATCTGAATCTGAGCGGGTTACGACAAGCATGGGTGAGTGGCACCCTGGAAGCAGCTTTTTCCAGGCAGTTTGGGCATCCTCACCAGCCATACTGCTTAAGCGTTTGCCCCAGTGCATTCTGGGAAAAGCTGGGCAGCGACCCCATCATGCCTCAGCAGGGAACTGAGTGCCCAGCAAACGTGTGCGCAGACTGATACCAGAAGCACACGGAGCAATGCACTCTGGGATGCACTGGAAGAGTCAGGAGGAAGCAACACCAGCCAAACCCATTACAAAAAGTCAATCATGTTCCAAGCTAGACAAGACTCAGCTGCCAATGGACAGGGCAGTAAACGTGTTTTGAGCTGACTGTGTCACTAGCTGGTCAAACTCAGTAGCACAGACAGAGCCCGATGCGTTTCTAGGATAAGGGAGCAAAGAAGAACTGGGGAACAGATTTTTCACTAGAAAAGAGCCTAGGATTGAGTACACACCCAAGCACCCACTCATCGCCCCGGGGGGCAGCGAGCACCCACAGGCCGGGAGCACACCACTTGCATCCCAAGGGATTTGAGTCCTGTCATTTAGTACAACGAGACCTGAGCCAGAGGCTCCATTCTCCTCTCATGGACTCTAGGCCATGGCTAATGACATTATCTGTGGGATTGTATATTAATCCAAGAGATAAAAATGAATCCACATACACACACACACTCCCCCATGCTCTGCCCAGGAAGGAGCTATAAACAGCACAGCAGTGCCCTGAGCATGACAGGTAATGAAATGCATGCAGGTACGCCAGCCCCCTGGGGCATGCAGGGGCCAGGTGGTTGGGACCACAAAGCAGCATCAGCAAGGATTAAACAGCAGAAACAATCTCCCAACAGGCAGTGGTCGGAGGAAGGTTAGTGAGTGAAAGTCACCTGGCATTGGCTCTTTGCAGGGAGATTAACAACAATAAGAATGAAGGCTCCCGAACTATAAAGGGATTCCAGACTGATCAAGCCACTGATTGTTGCTTATCTACACCGGTCTGTAGGTTGGGGGAGGAAGCGGTTTCCACTGGAAGCTTAATGCTAGTTGGACTGGGGAGATCCCCAAGCCAGCAGGCTTTGACGTTCCTCCGTGAAAAGGGGAAGACCAGTCTGACTCACAGTCAGATTCAGGTCTCAAACAAAAAGCCACAGCGCCAGAAGACCTGATCTTTGGGGAGAGACACCCACACCCACACACCCCATGTCCCCTGTGTTCAAGGGGTTCGGATCAACTCAGTCAGCTAGGTGCTGGGATGAAGGCCGCTGCTCCATGGATTACAGCACCAAGGTCCATTTTCACTCCTGGTGAATGACAGGAACAGCAGCAGCCCCGACGCCTTTGCGTCAGTTGCTACGCACGTACAGAGCTGAAGCAGCCTGGGTAGAGCTGCAGTATAGCCATCACCCAAAAGCTCGGCAGCCTGGTAGGATCTGTTCGTGGTGCACCCCACAGGTCATGCAGCTGGTTGCCAGAGCCACCGAGACAGCGTTGGACTTGTAACCCATGTCTAAATTCATCTCCAGCAAGACAGCAGCTCTGCAAGCTGCTGGAGGGGATTGCTGGGCCCAGCAATGAAGAAAGGACTTTCCCCACCGAGATCTCTCTCCCTAAGGGGTCATTCTTGTGGCTTAGGATGCACCGGTTCCAAGACACCCCAGTCTGGCTAACCTCCAGCCCTGCCGCTGGACTACCAAGAACTGCCTTCAGCCCCCAGCGCTGAGGCATTAACCCAACCTGTCCATGGCCCTGCAAAGAGACTCCAAAGGAAGGACTTACTGCAGGCGCGCTCGTCGCTGGCATCCGTGCAGTCCACCCAGCCGTCACAGCGCATGACTTTATCAATGCAGCGGCCAGTGTTGCAGGTGAACTTGCCAGGACAGGCTGCAAGCAACAAGGGAGAAAGAGAAAGGTGCAACATGCATTAGCCTGGCCAATAACCATCAGCTCCTCTTGCATTCAGTTTTTGGCGCGTCCATTTCTCTGAAAACACATGCAGCACTGAGGACACATCATCTGGACCAGTGTGGGTGAATGCTCTTCTGCGAGTGGAGTGGATTTTCCAGGGAGAACCAGCTGCTTCCCGCACTGGGATGTTCCTAGACCCTGGTTGGCTAGTCTACCCTGTGCTTGCATCTCACCACGTCTGTTTCCACCCACTGGACACTTGGCATGAAGAAGCCAAAATGAGACATTATGTGAGAACAAACATGAGAGACAAGGTTCCAATGACAGACTGGATCCTGATCCAGACTTCGCCAAAGCACAAGTGTATCTGTACCTTGTGGACTCAGTGAGTGAAGAGGACTGGACCAGAAGACCTCTCGCGGTCCTTTCCAGTCCTACACTTCTATGATTCTATGTCTCCCTCGAGTGCTGGGTCCAGTGACTACAACAATCTGCTACTTACTCCCAATGAAGAGGAGTTACTCTTTTCACTCAAATACCCTCGATGCCTAAGGTCTTGCATCCTGGGGTGGTCTCATTAAATTCGAGCTAGGATTTCCTTTGGCCCATTTTCAGTGACAAAATTCAGATTTGGCTCAGTACTTGCCCAGCATTTGGGGTGATCCAATTCAAAGTTCTGGCCCATCTTTAACAATAACCTACGCTTGCCTCAAAATTGCACTAGGAAAAAAAGGGATATGCAAATAGATATATATTGAATTCCCAGGATTTTATCAGTCAACAATGAATGCATGCTACCCAACTTATAGGGCAACTACAGCAATAAGCCAAGTCCAGAAGCAGGTGTCCTCCCCAAGATGTGATGGCATACCTGGGCTATGCACATCTGTCACCACAACTCATTTCACTTATGACCCAAACCCTCCAGAGGTCAAAGGGCAGACCAATAACCCAGCTGCATCCCTCCTTCCTCAGCAGCTAAGAAAATAAACCAGGTCCCCTGAAAGTTCACAGCATCTGGGTTTCAACTTACGGTCACTGGAATCGTAAGACAGGAACTTTGCCGAGAAGCCAGTGTCTGTGTACGACTGGTCTGAATGGAACCGGACCGTGATTTTATTGTTTTTACTTGCCACCACAAACTGGGAGCGCTCTCCACAGTACCTGGAAAGAGGACAGCACAGATTTAGGAACTGTTACCGTACGGAAGAGATGGTCCCTCCCCCAGCAGTAGAAAAAGGCAATTTCCTCTCCGTGTCTCTCACACGTCCATTGGCCTAGGACATCAGCAGGGTCTCCTCACTCCCATTCACTCTAAAAAAGGGCTGACCCCAGCATGGATTAGCGGGGTGGTCATGGCTCCATGCCAGGTGCCAGATTTAGATGCCTTGCCCCAAACTGCAGAGCTGCAAAGTTGAGACCTGGATTTCAATTGGGGTGCTTGGATCGGTGGTATGGGGGGGCTGTTTGATATGGCCCATGCGAAATATAAGGGCCTGCAGAAAATCTTGATAAGTGTTGGTAGCTGGTGTGCTGCCCCTCACGCTGACCAGCAAGGTCACTTTGCTTCCTTGGCTGCCTGGATCCACCTGTTGTCTCGTTTTATACTCAGATTGTAAGCCCCTTGGGTCACAGACAGTCTCTTTGTTCTGTGTGCCAGGCACTGTACACACAATGGGGTCCTAGTCCCTGGCTGGGACTCCTCAGTCCTACCACAATACAAATGCTACCAAGGGCTAGCTGTGAAATTTGGGTCCGGATTTAGATTCTGATCTCCCCCACATTTCCGAAAGGGTGGTTAGCCCTAGAGAACTGACCCAAGCACTCAACAAGATAGCTCATTTCTATTAAAACTTTTTAAATCATTAATTATTTTTGCAGGAGTTGTTACACTTCAAAGCAGCAAGCAGGTGTTGCTTTCAATTCCATTGACAAATTAATGGAAAACTAACGTAATCAAGTTGTCCTTGTAGCGTACATAGCTGATCTTGCTTTCTGCACACTGCACCTTTAAATTTCTACGAGTCTGCCATGGCATATTCGTTTCAGGTGACTCACACGCCAACCACTCCCCTTCTCCACTTGACTTTTGTGCTTCTCTTTTAGGACGTTTACTGAGGTTGAAAGCACAGGGCTGCTAGGTGCGAACAGAAAGAGGAACAGTCCTGTCTGGATTCCTAACCGGCATCTGACAGCCGTTAGCTTTGTAGACAGCATCTGATGTTGAAATCCAAGTAGAGTAACCCCCAGCTATAGCCACTATGCAGCGATCCCCAGTGATGGGTAACGAGCCAGATGCTCACAGCAACAATAGTGTAATCCCACCATTCTCCATGGGACATAGGAACTGCCAGACTGGATCAGACACCTGGTCCATCCAGTCCAGTATCCCATCTGACAGCAGCCAGTGCCAGGTGCTTCAGAGGAAAGTGAGAGATAACCTGCCCCCACGAAGATCTCACCCTAATCCTCAATAGTTATTGGCTTAAACCCTGAAACATGAGGTTTTATATCCCTTCCAGAATCTGTTAGCATTTGCTATAGCCGCTCTGGGGATTCTTGTAAACGATATAAATGCCCAAACCCATTTGGAATCTTGCAAAATTCTTGGCCTCAACGATCCTGTGGCAGTGAGTTCCACAGCCTAATGACATGTTGTGTGAAAGTATTTCCTTTGATCAGTTTAATTTGCCACCATTTGTTTCACTGGCTGTCCCCAGCTTGTGTCTCTGAGTCACGTCACATTGCCCAGTACTTACTTTGTATTGCTGATCTCCACATAATCCTTGGGGCAGGAACTGACCGGGGTGCCAGGTTCCAATACGTAGAACACGTTGAAATGCACCTTCACGTTCTTTGTAGAGGGGACCTGAGAGGGGCGAGACAAGAGTCAGAGTCAGTGGGAAGGGAGTGAGAGGGGGGAACTGGTTTCTCTTCCTTCCTCCTTTGGCGATCAGAAAAGGGATGGGTGTTTCAGGTATTTATGCAGAGCTTTTTCAAACCTGATTCACAACAGAGACCAGGCCAGTCAGAAAATCTACCACCTGTAGTTTACTCTGAACAGCTCCCATGGGTTACCAGGCAAGCCGTAGCTTCAGTCCTAGCCGCATCGAGCCAGGTGTTGCTACAGGAGTTACCCATCGCCCAGCTGACCTGATCAGTTTCAGAGGAAAGACGTGAATGGTCAGGGAAAAGCCGCATGACACCCCTGGAGTCATTCAGAACAAGGACTGAACAAAGCAAGGTAGGGGATGTTGACAGAGGGGAGAAATCAACACAGAAATGGACAAATCCAGACAAGCCAGGGCCCATCACCTCCAGCATCCCATCCCCCATGGTGGCCAGTAGCAGACGCTTCTGAGGAAAGTACAAGAACCAACTCCAGTGGAATAACCTGCCCACGGCAAAAGTTTCTTCCTACCCCATCAATCAGAGGCTGGCTTGTTCCCCGAGGTCCCTTACGCCCTGTGTAAAGCCATAGCTGATGCTATTATTCACATACAACACTGAGGGGGATGAAAGTCAACGGGACCTAGGCACCTAAAAAAAAAAAACTATCCTCACCCCCATTCCTTGTGGGAATCCTGTTCATCTCTTGGCCTTGGCGATCACCTGCCGAACTCACTGCCATGACTTTAACAATGGGCTAAGCTGACCCCAAAAGGCTGCCTCCACCTCCCGCTTCTACCAATCCACACTAGGCAGAAGGGTCCGTCCTGTGCGCTCACCTCTATGTTCCAGACACAATCCATGTCGGGCGGATAGTGGGCCGGGTAGAAAGGGGTGGTGAAGGTTCCACTTTCTCCTTTCAAAGTCTTGCTGCAGGCTAGAAGACAAGCAGGAAAAGGAAATCAAGATGCCAGGGCTTCCAAAAGGAGCGATCGGCTATTACCCGAGGCAGAAACAGACACAGGCAGAGCAGCCTTTAATGAGGTTAAGCCAATCTCTGGAGATACCGGCTCCACTCCAAGGTATGGATAGAACCCAGGAGACCAATTACATGGTCTTCCCAGCTAATCCAACATAATTCCTTCCCCCTTCTCCTTAGGGGGCATCATTAAAGAAGACAAGAGCATTGTGGGTAAGAAAAGAGCTTCTGAGAGCCAGGAAGAGACCTGATTCTAAGGGGCTCCTGTGCAATTGGCATCATCACCACAAGCACCTGGCTTCTCCCTTCCCCCACCTCCACAAGAGAGAGGCTTTCCCGAGCCCCCTAACTTACTTTTAGCCTTCGGGAGCTGGAAGAACTCCGCCTTGAAGCCAGGGTTCCGCCCCTCAGCGTTGGTGATCAGCGTCACCAGCATGACGTTCTGGGAGGACAGGAAGGTCAGGTTGTAGGACGGAGGGTAAATGCCACACAGACTGGGAGGAGGAAAGCACAGAGAGCGCCACACAATGGAATGGAGCAGAGACAGGGGCTCAGTCGCTGCGTTAAGCCCTCTTCACTGCTCGGCATTCCCCTTCCCCACCACGAACAGAGTCCCGACCCCGCCCCAGAAAAAACAATCCCAGATTTAAAGGGACACTATCAGCTCACTCATGTAATAATATCCAGTTTGCATTAGACCTCGCAGTGCTTTACGAAGGAGGGCCGGATCATAATCCCCACTTTACAGCTGGGGAAACTGAGGCACGGAGCAGGGGCGAGGGGGAGTGACTTGCCCAAGGTCACCTAGCTGGCCAGTAGCAGAGCCAGGAACAGAACTCAGGTCTCTTGAGTCCCAGTCCGGTCGGCCATGCTGAGCTACGGGACCCTGTTACTGGGGGCTGCAGAGTGGGCTCTTCCTCCTGGTTGCTAAACTGCATGACAAGAAATGCAAGACTTTCTTTTGTGAGCAACTGTCGTTGCCAGAGGGATTGTATGCGGTCAGAAACAGGCAGCTTGGCATCTAGGATGCGCATGACACTCGGAGCAGGTTTCCCAGCGGTGAAGTCGTCGTCCATGGAAGCCTGAAAGCTTGTCTCTCCCACCAACCAAAGTTGGACCGTCAAAAGCTATTACCGCCACCACCTTGTCTCTCGAATACCCTGGGACCAACAAGGCTATACCAACACTGCATAGATTTTGTGTGTATTGCAGCAGCCCGGAGACCCAAATCACAGGCCAGGACCCCACTGTGTCAGGTGCTGTACAAACAAAACGAAAGCCCCTGTCCTGAGAAACTCGCAATCTAAGTCAGTCGAGGAAGTGATTTTTCTTTCGGTTCAACTTTTTCACAGTTGGCACCGTATCTCGAGAGCTGTTTTAAGTGAACATTTCTTTGCCTGGGCTGCCAACACGTTACGGTTATTAAAATGGATTTACAAAAGCATCACAACAACTGTCCATTCATTGTATTACCCTCCTCGTGGACAAAAACAAATCAATGAGGGCAGCTTCACTTGCAGAGGCTTATGGCGATAATATTCACGTTGGCTAACTCTGCAATGAGAAAGCTCGGCAGGCGAAAAAACAAACTGCTTCCACTGGAATATGCATTAAAAAGAAATATTTCTACCAGCTTGGGACCATCATTGTTCTGTGTTCGTACAGTGCCGGCCATGACCAGGGCGCCTAAGTGCCACCACAACATAATAAGTGAATTATTAATTATCTTAATCCTCCCAGGAAGGAGGCTTCAAATGACCTATTTATTCAAGAGCTCTCTCCCCATCTTGGTTTCCTCCTTGCAATCCCTCTGCTCACACCCCCTGCTGCTCTCATGCTGGTCTTGCATTTATTCATTCTTGCTCTGTTCAGTTGGTATTTGGTCCGACCCCAACAGCCGGGTAAGTCTTGAGTTCAGCATCACCCCACTGATTTATCAGATTACTTCTATTGTGACAGCAGCCCCATCGTGCTGGATGCCACACAGACACACAGGAAGATAGTCTCTGCCCTAAAGGGCTTGCATCCCACTCACTTTCCTTCGGAGTCTAATTCCACAGTCTAGCAGCTCTGGCTGTCGGACAATTCCCTTGTTATTCAGCACAAGATTCCTGTGGCTCAGCATAATCCATTACTCCTAACTATACCCCTTGCTCTGCCCAAGACAGCTCCTCTCACTCCTTGGCGTTTGACACCGTTCAGAACGGGCCCCGCGTTCTTTCCCCGCCCCCATATCTCCCCACAGAAGGGGGAAGCCCAGAAAAGTCACTCACGTCACAAGTTCGTCGGGTTCCATGGGGCTCAGGGAGTTGTAGACCTTGATGACGTCGCTCCCTTTGCTGCAGACCTCCACGTCGAACGTCTTGAAGGTCAGGCTGATGATGGAGTCGACGTCGGCCCTCAGGACCCACGTGCAACGAGCATTGTTCGGGTACGGGCTGTTGGGAAAGCCCGGGGTAGTGAAGCTGGTGATCTCACCTTCCTTGGCGTGAAGGGCAAAATTGCAGCTACCTGCAGAGAGGAGGGCAGGGGGACAGGGGAGATGGTCCGGATGTCAGTAAAGGCATCACAGAAGGGAAAGCAGATAGATGTCGCAAACAGGTAGTTCTTGGTTTAAATCGCAAACACCGAGGTCCACCACCACCACTGTATCTGGCCCCCAGTAATCCCAAGGTGTGGGTTAAGAGGCCAGGAAGCTCCGATGACTTGGTTTTCTGAGTGCAGCTTTAAATTTCTAAAAACTCTCCCTGCCTGCAGAGTCCAACAGGGGATTTAGTCCTTAGTCTCTCTGCTGACTGTTACAGAGGAAACACAGGCGCTGTGCTCTCTCAGGGAGACCTGACCTTTGTTCTTTCTTGTTATTGTTTTCCTTTAGCTAAAAAGGAAAGTTGCACTATCTATGGAAAAACCTGCCACTTGAGATAGGCCCACCTGATCCTACTGGAGGATCCCGAGGTCAGGCCCAGTGAGGGGTCACATATTCGGAATCACGGGCATCCCGAGGCTTCTCTTGGCTGCGAATGAAAACCCTCCCAGCAAATACAACAGTTTCCTATAGCCCAACCCAGGGGGCTCCTAGTGGAAAAGAGGAATCGGTCCCACCCTCCAATTCAGGGGAAATATTTGCTGGCAAGAACAGTAAGAGTTACACTTACTGCCTCGTGATGATTGGATTATACTGGGATCAGCAGCTACGAGAGAAAAACACATTTCATTAGTAACAAGTTCACTGCTCAGATGCTAGGCAGGGAGCACCCAGCCAGCCTGCGTTTGACAGGGGAAAGAGCATCTTCCCTGACAGTGAGAGCCGGGGAAGCTGGTCCTCTGCCCCCAAAATAAGCAGAGCTCTGGCTTGGGTGCCTTGGATCACAGGGGAGAGGGCTCAGGTCTGGAGGCTTCAGAATCCAAGCGAACGAGCCACAGTACAGAGTTCTCTTATGATCGTGTCCCAGAGGGAGGACTCCGGCTCTCTCCAGAAGCAGCAGGGAGAACCCTGGGTTTCCCCATGAGCACCACCTGCTTCCAGCTGGGATTCCCCACCGGGGTTGCGGAATCCTCCTTTCTCCCCAGCCCCATCGCCCTCAGAGGGGGCATGAGCTCTCTCAAGCCAAAAAAAATTAAATCCCACTCCCTAGGTAGGCCCCGCCCCAAAGAGTCCCTTAGCGCTGCGACTGCTGCTTCCCCTACACCATCCATAGAGCACATCAGCTGTCCCAGGCATCCAGTGCTTGTCAAATTAGCACTTTGCCCTTCTGTAGAGCCTTCCCTCCAAGGACTCTCATGCCATTCCCCGTCATTAACCGTCACAGCCCGGGCAAAGCAAGCAAACATCGTCCCTACTGTACAGACAGGGAAACTGAGGCATGGAGCCATTAAGAGACCTACCCACACCCAGCCAGCCAGTGGCAAAGCTAATAGGACAGCTCGCAGGCCTCCAAGCACAGGTCTATTCCGCCTCCCCAAGAATCACCAGGGGCATCAGGCAGTTCCCTCCCACCTGACCCGGAGCCCAACGAGGAAGAAGAGAAGGGGAACGGAGCCAGGACTCACGGAAAGCAACAATCGAATTGACTTGCAACATAGGGTTCCGTGACTTGTACTTCACCATTTGGATCAGACTCTGCTCGTCTGCCATGGCCTTGTCGAGCGCCTTGGCCCTGTATGCTGGGACAATGAACTCCGACCAATAATAGGCAATGACGCTGCCTTCGCTGCAGGGGAAAAGGGAGCCAAGTTACCGACAGTGTGCAAACACTGGGGGGAGGAGGAGGAGGAGACAGGATCCGGGGACTCAGACTCTCAGACTTTAAGGTCAGCAGGGATCATCTAGTCTGACCCTCCTGCACATCACAGGCCACAGAACCTCCCCCACCCACTCCTGTAATAGACCCCTAACCTCTGACTGAGGTACTGAAGTCCTCAAATCAAGTTAGAGAGAATCCACCATTTACACTAGTTTAAACAAGCAAGGGACCCGTGCCCCACGCTGCAGAGGAAGGAGAAAAAGCCCCAGGGTCTCTGCAAATCTGACCCACATGAAAATTCCTTCCTGACCCCAAATACAGCGATCAGTTAGACACTGAGCATGTGGGCGAGAGCCACCAGCCAGACACCTGGGAAAGAACTCTCTGTAGTAACTCAGAGCCTTCCCATATAGTGTCCCATCACCGGCTGCTGAAGATATTTGCTGGTAGCAGTTGCAGATCGGCTACCCACCATCGTAGGCAGTCCCATCATCCCATCCCCTCCATAAACTTATCAAGCTCAGTCTTGAAGCCAGTTCGTTTTTTTGCCCCCACTGCTCCCCTTGGGAGGCTGCTCCAGAACTTCTCTCCGCTGATGGTTAGAAACCTTCATCTAATTGCAAGCCTAAACTTGTTGATGGCCAGTTTATATGTGTTTGTTCTTGTGTCCACGTTGGCGCTAAACTTAAATAACTCCTCTCCCTCCCTGGTATTTACAGAGAGCATGCATATCTCCCCTCAGCTTTCTTTTGGCTAGGCTAAACAAGCCAAGCTCTTTGAGTCTCTTCTCACAAGGTAGGTTCTCTATTCCTCGGATCATCCTAGATGTCCTCCTCTGCACCCATTCCACTCTGAAGTCAAGGCCCAGAAGCAGTGGAGGCTGCAGGGAATGAGGGCACACTGCTCTCACCTGAAACCCCCTGGCTCAGCCTGGTTCTGAGGCTCTTGGGGCAGAAGGTGAGCTAAACAAAAGGGCTGAATATGGCCTTGTCAGGAGCTCTGTTCAGGGAAGGGCCCTGCCAGACTGAGTCACTCAGAGAGTCTATCCCTTAATACCACGACTAGGCCCATCACAGACCAATGTCACTTAATTTCGCCTGGTGCCACACAGTTCCGTTCCCTGGGGGCTGCCATTGGGTGCTCCCATTCAGAAGCAGCGTGTTACAAAGACAACTCATTGCACTGGGCTCAAGTCCCGGTGAGGTCATTCTTACTCTCTTAATCCAAATTAAAGGGAGCCCGACTGGGGAGCTCACAGCTGCTCTCTGTGCATGGGGGAAAATTGCTGCAGTGAGGTGGGTCTGTCCCATGGTAACCCAGGGAAGGTGAGTTTTTACCTCCCTGTAATTTCCGCGATGTACCAGCTCCCTGCCCCCACATACTGGCTCAGGATGCAACTGTAGGGAGGCAGCACCCACCTGAATGCAGTTATTACTGTCTCCTTGTGATAAGGGCCAATGTCTTGATTATTTTTATAGATCCCCTTGATCTAAAAACAAAACAAAACAAAAAAAAACACAACAGTAAAGAGAAACACATTATATATATACAGAAAAGAACTTAAAATCAGAAGCAATTCAACTCCCAGCAGGTCTGGATGTTAAAAGAACAGAGTCAGGTTAAAAAAAACTAACATCACAGCCAAAGTTTGCGAGCCTGGGAACCTAAGACAGGCTCCCGAGTCCATATTTAGACACCTACAAAGTCACGGGAGGACAACGTCAGCATCATTCGTGAGGGGCTCAGATCCTTCAGCGATTGGAGGTAGAGGAAGGGGTGTTGGCATCCTATAAATGCCTACACAGCTGGATCCGCGACCCTTTCCACAGCACTGAGCTCGGCCCAGTGAGCTCAGGTGGACATACAGAAGGCCGTTACTGCAGCCAGGGGGAGGAATCAGGGCAAGAAAGGGCCAAATGAACTGCAGTGCTGCGTGCAAGATCCCAGCACCCATGACAAGCTCTGGGGCGGGAAGACGGCTGAGCTGAGAGCTCCCTCTGGGGAAGCCCCACGTGGGGAGGGGTCAGCAAGTCCCTTACCGTCTGCTTCACCTTCTTGGAGAGCATGGCAAACTCGGTGGTGCTGGAGTTCTCGTAGGCGTCAATGAACTTCAAATTCTGAATCACTAGGTGGCCATTGTAAACCTTCTGGACAGGGGCTCTCCGGTCTGGAAAACACCATCGCAGAAAGAGAAAAGGATTTCAGTGCAGCTATCAGAGCGAGAAAGCCTGAGCAAGACAGGGAACTCAGGGGTCCTGGCCTCCTACTCTAACCACTGGAAAACACAGACAGACCCCGGTCGTCAGCGAGCGGGACTGAGCGTGGGACCTCTGGAGCTTAGTGCCTGAGCCTCTACCGCATGAGCGAAAAGCCAGCTGGCTCTTAGCCACAGTTGTAAGAGCAGACTCATTAACGCTCTCTCTTTAAGTGGTCTTGATGCCACGAGATGGGAAACACCACCACACCCAGGAGGTGTGTGGGTTACACCACCACACATAGAGCTATGGAATTTAAGGCCAGAAGGAACCACCAGATCATCTAGTCTGACCTCAGGCTAATTGCCACCAGCTGCCACCAAAATCAGACAAAGTCTTCCAGCCCAGAGGAGACTCAAACTGCAGTGTGCCACAGGCAGGGAACAGGAGAGACTGGGATGCTCAAGTGCCAGAGGCCCCCGCAATGGCCACCCCACTTTCACCCACAGCACCTCAGGAGTCGGTCACCAAGGGGGGGCACCCCAGACAGGATGGGCTGCTGCAGCTGCCCCCCAAGGTAGTGCAATTGAGCCACATAAGCCACACTAAGCAGAGAGGCGGCCGCCAGCTTTTACGTGGCACTTCGATTGAAAGCTCTGCAGAGCAGGGACTGAATCTTACTTCGGTGTTTGTGCAGAGGACAATACAATGGGGCCCGTGAACCCAAAAAGCAGCATCGTTCATCTGCGGGCAGCTCATTTGTGGGAATTAAAGGCCTCTGATCGGGGGGGGGGGGTCAGGCGCCATGGGCGAGCCCCCCCAGCTGCAACGTCCGGGCGGGAAAGCGCCTCACTCACATTTGAAGTGCCACACCAGGAGGCCGACAAGGAGGGAGACGAGCAGGAAGATGATCAGCACAGCAGTCACCACCACCCATCGCTTTGGGCCACGCTTCTCCACCTTCTTGGCATTCATGGTGGGGAGGAACTCCACCCCCTCCTCCACGCCGTTCATGTCCTAGGAAGGAGAATAGGGGACACAGGGTTAGAAAGCTCATTGCTACAGGCATACCACGCCCTGGTGCCAGGGCTTTTCGGAGCAGAGGAACAGGACTGCAACTTGAGAGATGTGGGTTCTAGTCCTGGTTCCCCTCACAGCTTCCATGAACGTGAAGCACAAAGATCCCATCCTCTGATTGACTGATTTATTAATCAGTGTCTTTATTTAGGAAGTTTTAACGCATTGACAATTCTAGCCACATAAAGATCAGACAATACAATAATCATTACAACAGCGAGCTTCTGTCTAGAGAAATAATATGCCGTAATCTAATAATTGGACCTCTCTATGTAACAGGGTGTTACCACTCATCCTCTTCTCTTTTTAATAATGACCCTTGGGCGATGCCAGAGCAGTCATTGGAAGTCCTCTCTCGCCACTGATCAGGGTTAAAATAACCCCCCTCTCCCAGCTCAGCCCCCATCCCACCCAGAGCTTGTCATCAGTGCTGGTAACCTGCACTCGGCACCTTCTCCCCAAGAGCCTCCATCTCGCCATAGTAATGGGCTCCGGTGTCACCCCTGAGGAGCATTAAATAACCCCCCCCGTGCATTAATTCAACACATCATCGCAGAGAAACTCGCTAGAACAGTAGGGCAACATCGAAGTGGTCCTTGAATCCCAGACACCGCAGTTGGCTAACGAACACACACACAAACGACTGGGTCCCAACATACAGGCCTACCCAATGAGATCAGCTCTGCCAGAAGACTGAGCAGATCAACATTCCACCTACCAGAGGGCCCTGGTGCACATATGCAAATCACTGAGTTATAACCTTATAAGAATTTAGTTTCATCAGCTTGAAGACAAACAGGAAGTTACCCAAAACAATTCTGCAACATGCATGCACCACACGCAGCCAGCTGAGTGTTGCAACACACACCAAACTATAAATAACTTGACTTCCCTGTTCCCAGGAAAGTTTTGCAACATGCTTCTGCAACCCAAAATCAAGCAGCTCCTGAATTCACAAAAGGCAAATCAATCCAATGCCAGTTAAAGGAAATCAAAAGTGAAAACAGACCAAGTGTGTGAACACATCAGGCAGGAGCTGTGACTGCTTAAAGAGAGGAGACCAGTGAGATGTAGAAGGTGTGATGCATGCAGCGTGTGACCGCTAAAGTACTCAGAGGGGGCTGGAAGGAACTGGGACTAGTGGTTATCACAGGGAACTAGGACGCAGGATTCCTGGGTTCCATCTCCAGCTTGCTTAGTGACTTTGGAAAGTTACTTAAACTCACCCGGAAATGGGATCATCACAAGAGCCTTGTGAGGTTTAGAGAGAGAGGTTTGTAAAGTGCTTTGAAGTGCTTGGTGGAAAGAGTCTACGGACATGCAAAATGTTCTAGGTTCAGAGAGAAGCTCATGCCATAAATTTCAGTAGCCTAAAACCAGAAACTCCCAGGTGGGATACTGGGAGAGCATGAAGGAGCACGCAGATCTAGAGAGCACAGAAACACGGTGGACAAAGATACTCCATCAGGATGTGGGCACCACATGGAGCTCAGGCTCTGGCTACACCAGCAGGCTGCACCGTAATTCGCAGGGTAGCGGGAGGTCAGAGCTCCCTGGTCCTGTCTCCACTCCAGCTTCCAGCCTTGCCATAAATCACCACCAGCCCGTGCAGGAGGCAGGGGTTTCTCAGGGGCTTGGCTTAGACTGTGGAACAAAGTCCCGCAGGCACTAAGGACCATCCCAAACCTCACACCGCCTCCTGCTTCAAGTTCCAGGCACACTACTTTGACCTGCCGCCTCCAACAAACGCAGAACGGCATGGACACAAACAAAGCCTAAACAAAACACTCCACAGCGTACAATTCTCCCCCTGGGGAGAGGATGAGAGAGGCAACAGAGCACACAACAGATTTTAGTTACTCACAGCTGGAAGGTGCTAGGATATCAGGGTGATGAGGGCTGTATAACAGCAGACATAGAACAGTAGAAGAGCACTAGTAGTCGCAAAATTTGCTTGCACCCTTAAGTACAAGGGTAAGCAAGTATTCACCTCTCATAGCTGGGGAAACTGAGGCACCGAGGGGCAAAGCGACTTGTCAGGCAGTGGCAAGGCCGGGAGTTGAGCCCAGGTCTCCTCGCTCTAACCATTAGACATCACTGTTTTGACACTTGACTGTGGGATGTTCATATGGGGGCATCCTGCCCAAGAACAGGAAACCAAGAGTCAAGCTGAGAAGTTTGCCAATCTACGTCTGAGCGTTTGAGTGCTAAGAGCAGCACCCTCCCCCCGCCCCCCATGGCTCAGAGCACCCGTTGAATCATTTGTGGTTTTCACAGTTACAGAGGGAACGCCACGCAAATGCACACCATAGCAGGGTCAAGGAGTAGAAAGGGGCCTGACTCAGCTGCAGCATGAATAGACAGAAACCCAGAGGCTGCAGGGAGGTGCCGATGAACTCAGTGCCACATACCGGGAGGGTTTCAGTGACACACACGGAGCTTCACTTTCTCGCAACCCCTGCCCCCAGCTCGCCTCACCCCACCCACGTACCTGCAAGGAGCAAACTCAGCCAGGCCAGGGAGGGACCCAGCAACAGCCTGTGCACTTCCTTCCAAGATCACGGAAGGATGGGCAAAGAGGAAGGAGCAAACGTGATATATTCTGCTATTGCTTCTGTTTCTCGCCAGCCTTGGGATGAATGTGGTTGCACGCACTCCGTATGCTCAGCCATTGACGCAAGGAGGTCTCATTTTACACTTACTGCATTTCCTGTTTTATGCACCATCTGGAGGGCGTGGCAGAGTTCTAACCATCAGCCCTGCAGTCTAGACACACCCTACTAAAAGGGGTTCAAATCCCACCTGAGCTAACACAGCCCTTCATCCTGCTTCGTACAGTTCACCATGCCTTTCTGAGCCTCTGACACCACCAAGACCTACCTGCTAGGAAGGGATTTTAAAAACCCCAGGGCACTTCTCATGAGAGCAGGGGTTCGGAGCCCCAGTTCGTTGGCCAAGTTTCTGCTCCCCCATAGCAAGCCAGCTGCCCTACTTCTTATCCAGAGGTGGCTGCATTTCTGTGCTGAAGGGGTGCAATTTGTGAAGCACTCTGGGACCCTTCAGCTTGAAATGCGCCAAGTAATGAGCAAGTCCGGGCCACCTCTCCCCTCGAGCACTGCAGCCTACTCCAGCCTGTCCCTAACTGCTGCCCAACTCACCTTCCCATCCCCTTCACCCTGGCCATGTCACCTCTACTCAAGGCTCCTTCTGGGCTTCCCACAACAAATCCAAGGTCCCCTGAGGGTGAGGCCCTACTCAGCCGCCTCCTACCCTATCCATGTATCTGCTCTCCCCGGCTATTTGCCCTAGTGCTTGCAAAGCTCTGCACCGCTTGTCACTTATTCTCAACTTTGCACCTTCCCTTATTTCCCACCCCCCAAGTTTAGAATAGTCTCCCACTTCCTGTCTGCTGCTGAGCCCAGCCCCCTCCCCTAACACTCCCATAATTCCAGAAATACTTCCTACCTTGCCCTCTTCCCCAATAACCTCTCCAAACCCTCTCTTTCCCAAGCCATGGCCTCAGGCCTTTTATCCCAAACTGTCCAGGACAGAGAACACATTCTACTGACAATTTGCTAAACCCTACGTAAATGTAACCCTTTGTAAGTAATTATTAAGGTGGTCATTGAAAGACCCTGGATACTAAAAGAACAGTGTTCTCAACAGCTCTTTCAAGACTTCTCTTAGTTACTGGCTGAATGAATTAGTCCAAGACTCAGAGGCACATCGTTATCATAAAGTCCTGAGAGTCGGCTCTATTAAGATGGCTTCTAGCACCCTTGGCTTTCTCTCCATCAGCTGACTCTGAGGAGCATTTGTAAACCACCATGTACAGCTGTGACTTCATAATCAGATGGCTTGTCCACCAAAAGAGGGAGAAGAGCAGAACCACCATGAAGTCCAGGATGGCCCACACCATATGGACCTAGTTTACCTAGACAGCATGTAATTCCCATGAGGCTGGGTGCAACAGAAGCAAGGACAGACTGATTGCCACAAAACCGAAATATTGCACAAATGGACCAATTTATTGTGCACATTGATCAGGATGGACCAACAGAAACCAATTGGAACCAAAACTTCTTGGAGGTTCTAACACATTTCTCCTCAGTATCAATAACTGGCCATAACCAGAAGCCTTAAAATACCTCCATCTAGGTCATTTTCACAGAATTGCCAGCCCTCCTGATTTTATCATTCATTATAGCAGCCGCTTTTCTTAAAACCCTGGCTCTAAAGTCACGTTATCCCCTCAGAATCTCAGCTTTCATTTGAAATAAAGGAATAAGTAACAGTCTAGCTTCATGGTTACAGAGAAAAGCTTGAAAATGCAAACCCTGAAGACTCAGGAACCAGAAAGAAAATAAAAAGCCTCCAGTGTAGCATTTAAAAGCAAAAATCTCATCTTCTTTGAGCCAATCTCATGCGTGTTTGGAATTGGATTCATGTGCTGTGACTGCTTTGAGATGGCAATGCTGTCCTTGCCACACTCCCAAATGTGCTCACCATCCCCTGGGGAAACCTCCTTCCCATGAGGCTTCCAGCCCAGTTGTGCTGACCAAGAGGTTCAGAATAGAATGAGGTCATCTGGATGCTTTTCCAAATCCAGCCATGACCCTCCTGAGGTCCCCTCCCTTCCAGCTCCAGTATAACCCCAAGAGTCTTATTTTAAACTAACCATCCCGAGATCACCGCTCTGGCTGTCTCATAGGCTCCCGGTGGACTCCCCCGAACCCACTCGGAGTGGGGAAAGCCCCCACTCAGGGGGGATCTCACCCCAGCTGGGAACAGGGTCCAGCCACTCAGCTCCCCGGAGGGGCAGGGGGCAGCTAGGCTCTAGCTGCCTGAGCTGTGAAATTGACAAGACAGCCGACAGGAGGGAAGCAGTGTCTACACAGACACTGCATTGCCCTAATTAAACTGACATAAGCCTCTCGTGGAGGTGGAGTTATGATGCCAGTATATTAGGGAACTTAGATCGGCGGGAGGAAGGCTGTAGGGTGGACACTGACATAATTAGGTCAACATAAACTGCCTTTTGTCGACCGAACTGTGTAATGTAGACCAGCCCTGAGTTGCTGTAAAAAAAAAAAAAAAAAAAGACCTTCCCTTCCCACGGGGCAGGCGGTTAAAGGAGCAAGACTGCAGGTGGCCCAGTGGCACGTTCTCCTGTGGCATGCAGGGAGCCAGGTTCCATTGGCATTCCTGGCGTGTCTCACACGCAGCCCAGGGAGCGGACATAACAGTAAGGGGCAGGGGGAGCAGTTTGCATTGCCACTCCTCGTGCCGTAGGTGCTCTGTGTTTCAACAATAAGAGCCTTCAGTCTCCAGGGCTGCTAATGTGGCATCTTTCACCAGCTTTGCACCATCTTTGCACGTTCCCATGCAATGATCAATGAAAAACCCAGAAGATTCAACTTTACTAAGTAAAACTGGGGGCCTAAAATCATTCACCAAATACATTCAGTTCTCAGACGCTGGAAGCAGATCTCCTGTTCCAGTCTTTGCTTTATAGCTCTCCGCCCATCCGATCACAAGTCCTCCCTAGCTATTGCGTAATCTGTGGGCTGGTTTCATTTGACCTGATTCATTGCTCGACTCCCACGACTCAGCTTTTAACAACAGGATAAAAACATTCTGCTAGACGCCAACAAATCCAGCTATAGGGTCATTGGTGGGGAGCCATGTCAATCATTGGGTAGCTTGGAGTGGCATCGAGCCCTGTTCTCCCTTCACACCACTCTCGAGACACAAGGCCATCTGTCATTTTAACCCACACGCAGCACTTCAGCCCTTTTGGCAGAGGCAGAAAACTACAATTTCTCCTCCTTAACAGCCCCGGTGACTCAACGGGAAGGAAGAGGCCACACGCAACTAACGTCAACAAGACCAAAGCAAGTTAGTCCAAAAAAAGCCCCCACAAATATATCTTATTCTATGTTCCATTCTACGCATCCGATGAAGTCGGCTGTAGCCCACGAAAGCTTACGCTGTAATAAATGCTGTTAGTCTCTAAGGTGCCACAAGTCCTCCTGTTCTTTTTGAGGATACAGACTAACACGGCTGCTACTCTGAAATCTCCCGCCTCTGAGATCCAGCTGTTCAAGATATTTTTAGACAGGAATCGTGATCTGTCCAGAAAAAACAGAATTTCAGGGAAAGCAATGACTCACGCTGCCAGCAGCAAGTCCAGAGCATGCATGGGCAGCAGCGAGAGGGGTCAGGTCCTTGAACTAGGAAGGTTTTACAGTACTGAAAAGCAGACGCCCCAGCCGGCAGAGAGGAGCCGATGGGATCCACCGCTCAGAGAGCCAGGTTGTGTTTGGAACGTGACGCTGTATCGCTATGGTGACTCAGGAGTTCATGTTCAGAGGCATCGGCTTCTCTAGCTGGCAGACCACTCATGGGTGGGCATGCAGCGCAGCACCCTGCTCATGGAGCAAGCTGCCACTGCTCAGCATCACCGCCTTCAGGTGCTGTGCTGTTCAGAAGATCAAGCCGCTCCAATTTGAGAGATGCCTGACCTAACAGCACATGGGATTTAAACACAGCCACTCCCACTCAAGGTCTGGGAATGAACTGGCTAGTTTGTGTGTGTACATACCACTGCCCTCTGCTGGATGGGATTAAAAGTGCTCAGCTGTGTGCCATTAGCCCTATACTGCTAGCAGCTAATGGTGAGTCTCCTTCGCTGAGGTGGGTAGAGGGCTTTGTTTGTGGAGAGGGAGGATCAGAGAGTCCTAGCCTGCTGTCACCGTACAGTTCTGAACGGTCAGGCCATGCGACACAGTGACAACAAGAATAAACGCTACAGAAGCAATAAGCTATCCAGCTACCCAGCACATGTGATACCGGGCTCCACCCAGGCTGCTACTGGCTCTGCTTCTGACACCCGCTCACTCTGCACTTCGGGGGAAGGTGGGGGGCGGGGGGAGGACACATCTTGGCTCTCCACACCGCCCCCAGCTCTTCTCACAACATGAACATAAGAAGGATTTTTATTTAAACAAAAAAAAAGTTCCCTCCACCCCACCCAAGCCGGAGCCAAACCTGGAATTTTCAAGCCACATGCCCAGCCCCACAGAGCTGCTGGCACCCTCCCATCCTAGCTCTGACATGAGGCAGAGATCAAGGTCCAGCTACGTGGCTGGTGGGGTCCGAGGAGAGGCACGGTGGCCAGAGGACAGTTTCCGGGCACGGGCATGAGATCCACACTGGCGAAAGGCAGGGACTGAGTGTGCAGAGTTGGGCCTCAGGACAAGACACATCTGTGGTGAGGGACTGGGCAGAGCAGAAGGTACAGTCCCAGTGCTGGATACTTCACCTTCACCATCAGCCCACACCTCACTGTACCTCCGGAGACCTATCCTCAAGCTGAACCAACGAACACTCTCAAAAGGGAGCAAGCTGTTTCGGGGCTCTATGCTGCTGGCATCAGTCTGCGGTGTCACCCAACACCTCCCCTCCCCACGCTGCCAATTCCTGAGTTCCAGGAGGGGTTCCACTTCCCCATGAGGATCAGGATTTACCAGGAGAAAGGTTACCTGTGACCTTTCCAAAACCCTGGTGCATTTGGAGCCAGCGGCTCTGATCCAGGCTGCAGGCTCTGGCTTGCTCGGCAGCTCCAACTGAGAAGACGACAGGGCAATAGATCAGGAAGAACGAGCAAAAGGAGATGAAAGGAAGGTGATAGTGGAAAATCAGTTCAACTGCAGGACAGCATGGCCCAGGGGTCAGGAACCGCAGCATCACCTTTGTCCATTATTAATGCAATGCCCAGAGATGAACAGGACCCTTTCCAACAGTCTACCCGAAAGAGCTTGCAGTCTAGCTCATGGCCTGTCTGAGACAGGACGTGACCAGGCAGTGCCAGTGGGATGGGGAAGGATGGGGCTACAGCATGGCCTGGCTGTTCCACACAAGCTTTTCAAAAGTTTGTTTTAACCTCAGTTTCTGAACCAATGCTAAATGCAATTCAGTCTTTGGTTTTACCTGCAGATAGTGTTCAGCGGCACTCTGTCAGGCTCTGCCTTGCAGTCGTCAGGCCTACTAGTTGGAGCAGAGATCGAAGCGGGACATAGGGATGGGACCGGCCCAGGGTGGTGCTGGAATTGAGATCCAGGGGTCAGAACGGAGATCAGAGGCCACAGACAAGCCAGAATCAGTACCGTAGCTGGGATCCAGGTCCAGGCCAAAGGTCAAAGCCGGGTAGTCTGAGTGTGAGGAAGGTCAGGAAGTGGAGGCAAGGCTGGAGCAAAGTCACAAGGCTGGGGCAGAAACAGGATTGAGAGCAGGCTCGGAGTCTTGAAAGCCTGACACACCGTGAGGCTTGCAGGAGGGTTCCTGGTCGGGTGGTGCTGTTGCACAGACTGATCTGCAGCTCTGGCAGGGTTGGAGAAATACCCGGGGCATGGGGGTTGGGGGAGCAGGTCATTTGACCCAGGCTCTACTCTGGGACAGGCTGCTGCCTGTGACCAAAGACTGAGTCACTGCAGGCTCTGTGGGAAGGGTGAGCGAGTGCAATCGGGTTGTTGCAGTCACTCACCGCAGCTCTACTGGACGGGCAGTTGAGGGAGCAGCCCTGAGAGGGCTGCGGGTTTGCCTCGCACACCCATGGTCAGCTGTGGCATCCAGCATATCTCCCCCTTTGCGGGTACTACACTTGAGTCCCGTCTCTTCATCACCACCGCAGTGTTCTGGGATAAGCAGGACAAAAACTGGAAACGCTAGGCACACATGAGACTCAACCTGATACGACCCAGCCAAGCCATCACTTCGGGACAGGGGTCCGTCCTTTCCAAGGCCTCGCTACCATCTCTTCTGGTCTCTGTACAGACCTGCAAACATCTCGAACTGCTAGTGAGGCACGTATTGAGAGAAACCCTAAAGCAAGAGTCCCTGGACAAGAAGAGAGCCCAGCACATGTCGAGGAGGCAGAACTCAGAGGGCTGGCTGAGAGCTGTAGGAAAAGGCAGGTCTCATCTGACCAAGCAGGGCAGCTGGACGGGAGCGGGCATCTGACCATGATTCAGGGCCGTTCTGTTCAGCAATGTTTTTTGCCGTCATCTGTAAATAAGGTTTCAGAGTAGCAGCCGTGTTAGTCTGTATTCGCAAAAAGAAAAGGAGGACTTGTGGCACCTTAGAGACTCTAAGGTGCCACAAGTCCTCCTTTTCTTTTTGCGAATACAGACTAACATGGCTGCTACTCTGAAATCTGTCATTATGCAAGGCACTGCATTTAGCCGTATGGAGTGGAAATCTATCAACTGCATAAAAAAAATGCTCAAATAAATTGGTTAGTCTCTAAGGTGCCACAAGTACTCCTTTTCTACCTGTAAATAAGTTTTTCAATTCAAGACTCCAGGTCCCAGCCTGTGAATCCAAAGACCTGCCCACCCCAGGTCTCATCTGCCGAGGCTGATGTTTAATAAGTCAAATAAACGCCAAATATGCAGCCTGGGGCCAGGTCTACACTTGGAAGGTCTTGTCAGCACAGCTATCCTACGCCGACAAAGCACTCCTAGTGGGGAGGCAGCTCATATCAGCAAAACCGCACAGCTTTGCCAGTACAACTGTGTCCACACGGAGGGCTTTTGCTGGTACAGCTACGTCGGTCAGGGATTGCACCTCATCACACTCCTGGCCAACACAGCTATGTCTGACAGAAGTTTGTAATACAAACCCGACCAGGGGTAAGTGCCAGAAGGGGCAAAAATAGCACCACATCATTCAACTCAGCCTTCCAAACCAGACAGGTTTGGGATGCTCCAAGCCACTAAACAAATAGATCGCACTTTAATTCCCCATTCACAAACATATGCTCAAGAGAGACTATTTCAAGAAAGACTTGCATCCAGACAAATTACGTCCAACTCTGTGTTTGAGACACAAACGGCTGATGCTGCTCCCAGTGAAGTCAATGGCAAAACTCTCCTGGATTTTAGCAGGAGTGAGACTTTAGACACTCAGGTCAAAATTTGCAGTAACAAGCTTTCCATAAAAACCTTTACAGTAGTAGATGCCTTTTTATCTCTAAGTTTTCCCACACACATATTCAGTGATTCTAATGGAAACAGGGTATTTTTGCCCAGTAAGGACGTGATTTTCACTTGAAACTATTCATATTAATTTGAATGGGAATTGGGCAGCCCAATCTCTTTGATTACTTGGAAATGTCCCATCCTAAATATTCCCCTGCAACCCATTCAGATCCATCACGGTGCCGCATCGCAGAGCCTGGAAGCAAAATGACTAGTCAGTAACTAACTGCTAAGGTGAAACTGACATATCTATTTCCCTTGTCCCAACACAAGAACCTAATCATGTCGCATTACAGTTGAAACCAGAAAAACATGAAAATATGATTTGTTTTAATACTGTAAGATATAACAGCAATAATGATTAAAAATCACACGGGACTGCATCCCGCAGCAAGTTTTCAGACTTCTCCATTGAAATCAACAGAAAGTTCTGCTTAAACACCAATAGCCAAGCCCACAAAAAAAAAAATTAAAAAATCAAAACCAAAAAAAAAAAAAAAAAAGATAAAATCATGGTACCCCAAAATCATGACATTTAAAAACACACACACACACACACACCCCCACCAATACTTGTTAGGGGGTTATTTGCCCGCTGGGTTTTGAGCCCTTGAGGACACATTTTCAAGCTTTTCTCTGGAACTATGCAGACTAGTCACTTAGCTTTATTAATTATGATGATGATTTTAAGAACTAAGATTCTCAGGCAACCACATGGCTCCAGGAGCTGGGGCTTTAAGATATGCACTACATACCGTGAGACTTATGATAAAAATCACGAGAGCCGGCACGTGGTGCATCTGACAAAGAAATCTAAACAATCCAAAAGCCAACAAAATTTACATGTTAAAATGGTCTGTGTTTCACACGAGATTTCACACTAAATTTCAAATGAGAGCAAGTGTTCACATATTGGCTGTAATGTACAGCTATGGGAGTGAGATGGAGTCACTTTCCTTTTACAGAGACCAAACCTAAGTGCTGTTAGTTGGGCAGCACGAAGCACAGGGTCAGAATTGTTTAAACAATTCAGTTGGATAACAGTGTTGCACCCAGATCCTGTGTAAACTCTGCTTGTACCATTATCAAAGTATATAACAAGAGGTTATCCTTTTCATGCAAGGCTGGAATAGGCTTTTGATAAGAACGAACACATTTGAAAATAGGACTCCCACAACTAAACAGCCTTAGGGCAGCAGAGAAATCCTGTCAGTCTCCGCATTTCTCTTCCTCCCCAGTTCCTTGTTAAGGACAATTAGATTATAAAATGGAGATTAACCTAAGGAAGGAATAAACTGCAGGAAGTGAGAGACAGAGCTTCCTGCCAACACAAGTGTCCTTCCTGATAAAGGAGGGAAAGACCTGTGGGAATCAGTTCAGCATAAATCTGGTAAAGAGGGCTGAGTGTGCCACACCTCTGGTTAGAAGCTGCCTTGAGTCTTTAGAGCCGCAAGTTCAATTCCCCACTAAGCCAACTCATCTTGTTGCCTTTCTGAGTTAGATGAGAAACTGAATCCCATTATCTTTACTGTGGACGATTCTCATGGAGGAAACTTGAAAGCCAAGGCCCATTCTGCTCTGCATAGACATTGAAGATTTGGTCCAGTGCCCCAGGCCAGGGTTACCAACCCAGCTGCCTTTGGGCAGTGTGCTGCATGCCAGCCGGCTGGTGCCCTGCACCCCAGAAGTGGCTGCATCAGACACATGGATAGAACTTTACATAAGACTTCAGAATTCTTTGGAATAAAAAGGTACATTATGGTCCTGATTTTGATCTCACTCAGACCAGTGAAACGCCATTCATCTCAATGGATTTTAAACGCCAATTTACACCTCTATTTGTGAGAAAGGAAGCATGCCTTGACATTTGTGTGCACCCTTTTAAAAAAAGCTGTTCTCCAATACAGCTGTAGAGAGGTAAAGATGTCAAAGAAAAAAAAAAAGCCCCCCACAGGGGACTGTCTCCCTCAATGAGTTTCAAGCAGAATCCCACATTGAAATCAATAGGGAGTTTCGCTTAAAGCCGGATAGTTAAGACTTGATCTTGCATGCCAAGCTCCCATTGACTTCAGTGGGAGTTTGGGGTGTGTAGGCAGGATCAAATCTGATGCACCTGCTTTGATGTTGTCGCCATTCCTCAAAGGCACCCAGCATGCCACGTGGCTGATTGGTCTGTCTACTGTAAGCTGCTCGTGGGCACAGGCAGCTTCATGATTCAGACTGCACCGAGCATCCTCTCTGGGTTCTTAATTAAGCATAAATCTAAATCTTGGTTCCCCTCCCACCCCCCAAGATAGAATATGTTCATGATATCCCTCCATTAGTCACCTGATGCTATTTAACTAGCAATAAATGACAATAGATGTAAATGGCAGCCCTCTCCTGTCTAGGTGTTCAGATCACCGTACAGCCAAATAGAAGAGAGTCAGGAATTCAATACCTAGTAATGAAGTAATTACCCTGAGTAATTACCCTGAGTAATGAAGGTCAGAGTCAGACTTTACCAGAGGGGGTTTTGTTTTGATTTGTTTTTAAGGGGTGGGGAATCTAGGTTCCAATTCAGGCCCATTAATACAAACAGCAGAAGACCGATGCAAGCACTTTGCATCAGACACTAACCCAGAGAAAGTAGATGGAAATTCTATCATTTTACCATCCACACCAGCTGGCAGGGATTTACACTTAACTAGTGCAAGAAATCTGGTCCCACCTAAAACTCTGCTGCTGCTCTGAAACCTACATGTGAGCTAAAGAAGAAACTCCATTATTATTTGTCGCAGGCTAAGGCCTATGACACAGTGGAATAGATTTGTTGCCAATTCCTGAGATATTTGGCAATCAAAATAAAAAGAAAAAAAAAGGAAAACCAGCCCCTGAAGGCTAGTCATTAGTCATTGACACTCTCAGCTCTACCCTTAAATGCGGGGGGGGGGGGAGGGGAATTATAATTATTATTACAGAGAATAATAATATACAGAGAATTATAAACCAGTAAGCCATAACTTCTGGAACCTAGAAAGATACTGGAAGAAGCTAGAAATCAATTTGTAAGCACCTAGAGCAGTGGTCCCCAAACTGTGGCGCAGACCTCTATGGGGGCACGGAGGAACGTTCGGGGGGCACAGGGTGCCTGGCGCAGGCCAGCCCCCATGGGGGGTCAGCAGGGAGCATCACCCTGCCCCACTCTACCCCCAACTGCACTCCAGCCCCGCTCCCAGCATCATCTGCAGGTCCTACCCTGGCCTCTGCCACTGTCTCCTGGCTGAACACGGACCAGGTAGGGGGAAGCGCGGACAAAAAAGTTTGGGGACCAATGACCTAGAGGGTAATAGGGTTATAATTAATAGCCAGTACAGATTTGTCAAGAACAAATCACACCAAACCAACCCCGTTTCCTTCTTTGCCAGGGTTACTGGTCTAGTGAATAGGGGGAAGCACTAGCTGTGATATATACTCCTGAGGGAATTCTGCGCCACAAACCCCAAAATTCTGCATATTTTTTTTGTCAAAATAGTGCACTATAATCACACCAGTTTCACTTATTTTGCTAATTTATTTAAACTACCATACGGGGCAGGGGGGGAGGGGGAAATCACAACAACTGTTCAGCATTTCCTAAACACATGGAAGTTAAGTTACAAATACTTGGTAACCAATATCCTGCATTCCAGTTATAATCCTGGATTTTCATTTAAAATTACATGACTTTTACTTTGGTGGTTGGTGAGCTGTAAAGTAGACTGTCGCTTTAAATGGCTCCAACTTGCACACATGAAAGCCGTACAGTTTTGCTAATCATTGTCCTGCATTTTTTTTTAAATGGGTAAGTAAAATAGATCTTGAGCTGTAATCTAACCCTATTCATAGACTCATAGAAGATTAGGGTTGGAATAGACATCAGGAGGTATCTAGTCCACAGTGGCGGGGGGGGAGAAAGCACATAGACCTTCCTAGCTGAGAATTCCATTACTGTCATTTACAATAAGGCTCTGGCAAGGTAAAGGAGCCCTAATTGACTAAGAATGGGAACAATTCACTGACAATGGGAACATTAGCAGCCTGCCGGCTTAGTTGCTACATTTCTGCTCTGCCTCAGGGACAGAGCCTGCTTCACACAGCCCTGCACCTCCAAGGCTGGGATGCAGGGACAGGGACAGAGAGTGTCTGTCTCATTCCTTCCCAAGGCAGGCAGGCACCCAGCCCCAGCTTCTTACCCTGTCTCCAGAGACCCATACACACGCCCAGTCTCCTTCCTCCCCTCCGCACCAGGCTGCCAGGGAATGGGGGTGTTTCCCACAGATTTCTTGGCTCCCCCATTTTTCTGCAGGGGAGCCAAGAAATCTGCTGAAGGTATGAATTCTGAACCTCCTTCCCCCAGGACTAGATATAACTTGATTTTAGTAAAGTTTTTGACACAGCCCTACAGAACATTCTTCTCATAAGCACACTAGGGAAATGTGGTCTTGATTAAATCAGATGGGTGCGCAACTAGCGTTGTTACCAATGGCTTACTGACAAACAGTGAGGGTGTATCTCCTGAAGTCCTGCAGAAGTCTTCCCTGGGTCTGGTAGTACTCAACATTTGTATTAGTGGCTTGCATAATGCAGTGGAGAGTAGGCTATAGAAAATCTGCAGATGGCACCAAAAGTCTAGTTGCAAGCACTGTGGAGGACTGGATTAGAATTCAAAATGATCTTGGCAAATTGGAGAATTGGTCTGAAATCAACACGACGAAATTCAGTCAAGACAAGTGATGAGTACTACATTTAGGAAGAAAACAAAATATCGAATGCACAGCTACTAAATGGGGAATAGGTGGTCATACTGCTGAAAAGGACCTGTGGTTTATAGTGGATCACAAACCGAGTATGAGCCAAGAATGTAATGCAGTGGCAAAAAAAAAAAAAAAAAAAAGCTAATATTCTGGGGTGTATTAATAGGAGCATTGTATATAAGACACAGGAGGTAAATGCCCCCACTTTACTCAGTGCTGGTGAGGCCTCAGCGGAGTACTGTGTCCAGCTCTGGGCGCCACACTAGCAAAGATGTGGACAAATTGGAGAGTCCAGAGGAGAGCAACAAAAGTGATCAAAGATTTAGAAAACCTGACCTATGAGGAAAGGTTAAAAAACTGGACATGTTTAGTCTTGAGAACGGAAGACTGAAAGGGCACCTAATAGTCTTCAAATACGTTAAGGGCTGTTATAAAGAGTACCATGAGCAAATTTTCTGCATGTCTAATGAAAGTAGGATACAAAATAAGGGGCTTAATCTGCAACAACAGAGCTTTAAATTAGATATTAGGAAAAGCTTTCTATCTAGAAGGGTAGTTAAGCTCTGGTACAGGCTTCCAAAGGAGGCTTTGGAAGCCCCATCATGGGAGGTGTCTAAGAACAGGTTGGACAAACACCTGTCAGGGCTGGTCTAGGTTTACTTGGTCCCGCCTCTCAAGGTCCCTGCCAGCCCAACATTTCTATGATTCCGTGATTCAAACAACCTAGTTAAAACAATCCAACTTCCAAGACCTGCTGGTTGTGGACAGAGCTTGAAAGTACACCCTTAAAGGTTCAATAAAAACCCAGAGGGCAAATATCCTCTCCCCTAAAAAAAAGTTTATTTGCCCTTTCATGGTTTTTATGCCAGTGATATGACGGGGAGCAGGGGTCATGATTCCTGAGCAGGTTTCAGAATAACAGCCGTGTTAGTCTGTATTCGCAAAAAGAAAAGGAGTACTTGTGGCATCTTAGAGACTAACTAATTTATTTGAGCATAAGCTTTCGTGAGCTACAGCTCACTTCATCGGATGCATACTGTGGAAAGTGTAGAAGATCCTTTCCACAGCATGCATCCGATGAAGTGAGCTGTAGCTCACGAAAGCTTATGCTCAAATAAATTGGTTAGTCTCTAAGGTGCCACAAGTACTCCTTTTCTTTTTGCGATTCCTGAGCAGTTAGGATTGGCAACATTAAAACCAGCTACTCCTGTTGGAAAAACATTTTTTTCTGTTGCCAAAGGCTCGCAGGGACACAGTTTTTGTCGGGCTAGCACTGAAAGGACTCATGGTTTGGAGTTTCCTGGATGAAAAAGGCCCCTTTTGCCTCTTTGCATTTTAAGCATCCTCCTTGTATCGCTCCCATGTGCTTTTTCAGAGTCGTCTTTGACAAATTTGAGCCTTGCAATCTAAGGCAGGAGTCAAACAGCGGGGAGTTTTGTTAACTAAAACTAGTCCTACCCTAAAAGATCTACAGTTTGTTCTTTCATTATCGCCTAATCCCCGCTCTGAACAGACCACAGACCCTTCACCTTGGAAATGCAGCATAAAACTCCTAGGACTGCTACCAGTCAACACCATTAGCAAACACACACCTTCTTTCAGTCACAAACTTTTCCCCACCTACATACCAGCACCTAGGCCTGGTAGAGGAGGAAGTGTGTGTGTAGGTGGAACCATCCTGTTGTCTTCATATTAACTACTTGTCTCTGCTTGATTTTTTTGGTCTGATATTATGGAGAAGGCTTCAATGAAAAGGCCAGTGAATATACGTCTCTATAACCCTCCAATGGATGGAAATAATATGTTTCCCAGATTTGGGTGAATACTAATTTGTGAAAATTTGGTCCAATACAACCCATGTATTCACTTTAACAACACTGCCAAGTCATTTCCCACCACAAACAGAGCAAATTTCATTTGCAGTGCAAAGGTCTCAAATAGTTGGGCTCATGAGTTCTGATCACCATATTTGGGATCAGGAAGGAATTTCCCCCCGGTCACATTGGCAGACACCCTGGGGGGGGGAGGGTTTGCCTTCCTCTGCAGCATGGGGTCACTAGTTTACTGAAAGTGTAAACGGTGGATTCTCTGTAACTTGAATTATCGAAACCATGATTTGAGGACTTCAGTAACTCAGCCACAGGTCAGAGGTCTATTGCAGGAGTGGGTGGGTAAGGCTCTGTGGCCTGCAACGAGCAGGAGGTCAGACTAGATGTTCATGATGGTCCCGTCTTGCCTTAAAGTCTATAAGTCTGTGCATTTGACTGGCCATCTTTGGTCTATCGTCCTGCTCAGAGCAGATTCAACCATGGTTACTGAACTAGTCCTGAATATAATTTGTCCTCCTTGGCTACAACTGCAGCAAAATAGTGCTTATTCACGCACCAGTTCTGCTGCATGTTGTCAGCAACAGTAGCCTTAACAAGCCCTGTGGGGAAATCACACACTGAAGGAGCAAGAAACAGCTGCAATCAGACACCACTGAGAGCTGCAGTGAGTAGGTCACCAAACAGCCCAAAGGCTAAATAAAATTCATTTGAGTGAAGTAGTTGGAATTGTTCTACTGACCAGACCACCTGCTTGCTGCTAACCCATGAAGAGAAGATAAAGGCTGAATTAATCAGGTAAGATTATTCCTGGGAAGAGTTCACTCAGCTCCAAGATGGACTAACTATACAGCTCACACAAGTGGCATGGCCACAAAGCTTTGCGGATCCACACAGTCTTTCCTCGTCACCCCAAGGAGGAATTGTAATTGAAGTTGCTAGCCAGAACCAGCTCCTCAGCTGCAACACTGATTACCTCTGAACAAGCTGCACATGAAGCGTGGAAAGGTTAAAGCAATCAGGCCTTGCCGTCTCTTCTCTGCTTGGCTGCATTATGGATTCTCCACCAATGGTATTTCTAAGGGGCCTATGTTCTGCTCTCATTCGCCTCAGGGACTCCTGCGGGGCTCTGAGGCGGACACAGAACAGAATGTGACTCCAAATCTAAGAACCTCTCAGTTTTCTGCTTAATGAAAGCTCTCGGCACCACAGAACATGAAACAATAAAGGTCTTTACAGAGCAGCTGATCTGCTCGGGCCTGCATAGATGCAGATATAATTACTGATTCTTTAAATCTGTAACAAGCCATTAGGCAGGACAGGGCAGGGGAAAGATAATAGGTAGAAACTCTGCAGTGAAGACAGGGCTCATCTTCTCTGCAAAGTTAACTCCCAGGTTGCTCCTAGAATCCCATCCACAGCAAAACCCCTTCACTCAGTGACAGTGGTGCTAACTCGAGCTGGCTGGCCTGAAAGGACGTTCAGACTAGGAGCACAATTAATCAGTTGCTAAGACAACCAGAATGCAGGGTAGCACCACTAGTCCTCCAATGCCTTCCTATCATTCCTCCTCACACCACCACTGTGACCTGTGTGGAGACAGCACTTGAGGGTTGTTTTGTAGCATGGCTACAAGCTAGGCTTACTGGAGAGGAGTAACTTGAGTGTAGATTGATGCAGAGTTAACTCTACATCAAAGACATTCTCACAGCCTGAGACCAGATGGGGCCATTTGCCTTGAATAACTAAATTCTTCATTCAGGGCAAGAAGAAAGTGACTCAGCAATTCTTCACCATTGCCAGCTAACAATCACTCTAGGAGGAACCCACAGATCAAAGATCAACAACTAAGAGACTAGAAACAATCTGGGAAGTCACTTGCACTTTGTTTTAATATAAAAATACAATTTTCTAAACGCCAGGTTTTAAAATAAGCAGAGACTGCAAGAGATGCACACATTTCTGGGTGAGCACCAGTGGCCCAAATCCACCCTCAGAAAATATCCTCTCTGACATGACCTTACCCTTCAAGTGATAAGGCCTCACCAGAACGTTCAACACCTTAGCAGGAAATTCCAAACCAAGGCCTTGGAGTTAAGAGACAAGGCCAGGTTAGCCTGGCCCTCTCACAAGGCAAGGGCAATAATCCACACAACCAATAAGCAACAAAACAGGCCCCTTAATTGAGGTAAGGCCTGGGCTGCACAAGTAACTTGCTCTGGATCACATACAGAGGTGATTTTGAACTATTTGAGTTAGATCCAGTGCAAAACAGTGTGGACTCTTAACACACTTAAATTGCATTTATAGCTATTGAAAATATCTGTACTCATTTTAATCTAATCCAGTATAAGCCTGGTTCAAACTTGAGTTAAGAGTACTGAAATTATGTTTTGCACCTGTTTAACTAAATTGGTTTTAGAGTAATGGATTTTAAGGTGAGAATGAACTATTATTAGGTCATCTAGTCTGACCTGTATAACACAAACCACAGCATTTCACCCAATTACCCCTGTATTGAACTCAATTACTTGCATTCAAACTGATTCAAAGCTGGCACAGTACAGCTTGTAACACAGCCACAGCCTGCATTAAGCTAAAAATCAAAACAACCTGGGGTTTAAGTCTATTTAAGATGGTCCATACAAGGCTGTCCACTGGTTTCACCAAAGCAGATTCAAAACAGGTTCCAGTTTGCATGAAAGAGTCTAAACAACAGCATTCCTGTAAGTCACCTCCAGCTAAAGTGAAGTGGGACGAAAGGCCTATCCAACAGTCTTGTTGCTGTGAAAACTGACAGACAGCATTCCTCATATGAAAAGCCCTGCAAGGACTCATCAGACCAGCCCAAACCCTGTCACCGAAGACACCCTGAGCTAAAGCAGCAACCAGTTCCAGCCTCCCGCCCCACTACGTGTGATTTGCTGTACAAGACCTGCTGCTTATCTACCCCACAAGCCAGGAAAGCAGAAGGCTCCAGGTCACTCCACAAGCCTTCATGCCTGCACTAGGGAATACTTAGAACTCGTTTTTATTTTAGAAAACGCCCTGAAATCTGCATCTTGCAAGCAAGCGCCCTTAGAACTGGCCTTCCCCTCCCTGGAGAAAGCCACCTCACTCCTCAAACAGGAGAGGGGAAGGGTTAGAAAACAGCCCCCCCAAATGCAGCTCACCTCTTTTCTATTGTTGTACTTCAGCCCTGAATCCGACGTTTTCAGTTTCCTTCCTGGGGAAAGCTGATAATCATTCATTTTTCTTTCTTCCGAAGGCCGATAGTTCATGTTTTCCTTCCCCCCTCCCTTTTTTTTTGGAGGTTTGGGAGAACGGGGATGTGGAGTTTGCACCCCAAACAATTCAACGTTTTCAATCCCAGCGCACAGAGTAGTTGGTCCTGCTGCCGTGTGCAAAGTCCTTCCTGGTGGCTGAGTAGCTCAAAAACCTGAGTCCATGGCTGATCAGTTTCAGCTGAAACTCACAGACCGGGTGAAGCCAGCTGTGGGAACTGCAAGGTCTCGGAGTACAGCACTTCCTTGCTCCCTAGGTTACCCTCCCACTTGGGTCCCGCACTTTGGTCCCCTTCCCTTGCTCTTTTCTCCTCCCTGTGTTGTTTATCTGGAGTTTTCCTCCCCTTCTCCTGGAGCTCAGGTAGTTTCAAGGTGTGGCTGTTTCTCTCTCTGTGTGTGATCACACGAGATTACCTCGCCTGAGCCCCTCCTCTCTCTCTCTCTCTTCTTCCTTCTGGCAGGTGAAAGATCCTGCCCCTGCAAAAGGCTCATTCAGCAGCTCTATTCACTTGCAAAAAAAAAACCCCTGGTGGTTCCAATCCTCTGTCCCTGTGAGGCACCCAGATACAGGGGTGCCCACACACACTGGTGGGGAGTGGGCATTTCATATATTTTAACAATTAGAAAAGCTCTGGGCGACCCAAAAATTAATTAGATTTACAGTAACACGAGGAGCCCCCACGCCATGTATACATAAAGAAATAAACATGTATACATAAAGGAACCAGCCAGCTGGTACATCAAAGCAGCAGAAAAGCCCCCTTTATTCCCACCAGAATAACCTTCCCCAAAACCTTATCAAATTTTAGGGATACCCCCAGGCACTGGGCATGTGGGGTGACACCCCCAGGCACTAGCTGGGAGTGGATATTTGGGGGGGATACGCAGCAATTAGAAAAGGAGTACTTGTGGTACCTTAGAGACTAATAAATTTATTTGAGCATAAGATTTCCTGAGCTACAGCAATTAGAGTTACAGTGGATTCCTCTCAATTGAGCCCCCCCTCACCACACACACACACTCTCTCTCTCTCTCACATACTGAAGCCAAACGGTAACAATGGAGCCCTACTTCTCAGGGGAGAGGTTGTGCTGGGGAAATGCACTAATTTCATGCAGGCACAGAGCAATCAAACCTTTCTGAATAGGCTGCTAAGGTGAAATTGACAATGTGAGCCACTAGAATAAAGCTGGGAGCAACAGGGAGTGAACAAAGGACTTCCCAGCGGGGAGTCTATGTCAGCAAACACCAGGTCCCATCTTCTCACTGCTTTGAGTAGGGTTGCAGATTGCACCAAGGATTCTAATGCCTGGGTGTCCCTATGTGTTTGGTCACTGTGGTTCGGCCTACACACCATTTTTGTACCAGCATAACTATTTGTTGTTAGGAGTGACTTTTTTTACCAGACTAGTTATCCTGGTACACCCCCTAGCGTGGCCAGTTATACTGGTATAAAGGAGTCTTAGACCAGTATAGCCTAGTCCCCTTTGTGTATGTGAATACCTATGCCAGCATAAATCAGCTTTATACTGATATAACTGCATCCACAATAGGGAGGTTGTACCATTCTAGTAATACCCGACTAGTTAAAGCAGCACCACTTTTGTGGGCAGCTAAGCTCTGAAGAATCAAGGGAAGGCATTTACTTGGTAACAGTTTCAGGACGCAGACAAATGCCTTCAGCATAGCATGTGGTGCCCATACCATCAGATGTTAAGGTTAACAACAGATGTGGCTGCAGTGGGATTGACTGGATCTATCGCTAGACTGTGAGATGAATCCACAACAAAACCTCAGATCCAAACCGTCCAAACTTTGGGGAAACTGATCTGGAGGCAGATTTGAAAATTGTGGGTGGGGCCTATTTATATTGAAACTCTGTCCACCCACATTCTCCTCCACGGCTACTTCTTTAGGGACGAGGTGTGTAGAAGGGGCCAAATCCCTGAACTCCCTAATTTTTAATCTTCCAGGCTCAGGGGTGGATTAAGAATAAATGAAACATGGATTCATCTCAACTTTTCAGCTTCTGCCCAGCTCCTCTCCCCCAGCTCTTTGATCTTCCTCTCCTGCCATTCACAGCGTCTCTTCCAACCCAGCTCTTTCCTCCTTAGGCCATGTCTACTCTCCAAAAGATTTTGCCAGCATAGCTGCGCTGGTCAGAGATGAGAGGAGGTCCGCTCTGTGATCGATATATAACTGTGCTGACAGAAGCCACTCGTGCAGATGAAGTTATTCTGACAAAACTGTAACGTGGACAGGTACAGACTGTTTTGCTCAGGGAGGCTGGAATAAGTGATGCTACTGGAAAAAGCACAGTTTTGTCGGTATAAGCTGCACCCACTCTGCTGGTGTTTGCTGGCCTGGTATGCGGGTATAGCTACACCAGCAAAACACTCTGACCTCGTCTCAATTCCATTTTCCAGACTTGGGTATGATCCACATGAATTTCTAATATGCTTGCCACACCCCTTATCGCCTGGCCCTGTGTTCCTCACTGCTGACCTGGGTCCCTTTCACACCAGTTGGTCTCTCCCTCAAGGATCCAGCCTTAATCCATCCTTACAGGGTAGGGTGGATGTAGCTGGGAAAGTGGGATCTGCCATGCACTGTCCTTTTATATTCCTAAAAACTCTGCCAGTGCACAGCAGAAGCTGCCATTGTGTTCTCACACTTGTGGCTGGGACAGCCTGTGACAGAGGACACACTCATATCCTGTGAAAAGAAAAGGAGGACTTGTAGCACCTTAGAGACTAACCAATTTATTTGAGCATAAGCTTTCGTGAGCTACAGCATCCGATGAAGTGAGCTGTAGCTCACGAAAGCTTATGTTCAAATAAATTGGTTAGTCTCTAAGGTGCCACAAGTCCTCCTTTTCTTTTTGCGAATACAGACTAACACGGCTGTTATCTGAAACCTGTCATATCCTGTGCTCGCTCTCTCTATTGTTTTCCTTAGTCTAAACTATATCATTCTGATTGCAAATCTCCCGTGGGCCATTCCTGCAGCCCAGGTGTGGAAGATCTGCTCCTATGATTTGCTCTTTGTGTACATATAAACCACAATGTACACCGACAGCTCCTTCTCCTTCATGCAGAAACCTTAACTCCCTCCCCACCCCCCTTCTCCTGCTCTCTCACAAGCTCCTACCATCCCAATCACTTAACCAGGAAGTATCCTTAGATAAAGACTAACCTTCGAAACCTGAAACTGATAGCTGGCTGGTCTCAGGAGCAGGTGGGGCCTACAGGTGGCCTATGCAGTATCATAGAGGACTGACTGGACGAGAGCCAGCTGTGTTGTGCAATAGCTGGCTGTGTTTCTACCAGACTCCCTGCCTTGGGAGCCTCGGGGGCTGCCGGCCAGAGAGCAGTTTCTGTGTTACAGTGGTGGGCAGGCGGAAGGGCATTTCTGAGCCATGCAGCAACCTCCCTGAACTGATCCACTGCCCTCTCTTCCCTCTCCAGTCCCTCCTCAACACCCATTGTGTCAGCGAGCTAAGTGCCTTTGCTGGGAGCGGAAGGAGCTCCGCGCTGGGGCCGAAGACAGGATTTGTACGCTGCCATCCTGATTTACTGTTTCCGAACACCCGCAGCTCCTGCTGACGTCACCTGGAGTTGGGAGTGTCCAGCACTTTGGTGAATCAGGTTCCTACTGCTTATGGGCTAATGCTTTCACCTGCTGTGCTCAGCAACTTTTTGCATACGAGGCAGCAATCTGAAGTGTCTGGGGGGAAAAATGTGACGATGCAAAGGAACTAAAGAGACAGAGAAGTCAGGGGCCCCAAGCTAATTACGGCCTTTCAGTTCTACAGGTTGGGGGCAGAGAGCTGGCCTTAGTTCTGTTTCACTGCAATAATGGTATTATTGATTTATTCTTTGTGGTGCAGTAGCACTCAGAAACCCGAGGCATGGCCCACAACCCCCTGGTGCTAGGCACTGTACGAACACAGAACAGAAAGATGGTCTCTGCCCCACTGAGCTGACAATCTGCTCGGCATGTTTTCAATGGTATGCAGTTATATACAGGATGGATATATTCTCCCAAAGCTTTCTTTTTTCACAGAGGTTATATTTTTATTGGGTTTTGATACATCATGAACATAAGTCACTTAAACACCGTTAGATAAAGATCAGGGGAGAGAGAACAAAATAAATGATCACGTGAAGGGGTCAGAAAGGGATGCCCCTGTTCTCCCCCCGCAATGATTTTGTATGACTCCTTCCTTTGAACGATCAGGGATGGCTACGGCTGGAGATGGGAAACTGGAGCAGGAGAGCCAGTGTTCGGAGGTGGCAAAGAACATTCTCTCTCTCAGATGCTTGGCTGGCTGGTTCTAACTCACAAGCTCAGGCTCTAACTCATCTCCCGATGTAGGGTCAGAAGAAATTTTCCCCAGGCAGAATGGTAGGGACTTTGGGTTTTGTTTTGTTTTTCCAACTTCCTCTGTAGCACATGGGTGTGGGTCACTTACCAGAATCATCTGGGTACAGCTCACTTAAATCAATTCCCTGCCAGGGCCTTGGGCACCAGTGCACCTCAGTCCCTTCTCTTCTCTACCTGTGGCACAGAACTCTCTCGTTGCCTGGGGCCTGTAATATTTGCTCACATTTCGGTTGTCGGGTTTACTGTGCGGCTGCTGACCTGTGATACACGGAGGTCAGACTTCTGACTCTAATGACTCCATGACTCTAATAAATGTAGTAACAACTCTTTGGGGGAAAGGGACCTAGAAGTACAAAGATCTCAAAGCACTAATCCAAGTTGTAATCAATCAAATCTTCTAGTCCCCCTGTGAGAGAAGGAAGTATGATGAGCCCCATTTTAAGGGATGCAGAAATTGGAGCAGAGAGATTAGTAACTTAGGAGTTCTGACTCATAGCTCTTGCTGCTTAACTACTCAGACACATTTCAGAGTAGCAGCCGTGTTAGTCTGTATTTGCAAAAAGAAAAGGAGTACGAGTGGCACCTTAGAGACTAACCAATTTATTTGAACATAAGCTTTCGTGAGCTACAGCTCACTTCATCGGATGCATTCAGTGGAAAATACAGTCAGGAGATTTATACCCATTTTTTCATGTTCTGTGTGTGTATCATCATACACACCCCTTTTTTCATGTTCTGTGTGTATATAAATCTCCTGACTGTATTTTCCGCTGAATGCATCCGATGAAGTGAGCTGTAGCTCACGAAAGCTTATGCTCAAATAAATTCGTTTGTCTCTAAGGTGCCACTAGTACTCCTGTTCTTTTTACTCAGACACAGTCACTCCTTTAGGAAGAGCGTGACTGTGTTCTTCATACGCCATTTAAACATTACGGGCCAAATTCATCCTGGGTGGAACTACACCAGGGTTGAAACTGATCTCAGGGAGGGTCCATATCTTTAACAGTGAATGTATTTTGGCATGAAACACCAATCACGCCGTTAACTGTTCCAGGAGTTATCCATTACAGGTTAAAGAAGCCGATGGAGGTGAGGCTTGATACACTATCTGCCTTGTACAGCATGTATCCGATAGGAAGGATATCCATTCACGATGAGCTAAAGCACTGAGACAGTACGCCAATGTGCTGTGTTCAGCGGGGCTAGCCATTCCATTGCTGTTGGACTGGGAGCGTGCTTACAGTGACTTCTAGGTGTCAGCTAACTGCCAAGTTCCTGGTACTTCTCACGCCATAGCATACCACAACAGCAATAATTTCAATTCTCTGCATCTGAAGTCTTTAAATCGTGACTGGAGGACGTCAGTGACTCAGGCAGAGGTTAGGGGTCTAGTACAGGAGTGGGTGGGGGGAGGTTCTGTGGGCTGCACTGTGCCGGAGCTCAGACTAGATAATCACAATAGTCCACCCTGAACTAAATCTATGAGCATTCACGCTCCCCGGCTAGGGAAGGGCTGAGTTCAAACTGTTTCAAAGCTAAGGTGCTTCCTTTACTGGAAGCCAATAAACTAAGTGCTCTGCGCTCAGGGACAGGTCCTAAATCCAACCTCCAGCAGCAGTCGCTAACACCCATTCCTCCCACACACACTTCTGCGAGTCAGTCATACAGAAACCAATCCATCTATGTCCACATTCATTTCCGAGAACAGACCTAAATCTCATCCAGCTACTCGCATGGTGATAAAGGTGGGATCAGGAGAGAAATGAAATGTACGTGGTGTCTGGTTACCTCATGTTTCAAAGAGTAAATAAAAAGCTGATTCACTAGGAGGAGACACAGCAAAAGCCAATGAGCGGAAAATGTCATTCAGAACCATTCTAGTCTCTCAGCTAAATATGCAATGCCCAGGAGAGTGTGAAGCATAGAAGAAGCATGGTCTAGTGGGGTAAGAGCAGGGAACAGGTAATCCAGGGATCTATGGTTGAGTAGCTCAGGACTAAAGCAGTCATAACACAAGTGCCCTTGCACTGCCTGGGGGGCATGAGCTGACATGTGTCAATACTCTTAGAAAGCTGTTCAATAATTGTGGTGTACCAAATTGTTCTCATTAACCTCTGAGGACAGGACAAGAAGCAATGGGCTTGCATTTAGGTTGGACATTAGGAAAAACTTCCTGTGAGGGTAGTTAAGCACTGGAATAAACTGCCTAGGGAGGCTGTAGAATCTGCAACATCGGAGGTTTTTAAGAGCAGGTTAGACAAACACGTCAGGGATGGTCTAGATAATACTTAGTCTTGCCTTGAGTGCAGGGGGCAGGATTAGATGACCTCTCGCGGTTCCCTGAATGGCAGCTCATCTCCTGATACCAGCTACAACCCCTGTAAGAACCTTGAAATTGGATTCCTTCATTCAGAAAGACCTGTTGGGATACCATTAAAAACAACTAAATATCAAGGTCCTAAAACTGAGCCACCCCCTCAAAATACATTCACAGGAAAATTTCTAATGAAGTGTGGGGGGGAATTATGGTAATTCACAAACAAAACTGGACTTTGAATGAAAAACCCATGTTTAAAGAACATCTGGAATGCTGACAGTAAAGCACCATGTTTTCCATAATCCCCCCCACTTCTAACAGACTAAAGGGTAGTAGGTGATGACATATACTGATTCACAAGAGCGAAATATACAATGAAGAATTGTTAAAGGTACATTAAAAACTTTGATAGTTACATTTTTAATAAGTTGTTATTATGGATAATGAGTAAGAATAAACAAGGTAACACTTAGACCATGATCTCGCTGGCATAAGTATGGTTTTGCCAATTTTTCTTTTACATAGAATTGCTGATTGTTTTGCTTTCAGACTGGGAGGACATAGCGAGTGGAGTCCTGCAGGCATCTCTTTTGGGTCTGATACTATTCAATAATTTCTTTAACAACTTGGATGAAGAAGTAAAAGATACGTGTGTAAAATTTGCAGCTAACACCAAGCTGGGAGAGGGATTGCAAGCACTTTGGACAACTGGATTAGAATTCAAAAAGTGATCTCGATAAACTGAAAAATTGGTCTGAAATCAATAAAATGAAAGTTAATAAAGACAAGAGCTAAGTTCTACATTAAGGAAGGGAAAAATCAGATGCACAACTACAAAAAGGGGGAAAAACTGGTTAGGCAGCAGTGCTGCCGGCAAGGATCTGGAGATCATAGTAGACTGCACATTGACTATGAGTCAATAGTGAGATGCTGCGGCAAAAGTCTAGGAGTGCCGATTGTATGACATGGGACATAATTGTTCTGCCCTTTCAGCACTGGTGAGGCCTCAGCTGGAGTACTGTTTCCCATTTCGGGCACTGCACATGGACAAATTGGAGAGAGTCCATAGGAGAGCAATAAAAATAAAACATTTAGAAAACATGGCCTGTGAAGAAAGATTGACAGAATTGGGCATGTTTAGTCTTCAGAAGAGAAGGCTGAGGGGGCACATGAGAACAGTCTTCACAAAAGGTGTGTTAAAGAGGATGGTGATTGATTGTTTTCCATGTCCACCAAGGGTAGCACAAGAAGTAATGGGCTTAGTTCGCAGCAGGGGAGATTTAAATTAGATATTAGGAAAACTTTCTAATTATAAGACTTGTTAAGCCCTGGAACAGGCTATCTAGGGAGGCTGTGGAATCTGCATCACCGGAGGTTTTTAAGAACAGGTTAGACAAACACCTGTCAGGGATGGGCTAGGTTTACCTGCTGAATCCTGCCTCAGCATGGTTGGCTGGACTAGAGGACCTCTTGAGGTCCCTTCCAGCCCTGCATTTCTATGATCATGGCTTTAAAGGCAAAACCTCTGCAGTAGGCTGTGAATTAGGAAAGGTAGCACTTGCCAACTGCCTTTTAACTGCAACCGAGTCAAATGACTTGGTGCCATGGCTCCCAATGCGTTGTGTGTTCTGAAACCAGGCTAAAGGGTCAGGCATGCCCAACCGTGACAGACACAGTTAAGGTCCTGTCTTTATGATAAACTAGAACCAGGTATCTAGATGCCTTGACTTGATTGCAAGTGAAGTGCACACATTGGCATTGCTCGCTTTTTGCTGGTTTGTTGCAAGCCAATGGCCTTAACTGACTTTCAGTTGCCTTGCAATTGTCTGCAACAAAATCTCACTCACACAGAAGAGCTCTGGGGTGGATTGTTTAAAGGCAAAAAGAAAAGGAGGACTTGTGGCACCTTAGAGACTAACCAATTTATTTGAGCATAAGCTTTCGTGAGCTACAGCTCACTTCATCGGATGCATACTGTGGAAAATACAGAAGATGTTTTTATACATACAAACCATGAAAACAGGGGTGTTTACAACTACAAAAGGTTCTCTCTCCCCCCACCCCACTCTCCTGCTGGTAATAGCTTATCTAAAGTGATCACTCTCCTTACAATGTGTATGATAATCAAGGTGGGCCATTTCCAGCACAAATCCAGGGTTTAACAAGAACGTCTGAGGAACGGGGGAGGGGGGGGGTTGGAAAAAACAAGGGGAAATAGGTTACCTTGCATAATGACTTAGCCACTCCCAGTCTCTATTCAAGCCTAAGTTAATTGTATCCAATTTGCAAATGAATTCCAATTCAACAGTCTCTCGCTAGAGTCTGGTTTTGAAGTTTTTCTGTTGTAATATCGCAACTTTCATGTCTGTAATCGCGTGACCAGAGAGATTGAAGTGTTCTCCGACTGGTTTATGAATGTTATAATTCTTGACATCTGATTTGTGTGCATTTATTCTTTTACATAGAGACTGTCCAGTTTGACCAATGTACATGGCAGAGGGGCATTGCTGGCACATGATGGCATATATCACATTGGTGGATGTGCAGGTGAACGAGCCTCTGATAGTGTGACTGATGTTATTAGGACCTGTGATGGTGTCCCATGAATAGATATGTGGGCACAGTTGGCAACGGGCTTTGTTGCAAGGATAGGTTCCTGGGTTAGTGGTTCTGTTGTGTGGTATGTGGTTGCTGGTGAGTATTCGCTTCAGGTTGGGGGGCTGTCCGTAGGCAAGGACTGGCCTGTCTCCCAAGATCTGAGAGAGTGTTGGGTCATCCTTCAGGATACGTTGTAGATCCTTAATAATGCATTGGAGGGGTTTTAGTTGGGGGCTGAAGGGGACGGCTAGTGGCGTTCTATTATTTTCTTTGTTAGGCCTGTCCTGTAGTAGGTGACTTCTGGGAACTCTTCTGGCTCTATCAATCTGTTTCTTCACTTCAGCAGGTGGGTATTGTAGTTGTAAGAATGCTTGATAGAGATCTTGTAGGCGTTTGCCTCTGTGTGACGGGTTGGAGCAAATGCGGTTGTATCGCAGAGCTTGGCTGTAGACGATGGATCGTGTGGTGTGGTTGCTGGTGAGTATTTGCTTCAGGTTGGGGGGCTGTCTGTAGACAAGGAGTGGCCTGTCAGCCATAAACATGTTGGCATACTGTGGGGCCATGCGACTTTGTGACTTTGTCCTTACCCATAACTATTTTACATTTGGGGACAATGTATACCTTCAAATCAGCGGCACTGCTATGGGTACCCGCATGGCCCCACAGTATGCCAACATGTTTATGGCTGACTTAGAACAACGCTTCCTCAGCTCTCGTCCCCTAACGCCCCTACTCTACTTGCACTATATTGATGACATCTTCATCATCTGGACCCATGGAAAAGAAGCCCTTGAGGAATTCCACCACAATTTCAACAATTTCCATTCCACCATCAACCTCAGCCTGGTCCAGTCCACACAAGAGATCCACTTCCTGGACACTACGGTGCTAATAAACGATGGTCACATGAACACCACCCTATACCGGAAACCTACTGACCGCTACTCCTACCTACATGCCTCCAGCTTTCACCCTGACCACACCACACGATCCATCGTCTACAGCCAAGCTCTGCGATACAACCGCATTTGCTCCAACCCGTCACACAGAGGCAAACGCCTACAAGATCTCTATCAAGCATTCTTACAACTACAACACCCACCTGCAGAAGTGAAGAAACAGGTTGATAGAGCCAGAAGAGTTCCCAGAAGTCACCTACTACAGGACAGGCCTAACAAAGAAAATAATAGAACGCCACTAGCCGTCCCCTTCAGCCCCCAACTAAAACCCCTCCAATGCATTATTAAGGATCTACAACCTATCCTGAAGGATGACCCAACACTCTCACAAATCTTGGGAGAAAGGCCAGTCCTTGCCTACAGACAGCCCCCCAACCTGAAGCGAATACTCACCAGCAACCACATACCACACAACAGAACCACTAACCCAGGAACCTATCCTTGCAACAAAGCCCGTTGCCAACTGTGCCCACATATCTATTCAGGGGACACCATCACAGGGCCTAATAACATCAGCCACACTATCAGAGGCTCGTTCACCTGCACATCCACCAATGTGATATATGCCATCATGTGCCAGCAATGCCCCTCTGCCATGTACATTGGTCAAACTGGACAGTCTCTATGTAAAAGAATAAATGCACACAAATCAGATGTCAAGAATTATAATATTCATAAACCAGTCGGAGAACACTTCAATCTCTCTGGTCACGCGATTACAGACATGAAAGTTGCGATATTACAACAGAAAAACTTCAAAACCAGACTCCAGTGAGAGACTGTTGAATTGGAATTCATTTGCAAATTGGATACAATTAACTTAGGCTTGAATAGAGACTGGGAGTGGCTAAGTCATTATGCAAGGTAACCTATTTCCCCTTGTTTTTTCCTACCCCGCCCCTCCCCCGTTCCTCAGACGTTCTTGTTAAACCCTGGATTTGTGCTGGAAATGGCCCACCTTGATTATCATACACATTGTAAGGAGAGTGATCACTTTAGATAAGCTATTACCAGCAGGAGAGTGGGGTGGGGGGAGAGAGAACCTTTTGTAGTTGTAAACACCCCTGTTTTCATGGTTTGTATGTATAAAAACATCTTCTGTATTTTCCACAGTATGCATCCGATGAAGTGAGCTGTAGCTCACGAAAGCTTATGCTCAAATAAATTGGTTAGTCTCTAAGGTGCCACAAGTCCTCCTTTTCTTTTTGCAAATACAGACTAACACGGCTGCTACTCTGAAACCTGTTTAAAGGCAGGATCTCAGGCTTTTGCAAGTGTCATAAATCAGTTCACTTTGTTGGTCCACGACAGACAATTTGCATTGGAAGTATTTTGATGGGAGGAGTTAAACTGGGATGCAAAATACAAGCAGTACAAGTAGGACTATGAATGCGGGTACAGTAGTCCATTTCTCAAGCCTGTTGAGATATCTCTGAGGCAATCATCCATCTAGTGGATCGATGTGGTACTGCAGCAGGCAAATATCCTCTGCATAAAGTTGAAATCAGTTGGAATTTTTTTCTTTGAGACAAAGTGACAGTCACTGTATTCCTGAGGGACATTTGATAGAAAAAAATGTGTGGACACTCTGGGAAAAGCATCTGGATAGACCAGTTGTGTCAGAGGAACGGGATTTGATCTGGAAAAACCTCTGCATGTAGTACAAGAAAAGGAAATTTCTTTACACTACTGTTTCAATGGTACCGCACACCAGTCAGGTTAAGAAGTAATACACATAGATTGGACGTATAAATAAAAGATTGAATAACTGTGGTGAAAGAAGAGATTTTACACATTGATGCTGGACATGTCTAGTCAGCAGAGAGTACTGGGATGCAGTTCTTAACCAAATATCACAAATGGTTGGATATTTGTTACCAAAGGATCCTTGGGTAATCATCTGGGAGCTTTTGGGCAGAAATGGTCACACTAAAAGGAAATGAAGAATAAATATCTTGCCTGCTAGTAGGTGAAAGGATACTGATGGCTTCTCATTGGAACAAGAAAAATAGTCCAACTTTACAGGAATGGTAAAAAAATACGAGAGGTGGTTGTTATGGAAAAATTAACGCACCAATTATAAATAGGGGACAGGTAGATACTTACATATTTGGTTACCATTCATTCAATATTCAACGTATATTTGCCTGCAAACAAACGAGCACACCTGTCCAAATTTTTGAACAACATTTAATAGAAATGCCTAGTTTGTTAAATACATGGAATCAGGGGTTTCACTCAATTTAATAAAATCACTAGCAACAGCATGTCCTGGGTACTGTAAAGATGGTAACTCTGTGATATGGTAACACCCAGTTCAATAGAGAGATGTGATAGCCCTATTACTGTATAATATTTCTCTAAACAAAAGCTCGCTGTGGTAATGATTATTGGTTTGCCTCTATTTACAGAGCAAGGATTTGTAAACCTCTTACAACTTCCTAAGTAACTAAAGAGTTTAAAAAAAAAAAAGTGTGGAGAGGAACATGCCACACATGGTATTAATGGAGGAGCAGACTTGAAAGTCCAGCAGTGGGTGGGGATCTGGGTTGATGGGTTTCCATAACATTTAAAGAAAATCCAAAGCTGAGTGAAAAGAGTGGGTTAAGATGATCACGATTCACAGCAGCAGACCAGACAGCTTACTCAGGTCAGGGAGGGTATTGCACCTTTAGATTTTCTTTTCATCGTTCTCCCAGTCCTGCAAAGCCTGGCTGCAAATGATATTTTGGAAAGCAAGACCTTGGAGAGAGCTGGCAAAATGCAGTGAGTGGAACGGCCCTGTCTGAGCAGCGCCAGTCAGAGAGCTGGCTGGATTGCAGTGGGTGATCGCGTTTATGAATTTCTAGTTCACCACGGTGGTCCCATTTTTGCTAACCCATGTCCAGGTTTAAATGGTCAACCCAGGAGCCAGTAACTTTGAGAAACTGGAAACCAGGATATAATGACTTCGGCCTTGTCTAGCTTAGGGGGAAAAATGGTATTTTGTTAATAAAAAAACACCACCTCACACTGGCTATTATACTTTAATCAAGTGTGGTTTAAAACATGTTAGCACCTACCTCTGACAGTTTTTAACACCTTTAAGATGTGTTCACTGGGGGTGGTCAAGCAGTGGCTCCTCCAATTGTTTTCATGGTAGCAGGATGTCCAGGTGAGTTTACATATCACTTGTGTAAAACAGAATTAATCATCCCCACATGGTTTCTCCCTGGGCAGAGTGAGAGAGAAAGAAGGGATCACTGGGGGAAGATGCAAATGCACTTCAGCCAGGGGCTCAGATTTAATAATTTTATTAAGATGATGTTGAAGTAAAAAGAAAACGGTACAGAGTTTAAGCACAGAAGTTGCTGGTTATCAGGGAATAAGGTACAGATTATCAAGGGGTGCGAAATTCGGTTTAGGAACGGGTGGCGTAAGGAATACATAATCTGCAATCTCCCCAACTGGGGGTAAAAGTTTAACGGGTCAAAGTACAGACATTGAGATATGGGGTTATGTTATTCATATAATGGCTATGTTCAGGTATGGAGTATAATGTGTGGATACGATGATGAGGATGGATTTACCCTCATTTGGTGAGATTTAATGTTCAGTGAGTTTGTACTACATTGATGAGGGCTGTAAGAACCGGACTAGAACAGAACTACCCTTGCAGCAGCTCCCAGAAGTACACCACCTCAGGGAGGCCCAATGGTCCAGGGATCGCACACAGCAGTGGCATCTGCTACCCCTTTCCACAGGTTGCATTGCATCCCCCGCCCCCACACACTCTTTCCCTTTATTGGAACTTCCTCATATGCTTCCTACAAGCATTGCAAATGCGAGAGTCCCCTCCTGTGCCTGCTCCCTCACTGTGAGCTCACCCCAGAGCTAGGCACAGCCAGGCCCTCCAAGAAGCAGCAAGCAGAGTAAAGTAGATCAAACAACAGAACTAGCACACACATTGCTGGGAAAGCTGGGTGCCCAGAAGAGGATTTCCAGTCTAGATAGGCTAGTGCCTGAACCTCCCTCCCAGTAATGAGCACATGGGAGAAGGATCCGGCAATCCAATTTAGTGCTGAGCAACAGGAAGTGCTCCGGACAACGATATCCATAAATGCTACCTATAGTTACATCTACTGTAATAGTCTGCATCACACCAGGGAAGTGATCCAGGATCTGGGCGGACAACTGTAAGGCTCCTGCAGCTGTTCTACAGACAGGGTCCTTCCCGCCCATGCTTCTCTATAAACATCCTGAGGGCTGTTGCTGAAGCTGTTGGGGATGCTAGTGACTAGGGCCCAGATTCTCAAAGGCGCCTTCCTCCCACTGATTTCAGTGGAAATCAGGTGCCTAAATACTTTTGAGGATCTGGGCATAGGACTCCTTTCCATTCCCAGCTCTGTCATGGACCTGCTGGGTGACTTTGGGTAAATCAACTTGTCTTTCTGTGCCTGTTTCCCATTTGTCATGACACAATGCCGAGAGCTCTCAGGTTGTCCATTATGCGGGGAGCTGTACCAACACACTAAAAAAGAAGTCCCTGTGCTAAAGCATTGACAGTGTATGTTAATGATAAAAAGCAACAGGTGGATGAAACAAAAACATGCAGCTGTAAAGTTCTTGAGAGCTCTCAGTGAAAGCCATCTAGAAGAGCTAAGTACAATTAAAGTGAAAGCTGCTGCTGAATTGGTGTTTGGAACTTAATATCACCCTACAAAGGCATTTGATCTGGTGTTTGTGGCACAGAATGGGGAGTCAGGAGTTTTGGGGGGCCAGGAGGGGGTTTCTGGCTCAGCCACTGATTCTCCGTAGCTTTGGGTGAGTCATTTCACCTCTTTGAGCCACGGTCCCTCTCTGTGATCACATACTTCTCAGGAAGGGAACGAGGGTAAATTCAGTCACATTTGCAAAGGGTAAAGTATTGAAACAAATCCATGACTAGCTACAGCTTCATGACGACCACTCTCCTCTGTAGAGATTCAAAATCTCTTGCTGACAGCCTCTTCCTGCTTTAAAAGCACACACCAATAGAGCTAATAATTGACAACTGCCGTTAGCAGTAGAGGAAGAAGGAGATGAAGCTGAACCCGTCTTATTCCATCCTCCAGAGGGCAATAATGAAACTCACATCATTCTGTGATTGGTGGCCCTCTGATGAAGAGGAAAGAGGATCTGCTTTCTCAGCCATGGAAATACCAGTGATTTGGGAAGAGAAATGGGACTTACTTGGGAGTTTTGCCTAACAACTAAGTGAAGACATTGGGGTTTGGCTCCAAATACAGATGTTCGGTAGAAGAGGAGCCAGCAGCAGCAGTCGGGAAGGAGAGGGCATTTCTCCAGGAAGACAGCAGTACAAAGTACGTGTCGATGGCAGCTCTAAAATGACACAGCAGAGGAGCTGGAACGAGACCTGCCAACGTGGAAGTGGGAGCTCTTTTTTGCTTCTTTATGAGATACAGCAAGGGCCTAACACATGGCTGGGTTCTTCCTGCTGGTGCTTTTGCACTGGAAACTAGATCTCCTCTGTCCAATTTTCCTCGAAAGACTCCATGGATGACTGGAGAATGAAAAGGATTATGGCATTAAAAGTACTATGGGTGAAATCCTCACTCTATTGACTTCAGTGGAGGCCAGATTCACCTCATGCATTTAAATCTGAATGAGAAATATTTAGTCAGACACGGATTTTAACAATGTATTTAACTCAGACACTTGAGAAACACTTGGGTTAAAGAGTCAGACTCCCTTACCCTTTGATTAAAGGACAAGAAACCTCACACTCCATGTTTCTGAGACCTCCAGTGGGGCTACCAGAAGCACTAAGGGAGGCCAGATTTGACATTCCTGATATTTCTAAGGTTAATAAAAGGTGGGGGGAGGGATTGAAGACTTCTGCATGGCTCAGCACAGAGAGGAAAAAGGCAGAGTCCAATTTTATTCCCTTGACTTGTCGCCTTTCACAAGGGAAAGTGAGCTGGGGTCTGTGAGAGAATGTCCTGCCCCCTGCACCAGCTTGATTGGCAGAGGAATGCTTCAGTCAGGAAGTCAGGGTATTTGTGCTGGGACGGGGTGAAGGAGTATGAGCAATGTGTGTCGGATGAGCTGTGGAACAGCTGCAATAGGAGGGGAGAGACGATAAGAGGACCTGAAAGTCTGAAGGAACGATGTGGAGTTGGAACCTTGACTTCTAGATCGGGGACTTCCTTCACGCTTGGATAGGGTGACCATTTTTCACCAAAGGGAAAACTGGACACTGTGCGGGGCTGGTCCGAGCCCTCCCCCAGCTGGCCCAAGCTCCCCTACGCACGTGGTGCTGGCCTGAGTTGCTTGTCCTAGCCCCCATCCCCGCAGGGGTGTGGGGTGGGCAGGCAGGGCTTGGGCAAGCAGTGATGCAAATACGAGATAGGGTGACCATATTTTCCAAAGGCTGGGGCTGGCATCGCCGCTCACCCCGCCCCATGTTCCTTCGCACCCCACTTCTCTAAAAAAAAAAAAGTAGGCATTTCTCCCATTTGCTCTTATCAACTGATCAAGAGCCAACGGGACAAATGCCCATTTCTGCCAAAAAAGTTGGGACAGCCAGGACAAGGCTTAAAAAGGGTACGGTCCTGGCCAAAATGAGACGTACGGTCACTCTACGCTTGGAGGGATCTGGATCTGGGATTCTGGCTTAGGTCCATGAAGGGGAAAGGAAAGGAAAATGGAGTTAAAGGAAGAAATGTCAGTGACAGGGCTAGAAAGGGGAGCCTAAGAGCCAGCGAGAGAGATTTCTCTTAGCCCATAAAGCTAGAGATAAGATTGTTCAGCAGTAGAGGGGACATGGGGGAAGCAGCCAGTCTTTCCTTCTGGTTTGTTGAATGGTTTAGTAATTAAACCAGGATTTAATTCAGTGAGGACAGCCCTGCAGCAGACACAAGGAACTGGAAAAGTGGGATATGCGAGCTTGCTGAGGGTACAATCCAGCCCATCATCGAGATAGTTAGTAAAGATGTTGAACAAAACCGACCCAAGGATCGACCCCTGGGGCACTCCGCTTGATACCGGCTGCCAACTACACATCGAGCCGTTGATCACTACCTGTTGAGCCCGACAATCTAGCCAGCTTTCTATCTACCTTATAGTCCATTCATCCAATCCATACTTTTTTAACTTGCTGGCAAGGATATTGTGGGAGACTGTATCAAAAGCTTTGCTAAAGTCAAGATATATCATGTCCACTGATTTCCCCATATCCACAGAGCTAGTTATCTCATCATAGAAGGCAATCAGATTGGTCAGGCATGACTTGCCCTTGGTGAATCCATGTTGACTGTTCCTGATCACCTTCCTCTCCTCCAAGTGCTTCAGAATTGATTCCTTGGGGACCTGCTCCATGATTTTTCCAGGGACTGAGGGGAGGCTGACGGGTCTGTAGTTCCCCGGGTTCTCTTTCTTCCCTTTTTAAAATACGGGCACTGTATTTGCCTTTTTCCAATCGTCCGGGATCGCTGCGCATTTTCAAAGATAATGGCCAATGGCTCTGCAATCACATCAGTCAACTCCCTCAGCACCCTCGGATGCCTTAGATCTGGACCCATGGACTTGTGCATGTCCAGCTTTTCTAAATAGTCCTTAACCTGTTCTTTCACCACTGAGCGCTGCTCACCTCCTCTCCATATTGTGCTGCCCAGTGCAGCAGTCTGGGAGCTGACCTTGTCTGTGAAGACCGAGGCAAAAAAAGCATTGAGTACTTCAGCTTTTTCCACATCATCTGTCACTAGGTTGCCTCCCCCCTTCATTAAGGGTCCCACACTTTCCCTGACCTTCTTCTTGTTGCTAACATACCTGTAGAAATCCTTCTTGTTACAAGCCATATCTTTGGGATGTGAAGAGTAACTCTGCCATAGCGAGAGATGCAAAGACAAAACTGCCCCAGGGAGCAGCAGCTGGCTGGATGCTTGGAAAACTAGCAGCAGCCTCCAGTTGCTGGGATAGTGGAATGCAAATATACTGCGAAGATGTGATCTGAAAATCCCCGTGAAGCCACCTGATCCCTCTTCCTCGAGCCTTTTCTTGCGTACAGACTTGTTTTACTGTTGTATGTTTGAGTCTTGCCTGCTCTCAGTCGCTCCCAGCTCCTGTCTGTTACTTGTCTGTGCATGGGCAGTGGGATTTACATATCTCTATCTTCCCATCAGGGACTCAAACCCATCAGCAGTTTCTGAACCAAAGTTCATTGCACCATAGCCAATAAAACCATCCCTGGATCCGAGTCGCTCACAGGGATTTACAAACAGTAAAGGGTAATTTATGGCTGCTGTGCATACATGCGCTAGGGGGGGAGAGCGTGCAGCGGGTCTTAGCCCCTCTTAGTGCCCCTGTTCAGGAGGGAACCATAATTTGATTGCTGTGGACTAACAGGAGAGGTATAACCAGTGTGCGCTGTGTGCCAACAAGAATAGCAGTGGGAGCAAGGTTCCCTGCAGCAGGCTCCCTGCAGCAGGCTCAACCTGTTCCCAACGAGCCCTGGCCATGAATCCAGCTCTGGCAGAGAAAAACTAGCCCGACTCCCAGCTTACCTTGGGAGGCTTTTCTCTGTTAGCCCTTTCCAGAGAGGGCTCTTCCTGCAAAGCCGTGCCAGGCGCGGGTTGCGCGAGCAATCGCCCATTGCCTGGAGTCACATCAACCAGTCAGGGATCCATTTCCACCAGGCCAAACCACAGCTGGGTGAGGGGAGAATCCTCCAGTGCTAGGAGAGTCGCTGCTGCGGGAAACTCCCTAACTCCGATGTGTCTGCACTGGCAAGGCACGTCGAGTGCCTGGACTCTGCAGCTGGAGTGCTCCTCGTAATCCACCTCCACAAGAAGCAGAAAGCTTGCTGCACCTTGGCTGAAATGCCCGGGCATCAGTGTGAATGAGGTGTTGCATTACTGCGCTGCGATTGGCCTCCGGAATGTCCCATAATCCCCTGCAATCAAGTGGCCACTCTTCTCATTGTTTAGAACTCTGCTACAGGAATGCGGATATCCCCTTTCAAAGCTCCATTTCTGACAGCCGGCATGCTTATCTGCTCTGGGACAAAGCAAGCCATTAGTGTGGAATGCTGCTGTTGTGAGTGTGTGTGTGTGTGTGGGGGGGGGGTGTTCTGCTGCTGTCTGAACTTACAAGACAGCATGCTGACACGCTTTCAGCCCCCCCCAAAACCTCCCCTCTCTCCCCCCACATACACACAACACACTCCCTGTCACACTCCACCTCCATCCCGCCTTTGAAAAGCGCATTGCAACCACTTGCACACTGGGATAGCTACCACAATGCACTGCTCTTTGTGGCGTTGCAAGAGCTGCTAATGTGGCCATGCCAGTGTGCTTGAAGCTGACCGTGTAAACACACGGCAGCGTTTTCCCTGCTGCCGTCTCTGAAGGCTGGTTTAACTCCCAGTGCTCTACATCTGCAAGTGTAGCCATGCCCTATGGGCTTGTCTTCACATACTGCGCTGCAGCTGCCCCACCGTAGTGCTTTAGTGAAGACGTTACTACACCGATGGGAGAGCTTCTCCATCAGCGTAGTTAATTCACTTCCTTGAGTGCTGGTAGTTACGTTGACAGGAGAAGCTCTCCCATTGACATAACGCTGTCTACACTGGGGGTAAGGTCGGTATATCTCCATCGCTCACAGGTGTGGATTTTTCATATCCCGAGTGCCAGACTTATACCGATTTAAGTTTGTAGCGTAGACCTGGCGTAAGAAAGAAAAATGGCTCCAGCCAAACACATGGGGGCTTGTTAAAGAGAGAAAAAAATTAAAGAAGAAGAGAATTCAACAGGAATAAGACAGCAGAAAAAGAGCTATTCTGTGGCAACCATACGTGAACAGAGACAAGGAAGTTAAAAGATCAGACAGAAAAGAAAGCATTGAAAAATAAAGCAAAAGAAGCTGAGGTGGTATACCAGACAGGATTCTAAAAATCCTTTTGTAGTCCTAAATAACTGACCTCACAATTCTCACACTGCTGTGAAAGCCTGGAAATGGTAAAACCTTGTCCTTCCTCTGTGGTTAGAGAGCCCATTGGGTGGAACATTTCCAGGCTGTGAACCAGCCAGAACCACTAACACTTATTGAGAGATGTGAAGAAACAGTGGATTTACCTACATCACTAGAAGTAATCAACTTTGAAGAAGTAACTAAGGGTATAAACCAGCTACAGAGTGGTAAAGCACGAGGCTGTGATAGGATAGATCAGAGGTGGGGAAACTACGGCCCGGGGGCCGCACCCGGCCTTCCAGACATTTTAATCCAGCTCTCGAGCTCCCGCCAGGGAGCAGGGTCGGGGGCTTGTCCCGCTCCAGGCGGCTTCCAAAAGCAGCAGCATTCCCCTCTCCTGCTCCTAAGCATTGGGGCAGCCACGGGGCTCCGCAAGTTGCCACCGCCCCCACAGCTCCCATTGAGCAGGAACCACGGCCAATGGGAGCTGCAGGGGTGGCACCTGTGGACAGGGCGGCACGCAGAACCACCTGGCTGTGCCTCCACATAGGAGCTGGAGGGGGGACATGCCACTGCTTCTGGGAGCTGCTTGAGGTAAGTGCCCCCCAGAGCCTGCACCTCTCACCCGCTTCTGTGCCCCAACCCCCTGCAACAACCCTGATCCCTCTCCCACCCTCCATCCCAACCCGAAGCATCCTCCTGCACCCCCAACCCCTCATCCTCAGCCCTACCCGAGAGCCTGCACCCCCAGCCAGATCCCTCCCCCCTGCACCCGAACCCCGTGCCCCAGCCCAGAGCACCCTCCCGCATCCTGAACTCCTCATTTCTGGACCCACCCCAGAGCCCACACCCCCAGCCCGAGCCCTCACCCCCTCCTCTACCCCAACCCTCAACTTTGTGAGCATTCATGGCCTGCCATACAATTTCCATACCCAGATGTGGCCCTTGGGCCAAAAAGTTTGCCCACCCCTGGGATAGATGCTGAAAGGTTTGAAGCTGAGGAGGAAGGGATTGTGAATTACATATGCAAGCTGTACAGAATGGGCAAAAGGAGGTCTGTGCTAAAGCTTGAAGAGATGTTATCCGCAAAACCTCTAAAAAGGGGACCAGCTTGCTTGTGATAACTGCAGAGGGGTGACACTCCTATCTGTACCCGGAAGAGTGTTTTGCCTGATAATTTTGAATAGGATGAAAACAGCTTTTGACAAAGTACTCAGAGAAGAACAGGCTGGATTTCAACCTGGCAGGTCATGTTCAGACCAGACTTTCACCTTTACCAAGACTTACTGAGAAAGGCTTAGAATACCAGCAGACGATGGTTTTTATCAGCATTTTTTAGAGTTTACTGATAAACCCTCTGGAAGATCCTGAGACACTATGGAATTCCAACAAAGATTATTAATTTAATAAAAGCTTTGTTCGGCAAGTCTGCATGTGCATCAGGATAGAGAGGGGAGACACGGAATGGTTTAAGATTGTTACTGACTTAAGGTAAGGGTGCATGTAATCTCCACTGCTTTGCTGCATTTTCACAGACTTTGTGCTGCGAAGAGCGATGGTTGCTGCCGAGGACACTGGCCGCGTCTGGGCAAGAGATAAGCTGCGAGATTTAGAGTTTGCAGATGAGAGGGTCATATTGGATACCAACTTGATGGAATGAAAAGACTCTTCAGGAGCATAAAAACAGAAGAGGCCAAAATGGACTGTGTGTCAGAGAGAGAATGCTGTCAATACGGTTGCATGTGGGATTGATGGAGAAGAGTACAGAAGAGTTGATGACTTCATCTACGTTGGAAGCACAGTATCTTCAAATGGCCAGATCGCTAAAGAACTGAAGGCAAGAATGGCCAAAGTCAGTGGATCTTTCTTCCATGTTTCAAACATTTGGAAGAGTAAGAAGATACACCTGCACACTAAAGTGAGATTGTTTAGCACTGTTCTTCTCCCACTGCTATTGCACACCTCAGTTATGTGGCAGATGGTGTAAGTGCACAACAGAAGATTGAATGCAGCACTGCGTACAAATTATCTTGGGATTTAATTGGGGAGATTGGTCAAACAGTGTGGAATTGTTGCGTCACGCAGGTGAGCAGATTGCATCAGACAGAGACAGGTGTGGTAGTTTAACTATGGTCTATCCCGTGGAAGAAGCAAAAAGTCAATCTTAAATTGGATCCCACCTAGAGAGAAAGACAGCATGGAGGACAAAGATTGACCTATCACAGGATGATCTAAAAGGATGTTGCCCTCATGGAGACAATTTACAATGGAGTCAAAACTGTTGCTCTGGGTATACAGCAGTGAGAAAACTAGCTTACCTCTTGTGCCACCAGGCACAAGAGAATCTAAACCCCACTCTTCCCTAGTCATAATATTGTGTTGAGACTTTGCCAAATGCATGTAATAAGAGTTGGCCTCGGAGCATGCAGGGAAGAACGACGCCGTAGTTATGTCATGCTGGCTGACTGTTCTCACCAACCTGCTGCAGCACCTCCAGTTACTGCGTGCAGCCAGAGATGTGGCTCCCCCCACAAACATCTATTGGGCAAGGGCAGGATTAAACCTCATCCCATGTGCTCATCTCTCTATTTCTAGCCTGTGCCAGTTTCTGGGTGGCAGAAGCTGGACATCACGCAGAGTAACAGCTCACAGGCTACTTACCTGATAGGTGAATAGCACAAGTCAAACCAAGCCATAGGAACTGTGCTTACCAAGCCAGAGTTGGCCAGGGTTCTGCACAGTGAATGTGCATTTGGTTAAGGATCATTGAGGCCTTGTGTCTTTTTTAGGTACTCTGGTGAATTGGGTCCACGCTGGTGTCTATATCTGGAGACTCTGCCCTTCTGGGCAGTCTTTTCCTCTTGGCTGGGTTCAGGTGATCTCTGAAGCACTCCTTAAAATAACTCTTGCAGATGCCGAGGTCCTGCCATTGCACAAACCTGTTCCAGCTTCCATTACCTCCACAAAGGTGTGGTCAAATTGCTCTGTGAATTCATGGGTAAGGATGGGAACTCCTTGTGCCTCCCTCTAAGCCACTAAGACGGCTTCATTGTCCCATGTCTCAGGATCTCCTCAGGCTGTATTTCTTGTCTCCTCCTGGACACTACAGCCTTCCTGGATGGAAAGTGGAATGATAGACCTTCATATGTGCAGAGGGTATGTCTTCACTGCACAGTTAACCGGGGTGATTTGCAGCACCCAAGTTAGACTAGCCTGGGTATGAAGGTTACACAGCAAAGCCCTACCCCTGTTACTGTGTCTGCACTTGCCCATGTGTGGGTGGGGGTGTAGCCCATTGTTCTTTGTACTGAGACGCTCTACAATTTTTGCCACATCATGTGTGTCAGTCATGGGAAACCGTGTCTGCCTTCTGGGAGGGGCACTGAGAACTATTAGCACGTGCGTGATTTTGCTTGGGTCCTCACTGCGAAGTGGGCAGGTTCCAGGCTGCGGGGAAGTGGGACCCCCCAGGTTCTAACCTGAATCATAGAATATCAGGGTTGGAAGGGACCTCAGGAGGTCATCCAGTCCAACCCCCTGCTCAAAGCAGGGCCAATCCCCAACTTAATCATCCCAGCCAGGGCTTTGTCAAGCCTGACCTTAAAAATATCTAAGGAAGGAGATTCCACCACCTCCCTAGGTAAAGCATTCGAGTGTTTCACCACCCTCTTAGTGAAAAAGTTTTTCCTAATATCCAACCTAAACCTCCCCCACTGCAACTTGAGACCATTACTCCTCGTTCTGCCATCAGCTACCACTGAGAACAGTCTAGATCCATCCTCTTTGGAACCCCCTTTCAGGTAGATGAAAGCAGCTATCAAATCCCCCCTCATTCTTCTCTTCCGCAGACTAAACAATCCCAGTTCCCTCAGCCTCTCCTCATAAGTCATGTATTCCAGTCCCCTAATCATTTTTGTTGCCCTCCGCTGGACTCTTTCCAATTTTTCCACATCCTTCTTGTAGCGTGGGGCCCAAAACTGGACACAGTACTCCAGATGAGGCCTCACCAATGTCGAATAGAGGGGAACGATCACGTCCCTCCATCTGCTGGCAATGCCCCTACTTATACATCCCAAAATGCCATTGGCCTTCTTGGCAACAAGGGCACACTGTTGACTCATAGCCAGCTTCTCGTCCACTGTCACCCCTGGGTCCTTTTCTGCAGAACTGCTGCCGAGCCATTCGGTCCCTAGTCTGTAGCGATGCATGAGATTCTTCCGTCCTAAGTGCAGGACTCTGCACTTTCCTTGTTGAACCTCATCAGATTTCTTTTGGCCCAATCCTCTAATTTGTCTAAGGCCCTCTGTATCCTATCCCTACCCTCCAGCATATCTACCTCTCTTCCCAGTTTAGTGTCATCTGCAAACTTGCTGAGGGTGCAATCCACACCATCCTCCAGATCATTTATGAAGATATTGAACAAAACCGGCCCAAGGACCGACCCTTGGGACACTCCACTTGATACCGGCTGCCAACTAGACATGGAGCCATTGATCACTCCCCGTTGAGCCCGACAATCTAGCCAACTTTCTATCCACCTTATAGTCCATTCATCCAGCCCATACTACTTTAACTTGCTGACAAGAATACTGTGGGAGACCGTGTCAAAAACTTTGCTAAAGTCAAGGAACAACACGTCCACTGCTTTCCCCTCATCCACAGAGCCAGTTATCTCGTCATAGAAGGCAATTAGGTTAGTTAGGCATGACTTACCCTTGGTGAATCCATGCTGACTGTTCCTGATCACTTTCCTCTCCTCTAAGTGCTTCAGAATTGATTCCTTGAGGACCTGCTCCATGATTTTTCCAGGGACTGAGGTGAGACTGGCTGGCCTGTAGTTCCCAGGATCCTCCTTCTTCCCTTTTTTAAAGATGGGCACTACATTCGCCTTTTTCCAGTCATCCGGGACTTCCCCCGACCACCATGAGTTTTCAAAGATAATGGCCAATGGCTCTGCAATCACATCCGCCAACTCCTTTAGCACTCTCGGATGCAGCGCATCCGGCCCCATGGATTTGTGCTTGTCCAGCTTTTCTAAATAGTCCCGAACCACTTCTTTCTCCACAGAGGGCTGGTCACCTCCTCCCCATGCTGTGCTGCCCAGTGCAGTAGTCTGGGAGCTGACCTTGTTCGTCAAGACAGAGGCAAAAAAAAGCATTGAGTACATTAGCTTTTTCCACATCCTCTGTCACTAGGTTGCCTCCCTCATTCAGTATCCCCAGCCAAGTAAACTAGCCTACGTTTAAAGCACCTCCAAACTTGGGTGGGTGGTTTTTCTGTGTGGATGGTAAAGGAGGGGTTGGGATAAAACCTGGGAAAGAACTCAGGTTAATGGTTCAGTGAAGACATGCCCGAACATACGTCCCTCAGTGAGGGACTCTTCATAAGTCCTTTCAATTTCTATGAAAAAATAACTGGGTAATCCAGACAATAGAATTTGCAATCCATGAAGGATGTCTGCTCTCTATGACTGGTATCAGAGGGGTAGCCATGTTAGTCTGTATCCACAAAAACAACGAGGAGTCCAATGGCACCTTAAAGATTAACAGATTTATTTGTGCATAAGCTTTTGTGGGTAAAAAAATGCATCTGAAAAAGAAGTAGGGTTTTACACCCACGAAAGCTTATGCCCAAATAAATCTGTTAGTTTTAAGGTGCCACCGGACTCCTCGTTGTCTCTCTGACTGTTGATCAGCAGAGTGATAATCCAAGCAGCGACTGAGAGATGTGAGCTGCTTGGGTAGTGGAGCAGCATGCTCGGGTAGGGGACAGGAGGGTCAGGATGAGGGGCCAGGAACACTAACTAGGGCCAGCAAAGGGGACATCTTGTCCCAGTCCACCATAAAATGAGGACACTTTGTACAGGGCTAGCATGGATGCCCCATCATGGGGCTGATCAAAGAACTTAGCTTTTGATTGCTGGTTTCCAACACATGGATAGTTATGTCTTTGCTTTAAAGGTCTTGCTTTAAAAACTCTTTCAAACTAGGCAATACATTATACTCAACCCTCACATTCTCTTCCATGCTTTCTTACAACATTTGCCCATTACCCAAGCAGTTTCTGTTTAAACTCTCTCCTCACCTTGATCCTTGCAAGAAAAAGAGTTACCAAAAATAAATGGTCATCCCTTCTTTAATTTCAGTTATTAACATTTGTTAAAGATTCAGTCCCCCTGCCCACTCAATTAAACAAACACCCGAAACCTTCCAGAGATTCTCCACCAAAGCCATTCCTGGTATTTCTAAGGTTAAAAAACAACAAGAAGCCGTACGTGTTCCCCCACTTTTCCTTTATGCCGCAAAGAAAAATTAGGGCGAGAGGTTAATTAAAAAAATTATAACATTCAAATGACATTTAAATTAGAGAGAGAAAGCAACGTTGGGAAATCTCAGTAATACAAAGACCATGAATGTGGGGAAAGAGATTATAGAAGATTCAGCAATTATATGGATTAAATGTTGCAAAAGAAGGGAACACCCAGAGATTTTGATCTTTGGAATGTTCATCCACATGGCTGCTCCTGTCTATTCTCCACCCTATCACCAGGGGAACAACCCCGAGCCTGCCGTAGCTCATACAGCATCCTGAGATCAAGGAGGGCAGATGCACCCTGCTCTCTGCAGCCAGGGGGACAGACCGTGAGCAGAGCGGCGTGGGCAGCACAGGTAAATTCCTCCTCCTCATCCCACAATGGGGACTGTAATTATCAACTTAGGTACTTAACTGGGGCCGGGCCACTCAGACTGGAAACTGATGATGGATCAGAGGGGGCAGCATCATTTGGATGCCAAAGAGATGGTCACAGTGGGGACACCACGGAGCTTTGGGCGGTCCGTTATCCAGACTTCACTGGTAGGAGGCGGAGTCCAGGTCCTTGGGGAGGGAAAAGGCCCTGGGAGTGAGTCCGGGGGCACGGCAATTCCTGCAGTTACATGCCTTCTCCTCACCTCCCCAAAGTCTCTTGGGGGAGGGGGGGTCTCCCTCAAGCCCCTAATCAAATGTATAGTGTTGAGGATGGGAATAGAGAGTTAATCTATGTGGTGGTGGAAGACACGGAGAGTATGACCAATATTTTGGATCCATCAAACTCCCCCATCTCCAGGAAAAATGACTTTAAGCCTCCTTCTGCATCAGGTTTACAAGCAGTAAATAAAGGAAAGAGAAATATCACTGAAGTTATAAAGTTAGTTAAAAGAATCTGACACTTCCACTTCGTTGAATGAAACCCTAGGAAAGAGCTGGGGGTGGGGAAGTGAATAGGTAGAATACTGTACAAAGCCCTTGCAATACAAAAGCTTTTTAATGGGTTAAATTCTGAGTCAGAGACCAAGGAGGTTAGCAACAAGAATACCAGTGCAGAGATCACAGGAGTGAGCAGATGAAGAACCCATGAGAGAGGGATTTTTATATTTTTAAACACTGCACTTAATAAATTACAAACAAGGACCCAGCCTTTAAAGACCTGGTGCAGGTTCATTACATCAGACAAGAACAATCTCTGAAGCATCACAGGTCCCACTTTCCTTCTGATATGGGCACTTTGGTTCTGATCTTACAGACTTCAGGAAAGCTGCTATAATAATCTCTGCTAAATAATACGCATCATTGCAAAACAATAATCGTCCGAGTTTGAGGTGGTTATCACAAGAGCAAGGCTAGACCGTCATGACTGGGTTGTTTTGAAATGATTATAAGGCTCACAACTGCTAGTTGGAAAACTAATGCGTTCAGAAAAGCTTTTGGGTTTGTTTTTTTTTTACTGCTCCGAGGTATTATTATTAGAGTGGATCGGGCATTTTTCGATCGCGGTTTTTCAATGGAAAACGCCAATTCTTTGAGCTAGGACATGCGCACCCATCAATAGCTTGCAGGGGTGGACACTCACCCGAGCTGTGGGAGACGCAGCTTCAAGTCTCTGTGCTGCCTGATGCAGACCAGAGACTTGCACCAGAGTTTCCACCATCCCAGGTGAGTGCCGTACCCAGCAGACTTTGGCTGTTCCAGGGTGACTTGCATGCGCTTGCTCTCTGTCTGGGTTTTGCTTTGTAAAAATACTTGGTAAACTCTTCATTGGTTTCCTCCCAATGGAATGGGAGAGGTACAGGTGACAAATAGGCCTGCAATGGTTAATAATAATTAATTCTTCCTGGCCTCAAAAATCAGAGAAACTATCCCCATCTGTTTACTCCAAAATACGGTCCACCGACCTAGTCCTGAATGTCACCTAGGAAGAAAATACAACAAGGATATGTCTATATGGTAAAAAAAACCCTGCAGCATCGAGTCTCTGAGGCCAGGTCTACAAGGGCTCATGCTATGGCACTATAAAAAGCAATGTAGATGTTCAGATTTGGGCTGGAACTGGGGATCTGAAACCCACCCTCCGTCCCAGGCTTCAGTGCCCGAACACGAAAGTCTACACGGCTATTTTTAGTGCCGTAGCTCAAGCCCAAGCCTGTAGATATGGGCTCTGAGACTCTCTGCTGTGGGGAAATATGTAGACATATCCTAGAAAACAACTGATATTGTGTAGGATGCTTTGTCTGAGGAACCACAGATGAGTGAGAGGTTCAGTTCTCCAAGAACAGAAACTAAGATGGTCAGATAAGACTATTGTTCTTCTTGCCTAGGCAAGAAACTCCTGATTTACAATATTGCCAAATTTTCTCTCCTCCTCCTCCTGGCCTAGCTAAAAAGACACCAAGCTCTCAGTTCTGGTACCTGGCACCACAGCAGCCCCTGGAGACAGAAGAGCAGTTGCAGGGAAAGTCCAGCCCAGAGCTGGCTGCCCCAAGGACAACGCTTGCTCAGTGGCTCTTTGGGGATGGCATGTAGTCTACTCAGCACTACGAGCTGTTACAGGATGGTGCGTGCTCTGTGTAGACAGAATCTTTGAAGAATTTAGTTGCTAGACTCTAACAAGTCTCTGCTGCATGTGTGTGAACAGAGATTTTCCAGAGACTTCTAACTTGAGCTAATTTGGATGCATTTTCACAGGTTCGCCCAAAGGCATATCCCTGGCACCACAGCCACCACCCACAGCTCCCCCCACTAAATTTCAAGTCCTTGCTCCAAATCACAGGGGAACTACAGCTTCTCAACAAAACAGTGGTAAGATTTTTTTTTTTTAAATGGGCAAAATGCGTTTCTTCCTAATCTCGTTCTCAAAAATGACCCAGCTGTTTTACCTGAAATTTCCCCCAAAAATTCAGCCTGAGGTAGACACCTAGCATGGCAAATTTCAGCTCAAACTATTAAAGACTGGCAAAGTTATAAGCAACTGAAAACAGGGTCTTGTAAATAGGAAGTGTTCGACCAACCTTAACCGTACACAGTCCTACCTACACTGGCTAGAATATTTAAATAATAATAATACAAGTTGTCACCTCATTATTCACCGGCTCTTCCACGTCATTAGAAAAACATCAGTCCTGGAAACATGCATGGAAAAAAGCCATCATAACAGCCTCTTTCTCATGAAATAATTGCCACCTGCAAAGCCATAACCCATTCTGGCTTCAGAGCCAAAGTCCCCATAAACTATTTTAAACATAATCTTTTCCAAAGCCAGTGACGTTTTACTCTCTAGGATTGTGTTGGCTGGAAACCTGGCTAGGATCTCAGAAAAAGAGGAAAACATTGTGGTGGGAATTAGTCTTACCCCTACACAAAAAATCCTGATTATTCAGGTCAAATTTTCAAACCTGGCTGGGTAGAAGTAATCAATAGGACTTGTAGGTGCTCAGGACTTTTGAAAAACAATCACCCCTTTATGAATAGGCTGGGAAGAATTGCTCATTTTGCTGGCCAGTTACAAATGAGCAATTTATAATTGTAATACAATACAAATCACAGTTATCTGTGTAATTAAGAGCATCAAAAAACACCTCATTTGCTTTCCAGCATGAACACTGATTGCTTTCTCTTTTCATGGCTCTCAGGGATGAAAAACTTTGAAGGTCATGCCCTGCCGGGGTGTTACTTCCTGACCGTTGGGGTCCTGTGGTCTGTGAAACACCCCATCAAGTACCTCATGCAGAGGAAGAATGAAAACATCAGCAAAAATAAGTGGTACCAGTATCTGGAGCTCCTGGAAGGGCTGGGCAAAGTTATCATTGCTCTAGTGGGTAAGGACTGGAGCTCATTACCTTCCTTTCAGCTAGTACCAGTGCATCGTTCCCCCAGCTGCCTGACGTGTCAGCGCCCACACTTGTCGATCAGAATAATGAGCACCAAATAAGTTTCCTCCTATAGATAGCGCCCGACTACATTCACAGCCATGAAAACCGCGTCACTGACCATGAAGTTTAGTCTCCCCCGTGAAATCTGGCCTTTTGTATGCTCTTACCCTATACTATACAGATTTCACGGGGGAGACCAGCATTTCTCAAATTGGGGGCCCTGATCCAAAAGGGAGTTGCAGGGGGGTTGCAAGGTTATTTTAGGGGGGTCACGGTATTGCCACCCTTACTTCAGAACTGACCAAAATGGACCGTGAATTTGGTAGGGCCCTACCTATAGACAATGGGAAAGCAGGCAGGATCTGCTCGGCAGGCTCCAATAGTCTGCCCTGTCTTCCAGTTAAAGTTCATAGTTAGGCCATGTTGGGTTTTTGAATAGTAACAGATCTTTCTGAAGCTAAAAGAAGGCAGATGCACTGTAAATCATTTGCAGACTTAAGACAAGAGGTCTCACTATGCCTGGCAGTAGTGCTGACTCCATGGCACGTCTAAGTTAATACTTACCTCTGTCGCAGCTGCACCTGCCTCCCTTTACCACGACGGGGCAAGGGGTGGAACAGGCAGAGCTGGAAGGCTGGGACCAGGGGATCCTTGCACAATGCCTGGATTCTGACTCTTTACTCGCCTATGTGCCAAACCTAGAGTAGAAAGGTGGTTAAATGCTAATAGCTTTCTCAGTGACTTGGATCCTGTTCTCCCTTCACACTGGCCCTTTTCCTGTTGGACAGGGATTCTTGCTGGACAGTTTATTCCCGAGGGCCCCCATTTGCATCTCTACACCGAGGATCACAAGTGGGTGGACCTGCTGACTTGGACACATGGAACCATGTACTTCACTTATGGCCTCGCTGGCCTAGTGGATATTCTCATCCCCCTCCCGCTTGGGCTGCCCCCAGGGCTGGATCGCTTCATGCTCTCCCAGGCGCTGTGTGTTGAAGGTTAGTAGCAACAGCACTACTGACAAAAGGCTACAGCAGCCTAGGAAACAGATGAGTCAGAAGCTCTAATAGCAGTGGTCCCCAAACTTTTTAGGGTCATGCCCCCTCTTGCCCCTGTCTGTGCCCCCTCCCCCACCCCCCAAGTCAAGGCCTGGAGTGGATGCAGACAGGAGTAAGGGGGCCAAGGCCAGGGCCGCAGCCAGGGGCTGGGACCAGGGCCAGGTGCAGAGCGGCGGCCAGGCTGCGGCCGCAGCTGGGGCTGGAGCAGAGCTGGGAGCGGAACAGGGCGGTGCTCCCTCCCCACCCCCTGTGGGGGCTGGCTCGGGCCCCGCCGCGTCCTCCAAACGTTCCTCTGTGCCTCCCTCAGGAGCGTGCGACCCACAGTTTGGGGATCTCTGTCTTATAGGTTTCAAAAATCCTGTTAACTCTTCAGATCCATCGGCAACACTACGGCTATGTCTACACTACAAGCACTATGGGGCACGATTGCAGCTCTGCTGCTGTAGCAGAGATGCTCCTTACATCGACAGAAGGGGTTTTCCCGTCTATGTTGGTAATCCACCCCCCGCGTAGCAGCAGCTAGGTCGATGGAAGAATTCTTTCATCGACCTAGCCACATCTACACTGGGGATTAGGTTGGCTTAACCATGGTGCTCAGGGGTGTGAATTTTTTCACATCCCTGAGCGATATAGCTCGGTCGATCTAAATGTTAAGTGTAGACCAGGCCTATGTGGCTTAAACAATTATAAAATTCCTTCTCATCTGTAAATTATTCACTTGAGACTTTCATTTCAGTGGAGGCTCTTGGCTCATTTCAAATCAATGGCTAAGAGAGAAACTTGGAAAACATCTGGGCACATGGGCAGAGTTTCACTGTCAAAAGAAAAAGAGGGAGAAAACATATTTTCAAAGAATGGGCAGAAACTCAGGCATCAGCACTGGAAGAAAAAGAGACACAAAGCTCTGTTCCAAAACAGTGGGATTCAGAACCATCAGTTATTTAGAGGAAGAAGGGTACTTCAAAAACCTGACTTACCAACAGTCACTTATCAGTGACTTGCCTAGACAACTGGGGACAGACTGTTTGCCTCGTAGTCATTTGGACAATAGGACCTGGCTTTTCCCAGACATTTTCTCTTTACTTGCTTGCCTCGAGTTTTTAAGTGGCAACATCTCCATTCAGAACAATAGGTCCTCCCTGTGAACTGCACTATCCTATCCAAATACATAGCAGTTACATGTGCACAAGGTAGGGAAAATATCTGTCTCATCAACCGCAACCTAGGCTCCAGGGTCACTGGTTGGCTCTTTGCATCCAGTTCTTCACTAACCATTTAAGCAGTATTAGTACAATTTGGTTTGAATTTTGGCAGGTTTTCTCTTTTATTTTCATGCCCATCACCGCCTCGCACTGGATCAGCACATCCACTCACTGATGCTCGTTGCCATATTTGGTGGTGCCTTCTGCTCCCTTCTGGAAGTGTTCATGCGAGATAACCCAGTCCTGGAGCTCTTAAGGACGACCATGTTCCTTCTCCAAGGATCCTGGTTCTTGCAGGTTAGTAATTGTTATCCTGTACTTTCAGCCTGACTGACTCTCTAGCGGAGAGCAAAAAAGGGGTAAAACACTCAGACTCAAAGGTCAAAAGGGACCATCATGATCTACAACTGTCAGACTTGGACTTAAATTCATTTTAGCCATGATGTGTTATTTACTAAGTTCTCTCTCCAGGTTATTAGGAGAGATGAGGTAATGTGTTTTATTGGATCAGCTTCGGTTAGTGAGAGACAAGTTTCTCAGTTGACACAGAACTCTTCTTCAGATCAAGATCTGACGCGTAAGCTCAAAAGCTCGTCTCTATCACCAGCTTAGAAGGTGGTCCAATAAAAAGATATTACCTCACCCACCTTGTCTCTCCAATATCCTGGGACCAGCACAGCTACAGCTCCTCTCCAGGTTACAGCAGTTCTCCCTCCAGGTTATAACTGTACACACTGGTTCTGAAAACTTTACCTCTGATTTTGTAGAAAAAAACACACAAACTTTTGTAAGAGCGGCTCAGCCTGGGAATGTTGGTCATTTTGTTGCACGTTATAGCATTCACAACATAATAGAATCAGGACTCATCTAGAAGCCAGGCAAGTCTTGCACTGTGCCCTCGAGGTCAGCAGCCTTGGGCTCTGTCAGACAAGCAGGGAGAGCAAATTCCAGAGGGTAGGACCTAAGTCCTGCCCCCTTCTGACTAAACTCAAAGGTAAGGACAGTCAGGACAAGCACCTCAGATGATCTCAGCTGACAGGATGGTGCATCGGGAAAATAGGATAGGCTAGTGGTTAAAGTGCTAGCCTTGGATTTGGGAGACCTGGACTCAATCTCCTGCTCTGCCACAGACTGCCTGCGTGATCTTGGGCAAATCACTTAGTGTCTCTGTGCCTCAACTCCCCATCTGTAAAATGGGGATATTAATACCTCCCTATCTCACAGGGGTGTTATGCAGATAAAGAAAAACTGGATAGTTCCCCCATTACTATACTAATGTTAGTACCCCAGATAGATGAGCTGTCTCCATAGCCAGGACCCAAAGCATATCAGGCTTTGCAGATTAAAAACACACTGGAAATTTCATCTGGATGCACACAAGGACCCAGTGCAATACACTCATTGTAGTTGGTCACTAAGCAAATTCTGCATTCCTTGAAGTGTCTGGATGGTCTCCTATGGCAGTCCCAAGACAGCATGTTAGAACAGCATAATCAGCAGGTCAGACTGGTGTGCAAAGCTGCAGGAAGGCACAGGTATAAAAGGAGTGCAATCTCCTAGGCAGACACTAGAGCGCAATGGGGAGCCTTTGCTCAGTGCATCCATATTCGATACTGAAGCCGTGTAATAAAGGAGAGGATGGGGTGTTGGAGGAGCTGGCCTGCTCATCATATCACCACTTATTCTAACTAGATCGGGTTTGTGCTGTACCCACCATGGGGCGGGCCAGGCTGGGACCAGACTGATCATGGAAACATCATGTTCCTCACCATGTGCTTCAGCTGGCACTATCTAGGTGCTCTCCTCCTCTTTATCATCAACTACTTCATTGTGTACTGGTACGTAGTGGGGCCAGGCGGTGGGAGAACGGTCTGTGCAGATATGACCGTCATGAGCCCTGGTTTGTGTCAGTGACACACAACAGACAACAGATCTGCTTATATACAGTGGGCAAAGAACTCCCGTTATGTGTACTGTGGTAGCACCAAGAGGCCCCCAGTGAGGGATCAGGGTTCCCCCTTGTGCACATTCCTAACAAAAAGATGGCCTCCGCCCCACAGAGTTTATCATCTACGTATCTGATGAGAGACAACAGATGGGAGAGTGAGAGGATTCTGACTGGTGTAATAAGCAGCAGTTCCAGCACTGCCTAGCCATTGATGTCAATGGTGGTTATATGGACTTACTCCATGGGCAAACAAGCCCCTAACGTAGCAACGTTAGATGCTCAATCCAAAATAGAACACACTGAACATTCTCCCCTTCTGAACTTATTTAAACGCTAGAGCAGCAACCAGAGGGGACATTTAACTGCTTCACTGCTGCCAAAATGTAAATTCCCTCCAGATACAGTTTGGTACGGAATATCCAGTCTATTGAGTTACATGTTGTAGACAGGCAAGATGAGCCTAGGGTACCCTGAAGAAAACATGGCTACTTGGCTATCCAATAAGTGGTATACTCAGCTCTGCTGGGGTTAAACGAATGGCTCATGATTTGGATCGTCAATTTAGGACCTGTTTGTGAAGGGTTGCCTCTCATCATGCAACAGGACCTCGTTAAAATTTAACCCTGAAGATTAAAAATTATGCAAAAGTCATATAAATCTTAGTTCTCTCACTTGATTCATTTCCTGAAGGTGGGAGGCTGTCTCATAGCTTGTTAACTATGCCTGTATCAATATTAATCTGTTACAGTTGCATTGAGAGACGGAAGAAATATGGCAGAGAGGGAAAAATTGGGAGTTCGACGTTCGACATGAGTTCCTATACTCCCCTCCTACTGCAAACGGATAACATGGAAAATGTTGACTCCACGCTGGAGTCTCTTCCTTCCTAGAAGCCAGGAGGATTTTCCTGCCCCCCAAACAACATGGGCTGCAGATTTGTCACGGCGTTTTTTTTTTTTTAACAAAAATCACAGAGCGCTACATTTAGTAAAAGTCACAGGTTTAGGAAGAAATGTTAAAGGCACCAGGGGGGCATGTCAGAGTGGTGGTGTTGGGTCTTGCCCCTTGGGGGAGGATTGGGTCTACCCCTGAAGGCTGGGAGACCCTGGGGAAGGTTGGAGAGTGAGCCCATCCCACACTCACCCTGCAGGAGGGCTCCTATCCCGAGGCCTCCCAGAAACATCATGGACCAATGGAGAAAAAAACCAAACAGTATCTGACTCCCCTCCCCCCACCCCACCATGACAAACTAATGAGAGGAAAAATGGACAGGGAATCCAGCGATCTGGGTTCAATTCCTAGCTCCTCCCAAACATTGCTCTGTGATTCTAGACAAGTCTCTTAACCTTTCTTGTGCCTCGGTTAATCAGCTGCAAAAATGAGGATAACAATATTTCCTTTCCACCACTGTCTATTCAGATTGTAAGCTCTCCAGGGCAGGGACTGTCTCTTGTTATGTATATACACTGCCTAGCACAAAGGGGATATGATGTTGGTCAAGTGCTCTAGATTATAGCTGGGCCAAAAAATTTCACACACTTTATTTGCTGGAAAAAAAGTGCAATACCGACTGACCCAAATTCACAAGATCCCCGTCTTCCCACCCCCGGCTTAGATGCCATTCACAAAACGGAGGAAAGGCATCACCACCTCTTCCTCTTATGTTGTTTTGTGAACGTGGTCATTTAAGAAGGCACAAAAACATTTGTTAACAACGTGCTTCATTCACCCCCAAACAGATTTTTTCAGTTCAGCAACATTTTCTCCTGTCTTCAAATTCAGTTCAATCAGGCCCTCCCTTCCCACCCCCCGCCCTCAGAACGGCCAAGTGAACTGAAAAATGAATTATTCACCCAGCTATACTCTAGCCACTACTCTAAATGCAAATGAACATACTCTAGCTGTCATTCACTTCTCTTTCAGCAGAATATAAAGGGACTTAGGCAAAGTGACTTTCAGTGGGGGGTCTTAAGCACTTTGAGAATTTTGCTCATCATCATCATTCCATTCCTACCCTCTGCTTCTTTTTAGTATGTATTAGAATTGAACCACAAGTATAAAAACACCCCCCTGCTAAGAGAGACACCCTTTCCATTAAACAGAAACAGCAGCACATTCTCCCTTCCCACATAACAACGATGCCTGGTGCTCTGGAGTGTATCATTTGTGCCTTTAAGGTGTTTAAGGCAGGAGCGCAGGCGTTGGCCTGGCATTCAGTTCTAGAGCTATGTAAATAATACTTGACAGAAAGATGTCTAAGTATTGAAAATAGGCACCAGGTACAGGACTGGAGTCACAAGTACTAAGTCTGGATCTGCCACTTTCCGCTACTTTGGCCATGTCGCAGCTACTGCCTCAGTTTCCCTCTTTTTAAAAATGAGGGAAAAAGAGTTTCTCTACCTCATCTACAGTGTAAGAATTATTGTAAAGCACGCTGAAGATGAAAAAGTGGCTCCTAACATTTAAATCATGGTCTGGAAAGTCATTTTAATTAAGAACCCCCCCTAGGAGTATCTCCAGGGTGAGTTTCTAGCTGTCAGGATTCCCTGTACAGTTACAGAACAGACTGGCTTCATTTTTTTAATTTTTTTATTTTTAAGTACACACCCACCCACCAGTTGTTAAAAAAAAGACAGACTTTGCTTCTCCTTACAGCTGTTAATATTTTATGGATGTGGGTGGGGGGGTAGGGGAAGTGTACCATGGCCATTTCTACACTACAAAATTAAGTTGACCTAACTTACGTCGGCATACAGCCCCCGCAGCAACTACATCGCTTGTACATGTCTACACTTTGCTCCTTGTGTCAGCGGTGTGCTTCCTCAGAAGGAGTGCTTGTATTGATTGTACTGTCAGCAGGGGGTATCACAGGAATGCTCCTGAAGGCCAGTAACAGTCGACAAACGCAACGCAGCATCTACGTTGACTCTGTCGACCAAACTGCACCGACTTTACACCGCTCACGGAGGTGGAGTTATTAAATTGGCGGAGCTGGGCAGTTACACAGGCAGGAGCAAAATTTAAGTGCAGCTGCTTCCCTAGTTACATCGATGCAAGCTGTCTTGCATCAACCCAACTCTGTATCAGAGACCAGGGCCCTTAGTCCTTTGTGGGTGGTGGCTAGAAGTTACTCTCTGGATGAGAAATGGGTCTATCCCATTGGTGGAGGGAGGAGGAATGAAGGCACTCGTATAATACATTCCTTCTTTCTAACTCCATGTGTAGCTTTTCCAGACAAAGGGTCTATGCACCTCCTGCACCTCAGGCCAAAAACCTCAAATTCTAGCAGAAGGAGCTTCAGAGCAACAGTAACCCCGGGAGGGCTGCTCACGTTCAGCCGACAGCTCAGCAGCAACAGGGGAAGAATGAAGAACTCTTGCCATTTACCGAGCCCATAAGGAGCAGGGATCTCAAAGTTCTACCCCTTTTGGTGGGGGCTGGGGGTGGAGTTAGCAATTGAACACGAGTTTAGCACTGGCTTTGCAATACGAAGGGCCAAGAGCAGTTTCTTGGCTGGTATAAGCTAATTTAATCATTTTAATATTGCACTGTACTTCCCTTCTTCAAAAATTTCAAAGGAATTTGTCCCTAAATGGCACATAACATTTAGAGCTAGAGGTGTGAGAGGATTTGGGGGGATTTGCCTGTACACTTTATGAATCCACTGTCAGATTACGAACTCTGTATCTTTACCAAGCTGCAAACTCCATTTCGAATGTGGGGCTAGTCGTTGTCTTCTCTGTTGTGCCGTTGCCTTCTTGTTGTTCTGAAATTCCAACATGTAGTGGCAAAGACCTGATAAGAGTCATTAAACATTGACAATCCTCCATCTAAATGATACGGAGATGGCTGCTGCCCAGAGCAAACTAGTTTTTTTAATCTGAACTCAGGGAGATGGTCACATGGGCAATGAAGTCACTGGCAGGGATCCGATCACCTGAGGGCTGGTCTACACTTGAAACGCTACAGTGGTACACTGCAACTGTGCTTCACTGTAGATGCTACCTACGCCAAGAGACAGGTAATCCTAGCGGGACCAGGTCGATGGAAGAATTCTTTCATCAACCTAATACTGTCTGCACTGGGGGTGTGGATGTTTCACAGCCCTGCGTGATATGGCTGGGTTGACAAAGGGGGGGCTGAAAGTTATAAAAGGGCAGGAGCTGCTCTACTCTGGGGGACTTTTTCCTCCAGCGAAAGAGGAGGGAAAAGCAACCCAGCATGGAGAGCCTGATGAAGCAGGGGTCCCTGCCTACTTTCCTTAACATAGATGGACACCGCGCAAAGGTGAGCTAGCGAGTGGCTTGCATTCAGCATATTTGTTGCTTTCTATATGAGCTGTACTCTGTGTATTTCTCAGACTATTAAAGAGCAACACAGTGTTTGAGTACTATGCAAAGTTGGTATGTGTTGTGTGTCACAACTCCCCTGGACCCATTGGAAAGGTAAACCAGAAGGCTCACCTTGTCAGGTAGAACAGAGAGAGTGTGTTTAATCTACTGGGGTATTCCAGGGATTAGTACTGGTCCTAGGGGCCTACAGCAGGTGGGCGGAGGGGCGCCATTTCCGTGAAGGGGTAGCAGACATAGTCGGCGCCCTGGGATTCCCTTCACAGCAATCTGCTGGGCCGCTAGCAGGGAGAGCCTGACTGTATCTGTGACAAGGTGCAAGTGAATTAGAGACCCAAGTTCTTAACTGCAGAGAAACAAAAGTGCCTCAGCTAGAGCGAAGTACAAAGGTCCAGTTTTAACCAAATGCTATAGATGACCCCAGCATTTCCAGCAAACAGTGAAAAAACATGGAACATTGTCTGGTAGGAAAGACCTCTTCAGAGCAAACCTAAGAGTAAAGCATCAGACTTCTACAAAAGCTCTCTGGGAAGGGGTATCCCCTCTCTTATCCTCAGTGCAGGAAATAGGGTAGGCTTGAAAGGATTAGATGGTTGGTAAATATCAATTTCACTGTTTTCAGTGTTGTAGCCATGCTGGTCCAGGACAGTAGCAAGACAAGGTGAGGGAGGTAATAGCTTTGTTTGGATCAACTTCTGTTGGTGAGAGAGACAAACTTTTGAGCTACACAGAACTCGTCCTCAGGTCTGGGAAAGGTACTCAGTGTCGCAACTAAATAGAAGGTGGAAAAGACCATCATAATTCAAGGGACCATTCAAGGTGAAGTGGCCTGTTAACACCTCTCCAGTCACAGGGAGGAAAGGAAGAAAACAAAACCAAAGAATAGGGGTGAGGGGTTTAAGTGGAAGGATTGTCGGAACAAACCATAAACCCACAATCCCACATGAGTATCAACTTCCTGGAAACCACAATCAGCTTCAGCAATGGAACCCCACAAACAACTATAAGCAAGAAAACTATGGATCACCACATCTACCTTCACAGATCCAGTAAGCACCCCAAAAACACCAAGAAACCAGGCACTCAGCTACCAAAGAATATACTCCAACAAGGAAGTCTGGGATATGTACCATAACACACTTAAAAATGCCTTCACCAATCAAGGACACTGCACCAGAGAAGTACACTGTATCATGGAACAGGCCACCCAAATACCCCAGGAGAACCTGCTTCAATACAGAAATAAAACCCCCTTTGACGCACACTCTTAGTTGTCACCTACCACCCCACACTGGAAATCATCAAACAATTACAACCCACCTTCGACGGGGACCACATCCTGAAAGAAGTCTTTTCTGAATCCCCTCTTCAGGCCTTCAAACCACCCCTCAAGCTCATTATCAGAAGCAAGCTCCCCACAGACCAGGACACACCAATTCAAAGCGGCCCCAGACCCTGCCAGAACAACAGGTGCAAAACCTATAGATGTATCTCCACTACTACGATAATCAACACCCCCCAAAACACAACTTTCAAGATCCATGGGTTCTACATGCGCCTATCACAACATGTGGTGTACCTCATCCAGTACACGAAATGCCCCAACAACAACTATGTGGGTGAAACGAGACTGTCACTATGCTCTCAAAGAGCTCACACCGAAGAATGATAAAAGACAAACACCACATCACCTGTGGGTGAACACTTTTCACGAAGTGATGGCTCTATATTTGACCTCTCAGTCCACATCCTCAAAGGAAACCTGGCACAGCTCCTACAAAAGATGAGCCTGGGAGCTTAAATTAATAACTTTGCTCGATACTAAGAACATGGACTGAACAGAGACACTGGATTTATGGCTTATTACAACAATCCGTAACCCATCTCTCTCTCTCCTGCCCCGCCCCTCCACCTCCCTTCTATGACTGGAAAAATGTTAACAGGCCACTTCACTTTGAATAGTCCCTTGAAATAGGAGTTAACTACCTATGCTATGCACTCTATTCTATTCCGCCTTGTAACACGGAGTTCATTTCCCAGACCTGAACAAGAGTTCTATGTAAGCACGAAAGATTGTCTCTCTCATCAACAGAAGTCGGTCCAAAACTCACCCATCTTGTCTCTCTAACTTCACGGTACGTACACACACACGACAAAAAAAAAATTTCCACTGATAAGAACCAAAGCAGACAGATCGGCAAAGAAAGAAAAGTGCTGCTTGAGAACGTATTGAAGTTTGATTTAAGGATATTTACTTTGTACATTTTGACATATTGACAATTGGTGTTTTATTGGTTATAAAGCTTTAAACTTTTGAATATCAACATCTACGGTCATTAAAATATTGTCCGATCCCCCCCATTACTTCCCATAACTATGAAAATTTAAAATGATAAAAATAAAAAAAAATGCTTAAAGATAAAGGTTGAATTATCCATTGAAATTATTTTTTAAAAAGTGATTTGTGCCAAACCGAGAAATAGGAGAGGAAAACGGAACATTTGTCTAAACTGCTAGAATGGTTTGGCGAAAAAACAAACAAAAAAATTGTTGGAGAACTTGGTTTGGTGAAAATGGCTTTCAAACTCTCCCTGGGCAGGTAGAGCCGATGAATGCTGCATGGATACCCCAAGTACCTTGAGTGGAGGAGTCAGTTTTAAACTGACTGTAAACTGTTCAGGGGAGGGGCCATCTTTCCACTGTGTGTACACAGTGCCCAAAGCAACAGGGCCCCGATCCTTCACATGTAGGTTCTAGGTGCTACCACAACACAGATGATAAATAACTTATCTGTGGCACCAGCTGGTGAAAGGAAAACAAGCTCAAAACCATCAAAAATAATGGGGGCAAGGGTTCAAGAGGGTGGAGTTTAATAGAGCCTGGCTGGCCCTGAGTAAACCCCACCTTCTGCACAGCAGAGGGTATCTCCCACCACAATAATGCATCTGGTTTGATGCTAGGGTACAGCTTTTTTCCCCTGTGTAATGCCATGAGTTCCAGAGTTACAAACCACATCTAATTACCAGTAACAGGCTACACTAAAGCCGCAGGGCTGCACACTCTAAAAAAAGACATTCTGCACGTCTCCAAGGCCTGAGACATAACTCTGTTAAATATGACTAGCAAATGGGGATTACCCTGATTTGGGATAGGATTTATATATAAAAAAAAATTCAGGTGTATTGTGGATAGCACCTCAGTTGAGCTCTATATTTGACTAGCTTTGGTTACCTGACTGAGCTAAACTCAGGTTAAAGAATTCAGCTTCAAAACCAAAAGACTTCCTGTTCTCCATCCTGAAGGAAAAGGGACAAAGACGCAGGAAGTGACTGATATGGGGATGGGGGCGGAAAGGCAGCTTTATCTTTCCAGATCTTGTTAATTGCACAGAAACCATGATTCAAGAGAATATTTTCAAATACTGCATTTAGGTACCTAGCTCTGCTCAAATGCAGCTGCCATCTGCCTCCTGATATATTTTTTCTATCTGATTTTCCCAAGTGGGTTGGCTATCGTTTTTAAAAAAGAGTGCATGACATACAAGGTCTCAATCTAAATTCGATCAAAAGCCTCATGCTGCCTGGATCAACAGTACCTGAGCCAGCAATGACTAGCTACAAGTGAGGCTTTCAAGCAGAATTGAGCCTCAACAATTCAGCTAAACATTGGAAGATGGTGAATAGCAGGGCTTTCCTTTTTAAATAGACTACTTCAATGATGGTATCAATCACAGGCAAAAACAGTGTATTAAAAAAAACAAGAGGAACAACGTTAAAGAAACCCTCTTATAAATGTAGACGAACCGTGTCTATTAGCCCTCAGCAGATCAGATGATCACACTGCTTTTCACAACAGTAGGACAGAACTCTTTCCTTGCCAAAATGAAATGGTCTGTCTAGAATTGAAGGGAGATGGCAAGTTGGATTTAAGTGGGAAGGTAGTTAGATCTCTGGAGCATGGGTTGTAAATAAAACTGCTTTCTGCATTGTTTTTTTTTTGTACCCGGACACTTCTTCTAGACTCATTCAGAGAAAGCATTCCAGTGATGTCAGAGTTCGGAGCAGAAGTCAGTTCATCTCCTGATCTGTAACATGCACAATCCCAACAAATTGTATATCAAGAAAAATCGGAGACAGATAAAAATCAAATAAGGACAGGCCAGCATCAACATAGGTTAAAAGTAAAACACTTCTCCTGCTTGAGTCAGAGTGAATGCAGCGTGGACAAAACTGAAGGCTTGTTCTCTTTTTCTTTTAAACAGGCCGTCGTCTTCTCTGGCTGATGATTGAGTCACTGAGAAATGTAAGAAGGGAAATTCCCTGGCAGACTTTTCTTCCTGTGTCCTTGCTCTGAGCTCATTCACAGCCAGACCCTCAGACATGCAGATTTCCTCCCACCAATAGTTATTAGCTATTTTACAGCAGAGGTTTTCTTCATCAGGCATGCTATGGGACAGGACTCTCCTCTCTGGCCTTTGCAAGGATAACAAAGGGAAAGTTTCTCCAGAAATCTGAGATGGTGGTGGTAGTTGGGAAGTGAAAGCAGAGGTCTTAAAAAGTTATAAAATAAATAAATATATAGAATTTGTATTACGTACAGGTTAAGCTGCAACAATAAAATCAGCCACCAACTACAGCCACCTCTACAGGATATAAAGGGAACTGACAGCTGGACTTCAAGACCAAGAATGAAGCTTGTCCATGACTTCAGAGAGTCACCAAATCCCTCTTCCTTCACCAGTGAAACTTGCTGCTAGGGGAAGAACCCAGGCTGACTGCCTGAGGCTAACCCAGAACATAATGCAATGACAGCAAAGGACACTGCCATTTGCAAAAGGGGCAATTAGAATGAGAAGCGAATAAAAACGCATAGTAAAATTTCCAATTAGTCACTGCTTAGAGCTGGATTTTACAACTCTGGACTGAGATGTTTAGATTCTTAAGTACAGAGTCTTGTGTTGCTGTACTGAGGTTTCCAGTGGATAGCACAGTTCTGCTTCCAGGCAAGCCATGTTTTGCTTTTGGCACAGGTGGGGCTCCAGTCCAATCTCTGGATGGCCTGTGTTGGCACCTAAGAAGCCCTGACTGGTGATGGATAGGGGGAGGATAATAAGGCCAGGGAAGCTCTTGGAAAGTGATTCCTTTTCACAGCTGATGGTCACTGTTGATCCTGTGTCTGTTTCGGAGATGGTGCTGTTGTCACAACAACAGTAGAGACTGCTTTGGTAGAGCCCGACACTGTTCCCTGCTGGAGATGGGAGGCCGATACTGTTTGAATTCGCACCTGTTTGAAATGAAAGAGCATTTAATTCACACCAGAGCACAATAGGATATCACACTGCATGCACAGCATCAATCCCAGTGGGCCAGCAGCATTAATTCAGGGCAAAGACTTCACCTGATTCAGTCTCAGCCAGCATTAAAGTTAGTCCAAAAGTCACCCATACGAGCAATACTGAAAGCCACTGACTGCACAGTTTGTCATCAGCAAGTTCAAAGCATCCAGCGACGGTCTGGGACGGTGCAGTGGAGGAGGGATGGGTGGCGGGGTAAGAGACAGATTCTAGCGAAAAAGGATTCATCACCAGTTGGAATAAAATCCCAAATCTCAGCAGCTTTCAGATTTTCAGAACAAAGGCATTTGATCTGTTGGATACTTTGGACTTCTACAGGCCTCATATCATAGGCTCTCGAAGTACCCTGCAACTTCCCAGTCACTATTATCATACTGAATTTATGGATGGGAAACTGATGCACAAAGACTGATGTGATTTGCCCTAGGAGACAGAGGGAGTTCAAGCTGCAGATCTCTGGCTGGAAGGTGCTAGAGAAGAGCAAAAGTGTAAGATACAATCTTTTTAGCCCTAAGCCACCACAGAGGGAGAAAAGCTGGCTGACATTAATATTGTTCTTTTTCTTCATCCTTACTATCCAGCAGCCCATTTTGTTAAAATTTAAAACATAAATCCAGATGCTATATAAATAGAAGTGGGGCGATGAACTAAATATGCTCAATGCAAACACCAAAGACATACATTTGCAGATTGGGTACCAATGTCCATGGAACCTTGTCTCTTCAAGGGCAAGACCTTTATGGAGATGTTACTGCAGTGAAGACCAGAAGGGCAGACCTATAGTTCTTACCTGCGTGGCCTGGCCTTGTTGCTGCAGCTGTTGTAGCTGTTGAGCTGTCAGGAAGCTCACTGGTTTATTCCCAGCAATCAGTTTTGTCCCAGCTGGCATGGTAGTCAGGATGATATTCCGACCCAGTCCACTGATGCTAAAGACAGAAACCAATTGTGAAGTCAATAGTGATGCAGAGGGCTGAATCAACTGGACTCAGTGACACAACCTAGGACTCCCCATATAGCCCTGCATGCAGCTCCCGACTTAGCTCTGAGCGAGACAGTGGGACCACCCTGGCATTTAAGAGTAACTATCAAATTCTGGTTATTTTCAAAAGTAGCTGGAAATGCAAATGATAATATGGTTCTGTTGTAGCGTACCTGTACTTAGCTAAATGCAGTAACTGCTGATTTTGTAAGAAAGTATATGTGTTTCTGTGACTAAACTGCTCTTCAGCTGCTAAGAGATGAAAGCCACGGACTCATTTAGCACTGGTTTTAAGTTTGTCATTTGACTATATTGACAGAGGTTAGAACAAATCAGCTATGCTAACATTCACCATGCTGCATGGCAGAAGGAACGGCATGCTAGTCATCTGACTGCAACACCAGCAGCTCTGAGGGTCACCCCTGCTTCTTGTCCGTGGGTTAGTCTAACCAGATGGTGGGTAATGAAACACCCTCCTAGATAACGCAGAATGCAATCAGCATGTGGAATTTCCTGCCCTGGATGTGCTGGCTAGAGTAACGTGACAAGGAATCTAGAAATGAAAATGGACCATTACTTGCATGCTGATGGGATCTATGTTGATGCAGTTACACTTGTGACCTAGTTTCTCTCATGTTGACTGGGCCTCAGATCATGAATAGGATTAGATACTTCATCAGGGTGATTCTCGCTCATGTGCGCAGAGCTGAGCTGATAGCTAAGTTCAGAGTAGGGAACAAATTCTCCTCCAGGACAAAGACCTTGGAGCTGTGGTGGGCAACCTGCGGCCCATCAGGGTATTCTGACTGCAGGCCACGAGACATTTTACTGACATTGACCGTCCACAGGCAGGGCCCCACACAGCTCCCAGTGGCTGCGGTTCGCCGTTCCTGGCCAACGGGAGCTGCGGGAAGTGGCGGCCAGCATGTCTCTGCAACCTCCTACTGTCCGCAGATCCCATTGTCCAGGAATGGCGAACCGTTGCCAGAGAGCTTTGCGGGGCGGTGCCTGCAGACGGTCAAGGTCAACAAAATCAGGGTCAACGATCAGATTATCCTCCTGGGCCACATGTGGCCCGCAGGTTGCCCACCATGGCCTTGGAGGAATTATCTGGAAGTGCCTTCCTCTGGAGCACTGAGCAGGAATCGTGTTCAGATCATGCAAGATGGGCATATCCCCTCAAATTTCCTGTGATTGTGGTGTGTCCAGTCTCTATTTCTAGATCTCCATGAACCCAACTGCTCTCTATGCGAGAAGGAGAGATCCAACAAATGGAGATGCTGCTCACTGGAAGGATGCACATTACTCACTTGGCCCCGAGGTTGCCTTTGATGATGGGGGCTGTCACCACATTCTTGCCTTTCACCGGCTGGCTGATCACTGACAGCGGCACCGTGATTCGAGCTGGCAGTTTACCCTAGGGAAGTGGAAGAACATTAGACAATATTGGGAGTTCAGTGAAGAGCCTGGCAACATACAGGTGCCACTTGCAGTCCTGGTGTAGAAAGCGACAGCAGTTCTCAGCTTTGCTAATGAAATCTGTCTCTCGTTTCTGGCTCTTTAAAATGCACCCTACCCACCCCACCTCACAGCTTGCTCACCCTTATGTCTCTACAGCAGCATTTCTCAGGGAAGGGTTGTTTGGTTAACATTTGGGAGCCTAAAGTTGTCATCAGACCACTTATTTAGCTGCCTTTACGGAGATGTTGTTTCAGGTGCTTATCTTTGGGCATTACAACTCAAAAAGGGCTGGCGTCAACTTTTCCTGAACTCCCAGCTCCACACAGGCAGCACCTCATGAATTTCCAAAGCGGACGCCATTCTAGGAGGTACATGTTCCAGAGATCTTATTAGGCGCAAAAGAGGCTTGTGTGGCTAAGTGACAAGATAGAGGATTTTAGGCCACTACTGCAGTAAGGACAAACTTGTCACAGAGAAAACTTACCGTAACATGAGAAGGAAGACCCTCTCCAACAGTGTTTTGAAGGCAGCTTTTAGCCAAGACCAAGCATATTTCAAGGTTCTGCAGCCATGGTATTAGCTGCACAATCACATTTTATACTATAAGCCTCCATTAAAAAACAAACAACAAAAAATGCATCCGACGAAGTGGGGATTCACCCACAAAAGCTCATGCTCCAACAGGTCTGTTAGTCTATAAGGGTGCCACAGGACTCTGCCGCTTTTACAGATCCAGACTAACACGGCGACCCCTCTGATGCTTAGCAACAAAAAAGGTTTCTAGCCTTTATGGTTGCAAAAAAAGCTTTCCAAACATGAACCAAGAATACGCCAATGCAGTTATGTCTGCCAGAGTCTGCTGAGAGCCTGAGCAATGGGATCTGAGAGCTCTAAACTGCCCCCATTCACCTCAGTAAAGTATTGATGTTGAATTTAAAGGTGGAAATGTTATTGTCAAATCTACTTATTATTTCACTGCTGATTATTTTAACATCCAGGTAACAGGGACTGTCACACTGACTGCCTCTCATACTACCTCTGATGCCCACAACCCCATCCGTACCCTACCTTACCCAGCTTCCCAACCTTCAGCTTCTGCAACAGCTTCAATAATAGTTATGCAACTTTTATATAAAATTCTTTAGCATATAAAAAAATCAACTTTGTTGGGCAGCATAAAATAATACTGAATTGAATATTAAATTAAACAGGATGGAAAACTGCAGTGACTGGATTATTTCTTTTCATATTGATTTCAGTGAAAACTTCAAATTTTTCAGTTTATCCAAAGCTGACACAGCATCTTCAGCCTACTGCCCTGGTAGACTGCAGAATCCAGGGATCTTGCCACATAATTTCCACCCAGCTTGCAGAGTACATGGGGCCTTGCTTGCCATCTTGCTGAGGATATTTTGCTGGGGCTGAGAATCAAGTTGGAATAATGTGCTGACAGTTTGGAAAAATCAGCATCAAGTCTTCTCCCTGCAGCCCACCTTGGCTCTGGATTTTGTCCAGACTAAGGAGGCCTATCTGGGACAGGGTGGGGTGGGGAAAAAAAGCGACTATAAACTGCAGCCAGAGATGGGTTATCATTAGAACTAGTTTAGCAGATTCATCCTTAGTCTCTTAACTCCCTTTTGTACCTTTTCCCATCAACATTGGTTACTGATGACTGGCACGCTTTATAAACTTGTATCCACTTTTCTACAGTTGAGCTCCCAGGTAGGGTAGACCTGTGAGACCCTATCTTTAAATCAGTTCTTTGTTGAAATGGGAGGAGGAAAGTAAATTCAGCTCCCATCTCCCTCCCCTTGACTCAGGAGCTCTGCCAACCTTCTGACCACTGGTATGGGACTGGGATGGGTAAGACCCCTCCCACCCCTCTAAATCTTACTCCATAACCTACACACTTACAAGCGAGGGCGCCTTCCTGCTTCTCACCCAATTCTAACCTGCAGGCTCCTGGCCTGAGGGGAGAGTTGGGAACCAGCAGCGGGGGCAAATGACCTAACTGAACCTGCCTCCTAGTGACCAGAAGCCATCCCACTTCCTGGCACAATGCTTCTTAGCAGTCACTGTGTAACTCTTATGAGCTGGTTAGTCCTTAAATGCTCTATGCTTTAAGTTCAGCTAGTGCCCTAGTTAAGAGGGATCTGGGATGTTTCAGCAGAAAGAGGGAATGAGACTATCCCCTCTCACCCCAACCACAAGGGACAGCATGAGCTACTTACGGCCTGGGATGTGGATACGACTGTGGTGCTCACTGGTACCTGCCGCACAGCAGTGGCTCCTGTTCCTATGGTTATTGGAGTGCCAGCTGCCCCGGAGGCCACAGCAACTGCCTTGGACACCCCAGCACTCATGGTTGGTAAAGAAACAGCTGATGTATGAACTGTGCCAGGTATGCTCACTGAAGAAGAAGAGGGCACTTGCTTGGCATGAGTGGCCATAGTAATCGTCTGCCCTGCTTTCGGTGGCATAACCCCCAGTCCTTGCACAATTCTTATGGTGGCAGCTGGCTTAGCCTCAGTGGATGCCACTGTAGTAATGGCTTTGCCCTTCTGATCTGCCATAGTCATGCCCAGAGCGGGCATCAGTCTGAAAGCTGAACTGGTCGACTCCGCAGTCTTTAAGTCAGGTGTCACTTTAACCACCGTGGTCCCAGCAGGGCTGGGAGAAGCAGAAGTGGCTGTGCTAGTCTTGGCTGGGGAATCAGCAGACTGGACAGGATTGGATGTCACATGCAACGTTGCAGAGATGCCCTTCCCACTAGTGCTGCTTCCAGCGGCTGCTGTGAAGAGGTCCTGAGTCAATTTGACTGTGGTGACTTGGGACTTGGCAAGGGTGGCCATCATGTCTGGGGTGATGCGCAGTACAGTCTGTCCCTTGGCATCCGTGGTGATGGAAGAGGGAGGCAGGCGCAGCACATCCTTGCCTTGGATCCGGAAGTTAGCAGCTGTGAGTGGGATGCCACTTCCAGCCTGGGTCTTCATGCCAAGTTGCCCTGTAATAGCCACCTGGAAAACCAAAAAGAGGTACAATCCTGTTATATCCAGTGAAGAAATGGCCCGAGACGCAGCCGGACACAAACAAAACTTCCCAACAGGTGGATATTACTCAGCAAATGCTGCTCTTTTTACCTCTTCCCCCATCAGAATTGAGCCAATTCTCCAACAAAGGTTCTAGAGAGCACTGTGCTGCTGGAAATGGTGTAGAAGACTCATTAGCTGGCACCTCTTTCCTCCCCTCACATGCCATACAAGAGATTGAGGGACGATAGATACTAGTTCCCTTCAGTCAAGCTCAGGAAGAAACATCCAAGCCTATCCGTCTGGTTACCAAAGGGGTCAAAAACGTCCATTTGGCGTCTGCATGTTCCACACACGCACACCCCACATCTACACTTGCAGTGTGACCAAGTGCATACACTGGAATTTGAAAACATGGTCCAAACACAGCAAGCCTTCAACTGCTTGAACCTGCACAGGCAACAAAACCTTCCAGCGGTAATGGACTTGCTGTAGTTTTCCACTAGCCTTTTACATCTGGATACCTAAGCCCTCTGTTAAGCTAAAAGGAATAGAAGAATGAGTCACAGTCCAGCTCCCCATTTGTGCCTCTCACCTGCTTAAGGATATTCTGGCCAGCTACGTTCTGGATGACAGTAGCGGAAGAGGAGGAGGTTGGTGCAGAGCTGCCTGGAGAGCTGGTTGCTGGCTTTGCAGTGGGGCTGGATGCTGCAGAGAGTGCTGTCACAGCGATACCTGCCTGCCCTGTCACAGATGCACCTGGCCGTTGCACCTGCACTGGGCTGGTTTGGGCTTTCACTGGTACGGTCATAACAGCCTAACGTAAAAAGTGAAAGCAAAAGACGCATGGTCACGGGCAAGATATTCACTTCCCCATTGTGCCCTTCTGCCACTCACCGGCACACTGTCCAAGAGACCTGGGACCCTTCTCCCTGCCCTGACCCATATGCCTCCATTCATCACATTCCCTCTTGAAAACTGTTCCACCTCAGATGAGATGGCTTGTTAGCAGCTAGTGAGTGATTCGTATATATCATCTCCAGAGTGCTATGGGATCTATCAGAATGAAAAGTACTCGAGAGCTGGCTCACCATTTCTACATGGCTATTCTCACCTGAGGTGGTACTTTTGTTTGTGTGGCTGTCGCACGGATCTGAGGCACTGATGCAGGTTGCTGCTGCTGTGTTACCACTGGGGTTTGCTGAGACACAGGTGGGAGGCTGGACTGCGCAGTGACCACACGGACCTGCGGGAGTCCTGAGGAGGAGGCGGTATGGCTTACCACCCTGGTTGGAGGCGGCTGTGGCCCAGCCTGCGTCTGTGCACTCTGACCTGTGGAGAGCAGCGTCCCAAGCTGGGGCATGGGAGGAGATGACACCAAGAGAACGCTATGGAGAAATGGAAAGTCAGTTGGTTAAAGAAAGACAACAAGAGAGACCAACAGTGCCCACAGTTCATGCATTGAACTTGTTCTCTGCTAACACTGGAACACCAAGGAGCACAGGGAAAGCATTACCTTTGGCTTGGCTTAGCTGGCTCCGGTCCAACACTTGGAACAGTCTTGCTAACCACAGAGACTGGAGGAGGTGAAATGGGTGTCGCTGGCAATGCCGGTGTGGTGGGCGTCACTGGAGTCACAGGGGTTGGTGGCATGCTGGAGTCACTGAGGCTCAGCTGGCTTGGCTCTGAAGTGCTGCTGGGGAACACTTTCACTGAACTCTCCTTGCTACTAGACTTCTGCAACAAAAGTACAACTGGAGTGAGGGTCCCTATGGAAACAAGCGCAGTAGTTCATTGCACAGGGATATTGTGGGTGAGCCCTTAAAAATGGAGGTACGCTTCTTTTTGCGGACGTAAATGAGCCCTTAAAGCACCTTCCATAAAAGCAGAACCTTGAGGTTAGAGGCAAATGATTCTCCTCCCTTTCCAATGTGGCACAGGGTGACTGCAGCTGTTTGGCTGCTGATGCTTTTAGGGATGACTACATTTCAGTAGCAGTGGATGTATGCAGATTTCTTAGGTCTTCTATTTCCACTATGTCAGACAGACCTAAAAATCTCATATCTCCTGCTGCCAACTGGCTAGTTTGCTAACTAGAAATTATTTTGCTCAAAAATTAATTTTGTGCTAGTAAAAAAATGCTGGTGTGACAGCCCTAGAGAACGAAGTCCTCTATTTAACCATAGCTTAAGTACAGCAAGGGTAATGGCAGGACAAGCGTTACACACACACACCATCCTGCCAATGAGCCTCAACCTAGGGAAGGATGCATAATTCCATTTCATTGGCTTCTCTGCTGAGCCCACCACCACCACCGATGAGTATTAGTGCCAACTGTGGTGTGGATTTTGTAGCATGGATAATTGTCCACTGGGAACTGGACTGAGACTCACCAATTCATTCTGTGTGTGTGTGTGAATGTAACTCCAAACAGATGGTAATGATTTGAAGCCCCATGAACAAGAACTGAATTTGAACCAATAGCCTCAACCTGAAAAGTTCGGTGTCTCAAAGCCATCCTATCCCTTGTATTCTTTGTGCCACATACTTGCACAAAGCAACTTACTGTCTTGGCTGGAGGTTTCGGTTTCTGCTGGAGGGCTTTCTTGGCCTTTGCTGCAGCAGCTTGAGCTTGGTGAATCCGTTCTGCAGACAGGAACAATTGGGGGACAATCCCCGGATAAAGAAAAGCTGAAATAGCATACTTGAATGGCTATTCACCAACTTTAGATTCGTCTTGAGAGACACCACATCAAAAGCTGTCAGTTGCCAATCAACAAAAAATAAATCTGACTGAAAGACCTGAAAGTTTGGCCAAGATGATGGAAATCCATGTGAAAAAAATGTGCACAGAAACACACAGACAATTGCACATGCATCTACCACAGCTGTATGTACACCTGAACACTTTTCTTGCACATGGATCATCCCTTTTCTGGACAAACATTCAAATCTTTCAACTTAATATATTATTCTGTTGATCAGTGCTCAACAGCAAATGGAGTGGTGTCAAAGACCAGAAAGTGACTAGAAAGGGAAGTGAAACAGACTATACTCATTTCATTACACAAGATGAGCAACAGCACCAAAGATGAAAATAAGATTTTTAGCATTTTCTAATTCCTAATCATAGAAGAGGTATTTCATAGATTCCAAGGCCAGAAGGGATCACGGTGATCAACTAATCTGACCTTTTGTACAACACAGGCCATAGAACGGTCCCAAAATAATACCTGGAGCCGATCTTTTAGAAAAACATCTGATCTTTGATTTAAAAATTGTCAGGGATGGAGAATCCACCAAGACCCTGGGTAAAATGTTCCAATTATTCCACTGTTAAAAATCTGTGCCATATTTCCAGTCTGAATTTGTCAAGCTTCAACTATCAGCCGTTGGTTTGCCTTAAACGTTTCTTTGCTAAATAGAAGAGCCTATTATTAAATATTTGTTCCTTTGCTTTGTTATGTTAAATAGATTGAGCTTCTTGAGACTTATCAGACATATTTTCTAACCCTTTAATCATTCTCATGGCTCTCCTTTGAACCCTCTCCAAATCATCAACATCCTTTTTGAATTGCGGATACCAGAACTGGCCACAGTATTCCAGAAGTGCTCACACCAGTGACCAATACAGAGGTAAAATAACCTCTCTGCTCCTACTTGCGATTCCCCTGTTTATGCACCCCAGGATCCCATTAGCTCTTTTGGCCGGGGCATGACACTGGGAAGCTCATGTTCAGCTGATTATCCACCACAACCCACAAATCATTTTCAGAGCCACTGCTTCCCTACTGCTGTAATAAGCCAGGACATTTTTAACCTCACACCAACCCTTGCAAATATTCATCTAGAGATTTTAAAGTATCACAAACAAGTCCACTCCAAATGCTATATGGCTCCCTACAGCAAGCACCTACCAAACTCCTCTTCACTCCTGTCCCGGTGCAGGTATATCCACAGTTTGCGTCCGATATCGTACTTCACACAGGGATCCTTCTCATAGTGTAGCCGGTCCAGGGCACCGCTCACAACTGTATTAACCTGAAAAACAGAACTCTCAGTAAGCTAAACGTGCCCAAACTTTACCCAACCAATGGTCATGTTCGCAAATGGCCAGGAATTTAAAGGCTGAACCTATTTAGCATAAAAATGGAAGCGACTATTAGCGAACCTCATTTGAGCAAGGAGGTGCAGCCTTTGGAGAAGACGGGTTCCAGCCTATGCTGCTGTTTGTCTACCCAGATCAAGAGACCTTCAGCTCTGTAGCAAAGATGAGAGCAGTATGAACTCTGTGGGCCACATTTGACATGCTAGCTGTATTTTGGCCATCAAAAGCTCGGAGGGTGCATGGGTGCTGTAGTAGCCCAATAAAATGTATACAGCTCCCATTTCCACCTCCATGAGCCACAAGGTACTGGGCCTTACGTCAGTCACCAAATAGTGCCTATCTTCCCAGTGGATTTTTTAGGAGGGGATGGTGGTTTCTGGGGCTTAGGAATGGCAACTATCCCTACATGGACTTTTGTCATCCAACTTACTTGGGCACTGGTGACATCGGGAGCCAGGAACTGGGAATCTTTAAGCAGCTCACAGATTTCAGCACGTGTACCCTCTCCATTCGGAAGGCGGGCCGCAGCATCGCGAACTGAGATGACAGGAAAACAAGGCTTAGTCAGGGCTCCAGCTGCAAATCTAGGCAGCTGTCTTCAAGCCCTTCAATTTATATTTTCCTTTTTTGTTTCTCCATCTCATTCACAGGCTCCCCATCATGGGCTCTTTCCTTTGACTGAGGAGAGCCTCCCACGGATACCTTCCCAGAATCCACCATACTGAGACTGGCATAGATGGCAAAGGGCAGCTCCAGTGCAATATGCAGCATCTTCAACCCCTGGGGGCCTGTGGGCTGGAGGGACTAACTCAGGGGTGCAAATTCTGGCTCTGCCACTCAACTTCAGCATCCAAACTTTGCAATACAGAGGACCAATCTGGCAACTAGGTCAGAGCCCAAGGGTTGTACCTAATCTGCATGTACTCTTCTATAATGGTTTAAAGCAAAATACCTTCTGCACTAACATTTGCGCCTGGTTGAAACTTCCCTCGTAAATCAGTAGAGGTTGTTTCAGCAATAGAAACCTGCAACTGCTAAAGACTGTCTTGAAACTGTAGGTACAGGGAAGGGGCAGCTCTGAGTCATGGCTATCTCTGCCTGTACTGTGGACTAAGCCTTCGGGCCTTCTGCCAGAAGACTTAACACTCCGCGTCGTGAAGAGGCAGTACCATAGCGCATTCAGGCATGAGTTAAATCCCCATGGCTAATAGTTCCTAACAGGCTCCTTCCAAAACTAAGGGCTGATCTGTAACGGATCCATATCCCTTTCTTCGTGAGGCATAAACATGCAGAACAGAAACACTGTCAAAAATGTTATCCATGGGAGCATAAGACAAGAGCCAGCTTTCTAGAACGAAGCTGGATTCACCTCCACTCTACATCTTTCCATCAACTTCTCTCACTTCGGCTACTGCAGCCCCCCTTCTGTAATGCCTGAGTCCAGCATGTGCAGAATGCCGACACCCACCTTCTCACTCCACACTGCCCAACAATTCCCCTGGGGTCTCTTTATATCAGGATCCAGCCCAAAATACCTCTCCCGATTTCCAACCAGCCTCAAGGACCTCATCTCTCCTTCTCTGCTTTCCTCCCCATTTCCTCTGTCTCTCTCAAATGAAAAAAAAAATCTTCTCTTCTGCTGTTCCTGACACCTGGAACAGCCTCCCTGAATCTCTCCAGCTCCTTATCAGCTCCTCATTTGAAATTTTTTTTTACCCTTGCATAGGTCACCCAATTCCCCCCTCCTCCTGCTAAGATTTCACTGTGTAAAGCCCCGAGGCAAGTTGGTAGGAAAGATTTTAAAAAAGCTTGTATTGCAGTGCACACTGCCACCTTACCAAGAGACAAGATGGTGACATATGCCGGCCTGTCGGATCGCAGGAGAGAATGCTCCCGAGCTTTGTTCAGCGAGGTCTCCTTGTCAAACACTCCCTTCACGGGACCAACCACTGACTCAAAGCCATGCATGCGGAAGGTGAAGGCCCTGTGGGGCTGGCTGTAACGGTAGCGCTCCTGGATGTGGGGAGATGGGAGAGAACACAGCTCAGCAGGAGGTATATGGTGAAGGAAAAGGTCTTAGCACATTTGACGATTAGCCGTGTATCTAGAGAGCAGAGCATCTGCACTATAACTTGAGTGAAATGACTATCATGCTTCAGGGTGTGAGGCAGTACCAGTCAGGTCACAAAGGAATAACTTCCGTGATTCAATACCATGCACTATGAAGTGCAATAGTGGATTTGAAGCCTCTCCCTGAATCATCTGCCAACTGGTGCCCTTGGGTCCTAATTTAATATAACATCTCTTACACAAAGGATTATTTTTAATACAAATGAAATGTATTGTGTTTGAATTGGCTAATCTAACCACCCATTAGAGTCAAGGGGGCGGGGGGAGGAATGTGAAGTGTGGCAGAAATTAAGCAACTATCACAAGTGTCAAATCCTTTAGAGATTCCAAACATGAAAGGTGAATTCCACCAGTTTATTTCCTGTTTAGTGAATGGAGTCAGTACAGGTGACAGAAACCATAGTACATCCAGGTGGCGAGGATTCTCATGCAAATGTATACCCCACCATGCCATAAGTGGAAAGCAAAGGACTCAGTCCACCCCTTTCATAGACCTGCTGCATACAGGTCACACTGCTGAACGCAAAATAAATATGAAGCATACATATGGAAGAGGTGAAGAGAAATTCTCCTCGTTCACAGGCCCTTACATGGACTGCCAGCCTGTAAGATACGTTGAAACCAACAACATCTTCTACACTGAATACTTCCTGGTGTGGGCAACCATGATCCATGGCCTGCAGGTGGCCAGAATCACACCTGTTCGAGAGTATTGATTAGGCAATGCTCAAGAGGCAGGAAGCTGCAACATGGATGCAAGCCTTAATATTACTGATTTGAATAGATTCTCTCCTTTATCCCACGTGGGAAGCACTAGTGTATGCAGAGCTGAAAGTGCTGGGCTCTATTCTCAATGAAACATGCTTTAAGCCAGCAGGCGTGAAGGCAGCACAGATTTATTACAATGGTTCTCGTTTTCACTGTAAGTGGTTTGCAGAAGATATTTGTCTCCTGTTCTAAATTATCCTACGTGCCAGCTGACTTTTAAGCACATGCATGTTGAAACAAAAATGGATTCTCCCCTCACCTGCTCCTGGAAAACGCGTTTCTCCTCCCCCGTGCTGGGACGGACCACGTAGTCAGTCCTTCTGAAACAAAGATTAGTGTCAGCCCTCAGTGACTGCAGTCAAACTGCAGGTCCAAAGGATATCGAGCAGGACTAGCTACACACAGCCTAGCTGCAAATGTATCTCGAACAGGAGGAATAGATTCTGAATGAATCTACATTAATACAGAGCCTTTCATCTTTAAGGATCTCAAAGCATTCTCCAGATTGTATCCATGGAAAAGCAGTATCATTTAAAGGCTAGAGCAGGATTCTGGGAGTCAGGAGACTTGGGTCCTAACCCCAGCTCTGCCAGTGAAATCCTATCTGGACTGAGGGAAAGGTCACTTCACCTCTCTGCACCCCCATTTATGCGACAGTATTTGTACATGGCTCACAACCCCCCTGCGAGGTAGATTTCTTAAAATACAAAGAGCTCCGAGACAAAGAGGGAAAAGGTGCTACGGAAATGCACATGGTCTGTAATACAGGGACCATCAAAACGCTGCTACGGCTAGAACGGAATGTAGCGTCTGTCTAACAAAGCACAGTCAGACGACACAGAGTCTACGACAGGAAGCAAAGAAGAATTCCCCCATCTAACTTAAATGGTAGGGGGAATTTAAGGAGGAAGAGACTAAATTGCCAGAGTAGGAATTTGGCCAGGACAACAAACTACACCTGAGATCTGGAAACCGAGCTGTGGTCCGTAGTGAAGATTCTATGGTCAGAAATGCACAAAGGAGCACAGAATCCAGCTCATGCTCCTGGTGCCGTACTGGCTCTGCAAGACTTACTGATAAAGGTTTGTTTACGTCATTATTAGAGTCATCAGCAAAGATTTTGAGTAAGTGGCCCTTACAGAAGCTTTACCAAGAGAAAGGACAGCATGTGGTGATGGCTGCTCCAGAAGCAGGGGTTCAGTCCCAGAGGCCTGGTGACTGAACCCCACAGCTTTAGCAGGCATCACAGGCCCGGACTTTCAGGCTCTCTCATTGCCCAATACTTACACCCGGGGAATCGGTGTGGTGGCGTCTGAGCTGTCTTCATTTTCCTGTCAAGAAACAAAGAGAAATGTCAGCCTGTGGTATCTGCTCGTACCTGAGCTACAACCCCGCAGGTAACCGTGCTACGAAAGGAGAGACTGCCTCACCTTGAAAAAAGTCTGGTCTTTGGTCTCCAGCCAGAGCTGGAAGAGTGCTACCAGTTCCTTCTCGTGGTCTTGGGAAGAGCCTGGTACAAGAAGTCCAAGAAGAAAAAATGGTTCAGAGAAGTTCTTTATTCTTTATGGAGCCAGCACCCTCCTACCTGTATACCCTGATCAGTTCCCACCACCTCCCCCCACTCTGCATTCATTCAGCTCCAGAGCAACTTCCACTTACAGATAAGTCACTCTCCATACATACCATGATAATGCCAGAGTTAAATACACACAGACTGTTCAGGAAGCCCTAGGTATCCCATAGGTGGGTACAGCAGTACAGGGAAGGAAGACAACAGTCAAGATCCAACTCCCCAAACTTCAGCAATGGCAGGAAAGATTGTGTGGGATAAGTGCATCTGATACTGACAGATGACCCTCACTCAGTGCTTCAAGTGAATTCCAGAAAAGTGAACCCCAGTACCCCAATCCCCGAGCAGAAAATTCCCACGCCAAAATTCTGAAGTGAGTGCAGGAGTACCTTCCTGAGTCCAAAGCTCACAATCGGTTTAAGCCTGTGAATATGAGCAAGAATCACTGTGGTTAAGGACAGGAAGTTTTGCCTGGTGGCTAGAGCACAGAACTAGAAGTCGAGAGATCTGGACCCTCTTCCTGGCTCTGCCATTTACTTACTGACACCCTGGGTAAGCATCTATCAAGCTATGCCTCAGTTCCCCCATCTGTAACAACACAGACCTGCCTCACAGAGGTCTGCGGAGCATAATTAACGTCTACAGAATACGTTGAGATCTTTGGGAGGAAGGCACTATAGAAGTGCAAACATGAAAAATGTTTTAGTCACGCTTGAAGGATGGAAGTGAAGGTCAGCAACACAAAGAAAGATGCTCCATCCCCTCTGGCCACTTACTCTACATAGCTGTCCCGTGTGTATCATTGAGACTTTACTGATGGCACAAACAAGACTTCCCTCTTGTAAGTCTTGCAGGGTAGAGATACCTTGCCATAGCTAACAGTAGCGAGAGTAGCCGACTACTGAAAGAGCTGCTCTTCTCATTTCTCCAAGCTGCAGCAAATTGGGAAGGAAACACCTGGAGAAAACATCTGATCTTAACTATTTAGAAAACATGGTATGAAACAAGTTACCTACCAAGCAATTTCCACTGCTGAGTTTTTTCCTTGAATTCAACAAAGGGAGAAAAGCTGGAAGGAACATCTGCAATGGAAAAGACAAAGGCGTTTCATGCCCATGTTCCAAGGATATCTTACAAAGGCACACATGCAAACTTTTACTACTGTCTTTCACGCTGCAGTTAGTCTCATGATGAAAAATAAAGCACTCTAACAGATTAAGTCACTACATCTCTAAATATGGAGTTGATGAAGGGTATTTTAGCAGGTCAGGGTGGCAGTGGAAACCTCAATAGATCAGAACAGAACACCGAGCCTTTCACTTATAGGTTGCCAGTTTGAATCCTGTTCAGAATGAAAGAGACCAGAAGTGACCATATGATGGCTGCTTTTTGGCCAACATGAAATGAATTTGGGAAACATCAGCCCAGTTCCCAGTGAAGAATCCACATTGCAAAGACTATCCTCACAAATGATACTACCTGCTCCCCTTTTGGAAGCCTCAGCTAAGGAGCCAGGGACCAAATGGGCGATGGAGACCGAACTCTCTTTGTGCCCCGAGCGTTGGAGTCTTAATGGAAGAAGCCTGCACCGCCACTACCCAGGTCGTACCTGTTCTGTGGATAATCAGAGAACTTCAGTTCCCTGGGCTCTTTCAGGCACCTTTCACCAGCACTCAGCTCAACATACAAAGTTTATACAGAGATCAGGAACCAAGCTGGACCCCAGGCACTGTGGTAACAGGATACAAAACAACTGCAACACCACTCAACCATGCTGCAGAACCCCTATCAAATGTGCAAGCAACACTGGCAATGACTCAGTGCTTTTGTGAATTAATTGCTGACTGGGGTTAAAATACAGACCAGCACAGATTAAAAATAGTAATGTTGTTTGTACTGGCATTTGAGTATGAGATTTTTACCTCTGCTGTCACCTGTCAGATATTGCAGAGCAGGCAAAACCAGTTCTGACCAGTTAGGGGCAAAGGAGAACCAGCTGTTCAGAGTGCTCGCAGGGGAAGACTGCCAATCCAGAACTTTATCCTCAAGCTTAAAAAGAAAACAAGATGCATTTATAGTGTCTTTCATACAAGCGCTAAAGGTTTAATATGTAAGATAATAGAATATACAGCAGAGAGAAAGAAAGGGCAATCAAAAAAGAAAAAGATGTGACCACCTGTCATAAATATAAAGGGAAGGGTAAACCCCTTTAAAATCCCTCCTGGCCAGAGGAAAAATCCTCTCACCTGTAAAGGGTTAAGAAGCTAAAGGTAACCTCGCTGGCACCTGACCAAAATGACCAATGAGGAGACGAGATACTTTCAAAAGCTGGGAGGAGGGAGAAAAACAAAGGGTCTGTGTCTTTCTGTGTGATGCTTTTGCTGGGGACAGAACAGGAATGGAGTCTTAGAACTTAGTAAGTAATCTAGCTAGGTATGTGTTAGATTATGATTTCTTTAAATGGCTGAGAAAATAGCTGTGCTGAATAGAATGAATATTCCTGTGTGTCTTTTTTGTAACTTAAGGTTTTGCCTAGAGGGAGAGTCTATGTTTTGAATCTAATTACCCTGTAAGGTATCTACCATCCTGATTTTACAGAGGTGATTCCTTTTTACTATTATTAAAAGTCTTGTAAGAAAACTGAATGCTTTTTCATTGTTTTAAGATCCAAGGGTTTGGGTCTGTGGTCACCTATGCAAATTGGTGAGGATTTTTACCAAACCTTCCCCAGGAAGTGGGGTGCAAGGGTTGGGAGGATTTTGGGGGGAAAGACATGTCCAAACTACGTTTTTTCAGGAATCCAGATAAAAGTTTGGTGGTGGCAGTGGAAGTCCAAGGGTAAAATAGGTTAAAACTTCCCCAAGGTACAAACTAAGCTGGTAAAAGTAAGCTTAGGAGGTTTTCATGCAGGTCCCCACATCTGTACCCTAGGGTTCAGAGTGGGGAAGGAACCTTGACACCAGCTAAATTGTGAAGAGACACACATAGGAAAAGGATATGTCAGACAACAGAAGCTGCAGAGGAGAAAGCTCTTGCACCAATGTGAATGAAGGCTGCACATGTGAAAAACAAGTTGCTCCCCCCTCATCTATCGTTAATATATGAACAGGAAGAAAGGGAGAGACAAGTTCTACAGTCAGATGGCTTCAAGTTTATTATGAATGGTGCAAAAGTTCACTTTCCCAGAGTTTATGAAACACACATTTAAAACCAAGAAGGGTATCTAAAGGCTTGTTCACTTGATTCAGGAGAATCACTGACATGTTTAACTAGCACAAAATTCCACAATTTTGCTGAGTATACAAAGACTTCTACAAGACCTATAAATTAGTAGATCCTTACCACAGAGAGACTAGCAGGTCCTTCTAGAAGGAGGATCTCCAGAAGAAGAGAGAAGAAGCTGGAAGAGATTTCATTTACTCCAAGACATGGCTTGATCTCTTCAAGAGGTCTTTGAATGAAGAAAACAAACAAACAAACAAACAAAAAAAACCACAAAATATTAAATAATTTGGGTTTAAAAACATTTTACCAGCATACTCAACACGGCTTAGCCATGCCACTGCTTCCGCTGCTCTTGCCATCGTGGCTATACTACTATTGATACCCACGCTACCTCTCAGTGAGATAATGCGAGTGTGTGTTTGTGAGCTGGGAATCATGTCCTTCGCTTGTAGAATAGCTATAGCCTGTCTCTCACTCTCTCTCTATCACACTCACCCGTCTATTCACTTTTTTGGAAGCCACTTACTCTTCTTTAACAGCTGACAGAGCAATGGGGGATGGGTCCTGTGGTATTGGTGGGATTCCATCAGCATTGCTAAACGAGTCGGCCAAATCTTCCACCTCAGATTTAATCACCTTCAACTTTTTTTTCTTCTTTTCTTCCTTTTCTTTCACCTTCTTCTTCAGGATGGCAAGGTCAAACAAGGCTTTGGATAAGAGGAGACAGAACAAATCTCAATGAAACACTTCAGTTTATAACAGTAGGGATCAGAAATGAACTAGATACTCAATTATGTATTTGGAAATGTATGCTACCACCAAATTATTCCACTGGAATATGGACTAACTTCTTGGAGTGACTATTTTTATATCTTTATGGGTGTTTGAATAAGTGCCCTGTGGCACTAACTGCTTATTTTGCAGCAGTTTTGGGCGAGATGCTGTTGTATGGGGATATGTGTAATGTTATACAATCTTCTACATTATTTGTAGGGAGATTCTGCGGGAAATCCCCTCCTCTTCCTCAATGTACTGGTCTTGACTAGAGAAACTCTTTAGCTGGGGAAAGGGGTGCTTAAAAAAAATAGGTGACATCAGAGATTGGGAGGACTGGCATATTTACCTAGATATCTAACATGCCACAGATTGCATTTAGCCTCAGCTTTTCTTGTGCACATAATCTCCTGCGTCTACATTATTTATATCCACTAGCTTACCAAGTAATCATTAAATTAGGGTTATTTTCACGAAGGAAATTTTTTCCAGACCCAAATCTATAGCTATGTTTATTTTTGTTAATATTTTGAGCTGTTTATTGCTAACAGACAAACTGTACTGTAAGTTGATGGACAACCACTCTACTTCCCTCTGGAGAGCTGCAGCAACAGAAAGCCAAAGGGGCACATTCCCATGACAACACTGACCTGCCAAGGAGCCCTTCCGGCCAGCATTCACACGGGTCATGATGTCATCAAGAGTCAGGTCCCCTGTCACTAGATCAGGGTGGTCCTACACAGGACAAAGAGGGATAGGGGAAAGAGGCACAGGAGAAAAAGGGCAGTGTGTTAAAATAACGAAGAGGCCATGGCAAAGACCTAGAATGTATCTGTGGATTGCCTACAGAAACTCAACTTCCTGAAGGTGAACCTAGGAAACTACTTAGCCCTTGGGGCACTCTGTACCTCAGAGCATCCCCCTAGAACCTCCACATTCACCCCGACATATAATTATGATATAGTTCATACAAAGCATGGCATACAGTCCACAAACATTTAATCTCCCCATAACACATCACTGGTGAGTTCTAGGAGACCTCTGTAGATGTCAGAATAAAAGACAAAAGGTACATATCTATGTAGACTTAACTGTAGAGCATGATAAAGGTTAAACTGGTTATGCTTTGACAAGTGACAAAGCCCTCATGAGTCCAGATGTATTCTCTCCCAGGGATCCCAAATCAAACTGCAGTTTAAAACTCAAACATTTAACTCCTGGCATCTCAATGCTGGCACTTTCAGGGACCATGCCTGCAAAGCCATAACTCCCCAACATTCTGGGATTTGGAAACCAAGATGAATTCTACCTCTTCCATCCTCAAAGATTCCAAAGCCACAACCTAGCTGACAATTTTGCTGAGGATGCATGAGGAAGAATAGAAGCCAACTTGGGTCTCCCATAGCCGTTTTGACTTTGAGGGCTGAAAGTCTCTCTCATTGTGGGGGGCGGGGGAGGGAGACAGATATGACAGATGGAAAGTAGAGGGGCTGTATGAGAAGGGCCCATAAGAAATTACAATAATTTTACCAGCCATAACTGCACTATACCTTACAGCTGACAGACAAGCTAAAAAACAAACAGAGGTAATTCCCAGCCCCGTGTCTCCTAGGTGTCTTACAGGCTGACGTTTCCGTTTCTCATGATGCTTCTTCAGCATCATCTTCAGGTCATTCTCCCCAAAATCAAGTTTATCTGTAATGAAATAAATCCAAGAAAAACTATTACCAGAATTCCCCGTCAGTCTGTTATTACAGTAATTTAACATACCTTTTCCTTATCCATCCCCGCCTTCAACAATCTTCAAGTTTTAATAGCTAAGCGCAACTTGACAGCTTGAAATTCAGCCTGTGACCCAACTAGAGCAGGTCATGAAAAGCCACCACAACACTTTCTTAACCAGCTTTTCTTGGTGGTTTTCTTGGGAGTCGTGTGTAAGAGTAGTGTGCAGATTTGACTAGACAGCCCTAGGATTAGCTCTCTTGATATACAATACCGTTCAACTTGCATTATGGGGTGCTGCTTTATCCACTAGAGAGTGAACAATGATGAACCTACACAACACAGCAACAGAGAGGAAGGAAGGCTGTGTGTTAACATACTAGCTTGCCTCAACAGAAATTCAGCCTTGAAACAAACCGGAAGGAGTATATCTAGAGACCTCACGGATCAAGAATAAAGTGAAGCATTACAAAAGATCATGTCCATGATGTCATTAACTTTCAGTACTTGACTTTTCACAAGGGACTGGAAGGAATCACCCTTTCTGAATAAAGCTATGTCTATACTAGAGAGCATACAACAGCACAGCTGTACCGATAAAGCTGCACCGCTGTAAGATCTAGTGTCGCCGCTTTATGACGACGGGAGAGAGTGTGTGTCACTCGGGGGAAGGCGTGGAGGGGACCATGTTTCACACCCTTGAGTGACATAAGTTTTGCCAACACACATGGTAGAGTAGACATGGCCTAAGTAGTTCCAAGCACCTTCTGACTACTTCACTTGTGCCTTCGCTCAGTTCTCACCTGCTGTTTTCATATCCAGAGTTGACAATGTGGGAATCACTCTCAGGGGAAGAGCTGGACTTGGGCAATGTGCTGGAGAATTTGGAAGCCAGGAACTTAGATCTGAGAAAACAAAAAGCTGTAAAGTTAATTTTTTTCCCCGACAGGGAATGCTGCCCAAATAGCCAATTAACTCTATCCCCAGGGTTCAAAGGAGCCAAGCCAATGAAACATGAATCCAATAGCTACCTTCCTGTCAAAAAGACACTCTCCACATCCCCTCACTTCCCTGGCAGCTTCCCTTCCACCAACTGGACTGGTTATTTAAACAGCCATTAAAAGCAGACCTGAATTAGAGGAACAGTGTTTTAATAGTCTGGTAGTTGAGTCTCCGGGCTAATCCCAACACCGACACGGATGCGGTGCATGGTTTTGGCCAAGTCACTTCATCTTTGCATGAATATTTCAATTTCCCTTTCTTATCTCTTTAACAGCAATATTGCGAGGCATTACTACTAAAATTTTGTCTAGAGCTCTGAAAAAAAATAAGATGTTATTGATTCCCCCAGAAAACAAACAGTCTGAGTATGCACCCCAGTACAAGCAGGAGAACCATGGTCCACCCGTTTCCCAACCTGCACAAACACAAAAGACTGTCAGGGAAAGAAAACATATGAACTTTAAAAGTAAATAAAGGTGATTGTTTCCATGACGTGCACGCCTATCCACTAGGAACCTGACTCGCAACTCCCACCTAAGCATAATTTCTGTCAGAAGGTGGTACACCATTGATTACTACCACCTTGGGCACCCCTGGAACCAGGAACCCAGAGCTGGAAGTCTGTATTATCAGTTATCCATCAGTTCCCTGAGCCATCCGTTGCCCCGTGTAAGGCAAGTTTATGTCAGAAACGTATTGAGGAAGGATTTATTATTCTCCAATAAAAAGTAAAACTCCTAGGAAATAGTGACTTTTCCAATGTCCAGTTCTGGCATCAAGGCCAAAGAAGGCTTTCAACTGTGCCAGTATCTGCAGAGAGCTTTTCAGACCAGCCCACACCCCTATCTCTCTCATGCTATTCCTGGAACACATTGGCTACATTACCTTCTTCATCAGAGGATAAAGTGGTGTCTCCACATTCCTCCTTCACCTCCCTCAGAACCTTCAGGTAGCGCTGATGTGTCCGTCTATCCCGTTCTTCTGGGCCACATGGAGGGGATGGATATTTTTTCTTAAGGGTCAGATCAGGGCCACCTTTCCTAGCCAGATCCAGCAGGTGCTGTAGTAAAGAGACAGACATCTACAACAGATGGAAGACTCTGGGATGCAGAGTCCAGCTTTGAGGGGAATGAGTAACTTATACCCACCTACAGGTCAATTTAATTAGTTAAAAAAATTATAACATATACCATCATTACATGGTTGCTGGTATTACCTACCCAGTTCTTTATAAGCTAACTAACAGCATTCTAGTATTTAGTATGTAGGGAATCCCAAAAAGTATGCCAGTACTTAATAAAGGGGAAGTCTAATAACTGATGGTATTCCTGCATCGCTTTCCATTCTCATTATCCCTTCCTATTCTCGTTCTGTATGATCCATTTTGTCAAGTACAGGCTTTTCATTGTTCGAAAGAGCACCTGAAGAGGTTTGCACCCCATGAAGTTTAGCACTTCAAAAGAAAAAAGTAGTTTAACCCTTAGGATAACAAAGAAGAGATATTTGATCCACATGCAAACTCCACCTCCCAGCTCCCATTCCCATCCCCAGTGTAAGAGCTCCCGTCCCACTCAACAGGTAGAACAATTCAGTCCCCCTGACTATCTAACCTTAGCCAGAAGCCACCATCATGGCACGGAGCCCAGTAATCATATGCTTCCAGCCTACATTGCTGTTGTGACATCTCTTCTCTCTGATTCCTGGCCTGAGGGAAAGGCAAGATGCTTCAGGAGCACAGACTGAGCGATCTTCCCAGTAGAGGGGGGTAGGAGTGGCCCTTCCACGAGTCCAGACCTGCTCTACCTACCAGCAGCCAGAAACTCTCCCTACTCCTTACCTCAGTACTTCCACTGCACTGTCTAGTTTCCCTCAAACTAGAGCTTCCAAGGACTGCTTCTTCAAGAGACAGTGAAGTTTAATTGGTGTCTGTAAAATGCTTTGAGATCCTCAGATTAAAGATCCAGGAATCATGTACTTAATTAAGGACTGCCTAAGAAAGGTGAGACTACTGACTGACAGCAGAAGTGGCGACGTTGGTACAAATAAATGGTTTATTTGGAAGATAGTTCCTCTTTCCTTATCTACCAAGAGACTCAAGTTCGGGTTCTGGGTTTCCCCTGCTAAAGGGTATGGCATCAGTAACATCCAAGTGGATAAGCTTAGGTTTTTGTGACCACTTACAAAAGAAACTGGACACTGAACTCAATCTCAGCAGGAGAAAAACTGTCCAATTAGCCTTCAAACAACACATGCAACCAGCTTTAATACAAGGCGAAAGATATATACAATCTGAAGAGAAACTGTATCTAATGTTTAATACAGTAGTATTTTTTCATGACTATTAACAACTTAATGAAAACATTGTTATATTAAAAAATAACCTCAAACAATACTTCACTGCACTTCCAGTCAGATACATTTAGAAGCCAAGATACCAATGCCTTAACGAAAATGGAATGCACACTAATGGTTAGAGAAAAATAGTTGGAGTCAGTACTAGTGGTTTGCTATCACAGGTGACAAGAAGTCAGCATTGGGAATGGACTAGCCCAGGGAGTCCGAACTATCTGGTTCTATTCCCAATGTTGACACTGAACAACATGATGTTGGGGGAAGTCACTTGACCCTCACTTTGCCAGCCCATAAAATGACAATATTTATTTTGCTGGGATGGAAGGGGGTGAGGGAGAAAGGCTGAGAGCTAAATATAATTGGTCTCTATATTTGGCCTTGGTGCAACTGCTGCTGGAATACTAGGTCCAGTTCTGGGGCCCATAATCCAAGAAGGAGGTTGATAAATTGGAGAAGGTTCAGAGAAGAGTCAAGAGAACAATTAAAGGATTAGAAAACACCTCTCTCGTGACAGACTCAAAGCTCAATCTATTCAGTTTAACAAAGGGAAGGTTAAAGGGTGACTTGATTACACTCTATACATATCTGCATGGGGAACAAATATTTAACAATGGGCTCTTCAGTCTAACAGAGAAGGTATAACTGGCTGGAGGTTGAACCTAAACCAGTTCAGACTGGAAATAAGCTGAAAATGTATACCAGTGGGTAACTACCTTGTCATAAATATAAAGGGAAGGGTAACCACCTTTCTGTATACAGTGCTATAAAATCCCTCCTGGCCAGAGGCAACATCCTGTTACCTGTAAAGGGTTAAGAAGCTCAGCTAACCAGGCTGGCACCTGACCCAAAGGACCAATAAGGGGACAAGATACTTTCAAATCTTGGGTGGGGAATCGCTTTTGTTTGTGCTCTTTGTTTACTTGGTTGTTCTCTCTTGGGACTGAGAGAGGCCAGACAGAAATCCATCTTCTCCAACCCATCCTAATCCAAGTCTCCAATATTGCAACCAGTATAGGTAAGACAGGCAAGGCGGATTAGTTTATATTTCGTTTTATGTGAATTTTCCCTGTGTTAAGAGGGAGGTTTATTCCTGTTTTCTGTAAATTTAAGGTTTTGCCCAGATGGGGAACCTCTGTGTTTTGAATCTGAATACCCTGTAAAGTATTTTCCATCCTGATTTTACAGAGATGATTTTTACCTCCCCCCCCCCCCCCCCCCTTTTTTTTTTTTTTTTAAATAAAACCCTTCTTTTAAGAACCTGACTGATTTTTCCATTGTTCCAAGATCCAGGGGTTTGGGTCTTTGATGATTTTGTAACCAATTGGTTAGGATATTATTCTCAAGCCTCCCGAGGAAAGGGGGTGTGTAGGGCTTGGGGGGATATTTTGGGGGAAGACATCTCCAAGTGGTCTCTGTCCCTGTTTCGTTTAAAACGCTTGGTGGTGGCAGCATACGGTTCAAGGACAAGGCAAAGTTTGTACCTTGGGGAAGTTTTTAACCTAAGCTGATAAGAATAAGCCTAGGGGATCTTTCATGAGGGTCCCCACATCTGTACCCTAGAGTTCAGAGTGGGGAAGGAACCCTGACATACCTCTTGAAGAATCTACCAAGGGTCATGCTGCATCACCGGCAATTTTAAAATCAAGACTGGATGTTTTCCAAAAGCTCTGCCCTAGGTATTATTTTGGGGATAGTTCTATGGCCTGTGTTTTACAGGAGATCAGACTAGATGATCACAATGGTCCCTTCTGACCGTGGAATCTATACATTATTTATAAAACAATGAGGTTCTCATGGGGGAAGGAAAAAAAGGGTGGGGGGGGAGGGTGCTGCATAGAAGAGTAAGGCATCTGTGCAGGTTCAGGGTAAGATAGATACTTGTCAAATATCTGCGTGAGCATCCAGAATCCTTTCAGCAACTTTACATTTAGGGACCAACCAAGCCTCAAATCAAAACAACTGCAGTATTTAATAAAACATTCCAGCAGGGAATAGTGGCTACATGACCACCACCAAATCCTTCAACAGACAAACTTAAACCATGTTTTTCCATGTAATGCATCAAGTAACTCACTGCACCTTGCAAGAACTTACGTTGCGGGAAGCAAGGATCTGCTTGAGCAGTCGGTAGAAGTACTGCTGCTGGGAGTTCAGGTAGCGTTTGTATTGGGACTTGAAACAGAGCTGTCGGTATTTCACAACTTCAGGATTAAAGTGCCCATCTGTAGAAAAGAATAAAAACTGTTTTGACTTCCCTTAGCTACAAGCTGAAAGGAAACCTTTTTAAAAAGTTTTTAGTTTATTTTCTCTACATAAATAATCCAGATGCCACAGCAGCCACGACCTGTTGAAAAATCAAGTATAATATCAAAGAGATTACATTTCTCAGAGGTGACACAAGATCTGGAGCTTTGCTGTTCTAGGTCAGATGACCAAGAGTTCTTGTCACATTACAGTGGCCTCTGAGAAATAAGTCTGGAGGTCTCAGCAGACAAGTGTACACATCACAAAAAAGGCACTAGTTGATGCCTTGTTGACAGTCTCAGCAAACAGGTCTGTGTTGTACCAAGCCCATGAATAAACAGAGCTCCAGTCTCCTTCTCGATCAACCTGGCACCTTTCACCAGATATACATTCAATAAAAAAAAATTAAAAGCAGAATGAGCTGACACTGACCTCGAAAGAGTTTCTGGGCAATGTGCAGTGGGTTTCCAAAGCGGAAGTTCTCTCCGCTGAACAGCGCTGGGATGAGCTTGTTCTGGTGCTCAGTGTTGTTTTCCGGGAAATGGGGCAAGAACTTTTTTAGGTGGTCTCGCTGTGAGTCTGTCAGCACCTCCTGCCACGTAGACAGGCTGACAACTTCAAAAAAGATCTCAGGCTGAAGGAGACAAAGACAAGAATGAAGCAAAATACCTTTCAGCATCTTTAACAAATCTTTATCCCTCAAGGGTTTCCAGAGTTAAATATAAGTCACAAGACACTGTCTGGTGCAGACTGTGGAAAGTGGTAGTGTAAAACACTGAAAGGCCAACGTATTAAAGGATTCCAGTCATGAGGACCCATAACAGATGGAGAGAGAGATCAGGAGGTATAAAAGTAACAGAAAGATGTTTTAATATTAGATCTGAGAAGACAGTGAGAGTCACTACGTTTACTAGATAAAGAACAGACTAGGAAAAAAGGGGGCTTTTAAAATAGATTTGGCTAACATGACTTGAAACACCACTCAGCACCTTTAAAATCATGTTTAGCTAGCTATGCTGTAATCTAGGAAGGAGCCCAGGCTACAAGATAACAAGCTGTCAACCACTAGCTGTTAAAATGTCTCTATACAGGTGTCAGGGGAAGGGGGAGTTCCAATTGTGTTAAACTAACCAGACTGAGTCAAGTTGATTTCAAAACCCACCTTTTTTCAGCAGGGCCTGGGACGCCTGGGGATGTTACCCCTCTTTTCCCCCACCTCACAACTGCTCTGACATTCCTCTGTGAAACAGTGAGAATAATATCCACAACCTCCTTGCGAGGTGAGTAAGTAGTTACGTTTGACAAACACTCTGGAAATGGAAAGTGCTCTCATTATTACTTACATCCTCTAAGAGGTCCTCTGGCAGGCTAACTCTTGTTGTTCCCAGCATGCAGTCCTCCATGATCCGTGTGCCATTTCCCTCCCCGCATGGTCCCAGCTCCAATGGGTCTGTCAGCATGTGGTCCAGAGAATCCATTCTGCACTGTACTCTCAGTCCCTGAACAAAAGAAACTATCATCTACTGGCATAAACTTGCCAACAACGAAGTCCAAAATTCTCAGATACAACTGAAGATGTCAGTTTTTTAGAAGGTTTGATGAAGAAATTATTTTAACAGAATCCATTCAAGTTCCACAGAATTGTGTAACTGCCATGTGAATTTACTAAATAGTGAAATAGACAATGCAGATCTGATAGACGTACTCGGGACTATCACTCTTTCAGGTGACATGCCAGCACACAAACATACACAGAGTATATATAAACACCACTAGGGAAACAGAAATGGACATTAGCTGATTAATAGCCATAGTTTTACATTTTTCTTACCTGTTCCACTTACTACACTAATAATTTACTTTTTACTATATATGCAATTTATATTTTGCCTGTCACTAAACTTTAATAATAAAGACTGGCCTGGTCAGCTTCACTTTGAGTCTTATGCACTACATCATTCCTGCAATATTTGGGATGAAACACTGTTGAGGAATGTTTAAATACACATAAAAAAAAGTGTTTTTATATACAAACTAATTTGGAGGCCTAAATTTAAATCACTTTTACATTAAATTCACTCTTACAACATGGTTTATGGTTCATGCTCAGAAGCCTCACAACCCAAGATTCTGAAGAGGGTGAAACCTATAAGTAGAATAATGCAAACTACGAGAAATAGAAAAACCCAAGACATGGGGATAGATGACAAGTGTAAAAAGAATGATGAAGTAAGAGCTACTGGAATTAGAGGGTGTTGCCTGCTGAGCAAACCAGACCTCAGGCTACAGGTCTGCAAAGATACTTCAAGGCTCTGACCAGATGCGAGATCTGTAAATATTTTCCCTTTATTTTCCATAGCAGCCTGAAGCTTTCTTACAAGTGAGTTAAACATTACTCTCATGCCTCCACTCTTGAGCTCTCTGCCACCATGCAAAATATGCCACAATAAGATGATGTAGACATGAAAGAATTCAAGACTTTGCTTCTGTGGTTGTGACTTCAATACACCATCTACAAAGGGCCAACTACTCAGCAGCATCAGGCTTGTCCAAACAGCAAACATTAAGCCATTCATTAGTTTGCCCTACATGTGAATCTCGATTCATGTTCAGCCACTGGAACACTGAACGTAATTAATTTTGAAATCTCATTTCTATTCCAAGCCATAGTGCAGTTTGATTCAATATATCACAGGGGATGAGTTCCTTTTCAGAACTAAATTGGTTCAGAGGAGGAATTACCTCTTGCCTGCAGAAAGTGTGGACACTCTAGCCAAGGATTAAGAACATTAGAGAAGCCGGATTAAAGTATGTGAACTGAAGTCATCTCAAATGTACCTGATCTGTAAATAAACAGGAGATTGAACTTTAATCAATAAGAGTAGAAAAATGGGAATACGTTTACTTTTTTAAAATTAAAACGCAAGTTCTAGGACTTTTAGCTTCATAAATAATCTGGTTAAACCATGTGAATTCATCATAAATTGGAGAAACAGACAACTACACTGCCAATAAAGACAATTATAATCCAACATGGTCAACTAGCATTTCAATGGGGTTTACAAAATATACTCTATAAGCTTTGTGAGGTATGGGAAGTCATACTAGTTCTACTATACAGGGAGAAACTGAGGCACAGAAATTAAGGGACTTTCTTAAGAGCCAGTGGCAGTCAGGAATAAATCTCAGCAGTCCTTGCTCCCACTGCCCAAAAGACCGTCTACACAGCAAATTCAATGCTTGACCTACCATTCCCTATTAAAAATATTACAATCATGATACTCTACACTAGCTACTATAAGACACAGAGTTACCTAATTCTTCCAGATCACCCTCATTTATTTTTAAAAGGGCTTACCAAATTTATTTAGATCTTGCGGCCTATACCAGGCTCAAAGCACTTACAAAATATAACATCAACCATTGATAAAATGAAAACAAAACAAATACTCAAACGCAAACCACATAGACTATAACAACATACACCCACTAACAGGGGTGGGCAATCTACGGCCTGCTAGCCATTTTAAGCCAGCCCTCGAGCTCCCGCTGGGGAGTGGGGTCTGGGGCTTGCCTTGCTCTGGCGCTCCAGCCAGGGCAAAGGGTCTGGAGCCACTCCACACGGGAGCCGTGGCATGGCCTGGCTCTGGTGCTTCAGCAGGAGAGCAGGGTTGGGGGCCGATCCACGCAGCTCCCGGAAGCTGCAGCGTGGCCCCACTCCGGCTCCTACACGCTCCAATGGTCCCCTCCGGCGCTCCAATGGGAGCTGCAGGGGCAGTGCCTGCGGACAGGGCAGCATGCAGAGCCACCTGGCTGCGCCTCCCAATAGGAGCCAGAGAAGCGACATGCCGCTGCTTCCGGGAGCCACTTGAGATAAGCGCCGCCCGGAGCCTGCACCCCTGAGCCTTGCCCCAAGCCCCAACCCCCTTCCCTGATCCCCCTCCCGCCCTCCAAACCCCTTGATCCCAGCCCGGAGCACCCTCCTGCACCCCAAGCCCCTCATCCCAAGCCCCACCCCACATCCCCCTTCCCCTCCCCAGCCTGGAGCCCCCTCCCGCACCCTAAACTCCTCATTTTTGGCCCCACACCGGAGCCCTCACCCCCTCCTGCACCCCAACGCCAATTTTTGAGCCTTCATAGCCTGCTATACAATTTCTATTCCCAGATGTGGCCTTTGGGCCAAAAAGTTTGCCCACCCCCGTGCTAACATATCACATAACAAAACAAACTCCTCAAATGGCACCCATCATCACCCTCTAACCATCCCTTCCAAAGAGCCCTGGGAAAGAAGGATGGACATAGACAGATCTGTTTGCAATGGCTAGGTATTTCTTCAGGGAGTGCTCATCCCCCAAAATAATTCAATGCTTTTTCTGCTAACAACAAAAGTTGATAACCAAAGTCAGCAGCAACACTACAAACAAACAAACAGTAAGTGCACAGGATGGAGGAAAAAATAGCCTGGCTGAGGACACATGTCCACTTAAGGGATCAGAAGCCGCTGGAAAGGAATACGGTTACCCGGGTCACAAACAGTGGCTTGGAGGACGTTGCCAAGCACCCCCAACAAAAAGCCCCACTCTCTGCACGGATCACCCCGCCCCCCAGGAACCCTCACACCATGCTAGTAGCTCATCCCTGGGAACCCAACCACCCCGCCCCATGGGCCACCCAGCTCCCCCCTGCCAGGAGCCCCCCCCCCCCAAGGAGCCCCATGGACCACCCAGCTCCCCCCTGCCAGGAGTCCCCCCCCACCAGGAGCCCCATGGGCCACCCAAGGAGCCCCATGGACCACCCTGCTCCCCCCCCAGGAGCCCCCCCCCCAAGGAGCCCCATAGACCACCCTGCTCCCCCCCCAGGAGCCTCATGGACCACCCAGCTCCCCCCCCCCGGACCACCCAGCTCCCCCCCACCAGGAGCCCCATGGGCCACCCAAGGAGCCCCATGGGCCACCCAGCTCCCCACCCCGGCTACTGTCCCCCCTTCACCACCCCCCCGCAGGCCCCTGTCCCCCCGTTCCCCACCCCCAGGAGCCCCCCTCACCTGTCCCGCGCAGCCGGCTCCAGGCCGCACGCGGCTCACCCAGCTCCCAGATTTCGGGAGGGGCGCAGCAGCCAGGGAGTTCGCGGGGTCACGGGGAGGGGAGGGGAGGGGCAGGGGCGCGTGCGCGCGCACCCTCTCCCCAGAGCGCGAGCACGGTGCCCGGAAGGCGGAGCCCCCAGCTCAGCCTGGCGAACCCTTCTCACGCATGCGCACCTGCCCTTCCCGGCGGCCTCAGCGTGATGTCACGTAGTGGGCGTGGCTCTGGGTGGGTGGGGTTAGCGCAGCGCGGGGGGCGGTACCGGAAGAAATAGGGAGCAAGGTTTGTTGCGAGGAAGTGGGTGCCCAGGGGGGTGTAGCTGCGGGTGCCAAGGTGAGGGGGAGGGGCGCTGGTGTGGAGGGGGCGGATAGACGTGGGGGGGCGGGGCACTGGTGTGGGGGGGGGGCGGATAGACCGGGGGGGAGGGGCACTGGTGTGGGGGGGGATAGACGTGGGGGGGCGGGGCACTGGTGTGGGGGGGGGATAGACGTGGGGGGGCGGGGCACTGGTGTGGGGGGGCGGATAGACGTGAGGGGCGGGGCACTGGTGTGGGGGGGGCGGATAGACCGGGGGGGAGGGGCACTGGTGTGTGTGGGGGGGATAGACGGGGGGGCGGGGCACTGGTGTGTGGGGGGGCGGATAGACGTGGGGGGGCGGGGCACTGGTGTGGAGGGGGGCGGATAGACGTGTGAGGGGAGGGGCACTGGTGTGGAGGGGGGCGGATAGACGTGTGAGGGGAGGGGCACTGGTGTGGAGGGGGGCGGATAGACGTGTGAGGGGCGGGGCACTGGTGTGGAGGGGGGCGGATAGACGTGTGAGGGGAGGGGCACTGGTGTGGAGGGGGGTGGATAGACGTGTGAGGGGAGGAGCACTGGTGTGGAGGGGGGCGGATAGACGTGTGAGGGGCGGGGCACTGGTGTGGAGGGGGGCGGATAGATAAGTGTATGTGCGGGTCTGATAGCTTCTGAGCTTTTCTCAGTATTCTCCTTGTAGGGGTGACTTTGCACTTGCTAGTTCCAAGGTCTCTAAACATGCTTGATGCGTTTCTGCAGCCCAAACTGGTTTATCACATGCTGTGGTTGAGCCGTCTGGACAGCTGCCAGATCAGGTTAAACCTGGCTTTAAAACCACATATGAGGCTCTTTAATGAGCGCAGCTCTTTGTGGGGAATCAGTTTGGCTGCAAATGCAAATAGAAAACAGTTATGTAGGTGGTCCCTCAATCTTCTCTTCTGGAATCCATTTAATTCCGTTTTCCCCACCTTAGTTCCCACTTACACCCTTTAAGAACAGAGGAGTTGCCACGCTAGCTCAGATCCATTTAATCCAGTATCCTTTCTTTTATAATTAAGGCTATGATTTTGGCACTGGTATTATTATCAAACGTCACTGACGGGATGCCGACAATAAACAGTAAATCATGGATTTATTGAAGCCAAAGCCTGAGCCCTGCCACCCAGGGCTGAATTACTGGAATTTTCAAGAAATCACAGAGGTTTCATAAAATCACAGAATCCATGACAGATGTGTAGCCTTACTTACAATGTCTGTTGCCAAGTGCTTTGGAGGAAGGAATTGTCTCTATAGTAGACAATTATGCAATAGCATGACCTTAGGGAAAGTTCTTTACTAGCTCCCATCATTAAAACACACAATCAGACCACTTTTTACAGTGTGCAAGTTTTCATTTTATTTCCCTTCCTCACTGCTCAGTCCTCTGAGTCCCCCAAGACCCTTCTTCTCCCCTGCTCCTCTTGTCCTCCTCGACCCTGGGTCTGCATTTCTCATGCAGCCAGCTCTGTTCCTCAAATACTGTTCTGAAAGATCATTGCCTAAAATGTCAAAATGGAACTGCATCAAGAATACATGGAGGTAAGTCATGTGGTGCTGATGTGATGCTAAATCACTAAGTAACACTTCTCTCTCCTTGGAATTAACCACTGTTTGCATGGCCAGTTCATACATTCACAGCAGTGATGGGATTAAAGCCCCTCTGATTTTTCAGATATGAAGTCCTTTCTATTATATTTCTGAAGGACTACATTAACAATTTCATCATTGGATCTGTACATCCTTCTGCAGAAAAGATATCAAGAGGCTAGTATGCCCCGTGCGACTGTGAGTGAGATACAGGGATCCTTCCATTTCTTTTTAGCTCACTGAGTGTAATCTTCAGTTATACCAGCATCGTCTGTATTTCATTTTTTTTGTCTAGGCCTCAAAGTTTTGTAAACACTTCAGTTATGGGGTTCCCATCTCCAGCATCTCTTACAGAACCATGAGGACCTCTTTCCCGGTCCCCATCCCCACTCATCATACCCTGTATCATAGCTACCATCTCTCCAGTCCCAAAGGCCCAATTGTACCTTCAGAATCTGCCCGATCCTTGCTGGCAGGGCTGCTGATGAGGAGTATGTAGTGCTCACGGCCCCTGCCAGGCTGTGGAGCAAGAAAAAACAAAGTAACTTATTTTCTTTCCTATCACTTAATTTAGTTTTGGTGAAAAGGTGCCAGATTGACAGTGCAGGAACCTCATGTCTTCAGATTCTCCACAGCACAGATGCAACTGCAGCTGTACAAGCTTTTCCACACTGTGTGGTCAATGTGCTTGAACCCTAACTTAGAGGGATCTGAGGAGGAGTGGGTCGGTGTCTCCATGGCCCATTCCATTCATACTGCTGAGACTGCCAACGAGGGTTGAATATGTTTTTTCCCCATGTGTTGGAGACATCTGTCATGAAGAACTGGACTGACACCCATATTCACAAAGGCCACCAAACAATCATCACATGGTATCAGCCATTAGCCACTAGAGACATAGGATGGATTTGAACGGCTCCTCTACTGATTTCCGATAGCCACCACGCTATGCTATGGCTATTACTGCTTGTTGGGGGTGGTTTAATTACGTCAACGGGAGAGCTCTCTCCCATCCGCATAGAGCGGCTACACGGGAGATCTTACAGCGGTGCAGCTGCGCCGCTATATAACGTCTGTAGTGTAGGCATGGTCTAGCTGTATGATCAGGATGCCGCCAAAAATGTAATGACACAGTGGCTATCTATAGAATAAAGAATCCCAAATTACGCTGCTAGCATGATGGTAAATTGGGTCCTGAGGAAGGATTTGATCAAGGCAAAGACAGTGGCCTTGCATGTGAACTTAGGGTAGACATTCCATGCAGAGCAGGCAGCATGGAAGAAGATGAGAAGGTGTTTATTGGAGAATTATATGATCAGTATATTGCAAAGTGGAGGGTAATACAAAAAGTCCCAAGGGCAGAAGTATGGAGGGGCAGAATTATGCAGCACCTTGGAAGTTAGGGGACCTGGAAGCTTAAGACAAGTAACTTACTGGTGTAAGCTGAATCATATTTGACTACAACAGCTGCTGCTGCAATCATCATGAATGCACAAATCATGTTCAGTATTTAAAAAAGAAGAAAAATTTATTAATTTTGTTTTTACACCTGCCAGAAATCACAATACTATTAACACTATAACGGTCACTGAATGTACAATAAACAGACACATTTAAATAACAGAACAGGGTCAGAATGATGCAACTAGTATGTCAGCTTCAGTGTCTCACGAAACATCCAGATTTAGTTCCAGGTTTTTTAATAGTTCTTGGAAAGAAGCAAGTAAGATTCTTTTGGAGAGTACAGAGTCAGGGCCAACTTCTGCGCTCAGATGCAGCATGAGCAGGGGGCCCCAATGGAAGCCAAAGGGAGCACCGTAGCTCTCAGTGACAATGAAGGGTACTCCAGAATTAAGCTCTGATGGGACATTATTTAGGAGACAGAGATCTTTGGGCTGGCTCCAGCAAAAGAAAAGAAATTCATATGTTTTCTGCACTGCAGGTCTGCACACAGCCATAGAAACAGATTTTCTTTTTTAAGAGGGGCCCTGCACTACAGACCCAACTGTAGGACTATTTTTCACTACCAAATTTCTGTTCTCTCCCCAAATCTGTATAATCATTATAATTCATTACCTTGGAATGAATATGCATGATGTTTAATTCCCAGGGAAGATTATGTCTCTCTTTGTATATACTGTATTGTATTCTCATCCATCCATTAATTTGGGACACAAAGTGAACCACCACTTTGGTTTATGGCTGGTGGTTTTGTGCGTGGTGCCTCTGTGAGACACAGGACAAAAATCCTTGATAAACAAGATACAAGTTCAAAAAGGCCATTTTCAAACTGCATTCCATAACAACTGGCTTGTTTTCAACTTGAAACAACTGGTACAAGAACAAGTGTCCCCATTTAGCAATGTTTTCTAAACAGAGTTGAAGAAAACATTACTTTTTAAAGCCTACATTTGCAATGCTTTAAAGGCTTATTCTTCATATCTGGAAACTGGACCTTGAAAGACTTTAAAAGACTCCTGTAAAACGGTAACTATTTACCATGTGACATTTTCTGATCTCCTACTTCTCATTATCTGTAGTACCACATATCTGATTTTAAATTTGTAGAATTGTGTAGAGGAATGTGTATACCTACATTTTTAGTCAGTAGATCGTCTGGCAATCTAAGAAAAGCCCCCCTTTTTTGAATAAGAAGCTGTGAGGCAAAGTCAGGGCAGTTAGCTTCCTTCTTTTCGCCGACACAACAACATACCAAAGGCCTGATTTTCAGAAGTGCTCAGCATGTACAACTCCAGTTGAAATCAACAAGGATGACCGTTGTTCAGCACCTCTGCAAAGAAAGGGCCTGATCCAAAGCCCAATGAAGTCAATGGAAAGATGCTCATTCACTTCAGTGGGCTTTGGATCAGGACCCAAGCCCCTCACTTGTTAATGCCCCAGCATTTCGGAACAGTCAAAGCAGGAAGATCCCAGGTACAAATTTAGTCTACATTTTGGCCAATCACTTCAAAACTACCCTAAAGCAATGCTGAGCTGGCCAATATTTAAACAGGGTTTACCTCCTCGTGCACGGTCATTATTTCCACTCCATATGAACGGATATGTTATTTATCACAGCAATATGTGTCACCAGGCTTCGCCATCAAGTAGTCGTCCAGTTACGGTTTTAAATTGTGATTTCAGTTTAAGGTTTGGCATCATCGGGAACTCCTACACACACTCGCAAGTAGCCCCACCAAAACCAGTGGGGACATGTGTATAAGCCAGGGATCTTCAGTGCAGCACGAAAGAAAAGTTATTCAGAATAGAGATCTCATCTGTTAATTATTATGTCACAAAAGGCCATTAAGACCAAAGTTTACAATGTATCCTATTAGACACTGACACTTTGGGGTAGCTTTTCAAGTACAGTCACTAGAGATTTAGGCATATTTAGTATCTCCCATCAACAATCAGTGGAGCTGTGGTGATATTCTCCTAAGTACCAGAGTAAAAATTACCCCTTCCCCTTAGTTTAAAAACAAACAAACAGACCTTTAAAGGGGAGCAATGTAAGAAAAAATAAACTGCTTCAAAGACACAGCTTCCCTTTCTCCTGGTCCCAAACCATAACACAAGGTCTATAAAAGACCAGGTCTGCCGGATCAAGCAATCCTTTGAGATGGCTTTCATTGTCCTATAATAGTGGTCCACTAGCATTCTTTTTTTTATGTTTCCTGAGTCCAAGGCTGGTCATTTTATGAAACAGTCCATACGAATTGCAGCACAAGGTACGTGGAAAATCAGAGCAACCAACTTTATCAGCGCAACCAACTTTCCATTCAACCTTCATGGGGAAAAGAAATTAAATTTTGAGGCAGCCCTAGAGATAAGTATACCACATTTGCAAAAAGTGTGTACACAGGGAGCAGATTACAAAGGTTCTCTTTTGACATTGCAGGTTAAAGTGAGTTTCAAACAGCAATTGTAAGGCACAGAGTTCGGAGTGCCTTTTTACTTTAAAACTACCAAAGAAAAGGTTTTTTTTTAAAAAAAATCAATTTCTTTAAACTCCCTCCCCCCATTCTCATTAGGGGTCACAGCACAAAGCTACTATTCAGGTTTAAGCATTACTGAGCCTTTTATTGGTTTACAAGGGAAAAGAAGAGTTCCCTGTGAGTGCAGGGGAAACACAGTATAGGCTCAGTGTTACCGTCATGTGCTATTAGGGTTTCAATTCCAAACATTGAGGTTTCAAGACTGCATCTTTCATTCTCCCCAGAACTTCTTGGCAGGGCAGCGCAGAGAACATGTAAACAGTTCTAAAAGGTTGCTAAAATAATAATTTAATTGACTGCTTGTGCACAGTTTCACAGCTTCATTGTTACATCTGTCTCTCTCACACTCACGCACACACAAGGAGTCACCGATTTGCTGCTTCTTTCCAGGCGGTCTGCTCTTTATCTAGCTGGTATGTTCCCTTCTTCCTTGGCCATTTAAAAATAAAGACACAGGGAGCAGTTCTGACATACAGCGAATACCACAGGCAGTTTATATGATGTCTTTTTGTTTACCTGTAGATGGTGGAAATGTACATGGGGCATAATCTGCCATTAGCTAATTGTTTGGCAAGTATTTTCTCCCATCTTTATAATAAATGTTGTATACTGTGATACTTCCACAAAGGGAAAATAAGGGTCATCAGACATGCCAAAAAGCAAAGTTCTGGGCAAGCAGTTTCCGCTTCTCACTTTTTCCTTTTCCTTAAAGATTTGCATAAGATGGCACCATTCCCAAAGGGTTTTGAGGGTATTTTTTAGTTGTTGCTGTGACTTAAACCCCCTTATAAAGCATCAACAAGAGCGCCAAGATTCTAGCTGAAGTTATGTGAATGAATACTTTAAAACATAATGAGCTCCAGGACACCCAGATGTTTTGGGGGAGAGATTGTCCTTAAAGTCAGGGGACACAATGGGATTTTTTCATTCGTGCTCTGCGGAGAAAGTTCTTGGTTTAGTGATGTGCACTTCACTGCCCCCATTCCCGTCGGTGGTTGTAGTGATGATGTACTGCGTGGTTTGCTGTTGATTGGTTGGTTGTGATTCCAAGGGGTCACAGTGCGCTGATGGCTGAGACACACCCACCTGCACCCCACTGGAGAGTGAAGAGTTCTGTTTTACATCCAGATCGGGTTGACCTTCAGATATCACATAATGGGTCTGCACAGAGAGTAGAAGCACAAGTTACGGTTGTGTTTCAGACCCGCTGAATAGCCATCTTTCTCTCACACCTTCTTATTACAACTTTTCTGTCTCAGCACTGGGGGATATTGTCTATATGAATGGGCGATTATAAAACTAAACTGTATTGCATTTAAACTTTGACAGAAAAAAAACACAAACAGGATACTTTCAAAGTTGTACGGCTCATTTAACTACTATTAAAAAAAAGGGGTTAATTTAACATTGGCTAAAACCAACTGTATAGTTAACCCACCCATGCAAAAAATTAAAATAACTAACTCACTTTACAATAACTCTGAAAATCTCCTATTTTGCCATACATTCCAGTGGGAGCTGTATTTTCTGTATTCTATATCAGTATGTTGGATCTCCTGCTAGACAATATGAGTATCATGGCAGCTTTTACTGAGTCCATTCATACCATTCAGTTATGCAAAGAGTTTAAAAGTTTCTAAAACTGTTTTGAAAATTAATTTCTGTCTGTAGCCAGCTTTAATAAATATTTACTTATCTGAAGTATTATAACTAATCAATACTACTAATTTGGGCCCTGATCCTGCAATCATTAATGCAAGGGAATAGTCCTGGACTCAGTTTGATGAGCTAAATGAAACTATTTGCTCATGTAAAGCCACTCACACAACTAAATGTCTGCCACACGGTGGCATCAGACTGTAAATGCATTGGTACAGGGTTCTTCATTTTCACTTGTGTGTAGCAGGGTGATCAGCATATCCAACTAAGCAGCAGCTAATGATTGGCTTTGATTCCCAGCTCCTACCTGCTGGGCTTCTCCTTAGGCCAGGGCTTGCTGCTCCCTAGCTCTGCAGCCCCTTAAAGGGGCAGATCACCTTGCCACCCCACCTCATAGGGATTGTGGTACGACATAAAAAATTAACTATGTTTTCCCTTGAAGTAGATGACTGACACTTTCCCACCAAATAGATCATTTCTTGCCTCCTGGAGCCTAAAGAACAACGCCACACTGCTCCTCAGCTTTGGGCCTCCTGAGTCCCAGCATGTAACGTAACTACGGGTTGCAAGCGTAGCTACGGACACTGCCCCAATATGGTACTTGGTACAAGTGTTGCAGAAGGCCTGTGACCTTTTAGATCATACAATTCTATCTCTCTGTCACTTACACACACACACACACACACACATTCAGTTTTCATCAGTTGTAAGGCACATTAGCTCCTAACTTCAGAAAACACCTTTACATGTACCCTTGGTATGACACCACCATGTTTCCTACTTTGGCCCCCCTGACATTTCTTTTGGTGTTTCTTTAATGTGTTCAGACCGAGCGCTTTATGTCTAATTCATCCTCCCAGAACAAAGACTGCCATCCTTCTGCTTACCTGGGTGACTGCTTTTACTTGCCCTGTGTTCACTGTGGTGACAGGAGTGCCTACAGAGGTCTCTGCGATCACATACTGACCCTGTGGGATGGCCATCATCTGAATTTCAGATGCTAGAAAAGAGGATGAAGAATTATAGTTAAAACACTCTCAGAGGTTAGTATGGAAGACAATAATAAGGGTGGCCTGAGGGTCAAATAAAGCCTGGGAGTGCTACAATAGGGCCTGAGACTATCCCCATTTTAACGCAGAGGTAAGGCTGACTGGCCAAGAGTACAAGTTTCAGCATGAAGTGCAGTGCGGCTGCTTAAATCAAGATGGAAGTTTCATGCTGGCACCCAGTCTCCAAGGGCTGCAAGATTAGGCAGCAACTGATGCCGGATCATGCAATTTAAGTGTTGGGCTTCTGGTGAGTTCTCAACACAGCCTTCATCTGGGCAAAATTTGAGCTCCCGTGGAAAAAAGAATCAGACACTTAGGGCCGGATCCTCAGGTGGTGAAAATCTGCATAGCCCTATTGACTTCAGTGGAGTTACACCAACTGACATCATCTCAGGATCTGGCCTTTAGTTCATAGCCATCATATCCCATCGTTGCCACATATGGAAGTATTCCTCAAGGATGTGTTGCTCCAGGATTCATAGAGGGTTGCTGGCCAGAGTTGCACAGGAAGGTACTTGACATCAGGTGTGAAAAGTCCATTTTGTGTCACCCTCTCCTAAATGAGCCTTTTCGGAATGCGTTCGGGCTTTCCTCTGAATTTAAACAATCCATTCTCCAAGTCAGACTTATTCGTGCCAAATGCACTCCCCTTGGAAAAGAGAAGCCAGCCTGCTAAAACAGACCACTTAAAACACAAGGGTGTGACTCCAGCCTGGAAAGGGGAAAGTCCAATAATAATAGTTTGTATTTATATAGCCCTGTTCCTCTTCAAAGAGCTTAATGAACATTAACTAATGAATCCTCCCAATCCTCTGTGAAGTAGGGAAGTATTACACTTCCCATTTTACATCTGGGGAAATGGAGGAAAAGGGCCTAAGAGACTTGAATCTAGTCCCAAAAGGAGTTAGTGTGATTGCTGACCTCCTCGCATTTCTGATACTTACGGTAGCTACGAAACGAGTTCCATGTGCTGGGTAGATACGTGTGCTGGACCGAGGATCCTTGCTGTTGCTGGAGAGTTTGGCTTGGTGCTGATGTGGTTGTTTGCATTTGGGAGGGGCTGAGTTCCTGCTGAGACTGTTGTGATGAGGGACTCAATGGCTGAGCTCCCACCTAGAACAACACCATGAAAACAGACATAATTATTTATCTGCCAGCACGGTAAGGCTTACACGCATTTGTACTGCTGGAGATACATTACTCTTAGTATTAGGATACTGTCGGACTAATCCTTTAGTTGACAGTGCAAGCCTCAGCCCAGATCGGCAGCGATCAATAGTTATTGCACATTTGCAGCTGTCTTTTGGTACAGGAATCAGTGGGTTCCCTGCGTCATTCCTAGTTGAAAAAATGTCCGTATCACAACCACTCCCACAACCGGCAGTCTCAGAAGAGGCCGAACTCTGAATGAATGCGCGTGGAGCATGAACTCCTTTCTCATCCTCAGGTCTCTTTCATACCAGGGCAAGGGTGGCAGAACAGTATGGGAACATCTTCCGCTGCTGCCACCCATGCTGCCCCTGTTCTGTGGACAACTATAAACTTCGTTGCATGTTTACAATTAAGTCCTGCTCTACCACTGGTCACTGTAATAATAACAGGCAAAGAGTCACCCACGAAAGCTCATGCTCGAATACATCTGTTAGTCTTTAAGGTGCCACAGGACTCTTTGCCGCTTTTACAGATCCAGACTAACACGGCGACCCTTCTGATGCTGTAATAATAACAGTGCTTTGACCTTCTATAGCACCTTCCACCCAAAGAGCCTCACAACCTCTTTGTGTGCTCAGTCAGTACTATCAGACCCAGTTCCGAGATAGGTAAACGGAGGTAGAGAGATGTGATTTGCCCAACGTCACGCAGCAAGTCTGGGGCAGGGAGCCGGGATCAGAACCAGAAACAGTACAAGTCTTTTAACTGCTCAGAAACTGAACACTCTCTGGGGCAACAAGAGTTGAATTTTGAACTTTCTGATGCTTAGGAAAAGGGCTTTAATTCTTCTTCAGATAGTTTCAATGTGTAACAGAAATAATTCATTATTGGTCTCAGAGCCTGGGAATTAACTGCCTGGGAATACCTCTGCCATTAGTCATCACTGCTTTAAAACAAGTAGCCAGAGAGTAATGTGGGGGCTGTACCTACCTTCAAGGCTGCCTCTCTACATGATCCCCTGGCTTACATCAGAGAGGGCTGCTGGCAGAGCATTTTCAGTGAAGGGCCTTGGAGTTTACCTCACTCCTGTGTCTGCCACAGCCTGATTTGATGACTGCAAGGCCTATATTTTACCTCAAGCTTTTCTGAGGGAGGGATGAAGTCAAATACGGTTTTAGGACAGATGACTGGGAGACTCCTGAGAATCCTTTATTGGCACCAAGCCAGCGTGTAAATGCTTTTGTTTAAATACTATGTTAATCTTGTACATACAGCAAGAGACTTGCATTTTTAAAAAGAAACTGCCCATTTAAACAATCTAAATAAATAAATAAATCATTATCCATATCTCTCATAAGCTATCTCTGCATTTCTAAAATACCCACCACCATTGTACGTGGGCACTTTATATTTTCAAATATGCACTCTAAGTATCATTAGCCCTATTATACGGATGGGAAAACTGAGGCACAGAGAGCTGGTTAATGGCAGACCAGGATTAGAACTCAGGATTTGCTAGCCTCATGCCGAGTCCATAACGTCTCTCTAAAACGCACATCTTCCCATGAGCTCCCTTGAGGATGGCCAGTATTCGCAGATCTGTGAACTTCTTTCATCCCTTTAACCATATGGAGTCATAAATATGTCCACCTAAGTGTCTTTACACCCCTACCTTGCATATGCTGCGATAAATGGGAATATCTGGGAACTATTAAATAATATCAAGGTCCTAATGCTGCAACGGCTCCACGTGCAGTACTCTAAAGGATTTAAAGGGGAGTCCTACGGACAGAGCATCAGCTGCATAGGGCTGTATAAAACTCCAGCTTGAGCATCCTGGCACGGAGAATGCTCTTTGCATGGAGAGCGTGGGATACCTGTGATGACGACTGCGTTGCTGGGGCTGGCTCTGTGACCTGGATATGCTGCACCTGGATGGCGTGCTGGGTGTACGTCTGGGGGTCATGCAGCTGTCCAACGTCCACCGTGGAATGCTGGGACTGGTGAGGTGAGGTAGCCTGGGAAAATCAAAGCAGAGTTGTGGACTGTAAACTCTCTGGGGCACGGACTGTGTCTGTTTGCATAGTACCCAGAGCAATGGGGCCATGATCCTAATGTTGGGCACTATCATAATACAAATATTAAACAATAAGCAACACTTGGATTGATCAGTAGCCTGCATTACAACAGGGTTGTTGCTAACTTGTAAACAGGGCTAAAAAATTGAGTCATAATGGAAGGTAAATGATAAATTTAGTGGCGCAAAGAGACAGTTCTCTAATTATTAAATCTATCCATTTATATGGTGCCAATTACCATAGCATCTGAGTGCCTCACGATCTTTAATGTATTTATTCTCACAACACCCCTGGGAGGTAGAGAAGTACACTGTACAGATGGGGATCCCAGGCACAGAGAGACTAAGGGCAAATCAACATTTCAAAATTAAGTCGACCTAAGTTTGGTCGACGTACAGCCACTACAGTAATTCAATCGCTTTTGCATGTCTACACTACGCTCCTTATGCTGGCGGTGCACATCCTCACCAGGAGCACTTGCACAGATTTAGCTGTCAGTGTGGGCATTGTGGGACGGCTTCTCACAGGCAGCGCCAGACAGTGTAAGCAATGCAGTTTCTACACCGACACTGTGTCGATCTAACTACATCAACCTAAGCGCTAAACCTCTCGCAGAGGTGGAGTTATCCATCCAGTCGGTGTAGTGGGCGAGTTACATTGGTGGGAGCTACGTTTTAGTGTAGATGCTTACAGAGTTAGGTCGACATAAGCTGCCTTACGTCGACCTAGCTCTGTAGTGTAGACCAGGAGTAAGTGATCCGCCCAAAATTACACAGGAATCCGTGGCAGATCAGGGACTTGAACTCCCAAGTCCTAGATTAGTGCCCTAACTACTGGACCATCCTTCCTCTCTGTAAATGTATGTGTTCATACATTCCAGAACTGCATATCCATGCTCTGATTAGATACAGATCTATGTTAGGGGAAAGAAAAGTGAAATTTCCAGTGTCTTACCTATTAAAGACCCTTAGAGGCACCAATTTCTACTTAATTATAGTAATTTAATTAGAGACATCACACCTTGTTAAAATCAATGCAAAGCTGCAGGCACCAGAATCTCAGCAGCTAAATCATTAAAACTTCATAAATTCATGTCAAACGGTGCCAGTATTTAGGCCACCGTTAACAAGGGGTGCAGCATTGCTAAAAATGAGCGACAAAAGGACAGGAAACAGCTCCCCATTTCAGGCTCAAATATAAGCTGTTTGACACTTTCAGATCCACCCAAGCAATCAGAGGCTGAAGGATGTAAAGGAGCTGATCTGGCTGTGCAAAGCTGTCTGAAATCCATTTCCCCAGCTCCATTAATCCAGTTATCCTCTCTATTTATTTTTAAGGGGGTTACTGAATGTCACAGAGGACGAACACCCTAAGAGTTAATACATGGAGAAAGCAAACACTTGCCAAGCTTTCAGATTTTGGCTCCAGGTCTCCGGGAGAAAAAAGAAGTTCAAACTGCTCCTCCCAAGTGCAGAAGTGGGTCACTCTCTGACTCACTTTGTCAATTCCCGAGGGGCAGCCCCTGGAGCAGCACCGGAAATTTAGCTTGAGCTTCCGTCTCCAGGTGAGACCTCCCCAAACCTTTCACCATCATAACATTTTGTTTAAAGTCTTCAAAACCATGGCGTCACTTAGGCTCGGGGAGAGATCTAAGATACATCCTCAGTAGATTACCTACCTGGGCCACTTGCACAACCTGCAGCTGTATGTGCTGGGGCTGCTGCAGGCCAGCTGTGGATTGTGACACAGGGATGTACTGGATGCGCTGATAATCTCCCTGTGGGGTTCGATAGTCTGTCGTCAGGGTCTGGGACAGTTCTGTCATTGCTTGCGTCAGCAGATCTGTTGTCTGAGGAAAAGAGGCACAGTGCATCGTGCAATGTTATCTCTTGGGCTGAACACTTTGCACGTTTGTACTTAACCTAACCTAAACCACTGAAGCCTGGTCAGTAATTTAGAAGAGCTTACTGTGTATGGAGCTCCGCTTAATGAGATTCTGTCAGCAGTCAGGCCAGTGGGAGTGCTCTGCTCTACATCGTGGGGGACCCATATTTTCATGCTCACTCTCTTTCCTTATCACTGGCAGGGACAAGGCATACAGGAAGGAACATCACACTCTCCCACGTTAAGATTTACTCTCCTGTTACTCAGTACAGCTGTACTCAGCTTTTAATTGCTGTGGGCCACCTTCCCAAAGACTGACATTTCAGACAACCACAAAATAATCACATCTTGTGATGGGGCTGCAATGGGTGTGTCATGCTGGCGAATAATTGTGAGAGAACAGTTCATACGTTCGTAGAGTCTAAGGCCATAAGGGACCACTGGGATCATCTAGTCTGACCTCCCGTCTAGCACAGGCCAGAGACCTGCCCCAGAATAATTCTTAGAGCAGCTCTCTTAGAAAAACATCCACTGTTGATTTAAAAATGTCCTGTGATGGAGAATCCACCACGACCCTTGGTAAATTGTTCAAATGGTTAATTATTCTCACTATTTATGCCTTATTTCCAGTCTGAATTTGTCTAGCTTCAACCTCCAGCCACTGGATTGTGTTATGTCTTTCCCCGCTAGATTGAACAGCCCGTTATTAAATATTTGTTCCCCATGCAGCTACTTACAGACTGTGATCAAGTCACCCCTTAACCTTCTCTTTGTTAAGCTAAATAGAACTCTTTGAGAGACAAGATGGGTGAGGTAATGTCTTTTATTGGGCCAACTTCTATTGGTGAGAGAGACAAGCTTTCAAGCTTACACAGACCTGAAGAAGAGCTCTGTGTAACTCAAAAGCTTGTCTCTCTGAGCAACAGAAGTGTCCAATTAAAGATATTACCTCACTCACCTTGTCTCTCATATCTTGGGACTGACACGGCTACAATAACACTGCATACGAGCTCTTGGAGTCTATCATGATAATGCATATTTCCCATTCTCTTGGCTCTCCTCTGAACCCTTTCCAATTTATCAACATCGTTCTTCAATTTGGGCACCAGAACCGGCCACAGGATTCCAGCAGCAGTCATACAGAGGTAAAGTAACTTCTCTACTCCTACTCAAGAGTCCCCTGTTTATGCATCCCAGGATTGCATTAGCTCTTTTGGCCACAGCGTCACACTGGGAGCTCATTTTCAGCTAATTTATCCACTGTGACCCTCAAATCTTTTTAGAGGCACTGCTTCCCAGGACAGAGTCCCACATCCCGTTAGTACGGCCTGCAATCTATTCTTTGTTCCCAGATGTATACATTTACACTTCGCCACATTAAAACACATATTGCAGTGGTTCTCAAACTTTTGTACTGGTGACCCCTTTCACATAGAAAGCCTCTGAGTGTGACCCCTCCTTATAAATTAAAAACACTTTATATATATTTAACACCATTATAAATGCTGGAGGAAAAGCGGGGTTTGGGGTGGAGGCTGACAGCTCGTGACCCCCCATGTAAAACCTTGTGACCCCCTGAGGGATCCTGACCCCCAGTTTGAGACCCCTGACATATTGTTTGCTTGCACCCCGTTTACCAAGCATCTAGGTCACGCTGAAACATTGACCTATCCTCTTCATTATTTACCACTGCTTCAATTTTAGTGTCATCTGCAAACTTTATCAGTGATGATTTTATGTTTTCTTGCAGGTTATCGATAAAGATGTTAAATAGTGTAGGGCCAAGAACCGATCCCTGTGGGACACCACTGGAAACAGACCTGATAGATGATAATTCTTCATTTACAGTTACATGTTCAGACCTATCCGTTAGCCAGTTTTCAATCGATTTAGTGTTTGCCAATAGTCTTGCTATTTTGTACAGCTGGAGTTTCATAAGATTGTTATCACATCTCTACTCCCTTTCCACCCCCAGCTCCTGGGAACAAGGGTTCCACCTCCCTTCGCCTTCCCTAGCTGTTGGAGAGCAGGGATTTAATTCTTGCCTCGCAATAGGCTGAGGGACCCAATAGTTTCCTTCTTCCCACTGCATGGAAGGGAAGCAGGGGAATTCAGCAGCTTCCAAAGCGGTGGTCAATATTCCTCATGCTGCCTGGCACTGTGGAGAGTGCCTCTGTGATTGGCATTGTGCCCACTCTGCCCATTTAGATTGGCTCAGGAATCAAAGGCTGAAGCTCTACAGTAACTCCTCACTTAAAGTCATCCCGGTTAACGTTGTTACATTGCTGATCAATTACGGAACAATGTCGTTTAAAGTTGTACAATGCTCCCTTGTAACGTCGTTTGGCAGCTGCCTGCTTTGTCCACTGCTTGCAGGAAGAGCAGCCCGTTGCAGCGAGCTGTGGGGGCTTGGAACCAGGGTGGACCGGCAGCCCCCGTATCAGCTCCCTGCTCCCCTAAGCTCCCTGTGCAGCAGCCGCCCAGCAGGCTACGATTGCCGGCAGTTCAGCTGTCCCTCCCCCCACTGCCATGTGCTGCTCCTGCCCTCTGCCTTGGAGCATCTCTCCAGAGCCTCCTGCTTGCTGTGTGTGTGTGGGGGGGCCCTAATGTCAGGGTGTCCCCCTCCCCCCTGCTCCTGCACCCCGCTTACCCCATCTTCCATAGAGCAGGGGGGACACACGACAGGGCTCAGGATGGAGGGAGCTTCCTGGCAGCAGCTGCTGTCTCAGCTTGCTGATTAAGGCAGTGTATTTAAGAGTGGGGTAAGCTTACTTAAAGGAGCAATTCTCTCACACACAGGGTGTGTGTCTTGGTCTCTCTCTGCCATGCTGTCTCCCCTCCCTCCACTCATGCTGCCTTGTAGAGTGTGGGGCTACATTAACAACGAGTTAACCCTTGAGGGCTCAGCCAAGTGCTAGTTCATCATTTAGCAGTAAGGCATTCCCAGGGAAATATCCCACCCTCTGAATTCACCACCTCAACCAAGCTTCACAACCATCATCGCTGTGTACCGGTATTAAATTGTTTGTTTAAAACTTATACTGTGTGTGTATATATATATAACATAACTACAACATTAAGTGAGGAGTTACTATACACTGACTCTTGCTACCTATGCTAGTGGGTTCCAAACTTAGTTCCATCCATTCCCAGCTACAGAACCTATGTTGGTGATCCTCAGCGCCCCGCTTAATTCAGCCTTAGCCTCACTCAGCCATGTGCAGAGAAACCCCACATGCCAACATCACACTGTTACTATCTTCATTCACAAGCCAAAAGAGATCTGGATTTGCAGCTGGGAAATGTAACCGTTCGTCTTTGGAACATTCTGAAAACCTTCCTGTTGGTATAACTGAACTGAATGGTAAGTGCCATCCTTATGATTTACAGGACTGCGAAGCAAGAGAGGGTCCTAGGCAGCCAGAGATGAGTTTATTCCCCATCTGTTCCAGCTGCTGAAGAAGCAGATAAGGCAGCTTTATGAGTTACAGATCTTCCTGAGATTCATATTTCCCCAAAGAGCAGGATGCAAAGTGGCTGTTTGTTTTTCTCTGCTTGCACCAGCCCTGTCAACCAGAAAATGATTTCTACAATAATATTTTAAGGTTACACAAAAATAAAGAGGAAGTTCTGCTCCTTGCAATTGTAGCATTTTTATTCAAGTATTGGAGCAAACGCGTGCATCAAAAGCCCGATCGAGAAAGTCCTATTCTAGCATAAGGCACTTAAAGTGGCAGTTAGGCACATAAATGCACAATTTACACATCTTAATGCAGATTTAAGTGCCCAGATACTAGAATGTGATATTGTAATGAAGCTGAGACCTGCTCTTTGCTCTGTGTTTATACAGCCATTAAGCACAACAGGCCCAGATCCTGTTTGGTATTCTTAGGTGTCATCATAATAGAATGAACAAATAATAAATATATAAACAAAAAATTGTATCCACAAGCTCTGAATTATTCTTTATAGAAGCAGAAATGTTGTCCTTCCAGGAGCCTGGTCTGCGTTTCCAGGTTGACTAATCATTTCTGCAAATATATTCCAGCTATCCTACCTACCTAAGTGAAGCAGTGCTGCTCTGTGCTATTGTATTTACTAAACCTGAAGAAACAATTAACACTTGGCTAATCTGATGTATCAAGCCAGAAGCATCAGGAACATTTTCTGCTAGTACAGTGCCGAGCACAATAGGGTTCTGGTCTGCCACTGGTGCTACGGTAATATAAATAATAATAGTAATTATGGACGAGTTTGCCCTCTCTCAAGCACACACTGGTCACTGTTATTTACAGTTTCAGTGAACAGTCTTGAAATAAAGTTTAAAGTGTGGATGACATTTTTTTTAAATTTTGCAGGTGGTTGGTCCTTTGCCATTCAGGGGAGACCAGAACAATTTTCTGGTCTCTGCTATTCGCTGACTTGGCAGCTGGGAGTGTTGTGAAGGCAGTACGCTTCACCAGTGGTGATGGAGGGAGCTGAGATCACTCAAATAACACCCCACCCAAATGATTAAGGGGTGGCTTTGATTAGCTCTAAAGGGAGTATAATCCCGTCCTCGGCCATTAGGATGGAACAGGAGATTTTCCAAAGCGCTAAAGTGATTTAGGAGCACAAGTTCCATCGACTATCACTGGAACTTGTGCTCCTAAATCACTTAGGTGTTTTTGAAAATACCATCTGGAGTCCATAACATATGAGTAGTGAGGACAGGAGAGGGTGGGGTAAGGCTAGTGGGCAAATCTTTAGATCTTTAAACAGGGAAATACAGACCCTCTAGAGGAACAACAGTAAATTGCATAGATTCATATACAGAAGTGATCTATGGGAATGTCTCAACATAAGCCTTGTAATACCAAAGTGATGGGAGCCAAGCAAATGCTAATAATCATTATAATCTAGGATATCTGACTGTTTCACTCAGATGGCCTGATTTACCATCCTTCGCATTCTTACCACAACGGTCTCTCCAGTAGTGCTGTCAGTGGTTAAAACGGCAGGGGTGGAACTGATGACGGCTGCTGCCAAGGGCGTGTGTATCGTGTTAGGGAGCTGAGCAAACTCAGGGTGCTTCTTGCGAATGTGTTGTACCATCTTGGTCTGTGGAGGGGTGCAGACAAGAGGGTTAGGGAGATGGCCAGCGAGATTCCTCAGACCATGCGATGCTCCGGTCACCAGTGAGAAAACACAAAGACCATGGAGTTCATATGAATTAGACTTGCCTGATGATGAGCTTTTGCTTCTCAAACTCCATGGCCCCATGGACCAATCTCCCCCACACCGTCAATGTTTTGAGTACTTGTTCAGAAGAGAGCAGAAAGTCTCTTCTGTCTCTGACTCCTTCCTTCCTCTCTGTACTACCCATCTCATAAAAAAAGACCCATCAAAAGAAACCTAAGGGGACAGTTTTGAAAAACCCACAAACAACATTCGCAAAAGTGGCCCTGATTCTGGGTGCCTCAGAGTTTGGGTGTCCAACCTGGGACACGCTGTGCCTGATTTTAACAGGTGCTGAGCACCTGCAACAACCGTTGTCTTCAAGTGGAGCTGTGAATGCTCAGCACCTCTGAAAGTCAGGCCCAAGATGTCGCAAGTGACCATCCCAAAATGGAGGCGTGCAAAATGAGAGGCCACTTTGGAAAACCTGGCTGCCAGTGTTTAAAAAGCAGGAAATACTGTGAGCAAAAGCTCTGCGTGTACCATGCGAGGCCCACTCCTAGAAAACCAGGAATTCATCAGGACTCAACCCTGGAAAAGGAAAAAAAAAACACTCTTTTAAACTCATGTACCCAGGAGGGGCGTAAGTATTATCTCCTTTGGCTAAGGGATGTTTTTCCGGAATATGGTAGGGTCTGAATGTAAAGTGCTATAGCTATCTGGAATAACACTCTGTGTAAACAATTTTATTCTGTCATAGAAGTGTCTACATGGGAAGGTATTCTGTACGAGCTTATTCCACAATAGCTATTCTGGTCAATTTCCACATATAGACAAGCCCTGACACCCAGGCAGATAAAGCAATTTATCCAGCATCACACAGCAAATCAATGACAGGGCTTGGAATAGAACCTAGGAATCCTGACAACCAGTTCCCTAATCTAACCACTTAACACTTCCTTTCTTTGTAAATCAAATAAACAGTGTTCACATTGTTAGCACTCAGTTAGCTTGAAATCAGCTGTCTGATTCATGATGAAAGGGCTGAACCCCTGGATTGACCAATGCAAGATCTGTGGTGGAACAACCTCACAAGGGAGGGGCTCTGTTCTGAGGCAAGGAGACACTCACAGTACCTTACTGCTGTACTGTTTGGAACAGTGAGGACAACAGACTGGTGGAGTGGCTATAGTGCCCGTGAGCTGGGTGTGAGTACTCAGCATGGGGTCTGGCTCTCCCGGTCCTGCTGGGCGCAGTTTCCGGATACTTGGAGGTAGCTCAGCACCAGGATGGTTCTTCAGAATATGGGCTTTGCGTTTGCTGGCACTCTTGTACACCTGTGGGTCAAAAATTTGGAATGAGAGCAGCATAACACCAATGGCAGTGCCCAAAACAGATGGAGTTTGTGTGTCTCCACCCAGAAAATTCACATGCCTCTTTTAAGAGGGATTTGTAGAACAATTTTATATAATCGTTGTTTCTCTCTGTCTCACACACACACGTATCACTTTACCAGCCGGTGAGACAAGTATCTCCAGGATGGAATGTAATAACTGCTTGACACTGCACAGAAACCCAGCGCTACACAACTACTTAGGTCAGGAATTGAGAAGGAAAACCCTATTCAACTGACAATGGGAGGCAGAATGTAATCACCTGAACTGGAATTTGCCTAGGCTACTAGGATTAACATCTCCACTCTTGCTCAAGCATCACTGGGTCTTTAATAACTACAAGAGATCAGCAAGTCTGTTTTAAGTCTAGTTTCTTTAGACACATCTTAGGAGCTCCAGTTAGAGAAAAACAGCAAAGTAACCCTGTATACTAATGTTAAAAGAAGAAGAAAGCTAAACAAAACTAAAGAAACCGTCAGCAAGGAGCGGGATGCTCTTCTCAACCTCAGATAGGAGGCATCAGTGAACCACATTATGAAGGCAACTTTTCCAGAATAAATAAAAGTCCGTGTCAGGGAGAGAGGCCAATGAGCAGGTCGTACTCAGGGAAAGCAGAGGCACCCACCAAAGGCAAAGGAGAAGAAGCTGCAGGCTACAGAACACTGGGAATCACTGGAATGTGGCTGAGAAGTGGATAGCTCACAATAAAAGGCCAGATCCTTCAAGATAAATAGGTGCCTAACTCCCTTTTACGAGTGCTGAGCACCCACAGCTCCTGCTGAAGTCAAAAGCAACGGCGGGTTCATGGCACCCCTGAAAATCAGACCTTTAGCCACGTGGGCTCCGACAGTGCAAGGAGCTCATGGTGTGTGAAAAATAGCTGAGCCTACACACGCTACGAAGTTCGCAACCCCCTAATTGGACTGGCAATCTTCAACAACGAGATCAGACACGGAGTCCTTAGAACAGGCTCCAAAACAAAGTGGAGAAAAACAGAACTGAAATGTCTGGTTTGCATTTAGTTGCCTTAGCTTCAGTGCATTTCTGCATGGACAGAGCTGGTACGAATGCTGCTGGCCAGCTCAGCAAGGTATTATCTCAAGAAAATCACAAGTCCTGCCACATGTTCATACACACAAATTGGTTGCAAGAAGGTAGAGGGTTGTGCTCTCATTGGTGACTTCCTCACATACCTTATCACAGTACTGGCAGAAGTAATCTCTGTTGGGTTTGATGATGGGCAATGTTAGCTCTGGCACCTCCTCTATTTTCATGTCTGGATGTCTCTTTGATAAATGATTCACCTGAGAGAAAGAAGCAAATCAGAAGAAGAAAATACGTTACAGCTGGAAGCTAAACAATGGACTCTTCTCTTGGTCACGGGAAGTATGGATTCCCCAGCGCACTGCCCCACCAAAACATTGCTAACCAGCCACGCCATGCCCACCTGAGGGCACTGGGCTTCACGTCCATTTGTGGTCAGTTGCTGAAGGTGAACCTAGTCACCCTGCATCCCACTTCCAGTTTGTTGAGCTGAAAGACTTGCTGTTGGAAAAAGCAAAAATGTACTCACATGAATTTCCTTTGGTGAACGTTCCTGATACATGCTAGTTTAATTTTGTTTGAGCCAGTGCCATGGAAAATCCGGGGGGGTGGGAAGTGTCTGATTCAGACTGATTTTTCGCATTGCTCCAGAATTTGCTGGCTCCAGGCAGCAGTACAGTTTGTGTGTGTAACAAGGTTCCCAATGCACTGAGCATCCTTCCCCACTAATCTCACAGGGACGGTTTCCCGAAGAGGCATTTTATTTCTTGTGGGGCAGATACTAGAATGTGCATGCCTGATCCACATAAGAGGAGAAGAGGGTCAAACTCTCCAGGGCTGGGAGCAAGGTTTTATCACCAGAAGCCCCCTGGCTATGTAACTCTTTATTAGCAGAGATCGCAACCACCCTGAGCCAATGTGGCGTACAATACAGATGTGTTTGCACAAGCTTTCCCTCAGTGACAAAGGCTGGTGAGGTCCCACACAGGAAGGAGAAAAAAAAGAGAAAAGAGAGAGAAATAGTAATGGGGACAGAGGAACAAAACAAACTTCCTACTAAATAATAAAGGAACATCTGGAAACTGAGCGGTGGAGCCTCCCTGTCCCATCTGGACCATGCAATTGTATTACTGATCTCAAACTTGGTGCCCAGACAGCAGGATGATGGATGTATTATACATCACAATGCTTATACACCATGGGGACAGGCCAAAAAAAAGAAAAAAGGAAAGAAACAAAAAGAGGACCCTTTGGAAGAACTACAATTCCTGCAGTTCTTTCTCAACATTCCTCTGTTCTTATCACCTGAAATTTGCAGGCATTTGTTTTCCTATTCACTAAAGCTAAATACAAAAACTATCTTATGTAGTAAATCATGCCTAATCGACAAAAGTTCACTGGCAGAGATCTCAAGAGCATCAGGACACTAACCAACATGCCTCTCCTCCGGAAGCCCATCATGCACAGTCGGCACTTGAACATGAAGCTCTCGTAGTCGGTGGAAGCTATCCGAGGCTTGAAGGTTTTGGAGCGGCTGATTCGATCAGCTTTCTTAGCTTCTCTTTCTGGATTATGCATCCTTTGCATGTGCTCTCGGAGCTTGTCTTTCCTCTGTTTAGGACAACAGTCAGAGAGGAAGAAAAATCAATTTTACAGCATTTGTTTGTTAAAGGGGTGGACAAAATGCATACCACAGAGAGGTCCATTCTTGGAACTGTCATCTCCAATAATGGAGCAGGCAGCTAAGATATGGATGGAGCATGACATGCTGGGAACTTTTGCTTCTGTGGGCTGCACTTCATTATTAAAGAAGCTGACTGGAGAACTGGATCAATAAGAAGCTATAGAACCTTTCATTTCTAAGTTTATGGTTGGCAGGCACTGAAAGCTGTTACCTGGCTAACGCTAATTCACTGGTCTCTGAGAGATGAGCTGGTGGGTCTCAGTCCAGTTCCCAGTGGCAAAGGGTTCCCATGACTACAAGTTGGCACGAAATGTAACCCTTGATGACAGAGCCCAACTGCTGACTAAGCTGTAGAGGCCAAGTTCCCCCCTCCCTCCCTAGAAATAGTTCCTCAAAGGCAGAGACAAGGCTTGTACCTCCACTGGCTATATCTGGGTAGAGGTCTCAGGGCTGAATTATGGGACTTTTCACAAACACATGCAAAACATAAGGGGAAAATACAGAGGGCAGCTGCAGTTTGCTCTGTTCAATGCAAAGACGCACATGTATCCATTTCTAGTTATCTTCCTGACTTCAGTGGGAGTCCTACTTAAAAATGATCTCACTAGGTGGCCCACTGTTGTTGTACATTTTTTCCACCCAACCCTTTCCATTTATGCACCTCTGTCCTGCACTCTGCATAATGGTAACAATAGCTACTAGGGCTGATGTTATCCATGCTGTGAAAGGCTTTATAATAATAACAATGTTGTAATATTTTGCACTTTTGCAGCAGCTGTCATCTCAAAATGCTTTACAGGCATTGTTATCCTTCTGAGGTATCATAGGCTCTATACTATTACACCCATTTTACAGATGGGGAAACTGAGGCCTAGAGAGATTAAAGTGACCTGCCCAAAGCCACACAATAAACCAAGATCACAGCTGGTAATGGAAGCCTTGAGTCTCGACTCTTGGGCACAGCCCATTACACAATACTTCCTCTCATAAACAGAGCATTTCCGTCACTTTTCCTCTAAAATAACCCTTTCCCTAGGCAGCATGAATGCCATTATTTTATTTGTCCTTCTAGTTTGATGCTATGATCACATTTTGCTACACTTCTTAACTTTTCAGAGGCTGAAGCAACTTACAGTTTTATGCAGTGGTGACCAAACTCACAACATTATTGTAGTTTGGATCTTACCAGAAAACTCTCACACGTGTTTATTAGATTTCTGCTCCCCTTTGGTCCAGTTCAGTTTCATACTGTCCCTTTAAAAATCTCTACACCAGTTTAATTCCATCTGTTCTATACTTAAAGTTCTAATTTTAAGATCAGATGTCCATTGCCACTTATTATAACTTATTTCTTGTGGCTTGTGTGGAATATTAGTCCATTGGTGTAAATGGATTTCCAATAAAAAAGATTTCCGAAACCAAGTAATGGGAAGCACAATGTTGGTGGCACTTTGCACTAACGCTGTGCAACAAAGTGACTCTACAAGAGGATGGAAGGAGGATGGACCTGCCCGTTGGTGTTAACAAGCTGATTACAAGCAAGAGCTCAATAGTTTGCTCAGGCCAGAGAGAGTAATTCAAAAATGTATGCTGCAGCACGCACACTGCATAGATTGGTGCATGCAATCTGCATGCAAACCTAGCATGTCTACAGGTGCTGATTGCTTCTGTTTCTGGGAAGACAATCTTGCTGACAAAGGAGGGAGAAAAAGCTGTCCCGGTATCACTTTGGGAACACCACAGCCTAGTAGATACGTTACCTTGAACTGCTTGCCACAGGTGGAGCACAGGAAGTCCTTGCGGTCCGAGTGTCGCAGCATGTGGAGCCGCAGCTTGTCGGGACGGCAGAAAGCCTTGTCGCACTCCGTACACTGGTAAATCTTCTCCGAATGGAAGCTGCGCACGTGCTTCTTCACCTGGCAGTGAAGACCACAGAGAAAACTCAGGGCACTCAAGATGTGGAGCAAACAGACCACGGAACCGTCGCAGCAGCTCTTAGCAACGCCAGGGGGAGACTTGGTTACTGCTGAAGCTCTGTTCTTTGGATAGAATCCATCAGCACAAGAAACTGAACAGCCTTGAATAACAGTTTCCAAGAAAACGTTAGACAAAGCAGTTCCCTAGTGGTACTTTGGAATCCTATTCTCTTGCACACCTGGGAGATGTGGAGATGGGCCAAAAGAGTGTTTAAGAGTTCTCTAGTCTGTCCTAGGGAAACCTCAATTCTTCAGTGGTTTACCAGAATACTTGGGGTCCTGATAATAGCTTAACAGATGCTAACAGCATAATGAATGAATCCTCATAATCTTTGTTACAGATCTGCATGGACACTCTGATCTCCCGAGGAATGATTCTCGAAGGCACCTGCAACTGCATGACTTGGTATTCTAAAGACGATAAAAAAGGATGGCTGACGTAGTGGCAACTTTTACCAGACCAACATCTTCGAGTTACACAGTCAGCTGATGCTCATTCCCTCTATTTCTTTCATTTGAAGGAAATTTGAGAACACAGATTAATTCCTTTTGATCAGAAAGAATTAGGTGGCGGTTACAATACGCATGGGACTTAGGGAGCAATTCATTTTGAACACCTTCCGGCGTGCAGTTTCCTTTGCATGTTTTAGGAATGTCCTTTGCCTGGTCAGGTGCACAGCAAGATCTGTAATAAAACAGCTAGTAAGGCTTGGAATTCCAAATCCCAGCATGAAGAGAACAGGATCTTTGATGCAATCCTTATTTTCCTCCTGCACCATGGAGCCACTTGGTCTTTATATCTGCTCAACAATAATTACTCAGGGACGTAGACCATGATTTCTGATTATTAATTCCCAGAGTGACTGGACTTAATTATTCATACAACAGCATATGAAAAAAGTGGAAAGAATTTGGTAACCTTTCTCTTACTAGATCAGTTTAACTGGAAAATTGATGGGGGAGATGGTCATAGCTTAGGTAACTAGCTTGTTATTTTCTTTCTGCTCCATGTTAACAGAGGCTGGATTATTTTGGGGATGGAGGGTTGTATTAATAACCCCCCCCACACCATCTTTTCTTCTTTGAACTTTTGGATAATGCCTATCAGTTCCTGGATTTATCACTTGACTTGAAACTGGATTTCCATGTTTAGTCTCGGGTCACGGTACCTTTGTGAGATATATGTCATCTTCTTTATTCCTGTTAAGTGTAATGAATGTATGTAAGGTAGGTTTACGTTTTTCTCACCAAGCAAGAAAACAGTACTCTAAAATGTCTATAATGTCTTTCATCTTGAAGGACTCCACAAATTGCACAAACGGGTTACATCACCCACCACTCAAACGCAGCTACTTCTTGCATGGAATGTGGAATTGAAGAGGAATATACTCAACTGAACCTACAGGAGGAAGTTAGGGAAGCAGAACATACTGAAATGCTCTGGAATTACTGCCCTGGACTCAACAGCATTACTCTTGCAAAAAAGGCCATGGGATTTTAAACATATAATGCATTTTAATATACAAGTTCAGCAGTTAGGGACTGTCATAAATATAAAGGGAAGGGTAAACACCTTTAAAATCCCTCCTGGCCAGAGGAAAAATCCTTTCACCTGTAAAGGGTTAAGAAGCTAGGATAACCTCGCTGGCACCTGACCACAATGACCAATGAGGAGACAAGATACTTTCAAAGCTGGAGGGGGGGAGAAACAAAGGGTCTGGGTCTGTCTGGGCGATGCTTTTTGCTGGGGACAGAACAGGAATGGAGTCTTAGAACTTAGTAAGTAATCTAGCTAGATATGTGTTAGATTATGATTTCTTTAAATGGCTGAGAAAATAAGATGTGCTGAATGGAATGGATATTCCTGTTTTTGTGTCTTTTTGTAACTTAAGGTTTTGCCTAGAGGGATTCTCTATGTTTTGAATCTAATTACCCTGTAAGGTATTTACCATCCTGATTTTACAGAAATGATTCTGTTTACTTTTCTTCTATTAAAATTCTTCTTTTAAGAAACTGAATGCTTTTTCATTGTTCTTAAGATCCAAGGATTTGGGTCTGTGGTCACCTATACAAATTGGTGAGGATTTTTATCAAACCTTCCGCAGAAAAAGGGGGGTAAGGTTTGGGAGGATTTTGGGGGGAAAGACGTTTCCAAACGAACTCTTTCCCAGTAACCGGTGTTAGACGTTTGGTGGTGGCAGCGAAAGTCCAAGGGCAAAGGGCAAAATAGTTTGTACCTTGGGGAAGTTTTAACCTAAGCTGGTAAAAGTAAGCTTAGGAGGTTTTCATGCAGGTCCCCACATCTGTACCCTAGCGTTCAGAGTGGGGAAGGAACCTTGACAGGGACAAGTGTACATTCTGATGTCTGCTGCATCCAGCAAGAGGGAAGAACCTGTTGTGCCATGCATCTCAAACAACCATGTGCGATCAAGAATTCTGTTTCACGTTGTCCAAAAGACTGCACCAACACCACTACACCATGCTGGGGTATTGGGTCACTACTGACTGAGAGGGAAAAGTGCCATCTACAGAATGAACATTACCACTTCCTGCAATGCTGTCAGTTTTCCCATCCATAAACTGATCCTTGTAAGAGCATAGAGACTTATAGCATAAGCTGGCCTGAATGGAATCAGTACTGAGAAGCATTACACGTGCCCAAGGTCTGGAAGCCATTGCTTGTGGTCAGCATGGCACTCACCTGGATAAAATCGGGAAAGCGCTTTTTACAGGTAGGGCAGGTGAAATAGCCATCATTGACATGGATTGCCACGTGATCTTTAAGCAGGTCCAAGCGGTCAAAAGATTCAGGACAGAAAATACAGGAATATGTTTTCTGGTCCAAGTGGAACTTCATGTGACTCTCCAGAGCGCTGCTGTTGATAAAACCCTTATTGCAAATGTCGCAGGTCAGAGGGCAGTTCCCCTCCCGCCCATGAAATCGCAGGTGCTGATCCAGCTTGTCCTTCTCCCGGAACGCCTTCCCACACTGCAGGCATTTGAAGGGACGGAAGGACTTTCGGATGAATAGATGCTGAAGAGCTGCATTCTGAAAGACACACCCAAGAAAGAACATCAGTGTTTATTATCACATACAGACTTTACATACAAGTATTGTCAAATTTAAGTGAGCCAAGATGTTGAGCAGTTAAATCTCAAAAGACTCCTTTTGAGGTAGAAATGTATTATCTCCATTCTACAGATGGAGAAACTGAGGCAGAGAGTGATTCCCAGACTTGCCTGAGGTCACACAGAGAGACAGTAGCAGAGCCAGGAACAGAACTCAGGAGTCCTGAGTCCCCATGCCCTGCTCTAAACACATTTTGACACACAATTTTTCTGTAACATAAACTCACTCTTTCCTCTCCAGGGTGGGCTTGAGCCTGAGAGGTGTTGGGCACCTGCAACTGATCTCTCAGGACGAGGCTCTGTGTATTTATATTTGTAGATGAGCCACCACATCGAGGCATCTCCCAATTACTCATATGCGTTGTCTGTTAGCAGAGCCTCTGGGAATCTGCAGCCTTTTGGGGGGTCAGTTTCTGCACCACGGAGCATCAGAGAGATCTGCAGCAGTGGTTTAGCATGGCCCCAAACTAATAATGCTGGATCAAGTGGATCTCTGTGCTAACCTAAACCTTCTCAGTATTATTAAAAAAGAGGAATGGGAGTTTCAAAACCATTACAGCAGGGCCAGATAGGCAGCTTCAAGAGCAACACGTAATATCTTGTGAGGAACCCACACAATTCTACCCTTAAACGCACACTGTGTGTGTGTGTTTGTGAGTGAAGTAGAGAAGTGAACACACTCACAGAGAAACACATATAGAGTTCTGGTAAGAGCTTTGGTAGAATTTTGTGGGCCAATCAAAGGTATTTGATTATATCTAATCAAGCATTAATTGCATTTTTATTCATTACAATGTTTAGACATTAAACTCTATTAAATACATATTTTAAATTAACTTTCTAATGTATCTCCTGCTATTGTTCTTCCTTCTCTTTCCCTTTTCCTTCATTCCATTTTTCTTTCTTTCATTCTCTTTCTATCGTATATCTTTTCTTCTCTCTCCCTCGCCCCCTCTTTCAGTGTCTGTTTTCCTTTGATCTAGTTTTCCTATAACATTTAACAACTGCTGTTTCTTTCCTTCTCCTGCCTGCTAGATTAGACAAATCCAGCGAAGCCCTGCTCAGCTCCTGATCTCTGCTCTGGCTGCTGTAGAAGCAGTCACAGCTGGACTTGCAACCTGTGGAAATAGTTGGTTGCCCAGTGGGCCTGCATTTCAGTAGTGGCCAGGAACTTTTTATGCTGGCTGGCAGTGCATATGGAAGCAGACTACACTGACAAATATGAAATCTCATATTACAGTGCAGAAGACTGAAATGGCCTCGGGATTCTGCCATTTCTCTCGCGGTGCTATTAACATCTAAGGAATTTTACACTCCTTCAAGACAGGATCTCCCGTCCAGTGTTTACTGTTGTCTCCTTTCCACTCAGCTTCTCTAATTTTTTTTTTAATCCACATCCATGCTAGTCAGGGAAACAAGGCTAGAATGCTGCTAGTTACTGTGTTTGAACATGCTGGTTGTTATTAGCATGCTTTAAAGTAAACGGAGTCTTAAAGAACAAAATTCCCTGGTTAAAACCATCTCCACTCTCCTTTTTTTATGGGACTTCTTGGCTGGCATGCGCTGCTACTCTTGAGTCAGTGTCAAAAGCAGATACTGATGAAGCAGGGTTCAAAGCTGCTCTGTCAGAATTAGAAGACACCTCGGCAGTTATTCTGGAGTACTGGGCTACAGACACATGAAGAGAATCTGAATGGTTCTCTCCACTGTCTAAACTGTAAAAGGAGGAAACCATGCACTCTTTCCAGTAAAAGAGAAACATAAGAGCAACTGTTTATAGAAAACTAAAAAACACTATATATATATATACACACACACACACATTTCCCTTTTCCCAGGTAATCTCAGACACCATCCCATGGCATAAGGAAAATTTCTAGTCACAATCAGATGATTTGGAATGTTCAGCGACACCAGTGATTAATTTAGCTGAAATCCCGAGTGCCTTATAATGGACTTCACTGGAGTTGGGAGTCACTCTTATACTGGAGGCATGTTGCTCTGTTACTGAGTCAAATTTTGGAGTGGTTGGTCTTTATTTTAAGACACAATAATACCTCAAATTCCTATAGCACTTTTCATAGAATCATTGACATATGGGGCTGGAAGGGACCTCAAGAAGTCATCAAGTCCAGCCCCCTACAGTGAGGCAGGACCAAGTAAACCTAGACCATCTCTGACAGCTGATTGTCCAAACTGTCCTTAAAATCCTCCAGTGATAGGGATTCCACAACCTCCTTTGGAAGCCTATTCCAGAGCTTAACTACCCTTCTAGTTTGAAAGTTTTTCCTAATATCTAACCTAAATCTTCCTCGCTGCAGATTAAGCCCATTACCTCTTGTCCTACCTTCAGTGGGCATGGAGAACAAGTGATCACCGTTCTCTTTATAACAGCCCTTAACATATTTGAAGACTGTTACGAGGTCCCCCCTCAGTCTTCTTTTCGCAAGACTAAACACGCCCCCTTTTTTTTTTAACTTTCCTCAGAGGTCAGGTTTTCTAAACCTTTTTATCATTTTTGTTGCTCTCCTCTGGACTCTCTCCAATTTGTCCACATCCGTCCTAGTGTTGCACCCAGAGCTGGACACAATACTACCAGGGGAGGCCTCACCAGTGCTGAGTACAGCAGGACAATTACCTTCAGTGCCTTACATGCAACACTCATAAAAAACACACCCCAGAATGATAATAGCCTTTTTCGCAACTGCATCACATTGTTAATTCATATTCAATTTGTGATCCACTATAACTCCCAGATACAACAGTACAACCACCTAGCCAGTTTCCCCCCATTTTGTCATTATGCATTTGATTTTTCCTTTCTAAGTGAAGTACTTTGCACTTGTTTTTACTGAATTTCATCTCGTTGATCAATTCTGCAATTTGTGAAGGTCATTTTGAATTCTGATCCTGTCCTCCAAAGTGCTTGTAACCCCTCCCAGCTTGGTGTCATCCGCAAATTTTATAAGACACTCTCAACTCCTTTATCCAAGTCATTCCTGAAAATATTAAACAGTACCAGACCCAGGACTGACCTCTGAGGGACCAAATTGGACACACCCTCTCAGTTTGTAAGCGAACCGTTGATAACTACTCTTTGAGTATGATCTTTCAACCACTTGTGCACCTACCTTCTAGTAATTTCATATAGACCACATTTCCCTAGTTTGCTTATGAGAACGTTCTGTGCAACTGTGTCAAAAGCCTTACTAAAATCAAGATATATCACTGCTTCCACTTGGCCAGTAACCCTGTCAAAGAAGGAACTTAGGTTGGTTTGGAATTTGTTCTTGACAAATCCATGCCGGCTCTTCCTTATAATCCTCTTAACTTCCAGGTGGTTAGACACTGATTGTTTACTAATTTGTTCCAGTATCTTTCCAGGTATCAAAGTTAGGCTGACTGGTCTGTAATTCCCCGGGTCCTCTTTGTTCCCCTTTTTAGCCAAGGATCTCAAGGCACTTTGCAAATATGAGAAATTACACCTCACAGTGTCCCTGGGAGGTGTTGTTATCTCCCCTTTACAGATGGAGGAACAGAGGGAAAGGAAAGTGAGGTGATTTGCCCAAAGTCACACAGAGGCAGAAACAGAACCCAGAAGTGCTGACTCACCGTCCCTACTTCTAACAACTAAAACCATTTCTCTTAAGAAACACTGGGCCAAATTCAGTCCTAGAGTAAGCCGGTGTAACTCCCTATGTGCACTTACACAGTGATTCAATTTGTCCCATAATCTTGGGTTTACATGTTTCTATTGTTTGTATAACAATTTACTTGTGCTTTGAAATAAAAAATGCATAATTTTCTGCTAGTTACAGGGATTTACCAGGAAGTCAAACAGTCTGGACAGATGCAATTCAAATTTCTATCTCCTCTAATACTGTTTCTTAATGTATTTAACCCAAATACTTTATCAGAATGGCAAAACAGAGGCCAGACCCTCATCCAGAATAAACTGCCAAAGCTCCATTGATGTCAAAGACGCTATGCTCATTACCCCAGAGGAAGCTCTATAAACAGGCTTTTGCGTACTTTTATACTCTCCTCCGTTTATCTCTTAGAAGTTTAAAAATCGTATTTCTTTTCTTATCACTTCTGTCCTTTCCCTTTTTCACCTCTAAGTGTAATGAACTGCAGAATTTGAAACAATGAAGTCACACTCTACATGGTTGTACGCAAGTGTTACAAAAGATCTACCCTCAGTTAAAGAAAACCATAGACAGCTACAAGGTGGGGGAAGTAACATATTTTGTTGGATTTTATTTTATAGATAGCTATATCATTCAGATTCCTCACCCACTGCCAATGAGGCTCTTCCTTGATGGGGTAATATGTAAGATGTGACTGAGAACTGAAATGAACAAAGTCTTTTAGAAAAGCAGTCAGGATTGGCTTTAATTTCAGAGCAAAATTCCACTCTCAGAGCAGCCCACTGCATCTTGATTCAGATTTTGCTGCCCTTATATTCATGAATGTCGTAGCAGAGGCGATCAATGTGGGCCAATAGTGATGTAAACACCTGTTCACTGGGAACTGGACTGAGACCCATTTCATGCAGGCCAAAAAACATGTATAAGATGGCAACAAGTCCCTTCTCCAGTTTCTTCTGATCAGGTTTGATGACCGAGAAGGTCATCAAATTTGGAATAGATGACCAAGAAGGGGGAAAGGTTCTGATTCCCAGCTACCAATTCCATGATCCATCCCGTTTCCTTTTCATATGGTTTAATGGAGCTGGGTGTAAGCCAATCTTTAATTATTAGAAATCAGGATGAGACCTAATGTGGGGGGAGCAGATTGCCGCACATCTGTGGGATTTTTACACCTTCTTCTGGTACTCATATTGTATTTGAGACAGAATATTGGACTATCTGGACCCTGGGACTGATCCTGCATGGCACTTCCTGTATACTACTCTGTACGTACAATTATATCATGACGATGCCAGATCTGCTCTGGAGATAGTTTGTTAATTAAAGAACTATTGTCAAGTAGTTATAAACCCACACTTTAGATTTTGAAAAAGGTAAGGGGATTTACAAAACCTATGATCAGCACATATGTTTCTCTAGTTGGTGGTGGTGGTTTTGTGGTTCTTTGGGGCTGGAGAGGGGACTGCTTGTTTGTTTTCCATTTAGTTTTGAATTTCAACGTTCCCCTTTCACTATGTTATAAACACAAACACTGCCCTAAGGTGCTAGTGCCATGAGAACCAGAAAGTGAAACTGACTGGAAACTTAAGTGATATTGACCAGACTAGTCTCAGCCAAAACTGAGTGATGTGCACAATTTTTGTATGTTATTTTGTTATTTAATGAATGTGTTATTTCTGTAAGTATGCTTAAAGATATTTGATAAGCATATTTTAAAATATAAATAAATACATAATATTTTGCATTTACATTCAAAGTAAGTAAACAGCAAATAGTAAAAGTATACCTGATTTTTTAAATTCTCAAGGTTGTAATATCTGTAGTTGTTATTAGTAACATAGATAAGGGATTTTTTTTTTATAAATTAGTTTTATGTTGACCAGTGTCTCTTTAATTATTGCTAAAGAACCCAGGGTGAAATCTTGGCTCTATTGAAATCAATGACAAAACTCCCATTTGACTTGAATAGGTCCAGGATTTTACCCCCAAAAGTTTCAACAATGAACGTTTGGGAGTAGTTGTTGAAATATATTTATCAACAACCAAGTGATGCCTTTTTAAAAGCTATTTATTTAGAGGCATTACTATGGAGCTTATCACCACAATACCTGTTAATAGTCATTACAAGAAATGCTAATTCACTAGAAAACTAGATATTTAGATGAATCTATATGACTGAACACCAAATTTAAGGAAGTTTTAAGGTGGGTAAAATTTGGGACCCAAGGTACTTGAAAATGTTTCTTTCAAATTGCATGCAACTCCATATTAGGTATTTCCTAAGTGGGAACTGTTAAAAGCACTAGACAGAAAGGTTTAAAATATATTGTTATGGTGCCCATTCTGCCAGACTATTAAAGCCACCGAAGACTAACATAAACTACCAAAATCAGGTACACAGAGGTGCACCAGACAGACTTGAATCAGGTTCTGAGGCCACAAAGGAACAGCCCATTAAATACCCAGCTTAAAGTTTTGGATGATCCATTTAAACATCTTTTAAAGAGCTAATTATTATTAAGTCCTTGCAGTGGATCAGTCTGAAGGGGACTAAGAGAAACTATGCAAACAATAGTTATTGGGATGAGACTCAGTTTTGTGCATGATCTGTATACAAAAGAACAAACACAAGACAATCAACAACGCAGATTCCATCTGGAGACATTAAGCAGAGGTTGCACAAAATGACATGGAAGGCAATTTTGTTTCGTTCCATTAGGTTAGACACAGGATAAAAACCAAACCTACCTGCAGCTCCAACTGAGCAGGCAGCATTGGGGGAGAGAAAAATATTTATGTTATGAAATGGACCGTAAAACAGAAGACTTGACTTCGGCAGTCTCCTGTGGGTCATTCTCAGTCAGGGCCAGATCTGGAAGTCCTAGCTCAGTCTTCACTCAGGCAAAACTCCCAATGAGAGTTTTGCCTCAGTAAGGACTAAGCAGGGAGTTCAGGATTTGCCCTTCCGTTAATAACTGCCTAGAAGGAGTTAAAGGGTGAAGATGAAAATCACAGATAACCTTTAAGACACAGTGTCTTTCTGCCTTTCATGTTTTGTCAGATATTGTGTTTATTAAAAATTATATGAATATAAATTATAAATTTATAAATTAAATTTATAATTTATAAATTAAATTAAAATTAAATTTATAAATTATATAAATTATATAAATTAATGAACCCTGCAGAGTCTCAGTGAGAATGAAATGTGCCTGGCAAGAGGTGGTAGCTATGGGAAGATAAAGAGGTTATGGATGCCAGGATCAGATTGCTGGGAAGTAACGGGTAGTGATTTATTTAAGTGCTGTCCTACTGGTCGATACTCGTCAGAATTTAATAATGTCTTACATTTCTATTGTGCCTTTCCGCCTGAAGGATCCCATTGTGCTTTACAAACTGCACCTCTGCCCTGCAAGCTGTTCTGCAGGAGTGCAGGGCATCATCCACACGGAGCAACTTTCAGGACCAAGCCTCGGTAAGTACAGCCATTTCTGAACTGCATCCAGAGAGTGGCAACTAACGAACACATTGGATGGTGCACAACAGTGGGCAGGAAACATTTATTTTGGCCAAGGACAATGATGTAATCCCCCATGTCACAGTTCAGGGCAACTGCACCTGTATTCTCCCCCTATGTTTCAGCAAGAGCACCCACTGGCTCCCCTGGGCATCACCTCTCTTGAAGGGAGATGTGCATCTCATGTCCTTCTGAGAGGGCTATTTCCAGGCTGAACAGTTCCCTGCCTTCACCATGTTACTCCCAGCAGAGACAGGCGGCTCAAGCTGGCCTGCTGGCTTTCTCTTCAGAGATGGCTAACAGTGTGACTGCCCATAGGTATAGTTACCACAACGCTCTTTTTATGCAAGCCTCTTTTATTCTTTAGGTAATAGCACTACAGACAAAACATATTACAAACAATAAAAGAACCTACGCACATGCTAACAGGCTATCAGAGATCACCCCAACTCTAAAATGGGCTCCGGCAGGAGCAGTCCTTCAGCACCCCACCAAGGTTTCAAGTTCATCACAGCTTCATCTCAGAACAAGCACCCGGTGTTATGGTGTCTCATTAGGCCCAGTTCTTCCAGCCCTTCCCTGAGGATTGGGACCCGCCATGGGCCAGGGGTCCTGTCTAGTTATGGTATCAGGAAGAAAGCCCTGGGCCTGTGTAAAACCAGGCTAATTATCCAAAAGTTGTTTCTTTGTCTGTTGGTCCCTGAAGAATCCAATTTGAACTAGTATATCTGAACCTTTCCAGGGGGGAGCTTCAAAGAGCTGATAACCAGAGGAATTACATTTGCATCCCCTTCCTCCTCGAGGAGTTATATGTGATTCCACAGTAACACATTTTTAATACAATGGACCCCAAAGGTATTAAACCTAATTCAATAAGGTTTAAATTCATTCAGTAAAGTTTATCTTAATTCCATAAGGTTTGTCCAGGATATTGTCAGGCTGTCACACCCTACTCTTACAAAAAGTGTCCCACAGGATCTTTAGTGTCCGCACAAAACAAGGCAGGACCTCAGTGTTTAAGCTCTGATCTCAAGTCTCCCACAGAGTAAACTCCATGAACTCTACAGAAGAAGGCATGTGTTGACCCTACCAGGATTTGAACCTACAGTTCCAGTGAATCTCAGTGTTTCAAACTAGAAATTTAAACCATTAAGCCATTCCCTCTGACTTATAGCCTAAAAATTGTAGCCTTCTTGGTAAGTAGATTTGTACCTTCCCAAAACATGCAGGATGGTCCTGATTTTGACAGGTGCTTTCCAAATGCAAGCCTTATATTTATATTGATTGTTGTAACACTGTGTTATGACAGCTTTGTATCTTTGCCATGTGATGTTGCACAAGTAAATGAAACAGAAAATGTCTCAAGAGAATTATTTACTTCATGGAATACATTCAAAAAGGTGATGTCCCTCCACATGTCTACTTCAGGCAACAGGTTCTAGAATTGCAAAGGCAAATCAATGCCAGAGCTGTAAATAAGAAATCCAAGAGAGGACAGACAGACAAATCTATGTACTTCCTTCAGTGTGGACCTGATCCAGCAACCATTGAAGCCAATGGAAATCTTTCCATTGACTAATGTGGGGGCTGGATCAAGCCCTACATGCATAGTGCTCTCTTCTGGACCCACTGCCAGCCTTGCAGATGCATAGGTTTATTTTACTATGTTTTTCTCAAGAGACTGCATCCTACAGGATGATCTAAACGCTAATGCAATGGTACAAGTGTGAATAGCCATTAAGAGCTAGTTTATTATTGCTGTGTATTGTAATTCAGAAGTCATTTTTTGTTATTTAAAATACAAGAATATTGCTCCCCTTTGTTGCAGATATAAAAGAATCGTGTGTCATTTCTAAAGAATGTCAATTCACTGAACAAGGCGCCTTCAGTTACATCTAGGATGCAAATGTCTCAACATATGTAAAAGCTTTATTATTTTTTTAATATTACTCATGCTCCAGGATACCGTTTTATGTTTAATTTCAGAGTGCAACAGAAGGAGACATAGTAAAACTGAGGTTTGTGCCTAATAAAGGCTTGGAAAAAATCACACAAGGCCTCTTCATGACAATTATTTCTTTTAAATCTTTGACTGGAATTGTTTGCCTGAAGAGGGGCAGTCCTACCATCACCTCATGCTTTATTCCTTTCTTAGAAAGGTAGAAGAGGTTCACAAAGCTTGATTTATAAAAATAAAATTACTTTCATGTCTCTTATACAGTTTCTCAACTGTCAGGTCAAGACAAGCGCCAAGTTATTGCTGTTGAGTAAGAAATACTATCTAAGTAATCAGCGTGACTTACAGCTACCTAGGTCCAGGTCCCAGTGGGTAGCCACAAATTTTGTACCCGTTCTTTAAAAATAAATGACATTTTACATATTTGAAACCATAACTTTGGCTTCCCTTTGCTGGTTTATGACATTTCCTAGCCACACGCTGTGATAACAGGGTGTAGTGAATTGCACGCACACATTGGAAGAGTAAGTTCTGACAAACTGTCACAGTATGGTGTGAATTTTCATGGTTAAAATCCAAGGTTGAATGACAGAACTGCTCACAGTCTAACATAACCTAGGCAGCCTCTATGCAACCATCCCACATGCAATGCCCACATCCCTTCCAATGCCCTTTGAGTTGAAGAACCTCTGCTTTTAAGAACCATACATCTCTAGGGCTCTGCTAATCAAGGGTTGCCAAATGTGCCAATCTGAAAGGGGAGCTGAGGGAGGAGATCTGTGATACAAACATGTCACTGAGGAATAAATAACCACCACACTCATCTCACTTGTGACCCAAATTCAGGTTTCCAGGAAACAGGCTAATGCATGAGACAAACCAACTCCATCTCTTCCCCGTTACCTCCAAACCAAGAGTGAGACCTTCAGACCTTGTTAAATCCAGTAATTAAAGAAATCCAATGAAACCACCTCTCCCCATCACACCCACAGCTGTACCTTTTAGGACAGAAGTTGTACTACTGTATCTTATGCAAAATGAATCAAGACCCACTTGGGAACTGGTCCAATCCTATTTATTGTCAGAGCTTCAGCAGCTGGCTCCTTACTCTATAATAGTTTGACCACCACTGTCTGCTCCTACCAGCCATGTTCCCAGTGTTCTTGGGTTACAGCTGTCTGGTGCCTTACATAAACACACCATTTCAAGTCTAGTGTTTTCAACAGAGAGGAAGATCGAAAGAAAGACCACTTCACAGAACAGTGACTCCTAGATGCCAAGCATTTTATAAGTTTCACACACATGCATTTTTAGTGTGACTCGGCCAAATTCTACTCTTAGTTAAGTCACTGTATCTGTTAAGTAACACCATCAATGCAGTCACATATACATTGGTGTACAGAGAGTAAAATCTGGCTCAGTGTCCCCCTATAAGAATCATGCATTGTCTCCTTTTTTAATCCTCTCTCTCTATTTCGCTCATCCCCTAAAAATGAAGTCTCAACTTGTTTGCAGCTGTTTCCTTCTGTAATCAAAATTTTACACATGGAGGAGGGGAAAAAAAGATTTTAAGCTACATAAACCAATCTCACAATTACATTGCTTGGAGGATTATTTGCCTGAATCATTTCCCTCCCACACATGGTGGAAAAAGCAGCTCTCTCAGCTGCCACAAAGCACAGGTTCAAAGTGTTTGCGGTTGGTATGTAAAGTTCTCAGCATAGCTTTTACCCTCATAAAAGGAGGAGGTTTCCTACTCCAAGAAATAATTTTATAATTAAAAATCTTCATCTTCATCATCATAGGAATGAATGGACACAATGCTTCTTTGGCAATGACTTCTAAAGCCAACACATCTGCGAGACACGCAGATGGTGCTCTGAACAGGCCATTAGTCCATGCCACAGCACTATGATTCGGCCGGCTGTTCAGAGCGCTCCTGCCTGCCAACTTGGATGGACTATGTTTCTATGAAAGAATTACTGTGCTGGAATTGAACCAGCTCCAACTGGTGACCAAATCTCACTAGCATCTCATGACACACTAACTCTTTGTATTAGGTTTGTCTTACTTTCTGAGTGAGGGAGTTTTCTGAGCTTGAGACGCTGTGTTTGGGATTTGAAGACGGACACCACACTGGAGAAAAAGACCAGCTGTTGCCTAACTGGCTAACCAAGCCTTCCACTGGCTAAAGCAAAGTCAGAGGGCGGAAGAGGGCATGGGCCACCATCATCTTCACTTACCCGAATGCGCTTTGCTCGCCGCATATCATCTGCTGTCATGGTGCTCTGCGTAGGCACCGGGCTCTCATCATGCTGCTGCTGGAGTTGCAGTGGATGGCCTTCTGGCTGTTGACCCAGTGCCGACTGCGTCTCTGGTGGCACTGGGGTCTGCTCCTGCTGTTCCAGCCCATTCAGTGTAGCCTGTCCAACCTCATCAAACTGCCCCTTGCTGGAAAAATCCAGCAAGTCCTGAAATTGCAAATCACACAGCCAGTGATTATTTCCCTCACCCAGCGAGAAAGGCTCTAATAATACTCAATTGGCAGGTGGTTGGCTTTCTGCATATTGTAAAATGATCACACTCATTACACTGGTCTGTACGAGTCTTTTTCCGCTAAAATTTCCCATTGCTAACAGCAGCTCAGCTCCACCAGTGGTAGCAACATTGGGAGCAGTGGTGTAGCTGGTGCTGCTGGTGGAAGCCCGTGTTCTAACCATCATGTTGTCCAAGCCTGCTCGTGACACAGGGGTTAAACCACAGGGGGCCTAGCTACATTAGTGCCCTACCATTCCTATCACCAAGGGAGATGAACCTGTTAGCCATAGTGGGAAATTTTAAGGAGAAGTCCTAGTTTAGATGAGGCCTCAGGGGAAATACAGAGGGTCTCTCTCTTGTGCAAGTTAATTGTCAAGTGAATTGAAATATTATCATGTTGTCATGTGCACAGTTTGCCCTATCCAGCAAACGAACAGGAGTGGTGAAGCTAGGCGTAAGACACTAGGACATAAAACTGTGCCCTGTTTATTTTCATCTCTGACTCTCAGTCTCCACCTCTCCAGGCAGCAGCAAAACCAAACTGTGTGTTGAGTTTACATCTGTTACACAGCAGAGCTGCTTTTCTGTTTCTCAGAACCAGTTCAGAAGAGGAGGGGATGTTGGGAATGAGAAGCAGAATGCCCCAATCCCCACATTCTCTTCCCTGACAAATTTCAATAAATATTCTGGGATGGAAGATTCCAATAGCTTTAGAAAAATAATTAATTGTTATATTAACTGCTTACAAAACAACTAAAGAAATTTGAGTAAGATGAAAGCCATGAAATGGGGAGCCAAGGGCATCTAAGCTCAAGAGGTGTCCTCGCAAAGCTCAGCAGTAGGGGGAGGAGAAAGAGAGCACTGCAAGGAGCAATGCATCCAGTTACAAGCCCTGAATGCTCAGTCAGGGGAGACTTTTAATTTGAGGATCCAAGGTTCAAATCCAGGTTTGGTTGATAAATTCCCACAAATTGCTGAACTTGATGAGGAATTCCTGGTTGAAGTTCTGCGCAGGAAGTCAGACTAGATGATGACGATTGTCCTTTCTGACTTTAAAATCTATGAAAGGCTGGGCAAGACAATTCGTTTGAGCAATGGATAACACGCAGCACTGAGTTGAGTCAATGTGAGTCAGGAGGGCATCAGGTCTCTTTCACTGTGCTCCTCAGGGTCATGGCAACTCTCCAACTCTACCACAGCTATAGTGGCTGCAGAGTTTGAGAGCCTCCTATATAAGATGCTGTATTACACCACGTCCACCTCTCCTCCCTAGCAGCGCTGTACACAGCAGGCTCCTATGGCACTCAGAGTTGACATGGCGCAGTGTTCACAGGGTGCCAGTTGTAGAGTGTAGTAGCATTTCCACCCTTTGGACCTACTTAATGATATTTATCAGTGGCCATACCACCTTGAGCCTTGCCTGCTACGACAAGTAGGGTTGTGCCAGGTCAGTACTTGGATGGGAGACTTAGACTCATTTACTTTAAGGCGAGAAGGGACCATCATGATCATCTCATTTTCCCTCCTGAGTATCGCAGGCGACAGAACCTCACCCAGTGACTCCTGCAATAGGCCCATAACCTCTAGCTGAGCTACTGAAGTCCTCAAATCATGATTTAAAGACTTCAGGTTACAGAGCGTCCACCATGTATTCTACTGCAAAACAGCAAGTGACCCGTGCCTCATGCTGCAGAGGAAAGCAAAAAGCCCCCAGGGTCTCTGCCAATCTGACCGAGGGGAAAATTTCTTTCCGACCCCAAATACTGTAATCAGTTAGACCTAGAGCATGTGGGCAAGACCCACCAGCCAGACACCTGGGGAAGAATTCTCTGTAGTAACTCAGAGCCCTCCTTTTCTAGTGTCCCATGTCCAGCTGTTGGAGATACAGCAGAATCCCGTTTATCCGATCTAACTGGAACTAGGGCCAGATCGGATAATCAAAAATTCAGATAATCTGGACAAAGGGAAATTGCAAGGCTGCAGTGCCATCTTGTGGCCACAGGAGAGATTGCCCGCTTCTGGACCTGTGTGCGCTGGTTGTTCGGTTAATACGGAGAGCTGGATAATGGAGGGTCGGACAAAGAGGGTTCTACTCTAATAGCTAATAGCGCCCGTGGATTGGCCATACGCCATTGTAGGCAACCTCATCGTACCATTCCCTCCATAAATTTATCACACTCGGTCTGACAAAAGTTAAGTTTTTTGCCTCTCCCCTTTGAAGGCTCTTCCAAAATTTCATTCCGCTGAGGGTCAGAAACCTTTGCTTAATTTCAAACCTAAACTTGTTGATGGCCAGTTTATACCCATTTGTTCTTGTGCCAACGCTGACCCTTAACTTAAATAACTACTTTCCCTCCCTGGTGTTTATCCCTCTGATGTATTTATAGAGAGCAATCATCTCTCCCCTCAGCCTTCACTTTGTTAGGCTAAACAAGCTAAGCTCCTTACGTCTTCTCCTGTAAGGCAGGTTCTCCATTTTTCTGATCGTCTTCCAGTAGCCCTTCTCTGTACCTGTTCCAATTTGAATTCATCTTTCTTAAATACAGGAGACCAGAACTGCACACAGTATTCCAGTCTCAACAGTGCCTTGTATAATGGTAATAACACTTTCCTGTCTCTAATGGAAATACCTCGCCTCATGCATCCTAGGATTGCATTAGCCTTTTTCATGGCTACAGCACATTGACAGCTCATAGTCATCTTGTGATTGACCAATATACCCTGATCTTTTTTCTCCTCTGCCACGTCCAACTGGTAAATTCCCAGCTTATAGCAAAAATTCTTGTTGTTATTCCATAAACTCATGACCTTTCACTTTGACTTATTATTATTCCATTTTTAAAGGTCATCCAAATCTTCTTGTATGATATTCCGGCCCTCCTCCTCATTGGCAATACCTCCCTACTTTGTGTCATCCACAAATTTTATAAGCAGACTCCTGCTTTCTGTGCCAAGGTCACTAATGAAAACATTAAATAAGATTGGTCCCAAAACCGATCCCTGAGGAACTCCACTAATAACCTCCATCCAGGCTGACAGTTCATCTTTCAGTATGACCCATTGTAGATTCCCCTTTAACCAGTTCCTTACTAACCTTTCCATTCTCATATTAATCCCCATCTTCTCCAATTTAACTAATAGTTTCCACTGTACAAACTGCTTTACTGAAATCCAGGCAGATTGGATCTGCATTTCCTTTGTCTAGAAAATCAGTTCTCTTCTCAGAGAAAAAGATCAGGTTGGTCTAGCACAATCTACCTTTTTAAAAGCGAAGACGTACTTTATCCCAATTGCCATTTACTGCTACCTTTAATGACTCTATCTTTCACAATATGTTCTAACATCTGGCATGCCACGGGGCTCAAACAAACAGGCCTGTAGTTTCCAAGATGACTTTTTTTTTCCTTTCGTAAATATAGATACTTTATTTGCAGTTCTCCAGCCATAGAGTACAACCCCTGAGATTATGGATTCATTAAAAATCCTTACTATTGGGTTTGCCATTTCGTATGCCAGTTCCTTAAATGTTCTTGGATGGAGATTATCTGGGACCCGGATTTGGTCCCACTAAATTCTTGAGTGTGGCTTCCATTTCTGATGTGGTCGTTTCTACTTCCATATCCTTGCTCCCACTAGCCACCCTGCCACTACCCACAAGCTCCTCATTACCCTTATTAAAAACTGAGGCAAAGTATCCATTTAGGTGTGGGCCCATGCCTAGATTATCTTTAGTCTCTACCCTATCCTCAATGCTCAGCTGTCCACTTCTTTCTTCCTTGTTTTCTTCAGATAGAGTTCATCCCATGAGAACAGTCCTCTGTTTGAGAATGCCTCCCAGTGGATGAACATCCCAAAGCCCCCTTTATAGCACCATTGCCTGAGCCATCTGTTGGTCATCTTAATCTTGTCTCGCCTTTGCTCTCCTCCTCTAGGGATAGGTAGAATCCCACTAAAGATCACCTGAGCCTCCATTTCTTTAAGCATCTTCTCCAGCCTGGCATAGTCTTCCTTAACACATCCCAGTGAGAATCTAGCAGTATCATTTGTTCCCACATGAATGACAATCAGTGGATTCTTTCCTGCTTTCATTAGGATCCTCTTCAGCCTCAGGTTCACATCCCATACCTTAGCTCCCTTCTGTTCTCCAGATCAGCTCTGGTGACATGCCTATCTGTTCTTCGTAGTTAGGGAGTCCCCAATTAGGCAGACCTGCCTCTTCCTCAGTGTGGCTTTAAAAGATGCAATAGAGTCATTTGTAGTCAACGTATGCAATCTTCCCTCTGAGTCAGTACTGAACCAATGCCCCAGCATCACGCCAAAGGGCAGATCGTTGCTCCAGATGTCGGTTTTCATCTGAGACAGAAAACTGAACCACTGATCACTTTTGACACTTTTCGTAAAAGAAAGGGCATTAACTCTAGGCCTGATCTGCACTAGGAAGAGTTTGCTGGCATAGCTATACCAGCAACACTCCCCACCTCCCAGGTGAGGTGCACCTTCTCCTGGCAAAAGAGAGGGTCTTTTGCAGGGATAGCTTATATCAGTTCCCCAAATGAAACAACCTGTACCAGAAAAAGGACCTTTTATGCTGGTATAACTGGATCTAAGGCTTTTGGCTGGTACAAAAATATTGTAAAGAATCACACCCCTAACCAACATTATTATATAGCAAGTTTCTCACGTAGATCTGGCCCTAGTGTCCCAGCCAAATTCCACTGCTGACCTAAATTCCCCCTGCAGTTTCAATTGGAGCTGACCTTTTCCATTGTCCACCCTACACAGCTGTGTAATGCCGTCACTACTGTTGTATTGTTAAACAGCTGCCAGGTTCCATCCCATAGCTGTTTTCCAGTAAGGGGTGAATTGCTTTGGGATAAAAAGTGCTGTAGAAATGCAAGTTAGAAATAAATTTCTGTGCTTTCCCCAGGCTGAGGTGCCACTGCCAGAACAATAAAAACTAGTGGCTGAATTCTGCCCTCAGTAACACAGGCATAAATCAAGAGATTACATCGTAGATGACATTTTTCTCCCCCGCTCCCCCAAATATACCTGTGTTCCTTCTTCACACTTTTCCCCATTTTCACTGGTTACTTCCAAGCGCATGAATTTCGGCGGGCGCCCTGGCCGTCTGCCTGGCCCAAACCTCCGCTTTCCTCGCCCGCGACCTCTGCCTCTTGCTCTGCAGAACACACAGCGCTCCGAGTTAGAGAAAGAGGACATGGATTTGGATTCCACTCTTTTCCTGCACCTTTTCTAAGCAATCACCCCTGACCTACCCAGACGGTTCAGTAATAATGGCCTCCAGTATATTATAAAATGTGAAGAAACCTTGGGAGCAAAAACTGAGTCTCTGGTTGGTGCATATTTCTACCACCCCTCTAATGGAAATAAAACCCCATGCCAAACAAACATATGTCACTTGATGTGGGACTGTAGGGACAAGCAGCGGAGCTACTGGCTCTTATCAAGTCCTCTACAGTGACAGCCAGTCGCAGCCCTCTTGGCATCCTGGAAAACATTAAAACCTGAAAGCATAACATCTGTCCCAAGAAAGACGCTGCTCTACTGATATCAGACGGCAATCGGAGGGGGTCCATTTTTTACATGGATGTTTTAGCTCCCACTTGCTAATGAGACACAGGCAATCAGGTTCGGAAAAAATAAGAGATATTTTCCCTCTTTCCTGCTGACCTGCCATCCATTTCTAGATTCAAACCTTTCGAGGTTTAAAATGTTTGTGGATATCTTTCTCACTTGTAATTTTTGGACATTTCTGTACTTTCGATTTCTGACCCAACAGGGAGCTGATGCACCAGAAATATCATTAGAAAGTTGGTTCTCTTGAGATTTCTAGCCCAATTCTGTAGACTCAAGAGGTCAGGGTAATTTCAATAAGCATTCAAACGGCTAAAATCCTGGCCCTGTTGAGGTTAACGGCAAAACTTGCACTGACTTCAATAGGACAGGATTGTACCGCTACTTCCCACATAATAAGTGCCCTTCCCTTCCTTCATATCACTTCTTATACAAAGCCACCTATGCCAATCACTTCCCCAGTGATATCTCCCTATATTCTTTTGCCTGAACCATTGTCCCATGTTTGTCTGCGTGGGACTGTAAATTCCTGGGCGTCAGAGGCCCTTTCTTTTACCAGTTCTGTAAAACACCTCGTATATCTACAGTGCTATATAATTGATAATAAAGCCAGATCTTTTGAGATTGACCTATCATTAGTGCTATCAATATACAGGACGTAAAGTGCTGGGAGTTGGGAAACTCAGTTTCTGCAAAATCATAAATACCTGCTAAAGAAGTCCAGCTTCTCATCATGGGAGTTGAGGTGCTGTTGGAGCTGTTCTGAGCTCATGAAGCGACGATTGCATTCATAACATGGCCAGTTCTTCTCTTGGTCTCGGAGAACTATATTAAGTTGGAAATATCAATGACAGCATCTCAGTCATCAACAGTTAAATGTCCCAAGTTTTCTCCAAGCCCTTTTGTCCCCAGTAGTCTCTGTGGGACACATTTCCATACTGAAGATTGTGTCTTGCAATCACTCTACCATATAGCTCTATGTGGCTTGCAAGCTTCTCTCTCAGCACCCCTGATCTACAGGCTGACATCAGCTGATTGCAGAAAAATGCAGAGGGTAGTGAATGGGATTGAGGAACATTTATATTGAAGGCCAGAGACAGATTAAATATTTACACTGCTCTCCTAACAAACTCCCTATATTAAGTTGCATTTCTAAATAACAGATAAGTCTTTCAAATAAATAATTACAAAAATACAGTCCAACATACCCAGAAACTTAAGCTTGGCTTATTGGACCAGCAAAAATCAATTCCTTTGGAGATGTGGTTAAACCTCCTTGAGACTCTGAAGGAGTTATTTAAGACAGGAGGTTGCCTACTGAGGATGTTCTCCTTAGTTTAGGTTAGGTTTTGTTGTATTTTACACTGTCCAACAAAACTTCCCAGAAAAACAACTGCAACACAGGTATATCATACCATTGGTACTTCGAGTACAGGACTCCACCGCCATCAGTGACCTGACGTTTCAGAGAAAAGCAACCCCCAGTAATATACCCATATACATGGGGGGAAATTCCTTGCCCACCCTCTGGTAATAATCTGAAGCCCTTAAGCATGAGGCTGAATTATCCTGATTTCAGCATGTATAACAGCAAACGGAGGGCCCCATACTGGAGCTCTGGCATAGGTAAGATTCCTATTTGAATTTTTGCCTGAAGGATTGGGACCACCATAATGGGTTATAAAGTTAGCTGCCTCTTTTTAAAACAAAGGCCACAGAGAAGGAGGAAAGAGAAAAGAACCAACTACCTTTCCTTTCCTCCTCGGATATGTCATGGATCTTCTGGTTCACAAACTCTGCATAGGAGGCTGCATACCACACCTGGAGCAGACACACAAGGCAAAAAGGCATCTTCTTAGATGAACCCCGAAGTGAGGGGAATTCATTGGAGACTCTCTTAAGCACTGCATTTAGTCCTCTCATCTGACCCAATAACTTGTATTTCTCCTCTCACCCTCGATAAAGCCTGCTGAGTTCATTGTGCCCCCGCTGAGGAATAAAACAGCATTGCTCACAAAGTGTATCCATTTAATTTTCAGGTACCGTTTCCTAATACGAATCTTCATCTCACACATGGTAACCACTACTTGGAAAGGAAATGAGATTAATCTTAAACTTAAAAGATGGAATAAATATTTAGCAGGGATTCTTCCAGAAGAGATGGTCGCTTTTCTCTTTACAGACAATATGCAGCATGGCATGCAGAGATTCATTTAAAATGTGTCTAAGGTAATAATGGATTGGAGCATCATGCTCCTCCTTCCTAAAGAAAAACCTGGACTCCCTGTAATTTAGAGACTAGGGATTTAGGAAGCCTAATGAAGAGGGAAGAGCCCTAAGAAAGACAGAAAATTACTACAGCTTGGATAAGGATTTCAGTAGAGGCAGGGTCAAGGTCAGGATTCAGAGGTTACCAACCCATCTCATTAAAAAGACTGAATTTACAAATGGCTTGTTTAGATGAGCCTTAAACAGGATTTTAGGCTATGTCTACACTAGAGAGCTTACAGCAGCGCAGCTGTACCGATGCAGCTGCGCCACTGTAAGATCTCTGGTGTAGCTGCTCTATGCTGAAAGGAGAGCGCTCTCCCATCGACATAATTAATCCACCCCCAATGAGCGGCGGTAGCTATGTTGGTGGGAGAAGCTCTCCTGCCGACATAGCGCTGTCCATACCGGCGCTTATGTCGGTGTAACTTATGTCTCTCGGGCAGGGGGTGGGGTGGTTATTCACACCCCTCAGTGTCATAAGTTCTGCAACATAAGCTGTAGTGTAGACAAAGCCTTTAGAGTGAAAGACTTGGGACACGTTTGTGTATTTCACTTCTGGGAGGACCGAGTACCTTTCTATAACAGAAGCCAAGCCTAAATGACGCTCTTGTTGGAGTCATGAGCAGGTATTTGTTATTTCCCAGGCACCTCACTGAGAGGACAAATATTTCTGGAAAAGGGAAACTAACAGTTTTAACGACCCTCCTGGCTCCATTCTTACACCCAACTTATTGTTTCATGAATGCCTAATTGGGGAAAGGAAAATATACTATGGAGATGTTTTAACTCTCTGTTATCAGCCTGATTTTTACCCCCAAATGGCACGACTAAACCATGAAACACAATTAAGGGCTTGTCAACACGCAGATCTGTGCTGGTTTATCCACAGTGTGATTTCACTTTGATTTAGGGCTTGTCTACACTTACATTTTATAGTGCTCTCACTTGCTGGCTCAGGGGTGTGAAAAATCCCAGTGCTCGGAGCTATTCCCCTGGTGAAGGTGGATTACCAGGAGCACTGGGAGACCTCTCTCCCAGCACTTGGGTGTGACCACACTCATACTTCAAAGCACTGCCATGGGAGCGCTCCCGCGGCAGAACTATGAAGTTTCTAGTGTAGAGGTAGCCTCAGTTAAACGGGAACAAAAGGCCACATTGACACTCTTAAACTGATATAAACCAGGCTTATATTGATTCAGCTTAAAATGATTTGGAACAGATTTAAAACAAAAAATGTCACTCTTACATCAAAATAAAAGTGTCTCAACACAGGGTTTTGCACTGATTTCAGTACTTGGGTTTAAAACAGATTTATGTTAAACTATTGAAACTTCTGCGTGTAGACAAGGCAGGCAATTGGGGGGTGGGGGGGGGAGAAGGACACAGACAAAAGCAAGAAAATTCCTGACAGCAGCAATCAGCCTTCTAATTAGTTCTCAGAATAGATGTTTGAAATTAAAGCAGCCTCTCCCAACCATCCCGCACTAAGCTCAATTGAATTAAAATGTTTTCAGTCTGGGACAAAAAGTAACTTCAACATATTCTTAACCAGAAACCTAAAAATTAGATTCCATGTGCGGAGTGTAAGTTTAAAAAGTCACAGGAAAGTTGAGTGAAGTAAGAGACCTCATTAGTTTACAGAGCACTAGTACACCAGCAGCCAATGATGTTCATGTGCGGGTGGGACGAAGGGGAAGAGGAAAACAGAGCATAAAGCTGCTGCAGTACTAGTTAGGTTATAATCAGAGGAGTACAAGTCAAGATGGCTGCTAGGAGTACACTATGAGAGAGAGAGAGAGATCATTTGTATACATTTATTTTAAGCTTCCTCACTTAGGGTCTGATCCAAAACCCATTGAAATCAATGACAGTCTTTCTCCTGACTTCGCAAAAAGAAAAGGAGTACTTGTGGCACCTTAGAGACTAACAAATTTATTTGAGCATAAGCTTTTGTGAGCTCAAATAAATTTGTTAGTCTCTAAGGTGCCACAAGTACTCCTTTTCTTTTTGCGAATACAGACTAACACGGCTGCTACTCTGAAATCTGTCTCCTGACTTCAGTGGACTGTGGATCAGGTCCCATATGCTTTAGCAAGCTAAAAAGGTTAAGAAATTGCTCAGACTATTTTAGAGCAATAAATGCTAATGCTTAAGGCTTTGTCTACACTAAAGTAACAACCAAGTCCAGGGATAACAGGGTTTCAATTTGTAGCATAGGTGGGATTTTAACTGCATTGGGTATTTGGGTTATTTTCTACAATTCAATTTACATTCTTTCCCACTATGAAGGGGAATCATGATGGGTGAGCACTGAAGTCTCTTACCTTCAGTTCCTGTTTGGGCTCCACATTCTTAATTGTTGTATAATAAATATGGTGGCCATACTGGTATGCCACCAGGTTCTGCTCCAGGTGGTTCTGGGCTGGACGCACAAACATCATCCAATTACAAAGCGCCTCACTGGACAGCTCAAACCACAGATCCTCTTGTAAATCCCTGTCTTTTCTGTCACCTTTCTCAAGAGACACCTAAGGCAAAAACCAAAATACACAGAGTAGTCGACATTCCACAGTGGTCACATAAAACAAAGGAACCTGAGCCCTTAAAAATCTGTTCTGACAATGACAGCTTCTCCATGAGAAAGGTAATGCAGCTAGAGCTGAGATTTTCACTTTCCCCACAGGACTCCGGCAACAGATGGAACTTAGGAAGGAGCTTAAAAATAGACACAGATGGGATCCATGATTATAAGGGACATGCAAAGACAGTGGTCCCTTCCTCAGATGGTGAGTGAAAGAAGTATGTTCATTCATCTATACCTGATGTACCTCTGCAAATGGGCCATGGAAGCTGGAGATGGCAAAGACCTAATGTATTAGGTTATATGGACTAGTGGTCGTCAGTCGGTGCCTCTACAGAGTCTCAAAGCTCTTTGTGGCCTCACCTCCACTGAATACAGGAGTACTCCCTGCATCCAAATCAGTGAGCAAATAGATCAGAGCCATTCAAATCCCTCCTCTTTTATCCAAACAGACTTGAAAAAGGGAGAAAATCCCCCTTCTGTCTAGAAGTCAGGGGAGGAAGAGGCAGAAAGGAGAAATTTTGCCAACTGAAGTCACAGCATGCCACAAAGCAATGGCTGCAAAATGTCCTGAGACGGAGTTGCAACGTTTGTGTTGACACTCTGCTTTCAGTCTACTCACAGTGAATCATGTGTGTCACAGCACAATAGAATCAGGATGTGGACCTTGACTATTTTGTGGCTCCCTGCAACTACCTTGGATGACTAAGTAGCTCTCTGGCTGTACATGGTTGGGAACAGTTGCATTGCAGTAAGCTGAAGGTGTCAGGAGAACACCTCTGATAAAGTCAGAACAACAGATTCTAGGGCACGAAAAACAAGTAGGTGTAAGGTGTCTCTCTTTCTCTCTCTCTCTCTCTTTCACACACACACACACACACACTCTCAGAGTGTTACCTTTAAATGGATGTAGCAGTCTTTCAGTTCAGTTTGTCTGACCAGAGGTCCCTCCACGGGGCCAAACTGTGTGCGTTTGGGAATGCGTCTTTTGGAGAACACTCCCCCCAGGAACCTGTCTATATAGAGCACCAGGGGGAGGCTGGCTCTTGCTCTGGTCAGCACTGGCCGGTTTGGGATTGGGTGCAAGGGTCCATGTTTCGGACACACCGAGGGATGTGAGTTATTACACTCTTCACACCCTGCAACACAGTCAGAGAGGAAATCAATAACTGACATGAATTCCCATGCACTGGCATAAAGAAAGGCCCTTACACATAAGATATGATCTCCCTTTAACCACCTCTGACCTGAATATTTGCCAGAAACTGATGCAGGTACCACAGCACTCAGGCCAATGGTCTCTTTATGCTTTAAGAAGGTTGTCATCTTAAAGTGAAACATAGAAGAGAAGCCTCCCATTTTACTTATAAGCAAACAGTGCACTCACTCCTTGAAAGCTTCTCAGAGGCCCCAGCTCATGGAGAATGCAGCTGCCCACCATCAAAGTCAGATAGGCTGGTGTGGGTATATATGCTTCTAGGTGCAACCTGAGGTGTTGGCTATGACCTCTAAAGCCCTGCATGGTCTTCGACTCCACTTACCAAATGGTTGAGAAAGGTAAGATTCCTATTTGAATTTTTGCCCGAAGGATTGGAACCACTATAATGGGTTATAAAGTTAGCTGCCTCTTTTTAAAACAACAGCCACAGAGAAGGAGGAAAGAGAAAAGAACCAACTACCTTTGGGGGAAGAGGGCAATAAACTAAATGCTTCCTTTTACGCTTACACAGATCATGGGGGTCAAAGGGTCGAGGTGGATCTGGGTCCCATTCATCCAAGTCGGTGTCTTCCCCGTCTTCGTCTTCATCTTCATCATCCTCGTCATCGTCATCATCTTCCTCTTTCGTTTCCATCCTCCCCATTGGGTTCTGGAGAGGTGCTAAAGGATCAGAACTATCCACTGCCTCCATAGGAGGTAATACCTGGTTATGCACTGGTAATGATGCCTGAGGAAAGAATTCACAACACAGAGTTAGATGGCTCTCCTATCCAGAGGGGATCAAAGCTCACAATTAGATCATCACCTCTATCACAAAGGCAAGAAAACAAGATTACTGACAATCTATTCTTCACCTGTTTGTTTCCTTTGGTAACAAACAGAGAAGGAGAGAAAGTGAAATCATGTGTATATCACTGCTGAGGCTATGTGCCCTGTAATGCTTCACTGTTCATAGTACTGTGAACCTTGCCCAGTAGGCGCATTGTGAAAATATCTACCTAACCCCATAAAAGAGTGACATGTGGGGAGGATGCACCAAATGAGAGGAATTTTGAATCTTCACAGAGGGTCTTAGCAACTAAACAAATCCCACTCCCTATCCGTGCTTGAAGAAAGTAACTTGGGTCTCCACGGTCTAGTTTAATTTATTTTGATTTATAAAATGCAATTATTCAATGCTCTGGCACATGATCTTCTCCCTCCTCCCACGAAAGCAAATGAAAACAACCCCTTACATACACACAGAGGCAATGTTCACACACTCTCTCTCTCTCTCACACACACACACACACACTTTATCTCACATGCACATGTGTACACACACAGAGGCAGAGCTCAATAAGGCAGTAGATAATTAAGATCTAAAACCCTAACAATATAAGATAATGAGGCTGATTCTTAATAGCTAAAGGGTATTTGGTTTTAGCTCTGATTTTAATGAAGATTTACTTTCTCTTCACCCACACAAAAAAGCAGAGGTAAATTCTACACAATGTACAAAAATATCCAACCTCCAAAACAGGTATCTCAGACAGAGAACAAGAAAGATTATATATTGTAAAACCTGTCTTAACAGACTACCAAAAGAGACCAACAGACACTGGTCACATATAATAGCAGGGATTATTAAATTTGATACTCAAAGCCTTTGGAGAATACTTTAAAGCAGGGGTTCTCAAACTTTATTGCAACGCAACCCACTTCTGACAACAAAAATTACTTCCTGACCCCAGGAAGTGGGACTGAAGCCTAAGCCTGCCCGAGTCCCACCGCTCCGGGCAGGGGGGCCGAAGCTGAAGCTCAAGGGCTTCAGTCCCAGGCAGGGGGCCTGCAGTCTGAGTCCTGCCGCCCAGGGCTGAAGCCCTCAGGCTTTGGCTTCAACCCTGAGCAGTGGGGCTTGGGCTTCAGCCAAAGTTTAACCCAGCCCTGGTGACCCCATTCAAAGGGGGTCCCGACCCAATTTGGGGTCCCGACCCACAGTTTGAGAACCGCTGCTTTAAAGTGATTGCTTCAGATAGAACAGTCCCTAGAACATGTTTCACTATACATTAAACAAATATCCCCCACCCCCTCAAAAAAGTCCCACATTGCATGACAAGACAGTGGAATGCTGTAGAAGCCTTCACTAAAACTCTTTTTGCATCGCTTCCTGCATCAGGACATATTTAATCATCTGTTTCCATGGAGCAGTGAAATCAGAGTACCTTTACATTTAAAAGAAATGGGGTCCTGGCAACTTACTCTGTCTGCTTGTGGACCCTGCTCCAGAGCCATTTGCTGCGGGGATTCGGCAACGTTGCCGAGCACGGAGAGGTTGGTGGAATTCATGCTCTGAGCAGCAGCAGGCAAGAGCACAGTTACCTAAAATCATAGGCACTCATTTTAGCACTGCAGCATTTCCATCAGTCACTTACATATGGGCAGTGCCCTGCGTACAAAGCTTCTTGGAGCTCTTCACAAGATGAAAAAAATGCAGAGTTCTAAAGGTGTTTTTGGTGGCGATGATGGGCCTGAACAAAGCACCTGGACCCAAGCATTCCTGAATTTGAGGGAAAGGGTTTTGAATCCAGATCTGAATTTTGCAGCTTCGGAATAGTCCATCTCCAGCTTTCAGCTTTAATGTAAGGTCCTTTCCAGTCTGGGATTAAAACCACGCTAGCTGCAAGTGTGCCTAAATGCCCTTTAGCTAGCTGGTTCCTGCTAGAACTAGTGCACCAGGGACTTTATTTTTTCTTTTGTTCTTCCCATATACACACTTTTCCCTCCCTTTTCCTTTCCCTTGCAACAAAGACTATAGCTCCCTAATTTCTATTCTGTTTCTTTTCCTTTAACAAGCCAAGGGACAATACGTTAAAGAAACTAGTAATAATGAGATTAAGTTGAGAGATGAAGCCCTCAAAACTCGGGATTCCAGAAGTTAGCATTATCTACTGCCCCCCTTAGTTGGCCACATGGCATGTGCAGTATTTTTCTATTCTTTTTTCCTTGTTATAGTAACGCACATCTTAATTTACAGTATTATTGAGTGTATTAATTTTCCTCTCCCATAGAACAATTTAGCTGTGTAAAACTGCTGAATTAACATTACAGGAATGACCTTTCCTGACTTCTGAGTGCTGCTTTCTACTTATCTGTGCAGGTATTTTACATGATCTTCATCACTGTCCTGTCTGAACTTTCACCTTTCTTAACCATTAACACTGCACTGGAGCTAGTGTTGTATATAATTATATAAGCAGTCTTTCAACTGAGACACAAACCCTTGTCCATCTATAGAGAGGCCTTGAGAGAACTAAATGATGATCAAAAACCAGATTAAAGGTGTGCAGTCAAGAGCAGAGAGGGAGAAAGTCCCTCTTATAGATATATACATGGAGGTGGTATATGTTTTCTAATTCTAGTTCTGCTCTAAAAGAGAGAATATTAGAACAGCCCAGGCTTCCCTATGGGCTAGAGTGGGCACAACAGAATGGATGCATTGGCTAGTATATTAGGGCTTGTCTACATTACACGCAGGATCGACAGGCAGCGATCGATCCAGCTGGGTCGATTTATCGCATCTAGTCTAGATGCAATAAATCAACCGCTGTGCACTCTCCCGTCAACTCCGGTACTTCACCGGAGCGAGAGGCGCAGGCAGAGTTGACGGGGAGCATCAGCTGTCAACTCAACGCAGTGAAGACACTGCGGTGAGTAGGTCTAAGTTCGTCGACTTCAGCTACGTTATTCACGTAGCTGAAGTTGCATAACTTAGATCGATCTCCCCCCCTCAGTGTAGACCAGCTTTAGAGAGCTGTAAATTAGTGCAATTCCCCAAAAGGCTAAAAAGTATTCTCTCAGGGAACAGACAAAAAAAAAAAAAAACAACCCCAAAATACATGGATACTCAAGTTCCTAGTTCCTTTGAGTTTGTTGTTGTTTTAATTGGTCTAATTTATAAAATTGCTTTCAAATTAGGGCTGCAGAGAACAGTGTGAAAATGACCAGGATTCAGCCAAGAAGACAGCTGAAATTAACTGTCGGGTATTGACATTTCCTGATGCCAAATGGCAATGCAATAGGCATCATTATTCAGTGACATGCCTCCAGACCTGCCAGCAATGAGGCGTTCACACAAAGCTTGTGTCTGTGCATATATCATATTAGCACCTCCATATATATCACACTTCAAACACATTGTTACTCTCATCTTCATTACACGCATTGTAAGGAATCAACATTACTTTTAAAAAAAGCCTTGGAATGGCCCTTTCATACCAAGTTCTTTTGAAAGACAGGAGGAGCCTTCACTATCATTTTAACTGCTATGATTAGTTCAGATTTCACACAGGAAATGTGTATGTATAACACTCGCAGAAGCAGCAGCTGCTCTAATGATATGATAATGGTTCACAAAAAACATGGAAGTCCTATCCTGGGAAAATTATGATATTAAAAGATGTTGGTGTAGGGACGGGAACTTGGTGGGAGGGTTGGGGATATAGAGATAAAGTGCTTAGTGCTCACGTGGCATATCCTGTCATTATCAGGAGATACCGTATGTGTGGGGATGGGAGCCAGTATCTTTGCTGTGTTTTAAGTGTATAACTTGCATTGTGTACATAAGGTTTCTGATTTTAAGTTTGATCATACATTTACAGCTAAAAGCCTGCTGAAAAAACACAGATTAAACAGACAATAATAAGGGTGGGGGATGTTTGTTATTTTTAAATCTGAATCCAATCTAATAAAAAATGCCAGACTGGCAACTATGGACTGCAATCCTCTATTCACAGAATAGGTGGAGCACAGACAACAGCACTGAAAGCTTTCTTCACATTCTACCAATGTGCCTCAACCCTGATTTGGAGGGTCTCCTTCTAGCAGTGAGAAAGGACCTTGTTCTCTGTCTCCGTTCATTCCTTCGAGTCTCTGCTGAGGCTGTCAACAAGGTTGCAGGATAGAATCAATTGTAGTGGTAGCTTTTATACTGTGGAACTGATTGAGATCTACCATTTCACTTCATATAGGTCACGAAACAGCTATCAAATGGTAATGATTTTTAAATCAGTAATGACTAGGGCTGACTTTGAACCAATAACTTAGAAGTGAAAGTATCCATATCTTATTACCATTTCCTTGAACTATCCAGTCCCTAGATACATATTAGATACAATGAAAAACAATCCTTCCCCACCCACCCAGAAAAAAAATCTTACATCATCCAGCCTTCACAATCACAGTTCTCAATTTCATGCTGCTCCCAGTCAATTTCAAACTGGTGAGCACATCAAGCAGAAAGTCTGGAATACACATATCAGACATGGACCAAGTAATTTAACTATTTAGCCCTTACAATTATTTTCCTAAGAAATACCTGAGAAATGTTTGGCAAATTAAGAACTGGATCCATACTCCACTGACATCAGTAGAAAGACTCCATTGACTTCAATGGTCTTTGGATCAGACCCTGTATGAGGAAACTTAGAAGCCCTGGCTACCTGTGACTACACTAAAAACCAAAAGAAGTAACAAAACAAAACAAAAAAATCACACAGATCGATTCTCCCATTTAAAGGGACACTGTCGAGGGATTTTTCATAATATTAAGGAGAAACAAATCAGAGTAGTAGTAATATAACTCATTTAAAGCTTAAAATTGAATTCTGCTAAAATTTTTCTACTCATTTACACACACATTGGTCAAGATAGCACTGGCTTGTTATTGTAAGGTTGGTTGCTCGTGATCACCAAGAAGCTGGTACTGAATGACTGAAAGAGAACACGATTTGTTTTGGACATAACTCAAAGTACCACAGTCTAATAGACAATCCACAGTAGAATACACAGTGCCCCTTTGCATTCCCTGAGAATTCCCTCACTGTAGTATTCAGGATCCAATAGAAAAAAGTGCTTCTCACCTGCTGTGTTGTGGCATCCTGCTGGACATAAGCCACTTGGGACGGGTCTGTAAACAGAGTCTAAACAAAGCGAAAAAGGCTTATCAATCAGGCCTCAATTTACTACCAAATCACACAAGGAGAATTACTGTCCTGTTAAGACGCAACCTATGTAAGAATTATTTATTTTATTGAAGTTCTAAAGTGCATATTACTGTGGCAGCTGTATTCAATTTATACCAGTAACCCTATGTATGTAGAAATTAAACTGAAACTAGTGGCCTCCATATAGACTAGTGGCAGCTCCATAAAAGGATAATAATTTTACATTAATATAGCACCTTTCATTCAGATACCCAACAGGTGTTTACAGACTTTGCTGATCGTATATATGGAATAATATTTTTCTCCATTGCTAAAGGGTAACAACCTCTAGGATGAAATACAACAGCTGTTTAACAGTACACAGCAACACTACAGAACAATTTAGGGCAAGAATTTAGACATAGTGGATTCAACTGAAATTACAGGGGGATTTAGAGAGGTAAAATGGAATTGAGCCAGGATCAAAGAAGTTGGAGACTACTAATTCCATCATTCTGCAAGCGTGGGAGAAGATGTATCAAATAGCTCCTATATTTAAACAATCTTTAATGGCGACAAGTGGTCAGGAAGTTGGGTTTTAGTCTCATGTGAGAAATGACACCTCCAGCATTGTTTTGATAACTAGAAGGAGTGTTACCTAGTGAACCACGATCACTGCTTCTCACAGCATCTGGGAAGAGAAAACCCTAGGAAAACTAAGTACTGACCAAGGTCAACTCTGCTTGGCTTCTGAGATTTAAAAATATCACAGCTTGAAGGGGCCTGGCTGCAGGTTGAATAAACACAATACTGTAAAAACTCAACCCGTGCTTTATAATGCACGGTGCTCAAATTTAAGTTACTGACTTATTTGCAAACTACAGCATCTAAGTCTGAGGGCCTTTTGAGATCCATGATTAGTAACTTTCTAGGCAATTTCCACTCGTGAGCCATCTCCTCTCAACACCTCAGTCCCTCACTACTTTGTTCTCAAACTGGATGGGACTTGAAGATGCTGGCAGCCTATGCACCATAGTATGAGAAACTCTGTATATACTAGCTCTGAGCTGTATGACATAGGTGGAAAATGGGGAAAAAGGCAACGCTGGTGTTGCCCCATATACCAAATACAGTTCCTTTACAATGCTAATATGAATGCTGCCATAGCAGCAAAGGCATTAAATGCTCTTGACAAGGACTCTCTCCCTTTAAATATATTATATATACACATGGAGATTTAGATACATACATATATATATCACATAAAATATATACTATCAGGAACAGCAGTTATTAGATATTTATTTAATCTAATAATTATGCAGGACAAAAATCAGGCCTCTGAAATCAATTCTTTTGCCTAAATAAGTATTACTGGGTTAGAGCCAATGCTTTCAGATCCTATGACAAGAAGTGCTGTGCAAGTGCAGACTCTATTATTATTAATTACCAGAACTGTGCTGTGCAAAATAAGGAGACTGTTTCCAAGAAAAGCATGGATTAAGCAGCACCTCTTTCCTCTCCTAAGTATTCACAGCCTACAGCTTTTAGCATTTTATACATATATCATGCAGACAGAATTTCTACAGCGATTAAAAACACCTTTGATTTAATTACAGTCCAGTCTAACTGAAGTGCAATAGCCAGTACGTTGTGGTTAATAGCCCCGACATCCCTTGATTACCACATATGCAGAGTTGACTGGAATGAACAGTACATACTCCCTCTTCACCAATGGTTAGAGAGAGGTGGCTATGCACAGCTGATGGCCATTAATACAAACCACATAACTTTGCAGGTAGCTGGCTTTAATCCTGAATTAAATTATTACTCTGTACAGCCCACAGGGGGCAGAAAGGGGACGGATGTGGAACAACACGTGCCTGCGTAGCCTCTACAGGATGGATGTAAACCAACGTGTGCTCCGAGGTGTCCACTGAGGTGTAAGAGGTGCCATCTGCTGTGTAGACCACCTGCTGCGGGGGACGGTCCTGATCATCACTGTACACAATTTGTGCCACTGTTCCACCTTCAGGGACAAAGTGCACCTGGAGAAGAAATGCAGATGATATCCTTAAATAAATGTCTCTGTGAAAGTGTCCACAAACACACTCAGAATAGCCAAATTCATCATGTAAAGGCCTCCTGAGTCCATTCTACATAGCCAATTGTTATGGACATAACACAAAAATCATTGTATAATTTGAACTGAGAAGCCTAATCTAAATGCCAGTGAGGTAGAAACCTGGACATAAAAGTCACTACAACTTTTCCTTTTTACTCTGCATTTTAACTAGAGACATAAATATTTATACACAGCCATCCCTAACACTTAGTTCTTGGATCATTCTTCTCCCTTCTGCTTTTTGCAAAAAGAAGTAGATATGATACAGGACAAGCCTTGTTAATTGTTTATATACTTCTTCAATTTATTTTAATACAATCTTGTGGATTTACATTATTTCATTCACTCAGTTTTGTATTTGGATGGTAATTATTTAGTTCTTATTTGAACAGCTAAAATAGTTCATTAACTTACTAATGCTGCTGCAAATGATACTACTATATCTGTGATTTTGGAATGTGATATGTGGGACTGTTTCCCTGTAAGATGTACATGCATAAAGCTATTTGAATGGGAAAAAAATATAATCGCAAAAAACTATTTGATAGCTCCTAAAGCTGCTAATGGGATATAGAGACTGCACCTCCAGGCCAGCAGTTCATATCTACCCAGCTAGTGACTGGAAATTGTTGTCCACGGTGGCCCGTCTGAAATGAGCTGTTCTCATTCTTGTTGCCAGTAGGCAAGTGTTCTCTTCTTGACAACTTTGAGCTGAAGTGCTCAGCATTTTTGAAAACTGGGCCATTTATTTAGGTACCTGAATATGGAGTGAGGAACCTAACTTTAGGTCTCCATTTCCAAAGTATCTTAGCCAGAGTATACGCAGGTACTGCACTTTCACAGAGTTTGAAATAAAATTCATCTTATTTTAATAAAACTTGTTATAAAATAATTGATTTTGTTTGATCTTTTGGGATATTTTTTCTAAGAAAAAACATAAGCATCTTAGTTTAGGCACTACTGTAGATCTTGTAAAATAAAATGCCATTTCAAAACTAATAACAATGATGAGACTAATACATAGTATGCATACAGAGCCTTTCATTTCCAGGATGCTGTGAAAATACTAATGAACCCTCACAACACCCCTTTGCAGTAGCCAGAGGTAGTAAGTATTGTTATTTCTATTTTACAGCTGGAGGAGCTGAGGTACAGAGAAATGCAGTTTCTTGCGAAGTCCAGAGAGCAAGTTATTGGGACAGCCAGGATTCCAAGGCCTTACTCACAATCCTGTGCAAATTTAGCTCAACAAAAATTGAATAATTGTTTTTAATGTATATTTTAAAGCATTCCTTTGCACTGCTGAGACTCTGAGCAACAGTATCTTACTAATATTTGAGAAGTAAACATGAAACTGATTTGAAACTAATGTGAAACTAATCAATCTCAGTTTTGCTGTCCAAACTGAGTGGAATGCAAAGAGTGAAACAGAAGCAATGTAAAGTAAATGAGATTTTTATAAATCTAAGGCCCCAAAGTAACCATGGTTTAAAAAAAATCTGTATATACGATATTACTCTTGACAGTGATGCTTTGAACTGATCCACATTGGTGCTAGAAAATTAAAGAAAAGAGGATGTGTGATGTGACTTTCTGTTATGCTTACAACGAAAAAATGGCAGTAGGAATCCACTACATATGTATTATGGTCTTGTCTTAGTCATGTGACTAATCCTACTGACATCAGTTGGACTAATTTAATGAATCCTTACACATAAAAGAAGGATTTGGTTGTAGCGGTCACTAGAAATTACATATTTCCTTTTGGCATCAACCCCTCCTGCACTACCACAAAACTTTAACCATAGGTCCAATTAGAAAGAAAGAAATTGTGGTTCTTTTCCAAGCTTCCACGCATGCTTCCAAGCCCAGCTATGTCCACTTCTGATGCCTCTACCAGCAGATTGCGCAAAGCTTCTTATGATTGTCGTCCCCCTGCCCTGTGTGCTTATACTAGCAGTGAAATTGTGAACAATGTTGACATTTAAATGACCATTGGTAGGCTCCAGAGATCACACCCCTCAAAATGAATAGAGATAGTTAATATCTCTCAGAGCTATTGTTTCAGGCTGTCTGCAAACTCAGACAGACTTCACAGCATTGGCTTACACTCAGTTCAATTGCTAAAGCTTTACTTTGCAAACATAGGGGCTAGGCTTCGATTTCTTTTCAAGCTTAGCTTCTGGAGCACAAGATGGCAGGCTCCGGAAAAAAAGTACGAGCTTGTTGACCTGCTGCAAGCAAGCCCAACTCAATCCCTCACTCTAAGAAATAATTAGAGAAATTTCTAGGAGCCACTAGTCACCTGAGCAGTATTCTGTTCCTGCTCAGTAGATTCAGACCACACCTGTGGACTTTCCTCTTTTGAGTCCATCTCGTCCCTGCTGTGGTGCTCCATGGTGACAGCTAATTACAGGAGCAGTGTTTGGCTGAATAGATTCATCTGTTCGCTATGTCTCTACTCACACAAGACAAGGTGATCTTCTGTAACATGGCTATAACGAGAGAAAAGAGACTCAAGATATTAAACAGCCGAGTACATTGCAATCAATTTCAACTGTAACAGAAAGGCAGCTGAAAGGTGTTACTATCTACCACATGCAGGGATGTGCTTCTATGACAGAAGAAGTCTTAATTTTATGAACATATTCTTTCTCAGTTCTCTTTCCCAAATCCTGCTGTACAGTATTTTCTATCTACAGTAGATGAGGAAACAGGCCAACAACTGCAAACGGCAGAGCTTCTGAGGAGGCCTGGGAGAAACAGATACATATGGAGCAACCCTCCCATCCTGCAGCACTGAATGTGATAATCATTGCAGAGCAGAGAGAGGAGTTTAAAAAAGATCCATTTCCCTTTCCTCAAGGTCATCACATTACAGAGACCATCCATCAGCTTAGGGTTAGACTGGATTCCCTTTGAATCCCATCACTACTGCTCCCGCACTGGTTAGAAGGGGTTTGTTTCTTCCTGGCAACAAGGTGTCCGTCTACAACTTTCGCAGCCTCTAATGGCCTACGGATCAAGAGACAGTGCTGGGAATTGAACCTCAGTCTTTCACAAAAATAATCATTATGTTCAGAGGCAGCCATTGTTTTCTTAATGTATTTGTTTAATTTTTAGTGCAACTGATCCTGCGTTTAGAGGCAACTCTCCACGTGCACAGGTCTGCAATCCCAGCTGGCATTTCACATACTATTAAATTAGACATTTTTTTTAAACAGAGAAAGAGAAGAACAATGAAGCTTAAATTCTAATCGATGTAAGCCTGGAAATCCTGACAAATTGCTTCCATGCTCGGTTTTATTCACCCCTTGCGATTTTATCGGAGCCTCTCAAGCTGCCATTGGGAATCTCAGAAGTGTAATTTACAGCTCTGCTGATTGGTTTAGTCAGTCCTTTAGCACCTTCCCAGTCCTTCGTCTCCAATGTCATATTAAATCATAGACTGAGGAATTAGCATGAGGCTGAGCCCATTTGATTTTTCAGCAAGTCCAATTAACTTTATTTTATACTGGCTGTCTAGTTGGGCTGATCTGATGCCAGCACCTGCCTGTGCAACAGGAAGAAAGCAGAAGGTCCCTGTCATAAATATAAAGGGAAGGGTAACCACCTTTCTGTATACAGTGCTATAAAATCCCTCCTGGCCAGAGGCAAAATCCTTTCAACGGAAAAGGGTTAAGAAACTAAGGTAACCTAGCTGGCACCTGATCCAAATGGCCAATGAGAGGACAAGATACTTTCAAATCTGGAGGGGGAGGGAATAAAGGGTTGGTCTGTCTGTGTGATGCTTTTGCGGGAACAGATCAGGAATGCAGACTTACAACTCCTGTTAAGTTAGTAAGTAATCTAGCTAGAAATGCGTTAGATTTCCTTTTGTTTAATGGCTGGTAAAATAAGCTGTGCTGGATGGAATGTATATTCCTGTTTTTGTGTCTTTTTGTAACTTAAGGTTTTGCCTAGAGGGGATTCTCTATGTTTTGAATCTGATTACCCTGAATTTACCATCCTGATTTTACAGAGGTGATTCTTTTACCTTTTCTTTAATTAAAATTCTTCTTTTAAGAACCCGATTGATTTTTCATTGTTCTTAAGATCCAAGGGCTTGGGTCTGTGTTCACCTGTACAAATTGGTGAGGATTCTTAACAAGCCTTCTCCATGGTGTAGGGCTTGGGGGGATATTTTGGGGGAAGACATCTCCAAGTGGGCTCTTTCCCTGTTCTTTGTTTAAAACACTTTTTTGGTGGCAGCATACGGTTCAAGGACAAGGCAAAGTTTGTACCTTGGGGAAGTTTTTAACCTAAGCTGGTAAGAATAAGCTTAGGGGGTCTTTCATGCAGGTCCCCACATCTGTACCCTAGAGTTCAGAGTGGAGAAGGAACCTTGACAGTCCCCCACTGATGCTATCCTTGATTTACATTTTAAAGGCAAATTATTATAGTCATAATTCATTCCCATAAATTCTGACATTCGGTTTGTCACTGACAAGCTAGAAAAAGAAAAGGGAAAAAAAAGCAGGCATTTTCTGCCTTCTGTTAATCTCACAAACAATGAAGGAGCCTTGCAGGACCTGAGCACATACATCCTACACAGGCCTTCCCTACAATGCACAAAGCAATAATTCAGGAAAGCTTTACTATAACGTCACTCCATGGAGTGATGGAAAAATTAACACCATCGCCACACTGAAAAACAACAAACGGAGGAAAGAGGCTTTTGTGCTTTATTAGACAGTATGTCATGCTATCATCACTGGTAACAGCCTCCCACTGACTCCCTCATGCTAAGAAACACATCGCATGCATGTTTTGCTCAACCCAAGGGGTGACGGAAGAAAGTAGGATATGTCATGTGACTTCATAAACACTCATGCCGTTAGACTCTGGGGAAAAGAAAACAGAAATGTTACATTCATGAGTGATGGTATATATATCCTAAAATATAACCCTAAAATCTGGGCAAAGAGCTGAAGAGGTAAGAAAAAATGCAATGCCAAATCAATGAGTGACACTTTAGCCAGGGATCTTACTAGTAAGAAAAAAACACTATTAGCTGCATTGAACAATGGTCAGTGCTGAGAATCATCTAACACTGCTGTCCAAGAGGCTACATTATAAGGTGTTAAAGAAAGAGTTTACTATAATAAATAATAATACAGAGTATTTTGACCTTCTATAGCATCTTTCATCCAAACACCTCAAAGTGCTTTGTAATGTAGGTAAGTATTATAAGACTTTCTTCTTATTCTTATCAAATCCTTCCTTTAACTGAAATAATTCACTGATTTTCTTAGCCCTATGATCACCAGGGTGTATATAATGGATAGTGTAGCGCATGACAGTGTTCAGAATATTAATAACAAAGTCTGAACAAGACAGCGTTTAGCTGAATTTATCTTAATATCATAACAATCTTTCTTGCACTCCTTTTCTATCAATTTATTCTAAGTTTTTGGCCGTCAGTATTAACTGAATTAATTAATTGCATACCCAGTATTTTAATCAATTATCCAATAACTACCTGCCTAAAACAATCAAAATGGATCAAAATAAATGCTGAAGTTTTATTGTTTGGTTTATTTATTCTATTTACACCCATACACGAGAGAGACAGAGACAGAGAGAGATTTGGTTACTAAGAATCTGATCAAGTAAACCAAGCATTGAATTAAGTGGAAGGCATGAATATAACCAATTAACAGATGGTGTAACAGGGTGGCAGAGTTTTTTGACTGACTCCCCCTTTAAACAGGTGTTGGAATCTTGAAGGCAGATGCTGATTCATTCCTGCTGGCTCATGGTGGTAGGAATAGCTCTTCTATGTTGAATATAAGGGAGGCTGGGTGACTCTTTGGCCCCAAACTGAACTTTACAATATAATCACAGCAGGAAAACACCAGGAACAACCAAGCTTAGGGAGAAAGCATAGAGTGTAGTTTAAATTTTTGCTGTGGCTCTGAGTTACTGATAAAACCAAATCTCAGGAAGAGAGGAAGTTTGTTCTACATTCAGTGGGTCACAGACTCAGCTTCTATCGACTGGCATAGTTCCATTATAGCTCCAGTTCAATGGAGCTATGCGGTTATACGGTGGCTGAAGATCTGGCCTGATGTATTTAGATTCTGTTCAGAGAACAGTGAAGATTTCACTGCTTACAGATGAAGAAATTTTGCTTACACCATAGCTGAACTGAGGCAGAGAAGTTAAGTGATTTGTCCAAGGCCACATATAGAATCCAGGAATACTCAATCCCAGTTACTTGTTGTAACTGCTAGCCCACGTTGGTTCTGAAAACCACCTTCTTTTGAGAATCTGCAGAACTTGTTCGTGCCTTTGATTCAACTAGTGTAAAAGAAATCTGGTAAGTTATTGTTCGATTTGAATGGCTATATAGCTGCAATACATGGCTATCAAAAATTGGTTCTTCATTAGTCTTTTTATCCTTCCATTGTAATAATCAGAATATATAGCAGAACACCTTTCCCTGGAACAAGGCACAAGTGAATTTGCAAGTCTCTTTGTAACCACTGCAGTGCATTTGCGCCAGTGCTGCTAAATTGGAGCAAAAGACTTCTAGTGGAGACAAGGCCTTTGAGAAAGAGTCCACGACTTCAGAAAGTTTGAAAATGGTTTAGTTAGAAGTCACTTTCCACCCTGAGACATTGAAGGCGAGAATGCCAGGAAATGTAAATACCTGAGGGTGTCTACACTACAGCAGCACAGCTATGGCACTGTAGCTTTGCCATTATAGCGCCATCGTGTAGACACTTCCTACATCAACAAAAGGGGTTTTTCCATTGATGTAGGTAATCCACCTTTCTGAGAGGTGATAGCTAGGTAAACAGAAGAATCCTTCTGTCAGCCTAGCTGTGTCTACCCTGGGAGTTAGGTCAACCTAACTATAGACTGCAATTGCATGGGCATGCAAGTTTTCAAAGCCCTGAGCAATGTACCTAGGTCAACTTAAGTTTGAGGTGCAGACCAGACCTGAATAAGTTTTATAACTGAGCTCATAGAAGGATGCTAAGGGGACAGGCTGAAAGAAGTTTCCTTGCTGATCCTTATGCATAGGTGACCCTCCTTGAATTAATCTGGGAGGTTGCTATTCTTCCCTCCAAATGCATCCTCAAGATCCACTCCAGCTTTCTGACCTATAAGAAATAAGTGCTAACGTCTCTGCACTTCAGGGCTCCCCTATGATCTTTTCTCAGTTCTCCCAGCAGTACTGGCTCAGTGCACAGTGGACTAACAGATATCCAACTAACAGATACCCATAGCATGTGGCTATGGAACTTTTAAAAGGCAGTGACAGTTGGGTCAAGTCATCTACCAAGGAAAATTCTTGACATGTGTCCAGTCTCCCTCTGACTCATTACACCCAACAGAAATGTTGCGTTTAGATTAGCTGTTGAGAAAGGGTGGTAACTGAGTGAGTTGACAGTGACTTCACAATGGCCCAACTTAAGGGTTACATGAACTGTTTACTTTACTGTCTGTAGCCTATATAACAGGGGTGGCCAAATTGTGGCTCGCGGGCCACATGCGGCTCTTTTACCATTAAAGTGTGGCACGCAGAGCACCCCAGTCCCATCCCATCCGCCCCCACCCCACCCCACCATTCTCCACCTACCAGACTTGGGTGGGGGAAGCTCAGGACCTCTGCCTTGCAGCAGCATGGTGTGGTAGGGGCTTCTGCCCAGCGAGGAGGGGGGGTCTTGGGGCTTCAGCCCTGAGGGGCGCTCCTGCCAGGGCTCAGGGCTTCAGCAGGAGCGGGGCTAAAGCTCCAACCCCCAGCTCCCGGCAGGTGTGCCCTGGCTCTCGAACTTCTGAAGATTGTCATATGTAGCTCAGAGGGCCAATAAGTTTGGCCACCCCTGCTATAAAACCATAAAAACAAGACACAATTCTCCTAGTTTCTTCAAATATAGCCTATGCACAAGATTGCAATTAATTTTAATTATATGGAAAGTTTGTCGAATCTGTGCTAGTCCATCATTCTGACTGGTGCCTCCATTAAATTATAGATGAAAGATCTTTTCTTGGGCTTCTGCATATTTTAGACGGTGACTTGCATGGGCCTTGTCCTTTGCCTGGGATACCCAAACATCTGGCATAATGAGGGAATACTCTCTTCTATCCATGCTACCTGTCTACGGATCATTCTCTACATGTATACATTTCTCTTTCCAAATATTTTGGGGGCTTTTCCACACCACGTGTAGAAGTTTGACACCTTAGGAATACAGGAATATCCGTGCAAATATGCCAATGGGAGATTTTGCTGAGTCAGAAGGGATGCATGCAGATGCAGTGTGAACCTGATGTAACTCAATTACTTGCATTTCTATAGCATCCCTGAGACCTATATAGAGCATAAGCAGCATGTTAAGCAGTATGCCAATGTGCAATATGCTAAACCATTTACAGCACCCCTGAAGAGAGCATTTTCCTCCTCAAAATAGCAGCCATGCCTCACTCAGTATGGAATCAGGTGATGACACAAGGGCTGCAATGCTAATGGGTAGAAATACATCATATCATCATCCTTGAGTGTGAAAGAAACAGGATACCAATAGAATGCAGCATAAACAACACAGCAGGATATGGTGTGAGGTGAAACCCACACATTTCCCTTTATTAGGTCCCGCCCTCCAGATGCCAGCACATGTAGAATGCAGTTGCCTGTCTTCTCAAATCTATAAAGTGCAACCCCATCAGCAAACTCCTCAGACGATTCCACTGGCTCCTCATTCATTTCAGGATACAGTTTAAAATTGCCCTACTTTTGTTAAAATCCTCTGGGGACACCTGCAAACCTCACAGACTCTGTCCCTCTTCTCTTCCAGCACTTGCTTCCTCTTTGACCTTTCCAAAATCTCAATGTTGCTCCAGTCTCTTGCCTCTACAATTCTCCATCTCTTTCCAAGCCTCATGTGTAAACCTGCCTTTATTCCTTTGATACCTTCTCATGTCTCACTTCTTCCCCTTGTCATATATTGTCCGTAACTGCAACGCTATTATTAATTCTTCAACTTCTTTTAAACAATCATACACAAAATAATATATTATTCCATTGAGATTCCCCAAAATTGGAGGGAAGATTGGGGCAAGACAAAATGCAGGTGTGCACCTCAGCAGCAACTTGGAAAACTGGAAATGTACAAAATAATGAGCTTAATTCAGGGATTCTCAAGTGAAGGGGCTTGACCCACACCACAGGGTGGTTAAAACTCACCAATTACATGGAAAAAAGAAACTAGGGGTAACTGGACTCAGCAGGGGTAAGGACAAAGAAGGGAAGGAGCAATTCCCTCCCCCTTCCTCCTCCCCTCACCTTCTGTGGCTGCCCCCACCTCCTCCCTGTTCTGCCCCCTCCCCTAACCAATTTGTATTCAGCTCTCACATTCACAGCATGCAGCTCTGGGGGAAACAGAAGTGGCATGGCCCAGAGCTAAGCACTGGGCATAGACAGACGCACCTCATTCACAACTCTGCACCCAGCATCAACCCCATCATGGGCCCTGCTATCCCCAGCATATGAGCTACCCTCACCCAGACTTCTTAGTCAGTTCCCCATCCAAACACTATCCTCCCTAACAGCACCAATCACCCTCAATCTCATCCCAACCCATACCACCACCCAACACCATCAATTAATACCCTCATAATAAAGCACTTGTTCCACGCATACTACCCAGCAATAGCCCACCTGCATCAGGACCCATATACCAGTCATAGTTTCTTGTCATGAACCCAAGGACAGGTACACAAAAAACTGTAGGATTTGGTTTCAGAGTGGTAGCCGTGTTAGTCTGTATCAGCAAAAAGAAGGAGGAATGCTTGTGGCACCTTAGAGACTAACAAATTTATTTGGGCATAAGATTTTGTGGGCTAAAACCCACTTAGATTGGTTACAGCAAGATGCCGTGGCTAGTTTCTGGGTTCCAAGTGGTAAAAGGTTGAGATTTGCTGGCTTAAATTGTTTATTTGACATTACTTTACATTGTAAAAGGCAGAGAAGGAAGAATTTTAGGATAGCACATTTGAAAGACTAAAAATATTAGCATGAAGGGAACTTTTAGTGGTTGGACGGAAAATCCTGGATCACAATGAAACCAAAAAGTGTTCCTTTTTTTGATACAATAAACAAAGATCCCTCAGTGTCCACTGTGTAGAAAATACAGAAAGAGGAGAGCAAGCAGTATCTCCTTTACAGACCCTGCGCTAAGCAGACAGTTTTAAGGAGCTCCTGATGCACAAGCAGCTGCACTTACATTGATTCAGTCATGCCCTTAGTCTGAGAAATGTTCACTAGAAAATAAAGCTGCTCAACCATTTACTGATATGATGGATTTTGAATTAGAGAATGACAAATAATCTGTCACTTGGTATTTCTGTTACTGCAGTGTCAGGGCCAGGAGCTGTTTCGTATACTGGTTACTAAATTTTACAAATGTAAAATTCTTAATTTGTCTCAATTTATTCTCTGAATAACAGGGGTCTAACCTTTTACTTGCAGAAAATAACCGTTCAGCTAAGAAAGTCATTTGCACAGGGACAGTGGCACCTTTATAACAAATACAGAATAATAAATACCCTCTAGTTTTGTACACCAGTGTAACCTCACCTCAGAGTGAATTCCAGCAGCAATGTCTGTCATTTATATGAAAATTGATGTTTCTATTTGGTAAATATCTTCCATAACACAAAATGTCTTTAACCAAATTAATAATTAAAAAACAAACAAACACACAAACCTTTTTAAACACTTGGAAGGCTTCAGATGCGGACAGAAGAGAACAGTGTTCTCCATTTCTAGACCACCAGTTTGAATCCAGTTTACAACAGTAGCGACTAACTTATTAGCACCTCAGGGCAGCTCTAGTCGAGGTCCACGGGTGCAACTGCACTCACAGAAATCAGGCCCAGACCAACCAATATGCACTCAGTGCACTTGCACAGGACCCCTATCTCAAGCTTGGCCTAGCTGTCCCCCCATCACGATGCAGGCGCTGCCAGGCCAAATTTGAGAGAGTGGCACTGTGAGCCCTTGTGCCAGGTTGCAATGCCATTTACTCAAATTCAGCCTGGCCACCCCTCCAACGAAGGGTCGGTTTGTCCTGGTCTGATGGAGGGACAACCAGGCCAAATTTGAGTGAACGGAGTTGCAAACTGGCGTATGCAGTTTCAGCACCAATCAGGCTTGGCACCTGCCATAGGTAGTGCAGGGAGCAACTTGCTTGTCCCAGATCCCACTATCACCACCACTGGCATCATCATGCTGGGCCCAAGTCAACCTGCCAGGGCAAGAGCTCGGCGGTAGGCGCAGATTCGGGGATACCGCTCCCATCAGCAGTGGGTCTGGAGCTCAGGGAGAGATAGAACTGGAAGCAGACCCCCAGCTGCACGCAGGGCAGAGCCCCCCATCTCCACAGGGAAGACAGCAACCCCAAAGGCCTGGGCCCTCTCTTACCCCCCCAGTTCCCCACCCTCCAGTACTCATTGAATCAGAAGTCTACATCAGCCCCTGTATCATCAGATCACTGTGAAGTGAGTTGCGGATGGGAGGTGAAATCCAGCCCCACCAAAGTCAATGTGAGTTTTGCTATTGGCTTTAATGGGATTCTCAGTTCAAGTTCCGGTGGACAAGTATCCATATCACCAAAACTGCAGCTTGCATTCTTGCTGGCAGCCTCAGAACATACATGAACTACGGGTCTAGCCAAAGCACTGGTTTTCCCTGCATGATGTTATTACTGGGGTTTCCTAACTTTTTGAGAAGGAAGGTTTGAAAACTCCATTATGATGAATCCACTCACTTCCAACTGAGCTAGAAGACAGTGGTAAAGAGTTCCCTTTCAGTATCAAAGACTTTCAGAGAGGCTGTATTTATTTCTGAATACCTGAGAAAGTACATCACTTTCTTGTACAAAGAATGAGGTTTGGTGTCCCCCAGCTGGCAAGCGAAGGCCATGGTCATAGTATTGGCTATAATGAAGACATGCTGATAATTTTACCTTATGAGAGCTAATGACATACCTTAGTTCTGGAAAGCTGATGCTGCAAGAGTTGGCCCCTGCATTAACTGATTGTTTGAATGGTCTCCCCAGTTGAAAAGACTGGTATCCACTGATGTGGATCTGGTCAATTCGATTTAGGATGAACTGCTTTGACCCTGTGCTTCTCAGTCCAGTAAACTAAGCAGATTATTGATTGGGGAACAGTGATATTGAACTGGGGATGACTCAGAAATTCTGGAGAAAGAGATTTAAATCCAGAATTCCCAACTCCACCAAACTGTTTGAAAACCAAGAAGGAAGAGTTGACTTCCTGGTACCTCTCTTTCCTTAGAACAACTTCTATTTCTCCAGTCTGAACTAACCTCCTGAATCTGGAGTTCTTGGGGAAAATGGACAAACTGAGAGGAGGGAAGAATTGATTATGAAGAGGTTGAAGGGAGGGAGGGTGCTAAGAGATTCTGTTGCATACTCCTTACTACCTGTTCAAAGCAGAAGCCCCAGGAGTTGCAAAGTTGAGGAGTCTTCCCCATGGGACACAGATCTTTAGGCAGGCAAGGTGGTGAATCATGCTGAGGTCATGTTACAGCAAAGTGCTCTGAAATAAGTTGATTCTGAGTCAGTTCCGAGGTCATCTTATGGTAAGTACTTGTTTTCTGGTCCAATGAATATGGAGGCAGAGAAGCCCCACAAGTAGGGCTTATTTCTATGAAATGACGTATATATTTCCATCTGCTTAGAGGAAAAAGATATCTGCTCCTTGTCCACTGCCTATATTACTGCTTTCTTGAGAGGCTCTCCTCCTCTCATATGATTCCATTTCTTTTCTCTTCTATTTAGGTTCTTACATTACAATAATTGCTATGGTGTTTGAGCACAGGACATTCGCTTCACATTTTTTGGGGCACAGATAGTGTTGCTTGTTTGGTCTGGATGGTTAGCCAATACATAGGGCCTTGCAGTGTTGTTTCCATTAGGCAGAGAAACTGATGAAACACTCAGCTACATTCTTTGGTTCAATCCTATTTATTTACAAAGAATATACATAAAGTCTTGCATCCCTGAATACAGTAGAAACAAAAAAACAGCAGGCAGTTTCCTTGCTCACTATTTCCAAGTCTGCTCCTCCAGTCAGTTCTGTGCTCAAGGAGCTGTCACTCTGATCGTTTTCTGGGTCACGCTCATGACTGCTTCGCTGGTTGTCTGCTGGCTCTCTGCCTCTCACAAAGAGCCTGTCAAAACAATCTTCTAGCCCCTGCATTTACAACCAGTACCAGGGAAACCCTCTTACTCTCCCAGGGTTAGTTTTTTCTCAAGCCTTGTCATGTAGCCCACTGCCTTGGCCGGAAGCTTCTATAGTTTTCAGTTATCTCGCTTCATAAAGGAACATTTAATTGCTCCTTCCAGCCAGCCAGAAAGAAGGATGTTTAGCACACCCATGACTTTAACCAGGTCTGTGATTGTCTATAGCAGCGGTTCTCAACTGGTGGTCTGTGAGCCCTTTCGGGGGGGCTGTGGAGCCTCATTACTGAAACCCAATTTCCCCGAGCCCTAGCACTGAAGCCAGGAGCGGCGCAGGGCTGAAGCCGGCACCCCCTCCCCCTCCCAGCCCAGGAGTGGTGCAGGGCTGAAACTGATGCCCCCCCCAAGCCAGGAACAGTGGATGGCTGAAGCAGGGAACCCCAGCGCCTCCCTCCCCGCTGAAGCTGGGAGCCACACTGGGAGCCCCCCAACCCGTACACAGGCCCAACCTGCCCCCTGAGCTACCCCCAGCTTGCAAACACCCCCTAGCTACCCCCTGCCTGCACACAGCCCATAGCTACCCCCCGCCCGCACACAGCCTCTAGCTATCCCCCTCCCTGCACCCTGAGCTACTCCCCTCACTTCACACAGCCCCTAGCTACCCTCTGCCTGCACCCTGAGCTATTTTCAAACTTTTTGAACTGAAACCCCCCAGCCCCCCGGAGTTATATTTTTGGTTGCATCCCCGTACAGCCCAGATAGGCTGGGTGGCCTCCTGAGTGAGTCAAGGGATGGAGGTGGCGCTCCCTCCCTACACCCTGCTGTGTGGAGTTGGCTCAAGCCTCACCAGCCCTTGCCCTCTTCTCCCCCCCCCCCCCCCGCATAGAAGTAAAATTATGCCCAAGGGTCCCCCTGGCCCAGAGGCTCACGCTCTCCCCCCCACCCTCTGCCAGGCCCTGGCATTTTTATAGCATATTGGGGGGGGGCCTCTGCAAGAAAAAGGTTGAGAACCCCTGGTCTATAGATCAAAGACCTGCCTGATGGCATCCATTAACAGCTTCCACCATACCAATATCTTCTGGCCACCACAGTAATTCTTTCTTCACCTTTTTTTCAGGGAAGCAAAGAAGGAGAGTGATTTCTTTCATCTCCTTATGAGGAGACTCAGGGCATGGCTACACTAGAGAATTTACAGTGGTGCAGCACCCCTGTAAGCTCTCTAATGTCACCACGCTAAGCTCTCCCGTCGACTTAATTACTCCAGCCCCCGTGAGCAACAGAAGCTATGTCGGTGGGAGAAGGTCTCCCACAGGTCTCCCACTGACAGTGTTGTCCACATTGGCGCTTATGTTGGTGTAACTTATGTTGCTTGGGGGGTGATTTATTTACCCCCCTGAATGACATAAGTTATACCGACATAAGCTGTAGCGTAGACATTCTCAGATCAGAGTCGCTGAGCTGGAAACCGTGGCTGGAGGTAGCATTTTTCTCCTGGGAACAGCTGGGCTCAATATATTTTGGTTCTTCTTCCACAGGGATTTTTGATATGGGGGTTCCTGAAGTGGACACACATACAAAATACTTAACAGTGTATGTATTTCAAGGGTGTTGCCCTTTTATATTCCTGCTGTTGGGGAAAGGGCACCTTTCCTCAATGGTGAGAATATGCAGAAGACTCTGATAAATGGAGAGGACAGATTCTGCAGCAGGACCCTTGGAGTTAAAGCAGTGCCCCCGCTGAGCCCAGCTAGGGAGATCCCACAGAGAAACCAACATCAAGGGGTTTCCAAACATTCTTTGTTGCCCCTGATCTGACAGGATAAAGATGGAAGAAGACTGGAGCTATGCAAGTGTAATGGTCCACCTCGCAGCTCAGAGAATCACAAAACCATGGCAATATCTCAAACGAGAATCCCTTTATAATATTGGCTGCATAAAAGGGTTGCTTTGATTTACTCAAGGGTACAGAAGAAGTTTGCATGCTGAGGTTCCTTACAGCAAAAACAGGAACGGCTATTAGCTGAATGCTATTGGTGCTGAGCATTGAATACTCTCTATCACCACTAATCATATACAAGGACAGCAAGATCATCATGCAAGGTGGGTTTTATACTAAATTATGCTGTGAATTGTCATCCAGCTTTTAATATCAAAATGGTTTATTATGCTCAAAAGTAGGAACCCATGTGTCTGTAACAAGCTGTATCCTACACTTAATTATCCCAGCACACATGGGAGGTAAGTCAGTAAATTTTCTGAGAACCTTTGGAAGAATTTGCTCGCATGGCAGCAGGAAGGCTGGAAGGTGCAATATGTTTAACCTCACTGACTACTGAGTCATGACTGCTGTCTTTTTTCTGAATTTTCATTCATCAAAAACGTAGTTATTTCAAGGAACTCTGGCTCTAGTGCATTCTGGTTGGATGTTAGTAATCAGGTAAAGTAGGACCACAAGATTTATATTTCACTGGTGGAATAGAGATGGAAATCACACTTACAGCTAGGACACAAAAGTCTATTTATTTCCAGGACAGGAGTAATGGTTGCAATTTATTTAACCATATAATAGAGAGAATAATTTGGCCAAACACAAACAAATCTTTACTCAAATTGTGTGGAATAGATCTATCTAGGTTCTTATATCACATCCATCATCATATTATCTGATCATCTAAAATCTCATTATGATGTTCCTAAATCGTTTCCCACAGTTTATTAGATTGAGCTGCTAAAAATCTATTTATTTTAACCATGGAGTATAACAGGGAATCAACCATTCTGAATGAATCCCAGGACAGCGTAACATTCTGATGCTTGAATTTTCTCAAAACGCAATCATACCAACTGACCATGGGTTGCAAATTATAACAGGAATCTTCTACTAAGAGAAATGTGATTCCTTTTACAAACTCCCGACTGTAATTTGCACCCAGATCTGTCTATCAAAGAAACAGTCCTAGTCTTTTTGACTGGACTACAATGACTTCATCAAACTCCTACCTAAATCTGTGTCCTCATTTCATCCTCCACCTCCTCTTGTCAACTAAGCTGCTACACATCAGCTTCTCTAACTACTCCCTTTGTCTTTCTCCCATTCTTGGCCTTCTAGTCTTTATGCTGCCCACTAAATTTGGCACAGTCTCCTTCAAACTTCCTTCTTTCACAAAGATTTCTTGCTCTAATCTTATTAAGATACTGCTTTGCCTTCTGGTACTAAGACTGATCTCCCACACATCAAACTACTCAGACTTAGGGCATGTCTACCTGTACTGTGCTTCAACAGTGCGTCTGGTGAACACGCTCTATGCTGACAGAAAGGAGCTTTCCTGGTGGCATAATTAAATCACCTCAGCAAGCAGCAGAAGCTACGTGGGCAGGAGAAGCACTCCTGACAACATAGCGCTATCCACACTGGCGCTTATGTAGGTGTAACTTACATCGCTCAGGGGGTTCACACCCCTCGGTGACTTAAGTTCTGCCGACATAAGCTGTAGTGTAGACACAGCCTATTAGATTCTAAACAATTTGAGTCAGGGCCCTTGCCTGTTAAATTGTTCGGGAAACAGCAACATACCCTTACAGTGTTATGTAAGCAATATGTGTAGTAGTAAAATAAAGCTACCTAACAAAAAAAAAAATCCAGAGGCCTCAGAAACTGAAAAAGATAAAAGCAAAATAAGGGCCTTTATCAAAGTACATGTGCCACAAGCTGACATGTACAGAACATCCAGGTACAAAGCATTCTTAGATTTCCATAAAGGGAGGTGACAGAAACATATCAACACTATAATACTGCTTGGGTTCGCCCCAGCCTACATCTGTCATTTTGTTGTATTCCTCCTCTTGCTCACCACACTCATCCCAAAGTTTTATCTCCTAATTGCTCCAATTCTGTATTTCTTTCTCCTTTCCTCTACTAGTGTTTCTATCTTTTTGCTAAATCTCTAGATTAAAGTATCATGCCATTTTAAACTTCTCAAAAGATTTGGGAGACAAAAGCTGGCTCTATGACAGAGATCCCAAATTGTCAGCGTATCTCAATATAGTCCCATTTCAACAGCCCTCCCCGGTGATTTAAGGCCACAGTCGTGTCCCATGAGCTAGGGAGGAAGGATCACCCCCAACAAAAAACCGCACAGTGCCAAAAATGCTGGGCTCGGTAGTCACGGTAAGGTAGCCCTGCCATAGTATTTCGAGGACAGCGGTCGCTTAAATGGAGAAATCCTGAAACGTTCCTGTCCCCCGAAGTCAAATCTGGGTCCCGCACAGGTTGCTGCATGGCAACTCCTTCGCATTTCGATCGGGAGAGGCCCCGCGTGCTGCGCTGGCACCTCCCAAGCACCCACAAGATACCTGCCACGCCCCGGCTTCTTCCCTCAACCTGCATGCCGGGCAACCCTCCAGGCTCCTGCGGGGCGTGGGGAGGAACCCAGTGGGCCTCAGTCCCCAGCAGACCAGGAGCGGGCACCAGCCAAGCCCGCCCTTGACAGCCAATCACGGGGGCGGAGGCCAGGGCAGAAAAACAGCCCCACCAATAGAACTGGGCTCTTGCAGCCCCATGGGCTCCCCCACTCCCCAATCGGAGAAGGGGGACAAGACACACCCCAGCCAATCAGAGTGGGGGGCAGAATCTCTCCCCCGCCCCAGAGCCTAACGGTCTCCCCAACATGCACACAAAGACACCCCTGGCACCAGCCAATCAGAGGAGGGGGCGCGACCCCCCGTCCCCCCCAGGGTCCAAGGGAGACAGGGGTGCGAAGCCTCTGGCCAATCAGAACAAGGACCTCTCCACCGCACAGACTCCTCTCCCCTCGACAAAGCGTGCGGCGCAACAGCCCCCAGGGCTGGCCTGGCACCCAACGGTCACTCAGCCCCAACCACTCTGGGACTGGGAGGGGGGAAGAGGCAGAGAGGTTGCGCCGCATGGGCTGGAGAGGAAGAAGACCGAAGCCGAGGGGAGGGGGAATGATCCAACCACGGGGGCAGGGGAAGATGAACGGGCCACACAGGGGCAAAATGCCCAGCGTGTTGGGGGGGGGGGGGTAAAATGGCTCCGACACCCACCCCCCCCCCGTTAATGAGGTGCCCGGGTCCGGACTGTACCATCCAGGAGGGGGGGAAGTCGGGTGGGGGCAGCCCCTTACCCCCCTGTTCGGGGCGGGTGGGGGATCCCGATCGGGGAGGGGGGGAAGAAGCGGACTGTACCTCTCCTGCAAGTGGGGGGGAAATGACAGCGCCCTACTCCCCCCCACCCGCGGGAGCGAACGGTTTGTCCCGGCCCCAGCGCTAAGGAGCCGCCGGCTCCGGCGCCATCTTGGGTGCGACTAAAACAACAAGCCCAAATCCCTGGCATGTCTCCGCGGTGCCCCTGGGCCGGACTCCCCTCCCGGACCGTCCCATCGCGTTACCTGAAGGGGTCCCATGCGGATGCCGCGCCCCGGCCGCCGCCGCAGGCGCCGCCGCTGCCCCAAACCCCCCCACCTGTCCTCACCTCACAATGGTAGCTGCAGACCAGGAGGGGGGGCGGCCGCCCGGACCTCATTACCATAATCTGCCTGGCAACAGCCATCAGTGCCGCATGCTGATTGGCCAGGAATCCCTGGCCCGGGGAGACCGGGCAAACGCACCCCCCTCCCACAAAAGCACAAAGCGGCCGGGTCCCCAGGGGGAAGGTGAAGCAAAGCCCCCCCTCCCCCCAGTCCACAGGAAAGGGGGAACCCTTGCCAGGGCTTCCACCCCAGCCCAGCACCACCCACCAATCACAGCGCCGCTCTCATCCAACCGCAGCTCCGCCGGGGGCCTGCTCGCCAATCACAGTGTTCCTCTCAGCGTGGTGCTCCGCCCTCTTGCTGTGGGTGTGGGGAGGTGAGGGGAGTAGAGCAGTGCCCCCTGTTGGCTAGATGGGGAGAGGCGAAGCCCAGCAGCGCCCCCTGCTGGTGGGGGGAATGACCCAAGGGGTAAGGGGAGCAAATAGATGAGTACAGGGAGAGTTGGGCTGGCAAGCTCGGCAGTGACAGAGCAGGGCGTGGAACTCAGGAGTCCTGACACCCAGCCCCTCAGCCTATTCTCTCTTCTCTAGGCCCCCCACTCCAGGACTCAGCCAGCCCTTCATCCTCCAGGTAAACTGAGTTCAGTATCACTTGCTGTGTGTGCGTGCGCGCGTTTCAGGGATGGGACCTTCCATCCTGTGTCTCCATCTGCTCTGCCCATGGGGCATTTCTTGTAAGAGGGGGCTTCTGCCTGGTACTCTTGGTCTACATTTCCCCGCCCTCCCCACTGCGCACTGGGGTGCAGCCCCCTGCCATGGAGAGGTGGCTGCACTTTTGAGTCAAAGGCATTCTTGTGCCTGCATCATATGTAATGGGTTGTTAGACTCTTTGAGATGAAGGGTGCTGTATAAGTGTAAGGAATTATTATAGACATAATAAAGCACATGTGCACATGCTGTAGGGATGCTTTATGGAGGGAGGAACTAGATGACGTAATTGATCCTTTCATCTTCACTGTATTATTCTGTAGGGGAAAAAATAAATTTAAAATCTAACCTAAACTCACTTTTTGTTTGAGAATGTTGGTTTTCTTTTTGTTGTTGTTTTTTGTGGGGGTGGTCAGTTGGCTTCTGTTGTATAATAAGGACATTGATCCTAGTCCATTGACACTTTATATTTTTGTATAGCATCTTTAGCACAGATGTGAACACAAAATGCTCCACAGGTGTTTATAAAAAAACATGTAAATACAAAATTATTAATCTAATGCACATTTTACTCTGAGTTTTGTCTAGCCTGGCTGAAAAAGGTGGTTTTTTTAAAACATTACCACTATCTGCACTCTCTCAAGATTCTTTGGGAAAGGATATTTGCAAATTATAAAAGAAACAGCAATGTTTGGTTTGTTTCTTCATAGACACACTTAGAATTGGTATTCTAAAGTGAAAACTATAAAATGTTATTGGGTAACTTCAGTACACAAGGAAATGCATGTTCAATTGGGGGTGATCCTACCTGACTATTAGATAATGCCCTGATATACTCTGGAAACTCCTGCATTGTTTGTCTCATTTACTGCTACTTTCTGTTCATGTGTTATATAAGAAATTTGAGTTTTAAATATCATTTAAAAGAAATCAAGGATAATAATTGACATCGTTCAGAAACTTGACCTAGCCATTTGATATTCCAGTTTCTTTTGGGGTTACCACTGTTCTTTCTAAGGGGGGAAAAAGACTTTGTATTGGTTATGGGACAGAAAAATACTCTTTTTGCTAATTATCTTAGTGTTTATTTACCACATACCCAGAAAGTTTTTTATTTGGCAAGTTCTTTTTTTAAAAAGAATACTTCCTAGCAGCTTTCATTCTCATAATCTTCCAAATTGCTTTACAAATGATATATTTACAGCGCCACTGAAATGCAGCCGCCTTGTGAGCAGTTATATCTTCAGTGGAGTATGGCAGCCAACTGACAGAGCAGGGCAGTGGGGGAAGGGGAAATTTTGATCAAGGATGCAAAGGCAAAGCATTACTCTTACAAAAAGTGCCACAGAAACGCAATATCTTAGGAGAGCACAGAGAGGACTGGATCCTCATCAGACATAAATTGATGTAGCATTATTGACTCAATAGAACTGATTTTCAGGTGTGGATCTAGTCCAGAACCTCTATTTTTAAGATGTATGATACTCAGTTTTTCTATGCGGGAAGGGCTAATGGGTATATACTGAAGTAGTCTCCTCAAATGTTGAATGTTCACTAGATTATTTAAAGTTAAAACCAACAGGGACACTGTCAATTTAAAAATCATATATGCACATTGCCTACCCTGTATCAATAATTTCACCTGAGATTATTAAAACTAAAATAGTTTTAAAAATTGAAGACAGTAGGATTACTTGCATGAGTAAAGGGAGCAAGATTTGGTCTGTTTTGCTTTTCTCCACTTATACTGTGTGCTTGCTTAGACAATTAAAAAGGTCATCTTTTTTTCCTTTATTATTATTATTATTATAGTCAGTTTCATACTTTCACACTGACATGATGCTGAAATGTTTGAGTGGCAAACACAGGAAGGGAATGTTTAAGAACAAAGAAAAACAGGTTCATTTTTCATTTTATTTTAACTTCATGAAAACATTTTAATCATACTAGTTTTGTAAAGAAAACAAATATTTTAAGCAAATCTGCATTTTAGGCCTATGGTTCCTGATAGTGCCTTTTTAGTGTTCTGGACTGGAGAATAGGAAAGTTGTTACTTAAATACACATATGCTACTGTGTTATATTTTCATGCAGACATGTCTTGGGTTATAACTTGGCACATAAGAATATGCAGCATTGGCTCCATTCTTTCCCTTCCTCCTGCACTGGCCACAATCCAAGGGTTATTTATGGGTATTTGCTTCCCTTTTTAGCGGAAGAGAACTATTGGGCCTAAGCATACAGTACATCATATGATATAATGGGCTGCCAAATGCAGAAAACCATGAGTCATCAACTCTTGTGTTTGAAATCAGAGGTAAAGCCTACATTTCCTTTCTTTTAATCCTTTTTGTTTCTGGTGTTTTGATGGAGAGCCCATTTATCTAGTGTCCTCATGTTCACACACAGATCCCAGAAAGAAAGGCCTTCATTGTCAAACCAATGTATTTTTCTAGGCACCCAGAATAAACTACATTAATTAATTCCCCATTTTCCTTAATTGTGTGGAATATTGGTGTAATCCTTGATCCTGCACTTTTCCCCACATCTCTGCATTATCACCTTGGTATACTGCTGCCTCAATAGTACTTCAGCTGAATTTCTTATCCATTCCTTCATCTTCTCCTGTCTGATCTATTGCAATTCCCTTCCCTGTGGCCTCTGCAAGTCTCTCAGATGCCTGGAGAGTGGTGCTCTCTGCCTTCTCAGATGTACAATACACCCACATCCTCCTAGCAATTCTGCTTTCTTCTTTTTCATTTCAAAATCCAGTTAGAAAGTGATCTTGTGGCTTCTTTTTGGCCCATTGCCGTGTATCAGCCTACTTCAAAAAACTTGTGTGGCTGAACCCCGCTTGCTTATTGGCATACCGCTCACACAAAGCCGCTGTCAGTACAAGAACCTTCTCCTCTGCAACTCCAGCCATCTGGAGCAGCCTTTTCCTAATGCCTCCAGCTCATCAACTCTCCACCTCATTTCAAATCTAATCTAAAGATACCTCTATTCTCCCCTGCCTATATCTCTGAATTCCCTTCTTTGCTATTATGTATTTGATTCTTTTTTGTGATACTGTCTAATTCTGTAAAGTATTGTGGGTTACAGATTATATAATTTGTATGGAGAACATTGATCTAATCTTGTAAATCCTTGTGATTTGTTACGTAAGTAGTCTTTACATTAGTAGCTTCATTGACGTCACTGGGACTACTCATATGCATGATGATTACTTACATGAGTCAGGGTTTGCAAATTGAACCATAAATCGGATTGTATATTCCATCACTAGTTTGTCTGTACTAGTACTCCCCTGCTGCCCCTCTGTGTCTGTCTGTAACCTAAATAATTGGATGATGGGAAAATTTCAACTCTATCTGAATTATTTACATATGACTGACCACCTCTGAACTGTTTGAATACACTGCACTGTTTTATACCGTAAGGGTAGAAGACTAGATATAGTGGAGGTGTTGGTATAAGATTAATAATTTAGAAAGAAGCCATCATAAATTTAGATTAAGGGGATCATCGCATCAAAAGACCATACAAATAAACAAAGCTTTTCTCCTTTATTGGTTCTTCGTTTTTTCCAAACCAGTTCAATCTCTCATCGTCACAAACCAACTTAGTCATATTTGTCATTCTCTAATAGAAAACTTAGAGTTATGCAGATGTGTGATATAATAGTGTCCACTTAACGCCCACAAAACTTCTACACTTTGTTTTACAGAAGACCTGTACCTTTTTTTTAAAAAACCTGCACATCTAGACAGTTTTCAGATGAGCAAGCCAATTCCCCACTCCCATCTTTATTACTGCTGATGGCCACTTCACCTGGTGTACTCCACATACAGCCATAATTTTGCCCTCTAATATTTGCAAAAATGTGTGCAAAGGTCAAAATAAGAAATGAGCAAGAAAGTCCAATTCCCATTCAAGGGATCCATTTTCAGTACAAAAGTTGCAACATTACTTACGCAAAAAATGCAGGTTAATTTCTAGACAGTGTCAAACTAATACAAGCTTGGAGACTCCACGCTTATAGACATCATCATATAATCAGCACACTTCAGAACATCAGACAGATCATTCACAAAAAATATTCCAGTCAAGCACATCACCCTATGAGAATGTATAGAACTCTGACATAAATTAATACGCTCTAAGGCAATGGGCCAGATCTTCAGCTCATGGAAATCACTTCAGTGGAGCTATGCTGATTTACGCCAGCTGCGGATCTGGCTACATAATCCTTTCAAAAATCTCCATTGCATGCTTAATAAACAATATATCAAAGGTGTAGGGAAAAAGGTGAGTTTTACAGTTTCCCCTGAAGGTCTGCATTAACAACGGCAAGCTCTGGTGTACCAACTGGAGGAATGTGTTCAGTCAAGCATCCCCTCATGGAAAATGCCTTGCCACTAGCCTGCCAATATTTCTGTGGCTCCAATATAAAATTATAAAGCCTGCTGCCTAAGGTGGCATTTACGAAGTCTGCCAGGGGCTCAGGACCAGACAAAATTGCCAAGTGGGTTTTGTGTGTTATCTTGCTTTGATACTTCTGATAGACCCCATCTTAAATTGTAAGCTCTTGCATGGCAGGGACCATTTTTTTGTTTAGAGTCTGTACAGCGCCCAATACAGTGGGTCCTAGTCCATGATTGGGGTTCCTGGGTGCTACCCCAATTTAAATAATAATACATTACATGGAGGGCACACAGGGTAGAGTGCATAAAAGAGTAGTGAAGTATTGGCATTTGTATTTCAAGATTTTTTAATAACTGGAGCTTTTTCCAGAAAACTACAGTGAACAATTCAGCTTTAATTCCAATTTAACTAAATTCTTTTGTCTGGGATTATTTATCAGTTTAGAGCATTGTTGTCCCTTGCCTAGGAAACTCTTCTATTTAAAATGTTTGGAACCCTGTTGGCCGATTTTTATATCAGCAGATCTGATTACATTCCTTCAATGTTGATAGTGGCTATCTTTGTAGGAGCCACAAAAATCTGTTGTGATCTTGGTTCTGCAGAAGCAGTAGATTAATATTGTTCCCAATGAGAGCAGTTGTGTACAAACGACGAAGGAAATAAAAGTCATGTTACTTTCAGCTCCATTAGAAAGACAGGGCTGGGTGAATCAAAACCTCAGCAATGAAACATTTTGAAGTTTCTGAATATGTTACAAATAAACAAGTTGAATTAACAAGGAAAACCTTAGTATTATACTACCTTAGTTAAATATTTACTATATTGAAGTACTTTTAGTGTGTCCATCATTGTAGTATTTAGATTTATTCTATAAGAATATCTGTTAAATTAATTTTCTGCCAACTTTTTAGAAGTCCCTCTGACTGTTTTGGTATTTCCATGATTGTGAACAGTCTTGTCGATGAGAAATGTCAATTTTTAAGTTCTTCCCAGAATAACAGTAGGGAAAACTCCCACATTTTGACATTTGTTTTCATCCTGAATCAAACAAGTAGAAATATTGAAAAAAATTGCAGAATGATAAGTTCTGAAAAATTTCAATTCAGAAATGAAAAATATGACATTTCTCAATTGAAATGTAATATTTTTATATTGGAAACTGAAATGTTGATTCAAAATGAAATGTTTTGTTTTGGAGTGGTGCTTCAGAATTTTTTTTCCTTTTCCTCTTCTTTTCAAGAATTGATGATTTCCCGTGGAAATTTTTTGGCCAGTTCTAGTTTTTAGCCACCAAGGAGCTGATCCTCTGAGAAGCATAGCACCTTTAATGCCCATTAACTTGAGTGGGAGCTGCAGGTGCTTGGCACCTCACCAGGTCAGACCTTAATATGGTTGTATCAGTGCGTTTGCACTGGTGCAAACCCTAGTATAGATATAATTTGTACTGCTGCAACATATCCCAGCTTCAGACCAGTGTAAACCATGCACCAGTGTAGCTACATTGATGGCTAAAAAAACACTGTAGACAAGGCTTTATTCACACAAAAGTCCCATTTTGAGGCAATGGTTGTCCGTGTAAAAGATCTCAGAATTTGACCACGGGTGTTACTGCCATCACCAAGCATTCAAACATCATGAGTCAGGCCCCTAAAAATCATGAGGTTGATTTAAAGATCATGAGACAAAAAATAAAAATGGGGTTCCCTTTATTTACCTTTTGGCTTCTGAGGCTTTAGGGATCAAGTTTTCATGATTTTCTCCACATTGATGAGGGCTCGAAATGTATTATTTTTAAATGAAAGCTGAGATTCTCAACCTAGGTGCTGGGGTTTTAAGAAAACAAACTAATTATTGCAAAAGTTGGCAGCACTGCATATGTCATCTACATCTTACAGTATCCAGACTGCAGCTTCCTGTGTGAATTAACTGATCCTGCAATGAACTCAACAGCAGCAAACACCTGCATCCACACAGAGCCCTACTGATTTAGGCCGCCTTATGGATTATTGTCAAAACACTTTTACTGATTTATTCTTTGCACTTAAATGTGTTTGGATATATCCTCTAAAAGATACTTGTCTTAGTAGAAGAGAATCTGATCTTGGTGAGTAGTTTAAGGGAATGAGATATTTTGCAACAAAACTGAGTTTGGGAAATGAATATATTCCACCCTACGTACAGACAGACACCGAAATGTGTTCAAAAGCAAATGCCTTAAAAAAATAGTAGGTATTAAATGGAATGAATTTATGACAAATGCCAAGATCCGTCTGAGTTCAGCAACCCCATGTCTCTGAAGATGTCCAGGAAAGAAGATGGGAATATTTGGGGCATGTGTTAAGAATGAAGCAAAAGTGTCTGCCATGACAGGTGTGCAACCAGAAGAACGTGGAGAAGTGTCTGACTGAAAGACTCCCTCCTTCGAACACTACTTGGAGAGGAAGAATGTATGGGATTTAACACAGAGGAGATGCAAAGAGCAGCCCAGGATAGACAGGGCTGGTGGACCCTTGTTCGAAGCAATGTTTGATGGCAGAGGAACGTTTCAAATTCAGACCCTAGCAGCTAATTATACTAAAGATTAAAATGTGTTAATCTGGTTCCTGATCTCATCCTTCCCTTTTTTTCTTTGCTTTTTGGATTAGTTTATATTCAATAATTATATTTTTAGAAAATGTGGACATTCTGTTGTCATCAGAGTTCATTTCATATCACTCAGATGCATCCAAGCGCTATATGATGTAGGCATGCCCAGAGTTCAGGCCAGTCTTGCACTGGAGGCTGGAGACCCTAAGGTCAGATGTTGTCTTCAAGGACGCAGATTTAGAATGCAAGTAATTATCCCTTCTTGCAACCTCAAGTGTGCTAGAGCTCAGCATTTCTCCACAATTATGGAATTGTAAATTGTTGCTTTGAACTTTTGTAATCCCAGTTTGCAATCACTGGAACAATTCAGGATTTATTAGATAAGTGCATGGAGGATAGGTCCATCAATGGCTGTTAGCCAAGACGGTCAGGAACGCAATCCCATGCTCTGGGTGTCCGTAAGCCTCTCACTGCCAGAAGCTGGGACTGGATGACAGGGGATGGATCACTCAATAATTGCCCTGTTCTGTTTATTCCCTCTAAAGCATCTCGCACCGGCCACTGTCGGAAGACAGGATACTGTGCTAGCTGGACCACTGGTCTGACCCAGTATGGCTGTTCTTATTAGGATTTGCTTATACAAGCCTGAGTTTGTAGTTCACGGATGTTCAAACTTACAACCAACAATGTGCTGCAGTTCCAGCTGAAAGTGCTTGTGTATCCTGCAGCACAGAACATGGAATACATCATGGATTTTATGAATATTTTTGACATCTCAATGGAGCCGATTGCCCCTATCTCTAACTATGACACAAAGGCCTATTGGTGCCAGTTGGCAAAGGGTTCACTGCTCTATGTCAGCAACTCCTAACAGTCCTGACAAAGTCACTACATCTACCACACCATTTTCATAGTATCTATCCATAAAGAAAATCACATAAGGTATCTAATCAAAGCTTATGTCAGATTGATCCTCATAATCATTGCAAGATATACGTATGGATGAAATTTAAGGAGTTGTGTATATGTACTGAAAGCTGGGTCGACAAACAGGTTTTGCCAGACAAAGGGAAGTAGATTCACATCTGCCTAGGTTCATATGTAGATTAAGCATTGGAACCCCATTTACATGCAGGGAGATGGGAAGTCAACAGGAAGAGAACAGCAGCAGGGGTGAAGAAAAGAGCTTTGTCTAGAGGTGCACTTCAGAGGTTTATTAGACTATAACTGGAGGACAGGGAATTGGGAAAGCACCCTGTTGTCCAACACTGAGGGAGGAAAAAGAACAGCACTTTATGCATCCATGAACGGTAGTTCCTGGGCATGTAGATTGAGGACACTGGGAGATTGTTTTAGGTGAGAAACTACTTTAGACAAGGATTGTAGCCTGTTACAGTTAAGTTTAAACTCTAAGGAGCATGTTATACTTTTTGTTTTCTATGTAGCCATTTCTGTTTCCATTATCCTTAGTATCTCTTATAGCTGAATCTTTGATCATAAACTTATGATTGTTTCACTGTAAATATATCTCTGTGCTGTTATGTTATAAAGGACCTGATTCTGAATTGTACCAGTCAAGATGTGTGTACACTGTTCTCTTAGGAACAGTAAACCTGGTAATTACAGGAGCTTTCAGAGGGGCTCAGGGATTGGGTTGCACCTATTATTACCCTGTAAAGTAAAGTAAGGGCTGGCAGAGATCCGAGAAGATTGTCTGGGTGGCTGACAGATAGACTGGTGGTGGCGGGGAGCTTGACACCCACACCAGAAAAAGTGTCCTCTCTCGCTGAAGCAGGGGGAGTAACAGGGTGATTCACATTTTTGGGCATACCGAAAGGAACCATCACCCTAACCCATTTTATAGTTTCTGTCAAATGAATCCAGATGCTTTACACTTTGGATCATGCATAACAATTAATCCTCCAATAAGTTCCTAATTACATTCCTAATACTGTATTGCTTAGACTTTTCTTACGTATAGTTGGGCAATAGCAACACTGAATTCAAGGTTAAGACTCACTTACTGTTTAACAACCAGTTTTTCTAAGTGCTCTAAAATCCACATGCCTAGTCAGATTGTTTTAAAAATTGCTGTTCCTCACGCAGATCTGGGGTAGGGTTAGTGGTCTTAATTTCAGGTAATTTGAGCAAGGGGTTCTTGAGAGATAGCACTCCCCCTAAAATCATATGACATCAACATTTTATGGTTCTTATAACTTTTTCTCTGCACAGCTGAAGCTTAAACTATGGCTCTAACCCTCCCCAAACTTATGCCACCTGTTTGGGATGGATTTCAGCTAATATCTGGAACCTAATATTAAAAAAAATATTCAGGTTAAAAGTTGGATCTACTAGGGGTCTTGAGTCAAGTTAACAGGCCAGAGAAGTTTCAGAGTGGTAACCGTGTTAGTCTGTATCAGCAAAAACAACGAGGAATCCTTGTGGCACCTTTGAGACTAACAAATTTATTTGGGCACAAGCTTTCATGGGCTAGAACCCACTTCATCAGATGTCTGGAGTGAAAATACAGGCGCAGGTATAAATACATGAAAGGATGGGGGTTGCTTTACCAAGTGTGAGGTCAGTCTAACAAGATAAATCGGTTAACAGCAGGATAGCAAGGGAGGAAAAATAACTTTTGAAATGGTAAGAGAATGACCCCTTACAGACAGTTGACAAGAAGGTGTGAGTAACAGGAGGGAGAAATTAGTATTGGGGAAATTAAGTTTAGGTTTTGTAATGACCCAACCGCTCCCAGTCTCTATTCAGGCCTAATCTGATGGTATCCAGTTTGCAAATTAATTCCAGTTCTGCAGCTTCACGTTGGAGTCTGGTTTTGAAGTTTTTTTGTTGAAGAATTGCCACTTGTAGGTCTGTTATTGAGTGACCAGAGAGATTGAAGTGTTCTCCTACTGGTTTTCTTGCAAGTCAGAGGGTTTGCAGGCAGCCTGATGTCAGAGTGAGTGAGTGTCTGTATGGGATATACTGTGTCCATTGAACCTAAGCAGCACCTATATACTATGAACTTGAGTCCTTTCCTAGGTAGCTTCTGAGAATATGTGTCACGCAGATTAGGTGCTCTCTGCCTGTATTCAGCATGGCTCCTGGAAGTTTTGCCCTGAACCCAAAGCTGCTGGTTTAATATCTGGCATTTCAAAGTGCTCTATAATCCACATGCATTGGGACGTTATCTTGAAAACTGCTGTGTTACAACAGGTGCTGGTGTTGAGTTTGGGGTGCAAATTTGGGGTCACTTGATCTTTCGCTTCCCAATATTCATCCCCTGATACTATGTGCTCTTTTAAGTGTTTAAAATCTATCTGATGTGTATAATGAATTTATCTTGAATATTGGTATGCCACAACAGGTGCAGGACTGGGGTTTTTTGGACATTTGGAGTCCTGTGGTCAAGAGTTTGGGGTGCATGTAGATGAATGAGAAAGTACAGTTCTGTGGGACACAACACTTCATATAAAATGGCACGCTTACCTGTCTCTGCCTATTGTAGGGCAGCCCTGACTGAAACATACCCTCAGTGGATCTCGCCAGCTCCAGGGACAGAGTTAAGGTTGTGTACTGTGACTCTGTATTTCCTGGTTTGCAGTGGTTTAAGTATTGGTGTATTCAATGTTTTGGAAGGACAGGAGGCACACACCATTAACTCTTAAAGAAATTTTTGGGAAGTGAATTATGTTATATTTAGTAATGTCAGTTCAGTCCCTGGGTTGGGAATAAGGATGAGGCAATCTGGAGGTTCTAAACAAAAGCCATTTCTCTGCCTGTCTGCAATTTTGCTGATTGATTTTTTTTTATTTCTCTGTGCCACTGACTTGTCAGGTGGAAGGTAAATATTTCATAACTAATAATAAAAGAAATGCATTATAAGTAGTCATAAAATATTCTGATATCTACTTTTTAAAAGGCCCTGACTGATTCATTTGTCTGCATCGTCTCTGCACTGCAGCTATACAATTCATTGCTTTGGAAAGCTTGTAAAATAAAAAGCTTATGGCAAAAGGGTTTAGGGGCAAATGAGGATTTAGTAACAGATTATTCTAAGACAGGTGCTCTGTGGATAGTGCCATAAAAGAAGCTGCTCCAGGAACAAATGGGCTTTGAACCCAAGACTGCAGGTCTAGGGTAGAAATCCTGAACTAGAGAATGTTTTGGTAATTCTTATTCTTTGCTTGATGTATACAATTGTTCCTGAGAAGGGAACATGGCAAACTGGCCCTGTGTTTTTGTTTGTTTGGCTTATTGGTTTGTCAACCTACAGTGTTATATATCTGAAAGGCGGAGACAAAATATAGTCTTAATAGCTGTATTACCTAGCCAGATTTTGAAAAACAATTTCTATTTTCCTGTAGTCCTATATATACTGTGTAACATGGCAAGCAGTGCACTCTTTAGGTTCTAATTCCATTTAAACAAGAAATGTTGAGCTTCCATCCTACACAAGAATTAAAATTGGGCCTGATGGTCACATTGTATAGGATCATATTGGAAAATATCACAGAGAATGTGTCTTCAATGCAAACTTAGCCAGGATGTTGCCCATAAGCATCCCTCCCATCTATATACGCAAATCTCTCACTTGAGTTTGGTGGTGCCTTCAATCCAGGCTAGCTGGCATGGCAGGGGTGGGTGGGTTAGAGCCCAGGTTCCACTTTCACTCGGCTATATATATATTTAAAATGCTTTTACCATTGTTACTAATAATTCATGATTATTAAAACTGAAATTTTTTTTTTTTAAGAATTTGATTTACTTTTCATCCTTTGGGGTTTTTCTTTGATGTTTACATTTTACTTAGCTTTGAAAAATAAAAATAAGCATGAGTTTTGTTTCTAGTTAATTTTCCGATTCTCTGGCACTTTGTGCTACCATGTCTAGCTTGCATACACTGCAGGGAAATTTAATACCTCAACAAAATGCTCTTTTCATTGAAATAAAAAAACTCCACCATGGTATAAAAGCATATCAACAGCATAATTTAGGCCTAAACAACTTTACAGCACTCCTTTAACATACACTAAATGGCTTTATTCACCTTGAAGTTATTATAGTTTCATGCTCTTTTATCAGGTTTTTCAACATCTGGCTGCTTGATTGATCTGCAATAAAAGAACCCTCTACCACACAGAAGGTGAGGTGCTGTGACTATGCATTACCAACCAGTGAATCATATAATTATTGAAAAACCATAGGCAAATATTTGAGACACAGTAAATAGGACAATTTAGTGTGCATGTCTGATTTCTTCATCTGTATTAAAAGAAGAAATTTCAGACTGGAACAAACTTGAATGAAAGAGAAACCATTTATACAAAAAATAAACTAACTTGGTCATTATGCCATGTCCACACTAGTGACCTTAGAGCAGCACAGCTGTAGTGATGCAGCTGCGCCGCTGTAAGATCTCCCACGTAGCCATTCTTTGCAGACGTCGACATTATTAAACCACCCACAACAAGTGGCGGTAGCTGTGTTGGCAAGAGATTGTCTCCTGCCGACATAGTGTTGTCCACACCAGCGCTTCTGTCGGTGTAACTTATTCCCTCGGGGCTGGGTTTTTTCTCCACACCCCTGAACGATGCCGACAAAAGTGCTAGTGTAGACATAGCCAAGGGACAACCTGTGAGGAGATGGATGGATGGTTTGCGGCAGATCACTGGGAAGTCAGCTACTGAGTGCTCGAAGTTAGCGATGGATCAAGAAGGCTTCCAAGAATTCTGCTTTGAGGTCACTGATATTCAGCCAATGGATAAATGGATTTACTTACTTATTATGACTTCTCAAATTCACCATTATGAGCTGAAACCTTCTCTGTAAGCATATGCCTGAAAAGCCACAGCCAGAAGAGGTGCAAGTGTCATGTCCTGGTTCTGGAACCCCAGAAACCTGCAGAGAGGATGCTCTGGGGGGCCCTCAGCAAGAATTAGGAGGGCAGGATGCACAGATCTTAGCATGTATATGCCCTGACTCAGACCCATTCAGCCTGTGTTCCATGTCAATTATTCCCACTCCTGGCAGGAATAATCTGACTGGGAATAGGGGATGCTCGATGCATTAGACAAACCTACTTCAGGCTTCACTGCAAAAATTAGATACGAGGGGATTGGCTGGAAGAGAGCAAGATTTTGCAGCTCATTGTCAGTGGGAGTTAAACACATAGAAACTAGAGATGCACTCAAACTATAAATTTTAGATCCAAGTGTGGATTTCAAATACCTCAGAGTTGGGGCTTTTTTAAGATTTAATGCTTTGATTCAAGCCAGTCTCTAGCGCTAAAGAGAGAAGAGAACCTCAATAGCTTAGATACTAAAATAGAATGTAAGAACCTCTTTGGGGAATACTTTCACTATTAACTAATTGTTCAGGTTTTGGGATTGCAGGTATTATTTAGTCTGTGACTCTGCCAAGGGATCTGTTATGGGATTTAACTTTTTGCCCATTGAAGTGAACGGCGCCCTGCATGTGCACAAGGGTCCATGCTAGCCGAACCCATTGCCAGATGAGGGCCTTAGATACGAGCGGCAACTTTGGCCCAGATCCTGCCCTGCTTTAGGGTGTTTTTGAGTCAGTGTCTTATACAAATTAGTCTTAAAACTGGCTTCCCTTGCTACCCTCCAGTACAGTGGAATCCTTGGGTGGAGCGTTACTGCAGTAGCTCTTATGCTACCACCCACCACTCAAAGATGCCAGTGTGGGGATAGCCAGAAAAGGAGACATGGCAAGGGCATCCTGGCAACCCCCAGCTGCCACAGTGGCCCCTTGCCCATTGGCAGCAGCCACCATGATTAAAATAGCCTATAGACTCCTCTGGTTTATGCTACAGAGCAGCCTGATGTCCTTCCTGAGCTGTGCAAATGTTCTCCAGCCACAGCTCAGGATCTGTGCCCTGTCTATAAAGCACCATCTTGGGGCTATCCAAATACTGTATACTTTTGTAACTTGATATTGTTTGTTAATATTAGACTGCAATGGACATTTAGCTTTGTCATATCTTTTTAGAAAAAAATTTCATTCACCTTATGCCAAATAAATCCATTTTTGGAGTCATGAATGGGATTAAAACTGTTGTATGTGTACAAATGTATCTTTTTGGAAGGGGTTATATTAAAATGTGAGAATCAAATATATTTTCCAGGAGATGGAACAAATAGCAGATACAAGGACTCTAGTTTAACTACTTAGAGACCGATCCTGTGAACATTCTGAAGGCCCAATGACTTCAGTAGAAGACAGTGTCATTTAGCACGCAGAGAACTGGACCCAAATTGTCTTTACAAGGGTGCAGATTTTTTTTTAAACATAATCTGGTTCAAGGGCATAAGTGTTTTCTGGCTTATTATTATTGAGTTCTCTTATGTTTTATACTTGAAAAGATGGCAATTACTGAAAGTGAAATGGAAGAATAAGATGGCAACTTTCCCTTCAGAAAAAATTAAGGAAATCTCACTGTCACTTCATTGTTGGATAGATGCCTGTTTTGGAGAGCCTGTCGTCTTTGAAGCTGAGATTGAGTGTGTGTATAGTAGGTAAAGGAGGCAAACAACTCTGTTAGCTGGTCTTATTTTCAGGATATACATGCTGAATTTTTAAGTTCTCAAAAAAAGCAGAATATTTAAGTATGACTTCTTTTAATGAGAGGAATACTTGTGGCACCTTAGAGACTAACCAATTTATTTGAGCTGTAGCTCACGAAAGCTTATGCTCAAATAAATTGGTTAGTCTCTAAGGTGCCACAAGTCCTCCTTTTCTTTTTGCGAATACAGACTAACACGGCTGTTACTCTGAAACCTGTCTTTAAGGAGAGGGAAATTATTGCACTAATATATTTAAATGTGCTGATGTATAATTTTTACAGAGTAGACAACAGGGTCAAATTTCACCTTCATACAGACGTCATGTGTATGTCTACACGTCAGTGAGGTTTCACCAAGGTGGATGTTGGGGCAGAATTTGGACTAAAGCAATGAGTTATGAGTAACCGTGTTTCAGTGTACTTCCACCTGTTGGTGAAGGTGCTTAAAATCCAGCTGAATAAAGATAACTAACTAGAAGTATCTGTACTCATGTAACCATGTTTCTTCATCCACGCTACAGGGCTTTCTGAAATCTATTTTAAATTCAGCTGTTAGATCCCAAATGGGGAATTAACTACCAGCTATTTGCATTTTAAAGGGAAAACCAAACCCCCGTAGGGCTCTACTTAAGACATCCTTTGTGTAACTTACCAGATAGCTACATCTCAGCGTAGTCCGTAAGGATTCAAACTAATGACTGAGACAAGTGAGGAAAATTTAGAATCAGAATAATCCTTGTAAGTCTGTTTTAAAACTGCAGGTGTTATTGATATCTGTGTTAAAAATGCCAGCTTCCACTATAGCTTGTCTTTGTGCAATGGTATTCCTTTACTGCTCAGAAAACAGTGCCCCCAATCTCAAGTGAATTGAGGATGTTGGAGGCATAGGGCTGCTGTATCTCATACACAGAGGAACACGGTAATAAGAAATTGTAAAACACTTCAGCAAAGAACCTAGCCACCCAAACTAGATACATTTTAAATTCAGTTCATTTCAAGGCAGGTGCAATAATAAGCAAGCTATCGGAGAAGTGGCTTGGGCTTTGGAGAAGCAGAGACCTCCATGGGGGCGACCTCTCTTCTGCGACATCAGAATACTTCAGGAAAGAAATGAAGTCATCTGATTTCCCTTTAAGGCTCTAAGTTTGTGGACGTAAGCTGCAGGAGAACCACTTCTTCTGATGGAGATGCCAGGGTCCATTTCCTGGCCAGCTGTCTCAGTCTCTCCTGGGCGGCCTTACTTCGTCAGCATGAAGCACCTTCTCATTGGGCGTCATATTCAACTGAAACTCAGAACACCTGCATTTCATGTGATTACTAAGAGCATTTGTTCTTCTTTTCAGCCTTTAGGGCCTAAAGAATGCTAAAGTGCAGCTACTTTTAGGTTGTCATTTGGAAAGCCACTGTACAACAGGTGGAAGAAACCCACACAGGAGAGTCATATTTTCTAGGAAGTGACTATATTAACAGGGGCTCTATGCTAGTGGTCCAGTTGCAAGACTGGGGCCTAACGCAGTACAAAACTGCTTGGCTCCTGCCAGAAATGTGATACCATTGCTAGCACAAAGGACTGAAAGCCAGGACTTGTGGGTTCTGTTCTTTGCACTGCCACTAACTCACGATATACCTTGTGCAAATCACGTAACAGTGCAGATTCCCCATGAGAGGAATTGTGAGAAGTATTAATATGGCTACAGTATGAATGAATTTGAATTGGGAAGCTCCATACTCCCATCAAGGCTGCCAATTTAATGATTTTAACAGGATAAACAGCTTGATGATGACTATCAAAATGGGACAGTCAGAGATGTAGTCACCGATTCAGATCTCAAACCAGTGTAAATCAGGAATAATTCCATTGATGGGGGTACATTGGTGTAAAAACAGAATGAGAGAAAAATTAGCCCTAAGTATCAGGTATAGGTGCAACTGATGCAGAGAACAAGACCTGTTAACAGAAAAGCTTTACAGTATCATGATGTAATGTCTGCTGGACTTTACTTGTTCTTGTGTGTCATATTACCACTTAACACACCCTGCTGCTTATGAACCGAGTAACCACACCAACAAATGATGAAGAATGAAAGGGCAACCTCAGGGTGCTGTAAAAGAGCTTGTTAGCGTAAGTTAGTTCCATAATGGCTGACTGAATATGCACTGAATCACACCTGATTCCCCCCGCCCCTCCCTCTCCCCGCCAAAAAAAAAAAAAAAAGGTAGGGTGGGGGGAGAAAAACCACTTCGTTTTTATTGTGCTGCAGATGATCTGACATATTTACCAACAGGACAAGTTGAGGTTTTTCACATTCCATGTTGCTTATTTGCCATGTCATTTGTTTAGGTGATTTCAGTTTTAATCTATGAGTGAAAACTGAACTCTATTATGAATCAGATCACTGCCTTTGCTTGTAAGTAGTCCAAGCCATTTTTTATTTTCATTTTCACGTTTATTTTACTGCAGAAGGCAAATAAATGTACATTAATAAAGTTCAAATCTCTCCCATAAAGTAACTTCTACATCAGTGCTCACCTTCCCATCATGTGTGAAGTCATTAACAATCCAACTGTAATATTTTACATTTATATAGAATATTTGGGCCAAATTCTGATCTGGGATAAATAGGTGCAATTTCACAGACTTCTGTGGAGTTACCCCCGCTTATACCAAGTCTGAATTTAGCCCTTTCATGCCGAATACAGTAATGGCATTCTTCACTACTGAAATACCATCTTCTTTTGGGTGAAAACTGACAGGCAGAAGTGCAAAGAGGATGAGCAATTATGTCCAAGGACACCAGGGAAAATGCTTTCTGTGGAAGTGTCCATGAGATCTTTAATGTCCATAGAAAATAGACTGGACTTGGTTTTTAAAGTCTCATAGGAAAGACCCCTATACAATAAACTTCTTGCTATTCAATTTATCTAGCTTGGAAAGACAAACAGTTCAATTGACCCTTCTGATATCGAGACCCTTTGTTCCAAGTAGTCTAGGGGCTAATGATGCCTGCTCTTCACAGGTGAACTAGAAGAGAAAGGGTCCAACAGTCATTGTTGTTAGTTCTCGGATAACAGCCACAGCCGCTTATCATGCAGCTGCAGTTTGAAAAGTTAATAGAATGTTAGGAACCATTAGGAAAGGGATAGATAATAAGACCGAAAATATCACAATGCTGCTATATAAATCCATGGTACACCCGCCCCTGGAATACTGTGTGCAGTTCTGGTCACCCACATCTCAGAAAAGATATGTTTCAGAGTAACAGCTGGAATTGGAGGAGGGTAACAAAAGCAATTTGGGGTATGGAACAGCTTCCATCGGAGGAGAGATTAAAAAAGCCTGGGACTCTTCAGCTTCTAAAAAAGACAGTTAAGCCCGGATATGAGAGAGACCTATGAAGTTATGAATGGTGTGGAGAAAAAAGTTAATAGGGAAGCGTTGCCCTTTCACGCAAGATGAACCGGAGTCACCCAATGAAGTTAATAGGCAGCAGGTTTAAAAAAAACCCAAACAAAAGGAAGTATTGCGTCACACAACACAGTCATCCAGTGGAATTCATTGCCAAGGGATGTTGTGAAGGCAAGAAGAATAACTGGGTTCAGAAAATTAGATAAGTTCATGGAGGATAGGTCCATCAGTGGCTCTAAGCCAGAATGGGCAGGGATGCAGCCCCATACTCTCGATGTCTCTAAACCTCCAACTGCCAGAAGCTGGGACTGGATGTCAGCAGATGGCTCACTCAATAATTGCCCTGTTCTGCTCATTCCCTCTGAAGTATCCAGTATGGCCACTATCGGAAGACAGGATACTGGGCTAGATGGACCACTGATCTGACCCAGTGTGGCCGTTCATATGTTCACAGTGCATCTGCACAGCAGGCAGGCATAATCTGTTCCTCCATGCTCTGATCAACAAGGGAGGATGGGAGGCTAATACAACCTGCAGTGCAGACTGATCCCAGAGGCACCATTTCTAGGTCAGGCTATGTCCCCTGTGTGCCAGGAAGAGTACTTTGTATAGCTTTTTGAAAGCGTGTCAAGATTCATCCTGCACTGTGATCCCCCCAGTGCCCAGAAAGCACAATTCCTTTCAGGCTTTCTTCACTACTTTTGCAGCAGGGAGCTCTGGGCCTCCAAGCATGGAATCATCTTCACTCAAGTGATGTGCAGGGGCCATCTCCATCCCTGGGTAGGGTACCATAGAGCAGTGTGATTTAGTCCAAGTGGGGAATCCTTGTATCTTTTCAGTCACCTCTTTGTCTTGGGATGCCTTCTTCCCTAAACAAGTACATTGTCCCATCAAGGTCTCCAGGATCCCTGTTCTTGTTCTGCAATTAGGAGATGATTGGGGAACCCTAGTCCTTCCACATTTCCAGGATGTTAAATAAGTATATCCATACTATTGAAAAGGGCAGCACCTTTCTTCATATTGAAATGGTTGCCAGGCTCCTGCTAATTAAAGGATGCTTAAGCATGAGACACAATCCAGCTTCCGTTTGCCAGGGCCAATGTGGTCATGCTTCAGCTAATCCAAGACACAAACTTCCCAACTTGCTTTAGTTTATTCTGGAGTCTACTTATGAAAGGATCAGAACAACATGATGGTCTCTTTATAAGAGTGTTCTACTATGTGAGACAGGATCTGACTAGAATCCATCAATAAAGCAGACAAGATTTACATTGTGGCTTATGTTAAAAAATTGTTTAATTAAAATACCTGCCTAACATTATGTGAAAGCCAAATTAACGGTACATGTTTATGTGCAGAATACAGAGCAGTAGAACTCAAATGCTAGGGATCCTGGAGATAACTCAAGATAGACTCCATGCCCCGTAAAGATTTGCAGGCCAGTGGCCTGCATCACCAGCTCAGGGGAAAAACTCAGTGCCACATCCAAGTCTTTCAGGTCCTCCCCACAGGGCACCGTTTATTAATGCCAGTACAAAACAGGCAAGACATTAAAACGAAGCAGTTCCTCTGCCCATCCTGGGCTACATCTCCCAGAGGCTTTTCTCTCTTGCTTCTCTTAGGATTAATAGGAAGATATACCCTTCCCATCAATCCCCCTCCTTTGGAGTCTGCTGCAGGAGCCCATCTCCCTCCTGCATGGTACCTTTCAACTGTACTCTCAGCCCTTTGTACCTGACCCTTTCCCAGCTGGGTTTTCATACTAAAACAAGGCTGGCTGGTCCCAGATTGCTGGCACGGAAAAGGGCTGTTACAATAGCCACGTGTGGAGGGACAGAAGGAGTTGTCACTACCCACAAATACAGCACTCTCTCCATTCTACCACATTACTTCCCCTCCTCAGACCGCTGCATTGGCTTCCCTCTTCTCAGCAGCAGCATCTTTCATGTCTTTATCCTTGTCTTCGAAGCACAGCTCCACCCCACTTACAATATGTATTTATTAGTGTTTCCTCCCTCATTCCCTAGGCTTCTTAAGAGTTCTTGTCCTTTTTACTCTAGTAGAATTATGCCATTTTTCATAGTTTAAGGCCTCGTCCTTCATACTGCCCCTCAGTCCTTGGAGCAGCCCCTTGTTCCCCAAACACCAGGAGCCCTCTCCTTCAACCATGATTTAAAACCCACTTCCTCAGCAAAGCTCACTTCATTGCTGTCCTTACCAATGAAGTCTTTGCACCTTTTGTCGCATGTATTGTCTTTGTGATTTAGAATGTAATCACCTCAAGGGCAAGTTTGAGTTCTGACTCAATACGAGCCTTAGACCTTTTCTGAGCAAGTTCCATTGCCAAATTCAAGTGACCAGTGTCAAGTATGAGTGGTGACTTTCTACTGGAGTCTACTGTTTTTCAGTTAACTACCCACCCAAAGGCTATTGTGTAGCTAGACTTTGGATCAAGCTGTAGGGCCCAGATCCTCAAAGACATTTAGGCACCTAACTCCCAGTGATTTAAAAATGGGAGATAGGCGACTAAATACCTGCGAGCACTTGGGCTTAGCTGACTTGTAAAGGCTATGTCTACACCACATCTCTTCACCAACCTTGTAATCTGGGTGACCCTAGGTATGGCTGCTGCCCATGTACAACATAGTTAATAAATTGTGGTAGCTAAGGCCCAGATTTTAAAAGTAATTTAAATGTTGCTTCACTCAGCATTGCAATGCCTAATTGATTAGTAGCCTAAATCTCATTTTCAACAGTAATTTAGACACTTAATCTGAATCCCACCTACTGTCAATGGAATTTTGGCTTCTAAGTGCCTAAATCCCTTCTGAAAATGAAATTTAGGCATTGCAATGCTGAGCACAGCAGATGCATACCTTTAAAAATCTGGACCTAAGTGTATTTGACCCTTGTCAGATGGTTCGGGTGGCACATGGTTTCCTCTGAAAGCAAGTTGTAAGGTTATAATTGCCACATGGTAGGACCCCCACTGTGTGCCTGTATAACCAGTTTGGCCAGTCCTTCCTCCCAGAGTGCGTTACCCCACATGCTTCTGGTGCTGCTCTGCTTTCATGTCCTCAAAACACTTTATCCCCTGCTGAGGCATTAAGCGATAGCTGCCCAGATTTTCCAGAAACAAACACAAGCAGCAGAATAGGTATGCCCAGAGGCATCCATTTGACTGGTAGTTGCCTTTTGAAAAAAAGCTGCTGTGTTTGAACACAACTTGGCCATGTTTCTTGTAATTGGATCAGCTGAGCATCATGAACTCTGTTAACAGAGTTTGAAGCCTGGATGGGACCAAAGGTGAAAGGCAAAAAGGCTTTTCACTCATTCTAACATCTACTGTAGTTGCCTTTGTTGGAAGAAAGTTATGTACAAAGTATTTTTACATGGTGTCTTTGCAAAGCTGCTTAGAGGACTGACAGCTGCAAGCATCTTTACACCTGCTAATTTTCCTTGTTCGGGTGGTATTTTAGCTCCTAAAAATCAGATTTGGCTCAGTTCTACCTCTGCAATTTCTAGCTTGCATGGAACTATCATTCACCACTATTACAAATGACATAATCCCATTTAAATCTTCCATCAAGATTTTAATTAAAATCCCCATATAATACTACTATTTGAAGGCTAGTTCAATTACAACCTTTCAGTTGCAGAGTTGAGGAGAGCAGAGGGAATATTCAAGGGCTTTCCGATTCTCAGACTCATTCTGCAAGGATGAGTCTGATTCTGACAAATGCTCTTGGCACAGCTTGCTGCTGCCAGTGCCTCTACTGGAACAAACCACAGGCCCCTCAACCTCTTCTGTTCTGCCCCCAAGGCATGTTAAGTCAATTGGTAAGGAAGGAGATCTTTTCAGCCAGGAGTAGCCTCTTTCCTTTAAACAGCTGTGCAGACTCACAAGTTGTAAATAACAGAGACGGTTCCACTAGAACATTATTTACAGGAAAAACACAAACAAGGATTTTTTCCTTTAAAATAGAAGCTAACTAAAGACACAGGGTGAGAGCGGCTGCTCTGACACAAGTACACTGGGTAAAATGCCCAGAGCAGCAAAAAAGTGGATTCTGAAAGCCCTGGATCCAATTGGAGAAAATTCCCCTGGCACAGAAACTAATCAATACAATAGCAGGCTGTTTTCCAACCCTGGCTCTCTTCCCCTCCCCCTCCACAAAGGCCTGTGGTAGGTGACTGTGCTGGGGATAGGAGAGGTATATGAGGGTTGGGCCGCAGCACATAGCTGGGGTGACCAGATGGCCTATTTTTAAAGGTACAGTCCTGTTTTTTGGGACTTTTTCTTATATAGGCATGTGATGGGGTTGGGACTCACCACCACAGCACCTCCTGTTGTGGATTCTTGGAATTAGCTCAGTCCATGTAGAGCATCATCCACTGGTGGTGTCCCATCCATCTCTTGCCCTCTGTTAGCATCTGGACCTGCACTGCTCCCTTCTCGCAGGGTCCTCTTCAGGACACTGCTCTGTGGCAGTGCCCCCTAGTCCACACTCACCCCTTTCTGGGGGGGGGGGGGGGGGGAGGAGGAGAGGGAGGGCAGGGGGGTGTTATCAGTAATTCTTCCCCTTCACCCCAGCCACAATGGCCAACCACACCCCAAAATCTAACCCCTTTTGGCAGGGGTCTGGTGCAGTCTGTAACAGCACCTCCTAACAGCCAGGTGTAAGTGCAAGGGGGGGAACCTAGGTCCACCTGCTTCTCTGGGTCCCAAACCAGGGATCCTTTGGCAGCAGCCTTCCTGCCTACCCTCCTTCTCTCCCTTTGTCCATCTCTCTCCTTGGGCCATTCCCCCTGCAGCCCCTTTGCACCAGCTAAGCCCTTTGCTCAGGACCTGCAGCCTGGCAAGTAACAGGTTGGAGTTTCCATCTACTCTCCCCAGGTGCTGGTCTCCTCACACAGAAGACACACCTTCACCCTCTAAAGACCTAGTAGAGACTACCTGCTGCTTGCCTGGGCAGCCTTTATATAGAGCCTAGCCTGGCCCTGATTGGCTGCCTCTTGCTCAGCCCTGATTGGCTCTCCGCAGGCCCTATCTGATTAGCTGGCTGTCCGTGAAGTCACTCTGGCCTGCTGTTGCCCAATCTGGCCTGGGGGTGGGGCACCGCACCACCACACAGCACCTATAACCCCCCACCCCCTGCCCAGTTTTTTCACAGTTGCTATCTGGTCACCCTACATATAGCAGTGCTTTGGTTCTGGGTGGCTGTGCTGTCCATAGGTACTATAGGCAGCCCAGCCCCCAAGGCTGTCTGCGTTACAATAGAGATCACTCTGACCCCTGGAACAATCCGGAATAGCAGGGCACAAAGGTGGCTTTCCCCCACCGGTCCATGGGCTATGAGTTCTGTGGTGTACCCCTATGTACAGCACAGAATCTCACCTCTGATCTACAGAGAGTTTCTGCTACTATCATGACTAGACTAAAACAAAGTAGAGTTAAGAACTCTGTAGAACTGTAGGCAATAACATAGATGATAATTAATATTTTCACTTACAGAGAATCTTTCATCGGAGGTTTGGAAACATTAATTAAAGCTTCACTCACTCCTTTGAGGTAGACAGATATTACCTCCATATTACTCATGGGCAAAATGAAGTAGAATTTGAGTGATTATCTCAAGGTCACACAGTGACAGGGCCAAGAATTAGAACTTAAGTGTCTTGCCTCTCAGACCCTTGTTCTTACCATACAGTCATATGGTTGTCAATATAACAAACAGTTGGCCGGAATCTCATGCCGCCTCACTCATCTGCTTTCCACAGAACTCCCTTTCACTTCCTGTTTTTACCCACTTCCCCGCCCATTTCACAACCTTGACTTTATAAAGTAAAGGGGACATTTTGCATGGATGGGTCATGGTGATAGCAACTGTCCCTCCTTGAATTCTGGGCTTGCCGAGAGCACTGTAATACTGAGCTATAAATAATCATCCTCTTCACACTTACATTTCTTGATAAACTCAGCAAAGGCAATCATCGAAATCTGCACCTAACTGAGCTTTAGCAAAGTAACCCCAGAAGATGATAATGTCGTCAGACTATTTTTATAGAGAGCATCTATTAATTTTATCACAAGCGATTTGGAAACTCTGTCCCCAAACTACTTCAGCTGGGTGGGTTTTTAAGCAAAAGCTTTATTTTAAAAATTCCTTCTCTCCTAGGAGTTCCAAACACCGCTTTCTGCACCACATGTCATTTGCAAACTGTTACACTCCATTCCTTTTTAATTAGGCTGCCAGATGGATATCTGGTCTTGTGATACTGAAATATCAGTTTATCATACCTACTGTCAAACCACCATGCTATACTTTTTAATGCATTTTGGGCTAATATTCTCCCCCTTCTAGGTAGGCTTGGTGCAAAGAGATTCTGCAGCTGCTGAAGGGAAATTAATCCTCTGCACCGGGCGTTAGACAGGTAGTCAAATGGAAAACACTATTATGGCCCTTTCTAGACCTCCCCACTTATACCCCCCCAATTCCACAAGAGGCAGTGGCTGATGGATCGTTGTAGTAGCAGATGTGTTGGCCCTGCGGCTGCTCCTTCCCTGAACTACTCGTGTCCTGGACATGTAAAAAGGTCCTACACCTGTTGGCCCTTAAATCTAGTCCCTGTGCAGCAGAACTGCACCAGTTCTGTTGCTTCTGGAGTCCTCTGTGCCTGCCTGGGAAAAGCAAGATTTGCCTGTTACAGCACATTTTGTTTTTGTTGTATCTCTGTTTCAATGGGAAATATGTCATGGGTCAGAAGCCCCAAAATGTGACTTATCTTTTGTTTCCCTGTGTAAATGTGACAATATGGCCATCTGGCTACTTTGGTTTCTGAGCTAGGGGATTGAGAGTTCAAATCCCACACCAGGACTTCACCTGATACCTACTGCTAACTCTGCAGCTCAGTGGTAGGAGGATGCTGTACTAGAAGAGGTAAGAAGCTAAAATACAGTCCCTTTGCTCCCCTCTGGTGACCTTCCTGGTGTAAATTATAGAACTAAGGTGCTTTCCGGAAGGGTAGGATAACCTCACTGTCCTAGCTAAGAGTCCCTCTCTCAATAACCATATTCAAGATGTATAAGATTGTGGGTGAGTTACAACTGGATGAACAGATGCTGCCGTCTTTACGTGTACAGCTGCTACACTGCTATAATTTTGTAGCAGCAGTGTGGATGATCCAATGGATAGAGTATGGGCCTGGGAAATAGAAATACCTGAGTTCTGTTCTCATCTCTGATACTGACTCCATGTGACCTGCACAAGTCCCTTAAGCCTAAATTTTCAGAAGGGTCCACAAATTTTAGGCCCCTCAGCCTTTGAATGCCTAGCTGGAAACACCCGCAGGGTGATTTTCAAAGGTGCCGAGTACCCACACTCCAGTTGACTTAAATCTCTGCAGCAGCTCTGAAAATCAAGCTCTAACAGATCCCAAGTTGGGGACCCAAAATTAGTGGACACTTGAAAACTGACACCTGAATTTCTCCTTGCCTTCTTTTCATCATCTGCAAAATTACTTACCTCAAAGGGGAGTGGTGAGGATTAATTAATGCTCATAAAGTGTTATATAAATATAAATGCTAAGTATTACTAGTTTGTTAATTTATATAGCACTTCAAGATAGCTTTGCTATGAGAGGCTGTACCCAATGATATATAAACAATGTGTTCTTGTGGAGCTGGGGAGAATGAAAAATATCTGAATGATAACTTTGTAAAAGGGAAAAATGGAACTCAAAATATATTCAATTGAATCAAATACACCCACATTGTACATTAAAATGTATATACATTAAAATGTATTATTTTAAAGGAGTCAATTAATATTCCAGCTGGGTTTGGGTAAGTTTAAAAGAAGATTACAGATGCCAGAGGACTGCAGTAAAAGAGATTTAAAGGTTTTCAAGTACTGTAAAAAAAATGAGACTGTAATAAGTGACTAGTGGACCAGCTGGCCATTTTAATTAAAACTGGGCTGCTTATTGATCTGTATTACAGATTGTCCCCATTTACAACACTTCAGCAATCTTCCTTGCATCCATTTCAGAAAAAAAAAATCACTTGTGATTGTATGTAAAGAATGTAAAAGTTAAAGAATATAAACAGTTTGTAATTTTATCTAATTGTCCAAAAGTCTCAGGATTTTTCTGTTTGCTTTGTTTTCTGATGTAAGCACTCTTGCACATCTGGCTATGAAAATTATGGAGAATAAAATGTGTAAATTATAGCAGATGTTTCCTAATTTATTCCATGAAATAATTCTGATGGGTTTTTATACATGTTTTAAATAATGTTTGTTCTTTCAAATGTAGAAATTGCTTCTGAAGGTATTCTGATGTATATTAAATTACATCTGTTTTTTAATTACATTACAGAAAATATTTCAGCTTTAGGTAGTGGCATCTTTTAGATTTTGGGGGTGAAATCTTAGCCCTATTGAAATTAATGACTAACCATTGACTTCAATGAGGCTAGGATTTCACCCACTACATTTTGTTTAACTATCTTCTCCATCATTGTGAAAGCCAAACAACAAATAATAAATAAATAATAAATGGCTTACATCTATTCTATACAGTGTTTTTCTTTCTGAAGGACTCAAGTGTTTTACAAATTATATACATAATGGAATCACGTCAACTCCAATTTGCTACAACTGATTTTAAACATTTCCTGAAATGTTGCAACTCAAACATAACACCACAGAAGCTCTAAAAGTGAAACGATCAACAGCAATACAACTGATTTGATTTTTTTTTAAACTGAGAAAAGCAAAAATTTAAAAAGTGCTACAAATGTGACAAGTAAATAGGATTTTTAAAATTTGTTCAGTTTTAATCATCTGTATTAAGTGGCATAGGTAGAGAAATATGTCTGTTTACACTGATTATTTTTGAGTTGACAGTGTGCTCTTTTGTCATTTGCAATCAAACCATTTCCTGGGTGAAGTGCAAAAAAAAAAAAAAAAAAAAAACGGGTCTGCAGCATACTACACAAAAGTGGGGGTAGGTGACATCTGAGGGGAAAATATATTATTTTACAAAAATTGCTCTGAGATCTTTAATGTAGATATTATTCCCTTAAAAACAAAGACACAAAAACAAACAGACCCCCAAAGCAGTTTATTATATTGTCATCTTTTCCACTCACAGTTAGACCCAGATCCTCAGTGGTATTTAGGCACCTAACTCTCATCGATTTCAATGAGCGTTTGCTGCCTAAATACTTTTGAGGATTTGGAGCTTAGTGCTTTCATTTTGTTTACACAGCACCTAACACGACGGAGCTCGGATTTGGAGTAGGGCTTTACTGCAATCCTGTTACTATTACTATTCAATTTTTGTCTCTCAAAAACATGGAGAGCTGATTTCACCATGCTGGGATTTGAATCTGTAATTGCAGAGTGTAGCATTCCAAACCTGCTGTTAATGTAAAACTGTATAGAGCAGTGTTGTAGCAAACATTTCAGAGTTATGCAACATTTAGTCTCTAAAAATAAATAACATGGTCCAAAAGGGTCTGAGTGGATTTTGTGGCCCTCTCCTTCCTTACAGGGGCATTGCAATAAGGCAGACCAATTGTTCCAATTTATGAAATTTACTAATTAACAAATGGATTGTGGGATTGCTGTTTGGTTGTTTTATTTGCAAACCAGTGTAGCTTCCTTCTGTCTCTTCCAGAGAGAGGTTCCTTTTTATGCTTTTTGTTCTATCTTTTTGTTCTTCATTTTTAAAAAACCCTAGGAAATCCAATCCAAAAACGTTGAAAACAGAAAACTAAGGTTGCAAAAGCATTCTGAGGCCAGGAAGGCTGCCCATCCAGCCTTAACTCTGCCCCTCTGATGCTCTTGAGTAATGCATTACCACAGGTGGCAATTTCTTGCAGGGCTTAGGAAAGCGGTTGCTCACCGGACATCGTGCTTGGGCCTGGAAGTCACAGACTAGTGGAGCCCTTCTGCCATCTCCCGAGTCCCCGCCCCAAGCCCAGCCCACGCCTGGGTAGCAGCGCGTGCTGGCAGCTGGTGGGGCCGGCAGCCTGGGGCCACGCCCCGTGATTGGCTGCCGCTTGGGGGCGTGGTCACGCTTGCTCTGATTGGCGGCGACTCGGAGTGATGGGCGTGGCTCCCTCCCTCGCAGGGTCTTTGGTCGCGGCTGGACCTGGGGCGTGTCCGTGTCGTCGGTACGTCGCTGTGATTGGCCGGAGCGGGGACAGAGGCGTGGTTTCCCGGCTCCTCTCTCTGTGATTGGCGTGAGCGTGGGCGTGGCTTTGTGAGGCGGCTCCCCGCCGTCGCCGGAGTCCGGGCGCTGAGGCCGCAGAAGCTGCTGGGCGGCGGCGGAGACGGGCGGGATGGCGGCGGGCGCAGGGCTGGGGCTGCGGCTGCTCCTGCTGCTGGCGCTCACGGGCCCCGCGGCCACGCTGGCCGGCTACATCGAGGTGCGGCCCGGCGCGGTGGGGGGTTTCTGCGTGGGTGGGCCGGGGGTGCTCCCGCCGCAGAGCCCCCTCCCGCCTTGGCGCAGTGGCGGAGCCCGGCCGCCGCAGAGGCCGCGTGAAAGGCACCGAGGGCGGGGTGGGAAGGGGGATTTACCAGCCCACCGCCTGCTCCCCTCAGGTTACCTGTTCTGAGCCCCACTTTCCGACCCCGCGGGAGGGGGGTCCTTTCCCAGGGCGGCGGGGGGGGGGAGAGCCCCCCACTTTCCGACCCCGGGGGAGGGGGGTCCTTTCCCAGGGCGGCGGGGGGGGGAGAGCCCCCCACTTTCCGACCCCGGGGGAGGGGGGGCCTTTCCCAGGGCGGCGGGGGGGGAGAGCCCCCCATTTTCCGACCCTGGGGGCGGGGGGCCTTTCTCAGGGCGGCGGGGGGGGAGAACCCCCCACTTTCCGACCCCGGGAGGGGGGGGCCTTTCTCAGGGCGGCGGGGGGGGGAGAACCCCCCACTTTCCGACCCTGGGGGCGGGGGGCCTTTCTCAGGGCGGCGGGGGGGGGAGAACCCCCCATTTTCCGACCCCGGGGGAGGGGGGGCCTTTCCCAGGGCGGCGGGGGGGGAGAGCCCCCCATTTTCCGACCCCGGGGAGGGGGCGGGGCCTTTCCCAGGGCGGCGGGGGGGGGAGAGCCCCCCATTTTCCGACCCCGGGGAGGGGGCGGGGCCTTTCCCAGGGCGGCGGGGGGGGAGAGCCCCCCATTTTCCGACCCCGGGGAGGGGGCGGGGCCTTTCCCAGGGCGGCGGGGGGGGAGAGCCCCCCATTTTCCGACCCCGGGGAGGGGGCGGGGCCTTTCCCAGGGCGGCGGGGGGGGAGAGCCCCCCCACTTTCTGACCCCGGCGGGGGGGGGGGCCTTTCCCAGGGCGGCGGGGGGGGAGAGCCCCCCCACTTTCTGACCCCGGCGGGGGGGCGCCTTTCCCAGGGCGGCGGGGGGGGAGAGCCCCCCCACTTTCCGACCCCGGCGGGGGGGGCGCCTTTCCCAGGGCGGCGGGGGGGGAGAGCCCCCCCACTTTCCGACCCCGGCGGGGGGGGCGCCTTTCCCAGGGCGGCGGGGGGGGAGAGCCCCCCCCACTTTCCGACCCCGGGGGAGGGGGGGGGGTTTGCTCTCTGGATCCAAACACTGTCACTGGTTTCTCAGCATGTTTTCCCTCTTGACTCCATATCTAGAGCTTTGGGTGACTTTGCCCCCACCCACCAATGCCCAGCTCCTGGATAACAGCTCAGGCTAAAACGAGACTGGGAAAGGAAGCTAACCCATCGCCCTCTTGGTGATAAAAGCCCTCTGGGGGTGGGATGGGGGGGGGGCAGCTGGTGTCATGTTCCTCATACATAGGAGCGGAACTTGCCATTTCCAGTCTCGCAACCTGATTTGCTTCTGATAATTTTGTTCGCCTGGATTGTGTTACGTTTTTAGTGTCTCAGGCCATAGCATAGAAATGCTGGCATACCAGCAGGCATGTTTGGCTTGTGTTTACCCATTTGTTACAGCTGTCCAGTATCAACTGGGTGTAATTGCCTTCCTAATTCGGTGGTCTGCAAATTGAGCTTAAGGAAAAGGTGTTACCCGTGTCCTTTTGTTTCTTAATGTACCAAAAGGATCTAATGCTATCCAAGGGCAGCACTTTTGTAAAAGAAAGCAATGAAATATTCATTGTCCGGCAGCTTTAGATCCGAGATAGTTCAGCAAAGGTGGTCTCGGCTCTGTAGAATAAGAGGACGTTTCGCCATCTTACCATATTGTTACTAAAGCAGCAACAGAAATTTCTGATTTGAAAGCATAAGTGTGGCCGGAATTTCCCTTTGCCTGTGAAGACAATTTAGGATTTCTGGAATATATAAAGCTTCTTCTTGCTGCATCAAAAGAATTGATGCTGTGATCTTGAGTTGGACGGGTATTGATGCAAAACTGTGCTAAGGAAACAAATTCTTATTTTCAGTTTGTTTCAACAATCGTGCTGCAGCATTAGGCTGGGAATGTCTTTTCTGTCCAGTTGCAGATTTCAGGGTTAACTAGCTGAATCCCTCTGTGGTACCTTTTTCCTCTACTCCACCTCTCCCTTCTCCCCTCTCCCCCCTCCATGAGAACTGACCTTTGCATTCTTGGCACTGTAACAAGTAATGTGAGTTTCTCAGATTGGTCTAGAAGCTTAGACTATTAGAGGGCAACTTCATAGGGAAAAGCCTCAGTTAAATGCATCCATTTGGTCAAGGCTTCATTATCCTCTTAATAGATTCTGAATAAATCTAAAATTTTCAACTACCCATTGCATTGTCTTTCAGATTAAAGCTTTATGCAAGTGCAGTGGGTTTGCATCTGATGACTAGGAAATATTTAAATGTCTTTTTTTTCCCCCAAATAGAGTAGAATACGAAGTGTTGGGGTTTTTTTAAGGCTTCCTTCCTTCTCCTTAAACACCAAACTTCTCTAATCTAACTAAGATCTCATGGTAGTTTAGGACTCTGTTTTCGACATAATCTGTCTACCAGGGTGAACTCTCAAAATAGGTAGTTAAGCACATGCTGATCATCACAAAGGTTCTAATTTAGTAATACATACATTAAATTGCTACATCCATCTTGCACTGATAGTGTTTCAGAGAGGGACAGACATGTTATGGATATTTATGAATGGCCTGATTTGACACACTTAGTTTACTGTAAGACTGTAGCAGCCTTGATTAAGCAGAACGGCCACAGGAGCACTGTACAAAAATCTGAAGCCCTGAGCTTTCTGTAATTACCAACTGACAATAACATTTCTTTAAATGTTCCTCCTAGATGTTCTGCAGAACTAATGTCGTCAGTGATTTTTTCCCCCCTTCCTGCACAGCTATAACTTAAAGAATGGCATTTCACCTATTTATTTTGCATGAGTTATAGTTCTCTGTTAAAAATTACTACAGGTCTGATGTGACAAGGTGGTAGTCTGATGACAGGACATGATCCTGAAATATCTGCCTCGGTGTTGTTTTGCCAGGGAGATAACTAAGACTGGCCTGAGGAATTTCAGCTAAAGCCCAGATGAGATTACTTGGCACTGACTTGCCAGTGAAGAACCTTTAGTATTTCTCTGAGATAGTTGGATTAATATCCTGTATCCTGCACCTGTTAAAACCTCTGCCAACTTTGTAGGCCACTTCCTCCGTCATATCCTAGACTAGCTCAGCTGCTTATATGCATCCCTGGTGAAAGATTTGTTTATGAGCTTGCACTACATGTGGTAAATGCCAGCTGCTTTGTTGGAAAGCAAAAATAGCTTCAATTTTATTTCAAGGCCTTATTTACACTAGAAAAATTAGGATATGGAATTAGGGGTATGAATGGTGGAGGCTGTAGCTTGTGCATTTTTACCACTGTTATTTAAATGTACTCCGAGTAGGGTTAAACAACTCAGTTTGAATCCAGTTGATACTCCCGTGTCTACTGTTGTGATTACCTGTGGAGAATTGGAGCTGTGAAATGTTAGTGTAGACGAGAATTAAAACTGTTGTTTTTGAGACCCTGGTGGTGAACTCAACACCAGTCTGCATTTTTATATTGTTCTCAATGCTGTAGTATGGGTGCCAGGTCATTTCCCAGAATTTGCAGAACATCATGGTTTTGATAGTGTATAATTTTAAGTTTAAAATTGGTTACTTGCAGTAGGAAAATGCATGATAGTGTGTGTGCTTATTAGTTTAGGTGCTTTGGCATGTTCCCATTTAGTTGAATTTTCTATCACTTCAATATCTCAGTGCCATTCCCTGTCTGTTGTATGTCCAATAATCTGCAAACAAATTACTTTTCTTTCCTTATTTCAGTGTGTGTGTTTTGTTGGGAAGTATCTGTATATGCAACTTCATACTGGACGGTGCATTCTGCAAAGACCTGTCAACTGGTGACAGTCAAACGTTCTCTCCTGCGCCCTATCATGTGTTGATGAAAGGTCCAGCTTGTGCAAGGTCCCTTCCAAATAAATTGGAATATGAACACACAACAGAAATGCTGATCCATTGGTGGTGGCAACTATCTAATGGTGGCAACTATCTAATGGTGGTTTCTCTTGCATAGTGATGTGTTTCCAGATGACTTAAATTACTTGAAAAAAGAAAAGGAGGACTTGTGGCATCTTAGAGACTAGCAAATGTGTTAGTCTCTAAGGTGCCACAAGTCCTCCTTTTCTTTTTGCGGATACAGACTAACATGGCTGCTACTCAGAAACCTTAAATTACTTGAACTCTCATGCTTCCTGCCTCTTGTTTGCAAAGTTTGCTCGGAGAGCTTCAAAAAGACACTGGACGTCAAGCTTAAAAATCATTCTAACTTAATCTTTAGTCCAGCTATCAACTCCTTCATTTCTCTTCTCAAGCTCTTTAAAGACATGAAGTTTCTGCTTTATTCACTTGACCTTTTATGTAACTGAGTCTGAAGTAATACAAATGTAATAAGATTTGAAAAATGAGGTTTATTTTTAATGGCCTTTTTAGATAGCTATTGTGGATGGTATGGCCCCTAGATAAGCAGTCTTGAACAACTACTAGGATTTTGGGTGAGGTATAAACCAGATCAGCTTGAGGCAAAATTGTTTAGTCAATGTCATTATTTTTTGGTACACTTCGGCATTTTCAAATATAGCTGTCTTGTACCATTGCTGCCAGCCTCAGTGACTTGTTCTTTTGACTCAAAATTACCACCCCCACATTACAGTTCCAAGAAATGTCAGTTCTGTGAAATAACAGTTGTAACCATGTGTCTGTTAAATTTTGGGAACTGAAAGCAAGCTAGTTTTGTAGTTAAGTTTCATGCTGCATTTTATCAATCTCCATATGTAAAAAATATGAGCATATCTAAAGACTTTCCCAGGTCTTAAAGGTAAAGTCCCTCTGATAGGTATTTTACATATAAGGAAGAAAGACCAATAGAAAACATGCATAAGATACTGCAGGGAGGTACTGTTACTCTTATTGCAAGTTAAAATGCTGGAGAGAGGTAAACCCCATTCTTTGGAGAATGTTTTCAGCTTTCCTGGAATTTAAGGTGTAGTTTTGAAACCTTATTTTCTGTGTGCGTTGTGTAAAGAATTCTGAATCAGTGTCTTCACACATTTGGTCATTGATTGTTGTGTAATTTTGTAGGACATGGATTTATTCACTTTTTAAAAATACAGATTGTAATAGTAATGCTTAATTCCTTGCTTCTAAACATACGTGATAGGGCCAAAGCGTCTATTGCTGTATATTGCCTCTGTCACGCTCAACACCCAGTAGTCCAAGGAAAGTTTGGTGTCTTAATCTTTTACTTTTGTAAACCTGTCTAATGTAATGTATATGCAGAGTTCTGTAAGGTTTATGGGCGAAATATCTTACAGGCAGAACTTATTTTGCCTGCAGCATCTTCAACAAATGTTTTATTAAAGGTTCAGACTTTGATCCTAGATACATGTAACTTGAAAATGCAAAAGGAGCATAACACTTTCCAGTTTCACATCAATTCTAAACTCTCTGAACATTAAAGTAGTCTTCGGCCTGTTCACCTTTATTCTTTTGTGAAGGAAAACTAACTTTTACTAAAGATTTCAATTAATACTCTCTAGAAGAAGGCATGGCATGTAATCTATAATGATATATAGCTCGTAGTTGGGATGCTTCATACACCTGTAGTGTTCTATAAATGATTCTGGTAAAATTTCACATCTAGTTCTGTAGCTGAAGGATCCTGAGTTGTTTCCTCCTGAAATATATATTGTTGAATTTCCATGTATGTATGTGATGACTCATTTATCAGCTAGTAGTGACAAATTGATCATAGGCAAAGCATGAATGTTATAATTGGATTATCTTCAAGGGATACTGCGAACTTGATATCTAGTTGTGGCATAGTCCCAGATAATCTGGGAAAATAACCAAAAGTAAAAATTGATGAAGTAAAACTGAAAATGAGAAATTATTTTCACTGACAGTGATTGCGATGGTTATCAAATAGTAAGGGGGGAAGAAACAAGAGGGTGTCGGTTCGGAATGTCCCTTTAATAATGGACTAAAGCAGGCTTGTAGTGGGACTGGACACTTGCAGTTCTTCCTACAGTGCAAGGGACCTGAATGTTCTTCATTGAATTAGGACTTGTCTAAACTAGGATATAAGGAGTGTTTTTAGAAAGATTTCTACTTTCTCACAAAGGTAGAGGTGAACTCAAAGTGTCTTAATAGACTTTAAACCTAACAAATTTTAAAAATACTTTTTGAGTCTAATCAAGCTGTTAGAGGTGGAAAAGATTTTAAGCTCAGTCATTCTCTCCTTGGATTGTTTTGTAGGGGGGTAACTATTGTGCCTCTGTCTTAAGTGAAAGGGTTTTCATGACTTCCAAGGCAATCTGGATCTGTTAGACAGTTTTCTGGTCTTTTGCCCTTTTTTAAAATTTTGGTTGATCCCACATTGCCACTCCTACAAGCTTTAAAAATTTAATCTTTTTAATTTACTACTCCATGAAAGTATAACATGTAACATGAAACCTAAGTACTTGATATCCTCCAAGCATTTACATGTGTAAGTATCGCTTATGCAGTGAGTATTTGTAGGATCTGGCACTAAATGACTAATTCCTGTTGTGAGACTTAATAGTGTCTGCCATGGGACTGCACATCAGGCTGTTTCGCTATTGATTGAATATGGTTTATATACCTAACTATTCAAGTGCTTCAGCTGTAGTCCAACCTCACACAGGTACATGGTGAAAATCAATCTTTTTTTCAAAAGAAACTAGGCTGGAGTCATTTTAACTTCACATTGTCTGGCTTCCTGTAGTTGATATAAAATGGCAGCTTAGCTAGTTGAGCTAATGTTTGAGTTCAAAGAATTCAAATCTTCAGAACTGCATTCCAAAAGAAAGTGTTAAGTTTTGACTTTAGATGGGTGACCAAAATACTAAAGCTTCTGTAAATGAAGCTAAACTAACGTTAGTAGCAGCAAAAAATACTCTAGAGAGTTTTATGTAATCAGGTATCCACCTGATAAGAAACTCATGCAACTTAACAGGTTTCAGAGTAGCAGCCATGTTAGTCTGTATTCGCAAAAAGAAAAGGAGGACTTGTGGCACCTTAGAGACTAACCAATTTATTTTGAGCATAAGCTTTCATGAGCTACGAAAGCTTGTGCTCAAATAAATTGGTTAGTCTCTAAGGTGCCACAAGTACTCCTTTTCTTCATACAACTAAGCTGCTTACCAGCACTTCAGTTTCAAGCATTACATTGGACCTTTTAGATCTATTTAGTTGGAGGAAAAATAAACACCCATTTGGAGATGTGGACCTGTATATGCTTTCCGTGTAAAAAGGCATAGTTGCACCCTTTGCCTGTCAAGAGCACGTTTACTTGCAATCAATTTTCATGCTGTCAGTGGTAAAATATCTTTGTTTAAAGTAACTCAAACAGGAGTTCTCTCCTTTTGGTTTACTCATCTGTACGCTGCTTGTTTATATTTAGGTGCAAATGTTAAAATGTTATGCAATACAGCACCTGAACACTGGGGCAACATATTTCTCTTTTCACCTCTGGTGATAAAGGAAATCCAACAGCATTGTGTGACTCTAACTTAAGTACCTTGAGGAAGGCAAGTGACCTTGAAACTTCTCTTGTAGTTGAACCTACTCCTAGGTATTGCGTGTAAGACCGAAGCCAAGCCTAGTACCTGAAGATGAATTTCTTCTGCCCATCCCAGGAGTGAGATCAGATACTGATCTCTGCTGGCAAAGTAGCAAAAATAGACTACTTAGAATTTTTTTTGTTCAGCTACCAGGAACTGGGTGTGTTGACGACAGAGTATAACTGCCTTACGATTTGAATAAAATTTTTCCTCATAAAATCCTCTTCTATTAGAAGCCAGAAAGTTTTGAGAGAGCATCTTTTGGGTGGGAACAGGAAAAAAGAAATATTCACATTTGTAGTCTTAGTTTTGGAGACTGCTGCAAAATGTAATATATAGATGAAAAATGAAAGCAAACTAAACTTGTTTGAACAACTAGTGTAACTTGCAAAGGTTCAAAGACTGGATAGGAAATTATCTCCAAACTGCTGTTGCAGCATGTTAGTGATTCAGTGTTAAACAAGTGATGTGATAAGATTTTGTTTGGTAAAATGCTTTAGCTTGTGGAGGGCAGTTCTGGAGTAGATAATTGTGCAGTGTATGAACTGAGCATAAAACAGGAGGTAAGTGTACAAAATATTTGATAACTCTACATTTCATAACTTGTGGTCAGATGGTCTCTTCCTTGTTTGGTTCTAGTTTGAAAAGTGACTGTAGAAAGGCAGTTCAATACAACTCCCTGCCCTGTGTGTTAATGGCTGGAAATAAGGAACTGAAAAAACCAATCTGAGTAAACAAAATGCAATACCACAATAGCAATAAAAAAAATTAGACGGATGGGGGGGTTTCACGTGATCAGCTTCCTCAGTCATAAAAGTGCTTATTTCTTATGAATAAAGCTACATTTATGTCATGGAAGTCACAGAATCTGTGACTTGCAGAGACCTCAGACATTTTCTGCTTCAGCCCCAGGGGCTGCGGGACTTTGGAGCTGGCAGCCAGCAGGGCTGTGGCAGGGTTCTGGCGACAGGCGACAACCTCTCGTGGAGGGGTGGAGAGGGGAGTGCCTCGGGTGAGTGGCTGGGGATGTCCCGTTTTCTCTTTGGGGGGAAATAGCTGCCCCTGCAGCTCCCAGCTGCTGTGGGCGGAGGGGGAACCATGGAGCTGCAGCAGCAAATGTCACAGACAGGTCATGCCTTCCGTGAATTTTTGTTCATTGCCCGTGACCTATCCATGTCTTTCACTAAAAATAACCATGATACAATCTTAGCCTGCCTTGTGAATAAGGGGACACTTATGAGACACCTTCACTTTGAGTTTTCATTTTATAGTCTGATACAAACTTACTTATTCCTATCGACCTCTGGAGTAAAGAAGTTGGGATTCTGATAGATCCTTGCTGACGGGAGCTTTAGGATTCATCTGTGCCCAGTTACAATGCTACGGGTATGTCTACACTGGCAGTGATAGCGCTGCTCAGAGTGCTGAAGGGAAACCACTGTTGTGTGTTCACACTGTCAACTGCCTGCACAATAGAGTGTTCACACTTGCGACACTTGCAGCAGTATTTGGAGCGGTGTACTCTAAGCAGCTATCCCACAGATCATCTCTTCCTCTTCTGCTGCTAAGAGTTACAGGAAGGCAGAGGGGGCCGTGGGGCATCCTGGGTCCTGTCCCAATGCCCCATGATGCATTGGGACAGGATAGGGATCCTAGCAATCCCTATGCTTCCATCAGCATTAGGCACCATCTTTCAACAGTTTGTGTACTGCACGCTCTGCTCTGCCTCTTTGGTCTGCAGGAATGGATCCCGCACTGTTGACCAATATGCTGCTCACTCTTACTAATGCATCACGAGTGGCAGTGGAGTTATTCCTTAAACTACAAAGGCAAGAGTAGTTGAACATTGATCTCGCCACGTGTAGTAACTACGACATGAGATTGCTTGTGACGTTCACGGAGGTGCTGACCACAGTGGAACACCACTTCTGGGCTCAGGAAACATCCACGGAGTGGTGGGATCACATCATGATGCACGTCTGGGATCATGAGCGGTGGCTGCAGAACTTCTGGATGAGGAAACCCGCATACAGGGGACTGTGTGGTGAGCTCACGCCAGCCCTGTGGCGCAAGGACACGAGAATGAGAGCTGCTCCGCTGTTGGAGAAGCGCTTGGCGATTACACTGTAGAAGCTGACCACTCCAGACTGCTACCAATCTGTTGCTAACCAGTTCAGAGTGGAAAAGTCAATTGTTGGACTCGAGTTGATGGAAGCGTGCAGGGCCATTAATCGCATCCTGCTCGGAAAGACTGACTCTGTACAACATGCATGATGTTGTGGATGGCTTTGCACTAATGGGCTTCCCTAACTGCGGGGGGCAATAGATGGCATGCATATTCCAATTCTGGCACCAGACCACCTAACCACCCAGTATGTTAATCGGAAGGGGTATTTCTGTATGCTTCTCAGGCTGGTCTGGAAAGGTGCATGAGACACGCATCGTTAGGGAAAACTGGCCTGTTCAGGAAGCTGCAAGCAGGGATTTTCTTCCCAGTCTAGAAGATCACCATAGGGGAAGTCAAAATGCCCATTGTGATCCTGGGGGATCCTGCCTACTCCTTAATTCTGTGGCTTATGAAGCCATACACAGGGCACCTTGACCACATCAAGGAGTGGTTCAACAACAGACTGAGCAAGTGCAGAATGACTGTGTGCTTTTGGCTGTTTAAAAAGCCCGCTGGTGCTGCCTACATGGGAGGCTGGACCTGGTGGGTGGCAATCTTCCTATGCTTATAGCCGCATGCTGTACGCTCAAGAATATTTGTGAAGGGAAGGGTGAAAGCTTCACTCGGGGCTGGACCGCTGAGGCTCAGTGCCTGGAGGCTGAATTGGAACAGCCAGAGACCAGGGCTATTAGGGGGGCACAGCGCAGGGCCATAAGGAACAGGGATCCCTTGATAGAGCAATTTGAAGCTGAAAGCCGCTAATATTTGTTTCTATGCTCGGGAGTGCAGTGCTTGCAATGCTAGGAGGTGATTGTGATTGGTGCAGATGACGCACTGTGAAGGTTGAAGAAAATTGCCTGGTGCTTTGCAGGGTTTTTTGCTTTCAGTTAATGGAATAAAGATTGTTTTCAAACCAAACCATTCTTGTTAAACCAATAATGGGAGGAGAGAGACAAACAAAACACATCAGCACTGAGGTGGATGGCGGAAGGGAGGGTCCTAGGAGGAGGTGGGGTCCTGGGACGGTTAAAGATTGTGTATGTCCAGGTATCCTATCCAACCTTCTCCTTTGGAGTACAGTGCAGTGGGTACTGTACTTCAGCAGGGCTAAACTGCAAAGGGACAGGTGTTGAGTGCAGTGGGTACTAGGAGTCTGCAGTGCTGGACTGTGACGGGGAAGGAGTGGAATGCAGCAGGTACAGACTGGAGCCAGGAGGTTGATAAGAGTGTGCTGGCAGTGTCTGGGGGGTGCATGGGAAAGGGTTGAAGTGAGCTGTAGCTCACGAAAGCTTATGCTCAAATAAATTGGTTAGTCTCTAAGGTGCCACAAGTCCTCCTTTTCAGTTTTGTGACAGCAGCTGCAGGGGAGTGTGGGCGTGGAGCTGCTCAGTTGGCAGTGCTAGTAACACCTGGCGCCTGTCCGCTTGGCACTCCATAATGTTTAAGAGCCACTCCATGGCTCCGTTCTGGCGCGCCACGTTCTCCTTTTGGGTCTGTCTCCTTGCTGTCCCACTACTCCTTCAGTTCTTGTTTTTTGGCCATGGAGTGCATCATGACGTGACGCAGAAAGTCATCCTTAATTCTGTATGGCCACTTTCTAATTCTGCACCACTGTACAGCCAGCGATAACAAAGGGGGAGGCTGGGCTCCCAAGGTCATATCTGTGAAGCCAAAATGCAACATTTTACAGAAGCAGTATTGTTGGCAACACAGAGACCACTGATTTGAGTGATTTAAAACACAGCCACTGTTCACATACCTGTCACTAACTGGTTGACCCCAGGCGAGCACAAGAGCCACAAGACTCCCAAAATGGTCAGTAATCACAGGGGCACAGGAAATCAGTGTTCCAGGACCGTACTGGACACATGGCTCTTTGGGAGAGCCAGCACTGTATGAGGGGGGCCTTATTATAATCATTCCTGTCCCCACATTTTCCATAGGCTATCTTCATTATGGAAGATATCTCACTGCTGAGGGTGAGCAGGGAATCAAGAGAAGGTCTTCTCTAAGACTGCAGCTTCCACCTGGTCCTTATGCAGCTCCCCTGTGTGCAGCATGGTCCATCGCATCCCCCAACTCTCCGTGACAGAGTGGTGTGGGAAAGTTATCTTTAATGGGCCAAGCAACAAAGCAGCTCTGCCAAAGAACTGGTGGCAGCTGATTTGCTCAGTAAATCCATGAGTTTCTTGGAGATCTGAGGCAGATTCCTGTGAAGTGAGGGAGTCAATCAGTGCTCTGCTCTGCTGCTCAAACTAAGCATGTGGTGGTATGAGCATCATAGACACACGCCTGCTTTCTGCAACCTTCCTGCCCCCAACAACTTGCTTCAGCGATTCCCAAAATCAAAGCCACTTACCAGAGGCGGCCTCTCCTGTTTGTGCTTCACCAAGCTCTGACAGCTGTGACTAGCTAGCCTCCTCCGGGGTAGAAAAGAGCTCCTGGCTGCATGCATCTCTGACCTCCAGGTCGTCCTCTGCCTCTGGGTCCCCTTCTCCCTCCATATCCTCGTCCAAGATTTTCTCCCCTGGCTCCGTCCACTCTCAGCTGGCATGCGAGCAACCGAAGTATCCGCAGTGGAGGTGGGGTCACCACCAAGTATCCCATCCAGCTCTTCGTAGAATCGGCAGCTTCTGGGCACAGCACTGGAGCGGGGGTTTGCCTCGCACGCCTTGTGGTAGGCATTCCGCAGCTCCTTCACTTTGACCCTGTACTACAGTGTGTCCCAGTCATGGCCTCTTTGTCATCATGAAATCTGTCCGTAGGTATCATGATTCCTATGGCTGAAGCGCAGCTGGGACTGGACAGCCTCCTCTCCCTAAATGCTGATGAGGTCCAGCAGCTCGGCATTGCTCTAAGCAGGGGATCCCCTGGTGCATTGAGCAGTCATGGTCACCTGGAAAGATGCGCTGAGACCACTGCAGAGCAAACAGGAAGGGGACTTCAAAATTCCCAAGGAATTTAAGGGGTGGGGCTCATGGTCGGTCACCTGAGGGCAGGGCAGTAGAGTTCAAACGAATGACCAGAGAGGCGAGAACTTGCATTGTGGGACACCTCCCGGAGGCCAATTGCAGCACTGTAATCGACCACGGTGTCTCTACTGGCAACGCAGTGCTGTAGCCCCAGCACAGAAAGCTGTACCCCTCTTGTCAGGGTGGGTGGTGTTTTGTTTTGTTTTTTTTTTAAACAGCGCTGCAACTGTGCAGTTTCTGCACACTAAGTGGCTTGGCTTAGTGTGTACACCTCAGGAGTTACAACGCAGAAAGCTGCTTTACTGCGCAGAAAGTTGCTGGTGTCGACAAGGCCTAACACGCTTACAGTACAGTTAAAATGTATAGTGTGGATGGGACCCAACCAGTCTTCAGTGTTGGTCTGCCCTAGGCATTGGCTCAGTTACAGTGACACATGTAAGTCCCTCCCATGCTACCAACTTTGAGGGGGAAACATTTTGTGACTCTGCTGCCTTGGTTACACTTTCTGACAAGGCCAGAGTCATTGTTCCTCTTCTTTATTCTTGTAGCAGTTGATTTCCACCATGGCTGATTTCCACCATGGCAATTGTAGGAGTCTTTTTTTGCAAGCAACTGGCCATCTTGTCCAGTACAGTAAGGTCACTGGCCTGTAGCTTAGGCAGGGTAGGTGAAAAGGGGCAACCGTACAAGGAAGTTTTTATACAAAACCTCTGATTAAGTCAGAATATCTCTTCCCCCTCTTTCCCTCCCACCAAAAAAAGTGACTACTTCTGTTTCTGTAGTTTTCTGTTTCTGACTTATGATTGAGCCTACTTTTTCCTTCAGTTACCGTATTGTACAATAGAGCAAGATCTGAAATTCAAGAAGTTGCTTATTGAGCACACTAATACCTAAATAGCTACTCCATTGCTGGTATTTAACTTGTTACTTTATCATGAGTATAGCTAGGGCATGAAACCTATAAAACTACGTTCTGTAACAATTTTTGCTACACCATTCAGAAAATATCTACTCTTACATTGAAGTGAGTTAGATGTAAAACATTTTAAGGATCTGTCCTACATTAAATTCAGAACCTTGATGCCTAAATCAAAGAAGCCAGATTTGTGCCTTTTAAAATAGTCTTTAAGCTCTTCCTTACGTTCTCTTGCATTATTTTTTAGATCCAGCTCCCTGTCAAAGCTTTGTCCCATTTCTGTTTCAGCGCTCTAGTGGATGAATCCCACTAATTGTCACTTCACACTATATACAGTGACAGCAGCAAAAAGAAAAACCTTAACGATACTATCTGTTACAATAAACATTATGCATTCATCTGAGATTTCAAGTGGATTTGAATTGCATATTTCGCAACAGAAGCTAGTCTCTGCTTTGATGTATTGCAGCATCTAGGAAAGCCCTTAATCACCAAATTCTGTTTTGGTTTTGAACTCAGCATGCTTTGTTGCCAGATCTGAATTAAAGAATAAGCTTTTTATCTGGACTTATTAGCACCAATGTGAATGGGAAAAGATCACTTTAGGAGTACTTTTTTGGCACATTAATTTGTGCAGATTAATTTAACCGACTATAACTGGAGGTTGATTGCTAGCTGGTTACTAGTGCTGCATTGAGGGTATGATTCATAAAGAATTGGCTCTGGAATGGACACCCTCTTCTTCTCCTCCCCCCATCCCCACCCCAATGTAAATAACTGGAATAATTAAGGGCCATCTTAGTCTGAACAGGCTGCTAACAAGCTGCATTTTGTGTCAATAGTGGTGAGTAGAAAACATTCCCTTGAGATTAGAGGGACTTCAGTTCTGGGAAACTGATGGCTTAGGCTTTTATTTAAAAGTAATGAGTTCCTAGCCCTCATTGTGAAGACAATCTCACACATGTATTCCCAATGCTGTCTTTCCAAGTCTGCAAATGGAGTTCTATCCTCCAGTAATGGAACTGTCAACCACTAGCAAGTCATGGAGGCTGTTTTCTCAGAAGATGACCCACCACTGTGGAACCTGCTCCTGGAAGACATCAATGTGACCAAGATCCTTGCTGCCTTCAGCACAAAATGTGCAGCCCTCTAGATGGATAGGGTAGCAAGAGGGACTAAGACTCTGGTCAATTTCATTATTTCAAATCTGAAGGGCAGGCATCAGCAAAGCTGGCCAAAACCTCATCCATTTCACTGGGGGGGGTGGGGTGCAGATGCTGTGAAAGCGGAGTCAGGATGGATTTGAGGGGAAGGGCATAGAGTATCAAACTCAGCTGTTACAATGGAAGTAAGAGGCAAGTGGTAGTAACAAGAAGCAATGAATGGGATGTGTATATGACTGCTTCTCTTTTCCAGCAGTGAGGGGGGTTTGGAGGAGTCCTTTGCAGGTATATCATCTCCTTGCCATAGCATATGACAGATGGGTGTCCTGAGTGTGATCCAGCAACAGCACCCTGCTTGGAATGAGCAGCTGAGCTTCTTACCAGAGCCCCACCTTTTGTGTTAACCTCTGTCTTAGGTGTTCAGCTTTTCAAGCCCTGAAAGTTACGGGCTTTGTGTTTGTACCTTAGTGGCTATGTGGATGAATGACCCTCTCCTACTGCCGATCTGTACCTAGAGGTAAGTTATTCTAACCTTTTTGCTGCTGCTAGTGTGACTTGATGTTCTCTCTTCCCTCCCCCCCGATCCCTGTTGCTTTGTTCAAATGGCATCAGTCCTTGCTCAGTACCAAAGCTAGTCAGTAAGCGACTCTTCTGCTTAGGGTGACAGCCACCTTCTCGCATGCAATCTACAGATAGGCAAGGCAGAAGGTGGATGTGCTGCTGGTGCATAGCCCTGATGCAGTATTGCATCCTGCATAGCTCTAGCTCAGAGAGCCATATCTGACCTTAGAGAGTTCTAGCTTTCTAAATCTCAGCCTAGTTTGCTTGAGACCTCCAGCCTTCGGCTACATGCTCTCGCCTAGCATTTATCCAGCTCTTCCATTATACATAGCCGATTGTACTCCATAGTTCAGAATATACTCCAGGCAGTAAGTAATAACTTCACACTTGGATTCTTCTGAGCAGCTGCTATCTGCAATGCTTGGTTTCGTTCGTGCTATTTCCTTGTGTGCATTAACTTTAGATTCCTTATATCTTTACCAAGTTCCCTTAAACATCTGTCTTGCCTCGCAAAAAGAAAAGGAGTACTTGTGGCACCTTAGAGACTAACCAATTTATTTGAGCATGAGCTTTCGTGAGCTACAGCTCACTTCATCGAATACAGACTAACACGGCTGTTACTCTGAAACCTGTCTTGCCTCGGAACATTTTCTCAGGTTAAGAGAAACAGAATAGGCCCCGAGCAGCTCAAACCCCCACCCCATACCTTCCATATGGCAGTTACATCCTGTTAATTCACTTGCTCATTTCAGATAAGGAGTATAGGACACTACATTAATGCATGTCCACACAGCACAAATTGTTCATGTATATTGCTTGCAGTGTTTGTATAATTGACCTCAACGGCACTGGAATACAGATTTGGAGAACATGATTTTGGTTAGCAGAGAGAATGCAAACAGCAACTAAATCACTTGCTTTAGAGAGAGGTTGTGAAAACAACCCCTAAATCTTTGGTCCTTGGATTGCATCTATTTCAATAAACAGAGGTAGCGGAAGACCAGTTGTTACAAAGCTACTTAGTGGCTTTTACTGTTTGATAGGCCTGGTCCTGACTGCAGCTGGATTTTTCACCTTGCCTGTAACTAATTTTGAGGAATCTCTTGGAGTTTAACTCCCATTTTTAAAAAAAAGTGGCTTATTTTATTCATGCTTTTCTGCTATTGGGTGTAATAGTAGACTTGTGATTATTAAATCTTACTTGATCACATAACAGTGAGGACATAGCTGCCAGCTGGAGCTAACTGTATATTTAACCGTGAGACAAGTTCAATGCATGCAGCTGTTTGTAGCTAAAGTTTGAACACCCATTGACTGTATGCACTTAGGCAAGCCTTGCTTAATAACATTCATAGCTACAACTTGAACTTGTAGGTATTGATTTGCCTATGGGCTGATATTCCTCCTGAACACTGTCCTCCTCTCCCCCGCCCCCCAAACTCCTGAATTTGGGCCCTTCACTTTTGGTGGGTGTTGAAAACTTCTCTAGTGGGCTGGTAGCTCAGTGTTCTAAGTACTTCGTGCTTTTACTGTATTGGAGCATTTCAGGCTTTTTCAGAGGTTTGCCTTGTGATAGTTGCTTTGGAATGAGATGAGGATTTCTGTGCTTTGGGAAAATATTTGTCATCAATAAGGTTAGACTGGCATCCCTCCAATAATGTACTTCTCTCATTGCAAAGTACATCCTCATATGTGAGGCAGAGGATAAAAATAGCATTTATTAAGACGCTTTTTAAGAGGCAAATCACACAACATGGGATGCATGAAATAACGAAATACATAGTGACTGGACGACTACTACAGTATATTCAGTCTACTGGAAAACTTCAGTTATAGGAAAACAAGTGCATGGACACAGCATCTTTCATCCTAAAGAATCCTAAATGACTTCAAAGCTACCTACACCACTGAAATATGATCAACTGATGCAGAGCACACCAGACAACAATTGTGGGAGGAAAAGCTCTTGTTCAGGGTCCATTGGGACCAACTCCTATTCTAAGCAGATACTTTGAAGTGGAGGATTATGTGCTATGTATGTACACTAAGGTCACCTCCAAAACACCTATACAAAGTAAAAAGGAGGGAAAGATGAAGGGCTGAATTGATCTTGCCGTGATTTGGACTTGTGGTTCCAGACTATAGGTATTGATCTTCAGGCTACTTGACCATTCCTATTGACTAGAGATCTTACTCTGACTACTTGAAGGAGCTTCCCGCCTCAACACAAGTTGTGGGGGTGGGGATGGATAGGGGGCTGTATAACCTCAAAACTGTCAGCAATTCAGTATGTAGGAGATCTGGGTCAGAATTTTCTCATGGGTGTTTTTTTGGGGTGTTTTTTAAGCAACTCCTACATGAAGGCAGCTGATTTATAGAAAACTTATGTGTACAGATACTTCTGTTGAGTGCAACACTGGTATCTAGACTTGAGATCCTATCTAGAATTGCAGTGTAGGTTAACCTCTGAAGGACCCTGTTCTCTTCTGCCTATTCAGCAGCTGGTACTTGATTAGTTTAAGTTACTTTCCTCTCCATCTCCATGCTACTTTGTAATTTGAGTCTCCTTTGTGTGGGGAGGTCAGCATGTTTACATGGTGATCTTAAGATAGTTTTGGTATGGACTCAGTCTAACATGTTATGGATTTCTATAATCTTGGGCCCTCTGAACATTCCCTGCCTCCAGTCCCATATAGTTCAGACAAATGTAAATCTGTGTCCCTATCGAGCATATCAGTTTGGGGCCATGAATGGAGCTACTCCAAAAGTAGCTGAACTGTGGTCTGTTAAGGGCTTTAAAGGTTGGGCATAGGACCTTGCTTTTGCCTGCCTTAAATAGAAGGCTATTGAAGCATGCAGGGCACCAGTGTGGTGATATCTATCTTGTGGGCTGCTGTAATTTGTGTGGGATCATCTTGAGTGGCAGATCGGTTGCCTGTGAAAAGCATCTTATGTTTCATGGGGCTAATCCACTGCAGTATTGCACTTGATTTCAGTGAGATTAATTTCTATGGCTGAGACACAGACACATTCATAAATGTGTCTGAAACATAAAAGGCCTCAGTGGACCATGTCTAGAGGCAGCTGATCAAAAAAGCCTCCCTTGGAGGCATAATTAGAAATTGACTTGTGCAATGTTTCCATACTTTGACTTAGAAAAAAAACTCTGAAATTGCTCACCGGTTTCCTACCCACAGGCTGAAATGACCTATTGAATCAATCTATCCTCAAATCGGCACGGTATTGATGGGATTTGCGTGTTAAGTCAGCACTTCTGGGATCTGAGTTTTTTAAATGCAAGGAAGTTCAAGCTTGTTCAGTTGTCCAGGACCCAGCTTGTTTTGCCACTTCTTGATCAAGGCAAGCTCATTCAAGTGCACACTTTTTACAAGAAGTGCCCCGATTGTTTTCTCAGCAACCTCATACCCACATTACCTCTAGCAAGAAGCATCTGAGCACCCAGAAAAATCTACACAGGAAAACCACACCCTATGTTGGCCTTTTTTAGGAGAAGGTGATTCCACAAAACTATTGGAGGCAGTTACCCACAATCCTCTCATTCAAAAGAGTGAATAAACTCCACCAGTATCTTCATCTTGAGACTTGTGTTTCTGTGGCTTGCTGGTACCTGAGCCTTGGGTTTAAAAGCAGCTGAGCAACTTCAAAAGGAAGTTCTGTCTAGGGATAAAAGTTCTTTGGGGTTTAGATACTTTGGACCGGGTTCTAGAGGTCACTCTGGATTAGCCTGAAACAAGCTAGTTGCATACAGACTTGGAAAGTGCTCATGCTTGCATTACTTCAACCACTTTTTGCAAAAACTAGCTGACTTCCTGCTTTATACTAAAACTTCAGACCAATAATAGTCCAACTCTAAAGCTTTAAGGGCTTTACAAAGCTTCGTGTTTATTAGAAACCCTTTACCAAAGACTTGGACTACCAGCCATAAGGAGCTGAAGTAACTAACCACTAACCTAGTAGTAAAGACTGAGTTAGAACCTGGGGGGAAATCTTTCAAAGGAACCTTGAGGCTATTGTGTATCTGTACATATTGGTTTCCTTCCTCTTGAAACAAGAAGTTGAATGCAAGAGTTGAAAACTGCTAGAAAGCTCATTGACAAAGATAAAAGGCAATTCTCCCATTTAGTTTTCGCGAAAAGAAAAGGAGTACTTGTGGCACCTTAGAGACTAACCAATTTATTTGAGCGTAAGCTTTCGTGAGCTACAGCTCACTTCATGCATCCGATGAAGTGAGCTGTAGCTCACGAAAGCTTACGCTCAAATAAATTGGTTAGTCTCTAAGGTGCCACAAGTACTCCTTTTCTTTTTGCGAATACAGACTAACACGGCTGTTACTCTGAAACCTGTCATTTAGTTTTTGATTTCACTTGGCAATACCACAGTCCAACCTAGTTCAATACACTTGAGCTATAAAACCCCAGTGCGTTTAAAAAGCAGATGTGCATGTACAAAGTGCAAAAGTTGAATAATTTACTTAGATCAGATTTACACTTTAGCAAGTGCTCTCGTAATTATTGCGGCGCTACTGAGGTCACTTCAGGTAATTTGACTTTTTGGACCTAGCAAAACCAGTTAAACTGGCTAGGATCCAATCCCCTTTACTTAAATGCTATAAATTACTTAATTTTCTAATAGCATTAAACTGTTCTAAATAGAGATCTGCAGCTCCTTTTAGAGAAACTATTCACAGCAATCAACAAAAATTTTAGAATGCTTGTCTAACCACAACATGGCAATTTAATAACTGAACAAAAATACAGACAAATTAGTGTTTCAGAAGTAAGCTGTTGCTAAATTAGTCCCCATTGCTTAGTGAAAGTTTGAGCTACCTAAATTGTAAGTTTTTGTGGGTTTGTTTTTGTTTTGTTTTTTTTCCCTCAACGAAAATGGAGAGGGTGGGAGAGACTTCAGTTATTGTGGTGTTTGGCTATATAATCTTGTCTTATCTGTTTACATTTAGCGACAAACTAGTAGGTCTTCATGATTTAGTTCTCCCTTCAATTCGTAGATCACTTAGTGTTTTATATTACAGCAAGGCCAGAGGCTCCAAACTAGACATTGTATGTACATATGCAAAGATGAAATCCTTGCCTCAGAGAGCTTACAGTCTGAGAATGTAATCGTTTTAAGACTAGTTTAACTAGGTCTGAACATGTCTGTTTTTCACTAGCAAGTTCCAGTCAACATACTAGACTGGATAGTTAAATACTAGGATAGATTACTAGGGGAGGTTGTGGAATTTCCCTGTAATTGGAGACTTCTAAGAACAAGTTAGACAAACAACTGTTGGCAATGGTATAGGTATACGTCGTCCTGCCTCAGTGTGGGGGGCTGGACCAGTTGACCTCTTGAGGTTCCTTCCAGCCCTACATTACTGATTCTATATTTAATCTTTACAGAATAATACTAACCTGTGTCAAAAGAAGCGTTACTGTTGCTTTTCTCTCCTCCCATGCTCCATGCGCACACTTACTTGCCGTAAGAAGCACATTATTGTGCAGTAGGACTGGCAAATGAAAGGCAGCCAATTAGATATCACAACTCTGGAAAAATGTTAATGAACACATCCAAATTAGATGGAAATATAAGTAACTTTCGTGTGTGTGCACACAATCTGATAGGGAATAATCTGACTTGGAGCTGTTTACTCACTAAAAAAATTAATGGATCACCGCCTGCTGATCTTAGGTTAATAACTGGCACACCACTAAATAGTGTTGCTGTGCTAAATAACTTCTAAAGCCCAAGTCAATTACAGTTCTTTAGGAATTCAGTTCTCCAGTGATGGGGAGGCAATATTGGCTACAAACACTGAACTGTCTCCCAGGTGGCTCAACAGACAGTGGGTCTTGAAGACTTGCATAAAAGGTATGTGCCCCTTTCATATTGACATAGCACCGGCCAAGTACAAGATGTCATTCTTACTGAGTGTTGACAACATAATCGCAGATCACCGCTCAGTGTTCAATTAGAAAGCAAGCCTTAGTTCAGCGTTCGTCTGCCTCTCCTGAGCTGTGCAAGTCAAACTGAAGCGGTGAATTTTTGCACCAAGATGAGATTTAGTAGCTGTCTCCCTTCAGGGGGAAAAGCAAACAGTCTTGTGATTTATACGTTTCTAAGCACACCTGAAACAGCTCTAGTGGTAGTGCTTCACATCTGTGTGAACCTGTTGGTCTTACTCCTCTAGCCATTCATTACATGTGGTGGAAGCATCATGTTTGTCTCCAGTGCCTGAGATACCAGAGTGCCTCCTATTGTAATGCTAATGCTTATCTGATTAAGAGGAACGTGTCCAGTTGTCTGTGACGATGGCGGAATTGACATTCCTTGGGCACCTCTAGGGGTCTCAGAGCATGCAGAAGCATTTCAGAAACTGGTTTAAATCTGGGCTTGAAAATCTTACCAGACACCTAGAGGCTGATGCAAAAGATGGACGGGAAAGGGCACCCTGGCCAGCAGAAAGGCGCTGGTTAGAACCTGTCTGAGGGAAGGGAGGAAGTGCTTGGATTCCATTTCCGGTGCTGTACTTCGACTCTGCTGACGATTCTTTCTTTCACACTAAATTGTCTTCTAGACATCTGAAATGTCAAACATTGCACCACTGCGTTTACTGGAAAGGATGACAAACATTGTTTCAATTCTCCCACACCATACTTCCTGAATACTTAAATAAGGAGTGTTAGTCTTTCCGTTCCCTCAGCCTGTGGCTTCTGCTTGGTAGGAGAATAAAATTGTTACTCCCCAGCCCTATAAGACCATCTTCACCCTTGAATCCTTCCTCTTGCTCATAGGTCTTCTGAATGACGGTGGAGGGAAATTACGTGTCTGCTTCACTGCAGCCTAGTGTGTTGAAAATAGCTATTTTCACTCTGTTGCAGATTGCTAAAACTCTGAGCAGCAACAAAGGCACTGGAGTTGTCTGAGGATTTAGGAAGGCTGCACTGAATGGGGTCCTATTTGTAATGTCACCATAGCAACCGAAGTGCTAGGAACCTTTTTTATTGAAACACTAGCTTTGAATGAAGCTGCTGGCCCCCGATCCTCAACTTACAAGAGGAAAGTCTGTCCTGATTTGTCACTGGAATAGGTCAAGTGGGTTTTCCCCCAAGCCCTGTTTCACAATGAGAAATAAAAATCGTTACTTGCTGTGGCTTAATAAATTCAGGCATGAATCACACTGAATCCTTTATTGTGGCAACCTAGAAATAGCAGATGCATGCATTTCTAAAGCTCTTATCATGATAGCATCTACTCAGGGTGCCTGAAGTCAAAAGTTTTTCTGTGTAAACAACATGAGGTGCTGTCTAAAATGACAATTTACATCAACATTAGACACTGGCTGGAATAAATAGCAGGGGTGGGGTTCTGCATTTAGATTTAATTCTAATTAGCACCATCTCCAAACTTGGTAGAGAATAAGCACTATAAAAGACTATCACTCTCAGTGACATCTACCAGCTGCTGGCTATTTTCATAGGCCTGTAATTTATACAATTAACCTATGCTTTTAATAGCCTTTTAAAGATTGCAGTATAAATGCAGCAGTAGTTTGGAGACTAGAAGACAGCCTTGCTTTTTCAGTCTTTTTTTTTGGGGGGGGGGGGTAACATGTTTAATTTTAGTCTGGATCAGGTACACGCTTGGCAGAGCCTAAGGGCTGAGAGCAAAGAATAAAGTATCCCTGTTCTTAAGCAGTGGGCCTTTCTACATCAGGAGAATGTCATTAGCATAGTATGAAAAGCTGATGCTTTAAAAACCTATTGCTGCCTGTTTGATACCTCCACATTCTGATGCTTTAGGTTTGGGTATTTCAAGGGGTTTACACTTCCAAAGGATTTGAATGTTTATTGCAAGGATTAGCTTGTTTAAAAACCTGTCTGAGAACATTGTCAATGGTGGGAGAGGGTTTGGAGGAGGGAAGGGGTCAACATGACCTGGAAGCAAAAAGCTTTAATATGTTGTAACATACCAAAGCATCTCTGCACACTGGAGGAAAATTGATGCTTCACCTGGCCTTCCATCTTAAAATAGTTGCAGAACTTGAGGGTGTCAAACCCATACTGACAAGTTCTGAAACAATTGCAGTATGCACACACAGCTATCCAGCCTAAGTACCGAATAAGTTCTTCATAGGAGGTTAGCTTGAACTTCCAAATGGTCGGAATCAGTGTGCTGAACTTGGTTCTGCCTTCCTTCCTTCTCCTGTAAACCTCTGTACCTTCTTCCAAGCATCAAGGGCAGCAAGACAGAACACACCCTAAAAAGCTCCTCAGTTTCATGCTTGCCGCCTTCAGATCTTTTTAGAGGTTAAAAACTCATCTGCAGCACCACCCAACCCACAATACTTGAACTGATAAGGCATGTGGCTAAACTGAGTAACCACAAGTTCATACATTGGTAAACCCTATCCTTCCAGCCACTACGCTTTGTCACATATTATCCCCTCACTTGTCTGTCAAGACCATCAGTTAGACTTTTAGCATTTTGAAGCATAGACATGTTTTTGTATTTCCTGTAAAGCACCTAACATGCTCATTAGCTCTCTAAAATAAACATTATTTTGGGCTGACTGTTCAGAGGGGCACTAATTACTTTAGCATTGGTAAAACGGGTATCCCCTTTCAGTTTTACCAGATGACTTGAACAAATCTGAGTGTTACCAAAGTCTCTTGTTGGTTTACATTGATATCCAAGTTACATTGACTAGTAAAAGGTGTGAAGACTTTCCCACAAATATCTTTTGAGGTTTGTATTGGTGTGTGGTTTTGGGGAGTAGTTTTTTGCTTTGGAATAAGATTTATACATTATGGTTTATTTTATATTTGTTCCTGAGGCGGTAGAGAGCTCTCATTTTAGAACAGGGAGGGTAAGTTATGCACCAATGAACACATTCAATGCAGCCTTATCTAGCAGAGACATTTTAAGCTAGTGAATCATCACTTAATCCATAAGAGAGCTTCAGCAGGTGGTTTAGCAGCCATTAATGCTATTCCCAGATTTGTGCTGCTATCAGTGAAGCCTGTACCCTAAGGAAATCGTAAGTCATCTTAACTTTCAGCTTGGTTAGTAATGGAAAAGCAAATGGCTTCACCTTTCAGAAGCTGCTTTACCCCAGAACACACTTGCTAAATGTAATAAGATGGCATTAAGTCAGTTGTGCGCCAGGGACCTTCTAGATTTTGTGGGGCATCTGTAGTCACTGAGTAAGATGAACGTCCAAAGACCTAAAACTGCTCTAGATCACTTTCCTTTTCAAGATAAAATTATACATAAAGTGATGATGATTCTGCTATCTCCATCTCCTTCTGCAGTGTTACAGAAGAAAAGGGATACTGCTAAAAGGTTTGAACACACACACCACCCTTTCCTTGGAGTAGTCTCTGATTCCTGCTTTAATAGGGCTTTGGTTTATAAAATAAATGTAACCTATTCTCTTCAAGTAAGTGCACCGGTCAGAATAAGACAACATGGTTGGCTTCTCTCTGTATCAGATAATTCCTGTGGGAAAGCAATAATAGACTAATTACACAGATTGGTGAGATGAGGGGCTGGGGACTAATCCAGGCTGAGCCATTGGTTGTGACCTTGGGCAGGTCACTTGACTTTTTACTGTAGTTCAGCAGTAAAATAGGTGCTTTTTATGTACGTGCTGCATATGACTTTGCTTTCTTGTAGGTAAAAAGCACTTCAACAGCACAAGCCAGCAAGGTTATTTAAAAAGGGAGATGGTTCGCTGCTTGCTTCTATTGTGGCAGTACAATATGAAGAAAACTTCAGCAGTTGTGAGTGTGAGGAAGATGGTGGCCTTATCAGTAAGTTGCATATGATCTCCCAGGGTTGGAGTAGTTTGCTACTTCTCCACACAGCGCACTTCACACTCTGTCCTTTAGGGTAGATCTGATGTAATCTTCACTGTCTTCCTGGTTACTCTTCAGCTCTGAAAGCCTGCAATTTTTGCCACTGAATCGAGTTACAGACAGCAGTTCTGAGTTGGGCAATATTTGTTCCGGGAATCTGGACTCTGCCTCTTAGGGGAATTCTGGGGATGCTGAACGAACTTCGTTGTGCAACCTTCAGCATGCAGCAAAGGCTATGCTCAGCCATGGGTGCGGCTCAGTCGCCACTGGCCGAGACCAATTTACTCGGCCACTTACAGTACCAGTTTGCTTATCTGCACTTTGCAGTTCATCTGCCCAATGACTCATAGATGCTTTAGTTTATTATGCTCCATAAATCGAGTAGGTGGGGAAATAGTTTTCCACAGCCTCCAATTAACCCTCTAAATTAGAGTGAAAGGTCACAGGCTGACAAATCTCTGCCTCTCTAGAAAGGCAAAGCAGGATGCAGAAGCAGCAAAGAATGTGGCAAGTCCTGAGTACTCCTCATATATTATGCACTATAACTGCAGCATATGAAAATATAAAGCGAGTTAGTGTCTTCAGACACTGTATCAAGCCTGTATATTGATGATAAAGCTGAGAGGGAATTTTAGTTTCAACTGCAGCTCCTGCATTCAGCTCCAATTAGCTGTTTGTACTGTATTCCCTATCACAAAAGTCAGTAAAGGGACAAGCAGATGAAAATCTCCACCTCTTCCAGCAAGTTAAAGTAAGCCAAAGACTACTTTGCTACCATCTAAATTCACAAGCGAACACAGGCCAGTATTATCAGCTCACACCAGATCTGCCTGCAGACAGTAATTCTTCCTGTCTTGGACCCCTGCCCATGTGCATTATTGTAATTATCAGTAATTCAAAAAAAAATAAAGCAATAAAGCTAGGATGAGCTGCTAGCCCGTAGATTTACTGCCTGCTGCTTCAGGCATTGGTCTTCCTTGGTTCCAGCCACGAAGCCTGCTAAATAAAGGCAGGAAGAGCAACTAGGAAAAACAAAGCACAAAACAAGTTCGCTGTTAACGAGAATAAATCCCACTAAAATTGGTGCAATTCAAGTATTATATTCACACAGTCAAGTATAAAATCCCTCTGCTTTCTCCAGCTTTCCCATTACAAAGTCGGCTTACTGAATGCTAGCCTGCCCTAAACCATCATTTCACAGGTGACATTAAATGCAGTTGCATTTTGCAGCCATGTTGAATGCTCAAGGGCTCTTTTGGACCCTGCTGTATACATTGTGCTCTGGAAGGGTTCAATCCTACATCATCAACCCTAGTGTTACGTTTTTTTCCTAAAAGCTTCAGATTAAAGCCTCAAATCGGACTGAAACAGTTGAAGCTGTACCCAATAGAGGCATCTGTCCAATTTTGTTTATAATCTTATCAAGGACCATCCTCCTGGAGAGCAGGGAATCACATGCACTCCAGCCATATGGGTGGCAGAAACATGCCAGTTGTAACTGTGTGCCAAAAATCAGATGAATCCATGTTGATATATTGGTGCTACCAAGGAAGGGGGTAAAATATTTGGTATAAAAAGAGATGAATACATGAACCTTAAATTTTTTTTGTTAAGAAAGCAATGTTTTCAGTTCTGCTGAGCAGTGAATTTCATCTTTGCTTCAAAGGAATTGCTGGAATTCCCCAGTGCATTTAAGTGAGTTCATCTTGTATCCTCCCAATTCATGGGTATTACATCACCATAGGAAGGGCTGCAGTTGTGACAACTCCCTTGTTAGACTCTAGACTAGAATAGGAAATACAATTTAAAAAAACTACTAAAATGTGGGATTTGTGGCTTACTTAATATAAGGTCTGTTGTATTTTGATGGAATAAATAGGCCCCAACAGTCAAAGATGTTAACATAACCCAGTCACTATCCAGTGTTCATTTTAAACAAGGTTTGGGGTGTTGTCATGCTGCTGGGGAAAGATTGTGAGCCAATCTCAAGGCAGACTGTCAGAAAACAAGGGCAGATACCCCAAACTGGTGGCATATTCTTTTATTAGATTTCACCAAGCGAGTAACAAATGTTAACTCCTGGATCACTATACCAGTCTTATCATGGAGTCACAGACTGCCCTTTAGACCCTCCAGCCTACCTTGCCACCTAGACAAACTGAGCTTTGTGATAAATAAAAGGATATTAAAACCAAAATTCACACCACATCAGGTTTCTTCAATCCCAAAGGATCAGTCACTTATCCAGATCAGTTGGTACTTTGGATCTCACACAAAAGACAATACTGACAAACCTTTTAGTTAGTTTTTACTAGAGAACTATTAGTTAAGAAAAATAAACGAGTTATTGAGGGGTTAAAGCAGGTAAAGATAACAGGTGAGTCAGTTTGTAGGTCCAAAATTATAGCAGAGATGTAATAGTCTGTTTTCCCAAAAGTCTTTTCAGGAGCCCAGATGTTTCTGGTGATCTCCACTTTACATTTGGTACCTTCCTTGTAAGAGTCCAAACTATCAGATAAAGGATCTTCCTTTGAATCATTACTTTAGTTGCTTCTCCAGACAACAGTCTGAACAGATTTCACCCACGTGGGCCAGTGAATTTCCATTGTCAAACACAATGGCCCTTGCTTTGAAGTTAGCGCTCTTCTTTTTTTACTTTTCCAAGCCTCCAATTGCGTTTGGGCAATTAAACTACAGGGATATACACAATATGAAAGATAATATAGTAGCAAACAACCACCCTTCCTTAGTTTTCATGAAGCTCACACATCAAGTATGTTCTCATCTTAACACTAACACACCCTTTTGATCTAGGGTTAACTAATTACAGGGATATACATAAGTGAAGGCAATAGCAATCAACAGGTTATAGATAAGTGAAGGCAATAGCGATCAACAGGTTATAGATAAGTGAAGGCAATGCCACTAACATTTCCTTTGAACGAAACTAACGCACTAATGAATTGGTCTGATTATGCTACAATACCTTTTGACATTCCTTTTGATCTCTATTGGCATATGAGTGAATTAACCTGCAGCCTGGCCTGAGCTGGCACCAGGGTAGAGAGCATCACAGCGGTAAACAGAGCTCAGCCTGTTGAGTACCATGGCGCAAACACCACTACAAATCCTTATCTCTTATTAAAGATGCAGAAAAGAAGTAAAAACAAAGCATTTTAAATGTTAAGTATTCTGTAAGGCTTTCACTTTAACAGCAGTCCTTGTTCACTTTCCTTTGGCTGGAGAAAAGTTTTAGAAGGAAAAGTTTTCTTGTTTGACATTCTTTTGGATGGTATCAGACATGGTGATAACTGTCCTTTCTAGGGAAAAGAGAAGTTAATTGAGATGGGCTGGAGCTGTTTCATCTTTTAGAAAACATCAGACAAACACAAGGAAGAAAAAAGAACAGTAAAGATAGAAAATGCCACTTCTCTGATGCTGACTTTCACTTGCAGCATCATTGCTGGGGAAAACACAGGCCCAACACAGACTAATCAGTCACTCTGAGACCTGGCAAACTTGTACCAGCCTCCAGCTGTTTTAGGGCATTGCTTTTAACTGCTTCTCAAGTAACAGGCTGACAGCAGTGTTGCATAATAAGTAGTCTTGTCTGGCCGAGCCAAACTCTTAGAAGGAAAAAATGGGAGAGAGGAAAGAAGAAATAAGATGGGGAAGGAAAAGAATACATAGTGGCTAGACAGTCTCACGTCCCAGGTGGTGGTTGGGATTTAGCTGGAGTCAGCAGAGGTGGGCGATGTCCTCCGGCTTCCTCTTTCTGGCCTGGTCTGATCAGGACACTTTTCATGATTAGGATGAAGAAGGTCCCAGGGGAATGATGGAGGTCACAGTCATGATACTGAAGCTTGCTCCAGTAGCTAATTTTTTTTCTCCCCAGCCTTTCTCTAAGGGAGTGATGATGGGTGGAATAGCTCGTTCTCCTCACTATTTTGTCCACCAGTTAGGCCTAGTTTCTGATAGTCTTTCTTTTCTCACTGTCCTGTTTACCAGGCATGAAATTAGTTATTGATTATAGTCCTTGACTTATATCTATAGTTTTTGTTTGTACTAATTCACTGTCTCCCTTTTGCAGTTTTTCGGTCAACACTTACCTTGTAGTTTATTGTGACACTTTATAAACTTTCACTTTTACCTTGTGTGCTTACCTGTAAAAAAAAATTTGTAGGCCCAATTATACCAGATCTAGGCAGCAACATGGTGGAGAAGTTACCACGCTGTGCCGCATACTCTGAAGTATGAGTCAAGCTCCATTGAGTGTACACCCTGACTTATCAGCAGTGTTACTGCCTTTGGGCTACGCTCTAGCTTGATTAAAGAGAAACTACAGTGATGGATTCCAGTACCCTGAAGCTAAATGAAGATGTATCACACGTAAGCTGAAATTTCCAGACTCTTAATATCTGATGCTGTTTTGTATCACCGTAACAGTAATTGGTTCTGGTGCCTCAATGCTGCCATTCCCTGTAGGAAACCCAGTCTGTTGACCATGCAAGCCAGGGCTATACACTTCCCTCTGAGGTGCTGAGTACCCTCTGTAGCCGTTAGTCTGTATATGATCTGTGGCCACTCAAGCCCTCATTATTAGGACCCTACCAATTTGTGGTCCATTTTGGTCAATTTCACGATCATAGGATTTTTTTAAAATTGTAAATTTTATGATTTTAGCTATTTAAATGTGAAATTTCATGGTGTTGTAGTTGTAGGGATCCTGACCCAAAAAGGGAGGGGCTGTGGGGTGGGGGTGCAGTATTGCTACCCTTCCTTCTGCATGGCTGTGGCCAGCGATGCACCCTTACTTCTGTGCTGCTCCCTGCAGAACTGGGCCCCCAGTCAGCAGCCGCTACTCTCTGGCCATCCACTTCTGAAGGCAGCAACGCAGAAGTAAGGATGGCATGGCATGGCATGGTATTGCCACGCTTCCATGCTGCTGCTAGCAAGTCACTGTCTTCAGAGCTGGGCACCTGGCCAGCAGCCACCACTGTCCGTCCGCCCAGCTCTGAAGGCAGTACAGAAGTAAGGGTGGCAATACTGTGACTCCCCCCCCGCCCAACTCCCTTTTGGGTTAGGATACACAGTTTGAGAAATGCTGGTCTCCCCTGTGAAATCTGTATAGTATAGGGTAAAAGCACACAAAAGACCAGATTTCACAAGGGGAGGAGAGACTGGGTTTCATGGTCCGTGACACGTTTTTCATAGCTTTGAATTTGGTATGGCCCTAGTCCTAATTTATGACCAGGGCTTTCCTTAGTAGTATACAAATGTTAGAGGCTGGAGTTTTTAGAGCAATTTCCTTCGACTAGAAAAATCTCCAGTGGTCTGATCCAATATGGCAAAATCTGTGCTCATCTAATGAGAGAGGGTGTTGCTCAGTTAATAGGTAAACTTGAAACAAACAAAGCTGTACTTTAGTTTTCCTACTCGCTGTACATTTAAAAGGGGTGGATAAATTTGAACAGTAGTGTAGTTCAGTTCTAAGATATGAGGTAACGGGATCTTTTGCCTTGGGGTGTCAGCTGATCATCTGTCAACTAGGAAAGAATCTTTCCTCCATGTACAGAACTGCAAAATCAGCTGTGTGGAGGTGTTTCTTCCCTTTGAAGTGTTGGTTATTGGCCACCTAAAGGACTAATATTGGGCTGGATGGAGCAGTGGACTACTCTGGTATACCAAATTGGAGGTTTCTACTGTGAAATCAGTTTTTCTTGGTACTAAAATCTTCATGAAACTAAATTTGTCACCTTATTCATTCAAATGCTAAACCGTCTCAAAGTACGGCAACTTACTGTTACATTAAAAATTAATTAGAAATTTAAACCATTTTCCAACTTACTGGTTCAAGTAGTAATTGTAAAATAAAGTTAATTTACCCTAATGAGAGCCTATGCATGCAGATCTTGTCCACTATATAATAGACCTGACAATAGGTCTGACTTCCAGTTGGGGCACACTGGAAATACAGAATGTAACACTTGATGTAACTTTAGTATCTTGATGCTGAATTTGAATCCAAGTGCTGTTTGAAAAGTGTAATCAAGAGCCAACAGTTTTCAAGAACAAATGCTCCAGATAAACTCTTTGAAAGCAGTATGCTGAATCAATAGATCTTGTTCAAGTCAAAAAAATCGAAGAGCTCCTTTTTGCTCTGGTTTTGTGGGACTATAGTCTGGGATCTGCTGACTAATCTATCAGATGAGGATGATTGGACAACCACCTGTAACATTAATCTTTGAAAAGTCAGAATGGAGTTGAATTTGACTTTCTGTAGAAATCTCGCTGCTGGTAGAGAAACTCGCAGTTCCTATTTCAACAAACAAGGCATAATGACTTTCCTTTCGCAAAGGGGAAACTCAGCCACACTTCTACTTTGATTAAAAAAATCCCCTGGTCTGCCCATAGGTTTCTACATTTGCGAAGTAAAAGATAATTCCTCTGCTTTCCCCACTTTCTCAAAAGAAAAGAAGTTGAAGCCTGCTGAAGAATTGAGACAGAAACCAGTTTGTAGTTCCCACTGACAAAATTATCTGAATTGAGGGTATGTTTACACTACAGAAAATAATCTTGTGTTTTACATGCTGCCTAAACTACACTGACAAAAGGGGTTTTCCGTCTGAACGCCATCTCCCCAAATGACAATAGCTGCCGTTACGCTGGAGACTAGGTTGGCATAGCTGTGTCAGTCCCAGGTATGGATTTTTTTTTTACACCCCTGATGGACAGAGCTGTGTCAACCTAAATTAAGTGTAGACCAGACCGTAGTTTCTGAAATGGCTGAGAGCTCCTTCAGAACTGGCAAGAACAGAGGTTTGCATTCCACATGCTGAGTCCCCTTGTTTGGGATCCAAACTGCAATTTTGCAGGTGTAGGATTTTACCAGCTTTATCAAAACCAGTGTATTATTCTAATTACACGTGGACTCTGTCCACCCCTCACTTTCTCAGAAATCAGGAGGTGTCTGGAGAATGAAGGATTTCAGTGGCCTAAGTATGTGTATATAAATTGACTTTTACTAGTATGCTAATGCTAGTGAGACTGTGAATGCCTTGTTAATTTCTGGCCAGTACATCACAAGTGTTGGCAGAAATGGAAAGGGCCCAAAGAACAACAAATTACTCTACTCTCAGAAGCTTTTCTGTGCCTATAACAATTAAGACCATTCCACCTGGAGGTTGGTTGGGCACTCGTATACACCATTGCTCTACCATACCTATCTGACCATAATAGCATTATGTAATAGCCCTTTAAAGAACATGCTTTGGGGCCTGTTGCACGCTACCAACAGAGGCAGTGTTCGCACAGAAGTGATATCCATGATGAGTTTAGAATCTCACTAGTCCCAGGTTGGACAGCTAACCAACTCTGTGCTTTATTGCCATGAAACTCAATATCTACCAAGCTCCAGGAAAATAGATTCTGTACCAAAATAAATCTGTGCACTTCCTGTTTACTTCCCTTAAATGCACACGATATCTGTGCAAATGGCACCTTACGGCATTATTTAGCTAGTAGGATCGGTCCAGTCTGATGTTGAATTACTACCACCTCAGCAAGTGACTTCAAACCAGTGGAGACACTACACGCAGAATAGGCTGAAATGAGTAAAGGAAAAGCTTTCAGGGGGAGTCCTGTCAGGTCTGCTCGACTCTGCAGTGGAACACATTACTAGATATTTCAGTCCTTGAGTGGTGTCTGGAATTGGAACTTCGTGCCCCATTTTGCACGTGGTACAGTTGGAGAAAGGACTTGGTAGTTGTCTGCACCAGGCGGGGTGGTGCATATTGGAGCTCTGGTGTTGCATTTGCTGTTAGAGGCTGGAATTGATCCAGTGAGGGTATTTAAAAAAAAAAAAAAATCCACAAGTTAGAGCTCACTGAAATGGGCATCAGGCCCACCTGGAGTTCTCTCCCTAAGCCGTTGCTTCTCCCACCATTTTCTGGCTCTGTCAATCAAAATTACTTCCTGTAGCTAAGCACTGTTGGCAAGGCTAACTTCAATCTGTAAAATCTTTCCCTTCCTGCCGGCATGCTGCCTGTGAATATTAATGGTGAAATCTGGCCACGCCAGCTTTGAAATCACCATTTAGGTCTCAGTGGTATATTATAAGCCTCAATTTAATTTTATTAAATAATGCTATTTGAAGATTGATTATAATTGTCCCTTTAAAGAACAGGATGCTCAGAGGGAAGGGTATGACACTCTTTTGAAGCTGAACACCAAAAAGCTCTACTTAGTCACCTGAGCCGTGCTGCATATGCAGTAATAACTACCTGCTCAGTCTTGCTACAGTACTGTATAGCCAAGGGAGAGGAAGTGGCGTCTGCTGAAACATTTAGTAATTGATAAGGCTTGGAAATGACGTGGAGAATGTCAACAATTATTTTGAAAAGATAAAGTTCAGGGGTCTCGCTCCAATCCTTCGGAAGAGCTCACATCACCTGAGTTGATGTCTGCTCCGTCCCACCTATCTGTGTATGCTTTACTAGGTAAGGGGTAGTTCTAGTACCACTCTGAATCCAAAGTACAGGTTCCAAGGGCCTTCCATTTTAGGGCTAAAACAGAAGCTGTTGGAAAGTAGGCCTTCAGGTTTCTGGAACCTAAGCAAGTTTGACCGTTGTACAGCAGCATTACCCAGCTCAATGGTAATGAAGATGAGAGTTTTTAACTAAAAAGCAATATAGTTATTTAAATTGCTTGTCCCTGTGAGTGAGACTGTGAATGCCTTGTTAATTTCTGGCCAGTACATCACAAGTGTTGGCAGAAATGGAAAGGGCCCAAAGAACAACAGATGACTCTACTCTCAGAAGCTTTTCTATGCCTATAACAATTAAGACCATTCCACCTGGAGGTTGGTTGGGCACTCGTATACACCATTGCTCTACCAGTTTCCCAAGCTTAACTCATAGGCAGGTCGAGGAACTTAGTTAGCTAATTGAACCCAAATCCTCTAATCCATAAACTTTTTTTTCCTCTAAAAAAACATCTCCGGTCAAACACTTACAACCTTGGAAAGTGCACTAGAAACCTTTCTAAAACTGGGTTACAGATTTACACAGAAAGGGGAGGAGGGAGGGAAATCAGTCATCTAGTAACCTAGAGAGCAAGCTGAGGATGCCTTCATAGCTATTACACAAACACCCCCAAATAACCTGGGGTTAAGGATCCTGTTATGGATGTTTATCCTATCTTGCAAATGGGAGAATAGCATTTAATGGCTTTTTTTACAATGGATGTGCAAGACTGGCCCATCTCCAGTGTGCCTGGTTGCCTCTTCATTTTGAAGGTTGGCTTCCTACTTTGTAATGATCCTCTCTGTGGCTGGAGTCCCACAGCTGAATATCTGTACTACTTCCCTGTCCCAGAGTCAACTCAAATGCATCTAAAAGGTCTACCCAGTCGGGACCACCACTAATAAAAACGGATGTTGCTGTTAACAGAGGAGAACAAAACCTATGAGAAAAATGCGTGCTTTCAACTTGCTGTCCACTATGCAACATGGAACTGGTAATTCTCCTACACAAGTGCCAAAGCGTATGGCTAGGGAAGAAGTTACTCCCCTCAGCTCCCTCCCTCCCACAAGCTCCTCTTTTGTAAAATAGATCCCAGGAAGTGTTGACCTGAATTTTATGGGTTAGTTGTATGGCTCGCCACTGATCGCATACCTAAGTGTTATAGGTTCTTGTCCGTTTTCAGACTGCAGGGTCTGAGAACTCAAGCTTTCTATATCGGGCGAGGACTCTTGGGGTGCTTGGCAAAAACACACTGAAGACAATACCAAATTGATAAAAGCTTCATTGAGATGAACAAAAGACAAATAAATGCTATGAAACTTATGACTGCAAAACAGTAAAAATTCCAAAACTCCTGGTGGTAACATTCATATTATAAGTACCTTAACCTGACATACTCGCACCCTTTCTTGAGGACCTGGTAATAAGAGGTGAAGGACCAGCCTTACTCCTGGCTTGCCCGATAAGACGATGGTTCTTGCTTCCCCAATAGCTAGGAATGATGAGTAGTTGTACTATACTACACAAGCTGAGCTGATAGCATGACAGAAAATAGGAGAACAAGAAAAAGAAAAATCTAAAGCTCCCTCAGATATCCTTACAAGGTGTTTTATAGGATTCTGATGCTATGGAATTCAGGCCCAACCTACTATATACCCAAATACTATTTCCATACCGTAAGAAATGTATGGGTACCCTTATTGTATAGGTTAGTGGATTGTGACACTTGCTCTCTACATATTATCTCACTGCAAAAACTGCCAACCTAGGCTCTCTTGGCAACTTCCAGGATTGTGGTGTACCCTGCGGTTGCAACCGGTTGCAGACACCAGATAAACCTGTTCAGTGTTGTGTGTAGTTCCTCCCTTTTGGTTCCCCAAAGTTCAGGGACCATTCCTATCTGTGCCAAAGGTTGCCAGCTCTTATGCTGGTTTACTCTTAACTGATTATACGTTTAGCTATTCAGCGGATCTTACTGGATAGAGGCCAGTAGGCTTCTTGCATTTCAGCAAAACTTACTCTATAATTAGGAAGCACACATATATTCTATGCTTCAACACATCCTAATTTTATAGGAATTAATACTGATAAAATATAAGAATCTTGTATGAAATGGATTAATTCAGAAAGAGAAACATTATTTGATATAGCTGGCTGGATTAGTAGGATATAATAGCTAACAAAATAATCCTTTGGGCTACAGAAGCTACCTGGCCTTATAACCTAGCTGAACTCCCTTCAGACTATCTTCAAAACTTTCCATGAAATGGAGAGCTCACTGCTGGCAGGCTCTAGTGGATTGTAATAAAGCTACCTGAGGCCAAATAACAGTGTGGAGATGGTTCTTTTGTGTTTGTGTTTTTTTTTTTTTTATTTTTGCTCAGTTTTGTCAACAGAGTGCTTTCAAATGTGTGGCCTCTACTTCAGTACATGCTGTGTTCTCTCATCAGAAGTAGGACAAGATACAAATGTGAAATTTAGTTAAACTTCTGCGATTGCTGGGAGTGGAGGGTGGTTGGTTGACTCTCATCTCTAAATCTTATCCACAGAGATTCTGCATGGGATTGAAGACTGTTGAAGACAACTTCTTGTGTACCATACAAGTTCATTAACTTATTGGAGCAACTGTGCAATCCATGAAAGTCTTCCATATAGTTAAAAGTGATGCAATCAGCGTCTTGAGCAAGTGACTAGTGTATTTGGCTGTGAATTAAGGTTTAGAATATTCCAAGTAACTATGGTAACAGCACTCCACTGATAAGCAAGCTATTTAAACAATCTGAGGAGGAAAGATCTTTGCCATAGTACCAAGGTGGTAATCTGGAAAGATAGCAAATATAAATGCATAGCATCAGTGTTCGAAGACAGGGTGGTCTTGATTTGTAGATATCTGTATTTGAGCAAGGTGTATTTGCATACAGAAATTAGTGTGGATGGATTTAGTCTCCTACATCTTTCTGCCTATCAGGGTGGTATCAGGGCATCCCCTCACATACAGGTGCCTACTCGCATTTGCTATACGTGTTCTGAGGAAACCTCTTTCAAATACAGTATCCTGATACTGATCCGTATGACTTCCAGTTCCGTCAAACGTATCTAGTCCATGCACAACTTAAATACTACATTCTATTCTGGTGCTATGGTGTTAGCACTATGGTTAAAATTCCAGACACACCCCATCTCTAATGTCTGTTGGCTATATATGCTATTGTTTATCTTTTTGTGAATTGTTGGATCCGTTGGCTAGCATGGTCACCAAATAACGAGCTTTAATTAGGCACCTATGGAAAGCCAAACATAAATTTCAGTTCCTGCAACACAGTAAGTCTTGTGCACTAAAGAAAGCATTCGAGCCAGGATGGGAGCAGGTGGGGTCACGTCATGCGCTTATAAACCAGAAGGCAGTGCATCTTGTTGCATAGTATGGTGTCTCAGACATAAGCTGTGAGAGTCTTAACTGTAAGCGGGGTCCAATAAATCATTGGTTGCTTGTGGTAAACATGATACGTCAGGGCATGGAGTAGATTTGCTGGTTTTATTTTAGATTTTTGTACTTTGCCAGAACCGTGTGCGAGAGGAACCAGTCATGTCGTAAGTTGACTAAATAGTATTTTCCCCTGCTAAGTGGTTTATCCTACAGTATGCCACTGTGGAACTGATGGGATCTGACAGGCTAGCCCCATGAGCAGATTGACCTTTGCCTGAGCAGATAGGGGATTCATACATATAGAATTTTGTATCCAAGCCTCTCGGTTCATACAAATGCATAGCAACAATAGTGCCAGGGAGTGGGAGAGGAGAGAGGTATAGGAACAGTCATACAGCTGCCTTGGACTTCTGCCACATCTCCCTTTTCAACCCAAAAGAAGCTTAGAGCTTGTATCAGACTTCTTTTTATATGGATAAGGGACACTCTCTTCACTTTATATCTCATTATTGAATTCCTCATTCACTGGTCAACAATGGTCTTGTCAGCAGGGGAACCTAATTGGTGTATTCCCGTAGGATAATAAGCCATTCCCTCTTTTTGCGATCGTTTGTTCGTCTTGGTGTTCCTAAGTGTTTTCCTGGATATGTAGTTGGGATGTAGTAAGTCATTACAGCTGTGTTTTTTGTCAGTTCAATGGGATTTGGGTACCTAAGTCCCTTTATGCTTGTCTTGAAAATGCCAGCCGTCACCTCTCTAAAACAGAGATCATACCAGTGAGGTAGATGGGAGGGAGGATCAGTTCATGGCTTTGTTTTGTTTGACCATGTATTTTGTACAATAAAGGAGCCCAGAGGAAAGGCTAAATCCAAGTGTAGAAGTGCCCTGGTTTAAATGGAAGAGGATGCTACCATAGTAAGGAAGGCCAGGACTTTCCAGAGTTTGCTTAGTAGTAGCAGAAATTCCCATGCTGGTCTTTGGACTCAGCACTCTGATATTCCATTTTTTTGAGTGATGTATGGTGTTTTGGCCATTGTGTTCAAATGCTCCATACAATCAGATGAAATATCCACTCTGGTACACACAGTGGGAGTCCCTTCTGGGATAACCTTGATTACACTGAACTCATTAGCACTACAACTGTTTTTTTTTCTCTCCCTTCTTGTCAACTGTTGAGAATAGCTCACTTCCACCTTAATTTAATTGGCTCGTTAGCACTGACCCCCCCCCCCCCCCACTTGGTAAGGCAGCTCCTATCTTTTCATATGCTGTGTATTTATACCTCTCTACTGTATTTTCCACTCCATGCATCTGATGAAGTGGGTTTTAGTCCATGAAAGCTTATGCCCAGATAAATTTGTTAGTCTCTAAGGTGCCACGAGGACTCCTTGTTTTTGCTGATACAGACTGCCACTCTGAAACATGGAGGAGGAGCTGATCTTGGGTCCGACCAACTGAAGGCTAAGTGCTGTGCCTTGTCCTGGAAAGACAGATGCTCAGGCATTGCAGTGACGAGTGCAGTAGAAAAGCAGAGCTCTTGCGGTCATGCATCATTTAGCAGTAACCTGATAAGCGAGCTAGACTGGAGCTTTGCTCCCTGGGAAGGCTGACTTTCCTAGGCCAGCTTCTGTCCTGCCTATGTGTCATTTGGCGAAGTCATAACTCCTAGGCTTGTGGTTCTTACCTACCTACTCCCCATTGGGATGTGAGGAAAAATCTGCTGTTCAGTACCTAAGAGCACATATGCTACTGGCCAGAGGCAGAGCCAAGTTTTGTGGGGCTCTGCCCCCCCCCTTCCCCCTGAGCTTTCAAGACCAGAGAAGCTCAGTCCCCCAGGGCTGCAGTGGGGAGTGAGCTCCTCCAGCCCTGAGGCTGTGGCAGGGAGCCAGACAGAGCTCCCCCAGTCCCAGGCCACAGCCAGGGTCCAGGTGCTGCTGTGTGCCCCGCCCCACCTAGTGCTTGTGTGCTGGGGGTGGAGCACCCATTTTTCTGGGGGCCCCAATTGGCTAATCCGCCACGGCTACTGGCCCTGTCAACCAGTCGTTGTAACTGCCCCTGTGGAGTGCTTGGCAGGTATTGCTAGGCCCCTGTCCCTCTGGAGGAGGTTGCATTTTCTAGGGTGGTTACTTAATGCTCTGGAATGTGACACCAGAGTAGAATAGCAATTGAAGCTTCTCAACTACTGCCTTCCCTTACACCTCTAGGGGTATCAACAGTGCAACAAAACACCTATGGCTGACCCATGTCAGCTGACTCAAGTGTACAGGGCTTGGGCTTTGGGGTTTTAAAATTGCAGTTTAGACATCCAGTCTCAGGAAACTGACAAGCATCTGTTCTGTTGACAAAAGAAGCTGGAACAAACCAATGAATTATATAGAGCAGATCTTATTTGCCATCTGCCACAGCACAGGCCCATAAGGTAACTAACAGGCACAGACATCTACCCTACAATTTTATAGCCCCACAGCCTGATCCCAGAGAGCCTGAGTTGCCTGACACAGGCCAGCTGTAAGTGTTTTATTGCAGTGTAGACGTACGCTAAGTGTACAGGATGGTCCCTGGAGGGGTCATTCTTGGGGCCTTGCTCCATCTCGGCCTTCCATGAAAGAAACACAACCAAGTCATTTAAACCTTCTCCTTTCTTTTGAGACAGTGGCTAAGCTATAATTTTGAGCTCTTTCCCTTCTACATATTTAGTTAAATTTTGGAGGTGTGGTCTCTCTTGTGAGATGGCAAATAAGATCTGCTCTAAATAGCAGTTGATTTGTGCCAGCTTGATTTGTTGATAGAATGGATGCTTATTTGTTGCCAGTATGTAAATTAAAACAGTTTTTAGAGATTGTTGAACAGGGCTAATGTTGAGCTATAGCAAGATCTGAAATGTTTTTGTGTTCGCAGTGTTCTGTTCCTGGAATATGGATATTACAGGGTTTGTATGGAGTGGAACCTGGTGCGGTCTTCCCTCCCATCGCCACTCACCTGGTCTTCTGAAAAGATCTTAGCCAAAACTTGGCTTCCATGTTAGCCTGTTGTGTAGTTGCTGAAGCACGGACTTGGAAACATGGAGTCCACAGATGTGAGTCCCCCAGACCCTTGTCTGTGCTATGCTGCTAAATTAATCTGAGTGATTGGCACCCAATTTAGCCTAGCTCAGGTGCGAGCAGCCCACTGCAAAGGCCTACCTCAATTACTGAGTCTTCAGTGTTTCTGCATTCGCCTGTGTCTGTTTGGGGGGTATATCCCATAGGTTTCTGTGCTGAGGACTGGTCTACACTACAAAGTTAGGTTGAATAAGCTGCCTTGCATTGACTTAGTTGTGCATGTGTCTACACTTAAACTTGTATCCACTGATGTAAGCTCTCCATTACGCTGACACAACACCACCACCTTCCCAAGAGTGTTGAGCCATGATTGATCTCTCGAAGTTGACACAGCGTGAATGTGGAAGCTATTAACTATGTTGACCCTAACAGTCCTCCAGCAGTTGTCCCACAATGCTTGACACTGACGGCTCTGGTTGCGATTAGGAACTCTGCTGCCTGGGGGTAATGGGGACCAGAAGGCTCCCTCCTTCTTAAAGCCCTGCAAAGTCTTTTAATGCCTTTTTCTGATTGCCCAGCTTGGGGAGCACGCCTAGTAGCTCTCCATTGTTGTGCACAACTGCCCAGCCAATCATCCTAGCTACACAATCCAGGCACGCTCTGGCTTGGAGTACACAGATATTAGATCTCCTGGGCCTGTGAGGAGAAGAGGCTGTGCAAGCCCAGCTATAGACCAGCTGTAGAAACGTGCTCATCTATGAGCAGATGGCAAGGGGGATGCAGGAGAGGGGGTACAACAGGGATCAGCTGCAGTGCTGTATGAAAGTAGAGGAACTGTGGCAGACATACCAGAAGGCCAGGGAGGCCAACAGTTGATCCAGTGCTTCTAAATGTGTTGCAGCATGGTTAGTGATATTGAAAGCACCCACTTGCTTGATTATACACTTTGATAAACTCGTAGGATCAGTGACACAGTGTAATGAACATAAATGTGTGGCAGGCACAACAAAATTAATAGGTGCCTTGTTAGTGTTACATTCATAGATGTTCACCAAGCACCACACGATTTGTATCAGGCCCCCAAATTGCAGGAGCACAGTATACCACAAGGCATTACTGTGGCTCGCTGTTAAAGTGCTCTTTCAAAGCCTCTGAGCTGTATAGCTCCACCCTGAGCTCTTCTGATAGCACTTGTATCTGACGGTTACAACTCAGCAGACAGCTGCTCCTCCACCTCCTTCTATCCCATTGACTTTTCTCCCCCCTGTGCATCACAGATACTGTGCAGGGCACAGCAGGCAGCTATAGCCATTGTGATATTTTTTCACTGAGATCCAGTCTTGTGAGTAAACAGCAGTGCCCCTTCCATCTACCAAAAGCACATTCCACTGTCATTCTGCACCTGCTGACCCGGTAGCTAAATCTTTCCGTGCTGCTGCTGAGGTGAACGGTGTACAGTACTGCTGATGAGCAAGAGGTAGGCTGGCTCCCCCGGGATCACTCTTGGCATTTCAGCATCGCCAGTGGTAATCTGCCAGTTAGAATATTTGTTTGTAGCTTTATGAACAGTCCTATGCTCTTAAAGCTGTGAGCGTCACCCACCTTCCCTGACCAGCCAACATTGATGCTGAAGCATCCCCAGTGATCCCCCATCGCTTGAATAACCATACTGAAATAGCCCTTTCTGTTGATGTACTCTGGTAAAGTGGCGCGGTGTCAAAATAGGGATGTGCATGCCAACAGTCTCTCCCCGCTGCCGTTTGGGAACCCATTGCTGCAAATCCATTCCTAACACCTTGCCGAGTCAGTCCTGCAGAGCAGGCACTGATTAATGGCCCTGCACACTTGCATGACAGTAGCGCCCCACAGTGGATTTTTCAACTCCAAAATGACTTCTGTCTGGCCGGTAGCAATAGCGTTGCAAGTTTCCACAATGCGATCGTTTCTCTGCTGTCAGTGCAGCTCTTATTCTGATGTCCATGTGCTGGAGCGCTGGGATGAGCTCAGCATACAGATCAAGGGATGTAGCCTGGCACACCCGAAAGTTTGGCAGCCACTGCTCATCATCTCAAGCCTCCATTACAGTGCAACTCCCACCACTCACTGCTGGCTTCTCCCACCCAGAAGCGGTGCTCCACTGTTTGCAGCTGCTCCATGAACGCCACCAACAATCCTGAATTGTTTCTTGCTATGTCCCACAGCAATCTGACCTCCAGGAAACCATGTTCCTTGCAGCTTTTCTTGTGCATCTGCGAGGACCGGAGGGTCAGACATGCCACACTCATGACAATGGTGCAGAGCTCTGCAGGCTCCCTGCTTCTGTCAGAGATGGCGGACAGTGACCGGTTGAGTGGGTTTGTGGGATTTTGAAAATGTGTGGGAAAATTATGACTTAGAGATGGTATTATGGGCTGGAGAATATGGCATGATGGGAACTTGACCCCGCAGTCTCAGTCACGCCTGCATGATTCATTTCTTCCCTATCATGCATTGCCAAACTTCCCAAAAGACTATGCATTGGATGGTGGGGAGTTGCATGGTACCCAGGGTGCACTGCACTGTCCATCAAAAGATTCACTCCTACTGAATACACACAGCGCTGACGCAAGGAGCGACGTATGCACGTGCACAAGCAATATGGTACCTGTGGCAGTTTTTTTTATAGTAACGTACCCTGTGTTGGCAATAGTTTACAGTGTAGACGTGCCTGGAGACGCTCCAGGGTTCTTTGCCTATCAGTTGTGGAATAATTTGACTGTTCTCTGGGGGGGATTATAGGAAGAACATAGGACTATCAGCACTCAAATGTTTTCTTTCTCTGGCTTGCATCCTCGCTGGGAAGTGGTCAGGTTTCAGACAGTTAAATCAGAGCCCCAGTTTTAACCTGTATCCCAGCTGTATAAGCTAGTGTGGGCTTAAAGCACCTCCGAACCAAGTCAGGGTTATTTGCATGGATGTGGGGTTGTGGTTAGTTGGGGGGAAAAAGTCTGGGTTAACTGTGCAGTGAAGATATACCCCAGTGGGCTAAGTGGTTTGAGTAAATAGCAGCCAGTCCCTTATCTGTCTACTTGAGGGCAGCCTAACTCTCAAGAAATGTGTAAATATTGAGTTGACCTTATCTCCTAAATGCCAACAGTATGCTTGGTGCTATACAATTCTTGCCTCAGGGTGTGTTGCAATATCTTCTCTGGTAGTGATTCAGAAGGGCGGTGTATGTGTGAGGGAGACTAGTCATGCAGGCTAGCTTCTCTAATTTAGTATATAGCAATTGGTGGGTGCCTGCAGCATGATCCAGTTGAATTCTTCACTTGATCATTCAATTGCCTGCTTTAAATTTACTCTTGTTGACACAGGTTAATAGGGACCTGCAGGCAATGGAATGTGAACAGTACAGTGTGTATGTGTATGCTTGGAAGGTTAAACATGCAGGGAAGGTTAGTGGCCTAAAGCCACAGTGTCTGCTACGGAGAAGGAGCCCTGAGGCAATAATGCTTCTTCTCTAATTGCTGCTAGTCCCCTTGACTGAAACACTTACAAATCTCCATGTTCAGTGCTTGAATTGCTTGAGAATTGGGAGTGGATTTTGTGGTCCACCTGCTTTAGCTTCATCGCTTTACAAGGACTATTAAAAAAATACGCAGGATGTTGAATTTCCAGTATAACTCTGGCCTGATCAAAACTCAGTTGCATGATGAGTCTGCCTAATCCCCTTCTCTTGGGCAGCGAGCAAGATTTCAGAAGAAGCAGCCTGAGCTTTCATTTCATTGATACACTTGCTGTGTGCCCAGAAGATGGGTTTGTACTGATTATGTGCTGCAAGTTGCGTATCGTATGACTCCAATCTCAATTGGTGGTGGATGGAGTGGACAATGGAATTGGCATCAAGGTTGTGCCAATACAAATATCCATAGGAATGCACTAAAGGAGGGAGGGGATGGCAGGCTTTGCAGAGTTCAATTTAGCAGCTACTTGGCTCTTGTACCATGTACTTATGGGGGCTGACTCTCTTCAGCTTCAGAAAAAACACTAATTCAGAGTCTAACCCCCCCCCCCCCCATTCCATTTCTCAGCAACATCCATCTTGAGAAACATTCTGTTTAAAACTCAGAGCAGGCCTGAGCCAGTGGGTGGTCTTTCTGTTGGGATACACAGGAATGGTGTTGCTGTTGGGTGGGTTTCAAGGACTCTTGCTGGGTACTTCTAGCTGAGGACTTTCCCATGTTACCGGTTAATGTCACTTTTCCTATGTGTTGGTGTTTGGAGGTGAGCTCTTGAATCTCCCCAGAAGTCCTGTGCCCCAAAGTTTGTTCTGGAGTCTACAAATGACTTGTACTGTACTGGTCTTTAGTAAACTATCTAATGCTGTGAAATGATAGAGGAAGGGTGGCTAGGCTTTAGAGAAGAAAACTTTTACCCCTTTTAAAGATGACTAAAACAATTCTAGTTCTCTGAAGCACGTGAAACTGACTGCTTCATATGGATAAACATATCTTCATCTCTCTCTTCACAGGCACTTGCAGCCAATGCTGGAACAGGGTTTGCTGTGGCTGAGCCTCAGATTGCAATGTTCTGTGGGAAGCTAAATATGCATGTGAATATCCAGACTGGGAAATGGGAGCCTGATACTTCTGGGACCAAGAGCTGCTTTGGAAGAAAGGAAGAAATTCTACAATACTGTGAGGAGGTGAGGAGAGTCTGCTCTGGAGCAGAGCTTTAACTGCTTTCCAGATTATGCATTTCTTCTGGTACACGATCACTTGAATTCCCCACCTAGTATGTTTGCTGGGCGAAAGCTCAAACAGAAGACTTATTGTACCACTGCATGGCACTCTGTTTCCATAATTTGAACTTCAGTGTATAGTTGAAGACCAAAAAAAAATTCTGTTGAGATCCTTTCCTCAGAGACTATCCGGGTATTGATTTAGGCTGGGATTTCCAAAGGAGCTGAAGTGAGCTAGGTAGTTAAGTCTCATTAAAATTCAATGGGACTTGGGTGCCTAATTCCATTGGGCTCCTTTGACATTCTTGCCATAAGCTTTATGACCAAAAACCAATATGTACACTTGAATTGGAATAATATGTGCGAAGTAGTGTCACCACTCTCAGGATTCCAAGACAGCGTTTCATATTGACTCTAAATATTTGAAGTTCATCTTGTTATCCTTGGCATTACATTCAAGCTGACACAAAGCTGCTAAATATCAGGAAAAGTCTTTATGAAAACGTTGTTAGTGTTTGAAAGCTTTTTATTCTTTTTTACAGACTCCCATTCCTTCTCCAGTATGCTCTAGAAACTCAGCCTTGCAAAATCTGTTTATCCACTCATCTGAGATTAAGTGACCAGCAAATAACTCATAATTTTTTTAAATTTTACTTTATTCCTTTTGGGAAGCATGGTGCAGGTAGTAGAACAGACTGTGGCTGGGCTGGCAAACTTTCATGACTATTTAACAAGCCTGATACAACTAGTACTGCATCTCATTTACGTAGCACTAACTAAATATATAAGCAAAGTGTCTAGACCTGTGGAGAACTTCAACAAGACATAGCAATCATATTAATACGTTCTTCACCTTTGGTTTCCTTAACCCAATTAAACTGAATGAGCTTGTTTTAGTTTAGAGAACCAGTTTGCTTCATGTCTCTTCTCCTCTCCTCCCCCCCCCCCCCCCCATATTTCTTATAAAGAGTTCTTTTATTATGCCCCTTTGTGTTTTTGCCAGTGTTTTAGCATGTATGTATCTTGGTCTGTGTTTTTAGCATATGGGTTTTTTGAACAGATCTATCCAGAGCTTCAGATTACAAATGTGGTAGAAGCCAACCAACCAGTCAGCATTGACAACTGGTGTAAGAAAGGCAAGAAGCAGTGCAAGGGCCACACCCACATTGTTGTGCCCTACAAGTGTCTGGGTAAGTACTTAATGTGGAGCAGGCCTCTAATGAGGGAAGTAACTCCTTCAAACATTTTTTCCCTTAGGGATCAGAGGTCACTGACCTGGTTTGCTCAGAGAGGAAACCAACCTTCTAAACTGACCTTTCGCATCAGATCCCTACTTTTGTGTTGAGGTTTCTCTAAAAATTATTTTTTTTATAAGATGAAATTCTACACACTTTTCACCAGATCAACAACTGGATAACTCCTGTGTTGTGATAATAGTGCCTGGCATGGAAAAGAAATCCCCCTCCCCTCCCTTCTCTCTGCCATGGGCATAAAACCCAAAGGCTATTGTATTAGAGTATCACAAATGCTGGGCGCTTATACTCTGATACTATTTCTGTGAAGCTTTTTAATATTTTGTTTCCTTGGAGACTCAAACGCTCAGGTGTGTTCGTATTCCCTGCTTTGGTTTTGGCAAGACATCTTTATTTTTTTAGGCTATTTATGTCTAGCGGTTTCAAATGGTTCCTCTTTATCTAGAATTGCTGTGTAGATATTTGAGCTCAGGCTGGAGCCTGGGCTCTGGAACCCCATGAGGGGAGAGGGTCTCGGAGCCTGGACTCCAGCTCAGGCCCTGATGTCGGCCCAGCAATTTTTAACCCTGCAGCCTGAGCCCCGTGAGCCTAAACCAGCTGACCCAGGCTATCCATGGTCATGCTGCAGGACTTAATCTAGTGCAGATGTACCCTGAAAGAGGAGAGATTTACAAGCACTGGGGCAAATATTCCATAATGTAGACTGGATATGTTCTGTTCTTAAACTGTGCCCATCCTTCAGTAGAGGGGAGAACTTTAAATTTATAAGGGATGGCAGGAGATGGAGACCAGCAACTCTCTAGTTGTTTGAGAAACTGAAGAATGGATGTGGCCTTCATTACTTGGCACCTGTTTTCAGATTGAGTGTTTTGACTTGCACACATCCCTGTGCAGAAGAAATGTTTCTTAGGGGTCTGAAGTTGTTGGTATCATGAGTAGCATAGGTGCTGACTCCATGGGTGCTCCCCGGGAGCACCTACAGGGAAAAAATGGTGGGTGCTTAGCTCCCACCCTCTGTGATGAGCTCTTTTGTGGTATGCAGGAGGAATGGGGAGCAGGGGTGGAAAGGGGCAGGGCAGGGGTGGGGCCTTGTAAGGGGTGGAGTGGGGGTGAGGCCTGGGGCAAAACCAGGAGGAAATACCCCCCTCCCCCCATTAGAAAGGCGGTGCTAATGATGAGTGGTATGGGATTGCTGCAAATTTGTGCATACCCAGCCATCGAGATTCCTTTTGCAAAGGACACGTTCAAGGTTACTTGGCTAAATATTTCAACTGTCTAGATCAAGTTGAAAGACTCTTCCCCTTGGAACTGGTGGACTTGAGTTCAGTTTTTAAACTAATCAGAGCATACTGTTAAGTTTTTGACCACCATGTAAATGTCCGACATGAGCTAATGCAGCCATTTTTGTTAGACTGTAAGTCTCGTGTGTGGGTATTCATTTTATTTCTCATGGGTTTGTTGCTCCCAAACACCTGGGTTTTAAGGGTTTTTTTTCTAAGCAGACTAGGAGATTTGGGCATGTTTGGATAAAATTACTGGAAGATGCATCTAAATTTGTTAGACTGACTAGAATCTCACCTGGAGCCTAGAATGTTAAACCTTCCCAGTCATAAGGTCTGCCAAGGTGAACTTTCTGCCTAATGATCAAGGAAGTGGCCATGCTGGATCTAGTCTGGCATATGATGATTAATTCAAACTGTAGTGGTGGTTTAGGTTTAACTTTCTATAATCCTTGCTAATGCAGAAGTTACAAAAAATACCACGGGGCAAACTGTTCCAAGTTGGAAGTCTGTAGCTAAGGTTTTTGCCAAAAACACCAATACAGAGTTGGTGGTTAGAACACAACATAATCAGTTTGCCCTGAGCTTTACCGGGTTGTGTGGACTTCACGGCTTTTATTTTCCTGCTCTTAGCATTTTGGCTGGAGTATCCAAATTGGAAAATCGTTATAGCTGTGGCTGAGTTGCCCTGAACCTAGTTTCAAATGCATGGTACCGAGCACATAGGTTTTAATCTAAACTCTGAAACTGCTTCAACAAAGCTGACACAGTGGAGTGAGTTCGCGGTCATCTCCTCTGGCATAAGCAGAAAATGGCTAGGGAACCCTGTAATCATGGAAAACGCTCCTGGCTGCAAATAGCCAGGCTTCTGAAGCTTTTGGCAACCAGGAATAGCTTCTTCCATGTGACACTAGCCAGTTTAGGAATTGGTTGATTAAAATGGTTTAAAGACCATCATATATGCAATCCTTTCTTTGTGAGAAACTTGTTCAGTCTACTCCGCAGATTCCATGAGCAGCTGTTCATTGACATGCTTTATAAACGTGCATTCAGCGTAACCTGCAGGTTTTGGCTCGCGTATTTCATTGTTCAGCTTTTCCTACTTTTTGTTCTGAGCGCCAAGAATAGAACTAGAAGCTTTGTATTAGAGCAGGTCTCTTAGCTGTTAGTCTGAACTGGGTCATTAAGATTTGTATAGCAACATAGATTCTTAATGGGGTCAATAATGAAGTTCACTGTTGAAGGTTTTAGTGCTAGTCATCTCTTGAGTTTGAAGGTTAAACATGTATCTGACTGGACAGGAACTGTTGTTTGATAGAAACATCTTGTTTTCCAGTGGGTGAGTTTGTAAGTGATGTCCTGCTGGTTCCAGAGAAGTGCAGATTCTTCCACAAGGAACGGATGGATGTGTGTGAAAGTCATCAGCACTGGCACACTGTGGCCAAAGAGGTAATGGGATTAACATGACTGTCATTGGATCCAGATACAAGATGTACTTATAGGGTCTCCTTTATTGTTAAATCTGAACAATCAGTGTTCTCCTCACAGCAGCTCCTGTGAAGTAGGAAAGTGCTATTATCCTCACTTTATGGATCTGGAACGTAGGCACTCCGTTAAATATTTCAGAACTCAAGACTCTTAAGTCTCCTTGGCTTTCAATGAGACGTAGGCTCCTACATGTCAGGTCACTTGAAGGTTTTTACCCTAAGTCACTTGCCCAAGTTCACAATCCTAGTCTGTGACAGAGCTGGGAATTGAACTCTGGTCTCCCAGTTTAGCACCCTAACTACTGAACTATCCTTCCTCCCAGGGTTGAGGATCAGAGTGATGGTGAGACATTATTTCATAGATGTAGCACTCCATTTCCTTAAATGGAAGGTCAGATTTTACATTATGGTGGTTGGAGCATGGAATTGAGTGCCCATTTTGGAGTAGTGAGAGACAGACTAGCTCCTGTATGAGTCTCCATTTTACAGGCATGTCCCACTTTCCCAGAATGAATAGAGCCCCATCTTTCTCTTTGGCTGATTTGATCTGGCAAGAATTACGTAAATTCCGTGCACACTCAGCTGGTGGTGATTGGATGGAAATATCTAGATTTACAATATAGAGCATGTACTTTTATGAGACTAAACCACTTGGTTTTAGTGAAGATTGAAATGTATCAGCTTTGGAGCAGTAAAGATTATTCCCTTTTTTCAAAGCTTTCAGGAAGCAAAGCTATTTTAAGAAATCTGTACCAGTAGACCACCTATTAAGGGCCATCGTGCCAACTTCTAAGTGGTTGTTTCCAGCGAGTTCAATCATTTGCCTTCAACATGGAGTTGACAGCATCATCCAGTTTACAAGCTTGGGTCGTTCTTTTTTTTCTATACTCTGGAAAGCAAAGGGAAATACAAAAGAGCTCCAATGTACACAATAAAGCTTTCGTTATTTCACTCATTGGTCAGGCCATAAAACCATATACGTACGCAGTTTCAAATAAACGTGCAATTAAAGCATCTGCGTGCTGTTCATATTTGGCTTTGTTCTGAATTGTCCAATTTCCAGCCAGAGCATGTTAAAATAAATTACCATATATACTCGTTCATTAGCCCGTTCATTTATAAGCCAACTCCCCCAGATGGATAGGTAAAAATAGTAAAAACTGTATGACCCTTTCATAAGCCGACCCTATATTTCAGGAGTTGGCAAACTTCTGCTCCTGGCCTGTCGGGTAAGCCGCTGGCAGGTCGGGACTTTTTGTTTACCTGGAGTGTTTGCAGGCATGGCCCCTCAGCTCCCAGTGGCTGTGGTTTGCCATTCCCAGCCAATGGGAGCTGCGGAAAGTGAGTGGTTCCATGCCTGCAGATGCTCCAGGTAAACAAAACGACAGTGTGTTAGGTATTCAATTCAATGATTTCATAGTTTTAAAATCATCAAATTTTGGTGTAGACCCATTTATAAGCCAACCCCTGCTCTTTGATGCATTGCTTTTTTACCAAAAATATTTGGCTTATGAATGTGTATATACGGTAGTCAATTTTTATGCCTTTAACTTCTCTTTAGAATGAGTAATGAAATGGTCAGCAAAAAAGGAGGGGAAAACCCAGCTCTAGCTCTGAAGTGTTGCCTTCCTGACATGAAACTTTCTGTTCTTTGCCACTAAGGGTACATCTAAACTACAAAAACAAACATGGCAGCAAGTCTCAGGGCCCAGGTCAACTGACTTGAGCTTGCACCATGGGGCTAAAAATAGTGTAGATGTCCCTCCTTAAGCTGGAGCCTGGGCTCTGAAACCCAGTGAGAGTGGGTCTGAGCCTGGGCTCCAGTCCAAGTGGGAACATTTGCTCTGCTGTTTCTAGCCCATAGTGCAAGCCTGAGTTAGTTGACCTGGACTCTGCAAAACAAAAAAGCCACAACAGCGAGTCTGTCTCGTTTACCCTAGAGCCTGGTTATTTACCTATAATTGAACACCTTATTGTCAGAAATAAACAGGCATTGGCTGGTCTTATTAGCCACTCTGAGACCTGGCAAACTTGTACCAGCATCAGGCTGCTAAGGGTACTGCTTTTAGTTACATCTCTGGTCAGACTTAGAGCAGTAATATACAGTATTGGCCAGCTAAACCAGGCTCTTATTAGACAGAAAACAAAAGCGGGGAGAGAGGAAAGCGAAGAAATGAAATGGGGAAGGAAAAGGACATAAGGTTGAGCCAAGGGGGGAACAGTGTCTGATTTCCCAGATGGTATTTGGGATTGTGGAGGTGGTGGCGGTGAGGTCTCTTTCTGGCCTGGTCTAGTTGGGAGATGTCTATGGCTCAGAATGATGAAGGTACAAAGGTGTCATGCTGGATCCTGGGGTCCCAGGAGACCCTGGGGGTGGCAGCCATGATGGTGAAGCTTGCTCCTTCCTTTTCTCCAGTCAGCAGTGTTGTGGTAGCCAGCGTTCTTCCCCCCAGTCTTTCTGAGGACCCCAAAAGGGCTTAGTAACCTATCCCTTCATTGTATTGTCCAACAATGCTGCCTAACTTCCAACATACTGAATTTTGATTAATTGATTTCTGGTCCCACACTTCTCTTGTTAAGATCATGCCTGATAAACAGTCCTTGAATTGTATCAGGAAGCCTTTATGTAGGTCTTTGTCCTCCTTTGCACCTTTTCCCCATCAGCATTTAAGTGATTAGTAAATGTTTGTACTCACTGTTTCCACAACTGAGCTCACAATTAAGGTAAATATGTAGGCCCAATTATTATAAGTGCTTTGGATTATCAACAGCAAGGAATATTAGATGCAAAAAAAATAAAAATGCCCGTGGCCTGTCTGCAATACAGCTTACGCCATTGGAATTACCACTGGCGCTGCCTGAGTGGCAAAGGCTATTTAAACCTGCAGCATGAGGGGGCAGCAATTTAATGTGCTGCTTTAAGATACGACTTTTTAACTTCACCCCTGGCTTCCCTCTCAGGCTTGTTTGACAGAGGGGATGATCCTGCACAGTTATGGCATGCTGCTTCCCTGTGGGGTGGACCAGTTCCATGGCACAGAGTATGTATGCTGCCCTCAGACAAAAATTGTGGATGAAGCTCTTTCCAAAGAGGAAGAGGACGAAGATGAGGATGAAGATGACTACGACCTTTATAAAAGGTAGAGCTTCTGATCACTTCGTAGAGTCTGGGTTAATGTCTTTTCTTACGTAGATTGTAAGTCCCTTGGGGCAGGGACAAACCTTTTTTCTGTTTGTACAACGCCTAGCACAATGGGTTCTGGTCTGTGACTAGGGCCACTAGGTGCTACAGTAATGCAAGTAATGATGAGGCCACTGCCTCGTTGTTACCAGTGGCGATTCCCTCATGGGTGGGGATGGCAAAGAATACTTGTTCTGCTCCTGGATTCAGAGAAAGAGAAGTATGATGGAAGTGGAGAGGTCTTGCAGTGCACAGGCGGAAAAACGAATTCACAGCACTTCTCTGAAATGAGTGGAGCACCTCCATCCGTAGCCACTCAAAAATGGCTGGCTGCTCTACCAGATGCTTGACTCCAAATGCTGTAGCCTTTAGTTTAGGTAAGTAAGGGTAATTGAGGGTAACGTTTTTTAAAACCCCTTTGAGCTAGAGGCTTAAAGAAGCTATGGCTCTACTCAGTGTAGCTGTAATGAGAGAACTCCTGTAGCTGCTGCTGATTGGGTGATCACCAGTCAGTATGTTTATACTCCTATCTCTTGTGCTTCTAAGATGAAAAGAGAATCCGTATTCTTATACATCAAAGGCTGGCTGCAAAGTGATTAGCATAAACTTTCCCTTTTATTTGTATCCCTCTAGTGAGTTCCCGACGGAGCCAGATGTGGAAGACTTCACAGGAACAGCTGTGGAAGAGGATGAGGAGGAAGAGGATGAGGAAGAGGAGGAAGTGGTGGAAGATCGGGATTACTATTACGATAACTATAAAGTAGATGATTACAATGAAGAGACCCCAACTGAGTCCAGCAATGACAGGTCTCTGTCTGAAAAGGAAATAATCAGTGATATGAAAGGTAAGTCATACTCCACAGTGTACCTGGCTCCCTCAGGCTAGCTGTCCAGTTGATCTTGTAACCACTGCATCGGTGATAGTGCTTTCGATCCATCCAACAGATTCCACTGCAGAGGCCTTAATTGCCAAATCTATCATCAAAGAAAAGCTGATGCTTATGTTTCGTATGTTGAAGGTGACACTAACTCTCTAGAGCATGGCACATACGTTGCCAGTTGTTAGTTGTCTTGTTGGCAGAAAGCCCAGTGGTTGGCATATAAACAAGTACCTCCACCCAGGTGCAGTGTTGAGTCAGGAAACAGTACTTGCATAGCCTAATTTTAGGAGAGGCTATAGACCAGCTTGGGGCACTCGGCTGACTGGAATATCTCCTTAGGTTTGAGTAGCCCACTTTGATTTGTCTTTTCTCTAACATGGATTCCAGAAAACTCAGACTGTTGGGCCAGGGTCTCACTTGGTGTAAACTTTGAGAATAATGGAGCTACACTGATTTACACCAGCTCAGAATCTGGCCCCTTTACCTTAAACAAGATGTTTCCAGTAGATGCTTCCTTTCCTGCTCTAGTTTAAGCAATCCAGCCGCTGCATGAAATCCTTCTCTTCCTTGAGAAACTGAACCCAGTCCAACCAAGCACACCTCTTTATCTAAATATTTGCTGTAGCTCTTGTCAGGAGCAGGTGCTATTGTAGCAGAGCATCTGCCAACTGTTGATTCCATGCTGTAAATTCCTATATTTTGAGTGTCTATCTGCAGAGGGAGGGGGCAAGAGTGAAATTCAATTAACTACTGATGACTGAGTCCCTGCTACCAGTTCGTGTCTTGTGGGTAAAACTCTTGCTGGTAACGTGCCAGTGTGCTGCAGATAATTTCACTGAAACAGTACTCTGATTGTATATGTGGGATTAGCAGAGATCTGCTGATGTTAAAATAGGCTTGGAACAGGGTGAGCTGTGTAGCTGGCTAGCTTCTGAAAGGTGTCTGTTCCAGGGATGCCCAATTTATTGCCCTCTACAGTGCTTCTAAGAAACAAGGGTGCCTGCTGTAATGGTAGTCCAGTCCTCTTCAGAATGGTTAAATTGTTCCTCACCTATACAGCAGATCTGCAATCCTGCAGCTACACAGAGCCACTTGTGCTGACTGCTTACTGCAGAGATGTCCGTTTCTGTATAAAATGCTGTAGCTGTAATAGTTGTCTTGAATTCTCCTGCTTTAGTCTCCAGGCTTTTTAAAACTCTAAAATCCAGCTGCTGCTATCCTCCAGTGACACGTTCCATGTGTGTAGCCTGCATTTTCCACTTGTTTTTATACCTGTGCAGCTCTGAATTCAAGCTTCCATCCAAATAAACTGCAATGGAATATGTCTTCCTTGTCAAATACCTCACGCAGCACTGAAAGGCTTTCTTTCCGTCATATCTTAAGCATTTTAAACAGTGGCAGCTCTGTCCTTAGGGCCCATGGGGTGTAGCCCCACAACCTCTGAAATTTATCTGTATCCCAATTCAGTGCTCTGCTCCACCTATTTGGCTGAAAGAGAATAGCTCTTGCAGATGAAGGCTCCATGTTGGGACACTGGAGCAGTTGGCCCAGACTGTGCGTTGCTCACGCTCTAAAGCAGTTGCAGTGCTGCTCCGGTAGCCTGCTCTGAGGGGCACTTTCGAAAGTGCCCCTCAAGAGCATGTGGTAGAGTGAGGCAAGGAGCAGTGCCGCAGCAGAATTTCTCACCTCAAGCCAGCAGGGACTTGTAAATCGCTTAGCAAAGCCTGTACTCCTCACTAGCTGATGTTCTAACCCGTCTCCACACAGCTGTCTGCTCCCAGGAGGCGATGACAGGTCCCTGCCGGGCTGTGATGCCTCGTTGGTACTTCGACCTATACAAGAGAAAATGCATTCGCTTTATATATGGAGGCTGCGGAGGCAACAGGAACAATTTTGAGTCAGAGGAATATTGTATGGCTGTGTGTAAAAAGATGAGTAAGTCCTGCCTGCCACTGGCCCTTTTGCAGCAAGCCACTGTCCTGTCTGGCATTTGGTGTTTCCTCCTCCTTGTCTAGGTCAAGTGAGGATACATGTGTAGCCCGTCCTGTTGGTTCTGGTGCTTGCAGCAGTTCTGTCTGTCCTTTAGCAGCAATCTCCTCTTGTCTCTGTGCTTCTCTAGATTTTTAGGTTTAAGTTCTTTCCTACAGCTAGGGAAAACTGGCTTCTCAACATGCAAAGTATCTCTCCAACCTAAGCCCCCACTTGGCCTGCAAACTTAATGAACACAGGGCTCAATTATCCTCTTCTAGATTTGTAGCAGGGACTGGGAAACGTTTTTAATCTCTATTCTTGTTATAAAATTACTCCATTTGTTCATTCACCCAGCTGCCTTCCCCAGTCAGAGTATCGTGTATCTGTTCAACCAATCACTCTGGCAATGTGAACTTAGTCAAAATTCTTCTGGTAGGAAGTTTTTCTTACTGGTGCACTTTGGAAAATCCTCGCTAAAGTAATGCAGAATTCTGGTTCCCACCTTCTGCTCCACTAGAAATATGAAACATGATTTAATCCTTTGCATTTGATAGCTTGAGGTTGTTGGCATCAGTTTCTGCTGGCTTTTATGGCAGATGATAAAACTACCAAAAACATTTTAACCTCCTTATTAATCTTATTGTTGAACTCCTCCAGCACTTCCACTTCAGCTGCTGTGAAAGCCCTTTGAAAGGCTTTTTGTTTTATCTGGGGCTTGGCAGTCCGTCTATACAGCCATAATCCTGTTTACAAAATGAGCTTCATGCAAGTGCATTAGATTGGGCTGATCTGACTGAAGTGGTGACATAAAAGCTGCGGCTGTCAGGAGCTTTTTAGTACAAAAGTTTGTCCTGTCCCAGAGGGATTTGGGAATGGAAATTGAGGTCTCCATTTCGAGATGCTATGAGCAGGCCCAGGATACAACATGTATCTGGCCATGACACTTACGTGCAGAAATAATGTCTGTTTCACAGTCTTGCCAATGTTTCACCTAATAATTTTCCCTATTGGACTGGGAGATGGTGCGTTCAGGTGCACACTGGGACTAAATCACCTGTCCAATACTGATGCTCAAGTGCAGGATGAAATGAGGCCTGTGCTGTTCGAGGTTTGCGGTCTCACATTCGATGTTAAGCAGAGGTCCTGCCTGCCTGTATTTTAAGGCAGGCTAGTTTGATTTGAGATATTCGGTCCCATTTAAAAATAAGGGCTAACCCAGTATTTCTGTCATTCACCCTCTCCACACCCCCGTTTCACCCTGCAAGATCTAATATCCAAGGTTGAACGTGACTGAATATGCAGTAGCTGCCATGCTTGGTATGGTCCATTTGGAAAGGGCTTTGTGGTGTATGACTTCATATCCGGATTCTCCATGTAATTGCTCCTCTTGCCAAATTTGAATGCTTCAAGAAGATGGGAGACTTCCTTGCTTTCCAATTGATTGGACAAGTTGAGGTCGTCTTGTTGAACCTCCTCCTGTTGCTGTCTTGTCTCATTCCATTGCCTGTTAGTCCTGCTTGGTGCATCTGATAGGGCAAGTAGGATTGAGGTGTAAAAGCCCTTGCTCCATGGGAATGGGTTGCTCCTTTAATATTCTGTGGGGGATTCCCTGTTGTGATCATGGAGTTTGCTGATGCTGTGTTGAGCCTGTTTGTCAGTGAGCAGCTAATGCAGAAAATGTCCTATTCGGGCAGAGACAAACTGGCATGGCAAGGAAGAGAAAGTTCTGTGTTCTGCAGTCCTACTGTAGCTCCGTTGCTGGGTAACACTTGCCTCAGAATTAATGTGAAGACTGGACAGATGCTGGTGGCCCCAGTGCATTACTGTGTGTGTTCAGAATGTTGTAACTTACTGATGTTGTCGTGCAGCAAATTGGCAATTTAATTATACCAAAATGAAGTCCTGGTAGGTAGTGGTTCAACACAGTTTGACAGAGGGTGAACTCTGTAGGTGTGAAGGTGCCTCTCCTTCCCCACCCCTTTCAACCATTATCACAATAGGCTAACCCAGGACTGTAGAAATTGTCTGAGCCACTCATTTCTCTTTCCAGTTCCCCCTCCTCCTGTACCCACTGATGATGTGGATGTGTACTTTGAAACCCCAGCTGATGATAACGAGCATGCCCGCTTCCAGAAAGCAAAGGAGCAGCTGGAAGTGCGACACCACAACCGCATGGACCGGGTGAGTGTCTCACGACCTCTCGTTCATCTGAGCTGCACGATTGCTGCCTGTCTGCTACTATACAGATCAGTGGCTAGCCACACTTCCCTTTACAATTACCTTCTGTGTTGCTTTTGTAACATGACCATGCAGCTTTGTGGTTTGCGGGTATTGTTTTGTTTTTAGTATACCTCCTAGGTGTTGGACAGAAGTCAGCAGGAGTAACAAACTGCCTGCCCTTCTGGGGTTAAATGCTAAGATTAGACCCTGAGTTGGTTAGAAACAGCTGTCGGTGATTATGGGTGTTCTGATACAGCTCTCTTGTTAGGCCTCTGATTCTAGTACAGCATTGCTAGGTATTAATCTCACCATGTGTGCATGTAAAAACGAGCTAGTCCAGAAATACGTACATGAAATAAGTTTCTGTGCCTTGCTGAACTGTGCTCCTCTCTGCCTGCTTAGGTGAAAAAGGAATGGGAGGAAGCAGAATATCAAGCCAAGAATCTTCCTAAGGCAGAGAGGCAAACTCTCATTCAGGTAAGAGTTGAGACATCTTAAAAGGGGGAGCTGATTCTGTTCCCAGAGGTTCAGTGCTTGACATCTATCCTCACCTGAGTAAGCTAGATAGCTTGTCAGTGTTCAAAGCCAAAAGCACTGTGAGTGGAAAGCAGTCTGTCCCTTACTTGGATGAACACCTAGTAGAGGACTTGACTCAATTGCATCTTTTGGTCTGAAAACTGGAAATGGTGCTACGTACTCCCAGTTCCCCCCCTCTACTAGCAGGAAAGTAGCAGGACCATCAGGCATGTCAGCAGCCCTGCCAAAAGGGAACTCTAAACCTCCTGCATTTGTTTTGCTCAGCTGAGCTTGCAAATGAACCCACAGCCCTATTCAGTCTGGCTCTGATGTTCTCTGTGGACACAGGCTTCCTATTTGTGCAGATCTAGTGAAAACCCATGAGGCTGAAAATAAATGGCTTCCTTGCAAACTGCTGAACTCCTGCTTTGCAGGAATGAAATCTCAGTGGAGACCTAGGGTTTGTGATGGGTATAGAATCTTCTGACAGTTGGCTGTTGTAAACTCACACTAGGCTAAGGACAGCTGTTACAGTTTCTCTTACAGTAGGCTAAGGCCTCTCTCTCTAGTGTGGTCTGTTCACATGGTTTTGTAAATCCTCTCTGAAGCCTATATCTTCTCTCTACCAATTTTATTCCTAGTTTGGGAAATAGTTTTTCTTGGTTTTTAATGGCGCATACCGAAACCTAACATGGTGTTTCTACTCTGGTCCATCGTGGTGGTAATATGCATAGCGTTGACAACGGTTTACTACTGCCAGGGAGCTCACTCTCTAATACTTTGAGTACCTATAGGTGAACAGATGCTAAATCTAGTGCCTTTCATAAAATTAAATTAATAGCCCTGCGAGGGAAGGAGATGGTATCCCCATTTTATACAAATGAGCGATAGGTGGATTCTTAAATCAAGTCTGTACTAGAGCTGAAATACGATCCGGATCATCTGAGTCCAAACCAGTTGCTCTAGCTGCAAGACTCCCTGCCTTCTCCACGAACAGTTTAAATTGTTGTGAAGTACATTTGAAAGGCATATTGGACTATCATTTTAAACAGCACATTTGAAGTCAAAATCAGTCTTCTGTGTCCTTCTTTCCTTACTGTTAGATGCCTTGGGCAGGGAGTGTGGGATGCGACCATCTCAGTACACTCTAAGGAATTAGATTAGCAAGAGTAGGTGTTCTTGCTAGGTTCATTCCTCTCTGTTGCTACAGTGCTGTAGCAAACTTACACAAGTTCTGTTTCTCTCCTTTCCAGCACTTCCAGGCAATGGTTAAATCTCTAGAGAAAGAGGCAGCCAGTGAGAAGCAGCAGCTTGTGGAGACTCACTTGGCTCGAGTGGAAGCTATGTTGAATGACCGCCGTCGGATTGCCTTGGAGAACTACTTGGCTGCCCTACAAGCTGACCCACCACGAGTGAGTTGTGTTGGAGCATTTGAGAGTGCCATGAACGGTGACCACATGGGCTGAGGTGGGGAAGACTGGAATGAGCCTTGTGGGGGCATGGGTTAGCATGCTGTGAAAGCAGACTCTTAGAAAGCTGTGCCAAATCATGGTAACTGGTACCAAAGACCTATCAGCAGAGCATCTAAACTCATTAAGTGCTCTGCTTATTGTCTAGAAAACTGTACTTAGTTCTCTCTACCTTCATACTTCAGGCATAGCTGTTTGTGTCCAATACATATACTGCAAAAGGAGATTAGATGTTCTGTCCAGTACTAAAACGGAGTAGACAATTTTAGATAGATATTTTTCAGTGTAATTGTTGGATGGGATCCTGTTCTTTGTGCCACCAGTTGAATTTTAACTCTTCTTAAATTCTGCAGCCCCACCGCATCCTCCAAGCCTTGAAGCGTTATGTCCGTGCCGAGAACAAGGACCGTCTGCACACTGTCCGCCATTATCAGCATGTCCTGGCAGTTGACCCAGAAAAGGCTGCACAGATGAAATCTCAGGTACAAAAGAATGTTTCTGTCAAGGGAACATTGTTACTCCAGGAGTGGTTCATGGAGACAGTCTCTAGAAAAGCCTTTCATGGAATCTATCCCACCTCCGTGCTAAATGGCGGAGTACCTTAGGAGCTTGACATCTTTGTGCACTGAAGAGGAACTCTCGTTTCCCATTTTGAATGCATGCTGGTTGTTGCTAAAGACGTTCTCCTTAGCACCTACCTGAATGTTAAATACTTACTGTTCAGATAGTACCCTGGAATAGTCTACAGTTTAGCCATGCATTATGCGCAATATCGGGCCAGTTCAACCATTAAGTAGTTTCAGATGCAATATCTGCCCTTAAGCCCTTAGTTAACTTCTGTGGTTTTACATTCTAAAATTTCTTAGAGTAACACTGAAGGCCCAGCCAAGATCAGAACCCTATTGTGCTAGATCCTGTAAGTGCATATAGTAAGACTGTCCCTGCTTCAAAAGGCTTACACATGCTTAGATGAGACACGTGTGGGAGGGGGAAACCAGCACAGAGAGAAACTGACTTGCCAAAGGTCAGCGGTAGAACTGAAAATGGAATCCAGGCCTCGTGAGCCCCAGTCCTGTGCCCTAGCCACTGGACCATGCTGCTGTTCCTCTTTCTAAAAAAGGCTTCTTCTCCCCGATGCTGTGTGAAACGCCCACACAAATGAAAGGGAGCAGGCTGCATTGGGGAGATGGTGATACTGATGACGCAGTATGCTCTCAAAGGCACAAAATAAAGAAACCAGTATCTTTCATTAGTGTCTCTAATAGTAACCTGAGGCTTTACCTGTAATAATGCAAGGCAAAATTTCAGAGAGAATTGTGGGCTTTGGGAGTGAGACTAGGACAGGGGCTTATCCCTAGATCTCCCTCACTGCAGTGCACAGCACTACTGTTAGTATTCAGAAGTTAATCGAAGTATCCTGTTTCCATTTGCAGGAGTTCTTTGGGTATCTGGTTTCACGAACTTCAGGTTGACTTGAGGTGCTGGTGATGGACTCTGAACTTTTGTCTTTAGAACTTTCTGCGTCAAACTGTTCCCTGTCTGTTGGTTTACACACATTAGACAGGGTTCTGTAGTAAATACAATGCTCAGTGACTGGGAGCTGTCTCCTAATGAAGAATATCCAGTACTCTCGTCGGAGACAGCCCCGTATATCAAATACACCCCCCCCAACTCCTTTGTTCTTGTGCTGCCAAAACCCCACAGTGGGGTATGTGAACTGTAAGCTTAAGCTAAGACCTAAACAGCCCTTAATTCATTCTGAAGGCTTCAGTGTCAACAAATTGACATGTGAGGAATGTGATAGTACAGTTCAATTTGAATTCGCTTTACTTTTCAATGCACTTTAAGCTTCTCAGTCGATTTGCTTGATTGACAGGTGGCCACATGTAAAATTAAATTGCTTTCATCCTAGCTTTTAAAGGTCAGAGTCACTTCTGACTAAAAGCAGGTCCATTCAACTCATTAATTTTCTTCAACATTTGGCCATCCATATTAATGGTCTCTCTAGGCCACGTGATCCCTGATCATGTAGCACCCTCTGTGGGTGAAGTGTGGAGTTAATGTTAAATTTAACATGAGCCTAATGGGTGAATTGAGGCTGTGTACAATGTGACCCAATTTTCAAATGAGGGCAGTGAACTGCTGCATATAGGCATGTGGTGTATTGGGTTGAGAAGTGCATAAAATGCCCTGTGTCCTAATTTAGATGTCCTTGTTTGAAAATTGGGCTTACTGAGCAACATGTGCTGTCTCTTAACTTACACTTACTAATAGATCTATTATGTGGGTGATGAGGGGAGCCCAGAATTCCACTAGAACAAAGTATAAACCATGGTAGTTTTGTGGCTTGTAAAGCAGCAGCGTGACTAAGACCCTGTTCTGCCCAGAAGCTCTGTGTAGACTCAGCATTGTATTGCCAAAACCATGCTTTTTGTTTGGCTTGTAAACATTCTTGCCATCCTTTGGGTCTTCACTCACGTGCAGTCTGTTAGACCAGGGGCCCTGCCCTGTACACCTTGGCACACTTAGAGGTCTCCACTGCCAAAGGGAGGCAGGATTTTCAATTTACTACTTGTCTGCGGTTACATGAAACAGTATTGAATATTGACCATAGTTAATGTCTGTCAGAAGCATCAATTTGTATGCTTCTGAGAAAAAACTGATTGCTGTAGGAAGTAGGATTCCTCCCTGGCCCCTGCTGCAATGTGCAAATGGCTTGTTGCTTTATGTGGAGGCTGCCTTCCTGTGGAGCATGATATAAGCCAGTGCCACAGTTGGGAATCTGACTTGATGATGTACCAGTGGACTGTGATCTTAGGGCAAACTCTGTGCTCCTGTTTCTGTAAGATGATGATACTACAGATGCATTACCTTCTGTGGTTCTTAAACTGGCCCTTTTGTGTTGTCAGGTGATGACACATCTCCATGTGATTGAGGAGAGGATGAATCAAAGCCTATCTCTGCTCTACAAGGTACCGTACGTGGCTGAAGAAATCCAGGATGAGATCGGTTAGTACTTCTCTATGCTGGTGCTGATAAACTAGGACAGCTCAAAAAAAAAACCCCACCAAGGCCACATTTCTCAGGCCAAAGTGAGACTGTCTGAGATTCAAATCACCAGGGCCTGATGAAATGCATCCTAGAATACTCAAGGAGCTGACTGAGGACATATCTGAGCCATTAGCAATTATCTTTGAAAAGTCATGGAAGATGAGAGACATTCCAGAAGACTGGAAAAGGGTAAATATAGTGCCCATCTGTACAAAGGGAAATAAGGACAACGCAGGGAATTACAGACCAGTCAGCTTACCTTCTGTACCCAGAAAGGTAATGGAGCAAATAATTAAGCAATCAATTTGCAAACACCTAGAAGATAAGGTGATAAGTAACAGTCAGCATGGATTTGTCAAAAACAAATCCTGTCAAACCAACCTCATAGCTTTCTTTGACAGGGTAAAAAGCTTTGTGGACATATGGGGGGAAGCAGTAGATGTGGTATATCTTGACTTCAGTAAGGCTTTTCATACGGTCTCACATGACCTCCTCATAAGCAAACTCGGAAATAGAATCTAGAGCTACTATAAGGTTGGGTGCATAACTGGTTGGAAAATCGTTCCCAGAGAGAGAATAGCTATCAGTGGTTCACAGTCATGCAGGAAGGGCATAACAAGTAGGGTCCCGCAGGGATCAGTTCTGGGTCCTGTTCTGTTCAATATCTTCATCAATGATTTAGATAACGGCATAGAGAGTACACTTATAAAGTTTGCGGACGATACCAAGATGGAGGGGTTGCAAGTCCTTTGGAGGATAGGATTAAAATTCAAAATGATCTGGAGAAATAGTCTGAAGTAAATAGGATGAAATTGAATAAGGACAAATGCGAAGTACTCTACTTGGGAAGGAACAAAGTGGGAAATGACCGCCTAGGAAGGAGTACTGCAGAAAGGGGATCTGGGGGTCAGAGTGGATCACAAGCTAAATGAGTCAACAGTGTAACGCTGTTGCAAAAAAAGCAAACCTCATTCTGGGATGTATTAGCAGGAGTATTGTAAGCAAGACACTACAAGGCACTGATTAGGCCTCAACTGGAGTATTGTGTCCAGTGCTGGGCACCACATTTCAGGAAAGATGTAGACAAATTGGAGAAAGTCCGGAGAAGAGCAACAAAAATGATTAAAGGTCTAGAAGACATGACCTATGAGGGAAGATTGAAAAAACTGGGTTTGTTTTTAGTCTGAAGAAGACTGAGAGGGGACATAAGTTTTCAAGTACATAAAAGGTTGTTACAAGGAGGACAGAGAAAAATTGTTAACCTCTGAGGCTAGGACAAGAAGCAATGGACTTAAATGGCAGCAAGGGTGGTTTAGATTGGGCATTAGGAAAAACTTCCTGTCAGGGTGGTTAAGCACTGGAATAAATGTCTAGGGAGGTGGTGGTGGAATCTCCATCACTGGGGATCTTTAAGAGCAGGTTGGACAAACACCTGTCAGGGATGGTCGAGATAATACTTAGCCCTGCCAAGAGTGCAGGGGTCTGGACTAGATGACCTCTCGAGGTCCCTTCCAGTTCCGATTCTAGGCTCTAGTTCAACTACAAATGATTTGGCTAATGCCGGCATTGAATGGTAAAAATTCTCTGTCCTGTGCTATATAGGAGACTAGCTGTTGTAAAGGTCCCTTTTGGCTTTAAACTGTGAAGCTATAAAAGGCTACAACAATTTCACAGTAACTCTCAAGCCTCCTTTCTTCCCTGCCCTGGGGTAAAAAGGAGATTAGTGAGTACAAGCGGATCCCTGCCCTATATTGGAGTGTCAGACTGTCTCATTCACCTCCACCATACACTCCTTGTCACAAATGTCTCTTGGTTCAGATTGTACCACCTCCTCTAGCCAGTGTCTTTATTGACGGCCCAGGATGGAGATCCTCCTTCAGACTTAACACAGGTCTCAAGTCTGACAACCCACAGGAAGACCAGCTTCCCCCGCTGCCCCACACCGACTACATTTAAAGGATCATGCACCCCACTTTCTCCCCCCAGCCGACTGTCTATATTTGATCCCTTTTTATTCGAAGTCTACCACTCTTCCATAAGCACTCGGCTACTACACTGATGGGTACCAATATGAGAATCTAGGTAGACATTGTAGGAGAATTCTAATCCTTAAACAATGCAAGGTCTTGAAACAAAGGGACACAAATTGGCATGGTCTAAAGAACAAATCGTTAGCTGGCTGAGCTATAATCCTAGTTCTGGTGTATTGTAGCTTCAAGGACCAGCTGCATGCTGCTGTTACACAGCACATTACCAAAATAGCAGGAGTTTTCTATAGGGCAAGGAGTAAGTTATTGCCTTTCTAAAACCCTGGCCATACAGAAGATGATGATTTGAACATTCTTTGAGAGAGGCTACGAAGTATTAGTTTCCCACTGCAGACGTTCATGTTGCAGCCTCTTCAAACTAGAGTCTCTGTGTGTCTGTGTCCCTGTCCCTATAAAAGACAACCAGATGGCACTACTGCATTCTGAGGAGCAAAAATTGTTATTCTTGAAGCAATGAGGAGTTCTAGCAACCACATGCAGTATAGGAAACAGTTTCTTCCTCCTCTTACTCTTCTCCCTGGCTGCTTGTTCACCCTTACAGATGAACTGCTTCAGGAGCAGCGTACTGACATGGACCAATTCACATCCTCCATCTCAGAGTCCCAGGTAGATGTCCGAGTCAGCTCTGAGGAAAGTGAAGAGATACCCCTCCAGGAGGGCAAACCTTTCCGTCCATTCCAGGTGAAGACCTTCCCAGCCTTGCCTGGAAACGAAGGTACGTAGAGCCAAAAGTGTGCATTTGTTTTAGGGAACCTGAACACATTCAGCTTAAACGGACATCAAAGCCCATGCAATACAGTGTGCTCTATCCCTCTGTGGACTTTCAGGGCTGAAGCATTTGCTGCAGAATTTCCCATGAGAGCACTACTGTCAAAGCTGCCTGTGTGACATAAAACCTAAGCTGTCCATCTCATCAGAAGATGCTCTACTGGTTTGGGACAGAGCCAGTGCAGCTAGTAATCTGCAATCCCTAATAGCCATCTTAGTTTGTCCTTGATTTTGATGCTGTTGGCCATTTCCGGAATTTTATTTCCCTTTGCAGGGTATGCTAATTTTTTTTGGTGCTGCTTGATTCTGGAATTCTTTCTCTAACCAAAATGCTCCAGTGTAACATTGAACTTTGTTACCAAAAACTGCTGTGGGGGAGTCTTTTTAATCAAAGGGTGTTGACAGCTGGCATTTGTGTGGCTTTTTAATATATTTTTTAAAATGCCTGAACAGACTAAGCTATAACAAAGCTGTAAAATAAAAGCTTTATCCAGGGTCAGTCAGAAATCACGCAGAAGCCTTTTTTCCTTTCTCTCTTAATCTCCTTTTTCTGCTATTTTTGTTTTTGTTTTCCCTCCTGCTAGATCCTCAGCCGGATTTGTACCATCCAATGAAGAAAGGTTGGTTCTAAGCTGCTCCCTCAGTGTCTCCCATCACTCCCCTACCTTTACAGTGTTTGGTAGCTTCATTTTTAGTTTCTCAATCTCACCTTCTTTTCACCTTCCTGCTCTGTGTAGATGACCAGGGCTGACTTAGCCATGCCCTGTTTTGCTAAAGAAACAGGTTAGTTTTATTGCATCAGTGACCTTTTTCCAGCCTATCACAGGAATTCTAGGAATGCATAATTAGTTAGTTTGCCCCCAAAAGCAATTTAGGTTCAGCAGTCCCCTTGGGAATTGTGTAGCAGTTCTCACCATCTTATTTTGAGAGGTGTTTAGCACTGGTTCAGAGAAATTTGACAGCACAGAAGGTAAATCCAAATACAGTTTCATGTACTGTAGTGTCTGTACCTCCTACCTGGTGACCGCACTAACACAGGAGTGAGCAACTCTGGAGAGAGGGTGAGGATTCGCTCTGGCACTCAGACAATACCCAACAGGGCATGTATCTAGTGGGACCTAGTATCATGCAGGCAAATGATTCATTCATTCACTCTGCTTTATAGTATCCTTTACATCTTCCCTTTTTAACATCTAGAATGTCTTTGTACTGTGCTAGTTCTCAGTGTTCATCTATTTCTGCTTTTAGGTGTACCAACATTGCTAGCTCTTGCTTAATTCATGCAGCAAAGGACTCTGGCTGAAGGGGGATTGACTGGGAGGTGGAGAACTGACAGTAAACAAATTGCTTTAATTTGTCAAATCCTTTGTTAAATACTGTAGAATCAGACCTGGCTTGTCTACTAGTCTGAGTGTGCCTTCTCTAGGAGAAGGCAAGTCTTGTAGTAACGTTTGTATATGAAGACCCTTGCTATTTAGTCGTGCTCATGTAGCATGCTGGAAGGGATCCCATTTGCTTCAACCTGCTTTTGATTCTAAATTTGCTCCAAAATTTCCCAAGGTGAGAACTTTTTTTATAACTGTTTAATAACCACACAAGTCACTGTTGTAGTCCAGAGGCTGGATAGCCTGCAACTCGTTGCACTTTTGAATATTTGTTTAACTGCAACTGAAGTGAGCTCCATTCGTGGTCTGGAACAATTGGCAGCTGACTGAATGTGGACATTGTACTTTCACATTGAATTCAAGAAGTGAGGAACAGGCTGATCTTTTCCCATTTAAGTAAACAGCAAAGCTCCCACTGACTTCAGGGGCAGAGGATCAGGCCCTACATTCTCCCTCTTTCAGGATATTCCATAAAAAGCTGCTGTTTTCCAGGGATGTATATAATCTAATCAGCTGTATCTCTGAGCTTCAAGAAGCTTGGGCTATTGAACAGTGCACAGCACTATACCAAATGGCAATACTTGTCACAGCAGCTGAATTCCCAGCTTAGAGACAGCTATGTTGGCTCCTTAAAACTGGGCAAACAGCCACAGGCCAGGGTTGACAAGACAGTTCTCTAGAAACACTTTCAGTTAGTATCTCCAGAAACTCTGAACCATTCACTTTCACAGTAAAGTGACCCACCTATGCAGCGCTGGGAAGTGACAGGCAGCTGTGGTTGTGCCTAGAAACTGAATGTCTCCAAAAAGCATATGGGGAAGGGGAAGCAATAAAACCCCAGCAGCTCCTTCCTGGCGGAGCTGGAGTGAGACATTCGTTTCCTTGGCATTTTCAGGCAATAAAAGCTGTCATGGTGAAGGCTTGCCCTGGAGCCAACTCTCCTTTCCTCCCCCTCATCAGAGAACTTGCAACAACTCCAGCAACAGCTAATATAATGCATTAGCCAGGCTGCAAGCTCAGCAACTGCCCAGAGGTGTGTTCAATCATTTAGAAGTACTGTATTAAGTGCTGTATGTAATATTTTCCCCACATGCCCCGCTCTGAAGCTGGAGGCTCAGCTGAGTTTGGATTGCAGCCCCTTTGTCCCCTTTGCTTTGTCATAGGTGTTGTGAAGGACACTTGTTTTGCATACCCTGATATTTGATGCTTGCCATCTCCTAAGTTGTTAGCTGCAGACCTAAGTTGTGTTGCATCAGCCTTTTCTGTTCTGATCTATTTATAAAAGCTCCAGATCAAACTGTTTATGCAGAGCAGCCTGTTGTTAGTTGATGTTCTCCTTTGCAGCCCACACTAGATTTCAGCCTAGTCATGGATGAGTGATACTCTGATTCAAGGACTAGCTTATTTTCTCCCACCTTTCTCTGGGATTGATTGCTTTTGGGCCTGTGCCAGTGATGGGACAACAGCTCATTACAGAGCTGTGCTGGGTGACCTTGCAACTCCTGTTCCTGAGGCACTTGCTGATGTGCTTGATCTTGACAGAGATGGTGCTGACCATGCTGTTGTGTAAAGTGCTCCCTGTGCACTGTTAATGGAGAGGAGGGGATGTTCTACCGTCCTGGAGTCATGGTGATCCAGCAATGTTCTTCTCCGCTCCCTTTATTTGTTGCCATAACAGGGTTTTTGTAGCAGAATAGTTGTGGATTTACACTCAACACCTTTTTGTGCATCCTCTCCCCTCCAGTCACACCCACTGCATTTGTCTTCATCAACCAGGAAACCCCCAAATCGTTTCACTGTAGCTTAGCACCAGCTCCCCCTCCTGAAGCATAGTATGAAGAGGGGATAGTAATTGGCAGCCTGCTCTCTGAATCTCACTCGCAGTGACAGCACTTCGGAGAGTAGGCAATCTTTCCTAGTTGCTGCTAAGGTCTGATGAATGGTGTCTGCCTACATCTAATGTAACACTTAACCTTTTTGGTGTAGGTTCTGGCATGGCTGATCTGGATGGACTGATTGGGGCTGAAGAGAAAGTGATTAACAGCAAGAACAAAGTGGATGAGAATGTGGTAAGCCCTCTGCCTGTATTTTGTAAAGCACAACCTGACTTGGAGACTAATTAACATTAGTGGCTTATTTCCATGCCTTTTTCCTGCTCATGGAATGTCAGTGTTTTCATTATCCATATGGTGCAGGGGAGTTGGTTTTCTGACTAACATAATTTCCTAATACTGTTTAGTGCTGCAAGTGTGGGAGGACAAGGGAAGGGGGAGATCCAGAGCCCCCAGTTGTAGAATGACTTGTTGAAGTGTCTGGTTTAGAAATGGCTTCCCTAGATAGAAAGCAGAGCTCTTCGATAGGCAATGAAACCTGCTGAAAACCCACCTTTGTTAGGCAGCAGCCTGTCTTCAGACCACATCAAATGCCCTGAGTGCTGTTCTGCTCCACCTCTACAATAAGACCACATCTACTAAGCAGCTGATGGTTTTGGCGAGGTTTTTCAGTGGTTTAACAAGCTTTGCTGACCACATAAACTGAAAGCCAGTGACAGTGACATGGTGCATACACTGTTTACTGTTGGTATTGGTTCTGTCTTCAGTGGCATGAATGAGTTGAATTCTAGTTGCAGCCACCTTGCCCTCCTTCTTGGGTAAAATCAACACTGGGGTTTGACTTCCAAATTCATTTTAAAGCCAAGATGATCGATTTATGTAACACAGCTGAAGTGCCCAAAGCAAATGTCTGCAGTTGAACCAAGGTCCTTGAGATAGTCTCAGCTTGGCCTCAGTCAATTATTCCTGCATGTTGTGATGCTGGCACAGTGGCTGTAAATGGCTGATGGCTATCCCCTTCTTATGAGAGGGTGAGAAGGTGGTGGGCATCTAGCAAAGTTGAGTGGCTGACCCCGCCGAAGCACTCTGCTGCATTGTGCAGGAAAGGTCTCTTCTCCAGCCATGAGATCCTGTGCCTGTTGTTCCTGGCTCCTTGTATAAAATGCCTTCGTGACTGTTTTCAGGTAATTGATGAAACCCTTGATGTGAAGGAAATGATTTTCAATGCAGAGCGAGTCGGTGGACTGGTGGATGAGCCGGTATGTATGTGGCCACCCAAAAAAGGGACTTAGCAGTTAGTGAGTCCTAAAATTAATTTCAGCGTCTGGTGTTTCTGTGTGTCCACTTACTCTGAGCTGTCTCTAAAGTTTTGGGAATGGCGGAACCCTGCTGACACCTTGCAGGGAGTGGCATTGCTCTGATTTCTTCCCTAGAACTACAGTTCTAAGTAGCTACCAATAAAGAGAATGACACTGACTTGCTTAAAAATGCCTTGTGGGACCCGTAAGCAGCATGGGTCAGCATCTTGTGGGAAACCATTTGTTAGATTCCCTTTTTGCCAGGCAGGGACATGTTAAATATTCAGGGTGCCAAGCATAATCGCTCATGTCTTCATATCACAGATGGCTTAAGACCTTATTGGTGGCTACCTCCTAGGGTTGCATTTAAGTATCTCCTTCTCTTCCCCCCTCCTCCCCCCCCTTCTCTGCAGGATAATGATAGTTCCCTTCGTGAGGACTTCAGTTTGAGCAGCAGTGCGCTCATCGGTCTCTTGGTGATTGCAGTTGCCATAGCCACAGTTATAGTAATCAGCTTGGTGATGCTAAGGAAGAGGCAGTATGGGACCATCAGCCATGGGATTGTGGAGGTGAGACACAGCTTCTGCTATACTAACTGAGCAGGGTAATGGTTAGCGTTGAGTGAGTTTATGATGCTGACACCCGTTTGTGCATTATCCTCAGATTTAAGCATCTCGGCTCCTACAGGGTTTTGGCTTATGTATTAGCATGCAGGTAGTTTTTCATTAGTGTCTCATGCTGGGATCTGCCACTTAACAGTGGTCTTCACTAATCACACAGAATTCAGTTAGGCATCCGTGTCTGTCTGAAGATGGGATTTGGCATTAAATGAGCTTTCAAGCCTAAATCTTGAGCAAGGGAATAAGCAGGTCTGATCGATAGTAATTCACCCTCCACATAACGTAGCAGCTATTAGAGTGCATGGAGCTGGGAGGCAGCAGCAACTTGATTTTTATCCAAGCTGTAATGGTGACTTAGTGCAGCTGGGCCGCTTTACCTCTTCCCCCAGCATGTAAAGAGACATGATCTGTTTCACATTCAGTGTGAGGGTCATATTTGTACCATGCTGTTTAAGTGTCCTAAAGAAACATTCTTCTCTATCCACTGCTCAGTCTGATGTGGGGCAGAGGGCAGGCAAGAGAAGGCCTTGGGAGCCAGACAGCTTCTGAATTTTTCAGCTACCACACCACTTGCCAGGGAATAAACAACAAGCTGCCTCCAGTGGCTGATGGTATTTGTTGCATCTTGCCACCTGAGGTTCTAGCACCTTCCCAACAACCATAGTTGCGAAGAAGTTAGACCTGCAAATTGCTGTGGGGACTCCATTGAGTTTGGTAACTGTCCGGTCTCTCTTTAAGGTTGACCCAATGCTTACCCCAGAGGAGCGGCATCTGAACAAGATGCAGAACCATGGCTATGAGAACCCAACTTACAAATACCTGGAGCAGATGCAGATTTAAAGGATCTGAAAATGCAGCAGCCCTGACCGGCAAAGGGGCAGGGCAGGGAGGGCCAAAATGGTCCAGTGTTTTGGATCGACTCCTGACCAACAGTTGCTTCAAGGGGACTTCATCTTACATTCAGAACTCCTGGATCATTAAGACTATAATTACTACTGTAGAGTTGCAATTTCCATTCTTTTAAATGGGTGAAGAAATGATAATATAACAATATATGATATATAAATCTTCTTAAATGGGACAAATGGATCTATTGCAGATATTTGACTGAGATGTAGTTTTTCTTTTTTAAAAAATTAATCTGAAAATCCCAGTTCTGTTGTGTTGTCGTCTGATACAAGCGCTATATATATATAAATGGGAAATGTTGATTTTTATTTCTGATAGACCACTTGTATATTGAAGGTCATTTGTACCAGCCACATTGTATAAAGAAGACACTTGTGGCTCTTTGGTCATTTTGGCTTTTATATATAAAGCAGTATTCTTTTTTTTTAAAGTGAATTTTGCCAGAAGTTGCAAAGAGATTAAATAGGGTTAGGAGCTGTGAGAACATAACTAAGGGTGCAATTCAAAAAGATTAACGAACAGCTTTATAAAAATCCCCTGCTGCCTGCCAGTGATCTGTGCACTTCTGCAGCATAGTGGTGTGGTTTCTAGGAATCTAGACTCCCTGGAGGCAAGGAGTTAAAAGGCTTCTAGCATCTTTGTTTATAGCCATTCTAGTGGAATGTTAGAACATGGTTGTTCTGGAGTCTGCACATTCCCCTGATCTTCTGAATTCAGTCTTGCTCTACAGTTGGAAGTCTTTGATATTGAATTTAAATCCCGCCTTCTGATCCTCTAACCAGCCTCCTTCAGTGCCCATCTGGCATTAGCTGTGCCCTGTTGCTACTACTTTGTAACTTTCTCCAATCCACCCTCCCCCTACCACATGGTAAGTAGTCTCCGAATGGAGGTTTTGGAGCTCTGCATCTCTTTCTAATGAGGCTGGGCTGTTCTGGAGTTGTGTGCATGCTCAGAATGCCCAAGCCTTGCAATAATCGAGCATTTGGGGAGCTGAATAACATGGGATTTTACTTCAAGTTGGGGATGTGGGAGAGAGATAGGAAATGGATACTGCCTATTTTACAGAAAACTGGATGCACAGACCCTGAGGAGAGCAGGGGGAGGGAGGGGTACGGTGTTCCATTCACCATCATGTCTTTGTAATGCTTGTATAGTTGATGTTCATGCTCATGGCTTTTTTAAATCTGGAGGTTCTGGTAACCTGTGGTGTATTTTTTCTATTTTCCTGTGACTTTGTTTTCTTTCCTCCCCCTCCCCTCCCCTCCCCCCCTTCCGTGTCTCTTCCCACTATGCACAGATTTAACTTAACCTGCAAACTCCTTAATGTGGTCTGTGGGGAATGTACAAAATTTAAACACATCAATAAACACTTTAACTTCCAGATCGATTTCTTTCTTTATTCATGGGCGTTCGGGATCTTGTCTTTTCCCTCCTTGCCCTTGTCAAAGCCCAGGGGCGTTTTTCCCTTTTTTGCACACCTACAACTCAGTTCATAGTTAGTCCTTGAATGAAAGGACTGCTGCTCACTGTTACTGAGGGGGAAGTATTCTTCCTGCACTACCACAAAGAACATTCATAGTGCACTCAGCCCTGCTAACCTTTGTAAAGGGAAGGGGACAATAGTGATGTAAACCTACAGTGAGGGCTACTTTATAGCTGTCTCTCTTCAGGCTGCAGCTGTCTAACAAACCAGGTACTCCAATGTCTGAGCCATGGCTTCTGTTCATGTTCAGATTGTTTCCAAAATGCATTCCAAGTTAGCTAGTTCTGAAATGCCAAATTCATTCCCTGGCTACAGGCTGATGCTGGCATGCTCCCTCAGAAGTGTCAGAACTACACTGTTCTTCTGGGAGGGCTTGCTTATGTCCATTCCATATTAGGGGTGTGTGCACCTGGAATCCATGGGGCTTCAGCCTCCTTCCCCACTGTCAGAGTTTCCAGCAAGAAGTAACCGGGGGGGACCAGTGGCACCACTCCAGAGGGTGCCAGAGCTGGTCCCCTAGAGACACTGCTAAGGGGAAAAACTTCCGGCAGCGCTGCATGGGGCAAGCGCACTCACTAATGTGTTGCTCATGTCTATTCCATATCTCAAAGAACAGCAGTTATGGAAAAGATAAGTCTTCTAAAGCAAGCTGGCCAAGCCATTCTGGCTGCCAGCCCTCCACCCACCCCTCTAACTGGCAGTGACAGATACAATCAGGGATTTTTATAGTACAACGATCTAGCTCTAACCTCTGCCCCAGGAGAGCTTAGTTCTAATGTTTGGCTTAAATACAGCAGGTTATACTGTATACAAGAGCTATTGTAGGAAGGCTATTGCATGGAAGTGAAGGGGGCTGGAGCCTCCACTTTCTGAATTCATTCTGGGATACAAAGACTGACAAGCCATTAAACCTCCTCTCTTGGTGTCAAACCTTTGACTTAGCACCTTTTAAATGTCTTCAGAATGCCACGAACAACACCAAGTAAAAGTGCCTTTAAATCTATATAGCAGCCACCCTCTGTTTTAAGAACGTGACAGGCATTTTCTGCATGCCTCTCCCTTCCAAAATGTGTTTAAATGAATGGCCTACAGGGCTCTCAGCTTTCCTTGAGTTTTGTATGTTGCTGCTCTCACCCTTCCCTCTCTGAATTGTGACCTCATGCATGAACTCTACCTCTCCTGCATCATGCTAAAATAGCTTGTGGAGTCATTGCCATTCCCACATCTGGTTCCAAGATAGGATTTTAAGGTTTTAAGGATCTTTCTTGGACTCAGTCTGAGCACACCAGCTTCAATAGGTTTTAGTGGGGGTCAGGGTGAGGGAGAAGAGATGATGCAAAGGTTAAAATACAGGGGGTAATATGAGTGTTCATCTGACACCCCCTTAAAGAGGGGCTAGTCACTCAGAAGTGCCATGTTGTGGATGAATTATTCAGTCTATAGGAAAGAGCAGCTGCTGTCCTAAAACTCCTCCTCTTGGCTTGTCACAACTTATTTAAATAGTGAGTTTCACTTAAATAACATTGTAGCTCCTCATCCAAACCTTGTTTGACAGCTGGACCTTCACTATAATGGTCTGAAACACCCCCAAATGATGGGTGTTGACATCTGGATCCAGAGTTAGGGCTTAGGCTTCACCTCCTACAGGTCATAAAATATTATGCATCAGACTTGAATCCAGGTCTTATGTCTGTCTCATACTCAAAATGACTTGCTTATGATTTGGTTTCAGTGCACTGTCAAAGCTAATACTGTATTTAAACTTTTTCTTTTATTAAGATCATTGGTAAGCCATCCACAACTGACCCAAGCATAAATTATCCTAAGTATGATTTCTGTTTAGGCTATGGCTTAAATTTCCTTATCTCTCAAGTGCAGTTGTGAAAGCTCCATCATCTTGAACTAGACTGCACAAACGACAGAACAACAACTTTGCACTCTCCACTGTAGGAGCAAGGACTACAGCTGGAAGAGAACTTTTGTCCTAACACCGGTCTTGGGTGTTCTGTGATCACTCCTGGCCAACACCATGAGACACAGCAAAGTAGAAGATGGCATCCACCCTGACCTTGCTCTGCTAATCAAATATAGCAGAATCAGAACATATCCAAGAGCCACCTATCACAGCACAATCAAGAATTTGGTATTTAGAAGTAACTTTTTTTTGTAAGACTACATCTAATAGGACAATTGAAGGAGCTTCCCCTTGGGAGTATCAAAGTACTTTACCTTGGCATTTATACCATACTCAGCATGGTCTCTGAGCACTCAAAATGTGGTTCTCTGCAATGTATGAATGAAGTTGGAGGGATATATATATATATATATATATATATTTTTTTTTTTTTTTTTTTTTTACTAGAGTTGGGCAGGAAAGGGTTTTCCAATCCTGTGACTTTCATATCCATTTTCTTGACCCAAATTAGGATGAAAATTCAAATTTTTGCCAACCGAAAATCCCCCAAATTCACTTCAGGTCAAAGGTTTGTTTTAAATTTTGACCATTTTAATTTTTTGCTATAATTAGCTTTAAATTTAAAATTTCAAAGTCATTTTGAATCAAATTTTTCACAATTGATTTAAAGCTCAAGTTGAAAAATTCATCTCCATCAACCCTTTCCTACAACATGGTTTTGTGTTTTTTCTGGGTGAAAAAACAATGTTCTGACTAGCTCTAGTTTTTATGTAGTTGAATGAGCTGCTCTCTGTACATGCCAGAGGCCAATCTGCTCACTTTAGTGACTAATAAATATGTGCTGCCTTATACTTCCCCTTAACCTAACAGTGTTATGGGAGAGTGGGCTGGAATCTAGCCCTTCTCATGCACCTTCAACAGAATCATTAAAGTTCCAGTCAGATAACCAGAGTTGCACAGGGGCCAATGCAGGCAGTACTGGAGCTGCAGAATCTTTCTCCCTGGTGATGCTTAAGAAGGGAAGACCTCAGCATGCTTTAATATAACACAAGCATATTAAATACCTACCCAGATTGATTTCTCTTCACCCTTTTGCATGTTACTTGTGGATTTTTGGGGGAGGGGACTAGCCATAGGTGTAGTTACTGCCCTGCCAGACCACTTTGCTTTATTCTGCTCCCATCTCCACTTCTGGTTTCTGCTACATTGTAAATTCTTTGGGATGGGCACTGTCTTATTGCATGTGTGAACAGTGCCTAAAATGACAGAGGGCCCTTAGCTACAGAGAATTATTTATAATAGTCTCAGATCTCAGCCTAAAAATGAGCAGCTGCCAGCTAGATCTAACTTACCTGTGAAGTGAGCATAGTTGGTGTGGAAATTCAAGAGATGACAGAGCCCTAGCATGCTTTTTATGGAGTCGCATTGCAGAGTAGAACTGCAGCAAATCCCTGTTTAGTCTTTAAGAGGAACCATCTGAGCTGCTTGTTCATACACTCCTCTGATGTGTGGAGGAGGGATGCATAGGAATGTGTGTCCACTCAATGCAGCTGTAAAATGAATATTAAGGCACAGTTAGCACAGCTTGTGTACTAGGTGAACAAGGGACATTCCCTCCCACAAATTCACACACGTCTTGGAATCTTACCACATTTGTACAGGAAAATGTAATATTCTGTCCTGATGCATGAGCTGGAAAGGTATGTCACTGCACAATACCTCCCAAACTAGATTAACCTTTCCAGTGGATTTGGGCTGGCATGGTGCTCCCCTGCCACTTGATTGGTTTAATTGGTGGTTTTGCAACTGGGATGCATTGATATATTGCTGGTAATGTTAAGCGAGTCAGGGCTGTTCTCAGCTCTTATTTAAAGGTTTTCTGCACTCCTAGAACATCAGCCAATAGGAAGCATTTGATCCATTTGTGTACGTCTTCCTCTTTAACTGTTTGCATTAAGCATCTAAAGCACCTGCTTTAAGGTTTTATTCCTCTTTGGACACAGGTGTGTAACTGTGCCTGAAACCAATGGGCATGTAGCAAAGCAAGGCTAGACCCCTCCGGGCTAGATTCACAAACCAACTTCAGCACCATGATGTTAAATGACTGGGATGCACAAAGCCTGAGTTCAGCGCTTAAGGTCCCTGCCCACTGAATGGGAAGAGAGCACCTCAGGTGGGGATTCACAAAAGCCAGCACACCAGATTGCACCTCACCTAAGCTAGCCAATGGCAGGTGCCAGCTAAGGGTGTGCACTAAGCCCCACCCCTATCCGAAATTGGGCTGCTGCAAGGCAAGCCCTTCGCTATTCTGGGCTGCAAACCCTCTCTTGGCATCACACACGTATGCAGTTTTAGCAAGAAGCTTGAGGGGGAAGGAGACCTTCCTTGTAACTGGGTGCAGCGGTCAGGGTACTTACCTGGGATGTGGGACATCCTGCTTCAAGCTTCCCCCTTTCCTGCTGGAGAAAAGGGATTTGTCCTGGGATCTGCCACGTCCCTGGTGAGTTCCCTGAAGCAGGCAGGGGTCTCCCTCAGTCTCCTGTCAAAGCTGTTCCCCTGTTGAGCAATAATGAAATAACAGACTGAGCACGAAACCATGAGTGATGCTTTAGCCTGCTGCTCAGAGCATGCATGCGGGAGGTGGGAGACCCAGGATCTAGAGGAACAGCTTCAGCAGCTCAGACTGCCCCATAGCCCAGGGGCTCTCACTCTTTTCCTTTCTGAACTCCGCCCCTCTCCCTCCAACATGCTCTTAAAAACTCCACAGCCCAGTTGTGCCACAACCATTTTTCTGCATATAAACACCAGGGCCAGTGTTAGAGGGTAGCAAAGAGGGGAATTGCCTGGGGCCCCAAACTAAAGGGGGAACTGCAAAGCTAAGGTGCTCAGGCTTCAGCTTCAGCCCTGGGTGCTGAGACTCGGGGCCCCAGGCTGCAGTTCCATGTGGCAGGGCTTTGGCTCTCTGCCCTGGGGCCTAGCGAGTTTAATGCCAGCCAAGCTTGGCAGACCCCACCCGGAGCCCTGGTTGAGAAGCACTGCCAGAGCCCATTGGTTAGGGCCCGGATCTGAGAGGTGGCAGATCCCAGTTCAAATCCCTGCTGCCCCGCAGGTGGTAGGCGAACTTGAGCCAGGGGGGTCTCACACACCCCTCATGAGTACCCAAACACCTGGGCTACAAGTTATGAGGTAGCAACTCCTCTTCTGTTTTGGGTCATCTCACCGATAGGGGCCCAATCCAGCAGACGAGGTCTGAATGTGCTTACCAGCACAGTCCCCACCAGGAAGAGTCAGAGGAGCAATCTCTCTTTCCCCATCCGTGCTGAGGGGCTGCAGGGTGCTTGCTCAGAAACGGGGGCACCTGCAGGGCCCGGGAGCAGGTGAGCAAGGTTTGGTGAATCCCGGCAGGGCCTAAGTCCTTTTGTGAATCCAGCCCACTGTCTAGGTGTGTGTGTGTGTATTGTGGGTCACTGAGTAGCACCATGGCTAGTTAGTATAATCCGTACACACCACATTATTCTCCCACTTTGCCCCCACTGCCCAGCTCATGCCAGAAAACAATGGCGTCATTGAAGACAACAATGAGGAGAGTAGCCGCATAGTGCCAGCAGACGCACCTGGTGCTGAGCATGATGTTTCCATCATCCGTCTGGTCCCCGTCCAGCCATTCCCATGGTGGGTAGAGCACAAACAAAATCTGTTAAAATAAATTGTTATGTTATTTTCTGGAGAAAAGAACCTAACCTAGCCTCACAGGTATTTAGGCTCCTAACTTCCATTGGTTTCAACGAATGAGCATCTGCGTTTTGGTCTGCAAAGCAGTCACACCTGTGTGTTTGGCATCAGCATCTCACCCATGACCGTTATTGTGTTGGCACAAATTCAGCTTTAGGATTTCACTGTGCAGATCAAATGCTGGAAGCAGCTGGATGGGGAGAGAAGCCCTTGTTTGCAACACACAACAACTGTCAAACCTAGTTGTAAATAGTTACAAAGAGGATGTGAAGGGTAAGTGGAGTTAAATGTGGAAATCCTATATTGGGAAGTGTACAAATCTCACTAACCCCAACCCTTGGAAGCTAATAAATAATGTACTGAAGGGTGGAGACACGGGACTGCCTCCCCCTCCCCCCCCGCCTTTTGGCCCTGGCTCTGCAAGTTGTGGGAATAGGGAAGCTAATGTCTGGGAGGGGTCTGATCAACCACTGGTTTCACATCACTGATTCTGGCCTGGTATAAGTGAAGGGAGCTTCCACAGGGCCTGCTCATCTCTCTGGGCCTGGACTTTGCCCAGAGGCCAGCTGGGAGCTTGGCCTTTGCCTTAGGATCCCTCCAGGCGAGTGTGTGGGGGATGAGCAATGCCCTTTACTGTTGGCATTTCTGAGAGGAGAAGCAAGGGCAGGTGCTGTCTTTCCAACCCACCTCTGAGAGCCAAAAACCAATATTTCGTAAGTGTAGCAGTTTTGAGGAGAAAATCCTTGATCCCAACAAAGAAACTGAGACAAATCTTAAAAAACCCAGGGAAAGCACTATTCCAAAGGGAGACCTGCAGTCTGCCCCATGCACAGCCTGGAGGCAGAGAATACAGAGAGCGTTCTTCCTAAGACGAGCCTGCCTCCTGTTGCCATGGGGATTACCCATTGTGAAGACTGACTGACAAGGAGGGGATTCATCTACCATTAATTATTTTATATACTTTTATCCTGTCATGTCCTCCATCTCCCCCCAGAGTGCTCAACAGGGTCACAACCAGGGTGATGTGACGGGAACAGAATGACTGACCTGCCGGAACCGGGATCCCGCGTGAGGAGAGCATGGGTGCTGAAGAGCTGCAGGACAGGGGTGGCGTGGGATGAACACTTCCAGCCAAAGGCTGAGGGCATCGCCGCCCAGGGCAGCGATCAGCAGCAAGTGGACGTGCTGCTGCAGGGCGGAGCGGCTACAGACGTGCAAGTGGAACAGGAAGTCTGCCAAAATTCAAACCCTATTGTTCAAGTAATAATGTCACTGAGCTGGTGAATCACCAAGGACTGGTCCCCAAGCGTGCATGGAGGTTGGGCTACCATAATGGTGTTGCTGTGTTTCCCCCCCCGTTGCATGTATGTGCAAACTGCTCCTCAGGAAAGGTAAATGAGCACGCCACATGCTCAAGTGTGATGGAACAAATCATAGAGGGGATGGCTTCCCCCCCATAGATAGTCTACTCGAGTTGTAGGGAAAGGGGTAACCCATCCTACATGCTACGAAAAGCACCACCACCACATTATTTACTGTACCTGCAGCCATGTGGTTTGACTGTTTCCCCTCTGTGTGAAAACCCCGTAGTGATACATTGGGTTACTAACCTTCAACAAACGTAGCCTGGGCGAATAGAAAGCGATCCAGCCCCCCGGGGCTACTTGAGATGGAAATAGGTGAGCATGTCCACCTTGCCTGGGAATAGGACGGAGAGGTACATAATCGAATACTGCCAGGTGTTCATGGGAACCCGGGTACGCTCCTTCCCAGGGTACAGATGCAAATGGAGGCCAGTGGGGACAAACTGCTCAGCCAGCATGCCTAGGGATAGAGGCATATGTTTGGCTAGAAAAGAGGCAAACTCAGGGTAGAGCAATAGTCTAGCTTTGGCAACTCCGTGCCAGGACAGGGTGACAGAGGATTAATATCCATTAGCTCAAATGCATGTACCATAGGTAGTGTTTCAAGACACTTCACAGATCGGGTTGGAAAGGAGGAAGGAAAGCATTGGTACTTTCCTCAGGCTCCACCCACTTCAGAGGTTTCTTGCTGTGAATGGTATAGGTCTTTATCATATGGTCATTCCCCATCTGTCTTGCAAGTACTAATATTTAGGACACTTTACATGCCAGCATCCATGCCAGAACTCGCCAGCATTGGCAAAGGATGCTAACAAACATGTGTTTTAAATACTTGTATTTATATGGAATGTAGGAACCTAGGTTCCATTGAACTTCATTGGGATTTAGGCTCCCAAATCATGTAGGGACCCTTTTGAAAAATGTTATCCATAGTCTAAATTTTCAAAAGAGATTAGTGATTTTGGGTGCCTCTGTTTCCAGGTGAGATGAATAGGGCGCAGTTTTCAGAAAACAATGAGCCGTCTGAAAGAACAGGCCCCTTTAAGAGGCATTTTGAATCCATAGTTAGGCACTTAATGGGATGATTTTTGGAAGTGGCTGAAAATTATACTTAGGAAAATTATACTTAGGAAAATTATTCTCAACATGCATCTAAGATTTACCATGACTCAGTTTCCACACAAGCATTCCTCTATTAATGTTGGTTGCATCCAAAATATCAATATAAGCGTATACACCCTTATAGTGTATATCCTTGTAACAATACAGTTATAAGCATTGGCCAAATACTCATAACTGCATCGGGTCTGGGAGACACCTTCCCACCATGGCGTGACTCCAGAGGAGTAAGGAAAAGCTCTGACAAAGAATCCCTAGAAAGAATTGTTTTTATATACACTATAATGAACAAATGATGTCGTTACTGGACTTGAGCTAAAGTCAGCTGAAGCAGTTTTAGGGTTGCACTCTGCTATCTTCAAGGTTTTCCCCTTTTCTCACTTTGCCATATTTTTTCCAGCTACTGGACTAAGCATTTCTAATCAATAATTTACTGTACCAGTTGCCCAATTAACCATGTTTTTTTATTTCCCAAACCTTAAATAAGATAACACTGGTATTCCAAAGGGTCGCTACAAAGTTTAACACACACAATCCTGCTTTCTTGTGAGTCCATTTCTTTTGGTCACATGCTTTGGGCCTATTTCTCCTGGTCATAGCCAAAGTCAATTTAAAACCATAGTTCACTCAGGCCAAATATGGACCATGTTCCTACAGTGCACACAAATCCCATTGAAACTTCTTTTTGCTATCAATGAGATTTGTGCTCCATAAATCACTTTAGGAGCTTTTGAAAATTGCACTGTAATTATGGAGTGATGGGCCTCTTTTTGAAAATTCTGGCCATGTGTTAGGTTGGGCACCCAAAAGCGGAGGCACCAAAAATGGCTACTCACTTTGAAAATGAATTATTATTATTATTATGGGTAAAATTTTCAACAGGACTTAAATAACTTAGCAGCCAAAGTCCCATTTTCAGAAAGGACTTAGGCACTGAGGAGCCGAAACTCAGTGCTCCTGTCATTTAGATGCTTTTGAAAATATTACGCTATATTTTATGCGCACACACAAAATATCAATAGAATTAAAGTACTCCGACGTATGGCATTTTTTTAAGCAGGCCATGCTTGGGGAGTTTGAAGAGTTAGCAACAAGCCATTTTTAAGATATAGGGATCCAGAGCCATACTGGACACCTTGAATCCAATATTTTACAGCACCTTTATAACATTATACCTAACACACAGGTTAAACAGTTTACTTCATACTTTCAGAAACACAATTTTCCATATAGCCTGAGAAGCACTATGAACACAGAGGCCCAACGCATTTTTTGCTACGCCAAGTCATAAGGGAAGGTGTAAATAAGACATTTAATGGAACCTTGACCACAACATTGACGAATGGAGACACTAATTGTCCCTCTATAATACTAATACATACACAGGTGCCCTCTCCTGGTAAACTGTGGGGCGTTATGGGTCAGTTTTGTATATTGCTGTGTCTCGGCATGTTTTTTGGTAGTAAACGTTATGTTAGATTAACATGAATTCGCTTACTGGCAGCAGGCAAGAATTTAAGAAACTTACCCACAAAGGAGAAAATAAGTTTGCCAGCAGCGTCAACAAACTCCAGACTCTGGTAACACCTGTTTGTGCAGCAGGTTTTATTCAGTCTCATCAGCGGGTAGTTCAGAGACCACCACAATCCAAGCATAAGGATTAAAGCATCAGGAAGGGCGTGGCCACCAAAAATTCCCCAGCTCTACGCCAGCTCACTGGAAACCTGGACCTAAAAGGCAAAAACAGGCATTTCAATAGTTCCATGTACAGTAGCGCTGAGCAAATAATGGATTGATTTTTTTTTTTTGATTGAAGCTGACCCTGGGAATCCAGGGGAAAATAAAAATCCAGGGAAATTTGAACAAAAACCAGGTTTTTTTTGCTATTCTTTGTCAAATCAAAAATCTTGAAAACATTTGATTTTGAATCAACTAAATCATTTCAAGTAGATTTTAACAGAATTTTGGAGAGTTTTCTGTTTGTTTCCAGTTAATCAAAACGTTTTGAAATTAATCAAAATGAATTTGACAAAAATGCTCTTGATTTTTTTGGTCCCAAAAAAAAAAAAAAGTCGTCAAAAAAAGGTCATCCAGGTCGACTGTTCAGAAGCCTTGATTTCTTGATTTCCAACGTTTGGCTTCTGACAGATAAAACCTTCAGAGCAAAAGAAAGGAAAATGCCTGAATAAGGTTAATTCTGCCCTTTGAAAACAAATCCTTTAGGAATAGGCGGGGCAGCATCACTAGGATTATAGACATTGTGAAAGGACAATGGGAATATGTTCTTGTGAGCTCTGTAATTAATGTTCTCCTTTATGATGTTCCCATGACTCTTACCGGAATCAGCAAAGTGATAAACACTGGATGGAAACATGCCCATTCCCTGTGGTAGCGCAAAGACTCAGGTAGGGTCCACTCTAAGGAAATCCATCATGTCATTTAGGGTGAGAAAGGAACCATCTTTTTGTTGTGTGTTTGTACAGCGCCTAGCACAATGAGGTCCTGGTCCGTAACTGAGACTCCTAAATGCTACAGTAATACAAATCATAAATAGCTTTATTCAAGTTGACCCCTCTTTAGGGGGCAGTTCTGGGAGAAGACAATACTCAAATGACAAGTGTCTGATTTTCTAATGTGATTGACATCATTAGCTGTGTTTTCTTCAGTTTATTGCTCTGTTGACATTTTTAACCAGGCGGAAACACGGGCCCAAAGTCAGGGATTGCTGTAGGCAGCATTGTTTTGGCAAGTCAATTTTTCTCCTTTCAATTCTTCTTCTGTCCACCAAAAGGGAAAGGATGGGAGGGGCCTGGGTAGCATAACCAATACATCTGATCAAAACCAGGCAGAGAGACCCTGGGTAGTCCCTGTGCCCATCACGAGAGGCTGGAAGAGGCTGCCTGCCTCAGCTACACTGTTTAGATGGCAAGGCAAGCACCCGGTGCGTGAATGGGGTGTATGTGTGGGGTGGTCAGCCCCCTCACCCCAGTCTCTGAGAACTCCTCTTGAGTACTTATTTGGATAAACAGCATATCCAAAGTTACAGCAGTTAGTACTAGGAAGAAGAGCATGGGAGTAGAGCTAAAACTTCATGTTTCTATATACCCCCCTCTTACAGAATCTCTCGACCTCAAACCCCACACACTTTGGCTGAGGGCTATGTGCATATGAGTGAATTTTGAAATCAGGTGACTCTGCATAGGCATCACTGGCCTAATTAAATGGACTTCCCCAGGGATGTCTCCCCACCCAGGCTCTTCACTCCAGATCCATCCTAAGGGCAAACAGTCCTGTCAAACAAACCTGATTCTTCAGAAAGTCTCCAGCACATCATTCGTAGCTATTAGTGCCAACTCCCTGGCCCTTCCCGTTCCCTTACAGGGCTTTCAGAACCAGCCCAGGACTTAGAGTCCCTTTTATATGGGAAGAGATTTACCAGTGCTGCCTTTGCCACTCTGGACGCTTTTTCTCCAATGCAGAGACCTAGGCTGTCATAAATATAAAGGGAAGGGTGAACACCTTTAAATCCCTCCTGGCCAGAGGAAAAACCCTTTCACCTGTAAAGGGTTAAGAAGCTAGGATAACCTCGCTGGCACCTGACCACAATGACCAATGAGGAGACAAGATACTTTCAAAGCTGGAGCGGGGGAGAAACAAAGGTTCTCCCTGTCTGTGTGATCCTTTTGCCGGGAACAGAAAAGGAATGGAGTCTTAGAACTTAGTAAGTAATCTAGCTAGATATGCGTTAGATTCTGTTTTGTTTAAATGACTGATAAAATAAGCTGTGCTGAGGGGAATGTATATTCCTGTTTTTGTGTCTTTTTGTAACTTAAGGTTTTGCCTAGAGGGACTCTCTATGTTTTGAATCTGATTATCCTGTAAGGTATTTACCATCCTGATTTTACAGAGGTGATTCTTTTACTTTTTCTTCAATTAAAATTCTTCTTTTAAGAACCTGATTGCTTTTTCATTGTTCTTAAGATCCAAGGGTTTGGGTCTGTGTTCACCGATGCAAATTGGTGAGGATTTTTATCAAGCCTTCCCCAGGAAAGGGGGTGTAGGGTTTGGGAGGATTTTTTGGGGAAAGACATTTCCAAGCGGGCTCTTTCCCTGTTATATATTTGTTAGATGCTTGGTGGTGGCAGCAATAAAGTCCAAGGGCAAAAGGTAAAATAGTTTGTACTTTGGGAAAGTTTTAACCTAAGCGGGTAAAAATAAGCTTAGGGGGTTTTTCATGCAGGTCCCCACATCTGTACCCTAGAGTTCAGAGTGGGGAAGGAACCTTGACAGTGGGGAAAATAACTGAAATAATTTAAGTTATTTTCAGTTTTTCACTGGTGTCTGTGAAAGACCAGCATGTGCGCTGTGAAGTTAGGCCATTCTGGATACCACAGCATCAGTTCAGTCCCTGTTTATGCATGTTTCATCTTTTCATCCTAGTTTCCATGCTCAGTCCAGATAACAATAAATCTTGGTGTCCTTTAAGCAATATTTTTGGTATCTTTCTGCGGTTTTCATTGTCTTGATATCTTAGAAATATATCACTGTTTGCTTTTGAAGTTTCTTTTGGGTTAGCCTTTGATTTGATTGTGCTCTTTTGACTTCAGGATTTGGGACATCAGCTTCTCCGCTAACACAGTTTTCAACATGTTGTGGATAAAGATAAACATTAGGCTCCCCTTCCTCTTTCTAGAAGGTGGAAGTTAAAACTTCTGCTCCAGTCTTCCAGCTCATTGGATTCTAGCTTCAAAAAGTTGCCACCTTCCTTGGGCCTTTGAATATCTATTTCATTTCCTACTTCTGCTGTCTAAGCCACGGATTCCGCTTTAAGCTTTCTGTGCATTTGGGTTTGTATTAAATCTAATTTGTTATGGGGTTACAGAGACAGAAGATTTTTATCTCTGCAATACAGTTAGTCTTGATTCTGCCTCAAATTCTGGAGCATACTAATTATGTTGTGTATGTCTGCTCAGCCTGGTGCTTCTCCTGGTGCAATACTGGGGATCAGCTCAGAACCAGGCAGAGGTTGCTTTATGAATTGTGTTTTTATGAAAGATACTTAATGGTGCCGCCTAATTTGCAGGTGTTTGCTTTTCCTGATGGTTCATCCACCTCTTTGGGTTTGCCAGAGGATGTTCTTTTTGTTTAAAAGTATTTGGGGCAGCTCATGTTTTGAGTGAATGCAGAGGCATGGTAGTATGTGTTTGCCCTAGTGCCTTCAGATATTATCCATAATTAGAACTGTAAAATATACATGATTAGATCTTAATTCAAAACACTGCTATACATAAGGCTTCAGATCTTGCCTACCTTACTCAGACAAACTGTGCCACTGAAGAGATTGAAATTTGGCCCAAATATTTTGAATAAATGGCCAAGTATTCAAACAGCAGTTGCTCGTGCTAGAGTTAAATTGTAGGTTTTGGCTATCCATTCTTTTATTTTAATGATCTTTTATTATGCAATTTACAGAGAAACCCTCTGTAAGCAGCACTTGCACCACAGTTACACGAACAAATTCCCATCTCTACATACCTACTAGCGAACAAATAGAATAAACTCACCTGAGGAACATTTCTCAGGCCTGATCTACAGCAATTATAGCCACTCAAGGGAGCTGGTTACAACACAATTCTTAATTTGTTGGGTAGCCAAAAGTTTATACACGTTCCCTAGCCTTGGACAGGCCCAAGTGTAGCCCTGTTAAGGAACACAACTAAGATCCCGTCTACTTAGCATTGAAACTACATTATAATCGGGTCAGCGGATAACTGGGTTCTTGACTCGACTTTAGCTGTAGCATTGACAGCTTGGACACAAACAGTTACAGCTCTCAAGCCTGAATCACATGCCTGCAAGCTGAACTTTGAAATGCCACCTTATAAAGCATATTGTATCATCTCCTGAATAAATGAATATTTAATAAACCAGTCTTGTACTCTGTATAGGTAAACTCCACTGAATTAAGCTCCCTGTGGTCTGAATCACACACATGCCCCTCCATGAGTACAATTGGTCTTGGAAAGAAGGTGAGTGTATCTGTGCTTTTAGAGTGAAATTCACCCTTGTGCAGAGGGCCTGCACAAGGCCTATGCACCGTGCAAACTCTCAAAATGGGACTTAAGTGGGGCATAGGCCTTCTACTATTATTTATATTAAAGTAACGCCTACAGGCCCTAACTGAGATTGGGGCTCCACTGTGCTAGGTGCTGTACATACATCTAGGGACAGAATCCCTGCCCCAAAGAGCTGTCAATCAAGGCAAGATAGATAAATGGTGGGAGAAAGGAAGTATCCACATTTACAGCTGGGGAATAGAGAGGCATAGAGAGACTTGCCCAAAGGCATGCAGGAAGGCAAGGTCAGGAACTGAACCCACATCTTCTGAGTTCCAAACTAGTATTTTATCTACAAGGTCCCTTTCTGCCTATTCATTGTTTAGGGGTATCTGGAATCCATAAAGTATGTGTGAAAATATTTGCAAATCCTGAGCATTTTAATGAATTTTAGCATGAATAATCATATGTCTGAAAAACTCATAACAAAAAGTGGATTATTTGCTATTCACTTATTTGTCTTCTGATTAAAAGTTTCAGTCTTCAATTCAGAGAGCAGAAGCAATAGCCAATAACTTAGATACCCACCCCAGACACATACAATAGCAAACAGTTACTTTCAGAAACCAAGTATGTCCCCAGAAATCAGGAAGGATCCATTTGTAAATGATTTGGGAAAGGAGAGGGCATTCAAACATGCTTACAATTTGCAGGAACACCTGTACGTTGTCTTTTTACTTGAAAAATATCTTGCACTTAAAATTCCTCAAGATCTTTAGGAAAAAAAGAAAGTTGCTTGGATTTGTTGTCCTTACTCTTCATCTGATCCATCGGGAAGGACAGTGTAGGAGCAGGTGTCTAACTTCAATTTCTCGATTCCATTCTCTGTGCTTCTAGAGTTTCTCGTGCATCTCTTAAGGCAGCTGTAACAAACAAATGTTGACCAGGTGCAATTAAAAAACAAATGCTGATGCACACCAGAAAGCATGAAATTCACTTCCCTTCCTAGGACTGGCACAACAAACGGTGAGTCCTACTTTAGACTTCTTTCAAAGGGTAAAGTGGGTTTAGAATGGCGTATACGTTTTGCACTGACCCTCTTGCAGGGGGTTGAATTTCACCCACCATGGATAAATTCACCAAGGATTTACCTAGGGGCTCAAAATTCCCTTCTGCATTTTAAAGTAGTTTTTGGACTCTCACCACATTTGTCTAGGTAAACGTAATGTAATACGAAACGTGGGGCTCTTTGCTAGTATTTCCCCCATACGTCCCAAAATGACCATAGTCCAAAAGCTGTGACTTTTTGGTTAACTGCTTCAGTTCACAATTCCTCACCAGAGATTTTTTTTTTTTTTTTTCAGTGCAGCTGGCGCCAACCCTCCCAATATTCCATATAATCACACATATAAGACTGAACCTGGGATGCATTGAAGTATTGGCCACAGTGAAGAGGGTTAAGCAATTCAATGGTCTTCTCTGCTCTTATTATAAAGTATGTTTTCCTCATTGCCTTGTGTGATTGGCCTCAGAATTTCTATAAAAGCAGCAAACACTCAAAGCAAAACATAAGCCCCTCAGTGTATCATGGAACTGAAACCGCTCAGTACCGATTGTGTGTCAGTAACACAAGCCCTGGCTAGTTACTGTATAATACACAAAATATTCTGCCACCCTTGCCCAGCAGCACCACCTACCAGTAAATGATGTGTAGTTATAGACAGTGAAGAGAAGAGCCACTGCATCGTGCCAGAAGCAGCACACGGTGATAAACATGATGTTATCATGGTCAGTCTGGTCCCAGCCTGGCCCTCCCCATGGTGGGTACAGCACAAACCCAATCTGGTTAGAATAAAATGATATATTATCTTTCATATACAGAACCCTTGTCAGCCCACCCAATGCCTATCATCCTTCCACCTCTTCCTCCTCTCATTACAATTAAAGGTGATGGATACTGCAGAAAGGCATTTTCACAAATATGCCATCAAGCTTTTAAATTGATTTTCTTCAACCGTGCCCTTTCCTTTCCATAAATGTTCTGTGACCAAGATTTTCCTGGCATGCGTGAACAAAGCCCACATGCACGAGTGTTTCAGCAAAACAGAATTTAAAATTTGCATGGGCAAGTGTTCGTGTCGGGTGCGTTTGTGTCAGAGATTGAACCACCTCCACGTCAGTGGCTACTTTTGAACACTTGAGTGTCAGCTCTGCACCAGGATGTGGCATCACTGATGGTCCCATTCCAAGTGCCCAAGGCACAACCACTACACAAATGGCTTTTCAGTTCCATTGGGGGGCCGGGGGAGGGAAAATAATTTACAGTGTTTCATTGCCCTCCACCTTAAAAGGAAAGGGAGGGGAATAAAAACACGAGCTGAGAAAAGGGATTTAGAAGAAAAAGGAATTAAATTGATACATTAAACCTGTTTTTTGAGAAAGCTGCTTTTACTCCATTGTCATTTCTGCCCTGGCTTCACCAGTTACTGCTTCCAGTTAATAACAACAGAAAAAACTATACAGATGTCCCAAATGTTCTCTGACTGACTATCTCAAAGCACTTGCGGTTTTACAGATCAGGGGTCTTCCCAGGACCTGAAGTACATTTATAATCAGTCGTAGCTATTTATCTAGATAGCTATGTGACTCGTACAGTGCTTGGCTCCTTAAAATAAGAAGTGTCAGAACAAAGTGCTGGAACAAAAGTATTGGAAATACACCATTCTGGCTCCCCAAAAGAGAGTGCTACCCCAGTGTTCCAGCGACAACCTGAGCGCTGGGCCCATGTCACTATAGCATCTGAGTGCCTGGTGAAAATTATATGCTATGAGACATTCATGATATTCCCCAGGACAATAACATGGTGATCAGACATTGCGATCACAGAATTAACCTTTTTATGATAGCTAATTACCACACAAATGCTTATTTGACTGCCCATTCATTCAATATCACAACATACAGATAAGCATGAGCATTCTCAGCTGGAACAGCACTTATTCAGTAATACAAATACTGTACGTGATTATTGCTTTCTGCTAAACCTGAAGGTAAATATATGAGAAATCTGCTATGGCCTAGAGAAGGAAGAATTACTACAGTCATGCAATTTAAGTAAACCTGATAATGCTCCCTGAAATTTATACCCTGAATGGAGGGAAGGGATAGCAATCTCCAAAAGCTTGATATAGACAGCTTGATATAGACATAAGCCAAAAGTTCTTGGTCAGGACAATTGACCTGCCAGAACCAGGATCCCTGGGTGAGGACCATGCTAACGCTGAAGAGCTCCAGGATGGGGTGATCTCCTATGAACACTTCCAGCAGACAGCAGATGGCAGTGCTAAATATACTGATGAGCAGTAGAAAGTGGATGTGTTGATCCAGTGCAGAGCGGTGCAGGACATGAAAGTAGAAGAGACAACCTGCCAAAATTCAAACTATGTAATTCTGCTTCATTGTTCCTCTTCTAGCCAATTAGCCACCACAGGCCCCTGGAACTCGGGCTGCAATTAACGAAGTATACTTGTCATAATTCTGTGATCTGTGGATTTGGAACTCTTCATGGATGGGACTACTTTACATGTCTGTAGAGCATCTTCGAGTTAGATAGGTCTGATTAATGTAGTTACACCAGAGGGGTGCTCTTCTGAGATTCTTCTCCTTGATTTCTGGGGGTGGGAGGGGAAGAAAGAGAACTACCCCTCTCCCCACAGTATCAACAAAAGAGCCCATATAGTTGGACCTGTTCTGCACTATGTAACAGCTGCTCTATTTCAGCCCAGAGGCGGATTTGTTTCACTCGTGGGTGAAGTGATTCTTGTAACTATAATGGGTCAAATTCTGAAGTCTTTATATCAACAAAACTCCATTTTCCTTGACCCCAATAAGAACTCAGTAAAAACTGAGGAAGGACTTCAGGATTTGGCACAAAGTGTGGGAAGTTGTGTGACTTTTGAAGTGGGTGAAATACTTTTCTAAACAATGAATTATTTAATTACCCTGAATAAAATTTACCAACTTGAATGGAGTCATTCCAGGAAGGATCACTGTGTGTGTTCCAGTTCTAGGAAAGGCGATTCCTATCTGTAATGACTATTTTAAAACTAGACAGATTATTGTGGTTTTGGGTGGCAGAAGATCCATGGTGTTTCATCCCGTTAGTGCATACATGGATGTAATTTTTACTCAATTTTCATCGGGGCGGAGGAAATTGTTCCCCCTACTCTTCCCCCAACCTTCAGCCCACACCTGGGAGGAGGAAGGGAGGCAGAATGGAATCTGAGGCTGTTTATCCATCCCTCATCGCTGGCTGGCTCTTTAGCAGATCAGCTAGGCAGAGGGGAGGCCACTGAAGTTGAAACTTGCTGCCCCTAGGACCACTCTATTCCCTCCTACTGGGCAGCCAGGAGGCTGCTTTCTGGTGCTGGATCAGCTGTTCACCTCCCAGCCCTAGCTCTGAGCAGAGAGCAGGGGCATCCCAGCCAGCTTGGGGGGTGGTGGTGGGGCCCTGAGCTAGCTGCAGCAATCCCCTCCTCCTTCATGAAGTAGGGTGCGGTATGGGAGAGGTGAGTCCGTCCCTGAAAAATCATGAGGTTTTTTTTTAAATCACTATTTTTAAGACAAAGTAATAAACTTGGGATTCTTTTTACTTGTGTTCTGAGCCTTTAGGGTTCATTCCCTTCATGTTTTCAAAAACTTTTTTCTGAAAGCACAAGAGGTAGAAAATTAATTAATTAGTAGCAGTAGTTAAATGAAAGCTTGGAGTCTCTTGCAATAGCACGATGGCAACGCCTGGAGCTTTAAGAAGAAAAGAGGAGACACTTGATAAAATCACAAGAGAGTTGGCCAGGCTGGAGTTGCTGGGCGTGGGACAAAGAGGCTCAGGGAGATTTGGGGAGGAGATGTGTCTGAGCCGGGGGGGAAGGGGAAAAGAGAGCTTGGCATTGGGGAGGATGAGGTGTGGGGCAAGAGGGACTGGAAATCTGGAAGGCAGAGTGAGGGAGGGGATGTTTGGGGAGAGCACTATTCAGAGCCAGAGGAGGAGTCACTAGGGACTTTGTTATTGTGATGTGTTTCAAGTGGGAGGTGCTCAGATACTGCCCCGAGGGCTGATCGTACAACATGCCAAGAGAGATCATCACACTGCCAAGGGCTTCTGTGGAGCTTTGGGGGACTGCGATTCCAGAGCTTAAAGAGATCTGAAAAAAGTGTGTGTGTGGGGGGGTCTGTCATAACCTGGGAGCAGCTACTTTGGTAAGACAGCACTTAAAAGGTGAAAGTGAGCCCCTCAGGGAATGGCTACAGTGCAGCTGGGAGCGAGCCTCCCAACCCAGGGAGACAGACTCCTATTAGCTTGAGAGCCCGAGCTCCAGCTTGCGCTGGCAACATCCACGCTGTTCTAGTCAGCGCCCTAGCTCAAGCCCCCCGTAGCGAACTGTGTGTACCCAGGCTGGGAGGCTCGCTTCCTGCTGCAGTGTAGACATACCTCAGTGACCCCGGTCATTTTAATTTATTGGGAGGGGGGTGTCAGAGACTCCCTGCCACACACACACACAAAGTACCATGGGTCTCCCCACCCACAACTTTGATGACAAAATGTCTCCACTGGGTTAGTGCCTTTCCAGATAGATCTGGCAGGGCTGGAGTGTCAGGCTTTGGGGAACACCGCACTTGGCGAGGTTTGCATCCTCCTCCTCCTCCTCACCTCACTCCTAAGATTACAAACGGGAGCAGAGGTTAACTTAGTTCTACCAACAAATCTCCTTTAGAGGTAACCCGTCCCTCTGCTCTATGGGTATGTCTACACTGGAGGTGTAGGTGTAATTTCCAGCTCAGATAGACATACCCATGTTTTTAATAGCAGTGTCGCTGTGACTCCATGGGCAGTGGGACTGCTTAGCCGTCTGATTATAATCCTGTCCGAGACCCTAAGTATGCACTCAGGGCAGCTAGCCCATCCTGCTGCCTATGAAGCCATGGCTACACTGCTATTTTTAGCATGCTTGCTTGATCAGAGCTAGCATGGATATGTCTACCCAAGCTGAAAATTACACCTTCAACTCCAGTGGAGACACACTCCAAGTACTTTACTAACTGCCACCTTGCAAAGCGATGGACCAGCACAGCATTCCACCTCGAGGAACCTCCAGCCGGCAATCAAACCATCTGGACCGAGAAACTGACCTAAGTGTTTACCCTCCTTGAGAATACATAGAGTGCAGCAGGAATGGCAAAAGGTCTCAGGGAAGCAGTGATCGGAGTACTTTGCATACTTACATTAAGTGGTATGGTTAGCGTAAACAGAGCAAAGGGACATGATGATATAAAAATAGCATGGACATCAAAAGTTATGTAAACTGAAGCCCGGGCTTGCATATTGTACAGGTTATGTCAGACACGATGCTTACTCTTAGTTAGATGGTTAGTTAATGTGCAAAGGAATAAATATGCTAGAGTATAAGGACACAGTTGGAGACTCTCAGGAGAAATCCACCATGACCTGCCTATGCCTCAGGGAAAAGTAACTGATCAATGCCTCTTTCTGTGTGTCTGCCATTCATTGCCTTTATCATAATTGGGAGAAGAAGAAAAATAATCAAGCCAGCAGCCTGCGCCTTATTTGAGAGAGTGCACAGATGCTGTGGAGTTGGCCAAGACAGTGCATCCTGCTCTCGGGCAAAGGAGGACGACAGAGAATAACAACTAGTAGTTGTGGCAGATCTAAGCTGAAATGAAGGTAAAATGCAGAGGGGGAAGCACTACCTGCACATTACAAGGTTGACACCGAACAAGATCAGGCAAGTGCTAATGATGGCAGATTTGCGGGGGTTAATGTAGTAGACAAAGCATATTATCTGAATCTGTTTCATTGACCCAAACTTCAAGAGTACACATCAGGGTCTTTCTTCTCATGTCTCTGGAACCACTCCCAGGGCTGGGGAAATCCCTTGCTGAATCCAAGAGTCAGTAAGGGCACATACTATGTTACAGGAAGAGAATCTTTACTCCGTTGGAAAAATATCACAGATGCTGCTTTGACCTAAAAAGTTACCAAACCTGAAACCCAGCCCTCTTACAGAGCAGCTATTAGTGAAATATGATCTCTTCCGTAAACTGAGTAAACTCACATTTTTAAGGTAGGATTCTTCTAGACCCCCTTGCCCGGCTAGTAGGATTCCCTCACTGTACAGAGCTGGAAGAACAATTTGATAACACAGGTCTGCTGACCACAGAACCATACCTAATCCACTAGCCCACAGTGGTTTTGAAGCAAGAATTTTTACACCCCCTATTCTTTGTCTCCCCCCCCTGTAAAATAGAGATAATGGTATTTTCCATAGGCATTATCTAAAAATATGCAAGATTTTAGCTGCCCATGCTCCTGCTTGCCCTCCCTTGTGCTCGCCCCGATGATGAGTATCTTAAAGAAACACTTCAATTAAATAGGATGTTGCCCCCAGATAATTATGGTATAATATTACCTTAAGGTAGGAACCTGAGAGGCTTTTGCCTATGCCCCTGACAACACATGGGCAATCACAGTGTGCTAGGAGGAAGATACTACAAGCATGCCTATATGGTATCTGAGAGACAAGGTGGATGAGGTAATATATTTGATTGGACCAACTTCTACTGGTGGGCGAGACAAGCTTTCAAGCTTACACAGAGCTTCAGCTGAGTGATATCTGCAAACTTACCATTACCACAAACCCCCTCCATCCCCCCACAAAGAATTAATCAGACACTCAGTGAACTGGATTTGAAGATCCCCTTCTATTGACTTGTTTCCTCATCACTGTGACAGATATTTGACAGCCCAGCTATCGTGCAAACAGCTCAGCCTTATATCGGTGTTACTAACCTTCAATAAACAGCGCCATGAAGCGATCCAGCCCCCGGGGTACCCAGAACTGGAAACAGGTGAGCACATCCACTATGCCGGAGATCCCGAAGAACAGCTACATGGTTGTGTGCTGCCAGGTGGTTAGCATCACCCATTTGTGGGCCTCCTTCTCATAGAGATGTAGGTAAGGGCCACTGGGTGCAAACATCTCACCGAGCATTCCTTAACAACAGAGGCAAACAATGAGTTGGGCCTTCTTCCAAGTGAGGGCATGTTGGAAGGGAGAACGTTTTCAAGGTTAGAGCGACTTTAACAATGCATTGAGAAATCTATTTAGTATCATCAGTCAGTGTTTGCAGGGCTGCCCAGGGGAGGGGGAGGAGCAAAGGGAGCACTTTTTGCCCCAGGACCCCCATTTGAGAGGCCCCCAAACTGCAATGCCATGCATCAGATCATAATGCCTGCAGCAAGGAGCAGGCCCTAGTCCCACAGGACAGGAGCTGCCACTGTGAGGTGAGTGCAGGGCAGACTCGCTTTCCAACCCTGCCCCCACCCCTCCTCAGTGGTCATTTTTTGGAAGGGTAGGAGGCTTCAGTTTCAGATTTTGCCCTGGCCCTCCTTCCTCCCCCCAAAACCCCTCTGTTGTTTTATTGTTTGAGCTGATGCTTCTGAATGTGAAAGACAAATAGCAGTGGCAAAAGCCAGGCATAGTGCAGCCAGATGCTGTGTAAGCTTCCCTCCCACCCCAGCTCTGCCTACACCCTGCCATCTCAAACTGCGGCAAAATCCTACAATTCCAGTCTTGGGTTTCCACACATAGGGGCGAGAATGCATCTTAGTTATAATTTGCTACTCCAGCCATGGGCCTTTTCAAAAGGCCCAGAAAGGATGGTCATGTATCTATGGAATTGGATTGGGGGAAAAAAAGAGAATTTGTACAGAGTCTAGCACACTATGGCTCTGATCCATGACTGAGGCTTCTAGGCACTGCCATAACACAAATGAATAACAGATACAAATTCAACTCCTGGCACTGCCACAGACTTCCTATGTGACCTTGGGCAAGTCACTCAACCTCTCTGAGCCTCAACTGCCCTGTCTGTATAATGGGAAACTACTTCAAATTGATGCTGTGAGGGTAAATCCATCCAAATAAATCCAGATATTATTGTGATGGGTGAGATATACATCTGCTAGATAGACAGACTGCTACTTGTGCCAGGTTTTGTTATATGCTCAACAACAGCTCACTATAGACTGGAATGAGACCAAACTTGTTTGAACACGACTCAGGATTCTAGAGGTGACAGATTTCACGCTAAACCATCTCTAAGCCAGCCAGTCTCCTACCTGTACTCCCCACTCACTCTGTTTTGTTTTGGATCATGCCCCTGTTCATTGGGTATTTAAAGAGTATTGATTTCTGGCTACTTCACAGTTGACTCACTCCTCTGCCCCTTCTTGAGCCCCACATAATCCTGCCATTTTCCTGCCCCACGCAAGGGATAAGGAAACAAGTTAAATTAAGAACACTCCTGCCTGGGTTGGCGAGGATGTGCTATGGTTTTATTCTGAGAATGACAAACTATATCACTGGAATTACAGCCTCAGAAATTAAAGGTTTCAGAGTAGCAGCCGTGTTAGTCTGTATTCGCAGAAAGAAAAAGGAGTACTTGTGGCACCTTAGAGACTAAATTTGTTAGTCTCTAAGGTGCCACAAGTACTCCTTTTCTTTTTTCAGAAATTAAAGTATTTATATTCAGTGGTCACACAAAGATCAAGGTCACAGCAGGACCAAAACCTTGCATGATGTAGAAATTTTAGGACACCTGCATTCCCTAAAAGTGTTACTTCTCTGGACGCAACTCCCATGCAGGGGAAAAGGGGAAAACCACAGAGAAGAATCTTGCTGAAATCACTCATGCGCCAGCGACAGCCGGGTCTGAGTCCAAGCATGTGTGTGTGTCTGCATGATTTATATAATAACTGACTCTTGTCAGCAATTATTGTTGGATTTGTGAGCGGGTGCTGTGTGTGTGTTGGTGGACTCTGATAAACAGGAGGTCAGATTAGATGATACTGTGGTTTCTTCTGGCTTTAAACTGTATGACACATGGATTCGTTTGAATTATTCATTGAGAGCGAGGTAATCCCAGAAGCTGAAAGCGAGATGATAATTGTCCTTACCCAGCAGAGCCCAGAAAGCTTTGGCCATCCCTCTAGGATCTCCAGTCTCTGGAAGCGCAGGTTTGTGCGGACAGAGGGCTTCATCTTCTGATTGAGGTATTTCAGTGGGCATTTCACAGCCCACCAGAGCCCAAAGAGCAGGAAGAAAGTTCCTGGAAGGGTGTGTCCTTGGAAAGTTCCCATCACAGAGACAACTCGCAGGACACCTGGATCTATGAGGCAAACAGCTTATGTAAGAACGCTAGAAGCATGAAGTGACTATTTATATTTGGGTTTTATACTACTGCCCATTGCCATAGTCGTCTGAGGTCCTAATGGTAAAATGTTTTATGAGGCATCTTGTTAAAACATTGGCAGCCCCTCACTCCTCTTCCACCATTTTTCCAGGGTGAAATGATTCACATCCTCCCATCCTTAAAAAAATCTCTATGTAATCTATCAAAAGTCATGAGTCAGACTGCCCAAAAATTAGGAGATTATCTTAAACAAGAATGAGATTTTTTTTTTTAAAAGAAGTGATAAATGGGGGTTATTTTTATTTGCCTTTTGGTATCCAAATCCTTTAGGGTGCATTCAGTTCACATTTTCATGCTTTTTTCTGCAACCATAAGGACTAGAAACTTATTTTGTTTTTTAAATGAAAGCTGAGATTCTTCCATAGTCACATACTTCCCAGAGCTGGAACCTTAAGAAAAACATGAAATATCACAAGATTCATGATAAAATTGCAAGAGATAGCAAGACTACATTCATAAACCCACCACACTCTTGTTCTTTAACTGATACATGTGATCATGGCTTGACTTTTAACAAAAATGTACCAATCCAAGGCAGCAGGCACGGATGAAATTTAGTTAAAAATAATTAAATTCAAATGTAGCAAGCGTCCATAATTAAAGCCTTCCCAAAGCCACCAAAACAGGAAAGCAGAAAGACAAGAGTATTGTAATTAAATACCTTTGATCAAAACGAGGAATGGGTGAACTTGTTCCATCTAATTTCACACACACCTTGAATGGCGTGAGTTCAAGAGGTCAGCTCCATCTCAAATCCACTCTAGAAGCGAAGGGATGAGTTAAGAGAGAAAGATACAGTGAAGGAGAAGGTGGGAAAAGAGCAGATTGCGGACCACATTAAAGAAATGCAAACAACAAATGCATGAGAAAACAGAGCAAACGGGGAGAAAGACAAAATCCTAATGGAAACGACACATTATCTAAAAAGCACCCACTTGTGGCAGCTGATGGGGGGACGGTCCACTTTTCCACACAGCCCAAGTTTTCCTTCAGCTAGAAAGCCATGAAAAATTGAATCAGCTTTGGAATAAAGGTGGGATTTTCCCATTTGTTTTTTAATAGTAGAAGGTAGGGGAAAGGAAAGGTTTGCGAACTCAAACTAGCTTTACAAGCCTAAAATAACATCCTGAGTTGGGACCAAACAAGGACTGAAATTTCCTAGGGGAGTGGGGGGATTTAATTATTGGGTTCACTGTACCTAATTACCACCACTTCATGCCGACTTACCTAGGGGTCTCCTTTTCTCCAGATCCTTTCCTGGCAAGAAATAATCCTGACAACAGCACAAACCCTGATTCTTCTGAGAGGTCTCCAGTCTCCTTAAAGAAAGCGTATGTTTCCTTGCTCTTGTGAGTACTTCTAGGCTGATAGCCCTTTAAATAGACACAGACATTCCCCTTTCGAGTTGGAGGTTAATGGCGGGGAAATTTCTCCTATGCTTTCTGCACCAGATGCTCACTTCCTAGCCTAGCTCTTACAGCGATCAAGGTGCCGCCGTGTCTGTAACAATCTGGATTTGAGCAACAGCAGCAGAAGCACATGCAGGTGAGGCTGTGAAAGAACACCGCAAAAAAAAGACTCCATACCGCATCCAACCTCACCCACGCCATTCAACCCACACAGTTGTTGGTGTCTGTTGCTTGGGGCTCATTTTACTAACCTCTTTCCCAGTTTAAAAAAAGGTAGTCCTCTGCTGCCAGTTTCACAGAGGCCTCCAACTGCTCTTCCACACTGGCCTAAACCATACCAAAGAGTGGGACTATTTATCACAACATTTCCCAAAGTGTGGGGTGTCTCCCCCTGGGGGTGGGACATAAAGGAGTACCCGGGTGGGGTGGGGTACAGAAGATGTATAAAGTGTTATGCCCAAACCTTTAACACCATAAGGTGTAGGGAGAGAGGTGCAATTCATTTCATTTTTCCAATGGCACTCAGGGTTCACACGTTTGGGAAATGCTGCTTTGTGGTAATTTTTTTTTTTAAGCTTCCAGATAAACGTAAACGTGGTGCTGCAAAGAAAATTAACGAGCATGAGGCATGAGAAACAACAATGGAGAGTCTTCAGTATCCAGGAATGTAGCAGTTTAAAGTGATTGGTTGTTTTGTTTATATTAAAAGAGAAACGATGACAATGAGAGAATCACACCAGAGGTAGGCCTGGTTCTGGAAAGACCAAACAATTAAAGAATCAAGACAAAGCCAGAAACACATGTTCACTGGACATGGGCACAGCAGTGACAATGGAATTTGCCAAACTCAGGAAGTTCTGATTGTTACACTTCACGGTAAAGAGATAGGTTAGGTAAAAACATAAAATACTCTTGCTAGAAGGTTACAATATAACATGACTTTATTTCTTAGAATTCAGAACAACTCACAAGAACCCAAAACACAGAGAGAGAGAGAGAGAGAGAGAGAGAGAGAGACCTCCCAACAGTCTTGGGTTTCATGGCACAGACCTACTTTGACCTCCAAAACCCGCCGTCCCAGTTGAAGCAGAACATTTCCTGCATACAGGGCTGCCTGGTGGGGAGGAGCAGTTTGTCTCAGACAATCCCTTTAGAGAGGGCCCCCAAAATGAGTGGCATTGCAACCTGATGCATGGGGTCTCAGTGCCACTCATGTTTGGCCTGACCTCCATTCTGTCTATGGAGGGACAGCTTGGCCAAATCTGAGTGGTGGTCACAATCTCCATGTGCTAGGTCGCAATGCCAATCGAATTTGGTCAGTCCATCCCTCCATCTCCATCTACGGAGGGGCGGATGTTCCAAGCCCGAGTGGTACTGCATCTCACTTTAGCCTCTTGAAACAATGGGAGATATGGAGAAAGCAGGCTGCTCCTTAAAACAGAGAGGCACAACCCACCTCACCTTAATCTATGATAGCTGGCTGCAAACTGTCGGTCTCTGATTTCATGCTTCTGTACAGAGCCCCCTGCCTACAAGCAGGACCAGGAAAATGCTTGAGAATATAAAATGAAAGATCACAATTTTAACATGGTTTTCAATACACCATATTGATGTATCTTGATTTTTAGTAAGGTTTTTGACACAGTTCCACATGACATTCTTATAAGCAAACTAAGGAAATGTTGTTTAGATGAAATTACTAGAAGGTAGGTGCACAACTGGTTGAAAGACCGTGCTCAAAAAATAGTTATCAATGGTTCGCTGTCAAACTGGGAGAGCGTATCTAGTGGGGTCTCACAGAGGACTGTCCTGGGTCTGGTACTATTCAATATTTTCATTAATGGACTTGGATAATGGAGTGGAGAGAATTTTAATAAAATTTGTGGATGACGCTGGGAGGTGTTGCAACATTTTGGAGGACAGGGTCAGAATTCAAAATGATCTTGGCAAATTGGAGAATTGATCTGAAATCAACGAGATGAATTCAATAAAGACAACTGCAAAGTACTTCACTTAGAAGGAAAAAAAATCAAATGCACAACTACAAAATGGAGAATAACTGGCTAGGTGGTTGTATTGCTGAAAAGAATCTGGGGGTTACAGTGGGTCACAAATTGAATCTGAGTCAACAATGTGATGCAATTGCAAAAAAGGCTAAAATTCTGAGGTGTGTTACAAGAGTGTCGTATGTATGACATGGGAGGTAATTGTCCTGCTCTACTTAGCATTGATAAGACCTCAGCTCGAGTACTATGTAGAGTTCTGGGTACCACCTTTCAGAAAAGATGTGGACAAATTGGAGAGTATCCAGAAGAGAGTAACAAAAAAGATAAAAGGTTTAGAAAACCTGACCTATGAGGAAAGGTTAAAAAAAAAAATCTGGGCATGTTTAGTCTTGAGAAAAGAAGACTGAAGGGGGAACCTGATAACAGTCTTCAAATATGTTAAGGGCAGTGTCATAAATATAAAGGGAAGGGTAAACACCTTTAAAATCCCTCCTGGCCAGAGGAAAAATCCTTTCACCTGTAAAGGGTTAAGAAGCTAAAGGTAACCTCGCTGGCACCTGACCAAAATGACCAATGAGGAGACGAGATACTTTCAAAAGCTGGGAGGAGGGAGAAAAACAAAGGGTCTGTGTCTGTCTGTGTGATGCTTTTGCTGGGGACAGAACAGGAATGGAGTCTTAGAACTTAGTAAGTAATCTAGCTAGGTATGTGTTAGATTATGGATTTCTTCAAATGGCTGAGAAAATAGCTGTACTGAATAGAATGAATATTCCTGTCTGTGTGTCTTTTTTGTAACTTAAGGTTTTGCCTAGAGGGATTCTCTATGTTTTGAATCTAATTACCCTGTAAGGTATTTACCATCCTGATTTTACAGAGGTGATTCTACAGAACGTGCCCCCATCTCACAGAACCTAGCACAATGGGGCCCTGGTGCATGACTGAGGCTCCTAGATGCTACCAGCATAGAAATATTGTAATTATTAAACTGCATTTTAAGACCTAGCATCATAGATTTACCTTCTAAAGTAATGTATAATGGCATTAATTGTAAGCCAACCAAATTTTAGATACAATGAAAAAAATAGGTATAGTATATGAAAATTATTTAATCAGTATAAATACAATTTATCTTTTATTAGTAAAAATCAATGTTCAAAGGATCCATATAATCAATAAAATATCATGTAAATACTTTGCCTTGGTGCTAGGGTGACCTGACAGTTACAAAAATCGGGACGGGGCGGGGGGTAATAGGACCCTATATAAGAAAAAGACCCCAAAATCGGGACTGTCCCTATAAAATTGGGACATCTGGTCACCCTACTTCATACCCAAATATTTTATTTGTTTATAATGGCAGATATAGTGGTAAATTTATGCATTTTGAAATAATATTCTATTTCACATATTCTGAAAGTATATTTAGAATAAAATTATTTGCTCAAGCTCCGATGAACCTGAAGTTTAACGAGAATGCATTCACCTAGGAATAGAGTGCAGTGGACAAGAATTAAATGTAACTGTTGGAGGAGCTTTTAAGTCAAAAAGTTATACTGTTATTTTGATCAGTTCTGATTTTAGACTGCCACATCCTGCTGATATTTTGTAAAATCCTGCAGAGACCCGCCAGGTTCATATTAACATATCTGGGTAATGATTTCATATCTAATGTTAGAACAAAATAGCTTGTAAGAGGAACTATAAAAGGCAGCCCTTTTTCACATCTGTCCATACTAAATAAAGTAAATAAATAAATAAATAAATAAATAAAGGCAACTAACTAACCAACCAAATAAGGCTATAAAATTTATAGCCAATTTTGTTATATTTCCTGGGCTTTCCTAGAAACATTCAGTATCTCATTATGACTCACAGTTAGCAATTTAGACATGATGGGCATAGGTTTATCATTTTCCCGCCTTTTTCAGCCAGATCTGACAGACTCTGTGGGGGCAGCTGAAGGCCCAATTTAAGCACTTCAGGGAGGAATTTCTGAAGCAAACAAATAATATTTTCCCCTTCAGTGGTGCCTGGTATGAGATCTATTTTCTAGGTCATTCTGCTTCTCTTCATATTTGTCCATTGTTTTTCTGTGAGACAAATTTCACCCCTAAACTCATTAGTTTACACAGCAGTTTGTTATTCGTTTTCTATATAAGCCAGATGAGATTGAATAGTGAAGGCCTCTCTAGAAAGGACAAAAATAATCTTTGAAATCATCTCCAATCTCTCTGTCAGATATTTTCAGTGCTGCTATGTCTTGAGTCAGACCCTGCAGGTCAGTGAGCCAGACTGGATCATTTGTTGGCCCTTTTAAAAACTCACGAATCTCTCTTTAATTACCCATATTTTATCCAGTCAGTTAAGATTTAGCTTTTATGAGAGAAACTTTTTGTCAATTTGTCCAAAAGATATTAATTTAGAATAAACTTGTGGGTGAGGAGTAAGGACATCCAACATCAGGCAGCCATCTTGCCAGGTACCATAAAACATGCTCCCACCTTTGTGCAATAATTTTTATTATAAAACACACAAGGTTACGTTGTGAAACCATCCATAAGTTACACTCATCACATTTCCCTCTCTACATCCCTATTAGTGACAAAAAGAGAGAGACGAAGATATTCATCGGAAGAATGTTCCTCAGACCCCATTTATGGCACAATTATAACCACTCAAGGCACACGCTTACAACACAATTTTTAAATTTGTTGCGTAGATGTGACCTTGACCACATTCTTTACCCAGGCTTGAATGGATCCAACTTTAGCCTTGCTAATAAAACAGATAAGTTCCCATCAAAATGACAAGTTGGAAACACTTTCTAGCTGGGTCACTGGACAACTGTATTTTAATCAGATCTTGACTCAGCTGCAGCTGTAGTGTTGACAGGTCATTTGGGGATGTAGTCCACATTACGCTGGACACAACCACTTTGTGACTTGCCTGCTGTATGTGCAAACTAACCTTTGCATTTCTACCTGAACAATGTACTGAAGCACATTATACCAGTGATTCTCAACTGGGGGTATGCAAGAGGTTTTCCAGGGGGTACATCAACTCATCTAGATATTTGCCTAGTTTTACAAAAGGCTACATAAAAAGCACTAGCGAAGTCAGTACAAACTAAAATTTCCTACAATGACTTGTTTATATTGCTCTCTATACTGAATTGTAAGTACAATATTTATATTCCAATTGATTTCATAATTATATGGTAAAAACGAGGAAGTCAGCAGGTTTTCATTAATAATGTGCTGTGTCACTTCTGCATTTTTATGTCTGATTTTGTAAGCAAGTAGATTTTAAGTGAAGCGAAACTTGGGGGACGCAAGACAAATCAGACTCCTGAAAGCGGTACAATCGTCTGGAAAGGTTGAAAGCTGCTGCATTCTACATCAGTGATTTGTACAACACTGATTCCTTGAACACCCATGAATCTAGCATTTCCTGGTGCCTGAGTGACAGGTGCGCTCCCAATGAGAACAATTTGCATTGTTAAGCATTTCAGTGGTGTTATACGAATAAAAGCTATTAGTTTAGAGTACACTAATGTAAAATGCCAGCTGCGCCCTTTTGCTTGCTTGCTGAGCAATGGCAATAGCAAAAAAGAAGCTGTGTCAAAATTTCAAATACCTGTCCATTTTTCAGAACTGATTTGAGGGCAACGTAAGGAGATGCTAAAAGATGCTGGCTCTATGGCTAACAATCTACAGAGGTGAATATTAAACAGTCACAATTCAGTAGTGCCAGTCATAAAACAAACCCCCTGAGTCACAAATACTGTCATAAAAAAAATTGTGATTCCTGTTGAATCATGTTATTCAATGTGAAGTATTCAGGAAACCACTGTGTATTTGTGATGCGTTCACAACCCTCCAAATCTTCATAAATTATAACAGGAATGAGTATTTGTCCACAAAATTCATCCCCTTAAATGTATTATTTACTGTTCAACTAGTTGTTATTGATTATTCTCTTGTTTAAAAAGCTTCAGTCATCAAGTCAGGGAGCAGAAACAAAACTGTGCGACCAAGACAACCAACCATACAATAGCAAATAGCCGAAACAAATCAGACTGAAAATTCATCTTCCAAACTACTCAGTGAATACTTATGAAAAACCAAATTTGATTTTTAAAAAATAATTCTGACAAATAATTTCAATGTTTATTTTAAACATTTTTATTTACTTTTTCACAGTTGCACAAAATATTGTGTTTTAAAATTATTTTTAGCAGTTAAATTTTCACAGTTGTGGGAAATATTATGCCAGACACTGGGAGGGGAGGCCAGACAATTATTTAACAACAGCAGACATGGAGATTCAAAATGTTAAAGCTTTATCACTGTTAAAACACACTATTAACATGACATGTCAAAATATATAAAATAAATATCCTTAAATCAAACTCTAATCAGTTTTCAAGCAGTATTTTTCTTAGTTTATCTCTCTGTAAACTTCAGTCATCCTTGATGAAACTGCTTTTCCCCCATCAGTTTGTGCGTGTGGTGGTGAAATCAGCTTTTACTGATAAATATCTAATCCTTCCAAGTCTAAAGGCTCAGTGTTATGTTTTGGCATACACACAGAGAATTAGATTTAAAAAAACCCAATTATACTCTTCCTGGAAGGTTGCAACATAACACTACTTTATTTCCTAGAATTGAGAACAGCAACATGCAAGAATCTAAAAACAGAAGGAGAGAAAAACAGGCTGCTCCCTACTGCAGGGAGGCACAACTCACCCCACCTTGCTTTAAGTGAGCTCTTTTCAAACTGACTCTTCTGTTCTGCTTTGCTATTGAATCTTCTACCCTGCAAGCAGGACCTAGAACACCCCTCACCGCTGATGCTCTGACAGGGATAGCTTGCAATTCCAGCACAGTCCTCAATACAGCACACCTAGTTCATGAATTATTCATTAACCAGGGATTGGATCCTGCCAACTGCTGAGTACTCTGGATGCATCCAATGAAACATTTAGACATGTGACCAACTTTAAGGCCATAAATATTCCATTGATTTTGATCAGATTACTCTCACATGCTTAATGTTGAGCATGTGCTTAAATGTTTTACTGGGCGGAGCCAGTGAGCTCAGCACCTTGCAGTACTGAGCCTCAAAAAAGGGGCTTAAATTCATGCTGAATACTGGACAAAATTTTCACACATAGAGGCTTCAAGTTCGACACTGAATTGCATATTTAGGCACCCAAGTGGCCTAATATATGTCAAGATGCAGCAAGAGGTGCTCCAGGTGTATCTGAAAGCCCCCAAATCAGCTACCTCTTAAACAGCAGCACCAACAACAGGAGTAGAGAAAGGCAAAAAAAATTCAGTGCATACTAAATTTGCCAAAGAATGCATTTTTCAGGGCACCAAAATTATCTGTGAATTTAGGTCAAATCTGGCAAATAGTTTTGGTTGGAAAAAAAAAAAAATCTGGAAATAGCATCTCCAGTTTTTAAATAAACCATTTTGTCATTTTTTAAAAAATGACTTTAAAATGAAATGGCAATTTGAATTCACATTCAAAACATTTCATTTGACCAAACAATTTGTTTGTTTTTGTTTTCTCCGTTTGGCAAGAAAAACTAAAAACTTTCACTTTCAGTTAGAAGCTAAACAGTATTTTTTTCAGCTCAGCAACTGAATTAAAATAAATAATCAATCAATTTTTCACTCAGCTATAGTCGGGAGTAAGGAGAAGATTTTCAAGGACAGAAAATGCATTGGTATTTCCATTGAAAAAAGAGAGACGGGAAAAGAAGCTGAGGTGCTTGAGGACATCAAAGCTACCTTGAAGCAGTAAATGTAGGCCAGAAGGATCTGAAATAGGGATGGGGGATCTTCTGAGACAGGCTTGAGCAATGACTAAATACAGAGAGCAAGGCTAAGAGGAGGGAACTGTTTCTTGACCATAACATTAGAATCAGTGGTTTCTGTATGTGGAACTGCCGAGGTGCAGATTTGTCCATCTCTGTTCAAGGTTAACAGGACATTTTGTACAATTTGTAAATAACTGGATGACCTAGAGAAGACAACAACTGGGGTGTATGCTTTTGGCAGCAGTAAATCAATGCTATTCCCCGCTCTTCTTGCGAGTTTTGTTTATCTTCTGGCTTGCTTTTTCAGATTGCCCTCAGATTTTCAATAAGCAGCTACCAGTCAAATAAATGTCCAAGTCTACGTATTTTGTTGCCTTGCATCCAGCGAAGATACGGAACTCAGCTAACCGCTCTCGCTGTACCGGTCTAAGGGAATTTAGAGAGCTTTGTACCTAATGTGGCTCACTATCACAAACCCTAGCTAATTTCTGTAATATACGCACATCCAACAATTCTTCCCCGGCCTAGCCTCACCACATACCAGTAAACAATGGCGTAGTTTGTGGCAACGAGGAGGAGAGCAACCATATAGTGCCAGCTGAAGCACATGGTGATGAACATGATGTTTCCATGGTCAGTGCGGTCCCAGGCCGGCCCACCCCAAGGTGGGTACAGCAGAAACCCAATCTGGTTAGAATGAAGGGATACATTATCTTCCAGAGAAGGAAGCAGGTCAACTCAGCTAACCGCTCACGTGCTGAGCGAGACCCTGGGGCTTTGCATCACTTTGCCCAGTTGTGGTGGGTGGAGAGGCATGCCTTCAGGGAAGGGGAGTAAAACATACGCAGCTTGCATTGTAGTTTCACTCTTTTCTGTGGTATGACTTCAAGCGGCTTGTGCCATGCATGGTAGGCAGGTCAACAGCTCTTTGTGTTGAACGCAGCAGAAAGGTCTTGTAGTAGGAACATGCAAATACTGCCTGTATCCATAGCCACAAGGAGGGTCGCATGCCTCTAACAAATCCCCCCAGCTCCATACATTAATTAGCAGTCTGGATAGGCTGGCAGATAAGCACCACCTAATTGAATCTTCTTGCTTGGTTCATTTTCTCTTCTCTCTGTTCCCACTCCAAAGCGTATAGAATCATGGAAAGCAGAGGCAGAAAAGGCCTATCTAGCCCCAGCGAATCTAGTTCATGCACCCGAGCTTGTGCAGGAATGAGCCCTGTAGGAAAATTTTCAGTGATTCCTCCTTCTTTTTTGAATTAAACCTCCGTCACTTCCTTTAGGAGACTATTCCATAGCAAGAGCTCCCAGCCTGGAAATTTCCCCAGATATTTAGAGTGTCAGGGGGTGGAGAGGAGTGCTGAGCTAAATTTCAGAAATGTTTAGGATGGGAAAAAAAATTAATACAAGTTTTTTTCCTTTTTGGTGCATTAGCTCAAGGTGTGTGTAAACATGCCTTTTTAAAATACTATTTTTATTTGTAGACACATGTACTTGAAAATTATATAATTAAATTATACTGTACACAAAAAACAATGAAATATATCATATTAACACACAAAAGAGAATGATGACCTTCCTGTATATCTCCCAGTACTCTAGCTGTAATCCAGGGGTTTTGGTCAAACCCATTTCAGGGTAGTTCATGAAATGCCAGTCTAGGGTTTCGAACTCTACAGTTCAATGCTAAATCTCAATTCGATTTGGAAACTGGATTAGCTGAAGGAGGTGCAAATAGCTTAGCCAACCACGTAGATATGAGATTCCAAATGCCAACTTGCTCATGCAGTGTAGTCATAACATTAGAATGTCTACACCCAATATCTATAGTATTATTTTAAAAAATAACTTAAAAAGGAAAAAAAAGTTAGCACACTTTTCAGCTCTAAAGGGCATCTGCAGGGATGAGGGGGTGGGGAGAGAAAATTCTTACACCTTAGTTCTGTACCTATTGCATAATGGGACATTGTGCACACTTTCCTCCCACCTTAGATACCCCATTGTAAAGTCTCAACTTTATTTAAAATGGCAAATAAAAATCTCATCTTAAGTGCTTTAAACAAGGTGGACAATCCTCAGGAAAGCAGAGAAGTCAACCAAGTCCTCACTTTTCATCCAACCCATCCTCTGGGAGAAGGACAGGTTCAGGGCTTTGGTTGGTTTTCCGTAAACAAAACCCACAGTCGAGTTCGACATCGATATTTCCAAAGTTTGCCTGACATGCCTTTCTGTACCTGCATTAAAAAAAAAGAAAAGAAAATAAAAATATTAATGTGCACACTGGCCTGATGATGAAACACTGATCTAATTAGTAACTGATTTGTGTAAAGTCACTAGGCTTTTTGTTATCTTTGTTACATTAAAAACTGTTCAACTCTTTGTAACATGGGATCCTTCACCATCATTTCTCCCATAAGAACATTTAATTTAGGCATATGCTTTTAGTCTGGTTATGTTAACCTGGTATATTCAGCTAGTCAGACTGTTTGTTCCCTAAAAGCCCACTGCTACCAGTGTCAACAATGAGAGAATCAATTAACTATTTTCAAGCAACAACAATAATTAAGTTATTATGGAAGCACCCACCATAAAAACAGGTTGTTACCCATCAAACAGCAGCAGCTTTAGGTGCTTATTTGTTCTGATTCTCTCCTGCACTTGATACACACATGTCACTCCCATTGGTACTAATCTGAATTCTGTGCACACAGTGAAATGTGAACAGGTTCATCAGCATAACACTGCAGTGCTATTAAAGTAGTTCTAATTATTGCACAAACTATCAGCCACTGACAAATAATGACTAGTTACTGTAAAGTAGACACAAATTGTTGTCTAGTCCTGGCATGCCACTGCCCCGCCCCACCACGTACCAAGAAGAAAAAACAGAGTTGGCTGCTGTGACGAGAAGAGCAGCTGCGTAATGCCAGAAGAAGCACATGGTGAGGAATTTGAAGTTTCCATGGTCAGTCTGGTCCCAGCCTGGCCCTCCCCGCGGTGGGGACAGCACAAACCCAATCTGGTTAGAAGAAGAAAAGATGAACCATTCTACAGAGAAAGACAGGTATCAGCCCCTCTAGCACATCTCGGTTATTATGGCAACATCTACCCATTGACTAGAAGCAGAATGCTCTTGGCTCACTATCAAACCACTGCCCGCACCAGTTCTCCCTGCTTGCAACAACCTCTTGGCTTGACAAACTTTTTTAAACAGGGGGATTTGTTAATGTTACATCAGTCTCTATTAACTCTTTAGATGCCAGGAATGAATACGCTCACCTTTACAATTCTGACGAGAAGGACTGACACGGGGCAACCCTCAATCTCCCCTCCCCTTCCCTCCCCTCCCCCAAACCCTTCTCCTGAGCACTAGAATTTGTCTAGTCCACGGTGCTGTACACAAGAAGATTAGAGAGGTTTCCTAGACAAGAAATATTATATAGAGTGGTTAAAACAAAGGCTTTGGAGTCAGACAACATGATTCTGTGTTTGACCTCATTAGCAAAGCCTCACAACACTGTTTTAAAGGCAGGTGGATGCTACGACCATGAGGGGGGAACACCCAATTCAAGATTTTGTAATACTTGCAGTGGTCAATATTGCATATATACTCAAGTCTCCATATAGTAGCTGCAGTGCAAGAGAAGAGCATAAAACCTATGGCTTATGTGGTGAAATATTCAGGCCAATCTACAGAATCCAGAGATTGAATCCTTTTGACAATGACTTAAAATGCCTTAAAGAATTTATTGGTCTTACCATGTCCTTTCCCCACAAAGCGAAACTGTACTACAAGAGCTGCTAAGCAATACAAACACAGATGGACATTCCCTCCCAAAGTAGGAACTAAGTGATTTGAAGACCCAATGGGCAAAATTCACCCCTGGAGTAAATCCACTGAAGGTAATAGAGAATTTGGCCCAATGTGTCGTTACCAAATATTATCTGGAAGAATGAACAGCTATATAGTTACATGGTATTTACTAAGAAACACCCAACAAGATCACCAGTAATTAAAGGATACTAACCATTGGTCTATAATGAGTAATGTTAGCTCTTTGGGGCTGTCTTTTTGTTCTGTGTTGGTACAGCACCTAACAAAATGGGGTCCTGCTCCATGACAGAGGCTCCTAGGTGCCATCACAAAACAAACAATAACATCACTGCCTTCTCTCCTTTCCCTGTCCCCTCCAAACCTAAAGTTCAGCTGAAAGTATCAGATCAGAACAACAACTGACCTGCCAGAACCAGGATCCCTGGAGAATAAAAAAACTGGTTCTGAAGAACTCCAGGATGGCGTGATCCCGCAGGAACACTTCCATCAGGGCACAAAGGGCTCCGCCAAATATAGCTATGAGCAGCAAGGAGTGGAGGTGCTGATCCAGAGCAGTATTACTGTAGTCATGGAAACAGAACAGGAAACCTGCCAAAAATCAAACCACATTACATAATAATTAAATTGTATCAAGACAGTGAGTGAAGAGGATCATCAGTGACCATAGGAAGCGTGGGTTGCATTTAATGCAATAGATAGATACATTTTTTTCTGCTTTATGCATATGCAACTACCTGCCCATTAGGCAAAGATGGATATTTGAATTTTATGGGACAAATCAGGTGAGAGCTCCCCACTCTGATAATCTTCAATCATGGGGAGCGGCAAGGAGGACAAAACATTATACCCCATAGCACCAAGCTTAAAAAATTGCACCCCAAGACTATGTGCTTCCTCCAGCAAGGCAGAGCTTAAAGCTTCTTTTGCCCTAGTCTATAGTGTCTGCCCGATAGGGCATCAGATGGGTGTGTCTGCAGTACCCACTCCCTGTCCAAAACAGGAAGCAGCAATAAGAGTCAGTCCAAGTCTCGGAGCAGAACAATGAGCTTTATACTGAAATGTCTTCCCTGCCAAGGATCAACCCAAGGAAAAGAAGCTCCATTTCGGTCACTGCACACCACCATAAGTCACCACGAGAAGGATCAGGTCCTAACACACAACCAACCTCCTCCCCCATAATCACACAGGACCATGGGAGAGGGGAAGGAGCTTCCTCTCCCTAAACCACCACTGCCATCTAGTGGCTGTAAAATATGCATAGCCTCCAAATATCCAACTCATCACTGCAGGCAGGGCCCTATGCACGCCTGTTCCCCATGCCTCCAAAGCTGGTTCTGCCTTTCTGGTTATTAGAGCAAAGTTTGGTTCCCCTCTTTAGTGGTCACGTAGTGGACATCTACAATTGCTATGGCTGCCTTTGTTGTCTGCACAATATGGCTGAGTTGGGATGTTGCACCACCAAAAACAAAGGGCCTTGGGACTGTTTCATTGCCCTGCTGGACGCGTGTAATTAGAACCAGGAAAAATGCTCACAACAACAAGAACAGAAAACCTCACAGAACTTGCCAGGATTCATTGCAGGTTCAAACCTTGGGCCACGTGCATTGAGAGCTTCAATTGAGGCTCTGAGACTTTTCACATGAACCTTGGCACCAGCCACGGTTTCATATCCAATCCCATCAAAATGTGATCCAGTGACTCATAAAGCAGTTTATTAGATCTCCAGCTATGTTCTCTCAACCAAGTTTCTGTCATTTGAAAAGTTCAAGTCAGCCAAATAGTTCAGCCCTTTTGTCATTACTTACTACTCACCTTCAGTAAACATAGCCACAGACAGCAAGAGGCGATCCAGTCCCAGAGACAGCTTGAGCGGGGAATAGGAGAGAACATCCACAATGCCCGAGAGGCCATAAAAGAGGTACATGGTCGTGTACTGCCAATTAGTCAGATTCTCCCAGCTGTGGGTCTCTCCACTGTAGAGACCCATATGGGGGCCGTCGGGGATGAACTGCTCAGCCAGCATCCCTAGACAGCAGAGGCAAATACAGATGATGTTTTTTTCCTTCTAAATGAGGATAGGATGCAGAATATCATCCAGGCTGGAGAGAATGAGAAGTCCCAATGGAGTTTGTTTAGGATCATCCATTGGAGACACTTCCTGGTATGCAATTCATAAAGCATGCTTGTAGGGTGGTGTAGGGTTTGCCTGGTTGTTTTTGAGGATGCTGTAAGACTTCTATATAAAATGCTAAAATGAAGGCCACTAAGGCATCTGAAAACAGAATCATCCATTTTCTGCCCCGGGGCAAGTCCACAGAATCTCTGATGAGAGAATACTTGCAGCATGGGAATGGCAGGTTTTTCATGGGCCATTGGGCTACTGGGGAAAGTAGTAGTGACTAATAGTCCATCCTTACCTGCTACAGCAAGGAAAGCTTTGGCTGCCCCTTCGAGGATATCCAGTTTTTGGATCCAGCGGCTTGCCTGACTGTCTGCATTCAGCGTCCGGCTCAAGTATTTTAGTGGGTATTTCACAGACCACCCGAGCCCAAAGACCAGGAAGAAAGTGCCCCTAAGGGCATTGCCTTTGAAGCTTGACATCACTGAGCCAACTTGCTGGATACCTGGGCCTGAAAGGATAAAAAACAATGTTCAAAGTCACCCTGTCATTGATCACCCTGACAACAGGATGACTCAGAGGAGCCTTGCCTCTCTAGATGCAGTGTCCTGGAGTCTGCAATGTTGTCACACCAAGGCACTTGGCTTCCTGTGAAATCCCAATGCACATCTCTGTCCTTATAACAGAGTGGTAATCAACAGTGATTAGAAAAGAAAGACAGAAAGAGCCACGATACCACTGGAGGAGAAGGGGGAAGGATTTGCATAATAAATAGATTGCCCGTGGCAGGGGCTTTTTAATGCTATGGGAAATCATAGAATCATAGTACTGGAAGGGACCTCAAGAGGTCATCTAATCCAGTCCCCTGCACTCGTGGCAGGACTAATTATTTAGACCATTCTCTTGATAATATTTACAGAAAAGCAGGGCAGCCAGATGCTTTTTAAATGGGAAGGAAGCAAAGTTATTGCTGGCAAAAAGCAAGTAGGTAAGATTTTTAGGAACATTAACTCCCTTCAAGCAAAGTAATTAATAGGGTGCGAGTCCAGCCAGCCAGGTTGGATGTGATTTCTTAATCGCTCCAGAGAACTTTGGCTTCATTAAAACTTGAATACTGAACAACCGAGATAAACAAATGAGATTCCTATAAAGTTAAGGTGACCAGACATCCCAGGTTTTGGGGAACAGCCTAGAATCCCACGTACAAAAATGCAAGGATCACAGAGCACATATGGAAAATGTAACAATGACTACATTGGCACGTCCATGCATGATTCTCACATCATGCACATTCCATGCATGATTCTCACATCATGCACGTGAGATGCATTGACACCAGACTTAGAGATTGAATCTTCAGAAACAAGGAGACAGTTAATGTCTGAGGGCATTGTTTTCTGTGTTGGACTCACAGAGCAAGGCCAGAGGTGGGAACCGGTTGACATAAAACAAAACAAACAAAAATCAAAACAGAAGAAGTTGAGATCCAATGAGCATTTCTGGCCATGCTCTGAGAAACTGTACACTTTGAGGAATATTAACAGGCACTCAAGATCTAGCAAGAGGTCCAAGAAACTAGTGCAGCGAGCACAGGAATGCACAAGGAGTTATCATTCAAATGCTTGCTACAATTCTCATGCTGTGCTTTAAATAAATATTCTCTTGGGACAGTCTCATTTCCTCTTAGTACCCTCCTGCTACTTAAACCTTCCTTTTGCCTTTTTGTACCCTTCCATTCTTCTTCATGCATTCTCCTGTGTCATTCTTGCACTGGGAAACACGTCCCCTTTCGTGCCACACAAACCTTCCTCTCTTTCATCAGATCTTTATCACTCTCCTTCCACTAAGACTAATAATAACCCACCAAAAAGAGAGACAGACACTGTACTCCGATGATATTGAAACTTTCCTGTTTATATCATATGTTAGTGTCCAGTTTATACTGTGAACCCCTTGGGGCAGTGATTATCCTTATGGAACGTTTGTAGAGTCCTGAGCACATGGGCTGTCAGAATCTAGATCAACACCACCTTGGCACGTTTTCTAAGTCCTCCCATGCTCGGAGTAGTTAGGTGTGCAATTCAAAATTAGGATAGGGTGTGGTATGGACAGGTACCGGAGATTAGGGATGAGGACGGCTTTACAAAACCTCAAAAGGTTGGGTTTGTATTTTGCAAAACCCAAGTCAGGACAGATTGGCTGTGGCCTCATTTTCTCCAAGTGGAGTTTGTTAAAATAAGTGATTCTGGTTTTGGATCATCTTTACGCCTATATGCTCATATAAAAGCATTATCCTTTATGCCACCAGGGCCTACCTTTCATTCTTTCTTAGAACACCTATGTACAATGAGTTATGATGGGTCTCAGTTTAAAAGTAACACCTAAAAAAGTCCCCATTGACATGGCACAGGAACACCCATATATTTCTCATCATGGACAGAGGTTAATAGTAGGGTATCTTGGAAATCAATACTAGAACTAATTGTATTCTGTGGTCCAGCTGGCATAAATGGTCATAGCTCCCTTGACGCAAATGGAGCTGTGTTAATTTATGCCTGTTGATGATCTAGCCCGGTAGACATATTTATCAGTAACTTGGCATATGGAGTGAATGGGGAGGTAGCAAAAGCTGCTGTGAAATATTTAGATTCGAGAAGGATTGTGAAGAATGACAAAATGAATTTAAAAACCTTAATGGGCAGCCAGAATGGCAAAATAAAATGTAAAATAGTAAGTGTGAATTAATGGACACAGAAAGGAATGTTTTAAGCTACTCAGAGTAGTCGGTCTGAATGAGATTCTCTCGCATGCAGAGAATTGCGGTGTTATTGAAGATGGCCACGTCTTTTAACAACTCTGTGCACTGAGCAATCTATGTATTGCCATAAGTGAACAAGATGCTTTGCAGAGTAATAGGAAGACAACGTCTCCATCTCAAAGAGCTTACATTCCAAATTAGACAGATAATTATAGACAATGGGTCAGGAGTGTGGGGAAGGGGAAAACACCTGGAGAGGGGAGGAGAAAAAAAGAGACAATCAGTGCCAAGAGAAGACTGTATTTTCATTCTTGCAGGACATGTACACTGTAGGTGTTTGTTTTGCATTTGCTGTTTCCCCAATATAATTAGGGGTCAGAGAGGAAATGGATTGCACCTGAGGGGAGATAAGTGGCAGAAGCTAAGACAAAGGAAGTGACTTTTAGAGAGGGATCTGAAAGCAGAGAGTCTATTAAACACAATGTGTGTCATATGTAAAATTATATGTAAGCTCTTTGGGGGCAGGAACTACAGTCTTATTTGTTCATTAACACACTTAGCATAATTTTAGGTACTGTACCTATAATAAATACAACCTTTTCTGGACTCTGAACTCACCATTTTGACAGATAATAGTTTAGAGGCACCCCAGTTGGAAAGACAGGTTCTTTTTTTTTTTTTTTTAAATAAGAAGAATTATGGTTAGCACAGAGGTCAGACACTTTCAAATTACTAAAAACAAATAAACACAGTATCTTTCAACCAGCCCCATGGCACTAACTGTGAAACCTACTTCATCACATCTCCTGCTTTATCAGCTGTGTAATTTAGATATAGATCCATGGGGAAAATGGACTAAATTATAAGCAAGTTGTAGTTTAGAAACAAACCCAGATCAGCTGCAAAGAATCAAAAACTTGGCTCATATTTTACAGTGAACTAATCTGCATTCCAATAGACTGGGAATATGGCTTTGATCAGAAGGTATCGTTATCTGAGTTTCCCTTCTCTCTGTTCTGGCAGACTGCAATGCTTTTGAGATTTTGAGGTCACTTGCCTGATAGTCATATAAGACACCTGCATTATCGCCCTAAAGAGTGTTTCATCGTTGCATTGACTGCTGTGTTCAGTCTCCCCGTGTTCTGTTTTTCAGCTCTTCAGCTCCAAACCCTGCTCTCTTTTATATGCCTTCTCCCCTATCTCAAATACCCCAGGACCTGTTCACCTAACAGAGATGGGTTCAGCTTATTGCTTACTTGTAACAGGGCACTGGTGCAACAGTCTGTGCAGAGAAATGTGCTTTGTTGCATTTTAAGTTAATCAGGGCTTTACAACCTCTTCCCCCAATGGGGAAGATAGGTGCCTGTGTGGGAGGAGAAGCGATAGACGGGACAATACGAACAGCAGTTATTTCTAGAGAGGAGTTTGGACCAATGCCCTTAGATCTGAGCAGCCCTTAACTTCATCTGTGGAAGGGGCCTGAAATACTGACAGTGTCTTGGAACCTGCCCAGCTGTGTTGATAAATACCAGCCTAAGCCACAAAGCCCTTTGGCCAAGCTCTAGAGCTCAAGTGGGCCCATTTAGTTATGAACATTCACAGGGCATTGCAAATCCCTTTCCAATTTGGCAAGGTTCACATCCCCTTTCCCAAGAACAGGGTTTCATTTGCATGGGAGGAGGGGACACGGCTGTTATCCCTGCGGATAGCTGAATGTGCACGTACCCATGACTACTGGGGCCACAAGTGCCTGCTCTCTGCTCAGAAGGATTCCAGTCAGCCCATCAGGGGATGCGGCAATGTGAATTTTTGGTGACCAATCACAGCACTTGTAATGAGAACCGCCATGGTAAATAATTCACATACATTCATAAAAAAAAACCAAACAATCAGAGCCTGCTTGCGGATAATTTGCCAAGAGGAGAAAGAGCTCCTCAGCTGGCTGACTGCCACGCACACACACCTGGAAGCATCTGCTTTCTGGATGTTGAGCTGCTGGCTGACCTCGCCCAGTGGTTAGGATGGTGGAGGGGATCCCTGAGGAAGGAGGGACCTTCAGCTCAGCATAGCCCTCCAACATCCTCCAAAAACCAATCGCTGGAAGATCCTTTTCACTAGAGATCACTAAGTTTAAAAGCCAGGCAGTCCTCAAAAGCTGACTCTTTTGGGAGGGGTGGGGGGAGGAGAGGTTAACCATGGGAACTCGAAAAGATCTCCCGAGCATCTCTTCATCCCAACAGCGTGAAACGTATTCCCAGCTTGTTCCCCCTTGCATCTAGATCACCCTTCCTTCCAGCTCCCTAGACCTTAGAAAACTCAGAAAGCCAGGTTCACACACAGACCATTCAGCATCTCCCAATGGGAGGGAGGAGGAGGAATTTACCTGTGCTGTCTGCACTGCCTGCTTCTTTCCTGCTGCAGAGGTGAGGTGCACCTGTTCCCACTCACACTCCAGATGTGAGCAGCAGCAGCGGTAAGGAGAAGTGAGATGGAAGTCCCAGATAAGGGGAGGAGTAGAGCAGGGAGGTGACTCTCCATCCGGATGCTCCACCCTAAACATCTTCAAACCAGACCAGAAAAGGTCTGAGTCAACCAGTTTTCACAATGATTGACACCCGTTTGCTGCTGTATTTCCCAAGGAAAATTAACGTTCTTCTAGCATTTCACCATAAAATTAAAAAACAAACAAACCCAACACTAAATTTTTGTTCTTGTGATAACCTGGCTTACTCAGGTTACATCATGTTCAGGTTTTGATGACTGAAGATAGCCTGGTCAGTATTCTGACTAGTCAAGTTTGTTGCAGTTCAAAGGGATGGGAGAACTCAGTAGCCTTACAAGTTGGAAGCTCGCAAAACTTTTCGGGCCTGAATTCTCAGTTACATTAATGCCCCATCACATGGCTTTGACAGTGTGAAGCAGGTGTAACTGCCAGAAGGGTGCAAGGGGGTGGGGGTAGGAGTTAATATAACTGAGAATTCAGGCCATGGGTTTCATAAGTTGAAGCAGAGAACTTGTGAAATCTCCCTCCGTCATAAACAAAACACTCATTCATTTCTATGAAGATTCAATTATAAAGTCCTCTTAATCTATCTATAAGCACTCACTTCTTTCATCTAACATTCCGCCACTAACCCTCCACTGAGCAGCTGCTCGGTATCATCATACCCACATTAAACAAAAGATGACAAGTTAATATAGCTACTTAAACAATTGCAAAGGTCTCATGAGTGTAACATCACAAGTAAATACAAAGTGCTCCTTTAAGCTCCTTTCTGACCCCTCAAAGTCTTTATGGGCTGCATATAGAAAAGGTTGTGAGCTCCTCAGGGCAAGAACCTGGTCTTATTTTCTACTTACAGAGCATCATACCCCTCTATGGTGTTTTAATACAAAGCAGCGTGGTAATATGCTTCTCATGCTTTTGTTTAGGACCAAAAGTAAGATCTAACCGGAGACGAGGAGGCTTACAAACGAGCTGGCTGCTGAAGCGTACTGCACCTGCGTGCCATGTATTAGTACATTTTTCAATGCAATCCAAGTACGGACGGCCAGGGAAGCCTCCCACCCAATGTAAAATACCCAAAGCAATACTTCACTACTAACACTAGGCCATCTCCTACCAATGGCCTAGCCTGTAGCTATCACCTCAGATAGCTTTGGAACGAGAGCAGTAAGTCTCAGGTTCTAAGGAAGCACCTTCCTCTCCCAAGTGCTGGTTCCATTATTAGTGGTCTGTGTTTACCACAGGTGCCTATTCTCACTGGGGTGCGGGTGGTGGTGGCAGACAAAGGTGAGGGTAACATCACAGAAGTTGGTCCAATAGAAGATGTTACCTCACCCATCTTATCCCTCTAGTATCCTGGGTCTCACATGGCTACACCACCACTGCAAACCACGACGGTGAGGATAGCCCAGGAAGCGATAGTCTCGGACACTTCGCCGCCGCACCAACGTACAGGGACACTAGCGCTGTCAGCACCCAAGTTGCTAAGCAACACAGCTGGGAGATGGAAAGCATTCACTTCTGCTTTCGTGACAGTTGACAGGCACTAGCATCAGCGGAGGCCATCCGGGACTAGTCAAGGAAATCCAGTTGGCGAGGCTGGAAGGGGTGCGAGTGGAGGGCTGGGAAGGAGAGACTTGGAGCTGTCAAGCTGGGTGGAGAGGACAGCAAACACCACTGAAGCAACTATCCTACCCAAGAGGAAAGGCGGAAGCGGTGGCAGGTGCCTCAGGCAAACAGCAGCAGTGGGAAGCGGCCTCGCAAAGACTGGAGCTCCACATCTTCCAGTCTCTCTCTACTCCCAGATGTGAGGAAAAGACGTGAGGGGGACATTTCCGGCCACAATGAATTCTCTGCACAAGGGAGGCCGGCCAGCTCTTTTAGCCTGAACTGGAGAGAAACCCAGCATGGCAGAGTGAGGCAGGTGAAAACAAGGGAGGATTTAACAAGAAGCCTGAAAGAAAAAGAACCCCATCCCTCACCCCTGCACGTGGTTTCACCCAGGCTTAGCCTTTAAGACCCTGAGAGAGAGCTGGCCTGGCATCCCCAGCGCAGAGAAAATACAACAGAGAGACTCGGGTGTGGAGAGGGATCCTCTCTCAGCCCTGCTGTTTGGCACCAGAGGCCTGCCAGTTTTACCTCAGAGGTGCCTCAACCTCCCTCGGGGCCTGAACACCACAAAGAGAAGCTGCCCATTACCACCGATCAACGTCGCTATCGGTGACACCGGGCCAGGTACGGTACTATTGGTGGTGGCAGCGAGACTGCCTGGGGAGAGCTCTATTCCTATCCCCGCCTTACGCTTCTTGAGTGACACTCAGCAAGTCACAGCCTCCCTGGGCCTCAATTCTATAGATAATATAACCTAGCTCTTACACAGCGCTTTTCCAGCAGCGATCTCAAAGCATTTTTACAAAGGAAGGTCACGATGAATGGACTCAGATTCCAAGGCCAGAGGGGACCACTCTGATCATCTGGTCTAACCTCCTGTACAACACAGGCCGGAGAACTGCCCCAGAATAATTTCTAGAGCAGAGCTTTTTGGGAAAAAAAAACAAAACAACAAACCAATCTTGACTGGAAAATTGCCAGTGATGGAGAATCCCTTATGGCCCTTGATAGGTTGCCCCAGTGCTGAATTGCCCTCACTGTTAAAAAAATTTATGCCTTATTTCCAGCCTGAATTTGTCTAGCTTTAACTTCCAGCCAGTGATATACATTTCTCTGCTAAATTGAAGAGCCAGGACTATAACCCAGGTCTCTCCTGAGTCCCGGTCCTGTCTCGCACTTCCTTAGTGCCTTCCAGCTGCCAATCTCATGCCCATTTAAAAAAAAATTAAATTAATTAAGCCTCAACCTCCCCTCCCTGGAAAGCAGGTGGGACCTAAGCCCATTTCACGGGTGGTAAAATTGAGGTTGAGCCACTATTAGGGAAGTGTAAGTGGAAGGCTTAACAGCTGGAAGGAAAGGAGATGCAATAAGCAGGAGCCAGCTGCCAAATTGACACTTTCAGGCTTAAGGGGCTTTTCTCTGCCAAATGGAAACGGCCAGTGATGAGCAAAACATGCTAGGATAGGTTTCCGTAAAAGGGTGACTCTACAATAGTGTGTTTCAATCAGCTGTAAAGACAGGAAGTGGGAAAGGGACCTGACTAAAGGACTTTCCCAGGTTGGGGCAAGGCATAGGAAATAGCTCCATTTTTTAAAAAACAAAAAGGATGTTTTTATAATAAAAACCAAAAAGTGAAGTTCTGACAACAGCTTGGTAACATGAGGTGGACAATACCGCCACTATATTGCACCTGGAGATATTAATGCACATGTCCCTGGTCCTAGACTGGTCAGTAACAGAACTGGGAATTGAGAAGCCAGAGGCTGAAATCACCACTGGTGTGAGCGGCCGCACGTCCACTGAAATTTTATGCCGAGCTCAATTCTCCTCCCCAGCCTACCCTTGTGAGATGACCATACTTGAAGTTAATGAAAAAAAATTGCGATCGCGTTTGCCTACTTCCTTCACAGGGGAATGGGGAGGCTGATTTAATTAAAGGTTTAATTAAAGGTTAATTAAATGGCTTGAGTTCTGGAGATGGAAGGATGCTAGGGAAGTGTGAATTATTATTGCTCACACAGGCCTGTCAAACAGGCAATATAATCGGTGAAACAAGTGGTATAAGCGTGGGCAGGACTTGTTCAGCTTCCTACACTTTGATTTCAATCTTGCATAAAAGAGGCAGTGAAGGCAGGTGGTGGTGGATCCTATCTTTAGTTGAGGACATGAAATGAGTCCTGCATGGACTTTCTGTAGTAATATTAGACTTGCTGCAGTATTGTCTTCAGGTGGAGCAACAACAGGTTTCCAACTTAATTGCCTTATTTTTTTTTTTTTTGGTTAATACTGTTAAGATTAAGAAAGTGAGTCAGACTTAATGTTACTGATATTATCTTAAGATGATCAACAACATCCTCCTACCCGATATTATCAGATTACTCATGTCCGCAACAGGCACCCGTAGTAGCAACACGAGCCACTGCTCTGGAATGTGATCTTACAGCAACTCCAAAGTACGTCTACAGGAGTCTAAAGTGGGGAGCGGGGAAAGGATATTATCACATGTATTAAAGTCTGTGTCTGCCTTCTCTGGAAGGATAAATTAGCTACATAGATGTTCCCATCAGAGAAGGAAATCAGGCCATGTATACACTACAAAATTATGCCAACTTAATTTATGTTGGCATACAGCGACCGCCGTTATTAAATCACTTGTGCGTGAGCACACTTGGCTCCTGCGTCGGCCATGCGTGTCCTCACCAGGAGCTCTTGTATCGATTGTATTGTCAGTGTGGGGGCATTCGGGGGCAGCTCCTGAAAGCCAGTAACAGTCAATTTAAACAACACAGTGTTTACACTGATACTGCATCAACCTAATAACTTTGATTGTGACTCTACGCCACTTGGGAAGGTGGGGTCACTAAATCAGCATAGAGAGGCACTTATGTCAGCAGGAGCCAAATTTAAGTGAAGACACTTCCACAGCTAGTTCGACACAAGGCAGCTCACGTCAACTTAACCGTGCAGTGTAGACCAGGCCTCAGAAATAAGAAAGCAGACATAAAGTGTGGCTAATGTGGGTTTGTGTCTTAGTATATTTTAAATCAACCGTAAACAAATAAGAAGAGGAGTACTTGTGCCACCTTAGAGACTAACCAATTTATTTGTACAGTATGCATCCGATGAAGTGAGCTGTAGCTCACAAAAGCTTATGCTCAGATAAATTGGTTAGTCTCTAAGGTGCCACAAGTACTCCTTTTCTTTTTGCGAATACAGACTAACACGGCTGTTACTCTGAAATCCGTAAACAAATAGTTGAGCATAAGATTTCAAAGTAAGTGGCTGATGTTAGCATTTAAACTGTGGAAACCAGTTAGTTCACTATTTACTTTAGTCATGTTTTGGGAATGGTATAAACAATGCAGGCTGGATGAAGTTGTTTTGATTTGCACTGTATTAGTTCCTTTCTGCAATAGCAGACCTGTGGCAGGGGAAACACCTGTAGGAATGCCTCTCCTTGGCTTTTGACCAATATCAGCTTCTGAGGTCCTGGATGTGATTAGGGAGATTAAGGTTCTGGATTGCGATTTGGATCCATGTTTTGGAGAGGTTTATCATTGAGAGACTGACCATCAAACATTGCCTTATCAAAGGGGAGATTAACAGCATGAACAATCAGACTCATGCTCCGGGAAACATCTCTTAATGTGGACAGTTTTACTAGGGATCTCCTTGTCTTTAATCTTACCTTTTTTGGGGAAGACTGAGAAGGCTGTAGTGATGTCAGGTCTGCTTCATTTGGAGTCCTCAGATTTCCTTGATCCTCTACAGTCCAGAATTGGACCTGTATGTAGTACAGTCCAGAATTGGACCTGTATGTAGTACAGTCCAGAATTGGACCTGCACAAGTCAGTGCTTGATTATCGTCTGACAGAGATCAAAATGTCTGTGCTGGTTTCTTCAGGCCCATTAGCTGCCTTTCACAATGACAACATGTCTTCAGGGGCAAGTGGAGTCTCTCTGCAGGCTAGGCTAGATGGAGTCCAGTGAGTGGTGTTGTTTTTTCCTAAAACTTCCCATCAAGAGGAAAGTGCTACACCCCTCCCCCCATTTCCAGTTTACACTAAGACTAGGGAAAATTGTGAGACAGATGGTTCGGGCTTGAGTGCTATTGTGATTGCTGCCAACTTGGCCAAAACACCAGGGACTGAACCAGAGGTAAAAACATGAGCTGCTACAAATTGAATAAAGAGCTAAGCCTCTACCTTTCCGCAGACTGGGCAGAGTGGGATCTGTAACATGCTTACCAGTGAGGTACACTATTGTATGCTAGGACATTCATCTCTACGTCTCCAGGTCATTGGATTCATGCAATGTGGTGTCACTCAGCTTTGTCAATAATTGTGTAGAGGATGGGGCTTGGAAGAAAGTGATCTGTTAGGAGGCTCAGTCCAGAGAAGACAAAGTTAATTTCAGCAGGCATGGAAATAACAGTTAAAAAAAAAAAAAAAAAAGAGAGAGAGAGAGGGGAAATATTAGCCCCTTTAACTGAGATGGGGTTGGGGCAGGGAGCTCATCTTTTTTAAAAAAACCCTATTGGTTGCATTTTGCAACCACAGGGGTCTGGCTGAATCAGTTAGCTGCTTCTGGATGTCCAGAGAAGGGGGTGGGGGAAAAGAAAAAAGCACCTTTGGCCATTGTTTTGGCTTTTTGTGCTGAGCAGAACTCGAGAGGGTCTTTTCAATATACTAGATTATTTCAAAGTGGGCCCATAGTTGAAATAAAATTTTCCACTCTCCTGGGAAAGTTAGAAATCCCTTTTGAGATGCTGTCTAACAGGCAGTAGATGGGATTGCATATTTTCTTTCTCCCACTGCTAATTCCTCCCTCCCACTCTCCCAGTCACTAGATGTGATGATACTTTGGAAGAAACATGCTTCACAGAGAGAAAACAAATTTATAAGCATTATACTGATGAATCTTAAGACATTTTTAGAACTGGGGAGTCAATGAGGCAGAAGAGAAGTTATTCCAGATGGTAGGAACAGCAGAGGAAAAAGAAGCGCTTTGCTACAATTGTGACCAGATTGTGATAAGGGATAGAAAAAGATGCTGGATGAGAACAGGGAGTGACAGAAAAAGCAATTTATTTGATCGACAGCAGCATGTATGGCCCTGAAGAACTGTAAAAAGACCATTCTCACTTTTTAAGGAGCTCTCACAAAGAGCGGAGTAAATCCAATGAATGTTTCAAAAACCAAGATCAATTTTGATCTTGATCCTATCTTATGAAAATAGAATTCAATCATTTCTTTTGGGAGAGGAGAGATGCAAGGTGATCATCATCTAAATTCTTGAGTCATTTGTGCAATATACACCACCATCTTCTCTTCCAACCTCTGCTGCCACCACATGGTCATTTAATTTTTAAATTTTTTTAAATAAGCAGAAACACTCTGCAGTGTCACCTCAGTTCTACATATTATTCAATTAAGCTTATTTTCACCCCTTTGCAATTTAGGTAATTCATCTTGTCCCCATTTGGATATTGGCTTGCTTATGATTAGAGAAGAAACAAAATTCTGAAAGATGCTCACAGCAAGTTTTGTATCATTGTAAGGGGGAACGAATGATGTAGCTCATTTAGGTAAAACATTCCAGACACATTACTGCAGGGGGAAATGGTTTCTACAAAATGTCTATTGTATAAAATAGTTCAAATCCTTGCAGCTTACAGTTAAGGCTCTTGTCAACTGGATTAATTGGGAGGAGATGCTGTTTCTTGATTCTTTACACATCAATTCATTCATGCTTCTCCTAGTATTCAAGAATGCAAAATAAAGCTGTTCAGTGGAAACAAGAAAAAAATGAGAGAGTAGTAAAGCTAGCATTCAGGTAAAGGTATGTGGTTAGTTTTTGCAACATTGTTAATTAGTAATAAGGTTTCGATTCTAGACTCTTTAGACAGCATTAAAGTCTTCTCACCATACGCACACAAGCTCAATAGGACATTAACATGCAAGCCATGCCTCCCCTGGGTGCATAAACATACATCCACAGATAGATATAATTTGAGCCTATTGTAAAATAAATAAGTGGTTTTTTTAAGCCAGGACAAAAACAAAATCAATTTTCATTCTACTCCTAACAGTTATTAAAACACACTGTAGTCTGTGACGGCAGAGCATCATTCATATCCAAGGATATGAGGATTTGAACTTTGGATGTTTGCAACGCAAATATTTTTTTTAAATTCTCCCTCAGCCTCCCCACAACCAGTGTCAGACCATTTCTACTTGAACTAGGGAGCGGCATTTCCAGCGTCTCTCTGGATCTAATTATCTGGCAAAGGCAGGTTGAAGAAAGCATAGAGCTTGGTCAGCAAGTTCTCTTAATGCCCTTGGCAGACGTTTCTCTTTGTTGTGTCAGAAGGGACCAGACACACAGCAGCTGCTGGTATAGGCAACAACTGAAAGTTCATTACAGTATCCTACTCACAGGGAAAATGACTTTCTGCCTATCCCTATGGCAGCCCAGAAACGGACTCCTCGTTCTCTCAGAGCTAGAGGGAGGCACACAGGTTGGTGACAGAAAAGTCAGATAAGAGAGACAAATGCCCCAATAATAAAATAATGTAAGCCTCAGGGCCTGAAGATTCAGAGGGATGAAACTCTGCTCCCTCTAGAGAAGGGGAAAAACTATCATTATTTACATTAATTATAATGTTGCTTACCCATAATTCCACCCGAGTTTTGTTTCTGTGGTTGGAACTTATGTTTTGTTTTTATAAATAAAAGGTTATTGCTGTATTCATTAAAGGACACAAGCATTGTGCAGTATATGCCTCGGCAGGAGCAGGTGAGCCTGACCTTATGGGTAGTGAACTTGGGTTTTGGCAACAAAACTCAAGTTCAACAAGGAAGTGGGGGCAGAACCCTTTTCCTGGAGACTAGAATCACTATCCCAGCAAGCAGGGACTCTGTCCAAGGCTCTGGTTTTACTCTGAGTTCCCCACCAGGAGATTCTGTGACCTGTAAATTTGCTGAACTGGGTCAGAGCCGACCAACAGCATCACAGAGCTGATTTCCCAGCAATGCCTGAACAGACTCACAGGGACTCACTGCTCAGCAACCCAGCAGACAGCTGCAGAGCAGATTTCACGGCACCCCCACCCACCAGGCTGGCACAAGCAGAGTGGAAATTATGGAACTGGACCAGATAGCTCCATATCTGCAGTGGGACCTGGCTCAGCAGCTCTTTCAGAGGATTATATGGCACCTTAAAAAAAAAACAACAAAAAAAAACCAAAACCCACAACCCCCCCCCCATCCCCAATCAATCATTGCTTGAGATCAGGAATGGGATTTAAGAAGCAGGAGAAAGAGGAACATGTCCCAAAAGCAACGTTCATTGGGCAGGACAGCTAGACTCTAAATCAGCCTGTGCAACACTGGGATGGGACACACATATTTGTCCTATCCAACCTTCAGGAGTATGGTTTACATCTGTCAAAAACCTGAAGTTGCATTCAGATTGCCTCAGACTCTGGGATATCCATTAGGGACCTTGTTATTCCAATCTACTTTACCTGGGAGGCTTTTCATACTCTGGTGATAGGCAGCAGTACAAAACCTGAAGATAGACAGGCCAAAGAGTAAGAAGGTAACGTTTAGTACTTGCTGCGCAATACTCAGATTATAAACTGATGAATTACGGACACCTGGTCAAGTAGGATTTTTATTTCTTATCATTTCAGTCTTTGTAAGGCTTGCCTCAAAAATATAAAAAAAGACTTAAGCTGATAGACGTAGTACAAAATTTCAATAGCGTACAATTGAACAATGACAGTGCACATTCTTTGGCATAGGCCTGTGCTCTTCCTGCTTGGGGTGACCCTTCCGAATCCTTTACTCCACAAGGTGTCACTGGAGTTATTGAAGCCCAGTCTGGAGGTTTCTCCAACTTCGATCATCACAGGTCAGCCCTCCATTCACTCTGAAAATGTACCTGGGAGGTTCTGGTCCATCACTATGGCGGCAGCATAGACCCGAGATCCCATAAGCCAAACTGTCCTGACATTTGAATTTCTGCATTTGATTTTGCCATTAAAGAAATTGCTCAGAAGTAGGATATTTCAGATCCAAAGGGCTTCAGGGAATTTACAGGAGAGCAGAGATCACATCTTGAGTCTGTCCATACTGTTCAGCAGTAAAATTGCAGGATCTTCCTTCTTGATATTCCAATATAAATATTACTCTGATTAAAAAAAAATTGATTCTCATAATCTTTAGGAAATAAGAGACATCAGCCAAGGTGCACCATCGTCATTCCTCATCCGATCCATTTAAGAGGGCAATATGGGAGCTTTTGTCACTTTTCTGCTTCCGAACCTCAAGTCCAATATCTATTTCTCCATTGTTTCTCTTACATCTTTGAATGCAGCTGTAACACACAAACAATGATAGTCATGGTTACGGAAACCACCACCCACCAGTGCTGCTCTGCACGCCACTAATATTAGGGTGGCAGGATTACATACATAGGTAAAATTTGCTTGCATGGGTTGCAGTGGTTTGTGTTATTCTGTGATGTTGAATGATTTCTCTACTCTCCCCTGCATCAGGTTTTTCACGTGCTGTGACCCACGAACCAGGTGCTGAGGAGGAATGAAGGCGAAGCCTGGCTGAGCTGCATGAACAACGGTAAGCAGCAACGCCCCCGCCTTCCCGAATCCATTCCCTGTCAAAAGGGACCCCACCAGTCAGAAGAGACTTTCTGGCACTGAGCCTCACAACTTCCGGAAAGACCCCAGCCTCATGTGTGATGAACTATAATATTAGGCAACATATAGGGAGATGGGGGCTGTATAGGGTGTGTCGCCTCTCTGTAAGAAGCACCTTACCCCGTGTCCGGGAGGAAGAGATCCCTCCCCATCTATCCTGGAATGACACCCCCACCACGTGCTGAAAAGGCAGATTTCACCTCTTACCCCAGCGAGCCCCTTGTTTGATACTCCTGGAGAGTGCCCTCAAAAGGAAGACCCCACTATACACACACACAGTGCTCTAGGCATTATTTTGGGTTGTTCTGTGTCCTGTGTTATACAGGGGGGCAGACCAGATGATCACAATGGTCCACTCTTGTCTCGAAATTGATCAGTCTCCTAATGCCAACTATCCAGGGCTGCAGAGGGATTACAGGCATTGCATGGGGGTGGAATAGCAGGCCTGGTAATTCTGTAGCAGCTCCTCGGGCCATTCCCTGCAGAGGGATTGGCATGTGCCTATCGCTAACCTGTACAGAGAGAGCGACATCCGGATGGCAGTGCTTGTGCTGTCAGAGGCTGATGGCTTCAGGGAACTGATCCATACCAGGCAGAGACAAGGCTGCCTCGTGCTAAGGGCAGGTGGCGGCAAGGTGACACACAGCCCTGGAAACCCCTGGCGAGCTTCACACTTGCACGTTCCAAACACTGCATTTAATGTAGCTACTGCAGGGCTGGCTGCGCAAGTGTAAGATGCTCAGACAAAATGGGCTTGTCCAGTGTGGCTGTGTTAGCTTGGTGCAGCCATTAGCGGGATACGATATTCCATACATACGTACAGATGGGATATGGTCACCTCAGCTGTGATACAGTGAAATATTTCTCTGCGTGTATGGTGAGACATGGGAGGAAGAATGCTCCTGGGTTTCAGCACAGGGCTGGAAGTCAAGAGACCATGTTTCTATTACAGAGCTCAGCCACAAATGTTGAGTGTGACAGCGGACACTTCATTAAGCGGACACTTTCATTTTCAGAAAGATGTTCCTCCTGTCGTAGGCACAAATTGTACTCACAGTGGTGTAAACAACCACTTTTGTGCTCCTGGTATTGAGTCCAAATCGGAGTGTTCCAGATCTCTAAGTATTTGAGTGCAGGCAAAATCTGAGGGTTAGATAGTTCACATGGGCATATTTTAAAAGGTATTTAGAGGCCTAAGGATGCTAATAGGCACCTAATGGGATTTTCAAAGACACTTAGACACCTGTCTGCATCTTTAGGCACCAATATACCTTTACAAATCTGGCCCCAAACCTATTTTGTAGGCATAAAAATATATCTGCAAATAGCAGCTGTGAAAAGGGAAGCCAGGTCTCAGCTAGGTTGAAAAAAATATATATCCCTTAATCTCTTGTGGCTGTTTCTCAGTGTTGCCAACTCTCATGATTTTATCACAGGTCTTGTGATAATTCATGTTTTTCTTTAAGCCCCAGCTGCTGGAGTGAATATATGAGATTCCCATCTTTAAAAAAAAAAAAGTTTCTAGCCTGTGACACTTTGGACAACTCATGTTTCTCTTTGCTTGAGTTTGCCCCCTGTAAAATGGAGATGAAAGTACTTCCCTATCTCACCGAAGCGTTGTCTGGATAAAGACAGACTGTGCGGCACTCAGGTATTATAGTGCTGGGGCCATACAAAGACCTAAGACAGACGGATAGCCCTCCTGATTGCATGGAAAGCTGACCCTGTTGTACCAGGAAAGCTCAGAAACCAGGAAGCCTTAAAAAGAACTCCAACTTTATTTATTTAATTTTTGAAATAATGAGATTTTTTAAGCTAAATTATGATTTTCTCGAGGCTAAGTCCTTTTTATATTTTTTAATATTTGGGGATGGCGTTATTTTGCTCTGCCTTCTAGACAAAGGTGCTGTGAATCTAGATGTCCTTGCTGTTTTAAAGTGCTTTGAAATCCTTAGAACGAAATCGACATCGCAATGCCAAGTGCTACATATTCCCAACAATACTTTGACTGTTGTTTCTTCTATACATTTTTTTAAAAATTAAACCTTCACTTTCAATTGCCAGCCAGCACCCAGTGCAAAGAAATAAAAATGGTTAAGACTTCAAGAAGCAACTTTAGAGGCTTGCTGACATTGCTTTGAATCTGTGCATCTGGCAAGTGAAGGATACGCCTCTCGGCGTGCCCTGAAATTTAAAGACGTTTGATGCCACTAAGACTTTGTATTGCAGGTCATGATATGAGCCATTATACGTCATGCTCCAATTGTTTCCCCTTCTTCCCCTGCCCTCCCACCACTAACATACCAGTAAGTGAGAGCGTAGTTGGCAATCATGATGAGAATAGCAGCCGCGTAGTGCCAGAAGAAGCACATGGTGACAAACATGATGTTGTCATGGTCATCCTCATTCCAGGCTGGGCCTCCCCGTGGTGGGAACAGCACAAACCCAATCTGGTTAGAATAAAATGATTTGTTAGCTCTGAGGGGAAAAGAAAAAAAAATAGGTGGATGCCTAACCCTCCAACCTCTAATATCACTTTACTTCACCCTCATTATTACAATGCTTCACTCACTAATGGCGTGACCTAACCCCCACTCATGCACAAGGCTGGACTTGTGGCTCAAGCTCCGATTGGGGCTCAGCAGACCTGAGTTCAAGTCCCATCTTTGCCACAAACTTGCTATGTGAGCTTGGGTAACTCACTTAAAATCTTTGTTCCTCAGTTTCCCCATCTGCAAAAATCTGCAAAATGATCCATGGTCATAGTAAAGGACCTGGGGCTAGTAGGTTTTCAGGACAATTGTTCATAGATGGGTTTTGGAGCACTTACCAAGTAAACCCTGAAAGATAATCCTTCAGTGACAACTGATTGGAATGTACAGTGATGTACATCCCTCCCCCACACCACATTTCCCCACCCCTAATGCCTAATCTTAGAACAAATCTGAAGGTATTGAACCAGAACTGACCTGCCAGAACCAGGTTCCCTGCAGGATGGTGAGGCTAGCCCTGAAGAGCTCCAAGACAATGTTGTCGCGGAGGAAGACTTCCAGCAGGATGCTGAAGGCCCCACCGAACACGGCAATGAGCAGCAGGGAGTGGATATGCTGATCTAGCATGGGGCGGTGAAGGACGTGATAATAAAAGAGAAAACCTGTCGAAATTCATACCAAATTCAGAGTGGCATCGTTAGTAAGGAAGATATAGATTTTGCATTGCAGTTTTCATCAAAATAAATAAATAAATGAAAATCTCGAAGCGCTTGGCAAAAGGAGGCGATCACCATTCTATTATCTCCATTTTACAGATGGGGAAACTGAAGCACATGGAAGCGAAGCAATTTGCCCAAGGTCACCCAGGAGAGCAGTGGCAGACTGGAAATCAAACCCAGGTCCCCATCCTGTGATAGTTGCTGGTTCACACATCACCAGCAAAACTAATAGGTTTCAGCTGCAGATCTCTGCAGAAAGCCCGCTGTTCCCCTGCTCCCACTGCCCACGTGCATGCACACACTCGTGAGTTTATGGCACTGGCAGGCAGAAAGAAATCTTGACATATTAACTGAGCCAAGCTGCCATGGAACCCCATCAGGCCAGTTTTCCCAATTATAGCCTGTATGTCAAGGCAACAAGAAGTTGTCTCAATGCCTTTGAGCTGAGCGTACGGACGACTGAAGCAAAGGAAAAGAGAATGGCACAGCAATCCCTGTTTGAAGGTGCTAGGTCAACTCCCATCACCACCAGCAGTCCGTCCCCTCACTACTGAGTTTTTGCTCTCTATTGTACTTCATTAGTTTAATCCTCACTATTTCCTCCAAGAGTTTGCAAATGGAGATTAGCATGGACAGTGTCCTTTCAAATCCTAAGCCTTTGCAAACGATCATTTCAGTGTCTGAATAGTTCCATGTCAAAAGTCATTGATATCTATTTCCCCCGCCACCCCACACACACACAATCTCTGTTCTGCATTCTTTAAAGTCATGGGAACAGGAGGAGGAAAAGAATCTCGAGATGTTCCTAGACACAGTGGATTCACTACCAACAGGAGCTCCATTCGCACATCGCCATTGGCTTGCCCTGTTCAAGTCAAGTGAAGCCTGAAATCCTGGTTCATGATGTGTTGACTTGAAGCCAGTGCATAGGCCACTTGGATTGGACAGGTGAGATGAAAGCAGGCAAGACCAATGCTGCCTACAGTGGAATTAATTGCTCTACATGACACAAGGACAAAACTCTATAGATGTGAGGCAAGAGTAGCATCTACCAGCTGTTTATGGTAACAAGGGAACTCAGCCTGCTGCTTCATACCACAAAACCATTGTCATCTGAGGAATCCATGCCAGCCTACGGCAAGTATTGTATGGTTTTAAAGCCTGTTAGTAATCATGAGGCAGTTGCTATTGAAATAATGGCAGGATCTTTAGCTTTATCGGTGTCAGTTACATTATACTCCCTTATCTCTACACAAAGAGCTCACCTGCCTGATATTCATTGCTGGGCATCAGAAAGGCCCTTGCTCTAGTGACAGTGCAAGAAGTGACTGGCCCACTCCTTGTTGTGATAATAGCGTGACACATCCTGATCCCAGCTCTAAAGCCATGCCCTGACCAGCGCTTCCAGATTCTGGCCACTTAATTTCAGTCTTCAACTCTATCTACTTCCATATGACGTGAATTCAGCTGGGAAACCTGAAATCTCCTGTGGTCTTCAAACCTCCTCATAGTCAGAGACACAAAGAAATCCCTTTCAATGCAGAAAAAAGTTCTGGTACAATAAAGCCAGATTGAGGTCTCCTCTGATTTAGACGTGGTGGCTGCCCTTCACATCTCACTAGAGGTGGAGGTTAAGTAACACCCCATGCCCCAATTCATCCCAACTTTGCTGAAGTTCAGAAGTTGGCAAGATCCAGTGTCTCTCAGCAACTCACCATTAATTATTCTTTCATGATACTTCCTGTGTTTTGTATCTATGAGATCCCCAAACTTTCTCCCTGAGCCCAGCTGCTTCCAGCAACATCTGGAGATGTTTCCAGCCATTTCAGAATCCAATTAACAGAGTTTATTCCAGTGATATTTTGTGTAGTTTCTCCAGACTCTTAACTGTTTTTCCTCAGCACATTAGCAGGTTTTACAATCTAGTTATCCTCCTAGCAGTAGACGTTCAAAGCTGTCTAGTGCATCTATATCCCCAACTCCCATTAGGTTCAGTGGGTATCTGTCAAAATCCTCTGAGCAGCTTTGGGAATCTCAGCCCTAGCTGTTTGCCATCAGGCTACTAACCTTCAACAAACACAGCCACCGACAGCATAAGACGATCCAGTCCAAGGGGCACCTTGAGCGGGGAGTAAGTGAGCACATCCACCACACCTGAGAGTCCATAGAACAAGTACATGGTCGTGTGCTGCCAGTTCATCAACTTCACCCAGCCGCGTTCCTCGCCACTGTAGAGATACAAGTGGGGGCCATCGGGGACAAACTGCTCAGCCAGCATTCCTGGACAGAGACAAATACAGGGTTACATGTCCTTTCTTTTAAGGGAGGAATTTAAAAAAAGAGGGAAATCCAAAACCAAGAAAAGGAAATACCTTTTTCATACAATCTGTGATTAGACTGTGGAACTCACTGCCACAGGAAATCACTAAGAACAGGAATGTAACAAGATGCAAAAAGGGAATGGATATTTATATGGATATCAAGTTATCATAGTTAGTGACAACAACATTTTTGGAAGGGAGATTAAAGCTTGTGCTTTACAGCTTAAACCAATCTCTGTTAGAGACCCAGGTGAGACCTATCTTGGGGACATATTATTACAGATCTGGCTACTGCAGAGTTCTTGCACTATTCTCTGGCTCATCTGGTTCTGACTACTGTTAGAGACAGACACTAGACAAGATGTACCCGTGGTCTGATCCAGTCTGGCAATGTCTATGAGGAACAGATTTGAAGACAGAACATTCTCCAGGCTGGAGAGAATGAAAAAGGCCCAGTAGAGTTTCTCTCTGTTTGCCAGAAGCTGGGAATGGCCAACAGGGGATGGATCACTTGATGATTACCAGCTCTGTTCATTTCCTCTGGGGCACCTGGCATTGGCCACTGCCGGAAGACAGGATACTGGGCTAGATGGACCTTTGGTGTGACCCAGTATGGCCGTGTTTATGTTCTTATGCTTCACATCACCCATTGGAGACACTTGGTGGTGTGCAGTTCATTGGGCCTTGTTTATATATTGTACATGTAGGATCAAATTTACCCTTACTTTTATGAAATTAAGGGGCTGTAGGGTGGGTGAAAAGGTCAGACAATAATTGTAGCATGGTGAATTGTCTTGGGTGGTCGGGGATGCACTGTGTTCTAATCCTTACCTATCAGGGCAAAGATGATTTTGACCACTCCTTCAATGACATCCAGGCGTTGGAAACAGTGGTTTCTATGGGACTTTTTATTCACCTTCTCGCTGAAGTACCTCAGAGGGTATTTCACAGACCACCAGAGGCCAAAGAGCAGGAAGAAACTGCCTGGGAGAGCATGACCTTTGAAATTTGCCATCACGATCCACCTGCTGGTGCTAAAAGACAAGGAAATAAAAGAAGAGGTGTACTTGTGGCACCTAAGAGATTAACAAATTTATTTGAGCATAAGCTTTCGTGAGCTACAGCTCACTTCATCGGATGGATAAAAAAAGACCATTGAGAGAAGGGCTTTTACAATCTCCCTAACAATGCAAATAAGCCTTGCCCATGGGACATGATCACAGCTAGCTCAGGAAGAGAGCTCTGTTTTCACATCTATTTCAAGATCATTTTACAACCCAAATATTTGCTTTTCACTTTGTCATTTTAAGAGGCAGTGGCATAGCAGATACATTAAGCAGATTCCCCATCGTCCAAGCGCAGTCACTAACCGGTAACCCCATGCCCTGCCAGCAGTGCCCCGACCAGAGAAGAGAAGAGTGCCTCCCTCTGGCTGAGCTACCAGGACTAGGCTAATCTTTACTCAGATACTGATCACACACACTGTATATCATGATCAGTGATGCAGAGCCATTTGTAGAGGGATTTTGGCCCCTGTGACTCTGGACCCAAGAGGAAAAGAATCCTCTTTGAAACTGACCAATATCCCTTCAGAGGAAGCATTAAAAAACAAAACAAAACAGAGTTAGAATAGACCTTCTATACATGTAGCATGGGCAGAGATTACCATGAAACTATCTAGAGGCTCCACCAGGGTATATTGGACCTGTGAGCTCTGAATAGCTGTGGACTGCAAAGTACTGTACAGATCCAGATGAGCTTCGCGGCGTACGTGCAGCTGTGCGGGTGATGGAGCAAGTGCATCACTGCAAGAGGAGAAAGCATGCAAGAAGTTGAAACAAGCCATCTTGTTGGTAGCCCTGGGAATCCACAGCACATCCAAACTGCCTGGCAGGCAATGCAGTCTTGATGTCACTCCTCACTGTATTGTGTCTTAAGGACAAGAGAAGCATCACATCATTTCGCTAGTCTGTGTTTGAACTTGAAATAGTTCTTGAAGCCTATTTTGAAGGATGGCTTGCGGGCAAGGACGAAGCTCTAGGATGGAGCTGCCAAATTAGTGGGGTACTGTGGCAGATTTGCAAAAGCTTCAAAGGGAAAACGCACAGGGGTAAGAAAAGAATGACAATGCATTCATTGGCAATAAACCCTTCCAGACAACAATTCATCCAAACCCATTGCCTCTGATCCAGTTTGTAGCTTTTGCAAATAACCAAATGAGAACAGAGCAGGCAGGGCAGCTACACAAAAGACCTATTCAGAGTAGAAACACAGGGTCACTTTTGTGGTGCAAGCTCTTCCCAACGCTGGCAAGAAAATAAATCTAAATACAGAAGCCACTGGTTCACTGTGCAACATGAGCCAGTGAAGGAGGCCATTACAAACATTATTTGTTTAAGACCAAACGCTGAGGATTTTCATGGTGTGTGAAGAACTACCGTCCCTGGATGCCGTACAGAGATTTTTAATTTAAAGAAATAATCTGTTTCCCAAAGCTCAAAGAGAGAAGTCAAGAGAAGTCAGCTGGGTGCCAGCTACCATTGCTTCCTCTGGGTCACAGCATATTTTACATGGCTCTGGATATTCAGCTTCTACACGCTCATGTGCTGCATACTCCCCTATGGTTCTTCGTATAGCTCCAGGCAATTACTGCTTGACTGAAATGCTACACTCTCTGTGGGTGAAAAGTGCTATATAAGAATTGGGTATTAATATACTGTACCCACAGCCCAGTGTGCATGTGGCCGGACTTGGACAGTGAAGAAAGCTCAGGTATCAGTGAATGGACTCTCCCTGGTTCTGCACAACTTCACTAACTTACATTTCTATGGTATGTTTTATTGTAAAGATGCCCCAAGTGCTTCACAAAAAGATAAGCCTGTACCCTTGCAGGGAGATCACTTTGCCTACCAGAGAAGTGTAGCCACCTCAGGGGAAGAATATGCCAACTTTAACAGTGCAAGGCAACAGTGAATAGTTTGGGGAAGGAACTGCGGCGGTCATAACCATTTGACATATGACTGCCATTGGGCTCTCTCCTGGCTATGAGGAGGTCTTTCCAAAGTGGGTTTGTGTTGTTAATTGCTTCTTCTTTCTAATCCACCCATCACTATATTTCCCCTTTCTCCTTCCCTTGACATAGGTCAATTACAAGAGCAAGACATCTCAGGTTTTGCATCAATGCTTGACAGGGTATGTATCCTATGTATTTCAGGCAGAGCAAAGGCTGATCAGAAGGAGTGGCACAGACCTAGCTAGGAGGGTGGAAGAAGGAGGGAACATTGAGGAATGATTCACTGGGTGGGTGGCTGACCGACAGGCAGGGCTAGCCCTGTGCTGCATGAATGACCTTACACCTACTCTGGAAGTGGTGAGCCATTTCTGGAACGGTTGCAATGGAGCAGTCCACCAGCAATCTAAACAGGGACCTGAGCTCATGTCTTCAGTGTTCCATGCTTTATGTTGGCTGCTGATCCAATTTCAGGTCCATTTCAAGCTTTTGCCCTTATCTATAGAGCTCTAAATTGGCTAGAAAAATGTGGCTGTGTCAGGGACTGTCTCTGTCTAGTCACACCCCACCATGGCCACTTAGTTCAATGCAATAGTACAGCTGATGGAGCCTGGGCTCCAATTAACTTTCTCAGCAAAGGCCCCCAAACTGTTGAAATTGCGGACACCAGAGAGCAAGCTGAGCCTGAATCTTGCATCCTTCAAGGTACATTGCAAGACTCATCGGTTTCCTTGGGTCTTCTAATGTACAAGCTGCAGATTGACCGCAACGATTTACTTCTGGAAGTAACCACCTAGGACTTCTGTTAAGTAAATGACTCTAAACAGAAGGGACAGAGCAGGTCTTTACATGGAAGGAACAGATGTTACACAATGGCAGACAGATGTGAAAATGATGGAGCTCTGAGAAATGCCAGCTGTAGTGCAATCAGGGTGTGAGATTGCTCCACTGTTCCTTCCCTCCGCCTCCATCCAGGGAGGGAGCAGAAAGGTGAATACTGCATGGGAGGGGCTCATTTCACAACTACCCACACCCTGCCCTGGAGGCATTTGGCATTGACCTCAGCACGGCAATGAGGCCATCCTGACACACCTGCTTTTATTGGCTCCCTGGAATAATCAGGATTAGTCAGTGGCTACAAAGAGACATGAAGATCTGCCCGATGCCAATGGGAGTACAGGGCCAGCAACTTTTCTGTTACAAAAGAAAGGAAGATGCTGGCTGAAAGCAGCCTGAGCAGAGATGGCCTATGGGGAAGATATAGAGATGAGTCCTTCCTATAAAAAGGCAGTGGCCACTAACTCCTCCTGCTGATGGGTGAACTTCAAAATGGTCCAGAGCCCCAGCAGACCCAAGGGATTTAATAAGGCTGGACTGACCCCTTGCAGGAATGGCCTTATGTTATTCTGAGCTTTGGCTCTTAGTCCTTGATGAGTGGAACTAGGAAGCACAGAGGTGAGGTTACATGTTTAAATTAAACCTTCCAAAAGGTATAGATCACTTCTTATTTGGCTTGGTTGCTGTATTTCAAAACTGTCACCCTGGGTCCTCCACACAACCCAGACCAGCTCATGAAGCCCATCTGTCACTTATAATCCCAAACCTGTTACCCATTTCCCCCCTCCTTGTACGTCTCTTCTGTCACAGTTTCAGGGCAAACGCACCAGTATTCCCCCTCCACTGTCCTTTGAGGCTTCCCGGTTAAAATTTCCGGCTCCCAGCAGTCATCTCTCTGGGGCAGAGACCTGAGTCTCACTGACTCCTGACAAGGGATTTTAAGACTGCACAGCTCCCTGGATTGGCACTGTGATATCCCCAGCAAGCCAGACTGCCTAACCCGGCCAGCATCTGCGCTTTGCTTTATCTCCAAATGCTACAACCAGTATATAACCCGCAGTCACAGCTCCATCTAAGCAAGCACTTTTATTCTTCAGATAAAAGCTCCACAGGGAAAATGCATTAGAAGAAGTTCCTACTCGCATGCTAAAAAGCTTACCAAAGGTCACACCGGCCTCCAACCTTGGGCTTTGGTAGATTTAAGTCCTTCAGAACCCTGCTGGTTACAAGTTTGTACCAGTCTTGAATTTAGAACCAGAACAAAAACTGGGCAGATCAGCTGTTTCTTTATGCAGTTTGGGCCTTTGATCTTGGCCTCAAGTAACAGGTAATCAGCAGACAAAGACTCTCTCCTCAGGATAAAGCTTTAAAAGACTAGATTTTTGCATGACTGGAGTTGGGTTATTTGCATTAACCTCTCCCTAGGGATGCCCCAGGAAATCCACTTCACACTTATTGTCTCAAAAGTCCATACTCATTGGCACATTTTCAAGATAGTCTTTTGAACTCCCATTTCTCACATCAGGCACATCTCCCCCCTGGAGAGGTTAAATACAATCCCTGCCCACAACAACACAAGCTTACTGCAATTAGTTTTTTCAAGGATATTGCAAGAAATTGCCATATCTAGCACATCTTCTTGCCAGTCTCCCCCTTCACCAAATAAGCATCCGGAATTGCCTTCAAACTTCCCCTTATTGGTGCAGCTTCGGCCCACCCATCCTTTACCTTCCATCTTCCCTACTCAACTGCAATAGCTCCTCCCTGCCATTTTCTAACCACATGCAAGATACCCCTCAAATCTTGCACCAATGCTGCTTAATAAGCTGCTGTGCTGAACTTCCTGCAGAAGAGGGGGCCTGAAATCTCCACTGCAGTGAACTGGTCCTTCTACAAACTTTGCATCACAGGCATCCTTACTATTGACTAGTTCTAGTGGGGAGGGAGAGAAAGAGAGTAATATTTCCATGATGAAACACACCAAACTCAGTTTATTATTATGAACCATGTGGTCTTTTGTTAATTACCCGCAAGTGTTCAAAAAACAGCTGGGTATTTGCGAGAATGTTTGCCAATACCAAAAGTTTTGTGAATTTCAGCACTACTTATTCACTCAGAAATTCATAACAGCGTCATTCCACAATTAAAAATGGTCATCTGATCTGGAAGCAAAAACATGACATGACTGATGAAGTGTTTTTAAGACAGCACATCAACTGAAAATGATTTGTCCAAGTGGCGCAGTGAACATCCTGATGTAGTCTAAGAAAATCAGATTTAGCCCATGAACACTAGCCAAGCAACAGGTTAAATATATAATTTATTTTATTTGTAAGATATAGTTTAGCTAGTTCAACACCCTGCACCAAGATCCTAACCCGGCACAGAAAAGTGTGCAATTCAGAATTCATTTGAAAATGGAGAGGATAGGTTAAGAAGAAAACTGATTTCAGAGGTCAGCTTCTATTTGTGTTTGGCATGGCAAGTTCTGACTAGCTACAAAACAAAAGACCAAGAGGATTGTTAGGAACAGAGGAAGAATGAGCGCAAAGTTGTGAATAGGAAGGTCACTGGTCTTTAAGGTAAAGACAAGTCTGAACTTGGTGCATAAGTGGAAAGTAGTGAAGAGATGCAAAGAGACACTAGCAGTCAGAGCATCGGGAGGGCGGAGTGGGGAGAGATACGATTTTGACAGCACCATTTTGGATAGACTTGAGTGGGCACAAAATGGGATGTGGAGAGTCCAGAGAAGAGGCAGTTGCAGCAGTCAAAGCAAGAGATGGACAAGAGTTGGGGTTATAAGAAGAGAGGGGGAAAGAGGATTTCAAAAGATGGAATGAAGTACAGTAAGATTTAGGGATAAAAAAAGAAAGGTGTAAAACAGATCCCTCAGTTTATACAGAGTGACAGGAAGGATAATACAGTTACAGGTCTTGAGTGACACTCTGATGTATGACCATGCTTTATTATATAGCACCACAGTTTCAATATCACAGAATGAACTTTTCACCTGTTAACACAGAGAACAGCAGGTTGAGAGTCCCAGTGTTTCACTTAGTCATGGAGCACACGCACATCCAGTTACATAGGTGAATCAGGGGACTGGTTTCCTAGGAGAATTGTAGCAATTAAATACAGTATGTTCCTGTTTGCCTTTTGCTAGTTTGCTTAACAAGGTGAAGAAACTGTTAGCTATTTGATCTAGCCTTGAGCATATGTCAGGAAGACCATCTGGCATAACTACTGATCAGCTGTGCCAGGATGATCAATTAGGCTTTTTTAATTAATAGCTGAAGCTGAAACTCAATGCACCCAAATGTTTCTCTTCTGTTTATTAGTCTCTCTCTCTCAAAAAGAGACTTACATTTAATAGTAAGCAGCAGCCATATATATCTTGCTGCTTTGAATTAGTTTATTTAAATAGCAAGCAATGATGAGATGGGGCTGAACTGCAGAGTTCAGAGCTGGATCTGACCTTGCAACTCACCATTCCCATCCCCTCAGCTCACCAACTCCACAGGGATTTTCACACAAAATACCATCAGTATAGGCTCACCAAGGCACTGACTGGAAAGTTCCCAGCAGCCTTGCTCCATCAGAGCTGTGTTGCTATGGAGCTGGGTAGTGGGGCCTAGGAGGCAGTGCAGAAACACAGACCCTCTGTGCAGAGAGCGCTAAGCACCAGCAGAGGACTCAACGTCCTCATATTTTAGGGCCCTTTCCACTCCACTACTCAACAGGGGCAGGGACCATCTTTTCGTTCTGTGTTTATACAGCGCCTGGCACAATGGGGTCCTGGTTCATGACTGAGGCTCGTAGGTGCTACGGTAATACAACACCAACCAACCAACATGGCCAAAAATCCACAATATCCTTCTAAAGATTCTGGTCCCATGTGGGTTTCCCATCATGTAGAGGATGTCTGGGGCTAAGATTTTAAGACGGTTGCATCACTGTAGGGCTTTGACTGGCTGAGACTTTGTTTAAATGGCAAAGCTGCACTGGCTTAGTTTAAATTGGTTTTTAAATTAATTTAATTAAACCTGTGGTGTTCAATGCTTAAGGTGCTTCCAGGAGCAATTCTTTATTCCATATCTGGTTCCAACGGGCTGGGCATAGAAATGTAGGGCTGGGAGGGACCTCCAGAGATCATCAAGTCCAGCCCCCCATGCTGAGGCAGGACCAAGTAAATCTAGACCAACCTGTTCTTAAAAATTTCCAGTCACGGAGATTCCACAACCTCCCTTGAAAGCCTACTCCAGATCTTTACCTACCCTTATAGTTAGAAAGATTTTCCTAATATCTAACCTAAATCTCCCTTGACAAGTCCATTATTTCTTGTCCTAGCTACAGTGGACATGGAGAACAACTGATCACCATCTTCTTCTTAACAGCCCTTAACATATTTGAAGACTTATCAGATCCTCCCTCAGTCTTCTTAGGACTAAACATGCCCAGTTTTTAAAATCTTTCCTCATAGGTCAGGTTTTCTAAACCTTTTATCATTTTTGTTGCTCTTCTCTGGATTCTCTCCAATTTGCTGACATCTTTCCTAAAGTGTGGCACCCAGAATTGGACACAGTACTCCAACTGAGGTGAACAAGAGCTTCACAGCACCCTGTCTAGATTATCTTTCTGGAAAGCCCCGCCCTTAATACCACAAAACCAGCGCAAATCCCCACGTGGACACTTATTTCAGTTTAACTTAAATGTGTCCCCAATCAACTTAAGGTAGAGCAAAATACGCCACCCTTACACCAAACCAAAGGCATTCACACAGAGCCTTGCATTGGTTTAAATCATCGCCTTCAGTTAAACCAGTGATACTTTCTCACGTAGACGAGCCTTGAGCCTTATGGTCATTGTTCAGTGCTGGCTCTAGTTTTCTTACTGTTTATTGTACAGTTACTTCTTCAGCTGAAGAGGTAGAGGACTTTTCTTCCATTGCTGAGGTCCTGGGCTCCATTCCTACAAAACCACCAGATAGGAGCTACCAATAAAGATATATTGCTATCCCTGCAAGTAGCTCTTATACGAGGATATTTACTCGTAGAATGGAACTAGCCCATACAATAAAATATTATTGTCCTGCATATTTGACAGCAATGTTGTAGCCAGCTGTTACGAAAGCAATGAAAGACTGCCTCACTCCACGGCTGAAGGGGAGAGATTATTGGCAAATGAGTACATTTGCATTTTGTGTTTAATGAGCCAAACACAGAATCCTTTACCATCAATATTGGTAAATCCAACAGTTTTATGTATTAGGCACGTTATTTCCTTGGAGAAACACCAACCACCTACCCAAATTGCTATAAAGAGGCCACATACATATACACTATGCAGATGGCTGAAAATATAAGATTTCTGGGTAAATAGATGACCACACAATAAGCCTGTATGAGAGCTCTAGCAGCTGGCCATTAATGGCAATTAAAGGTGTGCCCCATAAAATGGGTGCTGCCAGAACGTTATCACCTCATCATAATTAATAGATGCACAGACACGTCAAGGCATGGAACGTTAAGGCCACATCCTTTGCCCTGTTAAACAGACTGCACACAACCTGTTCCAGAATCAAAATGCATTTGCAGGAGAGTAGGAAATGATCTTCAATGTATTTTTAAGCGTACCAAGATAGGACTAACGTTTCCCCACGTGACTGACCCACCCTGAGACTAATAGAATGATCATGTGTCCTTACTCATCCTGCCCAGCACAGAGCTGCTCGCAGTGTTTCTGTGCCAATGTCAACAGAGACTCAGGTAAGCACAAAAAAAGCAATAGGCTGTCAAGCATTTCCGTACAGAGTCTTGCTCTGATTACTCTGGAGCAGGGAATAGGGCACAGTAACCTGTCTGGAATATGTAACCACTGGGAATACAAACATGCCTGAATGCACTTGTCTCTACTGTTAACTTGTACCTTTTCTCGTCGTTCACCGTTTGCCTATTGTCTAAATCCTAGTGCTCCATGGTCTGAGTTATTTGTTTGTAAAGTCCCAAGCACAACAGAGCCCTGATCCTTGTCTGGGGTCCTTGGCACTACCACATTAGACATAAGCCAAAACAGCCCAATGACTTCAGATGGAGTTGTGGGTGCTCAATATCTCCTGAGAAACAGGCCCAAGGCATCTCACCTTGAGCACCCAAAATTAGAGGCTGCTTTTTCAGAAATTGCCTTGCCCTAACTTGATTTCCTCCTTACTCCATTAGTCAGTTCACCTGCTTGTTCCATCGCATACCTGATTCTCCTTGCACTTTAATTACCAAACTTTGCTCTACTGCCTGTTTATTACAGTATCATGCTATTAGTCGCCTTAATCATTGACCTGGGGCTTCAATTCTGATCACTTTCACAGCTCAGTTTGTTTCTTGTGCTGTTGCTAATTCCCCGTTCTCCCAAGGAATTAGCAGTGTCTGGACATAGCCAGCTGCTGCTCACCCCTGCTTCTGAATGCACCCCTTCTGGGTCAGTCTCTTCCTGCACCTCCTCCTTCTCCAGCCGCCCTCCTTTTCTTCTATTCCCACCACCAGTTCCACTTTCTCTGCCCTTCCCCATCTTCCACCTCCTTGCTCTGCCACTCAGTTCTACATCCACCCCCTCTTCTGCCACCACCAGAGTCAGTTGCCCCAATTCTGCCCATCTCCTTTATCTCCCCACTCCTGACACCTTGATCCCTCTGGCCCCTCACCCTTCCATTTCACTCCACACTCCTGATCACTTTGGAACACTCGTCCCATCTCAAGATGGATCACTCAGGCAAACATCTAATCTTTTATTGCCCCCCGCCTGCCATTTAGTGAAATGCGGACCCTTCTCCTTCTACCCAGCACTGTCCTGCAGCAGCTTCAGCTTTCCCCAGGGTCATTAGGCTTCTCTCCTGCTTCTTCCAATTCACCAGAACTGCCTCAGAGGACCTCTTCATGGCCAAGTTTGGAGCCTCTGGAGCTTTCCAAGGGTCTCATCTGCTTTACTGGACTGCTGCACATATCCTCCCGGAATCAGTTTCCTTTAGCCTGTCAATAACACTTCATCTTGCACAATCTGGTTCCTGGCTGTGTACAGTGAAAAATAAAGTCCAAAGTCCAGTATGCCACTGTAACAAATAGCTTACAGAGACCCACTCCGCACCCTCCCATCTCACTCAGAATATGAAAATCATGCACGTAGGTTCACGTACCGACCATGCCCTACAGAAGAACTACACTGGTGTTGATGGGAGGTACCATGTCGGGTTGAGAACAGTGCCTATGGCTCTTGCGTGTGTGCATGGCGCTAGAAGGATCATTTTAGCAGTCTTAAGGGAACCGCTAGCCACTTAATTCAAGTGAATTACAGGCAGTCTTCCAACCTCAACATGAATTTAGCTCACTCATACATTTCACTAGCAAAAGCTGCAGAAAAGTTTCAGACAGGATTTGTGTGTCCGTCCTGCCACTCTTGGTGCAAGTGCATCTCTTGCAACAAACACCCAGTTTGGTTCAGCTTCTAAAGTAAAGCCAGCGAAACCTCAGTGTTAATGGACTATTTCAACTCCTGCTCACCTGAATGTGTATAGCAATACTGCGCTGTTCACATCTGTTCCAAACATTCAGTAATTAGACTTGGTGGTAACTGACCCGGCAGTGTAATTGGACAAATAAGCCAGTTCACTTATCTGGTCAGATACTGTGGAGTCCTCAAGGTTTCTCTATGTATATTTAGATCTTGCTCAGCTTTTATAGAATAATGGCCCCCTGAATCAACACTATTTACTCCTGGTTCTAGTTCTGAAATACATCTGGAACGTTTAACTAAAGATCCTTTGATCTATTGTGGGACCCAAAGCTCAGTAAGGCCTCCCATTCTCTCACAATTTCATTCCCCTCAAGCAAGTGCTTTACTAGGGGAGAGGGTACGATTTCCAAGAGCCTCTCAATTCTTTACCTGCAAACTTGTTCAAAGGTGGGTGGGAAAGATTAGAAATAAAAGGGAAAGTTTGAATTTCTGTAGGTGCATGGTTTGAAGCCATGCAGATGGCACTGACCTCTATTGCTGGTGATTAATTGCCAGCAGCTTAACAGAAAAAGAACTAAATCCCTTTTATATGAGAGCTGCTCACCCTTTCTCTGCCCCCAGAAATGAGTACACTTTTATTATTTACATGCTGAACAAATCTGAGTGCAAGTGTATGACAGGATTGCATGTGATGGTAGTGGGCAGAGCTCAACAGCCCTGGGGTTCACTTTCCATTTAGGTCTTATGTTCCTAAGAACTCATGGTTCACAGTTTCAGCCAGACATCTGCAGAGGTCAGGAAGAGATTCCTTTCCCCCCCACTGTATTCTGGGATTTAAAACAAACAAAAACAAACCCACCTTCCTCTGAAACATCAGGAATAGTAACAGCTGGAGATAGGTCAGAGGTGGCACCGGGCATTCTGCCTCTCAGGTGGTTGGCTGGTTTGTTCTTGCTTACATGCTCGGGGTCTAACTGATCACCATATGTGGGGTTGGGAAGGAGTTTTTCCCCAGGTCAGATTGGCAGTGAGCTTGTTTTGTTTTAAACCTTCCTCTGCAGCATGTGGGTGTAGGTCACTTGCCAGGATCATCTGGGTAAGCTCACTTAATGACCTTGGGCAGTGGTGTGCCTCAGGTGCCCCTCCTACTCTCTGCCTGTGGCACCTAATAGTCTAGTCTTCTGTGGGCTGTAATATTTTGGCCTAGTTTCAGTGGTTGGGTGTAATGTGCAGGTGCTAGGTAGTGTTGGTGGCCTGTGATGTACAGGAGGTCAGACTAGATGAACTGGTGATCCCTTCTGGCCTTAAACTCTGACGAGTCAACAGATATTCTATAGGAATAATGGTCAATAACCTGTGCCAGGTCTAGGGGTTATTTTTTGTTCAAGCGTTTATGAACAACTCACTGAATGACCAGTCAACTGGAAAAGAGTAGTGTCACTCCCCCCCGAGCTCCATCCATAAACCAAGTTGCATCCACTGGACAGGTGACTGAGATGCCACTCACCACAGATCTTGGTAACGGGATCATCCCACTGCTTTTTTGCATGCTTCGAGCTACAGTGAAGTAATTAACATTGAAAGGACATTCTCATCAGTCCTCAGAGCTAATAACCCATTGGGATGGGTGGCAGCACTTCACACTTCTTGGGGCCGTTGTTCCAGGCTGCCTGCAGGCTCTGGAAGACATCACTGTATGGGTTACTCCTAGATGGCATTTGAAAAGTTAGGTGAAAGCTAAGATTCTAGAGCAAAGATGGCAGCTTCCAGCCAAAAGGACCTAGCTCACAAACCAGCTCTGTTTGGCCTCTGCTTTATAAGAGGCAGCTACACATGGCAAGCTCACTTGCTTCATTTATTGCAAGCCCCCAGTGGCCAGTGCAATATTATTCCCTACTTCCAGCCCCTGAAGGATACTGCTCCTCTTCCCACAGCCATCAGGGAGTGGCAACACTAGGGCAGCTGAGGTAGAAGAGGCCTTCCTTCCCCATGTAGTTTCTATACTCCAGATGTTCTCACCAAGTGTCTGGTTCCTCTTTGTCAGAGTATAGTGAAACCTCATAGGCTGGGACGCTCTCAGCATTTTCCTCAGGAATTGAAATTAGGGGGAGTGTTTAAAAATACATGGGGAGGAGTGAGGACTGATGAGGCATGGGACCATTAGGGTGAAGGTAGGTAGTATGGCACCATAGTAAAAACTGAAAAATGGTTCACAACCATTTTATTAGATTTAACTCATGTTTTTAAAATCTCACAAATTAAAGTTGGCTACACAAGCCTAGTATGAAGCACTATGTCTACATTCATCTTGGTTTCCTGTTGTAATTTTGCACAACTCTGTTAATGAACTTCTTGAATGCAGTGCATTCATTTTTGGTGGCTTCTCATGTGTCCAGTACTTCCAGTCCTTCATGATATGGTCATGATCACGCAGAAGGCGACTTCTTTCAGAACAAAATTCTATTCAATGAGGAAAAAGAACACTCAGCTATAGCTGTCGTGACTGGGACTAGAAAGAGATGAATTCCTACTTCTTTCATCCCAGGAAACATAGCACAAAAATTAGGTTGAACCACTAGTGATGATAAAGAAGTTGAAGTTAAATCTACACTTGTTCATCGTATGATATTCCACTCTGTGTTCAAATTCTCTATTCTGTCCTGGTCATATGGCAGCCCCATTGTGGGGAGTGCCTCACTCCACTCAACTGTCAGTGTTTTGTAAGACAGGCATCTGTAAAAGCTACGTAGAGGTTGATAGAATCCAGAAGTTGGTGTTGTAGACATGTAAGAATTAAATCTGTGTATTTTACTTTTTCAGCTGGCTTATACTAACTCCTTAAATGAAGAGGACAAAAAGTGCCCTAATTAGTCAACTTCTGAACTGAAGTCTTTGCTTCTTCCAGTGCGTTTTCAATAGATAACTCTGATTGATACAAGTGTAGTTTCCATTGCTGGACAGAGATCTACTACTATTGTAGAAGATGCCTGGATGGCATTGTATAATGACCCAAGTGGTTTCAACAGTGGACTTACAAGAGAGAGAATGGCAATTGTCTTCTCTGAAGTTAGTAGCAAAAGGAGTCCACCAGCCTAACTACTTAGATCCGTCCCATCTCGGTAGTTTCCAAAGCCAATAATAATGGTTGAAGTAATTTTAAGACAATAGCCAAGGATCACTCATGAGAAAGCCAGCGGGTTTTCCCAGGTTGGACTAATTTGAACTTCAGTCTCAGTGTATCATCTATATTTTCCAAGATGACTTTTGGACTTTTTCCTTTTGGACTCTTACTGGTGAGAAAAAAAAAAAAAAAAAAAAAAAAAAAAAAAAGAGTATGACGATGATATTAAATGCCTTTGAAGATTCTGTAGCTTGTACTAGTGCTAGTTGGAGTAGACAGCCTCTGTAGTTTGTATAGGAGAGTTTAGAGTTACACTTTTCTCTGAGCAAGCTTTGTACTTCACTATGTCTTCCAGAGAAGTTTGCAGCTCCATCAAATGCACAAGCAGCCATCTCTTTGACGTTCAATTTACAAGCATTTAACTCTAAGACGTGTGTTGTCAGAGTTTCAGCCAATGTGTCTTCTATAACTTGAACATCTAGAAATTCATCTACTGGCCTACGACTGACATCAGGATAACATATGCAGTGACTTAATACTTGACACCTATTTGCACTGGTTCATTCATCAGCCATGTATGCACATTTTCTGAATGTGGTGAGAGAGTTCTTCACTTTTTCAACTGCTGAGTCTTTCACTGTTGCACCACATGCTTCTAACCATGTCAGTTGAGTTTCTTGCGGAAAGATAGTGAGCACTTTCTGGTCTTTGGTCAGAAGCAGTATCCAACTTCAGAATTAACAAATGACAATGCACTTCACATTGGCCTCCAGTGTGTAGAGCGTGGTATCTCTTGCTTAAAGAGAAAGTATGATATGACAGCCATGTTTGTTTGAATAAATTGTGTCTCCAGCATTTTTAACAACCTTGTTAAGTACTTCTAAAATTGGCTGTGACAATGACTGGCTTATAAGGCTTTCTGCATCTCCATGCAATCTAGAGGATTTGTGTTTTGCAGCCTTTTCACATAGTTTGTCAGCATTGGCTTTGCTGATCGGTCTGGCAATCCAAGCTCCTCCACTTTTATTATATAAATCCATGGTATGCTCACATCTTGAATACTGCATGCAGTTCTGGTCACCCCATCTCAAAAAAGATATATTGGAATTGGAAAAAGTACAGAGAAGGGTAACTAAAATGATTAGGGGTATGGAACAGCTTCCATAGGAGGAGAGATTAAAAAGACTGGGACTTTTCAGCTTGGAAAAGAGAGGACTAAGAGGAGATATGACTTGACTGGTGTGGAGAAAATGAATAAGCTCCTTCACATAACACAAGAACTAGGGGTCGCCCAATGAAATTAATAGGCAGCATGTTTAAAAACAAACAAAAGGAAGTATTTCTTAAAACACAACACAGAGTCAGCCTGTGGAACTTTTTGCCAGGGGATATTGGGAAGGCCAAAACTATTACTGGGTTCAAAAAAGAACGAGATACTCATGAAGGATATGTCCATCAATGGCTATTAGCCAGGATGGGTAGGGATGCAACACCTTGCCCTGAGAGCCTCTGCTTGCCAGAACCTGGGAATGCACGACAGAGGATGAATCACTCAGTAATTGCCTTGTTCTGTTAATTCCCTTTGAAGCACCTGGCATTGGCCACTATTGGAAGACGGGTACTGGACTAGATGGACCATTGGTCTAACCCAATATGGCCGTTCTTATGTTAAAATTAATTATAATAAAAATGTTTATTACAGAAACTCCCCAAGATAATGACCTCTCAAGATAGCAACTTTTTTTTTTAAAAAAAAATCTTTGCTTACTAGGAAATGTATATTTATATAGGTTTCTTAGTCACAAATCTAGCACTCTGGAGCAAAGTCACTAAAACGTAGTCCAACAAACAAATGTTCCTTTCACATGCCCCTCCCTTCTCCCTCTACTGCATCCCACTCATAGTTGTTGTCCTTGGTCAGTGAAGACCTGGAGTTCAGAGGTGCTTTCACATGAGTTCACCTCCCATCCTGGGAGAAGACATCATGCTTGGTCGTCCAGCTGCTCACCACTCGCTCTGGTCACTCACTCTGGCTGCTGGTGTTTGTTGTGCCACCGTTCATTGCACTGCTGATGGCCCTGTACCATCACCTTCTGCTGCCACTGTGACCTCTGCGAGTCGGTCTCTTGAAGTTCTGCCTAGCGCTCAGTGATTTCAGCTCTCAGTGGGAGAGACACACAGTGAGTGCAGGCTGGACTGTCATTTCCACAGAAATGCTGTCCGGCAGCAGGTCTAAGCACTTAGACCTGATTGTTAGTGATTTCAGCTCTAGTGAGGACTTAAAACAAAACAAAAAGACTCTCTATGGAGCCTGTCAAGGTTCCTTCCCCACTCTGAATTCTAGGGTACAGATGTGGGGACCTGCATGAAAACCTCCTAAGCTTACTTTTACCAGCTTAGGTTAAAACTTCCCCAAGGTACAAACTATTTTACCTTTTGCCCTTGTACTTTATCGCTGCCACCACCAAACGTGTAACCGGTATATTACTGGGAAAGAGTCCGTTTGGAAACGTCTCTTACACCCCCTTTCCTGGGGCTTGATAAAAATCCTCACCAATTTGCATAGGTGAGCACAGACCCAAACCCTTGGATCTTAAGAACAATGAAAAAGCAATCAGATTCTTAAAAGAAGAATTTTAATAGAAGAAAAAGTAAAAAGAATCACCTCTATAAAATCAGGATGGTAAATATCTTACAGGGTAATCAGATTCAAGACATAGAGAATCCCTCTAGGCAAAACCTTAAGTTACAAAAAGACACAAAAACAGTAATCTACATTTCATTCAGCACAGCTGATTTTCTCAGCCATTTATAGAAATCAGAATCTAACGCCTATCTAGCTAGATTACTTACTAAGTTCTAAGACTCCATTCCTTTTCTGTCCCCTGCAAAAGCATCACACAGACTGAGAAAGTCTTTGCTTCTCCCTCCCCCCAGCTTTTGAAAGTATCTTGTCTCCTCATTGGTCATTTTGGTCAGGTGCCAGCGAGGTTATCCTAGCTTCTTAACCCTTTGCAGGTGAAAGGGTTTTTCCTCTGGCCAGGAGGGATTTTAAAGGTATTTACCCTTCCCTTTATATTTATGGCAGAGCCTAATAAGCTCTATCTTTAAATAGGGGAGAGGGGCAAGTCAAATAGTGCCTGTGACTCTTAGGCACAGCCCACACCACCAAGCAAAACCCCGTCCCACGCCACCCACTTCTCCCCACTGGGATCTGCCATCCAAACCTCTTGCTTCATGAGTGCAGTTCACTTGAGGGTGACCAATGCTTAATTTGTAATGAAAGGAGCCGGGACTCAAGCAAGGTTTTTACTTTCCTAACTGATGTGGCAAGCCTGGAGCTATGTACTGCCAAGCCTAGAGGTGCCAGGGCTCAGTCCTGGCAAAAATTAAGCATTGAGGGTGACCCCTTCAATCAGGGCAGGCTAAGTACAGTTCTGCTGCCCTTTACTTATACAACAACATTTCATGACCCCCACATTCAATACCAAAATGTTGGGGTCATGGACCTGGGGATTACAGTGGATGAGAAGCTGGATATGAGTCAGCAGTGTGCCCTTGTTGCCAAGAAGGCCAGTGGCATATTGGATGTATTAGTAGGAGCATTGCCAGCAGATCGAGGGAAGTGATTATTCCCCTCTATTCGGCACTGGTGAGGCCACACCTAGAGTATTGCGTCCAGTTTTGGTCCCCCCACTACAGAAGGGATGTGGACAAATTGGAGAGAGTCCAGCAGAGGGCAACGAAAATGATTAGGGGGCTGGGGCACATGACTTACGAGGAGAGGCTGAGGGAACTTGGGTTATTTAGTCTGCAGAAGAGAAGAGTGAGGGGAGATTTGATAGCAGCCTTCAACTACCTGAAAGGGGGTTCCAAAGAGGATGGAGCTCAGCTGTTCTCAGCGGTGGCAGATGACAGAACAAGGAACAACCGTCTCAAGTTGCAGTGGTGGCGGTCTAGGTTGGATATTAGGAAACACTGTTTCACTAGGAGGGTGGTGAAGCACTGGAATGGGTTACCTAAGGAGGTGGTGGAATCTCCATCCTTAGAGGTTTTTAAGGCCCGGCTTGACAAAGCCCTGGCTGGGATGATTTAGTTGGTGTTGGGCCTGCTTTGAGCAGGGGATTGGACTAAATGACCTCCTGAGGACTCTTCCAACCCTAATCTTCTATGATTCTAAAATGATTTGTAACCCAACACCAGCCAAAATTGATCACTTGGGCAGCACAGCTCTGTCTGCTGGATACCTAAGCAGAGTAGGTGAGTTCATATAAATAGTCTGGTCCTGAATCCTTCCCCTGGCTCATCACTAGCTGTCAGGGGAGAGCTCATTCAGACCTTGCTTACAAATCATAATTTGAAATTATAATGTTGGCCAACATTGCCAAAACGAATGTGCCAGCATTGTCAGAAAACACAGCAGCTGTGTGAAGAAGCTAGTCTTTGTTCATACTTTTCAAACCTATTTTACTTTTTCAGGTACAAGTATTTTATCATACACTGTACATGCTTTTTAAACGTGTATTCATGTTTCAATTCCAATTCACATTTCCAACCAATGATGAAATTGGAAACACTGCATGTAACTAGTTGACCACTGGTGGGGGGGGGGGGGGAGAGAAAGAGTTGGGGAAAGTCAGGCAGGGTTTACACCACCACTGGGCAGCCGGGGGGGTGTAGGGAAATCCCTGGATGCTCTAGGATGGAGGGTGGAAAGGTGCTTCCACTGGACCTTCATGCAGTGGGACAATATGTGGGGGAGAAGACAGAGACAAATGGTGAGAATATGTCCCCCAACTCTTATAAAGAGAGCAAAAAGATGATAAAAGGAACCAACAAGAGATGTGTGGAGAAAGCTACTCTCACAAACTTAAGTTGTTCCTAAACTTGTTTCCTTCTCTTGCCCCATTCACCCATTACCTGTCTTGAAATCCTCCTTGCGTAACATCAAATTTAAATGTTGGGATGATGCTGTATTTGTCTGCAAATTCTCACACACCCCTATAATCATATAAACACTTCAACCTCTCCCCTTGGGAATCTATTTGCTTGTTTGTTAGTGCTCCCTGTCAGGCTAAAATTCCCCTTTGCAGAATTTCATGCTATTAATCACACATTTTCATATATCCCTTTCCTCCAGCTGCACCCAGGGAGAATTGTGATGGTTTTGAACAGTTGTTATTAAACTAATTAGGCTGATGAAAAAAATCTGCAAGACCAGTGGAGCAACTTTCCTTCATTCTACAGTTACTTCGGAAAATTTCCAGTCTTCAGTTAAAAAAAAAAAAAAAAAAAAAAAAAGACCTAACGAATCAAATTAATTATATAATTGACACCTAAAATGCCTGAAAGTCACTTTTTGGGGGAAGGGGGTGCACACCTGCAGCCTGCTCATAGATGCTACCCTAGAAATTTAGGCTGTTAGCAATTTTCTTCCATGAGCATTTGAGATCAGTACATAGGGTTTTACTCTGTATCAGACGTTGTACCTTATGCTAGAAAAGAGATCTGTTACCAATTTTAATAGATGACGGGGATGACTTTTGTACCCTTCCTTATTGTTCCTATCAGAATTTTTGCTGAAGCAAGTCTGCCCCTGGTATCAAGCTTTGATAAGAGTTATTTCTGGACTCTGATCTTGCTGCTATTCTTTGCCCTAGAAGCATTTGTTTATTTTTCACTTACTGTAAAAGAATAAAACATTTCTGGACAATGCTACAGAGAGAGTGCCTGAGGGCAAATGCATTTCAGGCCAGCAGCTCAACAACATATGGATCTCGTCTAGATTTTGTTCTAGGCTTTAGAAGAAAAGGCTCCGTCTCATTAGTTTGGTTGAAGACAGAGCAGAAGAATCAGGATTAAAGAAAGAGAATCATAAGGCTACATTAGTCCGGTGACAGAGCAAGATCCTCAGCAAGTCCAAGGACCAAGTGGCCAAGGACAGAAAGTATCATTTTACACGTAATGTCATTGAAAGTTGGTCTTTTCCTCTCCTGCTTCCAAAGCTTTCAATTGCCATTAGCCTGATGTACCTTAGTGCAGCCGACTCACATTGTTTAGAGGTTTCCTTCTTGTAAGTTATTGGCTGCCAGGCTCCTAGATCTTTAACCACTAGGCTCCCTGATCAGTTTGCTACCACGACATACGCGGTGTGGTCACCGTTCCGCCTCCCCAGGTTAGCGAGAGCAAACGCAAACCAAACACTCCCCAGACCAGGGACCCCTCTGTGACATCGGTCTGTAGAGAAGGAAGTGCAGGGCTCACACACACAGGCAGAGTCACCATCAGAGCAACCACACCACAGGGCTCTGCCTTGTCGTGCTTGCTGTTTTATTTGCTGCTTTCTGAATCCCAAGGAGAAGAATGGAGGGGGCTTGTGCTGGAGACTGGGACATTGGGGTGGATCCATGGGGGTAGGGGAACCCCCGTCCCTCCATAGGGAAAGCTATCACTTTAGGGGGAAGGGAAGGGCAGGGCGGGCCAGGGCATTAGCATGAGACTCACCTGAGCAAAGCCTTCCCCCATCACCGCGATACACACCCTCCTACTCACGGAACTGTATCCCGGAGCTTCTACCTGACCCAGGCTGCTTAGAGAGCGGAGCGGAGCGCAGCCCTCTTGGGTGGGGGAATAAGAGAGAGGGGTTCGGCTCCGCTCCTCTAAACATGGAGATAATTCCCAACCCAGGAGACCCCCTTTCTTCATTCTCCAGCCCCAGGCAGACTAGTCCGGGGAGTGGTCTCTAAACACGAAGCATAAAACCTGCAGGTACCTAGCTCTGCTCTCCCCTCCCCAGCTCTCAGTCCGCTCACCCGCAGAACTTTACCTGCTGCTCCAGCCCCAAGCGCACCTATCGCTCTCTGGGTACAGGTGAGCGGCTGACGCAGAGCAAGCAGGCACAGGTGAGGGAGGGAACTGAGGAGGCACAAGGCTCCTCCCCATTCTCCCGAGCCCAAACCTCTGGGGAGGAAAAAAAAGGAAACCCCTTCTAGTCAATGGCCGTCCCCACTTTTAATTAGTGTTATGGCTGGAGTTTTCATAAGAAGCTGGGAGAATTTTCCTTTACCCCAAATTTCCTAATATTTACAGTTACTTCTAACATTCTGCCTGTGTATTTCCTCTGTCCTGTGCCGTTGATTTGCACTTTGTTTTCTATGTCTGGATGCAGCCTGGCCAGTCCCTTGGCACAAGTTTAGGGTGATGGTCTTATAGCTTCTGTGTCACATTCCTTTTACTTAAAACAAAATACAGAAGAGAGGGGTGGAAATAAACCCTGGCTTTATTATGTTATAAAGCACTGGAAAGATCCTGATGTTCTGAGCCCCCAGGCATCCCAGAGGGGGAGGTCCTGAACCTCTGAAAGTTCAGCCATGTATTTTAAATCATGAATATCTTGGACATTCTAATTTAGGATCTAATTTTCTTCCAAGGCTTTGTTACTTTTTAGTTATTACACGAGTCTGTGGTTTTGTGACACATGTTCTTTAAATAAAAAAGGACATTTTTGGTAAACAAATAAGGGTGAAATCTTGGGATCATTGAAATCAATGAGAGTTTTGCTATTAACTTCAATGGCACCAGGATTTCACACCAGATCTCTATTTTTTTTCTTATAATTCAAAAGACTGAATTACCAGGCTCCCACATGGATTACCCTGAGGTCCTTAGCTATGAGAACGGGTTCAGATTCACCATTGCCCTGTACTTTGTGTAAAAATCTACACCAGTCAAAAGTGAATGTAAACCACTATCATTCTGAGTACAGAACAGCAGTGAACAGGGCCCCTATCCTTTGGATAGAACCCAGCAAGCCAATTTTGGTGTGCAATAAAGAAAGCATAGGTACAATAGGGATAAAAGGAAGGATGGATGGATCGATGGGAGAATTTTTGAGTCAAAAGACTAGGTATGTCAGAGTTGGGAAAGTTATATTAAGATAATATTAAAAATGGTACACCACAGGGAAGTGTTAACAGCCTGACCTTATTTAATATTATGATAAATGATCTTCCAAAATGAATAAATCCTGGCATAGGTATCACTCTATTTGCAGATGATTGTGCTTTATGGATTTGGAGCAGGAATATTGAGGAGGCGTAAAAGAGAATCAACAAAGCATTACTAAAGATTTCAAACTGGGGAAATGCCTCGGGTTTCAAGTTCTCCATTGCTAAAATCAAAGACTGATCTTTACTAAAAGGAAAGCTGCAAAGGAATATAAATTGTATCTGTGTGGCGAACAAACAGATATAGCTAAAAGGTGTTTAAATTCTTAGCAGGGAATATTTGACACTAAGTTACTTTGGAAAGAGACTGTTAAAGATAAATGGCCAGCTATCCCAGAAAACAGAGTTCATTCATAATAATACTGTGTACTTACAAAGTCTTTCATTCCAGGCTCTCAAAGTACTTTACAAAGGTTATATAATTAACCCGCACAACACCGTTGGGAGAGAGATAAGTTGTATTATCCCTGTTGGTAACAGTGGTACTTGAAAACCCTTGTGCTGGCAGACATAGCTGTAATTCACTTTCACATATCAGTGCACAGATACTGTGTCACTGCTTGCAAACCTACCTGCCTCAGGGAATTTGCAGCAAGGAAGTAGGCATTATCATTTAGATGCAGTAAGGGAATTTAAATATTTCTGCCTCATTCCATAAATGAACTCTCAGTTCAATACAGGCCTGGCACCTTCCCACTTACACGTCTTTTTCAAGAAGAAGGGAGGAAATTATTAAAATGTAATAGCTTCCTTTTCTGGTATCTTACACTGTTGACACAGGTGATGTTGTAAAATGTGAGATGCAAGCCCATTGGCTGTTTCTATTCTGACGCATAGGTACCGTTCAAACCAGCAGTAGAAGCTTTCTGCATGAGCGGATATAAATGTCTCATTTAGACAGCTGCCATGATGTTGAGTGGTATTGTGGGCAAACCAAGCAGGCTTTATCCAGGTGGAGCAATCCAAATTTTACTTAAAGAAAGACTAAGTGGCAGGAATATCTTCTCTCTTAATTGTTGCTCACATACACGCAGTTTCTCCTGTTAAGTGACCTGTAATATCCCAGTGGCCTCCTGATGTCTTCACTCGAGCCCTTGCAAGAGCTGGGTGAACAAAAAAAAATCACAATAGGTAATTTGTTAGTTGCACTACAGTAATGCACAGAAGCTTTGATCAGGATCAGAACCCCTTCATGTAAATCCCTATATAAACATACAGTTAGAGACAGTACAACTTAAAATCTAAGTTGAAGAAAAGACACAAGTGAGTTTAAAACAAATGGTGAGAGAGGACACAGGAAAGAAATACAAAACCAAATAATTTAGTTGAACGGGTTGCCTCTATTTGAAAATTGTGCATGAACAAATCTGGATTCCCCTATATATGTTGTTCCAAATTATGCATCAAAGCACTTCAATAAATAACTTCAGTTCTGTAGCTTATTTGCTAAGAGTTCACTGTGGGTGTTTAAAATTCAAGCTCTTTTGATTGGACATATAGGTCGTATAGTATGTTTCTGTTCCCTAACTTGCTTGTGATGGTGAATTCAAACAATTTACATATGGTGAATATTCTGCTTTGTGTATTTAAAATCTCCTGTTTCCACAAACATGGCTGCTGGGAAACTAAAATATTTGCAAAAAGCAAATACAAAGCGGCGGTGGTCACAGCTGAAACAAATTGCAAAGTTGTTTCATTTTATTTAGTAAGTAATGTAAAGGAAGAATGTGCTCATGCTGAAACAGTTAGAATACTCCCTCTGCCCTTTTGGAAAGTCCTGTAGCTACTAATGGAGTTCAAGACAAAAATTGTCAAATATTGTGGAAGTTCCACATTACTCTTCAGACAAATCTGCATTTTACAAGTCAAAAGCTGGCAGCTATGGGCCATTAAGCAAACTCAGCCTGCCTTATGGAAGTCAGGCTGAGTGTTCTCCAGTTCTATTCTGGTTCATTTACTGTGCCCATCATGGTATGTGATTGCCTTCCACAGTGCACTAAATAATGTAACTTTTAACAGCTGTTGTGTAGTGGTTTTCCTCTGTCTCTTCCTCTCCACAAGAAGAAAATTGTATGTGTATCCAACAGGAATATATACACTTCTGTGTGTTTTTATCAGTGAAGGCTTAGCCAAAGATGTTCCTGTTACCCTTGGTATGGAAGATGGTGAGGTTTGTGGTAGTTCTTTGTTCCTGCCGATTTGTTCCACAGTCTGGAATTGGTTTCCAAGATGGCTTTGCCTCCTGCACAAAAAAGGCTTCTTTGCAATAAACAGTCCTACTGAACCAGAGGAGCTGAGTTCTTGACCATTTCCAGAGTTTTACATGACTTCCCAGGTGTCCTGGGTCCAGAGCACTGAATGTCTTGAAGATAGGAAGAAAGGCCTTGAATTTGACACGCTCTAGGGAAAGAACTTACTTCACCAGCAGCAATAAGGATTCTGCAAGTAGGTCTTAGAAGATAATAGTGTTGATGACGGAGGTGGAATAGAATGCAATTCGCCCACCGATGGCTGCTTTCGAACTGCAGTGCTAACAGGAATTGTTTTGTGCAGTGAAGTTGATAGATACAATGAGCAGTTCTGTTGAGCAAGAAAGTATCTATTGTATTTTGGACTGCAACTGAATTGTAAAATGTAGTTGTCGCGCCATGGGGAAACTTTGAATCAGACACACTTGATTCTCTATTTCCATTCACTTCTTTAATCTTGGTTTTATGTAACTTTACATCACATTTATATTTGTTATTCTCTGCCTGTTCCGAAGTTAGATTTCTGTGACATAAAAATTCCTTTGCTTAGCAAGCAGGCCAGGGGTGATACGACTACAGTGATATCTGAGGGCAGCCAACCGGATCAACTCTTGAAGGATAAAAATTCCAATTTCAAACGTGTCCTTAGTACTAAACAACATGGTAATCAGAGAAAGAGAATAGCAAGATTGTCTCCAGTTTTCCCCAAGAGGCCTTAGATGCTGTGTAAAAGTCAGGTTTAAACAAGACCCAGATTTTGGGTAGATAAATCAAAATTAGAGCTGACTGAAATTCTCAAATGAAGGTATATATGTGGGGGAATGGTGCCGGTTGGTTAAAAAAGGCCTTTTTAAAAAGAATTTTCTCTCTTCTCCCAAATTTTTCTATCCTTCAACAAAATGGAAAAAGGAAACATTTTTGTTTGCAGGTTTTCACCTTTGTTAGTGGTAAAATGGAAAGGCGAAGGGAACAAAAAATAAGGGGGGAATTAAACCCCAAATGTCACATATTTTTCTGAAATATTTTAAATAAACAAACACCCCTGCTCCCCATGGAACAGAACCAATTTCAAAACTTTCCATAAAAATTCTTTACCATATTTTGACCAGTGGAAACCAAAATGACCTCCATTTTCTCCCACTGCTGTGGAATCCTTGTCCTTTCCTTTAGGATGAGTACAGTTGAAAAATGACATACTGGCTCTACAAGACAGTTCCCAAGCTCTTGGGCCTCCCAAGGTCTCTATGAATGAGGCTAAGAACCTTAAGTGACTGATGGGGTGGCCTGAAAATCCTCAAGCATCTTTGCAAGGTCTGCAAAGCCAAGCTTTGTTGAAGAGCAGTTGGGTGGAGAATTCATTTTAAGCATACTCTGGTCTGTATCATTAATTTGTAAAAGTGTTTATAATGTTTCCAGATGGTCCATTAATATTTTTGATAGTCCAATTAAAAATCCAAAGAGAGAGGGCACATCAAAGTCACTGTCTCATTCAGGGCTCTTATCTCCAACAGAAAGTTAAATTAAACCTGCACAGTGGCTAGTGTCTGGATTTTTCTGTTCACAGCTGCTCATGGCTCCTGTCTACTGATGTTAGAGTCTTATACTAATTATCAGGGATATGAGGCTTAGAATTCTCTATGTATAGGGGTTAGAGCATTGCAGAGTTCCAGTTTTGCTATTATTTGTATTGTGGTAGCGCCTAAAATCCCCACTCATGGCTCAGGACCCCATTGTGCTAGGTGCTGTACAAATACAGAACAAAAAGATGGTCTCATTCACAAAGAGCTTACAGTCTAGATACCTCATCTGAAGCTTTGTATTTGTCTCATGGGAAAATCATGCAAGCTAAATAGGAAAGGAAAACAATTTTCTTCAGAGTCTTGTGGTGGTGCCAGCTTCCACTGTCTTAGTCTGAGTCTTCCAATATTTGGTGCCTTTTTTAAAACCCCAGTTCCTAGAGTCAGAAGACTTCAAGAATCTCTCCTTTCTTTCTCATTTTTTTAAAAAAAATATAAGTTCTAGCTGTTGCTGAGAAAAGCTTTGAAAATATGCAAACCTAATGCCTAATATGTAAACCACAGCAGGCAAATAAAGAGCACTCCAAATGTGTATTTCTTTTAAAATCTCAAGATTTTTAAGCCAATCCCATGAATCTGGGAGTGGGGAGCCTGACCCAGTGGATTCTGGGAAGGCAATGCTACTTGGACCTGATAGAAACCAGAGCTGAGATTCTGTGCTGGGCCTCTGACCGTATGTCAGCAACTGTGATTTAAAACCCACGGCAAAGAGTCTCAGAGCCTGGGTCTACAGGATGGGGTCGTGCTACGGCATGAAAAACAGTAATGTAGATGCTGCTTGCCCTTCTGTGGTCCATATAAGTCCTCCCCCAAAAGGAAGAGGAGTGCTTTTCTTTATGATCTGGGCCTTGCTTCATCTTTCTGCTAGGCAGGAGAGCGGGGAGGAAAACAGCCTTCTGGCCAAGTGAACATTTAAACATGAAAACCCTCAGTCATTTGCTTTTTGAAAATTGGGTTAAAATGTTTGTTTTTTATTTTGCTGGTGATTTTTTCCTTTGCACAGCTCGAATGAGGGTTGTGAGTTTACCGAGTCACTTGCTATAAATATGCATGTTAAGCAATGAGATTCTTCCGTGAGTCTGATTAGGGGGTATTTGTATTGCCCTAGCACCTAAGTCCCCAATAAGATCAAGGCCTCATTGGAAGAGGTAATCTTGCTGTGTACAGAAAAGTGGTAGGTATCATGTTACTTGCATAGGAGTGACTATGCTAATGAGATACTACTTTGGAAGATTGCTGCACTTTCCAGCTGAGTATCTCAGTCCATAAACATTTGTCAAACTTCACAGTCCATAGGAAGTAGCTAAATACTTTCAGCTAGAAGGTTCTCCCGTCGGGCAAAGTGCTTGTTTTAATGTTATTTATTTATTTATTATTGGGTACAAAATGGAAAAGCGCCAATCCTTTTGCTGGATAAATGAGCTTGGGTTCGAAAGCTAGGAAGGACAAACCCCCATGGGTTGTGGTTTTTGGTCTCCCTGCCCTTTCCTACAGTCATGCATTCCCACCCCCACACTCTCAGCAGTAGTTCTCAGCAAAGCAATGCGTGGAGCCAGGGCACAGCTCTGTGGCAAGGAAGAGGAATGTCTGTTTCATAATCCCATTATATGTTCCGGTTCTTGCTGTTTGGCAGGACCTTTGCTTACAAAGAAGGCAAAGTTTGTCTGGAAGTTTGCTGATCCCTAAGGATGTGACCCTTCATAAACAACCTGTATTACAAATTTAGTTCCTAACCCTTCATGGAATGAAAGTGGCTGTACCAAGGGAAAGTTGTGAGTTTTTCATGTGCCCCTCTCCTGAAGTCTTTAGTTATTTTGGGGGGGTGATGTGGATGGGGATTCTCTCTCTCTCTCTTTCTTGCTTTCCAATGCTTTCCCTGTCGTCCTAGCTTCCTGCTGCCAGTTTATATCTTAGTGGAATCTAATCTGAACTCCCTCCCCTTCTTACCATGTGGGGCGAGGTGATGCCAACAAATAAACATGGGTGCTATTCTAGGGCTGGAACACAGCAGACCCTTATAGAAGGGGTAAGAAAAAGCAGCTTATTCCAACCGCCTTGGGCTGCTGCTCCCAAAGCCAGCCGGCTAGTCAGCATTCAGCTCTTCAGAGCACTTTAACACAGAGATTTGAGCTGAGGGTGTATTTGCAGCCTGCGTTTGGAGGAGAGCATGTGTGGGTCGGTAGGATTGAAATTGAACCTAGTTATGTTAGTGCCAAGTTAGGAACACTAGATGGTGCTGTGGGGTTACAAAAATACCTTAGCCGTCTGTAACATCAAAGTAGGCTACCACATCAGAATGGGCTGGTGCTGATGATGTGAATATTGGGGCTGGGGAATAGACAGATATGCAGGGATAGAGCCTGATCTTAGCTACTCTGGGTTTTCCACTGGTCTGAGATCAGAGTCTGGCCAATTATTCCGATGAAAAGCCCCTTTCAGATAATTTTTCCTACTGAAGTTGTGACCAATATGTCTCTCCTTGAACACTATTCACTTACAGCTGCCTTTCATCCCAGGGAGCTTTAGAAACACTGCTTTCCTCCCCACCTTGTCCCCTCACTCCACCTTGCAATACCCTGGGATGTGGTCATTGCTGTCCCCATTTTACTCAGAGGGAAACTGAGGCACAAGGAGAGGAAGCAATTTACCCAGCATCACACAGTGAGTCTGCAACCAAGCTGGGATTCATGTCAAGATTCCTGCTTCCCAGTCTCCTGTCCCAGCCCAGCTCCAGAAGCGGCCACTCAGCCAGTTTCCTACCTGAGAGAGGCTGCCAGGATTACAATGAGATACCTAGGAAGCATTTTGAGCTGATCCTGCTGATGTCAGAAGCACAGGGTTTACTGTTAGGAAGGAGCTGGGACATTTCCCCCTAAAGTTGACCAGGAGACACAGGCAAAACTCCTCCCCTCATGTTCTCCTCATAGAACGTGGCATGGTGGGCCTGGAGTTGGAAGAAAGAGGAGCACCTGGCTGGTACCTACGGTGACTGAGGGATGAGAAGGGAAGCTAGGATGTGGTCTCTGAGATGCATTCAGGAGTGACAGTGAATAAACGTTCCTCATCTACCTTCCAGAAGAGAAACTCACTCCCCACACCCGCCACCCACACATACACAATCTGTACAGATCCCTGCGTTAGACCATCACGTTACTGCATTCGCGATGGGCTTGTCCTGCTCTCTCCATGTTCTGGGGGAAGGTCACCTGCTATTGAGCTAGGATGGATAATGACGATTCCACAGGTTCCAAACCTCTTTCGTTCACACATGTCGAACAAGGTTACATTTAAGCTAGCTGCTGCCCGCCACCACTGCGGAGTGTTGCACATACAAAAGTGAGGTTATAAAGTGCTGAGCAAGGGAACTGGATTGTGCATGCGTGAAAGCTCCCCCCATCACTTCTGCTTGGCATAGCAGGCATGCGGTATGCATGGGAGGCATGTAAGTACCGCTTGAGCTCAGTGAGGATCAGGCTCAAGCGTGTCTCTTTAGAGAGATCCATTCTTTGCCCATGTCCCATTCATTTTCTTCCCCATGCTCATGAGAGTAAGGGAACTGATGAGCAGGAGGCTTGAGACAAGAGCTAACCAGAGGACCGCAGTTCTGTTTTGTGCCAACTTTTGAGGTTTTAAAATTTTGTTTTTGTTCCGCATTGGAATGAAACCAAAACCTTTGGAATGTTGTCATAAAAATGGAGTTGTGTCGAAATGTCTGTTTTCAGCTCAAAGCCTGCTCTGTTTGATTCAGGAAGGCTATGTGTCTGTGTAGCCTGGTTAGGGCACTGGTGTGGGATGCGGGGGACACAGCTGCAAATCTGTGCTCTGCCTGATTCAGAGCAGTGTTTTGCATCCCAGATTACTGAACGCAGCAGGTCAGAGACTTGCTGCTGGGTTCCCCACATCCCCGGCCAGTGCCCACCAGGCTATAGAGTGTGAGAGAATGTCTCTCCGCCAGAAACCTTCCTGGTGAAAAGTTCATCAAAGCTGATACATCTCTGCAAAATATGCTAGCTTCAACATCAAGTAATTTGGTTGAAAATGTTCCAGCCAGCTCTGCTTGAGATTTATGACTCCTCAGTGCCGGTGTCATTCACATAGCACTTAACCTTCACTATGCCTACACCTAGATTCTGCTCACACTTGTGTTGAAGGTTACACCTTGTGCCACACACCACATTAGTGCTTGCAGCAACAGGGCCTTTGGAAATATTAACAGCTTTTAACATGCTGTAATGCAGGATCACATATGCTGCATTACTGGTGGCATAGAGAGAGGGGTTGCCGTTTGCTGGACATCAGCATATCTACAGCCAGTCAAGGACTGGCTAGATGAAAAATGACATCTACCCAGAAAGTACGATGTAGCAGAGTTCTACCCGATTTAGGCCTTTGGCTTCTAGTAAGGAGCTACATCCTCTATAAAACACCTGACCACCCACTTCTGTGATACCGTTAGGGTGACCCTCTTCTTAAACAAATACCAGATCACTCCCCACAGCTATATGGTCTATTATGTATGCTTCCTTCCTCCTATTTCTCACATACAATGCTATTTTTTTAAACAAAGGCTTCTACATGAAGTTCTAATTCTTCTATATATGTAAGAATGAAAATGCCCATGGTATAAATATACCCGAACCCCGTGTGCATTTCCTTGAATGCTGGAATATTCAGGTGCCTGATACAGATAAGCCAGAACCAGAACATCAGATCCAAACTTTCCTTTGGAGAAATTTATGCTGCAGCCAGATTTAGCAGCATGAGCTCTATAAAGGACTCAACCAGTCTGTCCTCTGATGGAAATTATGATTCAGATGCAAACTTTTCAGCTTCAGCCTCTGTACAGGCTCTGAAGAGCCAGGATGCACCAACTTAACAAAACCCAGATCCAATCCACCACCAAGTGAATGGGAGTTTTGCCTGCTCGATTGGGCCCAAAATTTATATTCTTTGTTTATTTTCCAGTCAGCACACGTGTCTCTGGGCACTGCCTGAGCTTTGCACATTGATGGAATTTAAAGCACACAATGAAATGTGTTTTTTAAGTTGCCTTAAGAGAGATGCTGTGTGTCAGGGTAGGGAGCACTAGGCCTTTAAAAAGAAGGTGGTGGGCAAACAGAGCTCTTATATTCTTTAGACTTAGTGGCTTCTTAAGGGCTATAACTGACTCTACTTCCACCGCATCCATTGCTGCCCCGATAAGAAATAAGGGGCTTGCTGATTAGGCTGAGAAACGGGAACCCGTCCTTGCTACTGACCCCCCTCTGCCTGCCATGCCATTGCATTGTCCGAGAGCTCGGGTTACCCAGCGGGTCCGTAAACAGTGTCTAAAATAATTGCGCAGTTGTCACCACTGCAAAGGGGGACTATTTTAAAACGCTGGCTTAGCCCGAAGGGCCAAGGGGATTCAAGCCAGGCCCAGCTGTCCGAGCCCGACGCAAATGGAGGCTTCAAAGTGCCTCAGCGCCAGTCTGTCCTGGCCAGGAGAGCTGGGAGGTGGGGGCAGCATGGGGGGGGACGGGCAGAGAGAGCCTACACGCTAATGGTGTTTTGACGAATTGTTTCAAGAACAATTCCTGGGGCTCGGGAGATTTAGGAAGCAGCTGTTAGGAACCCGCTGGAGGATGATGGAGGAGAGGGAGGAGTGGGGGCGGGGGCGGGGCTGCTGATTAACAGGAGGGCTAATGTCTTATCACATGATTGCCTCCCACCCCTTAAATTGTTTAATAGAGGGGCAGACACGCTGCTGTCAGCTGAGCTGCTTTGAAGGTGGAGAAGGACGCACAGAGCAAGGGGTGGAGGTGCCCCCCAGCTGGGCCAGCGAGGGGAGGCAGGCCGGGGGGAGCAAGCCGTGAAGAGCATGGGACGAGATCCAGTGCTCAAGACTCTGTAAAGGGTCCTGACAGAGAGCATCACAATCCCAAAAAGCTGAGGAGCCGGCAGCTGGGGAAGGGGGAGCTGTGAGTCTGAGAAGGCAGGGAAATGCCGGAAAAGAGATAAGCCTATCTGCTTTCTGCACAGCTCTCAATCCAGCCAGGTTAGGGGCCACGTCACTCTGCTTAATTCTGCTCTTCTCTCCTATTGCCCAGAGCCTGCAGCTCGTATGCGCATGGGTAGGCCCCAGGGCCAGGGTTAGTCTCTGTTTAACTGCAGTGACTCCAGTGGGATAAAGGCATTGCCCATTTTGACTGCACTAGAGGGAGGAATTTGGCCAGTGGTTAAAGTGGATTGAAACAGGAGGGGGTGCTCTCACTGCACCATTAAAGGAGGATGGGGAGCCCTTCTTGGCGAAATCAGGGTCGGGGAACTCTTTCTCCACTTCCAGCAGAGGAGGAAGAGCTGCACTGTCCTTGCTCCCCAGTATTTTAACCCCTATACCGGGTCCATTGAGCCCTCCCCTCCAGTGAGCAAGGGCGGCTGGATTGAGTGCACTGTCGACCCCAGCACACGGATGTCAACGTCACATTTCACATTTTAGTACGACCCACTTCAGGGCTGAGATCAGAAGAGTCAGAGGTAGAAGCAGCCGAGTGGGTAGTCCAATGCCTTCCTCCCCCATGGGCCAGCGGAGAGCGGGCTCTCTCCAGAACTTCACCCAGCCTCATTCTAAATAGCTCAAGCAGCAGCTGCGGAATTTCACCCTACAGCCAATTTCCCTCTGAGGTCCACACCTCAAAATTAACTCATTACCACCCCTCCAAACCCTCTTTGGGTAATTTTTCCAGGGCAAATCCTGCCTCTCTTCAATGGCTTTAGACCCTCCCCCCCCACCAAAGAACTATACCAATCATGCTGCCTTGGGGAAAGGTGGATTCGGGAAGCCTGATCAGCAGGTCTATATTGGCCCATGGCGAGTGTTCCTTCCTTGTCCCTGTAGAAAGGAGTTTGGGGAGGTGTTGCTTTTATGTCGAACCACTGGCCATTACAACCTGTGGGGCAGTGGGACAGTTGTAGAAGCTCAGGACTGCACCCTGGTCTACATGGGGAACTCCCGCAAGCACAGTAGAAACCATCTCCCTCTTCCCTCACCCTGGCACCAAGCCCAGTGACTCAGGCATGGTGCATGGGCAGGACTTGATGCATAGCTAGTTTTCCTCCATCTCGAGTTCCAGATTTCGAATCAAGCCAACACCTCCAGCAACTCGGGAATCTCTCAGCAGCCCACCCTGCAATTCGCATGGCTCTGGCTGCGCAAACCTGAACAACAGAACTCTATTTGCTACAGGTGAGACACTGACACATCTTTGGGCCATGCCTGAGCTGCTGCTGAAAGGCAAATCCTGCAGGACAACCTGCTTGCAGGAGGTTTGGAAAAGAAACCATCATTCTCATGACAGAAAACTGGGTGACTCCCAAAGGGTTTGTGTGGTCACAGACACTGAGGCTGTGGTAACTAATCCGGGGGTCCCACCCTCTGGTGCACAGGGGAACAGAAATGTTATCCCCAGTGTCCACTCAGAAAAAAGGTCTCGTCATCACTTGACTATCAGGATCAAGGTTACCTCTTTTGGACCCTGGTCCTGAGATGTGCTGAGCATCCACAATTTCTATCAACTTCATTGGGAGATGGAGAGTCAGTGATATTCATGGTAAAGAAGAGAGAGGACTCGGCTGTCGGGAATGCCAAAGGGATTCGTATTGAGGCTGCTGGACGCAGCCACGGGGTCCATGGTTCTCTCTGGCTCCCAGAATGACATAGACAGGTGTCACCAGAAGCTTCATACTAAACCCAGGCCTGAGGCATCATTCTCTCATGTTTTCAGCATAGCAATATTAGAACAAAGGGTAACTCAGTCGTAAACTTGCCCTCTTTGGTTAGTTTTGAGGAGATGAGCTAGACCGTCTGGCACTTTTCAGAAGAGCAGGGGTCATGGATAGATGCCCACAGGAGAGGGCATTCTTCATTCTCCCTGCTTTTGTCCGAACATTCTTACCTGCTTGAAAGTAAGAAAAGAAAAATGAAGGGAAACCAAATGGGAGCCAGGAGCTCCCTTTCTCACCCTGCAACAGCTCAAAGATGGGATACATCCAGCATTTGACAAAGACTCAAATTAGGGGATGCAAAACAGTTACTGATGCAGGAAACTGCTGCAGGATCCCTTCCTGTACTGCTAGGAACTCTAGCTTCTCGGTTCTGCGGGTCCCTTCTTTCCAATGTCAATTATTTCCCACAGTGAAAATGAGAGGACAGTAGATGTGTGCTGAGCATTGAGAGCTTTAGGACTAAAATGAGGGACCTTTAAGAGAGCATTTAGCATCTGGAAGAGAATTAGGGCTTGTCTACGCTTAAAACGCTGCAGTGTCACAGTTGTAGCGCTTCAGTGAAGATGCTACCTAAAGCGATGGGAGGGGTTCTCCTGTCGGGGATAAGTAATCCACCTCCCCAAGACGGGGGAGTTAAATCAGTTTAACTGCGTTGCTCAGGGGTGTGGATTTTTCATACCCTTCAGAGATGTAGCTATAGTGACCTATTCCTAGTGTAGATCAGGCCTGCGATGCAGCACGCCACAGCCAGTTGCCAAATGGCCACTTTAGAGCAGCAGTTGCTTTTCTCTGACAAATTGAAAGGGTCACCCCCCAGAAAGGCATGCTGAGAAAACGTTTCTATATAGGGACAGTTCTATCCCAGAGAGGGTTAGCAGGGAACAAGCAGTTATGTGAAGAAAGATGTTATTGGGGAAAGGGCAGCTTCTGCAAAGCACCACCGTATCACATCATTTCAATGGGATGTGTTATTCTTAATTGCCTCTTAAAAACGTTGGTGTAAGGTTTGCCTTGAATAGCCAGTATCCAACCCCTGGTTGGCTGCATTTCACTGGTGGATGGGCAAGCAGTTTTGTACCCTGGTCTTGCAACATTTAGCAAGTGGGCAGACCACTGATTCTGCAAGGACACAACACTCTGTTTACAGGTTACATGTTATAAGATAGGGCCACAGTTGTAAAGAGACTTGGTGTCCTTGGGTTGCAAGGTGCTAGGTACATGTGATAAAACAAAACATACTCTCAATTAGGCTCATGCAACCTCAACAAAGACAATGGAGTTGTAAGGGTCTAAGAGTAGAATTTGACCCCAAGTAATTTATTAACCTCAGAGCAGATTCTAAACACACACTGAAATGGACCCTTTGCTTTGGGGATAAAAATCCTGAATTTTTTTGTTTACTGAAAACCCAGTTCTTGGTAAATAAAAAAATTGTTGACAGTGATTTTGGGGGGGAAATCGCTCAATAAAATTGTCACTAAAATCATCTTGAAGAATAAAAAATGTTGAAAAATATTTAATATTCAAAAATTTTCCAACAGCTTAATTTGTTTTTTTCCCCTGACATTTCAGGCTCCTTTGTACATCTGAGAAGGAGTGTGGTAGGTTAGAGAGTGACTTGACCAATGCTGAGTGTGTGACGTCTTCTTATCTGGCCAGTTCAGAGTATGTGGGACCAATACCCACATTTGACCCTTTGGGACTATCATGTCTTTTCCTGTGGCCCTGCCATGTACAGCATGAGAAAACTGCTTCCTCTTGTCCCTCATTCCGACCCAACAGTGGCTAACACCTGCTGCGTCAGAAGAAGAAGGGGAAAAAATAACGCTAATGCCCCTAGTTAATTGTACATTGGAGATGGTGAAATCCTGGTCCCATTGAAGTCAGTGACAGAGCTCCGACTGACTAGAGTGGGGCCAGGATTTTACTTCAAGCCAATACATTCTGGAGCAGTGTAATGGGGTGTATTCTGCACACTAGCCCGGTCAGAGCTAAGTTAGGCCAGGTGGGCCCAATCAGCCAATTAGGCTGCACGCAGGGGAGCCTGAGGCTACTAGGAGACCACTGATTGGAAACAGGCTCACCTGTGCAGCAACAGGCAGGGGCTGTTGCTGGGAAAGACTGCAGGGAAGTAGGCTGCAGTCGCTCCTTGGGTGGAGGGAGTTGGAGGCTGAAAACTCAGAGAGGCTGGGAGCTGTCAGTGATGTAGGAAGAAGCTCTGGGAGACAGCAGCAAGTGGTAGGACTGCGGCTGCTTGTTATAGGGTCCCTGGGCTGGAACCCAGTTTGTAGAGGATGGGCCTGGGTTCCCCTACCAACCACTGGGGAGTAGCAAAGGCATTGGAGTGGACAGCAGGTCTGGAAAAGCTGCGAATTCCCCAGAAGGGGAGGACTTTAGTGACCTGGCCGGAGGGCCAAGCCATGAAGAGAAAACTGCAGCTCCAGGACTGAGCAGGACAGCAGATCGAGACAAGACACCCCTGGAGGGAGAGCGCAAGACTGGCAGAACTAATTCCCAAGATGGCCAGCAGGAGTCGCTGCAAGTGGTGAATATGCCCCATGACAGGCCGTAATTGTGTTTCACCAGCCTTTCCTCATGCATCCATGAGCATTATTCTCTCCTGGGTCAGGCTGAGGAGAGGTCACTGGAGGCCTGCATGCATCTTCATAGATGGGCACATCATGTGGTCACTGTCACCTCTGTGCAAAGAGGGTGTTGAATGTCAGCCTGGCAGCAGTTTACTTCACTTTGCAGAGGTACTCAGGGCAGGATCAGGCCCTAAGTCTTAGCTTTGATTGGAAGGAGAAGAGAAAGCTCAGTTGGGTCAGTTCACTCCTAATAATCACAATGTTTAACATCTCATTTCTGAGACTTAGCAAGCACAGTGACAGCACAGTCACGTCTCTGCTAGAGCTGCTGCCATAGACTGATATTCGCCATTAAGAGGTGATTTTTAAAAACGCTTCCTTCTCTGTAAGATCTGATCCTTGAACAGCTCCAGTGTTTGCTGGATCCTACTGGGACAGAGAACTCAAATATTACCTACGTTCAAGGGCCAATCCAGTCCCTTCTGTCTGGCTTGAGGAGCTGGTTTGGGTACTTTGGAGAGAAATCCTTCCTCCTCAGGGTGCAAATTCACTCCTGTGCCCTGCAGAGGTCAGCTTTACGCTTCCCATGTGGCTCCCACTAGCTCTCTCTGGCCCTTCAAGGAAGAACAGCCGTGATTCCTCTGTATAGGGACCTTCTGCAGCCATGGAGAGAAAAGACGGATTTTCTCCTTTATAGATTAAAATCTAATTCTGAGCCCAGTGATGAGATCCACCAAGACTTGAAGCTGGTGAGTTTTCAGGACAGACACCTGCTGCCTCTTCCTGCTCTGTATCTCCTGGACCCCTTGCCAGGACAGCGCTTCCTGGCCTTTAGCTCCAGCTGGCTGGTGCATTTGATCTTTCCCAGTAAGATCTGATGGAACACAAGTGGCCCTGTACCGCAGTGACCAAAAACTCCTCCCAGGGTGAAATCTCAGTAAAGGAGGGTGTTAATCTTCACCAGCAAAAAGCTGACAGCTGCTCCTTGGGCAGCAGACTGAGGGGCTGATCCCCAACAGCAGCCAGGATGGTGGCTGTAGCTTTTTGAACTTGTTCCTGCATTCCTTTCCTTCCATGTGCATGTCCTAAAACCCATTTGCCCTGCGCGGGGGTGGGGCCTTTCAGTTGGCACTTGATGGTACCATAACCAGGTAAAGGGCAAGCAGTAGAAATAAGAAACATTTCTGGCTTCCTTCACTAATGTACACACTGAGAACAGCTGGAATCGGGCATTTCATCCTACTGCAACAGCCCCCTTCAGGCTGAAAGATTCCAGAGCGCGCCGTCAATTATGCACACAGGAAGCACTCTCCTCACTCTGCACCCACCACTGAAAAGCGGCCACCTCTGGAGCAGAAGGAAGAAGCAAGTTAGCCGTGCACTGTGTCATGGCTCTGGTTTTAGAGAGCTCCTTCAGGGCTTGCCTACCACATGGCCATCCTTCTTGTAGGGAATTTGCAAACCACTTTGGATAAAACAAAAGCCAAGCCAAAGCGCTGTAAAAGCAAACTGCACTCGAACCTTGCTTTGCTATGCATGTTTTTCTTCTCACACAAACTGGTTTTCACCAGGACTATAAACAAATATCACAAGTGTAGGCTGATCTGGCTGCATTTGCATCCTGGCTCAAACAAGGACTTAGCAGAAGTCTGTTTTAGATGCTCAGCCAACTCTCTGAGGTTTGCCCTCCAGCTGGTTAGAGTCCCCTGCTCTCACTTTTAAGTCCCACATACCCTGGTGTACTGCTGAAGGCCCTTTTTCTCCTCAGCCACTCATCCCTAGCAAGACTGCCTTGCTCACAGCCACCCCTCTATGCTTCTCATTCATTAGCACTAATCAACAGCCAGATCTCAGCCAACCAGTTGCAGATTCTGCAGTCATGATGTTAGGCGATGACATGTTGGTGAGAAGTGACAGCTTGACTGGGTCAGGCTCACAGGAGCACTGCAAATAGCAAGAGAAAGTCTTTTAATCCCAACAAGAGTTTCTAAGCCAGGACATGGGAAGTGCCCAGGAAGAAAGTAGGGGCTCTGTATGAGCAGAGGGTGAGGAATTTTCCCTGTGAAGAACATTTCAAAATCATGGGCGACCTGGCTGTTGGGGGAGGCTAGCCCCCAGCCCCTCCCCTGGTGCCTGAGGCCCCGCCCCTCCTGCTCACCTGCTGCCCCTGTCCCCCACAGGAGCCCAGAGCACCCCCACTGCAGCCCCCAGACCCAGCACCAGGTGGCCAGGCAGGGCGGCCGCAGTGCCCCCAGCCCTGATGCGCCGGGTGGCCACTCCCAGCCCCGGAGAACCAGGCGGCTGCCCCCAAGGGGAAATACCCCTTCCCCTCACCCTCCAAAATGCTTGTGTTAAAGGAGGAAAATTTCTGGAAGACAAATCCAGAATCCAGTCTTGGGAGTATGTGGCCCCTTATGTTCAGGGAACCATTAAATTCTCAGTTTTGTTAAATGTAGTCTTTTCCAAATTCTTATTCTCCTCTCCAATATTAATCCAGTGTGATGACCTGTGATTATAGGAACAATACTTAGTAGCAGTATTAATATTTCCACTGTGGTTCTATGGCTTTACAGAACCCATTCACACTTCCCTACAATTTCCACATGTGGCTGTCATTTGCTGAAAGTCCAGCAAGACTGTATATCTTTTTAGACAATATCTGTTCCACCTTCTGGATGGACTTTAAAAGATCTCACCCTCCTTTGCTAGAGTAAACTCAACCAGGCCACTACTGCAGTGAACTTGAATTGTATCTGGCAGCTAAGTGTTACTACCATGGGTCTGAGCTCTACAGGATGGCAACACAGCATCAGGATTGTGAATGTAGGTAGGGGAGGGACTCATTGGAAGGGGACAGGACACCACTGGGAGGAGACATCCTTAAGAAAGTCTCACTCAGCCCGGGGGAGCCCCCTACAGACATGTTCACTTGGGCTCTGACCTCCACCTCCTCCTGTCAAGATGCCCTGAACATGTAAGAGGAAAGAGAAAGTGAACCCACAGAGTTTCATTTCACTAGCTTTCATGGGAAGAGTTTAACTGAAGAGAAAAACCAAAGCCCCTTTATCAAGTTAGCAGCACATTGCCTCAAGCCACCATTTTGCTGCATTACGATGGGCAGATTTGCAGGTGAAGTAGATGTGAGAGGGGAAGGAAAGTTGAGAGTCAAGGATGAGTCTCAACTACAGAGAGCAGAAGAAAAGTCGGTGGTAAGGAGGGGGACAATTGTTCTTGATGAGAGTCCTCTTGCCCTACAGACTCTCTTGAAGACATTTAACTGAAGGAAGTTGAAATGAAGCCACAAACTTCTTTGGTCAAGGCAAGCAGAGAAGATGGCCACAGTGGAGTTATTAAAGGTTTCCAGACTACAATGCAATGATCATCTCTGTCTCAGTGGAAGATAGACGTGAAGGTAGAAGTCAGGGAACCAAGAGAAAAGGTAGATCATTAAGAGTACAAGGCAGAACAATTAACCTGGTGAGAGACCCTTTGAGGAAGCAAGACTCTAGTGCAGAGAGACTGCTTTGATAGGGAAGCGTGGAACTATGCAAGAAGGAACAAGAATGCTTGCACTGCTATAGAAGCTGGCTGATAGAAAGCAATAATTCCATAGCAAAAATGAGGGAAAGCAGTGAATGAGTCATCCGCTGTAGAGAGAAAGTGTTCATTAACTTCCTGCTCAAAATTTAAAGACACACACACACACACACGTGTCGAGCTGCAACATTGTTTAATTCAATATGGACAAATTCTATTCTCAGTGACACTGGTTTAAACCCAAAGCAATTGCCCTGATTCCATATTCATGTGTGTAACTGAGAAATCGGCTGATTTGACATCAGTGGAATTGCACAGGATGTAAGAGCAGGCTTTGGCCCTAATGGGACAAATTAGTCACTGGAGTAACTCCATTGACTTCAGTGGATTAACACGGGGGGGATGAATTTAGCTAAACAATGTCTGTAAGGGAGATAGAGTATCAAAACCATCTGCAACTATTTGGAGTGTGTAAACACCAAGGAAGGAGCCAGGGTTAATGAGGAGGAATGGGATGAAGTTATGCAAAGGGAATTGTAGGCCAGTCATCAGAGCAGGTTTCCTAATGAGGAGATCTGTTAGGCTGTGGTATAGTCCCCCAAGGGATCTGATTATTATTATAATTAATTAATTGTATAACAATAGTGCCAACTCAGATCAGGGCCCCATGGTGCTAGGCATTGTACAGATAGTAAAAGAGCACCCCATCCCAAAGAGCTTCCACTCTAAATAGACAAGGAGGAACAGAGAGGTGAAATGACCCGCCCAAATTTACCCAGAAAGTCAGTGATGGAACTGGGAATAGAACCCAGGCTTCCTGAGCAGTGATCCATCCACTAGACAACACCGCGTGCCTGGGAGCCCCTGTTTAAAATAGAGTAGGACGAAGCAGGGAAGACCGCACACTGTAGTTTGAATGTAGGTAGGGGAGGGACTTATTGTAAGGGGACAGGACATCACTGGAAGGAGACATCCTTAGGAAAGTCTCACTCAGCCAAGGGGAGCCCACTACAGACATGTTCACTTGGGCTCTGACCTCCACCTCCTCCTGTCAAGATACCCTGGACATGAAAGAGGAAAGAGAAAGCGAACCCACAGAGTTTCACTTCACTAGCTTTCATGGTAAGAGTTTAACTGGAGAGAAAAACCAAAGCCCCTTTATCAAATTAGCAGCACATTGCCTCAAGCCACCATTTTGCTGCATCACAACAGTCAGATTTGCAGGTGAAGCAGATGTGAGAAGGGAAGAAAAGTCCTGCATTGGCCAGGGATCTACTAGGTGGTCTCTAACATCCAAGAATTAATGAAACTAATGAACTCTTCATGACACATTTACCATTTTTTCACCAGCTCTACCTAGGACCAGATGACTTTAAATTAAGCGTGGATGCCTTTCTGGAAGATGCTTTAGCCAAACACAAGTTATTGGGCTCAATACAGAGAGGAAATTCTCTGGCCTGTGTTATACAGAAGGACATAGTGGATGAGCTAATGGTGCCTTCTGACCTTAAAATATCTGACTGAATCTGTGACCTCCCTGGCTGATCCTAGACAGAGCAGTGAGGGTATTTCAGGGCCACAGAGAGCCAGCAGCTCTGTCCCTCCCCTTTGAAAGTACCCATGGTTTAACCCTACCTCCTCCCCAAGCAGCCTTCTCTTCAGGAACGGCCAGGAGCAATGTTTCTGTCGCTGCGCTGGTCATCTTCCTTGATTCTAGTGCTGTCTGTTACCGCACAACCCTAGTCAGGTGTTTGTGCAGCTGCGCGCAAAGATTGACTTGCAATGCGAATTAGACGCAAGTGTCTCAGTCACTTCTGGAAAATGGGACTTGGCTTCTAAAGGCTTGTCTACATGGGAGGTTAGTGCACGGCAAGCCAGGGTGTGAATCTACAACACACCGGCTTGCTGTATAGTAACGTCCCATGTAGACAAGCCTGCAGTCACACAGGCACTTTTGAAAACTTTACCAGTCAGTGGGGTTTATTCTGGATTCACATGGACACAACTCAGAGAGGGCTGAAATGGGGATAAGCATGTGTAGATTGATGCCTGAAATGGGGGCATCTTCAAATCAATTTTAGCAACGGTTTTTAATAACAATGGGCCAGATTCTGCTCTCTGCTACAGCTGGTGTGAATCCAGAGCACCACTAGTGAAGTCAGTGGGTAAATTTTCAAAAGCATGTAAATCATTTAAGTGCCTTTGAAAATATTACCTAGTAGAGTTACACTGGTGGAAGTGAGATGGGAATATGAGCCCTTGTCTTTCACGGTTATGCATCTTTCCAGGAACATGGCGCATACTATAAATAAAAAAACCCTTTAAGTCTGTAGGCTGATATTGTCAAAGCCTTATGGGCGATTTAGAGGCCTGATTCCCATTCATTTTAGTGGGCCTCAAAATCCTTTAGGCATCTCTGATAATCTCAGCTATAATGCCTTCAGTCTTTTGCCTAAAGAGAAACACGCTGGTTTTCCTTCCCCTCCCACCTTCCCTTTTCAAGGCTTTTCCTCCTATTTTAAGTATCACTGGATCCCGCCTGGGGAACAGAAAGTAAGCAAAGCCAAGGCAGGGTACTTGACTAGGAGGTGGTCACCAGGAGCTTTGGAATGTGTGTGTGTTTGGAGCGGAAGGTGGGGATATACATGCCTGCTAAAGAAAAAGTGATCTTCCAATTACTTACAAGCGAGAGGTTCTCTGAATATTTTTGTGCTCTGCAGAGGTCACAGAGAGTTGAGTACTCAGTAACTCAGCTTGCCAGGTGGAGCCCTGCACAGCAAGCCTGGAAGCTATCCCCAGCATGCGACAGAGTGGCGTCAGCTGACTCTGTCTGATCTGATTCCTGCTCTCCCATCAGCAAATGCCACAAACTTGGCATGAGTGAGTTTTGCTTTATTTTAAATGCACACAGAGGAGCAGGACATGTTGAAAAGTGGGTTAGGAGAGGAGGTGGTGGGGGATGTTTCAAATAAGCCGCGGTGCTATTAGGCCCCGCGGGGGGCAGTGAAATGGGATCTGCAGTGCAGCTACTGTACCATCTATGGATTTTGTTCACCTGGCTTCACAAACTGTGTCCAAGGGTATTTTGAAAATGCTGGGTGGAGACTTGGAATAAGTCAGGGATCAGGGGCTCTCTTAGGGGCAGGGTTAAGGGGCTGGGGTAGGGGCCTGTTTCCCCTTTTCTTGCTGTGGAAAGTAACCTTAACAGTTGTGTAGTTAAAAAAGGAATGAACACAGGACAACCCCAACTCGCGTGTATCATTGCAGCCTGGGACTCTGTCTCTACAGGAGATGTCTTCTTCTTCGCACTTAAAGCAGGGGCAGAACTGCAGGCGAGTGCCTCAAAGTTCAGATCCAGATCTGAAATGCTCTCAGACATTTGGATGGGAGGGGTTGGATCTGGACTTTAGCCCATCTTTATTCTCACATAGTTTGGGTATCCAATAGTTTGTATCTTCATGTTGCATCTGCTGATCTGCCTTCTGAAGCTTTCCTCTTTTCAGCTGGTAATTAGAGAAAAGATTAACCAAAGCAGACAAGTTAAGAATAATCCACAGATCTTCCAAAATTCAAGCCAAAACCCCTCCTCCAGCTCCCCCCCCTTTTTGTACCCTACTCCTCCCCCCCTAAATTTGAAAAGGTCGGGATAATTTATTTTTTTTCTGCTTGCCTCTGCACCAACAGCTGCTCTTGGGCATCAGATTCAGAAGACCAGGAAAGGCTGTTTGTGCTGCATCTGGCTCAACAGCGAGCAGGACATACTGGAAGAAAATCTCATCAGAGAGCCTGTTCTCTTGACAATTCGAATGAGGGTTAGGCCAGGCATGAATTATCACCTGGGTAGCAAGGTGACTGAGCACTTCGTGTGTTAGACAGTGAGACCAGTGCTGTGTTGTATTCTTATGCTATCTCTGTCTGTTGTATGCATTTGTTGTCTCTTGTCTTGGACTGTGATCTTGTAATAAAGGCTCCTTATCTTTTAGCATCCTCTTGTGGTGGGGCAGGGAGCTACAGCAGCCTGGTTCTGTCCTCCCTTATGCCATCATACCCAACTCTGCTTTGCCAAGTCCATGTCAAGGACAGAACCCTCTCCTGGCCTGGTCCTCAATAGTCTGTCTCTTCTAGTGTAATGGGAAAGCTTTAAGGGCTAATCAGCCCTAGTTCTCTAGGGTTAATGAGAGTTATCTCTAAGAGGCCACTGGCTGGAGTAGGTAGGGGAACTCAGGTCCACCCATGTGACTGGGTTCCAGCTCAGGGCGCTTGTTTGGGACAGCCAAGAACCAGTCTCTCTCCATCCCTTGCTGTTCCCTGAGCTACTTCCTACCTCTCTGTAGTGTCCCCACCTTCTTCTCCTTTCTCCCCTCCCTTGCTGGGTTGGTTGGCTTGGCAGCTTTTCACCAGCCTGCTGGAGGGATCCTCAACCTGCAGTCCCTCAGTCTCTCTGATAACTGCCCCACCCTCCTGCCTTGCACCCCTTTTATTCTCACCACTGCTGTGGGGCTGCCAATCAGCTCTGGCTGAGAATCCAGGCAGCTGATTGGTTAGTCCTTTGGACGCTGAGCCAGCAAGGGGTATATAGGACAGGTCTCTTTGGGGCAGGGACCATCTTTTAGTTCTGTGTTTGCTCAGCACGTAGCACAATGAGGCTCTGATCCAAGACATGGGGCCCTGCGGACTACCATAATACAAAATAAATCACAACAACAAAGCGATCTGAAATGTTGGGTACTTTTCTGGACTCACTCGCTGAACGGTTTGAGGTTCCCTCATTGCACCAAGGAAGATTTAGATTGGATATTAGGAAAGTCTTTCAACTATAAGCACTGTAACATGTTAGCGAGGGAGTTTGTCTAACCAGTTCCTAAAAACTTCCAAAGATGGGGATTCCACAAACACCTGTCAGAGATGCTCTAGGTATACTTGGTGCTGCCTCAGAATGGGCAGGATGGACAAGATAACCTCTTGACGTCCCTGCCAATCCTACATCTCTGTGATTACATTGCTCACACTCTCTCTCTCTGAACGACCACTTCACTCCACCGAGGCTGCAGTTGTTCCACATATTGCATCTGTTTAGCCTCCCACTTATTGCTGGCAGCGTATCCCAGCCTGGCAGCTTTCTACCCACATCCGAAACGCATCCCATCTCTGTGGACTAGCCCCTAATTCAACCAACACAGGAGACCCGTCACTCATCCATGCATTTCTTATGCCTCAGAGAAATCCAAAAAACATTAGGCACTATATTTAACCCTCAGCCTCAATAAAAATATGCTGCCCTGGACAGCCTGACCGGAGCTGGGGATTGTCACCTTTCACAACACCCAGTAATTGTTTACCTCATAGCTATAAATAAACAGGGGAGGCATTTTTTTTATTTGCTTGTAACATTTCAGCTCGAGCTTTTTAAAGTCATGCACCAAGACTGACTCCACTCCACTACTGCCCTGTGGATATAGAAAATGTAATGGAATATAACCCACCATGCCGCCTTGTGAGAATAAAGCTATGGCACCTTGTGCTCCGATTCTGTCAAGCCAGCTAGGCTGAATTAGTACTTGGGTAGAAGAGCTCCAACAAACCCTTCTGTAGAGCAGAAAGCAACATTGGCAGGTCTATGTGGGGGCGATCTAGACTTGCCATCAGTACGGAGCCACAAGCCTGAACTTAATGCAAAGACTTGAGACTCATATTGACAAAAATGCAAGGAACATGCATTTGTCATGCAAGGATCAACTCATTCAGAGTTTCATACAAGGACTATGCATAATCAAGGACACTTTTGCATGTTCTATGTACTGTCCTGGCATCTCGATCGTCCATGCATTTTCCTTGCACTTTTGCAGAATGGGGGGCCTTTGGAAATCACAGTGAGGCCAAAGTGGGCAGAAATGATGGCAGCCCACCAGGGAAATTGTAGCTAGGAAAAGGTGGTGTCTGAGAAGAGCTTGACACTGGGACCCTTGGAAGATCAACCCAGTGATCCCTGGAGCCGGAGCCAGGCAGGATTCATCTTTCAACAGCTGTAAGCCATTTATTAGTCAGGTTTTAATGTTTCTGCAAAAGCCAAGTTGTGGGGGAAAGACAAATGTGAAAAAAAATTGTGTTAATTACCAGTCCATTTATATGATGCAAAGCTGACCCGGTCTGTCATCTCTTCCCCCTGAGTAGCTGTTTGTCGGGTCTCACATTTTCATAACAGGCTCCCAGTGGGGCCTGTGTTTCTTTGGATTGCTATGGAGACAGCAGCTGCAGCTGACTTCTCCTGTTAGAAGGAACCGCCAGCACTTCAGAAACCATTTTGGAAGCATTTGTCTCAACAGCTTCTGATAATCTCTCTTTCATTTGTAATTATTTTATCACCCAGGCACTCCGACACCACAACGGTTCCCTCCCAGCCCAGCCCTCCACCACGAGGGCACTTCAGACACCTCAGTGCTATCCTTGTAGAGATTAAAAGCCTTGGGGGCGATGAGGGGGGGCAGTCTTGTAAGGAACACAGTGGGCTTCAAACAAGCCCCAGTCTGCTCTAGGCTGTTCTGTGAGGGGCTGGGGCTATTGAATTAGGCTGAGCTATGAAGCTGAGAGCCTTTGAGGTAGGCCGCACCATCTAGGCCAAGAATAATTGAACAAATAGTTTATCTGGATAACCAACAGCTGTAGAGAACAGGCGATTTCCAGAGGATTAGGGGAGGGCTGTGAAAGGGAACTCTCACAGGAGGTTTAAAACCCTCATCTTGAATTCTACCAGCCAAGAACATATGTTGGAGCCTTTGACTTTGTTTTTAAGTAAATTTTCCCCCTCTCCTTTTGAAATGATTCTATAAAACACTGATAAGAATTTGAACTAATTCAAGAATAAGGCAGAAAAATGGTTTGTCTTAGCAGAACTGAATTATTTAGAGGTAGTTGATTTCTAAAAAGAAGTTTTCTTCTGGAGCTTATTTGAATTTGATCTAATCCAAGTAGTATTATTGTACAATTTTTTGGCAATTCCATTTCTTGGGCTTTGATTTTCTGGGAGGTGGCCTAGTTTTAGTGAATAAGGCATTGGGCTAGGAGTCTGGAGACGTGGGTGAGCTGTGCGAACTTGGGGAATGCTATTTCTCTGTTCCTTGGTTTCCCCATTTGTCAAGAGAGGATCTGGCACAGCATACAAATGTGACACCCTTGACATTACAGCCACCAAAAGCTCTCTTTTCCTATTGGCAAAAGAGCATAAACAACCATAGCTAAGATACTTATACCCCTAGACCATTTCCTTGCAGGGATGCTGTGGGTCAGAATGAGAATCCAGAGAGAGAACAGGTGACCATTTGGGTAGCAGCAATGAAAGTTTTCCCTACACACTGCCCTATTGATGTCTCAATCCTGAATGGGAGAGACCGTGTCTAGAAGAGTCATGTCAGTCCTTGACCATTCCACTGAGATGGACCACCATGGTGCCAGTTTTAGGGGTGGGTTTTGTGATGAGTACACCGAATCACTGGAAAATGGACTGAGACCACTAAGCCATTGGACCCCTGTAAAATGGGAATTGCTAGTAATCCCTGTGCTATAAGGGCCTGGAATAGAATCAAGGAACTAGAGGATCTATATTGCTGTTATCAACCCCCTGGAATAATCCCGTGTCTCTAAAGAACCCCTAAATTTCACCTGCTTGTAATTTGCTACAAAGCTTTCACTTAGTCTGAAACCTTGCATCTCTAGTCTTAGCATGCCAGGACACACAAGGCCCCAGAAGTAGCAGGAGAACCACTGTGGTACCAATCAACATCTGTTTAGGAAGGCCACGGAAAGACCGTGTGCTACAGTGTATTGTGGTGACTCATGGCAGCATAAGAGGGCATTTTAATGGCCACTCAGGGGAGGTGCATGGTTAAGGAGTCTATCAGCCAAAAATCACAATTTAGGGGAAACTTCTCTAGCAGCTAATCAGCTGCTTTGCAGCTTGGATCCATGGTGGGGGATGACTCCATCCCTCCAGCTCCCACCCAGACCTATCTCCCAAAGCCCATCAGCTCTAACTTCGCTTTTCACCAAATCCACAGCCTTGAGCAGCAGGAAGTGGTTCAGAAATGCCAACTTAAACTTTATTTATAACTATACTTCAGAGCAAGGAGCTGAAGACTGGGAGCCATAAATTCTCCAGCAGCTTCTATAACTTCTCCCTTCTGGAACTCTCATGAAAAAACATTTCAGCCCATCTGTCAAGGTTAAAAACATGCAGAGAGAAGCAAACCACAATTTACTTTCCATCTGGCTTAAACTGTGTCTCCTTCGCTCTTCACAACATTTAGAATCCAAACATTTTTATCAGTCTTTAAAGAAAACATTCTGTTTGCTTTAAGATTTGCAGAAAAGTTCAGGTCCATTCCTCCCATTCTTATTTCAACCAAATGGGATCACCCAGCTCTAGCTAATGTGCTTCCGACCTTCAGAAATCATGTCTGATTTCTGTCAATTAGTTAAAATACTAATGGACAGGCAGATTGCCACAGAAATGTAGGGCTGGAAAGGACCTCAAGCGGTCATCTGATCCAAACCCCCCCACCTGGCCCTTGTCATGCAGGATTAAGTAAGGGGAATGCCTTCTTCCATCTTCAGCTGGCTAGACATTTCAGCCCTTTCTTCCAGGTTGAGGCCCAGCCACGGTGATCTATGTTTTAGCCTTCTCCAGGTGAGACATTGCAACTCACTCTGTCTGGGACTGACTTCATTTGTCCTGGGATGGTTGAAGCTGGTGCAGCCGGCAGCAGAGCAAAGGTCAACGCAAACCTGTCACACCCACAGATTGTGAACTCCACTGCCTCTCTATTCACTTCAGAATGAAATTCCGAGTCTTGGTCCTAATCTGAAAAAGCATTTACAGGTCAGCTCCCAGACTACTGCACTGGGCAGCACAGCATGGGGAGGAGGTGGCCAGCCCTCTGTGAAGGAAGAAGTGGTTCGGGACTATTTAGAAAAACTGGACGTGCACAAGTCCATGGGGCCGGATGCGTTGCATCCGAGAGTGCTAAAGGAATTGGCGGATGTGATTGCAGAGCCATAGGCCATTATCTTTGAAAACTCATGGCGATCGGGGGAAGTCCCGGAAGACTGGAAAAAGGCTAATGTAGTGCCCATCTTTAAAAAAGGGAAGAAGGATGATCCTGGGAACTACAGGCCGGTCAGCCTCACCTCAGTCCCCAGAAAAATCATGGAGCATGTCCTCAAGGAATCAATTCTGAAGCACTTAGACGAGAGGAAAGTGATCAGGAACAGTCAGCATGGATTCACCAAGAGAAAGTCATGCCTGACTAATCTAATTGCCTTCTATGATGAGATAACTGGTTCTGTGGATGAAGGGAAAGCAGTGGACGTGTTATTCCTCGACTTTAGCAAAGCTTTTGACACGGTCTCCCACAGTATTCTTGTCAGCAAGTTAAAGAAGTATGGGCTGGATGGATGCACTACAAGGTGGGTAGAAAGTTGGCTAGATTGTCGGGCTCAAAGGGTAGTGATCAATGGCTCCATGTCTAGTTGGCAGCCGGTATCTAGCGGAGTGCCCCAAGGGTCGGTCCTGGGGCCGGTTTTGTTCAATATCTTCATTAATGATCTGGAGGATGGTGTGGATTGCACCCTCAGCAAGTTTGCGGATGACACTAAACTGGGAGGAGTGGTAGATATGCTGGAGGGTAGGGATAGGATACAGAGGGACCTAGACAAATTGGAGGATTGGGCCAAAAGAAATCTGATGAGGTTTAACAAGGACAAGTGCAGAGTCCTGCTCTTAGGACGGAAGAATCCAATGGACCGCTACAGACTAGGGTCGGAATGGCTAGGCAGTAGTTCTGCAGAGAAGGACTTAGGGGTGACAGTGGACGAGAAGCTGGATATGAGTCAGCAGTGTGCGCTTGTTGCCAAGAAGGCCAATGGCATTTTGGGGTGTATAAGTAGGGGCATTGCCAGCAGATTGAGGGACGTGATCGTTCCCCTCTATTCAACATTGGTGAGGCCTCATCTGGAGTACTGTGTCCAGTTTTGGGCCCCACACTACAAGAAGGATGTGGAGAAATTAGAGAGAGTCCAGCAAAGGGCAACAAAAATGATTAGGGGACTGGAACACATGACTTATGAGGAGAGGCTGAGGGAACTGGGATTGTTTAGTCTACCGAAGAGAAAAATGAGGGGGGATTTGATAGCTGCTTTTAACTACCTGAAAGGTGGATCCAAAGAGGATGGATCTAGACTATTCTCAGTGATAGCAGATGACAGGACAAGGAGTAGTGGTCTCAAGCTGCAGTGGGGGAGGTTTAGGTTGGATATTAGGAAAAACTTTTTCACTAGGAAGGTGGTAAAACACTGGAATGCGTTACCTAGGGAGGTGGTGGAATCCCCTTCCTTAGAAGTTTTTAAGGTCAGGCTTGACAAAACCCTGGCTGGGATGATTTAGTTGGGATTGGTCCTGCTCTGGGCAGGGGGTTGGACTAGATGGCCTCCAGAAGTCCCTTCCAACTCTGTTATTCTATGACTGGGACCTGGCTATCTCTGGGTCCTCATCACGCTGAACTAGCCTCCAAGTCAGCTGTACTTCACAGACTATTAGGTGCTGGGCAGAGTGCTCTCAGACAGGGGACCCAGGGTGTGGAAATTCTTGCTGAAACAGTTCTGATTAGTGGTGTTCAGACTGAGGTGTAATCCCAGGAACAAAACCCAAAAAGTAAAATCTGGCACCTTCACCCACCCATGCAACCTGGGGAGATGCTATTTATTCTGGATCTGCAGTAGTGGTGTAGCCCTGAGACCCAACAGGGCATTAGGCACACAAGGGGGGGGAGGTAATCTCTTTTATTGGACCAACTTCTGTTGGTCAGAGAGACAAATTTTCGAGCTACGCAGCGCTCTTCTTCAGGATTCTTATTCTGGAGTCTTCCAATTTCTTGGGGCAACTTAGCTATCATGGAGCAGATCTTCATGTGGCATAAATTATCATAGCTGCACTGTGTTCAATGGAGCTACAACAATTTACACCAGCTGAGAATCTTATTTTGATTTGGAGAGTGTAATGGAGTGGACTCACCCGGTGGCACCTCCTGCTGGTCGTCCATGGGAATTAGCTCACCAGCCTCCAGAGCGCTCTCTGCCATCTGGTGATCCCCCTCTCACTGGCCCCCATGTCCCTCCCAGACCCAGTTCCCTTTTGTCTGGGGTGCTGCCCCTCTGGCAGTAACCCCTCAGTCTCAGGGTCTCCACACCCAGGGGAACCCCCCACCCACTATCCCCACTTCACCCCAGTCTTGGCTACTGCCAGTCCTCACTTAGCCCCGCTCCCTGGGCAGACTGCAGTGTATCAGCCACTCATCACAGGCGAAGGGGTTTGGACCCGCTGCCTCTGCCTACCCATGGACTGCCCCCTACAACCACAGTACCTACTTGGCCTTACTCTTGGCCTGCAGCCTGGGGGTTTCCAGGCCGGAGCTCCCCAGCCCTGCTCCACCTCAGGTACTCTCTCAAGCTCCCTAGCAGCCAAGCCCTTCTCCCTCAAGAGAGAGAGAGACTACTCCTGGCTGCCCGGGCCTTCTTATACAGGCCAGCTGTGGCCTGATTGGAGCGTGGCCCAGCTGCGGCCACTTCCCCAATCAGCCCAGCTTCTAGTCCACAGCCCCAGCCCTCTCCGGGGCTGTTCTAAGCCCTTCAGGGCAGGAGCAGGTGTCTACCCCACTACAGAGAGACAGAGTTAGTTGTCTGATTTACTCTACTTTTAGACAACTAGTCCTCTGCATGGGCACAGATTGGGGCATCTCTACAACTGCATCACCAAAGCTGAGCCCATCCAGTGCTGTTCTACCTGACTCAGTCGTTCCCAGATTCCTTGTTGAGAAAGATCTTTTAGCCCCTATCCTGGCTAGTCTAGGACTGTGCCCTATTGTCCGGGCTAGTGTTAAATGTGCCTCGTGATGGGGCTGCCTCCACTCCTCTTCCTAATATCTCTCGTTGTAGGAAGCTCACAGAGATACTTAGACTAAACTGTCCTTTTCTTACTTTAATGCTCTGGAATCCAGTCCATATGAGACTTCTGCTTGATCCAAATATCTAAATATAAGAGCCCGATCCTGTTAGGTGCTGATTACCTCCCAATATGGAAGCGGTGGGTGCTCAGTACTTTGCAGGAGCCATTTAGGCCTAGATCCTCAAAGGTAGCTGTCTGACTCCCATTGAAATCAGTGAAAGTTAGTCACCTTAATACCTTTTGAGGATCTGGGCCTAAATACCCTAACAGGACTGAGCCCTAACTCACTTTCTAAAGCAGAAGTGGTGGCTAATTCCAATAAGAGACAGGGATTAAACTTTAAACCAGTGGTTCTATCAGACTTGTGGATATGGGAAGGAACCAACGGTTAAAGGCAAAATAAAAGAAACTTTCAAATTATAAACAGACAGGACCTTAGCAAAAGGAGCTTAATTTGTTGATGTTTTAATATACCATTCAATCATTCCACTCAATGGAGAGAGACCTTAAATCGAATCTCAGCGCTAGAAAATGCATTACTTACTGTTGAATTGATGTCACTGCCAAAGAATTTTCTCTTGGCTTAAGCTGTCTGCTGCAACATGCCAATGGCACGTTTGAGACATTTACATATTTGTAAAGTGAAATTCCTTTTATCTGTCCTGCGCTCATGTCCCTCCCTCCCCTCCTAGCTTTCATTTAATCAATTTTAGGCACAAAATGAAACATTACAGCTGAATACAGAAGAGCACTGCCCTTTGCTTAAGCATTTGTGCAGTCAGTGTGTGGAACACATACACAAAGATACCCCAGCACAAAGACACAGCAAATGGGCTTTGCACAGGGAACCGCATGGGACTCGAAGAAAATAGAATTCACCGCCCAACCTGCATGGGACATGCTGCTAGGCCAGACCCATGACCAAATGAATTGGTGGCTTCCTGTAGACAGATACGGTCACAGTTAAAATGTAAGCTCCTTGCACCAGGGATTTGGTCTGAACTCGCTGCAAAATTTAGAAGTGTCTCCAAGGTGTGTTGGTTCGAATTCATCTGTGACCAATGAAAAAGCTAATTAGTCATAAAATGCATCATCTCCACTGGTGCTAAGTAGCTCTTACCTTACTGGCACTTTCAGTCAAGAGGCCAAGAATTAAATTGGCCACAGAGACTGATTGCCATTCTCTCCTATAAAGGTGGTTGATCCAGTCACCGTTAAGGTACATTGACAGGATGGTATGCAGTTTAATACTACATTCTATGGGTGGCATAACTGAGATCACTTATTCACTGGCACTTTAAAAACTCCCACACTCCAATCTGGGTCTATGCTGATTATGTGCTATGTATGTATCCTGTGAACCTTGTAACCGATACTTATAACTTCTCATAACTCAAGCCTGACCCCGAATGTACAGTACCTTCCCTCTTAACTTGTGTAAATTTGATTTTAAACCTTAGTTTTAATAATATTTTACTTGCAGTGTATTATTCAGCCATTAGATGTCTCTGTGTGCTGTACAGCATTCCAGACAGGATATGGTCCCTGGTGAACAAGGGAGACAAAGATGGAACTCAAGCTGTGTGGAAGCCTGCTGGCTGTCCATAGTTATCACTGTTTTCTGTTTAAGGAGGACTGTGATCCCATATATCATAACATGCAGGAGGTCTGCCTTTTTTATTGGCACTTTTCACCAATAACAAATTAACTAAAAAACCCTAAATTCGGAGGACAAGTGATGTATGTAACAAACTTACAAATGCATCCATAATTAAATACATGTTGGAGTGATAGCTCCCTGCATGGACTAAGGCAGATCATCAAAAGCCTACACATGTAGATTTCAGAGTGCCCTCCACTTTCACCTGAGCATGCCTTACAGGACCAGGTCCTAAACTTTGTTTGTTTGTATCTTTTGCTTCCTTTTCTCTCCTGGTTCTGGCACCCAAGCCTGAGCTATGTTTGCTGCTTTCCCCTCTACCCTTTATCTGCTTTCCAAAAGTGGATGGGAATGGAGCCAAGCCACAGGTTGTGGTTTTCATTATCGTGAGGCTTTGAGAATAAGACCTGATTATCGGCTCTTGCCCAGCTGGCCGTGCCCTTGAATTTTGGCTCCCTTCCCTGCCTCTTTCTGCCTCTATGCCCATAATTGCTTCGCTCACCTTTATATGCAGAGAACCTGCCTTTCACTGTCTTGATCTAACAGTGCCTACAGCCCTTTTGCTAGTGGTTTCAATTATCTTCATCGCAGCACCACTGATCTCATATCAGCAGCCCCGAGTAGACAGACTAGCACTAGCAGGGCTCAAGATAACACACTGAAAATAGTGTGGACATTGTGGTTCAGGGTGGAAGTTGGAGGTCTCAAGCCTAGGGGGTTGGCCTTACTCCAGCACAAGCCACAACATCCACAGGGATATTTTTAGTGCACTACTCAGGCTGGGAGGCTTGCACCTAGCTGCAGTGTAGACAGACCCATAGGGAACAATGCTGAGCTGGCACCTTAAGGGCTAGATGACCTAGCAGACACTCCTCAGATCTTATTTCCATGAGTCAGCTTGTTATGGGAAAGGTGCAGGTTTTGAATGTTACAGCCCCATGATGGTCCAGCCCTTTACTTTCTGCCCTTTGGGATCTGCCAAACCCTGTTGGCAATAAGAACAAAACAGAGACTCCTGAGCTGTGTATGCACAAGGGCCTGGGAGGGGGATAGAGTTCCCTAAAACATTGTGTGAGCTGCTGCCATATATTAATGATCTCCCCTAGGGTTCCTGGTGCTATGTCTTCTTGCTCCATTGAACTTCCGTGTTGTCTCAAGTGTCCCAGCCCTGGGCCAAGACCTTCTGAGCATTGACTTAGAGACACATGCCGGCCTGCCTCTCATTCCTGGAATGCACCAACCAGGGTGTGAATCCCTTGGATAGGAAACACTGGAATTCTAACCCCTGTCCCTCTGACCCCGCACACCTAGTGGCTCAAGGTCTCTCAATTATTTCTGTCTCCAGGCCCTCTATTCCCTTCTTGCTGTGCTGGGGGAGAACTTGGGGGAAAGAATGGGCTGAAGGGGTTGAGAGAAATGTGCTTCACTTCAAACAGAGAGGCACCCATGCCTCCTGACCACTGTATTTTATTCTATTCTATTCTAGAGAGGCTTTTGAACTGCGCTCATCAGCATAGTATCTGAGTGCCTGCCGGTTGAGCATAAGGCAGCGTGACTATACCTCTGTCCTGTGTCATTTATTCTGTCATCCCCTCCCCAGAGGGAGAAGCATGTGCAGCGGAGCGTCTTGTTTTGGTACTGTGTGCCTTTGGTTTTTTTTAATAAATATAAATATACCTGTTATGTGTTGTTAGAGAAGGCAAGGTCAAAGAAATGCACCTTGCACTTGGATTGGAAATAGTGAGGTTTGTGATGGTCCTTAGTTCATCTGACCATGTAGCTGTTGCCCGCGGTCTTTGTCCTGGAGATTTAAAATATCTTTTACATATCCTGGGGCCAAGCTAGGGAGCGCTTTGACGATAAGGCCTGAGACCTGACCACTCCAATCCCTGACCCTTTTATCTCCTTGGGTGAATTACAGTGAGATGTGGATCAGTGGACAAATACTGCTCTGGGACCTTTGGCCTAGCAATACACCGGGATCTGTACCACTGCAAGAGCTCAACACCATTTTGGTGTGTACTGCTGCAGTGCCACTAGGCTGCACTGCAGTAATAATTTTGGAGTCTGCTATGGTGCTGTAATGAAATTAGACGGGGATTTGTCCCACTTCAGTCTGCACTAGTGTGATGTGTGCAGTGTGTATACAGTGGCAGTCAGTGTCACTGTACTGAGATCTGTCCTGGACGTGGAATCCCATACAATGCGGGGTAGTCCTTGCAGCGCTTCCAGGCTGGGATCTATTTAAATAAAATTACATCAGAGACAGCTTTGGCCTGTTGTGTTAGTTAGATGCTTGTTCTAGAACCTGCCTGCACAGATCAGTCATTTAAATTTTGGAGACCTGGTTTTCCTCTCCCTGATTTCAGTGGAATTACTTCTAATTAACACTGAAGTAAGTGAGAGGAGAATCAGTCCCTTGAAATCCAATGTCCTAACAAGTGACATAGCAAATGAATTTCGTCTAATCTCCTAGATACTTTGGGCCTGATTCTCAGTGCTTCCATCCCTGCACTTGAATCAAAAATAGAGCTGTGGGAAGGGGAAGGTGACCCCAGCCTGACACCACCTTTTCATTCCTTCTATTCGATGGGCCTCATAACCACTCACAGCTCCCATGCTCTTCATCTGGGTGAGTGCTTAGTATGTTTGAAAACCATATCCAAGATGACACAAGTTGGTCTCATGAACACTGCAACACCAAGACCCAGCGGTGGCTGCTATTGAAAAGTTTGCCCTATCGGTTTCCCCTCCTCTGCAGGAAAGCATCCTTTGGAGTGAAATCCAAATACCTCCAAAGATGTTGCAGGCCCACAAGCCCTGGAGGGATTATATGAGAGGGATAATGCTGAACAATGAGCCAGGTTCTTTTAAGCTGGAAATTGTAGCCCATAGCATGTGAATTTCAGGCTCAGAAAGACCCACTTGATTCCCCCTGCCAAGTTGACATACTTTTGTCTCACTCCCTAATGGAAACAGCTGGATTATGTGAGCCAAAAAAAAAAAAAAAAATCATTTAAAGCAGCAGTGAACCCTGCTTTGAAATATTTCCCTGGTAATATGCTTTGTCAAGCTAAATTCTGTCTGGGGTAAGTGACCCACCCAGAGTTTTGTCTGTTTCCTTACTGAGCCCAAAAGAGTCAAAGCATTTGAGCCTTGCGGTCAGAATGGGCTCCCAGGCTTTAAGAGGATGCTTTCTTAAATCGACAGGGGAAGAGCGGGCAATTTTTCTTGCCGACGCTTCATGGAAAACACCCTGACCAGGGGAAGAGGGGGAGGTTCTCCAGTGCAGATCGGGAAGATCAAAGGTATTGTCAGCTGCAAGGATCTCAAGGGAAAGCGGTCTGGGCAGGTCTCCAAACAGAGGCTCTGACTGGCCTGCACACCTCCTCTGAGAATTGCCCCGGTGGAGCAGGGACCCTCAGAAGGCAAAGAGCAAGAGCCTCCACTCACCTCCCTTCAGTCCTTAAATCAGGCTCTGCCCCTGAGGGCTACCCTAGCTTGTGCCCAGCTGCCCAAACTCCTCATGGGCCTTGTGACAGCTGTGGAAGAGCCCGGGGTTAGGACCATCCTAAGCACACCTTCCACATCCCAGCATGCCCTCCAATGACCCCTGCTGAAGGGGCTCTGCACCTTCCGGGGTGGGGGCGGGGGGAACATGCCACTATCACACAGTCCCTTTGCACCAGCTATTGTGTATAGTACCTAGATCGAGATAGTACAGCTAGTGGTTAAGGGCACTGGCCTAGCACTCAGGAAAGCTGGGTTCTGTTCCTGGCTCTGGTGCTGGGTGACCTCGGGCAAGTCACTTCCCTCCCAGTGTCTCAGTTTTCCCCATCTGTGAAATGGGGATAATCATGCTAACCTCCTTTATAAGAGCTCCATGTTGTTATTATATGGCCCGCATCACAATCTCTACTGCATTTACCCTGACAACACCCCTGTGGGGTAGGGAAGTGCTGTTGTCCTCATTGTACAGATGGGGAACTGAGGCATAGAGAAACTAAATGACTTGCCCAAGGACACATAGGAAGCCTGTGGCAAAACAGGGAATGAACTCAAGTTCCCCAAAGTGGCATCCTAACCACTCGGCAATTCTGGGATACACAGGTGCAAATGGGCCACAGGTCATCTACGAATTAGGCCCAAAATGCTGCTTGCTGGCCTAAATTCATTCCTGCTGTAAGTCCATTGACTCCAGTGAAGTTACATCAGAAATTAATTTGGTCCCCTGCACTGAGTGGAACTGCCTCACACCCAGTTTGTTTGCTGTGCTTGATTCACTCCTATGAAAGTCCAATCCAAATCCCAGCATCTGCTTCTCCAGGCTGCACTTCTCCCATTCCCCTTCAGAAGAGCATATGATACCCAATCTGAGGCTGCACAGCGTGGGCTGAGAGGAAAGAACAAAGGAAACAGCTGATATCTAATAAGACTTCTAACATTCTTGGATTATTCTGATACCTGGCCAGGCTGACATAATAGGAGACAAGGAGTTTGCTTGTAATTCAGTCTGGTTTTTATAACCCCCTTTGACCTTTAAAAGGACTTAACAAATCTGTCTTCACGCAGGTCAGTTTCCAAGTATTCTGAGCTCCAAGGCCCAGTGACTCATGGCCATTAGATGGACTCAGTCTGGGGTCGTAATTGTGAGTGTCAGTGGACTTTTGGACTCCCAGACTTTCAGCACAGCACTTAAGCAATTGAGCTCAATGGGACTTTAGAAGCTCATGCTTAAAATTAAGGATATGCTCTGCTGAATAGTGACGGTGTGCTGAATCGGAGCCATTTATCAGCATCGGTCTGGGAAGGCTACCTGACTCATGACTGGGATAGCATGCATTTGTGACAGCTGGGATCTTCTGAAACATTTCGTCCCATCTTTAAGAATTACAAATGCTGGCTAGTCTTTCTTTGACAAACCTAGTGGTGCTGGAAGTAGGGGTGATGGGGGTGCTGCCGTGCACCCCCTGGCTTGAAGTAGTAATAACAAACAACAAATACATGGTTTCCATCATCAGCTCCCCCACTATAAAAACTGTTCCAGCACCGCTGGCCAAACCTCTCACTCCCATCTCCAATTTCACAACCTCTGTGAGTCTATCTTTTACCTCCCTTGCTGCACGTACAAATGCTCCTCTCTTCCACACAGATGCACACCTGCAGGAAGAGTTGGCATGCTCTCCTTTCAAGCTGTCACTGAGTCAAATAGTTTATGAGTCTATTAATGACAGATAAATTAATTGCAGAGAATATGAATGACTTAATATTTTCTGTGTTAAAATAATTTTTTTAAAATTCTGTGTCATTTTATAATTCATATTCCAGACTATTTGATTAGCAGTCAGAGCCCAAAGGTTTCTCCACACACACATGCTGGTCTCTGCCTCCAAAGGTAATCCCACTTTCCCATTTCACCGCATTACTTAGGAGCTAGTGGTTTCAAATGCCAAAGCCTAGAGCCAATCCTTTATGGAAAAGTCCCATAGAATTTAATAGCACTGAAACCAATAGGGTTTTGTGGTTATAACTAGGATTTTCATAGGAATCTAACCATGCCTAAATCCCACTGAAAGTCAATGGCCGTTGGGTGCCTAACTCACTTAGGCTGATTTGAAAATCCCTGACTAAAATGGTAGATTCAGACTGGGGACATTTGGGTTCAATTCCTGACCCTGCTACTGATTTCTTATATGATCATAAGCAAGCCCCCTGGGGTAAAATTTTCAAAAGTCTAAGTGATTTAGGATTCTAAGTTCCATTTTCAAATGTGATTTATGGCCTTAAAAGACTAACTTTCTTTGAAAGTCAAAGGGACTTGGGACCAGATTTTCAAAGCATTTAGGTGACTAATTGCCATCGATTCACAATCAATGGGAGCTAGGCAACCAAATAACTTTGAAGATCTGGGCCTAGCTGCCTAAAGATGCAGATAGGCATCTAGTGGGATTTTCGAAGTGCCTAAGTGAGATAGGTGCCTAATTCCCATTGAAATCAATAGCGGGGGGAAAATTTAAAAAATAAAGTCTAAAGATCAAATTGAATCATTGAAGCTGACTAGACTACGGTAAAATGAATCAACCAACGGCTTCAAAGTGCACAAGAGGACTGGTAAAACTGTGGCCATTCTCTTATTTTGTGAAAATCTGTGTCCACAAAATGTTGTGAATGGGCTTCATTTTACATCAAAAGATGCAAAAATTGATGATGTTGCGTATTTTGATCAGAAAATTGATCATTTATAATGAAAACTCTTTTGCACTTCTCAAGCAATTTACAGCCATGTCTACACTTGGCGCTCAGGGTGTGCGATTCCCAGTTTGCACAGACATACTCATGCTAGCTCTCATTGGACCAGTGTGCTAAAAATAGTAGCGTTCCTGGGCCTTGGTGAGTGGAGGCATTGTGTCACCAGGCTGTGAGCACAAACCCACCCAGCCCTGATGAGCGCTTGCACGAGTATGCCTGGACAAGCTGAGAATCACACCTCCAGCTCCAAGTGCAGACATAGCCTATGTCTTGTCTACCTAAAATCCTCTTGCACTTTCAATTAGGCGAGAGTCTACACTCTCTGTGCAATCCTTTTGTGTAGTATTGCTGTGAACTGTTGGTGCATTTCACCCCAGCGGTGGCTACCCTTCAGTGACGGATAAAGTGATTCCCGAGCACAGAGCTTGTTGAGGGCTTTGAGATCGTACGTAAATGTGAGATAATTACCCTCTATGCATGATTTGGTAATGTAATACTCCTCTGAATCATGCATCTGATCTCTGACGGAGGAGAGCTTTTCCATGCTCTTCAAGCCTCCAAGCCTGGCTCATCTGAGTGTACTTATTTATTACCCTAAGCTTTGTAAGTTATTTACTTAGAATCGCTAAATCAGAGTCAACATCCTGAAAGTCTATAAAGACACCTTACCTGGACTTGGCAAATCAATGCCCTTTTCTTTGTGGGAACTGTTATTAAGAGAACTTGCAGTAGGGGCCTTGATGCTGCAGGCACCTTATAAACGGAGCATTCAAGAACTTAAAAATCTTGCAAATGCATCCAAAAAAAAAACCAACAACAAAAAACCCCACAATCTCTCAGCAAATCAAATCTCCGGAGTGACTGCCCTTAGCTAATATATACAGGGCTCTCCCTTACATGTTGCCATCTGTCAACGATTAGCATGGCCTCTATATGTGTGCAATACTGTATGTAACCCACTTGTCAGTGTGTATGTATCCAAACCATAGAGGATGTGAGTATTGCAGCCTCCTGCTACAGAGATTCGGTCTTTACCATAAAGTCTTGTGCTTCTAGTTCTTGGTTCATTTTCCTATGTTGGGCAAGATGCGGATCACACAACAGTTTATGCACAAATGATAATGAGCAAATATTACATGTGCAAATGATCTGTGTGTGAAATTTTGCAAGGCCAGAATGAAATCTGGTCACCAGAGAGAGAGTAGTAATAAGATACTTAATGGGTGAGATACTCCTGTGATATTATCCAACAAGCAATAATTACATTATTTAAATTTAAATGAGAGGATTTTGTAAATTGAGGACATTTAGGAGTAGGTATACATGTCTCTTTGATTCCTGTAATACCTGTTACCCTTAATGGAACTTAGATGCAATCACTAATCAGAGAACACCGCACAGTTTAAACTGCTGGCTATTTTTCCTCTGGCAGGTTGCAGAGAATTGTAATGAAAGTGTTTCAAGATCATTTACACATTATAATCCTTTTGCTTTACTAACCTCTGTTGTTCTTTGCTTCTGTCAATATCACCAGTACCCAGTTTTAGATTCCTGTTTGCTTCCTCAATAAGACAAGCTAAGGCCAATTCAGCAAAGCACGTAAGCACATTAAGTCTCATTGACTTCATTAAGCATGTGCCTAAGGGCTTGTCTACATATGGAGTTCTTCTGGAATAGCTATTCCAAAACAACTATTCCGAACAACTCCATGTGTGAACGTACTCATTCCGGAGTAAGTGTGTCCATTCAGGGAGTTATTCCAGAATAATTCTTGCACATTTAATTCAGACCCACCCTTAATCCAAATTAGCTTTCAAGTGTAGTTAAACCCTAAGTAATTTGCTAAGTCAGGGTCTAAATAAGTGATCCTACAGCACTGATGTTAGGGGCAGCTGCCCCATTGACTTCAGTGGCAGTAAGATCAAGCTCCTCATGAATAAGCATCTCTGTTTTCCATATATTAATCCTTAAAGGAGGGTTGTTTGGTAGTTTGAGAACTTCCAGGATGCTTTCAGGAATGCTGCCTAGTGGCCAGAGCAGGGATTCAGAGCCAGGAAGCCTGGGTTCTATCTATCCTTATTCTGCCTATTCTGCTGGTAACGCTTAACTTGAATTTGGACAAAGATTTGAAATCTAATGACCTAAATAACAGACACAAAGCAAATGAGCTTCATGTAAAGGGCCACCGTATTGTTATTTACACAGTGCCAATTGTGTGGGGGACACTTGACAGACTGTAAGATGAGGTGCAGGGGTGCTGGAACAATTTGTATAGTGGGGGTGCTGAGAGCCATTGAACCAAACTGTAAACCCTGTCTATGATGGAAACCCCTTCAAGCCGGGGGGTGTTGCCGCCGCACCCCTAGTTCCAGAAACTATGATGAGGTCCCTGGCCTAAACAGCTCCCACAGACTGAGACAAGATTATAGTATCTATGTTCCTACGAGGTGACAGACTGTGTTGGTTTGTGCAGTGTTGTTCAAAGGTTAGAACAGCATACTGAACACTCTTTGGTTCCTTTCCTGACTTCACCTCTCTCTCCTTGTTTTACAGATGGGGAAAATGAGGCAGAAATTCTACTTCCCAAGAAGGTTAGTTATTAGGCCAAATAGTGCAGTGTTAAATGTGGAGTACCTCAGCTGAAGTCAGTGGCATTACTCTGAATCTGCACTGGCATAAAAGAGAGCACAATGGGTAATGCACTGTGTACATTTCCAGAATGTATTGTTAGTTACACACAGATATTTTGCTGTCGTTACTGTTTATTGGGCACTTGCTTTTAATGCAATGTAATTATTTAATTAAGAAAATAAAAGGTTCATCCCTCTTACTATTCAGCTTGCATAATGTCAATAGAAAACAAGTCAGAAATGACAGAGACAACACTAAAGCCAAATCCAATACAAATCAAACAAACCCAAGGCTCTAGTCTCCTCTCCTTAAGAGCAGTTTGCACTGGTGGACCTTCTGGGGCAGGCAAGCAGGGTGGTTGCCCTGGGCATCATCTGCCATCTACCACTGCACTGCTCCTTTCCCCGTCTACCCCCTTTCTCTTTGGCTGGCTGTTTTAGCTCCACTGATTGGCTGGCTGGTTTTGGTGTGGGGGGGACAAAAATGTTTTCTGCTTTGGTCAGCAAACAGCAAGGGCCGCTCCTGGGAACCTCACTGTCTTCAGTGGAGTCACTCCTGATTTAAACCAGAGTGAGAGGAGTATCAGACCCATTGGATTCAATGGCATTACTCCTGATTTACACTGGAGTGAGTAAAAATGTGTCTCTGGGCCCCCATGTTTAGAACTGTTCCACCTTAATGAAAAATAAATAAATAAAACGAATGCCCCACAATCAAAAGAAGAGCTGAGCCAAGTGAAGTAAGTCTGGGAATTGTGCTGTTTGCCTGCTCTACAGACATTCTCTCGATAAAAGTGACTTTTGATAATTGCTAGAAAAGAGCCGAGGCAAATTTGGGAGAGAAAAAAAAATCCATGACATAATGTCATTTGGCACTCATCCACCAAGCTGGCTGCCCTGTGGCTGTGTCATTTGTGTGTGCCATTCCAAAGGGTGTTTCACAATCCATTTTGTTTTAAGTAAAAGGCAGAAAGGAAGATTTTGATGGTATTTTGGGGTTTCTTTCCATGGATGGCTCTTTATTCATGAGAAAAACAAATGGCAGTTCTCAAATCAGTTCATCCTCTTCAATGACTGTGAAGTCCAGAGCCCTCATTAGCATGGAGCCATGGAAAAAGGGGAGGGGGTTCATTAGTGGAATTTTAATTAAATGGATACTCGTCAATAATAATAATAATAATTAATAATTGAAGAAAAATTCACAATGCGAAGTCCAATGAGTAATGCAATGGTTTTGCACTGTCCTCTCGCTTCTGCTGCATATTAATTTGCAAAAGACAGTTATCAGGACACCACTGTGAGGTTTGCATTGCAACGAGGCTCTAAAGACCAGTGGGATAATGTTATGGGGCCCTACCCTGCACTGGGTAATACTAGCATTGGTTGCATCCATGTAGAGAGTCCTGTTGGCTTTAATTAACGATACAGGATTGAGCTCCCAGCACCTTAATATCCAGTGTCTGCAAGCTGAAGCTAGACAAATTCAGACTAGAAATCAGGTGCACATTTTTAACAGAGAAGGTGATTAACCATTGCAACACCTTACTGAGGGATGTGGTGCATTCTCCATCACTTGAAGTCTTTACATCCAGATTGGACATCTCTTTCTAAAAGGTATGTTCTTATTCAACCAGGAGCTTAATGCAGAAATCACAGAGTGAAATTCTCTGGCTTGTATTATGGAGGTCAGACTAGATGATCATAACGGTTCCTTCCGGCCTTAAACTCCATGCACATATGAATGTATATATTAGTCTATTAATAAACCCTGAATTAAAGGGGTGTCTTCACATTCATGGGTTTTGTTGCCCTCTTTTAGGTCTATGTTTTGTTGTTCTCAAGGCTGTAAACCTACATAACCTTTGCTACCCAATAAGGCCCTACCAGAACTCCCACATCACTTACAACTCACCAGCCAGAGTGCTATCCTCTCTTCCTATCACATGGTTCTGTCTGAGTTTGGGGCTGGTTTGCAATGTCAGATGCTGTCTGGCCCTACCTGCTTTGTTCCTCTTCTGAATGGAAAGGGGAAACTCCAGCTCTCCCTTGCAGATTCATGATGTAGGACAGGGACCATGTCTGATCTCTCTCTGCAGTGCCAAGCACACCTCTGGCACCATATCCATAAAATAAAAATTACTACTAATAATGCAGGGGTTTCACTGTAACAACCTGCATGGAACTTGGAGGGAAGAGCACAAGTTGCAGGAGGGGGGCGTTTGGAGGTGGCACCAGAAAGTCAGTCTGTGTGCACATGGCTAGAATGCTGGCTGCAGTGGCGGCATCTTGTATTTCTCTTAATAAAGAGCCTGTTTAGTTTTACAGCCATGGAGTCCTTTCATAGACTCAAAGAAATTTAAGACTGGAAGGGACCTTAAGAGGTTATCAAGTCCAGGCCCTGAGCTGAGGCAGGACCATGTTATTACCCAGCTGGCAGGATCTGAAACATTCACAGAAGGAAGCAGAGCAAGCAGAGCAGGGGATGGCATAGCCTGGGAGACAGTGTCCGTAATCAGACATTAATTATTCGATATGCATGATGGGCGATAGGGGAGCCAGGTGATAGCTGAGGAGGAAGCTGGATTGGACCTGGCATGCATACCAAGTGAGATAGGGCTCTGGAAAATCTAGGGCCGCTTAGGGTCCTGATGCGGGACCACTGCAGTCACTTCAGAGGCAGAGACAGCTCAAACCTCCATTTAAGCAGATTAGTGCTGTGTCCTGAGGAGGAACTTCTGCCTTAGTGATGCATTGAGTGGCACAGCAAGTAAGCTCACATTCAGATACCCTGGTTATAGACACAGTATAAATACCTAGAAGATGAAGCTCCCTGGCAGGGAAACAGTGGGAGAATCCAGATGAATATGTGATTACCCAAGTGAGGAGAGATTGCAAGTTAGGAAAAATGTGACTTTTTTAGGGATGTGATCCTGTTTCTGTCAATGTCAATGGGAGTTTGGCCCTGACATGTGCAGAGGGTAATTTAGAATGTGATACTTTACACCCTAACCTTCCAGCCTCCCCCGTCACAGCCCTTCGGCTCAGAATCTAGCTGGGCCATGCGAGCCCATGCTTTCCATTTGAATGTATAGCTTGTAGGGCTGTTTGAACAAGAGTGCCTGGTAGGGATGGTAGCAGATTACAAATCAAAGGAAAGGAATTTGCTCCAGAAGTTTGATTTGCAGGGATAGCTCATGCTGAAGCCCTCATCAGAAGTAATTAAACAAAGCCACACATTAAGAAAATGCTTGTACTTGCTGGCTACCATAGGCTGATCTGGCTCCGGGCGCTCTCTGGATTAACTCTTTCATGCACAGTATGTATGTGAATGCACAGCTATTGACTCTGCTACAAGCAGCAATGCAATGTCAATGCCGTCAACAACATACCCAGTGTGTTTTATTTAGGAAGGGGAGCATGGGGAGCAAGCTCTCCCTCCAAGCTTTGCACATGGGAAGGGATTGAGGAAGAATGAGTAATTGGCTAGCGGGGGGTATCAGGACCCCCTGTCTTGAGGCCATTGGAGCGAGCTAGAAGGAGAAGCGAAGAAGATCAGTTGGGACATCATCCCACAGAGTGGAGCCTGGAGACAGAATGAAGGGATTCTGGAATGCAAGAAGGAAGCATCTTTTAGTAGGACCAACTGCTGGTCCTGTTGCTGACTACAAGGAAATTAGGATGTGGCCTAAAGAGAACAAACAAGGAAGAAAAGGATTGTGCTCGTGGTGCTGCTGTGTGAATTTTAATGGAATTAATGTGCCCAGAGAATCAAAGAGGTTAACATGACTACGCTAGGGTGTGTACCCCCAAACAAGCCATGAAAGGGTTAAAGTGGGCCTGAGAGGCTGATTATGCTATCTGGATGCACCTGGAAGATGGACCAGGCTTAATTAAAAACGGAGCCCAGCAGGGGAAGGAGTTGGGTGGTGATTATTGAGGGAAATAGATATCAGAAGAACTCTGCTGTTACTCTCTGGGTACTAGGGAGTGGAGAGACTGACAGCGTTGAGGTGGAACCTGGCGGGGGGAGTTGGCCCTGGGATTCTCCCTTGAATAGAGAAGTCTGGGAGAAAGCCTGGAGAGTTCTGGAGCAGCCATTGTGGTGGAGTAAATTCTGGTGGTGAGGAGTCCTGATAAAAAGGCAGGATCTGGGCTTCGGAGCAGAGTCCTAGGAGGTGTTTAACAGCGGAACTGTGTAACGGAACCTCAAGAGGGATGAGAGGACAATCCCAAGAAAGGCAGAAGTTGGGTTAAGTTTATACTTTTGGTTTGGGTTTTATTGAGGGATTCCAGGGGAGATGGTCCTCGCCCTCAGAAAGGGTGAGCTTAGAGAGGCTGTGGGAGCAGCCTGCTGACAGTAGCAAGAAGTCCAGGGTCCGGGAGGCAGCTGCAAGGAGTCTGACGGAGCAGACTGTGGTTGCTGGTTATAGGTTCCCTGAACTGGAATCCAGTGTAGTGACCCTGGGTTCCCCAACTGGCCACTGGAGAAGGTGCAGGGAGGCTCCAGAAATGGGGGGAAAGGATGGCTGAGAGCCTGGAGAGAAAGAAGTGAGGACCACAAAGCCTAGAGCTGGGGCCAGAGACCTTTTGTAAGGACATTAGACTATTATTTGTTGGGCTTTCTGTTACCCCAGAATGGGTGGGACTAGAGTGTGATCTGGCTGAAAGACCAAGTCTTGAGAAGACCCAGATCATCCTGGGACCAGAGCAACCCATCAGGAACGGGCACTAGAGATAAAAGGAGCGGCTATGCCACATCCAGCCACAAGGGGGCGCACCAGCAATGGTGAGTCAACTCTTCTGCAATGACCCTATATAACACTGAACAAGTCAACATGGCTCAGAGTTTTGAGTATAGAGACCTCAGCCTGCTGATCCACATGGCAAACACACCATTAAAATCATGTGATCCTTTTATTAAAGATACAGGAAAAAGGAAATACAGTTAAAGCATTTCGTAGATTTCAAGACCAGAAGGGACCATTGTGATCATTTAGTCTGACCTCCAGTTTAACACAGGATAGAGAACTTCCCCAAATAATTCCTTCTGAGCTAGAACAGAGCTTATAGAAGCATCCTGTCTTGATTTAAAAGTTGCCAGTGATGGAGAATCCACCACAACACTTGCTAAGTTGTTCAAGTGGTTAAATTGCCCTCACTGTTAAAAAATGTTTAGCTTCGCCTTCCAGCTGCTTGCAATATAAATTCTTAAGCAAGGCTTTTATTTTTAAAATAGACCTCATTCCCTTTCCCTTTAGGGAGTTTTTATAAGGAAAATCCTCTGTGTGATACCATTCAGACGGTATTAAAGATTATATTAATTGTCCTTTTTGTGAGGAGAAAGAGGAAAAAGTGAGTGAGTGGGCTGGATCTGTTGTTGTGCAAGTCCAAACCCTTTTCCCTGAAAACAAAACCAGACAAACACATAACAGGGGAGAGAAAGAAACCACAAAGATAGCAGCTCCTGTCTCTGGTACTGACATCTAACTTGCCACCTTGGGGTTTGTCTACGCGTGCAGCAAGCCAGGGTGTGACACTACCCTTCAATACACGAACCCTGCTACAGTGTACTCAAATTTCCGTGTGGGGCTTTGACATATTCCCATTTCCAGTTGGACTCACACAACGGAATGGTCTCTGTCATTGCTGAGTGGCCTGAAAGGTTCATGGCTGTGTTGGACAGAGTCAGCGTAGAAATGGGAGTGACGGTAGAGAGGTCATTCTGGAATGGCTTTTGCTTGAAACATACCCCTGCCAGTGAACCAAAAGAGAGCTTAAAACTGAAAGGCTCATCTGAGATTGCATGAAGGACTTTAGATTGTCTCGCTCCTTTCTTCCATGGTTAAATGTGCAGTCATGCTTGGTGCTACAAAAGGGTTGACATTCTAGAGACAAATGTGTCAATAACTGAGAGTCTTCCAAGAATAGTATGGGGACAATAGATAAATCACAGTTAATTAACCATGAGGTACCTCCCTGAGGGTGGAGTTCAACATACCAGCCCTTCCTGTTTGTCACCTGAATCCTCTGGCTTGTGTTCAAAGGCAACAGAGGGGCAGTGTGGGCCAGCTGACCAGTCGCCTTACCTTCCCAGCTCTGCTACTGACTTACTGCGTGGTCTTTTGGGCAAGTCATTTAACCTTTCAGTGACTCTGTTTACCAATCTGCATACTAACGATGATAATAGTTACCTCACCAGGGAGTGGGGAGGCTTAATTATACCCAGACGGATGTGTGCTATATAAGAACAATGTGTTGTTATTACTAAATCTTCCTGGAGGTGCCTGCAACGTCTTGGGTTTGTTCATACTCCAGGTTTTGCACCATGGGCATGAGAAAGATTAGGAGAAGCATGTTTAAGCAGGGGCAAGAATGTTGGGCCAAATACCTTCAGGTTACAATGAAATGGATGATGGAAAAACAAATTAATTTTTTTACAACAGGAGAAATAGCCAAAGTATTAAGAAACATTAATTATTTATTGAACTGCTACCTCTGCAAAAAGGGAGGGGGGAAAGTACATATCACTCAGTACGCAGTGAGATAGTAACTCTGATAATCCGAGCTCCAGCTTTGATAGTGTTCCTTGCACAGAGGTTCATTAAAATATAATCAGAGAAAGTGTAAAAAGTACTTCAGGGTGGCAGGAAAAACAAGTATCCAACTCTGTAAAGTTGTGGATTCGGTTTAGAGTCTGATCCACAGGGCCAGATTCTGATCTCAGTTACAACTGCAGTAAGGGCTGTAAATCACTGTAGCCCTATGAAAGCCAAATGAGCTCTGCTGACTTACATAATCTGGAGGTCTGAGCATAAATCTCAAGGAAGAGCAGTGGAATCACTCTAGAGCTTTATAGTGGGGGTTTGGCACCTAACTCCCAGCGGGAGTGCCTACCCTATGTGATTTCTCAAATCCAACTCTTAGTGTCTAAACCACTGCCCACTGAGATACTCCCAATGACTTCTGGGGGTTTGGGGTCAGGCCATTTTTAACAGTTCTTGGGGGGCTCAGGACTGTGAGTCACTTTGTTATTCCCCTGTCTCCACTGACAGAGAGACTTGCTGGTGTTGAACTGGGTTTCAGCTCCCTGCCACCACCAGCCTCTTAGCCACCCAAACAAACTCCTCTGGGCTATGCCAGCCCTTCCTTTGCCTTGAAGATTAACGATAGCCGCGTCTCTTTGAAGCGTTCCCGCAGTGGTGTCTAGCCACTTATTCACTGAACGCTCACAGAAATACCAGGTCTGCTGTCCCCAAAGGAACAGTCTACATACCAGCACGAATGATTCAACTCAGGATTGGATCCTTGTAGAACACCACAGCACTGAGTTATCTTTATAATGCAAACAATATGTTTATTAACAAAGTTTCGCCATTCAAGAAATAGTCAGAAAGGATAATGGAAACAAAAGGGTTACATATAAAACAAAAATCATAACACAATTTTTAGAGACTGTACTTAACAGGCAACTTTCTGTCTAAAGTTTAACTTACCCAAAAAACCTTTGCAGGATTTCAACCAAGCCTTGTTGAGCTCCCGTTTTCATGAATGTTTATTTTCTGTTTACTTCCTAGGAGCTGGATAAGAGGGTGTCTCCTTTGCCTCCTATATATATACTCCCCCAAAGTTTGTTGTCTTTGCATAAGCCAGACTAACCCCCATGGCTTGTTTTTTCCTGTGTGCTCCTTTCTTCCGTTGGCTTACAAAGCTCAGTTTACTTTTCATCCGAAAGATACACATCTTACTTCCTGTCTGGAAGAAAACCTGTTTTCCTCTTTGGTGGGTGTCAGACTATAAACATATTTTCAGTACTTATACACAACCCCTTAAAAACCATATGTACGTACATTTTGCAATGATTATGAGGATCAGTATGACCTCACATGGCCCTCTTCGGTGCACTAGAATGCACATGCCAGACTGAGAAGATACCTATAACCTCTATGCACCCCTTCTGTGCCCTTTTGCAAGCTGGTTCTTGGGTCACACTCTTACATTAGTATAAAAGATTCTGGCCCACACTGATGCACACTGAAGAGGAGACATGCACTATTTGGGTGTCCTGATTATTGAAGGACAAGAAGCACCAGCAGGTTGTATGCATGAACCTTTCCTCTAATTTCAGTGTTCATGGGTTTCATGGCCCTTTGCCCTCCCATCCACAAGTTTCATTGTGAGTTTGGGATGAAACCTAATATCTTAAAAGGAAACTCAGTCAAAACAGCTGAATTTCACCCAGTTTTGCCTGAAAATGGTAAAACTGTTAATCTTGCATGGGTTGAGAGGAGAGGTTGGAGACTGGTAGCTTGACTAGAAAGGGGCCTGAGTTGTGAGATTTGGATCCAGATTCTGATCCAAACCCCAAGCTCAGGGTGTGGTTTGGATCTGGGTTTCCAGTTCAGGTGCAACACAGAAACAGGGCCAAGATTCTGGGGTCTGGAGTTTTGGTTTGGTTTCATCTCTAATTTTTAGCCAGGACTTTCGAATGTCTGAAGAGTCTGTATCCCAAGAGTCCATCGCACGCTATTCAGTGGCCCTAGCCCTTGTTGGCACAGGTCTTTGGGAACTTTAATGAATTCTGTGTACGGATGGCCCTGGGAGCAGCTGCACTTTGAGGGAGTTTAGGTTTGGAACTGGATTTTGCAGCTTGGCCCCGTCTCTGATGGAGAGCAGGCACGTTCCATTAAGTAGAAAGTTACTTTCTTGATCATCAAGACTTGGGCTTTCCTGCAAGATGCTCCCAGTAATCAGAGAAACATTACCACCAGGAGAGAGGTGGGCGTGGTGAGTTGCACACAGGTCTGAGAGGCAGCCTTGAGTTCTCACATCAGCTCGGAGCCACCTCCCACTATAGCTCTGAGCAGTTCTCTTGAGTCCAAATCATGCTCTAACATAGGTTATTTTTTCCTGAAGGAAAAGCCACAGATAAACAGAGGTTTGAGTGGCCCTCTGTGTTGCTGCTCCAGTTCCCCCCGCTCCTGCCTCCTGGCAGCATGGCTCCAGTGGGAGGATTCCCCAATGACTATGCAGAGTAGCAGCAGGACATGTCCAGACACTTCTTGTGGCCGCATGACCTCCAGATGGGATGTCCATGTGGATGTGGGGGATGGCTCTTCCTCCTACCAGGCTGTCATCACATCTTTGGTCTGACAGGTTTTTAAGCTCTCAACACAGGGCAGCAGAAAACTGGTCTCAGTTTCAACATCTGCAAAATGGGATAATGATGCTTTCTTGCCTACTTCCCAAGGGGTTGTGAGGATTAATTATCATTAGACAATGTCTGCAAAGCTCTTTGAACACTGATCATAGAAATGTAGGGCTGGAAAGGACCTCAAGAAGTTATCAAGTCCAGCCCCCTGCCCTGAGACAGGACCAAATAAAAGTAGACCATTCCTTACAGGCGTTTGTCCAACCTGTTCTTTAAAATATCCAATGATGGGAATTCCACAACCTCCCTTAGAACCCTATTCCAGAGTTTAACTACCCTCACAGTTAGAAAGTTTTTCCTAATATCTAACTTAAATCTCCCTTACTACAAATTAAGCCCATTACTTCTTGTTCTACCTTCATTGGATATGGAGAACAATTGATCACTGTCCTCTTTATAACAGCCCTTAACATATTTGAAGACTGTTGTCAGGACACACAAACACACACCAGTCTTCTTTTCTCACTGTTAAATATGCCCAGTTTTTTTAACCTTTCCTCAGAGGTCAGGATTTCTAAACCATTTATCATTTTTGTTGCTCTCCTCTGGACGCTCTCCAATTTATCCACATCTTTCCTGAAGTGCAGTGCCCAGAGCTGGACACAGTACTCCAGCTGAGGTCTTGCCATTGCTGAGTAGAGCAGGACAACTACCTCCCATGTCTTACCTATGACATTCCTGTTAAACACCCCAGAATGATATTAGCCCTTTTTCCCATCTGCATCATATTGTTGACTCATATTCAATTTGTGATCCACTCTAACCCTCCAGATCCTTTTCAGCAGTACTGCAATCTAGTCCATTAAGTAGTTGTGCATTTGATCTTTCCTTCCTAAGTGTAGTATTTTGCTTTTCTTTATTGAATTTCATCTTGTTGATTTCAGACCAACTCTCTCAATTGCCAAGGTTGATTTGAATTCTAATCCTGTCCTCCAAAGTGCTTGTAACCCCTCCCATCTTGCTGTCATTCACAGATTTGATAAGCATCATCTCCACTCCGTCATTCATGTCATTATTGAAAATATTGAATAGTACTGGACCCAGGACTGACCCCTGAGGGATGCCATAGGATACATCCTCTCGGTTTGACAGTGAACCTATTAAAAACTAATCTTTGAGTATAATCTTACAACCAATTATGGACTCATCTTATACCATAGTAAACCACATATACCTAGTTTGCATATGAGACTGTCATGTGGGAATACATCAAAAGCCTTACCAAAATCAAGATATATCACATCTACTGCTTCCCGCACTTCCCCCCATCCACCATGCCAGTAACCCAATCAAAGAAGGAAATTAGGTTGGTTTGGTATGATTTGTTGTTGACAAATCCATGCTGGCTATTCCTGATAACCTTATTATCCTCTAGGTACTTACAAATTGTTTACTAATTTGTTCTGGTATCTTTCCAGGTATCAAAGTTAGTCTGAGTTGTCTATAATTCCCAGGGTCCTCTTGGTTCCCCTTTTTCAAAATAGGTACTACGGTTGCCTTTCTGTAGTCCTTTGGGACCTCACCGATCCTCCATGAGTTCTCAACGATCATCGCTAATGGTTCGGGTTCCAAGGTTGCTTCAGCTAGTTCCTTAAGTACCCTAGGATTAATTTCATCAGATCCTGCCAACTTGAATACATCTAAATTATCTAAATTTGAAATACATCTAAATTATCTAAACTTGAATACATCTAAATTATCTAAATGTTCTAAATATCCTGTTCTTTTCCCTTATTTTGGCTTGTGTTCTTTTCTCCCCTTTTTGTTACTATTAATTGTGTTGTCTGGTCACCATTAACCTTTTTAGCGAAGACAAGCAAAATAAGCATTAAACAGCTCAGCCTTCTTTATGTCATCAGTTACTAGCTCTCTTTCCCTGCTAAGGAGAGGACCTACGCTTTCCTTCTTCTTTCTCTTGTCCCTAATGTATTTGAAGAACCTCTTATTGCTTTTTGTGCCCCTTGCTAGCTGTAACTCATCATGTACCATAGCCTTCCTGATTTTGTCCCTACACGCTTGTGCTGTTCTTTTGCACTCCTCCTTAGCAATTCATCCGTGTCTCCACTTTTTGTAGGATTCTTTTTTGATTTTCAGATAATTAAAGAGCTTCTGCTGGACCAATACTGGCCTCTTACTATTCTTCCTGTCTTTCCTTTGCATCAGAACAGTTTCCAGCTGTGCCTTGAAAACTGTCACTTGACAAGTGATAAATGGGAAGAGTTATTCTTTTTGGCTGATGTCTGCAGCAACACCTAGCTCCTAGGGTTGCAGACAGTACCAAGCCTCCCACTTCTCTGAATAATCAAGAGAGTGTCTGCTTCAATATTTGACTATTGGCTTATCTAGATCTTGCAGCCTTTGTTCCTTTACTCTCCATTGCAGCTGGAGGTATCAGGGCACAGCGGTTCCACAGGGACCCAGCCGTGCTGGATGAGCATGTTAGCTGGGTAGTTCTGGTTCGACTGCCAGCAAGGGAATGGTTAACAATGTTGGCCCATCAGTGGGCATTACTAAGCTTCAAAGCTACCATCCCCTGGGCCGTACTCCCTCTGGTGTCCTTGTCCCAGCATGTCTCAGCTATTGAGCCAGTGCCTGGGGTCTAGCCGAGCTGCACACATTGCAGCTTGGAGGAGGACCGGGGAGGGGTGCACGAGGGTAGCATAACACTCACATTTGCACTCCCCCAGTCCTGAGCCTGTTGCATGCAGGATCGGTGCCCTGTGGTAAGGTAGGTTTAAGTTACATCAGCTGCCAATAAACCCAAGAAACTGATTGCAGCAGCCAGGCTACCTCCACAGCCACATGCTCCCCCCTGCCCCTTCCATACCCCCTTCAGCAGCCGCAGAGAAGGGTGGCAAGGGCTCCTGCACTAAATCTGTGCCACTGAAGGTTGGCTATGCAGGTTTCAGGGTGTCCACTCCTTCAGGTAGGGTCTGGCCCAGTGGCAGCACTCCAGATTTACACCAGCAAAACTGAGGTCAAAATCTAGTCCCAGCCTATAGATCCCTGTAGGCCACCCTGTCCATCACCTCTGCATCTGCCCCATCCCGTTGCCTCGTGCAAGAGGGGCTTGCAGGATCGATAAAGAGCACAGATAAGAGAAGGAGAACACTGGCCAATGCAAACGTTCACGTTTACAGCAGCAGCACTGTGTGACTTGGTTTGTAACCTGGTCCTCAGGAGAACAATCAATGCAACTGGTATGGCTAGACAAGCAGCCTGCCCTCAAACACAGCAGGCAGCTGAGGTGCCAGGGATTGGGTAAAGTGAAGCAGATATGAGCAGCAGGCCTGGGCACGTCTCCAGGAGACTCGACTGAGCAGCTTTCAACCCCAGGAGGGCCCCGGCCCATCAGGGCCACGTACAGCATGTGGCAAGTCTTCATGTTCCCATAAGAACTGGAAAATCTCCGGCTGGTGATTTTCTTTTCTGGTGGGGGCAGAAGGGGAGGATGACATTCCACCCAGCAGGAAATCACAGCTGTGTTCCCTACAGATGGACCAGAACCAAACCCTTGGATACAAAATCTCCTGAACTTCATGGGAATCTAGTTCCAGGTGCAGCTTTTGCAATGTTTCCATCTGGGGAGATTGATCTGCATCAGTCAAAGCTGGCTAGCTCCACAATGAGCTGACCCAAATCCCCTGAGTCCAGCCACTCTCTATCTTCTGCGTGTTCCAACTGTGCAGCTCTGACTTTCTGTACTTGCCCCTAGGCAAAAGTTCATAATTTTCCCTGCAAGAGCCTCCTTGGATGATGAGTTATTGGGAGCACAGTCCATCCTTTGGACTGTTTGGAGAGAACTTGCACATAGGCCCAGATCCTCAAAGGTATTTAGGTGCCTAACTCTCATTAGGCATTAGGTGCCTAAATACCACTACAGATCTTGGCCATAGTGTGCCACTGCCATAAATAATGACAGTAGTGTTATCCCTTTGGTCCGTGCAGTTAGTCAGTATTCAGGGTCTTGCAGGGTTCCTTCCATTAGGATGAGAAATCAATTTTACGAGTCCGGTATATTCTGGGGTAACCTTGTGCATTTGCAAAACCATGTATGAAAACTGTTTCCCTGAGCAGGAAAAACAAACAGGCAGTTTCCTTGCTCAGAAATCCCCGAGTCTGTCCTTTTTAGCAAGCTCTGTGCCCAAGAAGCAATCTCTGCTTCCTTTCTGGGTCATTCTCACAATTGCTCCTCCAGGCTTTCTGCCTCCAGTATATAGCTTAGCCCCTGTGATTGGGTTAGCTCTGTTCAGGCCTGGCCATGCAATCCAGTGCCTTAGGCAATAGCCTCTGTCTGCAGCTGTTCTACTGCATAAAGAAACTTGCACCTTCCAGTGAGCCTGAAAGAGAGTGCTTGGCCTAGCCATTTCCTGTAACAAGGTCTTTGGATTCAAGACCCTCTTGAGGGCAGCCAATAGCACCTTTCAGAATAATAATAAATAATAATAATAATAATTAATAAACAATACATATTACAAATAATCATGCATCCTTCACCCTCTTATTTAAATTGCAAATACTATTTCTTTCACCTTTAAAAATGGCCTTATATTTTTCTGCACAAAAAATAGAGACTAAAAATGACATGTTTTGCAATGTGGACAAAAGTCAAGTCATTAATGTGAAACCAGGGATGGATTTGGCCCCTTGATTTTATTCCCAATTCTGCTGCTCACTCACTCCAGGATTCTGGGCAGATAATTTAATCTCTCTGTGCCTCAGTTTCCCCATCTGTAAAATTGGGAACCTAGGTTGCCTTCTTTCCAGGAGCTTATAAACCACTTTGAGATCTTCAGATGAAAGAGATACATAAGTGCAACGGATTGAAAGGGAGGAAATACAAGGTGGCAGTTGGGTTCAGACGGATGAGTCTAGATTAGCACAGAGGTTTGAGTGCTGGGACTCCACATCTCCAGGCAGCTCAGAGGGATTGTGGGAAGACTGGCTGAAGTAACTGCTGTGCACTTTGCCTGCAATGGCTTACAGGTTTTCTGTGCCTTTGCAATGGCATAAGAAATCATGCATGGTTATATACATTTCTGCCTCGGAAACATGTTGCTCTCTGTCTTTGCCCCTGAAGCCAAAGCACTGCTGCAAAGGCCACAGGGCAAGTAAGCAATTTGATTGGGTTCACTGACTGTCGCCTGCATGCACTGACCAGATTTTCAAGTGGAAAAACTGAGAAAGCTGTAGCAGGGAGGGAGCAGTGCAGGGGCAGGGGGGCTGTCAGGGTGGGGTGCACAAGAGGCAGCTAAGAGATAGAGGAAGGGGGCTCATACTGATGGCGGGGCAGGTGGCTTACTGGGAGAGAAAGTGATATGGCAAACTATTCAATCAGATCCTCAGCTGGTGTAAATCCAAGGGCAGCTCCACATGATCTTATCTCTCCTCCCCTTCCTGCTATTGTTTGTCTCTCGCTTGCAGCATCCCCTTCCAGATTAGATCGGGAACTCCTCGCGGCAGGGACCGGATGGTCCATATTTTCAGATGTGGCTACTAAGCGAGAGGCACAGAGCAGCCACAATTCCAAGTGAAGTCCTCTGAAGTTTTTGGGTGCTCCAGTTTGCTTGGGCTAGCAAATAACTTTGCAGTCATGACTGCTTGCTCACCCCTGGACTGATTCAAAGACCAGTGAAGTCAATGGAAAGAATTCCATCGAATAACAGGGGCATTGGATTAGGCCCCTGAAGCATGCAGACAACCCTCAAGAAGCTTGCTGGCTGGTGAGAACAGGCAGATGGGCATCAATCTCTTCTCCCTGCCTCCCATCTGGGGCAGGACTAGGTTTCCAGAGTCTCTCCTGAAGAGAGATGCATGGCCTTTGATACCGAGGCACAATCCTGGGGTTTCTAAAGAAGGAGAGCGAGACAAAAGTTTGATTCATAAAAGTTTGAACACAGGCACAAAAAATAATAATAAAAATGCCTGGAGGTGATTTCATAACGTCAGTATGTAATGTTGTCAGTTATATAGGCTTATTTTATTTCACTAAAATGCAGGTGGTGAGCTACACCTCCTCACAGGTGCTTTTCCAATTATCTCTATGTTTTCTAGGTGAATTAATGGCCAGCCGCCAAACGTCCCTGCCACTAGCAACAGACTAATCACAGCTAATCCAGAGGACTCATCATGCTCCTTGTTAAAGCACCTAGAGTCTATTTTATTTATTACCTTTTGAAAGATCTCCTTTTGCCTCGGAAAAACAGGGGGACTATTTTACATGGAGGCCATAAATACCTTACAGCTGCTTGAATGTCAATCACTTATTACCATTATGAAACAGCAGATGCATATCTAAGTCTGCATTTGTTAAATGTTTTCTTTTAATAATCAACTGGAATCTGTGTAATGAGTGAGGTTATGCAATGGCCTGCTTTATTAGCTTGTAAGAGAGACATCTCTTTTTCAGCATGGTTAATTAGAGGCATCTGATCATTACAAATATATTTATTGAGTTGTGTTATTAAAATTGGGTGAGCTTATGAAAGTGCTAGGCTGCCTAGAGTCATGCATCCTGTAGGCAGTAATTATGCAAAATATCCTCCCCACACACCTATGTCTGCCAGTGCACTTTAGTGTTAGCATGCAGCCTTCTTGCTACTCTAGTCCTGATTAGTGTGTGCATGTTTGGAGGGCAGCAGGAAGGAAAGGGAGTTGGGCTATAGGAATAAATATCCCTAGGGTCTGGGCAGAAACTAACACACTCATTTTTATATGGGGCTTAGTCTAGGATTTCAGATCAATCTGCCCCACCCTAGTGTCAAATCTGGGTTAAAGCTGGGGCTCTGATTCTACAGCCCCTTCTTCAAAAGCAAAAATCCCAGGGAAGACTGAAACTTTTCGGGATGAATTTTCATACTTTGTTTTGGGTTCAGCACAGAGTTTGTGACTTTTGGTCATGGGGCAGGTCCTTTGGGTCAGAGGAATACATATGCTAAGCAATATGCAGAGAATTCCCAGCTCAGAATGGCAGATTGGTCTCAATAAAGATGCAAGAGGTTGGCTTTTCCCTTGATGCAAGAAGGTTTATAGCCCTTCCAAACTCTTGGGTTTTTGTTTTAAATCCTACGGCAGCGGTGTCCAATACGTTCGCCACTAGCCACATGTGGCTAATAGGCTATTGAATTGTGGCTAATGCATGTGGCTTTTTTTATAATGTGGCTTAATGTGGCTTTTTTATAATGTAGCTAATAAGAAAAATTCAAAACCACAAGTGTGGCTAGCAGTGTGGCTAGCATCGAATTTCTATTGGACACCACTGTCCTACGGTATCTATATTGTTAGGTCTTTGGGACAGGGAACTTACCTTCCTAGATAAGTCTGTAAAGCACCAAGCATGCATACGGCACTCTCCAATATCATTGTGCAAAATCTACACTCAGTTTTTACTCGGGGTAGGATTTTCAAAAGTGACATAGGCATGTAGGAGCCTAAATGTCATTGAAAGTCTATGGGATTTAGGGTCTGAAGGCCCACGTCATCAAAAGTTGTTAGGCACCTAACTTCCATTGAAATCAATGAGTTAGGCACTTAAATACTTTAGAAAAGCCTCCCCTTGGTGCTTTTGAAAATGTACCCTATGTTCTTACTCAGGCTCAATGAAGAGGATGAGAATTTTGCCAGAATAAGATCTGACAAGAAACTGCGTCATGTCTTGGCCCAATAACTTCAGACACCTGCTCAGCCTCCAAGTGCAATTCCATGGTAGCTGTTGCACTAACCCAGAAGTGCACATGCGGGAACATGTGTTGTTTGGACTGCGTTGCCTTGAACACTGTTCTTCAGAGTGTGTGAAAAAGACCTAATGAAATGTGACTCAGAAATAACTGACAAGTGCCAGCCTCACCTTCATATTGTTTCATCAAAATGGGAAAGAAGGCAAGGGAAGGAAAAAAAAATATCGACCTCCTCCATAATATCCGTTGTTCCAACTTGTCTGTGGCTTGCGGATGGAGTGAAATGTTGACACAAAGTTGACATCTCTGCTTGATTTATGGAAAGCTTGAATTGGGGAGAATATTAAATGTTATAAATCAATGGGGAACATCCATAAGCCCAAAGTGCTTGTTGTAAACAATACGAAACACTGGCCTAATTTTTTTTTAGGTGTAATTTATGATGAGCAATTCCTTCTAAATGAGAGAATTTAAAAGGAAAAAAAAAACACTTGGAAGTCTATCGTAAATTTGATCGGATTACCCAAGCCAGATTGGTGGTTTTCAGTGCTAGAAGCTTTCATGGGAGCTAACTCATCTTGTATGGATCCATAATAACTTCTTTAGCATCTTTCCACTCTGAGGGTCAAAAAGCCAACAACCAGTGTGAAGGAAGAATTGTGTTTCAAGGTCAGAACAGATGACAGGGCACCAAGGCTCCTGGGCCCCACTCCCAGTTCCTTCACTGATTCACAGTGTGAGCTATTTCACCTTAGCATGCCCGACCGCAAAATCAGTATGTTACGACTTCCTATTTTTGATGGATGGTGTGTGGTCAATTTAATTAAATGTTGTGCAAAGAAGTTTCTGTAAAACCTTGGATGAAAACTGCTATGTAAGTCCAGTGTATTATTGCAATATATTATTCCTCAGACACACACCCTGGAGCAGCTAGAGAGCAAAGAAAAAGCTAAGCTAATTTTAAATATCAGTGTCAGAATTGTGGCGAGTCTAACATACACTCAGGGCAACAAACCCCAAAGGGCTATTCCTGCAGCCACGAATATCCAGAGCACAGCAGCCTTCTGGCTGTGCCCCGTTAGCCCAACGTTATACCAGAGCTGCTAGGGTCCTTACATAGGCTCTTTGCCACATAGAAAATCTCCCTACACCAAAAGGGATTCTTCAGTAGCCCTTTTATACTGCCAGCATAAGAGACTGTAGAGCAATGGAGATCTGGCCCCTGGTCTATTGTGCTGCAGTGTTTATACACATAGCACTCTTTATTCTTCTAGCATGGTGAGTGATTTTCTGTTTGTTTGCACACAGCTGTCATCACTGCAGCCACACGCAGTTTGATTTCTTCCAACAATGTTTGACTTTTTCAAAAGTGCCTAAGTCCCATCAACTTTCAATGGGCCTTGGGCTCCCGAATGCCTAAGTCACTTTTGAAAATGGGACTCGGGCCCCCAAGTGAGTTAGGTGCTTTCAAAAATGTTACCTTTCCCCATGATGTACGTTAGATCCAGGGGCAGGCAACTGGTTTTGGTTCCATTGCAATTTTCCTTCCAAAACATTTTTCCTAATAAAATAATTAAAGAACCACTGGCATGGTGTATTGTTTGCCACAAAGACCCAGACCGTCAAATATATTTAGGCACCGAAGTCCCATTGAAATCAATAGGAGTTAGGTGTCTAAATACCATTGAAAAGCCAGGCCAAAGTGAATTCCAAGCCCAAAGCAAAGATGTTCCAGGGAAAGCACTAGAAGAGCTTTCATGCTATGTTCTGTGGCCCACTAAACCTCACATACAAGGGTCTATTTTGCTTCGTTGCCTCGTGAAAGCCTCCAGGTCAGACCTGTCAGCCCTGGGATGGTCTCAGCAAAGTGATGATACGAGGTTTGTTTTTTCATCCAATTGTTCACTTGAAAGCTTTGGGGATGCATGAACACCTAACGCTCTTTGATGCTGCAAAACTGTAGGAACAGGGGAGCTGCCAGGCAAACCCTGGGTTTGGGCTGTATTTTCCCTGAGGATGATTCCAGATCAAAAGCAAAACATTGATTTTTCCTAACATAGCATGCACAATCCAGCATGGGAATGGGAAGCCTTTATCAATAGAGGAAAGCCTGAATAGACCATGGATGCTGCCTGCATCCCTAGATTCCACTGCGGCCATAAAGATAGACTTCAGGCTCTACAGATATTTTAGCTGGCACGCAGGAAGGACTGGGGTGAAGCCACATAAACTCCCTTATGTCCCAGACACCAAGATCCCTGCTGTAGCTGGGGAATGGAAGAGCACTCTGAGTATAGGCTGTAGCCATATCTTCTGCTCTGTTCAGGTCAGATTTGTGCTCAGACATAACAGTGAAGGGTGTGCAGATACAGAGGATACTTTCAGCAGATGTCACAATGATGGATCAAGACCAGCCTCCCCTCTTGGTGATGGGGAAAGAAGACAAATGTGTTGATCAAGATCACACAGTGACTCAGTGGCAGAGCTAGTAATTGAACCCGGAAGTCCTGATTCCCACTCCCCTCCTCTAACCATTAGACGACACTCCATCCCAAAATCTTGGATGAGAGCCCTCCAAGGAAAACCTACATGCTGCGGGTCGTGGGGCTGGGCAGAGAGCAGATGGCAATTTTCTCCCCAAGCCAAAAATGATGTAGTTTCCCAAATAGGTGTTAGAGAGCAATCTGCTGTTGGAGATGCTATCCACTGGGCAATATATCAAAACCCAGTCGAGGCTGCTAGTTGACAATTAAAGATCCCATGACCTTGTTTTTTGCAAGAGTAGGAGGACAAGCCCTACCCTGATGTCCTCACCAAATTCCAGTCTAGGTAATTAAATCTTGCCTCCCTAATTTTCCCCTACCTGCAGCTTCTGTATAATATTGTCATGTCCTATGCTAAATTGTTACTAATATTTATATGCAGCAGCACCCAGGAGATTAGGGCCCCATTGTACTAGGCTCTGTTCGTATACATAGTAAGGGATGGTCCCTGCCCTGATGAATTTACAGTCTAAATGGACAATACAGAATGGGAGAAAAGAAGTGTTCTTATTACTATGCTCATTTTACAGATGGGAAACAGAGACACAGAGAGATTATGTGATTTCCCCAAGGTGATCTAGGAAGTCCGTGGCGGAATCTGGAATCAAATCTAAATGTGAGTTCCTCAATGAATTTCCTTCATTTTCATATGAAACACCTTTCTGTGCATGTGCTAACACTGTCTGTTTATAGAATGCTTTTCATTTTCATCGTGCTTAACCAACATGATGGTATCAGACTTTGGGATGTAAGGCTCTCCATAAAAATATTCACCTCCCTAAATCACAGGGATGCTCTGAGACTTTGATTAATTAATGTTTGCAAAGCACCATCGAAGTGCACGGTATTATTAAAGTTATTATTGGCACCCAAATGGACACGCCAACTCTCTTCGCTTTACAGCGCATTACCCAGCATGCTCTTTCACAAACGTGCTATTGTTGTTCCGTCTGAAGCAAAGAGAGGTGCTTAGCATGCTGATTTGCATGCCAGTAATACCCAGAATGCTCCTCGAGCTCACAGCTCTTTCATTAGCAGGGAGTGATGATTGAGCTCTCAGAGAGCACTGACAGGTAAGAGGGCTGCTTCTGCGCAGGGTGCCTCCCTAGAAAGCTCTGCTTAGATAGAGGGGAAGATCTCTCCTTACAGGTAGATCTGTGACATGTGGCAGCTGGCAAAATAAAATGGAGAGGTGGAAAGGAAGCTTACTAAAATAATCAAAGTCTAAAAGAATGTTCCCTACTGAGGCACCTCCAAAAGCTAATTATAGATAATGTGCTCGCGCACACACACAATGTAGAGATCAAGGCAATCCTTGTCACATGCCATATGGGGCTCCAACAGCACTATCCTCAGACCCCAGCTGCACGCTTCTTTGGGGTGGCAGAGGTTTTCAGAGTTAAGATTAAAGGTGTCATTTACAGCTCTTGGAGGTTTGTGATTGTAGTTTGCACGTGCATTTATTTTATGGTGCAGTTTTGTCATGTCCATCTCTAAGTACCAGATTTCACCCCCGAATCAGATAGTCGGTGGTTAGGGTCTTGGTCCTGGGATCTGCAAACACTGAGCGCTGGACCTGTGCAGCACAACTCTGACTCAAATGGGGCCCCACATGTTCTGTCTGCAAGTACAAAAATGAAGGCTCAGTTAATACTCTGCTGAATATCTGGCCCTACAAACTCTTCAGGGCCTGATCCTCAGCTGGTGTATATCGGTATAGCGCCGTTGATTTCAATGGAGATACACTCATTTATACCAGCTAAGGATCTGTCCCTATGTAATTAACTTGATAATGTATATTGCAAAGTTAAGGTTAAGAGTTCCTGTAACCAACTCTGACTAAAGATTTCTTTCGCCAGGAAAGTTTGGGTGGTGGATGAAAGAGTTCCTTGTGAGATCTATTAGCAATTACACACTTGGAGTTGTAGGCTATCACTTTACACACACCACACACACACACACACACACACACCAGTGGGGAGGTAATTGTAACATTTTCAGTGTGTCAAAAGAAAAAGAAATCTGTTTCCAGTTTATCTTAAGGGAAAGAATTGAGACAGCAAATGGCATGCAAGGTAAATCAGATTGCACAACGAAATTTGCTTTTCTGGTAAGTGCTTAAAGAATGTTTTGAAAGAGGTGAAATATGATCCATCTATTGGTTAATACACTTTTATTGACTCTAAATCCACCCTCTCAATTACATTTACCAACAGCATTTGCCAGTGCAGCATTAGGAATAATCCCCATAATCCCTTGCCCCATTATATTGTAGCAATGACACAGTGTGTAGCCAAACCCCTTCAGGCTGTGATCTTGTCAGCTCTCATACACGAAGCAAGATTGGGCTGGGCTAGTACTCAGGTGGGAAGCCTCCAAGGAAAATACAAGGTACTACAGGAAGTGGTGTGGGTGGTGCTCTTCCCTCTGAGTCAGTCCTGAGCCATCCGTCCTAGCATGCTACGCTGCAAAAGGTACCCTCTTTCCCATGGGGTTCTTGTTCACAGCCTGGCTATTTGTAGTGAATGGGGAGAATAGGGGTATTCTGTCCAAATGCCAGTGCGGGTAATCACATTCTGTCTACCTAAATTCTTACTGGGGAAGCCTGTCAGCCTTTGCAAGCAATAAACATGGACATCTCAGTAGAAAATAGGGACACGCTTCAGTAAATTGAAATGCACTGGACTTGGAGAGCTTTCATAAAGCACTTTGGTGGCTTCTAACTGTCCACATATATTGTTCAAATGTAGGAAATGAAGAGGGAATATTGATTGGGAAGGACCCATGCCTTGCTCCGAACCACTCCCACACCCACCTCATCCCGGCTCAGTATGTTTCAGGCCTTGGTGCTCACTTGTTTTTAAGTGTCCCTCCAAACTGTTCTTTCTGATGCATGCAAGACACCCAGCTCATTGCATCTTCACCAGGTGATCCAAACACTGCTCCTTTTCCAGTGGCTTCCAGAGTTTGCAGCTGGGATTTTCAAAAATAAAAAGCTTGAAGGAGTTAGGCACCCAACTCCCATTGACATGGAGGTTCCAGCTCGCCGCTGTTTCATAGTAGCTGACTGAATAATGTGGGGGATTACTGACAAGTAGATTATTCATCCAGTGATAGAAACAGGCACAAATAACATATACATATGACCAATACAGTTTGATCATTGATGGAAATGGTCAAGTAGAAAATTATTTGTCAATAATTTGCTGGAGCACTGAGAGAAGATATTTGGCAAATAAACTATTTGCACATATTATTCTACCAGCTCTGAAGGCAATAGTCCAATCTGAGCTCTTCAAAAGAACATCTGGGAATAGCTGTTTATCAACATAGAACCGTAGCTTTTTAAAGCCATCCAAGGGATTTAGACACATCTTCAATCATGATTGACAGGAGTCGTGTCTAAAAATTTCCTCTTTGAAAACCTCAACCTGCATTTTTTTCATAGCTTCACTTGTAAGCAAGAAATTTACAGCTCAATATCCAAGATATACTGGGTCCAGTTCATTCCTGGTATAACTCCCTTAAATCAATGGAGTTACCCTGTGGGTTAATTTGATCCAGTATTTTTGCTAGTAGACTCCATAGCTCTTTTTTAACACTTCCAAATGATCCAAGAAGACTAGAGTAAACCTTACAAATCAAGAAACTTGTGAACAAATAAATAATCCCAAGTAAGATTAATGGCAGTGCATCTGTATATACAACTTTCCTCTGACACACCGATAATCCCACACAAACTAAACATTGCAAATTTAACCGTATACACGGCATTTCAGTGAGCAGTTTAAACCAGAGAGAGGTGGTGCTCCTATTCAAAATGAGTAAACTGCTTTGTACTTGCAAGGTAAGACCCTAATTCCGCACACCTCACTTTGACAAAACTCCTTGGGCATGACTCTCCATTGCACTGCACCTGGTTAGTCATTGACACTTGTGCAAACTGTGTGCAGTGTGGGTGTCACATGCAATTCTGATCTAGTGGCAGTTTATGCAGACTTTGCATTGGTGTAAATGCAGCATCACAGAGAATCAGGCCCCTTTTCACACAAGTGAAACTACTCATGTGAGTGGGTTCTCTGGATTGGGCCCATATTCTTTATCCTCATAGTAGATTCTCAGTTTAGCCAGGTATAAAAGCCTTGTTGTTTCAGACATGCTGGGCCCAGATCTCCATTGTACTACTAAGGACTGAGTGAAGAGAGGAATCTTAGAGCTGCACTTGGCAGCAGTTCCTTCAACTCTCTTCCCACATCTGTTTCTTCAGCTCTAGGAATCAAGAGCCAGATTTTTAAAGGTATTTAGGTGCCTAAAGATGCAGATCAGAGCCCAGTGGGATTTTCAAACTCACACAGGCACCTGACTCTGTCTTAACAGCGATAGGCACCTAATTTGAGTAGGTGCTCTTGAAAAAAATCCTGTGCCTAAATCCCTTTCTAAATCAGGCCCCAACTGCCTACAGTCATAGCAGAATTTATTCTTCCTCTAGAAGAGAAAAGGACAGGTGGGGGCTGAGTCTCTACCCTTCGCCAGATAAGCTGCAGATATATTTCTTTTGGAACAGTTGACTCTGAGCCTTGGAGCTCTATAGCCATGTGATCAAAGCCCATACCCTTCTCTGCCACCAGGAGGCAAGCAGCCATGCCCCCCCTCCTCCCCTGTGCATGCTGGGGACATGTTTACAGAACTCAGGTTCCTCCAGGACAATCATGGAGAACCAATGTGTCTTCCCCTCAGTTCCCAAATTGGGCTAACAGACGGTGGGACCACACAGCTCAGGGCTGTTACATCACCACATCCCAATGTGCGATAGTTGCAAATGTGACAGCCACTGCTTTGGTCAACACACCAGGGATTAAACCAGGGACCTCCAGAACTAAGCGCATGAGCTGCTCAAGCTCTGTAGGAGGAGCTCTAACGGGCTTGGATCCCCTGTGAATTTGGCACAGAGGGGAATATGTGACACACACTCACTAGTGGGTTAAACAAACTTCAAGCCCAATGCATCCATTCATGCTGTTCACCAGTAAACACACAGAAATCCCCTGGGACTGACAGCACTCACCTTGCGACGATCTTAATCACCATCTATAGCTTTCACCGTAAACTCTCACTTTTATATTTAACTTTGCCTTCGAAGGCAGCATCCCACACTGGCCCTGTGACTCACCTACTTGATTTCTCTGCATTTGGCATGGATTACCCAGGGAAGAGACAGAGAGAAAGAGCTTGGTTGTCACCATCTAATCATAATGGGAAATCCAGTTACTATTTATCTCAGAAGTTACTTAATAATGCACTTGATGCATGAAGGATTATCTCCAAATATAATTAAATACAGAGCGCTATGTGAACAATGATAAGGATCCCATTCAAATGGGTGAGAAGGAAGGTAATTAAGATTAAAGCTGCTATTCTGCCAGCTTTTAGTCTAGGCCTTTCAGAACTTTCCATGCTGCAGGTGATGTCTCAGCACATCTGCCTGGAGGGAAGTGGGATTGGGCAGCAGAAATAAGTGAGTAATAATCACTTCACTCAGTGGTGTTGTACCAAGGTTGGATTTGTCCCAGCTTTTCTTTTTTTTTTCCACTGGCAGTGCACAAAAATCCACAGCACAGTGTGGAGTGGTGATTTCTGTAACCATGGAGTAGCATAATTAAGCCATGGGATGTAAATTACATAGTTCTGGAGAAGAGCAATTTAATAGTGTGAGATGCCTTGTGCAGCCCTGTAGCAGAGTGAATAAGTCAAACAGTGCAAACTAGGTGTAACGTGCTGGCAAAGTGTGGCTTCTGTCCCTCTATGGTGCTGATCTACTTGAGGATAACAGTCTACTACTGCTGCTAGTCAGGGAGTTATTCTTTTGGTTCACGTGGGAGAAGTCTGTACTGCAGTGCTGAACGTTCAAACCCTGCTGATGACCTATGCTGGAGGTCATTATATATCCAAGCCGGTGGCTGAGTATCTGAGGCAGGGGTTGGTAACTGCCAACAAACATGCTAGAGGATGGCATACAAAGCCTTCTGTCCTGACACCTAAAGAGCCTCCGGCTCCTTACCTCTCCCGTTGGAGCAGCAAAGTGAAACTTAAAAGTTGCAGTGGGTTTGACATCCCTGCTGTACTCATGGAGCAGAGTAAAACTGACTAGTTTTTCTCTGTTTCATTTTGTGGCTCCATCTGCGCATAGAAACAAAGGTGCAGTAGAAGTAAAAGAAACAGAGCAGATGAGTGAGGAAGAAAGGAAGTGACCAGGAAAAAAAAAGAGGGGAGAGGAAAGAGATGCAAATAGAAAATAAGAGAGACGAGAACTCAGCACAAGGCTCTGGAATGCACAATCAAGGAGACTCAGACACCCCACCACATTTCTTGGTAGCAGTGTTTTCAACTCTCATAATTTTGTCACAAGTCTTGTGATATTTAGTGTTTTCCTTAAAGTCCCAGCTCCTGGAGTCATGTGATTATTGTTATTTATATTGCAGTAGTACCTAGGAGCCTCAGTCATGGACCAGGACCCCATTGTGCTAGGCACTGTACAAATGCAGAACAAAAAGATGGGTTCCTGCTCCAAATAGCTTACAATTGACATATAAAACAAGAGACAGACAGATGGAGGCGCACAAGGGAGCAATGAAAATGTGAGAATCTCAGCTTTCATTTTAAAAAAAGTTTCTAGCCCTCATGAGTGCAGATAAAAGTCTGAGAACGTGACCCCTAAAGACACAAGAACCAGGGGGGCAAACAAAAAGAGCCCAAATTTATTTTTAAAATCTCATTATTTTTAAGCCAAACTCATGATTTTTGAATGCTTAGCGTTGGCGATGCTGCCTTAGCGAGTGGACGGGCTGCAAGTACATTAACTCTTACCCACTGCCCCAACTCTCATACTGTATCCAAAATGTCAGTGGAATGACCCGCCCGAATGATAGCATCACACTCCAGAGTCATAAATCAAGGTGGGTAATGAACCCAGAAGACAAGCTCCATTCAGATACAGGATGCACGTATCCTACCTCTCCCCCCAAAGCCTTATCAAAGCCCAGTGGAATGTTCACCTTTTCCTCACCCAGCGACTGCAATCAAAGCTGAAAGAATAACCACAAAATGAGGCTAATGTTTAAACTGCCCCAGGCAAGACGAGCAGTAAGCAAGCAACAGCCTTCACTCCGAACAACCTATTAAGAAACAAAACAAAGTTATAACAGGTGAGGGAGAAAATATTTATTTGCTTTTTTCAAAGCCATTTTCCCTTCCAGCCAAATAACATTAATCCCACTGGGGCCCTGACAGTCATCCTGGAAACCACACAATGCTTAAGTGTTCCTATCTGCCCTGAGGCAAGAGGAACGGTGGAGCAGCTCTGAAGAACCAGAATGAGAAAATAAATAAATAAATCAAAAGGGACTACGGGGAAATATATTGATGTCAGTATTTCTACGAGTCCAATCTGTCCGTGCTGTCAAAACAATCTCCATGGTGGTTAGGCCACTCTAGACTGACTGACAGAACAGCTCTTTGATAAAAAATGATTTAACCTCTCCGCCTTCAGGAGGTTTCCACCTATCCAGCTAATCTCACACAGGGCAGCTTTGTGATTGCAAAAGGCGACTGTAAAGAATTCACCTTTCCTGGCAACACTTTCAGGTTCCCATGTAAGCGTATTGTCAAGATGGAGCAGGGCAGAGTGGGCCTATCTCCTAGGAACTGCCTCCAGATTAGAGAGAGGAAGGGGGAGAATTTCAGAAGCACAAATGTGAGAGTCAGGCTCCCAACTCTGACTGGCCTAACCAAAGTGGTTGAAGCATTTAACTGAGATTCAGGAGAGCTGGATTAGTCTGTGGAAGAGAAGAATGAGGGGGGATTTGATAGCTGCTTTCAACTACCTGAAAGGGGGTTCCAAAGAGGATGGATCTAGACTGTTCTCAGTGGTAGCAGATGACAGAACGAGGAGTAATGGTCTCAAGTTACAGTGGGGGAGGTTTAGGTTGGATATTAGGAAAAACTTTTTCACTAGGAGGGTGGTGAAACACTGGAATGCGTTACCTAGGGAGGTGGTGGAATCTCCTTCCTTAGAAGTTTTTAAGGTCAGGCTTGACAAAGCCCTGGCTGGGATGATTTAGTTGGGGATTGGTCCTGCTTTGAGCAGGGGGTTGGACTAGATGACCTCCTGAGGTCCCTTCCAACCCTGGTATTCTATGAATGGCTACATTGCATTGAAGGTGTGATTGCAACATACGCCATAGACTCACTCTGTGTCCTTGGACATGTGACATAATGTCTCTGTGCCTTACGAGGAGAGATTAATAAGACTGGGACTGTTCAGCTTGGAAAAGACACGACTAAGGGGGGATATGATAGAGGTCTATAAAATCATGACTGGTGTGGAGAAAGTAAATATGGAAGTGTTATTTACTCCTTATCATAACACAAGAACTAGGGGTCACCAAATGAAATTCATAGACAGCAAGGTTAAAACAAACAAAAGGAACTATTTATTCACACAATGCAGTCAACCTGTGGAACTCTTTGCCAGAGGATGTTGTGAAGGCCAAGACTATATCAGGGTTCAAAAAAGAACTAGATAAGTTCATGGAGGATAGGTCCATCAATGGCTATTAGCCAAGATGGGCAGGGATGGTTTTCCTTAGCCTCTGTTTGCCAGAAGCTGGGAATGGGTGACAGGGGATGTTCTGTTCATTCCCTCTGGGGCATCTGGCATTGGCCACTGTTGGAAGACAGGATACTGGGCTAGATGGACCTTTGATCTGATCCAGTATGGCCATTATGTTCTTAGTTCTCCATCTGTAAACTAGGGACAATAATAACATCTTGTCTATTTAGATTGTAAGCTCCTCAGAGCAGGGACTGTCTCTTACTGTATGTGTGCACCGTGCGTAGGACAGTCTGCCCCAGATCTTGGCTGAGGAGCCAAAGTAGCACTCTAATACAAATAATGCTGATTGCCATACTGGATCAGAGCAGTGCCCCGTCTAAAGATGTGTACAACACAAGCAGTCCTGATGTGGTAGTGGACATTAATGACAGCTTGGAAAACAGACGATTTTCTCCTTTGAGATCTCAGTTCCTAACACCTCATCAAAAGGGTATAGGTATCTTCCCAACATCCTCTGTGGTAAAGATTGTTGCAAAGAAATCATTCCTCACTGAATGAGCCTGTGAAGCCAATGGAGCTACCTCAGGGTTGAGTTAGCTCCACATTTGAAATTCTGGTTCTCCTGACGTCGCTGACTTTAACTTTAATGAGGCCAGGATTTCATCCTGCATGTCAAATCACCATCATCATTATCATCATGGCAAATCCCTTGCAGATCAATTTCTAGCCAGGTCTTTAGGTAGTCTGTCCGGATGTTCAGTCTGTGTCCACCACTGGTGATTTTATCACGCTACCAAAGCTTTCGGCAACAACATGACTGCCAGCTGCATAACAGCATTCCTTGGTAAATGCTTTTTGTAATATGCTGGTCTTCCATGCTAATAACATGTCTGTGCCATGAAAGCTGCCAAAACCAAACCAGTGCTGATGAAGGCAATTGTTGGGGTCAGCCGCAAACATCCTCACTGCTGATCTTGTCCAGCCTCTGAATCTGGAGCAACTGACCAAGATGACGAGAACTGAAGACATCAATCCAGTGTTCTCCAGCCTTCCTCAATGCCCATGCTTCACTGCCATGCAACAGAGTTGGCATAATCATAGTTATATAACCTACATATCAAGTAGCAGGACATAATTTAGACTGTGCATTGACCCATTTCATTCAGATTTAATTTCAGAAAGGGGAACTACAGAAAAACAAGGAAGTTAGTTCAACAGAAATTAGAAGGGGACAGTGCCAAAAATCAAATCCCTGCAAGCTGCATGGAATCTTTTTAAAGACACCAGAATAGAGGCTCAATTTAAATGTATACCCCAAATTAAAAAACATAGTAAGAGCAGCAAAAAAACCGTGGCTAAACAACAAAGTAAAAGAAGCAGTTGGGGCAAAAAAAAAAGGCATCCTTTAAAAAGTGGAAGTTAAATCCTATTGAGGAATATAGAAAGGAGCATAAACTCAGGCAAGTGAAGTGTAAAAATGTAGTTAGGAAAGCCAAAATTTTTTTTGAAGAACAGCTAACCAAAGACTCAAAAAGTAACAGGAAAAAAAGTTTTAAGTACATCAGAAGCAGGAAGCCTGCTAAACGACCTGTGGGGCCACTGTACGATTGAGGAGCACTCAAGGAAGATAAGGCCATTGCTAACTAAATGAAACTAAATGAATTCTTTGCAACAGTCTTCAAAGCTGAGGATGTGAGAGAGATTCCCAAACCCGAGCCATTCTTTTTTGGCGGCAAATCTGTGGAACTGTCCCAGATTGAGGTGTCATTAGAAGAGGTTTTGGAACAAATTGACAAATTAAACAGTAATAAGTCACCAGGATCAGATGGTATTCACCAAGTTCTGAAGGAATTCAAATGTGAAATTGCAGAACTACAAACTGTGTTTTTTTTAAAGGGAAATCACGCTTCACCAATCTACTATAATTCTTTGAGGGGGTCAACAAGCATGTGGACAAGGGGTATCCAGCGGATATAGCGTACTTAGATTTTCAGAAAGCCTTTGACAAGGTCCCTCACCAAAGGTTCTTAAGCAAAGTAAGCTGTCATGGGATAAGAGGGAAGGTCCTCTCATAGATCAGTAACTGGTTAAAAGATAGGAAACAAAGGGTAGGAATAAATGGTCAGTTCTCAGAATGGAGAGAGGTAAATAGTGGTGTCCCTCAAGGATCTGTACTGGGACCAGTCCTATTCAACATATTCAGAAATGATCTCGAAAAAGGGATAAACAGTGAGGTGGCAAAATTTGCCAATGGTACAAAACTACTCAAGATAGTTAAGTCCAAAGCAGACTGCAAAGAGTTACAAAGGGATCTCACAAAACCGGGTGTCCCTAGCCTCTGTTTTCCAGAAGCTGGGAATGGGCAACAGCGGATGGATCACTTGATGATTACCTGGTCTGTTCATTCCCTCCGGGGCACCTGGCATTGGCCACTGTTGGAAGACAGGACACTGGGCTAGATGGACCCTTGGTCTGACCCAGTATGGCCGTTCTTATGTTTTTATGACACCTCTTAGACTCATAAGAACATAAGACTCTCTGGGGCTGATGCTTGTTGACATATGTCACTGGATGCATTGTTTCTCCTTGTAGGCAGTTTTGATGTGTGAAGTCACACAGTATTCATGACCTTCCTGCCAGTTTGCAAGTCCAGAGCATTTGCAATGCCAGAGAGCTATGGTACAATAAATGACTATGCTCTTTGGCTACATGTAGAAGGAACAAAAAACAAAAGTAGAAGCAACAGTGGACATCTGCTACTCACCAGGAAAGGAGAAAAGACCAGGAATGAACAGTTCCCATGAGGGCATCTTGCTCATGGAATATTTTAATTACACTGGTATCTGGGGTGTGTGTGGAGGTATAATTGAAAGGAGAGCTGTTGTCATTCTGTTCCACATCTAATTAGAGAAGAGTTTCCCTGCCTGGGGCAAAAGGAGTTGTGAGGCAGTTGCCATTTTGTTTTTCAGTTCCAATGTGTGTTACAGATTGACTTGTTGTATGCTCTTTCACTCTCTGTCTCTTATGGAGACTTTATATTTGTTCTTTCTTCCTTTGTTGTTTTCCTTAATATGAAATAAAAGTCACCTGGAGGGAGAAATATATGCTTTGCTCTTTGTGTCTGGAAAATATAAGTAACAAACACACTCCAACAAGCTTCAAAGAGGATCCTAATTTACACAGAATATAATGTTATAGTCCAGAAAACTGGGAATCTAATCTGAGCAGAAGCCATCTACTTCTTCACAATAGGAATGGACTTATTGAGAAAATGAGGTTGTTACCAACCACCACAGACACTAAATTTAACCAAGTAAGGAATAGATTGTAATTCTGGGGCGGTGCCTGTATTTGTATTTGCACAGTGCCTAGCACAAAGAGGCACTGGTCCTGATTGTGCCCTTTGGGCACTACTGTAATACCAATAGCAAATAATAATGGCATCACTGATTGCAGCAATACAAGTATATTAGATTTCAAGAGGGCACAGATTATGGGAATTGAAGCTTCTAGTCAACAAAAGCTAGAGTGTGTTGCAGAGAAAGGATGGGCCTTGTGGTTAACACCCTGGTCTAAGATTCAAGAGATCTCGTTTCAACTTCTGACTCTGCCACAGTGTCACTGTGTGACTTTGGTCAAGTCATTTAATCTCTGTGCCTCAATTCCCCGTCTGTAAATGGGGGTGATAATCCTTCCTTTATCCTTGTGACACAAATTCTATTGGTGTGACCTTTGGCAAGTCCCCGGATTCCTGTCCCACCCTTTGTTGCTCTCATCTATTTAGATTGTAAGCTCTTTGAGGCAGGGCTATCTCTTTTTATGTCTATGTACAGAGTTTAGCACAATGGGACCCTAGCTCAGTTGGGGCCTATTGGTGCTATTTTAATGCAAATAATAATAGTTTTTTTCTCTTTGTTTGGATTTAAAATAATAAAAAGTCAACTATCCACAGCTCTAGGTGCCCTAACATAATTAATAACACAATAAAATAAAATCCCAGTGGCATTCAGTAATCACTCCAAACAGGAACTCGACCAGCCAGATACACACACCACCTCCTGTCCATCCCTCCATTGTTATAAGACGCAGACCCTCATTATTATTATTAATTATTTGTACTGCAGCCCTACGAGCCATAGTCATAGATCAGGACGTCGTTGTGCTAGGTGCTGTACAAACATGGAAAAAAGACGTTCCCTGCTTCAAAGAGTTTATAATCTAAGTATAAAACAAAAGACAATAGATGGAGACAGACAGACGGATGAAAGTACAAGAAAACTATGAGACAATATTAGCATGAGAGGCAGTGGTCACAGCAGCCTAATTGTGGTCAAGTTGTCAGCCCGCTCCATAAACCCTATCAAACAAATGTCTTGTGCATTTTGTATTAAGGTCTAACAGTGAGGAATAATGTCGGGGAATCCTGTAGTAACCATTATTAATGGGACACAGATTAAGGATTACACCTAAAGAGAACAATGCAAAGAAAAAGAGAAGGATGAGAAGCTTCACAAGGAACTGTTCAAAGGTGCTATCAAACTTCTATTGCTATCAAAATACAAGCACAGGTGTGTGTGTCTTATCTGATTTTGGAGCAGTCCATCTGGGAGATGGAATATCTTTGCCACAACCACATGGATCTGAGTGGAGGGCAAGTTGCACTGACCAAAAAGCTTTAAATGACTCAGGATCTTCCCACTGGAGATAACACCTGCCTCGTCATGCCACCCCCTTGAAACTGAGCTCAATAGAAGCACCCAAGCTGGAGTCCAGTTGGCATGACCGACAGGGGATTACTTGCAGGACATTTTCTTTCTGGGGCCTGCTGCTTTGGAACCTGCTCCTTCACATGAGCTTCAGGCTACTTCAGCATTCAAAAAGTAGGGGTGAGGATGAGGGTGAGGCAAAGTTGGAGACTTGCTGGAGTGGGAGTGGAATTTGAGTTTTTTAAAGTGGCTTAGCTCACCAGAGGTGGGTTACCTTAAAGTATACTACTGCATGTAAGGTGTGTGTGTTTTAGGACATCTAGATCAGTGAATAGATAGGGGTCTTTTTCTAGCATTACCATAAATCTCGATAAATATATTTGCAAGAATTTAAAGAATTAAATTTGTAAGGAGAAAATTCAGTATGAAGTTAAGCTTCCTCCAACTGGGAGCTGTGCTAGCTGGAAATGTATTTACAATGGCTTAACAGTGGTGTAATAGATATGTGAGTAAAGAGATGCCTTTTAGGGACGGTTTAATCTTTAATAAATTACAGTTCATTGGTATTTAAATAGCATATAATAAGAGTCTGGATACATAATAACTGACTGCCAACTTAGGAGCTTTCATTCCTGTCTTAAAAGCCTTGGGACAAGAAAGCTGCTGTGTCCAGGACAGTGTTTAAGCACATGCTTAACTGTAATCATGTACTTAGTTCCTGTAAAAGCCAAGAACACCTAAGCGTGTACTTAAGTGCTGTCCTGAACCTGGATGGATTTAAACGTGATTAATTGCTTTCCCGAATTAGACACTTACCTAAGAGACAAAAATTGGCCATAGTCATGCTGAGTCATAACCAGAGAGCTGGTCAGAACCCAGAATTCCTGTTACGGGGGATATGCCAACATTTTGCTTGGAAAACATCCAGGCAACATTTTGTTTTGCCCCTCTCGTTTTGTTTCGATAAAGTCAAAACATTTCTTTTTTACTATAATACAATGTAATATACAGCTAACAAGCCGCCTGCCCACCCACTGGCCGGCTGGGGAGTCAGGCAGCTGTCCAAGCAGCCATGTAGCTAGGGAGCTGTGCAACTGGCCTGCCTGGTTTCCATTGACAGCGCCCATGGAATCAACACATTCCCACAAAATATATTGAATCATCATTTTCTGATGGAACCCTGTTCTGTCAGAACATTTTTGACCAGCTTTTTGTAATAATGATACATAGGAGTCAAATCGCTTTTTATTCATAGATTGCAAAGCACTTTACAAAGGAATATAAATGATGGTATCGACATATTTTGTTTAACAACACCCACGTTTTCTGTCAATGAAAAATTTCAAGCATGTTATCAAACATTTCTGGGAGGCTGAGGTGGAAAGAAAGGCACATTTTTTGTGCGAACTTAAAATGTTTGACAATTGCTTCCAAAAAGTAGTGGTTGTTATTGTTTAAAAAGGCCATTTTTGATGAGAAAAATTTTCATTGAAAAAAATATCAACCAATTCTAAAAATCCCCGATGGAACAAGAGCTCCTTTTTCTGTTCATCTCTTTGTGGACTCTGGAACATATTCCTTTCTCACTACTCCGTGCAGCAATCAGAAAACAAATGAGGGTACATAGTTGTGGCTGTTTGCCTCCCTGAACGCACACTTGCTAAGGGAGTGTTTTGCATTAATTAATCCACTCCAGAGGCTCTCTTTCAGAGGAGGGGGGGATTTACTGTTGCCGGGAAGAAGCCTATGAAGGGGGTTCAGGATTTGGGATGTGTCATTCAAAGATGGAGAGCCAAAAGTACATCCCATCATCTTGGCCATCTTGAATTAAGGAATCTGGTTTAAATCAGCACCCACATTACTCAGTGTAGCATCCTGGGTGTTCACAGGAAGTGAAAACACCTCAGGGCAGAGAGACAGCAAAACAGCTAGGTGCCATTTAAGTCCCATAAGGCCTAGCCACCAATTAAGCCCTATTTTGAGGCCTTACATGGGATTAAAGAGGTCCATGGACCTTGTGCTGGACCCTCTGCACTGGGTAGAGTTTCGCTTGAGGTGAGCAACACTTAAGACTCAACCAAATTTTTAGTTGCATTTCTAATGTAAGCTCTTGATTAAAATTCACGGACATTTATGAAACTCATGCTGGTGGCAGCCATCTTGATGAAAAGTTCTATCACTTGTGACACTGGCTGAATGGGTGCTCGATGTTAAGAGATTATAAACAGGTTTCTAGACCATTTTAATTCTTGGGAAACTTGCCTGTTTCCATGTGGTTAAGGTACCTATATTTCCCATCAGTGATCCAGCAAGCTCATCCATTTACAGGCTTCTGGCTTGCCAGCCATTGCCTTTCTTGGCATCTCACTCCCTTCTAAGTAGGGTATTTCTAGGCTGCCCAATTCCCTGCCTTCATTGTGTTATTCCCGGCAGAGACAGGCTGCCCAAGAATACCTGGTTGTTTTCTCTGCAGAGACAGTTAACAGATGTAATTGGTAGTTATAAAATACCATACCACTCTTTTTTATGCCAGACTATTTTATTCTTAAAGTAAAAGCACTACAGAAAAAACATATTAAAAACAATTAAAAACATACATACATGCTAATAAGCTTACCAGGGTTCACCCCAACTCCAATATGGGTCCTTCAATTCCCACCCAAGGGATTTCCTTTGTGGTCACAAATTTACCATATCTTCAGCTCCAAACAACCATCCAGTCTTACTGAGCCTCAGGGGTCCCAGTTCTTCCAACCCTACGTTAAGGATTGGGGCCCCCCATGGGCCATATATTCTGTCTGGTTGCTGGAATAGGAAGAGCCAATTTAAAATCAGGCTACTTAATTGAAAAATCCTTTCTTTGTCTGTTGGTCCCTGGAGATTCCAGTTTGAACTAAAACAATGAGGAGTCCTTGTGGCACCTTAGAGACTAACAAATTTATTTGGGCATAAGCTTTCATGGGCTAAAACCCACTTAATCAGATGCATGGAGTGGAACATACAGTAGGGAGGTATAAATACACAGTATATGAAAAGATGGGAGTTGCCTTACCTAGTGGGGGATAAGTGCTAACGAGCCAATTCAATTAAGGTGGAAGTGGGCTATTCTCAACAGTAGACAAGAAGGGGTGGAAATCACTTTTGTCGGGCTAACGAGGCCAATGTAATCAAGGTGGTCCATTTCAAACAGTTAACAAGAAGGTGTGAATATCAGCAGGGGGAAATTAGTTTTTGTAGTGACTCATCCACTCCCAGTCTTTAGTCAGGCCTAATGTGATGGTATCCAGTTTGCAAATTAATTCCAGTTCAGCAGTTTCTCATTGGAGTCTGTTCTTGAAGTTTTTTTGTTGACGAATTGCCACTTTTAAGTCTGTTATTGAGTGTCCAGGGAGATTGAAGTGTTCTCCTACTGGTTTTTTTTTTAATGTTATAATTCCTGATGTCAGATTTGTGTCCATTTATTCTTTTGTGTAGAGACTGTCTGGTTTGGCCAATGTACATGGCAGAGGGGCATTGCTGGCACATGATGGCACATATCACATTGGTAGATGTGCACGTGAATGAGCCCCTGATGGTGTGGCTGATGTGGTTAAGTCCTATGATGGGGTCCCTTGAATAGATATGCAGACAGAGTTGGCACTGGGGTTTGTTGCAGGGTTGGGTTCCTGAGTTAGTGTTTTTGTTGTGTGGTGTGTAGTTGCTGGTGAGTATTTGCTTCAGGTTGGGGGCTGTCTGTAAGTGAGGACTGGCCTGACTCCCAAGGTCTGTGAGAGTGAGGGGTTGTCCTTCAGGATGGGTTGTAGATCCTCGATGATGTGCTGGAGAGGTTTTAGAGGTATTTATACCTCCCTACTCTATGTTCCACTCCATGCATCTGATGAAATGGGTTTTAGCCCATGAAAGCTTATGCCCAAATAAATTTGTTAGTCCCTAAGGTGCCACAAGGACTCCTCGTTGTTTTTGTTGATACAGACTAACACAGCTACCACTCTGAAACCTGTCAGTTTGAACTAGTTACACGTGCAGGTCTCTGGGGGTAACTTCAAAGGGTTGATAACAGAGGAATTACATTAGCATCTCCCTCCTCTTAGAGAAGGTACATATAATTCTACAGTAACAGATACACAATTGCATTTTTAATACATTGGGTCCCCAAAAGTATTAAACCTAGTTCAGTAAGGTTCGGCTTAATTGAATAACATTCATTCAGGAAACTGTCAGTCTGTCACAGCTAACAACTGCTTTCTAGGGCTCTTTGGAGAGAGAGATAAAAGCTCTGCTCAAGCGAACAGCCCCATGTAAAATAGCAGAGTTCTGGGGCTCAGAATTGATATGCATTGACAAAGTGGTATGTGGAAAGCTAGCCCAGGGCCAGTGTTCTGGTGTGTCACAGGCCATGTCTACACGACAGGTACTACAGTGGCACAGATATGGCCCCAGAGCTATGCCACTGTATTGCCAGAGCGTAGATGCTTCAACAGAAGTGGCTTTTCCATCACTGTAGGAACGTCACCTCCCCAAGCAATGGTGGGTAGGTCGACAGCAGCTTTCTTCCATTGATTTAGCTGCACCTACACCGGGGATTAGATCAGCCTAGCTACAACTCTCAGGGGGTGTTGATTTTTCACACCCCTGAGTGCCATTGCTATGGCAACCTAACATTTATGTGTAGACCAGACCTGAGACTTAAAGGGCTAGAGTGTCTTCAACAACTTGACCCATGTAAGGGCCTTTTGCAGTAGTAGGTTACTGCTCCTCATTCTGGGTCAGTTGTGCTGTCTGGCACTTTGGGGAGATGGAGCCATCACTCCACCCACTCCCTTCCCCTTTCCATCCACTTCCTGCCCATCTACGTGGGGGTGGGAATACCAGGCACACCTCATACTTTTCCATGCCTGCAATGGAAATGCCTCAAAAGATAAATAACTCAAACAAAACAACATTTTCCTGCTACCTTCAGGATAGCTAGCAAAATTTGTTCTCCAGATAAGGATTTGGGAGTTAAGTGCCTAGGCATTTTTGAAAACCCCACTAGGTCCCTATCTGCATCTTTAGGCATCTGAACACCTTTAAAAACATGATGCTTTGTTCATATCTTTGCGAAACACACGTTCTGGGTCTGATTCTTCAGTGCCCTTCAGCTTGTGTCATTTGCACCAGTGTAAAGTGCAGGCAAAGTAGATGTTAAACAGCCATTCCGATGTAAATGTTTCATACCCACTTCACACTCTGGTGTAAGTGACACCAGAGCAGCAGAGAATTGGGCCTATTGAGTCAAATTCATCATTATCCATCTGCATATTTGAGCATGTGATGAATTCATGGGAGATAACTCTGCTTGCCAGTTAATTAATCCACTATTACAGGAGCAATGAAGATATAATGACCAGTCTTAATCCCCTTGCAATAACATTACGTACCGTATTACAAAAATAGCCATCTGTTGGTGTGCAACAAAAATGTTTAGAGCTCAGTGATTACTGGTTGCTAGAGTTGTATCCGCTGTTGATATTTTATTAGCCACAATCTGATATGTCATCCAACTTGTACATTTGATCTAAACCTGAAATATTATTTTGCACCCATAATTAAAAACATTAATTAAAATGCTTAGTTCACATATGATTTATAAGTTCCATTTAATTACTTTGCAATCCTGATTTATCACCTCTGCCTGGTAGGTACTAAGTGTTTTTAAATCAGTTAATATGCTGTGGTCTTGGTACATCTTATGGGTGCGGGGGGGAAAATGGCTAGCGGAAAATAAACTGAGCATTTCTGGCACTTGAATCTAAAAAAGATAATACTCTGATCTGATACGGGATAAAGTGTAATGCAACAACTGTTTACAGAGTGTTCTTTATTAATGATCCTCATGTTTTTTTGGATGAAGATTTAATGAATTAGTTAGTTAGGCCCTTAACTGACGGGACACTAAACCACATGAAACTTTAATTATAGGAGCAGTTCAGAACTTCAGTGGACTGCTCACATGCTTAAAGTTAGGCACATACTTAAGTGCTTTGCTGAATTGGAACTTTTGTAAAAAACACACCTCTTGCAAGCATCTAGGAAACTGAACTGCTTTCAAACAACCCCAAACATGATGGAGGGAATAGGTGTCTATCCACTAAAGATACTGGAAGAGGGGATTCCTTGCAAAATGGCTGCCTAGAGAGAAAAGACTTTAGAGTCTTTTATTAATCAGCTGAACCACCCAGTTCTGTATTTCCCCACTGATTTTACAGTGATATTCACCCCTGTACAGAGGCACCAGCACAAAGACCAGGCACCATTACATCCCATGTAGGCTTTATTTAGAAAACTTAAGTGCTCAGTGCACAAAACTCCCATTGACTTCAATGGAGCCAGGAGTTCATGTGATATTTTTCGCTGCTTGTTTCTTCAAAAAAAAGAAAAAGAAAGACTTTTACAGCTAAGATGACAAATGTGCATTTTGGACAAAAAGATTTCCAAAGCAACTGTGTTTATATAACTGTAATGTTATGTTGCACAATTCTTTAGCTTTGACAGCTTAAGAGTTTCTATAGATGAATTAATATTTTAAAAATTGTCCAAATAACCCAAAGATATAAGGGATTGTTTAATATTTCCCTGACTGCCCATACAGTGAGCACAACCAAAAAACATTCAGAAAAGACAAGAAAAGGTTTGTTCTGTGTTACTTTGTCTCCAACTGTTTGGGTTAAGTAAACCCACTCCCTTTCCACTTTGATGGACTTTAGGAAGTTGAAAATATATACACACACATTGTCTTTCTACCTGGCATTTCTATATGAATATGGGGCTTGGAGCCAAAATCAACTAGATAAAATCTTTCAGGAACTTTTACAATGTCACATACTTATGCAAATTGCCAGAGTGTTTATAGCAACAGGCACTACAACAAAACTCTGAGGTTTTAATTAGGCAAGCAAGCCAGGCGGATCAAGCAAGAGAGAGAGAGAGAGAGAGAGAGAGTGTGTGTGAGAGAGAGAGAGAGAGAGAGAGAGAGGTATAGATACTCCAAAGGGATGTGCAATTCAATGTCAATGAAGTTTGTACATCCTGAGATCAGATCAGTAGCTTTGACTACAGCTTTCTCCTGAGGAGGAGCTGGATGTGCTGTGCAAGAGAGAGAAAGAGACAGGAAGTTCAGAGCTGTAGCTAGGACAAGTGACTGGAGCTCCTGGTTTGTATGCAGTGTAGTTATAGCCATGTTGGTCCCAGGGTATTGGAGAGACAAGGTGGGTGAGGTAATATCTTTTATAGGGACAAACTTCTGTTGGTGAGAGAGACAACCTTTCAAGCCAGTGGCTCTCACTAAAAAGAAGTTGGTCCCTTAAAAGATATTACCTTGCTCCCCTTGGGACTCCTGGGTTCTTTTTCTCCCAGCCTGACTTGCCATGTGACCTTGAGCCACTTTATCTCATTGTGCCTCAGTTTATTTATCAGTAAAATGGAGATAAATAACATCTATCTACCTCTTAGAGGGAGTTGTGAAGTGTTCGTAAAGTAATAGAGATATTCAAATGGAAGATACTGTAGAAGAAGAAAGAATTTGTGTGTGTGTGTGTGTGTGTAGTGCCACCTGGGCTTGTCTACACTTGGAAATTTACTAGGATAGCTATCCCAAAACAAGTGACTCCACATGGGGGTTTATAGCAAACTAACTATTTGAGAATAATTATTCTGGAATTTTTATTGGTAAACTTCTAAGTATAGACAAGCCCTACATTATGACAGGAGAATTTGAGGGTATTTTGTTTGTTTGTTTTTCCAGGGGGTGGAATCTATGCAGTTCCTCATTATTTCAGGGAGTTCTTTCTAGATATGGGATTGGTTATTTATTATCTCTGCACTGCTGAGCATGATGGACACCAGTCTGGTTGTGGTTGTTAGGAGCTACTGTAAAATAAATGTTAAATAATACTAATGGTTACAATCAAATAGAAAACAACTTGAACCACAAATCATTCAAGAGGTTCAACATCAGTAATATTTGCAACCCAACATTTTCCCACCAAAAATGGGGTTTCATCAAAAGCCAGGTTTTTTCCACGGGAAAATGTCTTTGATGAGATATTTCCATTTTTCAAAGGGAATTTTTGAAAAGAAACTAAAGAGAATTTTTGCTTTGAAATTTTCATTTCGGTTTGGATTTTGAAAAAATGAACAATTTTAGAAATTTCAAATTTTTGTTTGTTCCCCATTTCCCTTTTTGAATGAAATAAAATTAAAGATGTCTCCCTTCAGAGGAATGGGGTGGGATTTACACTTCTTCCTTTTTCCCTTTTTCCACTCACTCACTTTTCAAAAGTTGAGTAAGTTTTGAAAAGTTACAGTGTGGGGAAAAAAGGATTTAAAATAATCCAGTAATCCTAGACAGTATTCCTGTTATTGCATTCGGGGTGGTGGGGGAGGTGGGAGAAAGGGTGGGGCAAATTAAATTGAAATTTCAAGATTTTTAAATTGAAAAAGTCAGAAATTTTTTTGAAAAAAAAAATCTATTTCAAACCCTGCAAAGTGGAAAAAACTTGGAAATTTCAAAATATTTCACAAAATTATTTTTCTGTTTTTTACCAGCTCAAAAAAGCATGTTACTTGTTAATTACATTTTCCATGCTTCTGCTTTTTGGGCTAATCCATGAGAAATGCTGTCTTTGCCATAAAAATTCTAATTAATTAGGGCACAATTTTGCTTTCATATACTATAAACTGGATTCACTGTTGCCTGCTAATTCTTCCCTGCGTTGCACATTGTATTGTCACTTAAACCTGTGCAAAATGAGTGTGAAGTACAACCATTTTATATCCTCTTTGCACTATATAAATGAGGACACAGGCTTAATTCTAATTTATGATACAGCCCCTTTACACCGCTCTGATGGCATAAAGGGGCCTTAATGTGAGTGTAGCTTTAACTCTCCTGTTGAGGCCTCCTTATACTGCATTAATGAGTAAATAAGATTCAAGCCCATCGTGTTTCACACTCACTTTGCACCACTGCAAAAGTCTGCACAAGGGGCAACAGGAAATCAAAGTCCCAAGTCAGCAGTGGCATTTTAATTGGAGGGAGGGATGGAATACATATCATGAGAGACTGGCAACCACATCAGCGATTTATTGTTTTAAATCTCAAGAATAAAAATAAATAAATGACAAAAGCATCATGTCCCGTGTGCTTGTCTGAGGGACAGCTAGCTTGGCTTCCCCACCTGGTGGAAAACTGCCCCTGGACCGTCCCAGGATCCTATTACTTATGTGGAGAACATTGCTCAAGCCAATGCGTTTTTCATTTCCCACCTCTTGGGATTTCAAAGGAACAATCAAAGGGGTGAAAAAGGAAGCCCCACCCAGCTTTGTATTTAGCTTGGATACCATACAGAGTATATTATCGAGTGACTGTGAAATAGGCTCATCACACAGTAGTACCCAACGACGTGCAGTTTTATATGTTGATTAATTACTGATGTATAGATGTAGCTACATATAAAATGATCTTTGTCTACTGTTTGTACCATACTAGTTCCAGCCAAGAGAGGAGAATGATAACAAGCTGAATTGCCAGTTTCCCCTGTGCTGAAAAGATACTTGTAAATATCGCCAGGAAAATGTCTTGTTAAGGTTACTTTTTTTAAGGAATTGAAAATATTAAGCCAAGACATACTCTGCTGAGGGAGCTCTATCATAAAATTGATTTTAAAAAATTAGTAAATTTCTACTAACTCAAGGTGACAACATCTCTTTTGGGAGGATAAGAGAAAGTGACCAATGTCAGGACCGGGTTATAAATCCCACCATCCTGACTGGCATGAAATTTCTAGTGCTGTCAGCCCTGAGCAGTAAAAAATCATGTTTCACTGATGCAAATAATGAGATTGGCTGAAAAATCATGAGATTTCTGAAAATAATAAATGTTGCGTTCTTTTGATCTCCTTCTGATTTTCTGAGCCTTTAGGGTGCTCATATTTTCAACCTTTTCCCTGCCACTTCAAGGACTAGAAGCTGCCTATTTTTTATTGTTACATGAATACTGAGAGTCTTATATAATCACGTGATTCCAGGAGCTGGGGCTTTATGAAAAAATAGCATGAGGCCCAAAATAAAAATCTCAAGAGTTGGCAGCACTGAATTTCCCATTGCAGTCAATGGAAGCCTTGGCCAAGTAAGGCTTGGCTATATATAACCATCTGCTCCATTTCAAGTCGGTTCGCTCATTCCTGGAACCCCTCCCAGTGTTCCAACCTCATCCTGAAGTGTCTTGTGCTGGTCCTGCTAGGGGGAAGGTGAGAGAGTTTAACATCTCAATTGAAAATCCATGTGTGCCTCATTCACTCTGCAGTTGCCACTGCAGGATGTAATTAATGTATGAATCATAAAGCCTTCTTGAATTCTGTCAAGGAAATCAAAAAATTCCCAGAAGGATTCTAATTCTCAGCTAAAGTTTGGGGTCTCTCACCCACTCCATTTTTTTCACATTATTCCTTTTGGCTCAGGGGTTCTAATTACTCCTTTTTTTTTTTTAAATAATCCTGAAATATTTGAGTGACAGATCTTTTATTAAAATATTATTTATTATTACTATTATTATTATAAAGCACCCAAGTGTGGGCAGGACCAGAGTTCTGATCAAGTTTTCCATGCCTAAGGGAAAGCAGCCCTTTTTTTTGGCTCAGGTCCAGCCTCTGAAGAACACAGGCTTGGAACGTGGGGCTTGATATGGGAGAATCTAGAGACGAAATTGATGCTCACATTGCTACAGACACGCATTTCCTTTGAGGCACGTGCTGGCCTTCCACTTAAAAAAATAATGATAAATGAAAAGAGACAGCATGATTTAGTGGGTAGCCCACTAGACTGGGATTCACGAGAACCCAGTCTATTCCTTGTCCTGCAGTGTGACCTTAGATCAGGGAATTTCCCTTCTGGTGCTACTGTTTCTTCTCCCATCCTTTGTTTCATCTATTTAAATTGAAAACTCTTTGGGACAGAGTGTGTTTGTATAGTACCTAGCAGCTAGCAGAGTGGGGCTCTGATCTTTTGAGATAGAAATCACTGATGAAATTCTATGCGAGACAATGGATTAGATTGTCATAGTGGTTTCTTCTGGCCATAAAAAAAATCTATCAATCTTCACTGGGGTATCTAGGTGCTACCATGATACAACTAATTAACAATAATAAAAATAATAAAGCAGCGTTCTGCAGAAATGGCCCTAAAAAGTGTGGTAATAGGATTGCAAACTGTGAGATTTGAACACTACTGTACCATACTGCCATGTTTTTATGGGGATGAGCAACTCCAGGGCTGGGTCGAAAATTTTCTGTCAAAACTGTTGATCTGTGGAAAAGTGGGTTTTGATGAAATTTTTTTTCATAAAAGTGCCTGTGTTGGGGGAAACTTTCATTACTTCAATGTTCAAAATATTTAATTCAAAACCCAAAATATTTTTGTTCAATATTACTCTGCGGTGCCTCACAGAAGTTGTATTTCTGGCACCTTATGCTTCCAGTCTCCTCTATGGGCCTGACTCTCTGACTGGACTACATCTCCCAGAATTCACCATGGCCTAGGACTTCTATGACACACCCTCTCACCTCCTCAAGAGTGGAGAAAGCGGGTGTATCATGAGAGATGTGTCCAACATGAAGACCAGAGACCCCAGCCCATACAGAAGAATGGGAGCATAAGGCACCCAAAATACAACTCTCAGGAGATGGAACAGCACCATTTTGAACTGAAGTATTTTGGTTTCAGGCTGAAATAATTCAGTGTTTGATAGTTTGCCAAAAAATCAAAATTTTCTTCAAAATTTTTTACAAAAATTAAAAAAACATTTTTGTCAAAGGCCCAGGATATCCAATATCTCCTGTCTATTCCAAGCCGGAGCATGTCTAGAGTATGTAGCCAGCATGGTCAGCTGGGCAGTTGCATCCAACAGTGGAGAGCTGCTAGGTGTGCACGCCAAGCTGGACAACCAGGAAAAGGCATTTCAAAAATTTGCAGAGCTTTAAAAAGCGGGGCAGCCTGCCCAGTCCCTGTGACACCTGGGTTGTGGGATTCACAAACGTGACCAGAATGGTCAGTGTCAGGGATTGTGGGAAAGCCTCTGCAGGACTGTTAGAGTTGACATAGGTAACGCCGTGAGTACATTCATGCTGTGTCGACCTCAGTAGATTAACCATGACTCAATGCCACCTGAGGAGGTGGTGTTACTTTGTCACTGTAACGGGATACTTACATTGGTGAGAGACAAATTTAAGTGTTGACACATGTACAGCTATGTCGACTCAAGGTGGCTTACATCGACATAACTTTGTAGCGTAGACCAGGCCTTTGATGGAGCTCCGCTAAAGCCTGCAGGATTTCATACATTCACAGTGTGAAATCCTGGTCCTATTGAAGTCAATGGCAAAACACCCATTGACTTCAATAGGGCTAGGATTTCACCCTTAGATTTTAAGACCAGAAGGAACCATTATGATCATGTAGTCTGACCAGAAGGGACCATTATGATCATATAATCTGACCTCCTGCATAACATGGGCCATTGAATTTTTCCCAATAACTCCTGCATCAAGATTAACAATTTTATTTGAGCCCACGAAAGCTTATGCTCAAATAAATTTGTTAGTCTCTGAGGTGCCACAAGTCCTCCTCATTCTTTCTGCTGATACAGACTAACACGACTACCACTCTGAAACCTGCATCAAGACTGTATCTTCTGACTGAGCTAGAGCCTAGGTGATTGAGGTCAGCTAGGATCGTATATGGCAGCTACAGGAGCATATTGCAAAGTGCAGCCAAGAGAACGTGAGCCGGAGTAGAATGAGGCAGGGAAGGTGGCAGCCTAGAGGGAATACGTGCAGACCTTACTCAAACCAGCCTCACAGCCTGAATCCCAGCCCCAGAAAGGGCAGTCTGCTTGGCATACACTCTTAGCTGAGACCCTCACTGCTGTGCTGTACTGGCACCGCCCATAGGAAAGCAGAATAAATTAACCCGGGTTGCTCACTTCTCCCACAGGACTGGTTTAATGTTTGAGTCTCTTTCCCAGCTGCTGCCAATCTCTCAGGAGATGAGGTCTTGAGAATCCAGCATTTCCTTTCCTTGGCAAAAGATAGGGACAGAGATTTCCCACTGGCATGCAGGGACAGGACTCCAGTCAATACTCCAGGCTACACCTCGCCCCCTCCCAGCCTTCCCAATGCTTGTGTGTGTCAGACATCAGCACAGAACCGCTCTGCTAAGTGCTTCTAAGCAGTCGTGTTCAAGCGTTTTTCCAAAACAGAATGATTATCAGGGCTCTCACGTGGTGCTTCTTTCTGAGCTGGATAGTTTGTATTTATTGCAAAATTCATCCTTTTCCCCCAGGCATTTGAAAACAGGGTGTGCATGAGGGGAGAAGGAGATGAGTTTGTAATTGCTTGGCCAACCAACAGGGGGTTATATTAAACTGCACTATTGCACTTAGGGAATTATCTGTGATTAGGGCTGGTGGAAAATTTTCCATTGAAACTGCTTTGACCGAAAATTGGGTTTTCAAGTCAGCAAACGTTTTCACAGGAAGTCTCTGCTTCCTTTGGTAGGTTTTTCTGTGTTTTGGCTGCAAACTTTTTGGATTTTCGATAAAAAAGTTTAAATTTTCGTGGGGAGGGGGTGTGGAGGGAGAAAATGGTTTCCAACCAGTGATTAATTTTTAAGTTATGTCAAGGGCACCTGGAGCCTATGGATAGGTTCCCTCTTCACCATTGTTCTTAATCTAAATAAATACATGTATTTGTTCATGATGGGCAAGAGAGATAGGTGCTGGGAGAAGCTGAAGAAGAAAGGGTAGGGAAAGACGCTGGGAAGGCAGTGGGCTTGCAGCTCTCTGTGGTGGCTTCCTCAGAGTTTGGAAAGGGCTGAGCACATGCTGGACACTTACACAAAATAACTAATAATAAAGGCAGGGCACTCTGCACCTATTTAAGGATGATCATGGGAAAAAGCAGAAAGCCAGGAGTGGAAGAAAGACACAAAGGGGTCAGTGAGGAGACAAGATAGCAAGAAGCGGGTTTGTGGAATGACTTGAGAGCGGAGATGTTACAACAATAGAGCTGGGCAGAGCTTAAATGTAAAGACAAGGAGGTTGCCCACAATATGTGGAGCTTGTGAAGGGATTTGAGGAGGGGTGATATGGAGGGCATTAGCAGAACCATATGGAACTGGGGGGGTTGAGTCCTGGAGGGAGACTTGGGGAGAAGGAGGGATGAAAAGAGTAGGGACAGGCAGAAAGTAGAGATGAAAGAAGGGAGGCAATGGTTTCAAATTTTCTAGAGAGCCCCTGAAATGTACATCTGAACCCTGCATCTGTAACACCCTCAACTGCATAGGACATCAGGAGGGTTTGGGCTTGGGATGTCCAGTATCAGAAACACAGACTGCTACCACTGGAGCAACTCCATTAGCAGTCAGTAGTAGTAGACTATTATCCTCCAGGGGAACCAGCCACCGAGAGGGGACATGTCACTTGCTTTGCCAGCATGTTGCAAGCACTTGACATTTCTCCCCAGAGCACTCTGGGAAATCTACTTTTGCCCTCAATTCCGCCATCCTTCTCTTGAGCATCTGCAGTCACTCTCTGGCATCGATGACTTGAGGTTACTGCAGGCAGCAGCTGCTGCTTACGTGTAAACCTAGAGGAGTGAAGCATTCATTTAGTAATGTGTCTAGTTATTTGCACACCCTATGCCAAAGAAAGGGGAGAGGGAGACAGAGAAAAAACAGGCAGCTTCACAAGCTGATGTTTGTGTTCAGAAAAACAAAACACCTTTTGTGCTACCTGCACAGAGACTCCTCCCTCATCTTTATGGATTTCTACCCCAGGCAATATTTAAAAAGCCTTGCACTTCTACCAGCAAAACATTAACTGCCGAGCCATAAATCGTCACCCTAATGTATCATTTGCTGCCAGAGAAAAATGAATGGTTTGCTCCATACATGTCAGAGAGAGACTCTCAGGAGTGGACTCCTGGAAGGGGGCTTATTCTCACAGGCAGAGCTCTTACCCTTCCTCTATATGAATGAGTATGGTCCAGTGATTAAGGCATTACCTTCGTATGCAGGAAATCTAGGGTCAACTCTCCACTCTGCCACAGATTTCCTATATACCCATGGCCACATTACTTAAGGTAAAATCTTCAAAAGCATCCAAAGGACTTAGAAGCCCAAGTCCCATTTTTAATAAGGATTGAGGCCTATTGTAATCAGGTGGCTGAAACAACAGTATTAGCACCCAACATATAGGCACACGTAGCAGCTGAACCATGTTTCAGATGCAGGCACTTGGGCTTCAACTGGTGGAATTATCTTGGTCTATATGTGTGTGAAAGGGAGAGAGAGACACCCAGCATAGGTGAAGCAGAAAGAGAAAGCCAAGCAGACAGTAACAGAAAGCTAAGAGAAAGTTTTTTGGGTACAGAGAGCTGCTTGGAAAGGCAGGCTCGGGACAGCAAACAAAGCAACGCTCCTGCTGTCTGAGTCCTCTTGTGTTCAGGGAAACAGGACTTTGTACATTCTTTGTAAATAAAGAAATACCTGACTGTCACCCATTTCTCCTACAAGACCCCAGATTTTTGGCTAGTGTGGCAAGGCACCTTCTCCGTCTCACCAGCCTCAGCTGTTTTTAACCTTGGTGAGACAGTCTTGGGGTAAAACAGCACCTCTTGGCTGCACCGGGGCAGTCTGCTCCTTCTCTCAGCCAGTCTTTTAGGTTGTTTTTTCTCCCTTATGGAAGGGAATGCAGCCTCCCCTCCTGGTGAGGCTTGCTGCTCCTCACCTACTGGCAGCTTGACTCCCCTCTTCCCCCCCCCCCCCCAGGGAGGGTTTAAAAAGGTCTCATGCAGCCCTTACTTGGAATCAGCTGATCCTAACTGCCCTCAGGTAACTCCCTCTCATCTGATCCTAACTGATCTCTGGTAACCCCTTCTCAGCTAAACCTGATTGACCTGTAGTCACCCTTCCTCAGTTGATAGGGAGGAGGGCCTTTTACCCTTCTGGGACTGTTTTCTACCTCATCCTTGCAGCTGTCTGTCCTGAGTTTATCACACTAGTCAGTTGGGTCAGAAGGGAATCAGTGGAAGGTAGGTACCTAAATACCTTTGAAGATCTGGGCTTTAGGAGCTTAAGTTTCAGTTAAGGCCAGTGGGATTAAGGCTGGTTGGAAATTTTCCAGCAAAACTTAGTTTCATTGAAAAATGCTGATTAACTCAAGCCAAATGTTTGTTGAAACTCAGGCAGATTTCTTCAGGCAGCTTACAGGGCTCTGAGTGTTGCTAGGCCCCAAGCTCTGTGGCAGCAGTCCTGGGAGGCCTACCTGGAAACTACCTACACTACAATCATACCTTTATTTGCCATGTAGACGCACCCTAACACAAAGAGTTCCTCCCATTTCACTAGAGCTTCCCAAGTCTGGGTGCCTTTGAACCCTGGCAGAGTAGAAGTAGCGGGCGGGAGGGAACATATTTGTTTCTGAACAAATTCTTGTATCATCGCTTTGACAGAACCTCTCTGCAGTGAAAACCCCCCCAGGCACAAGGTGGCCTAACCTGAGAGTTCAAGGAAGAGAGTTTTCCTCCCAGGCAGGCAGGAGCAATAATCTCTGCAAAGGAAACAAATGTCAGTCCTACGTGTGGAAGGTTGGATGAGAAGAGTACGTAGCTTTGCAGCCCCTCTGATTAGCAGCTGACATGTTAAGGAGGGAACCTTTATACCCTGCAATTCTGGCACAATTTTACTTGAATGCCAGTGCAGGGAATTTAAGGGTTGGAAGCCGTAGGCAGTAGCGGCAGGGGGGGAGAATTGGGACTAAAGGAACGGTAGCATTTTATAACAGTGTTACCAGGTGCAAGCCAGACCCATAACTGGGGAAATGTCATTGCTTTTTCTGGCTCTGAGTGGCAGGCAAAGGCACGACTACACACAGGCACTTTCTCTCCCCTCCTTCAACAACCACCACTGTCCTTATTTTGGTTTTCTTCCCTCCACCACTTCCCAGCTATGCCTTTCCAAACCTTCGCCACCTTTCTCCTCTCCTCCCCACCGCTCTCCTTACCTTCCATCCTTCTTGCTGCAGCCATCCACTATCTCCCCATTATGCTCTATCCCAATATCCCAAAACAACCTCCTTTCTCTGGCCTTTTTCTCTTCTCCTCCTCAGAGGAGCTCCTTGAGCAGAGGAAGTAGGTTAGATGGAGAAATCCCATATCCTTCCCTTCATCATGGTTTTCCAGACTCATAGGCAGCCAAGAAGCAGTAATATGTACTGGTCAATGTCTGGGTATCAAATGTTGTGAGTGCTCATTCACCCGCTTATATAGAGATAGCTATCAGTGCATCATAACAGAGTAGGACAGGATATCACTGGAACCTGGTGTGTGTGGAGGATAACTGGGGGGTTAAATCCCTGTTTGGGGCTGTAGACATGGAAAATATATTTGGAAAATTGTATATTTGTTGGAAATAAAACTGTATGAGCCACATCCTCTGTGTAAATCGGCATAGCTTCATTGAGTTCAACGGAACAGATGACTGGCTAGTCAAACCGCAGGATCTCGGGGTTAGAGTGGATCACAAATTGAAGATGAGCCAATGATGTGATGCAGTTGAGAAAAAGGCTAATATCATTCTGGGGCATATTAACAAGAGAGTTGAATGTAAGACGTAGGAAGTCATTGTCCCTCTACCACTCAGCTGTGGTGAGGCCTCAGTTGGAGTAGTGTGTTCAGTTCTGGGCCCCACGCTTTTGGAAAGATGTGGATAATTGTAGAGCGTGCAGAGGAGAGAAACAAAAATGATCAACTATTTAGAAAACCTGACTTATGAGGAAAGGTTAAAAAAATAGGTGTGTTTGGTCTTGAGAAAAGAAGACTGAGGAGGTACCTGGCAACAGTCTTCACATATGTTCAGGGCTGCTATAAAGAGAACGGTGATGAATTGTTCTCCATGCCCACTGAAGGTAAGGCAAGAAGTAATGGAAGCTGCACCGAGGGGGATTTAGGTTAGATATTAGGAAAAACTTTCCAACTAGAAGGGTAATTCCGCTCTGGAACAGGCTTCCAAGGGAGGTTGTGGAACCCCTATCACTGCAGGTTTTAAGAACAGGTGGACAACCACCTGTGAGGGATAGTCTAGGTTTATGTGGTCCTGCCTCAGTGCAAGGGGCTGGATTTGATGACCTTTCATGGTCCCTTCCGGGCCTACATTTCTATGACTCTTTGAACAGAAGTGATCTGCCCTGGGTTGCAGGGTGACCGGTCTACAGAGCACAGTCACGTCTGTCGTCTGCTCTATCCATGAGATAATATTGCACCTGAGCATTCACAGGGTCCAGCCTTGCCTTTCTCGACGCAATCTCCCAGTGAAATCAGCTGGGCGCACAAAGAGGCGGCCTGTACATTAGGAGAATCCTGGCTCTAGGGTAATGTTGTAATACGCTGTCTTGGTGACTGTAAGCATTTCTTCTGGAAGTGGCTGGTTGCAGTGTCTACAATATCCACGCAGACCGTGGCAGCCTGGGTCAACAGGCTAGGATTAGCAGGGCACTAGTGCACTAACAATAGTTGTGTAGGCAGGGCTCTGAAGTCCCGTTTCAGGCTGGAACTCAGGCTCTGAAGCCTAGGGAGGGGAGTGGGTTTCAGAGCCCAAGCTCCAGCCCGAACCACAACTTCAAATTTCTGCCTACACAGCTATGTCAGATTGCTGGCGTGAGCTTCACCACGCTGGGAGGCACGCTGCCATGGGCTGTGTAGACACACCCAGGGAGACTACAGCTACCATTTACCAAGAGCTGCCAGAGCTCTCATTGAGTACAAGTGGCAGGAGCTTACGGCTTTGGTGTTGAAGGATCCCAATTCAATCCGTGCTGACCACAGTTATGTCTCTATGTATGCAGCAACAGGGTGCTACACTATAATGTGGGATGAGTGTTATCCAGCCTCAGCAGAATCTAACAGCTTGTGTTAGATGCAGCCTTTGGCTTGCATCTCTAGGCCAGAAGGTAAGAATTTGGATGTAATTTATTTTCCTGACTCTTTTCCTCACTTGTTTTACAGGGACAAATAAAACACCATGGTGTTTAATCCCTGGGAATAAAGGTTTAACATTACCAAGAGGAAGGAGCCTGGAGAGCATTATTTAATTTGTATATGTGCTCTCCACCTTTTCCTTTCTTTCTCATCTCTTTTTGTGTGGTCTGATAGACAGCAGGTGGGAGAGGCCTGGATTGGCACTGCCAGGTCTGATCAGGGCTGGTGTGAAAAAGCCCATTGTAATGGCTGAGCTATTCCTCTGTCCTTTCTCCCCTCCAGAGTTTATGGAACAAGTTGCTGCACTGGTTAAGAATCTGGTTTGGCTTTCCCACGTGTCTACTTGTAATCAAAGGCTCCCATGATTCCCCAGTGTCAGCCCCTCTCTGTAGGTATCCTCACAGTGTAATTGTACCAGGGAGCAAGCCAGGCTGCAGATGACCCAGTGCAAGGAACCTTTGCTACCCAAACTTACATTTCTGAACAGGGGCCAGCCACAGCTTCAAGCAGCCCTTGCAGTGCGTGAGTGCATGCACATCTCCAGACTAGTGTTACCCAAAGGAGGTGAGATGAAGAAGACACGTGGCCTGCTTGTCCCCACCCTCCATACAATGAGTCAGCACAGAGGGACACAATGTTCCCTATCAAAAGATGGCAGACATACCACTCCATTTAGCTTGTAAGTCCTTCATGGCAGGGTCTGTCTTTTGCTGTGTGTCGACCCAGCCACCCCTCTGTCACAGGTAACACTGGCCCTTTAACAGGGAGCAGAGCCAGACCTTTAAAACAGGGCTCCTAGGTTTAGAGAAGAAGAGAGAGCCAGTGAGGGGAAGTGACTAAGAGCCAGTCAAGCAAGGGGCAGAGAGAGTGGACATGGGGCTCTCCCTGCCTGCTCCCTGGGACTGTGGCAGTCCTGCTCTCCAAGCCTCTCTGTTCCCCTAGGAAGGGAAGCAATGGGATCCATGTTGGAAACAGTAGTAACAGGAACCATTTGTAAAATGTGGGATAGATCCCCAGCTATGCCCAAGATAAACTTCCTTTGTGCATCCCCATCCAGATCTTGGGGCTGGCCAGGGGTTAGACTTGTCCCTAACATAGCTTAGAACAGGCCTCAGGCTGCTCTAAATTATGCCAGCTGCCCACAGCCTCCAGCAGCCAGGATGGTCATAAAGGCCTCCTTGGCAACACCTCCCTTTCTCCTGGTCAGACCGCTGGCTCTGGAGACCAAAAGGGGAGAGATGCAGGAGCTGCTACAATGCCCTTGCACCCCTGCACAGAGTGATATCCTCCACTAGCTGGGTAAGACAGCTCTTCAGCTGCTTCACAGAAGCTGAACCAATACCAAGTAGCCTTCCAAAGACTGCAGATCTCGCCCTGTGTTCTAAAGGGGAAAGACTCCATATTGTCTGTGAATCTTGGATCTCTTAGGGCCAGATTCTCAGCCACTGTAAATGGATCCATGCTGGTTGACACCAGGCAAACATAGGACCCTAATATATACTTTGCAGTGGACAATGCTGTGTATGTGACCGTCATTTGAACCCAGCTGTTTTACCTGAGAACAAATTTCAAATGATCAAGTACGACAGGTGAGAAGATTGATGGCTGTTTTCTTTTCACCCCCACCAAAAAAACCTGTCATTTTTTTCATTTTTTTTTTTAAGTGAGAGAATATTTCTGTCAGGTGCTCGATAGAACAAGTGTTTCCTGGAGTGGTTTACACTGTATCACCGTCCTGTTTGTCCTTATTTTTCATGCTAGGCAGGTAGCAACACTGCACTGTGTGGATAATACTGCACATGTAAGACAAGACTGCACTGGGGATAGTATCCCCGGAGTTGGTATCAACACAAAGAGGAGTATTCAGATTGAATTCAATCAAAATATCGATAATAGCTATTCAAATAATAACTAAAATAAAATAATAGTTAGAGTTAAATTACTTGTAAAGCACTTTCAGGATGAAAGAAATCCCACAAAGTTTGCATCAGATTATTATCATCGTCTTTACGTGATGCCTTTGGAGAGCACGCCGCATATTATCTTTTAAATCAGTTTAACTCATAAATTAATTAATGGGGTTACTCGTTAGATCTAAGGAAACTCAGTCTGCATTCTATGAGCGAGTGCTGTACATTTGGGGAGGATATGCTGTACTTTTCATACACAACAAAGAGGTTGAATCCTTGCTTTATGTGCAAAGTGGAACTCAGCCTTAACTATGAAGCTGTGACTCGCACTTCCCTAATAATTATGTATATGTTAAGCACCAAGGGTGTGCTGTGCAAGGTGTGGCTATAAAGGCAGACCCCGGGCCCAGGTTCTTAGGACCTGATTCTCATGTACATTGACAAGATCCCCACTTTTCACAGCAACAGTGGGCATAGTGTAATTTAGAAGCCGCCTCCTGCAGTCTAAGAGCTTGTCTTCACACAAAAGTTGCACTGGTTTAACTAATGTCTGATTTCGTTAAAACAGAGCATACACCTGTCTGGACATTCTTCAATCTATGTAATTGATTTTAAGGCCAGAAGAGACCATTATGATCATCTAGTCTTTCCTCCTGCATGGTGCAGCCCACAGAATTTCATCCTGGAACTCTGATTCTGGTTTTTTGTTGGTTAAGCTTAAGTAGGCAAAGAACTGAGTTCAGCTAAATCAAAATAAATCAGGTATAAATTGGTTTGAGGGCCCACCTGGGGTTTTACAGTGGGTGAACAAAATCCGTGGGAGTTAGGCACCTAAATACCTTTAAAAATCTGGTCCCTGGTCTTTAACTATACATACTATTTTTTCCCACAGGACATCTGCCTCATTCAGTGCACAGGTGTTTAAGGAATGAATCAGTGTTGTGTGACGAATGAAGCTGCTGGTAGCATCACTGCCTCATTTGTGCTAGAATTTGTACGGGTCTGCATTTGTACAGTGATTGTAGAATAGAATCCCGATCCATGAATAGGGCTCCTACGTGCGACAGTAATACAAAGAGTAAATAATAATATTAATAGAGAACAAGGCAGGGGACTGCAGGAAGTGAAAGTCACTGAGAATTAGCCAGCAAACGATACTCCTCATTGTATTCTAACTGGATATGCGGCATCTCAGTATAACAGTGATGTGATGCGATCACTAGAAATGCTTAGAAACTAGATGTAAAGATAGATCATTTTAAAAGTAGACTAGACAAAACATCAGAAAACGTACTGTTTGGAATAATTTTGTTTTGATCACTAGATAAATTGATGCACCATTTTCTATTATTCCAACTGATGCTATGGAAGTAGAATAGTGTGTGTGCGCTTTCGCTCTCTCTCTTCATCTCTCAGCTCCTTTCCCAAAGAAATCCTCTTATTATCGAATGCCTGCTAATAGAGGCAGAAGGGTATGAAGGAGCAGAAAGACAGGAGAAAGATTGGTATTGGGACCTCTGATTAGACAGCACTCTGAAGTTGAATGTTATCCATGCCTCATGCACTATAAATTCATGCACGATGACACCATGTAAAGGACCTTAAATCCTCCTCACTTTAATTTTTGCCTTCTGCTACCTCTATTTATAAAGCAAAATTGTTGGCAAGGAATGCTGGGTAACTGCATGCACATATTGCCAAGGCCAGATTAAGACTAACGTTGCATTGCAGCAATTCCAAATGCTGCCAGCTGAGAACTTTTACGTGTGGCATGCCAGGCCATGCTGAGCAGAACTGGGCTGGCAATCCCTAGTCAAGCACTTAAACATTTCCTCCCTGCTGTGTGCTGCTAAAGACATCCTACCTTCCAACCAAACTCAGTGTAAAGAATTTGTCAACTCCAGGGATTATAGGCAAAGTCCTAGCACCTCAGATTAACAGTGGTTCTCAAACTTATTTACTGGTGACCCCTTTCACATAGCAAGCCTCTGAGTGCGATCCCCCTTATAAATTAAAAACACTTTTTAATATATTTAACACCATTATAAGGGCAAAGCGGGGTTTGGGGTGGAGGTTGACAGCTCACGACCCCCCATGTGTGACGAAGTGGGACTGTTCTTAATGGTTCCTCTGAATAGTGTGGGGACGTGGAGTGAAGAGCAGACTGTCTGCAGGACACACAACTCACACAGCTTCCACCTTCCTGGGTCTCACCTCGGAGCATTCGGCATCCTCTGCCCCTCCGTGCGCTTCCCCCAGCGAGTCCACCCAGGCAGGCTCCTGGGGAAGCCAGAGGGTCCTGCACCCCAACTCCACAGTCAGGCGTGACTCTCAGCCAGCCAGTAAAACAGAGGTTTATTAGACGACAGGAACATGGTCTAACACAGAGCTTGTAGGTACAGAGAACAGGACCCCTCAGCTGGGTCCATTTTGGGGGGCAGTGAGCCAGACAACCACATCTGTACTTCACTCCATGTCCCCAGCCAGCCTCAAACTGAAACTCCCTCCAGCTCCTCCTCCTCTGGGCTTTGTCCCTTTCCCGGGCCAGGAGGTCACCTGATTCCTTTGTTCTCCAACCCTTTAGCTCTCACCTTGCAGGGGGGAAGGGCCCAGGCCATCAGTTGCCAGGAAACAGGGTGTCGGCCATTCTCTGTGTCCAGACCCCTGCACACACCTGCCCTCTAGGGCTCTGCAATGATCATACACCCTTAACCCACCACCTAGATACTTAAGAACTGCACAGGGGAAACTGAGGCACCCCCACACAATTCAGAGGAACCATTAAGAACAGTCCCACTTCGTCACACCATGTAATAACCACGCGACCCCCTGAGGGGTCCCGACCCCCAGTTTGAGAACTCTGGATTAATGGGTCACTGTGTTCCCAAGAGCATTATTTGATTTTCACAGATTATAAAGCCAGAAGGGACCATTGTGATCATCTAGTTTGACCTCCTGCTTATCATAGGCCAGAGAACTTCCCTGAATTAATTCCTGTTTGAACCACAGCCTGTCTTTTAGAAAAACATCCCATCTTTGATTTTCAAAATTGCTAGTAATGGAGAATGTACCACAGTTCTTGGTAAAATGTTCCACTGTTAAATTACCCTCCCTGTTAAAAAAAAATGGGGCCTTATTTCTAATCTGAAGACACGCACTCATCACTCTTCCACTCTGATCAATGGAGAAAGTCATCTGGGGTTTGAAATCATTTTTAAAAAATATTTCCATTTTTTCCTCCATTACACAGAATTAAAAAAATTAATTTAATTTAAAAAAGCCCCAGCCATTACTTCTCTAGATCTTGCCAAACTTCATTTTTTGTTGCCTCTTCTGTCTCTATACCAAAAGTTAATTAACTCCATTGAGAATGGGACTGGTGCACAAATAAAGTTATTTTGACACAAGAAGGGATTGTGCCCTATAAATAGAAGCTGTTATACAGACACAGCCATATTAATTTCAGCTCCATTCAGAAACCCAGTAAGGGAAGGGGGAATATTTCTGTTTGCCAAATGGAATAATAATAGTAGCAATGATTTATTATTATTAATTCATTAGGCAAACATAGATTTCTCTCCTCTTCCACTCATTTTTCTAAAAAATGGAACTGAACATAACAGGACTATTAACAATCTCTTTAACAACCTCTTCTATTTTTAATATGCAGCCTGTTATTGTGCCAATCTGTAGCTCTTGCAAAAGCCAGGATAAAATTAGAACCTTATTCATAATAATCACCCCAGCACTCTGACAGCATTTAGGGTCTGAGTCTGCTATCACTTACAGAGGTCTCAATCAGGAGTTACAATGGTATTACACCTGTGTAAGAGAGGCATCTATAGCATCCAAAGGCTCTCAAGAAGCTATCTATACAAGGATCGTATCACCCATCTTTGAAATGCAGAAATCTCCAGGGTAGAACACAGCAACAAAGAAGTAACACATTTGGGCCAAGTAGAAGCAATAGACTGTAGAACTCATTGCCACAGGATGCCAAACATTTAGCAAGATCCAAAGAGTAATTGGATATTTACAGGGATAACAAGAATATCCAGGGTTGTTATAGTGAATGCGAAGATTTTTTTTTTTTTTTTAAGGAATACAAAACCTTATGCTTCTGAGTTAAGCCAACTACTAGAGGTTAGGCCGAAGCCTTCAAGGAAGGAATTTATTCCACATCTGCCTATTGTGAAGTTTCTTGCACCTTCCTCTGAGGTATCTGGTAGTGGCCCCTGTCACAGGGAGGATACTAGATGGTGAAGGACTACAGGACTGATCCAGTCTGGCAATTTCTCTGTTCCTAAATTGCATAGTATTTTTGGGCAAGAAGTGAAGAATACCACTTCCATTCTAAGCACCAAGTGGAATTTAGATAGGTGGAACGAATGAGAGTTAGAATTTGGCCCGGAGAAACATACCTACTAGTGCTAAAAGTACCATAAGATCATTAACTACTATGAACTCTCAGGACTTTGGCTTCAGACCCCACCCAAAAGGCAGCACAGCACTCCTTAACATTCCAGGACATTGATTCAGTCTGGTTCAAAGGGAAGCCACCCACTTTCACAGACACCGCCTTGTGCAGTACCTCTTGGTTTATCTTGGTCTCCCACCCAAGCACCACCCATCTGAACTCTAGTTTATAAGCTCTGATGAGATCTCAGCCTAATGGTGTACATCTACAAACAAAAACTGAGGATAAAATCTGTCTGTCTGAATGCATTAAGGAAATATAAAGGTCACATGGTTTCTTTACGTGCCACTTAAAGCAAAACTGTCAATTCTGGCAAGCCTCATTTTTTACATACCGTAAAAACAATAAAAAATCAGATAGAGAAAGGGATGCATCTAGCAACCAAAACCAGAGGAAGGTGCTGGGGATGGAGTCAGCTAGCATGTAAATTGTAGCAACTTTCAGCTAAGCAACCATAGCACGGCTTCTACTGACTCAGGGCCAAATTCATCCTGGGAGTAATCTCAGTGGAGTTACACCAAGGATGAATCTGGGGTTCAGGAAATAGGAAGCCTTCCTTTGGCTCAGCTGGTAAAACTATTGTCATCTTATTCCAGGATCACAGCCTCTGTTTCTGGTGAGGGATAAGTTAGTCTCTCTCTCTCTCTCACACACACACTCACACACACACACACACACACACACACACAGTGCCTCCAATCACAGTTTGCAGTTCTGCTCATTGGCTAATTTTATTGCCAGTGTGTTTTTAACGATGACCTTGAATGATGGCCTTGCTCTGACCTTCATATTGGTGTGACCGCACCAAAATGCAGCTTCCGTGCAAGAGGAGTGAGCTCTGTTTGCACATGGATCATTGATACACAGGTGTGCACTACTCAAAAATTAGCACTTGCGATTATACAGTCATTTTCTGCTGGGACCACCAGATGCCAGTGCCAGTTCACATAGGAAAAAGCCACTGAAGTGAACAGAAAGACACCCATTGACTTCAATAGTCTTTGGACCCCACTCTTGTGGTGCTAGTGAACCAGTCCAATAAAACAGTAGTGGGAGGGCCTGACCTGTGATAACTGAGATTAAAACAGTGAGTAAGTCTGAGCCCAAAAGAGTTTGGTACCCTGGAAAAGTGCTTGAATAAAAACACCCCCAAACATCCAGGGCTTTGAAATCAAACCCAGAATCCATATCCAAATCTCATGAATGGCCCTGGGGTAACATTTTCAAAAGAATCTAAGTGACTTAGGAGTCCAAGTAACAAAGACTTTCCATGGCACTTAATGTGCTAAGACCCAGATCCTCAAAGATATTTAGATGCCTAATTCTCATTCAAGAGAAGTCAGTGGGCGTTAGGCACCTAAATACTTTTGAGGATATGGGCCTAAGTGACATAGGTTCCTTTGAAAATGTCACCCCTTACCTTTACAGTAGGTTGAGCCAAAACCACGAACTCCAACTATCCCCCAACTGTTGCACATTCAAAATCCAGATCCAGATCTGAATTCTGTAGCTTGTTCCCAATCTCTAAATTTTACTCTGCTCTGCACCTGCTGATTTTGCCTGGAATTGCAGGTGGTAAAATACTACCAGAAAGGTTGTTGTCATACTTCCACTCACATCAAAACCATAGACATTCAGGAAAACTTACGAGCAGGCCTGAGTTGGTGGGATTTCTAGCCTGGTTCTCATGCCAAAGACTTTCAATCAAATTAATATAAGCACCTGAAAAATTTGCTTCTATCCTAACAGAATGTTGTCCAGTGGTCAGAGCAGGAAACTGGGAGTCAGAGCTCCTGCGTTCTATGCCAAGTTCTACCACTGAGTTTCTCAGTTAATTTAGGCAAGTCAATTAATCTCTCTGTGCCTCAGTTTCTCCAGCTGTAAAATGGATGTTTCACCTACCTCGCAAGGGTACGGTGCAACTTAATTAATGTCTGTAAAGCACTTCATGAGCCAAGGGTATGGAGGCCTTGTTTTCATTGATTTCACACTGTAAGGAGAGCAGAATTAAAGCTGATTGCTACTGAGAAGCCCTTGTGTCTTATCTTCCTCCATCAGATTGTGTTTCTAAGGTATGTTATGAAATGAGGCACCATGGGAGCTAATGGTGTCCATTTAAATCTCTCAAATACCTACATGCAAATATACCAAGCAGGCAAGGATTAACTCTAAATCTGACCATATTAGTCAAGAGGCTTTGCATGGCAATTTGGAATTGCTGGGAGAGAAAAAAATATAAAAGTGTTATTTTTGTCAACTTTACAATACAACTTGATCCCCCATGTATAATGAGCTGTAAGCCTGGCAATATCCCAGGATCAGGTAAAGAGAAAACTTTCACCAGGGAAAAAAGCAGTGGAATTCATAGGGTCACGGCATCATAGAAGTTGGAGATGGGAAATCTTAGGCCATCTCCTTTACTCACCACTTGGCCAATTCAGGGTTGTTCCTTACAGACTGTTCCCGAAGGCTCTGCCAAGTCCTTTTTAAATGGGCTTCCGGCAAGAAATGTTGCATTTCTACAGCAGTTTTCATCCTATGGGGTCCCAAAGTACTTTACAAATTACAGAGGAGCGTTTCAAAACTGTCTAAGAGATTTGCTCACCCAATTCCCATCAAAATCTCAGCTGGTATGTATATCCCACTGTTAAACTGCTGCTATCTCGGGGGTACCTGGGTGCTGAATTAGAACACCATTATGTAAATCAACAATATACCTTCCCTGGAATATTGTGTTCACTTCTGGTCACACCATCTCAAACAGCATATAGGAGAAATAGGCAACGGGAATCATTCGAGGCCTGGAAAAGCTCTCCTAGGAAGAGAGATTGCAAAGATTGGGATTATTTACCTAAAAGAGGAGATGAATAAAACAGGACATGATACAAGTGTACAGAATAATGGACGGTATATCAGGATCTTCTCCTCATCCTCCTCTTATAATACAAGAACAAGTTGAAAGGGACAAAATTTAAAATGAATAAAAGGAAATGCTATTTCACACAATGGTTAATTAGCCTATGGAACTCACAACCACAAGATATTATTGAAGCCAAGAGTTTACCAGGATTCATAAAAAGGATTGGACATTTCCATGGATGACAAGAACATTCCAGGTTATAATAGTAAATATTAAAACAAAAAGCAAGAGTTCTGGAAGGCATGCAAACTCTCTTGCTTCAGGACATAAGCCAACCTCTAAATCAGGAATCTCAAACTGAAATCACCATGAGGGCTACATGAGGACTAGTACATTGGCCCGAGGGCCACATGACTGATGCCTTTTCATACAAAGATACAAAAGCCCCCCCCCACCCCCACCCCCACTCCTCCCCTTCCATGAGGCCCCGCCCTGCCCCACCTTTTCCCACCCCTGCCCTGCCCCCATTCCAACCCCTTCCCCAAAGTCCCTGCCCCAACTCTACCCCCTCCCTGCCCTTATTCCAACCCCTTCCCCAAATCCCCAGCCCAGCCCCGCCTCTTCTCTGCCTCCTCCCCTGAGCGCGCTGCGTACCCGCTCCTCCCTGCTCCCTCCTGGAAAGTCCTAAGCGCTGCCAAATAGCTGTTTGGTGGTGAGAGGCGCTGGAAGGTAGGCAGAGGAGCGGGGACACAGCGTGCTCGGGGGGGTAGAGGCGGAGTGGAACAGGGGGTGAGGGGAGCTATGGCGGGCCGCAGGAAATAACTCTGCAGGCCATGTGTTTGAGACCCCTGCTCTAAATATTGGGGGTTAGAAGGAAACTTTCCCTAAAGTTACTCCATAACTTCCTGCTGCAGGGTTTCTTGCATCTTCCTCTGAAGCAGCTGGTGCTGACTACCATTGGAGACCAGATACTGGGCGAGAAGGATTACTGCGTTAATCCAGTACCTTAATTCCTATGTTTCTGATACCTTGCACAACAGTCAAGGAGGAGAAATGGTGGCCACATCAGCCACATCAGATCATCATTCTAAGGTATTTTATGGAAATTATTATTAGTAGAAGTATGATGGTAATGCCCAAAGGCCCAACTGACACTGGGCCCCATTGTGCTTGGCACTGTGCAAAAGTAGTTGAGGCAGTCACTGACCCCAAAAAGCTCGCAATCCAACTAGGCAATAGGTGGGAGAAAGGAAATATTATTATCCCTTTCGATAGGTGAGGAACTGTGGTACAAAGAGGTTAAATGATCTGTGCAAGGTCAAATATAAATGCTGGGGCAGACGTAAGACCTGAACTCAGATCTCTTGCAGGCAGGCTTATTGCTTTACTCGCCAGACTTTGTGTCATTTTCTAACAACTTCACTGCCTTGAACTGATTGTTGGTGGCAGCAACAGTGGGATGAATAGGGGTGCAGGCCTCATACTTTATTTGAAAGCATGATTGCATGACTGAAAATATATTTTTCACAGCCCTTATTAGCAGATGCATGATTCCCTGTCTATTGATATTTTTAGATCCCATGCTTGCTAGCAGCTAAAAACCAAGGCATGCGCTCTAGACAGAGTATCACTGCAGACAAAGTGACATTACATTTGATGTTTGAGGATAAATTAAAGAAAACGCTCAGCGTCCTCCTCACATTCCTATATTCAAGGAGAAATACAGCCGAGTTTCGGTTGATCTTGGCCTCCTCGTTGACCTGTGGCAGTAAATTTTTCCCCCTTTTAGTGTTTAAATAGTTTGTCAGTGAATGATCCCATTCATAAAGTGCTGGTGATGACAGTTCTGCAAAGCTAAATGGCACTTATCTGTGCACCTAATAAATCTGCAACAAAAATAAACAGAGGGGAAGAGGAAAAAAATTAACAAAGCCAGAGAGCTAAAAAAAAATAATTTGTAGGTATGCAAGGAGATTGTCGTTTAAACTGACTGCAATAGTGTTGTTCAGAATTACTCCAACTTCCTGTCCCTTCTTGGCTGAAAAGGGAAAGGGTTGGGTTGATACTTGGAATTTTGCTGTCAGTTATACTTTGTGTAAATTTGGAGTAACTCCATTGCTCCAATAGCTCTCTCTCTAGCTGGGTTCTTGTCTGGGTACCCATTGCCATTGTGTCTGATTTGCAATGATGTAACTGAGCTCAAAATTGGCCCAAGGTATCGGTTTGTGGATTGCAGTCATGCTTGCAAGTTCATATTTTGTTCATTAAGGATTAGAGCCAGCTGCTTGGAAGGTTACTGAGATAAGTGGGGCATAACATACTTTGTACTTCCTTGTGTCCTGAAGAATCAAAAACAACTCCGTTGAATTGCCAAAACCACATTCACAGAGTTGGAGCTTGTGCAGTGCTGGCTTGCTGTTGAGATAACATAATGGTGGATCCTTTTGTCTCTTTCCCAATAGCCGACCAAGATTTCTTCCTAATGCTCAGAAGAACATTTTTCATCCTGTCTGATGTAACCATGGATCCTCCCATTGTTCTTATGAATATGTGATCCACTGCTGAATCCTATTAAATCCTTGACTCCAATAATATCATGTGGCACTGAGTTTCACAGGCTAATTTGCCAGGTGACGTGAGGTTTTACACTCAACTCAATGGCATTTCTCTGTCTGTCTGTCTGCAATGCAATCATGTTTGAATGCCGCACCCCATCAATTCCAAAATTTCAGGGACCGTTCTAGGAATCAGTGGACAGAACCATATTGATTTTGGTTAAAATTGGAACTGGGAGGGGGAAATGAGGGACTCATGGATCCCCTGGCATCTGGTTGCTTTCTATAGATCAAAAAAGGAGAGGATGGCAGCCATTAAAAGTTTCAAGCATAGCAATACCTCCCCCCCATTCAGTTCTGCTCTTCCTCCAATACAGATTTAAAATGTTGACATCATGAATGACATATTTGCCTGACAGAAAGAAAAGAAATGAGAATGGTAGGGTGAAGAGTGGGGCCCATGAGTGGAATGGGGATGCATACAGGTCACCTGGTATGGGGCGGGGGAGAATAGGGGAAGCTGTTATGATGGGAGAAGGAATGGAGAGGCACATAAAGATCCTGGAATGGGAGGAACAGGGAATGGATGACACAGAATCCTTGGCAGGAGGAAGAATGGGGGAATCTGGGATGGGGGGTGGAGGGGGAATTGGGTGCATGGAGGAAAAGAGGGCATTAGGGGAATGGAGGAATGGGGCACACAGAGCCCTGGCCATGCAAGGAAAGGGAGAATGGAAGGCATGAGTGAAATGGGAGGCCACACAGACCCCTTCCATGGGGGAAAGAGGGGCATTCAGAACCCCTAATGGGGAAAATGGGGGGTCCTTACATTGGAAAATGGGGAGAAAGGTGGGAATGGGAGGCCCAAAGAGCCCTGGCATGGGGGTGTGTGGTAGAGTGTATAAACCCCACTCTAGGTAACCACGGGTTAACAGGGGCCTGAGTTTAATTAGGCTACTGGGTAGCACCTGGAGGGGTGTCAGGCATAATTGGTGATCAAACCCAGTTGGGGTGAAGCTGGGTGTTCATGAAGGAAGAAGCATAGGGGAGGGGAAAAGCTGCTTGAGGAGGCCTATGGGGAGACCCGTGTGAGAGGTAGCAGGGCTGAGAGTGGTCTGGAGCTAGAACCAGAGAGTCCCAAGTCAGGAGGAGGCCAGGGGTAATGAAGCTTGGAGTAGGGTTGCCACCCTGTCCAGGCTTTTCCAGGATCATCCCTTTTCTGAAGTAGCTGTCCAAGGAAACCTGTAAGGTGCTCAAAACACACAGCCAGCTGTCCAGTCTTACAGGCCCAGGACCATCCTGCATGTCCTGTCTTTTTTTACCTCAGGGGAGGCTACCGCCAGCTTGGGGCTAGAGGCTGGTTGTCCTCCGGCGGGAGGAAGCTGGAGGCAGTGAACTCAAGAGGCAGTGATGGTAAAGCCTCAGGGGCATTCAGATTCAGATTGGAGGGTCTCCAGGGAAGAGGGAAAAACTTTGCAGTCACTATCAGGGCACTAGAAAGTGAAGATCCCTGACAGGCACCTGACTGGAACAAGCTGCTGTGATTAACCCTGTGGGGAGAAGCCCAGGCGGTGTTGCTCATTACAAAAAGCCCAGGAACGGGCTTGGAAAAAGGCCTGAAGAAAGGCTAATGTTAAGGAGGCAGCGGCAAGGTGTCTGGCTGAACAGACCTTGGCAGCTCATCCTAGGATCTCCGGGCTGGAACCTGTGTGGTGGGAGAGCCTGGGTTTCCCAACCAGCCACTGGGGAAGGTGGCATGAGGCCCCCTGACCTGAGAGGACAAGCACAATTCAGAGCCCGGACGGAAGAGTGTAAGAACCACTGGGCCTCAAGTCAGCAGTGGTAGCCCTGACAAAAGGTCTTGGAATTATTCACTGAACTCTTGTTTGTTGGCCTCTCAGTTACCCGGAAGACTTATGGAACTGAAACGTGACCTGGCCGAGGGGCTGAGTTGCAAGAAGAGGCAGGCCGCCAGAGGACTGGAGTGACTGTTGGTAGGGGACGCCAGACAGCAAAGAGCTGCCACATCATGTCCAGCCACGAGGGGTACACGAGTGGTGAGTCCACCCTTCCACAGCGGGAGAAATGGGGCAATGGTATGGTGGGGCAAGGGATACATAGAGCCCCTGATATGTTCCAGAGGGGCAAATATTATGTTTTAGTTTTACAATGTTGAGACAAATTAAGCAAATATTTGGAGAACTCACGACGGGGCACCTCCTTTGCAGGAGGGAGAGAATTGTTTTTATTAGACTAATAAGCTTGTTTTGATACAAAGGATTAAACATTGAGACAGCACCTGTCACATGCACAGATGAGGCTTTTGGTTGGTTGGGGTGTTTTTGTTTATTAAAAGCCATCTTAATATGAATGGTGCTCTGCACAAGTGCCAGACTCCAGCCACACAGATCCAATTGCAGGATTGGGACCATAGTTAGGAATAGAACTAGTTGCAAATTTTTGAGCAAAAGTTTTCTTTGTTGAAAAATAACCCTTTAAAAATATTTTTTTTTTGTCAAAAATTGTTGACATTTGGAATTTTTGCTTTTATTTTTGTTAAACAAATAAATAAAAACCCTCTTTTCAATATCTTTTCTGAAATAAAATCACTGTTGAAAACATTATAAAAACCCTAAAAGCTGGGGGTTTGGTCAACAAAAATGTTCAATAACCCATTTGGAAAACTCTTTCCATAATGCTTTCAATAAAAATTGGGGGATTTTTTTTTTTAAATCATGATATATTTTGAAAAAGCAAAACATGGGTTCCTTTCAAACTCTTAATAACATCTTTGAATGTTTTGTGTGAGAATGGGTTTTCATTTCTCAACCAGTTCTAGTTAGGAATTTTTTTAAAAAAATATCTTAATTTTACCTTGAAAAACAAGGGTTTGAATTAGTTAGTTATTTTGATTTAAATCTAAAAGAGTATCCAAACCTTCCAGAGCTCTAGGTGCCTTTGAAGGATATTGATAACTTGGAGAGGGTTCAGAGAAGAGCCAGGAGAATGGTTAGAGGATTAGAAAACGTGACTTCTAGTAATAGACTCAAGGAACTCAATCTATTTATCTTGACAAAGAGAAGGTTAAGGGGTGACTTTATTGCAGTTTATAATTATCTGCATGGGGAACAAATATTTAATAATGGCCTCTTCAGTCAAGCAGAGAAACATAACCCAATGCAAGGGCTGGAAGTTGAAGCTAGACAAATTCAGACTGGAAATAAAGCATAGATTTTTAATGGTGAGGGTAATTAACCTTTGGAACAATTTACCAAGGGTCATGGTGGATTCTCCATCACTGACTATCTTTAAGTCAAGATGGGATGTTTTTCTGCTGCAAGAGACACTACAGTATTGCCATTATATTACACTTTGTTAAAAAGTATCTCATGGGTTATAATGCAGATCACATTTCTGGAAGCGTCCGCTGACCCGTCACTCTACTTCTGGCTGTCATGGGAAAGGGCTCAGATTAGAATTTTTTTCCCATTGAATGGACATCTATGCAAATATTCAACCCCTTTCATATTTAAACAGGGATGGACTAACTAACTGGGTGAAATAAGATAAAACCAGACTTGAGCCATCACCAATTATATGAACCAAAACTTTCTTTTCCAAGTTTGGAAAAGCGTTCGATTTCTATTGTGATTCTTGCACTGCTTTACATTCCGTGGGTTTAGATTAGTCTGGAACCAGAAACAATGAGAAAGTCTGTTCTTGGTCTTTTTCTGACTCTGAGTGTGGAACTGGGATGTACCAGGTAATCCCACAAGAAAGCTTGCTCTGATGAGATTTGAAGATAGAGGCCTGGCTGAGTTTAGAAAGACTAATCATCCAAATACCAAACATTTTTGTCGTCCCGTCCCCACCCCTGGCTGCTAAGAACACCTCACTAGTGTACCCACAAAAAGGAAAGAGACCAAACTGATGAACAGTAAACATGGTGTTCAGCAGGCAGAATGGTCCTGGAGATTGAGAAGAGTACAAGGAGCCAGGCTTATCCTTGAGCTACTCAGATTGTAGGTTCCTTGGAGTAGGGACCATCTTTGTGTTCTGGGCCTGGGCTGCCCTCACTTGTGCACCTGCTGCAAAGGCCCCTCTGAGGCTTTGGAGGGGTGCAGAATCTCCAAGGCACAGGGCTACCCAACCCAAACCCAACCCTGCCCCACCCCAGCCCACAATACCCCAGAATGCGCCTTGCTCAGGGGGTGGAGCTGAGCGGACCCTCTCTTTGCCAGTCATAGAGATCCCACTGCACCAGGGGAATTCCAAGCAGTGGCCTAGGCCTACAGACCGGCCCATTTGTTTCAGCCTGTCTGCGCAAAGGGGCCAGGGGTCAACAATGATATAGGGTTGCCAATTATAGTTGGACATATTCCTAGAGGTTTCCTGGAGGTTTCATCACACGACAGAATCTTACTTAAAGATTAATCTTTTATTCTTGGAGACTCCAGGACAATCCTGGAGGATGAATGAGGCCCCAGGGCTCCTAGGTTCTATCCCTAGTTCTGCTGACTTGCTCTGTGATGGTAGACAAGTCACTTCACCTCTCCAGGCCTCCATTTGTTAATGAGGAAACTATTACAATGAATTGGCTCTGTGTGTAATGGGGAAAGGGGATGCTCTGGCAACGTTCTGAATAACTATCCACTCCCCTTCCTCCTGCACCTGTTCAGAAAACATTGCACAGACTATTGGATGTAAACCCCCGACAAATAGATGTTAATAGCCCCCACACAATTTCAAAGAGACACCATACGCTTCCTCAGTAAAACAGACATGTAGTACACCCAAAACACACTGTAAATCGTATAAAATATTGTAAACAGCGTTTGGAATCCTATGAATAACTTTTCAACAAAATCAGCAAAACCAGTAAATCTCTGGTGTGCCTTGTGCAGATGTTCCCCCTTTTGTTTCTGTTACAAACATTCAAATGTAAGGTTTCAGCATCACATGGTCTATGCTTCAGCACACACATCCGAACACATCGCCTCTGATCTTCTCTCAGAGGTGACTGCTCAGTCTTTATGGCCAGACCATAGTACCTAGGGTGTGTCACCTGGACCCGCCACTGCTTCAAGCAGTGTCTCAGTCCTTTCACACACCCCAGAACCTCGTCAGCAAACAAACAGGCTGGGGATCCTCATAGCTAGCAGCATTCCAGTCCTGGGGTCAATAGCTGACTAGTCCTCACAATTGCTTGTGAAACAGAGTCTGTGCCAGTGTCCAAAACGGTGCACAGATTGGGAAGATCCACTTCTGGATCTCTATAAGGCTCTCACCCTGTAGGGCACCATCTTCTCCCGCATAAACCCAGCCAAGTCAGACAAGAATTCACAAATCCTCCCCTCGTTAAGTGCTGCCCCATTCTCTCTCTCTCTCTCTCTGAGGCAGAATCCCACTTCAGAGCCCTTAGCGGATAGCTCAGTGAGAGTTCCACAGGGTCTGTTGCCTCTAGAGGAGACAGATGCTTCTCCCCCCAGCTCTTCCTACAGGTCCATAAAATACCCCATGGTGGACCAAACATTATTCTAATGGAGAGCTCCCCTGGTAAATAAACCTGGAAGAACGCTGACCTGTATCCAAAGTGGGGCAGGGAGTGGGATCCAGCCGTCACAGCAGGCACATCGCTTGGTCCTGTGTTGATCAGCTGATGAGTCCACAGGGCTGCCTGTCTTTAATTCCTGTTCTCAAAGTTGCTGTGCTACTCTCTGCAGAGAGAGAGAATATCCAGCTAACATCCGTGTTTCCTCCCCACTGTTTCTCTCCCCCTCCCCTAGAGAAACAAAGTCAAATTCTGCAGCCTAAAGCACGTGGGGTACAGGTGCACATCCACTGACTCCGAATTGCTCATCTGTGTGTCACAGGCCTTATACTGCTATTGAAGATTTTCCTTTAGCTCAAATGTCAGGGGCCTGCATTTTGGAACAGGAAGATGACAGTTCTGTCGGTGCCGCCATGAAGTTCCCAGTGCATGTAACATTGTGTTGACAGCTATGAGAGCATAAATAGCCATGAACTCATTACTACCCATCCTACTGGACATGAGTGTTAGCTAATGTTTGGGAAGGACTTTAGTTGACCTGGAAAGTGGGGGGTGCGATTTTGTCTCGGGTGTGTTGGTTTCTTTTACTTCGTGGTCATATGGGAAGCATTCACCCAAAGGTTGCTGCGGCCAGCGCCTGCACTCTGGCATTCCCACCAGCCTTCTTCTCTCGGAAACACCTTTGTCTAATGAATTTTTTAAAACATTCTTGCTAACCACAGGAAGCCAAACAAAAAGCTGAGTCAGCCCCGGACCACCTGAGGTTGGGAGTAGCTCCCTGGTATTTGTGGAGCCACTCACCCTCCTCCTGCCCTAGGTTGTTTGACCAAAAAAAAAAAAAGGAAAATCAGTGGTTCCAGCAGATAATGGATGTGCTGGAACAGACTGGACGGGGGTTAGCTCACTTCGTTCGACTGGCAACAACCTAGCAGCATACCTTTCTAGCTTGGCATGGGCAGATCACAGCGGCCGCAGGAGGCCTCCTTTGTAGCAAGTTCTGCTATGCGACCGCATTATTGTTCCAGTGATTCAGATAAGCATGCTGCTGTAGCAGTGTGGCAGGGGCTTGGGATAGCATTCCTGCTCATAGCAGGCACCTGCTTGAGAGGAAAGAGGGATTCCTGTTGGTTTAGTAAGAAATATCTTCTGGAGGTGCCCCAAAACACCCTGGGTTAGGTTTCAAATCTCCACGTTGAAACCTCACACCCCCCCCCCGAACTTTCACTTCTACTAGACTATGGTGTGAATATATAGTGATCCCAACTCTCTTTTGAAGTCTGGGGTGTTCTAATTAATTTCTGATTTATGCCTTTCAAGCTCATCGTGTTTTGCCCTTATCCAAAATGGCTGCTATTTCCATTACTGCCAGTTGGACTCTTCCCTTAGTAAGATGGCTGCCATGTCCCTTTGAGCTTGAGGCGGTCCTGGGCAAAAAATGGATACCACCTCCATCCAGCCCTTCTAATAGAGCTAACGCCAAGTTGCCTTCAAGGAAGATGATGGCCCCTTAACACCCTGTGAGAGAGTCAGGCAAGGGGCAGGATAATGTGGAGGTGCCATCAATGGAGCTGTTGGATCAGCAAGGAGAGGGAATGCAACAAGAAAGTATAGGAAGTCCAAGAAATGTAGACAGCACAAGGCAGACTGAGGAGAGTGTAGGGAAATGTGGCACACTGAGGGAGTGCAATGGAACATGGTGGTGGCAGAGAGGGGAAAGCATGGGGGGAAAGGGATGGAAATATTCTGGGGCAAGAGGGAGGCGGGAGACTGGGCAAGCATGTTCGGTGAGGAGTGATCCTGCATTGGCAGGATGATGGAGTGGGTGTTCTAACAGCTCTCCTTCTCCCTTTGACATCTATGATTCTATGAGATTTTTGGCAGTGTTGTACCCACACATAGTCTTGATTCAGCCTTGAACCCAAACCCTGAATTCTAACCTAAATCTGATCTATATCTGAAATGACTTGACCAATGTTACCCAGCAGGCCATTTGCAGAGTGAGGAATAGAGCTCACGTCTCCTGAGTTCCAGTCTATCCAGTAGGCCACACTGCCTCTCATACTGGGTCTTGATGAAGGTGGGATCTCTGAATATTAGGGTCTGCTCGAAGCCCATTGAAATCAATAGAAAGACTCCCATCAATATTCATGGGTTTTGTACCAGCTGAGCAAATACTGAACAGTAATTTAGGCAAAAGTAGTTTAAAGTTTATAAACTACCTGGCTTTGACAGTGTTCTCTCCTCTTTTGATTTGAGTTTGTTTTCTATGAACTTTCTAGAGGTCGAGTTCGCTGGCAGGAAGAATGGTGGAAATGACTGATTTTAAGTGAATATCAGAATATTTGTAGAGTAAATGTTGAACTCGTAAATATAAATCACACTGGAAAGCTAGATGCAAAGAATGATGCTCATCCAAAAGAAGAACAGAAACTCTGAGTGATTTATGGATGCATTCAAAAATAACCAGTGCAGTTAAATATTAAATACTCACAGCAAATAATTCACATTGATTAGAGCTGGATTAAGATTTTTCCCACTGAAAAATGGCATTTTGTCAAAAACAATTTAGAAGGGGGCAGGGAATGTCATTTTTTACGCTCTTAGTTTTTCAATAGGAAATTTTAAAGCCAAACAGATTTTTGTTTTGTTTTAAATTGACATTTTAGTTTTGTTATAGGTTTTTGAAAACTGAATTTTTTTTGAAACTTCAGATTTTTGATATTTTTGTCCCCCTCTCCTTTTATTTTTATTTTTTTGATGGGCTCTTTTTTTTTTCTTTCTTTCAATTTCCCTTTTTCCATTGTCACATTTAAAAACGTCCTGAACTTTGAGAAGTTAGACTGAGGAAAGGAAAACTTTAAAAACAAACCGCCCTGAATGTTTTTTCATGGCATGGCACTGAGTGGCAAAAAAAAGGGTGGACAATGAAATTTCAAAATTTTAGAAATTCAGCATTTTTAAAAAAAAGTTTTGAAAAAAAGGAAAAATTGTTCTATTTCCAACTTTGCAAAATGGAAATAACTGACATTTTTGTGAAGTTGTTGTTATCAGCTCCACAAAGGATTTGCACATCAAAAATAATTCAGCAAAAGATTCTGAATTCCAAATAAACTTGACAAACTGCTAGACATGTACAGACACTTGGCAAATAGAAAGGTGAAATTCATCAGGTAAACTATTCACAGCAAATTATGTTCCTAATTCTAGTCTGCACAGAAAACGATCGGATTTGAGACATTTGAATACATTTCATTTACAAAATTTTGAATCTATGACTACTAGGAAGTCATAGATTTTTAAGGCCAGAAGGGACCAGTGTGATAATCTAGTCGGACCTCCTGCATAACACATCTCATAGGACTTCCATGTAGTAAGAACACCAAAACAAGTCATTAACTTGTGATTGAACTAGAGCATATGTTTGAAAAACACCCAGTCTTTATTTAACTTCCAGGGATTCACCACAACATATTGTGCCTACATTCTAGCTGATAGGACAGATACCAGACTTCTGGCCTTCCACCCTTATACTCATTCCTTTTCTTTTGCATCTCCGAGTGTTTGGTGACTTTGTGGAACGGGCACCTGTTCAAAAATTTTGAAAAATTTCAGCACAACCCCTAAAGTAGGAAGGATATCTGTGATTAAGACACAAGGTTACAAGTTAGGAGATCAAAAGTAATATCCTCATCCTTTTCTGCCATATAAAAGGGCAGGAGAGGTGTAAAGGGGCCCTAAATGCCATATCTGTCTGGTGGAGGATCCTCCCAGCACAGGAACGTGAAGACAGCTGTAAAGCTTCCCCCTCACTCCCCGAGGACCACCTTGGTCCTGACGCTGCCTCTGCTGACACTGCCTGACTCTGTCTGTGCTAGTGTGACACACAGAAGAAATCCTCTGTCTAGGATTTGGAAGAGAAATGACACTGAGTCTTATTTATATATTTAATTTTTAATTAAAAAATAAAGGTTATTTTAATACATCTCTTGCAGCCTTCGGGCAAAATGCACCCTCAACAAGACTTTAGGAAACATGATGCATATCTAGTCTTGGCACACAGGTCTTAAAAACAAATGCGAACTTTCTTCAGTCGCTTCTTAACTCCATTACTCTCCCCTAACCCTGAAAACATTTAAATGCTTTTTGGGGGAAAAAAAATACAAACCCTACAATAATTAGAAATGGGTCTGAAGCAAAAATCCCAGTTCTGGAGCAGCTTGAAATCCAAACTGTGATCTCAATCCAGATTTTACCCAGTGGCCTCTACCTTTATAAAGGTTTGCCCCACAACCCAGATATGATCACCTCAAACCTCCAGGAGAGATCTGAAATCTGAACCATGACCTGGGTCTGAATCTTGCACCTATCTTTATAATGGGCTGAACCAAAACCCTAGGTCTGTGCATCCTCCAAAAAACTGTTTCACTTGGGCCCATGCCTAACAGAAATAAGTGCTGGTTAAATGAGAAATCGTGCTGTAAAAGTTCCCCTGTTCCTGGCAGTCGCTGCCTTGAGGCCAGACTAAGTACTCTGTCCATTTCTACCTTAAAAGGCAAAGATACGGCCAAGCGAACACACCGAACCCTCCAAGATGGTCATATCACTACACAACCACCTCCCACGGCATGAAAGGAACCCTGGGCTTTTCCTGATTCTCCAGGCTGTCTCACATTTCTAGACACAGTTTCTTCTGGAAGATAGCTGTAAAGTACTCAGGCCCCCTTGTTATCTGCAGGAAGGACTTAGACATGCTGTTGGGAAGGGAAAGACTATCACCATATGCACTGGGTTTCTTTGTTCCACGGTGGCCCATGCTGGTTGATTCCCAATGGCACAAAGTGCACAAGCTCCTGACTTATACACAAGGTCTTTTTGTTTTATTTATTTATTTATTTTTGTTTTTCTCTTTCCTTTTTCTGTGGTTTTTTTTTCTTTTTTTCTTTTTTTTTTTTCCTGTTTTTCCTCTTTTAACTTGAGGGCGTCGTCTCCTCTGGGGAGGGCTCCACTGTGTGCTCCGGAGACTTTTCCGTCTCCAAGGAGACTTCAGGCTTCTCCTCTGTCAATTCAGGCTCTTCTGGGGCCTGAGATGTCTCGAATATCTGCCTCTGAACTTGGCTGTTCATCTTTTCCTCTGCCTCAATCTCTTCTGAGGTGGGGATGGAGTTTTTCTTTGGGCGGCCTTTGGGCTTTGTCGGAGCTTCCTGTCCACCTTTCAGTACCTGGAACAAAGATAATAAGTGTTTGGACCATTCTGAACTGCACTGGTGTCTGCCATCCAAGTTCCTGATGGTACTTTTAACATTAGGATGAAATCTATCCCTGTTCAAAGAGCGGGCCCAAGGTTTAGGCACCCTTACCTCCTACTCCAGACTCAAGTAGAACTTAAGTGATGCGTAGGCCTTGTGGGACTTAAATGGGGCTTAATTAATTTAAATGGAGGCAAGTACAAACCCAGAAAACACTAATATCTCAGACTTTACGTAGGGTCCTGAGTTCAAGGCGGGTTGTAAAGGGGTCTCAATACAGAGTTGCCAACTTCCTGACCGAACAAAACCAAACACCCTTGCACCGCCCCTTCTCCAAGGCCCCACCCTGCTCATACCATCTTCCCCCCTCCCTCTGTCGCTCGCTCTCCTGCATCCTCACTCACTTGCTCATTTTCACCAGGCTGGGGAGGACTTGGGAGGAACCCAACTCTCAATACAGCACACGTACAGGCTTGTCCAAAATTCAGCTCCCTTACTGAGATTTTCTTTTCATTCTTAGCTTAAGTAACAATCAAACCTCAGCTTGAGTTTCCAAAGTGAGTTTTTCTCCTCCCTTCAGCTCTCTCTTGTCTCTTAGAGACTCAATCCTTTTTACTCCTGCTTTGGAACTAATGAGACCCACCTGGTCTTCCTACCAGGATGAGTCAGCAAAATAGCTCTGCCACCTCTATTATCTCCATTTTGCACACAGCGGAACTGGGGCAAAGAGAGGAAGCAACTTGCCTAAGGACACGCAGTGAGTCAGTGACAGAACCAGAATGGAACTAATGGGACCTGACTGCCCTTCCTTTCCTCTAATACAATACAGGACAGACACAGAGTGTTGTCATTATTGTAGCTGGAGTGATGTATTGGACAAGTGGGCATTCTAGATGTTTTTTGAAGGACAGGGAGGAGGCTTGGTGTACACTAACTGAGAAACTGCATGTAAAGGCTTGAAGTTGGGAGTGCATGAAGGAGATAAAGGGAAAAGTCAGAAGAGAAATGTGGGCAGACCATAGGGAGCAGGAGCAGGTGTACAGGAAGAGTTGGAGGCAGGGTCAGAGTTAAAGACAGCTTTAAAAGTGAGAAGCAGGGACATCACTTATCAAAGCTGGACTTAGCTTCATTGAGTGGAAGTCTCTTTATGGTCCAGGTGCACCCCCAATTCCCACAAGCAATAAAGACCCCAGGGTTGCCAAAAAATGAAAAGGGAGAAATTTCTGCTCCTCCCCCTTTCGTCCCTTTGCTTTGAATCCGCACTGCTATCCATGGCCAGTCTCACCCAACATACATTCAGCCATGTGAGCCTTTTGAGAAACCAGTTAGCAGTAACAAACTGAACTTTAAAATTCTGGACCAAATCCTCAGCTAGTGTAAATCAGCATAGCTTCATCGGCAGAATTTATGCCAAAGACTTCCAGTTGTACACCCAGATTTACTCCAGCTCAGGATTCATCTCTCTGACATTAGATTGGAGGCCTGGTTGGGAACCTTTTGATCTCTTACCATTTTCTTCCACTTCATCCTGCGGTTCTGGTACCAAGTCTTCACCTGGAGCTGAGTCAGCCCCAGTGACTGGGCAAGGTCCAGCCTAGAAGACAAGAGATACAGAGACTTGACAAAGGAAATGAGTCCAGATGCACTGCAGTAGCCAATCCCTGATTGTATCCTGTAGAGAGAATGGGGGGCTCACATACAGTGAAGTAAATTCCAGAAAAAGATCGCTATCAGCTTCTCCTAACTTGTCTTTTCTCTCCAGTTCAGAGGAGAATTACAAATCAGTATAAACAGTCATGATCCAAATTTAGGATCCAAAGAAGTATGGTCTTATGGAAGAAGCAAGAATGATCTAGTGGTTATGGCGCAGAATAGGGAGATAGGATAGCTGGTCTGTTTCCATCTCTTCCTATGTGTTTTGTTGGGCAAGTGAATGAGGACAAAAGTTCAGTCATCCAGCTGGAGACAACTTGGCCCTGATATTCAGCACCTTTGAAAATCAGGCCTTAGGTGTCTCAAGACAGCACCCAAGAATTCACACCCAAAATCAGAGGCCACCTTTGAAAATTTTGGCTGTCTTTATTGTGCTTCACTTTCTCTATATATAGACTGGAGATAAGGATGCTTTCTAAACTCAAAAAGGTGTTTGTGTGTCTGAATTTATTAATTTGCTGATATTACAGCGATGAGAGCTCTAGAAATGCCTATAAATAAATTTGTGTGTGTTGGGCCTTCCGGGGAGCTACAGTAGACAGCACAAATGCTTATCCTAACTTATCTGGGCCAAACCTCCAAATCTGTAGTGGTTCCTTTATGACTATTAATCTATTTATTTCTTTACAAAACCTGAGATCTGGAGATCCTGGGCCAAATTCATCCCTGATAAAATTCCTTTATTTGTCACTTAAGTGAGAAAAAATCTCTACCTAGTGGTTCAGTGGAGCTGTATTCAGGATGAATTTGGCCTTATGTGATTCAGAAATTCTAAGTAGAGCTGGGCAAATGTTCTGCAACAATGTGAAGCCATGCAAAACTCAGATGGGTTCAGGTGCAAACATGGGGTTGCATCTAAACATATTTTAGGTCCTGTGAACTTTCTGTTGACCTTTTGGTAGCCCCTGAAACAACATGTTGTATGTCCCTGAAACAACTTTGGAAACACGTTTTCCAAAGCTGAGTTTTTCATAACAAAAGTTGTGATCCAGCTGGATAGATAGTGGGGACAGTCACACACACCTATATTCAAATACCCTAGCAAACAAACCCACATGTGCTTTCCTCACTTTGGGTCCCCTTTGCAGTTAGAGGGGCTGATTTTCCATCTCCTTATACCACTCACCGTACTGAATAGCTGGGGTATTGAAGTCAAAGGAGCTACATGGATGAGTTTGGGAGATCAGAATCAAGCCCACAGGTTCCAGACATTATCCCATCTGCACTCCTTGGCTTCTAATTAGCCATGCAATTAAGTAGCTCACCATGCTCCTCAATGTAGGACAAGAGTGAGTGCAGATCTCAATTCATGCCCTTGCCACTGCGTTACCAGCTCATGAGCTCACATGGGAAATATGTCTGCTTGACGAACTCCTGCCAGGAAGCCTGTGTCTTGTCACACCTAGATTACCTGTAACCTTTACAACCTCTCTCCATGTTCATTAGCCTAGGAAACCAAAGAAACAAATAGAGAGAGAGAGAAAGGAAGAGCTAGGGGAGCAGAGATTGCTCATCAGCCTTGGTCATGTACAAAGTCAAGAAACCTTCATGTCTCTAATTCAGCAGCCAAGATTGCTTTGATTGATGGTGTCACTCAGCTGGTCACATGAGGCAGTGCTGAGCCAGTCAGCACAACACCTGAGCCTTAGGGGATAGAGAATCATGCCAAATGGGCCAGATATCAAAAGAGCCCAGCATGCTGGGTACTGAGCTCTTTCAAAAAAAACCATGGCGTAGGAGTCACTATGGGAGCTAGTTAAAATTTGACCCCATTTAGATGCTTAGATGGGAGTTGCGCTCATTTGAAAACCTGTCCTTGATTGTGGGTGCTAAGTGTTTGAAAATCTGGCCCAATGTGACCTGTGCTTTGGTGACATGCGTCATCAGGTGAAAAAAATAAGCATATAGCTTAGAGGCAGGCTTGGCAGAATTCCATATGTATTTTTTTTCTTTTGGCAGATAATATTTATTTGTAAGCTTTTTGTATTGTTAATCAATTTAAATTTTCACAGTTGCAGGAAATTATGGGGGGGAGGGCCAGGCAAAAGGGGGCAGTCACACAATAATAATTTAAATGACAGACGTTGTCAAGATTCAAAAAGCTAAAGCTTTATAAATGTCAAGATCACGTCAAAATATACAAAGTAAAATGTCCTGAATCAAATGATAAAAAGTTCTCTAGCAGGATTTTTCTTTATTATCTATGGTGGCAGGTGGGGTGGGGGGGATTTAGTCAGTTTGTGTGTGTACAGTGAAAACAACATTCACTGACTGATAAAAATCTAATCCTTCCAACCTTAGGCCTTAAAAATTGTTTAAACTAGGGGTTGGTGACACATGGGGTTTAAGGTTTTGTGAACCTCTCAAACACTTTCTTTAGGTTTGCAAAGCTAATCTGTGTTGGCAACCTTTTCTCCTGTAATTTAAACCAACAGTTTTCTCCCTACACACCCCGACACATGGGTGATTCAAGTTCTTTAAAACAAACCAAAAAAACCCCTCCTTTTCTTTTTTTCGCTAACGAGAGGCATGTGTAATGCATTTGGCACAGAATAAACCCAAAAAGTTAGGCTGACATGACATGTGAATCTCAAATCACTTTGTAAATAGTAATACACTAAGCCTCAGAACTCCTTACATGAGGTAGATCAGTAGTTACCAAAAGGGAAACTGAGGCACAGAGCGGTGTGGCAATTTGTCCAAGATTACCATACAACAGGTTAGAAACAGAGCCTGAAACAAAATTCAAGTGTCCTGGCTTCCACACCAATGAGGTGTCCATTGGAAAACACTTCACAGAGCCACATTGCCTCAAAGGGTAGTCTCAGATCTCCTTTGTGAGAGTTCCAGACAAACGGCAGTCAAACAAGCCTAATTCAGTATAACTAGAGCTGATCGGGAAACCCAGACACTTCTCCCCCCCCCCCCTTTTTTTTATTACCTTTTCTACCTTTTTTCCACTGGGAAAATTGGGGGGGTGGAGTAAAAAGTATGTGAAATGGAAATGAAAACAAATTTCACACTTTTTTCCAACTGAAAACAAATTGGAAAATAGTGAAAAAGTACATGAACATTTTAGAAAACAGTTAAATGTGAAAAGTGGGTTTTTCCTCACTTTCATTTGCATTTTTTTACCTTTGCTCCCTTTTTCTAATGTAAAAAAAAAGAGAGAGAAATGGGTAAAACTTCCCCAATCCAAAAGCTGAAAATGAACAGCTGAAATGTTTTATTTCCCAAACCTGAAAGGAAACTACATTTTAAGTGAAAATGAACATGTCATTTAGACATACATGGATTCAAAATGAAACAAAAATGTTCATTCAACTTAAAATGTTACCGTTTTAGGGGTCACCAAATGAAATCAATAAGCAGCAAGTTTAAAACAAACAAAAGGAAGCGTTTCTTCACACAACGCACAATCAACCTGTGGAACTCTTTGCCAGAGGATGTTGTGAAGGCCAAGACTATAACAGGGTTCAAAAAAGAACTAGATAAGTTCATGGAGGATAGGCCCATCAATGGCTATTAGCCAGGATGGGCAGGGATGGTGTCCCTAGCCTCTGTTTGCCAGAAGCTGGGAATGGGCGACAGGGGATAGATCGCTTGATGATTCCCTGTTCTGTTCATTCCCTCTGGGGCACCTGGCATTGGCCACTGTTGGAAGACAGGATACTGGGCTAGATGGACCTTTGGTCTGACTCAATATGGTCATTCTTATGTCATTTTTGTTTTAGTTTTTGGAAAACAAATCACGCTGATTTCAAAATGAATATTTGGGGGTTACGTTTTCCAGTCAGAAATCGGAACAATTAATTAAAGTTTCCCTGTGGAAAATTTCAGTTTCACCAAAACCATATTTTCCAAAGGGGAAATTGTAAGGTATAAACATCTCAACCAGCTCTAAATATAAACATAAACAGTATTGGTCAAGAGACACTCAGGGAGAGATTGTGACCTTCCCTACTGGCGGCTGCAGTGAGGCTGTTGCTCAACAAACCCAGCTCCCCATTACACCTCTTGTTTATGGGCTAGTCACAGTCACCGTCCTCTATGTTCCCTGAGGGCAAAGACTGCTCCAGCCTAGTGCTCATAGTGGAACTAGCTTCTCTAGAGGGGTTGGGTGATGGGCAGGTTTCTGCCTACACACCCACACCCACACCTGCACTAGCCAGTGGGACTGAGCCAGCATGGGAGAGGGAAAACACGCTGTGCCCTTTCAAAGGGTGAAGCAGGGGGAAAAGCTTTGCTCTCTATTCCTTGCATGTATCTCTCTGCACAAATACATGCTGCTATGCACATGTATTGAGCCCTCTCTTTATATAATGCTCGCGGTATGTGGTTTCCATTCATTCATTCTATTCAGGTCACCTTTGATCCTGGGAAAAGTTAGCCTTGAAATCGAATCCGGTCTTCTGCCCAAGTCCTCCACCAATGGTAAAGTCATCTTTCTCAGTCCAGAAGATGTCACAGTTCAACTAGAGAGAGCTCAGCACCGCAATGGCTGAGCAGCCCTTCTGCTACCTCTGCTTTTTCCACTTTAAGGAACATTTTTGTCCTGTGTCTTTTTAAAGTAGTCGTGATAGGCAATGCCACGGGAGAGACTCTCCCCTCAGTGCAGAAAGCCCTTGCTAGTCACGGCCAAAGTGTCTTCCAACTAGCCCTTGCCATGCATCACTGTGCCCTGATCCATTTGAAATGAATAGAAGTAAACTAGGGAGGAGCCAGATATAGTTTCCAGGATGTCCCCTCACCTTGGAAAAGCTACTGTAGTTCAGAGACAGTCTTTAGCATTTAAAGACAATGTTAAAGGTACCCGATGAAGCAGTATGTAAATGGAGATCACGTTTCTTTACGGGAGTCACACGTGCACTTTGCACTGGGGTCAATGACTGCACCCAGTGCTAGCCACTGGAGAATCAGGCCCCCGATGTGCGACTTACACGACCATATACATCACTGCTGACAGTTCAGCCTAGAGGTCTGGGGATTTGTTTATAAACAAACTAGGGAAATGCAACCGAGATGGAGCTACTATAAGATGGGTAAAAAACTTGTTGGAAAACCATTCCCAGAGAGTAGTTATCAGTGGTTCACAGTCATGCTGGAAGGGCATAACGAGTGGGGTCCCACAGGGATTGGTTCTGGGTCCAGTTCTGTTCAATATTTTCATCAATGATTTAGATAATGGCGTAGAGAGCACACTTATAATGTTTGTGGATGATACCAAGGTGGGAGGGGTTGCAAGTGCTTTGGAGGATAGGATTAAAATTCAAAATGATCTGGACAGACTGGAGAAATGGTCTGAAGTAAATAGGATGAAATTCAATAAGGACAAATGCAAAGTACTTCATTTAGGAAGGAACAAATCAGTTGCACACATACAAAATGGGAAATGACTGCCTCGGAAGGAGTACTACGGAAAGGGAACTGGGGATCATAGTGGATCACAAACTTAATGAGTCAATAGTGTAACACTGTTGCAAAAAAAGTGAACATCATTCTGGGATGTATTAGCAGGAGTGTTGTAAGCAAAACACGAGAAGTAATTCTTCCGCTCTACTCCACGTTGATTAGGCCTCAACTGGAATATTGCATCCAGTTCTGGGCGTCACATTTCTGGAAAGATGTGGACAAACTGGAAAACGTCCAGGGAAGAGCAACAAAAATGATTAAAGGTCTAGGAAACATGACCTATGAGGGAAGATTGAAAAAATTGGGTTTGTTTAGTCTGGAGAAGAGAAGACTGAGAGGGGACATGAAAACAGTTTTCAGGTACGTAGAAGGTTGATACAAGGGGGAAGGAGAAGAATTATTCTTCTTAACTTCTGAGGATAGGACAAGAAGCAATGGGCTTAAATGGCAGCAAAGGAGGTTTAGGATGGACATTAGGAAAAATTTCCTAAATGTCAGGGTGGTTAAACACTGGAATAAATTGCCTACAGAGGTTGTGGAATCTCCATCACTGGAGACTTTTAAGAGCAGGTTGGAGAAACACCTGTCAGGAACGGTCTAGAGCAGTGGTTCCCAACCTTGTTCCGCCGCTCGTGCAGGGAAAGCCCCTGGCGGGCCGGGCCGGTTTGTTGACCTGCCGCGTCTGCAGGTTCGGCCGATCGCGGCTCCCAGTGGCCGCAGTTTGCTGCTCCAGGCCAATGGGAGCTGCTGAAAGCGGCGGCCAATACGTCCCTCGGCCCATGCCGCTTCCAGCAGCTCCCATTGGCCTGGAGCAGCGAACTGCGGCCACTGGGAGCCGCGATCGGCCGAACCTGCAGACGCGGCAGGTCAACAAACCGGCCCGGCCCGCCAGGGGCTTTCCCTGCACGAGCGGCGGAACAAGGTTGGGAACCACTGGTCTAGATAATACTTAGTTCTGCCATGAGTGCAGGGGACTGGACTAGATGACCTCTTGAGGTCCCTTCCAGTTCTATGAGTCTATGATTTCACTCACCTGCTCAAGGCTGCACTGGGCCCTATATTCTCCTCTGTGAGCTCAGAGTTTTACCTACGTTTCCTCTGGTTTTCTGAGTGTCATGTATGTAAATCCCCTGTAGATGGCTCGGTCTCATAGGGTACACCTACACAGCAAGCAAGATTCTGCAGCCGCAAGTCTCAGAGCCCAGGTTTACAGACTCAGGTTTATGCTACAGCACAAAAAATATCTGTGTAGACATTCGGGCTCCAGCTCTGAAGCCTACCCCCATTCCTAGAGCTCAGGCACCAGTCCAAACACCAACACAGATATTTTTAGCGCTGTAGCATGAGCCCGGATTTGCAACTCACAGTTGCAAGCTTCTTCCCTAAGGGTCATGGCCCTGCAGCCACTTTCCCAGCTTTACCCCCAGTCACACCCCAATCCCGTTCCTCTGACCTGTCTGGCGTGGACAGATACTTCTGCTTTTGGAATTTCTTCTCCAGCCCCATCAGCTGGAGTTCTGTGAAGATGGTCCGGCTTCGGCGAGGCTTTTTCAACCGCGGGGTGGGCTGCTCCCCTTCTGACTCACTGCTGGCATGAGTTTCGCTGGCTGGTGTATCCGCACTGGTGGCTCCCAAGGAGGAGTGGGGTGACAGTGCTCGGGAGCTGGGAGCTGCAGGGACAAGGTGAGGGACCACAGAGGGCTGCCGGGTGATGACGGAGATGAGAGGATATGCCCTCAGAGATGGGGACCCTAGGAGGGAGGAAGCAGAGAAGGGAAGTACAGTTCAGTGGCAGAATTGTTCAGTGGATAGTGCCCTGGACTGGGAGTCAGGAGACCTGGTTTTCATTCCTGGCTCTGCTGCTAACCTTCTGTGTGACCTTCTTTAGCAAGACACTTCCCCTCTTTGGGCTTCTGTTTCTTCCCTTCCCCCCTCACCCCGCCCCCCGCCTCGCACCCCCCACTCCCCGCTTCGTCTGTCTCATCTATTCACATTGTAAGGCCCTTGAGGCAAGGAGTGTCTTCTACTGTGTGTTTGCCGAGACGCCTTCTCTAGGTGCGACTGTAATACAACTAATAAATAATCTATTCAGTCATAAGCAGAGCGAGGCCAAACGTTTCAGATGAGTAGAGTCTAATTAGCCCAAAAAAATGCAATTGGAGATGACCCAAAACTATTTGCAAATTCAGATCAAACTGGGCAAACAGATTTAGCCAAAACAATCAGCGGGGGGTGGTTTTTCTTTTTTTTTTTTTACATCTGAAACGTTTCATTTAGACACTTTCAAAAATGAAACATTTTGATTTTTCATTTCAAAACAAGATTTAATTTCTAAATGTAATTAGATCTATTTAAATAAAAAGGTTAAAAAAAAATCCAAAAACTAAACGTAAAAAAAACAAAATATTGTCTTGGGTCAACCCGATATGATGATTTTTTTTTTTTTTTTTGGATTGTTAGGTTCAGCCACCAAACCGAAAAAAACAATTGTTTGCTCAGTTCTAGCCGTGAGTGATCTATGCATAGAGGAGGTTCAGTTTACCATGTAGTTTTGCTGAGAGATGAAATCAAACCAAACTTTATGCCCGTCAGTCATTTAATCTGTGCAACTTTCCTTCTCTGTCAGCACCGAATGAATCCCTAGAAATGGGGCCACACTGAACCATCAGGGTTGTACTAACCCTCAGAACTAGGAAGAAGTTCAGCTCTGGCTCAAGCACCAATCTTTGTGGCTCGGGGGCCATTCTGGAACATCAAATCCAAACATGCCCAAACGCTCGTGGAAGTTCTGATTCCGACCCAAGCTTCCCAACCCAGGCTTGAGTCTACTTCAGCAGCATCCCAGGTCCTAAGACCTGTAAATCAGGCATCCTCTTACACCTTTGTACAGTGAAACTGGACCAATTTGTGGGGAATGTGTGTTTCATTGTGGTGCGATAGGAACAAGAAATGTTGGGTCACGACTCCTGGATTCGATTCACTGCTTTACAGCTGACTTGCTGTGTGATCTTGGGCAAGTCACATCACTTTTCTGTGCCTCAGTTTCCCCATTAGTAACACTGGAATAATAATCCTTACCTCAGAGCTAAGACTTACCTAGGGAGTTAAGGTTTAATTAATGATTGTAAAGTGCTTTGAGATCTTTAGACAAATGGTGCTTTAGAAAGGCCAGGTATGAGTACCATCATTGGGCCAGATTGTGAACCTCTTACTGCTACTGATGAGCACCTGTTTACACAAGCAGTTCTGTGGATTGGGCCTAGTATGAGCAACTGTTCATTGAAAGTAAGGGGCTGACCATCTGGCTCAGCGAATGAGCAATCACGTTACAAATGCTGTTAAAAGCCTGTGAGTTTCTCTCCTTCTGGATAAATTATCCTTTCAGATATTATCTCATTGTTCATGCCACCAGGATTAGATTCTATTATTGTCCTCTGAGCTAGAGGACAGGGGTGTCAGACATAATCAGTCATGCTCCCTATGGTGAGTAGCGCAGAGCAAGCCAAAGAATAAGCCTGCACTTAGCAGCTCGATAATCAAAAATTACATAATCATGGTGAAGTCTTAAAAAAGGGCAGTTCTAAGAAAGATGGCTGAATTTAGTCATATCTGACTAAATGATTGCAGTGCTATCCAAACCCCTCCAGTAGCTGCAGCGATCTACAAAACCCAGCTGATTGCTGTGATCTCTACCACTATTTTTCCCTTCACATCAAAACTTTATTCAATTTCAAACGAAAACAAAACCTGAAATCCAAGAGAAGACAAGACAAGAATTTACCAACAACCATTAACTGGTGTAATAGGAAAAAACAGTGATGTTTTGTTTCTATGGATCCTTTGGCACCTCGTGACAACGGTGATTTACAAATCCACCAGCTCGCTGGGCCAAATTCTGCCCCAATTTACCCCCCAATGGCTGTACAAAGAGGGTAAGTTTAGGTATAACTCAGCCCTTCAATTTCCAGTGCCCAGTGTCTTGAATTCTGCCTTCACTGATACTTCCGCAGCCTCATTGACAACAGCTGGGTTGCATGGGAGTAACTTAGGGCAGAACCTCGCCCACTGCATTGGAACCATCTCGCCAAGAGACCACTGCCATTTCTTTCTCTGCCACTGTGGTTTATGAACGGCGATGTGCTCGCCCCCAGCCTGCAGCCTCCTTTGTGCCAGTTACACCAGGGCAAACAAGCTGCAGGGCCCCCCACTTGGAGAATACCCCTAATTCAGGAGGCCCTCTGCAGGAACCATGGGACCAACTCTACCCCTGCCCTGCCTGGCAGGAAGTCCTGGCACAGGGGATGATATTGGGTGGGACCAAAGACATGTTGGTGGAGTGGCTGGGTGGCAGTCCTAAGCCTTGTCCTGCTGCTATGATCCATGGGGGCCATAGCAGCTGGGCTATAATAGGGCAGCCTCAAGGGCCCCTACCAGCGCCCATCAGGCCCAGGATAGGGAGAGGGCAAGCACCATCCCTTGTGCCAACACAGGATTGGATATGGCCCACTCTATCTCCTACTCCAATATCAGGAGGTCTTGGTTAACAGCTTCCCAACCCTGGTACAGAGCCCAAGACCTCCCTGCTCTGCTGCAGGGCTCACACTCCAAATCTTTTCTCAGAGCCCAAAATACCATTCCTATTCTTGCACATAGGTGGCTTTTGGCCACAGCCAGACATCTCACTGATACTTTCTCCCTTACACCCCTGCGTGTTTCCCGTGTAGCAGGGAAGAAACCACAAGATTGTCAAAGAGCAATCGATCACCCAAGCTCAGAAACTTCTGAAGGGCTCCAGCTGACTGAAACCTTGAGAGGGAAGCATTTTTACAAGGGACTGGCCTGTAGGGAGCTTAGCAAAGGGTATTTTATAGCAGAGCAATCAGCATTCTTCTTTGGGTTAGGGGCGGCACATGGGGCTGCACAGTGGGAGAACTAGAACAGCTCCCAGAGCTAGGAAAAACTCAGGCATCAGGGATTGTTCTTTAGACTGCCGAAAGCTACTTATGTAAGAGGAATGTGTAGAGGGGAAAAGGGAATCTCCTTCCTTGTACCATGATCACTGGCCTATGTGTATGTTTATTATTGTAGTGTTAGGTGTGCAGGGTAAGACACAATGTACGACAATTGATGAATGCTGGGAAGCACAAGGAAGCAGATTTCACGAGAGCATGGTTCCAGATCTTCAAGTACTCAGTCCCCTCAACTGGGACCATATTTCTAAGTGCTTAACTCCCATTTAAGCCCCTAAATAAGGGATGTATTTTTCCAAAGTGCTCAGCACCCAGCAGATCCTGTTGTGACACATCTAGCCAGATTTTCAAAAGAGCTCAGCACCTTTTTATTTTGGTCTCTATACAGAAGCACGCACTTACGTTGGAAAATCTGGTCTGTTACCCATGAATGCTGGGTCGCAAGTCAGGATTTGCTATTGTCAGGCTGCTCAAGAGTGCTAGGCAGTAAGCAGCTTGTTAGAGCCGTTGGCTCTAACTATTTTCTATTCATTTATTATTTAGGAATATTAAAAAAACTGTAGGTCAAATATTGGGCCAAACAATTGTAGCAGCATCTCTTTAATTGACCATTATTAAAAATAATAGTAAATAATAATTTATTATTTGTATTTCCATAGCCTCTAGGGGTCCTATTCATAGACCAGGAACCCATTGTGCTAGGTGCTGTACAAACATAGCACAAAAAGATGGTCTCTGCCCAAATGAAAGCTTCATGTTTAAGCTTCTTTCTAGGTATACTCAGTCCTGTCTTGACATGGGGAATGGGCTAGATGATCTCTTGAGGTCCTTTCCAGCCCTACATTTCTATAATTCAGTGAAGATGCCTCACCTTCACTCCAGCACCTGACAAGGTTTCTCAGATTTCTCATCCCTAGTTCTGAAGGAATAAGGAGAATTTGCCATGCAGGATGGTTGAGAGATATAGCAAGGAGAGCACTCAGAAAGATATTTGGGATCTGAGACTACCTTACACTGTCTGAGGGAAGGTTACAGTTACAGAAATGGGCCAAAGTCTATGATCCTTGGTCTCCTCTGTCACTGGTTTAAATCAGGAATAGCAGCATTGTAGCCAGCAGAGTGATATGGTTGAGACTTTCAAAGGAGCCTTAGAGAGTTAGGCACCCAACTCCCAAAATCCCAGCCATACAGGTGTAAGTGAAGCGTTGAGGAGGCCCCATGGGTCTGACTAGCTAGGTACATTTATAGAGCATTGATCACTGAGGAATCTAGGCTCTAGATCATAAAGTAAAAAGCTAGGGTACAAACTGATCTGAATCTAGATACCTCAAAGATTGGGGGTGTTTGGATACAAAGCCCTTCCTGTTCTATCTAGATATACCATTGATAATGTTTCAGTCACTATTGTATCTAGATTCCATTTGCACAATTCAAATCCAAACACAGTTCTGGATTTCAAACACCCCTAAGCTTGGATCCAAATATAGATTCTGAACATCCCAGAGTTCAACAGTGTTTGGATCCTTCTCTAGACAGACACAGTAATTGTGGAAATGAAGCAATTTCTTAATCTACAACAAATTAAATATTGGCAAATGGCTCTGTCTGCTCAGTGCTGTCATGACTTGCTCAGTCTCAAACGTAAAGGAGCTGAGACAGCTGTTTTTCCACTCGGTAACTCTGTCTTATTGAACAGTTTCAGTTGGATACAGACTATAGACTTTCCCATATCACTGTACCCAACACCAACAACAGTTGGACTGTCCCTGAAGTGACCAGATGTTAAGGCTGATTTATCCACGGGTTGTCATATAATAATAATACTTTGAATTTCTATAGCACTTTTCATTTGAGCATTTCCAAGTGTTTTTAAAAGAAATCAGTGAAGCCTTACAGTGTCCCTATGAGATGAATGACTAATATTGTGCCCATTTTACTGGTGAATAAATGAGACAGAGTGAGGTTAACTGACTTGCTCAAAGCCACATACTGCCTCCGTGGCAGGGCCAGGAATAGAACCCAGGAGTCCTGGTTCCAAGTTAGAGGCATGTAAAATATTTATAACAAAATACAAAAAGACTCAGAATTCAAAAGGATATTTTGTGGGGGGTTTTCATCATGACCACCAAGAAAACACCAGGAAAATCATCCCATTTCCCCAAAAGGATTTAATCCAGAATGAGACTTTTTACCAGTCAAATCAGGCTCATTTCTCAGGCATAACTCAGATCCATATGGCAGCATGTTACATCCACTTCCCACAGACGTGAACACAAGGTGCAAGCCAATGGAGAATCAAGTTCCCCTGAGCCGTTTCTGAGCCCAGATGTGCTAACAGGAACTGAAAACACTTGCTTTTCATGAGACCGACCTGAAGTCCGCTCCAACCATCTGTTGGAAGGTTTTGATTAAACTTCTTATGACCACTGGACATGACACAATATATACCACCACAACCCCCACTGGATCACATTTCAAAAGTTTCATGAAAATTAAATACTTCAAACAAATCTTTTTTTTAACTTCTTCCTTCCACCTCTGGGCTCTGTGCGATCTATGCTGCATACCTTTGACACAGACAAATAGAAACTAGGGGAGAAAAGGGAAAGCACTAATTAATTGCACTGTGACTGCCGGCAATGACAGAACAGTTTCTCCTCCTGGGCAAAGTCAGCTAATTCTGTTTTGGAAAGAAAGAAGAAGGAAGGAAAGATTTATGGATCAGCTCCCCTTGGCAGGTTAGCTCAGCTTGGAGGCAGAATGAGATCTCACTCAGAACACGCTGCAGCGAAAGGTAAATAAAAGAAGAAAATGAACTTACGACACAGGAAAGTCTATAAATCTGCACCGTCCTAAGTGTCAAAACAAAAGGAAACCAAAGAGGAGTTTAGTTCATTTTCCAAATGAAACGTCAGCTTCAGACTGCGGTGAAAGTGAAGGCGGCCTGAAGGAAGAAGAGATCTAGCCTCGAAGAGAAGAAAAGAAACCTTAAATACGGAGCTGAGCAGAAAATGGGGAATTTTCATCAAAAAACTGAAAAGAGAACAACAAAATTAGTTTTCAGCAACCAAAAATTTTGGCTGTCATTTTTCATTTTTCTGACAAAAATATTGAAAATGTTCTAAGAAAGCCAATACTTTCCACAAAAATGTCTGTTTAATCAAAAATCCAATTTTTTGTTAAAAAAATTGCTGGTAATTTTTTTGGACCAGACTTGCTTAGAAATAAGGAAAGATAAATCATTTGCATAATCGCTCAGGGGTTGCCTAATTCTGCTCCCACTGAAATCAGAGTTTTACACCTGGCTTCAATGGGAGCAGGATTACGCCAATGCTGAGTGCTTCTGAAAATCCCACTGAGGCTGTTAGTGCTGGAGCAAACAGGCAGTGGGTAAAATTCACCCTGGGGCAGAGGACCAGCACAAAGCCTGTGGTCTAGTTATGTCACTCCTCAGGCCAGATCCTCAGCTCATGCACATCAGCATCCAAGTCATTTTACACCAGCTGAGGATCTGGCCTTTAAGTGAGATCTAGGTGGTACATAGTCCTTGTGCCTGCTCTCCGTACAAAGATGAATTTCACCGCAAGGGCATTTATTATTCACAGGCCACACCCTCAGCTGGTATAAATTAGTGAAGCTCTGTTGAGGTGAGGATCTGTCCCAACAGGAGTAGTAACCCTGATTTGCTCCAGCAGCCAGAAAGCTAGTGCAAACCTTAGTGCAGGGTCTTAGTGCAGGGTCCCTGGAGAGCAAATCCCCAGGAGGAGAGGATATCATAGCATAGTTTCTTTCTTGCACGGCAGGGGCTAGTGCTGTCCAAGAACTGGTCAGTACTGGGGAGGGAGGTAGTATGATCAAGGCAGCATAGGACTTGCGGCTTCACTATCCCCCTTAGCAGCCTCTGTCAACAGGCCTTCTATGGAGCCACAGGCATAACCTAAAGCACCCGCTTTCCCCCCCAGCAGCAGAAATCAAGATGGAGGGCAGCAATGGTAACACCTTCCCTCGGGCTGACCCTCTCCCTTCAGCCTCCTTGGCATGGGGAGCAGGCATGTATCCCTCCCTGCTCCAGCCACACTGGAGCTGGCTGCAGAACTATCCATAGATGCCTCTTTCTTTCAGAGAGCACTTGTGTGCGTTCTCCCCTCTCGTGGTATGCCACAGCAGCCCAAGGCTTCGGCAGGCACACGGTGCCCCACTTCCCTAGGAGGACATTTCCTATAGCACCGGGCAGGGCTCATTTCGTCCTTCATCAGCCTTTTCATAGGTACCCATGGCTGGTTCTCTCTGTCCAAATGCACCTGTCGCACTGGCGATAACGCTGTGTGTCAGGGCAGGATGGCAGTCAGGCAGCAACAGGCTGGGCAGTGTGGCCTGCACAGCTCATGGAACTGCTGTCTTCCCGCCGACACAGCAGAAATCTCATGCTGTTTGGTCTAGCCCCCCTGAATTCTGTCTTATCTACTCCCAGCTCTGATGTTACATTTTTATAGGCCCTCTCCTTCATGACCCATATTCAAATGTACAAGGAAACCTAAGTTCTCATATTAGGACCAGCACACTCTGTAATTATGTATTATGTAATCAGGGTAGCATCCAATATTTGCCAAGCGATTTCCAAATGCTGGAGAAAGATGGTGTTCAGAGGGGGTCACAATCTACGCACAGACACATATTCAGAGGCAAGGAGAAAGAGGAATGACAATAATATATATAATTGCCTGTTGTCTGGCTCTCTGGCCAAGATCACCTGTTGCACCAAATAGGCAATAGATTTAATAATTTTATTAAGATGATGTTGAAGTAAAAAGAAAACGGTACAGAGTTTAAGTATAGAAGTTTCTAGTTATCAGGGAATAAGGTACAGATTATCAAGGGGTGCAAAATTTGGTTTAGGAACAGGTGGCGTAAGGAATAATCTGCAATCTCCCCGATTGGGAGTAAAAGTTTAACGGGTCAAAGTACAGACATTGAGGTATGGGGGTATGTTGTTCATATAATGGCTATGTTCAGGTGTGGAGTATAATGATACTACAAGTCAATACACATACTCACAAATAAGCTTGGTTCCCGGTAAGGAGCATGGGAGAAGCAGGTGTTTAAGAGGGGTCTGAATGTGAACAGCAGTGTTGCCGATTCATGCAGTCTTATCGCAAGTCTCACTATATGCACTAAAAGAAAAGGAGGACTTGTGGCATCTTAGAGACTAACCAATTTATTTGCGCATAAGCTACATGCGCTGTTTCTCTTAGAGCTCAAGCTCCCACTGTCAGAGTTTGGTTACTACCTTGGAATTTCAGATTTCATTTAGAAATAAAACTTAAGGTGCCAGCCCTTGTGGTGGCAGAGAAAAGCTGGAAAACGTGTACCCTAAATGCTCTGACAATGGAAGGCAAATAAAAAGATACCAGAATGTACTGTCTATTTTTTTAAAATTTCTTGATAGTTCCTAGCCTCACAATATGCTACAGATTCTGGAGCACCATCTATGAGGACCTTGTCTATTAATGACCCATTTCCACATATATAGACACAGAGCACTCCCATCACAGAAGGAGGCACTGAAGTGAAAATTCATTTGGAAGTTAAAGTTAGTGCAGGACACAGCAGGCTGCTAAGGGTGCAGAATTTCTTGCCGGGAGCATAGGCAATTGGTGCTCCAAGATCTGCACTGGCTGCCTATGCATTTCAGGGTGGAGGGTAAACCATTGGTATTGAACTAGAAAGCTCTATCTATCTTCAGACCTTCCTACCCGCAGCAGCACCTCTCTCACTGTGCCATACTGCCACAACAGATTAGCAGGGATACAAGAACTGGGTCCTCCACTCAGTATAAATGTGAAGGGGCTTCCCGCAGAGAGCATTCCTTGTCAGGCCCCTTTTCTTTGGGACGTATTCCCCACTGTGGTCTGCGATAGCATGTATCTGTCAATCTTCAGGGCATAGCAGAATACTCATCATTTTAGAAGTGCTGCTCAAGACGTAGGAACTGTTGGGGGTGATCTATAGGGGGATTTGGTTTATGGCTGTGTTGCTGGTTATTTAGGTGTTGTTCTAGGATATGGAGATGCTATCTGTTTCTTTGGGGATTAGTATATTTTAGAAAAAAGAACACAAGGAGTACTTGTGGCACCTTAGAGACTAACAAATTTATTAGAGCGTAAGCTTTCGTGGGCTACAGCTCACTTCATCGGATGCATAGAATGGAACATATAGTTAAGAATATATATGTGTATATATATATATATATACATACACACATACAGAGAAGGTGGAAGTTTCCATACAAACTGTAAGAGGCTAATTCATTAAGATGAGCTATTATCAGCAGGAGAAAAAAACTTTTGTAGTGACAATCAAGATGGCCCATTTAGACAGTTGACAAGAAGGTGTGAGGATACTTAACATGGGGAAATAGATGCAATATGTGTAATGACCCAGCCACTCCCAGTCTGTATTCAAACCCAAGTTAATGGTATCTAAGTTTGCATATTAATTCAAGCTCAGCAGTTTCTCATTCGAGTCTGTTTTTAAAGCTTATGCTGTAATAGATTTGTTAGTCTCTAAGGTGCCACAAGTTCTCCTGTTCTTTTTGCGGATACAGACTAACACAGCTGCTACTCTGAAACCTGTCAGTATATTTTAGGTTTCAGAGTAGCAGCCGTGTTAGTCTGTATTCGCAAAAAGAAAAGGAGGACTTGTGGCACCTTAGAGACTAACCAATTTATTTGAGCATAAGCTTTCGTGAGCTACAGCTCATTTCATCGGATGCATACTGTGCATACATTTCCAGCACAAATCCAGGGTTTAACAAGAACGTCTGAGGAACAGTGGGCGGGGGGGAGGAATAAACAAGGGGAAATAGGTTACTTTTTATAATGAATCAACCATTCCCAGTCTCTATTCAAGCCTAAGTTAATTGTATCCAATTTGCAAATTAATTCCAATTCAGCAGTCTCTCGCTGGAGTCTGTTTTCGAAGTTTTTTTGTTGAAGGATAGTCACTTTGAGATCAGAAATGGAGTGACCAGAGAGATTGAAGTGTTCTCCGACTGGTTTATGAATGTTATAATTCTTGACATCTGATTTGTGTCCATTTATTCTTTTACGTAGAGACTGTCCAGTTTGCCCAATGTACATGGCAGAGGGGCATTGCTGGCACATATCACATTGGTAGATGTGCAGGTGAACGAGCCTCTGATAGCGTGGCTGATGTGATTAGGCCCTATGATGGTGTCCCCTGAATAGATATTGGTGTCCCCCCGCTCTCCTGCTGGTATTAGCTCATCTTAAGTGATCACTCTCCTTACAGTGTGTATGATAACACCCATTGTTTCATGTTCTCTGTGTATATAAATCTCTCCACTGTATTTTCCACTGAATGCATCCGATGAAGTGAGCTGTATGAAAGCTTATGCTCAAATAAATTTGTTAGACTCTAAGGTGCCACAAGTACTCCTAGTATATTGTAGGTGATTGTCAGAGGCGCTCAGATCGGCACCTCTTCTTGATTCATAAAGCTAAGCAAAGAAACACCTGCCACCCAGGCTTCTGTTAGGTTGCTTGTACAGCCATGAATTGCAATGGATATTCCCAGTTTTGCCAGTTCACACAATTTTATCACAAGTCTCAGGATATTTGGCATTTTACTTAAAGCCCCAGCTCCTGGAGTTGTGGGACGGCATGGGAATCTCAGCTTTCGGTTTTTTTGAAAGGTATGTTTTGAACTCTTATGGTTGCAGAGAAAAGCTATAAAAAGTGACCCAAATGCACCCGAAAGTCTCAAAATTCAAAGGGCAAATAAAACAGCATGTATTACTTCTTTTTAAAGTATCTCCTGATTTTTAAGACAAATTTCATTATTTGAGGGGGGTCCAGGTTCATGCTTTTTGAACCTTTGGATTAGCGATACTGGATTCCATGGGGCCGGATGCAATGCATCCAAAGGTGCTGAGGGAGTTGGCTGATATGATTGCAGAGCCATTGGCCATTATCTATGAAAACTGTGGGCGATCGGGGAAGGTCCCAGACCATTGGAAAAAGGCAAATATAATGCCCATCTTTTAAAAAGGGAAGAAGGAGAATCCGGGGAACTACAGACTGGTCAGTCACTGGAAAAATCATGGAGCAGGTCCTCAAGGAATCCACTTTGAAGCACTTAGAGGAGAGGAAGGTGATCAGGAACAGTCAACATGGATTCACCAAGGGCAAGTCACGCCTGACCAACCTGATTGCTTTCTATGATGAGATAACTGGCTCTGTGGATGTGGGGAAAGCGGTGGACATGATATACCTTGACTTTAACAAAGCTTTTTATGGAGGTGGTGGAATCTCCATCCTTAGAGGTTTTTAAGGCCCAGCTTGACAAAGCCCTAGCTGGGATGATTTAGTTGGGGTTGGTCCTGCTTTGAGCAGGGGGTTGGACTAGATGACCTCCTGAGGTCTCTTCCAACCCTAATCTTCTATGATTCTATGATTCCAGCCTCTTCTACCCCCGCACAGCACAGGGACAGATTTAAGACTCCTCCATGGCTTTGCCAAAAGCCCCACGGAAGAATCAGAGCTACCCCCTGCCAGGGGGAGGAAATTCCTAGCAGGTCCAATACCTGGTGGAGCTACTTCCCACAGCAAACCAACCTAGCTTCTCTAGCTAGTGCATTGTGTGAGCAGAGCCCAGACTTTCCCCATTCCCCATCCACTCCTACCCAGTTGTGTGAGGATAGAACAGAACAGCCCCATGAAGGCTACTCTCCTCCCGCTCTGGGCAGCTGTAACCCATGATCTGCTACCCGTGTGCCATTGGGCAAACCAGATGGGAATCTGGTCCTGACATAGCCATAGTGACATGTGTCTATCTGTGTCTACATAAGTATTTTCAAGGTACCTGTCACCCTGCTCGGCAACCAAAGTCTGCACAAAATTGTACTGGAAGAAAACTTTTAGGGGATGCTTTAAGGTGATGACTTAAGACACTGACTCTCCTCTCACTCCTTCCGGTTCTACTGGAGTATCAGACGATTGTCGTGGCGGGGCAGTAGTGTAAATCCAGCCTGGTCTACAGTTAAAATTTAGATTGAAATTGCTAGGTTGCTCAGGGATGTGAAAAAGTCACATGCCTGAGAGACTTAACCCCCAGTATATACACTGCTCAGCTGACAGAAGAATGCTTCTGTCGATCTAGCTACCGCTGCTCAGGGAGGCGGATTACCTACAGCAATGGAAAAACTCCATCTGACAATATAGAAAGCAGCCACCCTACTGCAACCTATCTACACTCTCATAACTCATAGCGTAGATGTGGCCTAAGAGGAGGATCAGGTCTTCAGGCAGTTGCTACCATTGACCAAACCTGCTGATGGTAGGTATTATCCCTGTGCTACATGGGCAATCTTCTGTCATGTTCAGAACGGACTCTCACAGATGCTTGATCAGACAGCAGCAGCTGCTGCTGCGTCCAAAAACCCGCAGTAATTATTTTAAGTTTTCCCCAGGATGCCATATCTTTCCCCCTTAGTTTCAGCAAGCAGATATTTGTGCCAAAACCAGGCAGAGTTAAAGGGTTCCCATCAGGTTTTTTAATAACAGCAACAATGTTACACACAGGGATTCCAACTAACATGAGGCGTAATTAAGATATTCAATCTTTTCTGGGGCTAACTGGATCCCTCAAAATATTCACCAGTATGAACCAGGAGATTACAATAATGGAAGATAGGGGGCCAGATTCTCAGCTGCGGTAAGTCAGTGTAGGTCAACTGAAGTAATTGGACCGGCTGAGGATCTGGCCCAAACAGTGCACAGCACAGAAACAAAGAGTCAAGTCTATCCTTAGTTTCAAACCATGAGCCTGAGTGGATTTACATCAGGGATGAACTTACTCCAGTGGTTGCATCTGTGGTGTAGAGAGGGTGCAGCTGTTGTTACCATTGTTTCACCTAACAGGGTTAGATGATACAATGGTAGACGTACCTGAGTCTGTGTGTGTCTCATCTCCAGCACAGTGCAGTTTCTGCCAATGGAACTGCACCTGTTGGGAATTAGAGGGCCAAACAAAATCTAGTGAAGACGGGGCTCATGATGGGTAAATCACACTTGCTGGGTGTACAGTTACTTGGTTCAGAAGTCAGCCATGAAACAGTTAATATTAATGATGAGTGACCAAGGTTTGAGATCTGAATAACCCAGAACTTAGGAACAGTTTGGATTTTGATCCAGACCTGCATTTTTCAGCTGACTCCCCTCTGTGTAATGGACTGAACTGAAACTCTGGATCCAAATCCTCTGACCCAGACTTTGGAACCAGATCTCAGCTTTACAGCTCAGGCCCGTCTCTAGTTATTATGTATTAAACAGGGATTCTGAAGATGAGTCTACTTTGTTCCAGGCCTGCACCTCGTTACAATTCCTATACTCGGGATCAGTACATGGGAGCACAGTCACTTGGATGATCAAAGAGAGGTCTCATAGCCAGGATTTTTAATTGGTTCTCTGTCTTTTGGTTGCACAAAAAGGCCTGCTGTAGCTAAGCCGAAGTTTCTGTACATGTGCAGTGGCAAAGGGCACTCCTGGAACATTCTGAAAGTTTCCAAAAATAGCCCCAAGACTCAGCCAAAGGTCACAGAGCCATGGGAATCGTCAGTCTCGCGGAGGCTGGAGGGAAACGTGCAGCAGTTAGTGCTCAGATAGAAGCACAGAATCATTCCTGCTGGTGCCAGAGAATCATTTTCATCAAGGTTCCTCACTGGGTGCACAGTCCAACAGCTCCCCATTGGAGTTCACCGGTACAGCTTGCACCGTATTCAGTTTCCATTTCAGTCCATTGAGCTTTACTAGCCTGACAAGGAAGACGAGTGTTGCCAAAGTTAAATGCAATCCAATCAAGTATCAAAGGGCTTCTCAGTAACCAGTGGTTTCTCTCCCTTGGGAGAAATCCTGATTCCCATTGAAATCAATGGCAATGTCCCCAGTGACTTCAATGGAGCCAGGATTTCACCCCGTGTGTCCTGAGCTGGAGGAAAATGGGAAGAAAACAAACATTTGTGGCAATTTCTCTTTAAAATGCCCATTTTCAGCTGTTGTTGAGATTTTCTGACCAAGAGCCCTATTCTCTGTTGCCCTGCACCTTGTGTAGTGGTTTATACACCTGCAATGTGGGGTATAAAAATGCTATCAGATGGAATTTGTGGTATTTTACACCCACTTTGCACTGGGGTAAATGACAACACAGGGTGCAAGACATAGGAGAATCAGGGGCCAGCTCTACAGTGTGTTGCCTTGACAATATTCATGGCTGTTATTGTTCATTTCTCATAAGTTGCAGGTTGCCACATACTCTGAAGCTATTGAGGAAGGAGAGAAAGAAGGAAAAGTATGGATATACTAGTATCCAGCTATCTTAGGCTTCCGACAGTAATTGTCACTGTAGAGTCTCACAACTGAAAGTAGTTGACTAAGTAAGAAGTAAAGACCACAGGTTTTAAAAGCAGATTTCAATTTTGTGTCAGCAATTTTGCACCTGGAATCAATTGCAAGCAGAAGATTAACTATCCTAATTTGTGTAAATATTAGTTGTTGTTGTTGTTATCATAATAATACCTAGCAATTAAACATCGCTTTTCATCAACGTGCTTCACAGAGATTAAATGCAAATAAATAAACTCATAAAAATCAACTGCATATACATTTATCTACTAGGCATAGGACTTAGTGACAAATTCAGATCCAGTTCTGTAGCTGAACGTTCCCAAAGTTCTGGAGGGTTTGGGTTTGGCCCAATTTAGGAAATAACCCACACATGAAATTTCCCCAAAGTTTGGAGCTGTTGAGAGCCAGGGCTTTGATTCAGGCCCATCCCCATTAGCAACTTGTCAACTCAATGTTTCTCTATCATGGTTTCATAATAATACTAATTAATAAGTGTGAATGTATTGAGGCACCCATGCCTGAAGGCCTTTGGAGGCCTTAACAAAAACTAACCAGAAGGATAATTAATACTTATTTGCTAATAATTACATTTAATATTTATGCCATGCTTTTTAAATCTTCAAGACACTGCACAGACATTAACTAATTAGCCCAGAACATGGGACAAGTCTAAGAAACTCCCAGAGCAAGAGCTCAGCTAGGTGGCTGCAGCAAAGGTAACTCAGTATAAAACCCTGCATTAGATAGCTAATCCCCCTGCATCTAACTCTACTTTAATATACACAATCCAAAATCCATAAAGGTCTTGAATGCAGAGCCCTGATGGATGCCAGTAACTCTTGCCTATAATAATAATGCTTTGTACTTCTGTACTATTCAGGAAGCAGTATGGGCAGGGCACCGAACAGGAGTTGGAGGGGGTCAGAAGACCCACCTCTGCCATTGACCTTGGGCAACTCATTTAACTGCTCTGTGCCTCAGTTTCCCAATCTCAGAGGATGATAGTGCTTAGCCACATTTTTAAAGTGTTTTAAGGTCTAAGGATAGAAAAAGCACGATGTAGGTGCTAAGTATTGTTATTGCTATGTATAGCATCTTCTATCCCAGGCTCCCTGTCAAGTTGGAGAGCGTTCCAGAGCCCTGTTCTACTCGCATTGGAGAAGAGCATTTATAAATAAAGGTGGATTTTTTTTTTCAAAGTAGCTTTTTAAGAAAACCATCAGGTTGGCTCTCAAGAAATCCTGTGTAGCAAATGTCACAGCACGAGTGATTCTGGACTAACCATTTCTAAGGAAAATACACACTGCTTTCCTAATTAATCTACCCTGCTTCATATATTCAAGCCACAATCTCTGCCTTGGAAGGACAGGCCCCTTTATGATAATCTATACTCCATAGCTGCGTATGGATCCAATCCTGAAAGGTGCTGAGCACCATCTTAGAGGAGGTGTGTGCTGTTTCTTTAAATCTGTAGCAGGAGACAGCACAGGTGAGGTGGGTGGGGAAAGGTTCTCGGCAGAAGCTGTACAGGAAAGCAGTGAGAGGGAGAGAGAGAGAGAGGCAGAATAGTTTTAAAGGTGACACTATTTTCTTTATTTTAATAAAGTCTCTTGATCAGTCTTAGAAGAAAGTGACTCTTTCTGGGATTCTTTACAATTGGCACATGGCACTTTCAAATCCCATTGACTTAATTGGGAACGGGGGGGTGCTCACAACCCTAAGAGGGTCGCCCATTATGTCCCCTAGAAAGAAGAATGGGCCTGAAGTCATGTCGTTTGGAACCAGTTCCAAATGAGCTGCGGGTTTAGGTATGAGCTCCTATTCCAGACCTTTTGCGTTTGGACTCTGAGGGAGTTTTAAGGCCAGGGTATGTCAGTCCCAGAGAAATACATATAAGCACATCTCTGTAAACCACAGCATTTGGACAGTGCAGGAAAGTTACTGGGATACAAGCCATCAGTCCATTTACTGTGTCTGTCGAGCCCTGCACAGATACAAAATTTGTATCCAATCTGCAAACATGGCCGCGGATATCCATAGATTTGCAGGGCTCTATATGTCTGCATTGAGGGACCTTTCAGCTCCAGCAAGTTACCTTCAATTTAAAGATCATTCTCTTGAACTAAGTCATGCTAAATGTTCTGGCCAACTATTTCTTCCATTACCAATAATAAAATCCTGCTCTAGCTTTCAGAGTTTTATGGACCAAGTTCAGTAAATCAAAGTAGCCAAAAGATTACAGAATCAAATGCTTAAAAGCGGTGAAATGATTTGCAAACAGCATCTGGTCTTGTTTATTGGGGGTGAGGAAGGGAATATTGCATGGAGGAGATACAGCTCTCGGTGTACTCAAGATTAGCCCACAGCAACCGTCTGTCTTACACAGATGGCAGTTAGATGAAAAGAAACCTCAGCGCATTGAGGAAGAATTTGGAAACCCAGGTTCAATCCTCCTGCTCTGCCACAGACTGTCTGGATGATGCTGGGCAAGTCACTTCATCTTTCTGTCCCTCTGTACAATGGGGATAATGCTTCCCCATTAAAACGATTGTGAGGCATTCATCTACAACAGAAACAGGTTCCACGCAGCTCTGTTCAGACTCAGGGATCTGCCAGTGCACCCGCGCGAGGCCATCAAAACAAGGACTGGTCTACAGGCATGCCCACTTGCACCATAATAAGGGTTTGAATCTGCACCTTTTGTTCCTTCAGTGCAAGTCTGTGTGCAGATGGTTTTACTTTGGAATAAAGTGCCCCTTTATATTTAGCTTGAGTTGATGAAGCTCTTTTATTCTGACATAACCGTGGCCCTGTAATAGTTTATATACTAGATCTGAGAGGGTTAAATTGGGCCTGAGTGGCCAGTTAACCCAGCTGGGTGAGCCTGGCCTAATTAAAGATGGAGCTGGGCAGTGACTATAATGAAGGGAAGCACAGATTAGAAGAAGGCTGCCAGGACAGAGGGAAAGGATGCTACAGTCCCTTTCCAGGCATTTGAGAGAGCAGCAGGGTCATAGAAGAAGCCCTGGGGACCCTCTCTTGAGTAGCAAAGTCTGGCAAGAGGCCAGGAGAGACATGGAGCAGCCATGGGAAGTAGAACAAGCTCCAGTGATGAGGATCCCTGATAAAATGGGAGGATCTGGACTCCTAGGGAGAGAGCCCTGTGAGGCATTCAACTGAAGAACAGAGCAAGGGGAACTTCAGAGGTAGGAAAGGTCAAACCTAGGGAGGGCAGAAGTTGGGTTAAGTTTATACTTTTGGTTTGGGGGTTTATTGGGGGATTCCAGGGGAGAGCCTGTGAGCTCTGGCCCTGAAAGAAGGGTGAAACTTCAAGGGGTTGTGGGAGAGGCCTGCTGACAGGTTGTGGTACGGGGGTAGCAGCACGGGGTCTGATGGAGCAGGCCTGGGCTGCTGGTTTATAGGGTCCCTAGACTGGAACCAAGTGTAGTGGGAGGCCCTGAGAAGGGGATAAAGGGCAGTTGAAAGTCCTGAGAGGAGGGGTACAGTGACCCCAGATTTGAGGGCTGAAGACTGGACATAAGAATTGGGACAGTTATTTGCTTGGACCTTTTGTTACCGTGGGAGAGGTGGGATTCAGGCTGGAGGGCTGAGTCACAAGAAGAAGCAGACCGCTGCAGGGAAGAAGCGACCACCAACAGAAGGTGCGAGAGGAGGAGAGACTGCTAGGCCATGCCCAGCTGCAAGGGGAGCACATCCTGTGGTGAGTTCTCCCTTGCACGGGCCCATTGTCCCTAAGTGAGGCGGAAAGTAGTCTGGTCAGGTTTACTGATTGAAAAGCAACACCCTCAAGTGCCCCTAGAAACACATGTTTGAAAGGCAGGTCAATTCCCACTTTGGATGGCATTGTTTGTGTCTAAATTACATGCATCATGCTGTGTGTGCGTAAATCAATCAGTCCTTTATTTCCTGTTCTGTTAATTGTTATCACAACAGCCATAAGCAAACACTAACTTTGGACAGCTGACTAGCAGCTCACACAAAAGCACTCTTCAGGTTTCATAAGCCCACTCTTGTCCTTCGTGCCAACACAAAGCTGGCCATAAATGTCACTGTCTCTTCCTGCTTCAGAGGCATAAACCAAATTGGTGAGTGACACAAGGGAAGAAATAGAGTTTAATTATTGCTAAACAGAGATCCATTTAATATTGGCTTGACAGGCCTTGTGCAAAATGCTTTTATCTTCTGGGCCAGTGACCAGTTTTTAATTCTTGCTTTCTTGGAAGAAACCCCACTTTCTGTGAATGAAATGAAAGGAGCATTTCAACAGGTGCCAGTATAAATCTGCTAGAGATGTGCTGAGTTTTGGTTAAAACTTTGCCTGTTATTATCTCAAATGTTGTCCTGTTATAATCTCTCTCCAACCCAAAAACTCCAAGCAAAGGTGTCTCCTGAGCTGCATATGTGATTCTTTGATCTCGGATCTGCCCTAAGAGAGAGAACACCCGTCTCCGTTTCCTCTCTGGGACAAAAATAAACTCGGTGGGCAATTTGACTGAACAGCTGCACACACAATGCAATTTAGAAGGATGCAAATGATACACCAGCGAGTTTTGTCCAACCTTCTCATCCTTTGTGTTTGACAATTAGAACAGAGACAAATCCCTCATGGCTGGGTAATGAAGGAACAACATACAGCAGGGATAAAGATACTCATACTGCCAACAGCAGTGTTATTCAAAGAAGTCCAGAGCATGCATGCTGGAATCCATAGCCACGTGGAGTATAGACTGGGGCCAGACTCCATGAGCTCAGGGATTTCATCCAGTCCTGACATTTGTTGTTGATGATGATGTTGTCAGTTTTGTGTTTCCTTTAAATGTTATGTGATGTGTTCAGAACAAATAGATTCAAGCTGTAGTTTCTACTGTAGATTCTACTGTAACAAGCCCGTGACTACCCAGGAAGCTTCAAACCCACAGGCCTCAGCTATTTGAATGAAAAGAGACTCTCCCCTAGCTGTCAGCAGTATAAGACCTATGACATATGGATGAGCTATTTTCATTTCATCCGATAAGAGCAGTAGTACACACAGGTACATGCTCATTTTGATCGTACACCAACAAAATAGACTTAAGACATATAAAACAATCTCATTTTTCAGATGGCTAAAATTTATTAATATCAAATTCATCAAAATCTACTGCTGTAACATGGCTTCTAGCACTGATGAAAATTTTAGCACCAAAACACAGGCCTGTATCATTTCAGTGAAAGGAGGTAACGTTGTTTGTAGCAGTAGCAGGCTATTATCCTCTATGTAGACCAGCCAGTAAAGGGCACATGACACACATAGGCCCTGATCCTGAAAAACTTATGTATACTTGCCAGAAGCTGGGATGGGATGACAGGGAATGGATCACTAGGCAATTTTGCTGTTCTGTGAAGCAGTAAGTAAACCTATGGCTCTATAGAGAACTAAATATTAATGACAAAGTGTATAAGCAAAAAAGAAATAGAAAACAGCGTATTACTGTAGCTATATAGTTTAATCTGGTTCTGAGAAGCCCCATGATAGACTAGGATGGTCTGGTAGTTCAGATACAAGTTTGGAAAGAGAAAGACCTGGTGGTATTCCTGGCTCTGCCACAGATTTCCCTGTGTGACCTCAACCAAGTCACTAAACCTCCCTGTGCCTCTACATTCTCCATGTGTAAAATAAGGATGGTACCTGCTACACCAGGGTGCTTGTAAAAATCCTGTGAGATCCTCAAATGGAAGGCACTAAGGGAAGATATTCTTATCCCACAGTTTGCTACGCCCATTTCCGCATAAGTAAATTGCACGAACATCACACTGAGAATTCTCGTGTGTCATATGATTATGAAATTCCTTAGTGTCCCATTAATATATATGCTAATAATCAAGCAATCTCTGTATGCTGCTATTGCACAACTGACAGTGCTCTATGGGAATAATAATAATTCCACCTCCAATAATAGGCACTTATGCTGTGCGAAATTTTCAAACCAAAATAACACTTTGTGCATATCTATAATTTTCAAATTGAGAAAGAAAGCAGCATACTTAGCCAAGCATCAACCACCTCTCCCATATTCTATGGCATGATCATTTTTTAAAGGCATAAATCCAAAGCAAATATTTTGACACTTCTCAAACAGATTTCTCAGGTCTGGATGGAACTCTGAAAGATCTGGTGTTCTGGCAGTTTCCTGCTGCACTCTGAAAATCGGGAGTTCCTTTGCATTGCCGGAGCCCTTACTACACTTTCAAAGATTCAGCTTAACCGGTGATATGACCCACTTGTAATTTCAATCACTGACCAGGTCAGACAACTCCTCGGAGTTAATTGTTATGTCTTGAGAACAGCTGATATATTATTAGACAATAATCAGAGAAGCATAGAAATGTAGGGTTGGAAGGGACCTCGAGAGGTCATCTAGTCTATCCCCTGCACTACTGCAAGACCAAGTATATCTATAGACCATCCTTGACAGATGATTGTTTAACCTGTTCTTAAAAACCTCTAGTGATGGGGATTCCACAACCTCCCTTGGGAGTCTATTGTAGAGCTTAACTACCCTTCTAGTTAGAAAGTTTTTCCTAATATCTAATTTAAATCTCCCTTGCTGCAGATTAAGCCCCTTATTTCCTCTTCTAATTTCAGTGGACACAGGGAATAACTGATCACCATCCTCTTCATAAGAGCCCTCAACATAGTTGAAGACTTATCAGGTTCCCCCCTCAGTCTTCTTTTCTCGAGACTAAACATACCCAGTTTTTTAACCTTTCCTCACAGATTAGGTTTTCTAAACCTTTTATCATTTTTATTGCTCTCCTTTGGACTCTTCAATTTTTTCCAAAGTGTGGCACCCAGAATTCGACTCAGTACTCCAGCTGTGGCCCCACCAGTGCCAAATAGAGCCGGACAATTACCACCCGTGTCTTACATTTGGCATTCCTTCTAATATGCCCCAGAATGATATTAGCTGTTTTTGCAACTGCACCGCAGCGTTGGCTCATTCAATCTGTGATCTGCTATAACCCCCAGGATGGAAATCCTTTCCAGCTGTACTGCCACCTAGCCAGTTATTCCCCATTTTGTAGTTATTCATTTGATTTTTTTTCCTAAGTGAAATACTTTGCACTTGTCTTTATTGAATTTCATCTTGTTGATTTCAGACCAATTCTCCAATTTGTCAAGGTCCTTTAGAATTCTAATCCTGTCCTCCAAAGTGCTTGCAACCTCTCCCAGCTTAGTGTCATCCATAGATTTTATAAGCATAACCTCCACTCCATTATCCAAGTCATTAATGAAAATATGGAATAGTACATAATGCAGAATACATCCCTGTGGAACCCACTAGATACATCCTCTCAGTTTGACAGCAAATGATGTGGAATTTCCAGGTTTTCTTGGCTTGCCCTTTGCATGTCTGTGATAACCAGGCATTTCATTCAGAGCCTGATCAAGACACCACGAAAGTCAATGGGATTATTTCTGTTGATTTCAATGGGTTTCAGATCAGGCTCCATTGAGAGGCAGGTTCTGCCTATGGAGGAGCTGATTACCCTCTCATTTACACCAGTTTTGCACCATTGTAACTCCATTAATGGGGCTGCTTTGTATTTATACTGGCACAAATGAAAGGAGAATTAGGCCCTGGAAGTCAACCTGCACATGGAAGAAATACCAAGTTAGTAAATTGTGACCTTTTCATGGGTTCTTTGTGATGCACAAAGTTGGTCTGAAATGTGGATTTGTTGCTGTTGGTTTGGGGGCTCTTACATTTCAATTCCCTTGAGAAATATCAGCCACAATATGTGTAATCCTCCCGTCATATCTTTCCTAGAGGACTTCGGGAAGCAAATGGTTTGATGTACCAGCTTAGCTAAAAACCAGTTTTTAAATCAGTTTAGTTAAAACTGTTCAAAGCGCTCGCGTGGAGGCTCAAATTGATTTAAGAGTTTCCAAATGCATTTTGCATCATTTGATTTAAGAGTGTCCACACAGGGTTCTTCCATTGGTATAACTAAATCAGTTTAAAATAGGGCTGTCAAGCAATTAAAAAAGCTAATTGTGATTAATCGCACAATTAAAAAAAATTAATCACAATTAATCACCCAATTAATTGCACTGTTAAACAACAATAGAATAGATTTAAATATTTTTGGATGTTTTCTACATTTTCAAATATATTTATTTCAATCACAACACAGAATACAAAGTGTACAGTGCTCAGTTTATATTTATTTTTGTTACAAATATTTGCACTGTAAAAAACAAAAGCAATAGTATTTTTCAATTCACCTAATACAAGTACTGTAGTGCAATCTCTTTATCATGAAACTTGAATTTACAAATGTAGAATTATTTTAAAAAAACCTGCATTCAAAAATAAAATTTGTAAAACTTTAGAGCCTACAAGTTCACTCAGTCCTATTTCTTGTTCAGCCAATCGCTCAGACAAATAAGTTTGTTTACATTTGCTGGAGATAATGCTGCCCAATTCTTGTTCACAATGTCACCTGAAAGTGAGAACAGATGTTCACATGGCACTGTTCTAACCGGAGTCACAAGATGTTTACGTGCCAGATGTGCTAAAGATTCATATGTTCCTTTATGCTTCAACCACCATTCCAGAGGACATACATCCATGCTGATGACAGGTTCTGCTCGATAACAATCCAAAGCAGTGCGGACCAACACATGTTCATTTTCAGTATCTTAGTCAGATGCCACCAGCAGAAGATTGGTTTTCTTTTTTGGTGGTTTGGGTTCTGTAGTTTCCACATCAGAGTGTTGCTCTTTTAAGACTTCTGAAAGCATGCTCCACACTTAGTCCCTCTCAGATTTTGGAAGGCACTTCAGATACTTAAACCTTGGGTCGAGTGCTGTAGCTATCTTTAGAAATTTCACGTTGGTTCCTTGCATTTTGTCAAAGCTGCAGTAAAAGTGTTCTTAAAACAAACAACATGTACGGGGTCATCATCCGAGACTTCTATAATATGAAATATATGACAGAATGCGGGTAAAACAGAGCAGGGGACATACAATTCTCACCCAAGGAGTTTAATCACAAATTTAATTAACACATTATTTTTTTAACGAGCGTCATCAGCATGGAAGCATGTCCTTTGGAATGGTGGCTGAAGCATGAAGGGGCATACGAATGTTTAGCAAATCTGGCACTTAAATACCTTGCAATGCCGGCTACAAAAGTGCCGTGCGAATGCCGGTTCTCACTTCCAGGTGACGTTGTAATTAAGAAGTGGGCAGCATTATATCCCGTAAATGTAATCAAACTTGTTTGTCTTCATGATTGGCTGAACAAGAAGTAGGACTGTGTTGACTTGTAGGCTCTAAATTTTTACATTGTTTTGTTTTTGAGTGCAGTTATGTAACAACAACAAAAATCTACATTTGTAAGTTGCACTTTCACGATAAAGAGATTGCACTATATTACCTGTACGAGGTGAATCGAAAAAATACTATTTTGTTTTTTTATAGTTTTTAGAGTGCAAATATTTGTAATCAAAAATAATAGTATAAACTGAGCACTGTACACTTTATATTTTGTGTTGTAATTGAACTCAATATATTTGAAAATGTAATCCAAAATTATTTAATAAATTTCAATTGGTATTCTAATGCTTAACAGTGCAATTAAAACTACGATTAATCATGATTAATTTTTTTAATCGCAATTAATTTTTTTTAGTTAATCGCGTGAGTTAACTGCAATTAATTGACAGCCCTAATTTAAAAATATATCTTTCGTTAAGTTTGCGCAACATTGAATATAGATAGGGTGAAATCCTGGGAGGTTTGCCATTGATTGCAATGAGGCCAGGATTTTACCCAAAGGTTCAAACGTGTTCTGGGAGCTCTCACAGTCATTCATTGAAGGGATGAGGATGTAAAACTCTTAAAAAGCAGTCTTTCCTCCCAGAGCTTGTCTACACCCAAGTCGGAACTGAACTAAGTAAATCAGTTATGATTCACCCTCTCAGTTATTTCGGTGCAAATGTATGTGGGAATACACTTATTTCAGATTAAGAGTGTCCTATTTCAATTTAACTCAAGTCACCAAAGATCAATTTAAAATCAAAATGAAACACTCCTAATCCAAAATAAGAGTCTTGCCCTGAAATTACTAATGTTACAAATCACATATTAGTGATTTTGGTTCCAGCTCTTCCCTAACATGGTCTTAGCAAAAAAATAAAACAAGCAAAAAGCTTTAAAGAGCCTGACCACGAATGACTTCTCTTCTAAATCAAATTCATTCATGATGTCATAATCTTACTAGTTCTCCAGTGGTCCATCTAGATTTCTGGGGTGGACACAAGCTGAATTTCTAATGTAAAAACAAGCCTACATTAAAAAATAAATTATTGGAGGTCTTAAGACAATGTAAGGAAGGAAAACAGTGCACATGATCAATTATGTCCTCCTCTTTAGAAGATTATCTTTAATTAAATTATTTACACAGGAAACATAACTCTATGTGATATTAACATCTAATTTCCAGCGCTGCCATGATAAGAAGCCTGCACCCTTAAATGGCTTCTACAACAATAAACCATATCACCCATCATCAACATGTTGCAAAGCAGTCATTAATCACAGGAGCAACCTACTTATTACTGGTATCCAACCACTGGTAATATAAACGCTTATAAAACAGGGGCGCCTTTCATAATTCCCTGCCCTTCTCTCTCAATAGTTTAAGAGGAGTAACCCTTTTACAATGAGGGATGGGCACACTGGTTTTGCCTAATTCCAAATTCACTCTACGTCACGGGTTCAGAAGTTTGACTTGAACTCGAATGTCATCGGGTTAACGTTCCACTTAGGAGACTGAAAAAAAAGGATCAGAGAGAGAGAGAGAAAATGCAGCAAAAAGATATCTTGTAATAGGTAGCAGAGAGTGGACAGAGTGAAAAGCAAATGAAAGGTTAACAGGATAAAAGGACCAGAGGAGAGGAATGAGAAACTCAGTGAAAGAATAAATACAGTGTACATACTGTCTGTGCGCTCCTGCATGTATCAGCATAACTTTTGGAGAGGGCTGGTCTATCCTTTCTACATGGCACAGGTGCCTCTCTGGCTATTAAATTAGTTAGTTTAGTTGAATCACCTTTCTGAAGAAAATGGTGACATTAACTTGAACTAATGTTGCAAACCCAGACTGTAATAATACTTTGTATTTCTCTAGCACAGTGGTTCCCAGACTTCTTCCACTGCTCGTGCAGGGAAAGCCCCTGGCGGGCCAGGCCAGTTTGTTTACCTGCTGCGTCTGCAGGTTGGACTGATCGTGGCTGCGGTTCGCTGCTCCAGGCCAATGGGAGCTGCGGGAAGCGGCATGGGCCGAGGGACGTACTGGCCGCCGCTTCCCACAGCTCCCATTGGCCTGGAGCAGCGAACCGCGGGCGCTGGGAGCCACGATCGGCCGAACCTGCGGACACGGCAGGTAAACAAACTGGCCCCGCCTGCCAGGGGCTTTCCCTGCACGAGCAGCTGAACAAGTTTGGGAACCACTGCTCTGGCACTTCACTTCAAAATCCTTTATAAAGGTGGGTAAGTGCTGGTCTCATTTTACTGATGGGGAAACTGAGGCATGGTGAAGGAAGTAATTTGCTGAAGATCACACAGTGAGTCAGTGGCAGAATTGAGGAAAGAGTTCAGAGCTCCAAACCTTCAGCCCTCTCTTATATAGTTCTCAAAACTCTGTGAAGTTCACTGATCTCCATTCACAAGAGTGGCATGTTCCAAGCTGCCAGCTTAGCAGGATCTTTCTGTATACCTATACTGGCATAATTCCTTCTCTCCTTACCCCCCCAAAACCCCCATTGACTTCAGTGAGTAATGGGGGGGGAGAGTTGAGTCAAGAAGAATTTGGGTGCACAGTCTATAGCATCCAATGAGTTGAATTGACCCTTCAAACATCTGTGCTAACTAAGTCTTTATTTTGATTGACTTGTTGTTGTAAGGTGCCAGAAGCTTGGATGGAGAATGCTTGTGTAGAGCAAAAATAGATTAAGTAAATGAATGAGGAGACAGAGCGATCATTGTGCACTTTTGAATCAAGTCTCAAAGCACAAAATGCTCCAGCTCTAACTGGAGTAGTAGCTCTCCAGACACATATATTAAGGCCTGGTCTACACTTAAGAGTTACGTCTATATAGCTGCCTCACTTAGGGCACCCTGAGCAATGTAGCTATGCTGGCCCGGCCCCCAGTGTAGATGCAGCTAGGTCAATGGAAGAAGGCTTCCTTCAACCTACCTACCATCACACGGGAAGATGGTGCTACTACACTGATGGGGGGAAAAAACCTTCCCTCCATGTAGGTACTGTAGCTATGCTGGTATAGTCCCCTAATGTAGACATGGCCTCAGTTGATCATAAGATGGACAAGTGTTTCCAGTTTTAGAACCAGTTGTTGGAGGTGAATGATCTGTGATGGGTTAAGAATAGCTAAATAATAATGCCTATTTCTTATAGCACTTTTCATCAGTAGATCTCAAAGCACTTCACATTTTTTAACGTATTTATCCTGACAACACCCCCGGAGGTAGGGAAGCATCCACAGATAAGGAACTGAGACCCAGAGGCTGAGTGACATACCCCAGGTCACATAGAAAGACCATGGCAGAGCAGAGAATTGAACCTGGATTGCTCATATCGTAAGCAAATACCCTAAGCTCTGGACTATCCTTCTCTGAGCACAGGTGAAAAAGCCAACATTTTGAGAAAAATATATTTAACAACACATTGCACCTTAAACTGTCCTACACACCAGAAGCCAAAAATTAACTCTAGGCTTCTTCTGTGTTTTTTTTTTTTAACTAAGTAATAAAATAAAGAGAATAATTCAGTGCCAAGAGAAACTATTCAACTGCAGCTTTTTTCATCTATAAAAACTACACAAGTGAAGCCTCTTATAGCAATGTCATTTTTTTCATAGAACAACTTCCCTCTAAGCAGAGGTTTTGTGTAATTCAAATTACAACTGGTACATTGCAACGCATGGAAACATTCTGGGGCTTTCATTGTTCGCCATGGTCAATGGAGTTTTTCTGTACGTGAATTCATCATAAGCAGGTTCCATTACGTGTGTGTGTGTGTGTGAGAGAGAGAGAGAGAGAGAGAGAGAGAGAGAATATGAACGAACAGATAAAACATTATATTTATCTATTTTTTTAACCTGGCATCAAGGTTAACATCACCAGTGAGTTAACACCAGTCATGTCTACAAGTTCAGTATGTATGAATACGTAATAACATTCAGTTTTATATATTACTTTTAATCAGCAGATCTCAAAGCAGTTTACAAACCAAGGATAAGTATAATCATGCTCACATTACAGAGGGGAAACTGAGACACAGAGAGCAAAAGAACACAGAGAGATCTATTACAGGAATAGAATCCAAGTCTTCTTACATGTGGTACAAAGCCATACAATATGGACTGCTTTTGGACTGCTTTTGGTGTAGTGACTTAGAGTACATATAGAGAATTAAAATGCAAAATATTTTTTAAGTTGGAATGTGTAACATGAAAAGCACTTATCATTGCATTAACTCTCTGGGTGGTGTGGAATTCCATTCTTCTTGACAAAGGGAAACAGTGCAAAAAAGACACACCCCTGTTATGCATGTATTTATAAAATTGCAATGAGTGTTTTGTAAAACACTTGTGAGACCACTTAAGTGGGCTTGTCCCTTATGGAACTGCACTGAAAACAGAATGCAGGTGTAAAAGGAAAGATGAAATCACAATTCAACTATTTGATAGAGCAAAAGAAGATGATATGCGATGTCTCATAGGAAGCAGTTTCCTAAATAGCCAAACCCATAATACAGCCAATTTACCTGGCTAAACAATGTTGCAGAACTTAAAGGCTATTGTGCTAACTGGGCTCTCAATTTCTAAGCAGCTTCCCATTTATTTCAGTGGAAAGTCTCATTTAAAAAGAAAATAAAAGACCTGAGACGGTCCTAAAAGAACCTCAGTCCATTTAGTCAGTATTTTTCACTCACATCCTTAGTTGTATTTTAAAATGAGCGGAAGGCTACAATGACTACAGAGTTAGATAGCCTGATCTTCAGAGGTGCTGAGCTCCCACTAAATTTGCTAGGAGTTGTGGGTGGCTCAGTATTTCTGAAAACCAGGCCGTAATTAGTCCCTCTAGCTATTGGGTTTTTTCCTTTTTATGAAAGGGAAGGGAAATATCTGGGAATGTTTGCAAAATATAATCAAAATCTAACTGCTGCTTGTCATTTGCACCTGCTCCTACGGGGCAGCAGTACAAGGTGAACACAGCCATTAGACAGGTTTCAGAGGAGCAGCCGTGTTAGTCTGTATTCGCAAAAAGAAAAGGAGGACTTGTGGCAACTTAGTCTCTAAGGTGCCACTAGTACTCCTTTTCTTACAGCCGTTAGAAACATTCTGGACCAGAGTCTCATTTACACTAAGGCTCCTTTGCACTGCTCTGGAATTTTCATCCACTTTAAGACCCTTTTACACTGCCGGAGCAATGTAAAGCGACCTTAGTGAAAATGGGAATCGGGCCCTTCATCTTTCATTTTGACACAGCTGTTTACAAAGCGTGACAATAAAACAGGCCCCAACACCAAACCCTGCAGAATTCCTTTCAATGTTTGGCATAGAGTAAAAGGCCTCCTGTCTATGGAAGGACAAATATAGTCCACTCAGATAGATAAGAATGAGCCCTACTCATTCCCACTTATACAGTCACAATCCACAATGTCCAAAGTTTTTGACAGATAGACGGAGACAGCACTAGGAACCCAACCCCATGAGCACGGCCTGTCCCTCAGAACAAACACAAGCATGGGGACACTAGACTTGTCAGCATTCAAGTGCTATAAATAGACACATTTGGGAACATACATGCATTGAATTCTGCAGAAAATAATTGCATTTGGAGAAATTTTGGGAAGCACTGAATATAAAAAGGATCAATATTTTGGATTTTAAAAAAAACCAGGAACTCTCTCTCCTACTTAAAGGTCCATAACATGAAATAGAGAAAGTCAGGGTTAAAAGTCATAATTTACAAAGCAAATGCCCTGACCTTTGTTGCTGATAACTCCTTACAAGAATCGTAGAAATGTAGGGTTTGAAGGGAACTTGAGAGGTCATCTAGTCTATTCCCGCATCCCAAGGTAGAACCAATTAAACCTATATTATTAAACCTGAAAGAATTTACAAGCCTACCTCATTTTTTACCATGTATGTTGTGTACCTTTTGTACTTCACTCAGCTCAGACAACGGAAACAAACTATAATCCTTATCATGCTGGAACCTGATTTGCAAATGCTTAAGCATAACTTTACTCACGAGAGTAGTCCCTTTAACTCAATGGCCTTACATGAGTAAAGTCACATGCAAGTAGGTGTGCAGGGTTGGGCCCTTTCTAAGTTATTCTCTAGTCAACTTCACTTGCTTGTTCTCATGTGATTTTCAACAATATAGGCTTTGATAGATAGAAACATAGTTATAACGTTACTTGTTATAACATTGTTTAACAACAGCCAAGTGCTGCAACATTTGGGTTCCAAGCACTGTAAGAGATGTCTAAATCCGAACAACAAAATGGGTCCATTAAAATTTAAAAAAATAAATCTATCAGTCTGAGCCTTCATAAAAACTTTTGTTGTAACATGACTTAAATATAGGTGCTAAACTACCTTATAATGTGACTTAAGTCTTTACAATGAAAGCATGATTCAAATTGACTCATTGAGGCACTGATCCAACTCATATTTTATTGACTTCAGTAGGAGTGGAATGGATTCATTCTTAATAAAACAATCCATCAATTGTTCTTCACCCACATCCCAAACTCTGTTCCATCATTAATTATTGTTCTAGAATGTATTGCAATGAAGCAAAACCAACTATTCCAATTCTGACACAGTCCCCTACTACTCAATGGCCAAATTTGCTATTAGAGAGAGCAGGTGGGCGAGACAATATCTTTTACTTCATTTTGGTGAGTCAGACAAGCTTTAGATCTTGCACAGAGCTCTTCTTCAGATCCGTGTAAACTCCAAAACTTGTGTCTCTCACCAACAGAAGTTGGTCCAATAATAGATATACCTCGCCCACCTTCTCTCTCTCTAATATCCTGGGACCAACACAGCTACACCAACACTTCAAGCTTCACTGTTATCAAGTGGTCTAAAACAAATCTGCTAGTGAAAAGCAAGTAAAAAGGACATCAGTCTGCAATTATCTACAGTTCCTTCTATCACTCTCCTGCTTTATAGACTATTTCAAATATCAAGTATTCCAGCATTCAGCCCTGAGAAAATAAAAAGCATTGCAAGCACTGAGGTCAAATGGGAGTTTTGAACAAAAACAGATGGAAGGATAAAGACAGGTGTGTTTGTAAAATATTCATGGAAATGCTCGGCAATAAAACAGGAGATTATTCATTATTATTCTAGGTTTCAGTGAGATTTTTCACATCTTTTATTGCTTGTGAACAAGGGCAAACTCTGACATACAATCTTCCTAATATATTTCAATATAGCTTTGTGGCTACATTTTAAGCTCTTCCATATAAGTACATTAGTACAATGAATCATATCCAGGGATCAACCTTATTAATCTTAAAAGATCTCCTAAGTAACCACAAACATTTCTTTGCCTTGCAGAACACCTCTCTCAAGCCACCCATCCTTGTGTGTTTACTTAAAAGAGGTTTTATTATATATGTGTAGTATACAGGGAATAGGCTCCTGTACGCCTAAAGAAATAGAATCCTGTTCCCTCTTCTGCTTTAATAGTGAGGATTAAAGCTGATCAAGATTTTTTGGATGAATCCACTGAAATCAAGGGATTTGCCTCATTTGAGGATATGGCCCTGAGTAACATATTGTTTTTGCCATGCGTTATCTGGAGTATAAATGTTCTATTAATATATAGATCCCTAAAATGCAGGGCTTCTCCTCCAAAACAGCAGAGTGAGTGAAGTACTGTACTTGGACTAGGTTTATATTGAAAGCTCTCTCTTATTTTGAAAGAAATCTGTAAATAGTGTAAGAACACTACATGACATACCCAGAAAATGTAGGAGCTGATAGTTCAAGTTTTTACTTGGATGAGCAGTCCCATTAAAATCAGTCAGCTAATTACATGAGTCAAAAATATGAATGCGGTAAAGTTCTGCAAACTAGAATACACACACACACAAACACACAAATTCACGCACACAGCTATTGTTAGGGTGTTTTCCAAGCCTCAGAGACAAAAACATTTGAAATTTTTCCATCAAAACTTTTTTCGTGAAAAAAATGTCTCTTTTTCAATGAAACAAAAGTTTTGCTGAAAATGTCCGTTTTTGTCCCCCCAAAATGGGCTTTCATAAAAAAAACCTTGAAACCCGAAAATAAGCCTTTTTGTTAGTTTGCGGATTGTGGTTTTTAGACCCATAACATTTCAAAGAAAAGCTGACAGAAACATTTTTTTCAATCAACATTTTTCCAGAGGAGAAAAAACAAATCATTTCCCAGCCATCTCTAATAATGGACACGATCCTGGTATCCCAGAAAACCGGTCATTGACTTCACTGAGAGCAAATTCCCTTATTGTAATATATATACATACACCGCACAGCTATGCGGAGGTACATATAGAATAAATATTGTTATGGTCTAAAAGAAAATAATTTGGGGTAGATAACTTAGCAAGATTCTGAATTGTCGTCTCATGTTGGAGGGAGAGGGGAATCGTCACAAGGAAGCAAGTATATTTCTTCAAAAATAAACAGCTTGGCCCTCCTGCTGCTACAGCTTACACTTTACGCTGGTATAACTTCACTGACTTTATTGGAGTTGCTCCTGATTTACACAAGGGAAGCTGAGAGCAAAATCAAACCCTTTGTGTGACCCCCAGTCTATATTAAACTCAGTATCCACCTAAGTACTTAAATGGCCTCCTCACCATAGCATGTTATTGATTACCCAGCGTTCCTTAGAGCTGCATTCTGTCCATTAGGTATAGTGGAAAGGATTCAGTTAATAAATGAAAATGGACGGTAAAATGAGGGGAAGAAGAAAAATATTAAATATTTACTTTGTGAGCCCAGATCGTAATACTAGAATTTTTCAAAGATGCCACTAAAATGAAACTTTTTAGTCAATTTCACATTGACCCACAAGAAGCTTCCCAGCTAGACCCTGCTCAGTTGCTAGGAACTGAAGCACACTCAGAATAAAAGCCATCCGGAGGTAGAAATACACAACAGGAATCCACCTCTGGTGTTTTCCTGGATGCAAACACTTACAAGACCTCAGGATAATGTGCTATACTTAAGCCTGCTCTGAAACACATTCTTCACACTCAGACAACATGGGTGAACGATGAAGCACAGGGTTCTATGAAAACATTCCTATCAGGCCTGGAAACTAAAAGCAAAGCAAACGAGGGACAGTCATCTGTATCGATGTTGGACGGTATGGGTGGATATCAGTTGAAGTCATTTCCATGGGACCTAATCCTGCTCTCCCTTATACCGCTGTATTGTAGTGTATTCCATCAATTTAGACCTGCTTTCCTCTGGTGTACATGTTAGCAGAATCAGGCCCTATGTCCTGTTTCTAGCTAATTCAGTTAAAACAGGTAAGGATCGACAGCCCTTAGTGAAACCGGTACCTCCCTACACTTGTATATGCTACCAGCCTCCACAACCCAGCTGGAGGGACTCTTCATGTTTTCACTTTGATGGGAAGGTTATTTTTTATACGCTCCGAAGACCCATGGTCCGACCCAGAGTGCACCCCATACTCTCATGGAAATCAGGGAACGATTGGGGCTGTGCAAGGAAATCAGGGTCCAGTCCGTTTGTGGGCCAGATTCTGCTGTCAGTTACACCCATGCAGCCCCTCTGAGTAGAACCTAATGCTTGTATCCAAATGTACAGAAATCAAGGAGGCTGCACAGTAGTAACCATGAGCAGAGTTTGGCTCCCCTCTCAACACGCATCAGCACTGGTTAATAAACATGTACAATTAATACATCCAGTAAGCTTTTTGCAGTGTCCAGCTGCTAATTGTCAAGGGCCCATTCCACACATCATATTTCTACTGTATATTGCCTGCAATAGCATACAACCATACCTCACTTATACATTTTTCAATGAGGACAAAAGACACAAAGGTATCTGAAGGTCGTCACAGATTCCGGAACCCTTCTCTATCGTCCAAGCCCCCTAAATTAACCCCCATCATGGCCGATAGCCGCGTCCTTCCTGAATTCAAAACTTTTGAGATGTTCATTCTGTGGTGCCTGCATTTTACGGATGCCCACAAAACACCACCACCACCAATAATAATTAATAAAATACTATGTGCCATATCACACCATCAGTTTTCCAACAGAGCGCTCCATTGATTCCAATGGGTGTTCTATTTAAAAATCCCTGGTACATAGGGTGACCAGATAGCAAATGTGAAAAATGAGGGACAGTTTTTCGGGAGGATAGGGGGTTATAGTTGCATATATAAGACAAAGCCCCTAATATCAGGACATCTGGTCACCCTACTGGCACATGACTCTAAGGTAATGCACTGAAAATACCCTTGGGTGGGCTCAGGTAGTACTCAGTCAAGTTTTTAAGCAAACATGTTGTCCAAGTGAAAATCTTGGCTTACTTACGTCTGTGCTTATTTTTCACACAACGATACAAAAGTGATATAGTATAGGGCTCCTTTGTAATGCTGAATCATACTTAACCACAACTGGACTGAACTTTGATTGCTTCCCATGTTGTGGTCCTATTTCCTCTTCCCTTGATGTGTTTGGCACTGTTTTATTCCAGGCAGTTTTCCCTTTTGTTAGCTACTTTATTCATTATTATTAGCAATGGGCTAAAGCTACAAAATTCAGGTTTGGATTCAAATTTTAGAAACCCCAAAATTTGGAGTTGTTCAGATCTGGGATTTTCTGTTCGGTTTCAGTAGAAAGAGAAGGGTCATTTGCAATATGCAGACCCCCGATTCAGCTTTGAATCTCAGACACCGTCAAAGGCTGAGTGTATTCAGGTCTGAGACATTGGCTCAGGCCCTTCTCTAAATATTTAATTATTGTTATCATTAGCCAACTCATTATTTTCTTTCATGTGTCGTATTTTGGCATTTGCCACTTTATAAATTATTTTTTCTGCTGCAGATATACAGAACATATAGGACAAAGTCTAGGCACCTTGAAGCACACCAAGATCTTTAAAATTATTGTTAGGGACTGATCCTCAGTCATTATAGGTTGACACAACTCCACTGAAGTCAACAGAGTTATGCCGATTTACACTAGCTGAGGATCTGGCTTTTCTTTGGTATAATAATTGCATCAGTACTTTTTCCTGCCAAACTTTGATTTATGCTAGAGAGGAAGATGTTTGTCTTTTGAGATTCTGACAAAGCTCAAGTTTTTGTTAGGTTATGACTGAAAGGCAAAACAATGTGTGCGTGGATGGTTCGGAGGAGAGTCTTATGGCAAAGTCTAGCCTTTATGATTTTCTCAAGAAAAATTACAATGTTTGGATATGCTGATATATCTCACTGTATATTAACATGGATGTATCATACAGTCTCCCTACATTGTAAAGTATTTCTTCAAGTGCCTTACTAATATTAGGAATATTTAGGAACTATTTTTAGTATTATCTTAATAAAAGATCCAGAGTGATCTGGAGACTTATACTTGAGAAATAATTATTCATATTTTTTCCAGGGTTACTGTTTTCTTTTGAATTTTGTCTTTACTATTTTACATCAATCAATAGGATTTTATTTGCCGTTGTAACTGAAACTGACAGATAAAATGTTTTTTAAAAAGAGAGACTTGTTTTCTTGTTTGCATCACTGTACAAGAAGAAAGCGACAGCAGTATCAGTTCCTGTTCGCAGAACCTTTTATAGATGGTGAACTCGATAGAATCTGATGAAGTCTGCACCTGCTGCTGTTGTGGGGCTATATTAACAAAATTGATGATTTTGGCCTCTCTCTCTGGTTTTTAGTTCTGAACAGATAGAATTGTGTTATACTCCTGTGATGTCATTCAATCCCAGTTGAAGATGCATGACTGACAGGAGCTTTGGTGTACTCAGGTGTAAATTAGTCTGGTAGAAGGTATTACCCATAACTTTACGTTTGTTTTATTTAACTGGATTAATACAGCTGTTATGTTTCAGATCATAGGCTTTGGATGGAAGGGGATCTCATTTTTCTCCACACTTTAATACACATGCTGTATCCATTCCCCTTTCCTTTCCCACAGTTCCCTGCTCTCCCCCAGGAACTCCGTAACAGTATCCCGTCAATTAAAAGGAAAAGGTCTGGCTAAACATTAGCCCAACACAATTGGTTTCCACCCTGATTTTCAATTGTGTCCCAGATCAAATTCAAAGTGGCGTTAGCTTGTCCATTTCTAGGCTTTTTCAACCCAGACCACATGGGATTTCATATTGCTCTGCAGTCATTGGTCTTAAAACTGAGCTGTGTTAAGACATAAGAAATCTACATTCACTGTGTGGTTTCCTAAAAGTTGACAAGCCTGACAGAAGTTCAGGAATATCAAATATTTGCTGCATAAGCCCACAACTTCCCATAGGATCCAACATTTACAGATGCCCTATAGTTTAATCCACATACCAAAAAGAGAGAGAAAAGAAAACAGTAGCCCAAAAAGCTTTAACCTGGGCCTCTCCCCATCTCCCTCAGGGAAGGATGTCAAACAACTATTCAAGTTTCCAATAGGTTTTACATTAGAGAGTCATATTTCTCAAGTCTCAGGTAAAAAATATATATATATAGAACTGAGTCATGTTTCTACTGAAATCAGCAGAAAGTATCATTTCAGTGGGAGCAGAATAAAGCTAGGAAAGTCACCTTTGGAAGCATGCTGTTCCATTGGTATCTATCTAGGAGGGTAACTAGGAGAGGATTAACATTTTCAAAAGGGCCGAAGGAGATTTAGGAGTTTAAGGCCTTAGCTATACACAAAAGTTGTAGCACTTCTACTATTCCGATGTAGCTAAAATGGTACAACTCCCATCAATGTGGATGCAGTTATAGAAGTGCTTATACTAGAATAGCATTCCCATATGGGCAGGCAAATAAACTATACCAGCGAAAGGCACCTTGTTACCAATATAACTGCGTCCACGCTATGGGTTGCATCAGTGTAACTACTTCAATTAAAAAAATAAAATAAAAGCGTACCCCTAACTGAAATAGTTATCCTGATACAAAAACAGTGTGTAGACCAAGCTTCTAAGTCATCAGGGCATTTCGAAAATCTTACTCAAGTTCTGATGAGCAACAGTACAGATGTTGTGGAAGATGGAATACATAGAGTAGGCAAACACAATGAATGCCCTGCAATGTCAGCTTTGATGAACTGAAATGGAGCCCTGACACAAGGCTCTTGGGGTTCTTTTATATTCAACAAACCCAGTGAATGTAAATAGATTAGAGGCTGCATAGAGCAAATACTATTTGTTTTTATTACTATTTAACATCAGGGACTCCAGGGATAACATTTTGCTTTTAAGTATCCAGTGCCCTGGCTTTTATTTTTCAAAGGATCCAACTTATTTTGAAGGGACCAATTCCAGGAAAACACGATGAAGTTACAGGTTGGCCCTAGAAACTGATACATCTTTGATTTCCAAACACTTACAGTTTTCATCACCCCAAGAGCTAACCAGGTGTCAAGTTTAATGAGTGAAATCAAGATTAAAAAAAAAGCCAATAAACAGGATAGAATTAATACAGGCTCATTCGAGCATATTTTTGTTTACTTAAGATAAATATTATGCATTTTGATAATGGATTCCTACTCAGTTGGAAGTGATGTCTGAAGGCTTCTCTGACCTTCAAATCATACAATAACAAAACCCCCAAAATAGAAAATTTTAAACAATAGAACTACAGCAATTAATAAGTCAGGTTAGTTAGTTAGTTGCTACATAATATGCAAAGGCCATTAAATGAATGAACAGGGATATTCTTACGGTCCGAGATATCAAAGTCCAAGAAGCTAGCATCAGAGAGCTATTAACAACCATCTGAAAAATATTCCTCTTTATTAGGAATATATAATTTTTGGCATCTGATTATGGTGGATGTTAACCATCACATATAGTTGAATCTGGCTAACTGTTTTGTGCTAAGTTATATACTTGTGGGGCCTTCTCTTTGCTTTTTGTCAACAAATGTCAGGCATTTACACTTCTGCAGAAAATGTATGGACACCATAATGGGTCTCTTTTATAGTGAAGTTATTCCCCCCTGCCCCTCCCAGTTTTACGCTGGGCATGATCCAAACCCAACAGGAGTCTTTCGATTGACTTCAACAGGCTTAGGTTCAGAGGTGTGAACATCCCCCTCAACCAGAACTTCAGTCTGCCCCTTTTGGATACGTTGAAACGATTCAGAACTTTCATTCTCCTTCTCTAGCACACTCTGCAGGGTGAGCTCATTCTGTGCTAACTCTACTGCACATGTTAAATATTTAACTCTTGACCGTAGGCAAAAGAAAAATGTTTTCCCTTTGGTTTCCAGTGCTTCTAAGAGCTCTCTTCCGATCAGAAAGGGGCGATGTTGGACACCTGTGCTGCTTAGACATAAGACATTTTATATCATCAACCCGAGAGGGGACCTCAAACAAATTTTTTGGCCTATCTCCCTTAGCCAGCTTGGAGAGTAAATGCATCAAAATGTAAAAAGACAGCCAAGCAGTAGGGCAAATGCCACAGTGCGACCTTTTCTTTTGAAATGTTTGGTGTGGACTGTAGGTGATTATTTGATTTGCTTTATGTTTTTTTTTTCTTTCATCTTTATTTTATTTATGGGTTTTACTCCATTTCTTGGCCAATGACAGAATTTCCTCTCTCTTATAACAAAAGGATTCACATGACCTAAATTTTTAACTGTAGCTATTGTCACGAATTACACCTGAGAGGACACGCACACAACCGGTGGCTTACAGGTTGAAAGTGTGGACTATTGTAGCCTCTTCTCTTATGGTTTTAATCCCACCCGCAAATCCCTCCCAGTGCGTCTCAACCAATGAAACTTTATGAAGCATATTCCAGTAGAAACCAGAATCTTCAATCGACCCAGTCATGGTATAAATCAGATGGATTTGGGGCTATTAGCAGAATCCCTAGTGGAAATTCAATGAACTACTAAACACAGAAAGTAACAGGGTTTAAATAATTAGAATATGTGTGTCATGATAGCATCATCCATGATCACCTGCTAAGTCAGTTCATTTGACTATGAATTATTATCTCAGCCTTGCAAAACCAATGTTTTCCATAGCTGGCATGGAATCACCCATAAAAATACACTCAACCTTCCCACGGGCTTGATGATAACGTAACAGCTAAAGACCGTTTATTCATCCATCAAAACTAAATCAGAAGCGCTTACTCCAGATAAGCAGCTAAGTATTTGTTTTATAATGCTGAGCTGTTTTTACTGCCCTGTAAATTATTGGGTTCTTGCCCCTCTGAAAGTCTTGGAGCATTTTTGGTAACCTACTGTCTTTTATGGTACTTCCCCTCTATGTAAAATAGAATTTTCCTACAGTGAAAATAGAAAAATCTTTACTCCGAGTGGAAGGTTTGTCTGGTCCAATTCCTGCATGACTGGAGTTAACGGGTGTTTTGCCATTGACTGCAACATGGGCAGGATTGGCCCTCCATAAGGATTTGCAGCCTGCACTCTGCTGTGCATTGGAGCCATTGGGGACTTTCTTTCCACTTTTGCTATTGACGGAGTTTCACTAGCTAAACTGTAGCAGAGGATTAGCTGCAAAAAATCCCTTGCCAGTGGGATCTTGATTAATAACTATCCCTTCCACCAGAAGTATGTCATCGGTTGGTTAAAAACCAAGCAGGAATCAATATGAGGAAATTTATTATGAATAGGAACTGCACTATAATCACCCTCCCTCCAAAAGCAGGTATAACTGGCATTTTCTACAGTATTGGTCTCCAGCACCTTTCCTGACATTTAATGAATAATATTTTCAAATTGGGGTATCAAGGCAGGGGGAGCTGTAGACCTTGCATGAACGAAATAAGTTCCTATTTTTAAAAAAATTAAAAATCTGTGTGTCAGACGGATGTCACTTAAATCAAGTTTTACACCAGTATAATTTCATTCACACCAGTGAGGTTCCTCTTCATTTACTCCCAGGTAATTGAGAGAGGAATCAGGGGCCAAACGGTGGGGCATCAATCTGTAAGCAGCACTCCTCACTGATTTCAGCAGAAACTTCTTGTATTTTCAGGTTCAGAACATTCCATGTATTTTTCACATCCGCATCACCAGGAATTGATCCTTTAGAAACATTTTTTGAAATAACTTTGATTTTTTTTTAAATTATCATTTTTATCATTAGATTCTCCAAAATTATAAATGTTTCTACTAAAAGTGTGTGGGGAGGACACAGAGTTTTGGGGAGAATAAAAGTCTGCTGAGCCATCTAACTGCTTAGCGGTCTTGCAAACTTCACAGTGTCTTAGCGAGGAGAAAACTTCTCTGCCTATAATGTATCAGAAGAGTGGCATTTATTTTGGGTGCACGCCTAACAAACTGCATCAGACTAATTTGTTTTCAAAAGCACATATGGCTCTAATTCTGTAAATCACTTCCACTGAAGGCATCCATCAGTTGAAGTGAGTGGGCTCCACAACCGTTCAGGGGTCTACTAGTGCAAATCTGTATATGGGATCCAGCCCTGTGTTTGTAACATGAACAGAACGTTTTCCATTTTCCCATTTGGTACGTCCTAACTTATTCCAAAGCTAATGGGAGATCTGGGTATCCAAATAATGCAAGATCAGGCCATTGAACAACAGTGGAACTATTATTACTAGGGCTATTAATTATTATTATTATTATTAATTATTATTTATTCGTGTTCCCACTGATGTCACTGACAATTTTATAAGTGACTTTATGAGTCTTGATCAGGGCTTTAATCCATCTCGTAGGGGATATATATGTTCTGGATTCCCCACCACCACCATTTATTTGTGGATGTTCCAGAGAGAGCTGAAGCTGGGTCTGTTGCAGAGGGAAGTAAATAGGGTGTCACTGGATATTGAGCAAACCACAGAAAAATACAGAGCGTAGAGGAAAGATGCATGGACTGGCTGAGGAGTTTGTGAACGTTTTGGCCAGAGAGGAGAGTTTAGGGGAAAGGGTTTCCCTTAGCTTCTCTGCTACAAATATGTCATTGTGCACGCAGAGTCCACACTGGGAAATAGAGCTACTTTATTGCCCCACCACCACACACACAAAAAGGGCTTTGCTTGCAAATTTTTTCTGTGCCCTCTCAGCTCCTCACCACACACTTGCTTGTGCCAATCCCAGGCGAAACCCTAGTGCCCAGGGTTCTTGCAGAGACAAAAATCCCTTCCCTTGTGGTGGCTGGGTGCTGCAAAATCCCAGGGAGCTTGGTGCCAGGGTCAGACACACACACACACACACCCCCCAGATCCAGCCTTCCTGGGAGGTAGATGCAGAAGGGGAAGGGCACGGGGAAGAGATGAGAAAATTCAAGCTCTTACCAGTACAGGAGTGCAGAGGTTTGGGTCTGACGATGAGGGAAGGGCAGACAGAGTAAAGGGAAAGTTTCTCAAAGTAATCGCAGGTCTCCTTGGATAGGATCTCATCGATCATGAAAGTCTTGTAGCGCCTCCTGGCTGCCTTGAGCTGCCCGGGGGACGCGAGCCTGAGCTCGCCATGGCAGTGCATGGTGGAAGCCGCCGCGGGCTCAGCCTCCTTCCCCGAAGAGCGGCCCAGGCTTTAGGACGCCGGGGGAAGGATCCCTCTCTCTCTCTCTCTCTCCGGGGAGTGGAGAGGGTCCCGGGGAGCGGAGCAGGGCTGCCAAAGGGGGGCCCGCACCCCAGGCGCGGTCTCTGCGGCTCGCCTGGCTTTGCAGGGGCGAGGGAGCGCTCTCCAGCGTGCGCTCGCTCGGCTGCTATATAAACCTCCCGATAAGCATCTCGCCGAGCCCTTTTTAGGACACTTCAGCTGTCAATCAGGGCAGCCTCCGGCTTCTCCTGCGCTCATCCCCTGCGCTCCATGCTTCCTCCAGCTCGCGGCTGGGAGGATCCCGGGCGCACGGGCGCGCTCGCTCTATTTTAAGCGACCGGGGTGTGTTTTTAATTCGGCTTTGCCTTCTCATGCTGGAAAGGTTCCAGGGTGACTTCCCCCCAGCACCACCACCACCACCCCTCCTCCCTCCAATTAGTTTGAGGCTTGAAAATTCAAGTAGCAATGTGGTCCATCAGGAAGTTATTAAGCACTTTGGAACAATTGTATACCGAGAACAAATACACACCAGCGCTCTGAAATGTGTTGCAGAGAGAGAGGGGGAAGCTTCCTTCGCTTCAGAACAATTAACTACCCACTTCTCTGCCTTTGCACGAACTGTCTAAGAAATACTCGTTTGGGGGGGGATGTACTTGTGGGTTTATATCTGTGCACACGCCAACCCACAGATGAGTATTTCTTTACCCACAGTTCGTGTAAAGGGAGAAAAAATAGAAAGTATTTAAGTGGTCTGAAACTAATAGGGCTTTAAAAATGGCTAAACCATTAAGGAACTTGCTGTTTTTGCGGCCAAGGGCTTGGAGTATTACGCAGAGAAAACTAGAGATGTTCCGTATTGTAAAAACACTTTCTTCACCAGTGCAGCATTAGTCGCTACTGGGTTGTTTTCAGATGAGTTTCTGCCTGGCCATTTTCTCTCCGCTGTTTATTGGAGAGCTTTGTGATCTTTGGAAATGCAGGTTTCCCCCCTACCGAGTAGTACACCTCGCTCCGGAGTATAAAAATTAAAATGGAAAGAGAGTCTTGGCAAATAGCGTCACTTTCCTTGCTTGCAAGTGTTTTGCAGAAATTGTTATTTTTTAATGTTCCATAATTGTTCTTCTTAAGTGCTGCTCATTTTCTCGTCTCCTTTTAAGCAATCATGTGTCAATTTCGTTTAAAAATGTTTCTTTGTTGTTTAATTTCAAATCCCTCTGGGCTTTCGTGCAATTTTCCTGCGCTTTGCAGAAGCCAAACCTTTCCTGGGGACTTAGCTCTGATTTTCATTTCTCTGGTTTATGTTCACACTGTGTCGATTCTTCCCGATGTGCAGGGAGAATCATTCTTGAGACAGGGATTTGTATTGCTTTGAGAAATGATCCCACGCCTCGTTTTGAACAGGAATTTTTCAGCACAAGAATTGTTTGAATTACTTTTGACATCAATTGTTGGTTGATTCTGGTCTGTCCCTCATTAACTAAATTGCGTGTATCGACTCTATGATGCAAACCACTGTTAAATTAATTAAGAAAGTAGCTATATAGTGAATTTTTCTAAGTATAGATTTATTATTAGATGTAAGAAAATACATTAATATATTCCCTAAAACCGTATTGCTCCCTTTTTTATTTTCAAAGTAACGTTGACCTCTAAGGGAACAAACCATATATTTTAATTTTTAGAAAGTTGAGAAATTATCGATTTCGTGTTTGTTTGTATGGAAAGTACTGTGTTTGAAAGAGAAAAAACAATCTGGTCAGTGTCTTTAGCATGGAGTTTGTTTTGGTAATTTTTTGTTTGCTGTGGTTCCAGTTAAAAAACATATATTGGAATCCTATTCAGACTGTCTTCCGTTTGATCAGTATTTCTTTTTCCATTGCAAATAGTTTGGTTTTACTGTCTGTTTTGAGAACCATAAAAATAACATGCATATCCTTTCTGAACACTGGCAGAAATGGGAAGAGCAAGCTCAGGGAAACAGACGACCTAATTTTGATGTTTTCTTCAACGATAGAGCAATTTTTTAAATGTATGGAAGGATACTTGTTTTAAAAAACCCCAATCAGCAATTTTTATAAATCAGAAAGAGAGAACACCATTAATCTTAAAAAGAAAAGGAGGAGTTGTGGCACCTTAGAGACTGACCAATTTATTTGAGCGTAAGCTTTCGTGAGCAACAGCTCACTTCATCGGCTGCATTCAGTGGAAAATACAGTGAGGAGATTTATATACACACAGAACATGAAAAAATGGGTGTGTATATAAATCTCCTCACTGTATTTTCCACTGAATGCATCCGATGAAGTGAGCTGTAGCTCACGGAAGCTTATGCTCAAATAAATGGGTTAGTCTCTAAGGTGCCACAAGTCCTCCTTTTCTTTTTGCGAATACAGACTAACACGGCTGCTACTCTGAAACCTACCATTACTCTTGTTCATTAAAAGTGATTAGGAACGCATCCATGTTTAAAATAAATAGTATTTTATTTACTTTGCTTGGAACATACTTAGTTTATTTTTTTTGCTGCTGGGAAATTAAAGGTGATTCCAGTCAACAGGAATTTCACTAAAAGGGGAAGGGATGAGTTCAAAAAAATTGTTTTTATTTTTAAATTGAAGAACTGTTGTTTAAATTGCTAAACCACCCCCCAAACCTCGAGAGATCAGATTAATTTATAGTAATAATAGCAATACTCAGTTTGTAAATCGAAAAACAAACAAACAGATAACACGAATCATGGAAATAAAATAGCTCACGATGACTCAAAGGGTCATAACAAATAGCGAACGTTTGCTGATCATAAGTAAATAAATAGAGTCCTAAAGAAGTCAGGGTTTGACTCCTGAAACGGGAAAACCCCACAATATATGAAAGGAAATGGGGTCATGATACTTCCTTGCGTTTGCTGTGCGTTCTGGGTTTGTTGTTGGTAGCTGGAGACGGGCAATTTCCCCTTGCATTTCAGAGTGCATTGCTGGAGTGAAATAGCTTTAAGGGAAGCTGACAAGACACAGCAGAGAAATCTATGACATCTGCTAATTTTAGGGTGCAGGACAGATGCTGGGTGTGAAACAGCCTTTCATGAAATTGGCAATCTGCAAAGCAGAAATCTATTTCAGTGGAGCTGTCCCTCTTTATACCCAGCTGATTCAAGGACTTGGGTCCTTTATTGTCCGGTTTATTTCACTCCTGCATCTGAAAGTCTGGTTCCTGGTAGATCTGGCGCTGACACTTCGGTCTTCAGCAGGTTCTTATCAGCCACTCCAGGAGCCGCAAACTCCCCTGCTAGATCCCAGGGCGAGCTGAATTGGCAGATGGGATCAGTTCTCTGAAGTGTCCAAACGAACTTTGTTAATAATGAGAATTTAAAAAAAAAAAAAAAAAAAGAAAAAAAAAAAAGAAAAAAGGCTAGAGCAATAAGATGGGTTATGTGGAATGAAACACACGCTGGCTGTCAATCATAAAAGGAGTGCTTTGGTCAGGAATAATCAGGGGTTTTGTTTCCAACATTAATGAAGTGGCTGGAAAAGCAAACATCTGCCAAAGAGACTCAAACCCCGCACAGCTGTTGGAGCCACCAAGCGTCTCCTGAAACAGGGCTGCCTGTCTGGTAACTCCTTCTCCCCTATTATTGCTTCACTCCCAAGAAATGGGGGGGAGGGGGAGGAGAAGGAAGGTGAAATGCATGCCATGGTGTGTGTGTGTGTGTGTGTGTGTGAGAGAGAGGGGAGGGAATTGGCTGTAATTTGAGTGGGGGGGCAGGATGGATACCTGTACTCTATATATAGAGTATACCTGTACTCTATATATAGGTATAACAGTAACTGGTTGGGACTTCTGCACGTGCCCTTTTACTGCGGGGAGAAAGGACTGGGGGGGGGGGGGGACGGGGGGGAGAAGAGTGTAGGTGTATAAAAATCCAGGGGATTGATCCTGCAGCCCCTCGTCTCCAATGGGAATTTTGTTTGTGCAAGGACAGAATCAGGGAAGAAATTGGCAAGAAGTTAAGCAAGTCCATCTGCTTAGGGTCTTTCATGAAGACAAGAGAACTCATCCCTGTGACAGGGGAACACAAACAAATTGTGCAAACAACAGTCACCCACCCCCAGAAAGACACTTTGAATGGAGAGAGGACGAGCGGCCTTGTACTGCGGGCTGCAGCAGACATGGGTTCTGTCTCCAGCTCCAGTGCCAGCTTGTTGTTTGACCTCAATCCAGTTGTAGGACTTTTTGGACAACACCGATGGCCTGACTCACTGTTGCCCTGTGCCTTCATTTACATCTGTGCAGAGCAGGCATCAAATAATAATACCAAGCTCTTAGATAGCACTTATCAGTAGATCTCACAGCAGTTGGCAAAGTCAGTCAGAATTCTTAGCCCCATTTTACAGGTGGATTTTACAAATGCTATCTAGTCAGAGTGCACTGGCTTTGCACAGCTGTGAATGACTGCAGGAGGTGCAGGCCCCGAGAACCTTGAGTAACTCCGGCACTGCTGGAAGTGTTCATTTTCGACAGTGCACAGGCGCTCTGAGAAGGATTAGATGCTGCATCGTGTCTACTCTAGGACTTCCCCTATTTGCTAACGCTGGTGCAGCAGCACAGGGGAAAGGTTGCTTTCTCCCTGCCCCTGCCATGGCTTGTGAGGGGAATTCAGTCCCAAAGGACCCGTCAAAGCAGCTCCCTTCACCAGCACAAAATCCACACCGAGAGAGAACAATCTGAAAGGCAAATACCATTTTGCCACCTGTCTGGTTCACCTCAAAAGCACCTGAGCCAGGGGTAGCCAATTATTTTTGGCAAAGTCCAGATTTCTTGGGCAAGGTCCAGTCAAGGTCCAGATTCCAGAGAAAATAATAAATTAAAAAAAAAGTAAATAAAAAGATTTGGGGGTCCATTCAAAAGCATCTGGTAGTCTGTATTTGGCCCCAGGTCTACCCATTGACTACCCCTGATTCTGAGCCTTAAAACACATCACTTCTTGCCCTGCACTCTTTGCTGTTCCAAGGGCATCTCCAGAAGATCCCGTGCTGCTATTTTTTAAGTCTCTGAATTTCTTTCCCTCTGTTTCCAGTTCAACTCCTTTTGTGGGGGAAAGTGACAGACACATCATTTTGCAGGATTATGATTTCAGGGATGCTCTATTTTCAGTCTTTTCATTAAAACCTGGATGAGGGGTAAAGAGAAGAGAGAGAACCTTCTTCCTCCTTCTCCAATATATGATTGGTGGGGCAAACGGCTGGGCAGGCAAACCACTGGAAATTGCTGCACTAGCCCCTGGCTGTGGATTTAGCACATCTGTTGGCTTCACTCACTCCACCTCACACTGTGCCCAGAGAGATCAGGAGAAGGATTTGCCTTACATGACGTTCTTCACAATTTCTGCTTTCCTCGCTGTCCTAAGACTGGTGCGAAGTGCCAGTTGTAGCTATTCTGCATGTCAAGTCCTATTTCTATGTTTGGATGTCTAGGCTGGTACACTTTTCTTCCTGTACATTCCCACTTCCCCAGGCCTGGTTTATGCGTCCTGATTCTGGACTCATAGCAGCTGCAAGAAAAAACAAAACACACACAATTGTTTACCTGCAAAAAGGAGGCCTACATTTCTTGGCATATACTCAGGTGTACATGGTGTCTATACAACACCCATTAAAAAAATCTGCACCACCCCATAAACATCTCTAAACATCTCAAATTCTGCCAGTGATCCTGCCACACGCCTGGTACAGATTTATTCTATCCGGTTTGGTGTGTTCCTTGGTGTCCTATATAATGGCAGGGCACACCTACTGCTGAGCTTGTGGAGTACAAAATAATGCAGTCTAGGAGAGCGCTTGCACTCCAAGGGGTCCAGTCTGGCCACTGCTGAAGCCAAAGGCAAAACTCCCTTTGATTTCAATGGGAGCGGGCCCTAAAGCAAGGGAAGCTGTTAAGTTAGCGTGTCCGTGTTCCTACTGGAATGGACTATGTGCTACCTGGAAAAGAACTAAACCATGCAGAATTGATCACATTACAGTTGGCCCAAAATTGTCCTGTTATAAAAATAGATCAGTTAAATTGGAGATTCATTGTGGGCTCATGACCCCAAGCCTATTGCAGAAAGAACAAGATTGTGCCGTTTACACATCCCTACTTGGAGGCAGCATAGTCCAGGGGCCCCAAGCACTGCACTAGGAGCCAGGAGGCCTGGGGTCTGCGTGTGACACTGGGCAAGTCATTTCCCCTGTCTGTGCCTCAGTTTCTCCATGTGTGGAAAGTGGCCAGTGCTTTGAACTTCCCTTGTGAAGTGCCTTGAGCTCTGCACATGAAGCACTCTATGTAAGAGCATAGTGCTGCTAGGGTGATCCCATCCAGTTGACACATTCAGGGCCTGATTCTGATGTTACACCAGTGGAAATGCAGAGTGGAATTAAATGATTGAGAGATTAGAATCAGGTTCTCCTTCTGAAGGTTTTCTTCCCGTCATATCACCCAGTAGAAGCCAGCGACACATCTATAAAGAAATGTGCCATGAGCTCTAATAATAATAATAAATACTTTGAAATATTAGTGCTTTAAACAGAAAGATATTAATGGCCTTTGGGAACAGCACGTAATTAAGCATCTCTTCACCACTGTCAGGTAAGTAAGTATTATTATCCACAAGTTCTAGATGATTAACCTGAATCACAGAAAGGCTAAGTGACTTGGCCAAAGTCACTGGCAGGCCAGGAAACAGAACCCCAGAGTCCTCCCCAGCTCCAATCTCACAGCAATAAAAGTGAAGAAAATAGCTTAAGCCTCGGTTTATCTAACCACTCCCTTTAAGTAGCGGTCATTATCTCAGGCCTGTCTAATGATATACTTCCATGCTGCGGCCTTCAGGCCCATTCCTGAATACCTTGTGAATTCACTTCTAATGAAGCCAATGGGAGCTGGGGCAGCACAAGCACTGAGCCATTGCATTCTGCTCTGGGTAATCACTCAAATGAGCTGGAAAGTTTGTTTGGGAGTGGGAGAAGGTGTAGAAGGATGATGTATCTGAAATCAGACTGACTCTCACTCTGGCTGTGGCTAGATTTCAGGAGGCTCAGAGAGCGTAATATACTTGACAGATTCAGGGGCCTTCTGTGCAGCGCTAGAGTGAAAAAAAAAAATCCAATAAAACAGCTGGATTTTGAACAACAACATTCTGCAGCCAGAAAAATCAAAACACCCCAGAATGACAGGCAGGGTGGAGTGTAAGCTGTAGTACGGAGCACTGCATCATTTACTACTTGTCCTTCAAACCACTGCAAAGCAATTTCCATTGCACCAAGGGCAGTGGAATACGAAGGGATACCAGCTTGCTCTTCATCAGCACCACTTGCATTGCATGATTTTGTTTTTCTGTTCAGGGAAAAATGCTTTGTATACCTGATCATTTGTAAGCTTGGTGAAATCCAGGTTCTGCTGTACATGAAGGAGCCGGTTGTGTGTATTTTATATCAGTGTTGTAGCTGGGTTGGTCCCAGGATATTAGAGGGACAAGGTAGGGCAGGGTAAGGAGCAGGGTGCGGGAGGGGTGGTAGACATTCCCTTGAGGCATGAAGCTCCTTCGAAGGGCTGGGTGTAGCGACTCATGGTCCAGGGGAGGTCAGGCTGCTGGTCAGGAGAAGGGAAGAGAAAGGTCAGATAGGGGAGAGAAACATCTATGGCTCCCAACTTTAAATGGGATGCTATTGCTTACTAGGACCCAAGGCATAATGCAGGAATCTAGAAAGCTTTTCAACTCTGGTAGATATGGCTCATTCCGGTTTCATTTAGTGAAAAGGGTTTACATCAAAAGTCTAGTCCTGCACCATGTGGGGATAACCCTGCCTCCACAGAAAGAGCATTCAGTATCAGTGAGAGGTCAGACATAACTCAATTGCCACTGAACATGATTAGGACATTAAAATACATGTAGCTGTTAAGACCCTGGTGCCATTGGTTAAGCCCAGGAGCTTTCACTGTGTTATATTGAGCTAAGGGGTGGTGTATTACACTAAACAACTGGTAGGCAATTCCAAGCCCCATGTGCTTAAGGAGCATCCTCAAACATAACTCCCCTGTCTCCTTGATTTCCCATTGGTCTCCACTATCCATAACCTTGGCATTACCCTTGACCCTGAACTTTTCCTCTTGTCCACCTTTCCTGGGCCTGCAGACCTGCCTATGGCCACCACTGGAACATGGCTATGCTGTCTCCGCACCACCTCTCGTGAAAGCCTCATCTCGGCTTCCATCTCTTCATGCCTGGGCCATTGCAACATCCTTTCCTATTGCCACCATGGGTCTCAGGCATGCCTAGGCTGGGGATTAACCCCGATTCCAGCCAATAGGAGCCAGCAACGTATTTCCAACATGGGTTAGCTCAAATGGTACAAATCGGACCTGGTCCTATCTGCAACAGGTATTAGCAGTTACTCTTTGCTTTTGAAACCCTCCATGGACCTGCTCCATCTTTATCTCTTTCTCCTATCCTCTTATGTAGCCCCAGCCTCCCCTTCCTTCCCACAGTCCCCATGTCACTAGGACGAGAGCAGCTCTTGACAGCCAAAACTCCCAATACCTGCCTAGTCTACCAGTAAGTACAAATCCACCTGAGCACATGCCTCTCCTCCTTTGCCTGAGCCTCTTCCGTTCTTCTCCCTCTCTGCTACCGATTCCTAGATTTGCTAGTATTTCTAGCAGTGGTGCCCAGGGGTTAAAGCAAATTGAAACAGGAAGGGACGCTTTCAGCCAAAGAGGAGAGGAGCCTGGGGGTGTGCAGGGATAGGAGCGGGAACTCCATCCTACTTTTAGCAGAGGAGGAGAAGCAGAATTCTCCCTTGCTACTCCTTACTTATACCCATGGAGGCACTGATCAGGGATTGGGCCCCATTGAGCTCGGACAGTTCCTGTCCCCAAGAGGCTGACAGTCCATACAAGAGCCGTAATACCTACAGTCTGTGCTTAACCCACCACTTTATTTTTTTAACTCTGTAAAGTAATTTGAGGATATTAACCATTATGACTAATAACTATTTGTATAGCGGTGGCACCTAGGAGCCGCACTATTGGACTAGGACCCCGTTGTGCGAGGCGCTGTACAAACACAGAACAAAAAAATGGTCCTTACCCCAAAGAGCTTACAATCTAGGAAAGAAGTGGAGCAAAGTGACAACATACTATTCTGTACTGGAAGGAAGGCAGAAAGAGCAAGAACTTAAGGTCCTGTCATTGCAAGGGCTAAAATCTGGCACTTCCATCTGTTTGCTTTGCTATTTGGCACTCTTCTTTGCCCTGCCAGTAGATAAATACAATACTTCTCCGCTAGCTTTGGGATGGGGGTTCTCAAGGTGAGGTTTATGGGCCATTTCTAGATGGTACAAGGAGTCACTTCTGTCAAATACAGAAGAATCTCTCTTTCTCTCCAAGGAATGACGCTTTTATTAGTCATAGCCTATTGCAGGGATCTCAAAGGGTTCCCAGCAGCTCTTTTGACCTAATAGACTTTAAACCTCCACCACCACCTCTGCCAGTCCCTCTCTTTATGTTGCCCAGCTGCTTCATGTCTTTCTTTGCTCATGGAGAAATCCAGGGGCAATCAAATTTGCACACAGCACCAAAACCAGAAGGTAGCCACAAATGCACAAGAGAACAGAAGCAGATTGAAAAGTGACTAGGTCAGATCAGAGCAATTCAGTCCTAATGAAAGGAAAGGCCAGCACCTGGAAAGCGGAAAGAAACATCCCAGAAGCCACACAGGGTGTTGGCGGGGGGGGGGCGCAACGACAGAGTAGGCAAACTCATCATGCTAAAGCAAATTTATTTCCAGCTCAATATTGTGTTGATAAGAAGTGTAACAACTTCCTCAACCCCCTGCCCCTCTGGCAATCAGCAGGGTTTGAATCCAGACCTTTCATCCTTAAAGCTCAGACTGTTCTCATTTCAGCCAAAGAAGGAACTATTAGTTGACAGCAGTAGTAAGCTTTTATCCCCTATGTGGACTAGGGCAGGACAGAACACACACTTTACGAATGTGTAGTTACTACAGGGAAGGTGCAAGATTGGGGTTGGGTGGGAAGATGGTCCATGAGGGACCATCAATTTTGAATATGGGTAACATAAATTAGGACGTTTAAGTTATGAGGCAAGATTCTTTTCTACCTTGCACCTTGTGTCATCATTTGCAAAGTGGTGTAACAAGCTACCAGCAGTCTGAGTTTTCCACCCACTTCAGACAGGTGTAAATGATGACACAGTCAGCTGCTGTTTCCACTGAAGTTAGTGGAAAACTCCCATGGACTTCAAGAAGCTCAGGATTAGGATCTGGGACCAAATCTTCAGCTGGTGTAAATTGGTTTCAACGGAACTACATCAGTTTAGGTCACCTGAGGATCTGGCCTATGGCCCATAACAGACTGAAGTTTGAGAAGCATTAGAGCCAACTAGATTTGTTTGGCTAAATTCTGCTGTTAGCAGAACCAGTATAAATGCCAGATTAGCTCCATGGACTTCTGTGCAGGGCTTTGGAGCTGTGCTCCGGCTCCGCTCCAGATCCAGATGACAACCTGCAGCTCCACTGCTCCAGAGCTGCTCTGCGCTCCAGCTCCGGGCTCTGCTCCAAAGCCCTGCTTCTGTGGGCTTGCTCTGGATTTATGTCAGGGGCAGAATTTGTCCATGTCTAAATTTTAACAGAGATTTACACTAGGGTGACAAGATAGGAAGTGTGAAAAATCAGGACACTTTTTTCCCCCCTGGATGTTGGGGGGGGGAATAATAGTTGCATATATAAGGCAAACCCGCAAATACTGGGACATCTGGTCACCCTAATTTACACACAACAACCAGGCTAAACGGTTTTCAGATCAAACCAAAAAGCACAAAATAGCCAGGGTATGGATTTTTAAAGCTCTGGTGGTAAACCAGAGACTGCTGTTCGGGAAAGGCAAGGAGGTGACTGTGGGGTTTCATATGCCTAATTGTTTTCAGCAGAACTGGTAAAGCCACATTGCCGCATGATATTCCTGTTTGTACGTACGAATGTTTCTCTTGTGGTCACAGGGGAGATTGTTTGAAGAGAGGCACTCCTTAAAACTGGATTAGTGTTTTCATTTTCATGCTGAAAGCCTGGCTGTCATTTTGTTTCAGTGTGAAAAAAAAACAAAAAAAAAAAAAAAACACACAAATGGGCCAGATCCTCAGCTGATATAAATCGGGTTGGTTCCAGTGGAGCCGTGCCAATTTATACTAGCTGAGGGTTTGGTCCTTATACTGATACACCTGTGCATATGAAACCTGCTTGTATTAGAAGCACAAGTGCTGGGGCTGCCTTCTGTTCCTCTTTAAAAGGGACCCCGAGAACCTGAAAACCATTGGCTCCATTATCTGCAAAGTGGGTGGGAAATGCTCTCTTTCAGGTTCAGTATGATTATTATTTCTTTGTATCGCGGCAGCACCTAGGAGCCCCAAGCATGAACCAGGACATCATTGTGCTAGGAGCTGCACGAACGCCAAGCAAAAAGATGGTCCTGACCCAAAGAGCTTGCTTATAGCCCCACTTCGCAGAGGTGTAAATGATACCCCAGAATGTAAGGTGGTGGAGAATCAGGTCTCTGGTGTAGTTGCCTCTGGGGCATATAGAAAAGAGGCTGTGATCAGATACTCATTCAAAAAGACACTCGGGTCACCACTCCTTGGGCTTTCCTTAGCTGTTCACACTGTACCAAGAACCCTGGGAAAGGGACAGTGTGAAGAAGAAAGGACCTAACATCCAAGCAGCTTGCAAATCTGAGCAATGGAAACCTGTCCTCAGTGAATCTTGCTCCGGCTCTCCAAAAATACTAGAGAACAGCTTACAATTAAATAGAGCCTGATTCTCAGCTAGTGTAAATCAGCTTAGCTCCACTGATGTCAATGGGTCTATGTCAATTTACACCAGCTGAGGATCTGGCCCATGTTTATTAATGAATTGCTCCCAAAGCAAAAGCATCACTAGCATTGGTGTGGCCGATGCTAGGAGCAATGCCGAGAAGTTAACGAGCCCATAATTAAAATGTTAAGTTCAAGAGAAGACTGTTTGTGGAACACATGGTGATGCGCGAGTGGTTAGAACAGCCAGCACCATAGAAACCTAGTTGCTAGATGGCACGTCAGGGAAACAAATATCCCCTTGGTCCAATCCCCCATCCCCAGATGCCATCCAACCCCAGTTCAAACATTCAGACAGGTCCGCTGTGTTTTTCTAACCAATTGACTCTCCCCTTCACAAATGTTGGATGGGAGACCAGCAGGTTAAAGACAAGCAGCAAAAACTCTTCCATAAAAGTCCATCAGACAGACACATTAACCCCTGTAATCCCTTCCTGTGGTTTAGGAGACGCCACCCAGATTTATTAATTAAACCCTGTTATCCGGTGGCCGCTGTCAATTAAGCATTTCCTTGTAACGGGTATAACGAGGGCTCATTCATTAGCAGATATTTCCATTACATTTAAGGTGATGAGTCTCTCCACTGCTTTGATCCCTCCTGCCTCACACCAGCAAACCAAGGGGCAAAACCTTTGTGTTATGGATTAAGAGCGAAAGGAAAAGCGGGGAAGAAGAGAGGAGGACACAGACAGAGAAAGAACAAAGCCAAGTCACTGCTTTGAACAGGCCTGTGAGAATTGGTACTAAATAGTCAGGCGTGGTCTTTGAGAAGAAATGTGGCATAGAATTGGGCTGGGATGCAGGGACCCTGGCTCTGCAGTGGGCTTACTTTTTGACCCCGGGCAAGTCTTCATGTCTCCGTGCATTTGTTTCCCCTGCATCCCTTTGTCTGTTTAGATCACATGGGGGCAGAAATTGTCTCTGACTATCTGTATCCATTGCACTCAGCACCATGGTACCCCAATATTGGCTGATGCCTCTCTGGTGGCCACAGCTTTGAGGTTGTGTGGGTGGAGAGAAAGGATAGAGAGGAAGTAGAAGAAACCCTGTTCCTGCAGAAAAGAGCCAGAAACTCAGCACCAATCTCAGCTCAGCCCTAGGTGCTGCCAATTGCCAAAATACAAATATGATTCATTATATGTATTGCTGTGCTTGTCCCTAGCATGTTTGCTCCGTGGATCCCCAAACACTATACAAATATTAGAGAATTTCTATGAGTTCCCAGTTTCCTTGTGCAATTACTTCTTTTGCCTGCACAAAGTTTGCAAGGACCGTTTGCACCCACATTTCAAATTCCTCACTCTCAGCTGTGTGGCTCTGCACAGCTTCGCCCCTGGCCCACACCCTGTTTCTCATCCCTTCCCCCAACTCAGGCCCTGTGCTCTGCCAGTTCTGCTTCCCTTCTCCCACAAGCGCCTGCAAACTTACTCCCATGCTGCCCTCTGTGCCTGGACACACACCCCAGCCCCGATCTTATGTGACAGGCTACCTCCATTTCCTCCTTCAAAGCCTCCTCAAACCCAGTTCTCCACACAGTCCCTCAGGCGTATCTAAAGGCGATGCTCTAGCTTAGCCAGAAATTTTGGGATTGTAGGGATTCTTATGTACTAATAATGGCAGTTTGGTCCAGCCAAGCTGAGGGCTCCATCTGGCAATGACTTCTCAGTCATTGCAAATTCCTCCTCTATGGCCCTCACTGGGATATTTGCTTAAGTAAGGAAAGACTGAAAAATTTGACCCACTGTGACTTGTCCAAAGCCTCACAGTGATTCTGCTTCATGGACAATGGGAGAAGATGAAGCAGAGATCTGCTCTGGAGCTCAGGGAGGAGAATTTTGCCCTTGGGGACAGTCTCTATCGGTGTTCGTATAGTCCCTAGGACCACAAGGCCCCAATCTTGAATGGGGCTTTTGGTCATAACTGTAAATAATTATTGGTATTACTACTGCTACTTGAAATAATTATTAAAAACAATTGACTCTGAAATCATAGAATCAAAGCAGCGTCAGGCTGGAAGGGACCTCAAGAAGTCATGAAGTCCAGCCCCCCTGCACTGAGTCAGGGCCTAATAAATCTAGGCTATCCCTGAAAGGTGTTTGTCCAATTCAGTTTTTAAAAACCTTGTAGCAAGGCGACAACTCACCGGTGCGGCACCTCCTGCTGGTCATCTGGGAATTAGTTCTTTCCAGCATATGGAAAGCCCTCTGCAGGCCAGCATCTCACCTGCCGCTGGCCTCCCATGTTCCTCCCAGACCCCAGGGCTTCTTTACCTTGGGGTGCTGCCCCCTGGCAGTGCCCCTTTGTCTCTGGGTTCTACCCACTGCAGTAACCCACAAATCTGGGTCTCCCCACCCAAGGGAACCCCCCCCAACCCTCTATCCTCACCTTGCCTCAGTGGCTACAGCCAGTCATCATTATCTAGCTGCTGCTCACTGGGGCAGACTGCAGTCTGTAATGGTCACTCATCATTGGCAAGAGGTTAGGACCTGCTGCCTTTGCGTATCCCCAGCTGCCCCTCTGCAGCCCCAGTACATTTTCATCAGCCTTGCACAAGGCCTGCAGCCTCAGAGGTTTACCAGGCTAGAGCTCCCTTTGCCCTTCCCCAGCACTGCTCTACTTCAAGTACCTTGCTCTCAAGCAGCTAGCCCTTCCCACTCCAGAGCTAGAGTGAGACTCCTCTAGCTTCTGGCCCACAGCTCTCTTATAAGGGCCAAGTGGGCTTTGATTAAGCCAGCCACACCTGTGGTCAGTTACATAGTCAGCTTCCCCCAGGTGTTCTTTATCCCTTTCCCTGCTGCAGCCCTCTCCAGGGCTGCTTTTAACCCCTTCAGGGCTGGAGTGGGGTGACCACCCCGCTACAGACCTCCAATGATGGCAATTCCACAACCTCCCTTGGAAGCCTATTGCAGAACTTAACTACCCTTAGAGTTAGAAAGTTTTTCCTAATATCTAACCTAAATCTCCTTTGCTGCAGATTAAGCCCATTACTTCTTGTCCTTGCTTCAGTGGCATGGAGAACAGTGGATCACCGTTCTCTTTGTAACAGCCCTTGACGTATTTGAACACTGTTACCAGGTCCCCCCTCAGTCTTCTGTTCTCAAGACTAAACATGCCCCATTTTTTTAACCTTTCCGCATAGGTCAGGTTTTCTAAACCTTTTGTCATTTCTGTTGCTCTTCTCTGGACTCCCTCCAATTTCTCCATATCTTTCCAAAACTGTGGCATCCAGACACCGCTCTTCCTCCCACCTCTTCTGTTCCTCAGAACAAGTGTATATAGTCTTGATGTATAATGCAGCACCGCCTCCCTTTTTATCCTGCCTGTCCTTCCTGAACAGGCTGTCCCCTCTGTGCCAATATTCTGCTCTGTGGCAATAGAGGTCTCCAAGCAGCAAAGAAAGTAAAGCACCTTATTCCCAAACATCTCTGGTTACAGAACAAGGGGAAGCTCTTTGGAGCAGAGACCATTTTTTTTGTTCTGTGTTAACACAGAACCTAGAACACTGAGGTGCTGGTCCATATGGAGGCTCCTAGGGCTTAGCACAATACAATAAATAAATAACAATAACAGAAACATTGGTATCTGTAGTACAAGCAAGGCAGGCAGAGACATCAATGGCCTAGATTCTGTGTATGTAAATCTGGAGTAAATTCCTTGAAATTGTTGGGCTCACTCCAGGGTGGCCCGGGTGGAAATGAAATCCAAAGCTGGCCCAATGGCTGCTACATTTAACAAAGACAAAAGTGGAAGGGAAATTAACACGGGACTTGATTCCTCATACACACACACCAGTGTAACTCCAGTGGCTTGAATGGGGTTACTCCCAATGTCCATTGATTGAGGCTTGGAAGTGAGTTAGGCTCATTCCTTCTGACTCCACTGGTGCATTTAAGAATCATTATCTGCTTCCCCACTGTCAACACACACACCCAGGATTAGATGAATAGATTCCTAGATGTTAAGGCCAGAAGGGATCATTGTGATCATCTAATCTGACTTCCTGCTCAACACAGGCCAGAGAACCTCATCCAGTAATTTCTTCCTCAGCACAAGTGGCTAAATATGCATTTGAGTTCAGCCATGTTGCCAACTCTTGCGATTTCATCACAAGTCTCCTGATATTTTCATGCTTATCTTAAAGCCCCACCTTCTGGAATCAGGTGATTACATGAGTGTCTCAGATTTCATATTTTAAGTAAGTTTCTAGCCCTCATGACTGCAGAGAAAAGTTTGAAAACGTGAAGGCTACAACACCAGGAGACAAAAAGAACCCAAAAGTTACTTTTTAAAAGCTCATATTTTTAAAGTCAATTTCATTATTTCTTTGGGTTTGGCACAACAAAGCAGGGATCCTTCAAAGCGGCTGCCTCAGGAGAAAGGGGGAGGAATTAGCCTGCTAGAAGCCTTCAATAGTTCTCTTAGTGCATCTCTCACCAGCTGTACTCACTGTCTCTGGAGGATGGAACCACAGCTCTATCTGCTGGCAGAACTTCCAACCTGCAACTCTGATTTTTTAAAAAAAGAAAAGGAGGACCTGTGGCACCTTAGAGACTAACCAATTTATTTGAGCATAAGTTTTCGTGAGCTACAGCTCACTTCATCAGATGCATACTGTGGAAAGTGTAGAAGATCTTTTTATATACACACAAAGCATGAAAAAATACCTCCTCCCACCCCACTCTCCTGCTGGTAATAGCTTATCTAAAGTGATCACTCTCCTTACAATGTGTATGATAATCAAGTTGGGCCATTTCCAGCACAAATCCAGGGTTTAACAAGAACATCTGAGGAGGGGGGGAAGCTAGGAAAAAACAAGGGGAAATAGGTTACCTTGCATAATGACTTAGCCACTCCCAGTCTCTATTTAAGCCTAAGTTAATTGTATCCAATTTGCAAATGAATTCCACAGTCAGAGAACACTTCAATCTCTCTGGTCACGCGATTACAGACATGAAAGTTGCTATATTACAACAAAAAAACTTCAAATCCAGACTCCAGCGAGAAACTGTTGAATTGGAATTCATTTGCAAATTGGATACAATTAACTTAGGCTTAAATAGAGACTGGGAGTGGCTAAGTCATTATGCAAGGTAACCTATTTCCCCTTGCTTTTTCCCTACACCCCCTCCCCCAGACGTTCTTGTTAAACCCTGGATTTGTGCTGTAAATGGCCCACCTTGATTATCATACACATTGTAAGGAGAGTGGTCACTTTAGATAAGCTATTATCAGCAGGAGAGTGGGGTGGGAGGAGGTATTTTTTCATGCTTTGTGTGTATATAAAAAGATCTTCTACACTTTCCACAGTATGCATCCGATGAAGTGAGCTGTAGCTCACGAAAGCTTATGCTCAAATAAAGTGGTTAGTCTCTAAGGTGCCACAAGTACTCCTTTTCTTTTTGCGAATACAAACTAACACGGCTGTTACTCTGAAATCTGATTTTTTAAACTAGTCATTTTGTTTTTGATGTAGGCTGGCAGACCTCCGCAGGCTTAAGACAGAATAATGTGCCATCTTTGCCCCTCTCTTTCTCTGGCCCTGAGCCGAGCATGTCTGAGCTAGACCAGAAAATCTGGGCCAATGTGTTCATCGAGCCATTTTGCATTACACGCTAACTGTGGAAAATCAAAATCTGTTCACAGATAATTCACAAATTGCTCAAAGGGCTAAGTTTATTCAGTAACTTCATGGTCAGCAGTATTTCACCTAGATAAAGTATGAAAATAATCACAGTCACAGTGATGCTATGAACCTCTCATCCAAGGATCTCAAAGAGCTTCAAAGTTCACAGCAGCCTCCATAGGCAGGGAAGCCTTCTAAAGCAGGGCAAACAGAGGCCCCAGGAAGGGAAGTGACGTGCCCAGCATCACACAGCAGGTCAATGGCAGAGCCAGGATAGAGCCCAGACTTCATGATTCCCAGTCCTATGTATTAGGTACTAGACTGTCTCTCCCTGTTCTCTCTCCCCACCGGGCTTGTGGACGGTACAAGAGCTGGACGAGCCAACCTTACACACCCACATCAAGAAATGGGGCTCAGGTGGCACAGTGAAGGCTAAAAGAGTCCTGCGGAGAAGATTTAAATTAGATGTTCCCCTCCCACACACCCGCAGCTCTTCTGCGGCCTGGCTGAGTGACGGATCCGTTACTGCAGTCATGGAAAAGATGACCTTATCAAATCAAAATCACTGGGAAAAAAAGACAGTGCCATCTGGCCACTTCTGACAGAGCTGCATACCATTCTGTCAGGGTCTAATGCATATTGTACGCTCATCCTTCCCCATGCATTCCTAGGACATTTCTAATCATAACTGTGAATGGCGTCCCGCCGGGCTTTTCCAGGATCACGTTCCTGTCTTTACAAATGGCCAATCCTGTGCTCCTACTATGCACCAAAGCCCCTCAGAACTCAGTTGAAGTTTACCCTGCCTCATCAGGATCAGACCAAAGTACTAGTTAATAATGTCTTCATGACTGTGTAAAATAGACTTTTCGCTCATTATTGTACCCATTTTCCTAATGTCACCCCAGCAAGATAGTAGCAGAGCAGGTTAGAGACCCCCAAGAGTCCTGGTTCCCAGTCCTCGCTCTGCCTGGTTTCCCATATTGACATATGTCTATAATTAAGCATGAAAAGCAAAAATAAAGTTATTTTTAAACATCCTTCTGGGACAGGGTCTATAAACCCCATACCGAGATGGAAGGGGTCGAAGAGCAGCAAGCGGCTCAGGCAGTCCCACGCTGCTGCACCGATGCTGGTTATTAGGCCTGGGAGGTGGACTTCTGAGGAGGAAGGCCCACCAGGAGGAGGCTGGGCGGGATGGTGAATAGACAGCTTGTGGCTCTGTGGGGTAAGAAGCCTGGATGAGGGCTAAGAGCTGTATGAAGACTACAGCCTGCCAGAGCTCCTTTCTAGGAAGGTGGGCTTGGCCAAGTCTATTGGTTTGGCTGGAGTCTAGGAACCTGTTAGGTGTTAGGGTAGGCTGCTGCAGCTGGGAGCCTGTCTGCAAAGAAGTGGGTTAAAAGCTGAGCCCAACTGGGCTGAAGATTCTTTGGTTTCCAGTTTCTGTTGGACTGGCATTAAGGGACTCTGCTACCCTGGAAGGGGTTGAAATCTCTGAAATGGCTTGGCTAGGGCTACAGCTGCAGTGGACTGAAGACCATGTGGGGAAACCAAGGCAGCTGCATTGCAAGGCCCTGAGGGGATGTGCGGTGATGGCGTTTCTGCCACACGTTGTCATCTTTTTGTGTGTTCATATAACTCAAAGTGGATTGAGTTTGGTAACTAGCAAGTTAGCATCTGACCGATCAAATCTATCACTATGCATACCTATTTATCTAGTCTAAGGTGTTTCTAGAGCACCCATCACCATCGTACCGACGGGCTGCATAACATCTAATAACTGATATATGTGAGAAGGAATTGCTTTGCTGCCAGGTTAGGGAGAAAAAAACGAAGTCTCTGCTAAGTTAAGAGTCCGAAGGCTGCGTATTGTGCATGTGCAGAACATAAAGCTTCTTTATCTCTCTGTTTCACTGAGGTGTGCATGTAGGTCTGTGTAATGGATACGTAATGCAATACAAAGCTATTATTGCATCAGGATTTATGGTGACACCTTCCACCACAAGAGACCATGAATCACTAAAACCTGCATGATGGAATTGCCAGGTAGTGGCTTATGTTTGCATATTTGTTGTTTGCTATCTTATGTTTGCTTAATGGCTTTCCCATCACCACAAACACAGATGGATTTATTCTCACAACACCCCGGGGAGGTGGGCTGCATCAGTCTCACCATGTTACCGATTGGGAAACTGAGGCACAGAAGAAGTGATGTGATTTTCCCAAGGTTGCACAGTGATTTTTGGGACAGAGCTGGAAAAAAACCCTGGTATCTTGAGTCAAAGTCTAGTGCCTTGATCACACGACCCTCCTTTTCCCCTAATGATAAGGTGAGAGCTTTGTTCCATTTGAAGCATTTCTCATATTACTCTCTCTAAGCCAATGGACAGATTCCCCCGTCAGGCCAGTCCAAATAAAGCCCAAATCCTTAAGTCAGTGTCTACATCCTTTCCGTTGGGGAATATTTCATTAAATAACAGAAGATGCGAAAGGCTCACAGTAATACAAAAGGCCTTAACAACAAACTTCTGCGCTCGCTAACCTGGGAGGAGGGAAGGGGAGGGCTGGGAAGTGTCCTTCACCCACTAGGTAGCTCTTTATAGCTACTATGGAGAGCAACTTCCCTGACCCTGGATCACTCCTGTCTGCTACCCCTGCCTAAGAGGCTGGAAGCCTTTTGTAGCTGACTTCCTGTAACTGACATGCTTCGTATGCCCTCTGATGACAGCTCCCGGTTCTAAAGGTGCCAGTGGTCATAACAAGGCTCACGGGGTCTCTTTCATGTGCCCTAAGGCCCAGTTACACTCAATGTCTCCTAGAGCTGCTGGGGAGTGGGGCCCAGCCTTGATGCCAGCCCTTAGGTTTGGCATGTACTTTATTCCGCAGCTGGCCATGACACACCTGAGTCTGGGCTTGAGTCCCAGGAAGCACTAACTGAGGGCTGTAACTGCTGTTATGATCCCCACCAGGAAGGGAAAAAGCATCTTTCCCCACCTGTACAACACCTGTGGAGAGCCAGCCAAGGAGCTCCCAGGTTTCTAAAGCAGCGATGACCTTGTACTCACACTTTGCTCACCTATTGCATCGCTCATTGAAGGACCTCAAAGCACTTTGCTAACTTTAATAAAGCCTCATCACCCTATTGTAGCATTGGTGCTCTTGGCAGAGCTAGGAATAGAACCTAGAAATCCTGACTCAATGGTGGTTCCCACACACACACAATTGCATTCAAGGTGTGCTTCTAAGCCGTTCTAGTTAACCCAGTTCAAAACCCTGTGTGGACTCTTAATTTGATTTAAACCTGGCTTGTCTCAAGTTAGCTTGTGTCAGTGAATTTACAGGCAAAAGCTAAACCAGTTTCACGCTGATATGTGTTTCCACAAATAGGCTTGCACCAGTTTAACTAAATATGTTTTTAAAACAATTTGACTTAAAGCAGTGCAACTCCTGTGTGTAGGACAAGGCTTCCCAGTCATCTGTCTTACTATGCCCCACTTCTTCCCAGGGACTCAGGAACACAACTCAGGAGTCCCGAATCCAAATCCCCTGGTTACTACAGCACAGAACCTGCCTGCCAAGCAGTAGCAATCAAGTCATAGGTTGCGGGGGAGATGCGGGGGCGGGGGCAAGGGTTAAGGTCAGAAAGGGACCATTAGATCCTTTAGCCTGACCTCCTCTACAACATGGGCCATAGAATTTTATCCAATTAACCCTGTGTTTGTGTTAGACAAAAGCATATCTTCTTGCAAGACACCCAAACTTCATTTGAAAACATCAAGAGATGGAGAATCCACCACTTCCCTTTGTAATTTGTTCCAGTGCTTAATCACCCTGACTGTGAAATGTGTGCCTTATTTCTCATTTGAATTTGTCTCTCTTCAACTTCTGACTGCTTTCCATTAGATCCCTACTTCTGACCTTAATGATTTGTCCGCTGATTTCTTGAAAATTTACTTGATCTGGTTGAAAAACATGGTGGATTTTTTTACAGCATTTCTCACAAAGAATCAATCCCTTTTTTTCTTGGAAAAATCAAAATTTGGAATGTTTGGACAAGCTCTAAAAATGTACTTTTTTAAAAAATAAAAACACTTGAAACCCCATTTGGAGCTTCCAGCTGCCCATCCCAAGTCTCAGCCCTCTGAGGCTAATGCAGGGTAACGTCTGTCCTCTGCAGGGTTCAGTGCCATTGCATGGGCTAGTGGGAACACAGACCAAATACAGCACACAGGTGAGCTTCCAACTTGCAAAGAACACTGACTGTGAAATCCATTTCACAAGGAAGAGTCCGCCAGATGGCAGTGTATCAATGGGGGAGCCTTTAGCAGGCTGGTAGCACACAGAAGCCTTTATTACTGCAACATGAGTAAAGGCGTCATCTCAGACCAAGGATGCATTGCAAAAAGCTTCCTAACTGCGTAAACAAGCTGCCAAAATATCTCCTAAATCTGTAGGATAAGCCTAATCTATAAAGCCGTTAGCTGGAGATTTGTATCATGAGGGGCATAACCACTGTTGCACCTAGCTCCTCTTTTTCTTCATCATCTTTCCTCTGTCACCTTAGTATATTTGTATTAGGGTAGCACCCAACCAGGACCAGAGCCCAGTTGTGCCGGGCACTGAACAACCATGCAGTACAAGACAGTCCTTGCGTCAAGGAGTTTACAGATGCTCCTTCTTTTCCCCTGCATTTCCCCCGACTCCAACAGCCCCTGTGCCTTCTGCCACTGCCCAGTGAATAGCTAACTGTTGGATGCTGGAATCGTGACATTAGTGGTAACTCTGTTAAGATTCACACAGTTCAATGCAAAGAGCGCTTTTTTGCTTTTTTTTTTAGTTCAGTATATTGGCTAGCCCATGTCATGCAAAATGCTCAGATACGATGGTAACGGAAATAGACAGGGTGCACATGATTGATGCCACTCTGATTCCTTTCCTCCCCCTCCTCTTATTTTCCCTCCCTTATTCGCTATTTTGTATGTCTCAAAAGCATGCTAAGTACTCTGTGCATGTTTTGAAATAGAGACAGAGCTTAGCCTGGAAGTGCTTAGACACAAAAGGAGCCTCCTAATAATACTTGGCGCTTTGATCGTGCTTTATATGTTCAAAGCACCATACAGAACGTAACTAATGAATCCTTAAAAATACATCCCATGAAGTAGCTGGATAAGCATTCTTCTTCTTAGGTGGCATCTCCATTATGGGAGGTTTGTAACCAGGGTAGCCCATTCTGTGGGATCCTCTGCTAATCTCTTTGTGAATGAATTGTCCTCTTGGTCCATGTAGGATACAGCATCATCCATCCAATATCGTCTTGTTCTGCCTTGTGTTCTTCTGCCATCAACTTTGCCTTCCAGCACCTGCCAACATGCATCTCTTGCTGAACCACTTCAAATAAACATGATTTATTTCCATTTTACAGATGGGGAAACTGAGAGGAGAAGTGACTTGTCCAAGAGCACACAGGAAATCAGCAGAAGAATCAGGATTAAAATTTGGGCCCTCTTGAGCCCCCACTTCATATTCAGCTCTCTAGCCCACATTGCTTTGTGCTTTCCTTCTCCACAGGTCTTCTCAAGTAGGCCCACAAGCCCACAACCGTCATTAAATCTCTCCTTCAGAAAAAACTTCTACCACGAGAAGTGAGCCAATAGACTAGGCGCCTTCCGTTACTGAAACAACCATGTAGCCATATTGCTGTAACCCATTGTCCTTTTTCTTTCACTTCCATCCCTGCCATTGTGCTGTCTCTTCATGCCTCAGTCACAGCATAATATTGGTGGGCTGTAAAGCAGTGCAATAATACTCATTAAAAAGGCGCAAGAGAGAGGAAGTGACACATGGTTTTTTTGTATGGTTGATAGGGAATCAGGGCCAAATTCTGGCCCAGATCCTCAAAGGTATTTAGGCTCCGATTGGAATCAATGGAAGTCAAGCACCTACATACCTTTTGAGGATCTAGGCCTTTGTCGTGGCCTTCAGTGTTTGGCATATAGGGAATTGCTGATCAAAGGTGGGTATTGAAGAGAGATGTTGGCCATGAGGTAGGAATCCTGCGTTAGGCAGGAGGTCAGACAAAATGGTCGTAACAGTTTCTCCTGCCCTCAGAAATCTGTCAATCTGAGGTGCTGCCCTAAGCCCCAGTCATGTGAGTTACCCCACCAAGCCTCTCTTATTCCAATCACATCATAGTTCCTTGACTGTGTCAGGACTTCCAATTCTTCCTGCTTGTTTCCCAGGCTTCTTGCATTCGTGTACAGGCACCTAAGATAACTAGCCGACTGTCCTACTTTCTCAGTATGAATCAGGAGGCCCGCCCTGTTGCACCCTCCTCCTTGTGTTTCCTCCCGGGATCCGACTTCCCCACTTACCACTAGGCTTAGGTCACCATCCCCCGGCGAACCTAGTTTAAAGCCCCCCTCACTAGGTTAGCAAGCCTGCCTGCGAAGATGCTCTTCCCTCTCTTGGTTAGGTGGATCCCAACTCTTCCTAGCAATCCTTCTTCCTGGAACAACATCCCATGGTCAAAGAATCCAAAGCCCTCTCTCCAACACCACTTGCACAACCAAGCATTTACCTCTACAGTTCAATGGTCCCTGTCTGGGCCTTTTCCTTCAACAGGGAGCTTGGGTGCAGAACACCCCCCAATTTTTCCCCGTGGAGCACCCACGGAGTCGGCACCTACGGCTGGGATAACTTAAAGCAGCAGCGACAAGCTGTCAAGGAAAACAGCACGTATTTAACTATGATGGGTCCTTCTGCCCTGTCCTTTGCCACTGAAAATCTGTCGTCAGCCATTTGCTCGCCTCCTGCCCAGCTCCTTGCGCTCTGACCCTGCACGCTGCTGCTCAGACGTAGCAGTGGTGTTAATCCAGGGGGTACGTGTGCTCTTTCCTCCCTCACCAGTCTCAAGTACAAGCAAGCAGCGGGGTGAGGTTTCCATTTAAACAGGAGGAAGAATGGCAGCTGCAACCGAAAGGGAAATGTCTGGATTCCTCGGGGGGGTGGGTGCAGTGATATCCCACTGTATTCTCAAGCCAAACATCCCCACGCCAAGTACCACTGGAACCTTCATCCTAGCACATCAGGCTGTTCCCTGGAGGGTGGGGACATCCACCAGGATGTGGAATCACCTCCCCAGCAGCTGTAGGGTTAACATCATCTGAACCATCCTTGAGAAGGAAGGAAAGACAAACATGCTCCTGAGGGATTTCCACCTGGGGGCTCCCCCTGCTTCCTTGGTACCTTATGCAGCTGCTTCTTTTGACCATCCAGGGGGCCAGCTCTGCATGGAGGACATTCACTTTTATCTCCCTCTATTCTGTCCCCTTCATTCCCATGCTTGCTCTGGAAATGAAAGAGTTAAGCAGATTTTTCTGTTACGTGCTTTCCTCTGGGCACAACCAGGGGGCTTGAGGTTCTTGCTCACTACGCTGACACATGCTTTCAAGGCTGAACTTCCTCTGGAACCATTTGCATCTTCCCCTTCCGCTTCCAGCAGTGCCTCTTGGGTCAGGGTTTTGACCCAGGATGGATGCGGTAAGAGCCAGAGAGGCTGATGCCCCGTGCTCAGGTGGCCATTGTAGTGGTGGATGATTTTAGTACTTGCCAAGCAAACAGGACCCACCAGACACTGAGCACAACACAGCGAGGAAAACAGAAATGGCAAAGTCCGGGGAGGGCAGCGGGGATAGGAAAGTGCCTTGGATTCAAGGTGAAGGAGGGCACTGAGGACACCAGCAGCCCAGGAGAAGAAATTCAGAGATGCAGAAAAGAGGAGAAATTGTGTGAGCTGGACTGGATTCCAAAGGATGCCTCTTAGAACTCAGCTCACACTGCAACAAACAGCCAGATGGCTGTGTGTGCTAGAGAGACCCTTTGGGAAAGGAAATGGGAGGGAGAGAAGGGGAACAGGGTCAATTCGACATGGCTATCCATTCCCAGAGGAAGAGGAAAAGGAAATGCAGATGATGAGTTGTCTTCATGGTCTCAACAGTAGCTGAGCCAACGCAAGAGCAGGGGACGGAAAAAACAGAAGATTGTCTTTGGCTCTCTCTTGATCTGTGTATTTTTCTCTCTGGCTCTTGCTCCCTGTAGCATGGTCTCATGGTCTGGAAGTTCTACATTTTCTCTGCAAAGATTCTGGAGCCCTGAAGTGCAGAGCCCTTTATGGGACCAGAGTCAGCCAAGGCGTTTGCCAGCCCCAATACCAACAGCTCCAAGCAGCCATCCCTGGGGGATGGTATTGCAACACGCATAGTGGGCTGACTGTGATAAAACACTTACTTACTTTCTGGCACAGCCCCTGGGGTGCAGCTTTTGCCACGATCAGAAATATTGATTTTTCTATTTGCTTTTCCTTCGGCGACTAGCCCTGTCACCTCTTTGCCCAGTTCATTTGGGACATTCTCCTCTTGAAAAGATCAAGGTCTATAAAAGCCATTGTGTATGCATGCACGGCTGCCCTCAATTCTGATTCCATCCAATAACCTGTGGGTCCCACCATCTTTATTGCTAGTTCTAGCATAAGTGATAATGGAGATTTTGGTTTTTGCTCAGATTGTAGGGGTCTGGGCTTCTGCAGCAGGAGAATCTGAGTTCTATCCATGCTGCTGCCGTGAAATAGCAGCCGACATGTGTGACAACTGTGGTGTTGTGAGTGGCTGTGGATTTGTAACATCCTCTTATATTTCTATAGAATTTTTCATCCCAAAGGATCTCAAAGTGCTTTTCAAACTCTCTCTCTCTATTACTAGCAAAATGCAGCCACTTCTGGTGTGGAGGGTACCTAGTGCACAGCACAGTGCACAACATCGGGTGGGGAGGACAATTTTGGGTGGCAACAAGATAACCCTATATGCTTATGCAAAGTGCCTTATGGGATCTTTAATTCCCAGGCAGAGCAGCCAGTAGCTCATTCATCTGAAAGGCCCCTTAGTAGAAAACTAGCAGAGCTGAATTGGTGGGAATTTTCTCTTGAGGGGTGGGTGAGTGTCCATGTGAACAGAAAATGCAGTTTCCACACAATCAAAATTTTCCATGGGCAAATTTGTTCACCCTGCTGAACTGATGTAGTGCCTCATGGGAAATGTAGTCTGGCCAGAGAGCCTGGCCCATAGCGAAGAATGGGGCCTAAGGTATTTGAACTACAGTCCCAATGAGGTGCCATGGCTGATCAAGCAGACATAGATTAATGTCACATTGACTTGAAACAAAACATTTTGGTTTGGGAATATGAGAATATGGTTTTTGTAAAGGGAAATCATGCCTCACCAATCTACTAAAATTCTTTGAGGGGGTCAACAAGCATGTGGACAAGGGTGATCTTCAGAAAGCCTTTGACAACGTCCCTCACCAAAGGCTCTTAAGCAAAGTAAGCTGTCATAGGATAAGAGGGAAGGTTCTCTTATGGATTGGTAACTGGTTAAAAGATAGGAACCAAAGGGAAGGAATAAATAGTCTGTTTTCAGAAAGGAGAGTGGTAAATAGTGGTGTCCCCAAGGGGTCTGTACCGGGACAAGTCCTATTCAACATATTCATAAATGATCTGGGAAAAGGGGTAAATAGTAAGGTGGCAAAATTCGTGGATGATACAAAACTACTCAAGATAGTTAAGTCCAAAGCAGACTGCGAAGAGTTACAAAGGGATCTCACAAACCTGGGTGACTGGGCAACAAAATGGCAGATGAAATTCTATGTTGATAAAAGCAAAGTAATGCACATTGGAAAACATAATCCCAGCTATACAAATAAAATGTTGGGGTCTAAATTAGCTTTTACCACTCAAGAAAGAGATCTTGGAGTCATTGAGGATAGTTCTCTGAAAACATCCACTCAATCGTGCAGCGGCAGTCAAAAAAGCGAACAGAATGTTGGGAATCATTAAGAAAGGGATAGATAGTAAGACAGAAAATATCATATTGCCTCTTTATAAATCCATGGTATGCCCACACCTTGAATACTGCGTGCAGATGTGGTCGCCCCATCTCAAAAAACATATATCGGAATTGGAAAAGGTACAGAAAAGGCCAGCAAAAATGATTAAGGGTATGGAACAGCTTCCTTATGAGGAGAGATTAATAAAACTGGGACTTTTCAGCTTGGAAAAGAGCGACCAAGGGGGGGATATGATAGAAGTCTATAAAATCATGACTGGTGTGGTGAATGTAAATAAGGAAGTGTTATTTACTCCTTCTCATAACAAAAGTACTAGGGGTCACCAAATGAAATTAATAGGCACCAGGTTTAAAACAAACAAAAGGAAGTGTTTCTTCACACAACGCACAGTCAGTCTCTGGAACTCCTTCCCAGAGGATGTTGTGAAGGCCAGGACTATAACAGGGTTCAAAAAAGAACTAGATAAATACATGGAGGATAAGTCCATCAATGGCTATTAGCCAAGATGGGCAGGGATGGTGTCCCTAGCCTCTGTTCGCTAGAAGCTGGGAATGGGTGACGGGGATGATTATTTGTTCTGTTCATTCCCTCTGGGGCACCTGGCATGGGCCATTGTCGGAAGACAGGATACTGGGCTAAATGAACCTTTGGTCTGACCTAGTATGGCCGTTCTTATGTTCTTATGAGAACGTTTCATTTCGATTGGAAACACTGAAATGTTTCAGATAAAATATTTTCAGAACTTTGAGTTCGGCAAAAGATTTTCCTCTTTCAACTTTTGTGCCCAATTTGGAACTAAATACATTTTGACATATTAGAATTTTCCATAGAGTGGAAATGTGGGGTTGTTGTTTTTTTTACCAGCTGTAAAAACTAGTGACCAGCTTATAGAGTGAAATAGGACAGAGCCTGCATGTCAGGGGGAGAGAATGGATATGGGTTCCAGCGTGGTCTAGTGGCTGAAGCAGTGGGCTGTGGGAATCAGGATGTGGAGTACCATTTGTGACTCAGTCAGTACTCACCGCTTGACCTTGGGAAAAACACGTCACCTCTCTGTGCTTTAGTTTTCCCCATCTGTTTAAGTGTGGGGAGGGGGAGCGGGAAATAATACTGTGACCTTACCTTTGTAGGGCTTTGAGAACTTTGATGAAAATCATTAAATCCGTTCAAAGAACTATTATTAAATTAATCAGAAGGCTAGATGTGCTAATGGCCTCCCTCCATGCTAACATTCTGCATAACCAAGTCCTTTGGAAGCTTCAGCTCTCCAAGCAACTGAGAAGGTAGGAAGTGTTAAAGCATGCTAAAGCAGGAGAGCTTTTCTTTCTCATTTTGGCTGTCTCTCTCTCTCATTCAAGGCTCTCTTTGTGGTTTGGTCTGTAGGCGTGATGTGTCGAATATGGATTCTTTCTATCTATTCAAGTAGAATCCACAGCAGACAAGTTCACACCAGAGGCAAGAGAGATGAGAGTTCTTTTTTCTCCCCATCAGCCAGCCGTGCATAAAGAGACTTGATCCCACAGTGCTGCAGGCAGCAGCAAGGGCAAAATCAGGATTACCTAGTGCTCCCGTCCAGCTGGCGGGAAGCACTGCGCTATTTTGTTTTCCTTTGACACATTCTCCTCCAATAAGGTTTAGTCTTTTATCTGCTCAAGAGCATAGTGTCCTCAATTTAAAATGAAATGACTGTGCCGAGTATGTGTGTGTGAGAGAGAAAACTAGGTTAACCCAAAGGAAAATGCATAGTTAAAAATCACAAAACAATCTGGTGATGAAAAAGTGATGTTTCCCACTGCACTGATGGTCCAGAGGCCAGCTGGCGTAAACCAGTGTGGCTCCATTAACTTTAACCCCATGTGCAGGGCACCTGCATTTCAGGCTAGTTAGAGTTGATGTGAGGGCTCTCAACAGAACTTGTTCCCAGCCCCCAGCATGGGGAAACAGGTCAGGACTGAGCCAGAGTGCACTGCACTATGACTGTTCTCCGCTTCCTTGGGCCCTGAGGCTGCTCTAACTTACCCAGGGATCAGGTAGGTGTCTGCACAGCCCCAGGATACAGGGGCTGTCTTTGTCCCATATGTACCTCACCAAAACCCAAGTGTAAGAACAGAGTAACTGCTAAGCCTTAAGGCAAGGAAATGTTCTAATGGGTATGCCGCACACTTGAAGTGGGGCTGGGGAGGAGGAGCAATTGAATGGAAGTTGGGGAGACGCTTTGTTCTGTTGCACTGCGTGGAGAATGAAAGAAATCTCTGTGTTTTTTATAAACATCATGTGCGCTTCAGTTTACTTGTGAGGTATTATCCTGTCTGGCTGCATGTAGTTAGATTAAAAGAGGTTACAAGGGGGAAACCAACAGGGAATGAAACAGAGGCAAGCAAAGATAAGGTACTGTCACAGAGAATGCCACCAGTCCAAACAATGAGGCAAGCTATTAATTGGGGAACATCCCTGGCCTGACTCCAAGTAGGCTGGTGAAATTTATTCTTCCCAGGCTGAACCTAAGATCAGAAGGAATGCTAAAACCTTAAAGATACTAGCCGTCCTAGACAGAATGAGTGGGTTGTTAGTAATGGCTGCAGATGCATGTCTAACTGAGAGAGACAAAGGATCATGCAGGAGCAGTGTGGGCTGCATTTCCCACCCCAGAGATGAAGATAACTGGAGTGAATAGATCTTAGCAAAGCATGCAAGGAAAGAGTAAGGTTTAGGGAAGACAAAATATGCACATAGACCTATATTGTTTTTACCCTTTACTCTGCATCCTGTGTACCTTTAGCTGAATAAATAATGCTTTGTTTTGAATAAGCTGTTTTCTGAGTCACTTAAATCAGCCATTGGTCACAGGTCCCTGGAGGAAATGGGTTTATAGTTGCCAAGCATAATTGGGCCTGTTGTGTTAATATGGCTGGGAAACAGGGGTTGCCACCCAGAGATCAAGTCCAAGAGAGGTTGGACCGTATGGTTGGACCCCTTTGAGAGGGGTGCAGGAAGCCAGGCCTGACCCAGCAGACTGCTCTAAAGAGGGACTGAAAAGGGTCTAAAGCATAGTTTGTCCTGTAACCATGACAAATGGCATTAGGCTTTGTGGATGCTGGGCCACAGAAGAAACCTGCTGAGCCTGTGTAGCTGTGTGTTTATGCCAGTGGGGGCGTGAGTGGAAGGAGAGGAATGCTGGTGAGGGGAGGAATGGTAGGGGATAGCGAGAAAGAGACGGCAGTTTGCAGGGTGGGGATGACCATACTGATGGGAGTATGTGAGAGAAGTGGGGCGTGGTTATGTCTGGGAGATATGTGTGGGTGGCAGGGGAGACACTGCTGGGGAGGCAAACAGAGAAGCTTGGTGGCTGGAATTATTACAGCACTGTGTGCGTGTTGGGAGGGTAGATGGATGGGAAATCAGGGGGGACTGGAGATATCAGAATGGGTGCGTTGTCACAGAAGCTGTTGGCTTGTGAGTGTGTGTGAGATGGAGAGAGATCAGGGTGTGTGTGGGGCCCCGGGGAGGATTTCGGTATTGGCACAATGTGCGGGAGGGAGATATTAGGGCAGGTGTCCTTTAGGGAGCGTTGGAGATATTTGAGATCTTTTCCTCCCCTCCAATCGCCTCCCCTTTGCATCGCCATTTAAAAATTACTTCCCCGTTTTATTCATCCTTATCCTCTTTTCGGAAGGAGATTAAAGTCTGACAATTGAGAAGATTCTTGTGGCTGTATCGCTGTCTCTGGGCACTGAATGAAAGAGCACAGTAGGTTCTGGGGCCTCGACACTCTGTCTCCAGAGAGAGAGGTGTTTTTCCTGTTCTTTTGAACGACGTCTTGATTTGAATCTGTAGATCTGTTTCTCACTCATTTGAGAACAAGCTGAGCAGGCTGGGGAGAGTCCCGGGGAGCTAGAGACAGGGAGCAGTGTGATTGACTACCACTAGATTCCTTGTCAAAGACTAGATTCCTCCTGTATTCACTTGGGATCTCATGATCTTCAGCACCATTACGGGTCTGCCAAGGTGGTTTCAGGATCCGGTCAGCCCAGAGTGGCTGTTCATGGGAAAGAAGGATGATTTTATGGTTAGGGTGCTGGATGAAGACTCAGGAGATCTGGGTTTAATTCCTAGCTCTGCCACAAGCTTTCTCTGAGACCTTGGGCGAGTCACTTAACCACGTCGTGTCTCAATTCCCTATCTGTAAAATAGGAATAATGACACTCCATTTCGTCTATTTAGACTGTAAGCTTTTCAGGACAAGGATTGTCACATGCTTTTGTACAGTTCCTAGCACCATGGAGCTACAGTCTTAGTTGGGTCTCTAGGCACTGTCATAATATGAATAATAGTCTTTGGCGTGGGGCTGGAAGTGTGAAACACAGCTCTTTGCTACGATAATATCGCCTCCACCAGTCAAGCCGTTCCTTGCCCCTGTGAGAACAGAAGTCCTCCCTGCTGTATCTGATTGGATTCCAGGTGCCCTAGAGGGATTAGGCGTTGAAACATTCTGCCCAGAATGGTTTAGCAGAAGCATCTAACAATCTTTTATCCACAAAGATTGGTGCCTAGCCACACACACACACACACCGGATCTCATCCTACCAGGTTACCAGGGTGACAGAAGATCAAAGGCTGATGAAGAGGCGAGTGAGGTAGTTGGAGCATTCATGGTGGAAGCCTTGCTCTGAATCAGATTTATTGCAGCACCGGATATTTTTACATTCCTAGGCTGTGACAGTGACAGAGGCAAAGAAACAAATCTTCTCCCTCTGCCAGAGCATCAGCAAAGTCTCATCCTGCAGACCTCTTCAGGTTGTATGGACTTCTGAATCTGACTTGCCTTAACTCCTCCACCCAATCACATTTTTGAAGCTGTGAGTAAATGCCCGTTCCCTTTGCTGATGACAACTGATAGTTCCCAAGATGCATTGTCAGGGTATAAACTCACTGCTTTACAGAGTTTCATCCTATTTGCTGAAGGAAGTTTGAGGTATTATCATAATTGGTTTATTTGTGTTGTGGTAGCATCTTGGAGACCCAGTCATGGACCACGATTCCATTGTGTTGGCACAATCCAAACACAGAACAAAAGATGGTCCCAGCCCTAAAGTGCTGTATCCAGTAGTGAGTGAGTCACTACTTATGAGCTAGGTAGCCTAGTGCTGACCCAGCACTGTGGTCACTAAGGTATGGATTTGATTGGGGGAGATGGGTGCCCAATAGCTTAATTAGGCAGGAGGCTGATGAGCTAATGAATGAAAGCAATCAACCTGTCAGCTGGGAACAGTTAAGGGACAGGAAGGAAGTGCAAGGGGGGAGGCTGGCAAGGGCCAGGGGGATACAGGATCCCAGGATGGTGAGATCTTGCTCTTTTCTTCCCTGGAGAGTGGGCTAAAGGGGAAGATTGCTTCCAATTGTATATTACTGCAAAAGGCTGTACTGGTGAACTATTGGAGGGGACCCAATAAATAACACAGTGGTGCTTATAAACTCTGAAGCATCCACTCTGTGGTGGTCCACAGGGCGGAGAAGAGAGCCTGTTACATCCCTGATCATGTTTTGTTGGATTGCCAGCAGAATTTTGCATCAGTAGACAGGCTGAGTTTGTTCTTCCTCTCTGAGAGATTCCCATAGCCCATGGGTAAAGCCCACGGTGGGGCTGCTGGATGTTGTTGATGAAGATTAAGCAGGTGCGAGGCCAGAGAGAGTGATCACAGAGCACCAAACCTCTGAATGGGGCACCTTGCTGATTCTTAGGAGAAGAAAACAAAGGGATGAGAGGAGGAAGAAGAGTCTCCAAAATAACATCAGTAAATGCTTTTCCTCCTAAAAAAAATCAGAGAGAAAGAGAGAAGACGCATTGGCTGCAGATGGAGCTATAAGATGTTTAGAAAACAAACTCAGGAATACTTTAATATGTCACATTGTGATGTATAAAATTACTACATTTTGTGACTTGACAAAGTGTCTGGGTCGAAAAAAATATCAGACCTCCTAGGTACCAGGACAAAAACCAGTGCCGGGGGAGCCAAGCCTCAAAATGGAAACATTTCAGGGCTGTAATGCCCATTAACATGGGCAAGGCTTGGGCTGGGGCCGGTGCAAGAATACTGCTTCGTAGTGAAGGCGATGGAAACACAAATGCTGCACATGGGCAGAAGGGCCCTGATCCAAACCCCCCTGAAGACAATAGGTGTCTTCCTGTTGACTTCAATGGGCTTTGGATCAGGCCTAGTGTGCTCAATCCTGCAAGGTGCTGAGCCCTCAGGCCCAGATCCTCAGTGGTATTTAGGTGCCTAACTCCGACTGCAATCAATAGGTATTAGGTACCTAAATGCCTGTGAGAATCTGGGCCTGAGAGCCTCCAACTCCCATTTACTTTATAGGAATTAAAGGATCATCTGCCTTGTAGAATCAGGCTCTAGTTGCATTTTATTATGTCTAAGACTTTCCTGTTCCAGCTGAAGTCAGTGGAATTACATGGACAAAACCTGGCTAATAAAACATACATAACACACACAGTGTACGTACTTACACACTCGGCTTGCAGCCTGAAATATGTTAGTGATCCAGTTAGACCACGCACCCCGCATATGATGTTCCTGTAATGAAATGACAACATCTCCACCCTCGCAAGGCAGCTGGCTGGGAGTGTTTCTGTTAGTAACTAATAATACTACTTTGCACATATGTAGCATCTTTAATCCAAGAGTCACAAAGCACTTAATAAACAACAGTTAATTAACCTTCCCAATGGCTCACTGGGGTAAGTAAGGCATCTGTATAAGGATTAATTTTCCCAGCATCAAAATGCATCAGTTATTTAACAGCAATTTGCACAGTGACAACACCAATGGCAGAAGCATCCTAAATTCTGGATTAAAACTGCAGGGGGGGATGCCAAGAGAGGTTGTGGAATCTCCATCACTGGAGATTTTTAAGAGCAGGTTAGACAAACACCTGTCAGGGATGGTGTAGATAATACTTAGTCCTGCCATGAGTGCAGGGGACTGGACTAGATGACCTCTCAAGGTCCCTTCCAGGCCTATGATTCTATGAAAATGAAAGTAACTCAACTGGAAATGGGCCAGGATCCCTGGGCAACCATCCTTACTCTTGAGAAAAAGACTTCCATAGGCAGGGCCTTTTTATTACATCATCCTAAAGAAAGCATCTCCAGGAGCACAGTGTCCTCTAGCATCTTGCAGGGTTCAGTATTACTGTAGAGCAGCAGTAGTCAAAAAGCAGACTGCAGGCCAAATCCGCACCGCCCGATGCTTCTGAAGGGAGCCTGAAATGTATTTATTAACTTAAACTTATTATTAACTTATTATTAAAATTATTATTTTCTCTGGAGTCTGGACCTTAACTTAACCTTGACCAAGAAATTTGGACCTTGACAAAAATAATTGACTCCCCCTGCTGTAAAGAGTAAAATGCCATCTCTTGTATCCCCAGTACGACTTTCTGCAGCATGTCTATAGTACAGCAGCCTAACTATCGTCCTGCAGCTGTACGGTGAGATTAGGTCAAACTAACCGCAGCACACAGGGCACAAATTTTTTTCACAGACCTCAGTGATGTAGCTATGTCTGTCTAATTTTTAGGTGTAGACCAGGCCTTAGAAATCTCCCATCCATGATCTGATCCATACTGACACTATTTAGGCCGCGTCTACAGGTGTTACAGCAGTACATCTAGGACACAGTAGGCCGCTGTAGCACTGGAGTGTAGACACGTCCTGCAGCGACAGAAGGGGTCTTTCTGTTGCGGTAGCAATGCCCCCTCCCCAAGGAACGGTAAGCAGGTTGACAGAAGCATTTTTCTGTTGACTTAGCTGCATCTACACCGGGGGTTAGATCAGCATAGCTACCGCATTCAAAGATGTGAATTTTTCACACCCCTGTGTACCATAGCTATGTCCACCTAACGCTTCAGTGTAGATCAGGCCACAGTTTGCAAGTTCAGAGCATGAAGTTTCAGGATCAGTTGGCCAAGTGTTTCAAAAGAGACTAACCATTTTGGGTGCCCAATTTGAGGCAGCTTAAAAAGAAATGATTTCCAGAAGATACTTAGCCACTACCTCTGAAATTCAGGCTCCGTCAAGATGTCTCAAATTGGGCCAACACCAGAGACACAAAACATTGTGGTTTCTTGGGGCCCGAAGGCGCCATGAATCCAAATAATTCCATTGGGAATTGTGCAATTTAATCTTTTCTGTGTCATGTGGCTTTGGAACCATCATAGTCTTTATGGAAATCTTTTTTTTTTTTTTTTTTTGGAATTCCAGTTGTTGAAAAACATTCCTATTTCTTTATTACCAGGAACAACAAAATAAAAGTCATCAGCCTGGATTTTAGAGGTAATGCCATGGGGCAAGACAGAGTTTGGCCCCAGCAGTTCTCTCTCACGCCCTGGGCTACTGGGTGGCTGGGAATACCATGGAGGTGTTTTGCTCAGCAGCTGCAAGGGAATGGGAGAAGAGGAAGAGCTGAGATCTTGGAACAGCTTCAGTGGGTGGGAAGCTAGACTGGAGCTTAGGAGAACTGAGGTCTATTCCTGATTCTGCAACTCACCTGCTGTGTAACCTTGGGAACGTCATTTCACCTCCCTGTGCCTCTGTTTTCCCTCCTACCCTTTGTCTGCCTTGTCTACTCAGCTTGTAAACTCTTTTGGACAGAAGTGGTCTCTTGTTATATGCTTAGCACTATGGGTCTTTGATCTTGGTTGAGGAATCTAGGATGGAGAAAATGGATAGAGAGGGTGCTAGAGAACCCCAATTCCTGCAAATAATATTATTATAAAGTTTCCTTTGAGTGTAACATAAACCAAGAGGAATCAAGAATGATGTGAAGGTTGGCAGTGCATCCTGGCCTTTAATACATCCTGCTGTGCCCAGGTATTCCAGTACATGTAGCCAGTATAATCAGCCATTCTCAACCGCAGGGCAATGTTAGGAGAGAAGGGTACCCCTTTAACTCCTTTAACCACCCCTCTGCTTTTGCCATGGGACTGGGAGCCTAGAAACTCAGGGTCTATACTCTGTATAGCACTTAGCCCTTCTGTGCCCCCCCTCTATTGCTGTTCTAAAATGGGTGTAGTGACATTCGCCAACCTCACAGGGGATGCTATGAGGTTTAAACTGAGGCCTGCAAAGAGCTTTGAGATCTTCAGATGAAAAGCACCAATGTGACTTGTAAAGTCTTATTCATTTATTAGACCTAGGGGAGTTCTGCTGTTAGGCAGATGACTGCCCTTGTCATACTACTGTAAAGGGAAGGCCCCTTGATGTGAAATGTTTATTATTAGAATTTCTTTTTAATAGTCTGGTTTAGGGGATCATTTTGGTGGTACTTAGATTTTCCATTATTGGTTTGAATGAATGGCTGTCTCTTATCTCCCCTCTTTCTAGTGCTGCATTAGTTTCTTTCCAAGCCCTTTATACCTCTCTCTAGCAGTAATAGTTCCCTGGTTTCCGCCTGCAATTATGACATTTTATTCCAAGACCAAGATGCAGAAAGATAATTTGTTCTTTTGCAGATCTTTCATCTGCATATGCTGCTTAAGGCAGCCATGCAGATTTAAAAAGTTTGACAGTTTCAAGGTAGAACAATAATAATCTCAAGACTCTCCATTCACACAGTAACTTTCATGCGAGCATCTCAGAGTTGGTCATAGACGTTAATTAAGCCTTACAACACCCCCTGTGGTAGGTCAGTATCATTAGCCTTATTTTGCAAACAGGGAAACTGAGACACATAGCAGGGAAAGTGACGTGCCCAAGATCATGCAATATGTCAGTGGCAGAGCCAGGAATTGAATCCTAAACACTAATTTTGCCCTGTTTCTTGTCACTATTTAATGAAAAGATTATTGCTGTAGTATAGAGTTCACGGGGAGTGGCTGCACATTCCCTCTCCCTACCTGCCTTTTTACCTCCTACCCTTCCAATCCCATATGCACGCCTAACATCAAATACCAAGCAACTACCCTGACCAAACACTACTGGAGTATTCTACAGTAACTGTCCAAAATGCTAGAATTTGCAATGTCTCTCCAATGATAGTGCAGGGCACTGGACCACTTCTGTAGATGGCTGCAGATCTGGAGGTTTTTCAGGTAGTTGTGTACCGAACACTCAGCAACTTGCAGAAATATCTAAACCTAGGGACAAATCCTCAATGGGGGTAAACTGACATCGCTCCATTGACTCCGAAGGCACTGTGCTGATTGTCACCCACTGAAGATCTGCCTCCAAGATTTGAAAAGGGATTGGACATTTATGTGGATATAAATAATCTCCAGAGTTGTTACAATTAATAATAATAAAACTTCTGGCAGGGATATTAAACCTTATGCTTCAGGTTTTAAGCCAATCTCTATTACATATAAGGGTGCGACCTAATGTTGGATGCAGATTAAATCACATCTACCCACTGCAGACTTCTTACATCTTCTGCTGATGCCTTTGGTGTTGGCCAATGAGAGACAGGACACTGGACTAGGGGGACCTTGGGTCTGATCTAATATGACACACCTGTCCACATTAGCTTAAAGCACAGCCTTGAGCCTGGGAGAGTAGAAAGAGGACTGTCAATGCTTGGACCTCTAGGGAATGTCACCAGCACAGCAGGAGCTGCAGAGAGCCCAAAGCAAAAGCACTCACCCTCATCTGGGCTTGTACTGCCCTGGATCCGTCACTGCAAAGGCAGCGGAAAGGAATCTTGCCTCCTGGGATCAAAAGGCCGGGAACCCAGCAGCAGTAACTTTAACTGCAAGGGCAACCACTGCTTGAAGGCTTTAACATGCTTCATATACGAATCCCTCCTGAACATAAAACAAATGAGTGGCACAACATGTGTTGTTAATTAAAGGTTTTCAATGTGCCATGCCTGCTACACACCTCACCAGCTGCCCCAGTCAGCACTTCTGTGGGGGCTTGGCATAGGGCTGCAGACCATTCTGCTGCCTCTGGCACCAGAGCGCAGTCATTTAGATGGCCACTCAACCAGCACTTAACCCACTGTTAAGAGACATCCACATCTTGTTTCAGTTTATCAGACAGCTTGCTCATGTTAAGAAACACTTGATACAGCAGAGTTCTGCCAAAGGATTCAGAGATTCCAGTTGCTGGCTAAAGGAGGATTGCAGGGCCCAGACTAATGGGGGAAACATATTGGCATTGCTCAGCTGGTTGTGAAGTTGTGGGGAATGCAGCTATGCTGCCACAACAAAGGAGTATTGCTGTATTGTGCAGCAACGGTCCAAACCTCTGCAGGTAATAGGAAAATTGTCACAGCACTTAAATATATACTCTGTGGGTGAAAAGTGCCTCTCTTGTTAGGAGATAGAACTCTTACAGATTAACAGAATTTCCTGCAGCTACCAATATAGGGCCTTTGTCTGGCCATATTAAGTCTCATGGAGATGTACAGGATATATGGCTAGCAGTGTTATCCAGTGGCTAGAGTGGGTTATTGAGGCCTATATTATGATCTATTCAGACTCACTCACTGGACATGTCACTTAGGACCTGGTTTTCTCTGAGAACTGTAACAACACTAGGATTTTATATCCTTTCAGCAAAAGAAAATCAGTTCTTTTAACCTCCTCGTCCCTCATTAACATTAACCTCATGTTAGAGGAAAATAATGGGGTAATAAATGTGGATAATTGCAGCCACCTGCCAATGTAAAGGAAGGGCACTGTATAAATGTAAAATTTTCTATTTATATATAAAAATGGGTATGGCCATCTTTCTATTGTGTGTTTACAGTGCCTAGCATAGGGGTTCTCAAACTGGGGGTTGGGACCTCTCAGGGGGTCACAAGGTTCTTATATCGGGGGTTGCGAGCTGTCAGCCTCCACCCCAAAGCCTGCTTTGCCTCCAGCATTTATAATGGCGTTAAATATATAAAAAGTGTTTTTAATTTATAAGGCGGGGTCATATTCAGAGGCTCTCTAGGTGAAAGGGGTCACCACTAAAAAAAGTTTGAGAACCACTGGCCTAGCACAATGGGGCAGTGACCCTTAAATTGCAACCTCCAGGTTGGCTGCAATGTAAAAAATAGTAATCATGATTGTAATTCATCAGTAAAATATGTGCACGGTCCCTTCTGTGATAAAGAGGATAGCCTCCTGCTTTTGCTCTCTGCTAATGAAGCTAATCTTTTAGGTCAAGGGCTAGTGTTGCAGGCTTCAGAGGCTGAGGGTTCAATCCCTACGTGCAATCTAACCGAAGTGTTGTTATTATTTAAAAGAATTGGGAATATACCATATAACAGGAACAACTCAAATAGAAAAAAAATGTTTCTGGGGCATTGGCTCTTCCTCAGCAGTGGCGACAATCACAGGGGATGGCAAGAAGGTTTCTACAAGAGTGGTCATGTTACAGTATAGCAAAGGCAGGATAAGGAATAATTCTGCAACAGGGGAGATCCACCTCTCTCCATTTGCTGCAGATTGGTGGATGGGTGTGGTGACCCCGCTCAATTAGAAAGTCTCTTGCTTAAGTGGCTAGAGAAATTGGATCCCTTTGATGCTATTTGTTCTTGACTTCCTTAATCTCTGTTAATCATAATTATTTTTTTTAATTCTGTGCTGCATCTGACCTACTTCCAGCCTCTGTAGCCTGCTGCTCTTCTTACTTCTTTCTGCTGTATCTGTATTTTTTCCTTTTTTCTTTCTTTTTCTTTTTGCATTTGAAAGAAAATCAATACAACGATGTTAAAAAAAAAACATAAAATCCTCAGACAAACCAGGAAATGCTTTGATTCTTGCTGTGCAGTGAACTGTGGAGATCTCACTCTGATGGGATTCCTTCTCTTTGATAGGCCCAGCCACTGATCTTAATCAGTCCCTCGATGATGCTCACCAAACTAGAATTTGTCAAAGTACTTGAACCACCAGCTTCTGCCAGCGACCTACAAACCGCAAGTAATAGCAGTAGAGGTTTATTTTAATTCCTCTTGGCAAAAAAAGATTTTAAAAGTTCCAGGGCTCAAGCAGGAATGAAACCACTTGGATGATTGTAAATAGGGGCTGATGGACCATCTCAGAGAAACTAGAACCCACTCAGAACGCCTTCCAGAGCTTTAGATGTACAAGAAGGGGGTCCAGTGGTTAGGGCACTAGCTGAATGCTTGGGAGGCCAGGCTTCATGCCCCTGTTCTCCCACAGGGCCTTCCTGCATGGCCTTGGTAAAATCACTTAGGGAGCAGGGACACAGACACTTAAGACCAACATTTAGGTGCCAGTGGCATTCACAAAACCCCTGCTCAGCTACCGCCTAACTCTGTTTTTGCCCAAGTTTCTCCTGGTAAAGTCCCCGAAGTGTGTACATTTCTGCTGGTGAGGCAGCTGTGCATATGGCCAGTCCTGACACCACTGAGAAAGCTCAATGCCTAACTCATGCGTAAGCCCCATCAGGCTTCACAATCCCTGCCTGTCCTCACCTGCAGGGTCTGATCCAGTCAACTGGCTCAGAGGTTTCCTTAGACAAATGTCTACCAGGCTGGGCCCTGCACAAAACACAGCCAGGGAAAGGGATAGTTCCCTTATGGCCTATATCGTAGTGTTTTGAGCACTCACCCTGAATATGGCAGCGCTGGCTCAAATCCCCACTCAGCCTGCTGGGGAGTAGGAACTTAAACCCAGATCACTGGGCTTTGGGATATTCTTGGGTGGGTTTCTCGCAGTCTGTCCCATTGAAGCTGTTCCATTTTGTATACATTAACTATAATCAGAGTAGGAACTGGCACTCACACATCCTCAGTGAGTACGCTGACCCCTGGGTTCTAGAGTCACTCTCTGGCCCCATGTATATTTATTTCTATGAAGTGGAACAGCTTTAACAGGAGAGTCAAAGAGATCCACTCCAGAATACCCCAGCAGTTAAGACACTCTCCTTGGAGGTAGGAGGCCTGGGTTCGAGCCCTGCTCTATGTTAGGCAGAGTAGGGATTCAAACCCGGATCTCGACTATCCTGGGTGAGTGCACTAGCCCATTGCATGGTGAGGGGGATAGCGCCTTGCTTTTTCTTGAGAAAGCACTGACTTGCCTTCGGTGCATACTTCCAAGAGAGGGTCCAGAGCTGTGAATCCTGAGTGGAGGGAGGCACCTCCCTCTGGCCCAGACTTGGGTGCCAAAGGGTTTGTCGACAGTGCAAAAAACCAGCTGTGCAGACATAGGTGCTGGAACTAGGGGTGCTGCCACACCCCCGGCCTGAAGTAGTAATAACCCAAATACATGGTTTCTGCCTTTAGCACCTCCACTATAAAAATTGTTCCAGCACCTCTGTGTGCAGATGTTCTCACTCGGGCTGGAGACCTCACCCCCTTCACCAGGTTTCAGAGCCTGGACTCCAGCTCAAGCAGGAATGTCTATGCTGCTATTTTTAGCCTGGGTGAGTTGACCTGGGCTCTGGGACTCTCTGCCACTGGGTTTTTGTAGTATAGATGTATCCTTACTCCCTTTGATGGGTGGGGCTTAGGCCAACACCCCTCCCCTCACCATTGCCTCCTGGCTAGCTTAGGCGGCTATTGTGTGGGGAATCTGGGTACCCAACTTGGATGTAAAAAGAAAAGGAGTACTTGTGGCACCTTAGAGACTAACAAACTTGGTTGTGAATTCCACTTGCTGGCAGGACACCTAAAAGTTAGGCACTGCAGCGCTCAGCCTAAGTCCCCCTCGTGAATCCCACCCTTAACGTCTCTGAGTCTCAGTTCCTCATCTGTAAAATGGGGATAGTAGTTTTTCCCGGTCTCCCAAGAGTGTTGTGAGGAGAAATACATGAAAGATTGTGACGCATTCAGATACCACTGTAATGGGGCCATCTACTTTTAGATAAAAGAACATTATCTGGACTTCAACAGGAAAAAATGTTAGTGTTTCCCCTCAATTGTTTTTCATTTCTGCAGCAACTCTGCAGAGGTCAGAAGTAGAAGTAGCTACTTCAGGAAGAAAGGCCATTCCTACCTGATTTCTGACCCAACAGAGACAGAAAGACACGGTGATCTCAGCTCCAATTTCTCATGGGGGTGACAGCCATCTCACAGGCTTTGCATACCCTGTTCTGAATCACACACACTCTGTTTTTTAACCTGATGCTGCAAGTTATCTCATTACATAACTGTTTTGCTGGCCTATTTCTAGAAGTTGCCAGCTTCCGCTGTAAGCTATCCCAATCTTGTGAAACGTCCATCCAGTCCAGTTCTGCTGACCTGAAAGGAGACAGGCACCTTCTAGTAGAGTGTGGTGTGAGATGATTATAGTGCCATAAAGGAGAACTAATGAATTATAAATACAGTGGAAATTAACATAGGCCAGAACGTAATGACTTAGGCTAGAAATGGGTCAAGCCACTGGGTCCAGCACTCTCATCAGCTGTGAAAAGTGCGGTGGAATCTCTGACAGTATTTTTAAAGGAATCAGTGAACCTGATTCTCCTCCAAACAACAACATATGTCAACTCCATTTACTTCAGCCGCAGGACTCTGGATTTACCCTAGTGTAAGGGTGTCAGGAGAATCAGACCCCAGTGTTCACTGAACAAATTGCTGTGAGCCAAACAGGCAAAGGGATCATACAAATGAAAGGCCTCCGTATCTGGTACAAGTACATAAAACAGTTTGAGAGACAGATTTACCATGTACTTAGAGGTAAATTGCAATAACGGCAGGTCCCATGACAGCTGGAGAGCTCAGAAACAAACACATTTCCTGTGCAATAAACCAAGGTGTAATACATAAACGGAGAAACTAATTTAAAGAGAGAACCATCCTTGCATCAAAATAATTGTTCTTTTAACCCTTCATAGTATCATAGAATCATAGAATATCAGGGTTGGAAGGGACCCCAGAAGGTCATCTAGTCCAACCCCCTGCTCGAAGCAGGACCAATTCCCAGTTAAATCATCCCAGCCAGGGCTTTGTCAAGCCTGACCTTAAAAACCTCTAAGGAAGGAGATTCTACCACCTCCCTAGGTAACGCATTCCAGTGTTTCACCACCCTCTTAGTGAAAAAGTTTTTCCTAATATCCAATCTAAACCTCCCCCATTGCAACTTGAGACCATTACTCCTCGTTCTGTCATCTGCTACCATTGAGAACAGTCTAGAGCCATCCTCTTTGGAACCCCCTTTCAGGTAGTTGAAAGCAGCTATCAAATCCCCCCTCATTCTTCTCTTCTGCAGACTAAACAATCCCAGCTCCCTCAGCCTCTCCTCATAAGTCATGTGCTCTAGACCCCTAATCATTTTTGTTGCCCTTCGCTGGACTCTCTCCAATTTATCCACATCCTTCATTGACATCCACAGAAAGGCTGGAGCAAAGCAGGAATTGAACCTCTCTCTCCCCCTCAGTCAGGGCTAGCTGTCTAACTGCTGGATCATCCTTCCTCCCTAAGTCTACTCTTGCAGCCTTTCCCCTCAATATCTGTAAAACAAAAAGAGAGAGAATGGGAAACTGAGTTGGTATTACGTATAAACCTGTATGTGTCAGAGACCAGGTATTTCTCCTGCACCCTTGCAGCCTGGTCTTGGTAATATAATGTGGATCCTTTCACCTCTAGGTTGTCCATTTGAATTCAGCTGAACAGTGATGGAAAGATGTCCTCTTTCTGATGGCCATGTGGTAGCTTATATGGAATGAGTTTGCTGGGTTTCAGTCCAGGTAACCACTTCGTAAAAACCACCACTACAGCTAGCACTGTTTGCAGCCTTGTTAGCCGTCTCAGAAAAAAGCCGAGGGCTGAAGGGCCCATGGCGACTGAATGTCCTCCTTCCTCATGATCCCTTCTGCTGCTCAAGCGGTAGGTGTTCTGTGGATACAAGTGAAGTTTCATTCTCTGGAGCTGTTAATCTTGCATCTGTCAGAGGGACTAAGTTAACAAAACACAATAATGAAAAGATAAAAAGTCCCTTAGAATAAATGAGATAAAAGCTCCTCTTCACTGAGCTTATATGTTTAATAGATTCCATGACACGTAATAATTTGCTGATAAAAAGGATTAGCCATCCCAGGTTGATACACAATCTAATAAATGTTTGCTGGAAATCTAAGTCCTAAATCTGCCTGATGCAATAATAAAGAGTGATTCAGTCAGACAGGGACATCCTCAATTTTTAGATGTGACATTTTGCTTGGCATTGGATAGGGTGGCTGCAAAGGGCGACGGTGGGGGACAAAAATGTACGGTGCAAACCAAGCTAATTCCAGACCAGATTGCCAGACAGCAAGGGCTCTGTCTGGTTCCTGATGGGCTGGAAGACATAGGAAGAGGGCCATGTGAAGGGAGAGTAGGAAGAAGCTGCTTGCAGATTCCTTGGTTTATTTTTAGTTCAGCATCTGTCTTCAGAGACTGGCGTGCATGTGGCACATTTACAGAACATACACAGATCCTTCCCCTTTCCCATCATAGCCTAGTCTCCTTTTATCATAATGATCTCCTTGTACAGTGTTACCCTCTCCTAAGACTGTCTTTTGTTACTCGATAATGCCATTGTGCGTGACACCTGTACATTGGGCACCTGTTAAGCCTGGAAGATCGTTGACTGTGGATTCAGTGCACAGAGAGCAATTTACCACATTGTCTTTAAAGAAGGGCGAGCATGCTGGGGGGCTACTGAATAAGAGGAGCAAAGGCTCTGTCTCATGTATCTGACCCTCTGGGTTCTGAGGATTCTCTCATCCATAACTGTTTTGTACTTAGATCCAGCAATGCAGTCAGATTTGTACTGTAAAGTAAGATTGTGCCGGGTGTCACACAGCTCTGCTCTGGGGGCCATGTGGGGCTGTCTGGCCGCCAGGAGTGCACTGGGTATGTGTATGCTGCAAGTAAATACCCCAGCTGGCCCGGGTCAGATGACTTGGGCTCAGGGTGTGGGGCGGTAAAATTGTGGTATAGCTCTGGGACCCCATAAGCGGAGAGAGCCCCATAGCCCAAGCCCCATGTCCCCACGTCAGCTGACCCAGGCCAGCCACAGATGTTTGATTGCAATGTGGACATACCCTGGGCTCTGGCATCTGACCTCTACTGGACTCGTGCTCTGGGAGTCCACCAAAAGTATCCCACTATCCCATGGGCTGACTTTCTTAGTTCTCTGGACAGTCAAGTTTCCCCCACACTGCACTAGGAACAAAGGGCTATAGCAGCCTTTTTTTTGGGAGGGCACTAGGAAGTCTGGGATGCAGGTGGTTGTACTTGACACCACATAATGCCGTGTAGATGCTGGAGCCCCAGGTTAGGACCCAGGATTCAACAATTCCTAACCTGGGGTTACATATGAGTGTAGATGCTCAAGCCCTTGGTTAACAAACCCAGGGTCTGCCAACTCAAGTGCTAACTCGGGGCTTACATTGCAGTGTAGACGTGCCCTGAGACTCTGGCTTTGACCCTGGGCTCCAATTCCTGACTACTGATGCCTGCTCTAACCACTAGACATGACAGCCCATGTCCCAGTCACTAGCACTTGTCTTGCTGCTAGTCCATCCTCTTGTATATTATGTTCTGTAGGAACAAAAAGCTGAAACGTACCATAGCAGATACACAATAGAGACCAAATGGCTGTGTGCAAAGCAGTGGTGATCAGGCAAATTGGATAGGGGTATCCTGCCCTGGAGAACCTGCTGCTCTTCATCTTGTCTCATTTCAAATTCATATTTATTGCTGGCTTTTCTGTTCACCCATTCTTTGTACCATTTTATCTGCCTAGCTTTGTGTGACGTATATCAGTGTCTCCGCTGAGCAGAGTTGCCCCTCATCCATTCAGAGCCTTTGGCGTAGCTAAGGAAAGAACTCTGACACATGTCAGCAATAGCCCTGCTTTATTTGCAAGCAACTCGAATATTCCAGTACTGGGTCCTGTGCAGCTTTGCAGATCCATATCCATTCTGAAGTGCAACGCGTGCTGTTCCAATCCTGCTCACCTCCTCCCAGGTCAGTCTTCGTCCGGAAACACTCCAATCCCTCCTCCCCTTACACACATACACTTCTCTGTAAATGCAACTCTGTTACAATCTTTGGCCAGGAACAGAGCTCTGCTAAAGCCCTTCAGTCCTCACTAGCGATACTTGCTGTGGGGCCTATTTCGAGTGTTTGCCACTAAGTCCAAAACGTAAACCTTGAGCCTCCTTTCTATCTATTCTCTAGCTACAGTTTGTATTAAGGTTTGCAGTTTAAAGCTTTGAGCCTTATTTCTAGCTACAGACTTAAACTCTATATACGGTGCTTAACGTGAAATAATATCTACAGTGGGCTTAAAAAAAAGCTGTTGGCCAAAACCTGTGGGCCGTTGAAATCAACAGAAGTTTTGCCATAGACTTCAGGGTGATTATAAATTGATCCTAAGTGCAGTAACAGTCTGTATTAAGATTTACAGGGTTTAAAAAATACAATAGTAAGCATTTAACTTTATTTCTGTCAAGATAAGTGCTAAGCTTTGAACTTTCCTACAGTTTTCAGCTTTGCAATACCATAGTCTGTCTGTATTAAGCTTTATAGGGCTGAGAAAGTTTGTTAGAGTTTATCTTCAGCCTGTATTACGCCTCGGGGGCTTAAAGTGGGTGATGTTAATTTAAATAGATTTCTATATTTATAGGATTATTAAATACGTTTTTACCATAGCATCTTTTATAAGATTAAGCAAAGAAAATCCCACAATCTAATTCAGGTTAATGGGAAACTCGCACCGGGTTGATATTTTGTCCCAAATGAATGTTTTGGTGAGAGTTTATACAGAAAAACTATCAGTTATTTTGGGAATTAGAATAAATTAATTCATAATATGTAAGAATTTGTCTCCCTCCTTCCACCCCAGCCCCCACAAAAAAGGCTATAGGAGGCCTTTGTTTTGTCACCATTATTTTTGTGATGTGGACAAGTACTCATTATGGGACATGGCTACCAAACCCATTTGCGCTCATGAAATACACCAGGAATTATAAATAGGAATTGTCATAACAGATCAGACTAGTGGTCCATTTAATCCAGCATGTCGTCCATGACAGTGGCAAGAACGGCTGACTTAATGGAAGATACAAGAAACTTCATAATGGACAATTATGAAATAACTACCCATAGGGGAAGTTTCTTCCTAACCCCATCAGTTAATGGTTGACTTATGCCCCAAAACATGAGGTTTAAATAGTCCTCTAATAATAATAATAATTTGATCCTATTATATAACTGTGGATGTTTTCATTCTCCATATAAATGTCCAGTGATTTCTGTACCTTGTTAAGCTCTGGAATGCAATATCTTGTGGCAGTGAGTTCCAGTGATTAATTATCTATTATCTCTGATATGCATTGACTTCACATCCTTCAGCTCTGATATATGTATACAATAGGGCAAAGTCTCCTCTCAGATACACCTATGTAGAGGCAGAGTAAGCCCACTGACTTCCAATATGCAAGATCAAACACCCTTGAACATTTGGGAAGTTCAGATCTCAACTGCACATCTCTGGTTACCAGCAGCTGCTATCAGGTTTTTCCTGCCCCCGTATTTCACAGACCATTAGCTAACAAGGAAGAAATTTAACAAGAGCTGGAAAAGTAAACCCTGTTCTACTCTTCTTCCATGCAAGATCAATTTCATGGAATAATAAAACAGTGTAAAGGTTACCTCATGGTGACCAGGTTCTAGTGGACATCCATCAAAACGTTGCTGCTGACCTCTCCCCTTGCAAATCTCCCCACCACAGAGCTAAGGGAGTCAGCAATGTGGTCACTGAATGCCAGCCAAATTGGAGTCACATGACTCACAGATGTCCTGCCCCCGGTCTCTTAAGTCATTTCAATTTAGGGAGTGCCACAGATATACTGTGCATCTCCTCCTCCTCCTTCGTGGGTCCTGCTCTGATCTTTCTGCTGCTTGCTGCTGTACTGAGTCCCCATCTGACTATGTAGCCCCAATCCCACTAGTGCTGCCTCACCTGTTTCTTGGTTTAACTTATTATTATTACTTCCTGAACTCATAATTATTTATTTTCTATTGTGCTGTAAGGGAAAAAAATTGGCTGTGATGTGTGTTGCACAGAACATAAGGTATGGAGTTGTTAAGTGTCTGGCATCACACATTACACTCACGCAGTCCAGTTAAAAAGTCACACATCCAACTGGGTGCCAAGGATAGGTTGCAATTGCTGCTGGTGGCCACCAGAAGTCAGCATGGCACCTGCTCTGCAGGCCACCACATGGCATCTCAGTCTCCCCTGTCACTGCACCTTCATCATGGGGTAGCAGTTGTGCCAAGAGGGGGAGCAGGTGGCTGGGGCCAGGGGGAAGAGATGGAGAGGCTGACAGTGGTGCCAGGCAACTCTAGCTTCCCTTCAGCGAGCCAGCTACCCAAGCCCCCTGCTCCCTCCCACCTCTCCAGGTCCACCCAACCCCCAGTTTTACACCCCAGACAGCTCTTTCCGCAGTAGGGCTACCACCGCTGAGGTACAAATAACATTCTGGGCTCATACAACTGGACAGCTGGCAGTGTGCACTGAGCACCCTTACAGGTTTCCCAGGACAGCTACCTCAAAAAGGGACAATCCTGGGAAACTCTGGACAGGTGGCAACCCTACTCCAGCCCCCGACCTAATATCGCTTTGAGATCCCCTGCTTCCCGCTCAGCTACCCAGAGCGGTATCCCCAGCCGTTCCACAGATAACTATCCAGCACTCCCAGACTGCCTCTAGCAGTTCCAGACTCCCACCATTACCCCTAGACATACCCCAACACTCACTGTCCCACCCCAGCATCCCTCCCTCCTTCTCCAGCGTCAGTTGCTTTTTTTGTTTTTGTGCCACTTCATCCTGGTTTCCACTAATTAGAGATTGGTTTATAAGCCTGAAGCCTGAAATTTTGTATCCCTTTCAAAATCTCTAACTACTGGAGACCAGGATGAGACTGGATTTGGGGGAAGATTATCCCATATCCGCTGCTGTTGGGTACTTGCATCTTCTTCTGAAGCATCTGGTACTGGCCACTGTCAGATCAGATATTGGACTAGGTGGACCTCAGGGTTTATCCAGTCTGGCAATTTGTATGTTTCTGCCACGGCTTGTGACGGGGTGTGTTGACTATAAACTGAATATTATGGTCATATGCGAATTATTCACAGAAATGCAAAGCAGCAGTGTGCATAATGTGTGTGAACTGTCACAAAACGATCTGCTCAAAACTTGGCAGCTATGAAGTGAAGGCAGAATCTGGTTCTCCTGCCTCTGAACTGCACCTTATAGTGCCTTGGAAATGAATTTCCAGTGAAATGACTATTCAGTGCTTGCAGTGGGCTCCCTGCAATCATGGCTAGCCTTAGGCAAGTGCCAAGTGTGCAGCCGTACAGAGAGACATGCTTTTGGGGGACCCCTCCCCTCTCACATTCAGGACCTTGCACACTGGATGGTCCACCCCACCCTCTACCTTTAAAGATGAACATTGGGAGCTAACACCTTTGTATTTACCTAAATCGTCTCTACTTTCCTTCTCGTTGCGTAAACGCTTCTGTCTTCCCCAAAGATAGATGTCCTTCCCTCAATTGTTAAAACCCACATGTCCTAGTGACAAGCATCCCTGACCTGCCCAGGTACCTCAGCCCATACATGGCTGTGCTATGAAGGATATGGACATCTTCATGGTGCCCAGATGTCCTAATGCATGCATGGATTCCCAGAACCTAGAGCCAGCTTTGTATACAGCAAATACAGAAATGTCTATTACATTACTTTGGCCTTGAGCGCTTGTTTAATGTAAGACAAGTCACAAGTTGACCTTAAACTCAAAGGAACTGCTCAGGGCCCTGAATCTTCAAGGGCCCTGCTGACAGATAAGTCATTGGCTGGCCTAAACACACCACTTGGTAATCAGACCAAAGATTGAGGCAACTCTCCACCTATGCTGCTCCTGGCGAATGCTTGAATAGTTGTACAATCTTTTGTCTTTGGCAGCTGGGGAGCTTGGCTCAGATTAGAGCCACACAAATTGCAAGCCTGGCCCTGGGAGCCTAAAAGAAATTCAGAGAGAACAATCTAAAAAAAGCACTACTGAAAGAAACGAATAGTTCCAATAGAACCCCCATTTAAACTGTCCTCCTAGATCACAGTGCCTGAGTGTGCATGCTTGAAGTTCACTTTCTCCGAGGAACATCCATGTGATTAACCCAGCTAGTCACTTGATTCCATAGATGCTTTATGCCAGTATAGCTTCAGGAGCATTTATGTGACCATAAAAGCCGTCAGAGTTAATCTATTCCAAGCATGACATCATGTTTGCATGTGATTGGGAAGAAAAATAAGCCTGAAAAACTGGAAGAATTCTATTCAGTGGGCTGAGTTCTAGTTGGGATGGGTTTGGTCGTTTAAGGAGACTGAGTGAAACAAAATGTTAGGCCTTTATTCTATATATATTTACCCATGTGCTTAACTTTATACCTGTGTGTAGTCCCAGAGACTACTCGTGTACAACAAACACCTGTGTAAAAATATGTGTTTGCAGAATCAGGGACTCAATGTTCCTTTGTTCCGTGGTCACCCTTACAAACTTCTCAATTGTCTTTTATAACTAAACAGCATTGACACAGTCTTCTTAGTAGAGGTGATACATTCATCCAATTTTTCTTTCAATTAGTTATTCTGACTTGTAAGGGACTGCGGAAGACTCTGTGACGGCCTAGCTAGGGAAGAATGCTTTCTCGCGCCGACCGTCATTGTAGGACACAGAGAACCGGCTGTAACCAGCCCTTGGCCGGTGTCAACTGCCGCACAGGGCCCTGTGCCAGTTAGAGGAAAACCCCTCAGGCAAGCACCTAATTATATATTCATGATATGTTAATGTGTAGTGCTTTTTTATTGCTTGTTATCTGCCCCTTTGTCGGACTCCATCCCACGCATTGCTCCGGTGCGCTGGGCTCTCCGCCTCCGTGACAGCAACGCTTGAAGTCCCCATTGCGGGTGTGTCCCTTACCTTCAATAAAGCCAATAACTTGCTACTTTGCTGTGTGTAGGCCTCGTTCTTCCGGAGCATTCCTGCTAGGCCTTTAGTCCCCAGAACACTCTTTTTTTGTATTTTGGAAGGGTTTATGAATCATCCCAAATTAGTCCAGTTGGTGGCAAATATATTCAGTATTTGCTGGACATGTTGAACAAATCATTTTTAGACAATGAGCTTTTTATGAACTGTTCCCTTAGATCATTTATTGTCGAATTCTGCTGTAAATTACTCTCTATTTATTTTCTTTGCAAATCCACTTAAGTTAATGGGGTTATTCTAGATGCACACTTACGTAAAGGAGAGCAGAATATTGCCCATTGTATTTAAGGTAAGACACATTTCAGGACCTTAAGGACTTCACAGTAGTGCTTTAAAATATTGAACTATCCCTGCAGACACAGTTTTCATTAATCTGTGTCTGTGAGGACTGCAATCTGCCTGCAGGATTGCAATTTGCCAACAACACGGCATGGCACAGCTTCCAGTCTGATGAGTCTGTTATTAACAACCCACCTGTTCATCACTTGTAGTACCTGATTATATTGTGCAACAGCAATATGTTATGGCATTATCCGTGAGCACACTCCTGAATTCTGCTTAATTGAGATGGGGCTCCACCACTAGAAATACAGTACTGCAAATAGTTGTTTCTGGGAAGGACTGTGTTATCTGTGATCGATGGTGAGACATGTAGGATGCTGTCATCACTGAAAGAAGACTATGGGTTCGGTTAGTGCAATAATTGTTCTGTCTCTGGGTACCTCTTAATCTCATAGGAATATGTGTAACAAATTTTAAGAGGGCCAAAGTGAATTAGGAGCCAAATCTCATTGAGACTTAGGCTCTTATGGGCCAGATATTTAAAGGAATTTAAGATTTATCCCATGGGAGTGAAGCACCTAGGTGCTTTTGAAATCCCACTAGATGCCTATTTGCATCTTTAAGTGTGATACTTTTAAAAATCTGGGTTTCTTTTGAAAAATGTCGTCCATATCTATAATATCTCTAATTAGGAATAGCAGAAGTTTTTGAACACAGAATGTTCACTACATGATACAAGTAAGCCAGGTGACCAGTAAAAAGGGCAAACAGCGCAAAATTTAGATTTTGTTTAAAAAAGAAACAAAAAACAAAACCAATATAAATATTTTAACTTACACTGGAAACAGTTTAAATAACAAGCTACCCCCAAACAAACATTCTGATCTCCCGCCTTATGTGTTTATTCTTCTTAGAACATATCTAGACATCTCATCATTGTACTATCTAGGCCTGGGATGAAATCCTGGTGCCATTGAGATCAATGGCAACCCTCACATTGACTTCAATGGGGTCAGGCTTTCACCCTTGATATCTAGGGACTTGTCTATTACACATTGAACTAAAGGTGTGTTTTTCAGCTGACGTAGCAAAATCAATGCAAGTTTGTGTGTACACACTCTTATTTCTATTAAAGAGTTATTTGTTTTGGTTTATGTAGATTAAAGTAAATGCAGTAAACTGCCCAAATTGAAATAACAGTGTCTGGGTGCAAACCTGCATTGTTTAATTAAAAAAAAAATAATGTATTTGTAGATAAACTCCAGGATCCCTATGTAGTTTTTGTAGTCCACATAAAAGCAAGATACATCTCAGCCCTGAACTAAAACAACATAAAACAATTCTGGCCATCCAGGGAAATATGACATATTCTCCCCTAACATCTTAAGTTCTTAGTTATAATGATGCGATACCAAGTTCTGTCTGTTAACTGGCCCTTGTGAATTACTCCCTGCGAACTGCTTACAAATTGATTTATTTCACTGAGTCTTGGCTTGCTTTCCTCCTACTATTGGAATAATAGACTATTAATAGCCCTGTGCTACCTCCTCCTTGCAGCATTTACTTGTATAACTCAATGTAGATTTTGTATACCTAATTGGCTTCTCAGTCGTGTACATTCCTTCAATTACCCCTTTGACACAAAAATAAATGATTATAATGAACATTAAATTACTTGGAGCAGTCTCTTAAGACTGTAGGTTACCTAGTAGGGGTGTTCTCTTCAGGTTTCAATGAACTTTGTACTTCTAAAGCACTTTCCATATAAGGATTTCAAGGCACTTTGAACAAATATTAATTAAATTAAGTTCCCCAACAGTTCATGAGTCCTGTCTTAAACCTGTGAAACTGAAGCACAGAGAAGTGAAGTGACCTGCCTGGGGTCACATAAGTAGCCTCTAGCAAAGGGTTATTTCTCCTTTCTCCCAATACTATGGATAATTATAAAATCAACCTCCTTCTACTAAATGGGGCTAATACTTGCTCATCCATCTCTTGTCTATGCAGTGCTGTGAGATTCTGAGATGAATCGATAGCAATATTATAGAGTAGCAGCCCATTTTCCCCATTCTTCCCTTCCCCTCTCTCATTCCTTTTCTTTTTCTCTTTCGCCTGTTTTCTTTGTTATGGTTTGACTTTTATTTTGTAAACAGTATGCACTAATTCTTGACAGTGATTGCACCATCCTCTTATATTAAGTGATGGGGAAGGAATCTCCAAATTAAGTGTTTTTTTCCTCATGTCATTCAGTTATATCCATCATCTCATTCTCAGTAACAATTATTGAGAGGGAGAAGAGGGGCAAAGAGTGTGAAACAGAACTATTTGGCACATTACACATAAAACTTTTTTAAGACACAACCAAGACAGCTTCATCTAAGAGTATTGGTTAGGTTGCTCTTAGCCAGCCAACAACATAAGTTATGACTTTCCACAATTTCTCCCAGCAATGTGTGACCTCCCTTCTTCCTGTCAACACTGCTGGTAGAAAAATAACATCTGTTCTACCCAAGTAAGATCATTTCTTTCCTTTCCATAATCTTGCTTCTTAATGGGAAAGAAAAACCTTGTAGCTGATGAACCTTGTGCCAAAACTGGGTCTGTGACAAGCCATGTTATCCTCAAAGAGGTCTCTTGTGACAAGGGGACCGAATTCTCACTCATGATAATATAATTATGGATCACCTTTCTCCAAGGTACTGGAAAGACAGCAGACATTCAGATCTGTCAGAGTAATGGAAGTGGCACTTTGTCCTGCCTTTGGACAAAGATCTCTCTGAAACCAGTATGCTGTTGAGGTGAACAACACTGAGTGACCTTTAGGTTTGGATTGTAAAGGGTAGACAAGCCCTCGAGACAGCACAGCTAGAAGCTGTGATTGGCAAGGGGTGAAGCAGTTCATGTCAGTCCTTTCCACTGAGGGAGCTAGGTGCAAGGACTTTGCACTCTTTTTTCCACTCAGCCTGCCAGCATTCCCAGGCCCAGCCATGGCCCCTTTCAGCTGTTGGACAAATGACCATACTGAAGGACATAATGAACACTAACCAAAGGCAACACTTTAGGTTGGAACAAGGGATTTCTGCCCCCTCCCCCCCGCTGTTTGAAAAAGCAAAACTGCTTCAGACTTTTTAAAAAATAAAGACAGTGCAAGCCACAATATGCAGTTTTGTGGGAGGGAGCGAAAGAGAGGAAATGCAGCAGGAACTCTCAGGATATAGAGTCCATTGAGCCAAGACCTTTCTTTGATCTCCAGTTTTCTCAGGCCACTTTCCCATGTGTAGTCTCACCATTTGTTTTCAGTTATGCAGACATAATGAAAAATATTCTGATTGGGAGCAGCAGCAAAAGCATCTGGCGACATCACTGCGTTATTCATTCTAAAGACATGAGGAAATGACAGAGTCTACATATGAGAAAACTCTTTTGAGACTATGCTAATGTTGACGCTGTCTAATAAACAGGAGTGCAGGGCTGCATGGATTTTGGGGTGGTCACAATATTAACAATGTACATTTGCAGCACCCTTCTTCAAAGCACTTGAAGTAGGTAATGGATAAAAAGGAATCACCTCACACACCACGGAAATGAATTCCCCTCTGCACAGGCTCACTTGGTCCAGATTTAGGCCTGGTCTACACGCGGGGTGGAGATCGAGCTAAGTTAAGCAACTTCAGCTACATGAATAACGTAGCTGAAGTTGACATACTTAGATCTACTTCCTGCAACGTACTTAGATCTACTTCCTGCGCCTCTCGCTCTGGTGGAGTACCGGAGTCAACGGGAGAGCGCTCGGCAGTCGATAAATCGACCCCCACTGGATCAATCGCTGCCCGTCGATCCAGCGGGTAATGTAGACAAGCCTTTAGGGTCATAACATTAGCAACAGTTTAGACTTTAACTTTCCCGCAGGCTACTAGTGGAAGTCCAAACCAGCTGGCCACTGCATATTGGATCAAAGCATCACTTTTATGGGTCTTCTGGGTCCTGGGACATCTGTACTCGAGTTACAAACATTACAGACCACTTGAAGGATCCTAATGACATTTATCTGAGTTTCCATTAGTGGGGGTGGCCATTTCAGATGTGACATTTTCATGATGGCCATGGCAACCCCCGTTGAATGCTGGAGAACCTGCAATAGTTAATATTTGGTGTGTTATTATTTGACTGGATGTATAAAAACATTCATCTAATCAACAAACCAGATTACACTGATGAGCTTAATTCACACCTGCCTATTGGGTGGAACGCAACAGGTGTTAACAGCTCAGCTTTTGGCAGGACGTGGGGAACAACCTCATGCTCAAAAAATCCAAGAGCAACTTTAGGTGGGTGGAATGTAGTTAATTGGGAATTCAACCAGGGCACCAATACTCCTTCTCTTATTAAAAATTACCCATGGCATCTTCTGTAGCTATGAAATGTTAGGATCTTGGTTTTATAGCTCTTCCAAAATACACCACTTCCAGTTGCACAGTATTCCAGTGCAGCCTGTTAGGGCATTGATCCAGTATTCAGAGGGAAAGGCCTTTATTGAATCAACACAACCACTTCTTGCAGAGCCCCAAGTTTTCACTGGAGATGACCTATCCAAGTAGGCTTGACCTCAGCCTACTTAGCGGGTTAGATTTGACATGATCACCCCAGAAACAGGCTATAGCACAAACCACTGTCCCAAACTTTTGAAAGCGGAGCTTCCATTTAGGAAAAGGAAACCAATCACACTTCCCTTTGCAAACCTGCCATCTTAATTTTTATATCTGTTGCACCCCACCTCAGATAGTCCTTTGCTTGCACCTCCCCACCCCCATGCCACATACTTTGGGAAACTCTAATGTAGGTCTTCATAATATATTTCCTCTTCTTTGATGAGCAGTTTAACCCATTTAAAATATCACAATGGGGATCTCAGAACTATTGTTTCAGGCTCCATGTAAACTCAGACAGCCATTGTACCATTTACACTCACATCACATTTTGAAAGTTGTCTTTGCAAGCATAAAGGCTAAAAACATGCTTTTCTTTCATTTAAATTAAAGCTGACTCCACAGAGCAGCCAAGGGTCATCTGCGAGCACTCCACTAGTCCTTCGCATCCCCACCTCCCCAATATGTTGGGAAACCAGGGCATAGTTTATCCCACCATAGTATTAGATAGCTGACCATATATATTCTTAAACTGTCCCATTGTCAAGAGGCACTGGCAAGAGAATGCTGAATTTCAACACTGAAAAAAACAAAAAACAAGACCGTATAAAATCCAACCCGGGGAATATTCTCTCAATGGTCCATAAAATGGCATTTCCTGGGCTATTTATATCTTGGCAGAATTTGATTTTAATTTTTTTTTTGTAATTTTGACCATTAATATCAATTTTTATTTTCAAACATTTATTTTTATTCTTAATCATTTTAATTTTCACAGTTGTAGGAAATTAAAAAGGGGTTAGGATTAGCGTTGAGGTTAGGGCAACGCTGACAGCAGAATTACAAGGAGCTGCCCCTGCTTGGTCAAGGGGCCCGAACACCCAGCAACAATGTACAGGGGAGGCTGTGGTCCTGACCCAGTGAAGCAGAGAGTCCTGGCCTGGGCTGCGAGGAGGAGAAAGAGTCCCCAGCCATGGGGAAGGTCACTCTGCTGATGAACGACTCCTTGCCGGGGACAGCCCTTGCACTCCGCACCAGGGAGTGAGTGGGGACTGTGACAGTGGAGATGCAGAAGGCTCCCTGTGTGCCCATTGGGCCAGTGACACAAGATCCCTACAGGCGCTAGGTGTGGGGTAAGCTGTACTTGCTGACTGCTATTGATGTTTTTTTTGGGTTGATTTCTGTGTGAGGTGACACTGACCTTTATTGGTAACTTAATTTAAAATCAAATCCTGCCAAGCATAGCTATTTAACTTGCATGCTTGCAATTCAAATTGAACAAATTCCCATCTTCCTCTTCACCTCTGTATGTACTTAAAGGCAAAATAATTACCACAGCTTCTATAAGGACTGTCCAGTGCAAGGTACTGTGTGCACTATTCACAATAGGCCCATGCTTTTGGGTCAGTGCTAGAGATGAGTGCTATCCAAGGACTTGTCTGCAATAGTGCTCTTCGGCAGTAAATATGCACCAAGGACCAGAATTTTAAAGGTATGTAAGTGCCTAGAAGAATTTCCAAAAGCACCTACAAAAACCCCACAAGGCACCTAAATACCTTTAAAAAATCTGGCCCCTAACGCTTAAAGATCAGTACCAAATGAAGAGGTGGCAAGATTGTGAATGTAAATCTTTACTGCAGCACTCCAGGAATTTTTATTTAATAAAATACTCACCTCCCATTAATTTTGCATTGAGCTGGAAGATATCTGGGGCAGAAAGGAGGAATGAATGCATTTGTTTAATACTAAATCAGGCTGACCTTTATGACTAGACTGACCCTGGGGTTTATGGCTACATTTCTTTGATAACTAGGTGGAAGACATTTTACTTCAAGGCTTCATTGTAATTCTGGTGCAAGTAGTAAAACTAGGGATTAATGGCTCATAATTCAGAGAAAACAACTGCCAAATGATGGACCTATTTTCTGATGTCATTTATACAAGTTTTATACTGGTGTAACTTCATACATTTTATGGATTTACACCAGTTGTAAGATCTGAATCAGCCCCTTTGTGATAGGGGGAACAGTACACCCCATCTTTGACAGCAAAACAAACAAACAAAAACAAGCAAATCCCCAAACATCCCATAGTGCCAGATTTTCAGATGTTTAGCAGCCACAAAGGGGTAAGAGTTTCCAAAGTGCTCAGTAATCAGTGTGTCAAACTCTTTTGCAAACCTGTCTTATTTCTCTTCCTCATGAACTAAGGGAGATCATCTCTTGTGTATTCAAAACAGCAGCAGCCCAGGCACTCATATACCAATAACAGGTACCAGTTTATAATGTGTATTACTGTAGTGCTAGGTGCTGTACAAAGAGAGATCAAAAAGACAGTCCCTGTCCCAAGAGGCTTACACTTTAAGTATAAGACAAGATGGATATAAACACATGGGGGAAACAATTAGACAACTTTGGTCATCATGATAGGCGGTCTTCTCTTTACACGTCTTAGTGGCCCAGCTTAGCAGCACTCTCAGGCACAAAAACGCCCATTGTTGTCCACTCCCACCCTCACTCAAACCCTGGGGCTGACCCCCAGCACCTCCACCCCCAAACCACACCCTGTTGCCCAGCCCAAGCCTCACAAAAACAAACAGTCCCTCCCATATACCCTCCCCAGTACCCAGCCCCTCCCATACACACCCCCAACACCCCAGTGCCCAACCCCCTCCCAGAGCCCATACAGCCCCCCACATTCCCAGTGCCCAGCCCCTCCCATACAGCCCCCCACATTCCCAGTGCCCAGCTCCCCCTACAGCCCCCTCCACAACTCCGCCCCATAGTGCCCGGCTCCTCCCATACAGCCCCCCAACACCACAGTGCCCAGCCCCCTCCCAGTGCCCAGCTCCCCATACAGCCCCCAACAACTCTCACCCCATAGTGCCCAGCTTCTCCCACACAGCCCCCATCACCCCAGTACCCATACAGCCCCCCAACACCCTAGTGCCCAGCCCCTCCCACACAGCCCCCCACCTTCCCAGTGCCCAGCTCCCCATATAGCCCCCGCACAACTACTCCCCGTAGTGCCCAGCCCCTCCCACACAGCCCCCCACCTTCCCAGTGCCCAGCTCCCCATACAGCCCCCGCACAACTACTCCCCGTAGTGCCCAGCCCCTCCCACACAGCCCCCCACCTTCCCAGTGCCCAGCTCCCCATATAGCCCCCGCACAACTACTCCCCGTAGTGCCCAGCCCCTCCCACACAGCCCCCCACCTTCCCAGTGCTCAGCTCCCCATACAGCCCCCCACCTTCCCAGTGCCCAGCTCCTCCCATACAGCCCCCACACAACTACCTCCCATAGTGCCCAGCTCCTCCCATACAGCCCCCATCACCCCAGTGCCCACAGAGACCCCCAACACCCTAGTGCCCAGCCCCTCCCACACAGCCCCCCACATTCCCAGTGCCCGGCTCCCCCTACAGCCCCCTCCACAACTCCCCCCCCATAGTGCCCAGCTCCTCCCATACAGCCCCCCAACACCACAGTGCCCAGCCCCCTCCCAGTGCCCAGCTCCCCGTACAGCCCCCAACAACTCTCACCCCATAGTGCCCAGCTTCTCCCACACAGCCCCCATCACCCCAGTGCCCATACAGCCCCCCAACACCCTAGTGCCCAGCCCCTCCCACACAGCCCCCTACCTTCCCAGTGCCCAGCTCCCCATACAGCCCCCTCCACAACTCCCCCCCATAGTGCCCGGCTCCTCCCATACAGCCCCCCAACACCACAGTGGCCAGCCCCCTCCCAGTGCCCAGCTCCCCATACAGCCCCTGCACAACTACTCCCCGTAGTGCCCAGCCCCTCCCACACAGCCCCCCACCTTCCCAGTGCCCGGCTCCTCCCATACAGCCCCCCAACACCACAGTGCCCAGCCCCCTCCCAGTGCCCATACAGCCTCCCACTCCCAGTGCCCAGCTCCCCATACAGCCCCCAACAACTCTCACCCCATAGTGCCCAGCTTCTCCCACACAGTCCCCATCACCCCAGTGCCCATACAGCCCCCCCAACACCTAGTGCCCAGCCCCTCCCACACAGCCCCCCACCTTCCCAGTGCCCAGCTCATCCCACACAGCCCCTCCACCTTCCCAGTGCCCAGCTCCTCCCACACAGCCCCCCCACCTTCCCAGTGCCCAGCTCCCCATACAGCCCCCACACAACTGCCCCCCATAGTGCCCAGCTCCTCCCATACAGCCCCCATCACCCCAGTGCCCACACAGTCCCCCAACACCCTAGTGCCCAGCCCCTCCCACACAGCCCCCCACATTCCCAGTGCCCAGCTCCCCCTACAGCCCCCTCCACAACTCCCCCCCATAGTGCCCAGCTCCTCCCATACAGCCCCCCCAACACCACAGTGCCCAGCCCCCTCCCAGTGCCCAGCTCCCCGTACAGCCCCCAACAACTCTCACCCCATAGTGCCCAGCTTCTCCCACACAGCCCCCATCACCCCAGTGCCCATACAGCCCCCCAACACCCTAGTGCCCAGCCCCTCCCACACAGCCCCCCACCTTCCCAGTGCCCAGCTCCCCATACAGCCCCCTCCACAACTCCCTCCCATAGTGCCCGGCTCCTCCCATACAGCCCCCCAACACCACAGTGGCCAGCCCCCTCCCAGTGCCCAGCTCCCCATACAGCCCCTGCACAACTACTCCCCGTAGTGCCCAGCCCCTCCCACACAGCCCCCCACCTTCCCAGTGCCCGGCTCCTCCCATACAGCCCCCCAACACCACAGTGCCCAGCCCCCTCCCAGTGCCCATACAGCCTCCCACTCCCAGTGCCCAGCTCCCCATACAGCCCCCAACAACTCTCACCCCATAGTGCCCAGCTTCTCCCACACAGTCCCCATCACCCCAGTGCCCATACAGCCCCCCCAACACCTAGTGCCCAGCCCCTCCCACACAGCCCCCCACCTTCCCAGTGCCCAGCTCCCCATACAGCCCCCCACCTTCCCAGTGCTCAGCTCCCCATACAGCCCCCCACCTTCCCAGTGCCCAGCTCCTCCCACACAGCCCCCCCACCTTCCCAGTGCCCAGCTCCCCATACAGCCCCCCCACCTTCCCAGTGCTCAGCTCCCCATACAGCCCCCCCACCTTCCCAGTGCCCAGCTCCTCCCACACAGCCCCCATCACCCCAGTGCCCAGCTCCCCATACAGCCCCCCCACCTTCCCAGTGCCCAGCTCCCCATACAGCCCCCACACAACTGCCCCCCATAGTGCCCAGCTCCTCCCATACAGCCCCCATCACCCCAGTGCCCACACAGTCCCCCAACACCCTAGTGCCCAGCCCCTCCCACACAGCCCCCCACATTCCCAGTGCCCAGCTCCCCCTACAGCCCCCTCCACAACTCCCCCCCATAGTGGCCGGCTCCTCCCATACAGCCCCCCAACACCACAGTGCCCAGCCCCCTCCCAGTGCCCATACAGCCTCCCACTCCCAGTGCCCACCTCCCCATACAGCCCCCAACAACTCTCACCCCATAGTGCCCAGCTTCTCCCACACAGCCCCCATCACCCCAGTGCCCATACAGCCCCCCAACACCTAGTGCCCAGCCCCTCCCACCCAGCCCCCCACCTTCCCAGTGCCCAGCTCCCCATACAGCCCCCGCACAACTACTCCCCGTAGTGCCCAGCTCCTCCCACACAGCCCCCCACCTTCCCAGTGCTCAGCTCCCCATACAGCCCCCCACCTTCCCAGTGCCCAGCTCCCCATACAGCCCCCGCACAACTACTCCCCGTAGTGCCCAGCTCCTCCCACACAGCCCCCCACCTTCCCAGTGCCCAGCTCCCCATACAGCCCCCCACCTTCCCAGTGCCCAGCTCCCCATACAGCCCCCGCACAACTACTCCCCGTAGTGCCCAGCTCCTCCCACACAGCCCCCCACCTTCCCAGTGCCCAGCTCCCCATACAGCCCCCCACCTTCCCAGTGCCCAGCTCCCCATACAGCCCCCGCACAACTACTCCCCGTAGTGCCCAGCTCCTCCCACACAGCCCCCCACCTTCCCAGTGCTCAGCTCCCCATACAGCCCCCCACCTTCCCAGTGCCCAGCTCCCCATACAGCCCCCGCACAACTCCTCCCCGTAGTGCCCAGCTCCTCCCACACAGCCCCCCACCTTCCCAGTGCTCAGCTCCCCATACAGCCCCCCACCTTCCCAGTGCCCAGCTCCCCATACAGCCCCCGCACAACTACTCCCCGTAGTGCCCAGCTCCTCCCACACAGCCCCCCACCTTCCCAGTGCTCAGCTCCCCATACAGCCCCCCACCTTCCCAGTGCCCAGCTCCCCATACAGCCCCCCAACAACTCTCACCCCGTAGTGCCCAGCCCCTCCCACACAGCCCCCCACCTTCCCAGTGCTCAGCTCCCCATACAGCCCCCCACCTTCCCAGTGCCCAGCTCCCCATACAGCCCCCGCACAACTACTCCCCGTAGTGCCCAGCTCCTCCCACACAGCCCCCCACATTCCCAGTGCCCGGCTCCCCCTACAGCCCCCTCCACAACTCCCCCCCCCATAGTGCCCGGCTCCTCCCATACAGCCCCGCAGCCCCCCAGCCCCCTCCCTCTCCCACAGAGATCCCCCATCTCCGCAGTGCCCGGCCCCCCAGCCCCGCTCCGCACCTCCCGCGAGGGCTGGGCGGGGCTCCCGGCCCGGCGTGCGCGTGGGCGCCCCCCCCCTTGCCCTGGCGCGGCCGCTCGCCGCCCGGACGGTCCCTCAGGCAGCGCGCGGAGCCGCCGGCCCAGCTCGCTCACCGCCCCCCCCCAACGCCTCAGGGGTCCAGCCCGCGCGGAGCCCGCCTGGCCGGGGCGGCAGGATGCGGCGCGCCGGGGGCCCGGCCAGGCCCGGGCGCTAGGCGGGCGGAGCGCGGCCCGGGCGCCGCGGCGGGGCGAGGTAAGCGGGCAGGGGCGGTGAGGGGGCGGTCTCCCGGGCAGCCCGCGCGAGGCGCCGGTCGGGAGCTGGGGCGCGGGGCCCGCGTGCAGCCCGGCTTGGCGCCCCCCGCGCCTGGGCGCCCTGAAACCGCTCCCGGGCCGCGGGCCGCTCCCGCTGCTGGGTGCCCGGGGTAGGAGTCCCGGCGTTGCAGCCCCGCTTTAGGTGACGCGGGACTAGAAATCCTGCATTGTTCCAGGGTCGCGCCGTGCCGGTGGCCGTGAGGAAAGGGGCAGGAGTGGCTGAATTTTTGTTTGCCTGCCTGGCTCATTAGCGTGCAGCGAGCAAGAGTGGAAGGAAAGTCCCTGCCCTGGCGAGCTGCAATCTGCCATTCTCAGCCTAGAATTTATTCTTTGGAGGTAAGAAAAAGCGACTTCCCTTTACTAGGGCTTCCGCGCGATTCTCCTGCAGTGGCTCAGTGCTCTTTGCCGTGACTCAGTGAGAAGCTTTTATTGAATTCTAGCTTGTTTTTGTGTTTTCCCCAAGTGTTTGCCCTGTTGCCTCTGGGTAATGTCAATATTTCTTTTATTATTTATAAATAAATCTGAATGTTCAGGCACAGCTAGTGCATTGCATACTCTTTTCTGTTTGTAAAAAAACAAAAACAAAGTTTGTTTTGTATTTATGTTCAACTCCTGGCTCTTGCTTTTGAGTCTTTCTATCTAGTCCCCATCCCGGGCTCCTCAGTAAGCAGATTTCAGAGGAGCAGCCGTGTTAGTCTGTATCCGCAAAAAGAAAAGGAGGACTTGTGGCACCTTAGAGACTAACTAATTTATTTGAGCATAAGCTTTCGTGAGCTACAGCTCACTTTGTAGCTCACAAAAGCTTATGCTCAAATAAATTGGTTAGTCTCTAAGGTGCCCCAAGTCCTCCTTTTCTTTTTTCAGTAAGCAGAGGAGCAGCATCTCTAGGATGCAATAAAATTTTAAACCCCAGGAGATTATTTGTTAAGAAAGGGGTAATTGGGATTTCAAAGTGCATGTGTTTAATGATGATGCTTTTTAAACATTGGAAAGACAGCATTGTACTTTTTGGCTAACATGCAGCTTGTATGTTGTGTTTCTACATAGCTCTTCCTTTTTTTATTGTTTAAAGTGTCCTTTGTGATATTTTTAAATTGGTTTCTTCTGAGAGTCTTTTTAGTTCTTTTCAGCTGCATTCAACATCCACAAACTTTCTTGGATTATTAGGGCATTTTATAGTCAAGATCTGTGCTATGAAAAACACACGATATGGAAGTGCACTAAATGGGCATCTCACTGTTCACACGCACAAATTTTTGAGAGAGTGTGTGTTAAATCAGTAGGCATTCCTTAGTTAGCTTTCATATTGAATTTGAAGCACTTCTACTGACTTTAGTATTTGAGGAAAAAAATAGAAATTTTGGGCTCAATCACTGAAGATGCTGGGTTGAGTCAGGCAATTGCTTCTGTCTGAGCATAAAGGAAATTGGGAGTTTAATTGCTGTTGAGATCTCTACAGAGCATTTTCAAGGCTGTCAGTGTGTTCTGATTCTTTCCCTGGCTTTGGCACTTACCCAGACTTAAAGTCCTGTCTCCTTCCGCTTTGAGGATTTGCCTGGAGCCCTGCTCTATTGCATCAAACTGAACATATGTGCTGATACTTATAGACTACAATAATTTTTCTTCCTCCCCCATTTCTTACCCCCTCCTTTCCATCTGAGCCAGTGCAACAAAACAGCACTTTGGACAGAGACTCAGGAGGCCTTAGCTGGGGATACGAGCCCAGTTTACTGTAATGGCTAATATTGTGTATGCTGGGAGTGCTGTTAAGTGTAATGAAGGAAATGGCAAGTAGAAAGTTCTCAAGTTATATAACTGTTGAATTTTTATAGAGGAAAGTTAAAAATAAATTGTATTTTCCAGTGTGGTAAGAACATTCTTCTTTCACTGATACAGGCTCCTGAGCTTGGGCTTCCAAGGCTGTTGCAACAATGCCTATTCAAAATGTTCAAATCATGGTAATGGACTTGAGGATTGAGCATGGGATAAATGCATCCATTTTCTTAGGATAGACACAGACCTCCTAACATGCTTATTTAGTAACATACAATTTGTTTCCTTCCACACAGATGTCTTTTTATTCCAGTTTTGCAAATATGTGCTTGCTCCCCCTAGGCAATTTATTTTGACTGGCGAGTAATATGTCATACACTTTTTTTTTTTTATTATTATTATTGTACTCATTATAGTAAGCAAGTTGATTTTGAGCCTGGGCTGCTAAATTTTCATGACCGTTTTCCAAGGCCACTTTATGCTATATCACAGTCTACTCTTGTCTGTTTGATGGATTTATAATGTTTGAACATATTGTAACCATCTGGAAGAATCAAAATTTATTCCTTTGAGGGTATTTAATAATTGGGAAGCTAAAAGGAGAAAAATAGAGTGACAGTCTTGCAGTATGCATTGTAGAAGACCTAGTGTTTGGGGGCAATTACATAATTAAAACAATAATGTGGTGTACATAATGTACTGGAATATTGCTGCATTGACAGAAGCAAATTAGTTTCACTGAATTAACTTGCAGTTCAATATTGCAGCATGCTCTCTTGATATGAAAACTGTGTGCCCAAAATAAAGTTGCTGGTCAAGTGTTTGAAGTTGCCAGTGAAATTTGAGACTGATCTGCACAGTTGTCACGTGGGCACCTATCTTAATCCGAATGGCCACTAACATTTACCTTTATGCATGTTGTTAACAAGACATTGAAGTCTAATATGTCACCTGAAAATGGATCATAAACTGTAACTATCCTTCCTGGATTTTAGATTTGAGCTTTCCTGTGATGGGAAGTAGGCATAAATACAATTGTCCTTGAACATCTGGGAAAAAAACAACCTGACTGTGACAGCAGTTGGGTTGTGGAATAGACTCCCGAGGAAAGTGGTGGAATCTCTTTGCTTGGGACGTCTTATGTCTTTGCTTGGATAAAGCACTAACAGGGAACAGTCCTTCATTGGCTGTTATCCCTGGTGCTCATATAGCACAGACATATTTGAGAAGCAAATATTTTGCCATTTGAATGCACTAGATTGTACCAAATGTCAAAACGTATCATGGGAGAGGATCCCTGTGACTTTCCTCTCCATTTCAAAATATGCAAGTTGGACACTGTGTTACACTGAATATACTGAAAGTATATCTTTCAGGAACCAAGGTATAATATTTCCAAAAATATGTGTTTGGTATGTGGTGCTCCCTTCTTGCTTATGGTCATGAGAGAGAGTTTGTTTAAAGGAGAAAAATATGAATAGATTCTCCAGTCCTCATCAAACAAGTGCCCCGAGGTTGCTGGTTTCATTGTGAATGGGGGACTATTTTAATTGCAGATGCCTGCTAAAATATTGGCAGCACATCGTGTGTAATAGTTCCTTTCCATCTCCACTGTTCGTGAGGTTTGTAAGAGTTATTGCTCTCGGTTGTTAGTTACGAGACATTTAAGATGATTCAAGGTCTGCCAGCACACTGCTGAGTAATGGAGAGGTATAAAATGGTGGAAGGTTTAAAGAGACATTAGTAAATTTTTCTTTTAAAAACCTGAGTGGATTTTCTTTTAAAAACTTGAGTGGTTCAAGTGGGCCTATAACCGTGTGGCTTCAGCCAGGGATAATGTGGATATGTGCTTTATAAGCTTCCTCACACAGCTGTACCCATCTACCTCAATCCTGACTCTCAGTACTCCCTTCTATTTCAGTCGTGGGACTTGAGTGAGCTGCGGCAGTCATAAAGTGTTATTGCTTATTTGGTAACTTTATGATGGGCTTGAATGGGGTGGGGGCTGAGATGAATTCCACCAAATTCATATTTCCTCACATGACCTAAATAAGAACTTGAACTCTGCATCAGTAACTATATGCTAACCCAGAGCTCTACTTGGTTGAAATTATTCATTTGTACTATTAACATTTAAAATGTTTAAAGTAGGTAATTGAGAGAGGTGAAAACAAATAGGTGTCTTTTGATTGTTCTTGATGTGTTAGGCAGAACCAGTAAAATGACTTAATTATTGTGGAGGAAAAAATCAATTTTAAATACTCATGATAAGTGGAGGAGTAGGAAGGCAGAGGGGAGCTAGCATTGTTCAGTTCATGGGGCATTGTACTGCTAGTCGGGAGACCTGGATTTTATTCATACCTCTGCCAGCGACTGCTTGTGTTCCTGCCTCGGTTTCTCCATCTGAAAATTGAGACAGTGCTGTTTACCCAGCTTTGTAAAGCACTATAAGAGGTATAGATGAAAAAAACTTGTGTGTGTGTGTGTGTGAAAATAAATATAAAGTTTGAGTAGAATTTTTATTTCCAAGAGATAAAATTTCAGTTAATAGAAAAGTCTGAGTTTTACTTATTAAAGCTTTAAGTTTTGTGTGTTACACAAACTTTTATACATGGTGTAAGTCCCTTGTGAGTTGGCGCCTACGTGAGCGCAGAGATCCACCCTCGTGGACTAGGTTACCACATTCGGTCAGTCACTGGTTGGTTGTGGGACTATTACCAGACCTTTTTGAGTTTTATTTAAGTTGCTTTCTCTGCTGCTGGGATCCATGTGTACTTTACAAGACCATCATATCATATTCATGTACATCTTGTGTTGTAATATGTTTCACCCTTGAGAAGTGAGTATGAAGTAAATACAAACTGCCCTTTCAGCTAGTTACCAAATTGGATTTACTTCACCAGTGGTGGACAGGAAGATAATCATGTTTAAGCTTGTGTTGACTTTTTCCAATCTGATTTTCTCCAGGAAGAAAAATTATTACCTAGTCATGAAATGCATTGTTAATTAGCTACTGATTGTTTAAGTTGATAAACACTGTAATCAACCCAATAAATTCTCCATATATACTGTACTTGTGTGCTTATTCGTTTATCTAGTTTGTTAGTTTAAGCACAGCAGTAACTACCAAGAGGTTAATGAATGGGATAGAATTGATATTGTTTTGGATATTCACATATTAACCATAGGTATAGGTATTATGTGCTCACTCAAAATTTACTATTGTTGGGCAAGATTCTCATTTCAGTTATGCAGGTGTATGTGTGAAGTAGCTATGTATTTGCAGTGGTGAAATTGAGATCAGATACTATCCCTGTGGCTTTCATAGACGAATAATAATAATTTTATTGCTTTAGCTTATTTTAAAAACCCACATTTGTATTCCTGTCTGGCTTCTGTGGCTGCATAGGCTGTGCCTTCTGACCAGCTCATCTTATTGTTGGCGGTTTGTGGTAGGACTGCTAACTGAAACAACATTTCAACATACATTACTGATCAATGAACTGCTGTGTTGCTCAGTATATTGTCTTTGCAGCTTCTCTGTTACGGTTACATTAAAAACAATTAAAAATGATCATTCTTTGGTAGCTGTTACAGTAATGTTAGAAACTGGAAGATTATGGATCTGAGTATCACTTCAAAGAGCTGAATTCTGTTTCAGGTTCTGCCACTAATACATTCTAAGAGACGTTGGGCAAAATCACTTTGCCTCTCTTTAACGCAGTTTCCTCATCTGTAAAGAAGGCAGATAATGATCTATATCTACCTTTTTGTAAAGTGCTTTGAGATATATGGAAGAAAAATGCTATGCTGTGTGTTTTATTATTATATACTAATTGGCAAATCGAAGTAATCAGGCTTGTTAAAAGTTACCCTTAGTGGTATTAGCTTGTTACGAGCAGTTTTAATATTCCCTCCTGAGGAGAAATGTGTTTAATCTTCTGTGTAGCTCGTTATTGGAGTTATATTGATCACTTGCTAAACAAATGTCTTAAGTTTTAAAGTTAACTTTTCCATTGGATTGTAAAGATTTCTGGGGCTCACTTAAGCAAGATAGTTAGGGCTCATCTACGCAGACAGCACTGCAGCTTGTCTGGTGAAGATGTGCTATGCCAACGGGAGAGAGCTCTCTCCTGTTGGCATAATAAAACCACCTCCGTGAGCGGCAGTAGCTGTATTAGTGGGGGCAGCTCTCCTGACAGCATAGCACTGTCCACACCAGTTCGTATGTCAGTGTAACTTGTATCGGTTAGGGGGGTGGTTTATTCGCACGCCTGGGCGATACAAGTTATGCCGACATAAGCTGTACTGTAGACATAGCCTTAGACTTTAAATTGCCTTGATTAGCAGAGCAAATTGTCTCATAGAATCCTTGCTGCTAATCAAGAAGCAGTTTTCTCTAATTTATTTTGCTAACTATGTTATCTGAAAATGATCAGATGAATTCTTCAGTCACTGTGCCATGTCACAGTCACATGGGAGCATACTGGAAAAATAGACACAGTGCTTAGTGTTAGAGAAGTAGTTTGATGTCTTTTGGCGCCAGAGTGAAAACAAGACAGAGGCAGCAGGATTTTGGAGACGGAACTGGTTTGATTCTTGCAAGTGGAGCTGTCGCATTGCAGGCTGACGTCACGCAAGGGGAGGAGAAGAGAGAAAAAAATACAGGCGAAGCAGGTAGGAGAAGAAAACAATATGGATGTAGAAGGCAGTCTGTGAGGGGAGGGGAAGGAACTTATTTAATTTAGGAAAAACTCACTGGGAAGAGACTTTGGGGAAGTTAGGACCAAATTTTCAAAGTCTTATTTTGTCACCTAAAATACAGTTAATCTCCTGGTGGGATATTCAGAAGTGTCTAGGTGCCTTCATTTCAATAGGATTTGGGTGCTTAATTGCTTTTAAACATCCCACTAGGTGCTTATCTAAAAAATGAAAATCTGGCCCCTACTGTTTCCTGGAAGTGAGATGTATGTTTAGTTATGTAAGTGTAAACATTGCTCACATCAGCCTGGTGCTGGAAAAAAAAGATATGACTGCCCTAGGCCAGGTCTACTCTAGGGCACTTTGCCTGTTCCTAGTGTAGACTCAGTTTATACCAGCAGAACAGTGATTTTTGCCAGCATAGCTTATTCTACATTTCCCCTCTCCCCCCCTCCTCCCCCCAGTGAAACAAGCTATACTGGCAAATGTTTAGTTTTGCCAGTATAACTGCATCTATACTGGGTGCTTTTACTGGCATATCTATGTCGGTCAAAGATCACATCTCTTCACACCCTTGAGCAACATTTGTATGCCAGCAGAATTCTATAGCGCTGATGCAGCCTCAGTCAAAAGGTGACTTGATCGTGTCCTATTGAAGTTCTTGGGAGGTTTTTTTGTTAACTAAAGTGGGAATGGAAGCAGGGTTGCAGTGAGGAAAATGTACTTAAGACAATGTTCAGAAAGGGTTTGTCTGCTTGTTGGCAGAGCCCTTGTATGTTTGCTGGGCTTTCCCTTTTACTCTGTTTTGATTATGAATGCCTGCCTTTGATTTCACAATAGCTAATCTATAATGCTGTATTTTTAAAATTGCTTTGATATCTTTTGTGTTGTACTTCTTGGGAGATGCATGTCTAGAGAGTTGACTCACGTCTGCTAGGAACAATTAGTCTTTTTAAAAATGTAGTCTGAATATATATTTTTTTTAAATTCAGGAAGCTTTTTCTTTTACTTAAAATTGCAGTTAAAAAAAATTCTATTAGACTCTTAAAAAAACAAACAAACAAAAACGAGGAGTCCTTAGTCTCTAAGGTGTCACAAGGACTCCTCATTGTTTTTGCTGATACAGACTTAACACGGCTACCACTCTGAAACCTATTAGACTCTAGAAAGTATTGGGTAAACTTGTTTTTTCCTTTTAAAAAAAAAACATTTAAAATTGCAATTGAAATGACTGACCGTATATTTCAAAATATTGTTAAAACTTCCGTATCTGGAACTGAGGAAGTGTGATTATAGTTGAGCAACTTCTTGCAGTAACTTGCAAAATGTTGTTTTGAGTTACATTATTTATATACAGGATTTTTCCTTTCTAGAATAAGTGTGTGTGTATACGTGTGTGTGTATAGAATGCTTATGTTTTAAGACAATTGCATTTTTTTAAAATATTGCAAATACACTATTTAAAAAGTCACCATCACAGCCTTGTCACTTTATTTTTTTACTCTAAAACAAGTGAGATTTATGGTATAAAAATATGAATGAGTGAACAATAATTTAAAAAACTGTGTTCAGGAAAAAGAGCATTTCTTAAACACCATGATGTTAAGTATTTCTTAAAAAATAATCTACAATAGATTCTTCCTGCACATTTACGTTCATGTAGAAGTGTAATATGTGTTCTTGCAGTTGACTCAATAAACAATAATTGATTTTATTTCATAGAGTATTCTGATGATTTATTGCTGAAGTGTAAATGAGATTCCAGAGTCCTTCAGTTGAATGATGCACATGCAAGCCTCAGATGTAAAGTTCAGTCATTGTAACTGCTGCAGCTTATTTCATTGAAGAAACAGGAACAAAAGTTTGTTTGTAACTGCCATTAGAATTGAGTACAAAGGCTCCGGTGACCTTTGAACCTTTGTGGCTGTGCATCTGAAGGAGGATTGTTAACGAATGGGAAAAGCTGCCAGGAGACCAGAGATCTGCTTTTCCTGCGACTTTCTATAGCACTGTTCAATGATCTTATATTAAGAAAAAAGATCTGTTAATTGGATGAAATTCTTACTTGGTTTTCATACAAAGTCAGTACCAACCACACCCTGATTTGATATTGACATATAAAAGCACTGTCCTTTAAAATGGTTGCTTCTGTTGTGGGGAAGAGCAAAACAAATGGCTAAACTTTTGTCTGCTTTAAAAGAAGTTTTGAAGACTGGTTACATTCCTAATATTCCCACTTTATTTTTTTGCATGTTTTTTTTTTGCTCAAGTCCTGGTCATGGAAACTTTTTTTCCCCTTGTATATTTAGCTCATGCTAATTTCTTAGCTATTTTACTTTCTCTAATATGGTTATCACTCATAACCATCCAGGGTAAACAGGAATAATTGGTGTTCTGATTACATCACTACCTTTCTATACCAAGGGTGGGCTGGCTTATTGGCTGTGTCCTGTCTCCAGCAAGTGGAAGCAGTATCTTGGCTGGCTGTAAGAGGTAATTTGTAGACTACGCAAAGGTAAAATATGTCATACAGGATAGTATGGGCTATGTTGGGGCAATAGGAGCTTCTTTTATCGCTTATTCATGCAGAGCGAGAACATCCCCTTTGTGCAAGAGTGTAGGGTTTGAGTAAGGAACTTTTAGAAAGACAGGCTTTGAGTTAATGTACTGTGTGTTTTTCATTTTTGATTGCTCACTTGTAGTTCTTGGCCTTTGTTTGCATGTGTACACGTACGCATGTGTGTATAATTTATCCACCTTCTTCAGAAGAAATATTTGATTTTTCCTGGGTTGTTCAGATATGGGGAGGAGGGGTACGATTACCCCCTTTAGCCTTTGAGGGATGGAGAGCAGTTCAGCTCCAAAACCCATGGCTCTCGAGATCTGCAGGAGGCCAGATCTGTCTGAGTGGGGGCAGTGTGCTGGTTCTGGGGTCCTCTGCCCATTCCCTGCATTCCCCCAGAGTATAGCTCCATCAGAGGGTGACTGCATTAGTTCACAGGGGTGTGGCTCCCAGGCAACTGCAGCTAGATTGGCCCTGGATGTCATCAGTCGGGTATTTTTTGCAATTTGAATAGTCACCAAGAGACTATTAATTGTATCCTCGCCATGCTGCAGAAATCTGACAAAAGAACAGGAGTGGCAGGCAGAAATATTATAAAGAAATCAGCATTACAAGCACTGGTCCCTGTTATTGCTTCAGATGGAGTGAATTGCATTTAGTTCATGGGCACAAGTTGTTCGGAATTTTCAGACCGGTTGCTCCTCAAAGGTGTGGACAGAACTTTGAATGGTAATTTAGAGAAAGTATTTAACATCTGTGGATTTGCATGATGATTTCCTCACCATGCCTGTCCTCCTTTAGCAGGATTAAAAAAAAAAAAAAAAAGGATTAGGCAATGCCGTGGTTAACAAGAACATCCAGAGTTGCTATAAGAAATTATTTTAAAAGTCCTAGGCTTATGGAAGGGATATAAAGTCTCTTGTTCTAGGGCATAAGTCAACCTCTAACTATTGGGATTTGGAGGCTACTTTTCCTGGGGGTAGGTTATCCAATAATTGGCTATTTCTTCCACCTTCCTCTGAAGCACTTGTTAATGGTCAGCATTGGTGAGACTGTACTGGATTAGGTGGACCGTTGCTCTCTATAGCCCTTCAAATCCCTGGACCATTTTTGTGGATCATGGATCGGATGCAGATGCACATTTTTTCTCTGTGCCGGGCTCTATTGATCTGACCCAATATGGCAGTTCCTTTGTTGAATAAGAAACAACTCACCAAATGATAACCAAGGATCCAAGATTCTATCTTATCAACTGACCTCTACAAATGCCAGAGGCAGGGGCTGGATTTTACAGCATGTGCAGAAAGCTATTTCCAGACCCTGACATACCAAGACAAAAGGGTCAATTCCAGAAGCTACCTTCTTGATAAACCCCGAGAAGCAGGTGCTTGAAGTTTTCCCAGCAGGAAGTGGCTTGAAAACAGAAACTTTAACTGGTATACATTTGATTAGAAAACCTGCTAGACAAGTACAAAACAAGTCAAATCAAAACCTGAATGAAACAAGCAAACAAAATAAATTGGACGTGTATCAGATAAGAACTGACAATATGCTAAGTGAAATAAAAGGTTCCTGCAATTTGCCCTGAAGTTTTGCAAATCCATCTGGACTGCAGTGGGGAATAAATCTCAAAGGTGGTACTTCAGCTGAGAGTGCCATGAGCCATATGAACATCTGCCCCATGAACTGCATAAAAAAAGGTCCTTAGGATTCTTGGTTAATTCTGTGTGTGGTAAATGATTCCTTTGTACAGTTGTTTGTCTCTATTTAAATAAGGTCAGGTAAACATGCTGATGGTAGGGATATCAGGAGGGCTTTGTGTGTTTTGTGCTTTGTGTGGAGTACATTTTGTTTTGATGCTTTTAACCTCACATATTCTTGGAGCAATATTGTCAGGGTACAGCTCTCCAGTGTCTGATTGGAGGTTTTAGGAAAAGAAATATAGTTTAACCAGAGTAGTATTTCTGATTTTAAAAATCTTCTATAATACTGTGGTAATTACTTGCTGGGAAGGAGGTGAAGACTAGCGAAATGTATTGGTGAGTTATTTTTCCACTAAGATTCTAACAGTGGAAACTTCTGATATGTTTAGACCTGTAGATCAGCTAAGTTCTGGCAGGTGAGGTTGGGAGGAAAATAAGTAGGTCCAAAATAAGAGTGATCTTTGTTTCCCCGTTCCATACTAACCATGCCTGCCTCTTGTAACTAAACCATGTGTAGTCTGCTAATTGAAGATCGTCTATGCAAAACCAATATTGATAAATTTCCTGTTTGAACGAGGTTTTTTAAATTGCGGGAAAAGAGAAAAAGAGCCTCTTAGAGTGGCCAGGGAAGAATCCAAAATAAGAATTCATATCCTCATTTTGGCAAAGCACTTCAGTCCATATTTAAATTTTAGCATATGAATAATCCCTTTTGACTTGAGTGGGACTACTTGTGTACTTTAAGTATGGGCTGAACGGCTTTGCTGAGCCGGAACCTCACTATCCAATAAGGAAAGCTTACCCTGGAAAAGAAACAAAAACAAAACAAAAAATATTGCTTGTGTTTCTTGGAGCGTTTTAAAATTCATCTTGAGGCATGTGTCTAGAGTTATCACCTCTGAGGTACAAAAAAGGGGACATCTGGGATGATCCCGAGCCCATAAAACTAGATAGCAGTGTGTGTTGAGCACCTTTATGAGTTTCCCAGGACAGCTACCTCAAAAAAGGGTCTACCCTGGAAAAACCTGGACAGGTAACAACCCTAGATGGGTGTAGAAATATTGATGGGGTATTGTTAACTTCAAAATTGCAGTTAGTAAATCCATAGCTTTATGGAGCACATGTCCTTTCTTACAGGGTCCCATGTAATGTTGCCTTTAGACACCAGAAGTGTGGTAGGTAAATATTATCCCCATTTTGTAGATGAGGAAACTATAACACCAATTTGCCAAGGACCAAGTTGCAGGTTTTTGCTGGGATGGTTGCTCAGAAGTTCCTGGCAGCTAGTGCTGTGACTAGTTCATTCACTGAAATCTCTCATTTAACTTGAGAAGAAATATAGCTCCAAATGCTTAAGAAAGTGTGTGTGTGTGTGTGTGTGTCTGTGCAAAAGTAGGTATGTGACTTGCATATATGTTTAGCACTCATGTTTACACAGATTGACGTTTCTCTTGTGCATAGCTCTGTGTGTGTGTGTGTGTGTGCGCGCGTGCACATTTCATGCAGTTCTGAAAACCTGGGCCACAGCAGTTGGATTACCTGATTAGCAAATGCATGGAGCATCTACTAATGGCTTGGAATCTGAAGAACCCACACTATATTATATATTATTGTATTGTTTAATGTGCAGTTGGAGACATGAAGAGCCTTGCAATTCAGTTTAACGAATACTTGCTAGTGTAATATCCAGTTAAAATAAGAGGGAGAGCAAGAAATGATATAGCTGTTCAGTTTTCAGAGTTGCTTCTAGGTAATCAGCTGTTAATTTGCACTGTACACCAGAGATGTAGGGGCCTGCAGTCTGCTTGGGGAGCATGAAGTAGGAATAACAGAATAAAAATAAGAGTGTTCAGTCCATCTGGAGAGATGACTCATCAGTGAATAGTATTTAAAGGCAGTGATCATTGTAAATAACTTTGTGCTGTTGGTGTCTGGAAGAGAACAGTTTAGCTTCTTAAACAAGGGTATTTTTCACAAGCAAAAGGAAGAGAAGTATTCTTGTATAATATCATTGGGTGTTTGTTGCTCCTGAAAGTGAGGGACTGAAAGCACTGGCTAGGGTCAGAAATACTATGGATGTGCTATGGAAATATTTTCTGCTTCTCCCCGCAAGCTCTGCCCCAGCAGGCTGAGACCAAAGTGTGTCATATTCTTTAAAGGCTGGAACTAGACACGCATTCCAACACACTCTGGGACACTCAAAAGTATTTAATAGCAATAGATATACACAATATACAAAACTCACTTTTGTCAGTGCTCTCACCTGTATCTTGAAACTAATTCCAGGGGCAATTCCAGCCTTGGTGTAAGGATGTGCAAACTCCTGCTAGAAGTTGCATCTGTTTAGGGTAGGACTGAATTGGGTACTAGGTCTCCAAGGTAGAAAGTTGGCAAGCAGGACATCTACTTCAGCTCTCGCTCTGTTGAATTATGAACTTGTTTTAATAACCACTTCTTATATGTAAATTGCAGTGTCAACACGTTGGACAAAGCCTTTCACAGATGCGAGAAATGACTGTTATGTTTAACCTTCGTGGCCTTGTCCTTGTGGAGAGACTTGGCTAACCACACGATGCCTCCAGCACTACATAGGTGAAGTGCTGAAGAGGCCTTCACCTTGCCGTGATTCCAGAGCAGCTGATTGTTTGGTACACATGAGCTGTGCAGATCGCTCTGTAGTGATTTGTGGTTTTCCCCCCTTTAGTTATAAATGAAATGCAGTTTCATTTGGTATAGGTTGACTCAAGGACAAAATGCTATTTTGACCATTTGTTTTGGGTACAGGAGGCAAATGATGTTCCCATTTGTGAGCTGTAGCAATGACATTCAAAGGTTCTGAACTAGCTGATTTTTTCCCCTTGTTTTATATTGCTTTATTGAGATCCATAGCCCGCAAACATGGTTGGGAATAACTCATTGGAAAAATGAATTGCGAGCGTAAATCTGACTACTTGTACATCTTTCCACATCTATGGTGGCAGTATTCAGCTTTGTGCAACTCATTTTGGGTATGTCTACATGGCAATTAGACACCCACAGCTGGCCCATGCCACTGACTTGGGCTTGGACTGCAGGGCTGTTTAATTGCGGTGTAGACTTCTGAGCTTGGGCGGTAGTCCAAGCTCTGGACTCTGCACTCCAGCCTGAGCCTGGAAGTCTACACTTCAGTTAAACAGCCCCTTAAGCTGAGCCCCACAAATCTGAGTCAGCTGCCATGGGCCAGCTGTGGGTGTCTAACTGCAGTGTAGACGTACCCTTAATGTGTGCAAAAATGTACATACAAATTTTTGCTGGCGACACTTGCACCTGCCAAAGTGCTGCCTGCCTTCTGAAAATGTATTCCTTAGTGTTGCTAGGTGAGAAACTTCATTTGTTCTGTACTTGAACTTCACGAGCCTAGACCTGCATGACCCTGCGATGAGTGTCTCATTAGATGTAGGTTTTATTTCACTTTATATATTAAAGAGATTACTGATACTTCACACTCCTACCCAAAAGCTTTTTTGAAATTAGGAAATATGCATTTGGTGTGTGTGTGTGTGTGTGTGTGTGTGTAAAGTGAAGCAAACAAATACATTTTCAAAATGCTCTTGTTCTAAACTTGCTGGATAGTACACCAATTTTTATCTGCTGTACAAAAGACTAGACAGTAACTAGGTTTTAAGGTGAAATTTGAAAGATCTTTGCGATGACCCTTCAAAATGCCAGTGCAGTGGAATTGTTCTTTTATTCCAGAGGGTTGCATATACTAAATTCAGCCAGCCTATCTTATTTTTTAAAGGTTAAGGGATGAACATTTAATTTTGGGGCAAATGTTGCCTTTTTCTTCTGTAGCTATGGACAACTCAGGCTAAGTGCAAATTCACCACATAGGAAGAGGGGTCAAAGATTTTGGAGTCCCCACTCGGGTCCATATCGCCATACCCACCTTGTAGCTGGTTAGATGCGTGAGGAGAAGGCCTGCATCCAGCTTTGAATCTGCTCTATGAGGGCTGGTTCAGCTGAAGTACCCTCAGCTACCTCTCTTGTGGTGGGAAATTGTCTCGAATGATCTGTGGGGCAAGCAATAGCAGGTTGCTTTAAAACTGCTAACAGTTTAGATCTGGTTATCTCTGTAACTGTCTGGAGTTTTGAAATTAGCTTCACGTTATTTTTGAAGCTGAGAATCTGGACCAGATGGTTAAGCTAGTAATGTTAAATGATCATTAGAACTCTTTAACATTATTTAAATCACATGCACCACAGATCAAAAGCTATATATATTACTCCAATTGTTCTCAAGCTTTTCAGGTTCTAGACCACTTTTTGAAATATGGATGCTCTTGTACTGCAGGTCTTGTTCCAAGTTGTTCAGGTTTCTTTGGTTAGGCTCTGATCCAGATAAGCACTTGAGTCCTTTCATAATTTTATGATGTGAGTATTAAGGACTAAGTTGCCCAGGGCATTAATTGGACTGCTCACACACTTACTTAGGCGCATGCTCAAGTGCTCTCCTGCAGTGAGTTTTCATTTTATGTGATCTACAGTCCCAAGCGTGTTGGTGCTCAATAAATAACCTCCCATTCCTGATCTTACATCTTCCCTGTGACAGCTGTTGCGTGTGTTTTCATGAAATAATATGATGAGAGTATTAAGGAGACAAAATAATCTCTCGCTAGTGCTCTGGGGTATTGGATGTTTGGTTAGGTTCCGTTGCCACTGTACATTGGTGCTGTTCTTCCCTTCCTTGCATCCAAAATCGTACATCTTTTTAGGACTGAATCCTAATATCCAGGCCTTTATTAGGGCTGTTGCCTGCAACTGCTCTGCTGCTTTAATGTTGCCAAGACACATTGCATCTTGGCACTCTCCTTCTATGTTGGCTACTCCTGTTTGGCTTTACTATAGTTTAAATTTGTTCATAATTGAACGAACACACACACGTTCCCAACGAATGTGTAGGAATACTACATGGTAGCAGCAGGACACCTTGTGAAAAGTGTTTCACTTGTTAGGAACATATGCCCATCAACATGGGCTAAATTCTGTGACATATGGCAGTGGTTCCCAAACTTTTTACTTAGGTGACCCACCAACTGCATTTTATCTTATTTCCCTTCCCCGCCCCCCCCCTTTTTTTTTTAACCCATCATGAAGTATATGCACCCTCCGACCTGGCATTGCAACCCTAATCCCAGCCTGTTGCAGAGAAGAGGCCCGGGGGAGGGTTGGGGTGTAGAGCAAGTTTGCCCTTTACTCACCCCGTAGGGAGAACCCCTGTCCCACAGGGTGACTGGGCCTGGCTCCCCGCTCTGAGCATTGTGACCTGGAGTTTGATGTTGCAGCACCACTCAGACTGGGCCTGGCCGCCACTCTGTTGAGATGGAGGGGTGGCCAGGCCAAGTCTGAGTGGTGCTGCAACCCCATGTGGCAGATTGCAATGTCCAGAGTGGGGAGCGGGGCCAACCCCCTGCCATTGCGGGGTGAGTGTGAGGAGGGCTCACTTTCCAAACCTCTTCTTCGCACCCCTCACTCACTGTTGCTTCCCTTCCTCATCTGGCTGGGAGAAGTGTATATTTGTCTACCTGCATGTGAGCAGTAGCTGATATCTTCCAACAACATCCTGGCCAAATCTGTTTACATTTTACTTTTGTGTTTGTCTGACCTGCTTGTGATCCATTTTGTTGGTATTTCAGATACCTTATGGTGGTTGAAAGGTCCTCAGTTCTTAAGAGTGGCTAGAAGCTATTTTAGGACAGCATAAAGTTTCCTTATCTTTAACTGCTTCCTTCAAGGTCCTATGTCTGATTGTCTTTTATTTTCATACCAACTGGAAATATGGGCTGGGAAGATAATCTGTACATTTATTGGGAAAAATAAATAATCATGAGACAAAGTTTTAAGAAATGCCGGGTTTCTGAAGGTTAAGATAGATTGGGTTAGTGGAGCTTCTGGAAAAACTGAGATTGGGGATTATATTTGGTTTTTTATTATTCCCTAGACACATGAACAATCACGATTTAAAAGCATCAGAACAAAATAAAAAAAAATCAAATATTGTTCCTATCAAAGACTGACACTAAAACAACGTAAGAAAGGCCCTTGGGTCAGACCAATGGTCCATCTAGCCCAGTATCCTGTCGTCCAACAGTGGCTATGGCCAGATGCTTCAGAGGGAAGGAACAGAACAGGGCAATTGTCTCGTGATCCATTCTCTGTCGTCCAGTCCTAGCGTCTGGCAGTCAGAGGTTTAGAGACACCCAGAGCATGGGGTTGCAACCCTGACCATTGATAGCCCTATCCTGCATGAACTTACCTAATTCTTTTTTGAACCCAGTTATACTTTTGGCCTTCACAACATCTTCTTGCAGTGAGTGCCACAGGTTGACTGTGCGTTGTGTGAAGAAATACTTCCTTATGTTTGTTTTAAACTTGCTGTCTATTAATTTCATTGGGTTGACCCCTAGTTCTTGTGATATGTGAGTGGTAAATCACACTTCTTCATTCACTTTCTTCACAATTTTATAGAGCTCTATGATATACCCCCTTAGGTGTGTCTCTTTCAATCTGAACAGCCCCAGTCTTTTTAATCACCCCTCATATGGAAGCTGTTCCGTACTCCTAATCATTTGTGTTGCCCTTCTCTGTGCTTTTTCCAGTTCTAATATATCTTTTTTTGAGATGGGGCAACCAGAACTGCAGACAGTATTTAAGATGTGGGTGTACAGTGGATTTATGGCATCATATCATAATGACTTTCCTGGCCTGGGTAAAATCTTACCCACCTTCCTCAGAAAAAAGCTTGACTTTGAAAAAGAGGCACATTTTAACATGTCTAGAGGATCAGCGAAGTCTGGCTCATTCAGACCAAGGGGAGGAAGTAAATTCCAGAGCAGAAGTCGTGTCTGTCCGTCCCCCCCCCCGCTAAGAACACTGCCTCTAGCCTCATTAATTACACATCTTGTGACAGTCAGCTCTGCTGTTTAGTCTGATCTCAACTCTCAGGTCAGAGTATGGAGAGGTGGATCTTGAGGATCTCCAGGATACGGACCATAAGGGTTTTAATGGGATTGCACCTTGAAATAAACTGGGAACCAGTGCAGTCTCTAGAGCACTGTTGTGATATGCCCCCATCTGACATGCTGCTAAGAAACGGGCATTGCAGTTTCCCGTTCTTGGGGAAAGGTTCATTGGGCAACGCTTGGTACAGAGCATATATTGCAGTGGTTGAGTTATGGCATTGGGAGGATAACAAGGAAACTGCTGTGAGAATACAATTTCAGCTCTATTACGATCTCACTGTAGAGCCAGAAAACATCTGACTGGTGAGAATGAAAGCTGGATTTCACCCTGCTAAGTTAGGGTTTTACTTTGGAAGTCACATTTCTCTAATGGATACTATAATCCTTCTGTACCAAGAGTAGACTAACAGCACCTGATAGCTTAAGAAATTGCCTGGGGGTCCTGGCTGTTTAGCCTGATTCTGTTGTCACTTACCCTAGTGTAAATTGGGAGCAAGCCTATTGAAGTGTGTTGAATACATGCTGGTATAAAACTGCTGAGAGATCAGGATTGGCCCCCTTACTTTTATATCTAGCTCATTGGTTCCCTGTAGTTGGCTGACCAGACTTCTAACGAGTGCTTCGTTTTAAGAGACAAGAATAAGTTTTCTATTTTATCTTCATTTCATTGAACAAAATGATGGTGGTCTAGTTTAAAGTAATAGGTTAAAAAAAAACCTTCGTGTGTTAAACATAATGGTGGCAGTAGATAGATCCAAGGTGAATTTGTAAAGGGTCCCCACCCACCTCTCAGAATATATTGGAGGGCAATGAGGGTCTTATCTGGGCTTTTAAGGCAAACAATAAGAAATGCCTGGAGATGGGCTTTGTTGTTTCTTGTCTTTCACTCAGATTGTAAGCTCCTTGAGTCAGAGATTTTCTTCTTCTTCTGTTTGTACAGTAACTAGCACGATGGGACCATGGTTCGTATCGGGGAATCTACCACAATACAAATAATAAGTCAGATACACAGATGTGGGTGCCTCTGGGTATCCCACATTCCAAAATTAAGCCAATCACAACATACAGGCAAAAATAAAATAAAACTGAGCTGATGGAACTTATGAGTTAAGTGACTTACATATTTAAAGCCAAGTCTTGCAGATCTTCCTCAGGTGGAACTTCTGTTGGCTTTGGTGGTTTTACCGGAGAACTAACTGTGTTACTTAGACCAGTGTTTTTCAAAGTTCGGGTTGTGACCCAGTACTGGGTCGCAGCATGTAATGCACTGGGTCACTCTGGTCAGCACCGCCGACTGGGACGTTAAAAGTCCAGTGGGTGGTGCTGCCCAGCCAAGGCAGGCTAGTGCCTACCTGTTCCAACACCGAGCTGCGCCCCGGAAGCAGTGGGTCCAGCTTCTATGCAGCGGGGCCACAGGGCTCTTTGCGCTCCCCCGCCCTGAGCGCTGGCTCCGCACTCCATTTGGCTGGGAACCGGCCAATGGAAATGGTGTGGGGGGAAGGGTGCCTGTGGGCGAGAGCCGCACGGAGCTGCTTGCATGCCTCCGCCTCGGAGCTGGACCTGCTGCTGGCGACTTCTGGGGCTCAGCACAGTCTGTGGTGCCAGGACAGGCAGGAAACATGCCTCTGCACCCCGGCTGTGCAGCTGACCGGGAGCCACCGGAGGTAAGTCCACGCCCCATGCCCTGATCCCCTGCCCCAGCCCTGATCCCCCCCAAACCCGGAATGCCTTCCTGCACCCCAAACCCCTCATCCCTGGCCCCACTCCAGAGACTGCACCCCCAGCCCAGAGCCCTGACCCCCTCCTGCACCCAACCCCCCTGCCCCAGCACAGCGCCCCTTCCCACACCCTGAACTCCTCATCCTTGGCCCCACCCCACAGCCCTTACCCCCACACCTCAGCCCTGAGCTCCTTCCACACCTCAAACGCTCATCCCCAGCTCCATTGGATCGTGGGCATCAACAATTTTCTTCAACTGGGTCCTCAGAAAAAAAGTTTGAAAACCACCAACTTGGACTCTATGCTCTTTGGAGAGAGAGACTTGTCTGGTGGTTAGAACACTAGCCTGCGGTTTACGTGACCTGGTTTCAACTCCATTCTCCACCAGAAGCTTTCTGTGTGACCTGAGGCAAGTTGCTTAGTCTTTCGCCATCTGTAAAATGGGGATAATAGTACTTTGCCACCTCACAGGGGTGTTGTGAGGATCAGTGTATTTAAAAAAAAAAAAAAAAAAAAGTGTAAGGTACCCAGATACTACAGTAATGGTGGCAATATAAGTGCCATCAGTTATGTGTGTACAGTGCTTAGCATAATGTGGCCCTAAGCCTCTAGATCAGGGGTTCTCAAACTGGGGGTTGGGACCCCTCAGGGGGTCGTGAGGTTATTACGTGGGGGGGTCGCAAGCTGTCAGCCTCCACCCCAAACCCCACTTTGCCTCCAGCATTTATAATGGTGTTAAATATATAAACCAATGTTTTTAATTTATAAGGGGGCGTCACACTCAGAGGCTTGCTGTGTGAAAGAGGTCACCAGTACAATAGTTTGAGAACCACTGCTCTAGATGCTACTGTGATACAAATAATAATAGACTGCAGACTTTATCTCTTACTGAGAAGAAGGGAATGAAGTAAATAATTGAAAAATGTTTAATATTTTATAGACCTGGGTAAAGATCAGAGGGTGCAAAACTGAGAAATCATAGAGATTTGTCATTTATTCACAAACCTGTATATATTAAAATCCTTCTTGGAGTAAGGAGAGAGAGTTTGAATAAAGCACACTGTCAGATATGGAAACCACCCAGATGACAGCCCCTGAGCCTTTTGTGTGGTTTTAAAGACATTCAAGCAAAACCTTAGAACCAGATTTCTCCTGACACCTAGATGAGTGGGTGATTTCAGCTTCCCTTGCCAAACACAAACAAATGGAGACTTGTTTCATGGGTGGCAAGGAGACCCACACAGTTAAGGAGGATGTCACTTTAAGGAATTAGAAAATAAAGTTTATACAAGTGGGAGCCTCTGTTTTTCACCCTCCCTCCAAGGGGCAGATGCAGTCATTTTGATAAAGCATAAGGAAATTTAGTGTGACAGAGCAGGAGCCCTGAGACAGAAAATGTCAGGGGGGTCAGGAAGGTTATGGGGACTCTAACAGATGAGTGCCTTAGCCCACTACATCACCTTTGACCCCGTCTTTAGGGCATTTCGCCATCTATTTCTAAACTCTAGCACTTCATCAGTGCCACATACTGAAAAACGGCAAAGATGAATATTCTATTCAAGGCCTTTGTTTTCCCCCTCGTGTGCTATGCTCCCAAGAAATCACATGACGTGATGAGGGTTGTCAAGTCAACATGTGAGTGAGCATCGCATCTCCAGTATCTCTGACAGCCACCTGACACTGCCATTCGTTTCCTAGTATTAGTGGTAAAATTCCTAATTTTGAAATGGGTTACTACTAGGTCAGAGTCTGCTTCACAAGTAATGAAAGCTCTCTTGAATTTAGCCACCATAGGTTTTCATGTGACAATGGAACATTGTTTATGACGTTTTTTATGTATTTCAACCAAGTCTGCTTAACAGCAGTTGCTGTCTGAAGTGGCAGAAGGCATTCTGGTTTTGATCTAGGAATGTGGACTCATTTCTCATTTCCTGCTGACCTCATGGCCAGGATATGTACAAAAGAGACCTTGCTTAGTTAAGGAATGGTTTCAGAGTAACAGCCGTGTTATTACCAGCAGGAGAGTGGGGTGGGAGGAGGTATTGTTTCATGGTGTCTGTGTATATAATGTCTTCTGCAAATTCCACAGTATGCATCCGATGAAGTGGGCTGTAGCTCACGAAAGCTCATGCTCAAATAAATTGGTTAGTCTCTGAGGTGCCACAAGTCCTCCTTTTCTTTTTAGTTAAGGAATGATTTGGCATATTGTTCCCTTGATCTAAGGGTCCTTAAGTTTTGGGTTTAGTAATTTTATGATGTCAGGTTGAGATTTTCAAAGCTGTCTCGTGGGTTTACACAGACATTTTCCAAGAAAATATATAGAAAAAGTCTAAAATTTTCCATTAAAACTTATGGAAGATGTATCTTCATCCCATAGACTCTGTCTTAAAAACTAAACCCAAGTCTATGCCAAGAATCATTCCTCACCCTTGTTCACAATAATGATAGAAGCAGGACTGTCTTTTGGTCTTGCATATTTAAAGTTGTCTGTCTAAATGAGGTTCTGTTGTGAATCCTGTTACATGTTTTGTTTTTCTAGGGTTTGTTTTTCCAGTCTCACTATAATTTTGTCCTGTTGTATGGTTGCCAAGTGACACCTTTGACTTGGGTTAGATTCAGAGACATTGTAATATTATGAAACACCTCAATTAGTTTTATCTGTGTACTTAATCACACACTCCCAACATTTTTGGGGCACTTTGATCACTGTCAACCCCGCAAACATACCTGCTACTATGATAAAATAAATAGTGCACAGGCTTCGCACTATTTTCCACTATAGTAATCTCCATAACCACCCACACAGTCACCAACCTGCTCCCTCTCCAAATGCTAGAGGACAAAGATGGTATTTGTAATATGTCCAGAAAGTTATTTAAGGGGGACATGGGAGTTCCATGGTGAAGGGACCTTCCCACAGATGGCCTTAGAATCATAGAAGATTAGGGTTGGAGGAGACCTCAGGAGGTCATCTAGTCCAATCCCTTGCTCAAAGCAGGACCAATATTCACTAAATCATCCCAGCCAGGGCTTTGTCAAACTGGGCCTTAAAAACCTCTAAGGATGGCGATTCCACCACCTCCCTAGGTAACCCATTCCAGTGCTTCACCACCCCCCTAGCGAAATAGGCCTGTTGTAAACTGAAAGTGCAATATAGCTCAAGACGGAAAATTCATCCCTCTGTTGAGGACCAGTACAAGCCTTATTTGCCACTTTGAGTCCCACTGACGTCATGTTTTCGTCACTTCTGTGTGATAAAAATGGTATGTAGACTTTGTGCTTGCCCTCCAGGCAGGGGTGAATTCCAGCCAAGGGCGAGGCTTTCTCCCAGGTGACCAGCATGGTTGCTAAACCTCCTATGTCTTTATGGAGTACTGTTCCAGGTCAGATACGTTTTATGAAAGCATGCACCGACTCACTTATTTTAAAGGAGGATTAAGGTGTATGAAGTGACAGAGAGAAGGTTTTGTGTGAAACTGAGCATGCTCTGATCCTTACCCTTTTGGTTTGTCTAACATATTTAGACTTTTTTTTCCCCTCCACCTGCTTCGTTCTTTTTCTGGAAATCTTTTATCTCCCAGAAATCTCCTTTTTAGAACATAAAGGTTACAATAAAACATTTTGATCTTTTCTAATGTAGTGAAAATGACCTTCAAAGCTGGTTGGTGAGTTGCAAGTTTTCGTGTGTGTGTGTGTGTGTGTGTGTGTGTGTGTGTGTGCGCGCGCATGTGTGTGTGATAAACAGACGACCCTCCCCCCCCACGTAGAATCAGGAGATGAAATGAATGGATTCTGGAACTAAATCTCTCTGAAGTTGCATTAATAAAGCTTGATTCGTTTTTGATGTCCATCCTCTGGAGGAAGTGTTGACAGAACAGATGAGGGTTTAACCTTCTTTGATGTATGAGAGATGTGAGATCTCTTCAAAATCATTGTTGCTTTAAATAGCTCCAAAGGTTACTGTGAAGAGAAATGAGCAGACAATGTGAATAAATGTGGAGACAAATCTGTTGAGGAACTTTACATTTAAACTGACCCACAACTGATTTTCCTCTGTTAACTTTACCTAATTTTACAGTAAGATTGGTGAATGGGGAAAAGGTATATACAGAAAAAAATTAAGCAGCACTCCATATGAAAATAGTTATTTAAAAAGGAAATGTGCTGCTGTAGATGAAAATCTATGAGGACTTATTTTTTTGTTGAAAGGGCTGATGTAGATTGAAATTTTGGTGCTTAGGAAGAATTGTGTGGAAAACATTTTCTTAAAATGACCTCTTATTTCAGGTTTCAGTAATACTGTTTTCCCCCCCACAGCCCCCAATACATGCTGGTGAAGAAAACTGGGTGAAACTGATAGAAAAACTGGTTATATTTCTCAATTTCCATCTTCTTGTGGCAGTTCCTGCTAGATTAAAGAATCGACTCAAATTAGGTAAATTGCCATATGGTAACATTTTACTGTGTTTAAAAACGAAATGCACTTGTGTTCTACCTAACCTTGCATTTGTTTCTACTACCAATATCATCTCCAGCAAAATGAATCCCGTTTATCTGATCAATTTTGAGAAATAATATTCTGCAATCTTTTTGAAAAATAAGACAATAAGTTATAATTATGCAAAAGTCTTATTTACATAAAAATGTTCAGCAGGCACATTCAATGTTTGTCTGTAAAATGCCATTCTAAAAGTTTAAGTGCATTAAAATGTTGGGGCAATAGACTTGTGCAGTAATTTCATTTACTGCTTTTTAAACTACCCTACCTGTTTGAAAAAGGAATTTCAAACAGATTACCTGGAATAGTTTGCACAGTACCAGCATAAATGAACTATTTGCCCATTGATTTAATCGCACTGATTTAATTTTGGGGGCAGATTGCTCTAAATGGAAAGTTTGCAGGCTGTTTTTGCATGTAAAACAACCAAGTAATTGCACAGGAGGCATTGTGCCTGATTCTCTGTTAACTTCAATGGGTTTATTTTTGATCTACACCTATTTCATTGAGTTTTGAATTTGGCTCAGTGTTCTTTGTGCAATGCAATTTTTAGTAGGATCTTGCAGCACTTGGATTTGAGTTTCCATAAAATCTTCAAAGGGTGCTGATCTGGCCAAATTATTATTATTATTATTATAAAGGTCTCAGTTTACCCCTTTTCATGGAATCCTCCTTTACTTTCAACGTGATCTAAAATAATATAACACCAATACGAATATTTAGCTTAAATATCAAACCTCTTCCTATGAAGCCTATGCTGATGGCTAGCTTTCACATCTACTCCCATCATTTTTTAAAATTAATTTTAAGTTGTTTTGGGGAGAGGAGAGTGGAACTCTGAATAAGCAATATTGATGAGATTTTTTGAACCACAGATGAAAATCCTTTTCTACTCTATTAAAATAAAAAGTAAAAGGGGTAGGTTATTGTTTATACCTTGCTCACAAGAGTTTCATAAAGCTGTAGCTAATTGAATGGTAAGACACTCTACTGACTAAAATATAATTGTCACATTAGCAGGAAATAGGGCAGCTGCACTGTAGAGAGGAGAATTAACCTTGTAGATGTTCTGTTGGATAGCTCTCTGTTTTTGTGATTGTATGATACATTCTGTGGAGGAGCTGAGCTGCCATTTTGACTCTTTAAGGGCCAAGTCTTGGTCGTAAGTACAGAGCCAGAGTGAATAGGCTTTGTGTGTGGGAGCATCCATGGGGTTGTATGACGTTTAACGCTGTGGTGAGGTTCCTAAGCTGCTGTAAATTGTCACTACTCCATTTTACTTCAACAGAGAGGTGGCAGTTATGTCAGCTGAGGATCTTCCTCTGTATCCGTAGGTTTCAGAGTAGCAGTCGTGTTAGTCTGTATCCGCAAAAAGAAAAGGAGGACTTGTGGCACCTTAGAGACTAACAAATTTATTTGAGCATACGCTTTCATGAGCTACAGCTCACTTCATCGGATGCATTCAGTGGCTAAATTTAGGGGGTTGAAAGCCATGCAGCTGCTGCTGTGGTTTGCTGTCCATGTATTTCCTTTGCCACCGATGTTTTATCGAGCCTGTTAGCATAGTTGTGGACTTTCTGACCATACTCTCCCGATAATCCCACTGCACAGCCCCTTTTCCTGCACCTTGAATAGTGGAATCATAGCAGTTCTACTATGTTTAGTGTCTTCCGTGCCCATAGATGCTGTGGGGAGGCAGGATTTGGCCGTATAAACGATGATGTTATTTATCATTAGTTGTATTGCACTAGCACAGTGGTTTTCAACCTTTTTTCATTGGCGGACCCCTAAACATTTTGAATGGAGATGCTAACCCCTTTGGAAATCTCAGACATAGTCTGAGAACCCCAGGCTGAAAGCCACTAGCACCTAGGGGTTCCAGCCTCGTTGTGTTATGCACTGTACAACCATAACAGCAAGACGGTCCCTGTCTCGAAGAGATACTGGATAACAGCAGTTTCTACATAAATGTAGTTGTAAAGAAGCACTCTGGGTGGTGGTGATGGTGGTTGTTGTTGTGGTTCCCGCCCCCCCCGCCCCAAATCTTGTCTGAGGTTGAAGCGTAAATTCTCTATTGACACCTTATAAAATTCCAACTTCCTTGTAGCTGTGGGTGGGCCAGGTTGTTTCCTGGCTACTCTTCCTGAGAATCACAATCCTGTGTGAAGATGGAAGCACTTGCACTCCATCTCTTTCTGCCTTTGTAGAAACCAAATTGTTTCTATGACCGCTGATACCTTACTTCTGAGTAACCTGCCTACACTGTGATTTTTTTTTTTAATCCTCAGAGAGAGATGTTAATTTTCAATGAAGTACTACTTAAAATAGTACAGGCTGGTAGGTTAGGCCTACATTTGTTCTACCTTTAATATTACATTTCTGTTAGGAATTCAGCTCCCCAGCTCACCCCACTTTAGTTTCTAAGGGTGAGAATAGACTTAGCCATAAGTGAGGGGAAGGGCATAACTGTGTTGCCCTAGGAACAGCCCAGAAGAGGGAATTGTGATTCAGAGAGTCACAGTTCCTCATGCTTTTCCATTCTTGCTGTGGAGGAAATTGTTACCCTTTAAAGGGTGCAATTTACTCTCCTCCTCTCTCTCCCCTTGTCACCCGCCAAACCCCTGGTTAGCTACCCTCTAGACCAGTGCTTCTCAAGCTGATGTGGGGGACTGGCAATTTTTTTTTCCCAATGTGCGCGCAGACTGGCAGCCGATGACTCGCGGACCGGCACCGGTCTGCGGACCACCCCTTTGAGTAGCACTGCTCTAGACAATGAGTGTAGGGGTGGGGCCAGAGCTGAGCCCACTTGCTCCACAAGGGGGAAGAAACTGGAGAATGGGAGATGTGCTCTGCATCAGATCCACGTGATCTTGGCCAAGAAGGAAGGTAAAGTTAGAAAAAGGCACAATCTGACCCTAAATATCTAGTTTTTTGAAAAGTTTGTTTTCCACTGAAAGGTATTTGCTCGTTAACTGCTACAGCAGAAACTGAGCAGTCTCTGATTGTTTGCTCTCACGTTCTAAGACCTTGGGCAAGTTAGCTCGTTGAGTCAGTTTCCCCATGTGTAAAATGGGATCCTTGTACCTACAAGCTCAAAGAAGCGTTAAGGTGTATTTATTATTTTGTGTGTGCGCGCATGCGCGCGTTGCAGCACTCAGAGATCCTGGGATAAAAAGTCCTAAGTGGTGTTATCTCCAAGACTTAACAGATTCCTTAAGGAGACCTTGATAGAAATATCCTATAGCACTTAATGGGGGTGAAACAGATTTTTATAGAAATTAAATAGGATTCTGTAGAAATTACTATGAGAACCTATATAATATAATAGAGGAACAGTCTCCTTCCTATAGAATGTTTAAGGAGTACTGCATATAGAATTTCATAGAGAATTACATGCCTGCAGCAGAATCCTTTTGGGTTGGTTTAAAAATCCCATACAAAGATTCACATTCTCTGTTAAATTGTACAGGGCTTATTCATTGGCAGGAATCAGTCATTGAGGATGTGTACAATCAAGAAAATAAAAGGGAGCAAGGATGGTTTCAAATCTGGCAGAGGAAAAAAAATACTACGTTTGCCAAATGCAACAGGACAATTAGTAGGTTAGCATTTCTCTCCTGTTTACCTCTCTGCTGGGGATTCCTTCTCCATTTTTAGCTTTGCTGCTTTTGGCTTGTCTTTACAGTGTTGGCTCTCTAGCCTTGATGGACTGAATACAGTTCCTCTTTCAGTCTCTGCCTGAAGTGCTCCCAGACCTGCTGCCACCAGAGGTTGAGTCAGAGACAAGTGTGTCTTCAGGACTGTAAAAAGAGTATTGTAAAAGCTGCTTTAAAAAACAAAACAAAACTATTTAAAGAGAATAATCGGTTCTTGCTTTAAAACAGTTTCTAATTAATGTCAGTTGTAGAAAAGAGAATTTAAATTGTGGGATGATTTACATAGAGATGATTCTGAACCCAAACCCCTGGTGCATCACTCAACTTGAAAGAAATCTGGATCTAGATCCAATTCCATGGCTAACCTCTAATTCAGAATAGGCTTGTAGAGAGTCTTCCAACAGAGAAGAGACAGGAATCGGTTGTAATAAATATCAGTGGGATTCTTACTGAGGCTGCTGGACACAGACAGACTCTGTGGTTCTGGCTTGCTTGCTCCCACACCAAGGCAGAAGCAGCTACCCAGTGTCACCATACAGGGTTTTCTGAAGTCCTGGCTTGGACTAGTCAAATGTGGAATGGGCTGAAGGAAAACCTTGGATCCAAGAAAAAAGAAAAGGAGGACTTGTGGCACCTTAGAGACTAACAAATTTATTTGAGCATAAGCTTTCGTGAGCTACAGCTGACTTCATTGGATGCATTCCGTGGAAAATACAGTGGGGAGATGTATATACACAGAGAACATGAAACAATGGGTGTTACCATACACACTGTAATGAGAGTGATCAGGTAAGGTGAGCTATTACCAGCAAAGGGGGAGGGTGGAGAACCTTTTGTAGTGATAATCAAGGTGGGCCATTTCCAGTAGTTGACAAGAATGTCTGAGGAACAGCGGCGGGGGGGGGGGGGGGGGGGGGAGGGGGGAGGAGAGGAGAGGAGATAAACTCCTTTTCTTTTTGCGAATACAGACTAACACGGCTACTCTGAAACATGTGGAAATAGTTTTACTTTGTGTAATGACCCATCCACTCCCAATCTTTATTCAAGCCTAAGTTAATTGTATCCAGTTTGCAAATTAATTCCAATTCAGCAGTCTCTCCTTGGAGTCTGTTTTTGAAGTTTTTTTCTTGAAGAATTGCCACTTTTAGGTCTGTAATCGAGTGACCAAAGAGATTGAAGTGTTCTCCGACTGGTTTTTGAATGTTCTAATTCTTGATGTCTGATTTGTAAAGGCCAGATCTGAACTTGTTGGCTTGGGCCCATCTCTATGTAATGTAGATTAATACCCATGCTGACAAATTTAATTTTATGTCATGATATTGGTAAAAAGAAAATTCCCTGGTTATTCAGGGCAGTAGTGCAAAATTGCATTAGAGTAACATAATATAGCATCTGAGGATCTGGGGGAAAACGTTTGCATATCTTGTGGGCTTGAGAGGGCTGAACCGAACCTCAAAGATGATAGTCACCCATGCAGAATCTTAAATATTTTGGCTCCTCTGAAATCAATGTCTAAAGGCAAGAGAGGAAGCGTGTAACATGTGATGTGATTGCTGAAATATAATTTCTCAACTTCAAAAACATAATTCCTGTTTTCACAATGATGCTCTGTTGTTGAAAGTTTAAAGATTAAGTAAATATGCGAAAAAAGCACTTAAAGGAGAAATGTGTTTTACTTTAAGTTTTTAGGAGCTCATAAAAGTTTCTTTTGTTTCATTTTACTTTGTTCTAGATTTGGTTTTAAAGTGAGCTTTTCTTGTGGGAAAACTGCATGACTTTGTGTGTATTTTTGGTTAACTTTCACTTAATGCTCTTGTTGCTTGTCACTGCAAAAACTGGCCACTCAGCTTCCTTCAAAGATTGAAACAGGAGTATTGTACTTAGACGGTAAGCTCTCTGAGCCAGTGTCCACCATTTTGTTCTTTGTAAAGCACCTCAGACAGTGGGGGCTTAGTTAATGACTGGGGCTCCAAGATGCTACTGGATACAAATAATAACTGGAGTACCTTTTATCTCACACAAACTGAATTTGTTGGTGCATCCTCTTGTATTTCTTGTATCAGAATTAATGGGAATAGACTTGGAGCATGGCCAATAGGTTATAAGAAGATATTATTCAAGGATTTCTACCGGTGTGGCTCATTGATCTTCTTACAGACAGTGTCTGATAACATTTTGCTAATATGCTTTATTTATTGCTTCATAAAATGGAACTAGATAAGGTCAGTGACTGAAACTGACATTGGTGAGAAGTATATTGACTATTTCCTTCAGGGTGAAAGTAGCTAAAATTATATTACTACTGGGGGGATTCCAATTGCTGAGTAGTGCACAGGGTATTTGCATATTAAGGCAAATGATTAATTTTCAGTGCAATTGTTTGTCTACAATTAAATGCGCTTTGTGACACTGATTTTCTGAATTGACTCTTTTGGAGGAAATAATTTCCATCCTTGAAAGTTAAACTGTTATAATAATAAACAAAATGCTTCCTGCAAATATTTATTTTTATTGCTCTGAGTGACCCTTTAATTTTTTCTTTGTTTATGGGAATTAATTTTTTTCCTAGAGGAGAATTATTTTCAATTTGAAATCTATAGTAGGGCAGGCAGATTTCTGATTAACAAAAAGAATTGAATGTATACGCCATGTCTAATTCCATTATGTGATGTATTCCTTTGCAAAGTGTCACATTGTGACAGTCATACAAATGTATTTTAAAAGCAGGCTATTATTATGAATCCTTCCCCCTCTGTTTTGGTTTGATCAGTCTTGCCACACACGTGGGGTATTTGGTTGGTTGGCTTTCATTTCCAACAGCAGGGTTTTTATAGAAAAATCTTTCTTTTAATGAGTTCACTGTGATGTACAGGTGTTGCTTGGTTGCCTTCTGCTGCAGTTGATATTCAACATTATCACTGTGTAACAAACCCATGGTCTCTGATAGCGTATAGGTTTCTATTAGAAGCCCAGAAATAACTAGTGGGGGGAGGGAATAGAGCTGACCTGCAGAGAAAAGCAGCATAGGTCAGATGCTCTTATTGTTGTTTCTTTCCAGGCTCCTGATAAAATGAACAGCCTCATCATTGGCTTCTTCAGCAGATATGCAAGAAAGATATTCTTTTGCATCCTTGAGAGCCTAATTTGTGTTTAAGTCAGTAGCAGTCGCCGGCTGCATCTCTCCACTAAGCTTTTTAATGTTGAAGAGAACAAAAAAGTTTGCCCAGCCATTGTGAGTCAGTGTTAATTCTCTCTCTGGTTTCAGAGTAGCAGCTGTATTAGTCTGTATTCGCAAAAAGAAAAGGAGTACTAGTGGCACCTTAGAGACTAACCAATTTATTTGAGCATAAGCTTCCGTGAGCTACAGCTCACTTCATCGGATGCATTCAGTGGAAAATACTCTCTCATGCCAATCATCATAGTATCTAGTGTGATTTAGAGTGATAGTATAGGATCTAGCCTAAACATTGTAGTAATTGCAGTGTTGCAAAGTATTCCATGAGATTTAAAATAAATAAATGTTTTATTATTTTTATTTACCTTCTGTTTTTTGAGCCTTAGGGTGTCCTTGAGTCATGTTTTCAAGCTTTTCTCCACAAACATGAGAGCTAAAACTCTTTTTTTTTAAACTTAGATTATTATATAATCACAAGATTCTAGGAGCTGGGCTTTAAGGAAAAAAACAGACATCATGAGACTTGTGATAAAATGATGAGAGCTGACCATATTATAATCTAGTCACAATTGGCGTGATTCAGTGATTCTGAACTTGCTTCCCCTAGCGTAGATCAAAAGTAAATCCACTGAAGTCAGTAGAGTTACTCTGTGGTTGTACCAGAGTAAGTGAGATCAGAATAAGGCCTGTAGTAACCAGTTACTGCTGCAAAAAGTTAGTGTAACTATTTGCAAAATTGACCGTTCTATAACTAATTCAAAATGCACACAATTTTTAGATCTCGGGAATTAAACTTTGTTTTTGTCAGGAATGCAGAGTGCTAAGAGAAGTGAAAGACAGTACTGCTTTCTAAGATGTTTCAGGTGGTGGTAGCACAGCTCAACAAAATGAGACAAGGAGCAAAGGCCCTATCTTACTGGAGCCCCTTTTTGTTTTAACAGTACACTTTTTTCTAAAACCGTCTCCAAAGTATTGGATGGTCCTAGGTGGACCTTGATGTGTCAGATAAGACAGAAGAATAGCACAGAGAGAGATTCCCTAGCCATCTATTGTATTTATTATGAGTAGGGCCCTTCGTTTTCAGTTTTTATTTAATTTAATTTTCCCAGGAATTTATAAGTGTTTTTTACCACAACAAAAAACAGGTGAAAATCAGTGCAAAAAACTATTAATAATTTTTCTGGGTAAATACTGGGGTTTATTTTGGTGGATGGAAAGACGGGGAAAAAAATATTCCCAGTGGATTAATGCTTTGAATTCCGCTCATCAATGTGGTTTGCTGCAGAACTAGAATAGAATTAAAAACACAATGCCACCTCTGAGTTTAAGAAAACAGTATATCTCTAGTCCCCAAATAAAACTTTTTATTTGAATAAACAATTTATTGTTCTAGACTTAGAGCTATTAGCCTGTAAATATTTACATTTAATAATTGGGCCATACCATTTGCAGCGCATACACTCAACTTCATCCTTCTATCCCGTTTTTGTTTTTTTAAAACTTTTGAATACTTCCTTGTGTTCTGAAACGTATTCTGATAAAGATTTTCTTTTTCTTCCCATTTTAGTGTGTCAAATCTTTAAACCGTTATCTGCTAACAGTTTGAAATGTGTACATGGTGAGTGTGAGATTTATAAGTATGTTCAGATGTGCATGCACTTCAGAGCTTGCGTGCTGCCTGTTTGTTACTGTGTGTATCTTCTAGAGTCTAGACTAATACATAGCTTTACTTGAACATGCAGCTTTGCATATACACACAGACTAATGTATTATCGTAATACATGTATCTCCTGCAATGTATTGTATTTTCCTAATAAAAACAAGTTGTTTATTTTGTATATTTGAATGATACAAAAGTAGGATGAAAATCAGAAAAAACTAAACAATACTTTTAGTAAAACTCAGGAATTTTTTGATGGTTTAAACTGAAAAGAAAGGGGGTCAATTATGAGCTACGTATCATCATCACCACCACCACCCTCTAGCATTTTCATCAGCAGATTTCAAAGCACTTTACAAAGGAGGTCAGTATCACCACCTGATTTTAGATGTGGAAACTGAGGCATAGAGAGGGGAAGTGACTTATCCAAAGTCACCCAGCAGGCCAGTAGCAGCAGGCCAGTAACCCCCTGCCCCTTATCCAGAGTCCAGGTCTTCCAAGTCCTAGTCCCGTGCTCCAGCCGTTAGACCACAATACCTCTGCATCATTAGCTATCTGTCATACTTATATGACTCCCATTACTGCAGTATCAGAGCACCTCACAATCTTTAATGTATTTATCCTCAAGAGCTCCTGTGACATAGGGAAGTACTATTGTCTCCATTTTACAGATGGGGAACTGATGCACATGGAGGCTAAGTGACTGGCCCAAGGCCACACAGGTATCTGTTTCACAATAGAGAATTGAACCCAAGTCTGTTGACTCCTAAGCTACTTCCTTGGCCACTGGAGCATCCTTCCTCTCTAATCTTCCTTACACTCTGATTCTGGTTTTTAATATGCCAGCTCAGTTGTGGTAACCTATTGGTGGGAACTACTGTTGCTCCCCTAGAAACTGATCAATCCACGGTGAAACTAGGATTATTTCCATTGATTTGAATAGGCATGGAATTTGGATCTTGGATAAAAGTTCTCTAAAAGTGCTACACGCCGTTAGCTCCCCTTGACTTGGAAGAGAGTTGAAGGACCCCAGCACTTAACAGGCATCAGTGTTTCACCTCGCAGGATCAAGCCCTAAAACAGCAACAGTAGTAGCAGTGATGTTTTACCAGCTTCCACACTGAAGATCAGAATGGAAGATCAGCTGCTTTCCTCAAAAGCTTGGGAAAAAATAATGAAAATAATCACGAAGATTAAGATTTTTTCAGAATTGAGGAGTAATTTTGGGCGCCTAGCTCAAGACATTTTAAAGGGGCCTGATTCTCAGAAGGTGCTGAGAGCTTACTTTAAGAAGAGTTGACAGTTTGCAAATGCTTGGCTGCAATTAATGAATGTGGAAAATAACTTTTTATATTTTTCTTTATAGTTACATGGTATATTTCTGCAAAAGGACCATTCCATTTTGGGCCATTGTTTTCATATATGTTTAACGTATTTGAAAAGAGAGCTTTCATGTGATGGCATGTTGCTTGGCCTTTAGTAGAGAGAGTATGGTAGAACAGGAAATAATAGGATGGAAAATAAAACCATCACAGTGAAGTCTTTACGATAAAATAATTTACTCCTGTTGTGTGCTCCCTCGAGTGACCAAAGAGATTGAAGTGTTCTCTGACTGGTTTTTGAATGTTCTAATTCTTGACATCTGATTTGTGTCCATTTATTCTTTTACGTTGAGACTGTCCAGTTTGACCAATGTACATGGCAGAGGGGCATTGCTGGCACATGATGGCATATATCACATTGGTAGATGTGCAGGTGAACGAGCCTCTGATAGCATGGCTGATGTGATTAGATGGTGTCCCCTGAATAGATATGTGGGCACAGTTGGCAATGGGCTTTGTTGCAAGGATAGGTTCCTGGGTTAGTGTTTTTGTTGTGTGGTGTGTGGTTGCTGGTGAGTATTTGCTTCAGGTTGGGGGGTTGTCTGTAAGCAAGGACTGGCCTGTCTCCCAAGATCTGTGAGAGTGATGGGTCGTCCTTCAGGATAGGTTGTAGATCCTTGTTGATGCTTTAGAGAGGTTTTCGTTGGGGGCTGAAGGTGATGGCTAGTGGCATTCTGTTATTTTCTTTGTTGGGCCTGTCCTGTAGTAGGTAACTTATGGGTACTCTTTTGGCTCTGTCAGTCTGGTTCAAAAACCAGTCGGAGAACACTTCAATCTCTTTGGTCACTCGATTACAGACCTAAAAGTGGCAATTCTTCAAGAAAAAAACTTCAAAAACAGACTCCAATGAGAGACTGCTGAATTGGAATTAATTTGCAAACTGGATACAATTAACTTAGGCTTGAATAAAGACTGGGAGTTGATGTGTCATTACACAAAGTAAAACTATTTCCCCCTGTTTATTTCCCCCCCTACTGTTCTTGTCAACTGCTGGAAATGGCCCACCTTGATTATCACTACAAAAGGTTCCCCCCCCCCCCCCCCCCCCCCGCTCCCCTTCTCTCCTGCTGGTAACAGCTCACCTTTCCTGATCACTGTTGTTACAGTCTGTATGGTAACACCCACTGTTTCACGTTCTCTGTGTATATAAAATCTCCCCACTGTATTTTCCACTGAAGCATCCAATGAAGTGAGCTCTAGCTCAGAAAAGCTTATGCTCAAATAAATTTGTTTGTCTCTAAGGTGCCACAAGTACTCCTTTTCTTTTTTCATTATAAAGCTGTTTGTGATAAAGTTGTGATGACAGGCTGGTATATTTTTCTCCAATCTCCATTAAAGTTCATTGTGAACACTTTAAGTCTGCACTTTGGTATAATTTGTACATTCCTTGGCTTTGAAAAACAGCTCAATGGGAGAACAAGCTATACTTAAGTCAGGGGTGGGCAAACTTTTTGGCCCGAGGGCCACATCGGGGTTGCAAAACTGTATGGAGAGCCGGGTAGGGAAGGCTGTGCCTCCCCAAACACCCTGCCCCCCCATCTGACCCCTCCCACTTCCTACCCCCTGTCTGTCCCCCTCAGAACCTCTGACCCATCCAACCTCCTGCTCCTTGTCCCCTGACTGTCCCCCGACCCTAACTGCTCCCCCGGGACCCCACCCCCTATCCAACCCGCCCTGCTCCCTGACCACCCCACCCCCTATCCAACCCCCCCACTCCCTGTCCCCTGACTGCCCCGACCCCTATCCAGACCCCCACCCCCTGACAGGCCCTCCGGGACTCCCACGCTTATCCAACCCTGCCCTGTTTCTCGTCCCCTGACCGCCCCCTCCTCTTCCTCCACCAGAACCTCTGCCCCATCCAACCACCCTCTGCTCCCTGTCCCCTGACTGCCCCCCCGGGACCCTCTGCCCCCTTACCATGCCGCTCAGAGCAGCATGTCTGGCAGCCGCACCGCTCTGTCGGAGCCAGACACACTACCGCGCTGCCCCGCAGGAGTGCGCAGCCCTACCGCCCGGAGTGCTGCTTGTGTGGTGGCGTAGCTGCGGGGGAAGGAGGACAGCAGGGGAGGGGCCGGGGGCTAGCCTCCCTGGCCAGGAGCTCAAGGACCGGGCAGGACAGTCCCACGTGCTGTAGTTTGCCCACATCTTACTTAAGTCAACGGCAGTTCAGAAAAAACCCTTGTAATCAGAGCATTGCTTATACATCTGATACTGTAACTCAACAGCTGTTACTAATGGGCAGTCTTATCAAAGAAAGCTTATAGTCCATATATGCATAGTTTAGTTATATTTATATTTAGTGAGTAGTCCCTTCCAAGACTTTTATGGTCCAGGCCAGGCCATAGGGAGTTCGTATTTGGCAGCACAACCTTTGTTTAGCTAGTCTGGGAACTAGAGAGCCAGAGAGAACCACAAGGTCTGTCTGTATCCAGCAGCCTCAGTGAAGAATAATAATCTTGATATTCATTCCTGCTGACTTCTGTCTCTTATATGCTGTGTGAGACACCACAATAGTCACATATCAATGTGTATTTTTTAAACTCAATGGCTACAAATTACTGGATTTCTTGTTTGTTGCATTTATTGCACCTGAGTCTTTATTATTATTTGTATTACCATAGTGTCTAGGAAGCACCAGTCAAGGGCCAGGACACTATTGTGCTAGGTACCATATACACACAGAACAGAAAGACCTCTGCCCCCAACTTAGTGTACAATGTAAGTATAAGACGAGAGACAACAGATGGATGCAGACAGATGGGGGAGTACGAGGAAACAATGAGACAGTATTGGTCAGCGTGATCTGCAGTGGTCTCACCATGCCAGCAGCCTAGTTTGTCAATTGTTTTGTAGGAATCATGGCTAAGGAGAGATTCAAAGCAGAGTAATGAGGTAGCTTTGTGGATATTTATGGGAGCGCCTCCCAAGCGTGGGAGACAGCCACGGGAGAAAGCAAAAAGATTCTTGTTTGAAAATTTAACCAGTGAGTGGGGGAGGCTGGCTTCATGAGCCGTTAACATCCTGATAACGATTGAGAGATATAGGGTGGGGATAGATCATGAAGGGTCTTGAAAGTGAAGAGAAGCAGCTTATGCTTGATGCCATAGGCGCCAACTTTCCCCTGTGCCAGTGGGTGCTTGCGCCCCCCGCCCCGACTCCACCCCTTCCCTACTCCGCCCCCATTCCAACCCCTTCCCCAAAGTCCCTGCCCCATCCCTGCCCCCATTGGGCCCTTTCCCCAAATCCCTGCCCTGGCCCCGCCTCCTCCTTGAGCACACCACGTTCCCCCTCCTCCCCTCTCCCTGCCAGTGTGAAACAGCTGTTTCGTGGCGGCAAGCGCTGGAAGCTAGGGGGAGAAGCGGATGTGGTGTGCTCAGGGGAGGCGGCAGGGCGGGGAGCTGCTGGTGGGTGCTGAGCACCCACCAATTTTTCCCCGTAAGTGCTCCAGCCCCGGAGCACCCATGGAGTCGGCACCTATACTTGATGCCATTGAGAATGGGGAGCCAGTGGAGGGAGTCCAAAGGGGGCAGGGGTCACGTAAAAGCAAGGAAAATGATCTCTGCATCAGCATCCTGAATGGAGATGAGCAGGGCAAGATGCGTGTGGGTGGCTGTGGTGAGAGGGAGAGAGAGAACTAGGAGTTGAAATCGTAGAGGAAGGCTATCGGGTAGGTGGTGGTGGGTAGTAGATGACCCCAAGGTGGGAAGGGGAAGAGAGACGAGGCAGATGTGATGCTGTTTAAAAGAGGGGAAAGATTAGGAAGAGGGAGAAGGAGCTGGAAGCAGTGGAAGCAGGAACACGCCTCCACAATAGTATAATTCAGGGCGGAGAGTGTGAGAGAAGGAGAGGCCTCCATAGGAGAGGCAGCTGCGGAGGAACTGCCAGATGAAGGGATCTAGATCTCTGTTGGTACGTCTGTGCTGCATTGCTGTGAGACCCAGGCTTGTGGACTCGGTGTTTCCAAGCCTGCACGTGGGCATCCTTGACCCATTGTAAACCAGGGTTTACAGCCTTGCTAAAGCATCCATACTGCACTGTGCAGACCTCCTGAGCTGGGTCTGCAGCTTGACCTACAGCCATACTACAAAATGACAGGGTTTTGGTCTGGGTCAGTGGGACTTGGGCACTGGCCTCTTTCCTCCCCGCCACCCCCAGGTGCTTGCTGATCTGAGTCAGACTGATTTGTGTGTGTGGACAGAAGTGGGCTTGGGCTCAAATCTGAGCTTAGTGTGCAGTGTAGACATACCCTATGAGAGCCAGGAGGGAGAACAGGCAAGTATGAAGAGGTTGTATGTGGCTGAGAGCATTTCAGGAAAAAGGGAGGGGAAGGTAGGTGGTGTGCCTCGGATTAGAAACGGTGGCATAAGAGACATGGAGGTGAGTGGGGAGGGGGAAGGTGTGGAAAGGGAGGGGATGGAGGGAGGGCCATGGGTGAGGTAAACATCACCAGAGGTGGAGAGGAGGATGCAGACTTGGAACCTAGATTTGTGCTGGTGAGAGAAGTGGGGAGATTGGGATGGAGAGCCACCAGGAGTGGGGAGGAGGAGGATGGATGCTGTGATGAGAAAGGGGAATGGTAAGAGCTATGGGTAAGTGGCCAGTGGCCAAGTTCAACAGGGCTACTTTCTCTGCCCTTTGGACCACCACTAACAAGCTGAACGCTTTCCAGGTTTGTAAACAGCAGTGCGTTATTTATTAGGTCCGCTCCACCAGTTCATCTGGATAGCCTTTTGCAGCAACATACAAGTGGACATAAACTTTTTCCTTAGCCCCCTCTCCAGGGAGCGAGAGGGGAAGATCATTTAATCCTGCTGGACTGATTGCTTTCCTTAGCCCCCTATCTAATTAAGCCAATGAACACCCATCTCCCAATTAAGTCCACTTCAGCGGGGGGAATAGCTGGTCCTTTGAGCACATCTACACTGTAGTAAAAGACCTGTGGCATGGCTGAGGCTGGTCTGGTCGGCTGACTCGGGCTGTGGGGCTATAAAGTTGAAGTATAAACGTTTGGGCTCAGACTGGAGTCTGGGCTCTGAGACCCGTGAGTGGGAGAGGGTCTCAGTCCCTGCACTCCAGCCCAAGTCGAACATCCACACTGCAATTTTATAGCCCCGCAGTCCGAGCTCTGTGAGCCTGAGTCAGCTGACCTGGGCTCTGAAACTTGGTGCCGTGAATTTTTTTTATCGCAGTGTAGATTTACCCGTACTGACCAGAATGCTGTGTCAGCACTAGGCTCCTTTCTCTCTGTCAAAACAAGGTTACCAAGAAACCCTCAAAAACCACCCTAGGAAGGGTCTGAAGGCCTGTTCCTGGCTCCTGCTTAGAGGTGGCTGGGAAGTGCCCCCATTACAGGCAGAGCCCTCCAGTCATATTCGCTGTCTGAATTTGTAGCATTTTGCACCCGTTTTGTGCTTACTTAGCATTGGTATAAACGGCTACAAAAGGTGCATGGCAAAACAGACTCTGGCCTCTGTTGGCTAGATTGAACAAACAAAATGTCCACTGAAGTACAGTGCTGAGTATTCATGATCTTTTCCTCTACGGTGTGAATCCATCTATTGTCATTTGGCATCAGATCTCTTAACTGCAGTTATCTGGATGGTTCACTGAAGCCCTTGTGATAGTTTGTTTCTTAATTGGTTTCATTAAATTAAAAGTAAACGATACAGGTAATTTACTAGAAGCATAGTCAAATCTGTAAAATCCCATGCATGAACCAGCAGTAGTTTGAGACCCCTTTCTTTTCTGGACGCAGTCTCAGCTGCCGTGTCGGGGCAGTTCTGCACTGGCCTGCACTCTGTACACTTTAGTGGGATTACATTGTAGGTCAGTGGTGACTTTGATGGGTTTGGTCCCTTTGGAGTGCCACCTGATGTGCTGGGATGCCACTCAGTCAGCGTATTCTGCCAGCCTGGGTCCCTTTTACCTGGCCTTGCTGGGCTAGGCTCATAAACCTCTTCCAGCCAAACACACAGAGAGACAGAGATCCACTCTGGGAAGCTTCAGCCTTAAGGGCTTGCTCCAACACTCTGGTGCCCACTCCCTTTAAGGGGTACAAACCCAAAGGGTTTATGCAATTTGCCCCCTCCCTCAATGTGGAGGGAGATATGCACAACTTCTTGCCCCCCCACTTAGAAATTACATAAACTGGGTCATATTATAAACAAGAAATGAAAGTATCACTATAAAAGGTGAATTTTAAGTGAATATAAGAAATAATAGAACAAAGCAGATTACTGGCCAAATAAAACAACATACGCAAGCTAAGCTCAATATACTTAAGAAGCAGGTTACAAAATGTAAATTCTCACCCTAAATGTTATTTTAGGCAGGTTGCAAAGTTTCTGTGGTTCAGAGTTCCAGTTATATTGCCTTAAAGACTGGACCCCTGTCTCAGTGTGGACTCCCCCCTGCCTTCCCTTCAGGTGACTTTAGCAGTCTTTCTTCTTGTGCAGACGGCTATGGAGAGGAGGAGCCCTGTTTGCCTTCCTCCCCACCCTTAAATAGGATTTACATAAGGCGGCAATCGCTTGTTTCCCAAACTTGACGCCCCCCACCCCCCTTCCCTTGCAGTGGAAAGTTAACAAGAAATCCCAGGTAATGTTCAGGTTTCAGAGTAGCAGCCGTGTTAATCTGTATCCGCAAAAAGAAAAGGAGGACTTGTGGCACCTTAGAGACTAACAAATTTATTTGAGCATAAGCTTTCGTGAGCTACAGCCCACTTCATCGGATATTCATCGGAATGCATCTGATGAAGTGGGCTGTAGCTCACGAAAGCTTATGCTCAAATAAATTTGTTAGTCTCTAAGGTGCCACAAGTCCTCCTTTTCTTTTTGCAGGTAATTTTCAGTATCAGGTGACAAGACCACCTGATTCTGTAGTATCACAGCATCCATGTGTCAGTCTCCTTGGATTTCTGTGCTGTAATATGTGGGATGGGAATAAATGGGACTTTCTCCATGCTTATTTTATAACATAATGAGTCAGATACTTTTTAATTTAAAAAGGAAAACCTGAGCCTTGAACTTCCTCTTCATCCATATCCAGACCACTTATCCATAAGCTTAAACAACTATGTAGCAAAGTGTTTATCTATTGAGGTAAACAATCATTTCAGAAAAAATAAGTATAATGTGGTGGGGGGGATGGAGGGAAAACAAAGAAATTCTCACAGCCAGACAACTTACATTGTTAATGTTAGGTTAACATAAAGAATTCAGGTACAAAACAAGTCAGGAAATTCTTACTTTAGGTGCCTCCATTGTTTCCACCTTCTGTCCCCTCCTTTGCCACCCACCCTCTATACACAGGCTGGAGAGCCCTTGCTTCTTCTCCTCTTGCAGTACCAGAGTTTCTCCTTACCCCGGCCATCCTTTATTTGTACCCTCAAGGTTTCCTTCTGCCTCTGGCTGCTCTTGCAATATAGAATGGTGATCACCACATATGTCCTCAAACACCTTTTTCCTCGCTTCAGAACATCTCTTCTTATATAGATCAAAGCTCTCCTCCTAACACTTACATCCCATGAGTTTGCTGGAGAAGTACTTGCCCTGTGATGTTGAAGGTGATGAAATGGTCAAGGAATGTTGCTGGAAGAATCCACTTAGCACATGATTAGAAGGGCACAGCTCCCAAATGTGGTTGTGTAGCACTTTGTCTACACACAGACTCCCAAGTATAAGCACTGAAATTTTGTTTTGGTGGCTGTAGATCTAGCATTGTTGGTCTCTTCCTCTTTTATTTTTAAATTACACTATAGTGGAGTATGGGAGAAGTTTTCAATATTTTTAAGGGCAATTTTTTTGAGGCCTATAGAGTTTGACTGTGTCCCTTTAAATGTAGATTATTGGAGTTGAAAATCCCTGGGTTTTGGCTGAATCTTCTCTTTAGAGGCTTGTGTATTTAAGAAGAGGTCACCACTTGAGCGTGAGAAAAGGGGTTTATTGAATTGCAAAAGAGCGTACTTGTCTCTGTGAATTCCTTTGAGAGCAGGCATACATGATGTGTAATGCTGTTCTGAATGGGCTCCATGCATTTGGCAAGTACAAATGGAAACAGATAATGGAGCTAGTATATTGTACTTTTAGGGCCAAGTTCTGAGGTGTTTGGCTCATTTGAAGTCAGTAGGATTCCTCTCATGAGGAAAGGTGAGTAGGATTTGGCTCATAATAAACAGTTTTCTACATTGAACATTTTTCGATCATTCATAATTTCCATCCAAAATCTCTTATTAAAGGTTCTAGCGGTAAAATGCTTTGACTGACTAAGATTATGTCCTCAGCTGCTGTAAACTAACACAGCTCCATTGGAGTCAGTGGAGCTATGCTCATTCATACCTACTGAGAATGATGTTGTATGATTGCTCCTCTATTTTGGATGATTGCCTTTTATTTTCCATAAAATATTTCACCAACAGTCAGTGATGGGGATATAGCAAAATATTCCAGTAATGGTCTTGTAGTTTTGTAAGGTATGTTAATTGAAAATGAAGTGTATGATCACCTTAGTTACAAAAATAACTGTCTTTAGCATTAGAGAAAAAACATATTCACCTGGGAACCTTCAAAGTTGTTATAACATTTAAAGCCCAATCTTGCTCCCACTGAAGTTGGGTAGCAAAATTTCTGTTGATTTTAGTAGACCATAATGTGCTGATAGAAAAGAAGCTCAAATTGTTGTTTGTAAAGTATTTCCTTTCCTCTCTGGCTCCCTCTCACCTTCTGTCAGTGAGAGTGAAATGGCTTCACTTTTGAGGTGGAGAAGGGAGTTTAAGATTTTGATCACATGTCTTCTCCAGCTGCAAATATATATGTGTTAGGATTAATAGTAACTTTCCCTTTTTGATTTACTGAGAACAGTTACGTTTTCTGCCTTGATCTCCAGTATTCACCAGAAATGTAGGTTTAAAATAAAACCCCAAGGAACAGCCATATACTCAAGCTCTTCTCTGCTTTTGTTTTAATCATTAATACATCAAAATATACAAACGATCATACGAGTGTATCTGGGGAAATAGAGCCTAGAGGTTTAGAAATAAAATAGTTCTGTGCATTAGCTGAAATGGAAAACCTGAGCTGTACAATTTTATAATCTCTGTATGGCATGCTTTCTGCCTCTTAAGAACTTCAGAAGATACAGAGGCATCGTCACTATTGACAACCTAATCAAATCATCCTAGTAAGTGCTGGTCTTTGAAAGGCTTTACCTAATTAGGCTGGTGTACAGAAACAACATTAATAAAGCATTCCAGCCAAGTCAAGCATCTTTTAAAATAATGGCAAAGTGCTATGAAATATCAATACTGTTGTGGGGAAGCAGGTGAACTACGAATCTGGCGCAGTGAAAACATATTCTGGAGTGTAAATAAAATCATGGAATAATGGAGGGCTGGAAAGGACCTTGAGAGGTCATCTAGTCCACCCTCTCTACCCCCTTCGCTGAGATAGGACCAAGTATACCTAATCCATTCCTGCCAGGTGATTGTCTAACCTGTTCTTAAATACCTTGAATGATGGTGTTCCATAACCTCCCTTGGTGTAACGTGTTCCGGTACTTAACTTTCTAACTGAAAGGATAGTTTTCCCTAATCTGTCCTAAATCTTCATGTTTCAGATTAAGCCCATTACTTCTTGTCCTACCTTCAGTGGACACGGAGAACAATTGATCACCATTTATAACAGCCTTTAACGTATTTGAAGACTGTTAGCAGGCCCGCCCCTCCCAGTTGTCTTTTGTCTATACTAAACATGCCCAGTTCTTTTAACCTTCGTAGGTTGGGGTTTCTAAACCTTTTATTATTATTATTATTTTTTTTTTTTTGCTCTTCTCTGGACTCTCTCCAATTTGTCCACATCGTTCGTAAAGTGTGGCACCCAAAACTGGATGCGGTAGTCCAGCTGAGGCCTCACCAGTGCCGGGTAGAGCGGATCAGTTACCTCCCATGTTTTGCAAGTGACACTCTTGTTAATACACTGCAAAATGATACTAGCCCTTTCTGCAGCAGCATCACACAGCTGACTCATATTCAATTTGTGATCCCCTATAGCCCCCAGATCCTAGCCAGTTATTCCCCGGTCTGATACTTTGCATTTACCTTTATTGAATTTCATCTTGTTGATTTCAGACCAATTCACCAGTTTATCAAGGTCCTTTAGAATTCTAATCCTGTCCCCCAAAGTGCTTGCATCCCCCTCCGAGGTTCGTGTTATCCGCAAATGTTATAATCACACTCTCTGCTCCATTATCCACTGAAAATATTGAATAGTGCCAGACCCTGCAGAACCCTGCAGGCTCCCTGTAGATGCATTCTATAATTATAATATAATATACTGTAGTTCTGAAGTGTTCTAAAAGTGGAACACCATTACATTATTTTGCAAGGAACTTAAATTTTGCAGTCCCTCAGGCCACATGACCCACTTGAGTGCTTGGATGTGAAACTCCTGACAGTCATTAGACCTGTGGAGGCTTTCTAGTTCTTGAAAAATATTCCAGTTATATAAGAAAGATGCTACCATAGTTCTCATAGATACAGAAGCATTTTTTTTTTCCTCTTCTGGTCGAGCAAAATCTTACAAACACTTTCTGACTATCTTGTTAGTTCAGTGTTACGCTAATAAAACTTTGCTGTAACATACGTACACTCAGAAGAATCAGTTTAAAGACGACTTCATAAAAAATGTGAAGTCCTTCACTTCCCTTTCCAACTCGGTCAAGCAGAACTAAGTTCCTTTAGGGAAACTGAGAACTGCTTTTACTATGATGAGGTAGGTATATTTTAATTTATATTTTTTAGGTGAAATCAAATGGGAATGAATGTTGAACTGGAGTAATCTTTTTGGACTTCATCTACTTCTGATTTGCTAAATGGTTAAAATAAATGATGAGAATTGTAATGGTAGACAGCAGTTGCCACAAACAAAGTACAAATAAAATGTGGGAATTTCTCTTGCAAAAATACATTTCCAGATTAACAAAATCTCTTTCCCACCCCTACCTCTTCCTAGACTTATGTTTAAGTTGATTTTGTTTAACTGAATAGCATCATTTTTGTTTTATCTGCCAAATGTTATCCAGAAGTTGCTATTGACCCTTCACTGAAACTTTGATATTTAGTTAAAAAGCAGTATTGAATTTTATGTATAAAATAATGTTTAGAAAATTTCTCCCTAGAACAAAATTGTTAACAATCTGTCTCCCAAATCCCTTCCCCCTGGCTTACTCTAGAATAGAAATCTTTTGGTTTCAAGGAACCAAAATCTTTTGCTGTATTTACAATGACATGATCTTAAAAACAAAGCATCAAAACCATCAAACAAGTATCTTTTGGGTGAAAAACATTTTGCCTCAAAACTATGGGGAAATTAAGGTTATAAATTAGTGCAGTGATGGCATATTTTGCCTGGTAACTACTAATTCTCAAAAAGAATGAGTCTAAAAGAATGAAGGATCATTCTCTAAACTTTTGCATATGGAAAGGCTGAAATCTGTCCTTATTTTAAATAAAATAAAATGTGTCCTGAAATGTATTTTTCTCTCAGTGAGGTATTGGAATTTAATGGTACTGTAAATGAAGTGATAATTTCCAGTCATGTACAGAGTCCAATATTTTAAAACCCTTTAATATTGGCCCATGAATAATTTAACAAAATAAGGTCTATTCACTGCCATTAGCATCAAACAATCGCCAGGTGATGAGCTTAATGTTTGATGAAAGGAAAGAAACTTGTCGGACTGAATGCTAAGAATAAATATTTTAGCTCTTTGAAATACCTGTTGCATTTATTTGAACTCTGGGTACATGCTTGCATTAAGTTCGGTTTTCTGCTATGCTGAACCATTTTAATTATTACACTTGAATATAGACTTCAACATTTTCTGTTGAGGAGAGCTTGGAACATTACTCCAATGTGACAATGTTCTGAGTTCCATTGCCTATTAATATTAATCTAGTTCAGTGCAGTGATGCATACTGTAACTGAAACCACATGAGTAATCCTGTTAGAAGCAGGGGGATTGTCCGAGCAGGGCACTTGGAAATAAAATGTGGTATCTGATCTGCTTTTGTGTGAGTAAGTTGCTGTATGTAGCACAAAGGCTGAAGTTTTTAACCGTTTGTAGGCATCATTATCATGATTTCTGAGGTAATGGCTAAAATGTTCAAACTTGGGGGTGGAGCCCGAATGTCGGCACCTACATCCATATATCTGCTTGCATTCCCATTGTATTCTGTTTTTAGAGATAATAAATTGCAGCCTGTTTGCATACTATGCTCTGTACTGAAATACAAAGAGCAGTTATTAAACATCTCTCTGAGCAGATATGTATTTAACTTTTATGCAGCGTTAAAAATTAAGTGGTTTTACTATAGTAAAAATACCTGAGGCACAGAATCATAGAAGATTAGGGTGGGAAGAGACCTCAGGAGGTCATCTAGTCCAACCCCCTGTTCAAAGCAGGACCAACCTCAACTAAATCATCCCAGCCAGGGCTTTGTCAAGCCAGGCTTTAAAAACCTCCAAGGATAGAGATTCCATCACCTCCCTAGGTAACCCATTCCAGTGCTTCACAACTCTCCTAGTGAAATAGTTTTTCCTAATATCCAACCTAGATCTCCCCCACTGCAACTTGAGACAATTGCTCCTTGTTCTGTCATCTACCACCACGGAGAACAGCCAAGCTCCATCCTCTTTGGAACCCCCCTTTAGGTAGTTGAAGGCCGCTATTGAATCCTCCCTCACTCTTCTCTTCTGCAGACTAAATAAACCCAGTTCCCTCAGCATCTTCTCATAAGTCATGTGCCCCAGCCGCCTAATCATTTTTGTTGCCTTCCGCTGGACTCTCTCCAATTTGTTCACATCCTTTCTGTAGCGGGGGCCCCAAAACTGGACGCAGCACTCCAGGTGTGGCCTCACCAGTGCTGAATAGAGGGGAATAATCACTTCCCTAGATCTGCTGGCAATTCTCCTACTAATGCAGACCAATATGCCCTTAGCTTTCTTGGCCATAAAGGCACACTGTTGACTCATATCCAGCTTCTCGTCCACTGTAATCCCCAGGTCCTTTTCTGCAGAACTGCCGCTTAGCCAGTCGGTCCCCAGCCTATAGCAGTGTATGGGATTCTTCCGTCTATCTGTGCTACGAAATCAGATTTCTCCGTTCATGGCAAGGTTCGTGTTTTTACATCCACTTTGCACAGGTATAAGTGATTTCATATGGTGCAAGGCTGGGGAATCAGCCCCTTCGTGCCATCTTCCACACCATCCTTTTTGCATCAAATGCCCTCCCTACTCAAGCCTGCCAACCTCCTTTCTTATTTCAGATTCCTTCATAAGATTCCTTCCCTCCACAGCACCCATAAAAAGGTAAATCACAATCATAAATAATAATAAAGTAATCCGGCCTTTCCATACTCTGACTTTTCCAGTGTGATTGATCTACTCTATCTTGTTTGTTAGAATGTAAGGTCTTTGGGAAAGACTCCGTGTATTTTGTGTCTTCTATAGTAGTGAGTACGTTGTTAGGGTTTTAATAAATACTAATGAGCTATAGCCATGCATATTTTTTATACCTTACTTGTAATCATTCACTGAAATCTGCCTACTTTTGGCCTTTTAATGCAGGAGATGGTATGATGGGATAACATGATTTTGGTAATTAATTGATCTTGGACTATTAATGGTAAATAGGCCCAATGTCCTGTGATGGGATGTTAGATGGGGTGGGATCTGAGTTACTACAGAGAATTCTTTCCTGGGTATCTGGCTGATGAGTCTTGCCCACATGCTCAGGGTTCAGCTGATCACCATATTTGGGGTCGGGAAGGAATTTTCCTCCAGGGCAGATTGGCAGAGGCCCTGGGGGTTTTTCTCCTTCCCCTGCAGTGTGGGGCATGGGTCACTTGCTGGAGGATTCTCTGCACCTTGAAGTCTTTAAACCATGATTTGAGGACTTCAGTAGCTCAGACATAGGTGAGAGGTTTATTGCAGGAGTGGGTGGGTGAGATTCTGTGGCCTGCGTTGTGCAGGAGGTCAGACTAGATCATAATGGTACGTTCTGACCTTAAAAGTCTATGAGTAGCAAATGACACTGTTTTGTGACTTAAATCTGCTTCCAGAAAATATGCCTCAACAAATCTGTACTTATAAATAAGGAAGGTTTTACTTATGAAAGCGTTGACCTGGAAGTCAGCTAATAGGGGTTATATTCCAGACCTGGCCATTGACTTGCTTTGTGACCTTAGGAAAGTTACTTATCTCCTCTGTGCTTTAGTATTCTCATCTGTCAATCAGGCAAGGTGGTGGGAGGGTGAGGTTGTGAGGCTCATTTCATTCATTATCGGCAAAGGGTTTTGAGATCCTCAAATGGAAGGTGATCAATATTATTATAATATTTATTTTATGATATTTGTAAAATGTTAATATTTTAAAAGGGCTTTTATCCACAGCACTGGTGAAACCTGCATGTAATTTCTAATAGTTTAAGAGTGGCACCTTGATTGAACGTTGAAGCTATTACTACCAGCAGTACATGGGCAGTAAAATGAAAGTGCTTTGCATGATGTAATGCTTTATCACTGATTTTATGCCTGTGTTTAAGATGGAGTTTCTTTGTATTTCCTTCCTCCACTGTATCATTAGCTATAGTGTTGAAAAGTAGCATAATTAAGCAACAGGAGGTATGTAGAATGCGCTGAGATTATCAATAACTATTACTGTACCTTGTTGGAAGGAATGTAGCAAGTGCTGCATGTACTTTGTTCCCAGTTTTGTACTGGCTGTGATTCAGTGTGGCTGCCTGTTATGCTCTGTAGTATAAGGGTGTAAGTGCATGGGCAAATTTCACAATGACACAGGTGTTAGTTGAGCACATCTTATGGATCTACAATCCAGACTATCCAGTTTTTCTGTAATTGTGTGATGGCTATCTTCATCTTTCTTTCTTCACTGCTCCCCAATGGCTACGTCTGTCCTCAGCGTAGCAGGAATGGGATGTATTGTGATCAAAAGATTGCACAAGAAGAAATGGTAAGCTAAGCTGTGTCTTATCTTGTTTCCCTGAGGATATATTTTCGATAGTTTTGGAGTAGAAAGAAGTCCCGAAGGAAATGGATGCCTCCACATTAGAACATTGGGAATTTGTAGCTTCCCGATACTAAACTGCAGTTCTGAGGCATTTGTCTTTCTGCTTGCTAGACACAGCAATCCAAACAGCATTGATGTCAAGTTATTGAGTTTGGTGAGAATTATGGAAAAGGGTGTGGGGGCACAATTCTGTTCCCAGCCTGCAGAAGTAACCAAAGCAGTGAGGGCAGAGTTCATGGGCCAGAGCCCACCTGGTGTAAATCATTGTCGCTCTGTGGACTTTAGTAGAGATATACCAGTTAACACCGGCTGAGGCCCTGGTACTGTGTATTTCTGGATAGAATATATAGCCCTTTACTCTGATGCAAAGATTGCTACCTAAGCCTTTCACCATAAAGAATACCATGTGGATACATTAATATTTACTGCATGCATAGTTATACATTCTGCATAATGTGATGATTCTAATGAATTTGTAATCTAAAGGCATGCAGACTGGCAAAGGTACTTTTTGTTTGTTTAAAAATTGAAATAAATGGAGAATAATTAAGTTCAGGAGAACATGTGACATTTTTTCTACTATGTAGAAGTGAAGTTAGAAAAGGGGAGTTTTTCTAGTGCTGAACTAGGAATATTTTATCCCCTAGAGGCATGTTGAACATTTCGGATGGAGTTATGAATCATTTTAACAGCCACTGGGATTTGATTGGATTATTGTATCTATGAATATTCCTGATGAGTCATAGGGTTGAAAATGTTGCCTTTTGGACAACTCTGAATATTCATTTCAAGTTTGAATTAACTTCTAAAATCAGTAAGATCAGAAAGAGGTTAATAATGAGTTTGGCTTAAAAAGTAATAAAAATGCCTTAGGACTTCCTTTTTTAGGATAACTGCTAGATTTGAATTCAGGTACGTGAGATACATACAGCACGTGAGGCCGTGGATAGGAAACAAGGCTGGATATCTACAGATGAGTCTATTCGTAGTTCTGCCCACTAACTCAGTCTGAGCCTGGGCAAGTTAATTAAATACTTTGTGGCTTATTTTATCCTGCTATAAAATGGAAATAAAAATATTTATCCATCTTTGTAAAGCACTGTGAGATCTACCACTTAAGTGGTATTCAGCCGAGTTTGGTGTGTAAATAACATGCAAAACAGGAAGGAAGATAACATAGGATCCTTGCCTCCGAAGACAGAAGACGTTTGTTTAAATTGCTGTATAAATACACTCCAGGAGCCATTTATTATTTTATTCTAGACATTAAACTTCCAGAATCTGTAAATCCATTTATTTCATTTCAGTGATTTTTGCTTAAAATAACCAATTCTTAATTGGGGCATTCATTTGCATATGGTACATAGTGATCAGAAACGTCTGTCCTAAAATTCTAATCGGCCCTGCTTTTTAAGAACAAATTTCTCTAGTTTGCTTTCCCTCTTTCTTTCCCTTTATGAAGCATATGGATGAACTATGGCTTTTCACTCTTCAGTCTCTGACTGTAATGCTCCTATTGACCGTAGCAAGTCTTTTTTCAGCTTGAGTTGGAATTGTATAATCTTAACATCTCATGGTGCATATTTTGACCTATTTTTTTTGGCATCTGTTTACAGAAAAGTGTGAACTTTTAATTTGACTGCCTCACTGCCCTCTGCACTTAAAATTGGTACTCCTCCCCAGATTTACACATTTTCTGAATCCTCTAATTTAAAAATTAAATGCATTTTCTTATTTTTTCTACAGGAATTCACATTCTTTCACAGAGTAATTATAAACCTTGAACGCTTGCGGTGGGGGAGAGGAGAATGAAATTGGTCACAAATATCTCTTCTCCCCACACACAAGGGAGAGGAAAAATTACTAGGTAGGGCTTAAAGAGAAGTGTTTCTTAAGTACCAGTAGCATTGTAAGTATAACTTGTATATCACTCTGCAGAAGAGCCATCAGCTTTGAAAAGCGTAAGTGTTAAGTTTTCTTTTGCAAAGCTGAAATTCACAATCAAACAATCAACGAGAGATGCTGCTGAATTTGGTTTGAGAGAAGCTGCGTTTGGTTAATCCTAAGAAGTTTTTTTGCAAAGGGGAAAAAAATTTTTTTGTGTAGTGCACCCGCTGAAAATCAGAATTTCATTGCTATTGATCTCCTGGCTATCCATCACTGTGAGGTTTAGGTCATTGCTGTTGACAGCTCCTACTCTTCTACCTATAAAAGTCTTTTGTTACTACCATGTTATGCTACTTCATGGCTGCTATGGTAACAGATGGGAGAAGACGCTGCGCTTGCATACTAAAGCTTAACAGCACAGATGCAGAGTGTAGTTGTGAATCTAGCTGAGGGGAAAGAGTTCACCAACCCACCAGTGATACTGGGAAATGAATCACCAGTGAAGACCTGAGTAGGGAGGGATTTCCGTATTTCCTTACTCATAAACATGTGTTGAATCAGATTTAGGCTGTTAGAAGTGGAGAGCATGACAGACTGCAGCCCTGACATACCATAAAATTAGTGGTTCCCCAAAAGTGAGACGCTTTCCCAGAGCCATCCCCTCACCAGGTTTCAGACCCTGGGCTCCAGCCTGAGCTCAAACACAACTGTTTTTAGCCCTGTAGCATTAACCTCAGGAGCACAAATCACTTGACCCAGGCTCTTTGACTTGCTGCTGCAGGCCTTTTTTTGCAGTGTAGTTATACCCTTAGTGACATGGGAACTTTTGAAACTCCTAACCAAAATCACAAGTGAAATGTAGAGGTGGGTTGGGGGCAGAGAGAACAAAGTGAAAGGAGGGTGGAATGCAGTGAGCCGGAGGGCTGGAGGCGGAGATGAGGGGTTAATGAAGATGAGAGTTTTACAGAGAGCTTGGGAGGGTGAGAAAAAGCACATTGACCTTCTGGTGGAAGAGGAGATTGGTGATTTCAAGTGAGAGGAAGAGCTGGTCAGAGATGTAAAAAAGGAAGATTTTGTTAGTTGCATTTGGATGGAGTGAATGAGAGAGGTGGAAGAGGGGAGAACTGGAGTTGTGGAAGATAGTGGAGGAAGTAATTAGAGCTTTGACTGGTGTGTTGATTGTGGAGAGAGGAAGAAATGAACACATTTAGAGAAACTGCTGAAATTGCTCATTGTCTTCACAATTTATAAAAGTAGTGAATGTGAATGTCTCCGTGTGTACTCTAAAAGGGAATCCTGACGTCCTCTCACTCTGAAAGCAAAGGGACAGCGACTTATTGGGCTCATCTCTGCCATAGCTTTTCTCATTTTTTTTTCTTTTTATAATTAGAAAGATAAAATTAAACTGCATAATTCAGTCCTTCAAATGACTTGATCATTGTTCTTCCTGCCTGTAATTGGGAGTGCGTCTGTAGGAGATTGCTAGGTTATGATGGGACTGAGTGTTAGTAGATGAGAGAACAAATAACGTGACAGATGTGTGGTCTTGTTGCTTAACGCACTAATAAAATGCGTTCAGATACTACCGTGATAAGTGTGGTATAAAAATCTGTATGCAATAAATAAATAAAAGGGGCAGGCAGGCATGCAGGAGGGAGCGACCTGCCCTAAAAATATTGTTTCATGCACTCTTCAAATTTGGAAGAAGTTCAAAAATAAAGTACAAAAACTAAGGATGCATGTCCGCTTCCATGTTTTGGCTTGAATTTATTTAGTCATAACTCTGCACCCTCAGTCATTCTCAGCAGATCAATGTATTTTGTTAGCCTTAGACATTTTTGTTCATTTCAGGAATCAGAATAAATATTTGTCATTGTTAAAGGGTTTGTCATGTTAAATGATGTACTTAAAAATAATCTGCTATATAAATTAACCTGTTAGATTATTACAACTGAAATTCTAAATTAGTTTACTCTGTTTGTGATTGTTTCCCCATCTGTATTTCACTCTGTATAAAGACACAGGTCTATTCATAGCATAGACATCTTTGCTTCCTGGTTCTAATACGCTTGTGTAGTATTGTCAATGGAGGTGGGAGCCCCTTGTTAAAATTCTGCCACTGAATTGAAAGAGTTTAGAATGATTTTCCCACCTGTGGTGGAATGACCCCCTTTCTGGGTATCACTAAACCAACCCTATAACGGCTGACTTTCTCTCTGTGGTTAATAAAAGAAAAATACTTCTGAAGATATTTCTGAACCCTCAAACCATTCACCCATACCCTAGCCAAATATTGATCCTGTTGATTTGAACGGGAATGGGATTGATCCCTACAGATTATTTTTGGTATTCTGGTATTTATCTTTTCATTTCAACATCCAGCTGATGACGATTACAATCTGCACCTGATCTAAGGCCATATCTATGCTACCACTTATCAGCAAAACTTATGTTGCTCAGGGGTGTGAAAAAACCACCCCCTTCTCGGGCAACATAAGTTTTGCCAGCATAAGCGCTTGTGTGCACAGCTCTCCCACCAACATAGCCACCGCCACGGGTTGAGTTGGTTTTATTATGCCGACAGGAGAGCTGTCTCCTGTCGGCATAGAGTGGCTACTTGAGCAATCTTACAGCGGCGCAGCTGCAATGGTGCAGCTGTGCTGCTGTAAATTCGCTAGTGTAACATGGCCTAAGGCAGGAGCGAGATAGAGAAAAAGAAAAATACTTCTGAAGATATTTTTGCCTCTGGAATAATCTAAATTGTACAAAATGGCAGGTATTTTCTAAAAGAGCTATCTTCACCTCCCTTCCCCATTGAAATGATACAAGTGGAGCACTCAACTTGCAGGCCCAGTAAACTTGTGATGCTCTGCATTCTGCTCCACGCTGGTGATTTCATGGTGGAAGGGCTCCTTTTTCATTCCCAAAGCTCCAGAAGCATACAGGAAGCTGAAATTGGTGACACTTTGCAGAGCAGACCCATACCTTGCATTAGGAAATTGATTTCTTTGTTTGGGTATACAGGTTCCCGTAAGAGCCTTGAGCAGCACTATCAAGAGAGTGTGCAGAAGCAACAGTGCGCTCCAGAACAGTTGATGAGCTTCAGCAGAAGAATTGGCAATGCTGGCTACTTCTGGAAGGAATTTGATGTGGTTCTTCAGTATTATAGTCTGATAGTGTTCCTATTAGTTCCTGGTATCCAGTGTTTGTTTACAGATGACAGAATATTGAAGATCACTGCATGTGCATTTAGCCTAAGACATTAAAAGGTTTCCCTCTGACTACATTAATTGAAATGAAAGATTCAGCTCATTAAACAAATCCTTATTCCCTTTGATTTTCCACCCTCAACGTAGTCTGACTCTTGAATGTCAGAATTACTCACGATTGTGCATTATGGAAGGGCGTATCAAGTGGAGTCCCACAGGGGGCTCAGTTCTGGGTTCAGTTCAGTGCAGTATCTTCATTAGTGATTTAGATAATGGTATAGAGAGTACACATAAAGTTTGCAGACGATACCAAGCTGGGAGCGGTTGCAAGTGCTTTGGAGGATAAGATTAAAATTCAAAATGATCTGGACAAACTGGAGAAGTGGTCTGAAGTAAATAGGATGAAATTCAATAAAGACAAATGCAAAGTACTCCACTTAGGAAGGAACAGTCAGTTGCACACCTACATAATTGGAAATGACTGCCTAGAAAGGAGTACTGTGGAAAGGGATTTGGGGGTGATAGTGGACCACAAGATAAATATGAGTCAGTAGTATAACATTATTGCAAAAAAAGCAAACACCATCCTCATGAGTGTTGTAAGCAAGACACAAGAAGTAATTTTTCCACTCTACTCCACTGATTAGGCCTCAACTGGAATATTGTGTCCCTTCTGGGCACCACATTTCAGGACAGATGTGGACAAATTGGAGAAAGTCCAGAGATGAGCAACAAAATTTATTAAAGGTCTAGAAAACATGACCCATAACCTCTATGAGGGAAGAATGAAAAAAATTGGGTTTGTTTAGTCTGGAGAAGAGAAGACTGAGGGGGGACATAACCGTTTTCAAGTATATAAAAGGTTGTTACAAGGGGGAGGGAGAAGAATTGTTCTCTTTAATCTCTGAGGATAGGACAAGAAGCAATGGACTTAAATTGCAGCAAGGGTGGTTTAGGTTGGACATTAGGAAAAGCTTCCTAACTATCAGGGTAGCTAAGCACTGGAATAAATTGCCTAGGGAGTTGTGGAATCTCTGTCATTGAGGATTTTTAAGAGCAGGTTGGACAAACACCTGTCAGGGATGGTGTAGATATGAGTGCAGGGGACTGGACTAGAAGACCTCTTGAGCTCCCTTATGGTGCTATGATTCTATGATTATTTTGTATTAATATGGTACATTATTGTGGGTGTACGTGATATTTTTCAATGCAAGTGACAACCCCTGTCCTCAGGATTTTATCATCTAAGGCTTTGAACCTGGAAACACTTAGCACGTGTAATTTTACTCATGTGAATAGTCCCATTACAATCAATTGAGACTGTTCATGGAAGTGAAGTTCTGTTCATACCTAGTTGTTTGTATGACTTGGGGGCTAAATGATTCTGACTGTAGTCAATTCAAATAATACTGACAGTCTCCTTGTGGTTTTTTCAGTCTGTTCTCAGTTTCTATTTAAAGCATGAGGTTCCATGATGTGTTCAGATGGTTTTAATTAGTGGTTTAGTTAGCCAATATGATCCAGTCTAGAAGTGTTATGTAATTGAGCAATATCATCTTATGTAGATAGTCAAAACATTGGATTGATCTTTTTATCATGAAAATAAAATTCTAGGGCTCTAACCCTTGGGAAAGATATTAGTAAACTGTATCCAATACTGGGACCTATTCAGTGTCCTGTAATCTAATTCTGTGGTTGATCCTAGTCTCTCTTATAAGTCTCTGTAACCTTTGTAGAGGGAATCAAAATATAAATGATTAATTTTTCCAAAGAATGCTGTCTTAGCATGATGGCCAAGTGTGATTAGTTCAGAAATGCCTTCCAGCTTTAAAGTGTCCTGTGTACAGCAGGCTGTTGTTTTTCACAGACTATGCTGGGCATTTCAATTCTATTGATGCATTTCTTTGATGAAAGCTGCAAGGGGAATAAAGATCAGCACCACATGAAGCCATTCCTTTGACAGTAATTTCAATGAGGAAGAGACATCGAAATACGTAAACCGTTCCTGTTGCACTCCTAAAACTGAAACTTTGTGGCCTTTCTTGTTTGCCATGTTTGAGTCTCTAATTCTGTTGCATTCGTTTTGGTGCTAGATTTTTTTTCTCATTTTGAGCCTGATCCTGCCAACTTCCAAGTACCTGACTTCAGTGGGAGTTGAAGGTGCTGGTGAGTTTAAGTTTTTTGTTTATGGCAAACTAGTCATGCCAAATGTTGAGCCCATCTTGGGAGGATCAAACCCTTTTATGGTCAGCATTTTGCAGGATTGGGTCCTTTGTTCTGGAGAATGACTGTGTATTGTGCTAGGTGTGGGCTAGCAATTTGAACTCAGGACTCTTGTAGCCTAGGGCAAATTACTTAAACTTTCTGTGCTTCAGTTTTCCCATCTGTAAAATGGGCATGAGAATACTTCCCTATCTTACAGGGGTGCTGAGAAGATTTATTCATATTTGTAAGCTACTTTACATATGAACAGTGCTGTGAAAGCCGTAGGTGGTATTAGTTGCCTTATCAAGACAGAATTTTCTTTATCTACAAGCATCATTAAGAAGATTACCTTGAGCATTGGTGGCAAACAGAGTCAAAGAGAAGAATTATTTTTGTTTCTGCTTTCTTTCAGAATTTTTCTTTTCCACTTCATCCTGCAGGATCAGAAGCTTTTTTGTTTTGTTTTTTTCCCCCTTCCAGTGTGGAATTATTTTGTGTTAAAGAAATTGGGTTAATTTTAACTGACATTCAGTTGCTTTGTGGGTTTGAAACAAAAATGTTTCTGTTTAACTTGCAGAATTCTCCACATTAAAATACAAGCTAAAGAAATCAACTAATATTTTTTAAAGGATGCCTAGGATGCCACACTAAATAATGGTGCTTTAATTATATGGATGGGGAAGGAGGTTAATTCAAGACTATTCGCTTTATAAAAGATGCAGCAACTTTTGGACCTGGTCCTTTGAAGGAAGGACTCAACACCCACTTACTTCACTGAATGTTGAAGGGCCTTTTGACATCACAGGATCAAGCTGACTGTGTTTGCCTTTGATTTAAATGAAGCCTAGTAACCCTCTCAGGAATGCAGTTTAAGCATGAGGGCAAAATTAGTGTGGATAAAGCTAACCTCTGTAACATCTCAGCTGTTCTCTTAGATCGGAAGCCCACTGAAGTTGTCAGGAGACTTTCCACCCTGGATCTGGCCCGTAGGATCTCTTGATCTGAAAATGAAGCTGATGATTGAAAGGACTTTAGTGAGGAAAGTACTAAGCCCACCAGGGCTGTCCTTAGGATTTATGAGGCCCTATGCAGTATTATTTAAACTGGTGCCCCTATGACCGACGGCAGCCCGGGCTCGCATGTGCATTTTAGATAAGAGTGGTCTTTTGAAGGATTTATTTAAAAAACTATATGTCTGAAGATCCAAGCATTTAAGGCTAAAGATGTGCAGATTGTGAATGTAAAAATCTATGCAAGGATTTTTTAGAGATGCGATTTTATAATCTTCTGCAACACACTAATGAAATATTTTTAAAGCAAATTTTAAACTAAGGTCCTATAGACTAACATGTTCTGAGTAAATATTACAGTAACACACAACTGTTTTGGTCAGTAAATTCAGAAACTGACGGGGGGGGGGGGGGGGGGGGTTGGCAAATGCCTGTTAAGTGGCTTCCTTATCACTTGAGTGACTCTTTAACAGTTTCAATGTTGTGCTAATAGGGCTGGCCAGCTGCAAGGCTTTTCACTTTTAAGTACCGGATCCCCTCCGGAGGAAGATTCACCAGGCTGCAGCAGTCAGCTGTGGTAGGAGTCTGCAGGAAGGGTCAGATTAGAACAGGGATAGGAAGAGGCGGGAGGGTGGACACTAAGACCCAGGGATGCCCCAAATTTTCAGGTGCCCTATGCAGCCGCATATGCTGCGTATACCTAAGGGCACATCGTCCCTGGCTTGTGTAGTTGCTGCACAGCGCTGGGAGAGAGCTCTCCCAGTGCTCTAAAAAACCAGCTTCCACGAGGAGTGTAGCTGGTGCACTGTCTGCACTAGCACGTTACAGTGCTGAAACTTGCAGCGCTCTAGGGGGGTTGTGTTTTTTCATACCCCTGAGCAAGAAAGTTGCAGTGCTGTAAAGTGCCAATGTTGACAAGCCCTTAGGAGGGCCCTGAAGCCCACCTTTTAATTGAAGGATATTCTGTAGCCAATTGCTGAAGGCTCTTGAATAGTTTAGTGAGGATTTCTGGGTGAAGAGAAGGCCCTTTTTATGTCTCTAGCTATGAGTAGTCCATAATCTTGAACGATGAAGGCCAGCTTGCCTCCCCAGAAGTCCCTGGAGGGCAGACAGCTATAGATTATTTAAAAGCCAAGATATCCTCTAATGAAGCTTGTATCCGTCGCTCCTGATTTGTCAGAAGTCACAGGATGCATAACTTCATGTTGACCCACTTCTGAAATCGAACCTCAAAAACCGCATTTCATGTGACTGCTGTGGCTTACAGTTATTTGTGCTACTGTAGCAAAATTAAAATATCCATCTCTGTTAATGAGCAGCTCTGTGTCCTTCTTGAAGCACTGAGATTCTCTTCAATTCTCCAGGTTTTACCCTCTCCTCCCCACCTGATCTCTGGAGGGCCTGTAGCATAGCCACTATCTTCTATCAGAAGTAATTTTCTTTGGAACTCGTGAACCTGGCTCCTTAATCAGCCAGAGGGGCCTCTCCTGGTTGATGAGAGGCCCTCTCTCCCCCTAGGTGTTCAGCTTGTTGAAACTTTAGTCCTTCTGGTCCCTGCTGGCTCAGGAATGAAAAATCCTTTTCTACCAAAACTTATGAAAAATGGATGATAGTTAATGTTTGACATCTATGCACATAACTTTTAAGGGAAAAGGGTGGGGAGGGGGGAATCAAAGCTGGAACATAACAGCTGCCCTTAATTTAGCACAGCAGAGAATCTATTTATCTCTTGTACTTTCTTTCCTAAGCAGTTTAATGAAGCGGAAGTTTAATGGACCTGGAAGCCTGAATTTTTAAAACACTTTATCGTAATAGGCAGTGAACCAGCGATTACTGAACTTGTTAGCCGTCTGATTCCTTTGGGGTTCCAGTCACCTAATCAGTATTTCCTTTGGGCTCGTTTCCAAAACTAAGCAATAACAGAAGAATTATTTTGTATACAGTGCTCCAAAATTAAATTAGGTGCAAATAAAAACACAAGGGTATTGGTCCTGCATTTTCTTCTGTGGAAGCAGACTGCTCTCTTGTCATGTAGGGCTGGGCATGAGTGCAGTGGTCCATCTGTGTGAATTGCCATGCAGGAGTGTGGCCATGGTCCCTGCTTTGAGAAGCTTACGTGCTAATTTTAGACAAAACAGGTGAATGGGAGGGGGAAGCAGAAGGGTTACAGAAAGATCACATGAAAGCTCACTTACGAGTGCATCCATCTTTTATCCAGTGACCTCTGTGCTGTACAGATATTAAGTCACGCAACCCTGCTCTGAAATACTGTAGGAAATTGTTATTGTGTCCAGTATGGAGATAGGGAAACAAAGGCACAGAAAGGTTAAGGGCCTCGCTTCCAGAAGTGCTGAGCATCTAAAATGCCAGTGGAAGTCCATGGGGATTGTGGGTGCTTCGTAAAACGTGCCTGCAGTGAGTTGCCTAGTGTCAAACAGGAAGTCAGTGGTAGAGCGGGGACTAGAACCAAGGAACCTTAACTCACAGTCCTGTGCTCTGTTCATTAAACCATGCTTCCTCTAGTCTGTAGGATGTAATTACAGAGTTAATAGTAATGTTTTGGACTAGAAAACATGAATTTCCTGCTTTGCAGCATTTTTCATTTGACTCTTCTTTGGAGTAAATATCTTAACAGAAGAATTATACCCATGACTCTTAGCAATTTAGTGACTTCAGTCTTGCCACTTTAATCTCTAGAGAAGTAGCTGTTTACTAGTGATTTTTTGGGGAGGCTATGGGGGGTGGTGAACTTCCACTGTTAGGTGCTATGCTGGTGATCAGAGGAGTTTTCTGGGAGTTGAGAGCTAACTCCTGACTCTCCCAACTACCAGAAACCCTCTATGTCCCCAACCCTGTTCCTATGGGGTGTCAGTATTAGAACTTGGATGTGCCTGAGTGGTACATGGTCAGTTCCTATGCTCCACGCTTGCATCTCTGGTGTGACCTGCCTCTCTAGCAGTTCTTTTTTAGGCTAGACACCAGCACTTACGAGGTGAGGCCAGGTCAGCAGTGCAGGTTGGTGCATGTGGGAATGAGTGATCTGGCAGGGAGAATGAATCAGCCATTTGAAGACCGGAATGTGGGTGTGTTAAGGAGATGAGAGAGGCTTTATTTGGAGAGGGAGGCTTGGTCTTGTCTTTGAGATGGGAGGGAGACAGTCTGAAGTTTCTTGATCATCTAAGAGTTGAGAGGGAAGCAAAAGGTACAAGCTCAAAATGAGATATAATATGACCGAAATTCAAAGGATTCCCATTAAGTTTCTGTTGAATTTGTGACCCTGTCACCTGATTTTTCAAAGGTGGTGAGCACCCACGGCCCCCATGACTTCGCTTGGAGTTCCGGCTGCTGGGCTCCTCTGAAACTCTGCCCCAAAAGAGTGAAATAGATAGTCTTTTCTAGCATTTCCAAAGGGGCTTGACAAAATCAGAACTAAGTAATACTTAGTCTATTCAAACTGTATGAAATGTAGGTGGACAACCCAGTGCCTTTAATAACCATTTGTTTTCTATAGAATGACAATAAAGTTATTTTAGGTTCTTTGATGTAATTGACCTTAAATATTAGAAAATGAAAGCTATAGAGAAGCAATTTTGTATACTACAGTACAAGCATTGTTTATTGTCTGCATACAAAGGCATTTCCCTTTACCTGGAGATTGCTTGAAATAAGCATATGACAACAGGTCTTGAAGGGCCTACAAAGATTAGGCTTGATGAACATGGGAAAAATTAATTTTCTGTCTGAATGTCTTTGCAAATTCTTTTTTTAAGAGACGCTGTAAGGCTGACTCTCTTGAGAAACTGTAGCAGAGTGGTACAGTTCCGACATCTTTTAAGCAACCTGAATGAGATTGCTGATTCCCAGTGCTCAGGTGGGCTTGTTGTAGGGTCTTAAATGTGTTGTTTTTTTTTTTTTTTGGTACTACTAGGAATGTTGCCTCTTTATACCATTTATTTTTGGAGTTCTGTTTCTCAGACAGGAGCTACTGTATCTACCAACAAGTAGTAAGACAAGGTGTTCTTACTGAAGCATGCACACTATGAGGCACAAGAATTTTTCTTGAGCAAACCATATGTAAATCAAATGGAACATGCTCTTGCACATACATTGGGCCTACAAGAATAATAATGACCATCTGGGAGGACATTAATTCTCAGCAAATAACTACAGGCTGGATGGAGTTAGGACTCACCAATTGCCTGGAAATGCTTCATCCCAGTGATCATTATTACTGCTGTAAGATATGAAAACATTGGGATCAAAACTTCTGAACACTGACACTGACCTTGAAAAGGTTACTGGTCTTGCATTTGAACAGGTCCACCAAAGTGTTTCTAACCTTGGCAGATAGTGGGATATGGTGCCATAAAATCACACTATATTGATTACTATTTTGGTGGTTCTCTCACTATTCTGATTTTGACATAACTGTAGCTATCAGTATTGTGGGCTCTGCTAGAAACCAATGCTTTGTATCTGAAAACCTGGAATCCCAGATTTCAAATGATGTAAAGCATTAATCCCTAACTCTAGCAGCTAGTGAGACACTAATTAATAAAATTAACGAGATTGTTAGATTTCCAGTACCGTGAGATGTTGATACGTAGATCTGGTGTTTCATGAGATACTGGACCTTTAAGATATCCCTGGTCTGTTGTACTGCTAGTACTTTGATTGGCTGTTGTGGTTAGATGTTGACAGATGTTTGTCTGTGTGTGTGTGTTCCCGCTGTGTGCTGCCCCAGCCCAGCGCAGACAGCTGGCACAGCAGTCCTTGAGCAAACCGCCCAATGACCACAAGATCCATTAAAGGATGAAGGCACCCAACCGAGTTTATTGTCGATGAAGAGCGTACTGGTATCCCACAGACTTTACCGGACCAGTAATGTGTGCCCGTAACAATGGACCAGCTCAGTGAATGGCAGGACTTTCCGTTCCTCCCTAGGCTACACAAAGATACTCCCTCTGAGATGCATCATTATATCCGATACAAAAATGTTAGCACTGCCTCTTTGACATAGTTAGTTACTGCCCCCTGACTTGGCTAATTATTACCCATTACCTTGTACATGTTGGTTCAATCAAACCATCTTTACTATGTACTGTCATCCTGATCTTATCTTCTAGGAGGAGTCAGTGTGTTCTTGTTATCCTTGGGGAATGTTTTTGTACCATCCTTGATATTGGGATGTTTCGGTACCAATTGATATCGGGATGTGTTTGTGAGTATTCTGTGACTAGCACTTCTTAGGAATATGTGCTTTTGCAATATCAGCCCTGTTCTTGCCAGATTCTGTGAGCAGGTCCTGCCTCACACCAGGCCTCTGATGCAAGGGCTTATGTGTCAGGCTCTCTTCCTACTACAGGTGTGATCCAGGAGGCAATATCAAGTCTCAGTCCTTGGATCGGTGACATTTTCAGTCTCTGAAATGTAAAGAGAAAAATAAGTAATGGGCTTTTGTGCTGGAAAGTTGTTGCATTATTGCCATGGGTAGAGCTATGTTTTTCCAGTACAGGTACTTTGGTCCTTGTGGGAAAGTCCTGTAGAATTTAATGGAAAATCGTATCACTGCTATAGAATTCTGTAGGATGGTAGAAAGTTCTATGGACATGATGTTCTGTATTAATTTTTCTAGGTCCTCAGAGTGATTTCTTTAACAAAAATATGTTGTCATTATTAATATACAAGGACTTCCCATAAAAGGATTAACAAATCTCATGCATAGTACGTACTCGTTACCTTTTAAAAGACTTGTTTGTGTTTTGTCAGCCTTTTATCGTGATCTCTGTATTTATTTTGTTCAAATTCCTGATGTATGTTAAGATCCTAGTGATGACTTCATCTTTCTTCACTTCTGTAAGACTCTTTCATTAGCATGGCTCAGTCCTATATTTGATTATTACCAAATACAGGATTTACTGCTATGAGTAATAGCCATGAAGCCAGTGGCACCACTCATGGGGGTGAGCCCTGTTCCCAGTTGTGTGTGTTGCAACATCACGCTCTAATCAACAGGAAAGCAAGATTACATTCTCAAGATTCTGCTAGACTTGGCAATTTGGGTAAATGTATGGGACACAGCTGGGGAACCATTGAAAGTCTTGCCAGAAACAGGAGCTTCATTGCTGCCCTAATGGGAGCATGATGATGATGTATGGGGAGGTAAGTGTTTTAAAAAATCCCATAGTTATTGTAGAACGGACAATATTTCAACAATATTTCAATATTTCAACATCTGTCAGTTATAAAACAAGGGGAAAAAAAGAAAAGGAGATGAGCTGTAACCTGCCTCAGGAAAAAAGATTTTTAAAAAGGCTGATCAAATGCATCCAATATACAATACATCTAGAGGCTGTCAACATGTTAAATGCAAATCTCAGATAACCTCAATGTGATGTAAAATAGAAGCCTTTGAGCTGCCATCTGTTTCTATTCTTTCTCTTAAATGTTTAATGTCTCATATTTTGTTTTTACTTTTTTTGTAATACCCTCCTGAAAAACATTTTTCTTTGCTCACTTTGGGTGAAATTCATCCCAATGCAGCAGTACTTAAGTGGTGCATAGGCCAGGTACTGGCAGTCTGTACGCAGGTAGATTTCACCTTAACTTTTATATATGTGTCAAACTTGTTTCTCTTGCCTACTTCTGGACTTCTAATGGAGCTGAAGCTAATGTGGCTCTGTCCTTGTTTGGACAGGCAGCATTGTCTAGTGTTTAGCACAGGTGACTTGGGAGTCAGGAGTCCTGAGTTCTTTTCCTAGCTCTACTACTGTATGACTTTAGTCTTGTGTAGAAAGGGGAAAATGACACAAACAAAGCGCTGTGGAGCCATTTTTCTAAATGATGGTAACTGTCACTGAAAATAACCTTGTACAGTCAATTTTCAGGGTTTGGATTATGTGTATGTATAAGGGTTCCCTGCCCTGTTGTTGCAATTATAGTCTTGCTTCTCCTGTCCCCAAGCACCCACAGCCCCTTGAACAAAATAATAGTGTGGTGAGAAAAATAGTGCATTGTACAAACCATAGTGGGTCTTGGTGTCTCCCCCTAGCTGTTGGGAAGATCTTCTTAATACCAGAAAAAGACAGGTAGGAGAGCCCTTTAATAAACATATTGCAACAACCAGTTTTCATTTGAGAGAAAATATTCCAGCGTTTGTATGCATTGGAGGGAAGAGAAAGGAAGATTAATGTAGTTGTAAAAATATACTTTTAGAATCTGCTCCAGCCAAACACTTTAAACATGCGAGTAGCCCCATTGGCATCTGTGGACTACTCACATGCTTAAAGTTAAGCATGTGCTTTCGTGCTTGGCTGGATAAAAGCTTTAAAGTCTAGTAACTTGTGAGGCGCCAAGGATCCAAGTGTTAGGGCTGTATTTCCATCAGTTTGGTTAAGTGGATCATTAAGCATCAGGTATTTATTTCTTCTAATGTTAAATTTGTTCATGGTTTGCAGAATTATTATATCAAGTAAGCATTTAAAATGAGTATATTGGTGTTTCTATTTTGATCTTCATAAAGGGATGTGAGTTGCTGGTCTCTGGGGAAAGGAATCTTTGCCAGGCCTTGCCCACTACTGCTTCACTGGGAGCTTGTCTACACGGCTAGTTAGTGCACAGCAAACCAGGGTGTGACTCTACAGTGCACTAGCTTGCTGAGCACTAAACTCACCGTGTGAACCCTGTTGCTACTCGCTAAGAAGTTCCATAGTAGGTCTTGATATACTCCTCTTTCACAGTATAACAACTCCCCTTTCACACGGGTGTACAGGAAAGCGTACCATGGAACTTGTAGGGTGTGGTAGTGTGGTCCATGCAGCAAGCTGATGCTCAGCAAGCTGGTATGTTTCTGGATCTTGAGACAAATCTCACTGTCTGCTCCAACTGCTTTTATTATTTCTGGTTTCAGAGTAGCAGCCGTGTTAGTCTGTATTCGCAAAAAGAAAAGGAGTACTTGTGGCACCTTAGAGACTAACCAATGTATTTGAGCATAAGCTTTCGTGAGCTACAGCTCATTTCATCGGATGCATCAGATAAATTGGTTAGTCTCTAAGCTGCCACAGGTACTCCTTTTCTTTTTATTATTTCTGTAGATCTTACTTTTGGGATTCCTTTATGGTTGTCTCATAGATATTGGGGTTTCCCACCCTGAGAAATTGGCAACAGTGTTTCCAAACACTGTTTGGAACCCAAACATGCACCATCACACTACTATTTAGCTAGGTAACGTATATAGCATCCATCGTCATGTGGTGTCTGATCACCTTGAAAACATTAATTAATTTATTCTCCGTGTCTTGAGAAACTGGGAAGTATTATCACCCAGATAGGAAAAGGAGGCACGGATTTTATTTAGTGTGTGCCTAGTCTTTGAGCTAAGCGATGGCCTCTTCAGTGGCGTGATGCAGTTCTTCTAGGCCACTGCTGAACCTAGTCAGCAGGCATTCCTCGACAATGTGTGTGATCGTCTGTGCTGCGCCACAGCTGCACAAAGGGCTGTCACGAAGGCCCCAGCGATACTGGTTGGCTGCACAGAGACCTTGCCAGGTCCGGAACCTGTTCAACAGGGGCCATTGGCAATAGGGCAAGTCAAAACCAGGTGGGCAAACTGTGGGGTCGGCGACGAGGGACTGGTTGGGGATTATAATAGATATCCATTCCTCTCACCAGAGTGTTTCCGCCCTAACATCCTGGCATGGCAGATGAGACCATAATGGGCAATGTGACGGCAAACGTGCAGCTGGTTTAAAAAGGTCATTGTGCAGTGGCAGGCTTGAGTTGGTGCATACTTTTTTCAGTAACTTGCCAGTGGCAACCTCTCACCTAAAATGAGATGGGGCAATATTGCTCAGAACTGGAAGCCATGGGAGTGGAGTCGGACGCAGGGTGCTGGAGATGATATGCATGGTGGCATGTAACTGCGTATCCACCAGTTTCGTGTGTGACGATCAACTCCAAACGGGTGCGCAGTCCTGCGCCACTGAGTACGAGGTGGCAAGAGCTGACATCCTCCAAGTTGGAGCGTGAGCACCCCATGATGAACCTGCCAGGCACAGAGAGACAGTATATCTTGTCTAAGGAAGTGTGTCACAGAGCTAGGAATTGAACTCTGATCTTCTAAGTCTTAGTCCAGTGCTTAAAGAGTGAGATCATTCTTTCTTTTCTCTACACATCAGCAAGCCTATGCTCAGTAGCGTAGCTATCCAGCATGGGTTTGTTCAAACTGGGATGTGCAGGATTTTCTTTAGATTTCCCTACTTTCCCTTGTGACAAAACCCATCCTTATATAGGATGGATTCCACAAGCTATGGGCTATGCATGTTTTAGCAAGGTGCTTACTCTATAAAAAAAAGTTTGAAATTGATTCAGGTGGAGTTAGGAGCATACAGTAGCCTTCATCATGGAGATGTATAACTGATGACTTTGCAACATTGAGGTATGTTGTCATACAAAAGAATAGCTATCCATGGAGTCAACAAGCTGGAACTAAGTAAAATCCATCTGTCCAGAAACAAAAGCAGAGAATCTTTGAGGTTAATATTTTTAACTTGCTCATAAGCAATTTAAAAAATGAGGTGGAGGTGAGGAGTGGTTGCGTGACGCTGGTTAAGGTTTGTACAGTACCAGTGTGTGATCAACTTGCTGAGTCTCTTTCAATCAACAGAGGTGACAAAACAAGAAACTATCCTGAAAAAATTATCCTGCAAATAAATAATCATTTATAGTAAATGACAGTTGGTTGCTGTCTTAATGGAACTTAATTTCAAATTTAGAAAGCTTCAGGTAACGTGGAAATGAAGGCTCCTGAAGAGTTGTTTCTTCTCTAACAATTACAAGGCCACGAAGATAAATCTGTACTCACAAAACTAGACTGATAGGACTGGCTTTTTTTAGGATAGTTGAATGCATTTTGCAGAGATGATGTACTAACAAATCCTAAACAGCGTTTCAATCTGTTAATCTTTCTATTGGCATGCTTTGTCCAATCACAGACTAAAAGTGTGTTAGGACAAGAAAAAAAAATTAACGATCTGCACAGCCGCAAGCTGTATGCTACTACAAGATAAAAACGGATTGATGAGTGACAGTAACTCCTGCAGTCCAGAGTTAAGCCTTAGTGTCCTACAAGCGCTATGTGCATCAGGGAGTGCCTGCAAGATTGGGTCCTCGGTGTATAAAGTTAGAACCCGGTTCTGCAAAGAGAACATTACGGGCAGACCCCCTGCACCTCTCCAAAAGCCTGTTGAGGTCAACAGGACTCAGTGTGGGCACAGAGACCTGCCCACATGCTTCTCTTTGCAGGATCAGGGCCTTAGCTTTTTGGCCACACCTCAAGTTGCCAACCACAAGTGATCAAAAATCATGAGTCAGGCCCCCCAAAATCATGATATAGATAGATAAAAAGAATACCAGAATAGGACATTATTTACTTATATATTTTTATCCGAGTGAGCAGAATGTCTGCATTTTCCTCTTGTGGTGAAGAGGATTCTCGATTTGGAAGCCGTTTTAAACTGTAGCAAAGATTAGGAGCTAGGTCAGGTTTTATATGGATCTGCTTTTTGTCCAGGCATAGCAGCAAACAGATGTTCAGACAGGAAAAGCAACCTTTCCTTCGCATCAGATGCAATTATAAAAGGTGGTCCTTTCTGATATTGTACAGAATTAATGTTTGTTGGGACATTCAAGAAGGTCAGGTGAAGGACATTCAAGAAGGTCAGGTGAAGGAAAAAAAAAAGTCTGCTCTAAAAAAAATGTGTGTTCTTGTCATTCTTTCCTTAGTTTTTCATTTTCCATCAAGGTTTTTTGATAAACCATTTCATTGAATTTCTTTTACATGGACCTGCCTGAGGTGGGTGGGCTGGTCGGTTTATTTATTTATTTTTGAATAACTATCTTGTTGGGTAAGATTGTAGACTACTGAGATATTGACATTGTCATAGTAACTAGAACTGCAGCACTGGCTGGCAGCCAGAAATCCTGGTGAATCATGGCTTGAACGTGGGTGTCTCTGCAAATGGAATAACTTCTGATTCTTACAATAGGATGAATCAACGAAGTAGTGTTCTTTGAGATACTTTGAACAGCTTATTTCCCTTCCCCTTGGTGCCCCCATTTTATTGTCATCATTTTAAAACTAGGATGTTAAAACCATCTATTTCCTCCATGTTTGAGCAGTAAATACACTATTGTGCAGAAAATGTTGCAAGGAATATTTTTTCTATTGCAATTGAAAGATTAATTAAGAAAATAAATGATAAAAGCTTCCAACTGGAATTTTGAAATTGACTAATTTGACTTCAGTTACCTTTGTAACTTTAGAACAGTTTCGTGTGCTGTACATTTGCATGTGGTGTTACATAGGACACCGGGATGTGATAATTGCAAGCCATATTTTTACAGTGCTTCCACCCTTTTTGCAAATGCTGTTTGTGCCCACAATTCCACTGTTGGTTTTGTGTGTCAGCAATTAAGAGTATAACTCTTAACACTTGACTGGCCAAGGACTTGACTCTGGACACACACACACACACACAATTTACATGCTGGGATTGCTCAAGGTGTGATTTGCACCCTCACCAAAATGAGGCTGGGGTAGAGGGTCCCTTTTAAAAATCTGCTCCTCCAGGCTTCATTCTGTGGTAGTGTAACTGAGTTAGTTGGCTGGCTGATCGTTGTTTGGCCCATCTACAGAACCCCTAAAGGGTTTGTGGTTCCGTTTATGGGGAAAGGCCATCCATCTCTGGAACTAATTCTGAGAGGATATTTGGGGGTGTGTGTGTGTGTGTGAGAGAGAGAGAGCTTCATGCCTGACGGGGGGGGGAGAGAGAGAGAGAGACTGTACCAACAAAACTGGCAGCAGGAGGAGAGCTGTCTTTGTACCAGGGCTTTGGAGCAGTCTGGAGCTCGAGCGCGGAGCAGCGGATCTGCAGGTTTTTGCCTGGAGCTGGAGCACAGCTCCAAAGCCCTGCTTTGTACCTTCTTTCGGTAACACATGGATGTGGTTTTGTTGTGTAACTGAACTTATGCTGGTGTGATTATTCTGGGTACTCTGCTTTGCTAACCCACCAATAAGTAGACTGCAAGCTTGTATAACAGTACCAAGGCTCATGTTAAGGATACAAGTTGGTGGTAAGCCTTAGATATAAGGGACACAAGGACAATACTGCAGAAAGCTTAAAATATTGTTTAATTTTTTAAAATTGTAAACACTTTCTGCAGTCTCAGCTTCTTGAGTTACTATGTCAGCTATCAATTTGCAATAATAAAAAGCAAGATCATATGATCGTGTGAAAGAGGTAAAATGAGGGAAATATATTCCAACCCATGAGGGAGAAAGAGAAGAATGTTTAACACCTGTTCACATCATACATTCAGAAGTCTCTATGCTTAATTATCTTATAGATACTTGAGAGAAGCTGTATATTTTACTTTTCTAAACATATATACGGTAATTTGTGAAAACTTCAATGGTTTGGATACATCTTTTTAAAATTACTTTAATGCTGAAAGTAAGGGATGCATTTACAGCATATATTCATGCAGTCTAAGGGCCAGTCCTGCAAATGCTGATTCACATGGGTAATCCCTACTTGCATAAGGAATACTCACTGAACGACTATAAGGGTTGGCAGAATGAGGTTGTAAATTTGCATTAAAGACCTGATCCGAATCCCATTGAAGTTTATAGGACTCTCTCCATTGACTTCAATGGGATTTGGATCGGGCTCTAAGAACTCCATGCTGCATCAATGGGAGCTTTTCTAGCAATTTGAATGGGAACAGGACCGAGCCCTAATTTCATTAGCTTGACCTAACTGTCAGTGGGTCTCCGTGAGTTTTATTCTGTGGATTTGATGGATGGCTTTTGCTAGGGAAGGAAGAGGTCAGGGAGGCTCTGAAAAGTAAAGTCTGTAGCGTCAATAAATTGCTTTTAGATCACGTTCATCAGGAAGGGAATTTGTGGTTTATCTGCTCTATTTTCAGCTGCTGTCACTGAGGTTGAAGAATTACATTGTCATGTTTTCAGGCTTTCAGAGGCTGTGTGGGTAAGATGAAATTAAGACAGAACTACTTACTTAAAAAGCTTTGAAAGAAAACCTCACTGAGATTAAAACTTTCCATTGATATGAGTTTCCTATAGGGATATCTAGGAGCAAATGTGCTTTTCCATTCAATATAAAATCACTGCTTTGCACTAATTAAAACTTACAGTGAACTCCTTTTTTATATTAATTAGCTTTGTTGTTGTTAGTTTTTATAAGGACTTAGTTTAAAAGTCACAGTCCTCTGAGCTTTCTTTAACCTGCCATTATTAAACATGTAAGATTTTTCCTGTATCGTTTGTTTTTTCTGCTCTGTGCATTTGACAGCACTTCGTGCATAGTCATTTTCATGATTTCTTTTACATAGTCCGTCAGTTTTGCCTGTTTGTTTTTGTGGGGTTTTTCCCACAAGCAACAGGGAAGAGAACAAATTAAAAAAAAACAAAACAAAAAAAAAAAAAGGAAAATGTGATTGGCAGGGAAACTTGGGGGTGAGCATAGAACCTGGAATGACTTCCAACTTTTTTTAAAAATTGCCTTATTTTCTTTATGGTAAAGACCCATTGGGCCCTGTTATTTTTATTATGGTAAAGGCCCCCATTGGGGATCCATTGCGCTAAGCACTGTACAGAGAGATAGTAAGAGATTGCAAATTCTATGGGGCAGGAACAGTCTAAGTAGACAAGAGAAACTGTAGAGGCACAGAAATATGAAGTGACCTCCCTGAGGTCACACAGCAGATCATTTGCAGGGCTGGGAATAGATCTCACGTCTCCTGGGACTTAATACAGTGCTTTGTCCATTGGAACAAATAGGTTCTCTAGGGCTATGTCTACACCACAACCTGTGCTGTCATATTTTATGTCGCTGAGGGGTGGGACTAAACCGTCCCCCGTGCGACAGATGTTACACTGACATAAGCGCTTGTGTGCACAGCGCTGTTGGTGGGAGAGCTTCTCCTGCCAACATTGCTTCTTCTGCTCGCGGAGGTAGGTTTTTTATGCCGCAGAGAACTCTCCCATCGCCGTTGCAGGGCTGCGTGTATTTCAAACCCGGGCTATGTAGTGAGCTGCTTGGCGGAGGCCGTGGAGCTTCTCTTTACTCTGTACCACAGTTTTGGGGGAGCCCTTAGTGGTTTTAAGCACTGCTTGCCCCATTAAAAAAAAAACCAACACTCTTAAGTTTTACAATTTTAAAAAAATCAAGTAGAATAAATGCAGATGTGTTGAAGCCTTTATTGATCTATATAGTTGACACCCTATTTTAACTGTGATACTTGGTGAATGAAGGGTAGAGTGAGCTGCCCTGTGTGATTGCCTTGTTATAGGTGCCAAACTACGATAGTGAATAGTATCGGTTCGATAAAGACCAAATCCTAGTCCCACTGAAGTCATTGAAAGTTTTTTGTCATGAACTTCAGTGGAACCAGGATTTAACTGTAAATGATGCAGGAGAAGTCCAATAAAAAATAGCAGACCCAACCTGCTTTCTGTTTCAAGTGTAAACCTGGAGAGGAGAGTCTGAACATTAAAAGATTAGCCCACATCATAATATTCCTATAATTCTTCTATAATGCCTTCTATCTGAGAATCTCTAAGTGCTATATAAACATTAGGGGTTATACCGTACAACTCTGCTCTCTTACAGCCCTCCTTTACGTGGTTATTTTGTTTTAACAGAGGTGTAACTTGCTCAAGTTCACACCACAACCTGTTGGCAGAATCCAGACTTCTCCTGTCTTCCAGTGCCGTGTTTTAACCACTAGAGTATGTTGTATTTCATTGCTGTCACTTCCTCATTTGTACTTGGCTTTCTGTATTTGACAATTTAACAAAGCAGAACAGGAAAAGGCTTGATTTTCAGATTGTACCTTTTTCTGATCAAGTAGCATATTACACTCCGGGACTGCATAATTTATCTCACTTAGAGCCTGATCCTGCAGTCATCATTCATGTTGGGTTGTACTTTACTCTATGAGTGGTCTCATGAAATCAGTGGAGCCTTCATTCACAGAGTCAGATACTACTCAGCATCACTAATAATAGCAAAACTGAGCCCTTTGGGATAGGGACCATGTATTTCTTCTATGCCAAGTACACTGATGGCTCTCATCAAGTAATAAATAACTGCGATTTTAGTCTTCATTAAAAATGTTTAAATTCAGCACAAGGAAGAAGACTGAAAGCAGCTCATGTGTTTTTGTTTTCTTTGGTGGGGGATGTTGATTTATTATTTGATTTCTCTCCAGACTCTCTCCCAGAGAAACCGCTTGTGTTTTCTTCCGCTTTGCGGAGCGTGTTCCTAGGTTCATTGAAAAGAAGGTAGTTAGTTGAAATCTGGTCCTTTTTGGAAAAATTGTAATGAGACCCTTGAATATCAACCACCTCAATCCCATGCTCCTCCAGCATTGTGGCAGCTTTGAGAGAGTGGTATATTTGTCAATTTGCATGTGAAATTTGATAAGTTGTTCCAGCTGTCACCTACTTGTGAATAATGAGACGAGGACCACCTGGCTGTCGATCTATATAAAAAGTACTTGTTCTTAGTTATTTCACACTGCCCAATAAAATTCACGGAATTGTCTGGAGCAGTGCTACTCAAAGTAATGGTCCGCGGACCGGCACCAGTCCGCGAGCGATCGGCTGCCGGTCTGCGCGCACATTGGGAAAAAAAAATTGCTGGTCCCCCACATCAGATAGCTTGAGAAGCACTGGTCTAGATGACTCATTTCACTTGTCCTTTAAGCAGGTATGCACTAGCTCAGAGCCATGATGAGCAGTAAAGAACCACAGAATCATAGAATGTCAGGGTTGGAAGGGACCTCAGGAGGTCATCTAGTCCAACCCCCTGCTCAAAGCAGGACCAATCCCCAACTAAATCATATCCCCAACCATAATCAGGAATGGCTTTTCTTCATCCTAACTCTTCCTTTGCCCCCCTAGATACCTGCCCAAACTGGCAAGCTATGTGGGTCATCTGGGGAGGAAAACAGAGTTGCATCTTTGTGTGTTTCATTGATGGAGAGCTTGTGGGATGGGGACAGAATGGAAAATGTGGGAAGAGCATTACGCTGTAAATACGGTCTCTGGTTATGGGCACCTGATGTACATGCCTTCCTGCCACCCCATTACTTAATATATTACTATTTTCTAGTAGTCTTAATGAGATAACTGGGATTTTAATACACTCATCTCATATGAAATCCTCAGTTTCTAGAGCTGAAATGTCTTCTTTTTGCCAGAAGTGCTGTAAATTCATGGCTGCATGTCAACTTTTGGAGTAACTGCTCCATTGATCAGTGTTTTCAGTGACATCCTGTCACTCAAGATGTTTTGATATTTGACATTTGAGATTGTTGCCGCTGAAGTTGTTTATCCCGTGGACATTTGTAACAGGTTTTTTAAGGCTGTCCTGTGCTCCAAACCTGTGGTGTAATACCACTCTTGAGAAATAATACTTTTAAGCCCATGTTCCAGCTGTGTATAAATGAAGCATTGACATCACAGGTTCAGATGGGCAATAGACTCGACACGGATTTATTTACTACACAGCTGTAGCGGTACTGAGAATGTGCGGAGAAACAAGAAATTCGTTATGCATTGCATCAAAAAATGCTCTATTGGAAGGTCTCTCTTGGGCCAAACCTTGGTGTGCTTTTCTGCCTCCCCCCTCCCCCTTTTTTTTTAAAAAGAAACAAAAGAACAAATTTTATTCCAGAACACAATTGTCTCATTATATGCTGATGCTGGCACACTTACAACATTCACAAGTGAGAGATTAGGTGCGGGAGACAGTGGAAAATGAAAACTGCATAGTTTTTGTGCATTTTCAAAAGCATCTTTCTCTCCAAAGTGCACTGCAATGCTTCTTCTCCAGCATGAGTTATTCTGTGTGGGTTTTGCCTCCTCCCCTGTAAATATTATTTTTTTTCCACCATTTTTTTCCTCTTTAATAAAATAATAGGTGTTCGTGTTGGAGTGAATATGTAATAACCAGGATTAATGCCAACCTCTGAATCTATAATTCCTTTTCTGTCTCAGGCTATAAGTTATTGAAAGCCTTTTGCTTTCCAGGCTGTCAGGAGCTGGTACCTTTATGGAGGTAGTTAATGCAAAGGATAAGAATTTTGTATTCACTCATACAGTGTCCCCTCTGACCTATATAGAGCCGTGCTCCAGCTAGGCCCTCCACATTGGGGAATTCAGTGGGGCTTAGCGTGGTTGCACAGATCCTTGCATCAGGATCTCATGGCAAGATCAGGGCCTGCAATGAGAACCACTCCCTGCTGACTTTAGTGGGGCTTTGTATTCACACAAGAGGGCATGAGGATCTTTATGACACTACCCCCCCTATTCGTGATAGTAATATTATTGATATGATTATGACATGATTATGATGCATTTTGTACAAGGTGGGCTATGTAAAGCATCATTGGAAAAGTTATGATTCACTGAATATGATTATCTTATTTGTATGCATGTATCTTTTTTGTATCTGAAGTTAGGAATATTGACTATGGATCTGTATTTCAAATGGGCTTACTCTGCAAAACACCCACAGCCAGCCTTTCGGGTACAACAGTGAAGAAGCCAAACAGTGCTCATGGCTCATCAACGAAGACAGTGGGCTGTGGAATAGCTTAGCCTTCCTGTGGACGTTTTGGACAACCTGTAAATAATGTCTGCTACGACTCTGTGAGGACATCTGACCAGACCACATGTCTCTGGACTCCATTTTGGGTACCTGTATTTTTCCAAAAAGAAAAGGAGTACTTGTGGCACCTTAGAGACTAACACATTTATTTGTGTTAGTCTCTAAGGTGCCACAAGTACTCCTTTTCTTTTTGTGAATACAGACTAACACGGCTGTTACTCTGAAACCTGTATTTTTTCCACAAACTGGGCTGGGAACTGTTTTTGGAACAAAGGGTTCCGCCATATGCTAAAGCTATAGAAGGCAGGGAGTAACATCATCTGTTGTTTTTCATTACCCCACAACTCAACACTGAAGAGAAGCGCCTAAGGAAAAGGACTTGGAACAGGGGTGGGGAGCCCAAGCTGCAAAGCAAGTGCCGCTTGTGCATTGAGAATCTGCAGGCCTGCTTGTATCATCAGTCAGGGAGAGAAATTGCTAATTCATATTAGGGCTGTCAAGCGATTAAAAAAAACGAATTGCGATTTAAAAAAATGAATTGCGATTAATCACAGTTTTAATCGCACTGTTACACAATGGAATACCAATTGAAATTTATTAACTCTTTTTGTATGTTTTTCTACATTTTCAACTATATTGATTTCAGTCACAACACAGAATACAAAGCGTACAGTGCTCACTTTATATTATTATTTTAATCATTTTTACAGTGAAAATATTTGTAATAAACAAAAAGTGTTTTTCAATTCACCTCATTTAAGTACCATAATGCAATCTCTTTATTGTGAAAGTGCAACTTACAAATGTATATTTTTGTTTGTTTGTTACATAACAGCACTCAAAAACATAACAATGTTAAACTATAGAGCCTACAAGTCCACTCAGTCCTACTTCTTATTTAGCCAATCGCTAAAACAAACAAGTTTGTTTACGTTTTTGGGAGATAATGCTGCCCGCTTCTTATTTATAATGTCGCCTGAAACTGAGAACAGGCGTTTGCATGGCACTTGTGTAGCCGGCATTGCAAGGTATTTATGTGCCAGATATGCTAAACGTTTGTATGCCTCTTCATGCTTTGGTTACCATTCCAGAGGACATGCTTCCATGCTGATGACTCTCTTTAAAAAAGTAATGCATTAATTAAATTTTGACTGGACTCCTTGGGGGAAAATAGTATGTCTCCTGCTCTGTTTTACCCACATTCTGCGATATATTTCATGTTATAGCTGTCTCAGATGATGACCCAGCACATGTTGTTCGTTTTAAGAAGGTACCAATGTGAGATTTCTAAAGACAGCTACAGCACTCAACCCAAGGTTTAAGAATCTGAAGTGCCTTCCAAAATCTGAGAGGGACGAGGTGTGGAGCATGCTTTCAGAAGTCTTAAAAGAGCAAGACTCCAGTGTCGAAACTACAGAACCCGAACCATCAAAAAAGAAAATCAACCTTCTGCTGGTGGCATCTGACTCAGATGATGAAAGTGAACATGTATCGGTCTGCACTGCTTTGGATCATTATTGAGCAGAACCTGTCATCAGCATGGATGCATGTCCTCTGGAATGGTGCTTGAAGATGAAGGGAAATATGAATCTTTAGCACATCTGGCACGTAAATATCTTGCAGTGCCGGCTACAACAGTGCCATGCGAACGTCTGTTCTCATTTTCAGGTGACATTGTAAACAAGAAGCGGGCAGCATTATCTCCTGCAAATGTAAACAAAGTTGTCTGAGTGACTGGCTGAACAAGAACTCGGACTGAGTGGACTTGTAGCCTCTGAAGTTTTACACTGTTTTTTATTTTTGAATGCAGTTATTTTTTGTACAGAATTCTACATTTGTAAGGTCAACTTTCATGGTGAAGAGAGTGCATTACAGTATTTTTATGGGGTGAATTGAAAAATACTATTTCTTTTCTTTGATCATTTTTATAGTGAAAATATTTGTAATAAAAATAATATAAAGTAAGCACTGTACACTTTGTATTCTGTGTTGTAACTGAAATCACTATATTTGAAAATATAGGAGAACATCCAAAAATAGTTAATAAATTTCAATTGGTATTCTATTATTTAACAGTGTGATTAAAACTGCGATTAATGCTATTAATTTTTTAAATTGCGATTAATTTTTTGAGTTAATTGCATGAGTTAACTGCAATTAATCGACAGCCCTAATTCATTCTTTCTAGTACTTTAGGTTTAGTTTGCGGTTTTGTTTATTTACTAGGTAATCTGCTTTCATCTGTTTGCTGTCACTTATAATCGGTTAAAATCTATCTTTTTATTGTTAATAAAATTGTTTTATATTTTGACCTAAACCAGTATGCCTTTAAGTGAAGTGTCTGGGGAAAAATCTCAGCTTGGTTACCACAAGTGTGCATATTCTTCTCCACATTGAGGGAGGGGTGGACATATTAATGAGCTTACACTGTACAGATATCTGTGCAGTGCAAGACTGTATAATTTTGGGTTTATATTCCAGAGGGGAGTATGTGCCTGTAGCTGGGAAACTGGCTGGTATCTGCTGTTTGCACTCAGGTAGCCCTGCTGTTGTTTTGGGTGATAACAGGGCCTGGGAGAGGCTGGCTGTGTCCCCAACTCAACTGTGTGCCTTAGAGGGGTGCCACGGTTCCCACAGCTCCCAGACTGCACCCCAAGGGTGACAACGCTGTTCAGAGTAAAATATCTTTCCTGCTTTTACCTTTTAAAAGAGAACTTTTTCCAGTGTGTTTTCTGAGAACCTAAATGCAGATCAAAGCAAAGTCATTTAAACCGATTGTGCTGCTTTAGTACTGAAGTCCTCCTTTCCGTCAGTGGCAGGGAAGGGAAAATCTTGTGGTTAATATGCAGAACTGGGAATCAGGAGGTTTGAATTCTAGTCCTGGTTCTGCCACAGACTCAATATGTGACCTTGGCAGAATTGCTTAGGGCCAAACAATGGTTGACCCAGCACAGGTGTGCTAGAGTGAGGAGAGGGCCTTTTGCCCTTGTATAGCGGTTGTCAAAAAAGCTAACAGAATGTTAAGAGCCATTAGGAACGGGATAGATAGGAAGACAGAAAATATCATAAGTCCCATTATATAAATCCATGATACCCCACACCTTGAATACTGTGTGCAGTTCTGGTCACTTTATCTCAAAAAAGATATATTAGGATTGGAAAAAGAACAGAGAAGGGCAACAAAAATTAAGGGTATGGAACAACTTCTGTAGGAGGAGAGATTAAAAAGACTGGAACTTTTCTGCTTGGAAAAGAGATGACTAAGAGGGGATACGATAGAGGTCTATAAAATCGTGACTGGTGTGTATAAAAGTGAATAAGGACGTGTTGTTTACTCCTTCACACAACACAAGAACCAGGGGTCACCCCATGAGATTAATAGGCAGCAGGTTTAAAACAAAAGGAAGTACTTCTTCACACAGTGCACAGTCACCTGTGGAACTCGTTCCCAGGGGATGTTGTGAAGGCCAAAAATATAATTGGGTTCAAAAAAGAATTAGATAAATTCATGGAGGACGTGCCTATCAATGGGTATTAGCCAAGATGGTCAGTGATGCAACCTCGTGCTCTGGGTGTCCCTAGCCTCTGATTTCCAGAAGCTGGGAGTGGATGAGAGAGGATGGATCCCTTGACGATCATTCTGTTCATTCCCTCTGAAGCACCTGGCATTGTCCACTGTCTTGGAGCTTTCTGCCTTAGTTTCCCTATCTGTAAGAAATGGGGACAATAACATATTCCAACTTCACTTTGGTATTGCAAAATGCTTCCAGGTCCTTGGATTGAGGGAGCCAGGGAAGGGCAACTTATTCATATATTTCTAAGCAAACGTTTCAATGTGAGGGTTTTGTACGTTTGGGAGGTTTTTTGGTATTTATTAGTGGGAGGTAAATGGATAAAATTTCCATGATTCATATGGGCAGCTCATTAGCTTTTTTTGGTGGTTGTATTTTGTGAATGGTGGATTTTAACTGCCTGCTCCAGTTTGGGAGTAAGCATAGAAGAGAGGGAATTGATCTGTTTAGGAATTTTGACTGCACTTTGAGAAAGTTTGCCACTGTGTATCTACCATCCTTTTGAAAATCCTGTCCATCAGAGCTGCAGTGGTCAGCTCCTATGGAAGACATATTCTAGACACGGATTGCTGTGGGTTAGTTATTGACTCGGGCACTGTAATAGAAGCACAGAGTTGATCTAGTGGATTTTACTTGTGTCCTTGAGGGGGTGTGAGAATATTTAACACGCCTACACATGAAATGGATTTCGTACTTGCCAAAAAGGACATCTCTAAGGGATAATGCCTGAGCTGAACACTATTTTGACTCAGAGAGAAGGGGCCACACAGTGAATGTTTGTGCATATTTCTACTTGGGCTTGTTAATACTGCGCTTTAAACACTGCAGATGAGAGCAAAACTAATAATCATTTTTACTCTGACAGTGTAAAGATATGGTAAACAAAAGATACAATTGGGGTGATTTTACTTCTTTCCTGCAAACCTTAGAGATATCTGATTAACATGTCTTGCAAAAAGTAAGCAAACCAGTTTAACAGCATAAAACATTATAGGGTAGGGAACAGAGATGGGCTGATGAGAACACTTGGTAGATTTCACAGTTAGGCTGAAGGACAGTATCATGAGGTATAAGTTGAATCGTTTTGTCCCTTGATAACCGTCTGAGAGAACATAACAGATGTTCTGGAAAGAACTTGTATGCAGAGAATTTCTGGGAAGTTGTTTTTGTGCCTAGGCTGCTGGACTCAGAGTTCTCTTGATTCAGCTGTTCACAGCTTAAAGAGAATGCATCTTTTCCTGAGTGTGAAAGCCCTGCTTTCTGGGTTTAGGCTGTGGTGATTAAGTTGAACATTATTGGGCTTTTTTATTAGCCTGAATCTTAGATTCTCACCTTCAGCTCCATCTGGTACGTACTGAAGGACTTGAGTGATGCCCATTCCTTTTGTTGGTCCTCTGCACAGGGGTGAACTTCTCACTTGGGTAGAAAGATGAACACTGCATCCTGCGGAACATTGGGATAGAAAATTCCAGAAGTGAGGACGAGGTGCCTCCAGTCCCCAGCCTTTCAAACCCAGACAGCGATCAGCAGAGTCACTCTGGATACATCTCTCTAAGGTATTTATCTGGTCTCTGTTACTGAAGTAACAGAGAATCTCACAATTTTTAATATGCTTATCCTCACAACACCCCTGTGCAATAGAGAACTGTTGTTATCCATGTTGTACAGATGAGGAGCAGAAGCACACATTGAGCGTTTAAGGTCACAGAGGAAATCTGGTGGACGAGGGAATTGAACGAAGTTCTCCAAAGTCCCAGGCTAGCATGCTAACTACAGGACCATGCTTCCCCTTTGGGCCTGTTATGATGGCTTATAGGGGGAGAGAGGCTGTCTCTTAAGACACAGAGAATACAGGGCTTTTACAATTAATACAAACAACTTGAATTGAAGTCACAAGCAAACAAGACAGTGTAGCCTTTGTGGAACAGGTGCAATGGGCTCCTGGTGGCTAAGACTGCTTAATGTTAATAGTACTTAGCACTTCGAAAGTGTTTCATACATAGCTCTCCAAACCCTTAAAAGGTGGATAGATATGATTATCCTTATTTTACAGATAGGAAAATTAAATTGCAGGGAGATAAGTAATTTGCTAAGTAATCAATCCTAATTTTCCTCCTCTCTAGCTTTTTACTTTTGCTGAACTGTGGAAGCTTTTTCCTTGTAGTCAAATGTGAGAGGATTAAACGGGAGTACAAGGGCTGGGAAGCACTGGACTTGGATTGGTGCTGCTGCATATGTCTCCATGTAAAAAGAGAACATATTTTCAAGTCACAGCTTATGCAGGTGATTATGGTGAAAAAAACAAATCAGCAAGGAAGGACGCTGTTTTGTTTCCCCCTCCCACTTTCCTGAACTAGGTGACAGGTCAGTAGAGTGCATCCGATTATCCTTTGTCCTCCCAAAGCATATTGTAAAGGATATCCTGAAGAAGTGGAGGTGGAATGTATACGTGAGTTTGGAGCCCTTTATTCAGGAGCAACAGCAGGTTCTGAGTCAGGTATTGGAACACCCAAGACAGCTTGGCAGAGATGAATGTATGGATTACTAACAGTAAAAGGCTTTTTAAGTGGGTGTTAGCCTGTGATTGTTTTTAATTTTTCAGTAATGGTTCTTGGAATTTTATTGTGATCATCCTAAATATCGCTAAAGAGAACATATTCATGGGTAAATACAATGAGGTTTCCTTTAGCTGGGTTTGAGCCAGGAACCAGTGGGGGGTGAGAATTGGTGGGGTTACTCTACTGTGCCTCGAAATCTGATCCCAAGATTAACTGCCACTTGGCTAGCATGTGAGTTGCTAAAAGCATTTCCTGAATTGTTACACTAAATTATGAGGAACCCTGGGTGACTGCAGGCTGTTACATAAATACCAACAATTGCTCTGTTTGATACTGGGCAAATTTACCAAAATACTAAATATGGGGCAACATTTTATTTTAACTTTCTAGACCCAAGGTTTTCATGTGGGTTTTTGTCATCGTTTTGAGTGAAATCTTCGGGCCAAGTGGAAATGGCACAAGGAATCTTCTTTACTGTGAAGCTTTGAAAAAGCTGCTCAATTTCTAGGAACTGGGCTAAAATCCTGGTTCCAGTGTCTTCAATGGGGCCAGGTTTTCACCATGGAATGCCTTTTAGAGATTATTTAACATTCATTATAGCGCTCCTGCTCCATATTTGGTAATGATACTTTAGGGTCTGTTGGGGGGGGGGGGGGGACAGGGAAGAGAAGGGAAAAAAGTTAGGGAAAAGCAGCCTATCCCACAGCCAGCAGCCCCCATATCTCAGACAGAAACAATTAGTGTAACTTGAACAATGTATGAGATGTTACATGCATGGTTTATTTTTATATAATATAAAAATAATAATAAAATATAAACATCTTAGTTTGGAGAAAGATCTCCTCAAACCTTTACATTCTTAAACTAAAAAGATGTCTCTTTTTTAAACTCCTAGGTAAAATTGTAATACAAAGTTTAGTTAAAGTGAGAGAATCCTAGCAATTCAAAACTTACATGTCCTTGTAAATTTTCAATGTAGGTGCATTTCATGTTTTAAAATCTTGCTTATGCTCATAAGGTGGGAAATTTTCAGAACCTTTTCTTTTTGAATTGCATAGTATGTTTTGAATTGCATGTTTTAAGCTAAAATGGCTGAAATCTTGATGATGATTAAAGGTGATGCTGTTACTTCAATGGGACCAGTCATGGTAGGAGGCACTGTGCTCAGTAGCATTTGCCGTATCTAGCCCAGATTTAGTAAGCCCGAACATTTTGTATTAGATTGCAAAGTCCATCTGTTTTTTATTCCTTCCTATAAAGCCAAATGCTTCAGTATTTTGATTCCTCAAAAAGATAGCCCAGCATTCAGAACATTCTTTAATAACAAACCAGTGTGTGCTTATACTTGAGGGTCTGGTGAATATGTTTGATGAATAAAATAGATTTCAGTTTTAAGCTTTTACATGGAGGAGTTAAAGAGCAGGAATGATTCTGCAAATATACTGTCATCGTTACTTTTAAGAGGAACTGTGTACCTTACTTTAAAAGGATGTTTATGAAGGTGCATTTGTTTTGCATCATTTAGCTGCAAACTCAGCGACATGGTTAGTGTGTCTTAGGCAAAATAAAAAATGAGAGCAGTTGAAAACCACAGATCTGGTTCAGTTTATAAGAACGTATCATTTTTCTGTGGTGTCTAAGAAGGGAGCCTTTCTGGTGATCTACTTCATGTTTAAACATTAGTGATACTTCTTCTGTTTTTCACATGGCTGTTGTCTAAAATCTGAATTATCTCTGCATCTGTATGACATGCAGAAGTACATAATATAGAAAATTACACTGATGAAGAAGATCTGGTTTCAATGAGGGGGCAATTTGGTTGTTTTTATTTTTAAGAGTTGCAAATGTATAAAGGGCTAGCAAGATAAAATTGTTTTGGTTTCCCTCAATCCAGATAAGAAGTGGGTAGCTACACTTCAGTAAAAACCACAGTATCCTATTCAGTAGTCTGAAAGTCAAAACTGTGCATGACACTGTAGGATTCAATGTGATGGCAGCTTTTTAATCATTACTATCTTTATTCTGACAGGTTTCAGAGTAGCAGCCGTGTTAGTCTGTATCTGCAAAAAGAAAAGGAGGACTTGTGGCACCTTAGAGACTAACCAGTTTATTTGAGCATAAGCTTTTGTGAGCTACAGCATCCGATGTATCTGTAGCTCACAAAAGCTTATGATCAAATAAATGTGTTAGTCTCTAAGGTGCCACAAGTTCTCCTTTTCTTTTATCTTTATTCTGTGCTTTTATTTTAGAGGAGAAGCTACTAGTTTGCCAAAACTGTCCTCTGTCTTACCAGTGGTTCTTATCAAGTGGCAATCTACATTTCTAACAAAATTTTAAAACTAGCCTTCTGGTTTTAGGGTGGGAAGAGGTGGGGGGGATTAGTAGAAACACAAATCCCACTTTCCAGTAGGGGGAAGATTAACCTTTAGGATTTATAATCTCAGGTTGTAAATCAGACAGAATCTAAACTAGTCCCCACCAGAACAACAACAAAAATTGCAGATCAGAATGTATATTAGAAAAAGGTGATGAAAACCTGACTTTTGCTACCATTTCTTCCACTGTTGGGTAAACAATTGATATTTCATTTTGGAACAACACAGTGGCTTCTTCCGGGAGACAGAGAGATCTGACTTTTATCACCGAGTAGGCCCATAATGTTTATGCTTGGTTTTCAAGCTTCTAAAAACTGTTCTGACACCCAAAAGAGCAACATCCAATAGAAAGGATTGAACCTTGAGCACCACCAGAGCGGAACAGACCAGTTATAAAGTAGCCCTCCTCACCCTGACTGTTTCAATCCCATTGAACGTTATGTTTCACATGCACACAATGTGAACTGTTCCTGGATTATACCCCCTCCTCCCCATCCCTCCATCCTCCCCCGGGTCTCTGTGGAATGGCATCTTTTAGAGAAGTAAGTTCCAACCCTTTTTTTGTTGGAGTCCCAGTTGCAGTGGTTTGTCGGATGGGGATCCCGGACTTCCCGTCTCACCTGCATAACTGAGACCGTAACATCTGGTTAAACCTAGAGTATATATTTTGGAAAGATATCTGATGGTTAATTCCTTGTAGTTCCTGTTTTGTTCGGTTCCATTTTTCCTCTTTTGTTATTTTCTGTATATTTTTGTTCTCATGCTATTTTTTTCTTGCTGTTTTCCCCCTCGCTGGGTCCCCACCCATCAGAAGGCAATATGTATGCTTAGGATGATGATGGAGCAGGGAGGTGGATGCTCCATGGTGGCGTCAAGAAGCCAGGCCCCCGCATGCACTGTGGCTGAGCAGAGTGGCTTGGGAGCAGAGAAGAAGCTGGGCCAGATGGTGGGCTGCTGACAGAGCCCTAGCGCACTTCAGTTAGCTTCAACAGGAGCTCCTCTGGGGAGAGGGAGTGGGAGGAAGATGGGTGAGAGGTGGGGCAGGGGTCTTCTATTTATTTTTGCCTCGCCAGTCTGTGAACTAAACTTTTTCAGACTTGCTATCCATTAAAGTCGTTTTTGCTCCAGTCGCACCCAGACTTTACAGTATTATTCATGGGACACACATGGCAAAAGTCTGACGTTACTTATGTGACTTCTGAAGCAGATCCAGTCCCCCTACCCCAGTCACTCAATTATTTATCCACAGGGCAGCAGCTTCAACAAGAGAGATTGAGGGAATGCAAGCATTGGAATATTCCCTAGCGCAGTGGTTCATGTACTCATCTGATGGTTGGCAGATCCCAGTTCAAATCCTTTCTCCTGCTCAGGTGGAGGAGGGACTTGAATTGGGGGTGTCCCACATTCCAGATGAGTACCCTGTTCAATGGGCTAAAAGTTATGAGGGACCCCCTCTCGTCCAGTTTTTTGGTAAAATGGCATTGGTGCGTAACCCCTCTGCAGCCTGTACTTCGCTATCTTTGAGAGACAGGTGGGGCTTAGCACACCCCCCAGTTGTTGGCATCTCCCAATGTATTGGCTAGTTTAGATAGCTCCCTGTCTAGCATGCTGGCTTTTGTGGTTCACGGTCTAAGGTACCTGTCTCTCCCCATTCTTTATACAGGAGCTTAGGTGCGAACTGAGCATCACTGTCCTTAACACCGTTTGTGCACCCAGGCCTAAGTGACTTGCCTGAGTTCGCATAGGTGAATCAGTGGCAGAGCCAGGAGTACAGCTCAAGTCTGACTCCTGGTTCATTGTGTAATCTGCTAGACCATCGCTGGTGTTAATGTATAGTAACTGAAGAAAATACAATATTTTTTCTTTTAATTATTGATGCATTGACTGTATAATTTTGCATTTTTAATATAATGCCGTCATCTGAAGAGTTTTTTACAAATTAAAAAGCAAAATAAATTCTGAATTATCACTTTGCTGCAGCATTAATGTAAGGGAAAAGCTAGGTTGTGTCAAAGAAAACAATTATTAAAACACAAATATTTCCATTAAGGGAAATACAGATGTCTCAAAGCTGAAAAACCTTATTTTTGTTTTTGTTTAAGATTTGCCCCAGCATGAAAGTCTCTTTAAAGCTGTGATCCGTGATTTGGAGCTCAGAGAGAGGAGGGGAGCTTTTGTAGTTTTTTGTTTGTTTGTTTGTTTGTTTTTAGTATTTCAACTTAAAAACATCAATAACAATAATAAAAAAAAGATTCTTAGTTAAATGGAAAAAAAAAACCTCAAGAAATCGCCCAGCTTTCCATTCTGGATGAGTTAATTCATGTATTAAATTGAAATCTGTACAAATTACTTTTAATTATAATCATACTGGAGTGAAACCTAAAATAGGTCACATGTCTTATCAAATAAAACACGCTGAAAATTATTTGATTTGCTTGGATGGGCTTGCAAGATATTCTGCGGTGTTTCAGCCTCGCTAGGCTTCTGTTCTTTCAAGTCAGGCTCTGATGTTTTTCTTTGTGCATTTTGTTCTTGTGCTTTGTGGTGGGCCAATTCTCAGTGGATGGCACATTGGCTAATTTCCATGTCGAAACCAAGAGCCATGTTTAAATGTTCTAGGCTGAATGCTCTCTGTATATTTGAGACTTAAGCTACTCAAGCAAACTGAGGTTTTCGATAGCGATTTGTGCTGTCTCCCTCTTGGAGTTCAGACAGCATACCATAGGGGAACCGCCTTTTCCAGAATTTAGATAGTGATAATGAGGCACCTGCCTTAGTGAGTCAGCAGAACCCCAGTGATCCTCTCTCAGCAGGATTCACATCTTCTAGTGGGGCGTGGGGTTCTTCAGGCAGATGTACAGTTAGTTGTGTACTTTTGTTGTATTTCGTAGTATTCATTACACCTTTTTATTTTCTGAAAAATATGATTCCAGATGCTATTTTTGGGAACATTCATCCATGGCCAACGAACCACTTCTATTGCACAAGAAACAAAGGCAAACACTTATGAGTTTGAGCTAAATCTAGTTCTGTATCTAGCAACATATCGATTGTGTTTGGTTTCAAATAAATACAAACATATCGTATGTATATGCAGAGTAAATAATGCCTGCCCGCGTCCCCAGGCAATTCTGCATTACATACCATTGTATCTACCTCTATATAAATCCCCATATGCAAACTACTTGGGGATTTAGTGTTACACAAAAGTATGCATGTGTACCTCTCTGCATTTTTTAGAATAATACTGCAGAAGGTATAGGATGACCATATTTTCGCAAAGGGAAAACTGGACACTGTATAAGGCTGGCCTGAGGCTCAATCCCCCCCCCCCCCCCCCCCCCCCCCCCCCCCCCCGGCACGTGGCCCAAGCCCTTCCTGCCTCTCGCCCTCGTGGGACCGGCCCGAGCCCCCCGTTGCCTACCCACACAGCATCAGCCTGAGGCCCCTGTCCCCCCCATCCCTGCCCAGGCCTGAGACCTCCCTGCCACCTGCCCATTTGGGGCTAGCCCAGCTCGAGCTGCTGGCCCAAGCTCTCCCTCCCGTATGGAGCTGGCGTTGCTGCTCCCCCCCCCCCCCCCAGTTCCTTCGCACCCTGCTAGGAATGTAACTGATTGGGAAGAGCAAACGGGGCAAATGCCCACTTTTGCCAAAAAGTCAGGACATCGGGAAATGACTCTGAAAATGGCCAGATGGGTTTCTGTGTTGAATGTATCTTTTTGATTTCCACATCAAATGTTCTCAGTGTAAATATGCTCCAAGTAGAACCGAGTTTGGTTTCTTCCCCACACCTTGCCTTCCACAATTGGCCCTGCAGATTCAGCGAGGGCCTTGAAAACCAAGGTGTGTTCTTTCTGATCGGTGCAACAGCAATAAAGAGTCTTCAGGCCAGCTTCAGGTAACCCTGTTCTCCTAAAAATCTGTCCTCAGTGACTCTAATGCAGCCCCTAGAGTTGCTCTTGGTGGATTTTGTCCATTTGTAATTGATTGAAACATCCGTCAACAGTTCTGTTGATGATGCCCAAGATGCAGCATTAATAAAGCAGCACAGGCTTGGTTTTGTCACTAAAGTGAGCAGATCTGACTCTAGGGAACAGCTCTGAGTCAGAAGGTGCCATTTGTACACAGTTGTTTTTTTAGAGTAAAGCTTCAGTTTAAAAAATCCCTCCTTTCCTAAGCCTATTACAATCCTGTAGCTGCGGAACTCAGTGTAACACACTGTAACCCTGAAGGAAACTGTTCACAAGTGGTGAAATTCATCGTGCTGCCTCATAAGGCCCTGCATACCAATTGAACCTTCATGAGGGGCTTAAATAGAACTTAGGGGTTTGTGCGTTCTGTCTGTACTGAGTTGAATTTCACTCTGTTGTGCTAGCTGAAAATTCCCTACCCGAGTTTTAGAGAATGGTAAGACCAGAGGATTAATTGGATCATATGCTTTCTAATTTGTATAGGAAATCTCTAAGGAGACTCTAGCTTTAAAATGAAAAACAAACAACTCAGCTTTTCTTTCAATAATTTTAAGAAACATTGTCCACCAGCGTCCTGCACAGTGAAAGGTTACAGGTGTGTCTTTTATTCAAGCCTAGCAAAGCTGTTAGGAAAATGCGCCATCCACCCTTTGCAGTGATGAATGGAAATAATGAAAGAGAATATTTTACTTGCATAACAAAAATTAAAATAAAATGATCATACTTGCGCACTCACTTGCTTTGTTCCTCCCAGATTCAGTTCATACAGTTTCAAAACCACTGAAAATCAGGCATTTATTATGTTTGCTTCCAGTGTGGAGGTTTTGCTGTCAAATTGATTATCACTTCCAGTACTAGACTTGGAGAGAAGGGAGGGATCAGGCCATTGTATTCCTTTCCTTGCCGGAAACAGTTTACATTATCAGCTAGTTTACATTACGATGTGGTTCTCTTAAAGCTTCAGTGGAGGGAGGGGCTTCCTAAATTTGGTTTGCTTAAAGTGTTCTTTTTACCTCCATATCTGTCATACATGGTTTAAGGAGACCTTTGGGGAAACGAAATGGTGCAAGGTACTGCATTTTCAAACTAATGATGCTGAGGACTGTAAATGATAAGAATCCTCCTAGGTCTATGAGACTACACAAATTGAGGTCCCAACCCTGCAAAGACTTAGGCATGTGGTTAACTTTAAGATCACAAATAGTCCCACTGCTCTTGAAAGGTGAATAGTCACATGCTTAAATTTCTTTGTAGGCTTGGGGGCTTTAAGTATTCCATGGTTAGTTTCAAATAAATAAATAAATTAAGGTTATAATCCTACAAAAAGAAAAGGAGTACTTGTGGCACCTTAGAAACTAACAAATTTATTTGAGCATAAGCTTTCATGAGCTACAGCTAACTTCACAAAAGCTTATGCTCAAATAAATTTGTTAATCTCTAAAGTGCCACAAGTACTCCTTTTCTTTTTGCGGATACAGACTAACACGGCTGCTACTCTGAAACCTGTCATAATCCGACAAGTAATTTTTGATATGAGCAATCCTAGAGATGTCAATGGGACTGCCTTTGTTAGTAAGGTTTTTAAGGTCAGGCTTGACAAAGCCCTGGCTGGGATGATTTAGTTGGGGTTTGGTCCTGCTTTGAGCAGGGGCTTGACTAGATGACCTCCTGAGGTCCCGTCCAACTCTGATATTTTCTGATTCTATGATTCTGTGAAGGATTGAGCCCCCCTTTTTGTGCTTTGAATTTCTTCTGCCATTCTTCCAGCTTTTGTCGGTCACAGAGAACTGGCCCCATGTTTTATAGAGAACACAGTCTGGGAAGTGGGCACCTGATGAGACAACTGGTTCAAGAGAAGTGTTGCTTGTAAAAAAAGAAATAATTCATGGCTTTTAAAGCCAAATCTTAACACCCCTGCCGGGCTCCTTTCGCTGTGAGTAATGGAGAGGATTAGTCAGCACCATCTAATTAGGCAGCAGCAAAATAAAATGATTATTTAAGGGAAGAAAGGCAGAGTCAGTTTTCTTTCATGGGGCTTGACTGTTGAAACCAAGTGCAACAAGGGCATTTTGACCAGAGTGGTATATGAGGCATCAGAACAAATACAGGGCAAGCTTTAGTTAAATGGGTTTTGCAGCTGATAAAGGGAGTCCAGAGTGATGCGTATCCCTTGGCTCTTAAGAAGCTTTGCAGGCAGCCTATGTGAAATCACTGGGCTGGATCAGTCCTCCTTGTGTTTTGTGTGGGTCTCTGGGAAAGAAAGTGCGCCCCTGGGCCTTGGGCATTGCCTATAGTGGTGAATTGGAAACAATTGTTCATATTCCTCCTCCCACCAATGTTTCCCACAGAGGAATGCTGCTGACAAGCCCTCCCTTGTCATCAGCAAGGGATGTGGGGTGACTTTGCTTCTATTCTGTTCTGTACATGGTGCGTATCCTTATTTCCATATCCAGTTGTCTTTATGGCTGTGTGCTACACCATTTGATGTCAAAGTAGCTAGCTGTTTGAGGGCTACCAGGATGATCCGCTTGCCAGGCAGTATTGCTGAGCAAGCAGACTACTGCATTCTGAACAAGGACACATTTCAGGGGGTGTGTGTTTGTTCCCAGGGTTATAGGACATGGCAGTAATGCAAGTTGGAGGTCAGAGTGTGGATCGCTGTGAGAAGCTCTATTTGTGTCAGTATTGGGCATAGTCTTCTGGTGAGGAGGAAGAAAGTGTGTGGAGCAGCAGTTGATACTTGGGTTTCCAGTGTCAGGCACCCTTCATGAAAATACATGTTTCAAAAATACTTAAGTTACGTGTGTGACGGGTTGGTCACAGAAACCCCCCTTGGGACTGCCTCTAAACCCGTTTTCCCTGGAAGCTTGGGACTTCAGTGCCCAGCCTGGTTGTGACAGACACACTAGCCTGCTACAAACACAGACCCACATCCCCCAAAAGCTGCAGGCTTAACTGAAAACAGCTTAAGAAGTGCTCCTGTCTCCAACACCCAGATACCCAGTTCCCAATGGGATCCAAACCCCAAATAAATCCGTTTTACTTTCTATAAAGCTTATACAGTGTAAACTCATAAATTGTTTGCCCTCTATAACACTGATAGAGAGAAATGAACAGCTGTTTGCTCCCCCAGGTATTAATACTTGCTCTGGGTTAATTAATAAGTAAAAAATGATTTTATTAAATATAAAAAGTAGGATTTAAGTGGTTCCAAGTAATGACAGACAGAACAAAGTAAATTACCAAGCAAAATAAAAAATGCAATTCTAAGCCTAATACAGTAAGAAACTAAATGCAGGTAAATCTCACCCTCAGAGATGTTCTAATAAGCTTCTTTCACAGACTAGACTTCCTCCTAGTCTGGATCCAGCAATCACTCACACCCCTGTAGTTGCTGTCTTTTGTTCCATTTCCTTTCAGGCATCTCTTTGAGGTGGAGAGGCTGTCTCTTGAGCCAGCTGAAGACAAGATGGAGAGGTCTCCCCAGGCCTTATATAGTCTCTTTTGTGGGTGGAAACCCCTTGTGTTTTCCTATGCAGCATCACAGCCACAAGATGGAGTTTTGGAGTCAAGTCACATGTCCATGCATGTTGCAGAGTAGCAGCCGTGTTAGTCTGTATTCGCAAAAAGAAAAGGAGGACTTGTGGCACCTTAGAGACTAACCAATTTATTTGAGCATAAGCTTTCGTGAGCTACAGCTGAATGCGTCAGATGAAGTGAGCTGTAGCTCACGAAAGCTTATGCTCAAATAAATTGGTTAGTCTCTAAGGTGCCACAAGTCCTCCTTTTCTTTTTATGTTCATGCATGACTCGGGTCCCTACAGGCCGATGCCATTGCCCACATGTTAGCTTGACTATTCCCAGGAAAGCTCAGATGTGGATTGGCGTCTCTCAAAGTCCATTGTCAGCTTAAGTGTTTCTTGACTGGGCACTTACTGAGAATAGTCTTTTCTCAAGAAGCTGACCAAATGCTTCACTGAGGCTACTTAAAATCAAACAAGTACATAGCCTATATTCATAATTTTGAATACAAAAATGATATACACGTACAGGCAGCGTAATTATAACCAACAAACTACAACCTTTCCATAGACACCCCACTTGGCCTCCTCTGTACAAGACTAGGGGCAACAATGATCTACACAGTCACAAGTTCCTGTCAATAACATCACAATGTGTTCTTCCTGAACAGGGATACTTTTCTGAATCAGGACCTCAGGGAAGAGTTTTGACATTGGCTTCATGTTTTAGGTGTAGGATTAGGTTGGTTCTTGTTTCATCCCCGGTGGTTCACCCAAGCCTCTTTATTGCTTAAGAATCTTAAGTGATTAAAAACTTTTCCCTAGGTGTAACTGCTTGCAAAGTTCAGGAAATGGCAGGTGGAAAGGTTGGATAAAGGGGGGGGAAAAACTCTCAGTTGCTTATTTTTGAGTATCTCTTAATCTTCTCCTTCCTCCACTTACATTTTTAAAACATAGTTGCATCATTAAATAGTCTCACTTTAATTACTATGACTGGGGTATTTGAGCTGCACAGTGCTAGCTTGCAGTATGATGTCAGGACTGAAAGGCGGTATATGTTTTGGTTGAAGGAAAGGGTTCACTCATGAGAACTAGAGAAATGATCTCTGTCTCTCTCTGGCCAATTGTGAATTCTTAAGAATTTCTCTAGTTCCTTATATATTTAATGTTAAAAAACTTCCAAGTCTGTAAATGACAGAATGTGATATTAAGAGAATGAAGACACATCTTGACCCTGGTTACCATTCTGCACACATTTTATTATAGTTCTCACGGTGGATGATGTAGAGATTCAGATAAAGTACAGATTTAGAACTGTATTTGTTTGCCATTTGAGGGGGGCGTAAGAATGAATAAGATGCCCACACAGAGACAGATCATTAATCAAACCCAAAAGAAAAATGAGACTTGAATAAAATAATGTTTGCTTAGCAAACCTTGGCATGACTTGACCACTGTTATAATTAGTAATTAAATGGAATGGTTAAGGCCTCACTGAACACGTGAGAAAAGAATGGTCTTCTGTGTGCAGTGAAACTGATTATTAGGTTCTAGAGGTAAAAGACACCTTCACTAGCTTAGTTATTTCTCCTCATTTCCTTCCCAAGATGATAAATAGTTATGGGGAAATTCTCAGTAGGATAAAGAGAAAACAATTAAGTATATTTACCTTCAGCCACTGCAAACAACTTTAGGTACCCAACTTCAGCCCAAGTTCTTATTCGTGTAGGGAACTTCACTGACATGATCATACGTCCCTTGAGCCCTGACTGCAATTCCACTTCCGCTACAGGGAACCTCCTTGGGTATCCATTTGCTGCATTGAGGGGAGTGGAAATAAAATCCATGTCTTGCTGCAGAGCTGATGGGCATCTGTTGTGGTGAAGGAGTTAATGAAGAGCAAAGGCAGTGCTGCCATGGACTCACTGCAGCCCTTGGATGGGGACACGGAAAAACTTTTTCCCATGCTGAGAGGGGGGAGAGACTGGGGTTCCAGGTGCACAAGTGAGAAGACTGCTGGAAGGGATCTATGAGAGAAGCAAAGTGGGGAGGCAGGGGAGCTTAGTTCTTGGCTTTTACCTTTAGGTACGCCGGAAAGACTGAATCTGGAGGTGCTTCTTCATCATCATTCCTGTCAGGTTCACCATCTGCAAAATACTTTTATCTTTCACAGTCCATGGAGTACCAAAGTAGATTAGATGCTACATTTTCCAGACTTTAGAAGGGAGGTCTCTTGGGATGTGTCTACCCAGGTCTCCAGCCAAACTGTACTGCCTCTCTGGCATTTTTTTCTTTTAAAAGAATGTCTTCAGTACAAAAACAGCATCACTTAAAAAGCAGTGGGACTACAGTTTTTAAAAACAAAACAAAACCAAAAAACCCCAAAAAAGTAAATATTCTGCTTGCCTGACCGTGGGTGATGCCTCTGAAATTGCTGCACTTCAGATCAAGACTTGGATTTTCTTATTTCCATACACTGCACCTGTACTAGGCATATGGCAGTAAAAAGATGAATCAGGATGAGAGGTTAGCAGATCCAGTGGTTTCTCCTCCCTCCCCCAATGATCCTGAAGTGCTAATTGAACATCCTTCTTAGATAGCTGGGTGTCTTACAATGCCCTATTTCCAGTGGCAAGAAGTCACAAACAAACACCTTGTGAAAGACCCGACACAGAAGATCCAAGGCTTCAATCTTCTTCTAAGCTCTTGGGCAATCCTAAGCCGCATCCACACAAACCATGGCAGATGCAGATACTTGCTACACAAATGGAAAATTAAAGAGTCTCCAGTGTGCGACTGTGGTCCAGAACGGACCATGCAACATATAACAACTCAGTGCCCGATTCACAAATATGAAGGAGGCAGCACAGCAATACACGCCGCTACTCCAGACGCAATTATCTGGCTTAACCACCTGAATGTAAAGTTGCTGTACATCTACATCAGCCATGCAAAGAAGAATTTCCAACATTTTGAGATGAATGTTTGAAGGGGCCCTGTTTCCATTTGATCATAGAATCATAGAATTTCAGGGTTGGAAGGGACTTCAGGAGGTCATCTAGTCCAACCCCCTGCTCAAGCAGGACCAATCCACAATTTTTGCTCCCAATCCCTAAATGGCCCCCTCAAGGATTGAACTCACAATCCTGGGTTTAGCCGGCCAGTGCTCAAACCACTGAGCTATCCCTCCCCCCATGATCATCTCTGTGGTCATGGTTACAGGACAAACTGTGCTGTAGACCCCCTTTTAGTGCACTTCTTTGGGGATAGGCCTTACTATCTTTATCCCCTTCTGGGTGGCAGCCCCCAGGGTCCAACCAGGTTAACGCAGCAGGCCCAGCTGGTTTTGGAATCTGTGAGCCCTTTCACTTGGGGGTCCTGTGACCAATGAGCTGATTAAAGTGACTCAACAAACCGCTTCAGAACAAAGCTTTATTTATTCACTCATCCAAAGGTACAAAGCATGAAGAGCAGAGGGGTAAAAACCGTGAAGTCGGTATGCATATTTTCCCTTACCTAGCTCTTAATCTTTCCTTGAAAGCTTTGTTATCTCACATCTTGATTACTGCAACATTCTTCTCTCTGGCCTTGACAAATGCAATCTTACTCCACTCAAATCCATTCAGAATGCTGCTGCAAAGATCAATTTCCTAGCCAGTTGCCTTGACTGTGTCAACCTCTCTTTGCATCCCTCCACTGGTTCCCCCTTCTCTGTTGCATCAAACATAAGCTGCTTATATTCACTTTCAAGGCCCTTCACCGTCAATCCCTGCTGTATCTATCATTTCTCATTTGCTTTTGAGCTCTCAGCCCTCACCTCTGATTGGCTCATGATGCCGGCCTCCATTGTCCACTTCTTAAGTTTTTAGACAAGCGCTTTCGTGTGGTTTCTCATGCTGCCTCTCACACTTGGGAGGAGCTCCCTGTAAACAGCCGCAAAATTACATCTTTATGGTCCTTCAGATCCTTCCTCAAAACTCTCTAAGGTGCCACACGTACTCCTTTTCTTCTTTGATCCTAGGCTTAGCTTTGGGAAGAGTAAACCATTAGCCTGGAAGGAAACTTCTTCCCAATTGATAGCTTAGTTACTGTAATGTCGACTCCCTTGAAGCTGTTGACCCCAGGTGTCTTATCTTTGCTATTGTTTCATTTCCTGTGTGTTTCCCCCTTACAGCTTCCTTTTGCTTTAACTCTGCATTCAGACAGGATAATACCACACAAACTGAGGTGTATGTGATTGTTACAAAAAAATACATGAAGCTCCCTCATTATCCATAATGAAGGCGGAAGAGCAGAAATATATAAGCAGTCATGAGGTGAGTCACACACATATATATAAATAGTAGTGCTGAGAACATAGGATAATCTGAGTTGTGCTGTTGCAGAGAAGAGGAGAAAATGCTTTGGAAGGAGAAAAAGGCTACTTGTTAGAATGGTCACATCATTGTAAATGTCTGTCCTTTAAGGATGCTACCAAGGGTCCTTGCCATGTCCCCATTATCGCTGCAGTGAAGAATCATTCAAAATTATAAGTAATACAGTTGTTAACCCACAAGAATGTCAGTGGATGGGGGATTGTGGGATAATTTCTGAGGGATCCTCTCCTGGCTCCCTCTTGGTTTTGAAGCATTTGCTTGTATATGTAGAACATAACAGTGATGGATAATTTAGTACCTGGAGTGTTACCAAGATAGCAAATACCTGAGAGTATCTGGTGCTGCTGCCATTAGTCCAGTTCTGTTTTAGGCTATGGCTACACTGGCACTTCACAGTGCTGCAACTTTCTCGCTCAGAAAAAACACCCCTCTGAGCACAGCAAGTTACAGCGCTGTAAAGCGCCAGTGTAAACAGTGCCCCAGTGCTGGGAGCCAATCCCCTCGTGGAGGTGGAGTACCAGGAGTGCTAGGAGACCTCTCTCCCAGGTCTGGCACGCGACTATGCTCGCACTTCAAAGCGCTGCTGCGGGAGCGCTTTGAAGTTTTGAGTGTAGCCATGCCCTTAAACTTTGGAGGCCTGATTCGCTGGCATGGCAAGTGCCTCTGGAGAGGTGCTGGGCTCCTGCATCTTGCAGTGACATCAGTGATAGTTGTGGGTGCTGAGCACCTGCAATTCAGGCCTGGGGTTTCTGTCGAGTTCAGGGGTGCAATCCAGGCCAGTGAGGGGTTGTCATCTCTTACCCTGTAACCTTTACGTGCTTTAAAAGTTTTGCTACTGTAACTCCCTACCTGAGATGTTCACAGTCAGCAACAAGCATGCGCTGAGTGTCTGTGTATAACTTTAGAGTAGTTAGGAAAATATTTAGAAAGGTGATCATATTCTATTAAATTTTTCATAAGGGCCTGCTTTTCAGTTTTCCAGTATTTTACACTTATATTTAACAGACACAATCTCAAGAAAGTGTAGACTTTTCCTAAATCAAATAGAGTTTTTGCTGTGCTCTGGGTGTCCCTAAGCCTCTGACTGTGAGATGCTGGGACTGGACGACGGGATGGATCACTTGATAATTGCTCTGCTCTGTTCATTCCCTCTGAAGCATCTGGTGTTGGCTACTGTTGGAAGACAGGATACTAGGCTAGATGAACCATTGGTCTCACCCAATGTAGCCATTCTTATATTCTTATGCTTTCAAGGTCAACATAAAAATAAGAAGAAAAGGAGTACTTGTGGCACCTTAGAGACTAACCAATTTATTTGAGCATAAGCTTTCGTGAGCTACAGCTCACTGAGTTGTAGCTCACGAAAGCTTATGCTCAAATAAATTGGTTAGTCTCTAAGGTGCCACGAGTACTCCTTTTCTTTTTGCGAATACAGACTAACACAGCTATTACTCTGAAACCATAAAAATGAGAAACTCTAGCACATGAATAACTGTGCTTTTGTGGTAGCAATAACTTATAGTTCCCTTCTGCTTAGTTTGCCAGGAAATTTTTCACCACATCATCTTTTTGTTCATGTAATTTTTGTATCTATAGAAGTCTTTTTTCCTGTGTATTCAGAAAACCAGATTCCAGCTTCATAAGTATTAGATCAGTAACTGCATCTCTGATTTCTTTATGACATAGCGAGCTGCCTCCTCAGTATGTTGAAACTTAGTGCTTAAGGCACTTTCTAAAATTAGCAGAAGTAAGATTAATTGCTAGGGATAATTAAAAACTTCCATGTTCATGAGATCTTTGGGTGAAATGAGAAATATTGTTTTAAAAATAGAAAACCTCGTCCATAAGTTTTCTTCAGTAAAGATTTATCCCAAATTTAAAACTCAAGGTTAGGCAGAAAATTGATGTCCCAAGGATTATAAGATGTTCAGGCTCACCTGTCACAAATAATATTTCTATTTTAAACAATAAAATGCTTCAGAAGGGTTGATCATCTAAAGGGTATCACTCTCACTTTGGGTGCAAGAGGCCCAGTGAGAGGTACGAGAATGATTGGAGATCTGGAAAATCTACCTTACAGTGACATATACAAACCTCAATCTGTCTAGTTTATCCAGGAGAAGGTTAAGAAATGATTTGATCACTGTCCTACTTACCAGCTACCTACATGGGAGAAGGTCTATGGTAATAGACGGCTCTTTAAATCTTGCAGACAAAGGCATAACAAGTCCCAGTTCTAGAAGTGGAAGTGTGGACAAATTGAGACTAATGATAAATTGCAAATTTTTAACAGTGAGGGTAATTAACTATTGGAAAAACTGACCTAGATGTGGTGGATTCTCCAACACCAAAAGTCTTTAAATCAAGCTTGACATCGTTCTAAAAGATACATTCCAGCAGAACCAGAAGTTATGGCCTGGTTCAGGAATCATTGGGTGTGACAACGTGGCCAGTGCTATGCAGGTGGCCAGAGAGTGTGATCATAATGATTTCTCATGGCCTTCAAATATGATGATTCTTTGCATCTTTTATGATTTGCTGATTTAAAATTAAAAATTTTCAGATTAAGGCAAAACTGCACTTGGGGGTCTGATCAGTGTTATAACTTCATCAAAAAAGCGTCCAATAAAATGGTTCTTTTTAGCACTGTTGTCAGAAGGGAAATGAGAGTGAACCGTCCATAGCCTGGTGTGTTCAGGCTGTAGTTCAGTGGGTCTCTTGAAGACTGACCATATCTGCTTGTTTAGGATGCAGAATAATATCCCTTTTTCCTTAGGAAATAGCCACTGGAGATGGGATTGAAGGGAGGGGATGGGAGGGATTTTTGGTGTGCCTATATGAATTGGTGGTGGAGGTATTCAGCTTCCCAGACCCACTGATTCTAAGACCCTCTAGGGAAGGGATGCTTCAGTCCTATGGGGGTGGGGGCTGGGCTTCTGTGCTGCTCCTCTGGTCCTTTGCTTTGTCAGCATGAATCATAGAAGATTAGGATTGTAAATTCATCCTCAGGAGTTCATCCAGTCCAACCCCCTGCTCAAAGCAGGACCAACACCAACTAAATCATCCCAGCCAGGGCTTTGTCAAACCGGGCCTTAAAAACCTCTAAGGATGGAGATTCCACCAGCTCCCTAGGTAACCCATTCCAGTGCTTCACCACCCTCCTAGTGAAACAGTTTTTCCTAATATCTAGACCTTCCCCACTGCAGCTTGAGACCATTGCTCCTTATTCAGTCATCTGCCACCACTGAAAACAGCCTAGCTCCATCCTCTTTGGAACCCCCCTTCAGGTAGTTGAAGGCTGCGATCAAATCCCCCCTCACTCTTCTCTTCTGCAGACTAAACAAGCCCAGTTCCCTCAGCCTCTCCTCATAAGTCATGTGCCCCAGCCCCCTAATCATTTTCGTTGCCCTCTGCTAGACTCTCTCCAATTTGTCCACATCCTTTCTGTAGTGGGGGCCCCAAAACTGGACGCAATACTCCAGATGTGGCCTCACCAGTGCCAAATAGGGGGGAATAATCACTTCTCTCGATCTGCTGGCAGTGCTCTTACTAATGCAGCCAAATATGCCATTAGCCTTCTTGGCAACAAGGGCACACTGTTGACTCATATCCAGCTTCTCATCCACTGTAATCTCCAGGTCCTTTTCTGCAGAACTGCCACTTAGCCCATCGGTCGCCGGAGGTTTCCCAAGGTGCCCTCCACTTCAGAGATTGAAAGATGGTTCCCTTACTTCTGGACCAGTACAGACTTTTGTTTTGGAATTGCAGTGCAAACCCTGATATAAGGTTCAATAAGTCTAGACCAAATTACTTTTGCAAGCTATCCTTTTTCCCCAGATTGTGGGGACAGGGTGGGTTTCAAGCTTGGGGAAAAATGAACTACACATACCTGTTAGACCAGCATGTAAGGGCACTTTAAGACCTACGATGAGAAGTGCCACGTAATTACTAGATATTAGAGCTAGTCAGAAAACCTTATTCCACCTATCAAATTTCTTGGTAATTTTAATAATCAGATAGAAAATTCATGATGAAACCTCCAAAACCTGTGCTGGTCAGCATGTATATGTGCACTTCTTACTTCTATGGGATGGAATCAGATTAGTTCAATTAGTGTCACAGACCCTATACAGCTAACAGTTCAGAGATTCTCCTTGAGCTTAAGTGGCCTGAATCTGAGCTCTAATCCTGATGTCACTATGAAGTTATGAACAGTCATGGTATGTGTGCCTTCATGACAACTGAAGTGCCAGGTAGCCACAGATTTGTTACAATATTAAAATCTTTGAAGACTCACCTACTAATTGATTCAGTATTTAATGTGTCCATTTTAAAAGATAGTACTTTAGGTGTCCTGTTAGAGGAGCTATTGGAAAAACAACTGGAACGCAGTCCTAAAGCCATGAAGGAGAAATTGTCTCAAGACTTACTGCTGGCTTTGCCACCTGCTGTGTTCAAAGTAAACAAGGAAAAAATGCTCAGTGAAATTTGCCTGTGTGCAGAGGGGCCAATACAAGTACGGTGCACCACTAATACTACCAAATGGGGCTTAACTGGGATGTAAATAGTGCATTTGCCTTGTGCTGGCCAACCGCCCATGAGCAAATTTCACTTGTGAAGAAGATACGGTATACGGGGAGGAAATACCCTGGGTCTGTCACATTTTCACCCAAAAAAGAGTTGGCCTACTCAGTATTGTCACCCCCAGCATTTAAAAATCATGAGAAAGGCCTCGAATAATCATTAGCTTACCTTAAATAATTTTTTTTATAAAATATATTTTCCACTGGTCCCAGGATATTAGACACACAAGGTGGGTGAGTAATATCTTTCGTTGTACCAACTTCAGTTTTTGTAAATTGGTCCAATAAAAATACTGCCTTACCGACATGGTTTAATACATGGACTTTTTTCTTTTTGGTCTTCTGGTTGTGAGCCATGAGGATGCAAATGGGAAATGTTTTCAAGCCTGGAACTAAGGGCTAGATTTTCGTTTTTTTTTTTTTTAAATGTAAACTGAGATTGTCACCTAATCACATGAATACAGCAGCTGGGGCTTAGAGAGGGGAAAAAAATCAACTATTATGAGGCTTGTGCTACAATCGCGATAATTAGCAACACAGCCTACTCCTCCATCCCACACTCAGCAGAAAAGACGACAAGCCAACATGGCCAATTTTTAAAATCACTGTGTTTGGTTTCTATTCCTTTGTAAGGTTTGTGGTTTTATTTTTCTCCCTTTAAAAAAAAAATAGCTACCACTGAAATAGAGGTGCCCCTGTAATATTTAAAAACAAACTTCAGTCAGCAAGAGTGTCAACCCAAATTCTAGTGTCATTGACTCAATAAAAAGCTGAATTGCTCCAGTGGCTTCATAACTGAAACGTCCACTGTCTGCAAGACTGGCCAAGCCTGCTTTCGTTTTCACACAATACAGAAGCGCAGGTTTGATTTATCAAACAATGTCAGATTGGTTTAGCAACAACTCAGCACATATTAATTAAAGAGTTGGAGGACATTCGCACTAAAGTGGTTGCTGTGCAGAATGGCTTAAAAAGCTGGTATTTTTGACAGCATTGTAGACAAATTCTACTGTTAGGTCAGAAAATCTACCAAACTAGGCAACATAGGTGTATATATATTCCTAAGAATATTTGGAACTATTTTACTTCATTCCTCGTGTGGCAGTTCAGAACAGAAGAAGATTCCTCCTCAAAAGATTTCTACTTGACCTTCAGAACATGCAATATCTTTTAATGACGTATTTTCGTGCTCTAACTTTACCTGCGTTGGTTCCTCCATTTCACGGCAGACAATGGACTCAGTGTTCTTCAAAACATATCTGTTCAAAGCCTTAAGCTACTGCATATTAAATTTTGCAGAAAAATTCTACTTTGGCCCCAGGCCTAACCTACCAGTTTTGAAATTGATCTGTTTTATAGTTTTCTTTGAGGGCTGGGAAAGAGAAAACAAATTTGTGTTTAGAATGGAAACTGTTGCAGTCTTAACTATGACTGCCATCACTCCATAATTCGTCAAAGCTGTGTTTGTGTTGTTTATTTAGAAATATGCATACCGCAACAGACCACTGTTCAGTCAGTATCCTGATTCTAATCCTGTTCTTCCCATGACGACTATAGTGACTCTTATTACACCAGATCCTGAAGTTTTTACTTAACCCTTACTGGGGTAGAAGACTTGTTGAAAATAATGGAAACTTTGCTTACATGAAACCTAGGTTGTAAGTAAAATAGACCTACTCTTCAAAAATAATAGTTTGGTATCCTTAGCAAATGATAAGAGGCTTGTCATCAGGTAAGCCATGGACATGGGGGTGGGGCAGGAGGGAAAGGAAGGCAAAAATGTGATAGGTATTTATTAGTTGAATAGACTCACCTGGTAGCATTCAGTCACATTTCCCCATGCCCCAAGTTGTAGTGCTCAGCATGCTCAGAATCTTTTCCTTCTGAGGTGCCTAAATTCTCTTTAGGTAGGCAAAACGCTGGCCTGTATGTCTGAAGTCCACAAGTTCTAGTACCTACTTCCTCTGATGTTGCCTCTTCTAGCATATCTTTTCCTGGCATTGCCTCTCCTCACATTGATTGAATAAGAAGAGCCTGTATTTATATGCTCCCAGACTCTTCCCACTCCCAGCATGCTTTGCTAAAAGGATGCTAATAGCTTGGGCTGCCCTCCTCCTCTTCATCAGTAGCAGAAAATCGTCTGGGAGAGGGCAGTGCTATATCGAGACAGACAGATTGATTTTCTAAAGCCTGCTTCCTGGTAAGTCCAGGTTTGGGTTTTTCCTTGTTCCCATATGATAGGGTACTCCTGTCACAGTGTTGGAAGAAAAAGCGGCTAGAATAATGAAGACAGATAGTGACCAGTGAATATTTTCTTTAAATCTTGGTTAAAACTACATGGTAGTAATAGCTTTTTACATGGTTTTAAAATGTATTTTTTGGTAAGTAACGGTTACTTTGAACATTGTTATTTCTCCCTTCACAAGGAGCTAAATGAAGATTATGAAAATGAAATGAACATTTAGATGCATTCCCTTGAATAATACAATTGGTAATTGGATACACAGTTTACTAGCACTCAAACACTGGATATTTAGCACTAACAGAATTTGAATTAAATTAGCCATGAATTTTCTTTTGAACTGTAAAAACCAATGTTTTCAATTAAGCTTTTCTCTGTCAGTTTAAGACTGAATGGTCTGTTGATCTTGATTTAATTAAAAAACAAACAAACCAACCCCAGGCCTCCTTGTGCCAAGCTTTGGTTAGATATTTAAAACAAATTCTTGAGCAGAAGCTGTTCTTTTAACAGGGCTCAGAGTGAAATTCAGAATCCTGTTAACTGGAGTTGGGTGTGGGTGTGACTGGCGAAATAAGTGAAGAATGCACTGTGAAAAGCAGTGCTTGAACTTTCCTTACTTTTGACTACTTTGGTTTTTGAAATAATCCAGGGCAATAGATGGTAAATCCTCTCTCCTTCCGTAAGAGTTGGCTGCAAGTTAGTGTCGTTGTGTTTTATAAATTGATGGTCTTCCACAAGTGATTAATAATATGAAATGCACTAAAATGTGTCTTGCATGTTCCTGCGGTCAGTAGGATGCTCATCCGGATCTAGGTTTGTTAAACATTAACTTCAAAAGTGCATATGCTCCTATGACAGGCAGTCTGACTATTACTGATGTTTCATGTCTGACATTGTGTGTGTGTGTGGACTCTTTCTTAATAGAAAGTATTCAGTGCTCAGCAGGGTGAAATTACCAGGAAACTCCAGGTAACTAGTGTGTTTAACCCCACCTAATATTTCCAATGGACTCATCACCGGGGAATTGTTCACTCTGTTTGTTCTGTGATGGGAGTATGAACCTGTTTAGTAATTGCATACTACAGGGTTGTATTCAAAGCACGGTACAAACAAGCTTCATAACACTCCTCTGATTGACAGATTGTTAAACCATTTGCTAGCAGTGACCAAGCCTTTGTATCTTGAACACCACAGTTATCTGCCTATTGTACTGTTTAAAGTAAGTGGATATCTATGGTACTATGGATTCTAGTGTAGTCACTTTTAGTATTCAGCTCTTCAGAGGCTGCGCCTTATGATGACATCTACTCTGAGCAAATTTCAGAGTAGCAGCCATGTTAGTCTCTATCCGCAAAAAGAAAAGGAATACTTGTGGCACCTTAGAGACTAACAAATTTATTGGTGTATGATCCTCAGCTTGCATACACATACAAAAGAAATCTGATGAGTTTCAACAAGGACAAGTGCAGAGTCCTGCACTTAGGACGGAAGAATCCCATGCACCGCTACAGGTTGGGGACCGACTGGCTCAGCAGCAGTTCTTCAGAAAAGCCTGGAGATTACAGTGGACAAGAAGCTGGATAAGAGTCAGCAGTGTGCCCTTGTTGCCAAGAAGGCTAACAGCATATTGGGCTGCATTAGTAGGAGCATTGCCAGCAGATCGAGGGAAGTGATTATTCCCCTCTATTTGGCACTGGTGAGGCCACATCTGGAGTATTCTATCCAGTTTTGGGGCCCCGCCCTACGGAAAGGATGTGGACAAATTGGAGAGTCCAGTGGAGGGCAACGAAAATGATTAGGGGGCTGGGGCACATGATTTACGAGGAGAGACTGAGGGAACTGGGCTTATTTAGTCTGCAGAAGAGAAGAGTGAGGGGGGATTTGATAGCAGCCTTCAACTACCTGAAGGGGGGTTCCAAAGAGGATGGAGCTGGGCTGTTCTCAGTGGTGGCAGATGACAGAACAAGGTGCAATGGTCTCAAGTTGCAGGGGGGGAGGTCTAAGTTGGATAGTAGGAAACACTATTTCACTAGGAGGGTGGTGAAGCCCTGGAATGAGTTCCCTAGGGAGGTGGTGGAACCTCCATCCTTTGAGGTTTTTAAGGCCCGGCTTGACAAAGCCCTGGCTGGGATGATTTAGTTGGGGATTGGTCCTGATTTGAGCAGGGGGTTGGGCTCGATGACCTCCTGAGGTCTGTTCCAACTCTAATCTTTTGTGATTTTTCTACATGGAACTCGGGTGAATATACAGAGTAGTGTAGCCCGGGTAGTGACAGCCGCTGCTTACAAACCTGCCTGAACCCTGTGCGGACACCACCTCTGCCTGTGCCGCCGTTGCAAGTCGACTAGCTCTGTGCAAGCCAGGAATCCCTCCCCTCGCTCGTAGACGCAGCCCACGTGCAGAGCCCGACGCGGACACGCAGCTTCCCCCCGCATCTGGTCCCTGCTCCATAAACATGGTCCGTGGATATCCGCATATTTTCGGGGCTCTACGCATGTGTTTCTACAGTACCCAACGCAGTGGAACCCCCGTCTCCGTTGAGGCCTGTCAAGACTTTTGTAATACCAATAAATGCTCGGTTCCTTAGACCACATATGAAAGGAGAAATGTGGCTTCTCCTTCTCTTAAGTTCTTATTGCCCCAAAAGTATTTTTTCATTTGTTTAAGGCAGCAAATGTCAGTCCATAAATTCAGGCCTTAGGTTTTAGATTTTCGTTTTTACTTTGAGCTGTTGATACATATATAGTCCAAGAGGAGTTTCCAAATTTCTTTTCATGTTTTTGTGTTGACAAATGTAAGTTCTCTTTTGAAAAATAATGTACATTTGGTAAATATGATTACGATAACATCTTTCCATAAAATTACAACTTTCTGTGTGGCAGGGGCATGATTCACCAACCTGGTACGTAGCACTTGTCACTTAGTAGCCTGACTCTCTTATTTCTTTTTATAGAATTAGACTTGGGAACATGGTGAATCATATTTTTACAGCTAGACATTAAAAATGCAAGTCTTCAGACCTCTTAAAAATAAAACCTGTCACATTCTTCTCCTTGGAAAAAATCATCCTGCTGTGGAGAGGAGCAATCTTCACCTCTGTCAATGATAAACAGCACTTCTGTGAAGTAAATGCTTGTTTGCTTCCCGTACACATGTGCAGGGTATAGCTGCATAAGGCTAAGTGCATACACAGTGACGTGTATCTTTTGTGCAGCCATAAATACTTGGGAAGTAGAGGAGAAAACAAAATAACATTCTAGACTTTAAAAAGGTATGTTATAATGCAGGGCTAAGTTATGTCCAATCCCTAGCTCACAGACCTAGCCTGTGTGTTTGTAGAGTACCGAGCAGAGGGACCCCACTCTCAGTTGAGGCCTCTCAAGGCTTCTGTAATACAAATAAATAGTTGTGCTTGCCCTACTGCATATTATGTGTAGAAGTGGATAAAAGTTGTTCCCAACCATCCAAGTGTTTTTTTGTTTGGTTTGGTTTTTTGCCGGAAGTAGGCATAATGCAAAAGCAGAATCCCTCTGTTCACAAATCAGGGGAAAAGAAGATGTTCTCTTTTCTCCCTTTGGATTGCGTGCCCATTCCACCATCTTCTCTGCCCAGGACTCTGGACAACAGCCCCTTCTCTGACTGGTAACTCGTGAACAATTGTAGGTTTTCACTGCCTCCCTAGCAATGCTGTTTCTCAGCTCTGTTGACAATCCCATCAGCTGCTGGTTGGATAAAGAGAATCTTGACATTATTTGCTGTGCTGCTGATGAATGAAAAGCAGTAATATTTCACACCAATGGGAGATGAGGGGGGCAGCACTACAAGCTTCTCACTCTCTGAAAGGCAGACGCAGTGATGGGCAGATGAAATGGGATGGGTTCCACACACACAGGTAGCTAGCAATTGCTTATCACTTTCTGTGAGCAAATTACACCTGCCATCAGACTCCAGAGGGGACATGTCTGGGTTAAGGTGGTGGTATGGTCACTGTTTTACCCCACTGCACGCTGGCAAGTAGCAGGCGGGCTGGACTGGGAATGGAAACATGTGCGCTACCTGCTGAAAATATGTATTAACTGTTGTTGTTGAGCATGCTCAGCCCAGGGCCCCTGGAGACGTGCCTGCTGGGATCCCCATGGGATCCACTTTCAGATACTTTGCAGTTCAACCGCCTCACCTCTCAAGCACGACTCCAGCTCTCAGAGTCATAATTGGGCCTTTAGTGTAGTTAACTTAGTGTCAAATCCTTCTCCTTTTACAGAGATCATGATTTAAAATGCAATTGCCGAGACAAGCTGGGTCTTATTTTTGTGTCCTTGTGATTGCTGTGAATAGTGTATCTGTTGTTGGAGGTGTGTATTCTAGGGAACTTTTGATTCTCGTTTTCACATAGTTTACCTTTGCTCCAGTTAATATTTGCATGAATTATGTATGGAACTCTTGGGCAGGGTTGCTTTGTCTTCAACCGCTCCTTGGACTTTAGTGCAGAAGATCACCTGTTTTTCAGCTGAGTGTGTCTCTGATGATGCTAATGTTTCTGTCCTATTAAATGTACATAATGTTAAATGATTCTTAGTTCAAGTTGAATGCAAACATTCTTCCATTGGCTGTGAAAAATATCTGTGTGTTCCTGATTTGGTTTGTATTAATTTTCAGAAAATAGAGTGAGTTTTCTATAGGGCTCACCTATTTTATTTTCCACTGAATGCATCCGATCAAGTGAGCTGTAGCTCACCAAAGCTTATGCTCAAATAAATTTGTTAGTCTCTAAGGTGCCACAAGTACTCCTTTTATTTTACCTTGTAAGGCCAAAAAGAAAACCTTTTTGTTACTGTACATATCTACTTACAGTGGGAGAGACTGGGAAGTCTGTATTTCTCTCTGCCACCAATGAGTTTTTCTGCCATTAGAGAAAAAAGAAAAGAAATGATTTTGTAGCAGCATAATCCAGTGTATAGAGGACTGGGGTGGGTGTCAGGAGACCTGGGTACTGTTCCCAGCTTTAACAATAACTTGATGTGTGACCTTGGACAAGTCACTCCATTCTCCATCCCTCTGTTTCCTGTCTCCCTTTGTCTTGTGTTGTCTAGGCAGTTTGTAAATTTGTTCGGGCGGGGTTTGTCTCTTAATTTTAGGGTGACCGGATAGCAAGTGTGAAAAATTGGTACCGGGTGGGAGAGTAATAGGCATCTATATAAGAAAAAGCCCTGAATATTGGGACTGCCCTTATAAAATTGGGACATCTGGTCACCCTACGTAATGTGTTTCTCCAGTGCCTAGCACAGGGGGGCTTTGATACCGGTTTGGATTGCTCGGCACCACCATGATGCAAATAATGTTTTTAATTGGGAAAATACATATATCCTGGTTTAAGTGAATCTAGTTGAGGGTAGGACTCAACAGTGTTTTCTGCAGATGCCAAAACCCATTTGTTTTCTTCCTCTGTTCTCCCAAATACCATTTTCATGGTTGGCGCACCCTGAGGCCATGTTCTCATGGCCATGGAATAGATGAAAGACCTGATATTGTTAGGCAGTCAGAAGAGCCTGAGAAATCCCTTTCCCTACACCCCAAATAGCTGGGGTCTTAAGCTAAAAGCTTGAGTTTAGGCAGGTATAGTGCTCGGCAAGACACGGCAACATTGTATCAGGTTGTACCACTTCATTTCGATTCATGACGAATTTGGAAATGGCTTGATTCATGCCAACAGTAGACTTCAGGCGGTAATGAAAGGAAGTCTAAGCCAAGAGAGGTCAGTTTAACCAGGGAGTTGGCTTTAGAGAGAACACTCTCCCCCCCCGCCCCCATATGTTGAATGTTACTGGGGTATAAACAAATAGTGCTGGTCCACTTTTGTTTTTTTATTTAAGGACATCTGTCTACAGTCTAATGTAACTTTTTTTTCCAATGGTAACGTATATTCCTGTAGTGTTCTCGAGTCTTTGATTTCAAAGACGTGTTTAATACTGCTGTGAAAGACCCATTTTCTTTCATGATGGAGTAAAGAACGCTACGGGGTGTTAGACAGCAGTAGAACCTCTCTGTTATACGTTTTTCATTTCGTAATTCTTACCCTACAGAGGTCTCTTCTTAGCATTGTCTCTTGCTTGCTCTGGGAACAATAAAAAGTCCAAAATTAAAAAAAAATACCCTATTTTATCTTTAACTCAATATCAGCAATTAGATTGCGTTAGCCATTTGTATTCTAAAGAGTTGTGCTACTAAAAACAACTGTGTAGCAGAAATCAGGGCATGAAGCAAAGGCTCGTTCTTTCTGTAGCTGTGAAATCCTCAATTAGTTCCAATTACTGGTGAAATGTGGTAAATACATTTTCCAAGTTTGTGTTTAATGTTACCTATGGATTTCTGCATGTTTGTAAATGGTACCTTGTAGGGATGAAAGAGGGTGGATATATTTGTTTCTTAATTGCTGATTTAACATCTTTCATGCCCATTAAACTGATTAAATTTAATCAGGAAACAACCTATTGGCCTTGTGGGGGCTGTTTCAACTTTATCTGTTAGATCTTTGCTGTCTTTTTTCAGTGATGAAGGTTCAGGAGCTGAAGGATCAGTAGGGCCTTGAAATCTAAGGACCCAGTGCTATGAGTTGTTGAGTTTCTGTGGCTATTAACTGAACTATTTTTGAGGCAACCTATTAACAGATTTCATGGCACACTGAGTTTATTTTTCTAGCGTCAGTTCTTTGGTTTCTTAAATACTTTTAATATTGTTTTACCCACCTCAGCACCCACTGTGTTTTGTTTATTCTAGACCTTGGGTCTTGAAAACAATGCTTGACTTTTAACTTCCAGACCTCACTGCTGACTTCCTTTTAAGTGTCTGATATTGTAATGTGCACCTGCTCTTGTTGGGGTGCTCTTGTCCTCTCTCCACACGAGGGGCTGATGGAAGTTTTTCATCAAATAGCTTTTTTTGCTTTTTTAAATAATTTTTTTTGTGTGAGTTCATATTTTTCCCTATAGTGTGAAATGTTGAGATTTTTGAGAAAATGAGAAATTAGTTTCTATTTCAGTCCCATGGAATTGAAATGAAAAATGTTACGTTTTTGTTTTTTTCCTCCCTTTCTCTTTTTCTTATTTCTAGGGGGAAAATGGGGAAGAGAGGGGAAACACTTCATTTGGGGGAGTGAGATGCTTCTGATTCTATTTTATTCTACTCCAGATGAAAATGTTTTGCTTTGAATAGTTTTGTCAAAACATCTGGTTTTTTTTTTTTTTTTCATTCCAAAATTTTTCAGAGAAAATAATTGTTGTTGTTTGAGCCAGCCCTGCTCTACACATCTGGGAATTTGTCTTCGTCAGTGCTACCATCTGGAGACTTGCTGGAAATCCATCCTTCCAATCCACAATGCACATTAACATAGGTTTCTACCGATGGTGCTCAGACTGGGTACCTATGTACATGGTTATACAATTTCCCCACTTCTCTCAGTTGCTGGAAATACATAATCACAAACATACAGGTATTTACGTGCTTATGGTCTAGATTTTCAGTGGGAGCGGGGATTAGTCTTCCGCTTTGAAAGTGAAGCCATTAGGTAGGATTTAAATTTCAGGTACATTCCCAGGTAAAAGTGAATTGATCATTGTCTGCTGCTTTATGGCTGTTACATACCGTATGTGAATAAGGTAAATTTCCCTTTTTAACCACCAATGCCAATGTAAAAAATATTGAAATATCATCAGCTGATGTCTGCTATTGGCTACATTGATTCATCATCTGAGAAGACATGTTTACTGAGTGATGGCAATCATAGTTACAGAAGAGGCTTTTAGAAAAAAAATCATATGAAATTGGTGTATGTACATATTAAAACTTGCACGCCAGGGGAAAAAGTCACAAATACAGTATTAAGGCTGATAAAGAAATCGTAATAGAGGTAGGCACAAGGCATTGGCACTACTTGTGGAAACAGGATGTACATTTTTAACAGCAAGAGTAATTAACCATTGGAACAACTTACCAAGGGTCATGATGGATTCTCCACCACTGACCTTTTTAAAATCACAATTGGATGTTTTTCACAAAGATCTGCTCTAGGAATCCATTTTTGGGAAGTTCTTTGGTTTAGCTTATATAGGCGGTCAGACTAGATGATCACAGTTGTCCCTTCTGGTCTTGGAATATATCAGTGAGACTGTCAGCCTTACTTTAGAAAGTCACCAATGTTCATTTTTTGGAGTGTGTGTGTTTTTTCTCGCTTTCTTCCCCCTTCTACCGCCCCTTTCTTTCTGGTTAGGAGTGTTTCACTTTGTGCTCAGTGTAGGGTGTTACATGTAATTGTGTTTTTGCTTCATATCTCTTTCATTAAGGTCATACTTTGCTCATATCACTAATCTACCCTAATAGAGGGTGTTAGATTACTCACATTGGTAGACCAGTGAGGGAGTGCCAGCAGTGTAGGAAGAGTACTACTTCTTCCAGCCAATTGTAAGTGCAGGGTCTCTGTGTATTACTGAGTGCCAGGTTACATGGTGTTGCTGTATTGGGTTTGGGAGAAAGGATGGGCTTGTGGTTAAGGTGTTCGGCATGAGAATCAGAACTGCTGGGTTCTGTTCCCGGCTCTACAACAGACTCACTGTGTGATCTTGCACAAGACATTTTACTTCTCTGAGACTGTTTCCCCATCTGCAAAATAGGGATAGTGCTCAGTTCAGATGTGTGTTGGGAGGCCTAACTGATGGCTTGTGAGGAGCTCAGGTACTGACTATCTCCTCCCCATAAAAATGCCAGTACACGAAGAATCCACAGTGGCGCTTCTCCTGACACACCAGCAGAATCTGAATGGCCTCTTCTTCAGCAAGCCCTAAAATCCATTGTGAGTATGGGTTTGTGAAGTGTGAACTAGTGAGGGTCTCTGCTGTGTCTGGATTGAGATCAGTACCTTTTTGTGTTTTGAGGGTGTTAACAGAGTTTGTGTGTCTCTAGACAAATACAGGAATTGGTAAGGTTTTAAATCTAGAATTTGCAGTTAGTAGGAACAATTCCCTGAGTTCCGTTTAATTATCCAATGATCTAACTGGCAAAGTTTTCCATCATGAAAATCCCTACAAGGCAACACAGTGTTCTAGGGGGAGAGCATGTCCCTAACTGGCAGGGGGATCAACACAGGACTTCAGTAACGTTCCATGCTCCCCACCTAGGAGTGCTGTAGTAGCGTGCTCTTACCCATGGGAGTAGGGGATTGCATGTTACTTTCTAGTGACTCACTTCTTCTGGCTCATGAGTAGCTTTGATAAGCTCTGGATGCTGCTGCTATCCTCTGTCAGAACAAAGGATGGTGAGCCATAGGTGAGGGAGGCGGGGGCTAAAGGTAGAAGATCTGGTTGAATGGGTTCAGAACCCATTTCACCACCTCTTGGGATGAAACCATCCCGATCTCTGTGTGCAAATTTGTGGGAAACGATATTGTAGCTAAGTTTAATTTTATTTTCAGAATACAGTGACTAAGCCGTACTGTGGATTATTTAATTACTAAGTCATATTTCTTAAAGATGTTTTGGAGGAGAGTGTGAGAAGCTATGCAAAGCCAGTAAATTTTTTTTCTTGGAAAAAACTGCATTTTTAATGAGACTTTCTTGCACAAAACTGAAAAATGTCTAAAAATAATGCTCCTGAAATAAGACTTTTTATATGGAATTACAGCCCTGAGCAAATGTATATGTGTTTTTCATAAGCTCTGGAAAACAGGATTTATGAGTCTCAGTAAAACCTTATTTATATTGTCACAAGATTCTCAACTGAAATTATGCATTCTATTTTTATAAATCCATGTATATGGACACTATGTGGGGAGTGTGTGGGTAATACATGTATATACTCACTGAAATATGCTCACTCAGATTTCACCACCATTTGTGTTAATATTTTTCTGGTTTCCTGGGTACCAAAACACCTGTCAGTTTTGTCTTCTTGTCTGTCCTGGTTACTTAAACCCAGGGGTTTGTGCGGTATTTTTGAGAGGGATTATCAATGCTTCGGCACCGGTGAGGCCACACCTGGAGTTGTGTCCAGTTTTGGTCCCCACTACAGAATGGATGTGGACAAATTGGAGAGAGTCCAGTCCTTATTGGGGAAAGCCCCTGGTTATATTTGAAACCTGCTTGAGCCCTGGTTGTCATCTCTGTATTTAAACCAGCACTTCTAGGTCTTGGTTCTGCCCATGGTGCATTGGCACATGCAGTATCTCATAAAATTAACTACTGTGCTGGTGCACAAGTGACTTTGCAGGATTCACAGTGATGTGCTTTGCTTATAGGACAGAATCCCCAGAATCTTATTAACAAAAATCTCAGGGAACCATCTGTTAAATCTTTCTTAATAGCTGTTTCTGCTTAATCTGAAGCATTCTGGGCAAGTGTGTGTGATGGTAAGGAAGACAGTTTTGCATTAATAAGGACCTTGGCTACTTGACTTAACTTTCAGCGGGGAGTAGATTTACATTTTATTTGTCTATAAAGTGCCTTTGATTCAAAGCACTGGCTACAGGTGGTCCCAAGTGAGAACAAGACACCAATTTTGTAACAAAAAAGACGAGATGTGCTTCACTAGGAGTAATAGTGTTTGGGAGAGGAAAACACAAGTTTTGAAATGATGAAGTACGTCGTAGAGATGGAAAGAAGAATTTTGAGGCTCGGGGAGGGAGAGAGAGAGAGGTAGGTATTTAGGAATGGGAATGAACAGTAAAATAATAGTGAGATGAAAGGTATAAACAGGAAAGTAGAGAGTAATAAGAATTATGGCATGAAATGAAAGAGTGAGAATTTTAAAAAGCAAGTGCAGTTGGGTAGGAATCCAGTGAGGTGTGTAGCAAAGAGAAGGAAGATGTGAACAGTAAGGCAAAATGAAGATCAGATGGGCTGCCCGGTTTTTGTCAGTTGAAGTGGCTGAAGATGAGATTTTTGAACTCCAACATAGGTAGATATTGCAGCAGGGTGGGGTTTTGTTTTCTTTTGTGGGTGAAGATTTAGGTGCTCATCCTGCAGTTGGATCCATACAGAATCCAACTGAAATCAGTGATGCCTCACGCAGGCACAAGGGTCCACCTTCGCAGATCCAATTGCAGGCTCAGGGCCTTAGTTCGTATAAGCTCTTCGGGGCAGGGTCTTTTGTCCTTTTTTTTTTTTTTAATTGATGTTATTTAATCTCTGGGAAGCACCATGCAATGTTACGGCACTATATAAATAGTGGTGGTTGTTGCTGCTATTTATTATGTATTTTATTTGTTTTATCATAGTCATGGATCTGGATCCTGTTGTGATTATATCATCAGTTAATACTAATTAAAGATTTTTAATGTATTGAAATGGGGGAACTTTTGGATCCATGAGATTGAGCATTGAATATAGAGGCAAGACATGTAGAATAGTTTTATTAGTAATGGCTAAAATTTATTTCAGTGGGTCAAATATTGGAGTCCTAGTTGGTTAATGTCTGAACAATAACAGCATTTTGCTGGTGTCTGTGTGCCAGAAAAAACAAAAACTAAAAAACAAACCAACCAACCCTCAAACACCTGAATATCTGGGTGAATGTTGCATTATAACCACATGGGAGCTGCCTCATCATGGGATATTGCTGTCCCAAGTGTGAGAGATGGGAGGGGTCCAGGGGAATGCGCTAAAAATGGTTTGAGCCCTACCTGAAGCTGAACCCGCGCAGGACAGAGGTAATTCTGATGGGCAGAGAAAATCACACTGAAGAGTTTGCATCCACGGTGCACTCTCCTTATGGCTGAAGGTTACACACTCACATTAGTCAGTTGAGTCTGTCGTTTAAGAATGCCCCTGGATTCCTCACTGACATGAAGCTCTCACAGAGCAGTGTGTATGAGTAATGCTTTCTACTATCTTCAGGTGGCAAGAAGACTCCATCTCATCCTGGTGGATGCTGATTTGGCCTCAGTTATATATGCCTTTGTCGACTCCCATCTGGACTACAGCGATACAGTATACCTGGGCTTAAAGCCCTTTGTCCTTAGGAAATGCCACTTGATACAGGACGCTGTAGTGTGTCTCCTCAGCAACACGAGCGGCTGCAAATGAATCACACTTGTCCTCCACTCTACACAGGCTTCCTGTAGACTATCAAGTCAAATTGAAGGTTTCAGTCCTTTTCTTCAGGGCGCTCAATGATCTGGACCAAGCACATATAAATGATCTCATCTCAAGGTGAGAACCTGGTTGACAGCTCCACTCCTCTGGCAGAATGGAACTTTGTAATCTAAGGGTAAAGCTCGTCTGTGCAGGAGACAGAACCTTCTTGGGAGCTGGTGCAAGATTCTGGAATAAACTCCCACAAGAACTAAGGATCATCACAAACCTGACCATCTTCCACTCCATGGGGCACTTCTCCAATCTGCCTTTGCTGATATAAACACAAAGCAGCGTGTATTTTAAAAAACAAACAAAAAAACCCCCCAACTTTCCCTGAAAAACAAAACCCTACCCAAACAAACCCCTTACACCGCACATAGAATTCTCCTTCTGGGGAGAGGATGAGAGAGAGAACAAACCACACGTGACAGATGTTAGTCATGTCACTTAATGTACTACTGGAAGGTGCTTAGATACTACAGTGGTGAGAACTAGTATGAGAGCCTGTATAGAATAGAATGGCACAGCATGGGCTCTATTAGGTGTTCTTCAGCGCCACTGAAACTGCAGTGTGCAGTTCCCTGGTATTCACATGCCAGAATGCACAATGCTTCTGAAACCCTGGTGGCAGAAGTGCTCTCTCTGGGGCATGCGTACTGGGGAAGCTGCAGAGGGCACTTGGGATGATCGGAGTTGTGAGACAGAGCAGAGGGCCTGCTGAGTTCAGCCCTCCTTTCCCCTGCTTTCAATTGCCCTCCTCTGCTCAGCTCCCCCTCTGGTTCCAGACTCCATTCAACTCCACCCCACCCCACTGCTCGCCTTGCCCCAGTTCTAGATTTCCCTCTGCCACCTCCTTCCAGCTTTCTCTCTACCCCACCCCCATCCGTTCCCCAACCTCTACACACAGTTATTGATCGAAGATCGAATTAGGCCATTGGTGCCCATTAATGGTATAAAACCGAGATTAGAAAAGTTGCCTGCAAAATACCAACACTGCCATGTTTCCCCCGGGCCCTGAAAGCCACACATTTAATTTACATTGGCACACAGAGAAACCAGTTCTGCTCTCCCTTTCCCTTGTACTTCATTCTTTGGAGGGCAGCTTGTTGCTGCCGCAGCAGCTGCCTGACAACCTTCCCCTCCTCCCCGCTCTCTTCTTCACCACCTGCTCCTGAGGATCGAGAGGAGGTGGCTGCTGCCTGACCCTGGCTCTCCTGTCTTTCTAGGGAGACAAAAAACTAGCAGCGCTTTGGGGTCTCTGTTTCCACATCTCACTGTCCTTTCTAGGAAAGGGTTGTCTTCTCCTATCAGCCCTCTAGTGGACCTTAAATCTTTTTCTTGCTCACGGCAAGTGGGTTTCTCAAGTCTTGATAGAAAGATTTTGAAGAAAAGCCAGTGTAAGGAACAAAATACTCCTCATTTTTAAAGCTGAAGGACCATTTCTCGTCATCTGATTGCTTGGTGTTTAGATCTGAAGTAAAGCTGCATTATTACTATGATAACACAGAATTGTCATTGTGCTAATTAGAGAGACTTCTATGAGGCAAATGTATTTCAAACATACTCTGTTTTTGCTCCCTGTTAGGTAGGATAAAGAAAAATGAATCCTTGTCTTCAGTTCCCTAGAGGGCAGGTGGCTGAGACATTTTATAGTACTAAGCAGGTGGATACCACAGACGCTCCTTGAACACAGTATTACAAAACACACAAGTATAGACCTGTACCAAATGGCTGCTTATTCAGACAGCATTGCTGGGAGAGAAAAGTAGTGTGGAAATAATATAATTAGTCATCTAGTTAGTGTCTACTTTACAAGGCTTGGTCGCTCTTTGCCCTGGAATAATGTTTCAGCAGCAAAATGTTACAGTAGCTGTTTCTTCAAAGCCCCACTGATGGTTGTGGCAGGGAAGAGTGTACTCTTCCTTTGACAATTCAAGTCAAACGCCTGGTGTAGGATCAGTAACCGAACTGGCCATCTGCTAACTCTACTTCCATGTGCTGGTTTTAGTCCAGCTAAACTAGATATTTGTTGTTTTAGCTGCTTGTTATATTTTTGGGAAGTATGGTGTTTAACGTGTATTTTTTCTCTTTTCAAACCCTTTCACTTGCGGCCAGATTGTGGCTCCACAGCCTCTTTCAGCTTTGCCGTGCTGCAGAGGCCGGGCATCTCAGTGGAAGCTCTCACAAGCTGTATGCCTCAGGCAAGCGTGATGCCTCCAGGACTGCAGCTGTTGCTACAACCATTGTAAGGATTTAAGTACGTGCTGTCTGGCTGAGAGGGACCCGACCTCCAGGCCAGTTAGGGGTGATATGTGTGACCGCACACTTACTCTGCCCACCTAGAGGAGAGGCATTTGTGTGTCTAGCACAGCCTTTCTCAGATGTGGCCACCAGGGGCTTTTCTTATAACCGCAGTCTCCTAGATGGTGATTGTGGGGGGAGGCTCAAAGCGCAGACCCTTCCCTAGGGCATTGGTTGGGCCCTGCTTCCCTCTGGAGGAGCAGGCAGCAGGTGTGGTTGGGCTTCAGCCCTGTGGTGGCGGGTGGCAGTCTCCAGCCACGTGGCTTCAGACTCCATTTCCCCCCCCCCCCCCCCATCACTCCTGGCCTCTGCTGCCTCCCCCAGTGCCCCATTGCCCCTGGCCCCCTCTGCCCCCGTACCTACTTCCCCCCCCCACCATCCTGGGCTTAATTTGTACCTGGGCTTGCCGGGGCTGAGTAAGTCTGCTGTGAAAAGTGATATTTGTATGTTTGTTAATATCACTTTTCACAGCAGACTTAGTAGCTAGCAAGTTTTTTTTTTAAATGCAACCAAAAAAAGACAAGAATGTGGAAAGCACCTTATTTGTGTTTCTGTTCTGTTTAGGTCCAGTAAAGAACAGAGACAACTGTAGATTATATTTATATTGAGTCTGCAAAAACAAAAAAACAACAAAAAACAAAAAAAAAACCCTACGTAAATAAATTACAACGATTTGGACGTGTATATGTGCACTCCCCTCTCCCCCCCCCAACTAATTTAGTATTTTAGGAAAAATGTCAGAGCGGCCATCAGCCAGAGTTGGTGGCTGAACTCTGAGGCCACTGAAAAATTTGTTGTGAGAACTCTCTAGCACCAGCTAGATTTGTGAACTCCTTTGTCCTTTTTGGGCCTCATCCTCGCAATGGTGCCGATTGTGCTCAATTACCACTGACTTCTTGTGGAGTCAGGCCCAATAGTGCAAGGGTGAGGGGGAGCCTCCTGCTGTCCTTCATTACACGTTCGTTATTCCATCATGCACCCAAGCAGGGTTAAGCATATTCTGGTCCTAGGTGTTTAGAAGGGTTGGTGGGTTTATTTACCTACTCTTTTATTTAGATTTATTAATGGTTTCTTTTGTTTTTTCAACAAATCTGTGAGACACTGATAGACATCAGTGAGTTTGCTTATTGTATCATAGAGGTGATGGAGACTATACCAGGAGATCTACCGAGGGGATACTTGTCTTGGAGGAGTAAAAATAGAGAGTGGGAAATGGCTTTTGAAGGTGATTAATTGCTGAAGTCAGTGATGATGGCAAAAGCCGAATGCTCTGGGCATCATTCTTATTATATGCCAAGATGGGAGAAGATCCAGAAATTCAAACCCTCTTTTGAAGAGAGCTGAAAGCTTTATGCTGCTGCTTGCTCAGCATTTTCATTGTCTTTGGGCTGGGGGTGTGGCTTATGTGCATTATTGAAGGTTGGGGCTAAAATGTAATCATCCAAAGGAGTGGCTGGCATGGTAATGAAGTGAGGTGGTTGGACTCAGTCCGTGTCAATCAGAATTCCAATGTAGCTTGTCAGAGGATAACTTTTTTTCTCTCCCTGTAATGCCAGTAGTTGAAATCCTTCCATTGTCATGTTTTAGGGGGCGTGAGAGACTGAATAGACCATGAAAGACTATGTGCTTTTAGCATGGTTCGAAATAGGTAAAATGTGCTGTTATATACTCTCATAAGAGAGGTATTTTGTACCTCTGTCACCCGTTGGCGGTGAAATTTCCTTTGATGTTCTAGACTACTAAATAGATTTTCTTGGAAATATTTAGCTTACATCTGTTTTGGCTGGCCAATTTATTGTCATGTTTTGTGAAACTGCTCCCGTGTATATTAAGTGATGGCAAAGCTAAAATCGAAACTGGAATGTGGAATCAGAGAAAGCTCTACTTAAAACATTTTTTAATATTCTATTCTGAAAATTGAAATATTTTCCCATTAAATTTGGTTTGCTTTTGGTATCAAAAGCAGTCTTACATTATCTTGCCAGGCATACATTATTAATTACAATCCATTTTTAATTTCATGAAAAATTATGCAAAGAGCAAACCAGGAAGCTTGTCTTTCAGCATTCTGCTAATTTGTTGCCTAGATAACCAGAGTGATTGCTCGAGGTTAAATTTAAAATTTGGCAGTCTAGCTCTGGGTTTGTATCTTTTTAAATGGAGCAAGGTTTAAACTCATGGAAATTATCTAAGGAGAGTGGATGTATTGGCAAAGATGACAAATGCTATTCAGAATTGATAATCCCATTCTTCATGAAGATGACAGGTACTGTTTTTAAGAATGAATTCTGTTTGTGATAGGAGCCCTGGTTCAGCCCTCCTCCCTCCCCCCAACAGTTACTGAAGTGGTATAAAGATGAATCGATATGGAACTCAGGGAACTATCATTGTTGGGAGATACAAACCCGGAAGTTGGGTTGAGTGGGGCTGCCGGAAAACCGTTTTCTGGGTTGGAGATGAGTTCTTACATTTGATGCTTTCTCCCCCTCAGGATTAAAAGATGAATGGTTTCCCAATCTGTTGCTAATTTATCAGCAAGTCACAGCCTGCAGTTAATTACATAATTCTGATCCTTTCTTGAGTTTCACATAATACAATCTAAATATGCCCTTTGAATGTAGCACAGCGGTGTGGTCAGAGTTAATATTGTAAATACTTAGCTCTTGATGGTGCTTTTCATCCATAGATCTCAAAGCGCATGACAAAGGAAGTCAATATTTTTTTTTAGAGATGGGGAAACTGTGGTACACAGAGTGTCAAGTGACTTTCCCAGAGTCACCCAGCAGATTAGTGGCAGTTAAGAATAAAAACCACGTCTCCTGAGTCACAGTTCAGTGCTGTAGCCGCTGCTTCATGCTGCCTCCCAACAAATCACAATTTGGGATACTACTTTGAAGCCTCCATAGGCAAAAAGCTTAGCTTTGTTTTGCCACCATGGTAATTATTTCAGCACAAATGTAGGTGAAAAACAGTTGGCCTGCAGCCAAGGCTTTGTCTGTACTGGAAAAATTACCCATTGCAATGGGGATAGCTGCACCAGTGCAGAACGTAGTTTAACTTCATGAATACATAAAGGCAGACAGAATTCAGGAATTGGAGTTTGCAACCTGGCTTTCCCAGAAATGTTTTGCAGACCAGTCTTATTGTCATACTCTGTCCTCCTAGCATGAAAAGGGACATTAAGGTATAATCTTGTATGCTCTATGGTATGTTGAATGGCCAGATGCTACCATTATGGAATTTCAGACTGCCATGTAATTGGAATCTCTTCTCAATATGTGTGCTCGTGTTAGTTGGCAAGAGCCCCTGGCAGTGTCTTTGCAAGGATATGTTTGCTAAAAGTTCTGCGACTGCTGCCACCACAGTTTCAACTCTACTAGTCTGAGATTCAGAGATTATAAAGCCAGAAGGGACCTTTGTGATAATCTAGTCTGACATCCTGCAGAACACAGGCGATAGGATTTCCCTGAATTTAATTACTGTTTGAACTAGAGCATAAATTTTAGAAGAACATCCATTCTTGATTTAAAAACTGCCAGCGATGGAGAATCCACCGCAAGTCTTGGTAAATTTTTCCAATAGTTAGTTACCCTCAATTACAAATTAGCATAATATTTCTAGTCTGAATTTGTCTAGCTTCAACTTCCAGCCATTAGATTTTGTTATACCTTTATTTGGTAGATGGAAAAGCCCTTTATCATCAAATGTTTGTTCCTCAAGTAGCTACTTCTAGACCATGGTCACATCATCTCTTACCCTTCTCTTGGTTAAGTTAAACAGCTTGAGATCCTGGAGTCTATCATTATGAGGCATGTTTTCCAATCCTTTAATTATTTGTGGCTCTTCTCTGAATCATCACCAGCTTATCAGTATCCTCCTTGAACTGTGGACAGCGGAACTGGCACAGATTTCGTATAGTGGTTGTACCAGTTCCAGATGCAGAGATAATATAATCTCCCTGTTCCAACTGGATATTCCCTGTTCATACATCCAAGGATTGCATTAGCCCTTTTGGCCACAGAGTCGCACTGGGAGCTCATGTTCAGCTGATTAGCCACTGTGACCCCCAAGTCTTTTTCTGGATCGCCTCTGTTCAGGCTAGAGTCCCTGTCACCCTGTAAGTATGGCTTGCCTTGTTTGTTCCTAGATGTATAACTTTATATTTGGCCATATTAAAACACACATTGTTGGCTTGTGCCCAGTTTGCCAGAAGAACGCTCTATGAGTGACCTGTCCTCTTCATTATTGGCCAGTCCCCTACGCTTTGTGTCGTCTGCAAACTTTATCAATGCTGATTTTGTTTTCTAATTTAGGTCATCGATAAAAGTGCTGCGTGTTATAGACCAGGAACCAGTCTCTGTGGAACCTCAATAAAAACACACCCATTTGATGATGATTCCCCATTTACAGTTACGTTTTGAGACTTGTCAGCTAGCTTGTTTTCAAGCCATTTCATGTCTCACATGTTAATTTGTTTCTGCTTTCCCATCAAAACGTTGTGTGGTACTATGTCAAACGCCTTATAGAAGTCTAAGTATATTACATCAACAGTATTGCCTGTAATGACCAAATTTGTCATCTTATCAGAAAAAGATATCAAGTTAGTTTCACAGGATTTATTTTCCATAAGCCTATATTGATTGGCAATAAATATATTCCCCTTCTTGAATTCTTTAATGAGTCAGTCCCATACTGGCCATTCTGTTGTTTTGCCTGGGATCGATGTCAGGGTGACGGGCCTATAATTACCAGATCAACCCATTTCCCCTTTTAAAATATTGGCACAAATTAGCTTTCTTCCAGTCTTCTGGAACTTCCCCAGTCTTCCCAGTGATACTGAAAATCAACATGAATGGTTTAGAGAGTTCCTTGGACAGCTCTTTTAAAACTCTCAAATTCAGGTTATCTGGACCTGGTGATTTAGCAATGTAATGATGCAAATGCTGATATAGATTGGCTTTGGCTGACATTTTAAGCAGTGGCCTCTAACCTTGTGCAGAGCAAGCCTTCACAATATGGTGCCTAAAAGACTAGCAGCCACTGACATCTTGTCTGTAGTTGCAACACTACCATCAGGGGACCTTAACCTATGGTAGCAACAGTGGGGAGTTCTAATAACTATGTATTGTTGACAAAGGTATTTGAGTACCTGCTGGCTGTTACTATAACTTATCACTTCATAAAATACACATTAGTTTTCTTTGCATAGTATTATTGTTATTCGTCAGCTTTGAATTGGAAATTGTAGCTGGTTTGACAAGGTGGGTTTAGTTTCACTGCTGTGAGTTCCTTGTAATCTTTTACTAAAAAAACCCTGTTCTGCAGCTACTTTGAGGTGCAGAAGAGTATTCTCTTCTAGCTTCCAGCATACTTTTTTGCTTTCTCAACAGATATTTTCACCTCATTCTCATTGTACTCTGACTGATAGGGCACTAGACTCTGACCTAGGACAGTGGATCCCAAACTTTTTACTAAGGACACTGAAACTGCATTTTGCCTTTTTTTTGTGATCCACACAGGGTCCAAATTTTTTTGGAGGGGGGGTGCGTGTTGTAAAAATCATAGGCAAGAGTCCTTCTCCTTGCCCCAGTGAGGGGCACCAGCACCAGCCACTCCCAGCAGCACCCTCCACCCTGGCACTGGAACCCAGTGCCGAGTGGGAGGCTCCAGAAGATGGGATGTTGGAGAGCAACCCCACCCCACACTCATCCTGCAGCCACAGGACAGAAGCTGGGCACTGGGTCTGACTCCCCAGTCTGGGTGTTGAAACCTGGCACATGGGATTGCAGTGCCACTTTGGGTTTATCTCAGATACACCTCTCAGGGGGATGGCTGGGCCAAGTGTGACTGAGTGGTGTTGCGACCTAGTGTGTGGGGTCACAGTGCCACTCAGGTTTGGCCAGGCCAAACTTGAGTGGCACTGTAACCCTGTGCGGTAGATTGCAATGGCCAGAAATGGGAGCTGGGTCCAGCCCTGTGGGACAGGAACTGCCACTGTGGAATGAGTGCCGGGTGGGCTTGCTTTCCAACCATCCCCCCTCTGTACTGGGCCTGTGACCCATCTGCAACCTTCCCATAACCCACTGTTTGGGAAACGCTGACCTAGGAGACTTGGATTCCATTTCTGGCTCTGTCACAACTTGCTGTGTGACTCTGGGCAAATCTCGTCACCTTTGCTGTATGCCTTTTCTCCCTCCCAGCCATTGTCCATCTTGTCTAATTAGGTTGCAAGTGCTTTGGGGCAAAAACTCTTCTTCTTAAAGGGTTTGCACAGTGTTTAGCACAATGGGGTCCTAATCTCATCTGAGGTCTCTAGGTGATACCATCATAGAAACTTTTTTCCCCTTTCTGCAGTAGCGACATGTACATTACAATAAGTACAAGCTGCCCGAGGATCCTAGCTTTCTGAATACTGATAAGTAGGTCCTTAATATACACTCCTCACCTAAGAGGTAGCTAAGCGACAGATGGGATTTGTGTGAACGTTCTAAAGTTCATTAGAATATTTAATCATTTTGAAAAGAATCCATTTTTGAAAACTTGAAATCTGGCTCCCCCGCCACACCCCAAAAGAGATCACTCATCACCTTCTTATCTCATCCCATACAGTCTGTGAAACCATTTATCCTACATCTTCAGCTGAGCTTGGTGAGCTATATCTGTGTTTGGATGTAATGCAATAACTTCTAAACGCGATGTCACATCCATTCTAAAATTTCAGGGAATGCTCTAGGGCTCAGTGGGAAGAATCCTATTCATTTGGGGAAAATTGGAATACCAGAAGAGGGCAAGTGGGGCCACATGGACGGAATCCCCTTCAAGCACCTCTGCAATTGTCTGTAGATCAAAGAACTGGCTGATGGCCCCAATAATACTTTACAGTGTAACAATACCCCCATCTCATCTCTGCCCATCCTCCCAATGGACTTTAACATGTTGACACACGGGATGACTTATCTCCTGGACAGAATGAAGATAAATAATAATGGTGAAAGACGGTGGGGCACACAGCACTCCTAGCTTGAGGGTGTTGGAGGTTGGGGCGGGTGGGGGGTTGCAGAGAGTCCCTGAAATAGAAGGGGATGGTAGGGAGCATGTGGGGGATGCAGGGAGCTCTGATGTGTGCAATGAAGCAACAAAGTGTGTAGCTCCATAGTCTAGGACTCTTATTTGCATTTACATCACATGTCCGTTTTTTTCCTCTCCTACGCATCCTTTGTTTCCCCAGTGGAGTCAGGATTAGCCTATCCCACTTGTGCATACTTGCTTTGGTGAGCAAAAATACATTTGTGTTGGTCAGACTCTGGAAGAAAGGGCCCTAACAACAATAATCGGGCTCTCTAGGCACTGAACCAGTCTAACCAGTTTCATTGTTTTTCCCTGCGGCTGTTCACCTCTGCCAAACCTTGCCAATCGACTAGCCTCCATTCTTCCTGCAACCTATTGAACTAATGCTTAAGTATTAGGATTATTAAAGAAATATATTGCTATTCATTTACACAACACTTTGCAAACATCAGTCAATCTTGCTAATCTTTACAATTGAGCGTAATGCTTATTTCCACTAATAGTCCTGTTGAAATGGTTGCATCGGGACTATACTCTGTGATCAGATCTATGATCAGTAATAAGTATTTTCAAACCATCAGATTCATAAATAAGACTTATTTCCTTCCCCAAAGAGCCTAGAATGGAAGGGCTTGGACCTGCAAAAAAATAAATAAATTGTAAGGACTGCTCATGTGAGTATAGTTACTTGTGTCTTTGTGGCATTAGGGTTCTTAAATGCTAAATAATTACTCTTCTTACACAGTAGTTTGACTTGGCTCCCAAGTTCCATGATGGCAGTTGTATTAAAATGCCTAGATGAATGATGAGCACCAGTGCCCCCCCGTACATTGAAACAACCCTGAATTTATTTTTTCTGACACTGGGTCTGGTGAGGATGACTTTGATTGGCTTGTAATGTAGGGGAAAAACGATTAATACTTTCTTATGACTGACTGTTATTTTGCAACTCTGGTTAACCATGTTTTGAGGTTCTCTTTATTTTGGTGGCAACAAAAAGGTGATACAACTTACAAGAAAGGGCCCAGAAATGTCCATGGAAGTAGCTGCTAGCAGCGTGAGGATTCAGAGGTGCCTGTTTATGAGCGTTCTAGCAGTATTCATTACTTGGCTCATACTCTGCTCAGGCTTTTCATTGCAAGATTTGATCTCCTTCCATGTTGCCCTGTAGTTGACTTTGAAGTTTAATCTGTATTTAAATCGGTGAGATTCCAAGAAGCCATTCAGACAGGTTGTTTGAAACAGACTGGGGATGCTGTAGTTTCTTTGGTTTCCAGCTAATAATTTAAGGGGCACCTGTGGTGTTAGGTTATCTTTTTGTCTTTTTATGAATTTTAGCTGTCTGTAGTAAGGGTGAAAAAAATATAGAGGGTGAAATCCTGGCTCCATTGAAGGCAATGGTCAAACTCCCGTTTTATCTAGAGTACCTTCTCAGTCATTTCTAAATTGCATAACCCAGGAATGCATAGGCTCCCACAGGGATGTTTGGAGGGCTTTTAACTCATGGTGGTGATAGGTGTGTGTGTTTTTTTTTTTTTTGTTTGGTCTGTATATCCCTCATCTTTCTAAACTTCCGATGACTATCATGGAGTACAGTGACCCTTGGGGCACCTCTGTGATTAAAATACTGCCAAATAAAATCACGTTACCTCCTCTAGAAGACTCTGGGGCATATTCTGGTCGAGTTTTCAAAGCAGCAGTAGGATTTAGAAAAGATGCCTGATCTTTGTTCCATTGTGGAGAGCAAATTTTAGGGTTAATCAAGTGTTTTGCAACGTGCAAGGAGCTGGGTGCTATATGATTGGATCTATTTCATTCTCTATGCAAATGAAATATTCTGGTGCATGCCAGGTGTTATAATTCAGATATCATGGGAGATGATGCCCTCTGAGCACTCTGGTGGCTTTGCTTACCTGACATATGTTGTAAGCGCCTTCCTTAGGGCCAGTTTCTGTCACAGGGATGTTTTGTCACTGTTCACCGTGAGTGACATCGTACACTGTGACTAATCCCACTGAAATCAATGGGGCTAGTCACCAAGTGTTAACTGGCATGAGTAAGAGAGGCAGAATATAGCCCTTAGATTGCAAACTGTGCTTGGAAGAGGACATGTCTTTGTATGTGGTGTGTACAGCCCTGGCACAATCAACGTTTGCTCCTGATTGGACCTTCTTGTTGCTGTTGCAATGTAAACACTGAATATTCGTTAAAGTAATGGCTTGCAGTTTTGACCCAGGGTCTTAACTGATGATAGTAATAATACGAGGAATTCACAGCATTTTACAGAGTTAGGAATCAGTCTTCGCTTTGTACCGCTGGGGAAAGATTAAACAACTTGACCAAGATCACACAGGAAGTTGGTGACAAAGTCAGGATTACATCCCAACTCTCCAAAGTCTCAGGGCAGGTGTACACTGAAAAAGCTGCACCTCTGCAGTGCTTTAGTGAAGACGCTATTACGCCGATGAAGAGCTTCTCCCCTCGGTGTAGTTAATCCACCCCTGTGAGAGGCGGTAGCTTTGTTGACAGGAGAAGCTCTCCTGTGGACATAATGCTGTCTACCCGGGGGGCTATAACTGCGTCGCTCGGGGGTGTGGATTTTTCACACCCTTGAGCGATATAGTTATACCGATATATTTGTACTGTAGAGCTGTCCTCAGTCCTAGTCAATAAACAGACCATGCTGCCTCTCATATATATTTAATCGCCTGTTAGAAGATCACTTTCCCGAAGACGAATGGTCTGTTGTCACTCTTTTGAGTGGATTTGCAAGTTAGGCTCTAAATTAAACTGATGTTTGCCTCCTACTTTATGGTTCAGTGTTAAATTGATAAATGTAACAAAACTTTGCTTGTCCACAGTTCCTTAAATTTAGGAAGTCAAAGTGCTTTACCGGTGTCAATGAATGAAGCCTCAGAGGAAGCAAGTAAATATCCCCCAAACAGAATGGCAGAGAAGTTATGTCAGTGTGTGGCAGAGCTGGGGATAAAATCCAAATTTCATAACTTTTAGTCCTAGTTGGCCATTTTCTGCAAAGTTATTAAAATTATTTAGGAATCAGAACGTCCAACCCAGGTAAGCACTTCCCTGCCTGGGTGCTACATGGCACAGAAACTGTCTGTTAGCCTTCCTGCTTCAGCCTGGAAAGGGTTACAGCTGGAAATGCCTGTATCAGCCTCAGCAAAACATGAATTGGTATTAGTGAGCAAAGAAAGAATGGGAACCCAGGCTTGCAAGCTGCTTTGTACTTCTCATTGCTGATTTTTCCTTCCGATGTTTTGGGAGGTGCTTGCACACAGCTGACATTTCTGAGCCCGCCTGAGGTGGAAAGCAGTCTGTATGTACTGTATCATTAAAGAAGGGGTCGGGGGTCGGGTGGGGAAACAACCTCAGTTTTTAGCCCTTTCTTTCTGCCTCCTCCGCGTTCTCCTTCTCTCACTGCCTTTAGCCAGCTGCTCCTGCAGAGTGAGCGTGTGTGTGCGTGCGTGCGCGCAACATGGAGGGAGGGACTGGAGCTGCTGCTGCTTTTACCAATATCTATACAGCTGCTTCCATTGCAGGGACGCTAGGAACTGGAAGCAATCTTGATGAATCCGAAAGGTCAGTACAATCAATAAATCACCCACAGATATATACTCCTGAAAGAAGCTTTTTTTTTTAACCCTTCTCTCATAAAAAGAATATTAGGCAGATATTTTAGCTGCTGCAAGGAACAGAATCGTTTCACGCTGTGTCTTAGCCAACAATGTGTAATAAAAAATTACAGCATGACAGTGTTTTTTAAAAAAGCAGGCATGTCATTATCACTTAGATAATGCAAGTTCCTTAAAAAATATAGAGAGAGAGCCTAAATTTAAGACTATCCAGATTTTAAGTTACAGGATATTGGTATGGAAGAAGGGTAAATTATGTCATGCAGTCAGATTTTTATTATAGATCATACTAGCATATAAAAAGTAGTCAGGTATAATAATTTGGTATTTCTTCATTGCTCACCCTTTATATGATCGTCTCTTCTGAAGCTTTTTCCAGTAAAATTGGTATAAAATGTAGGAATTAGTGTAATTGAAACTTGCATTTATTTAATCTAAAAATAAAATGTTTTGTGTGATGCTGTCTTAAATAGGGTAAAATACATAATCCTTACTGTGGCTGTATTAAAAGAGCAGTAGTCGTTGGTATTCTCAGTGTACTTTTAATGCTTTTCTTGGTTAACGAACTGCCTTTGCCACTGTATGGTTTTAGAAACCCAGCGTTGGAGGTCCAGGTTATCATGTGGTTAAAATTCTTGTGGAATGAGGCAGTGCTGATGATCTTCAGGGCGAATCTTCTCCTTCACCCTTGGCTTTATACAATGGCTGATATGAAATAAGCCTATTGCTGTTCCAGTCCAATTGGGTTTTTGTACTTCTGGGCTAAGAGCACATAAATATTTTCTTGTGGAGAAAGAGGGGTGGAAAGGCAGTTTTATTTAAAACTTGCCTTCTCTGGCATGGCTGTCACCTCCTACCTGGTTTGCAGATTGTTTTGCAAAACCAAAAGTTATTTACGAACATAGCTCCAGGAAGCAGAAGACTCAGACTCTCCTATTTCAATGTATGATGCATATAAATTAAGTTTAGCTATTTTATGCTGACTCCACCCACTTGGGTTTACACAGCCGTAGGGGTGCAGTGGATAATTCCTACTAGTGTTGCAAAGGAACCCAAGTAAATCCAGATTTCTTTGAATTTGTTTTCTCATAGGCACCCCCCCCCCCCCCCCCCCCCCCGCTTGTGGGAACTCTTAATGTGGTCTCCACACAGTATTTGAACCATCCAGGAACTAAAATACCATGAGAAGATTGGATGTTGTATAACATTGGCCCCATTATAGGCTCCCTTATTCACTTATATAGAAAAGCCTGGCAAAAGCCTAAACACAAATACCAGAGATAAAAATACTAGAACCCCCAAACTTCCTAATTTTCATTGGCCATGTAATAATAAATATGCAATACTTTACATATTCCAGGTTGCTGTGCCCACACCAATGTGCAGGGTTTTGTGAATAGGAACATCATGGGATTTTCTTGTTTGGTGTGAATTCCTTAGGAAATGCACGTGTTAGGTGCATAACTTTATGTACTAAGTGAGGCGGCCATTGTTTGCAAGCAGATAACAGTGTTATGTTATGATATACTGTTTCCATTGCTTAAGGTGCAAGAATGTGGTTATTTGCTGGAGATCTGTTTTTCCTTATAGAGAATGTGCAGCATTCATCTAAATGGATTCCAAATTTCAGGGTTGTCTATAGGTGAAATCTGTTTTAATTCCAGGCGTGCTAGCCTTTTTTCCCTCTATTGTGCAAATAGTCCGAGATATGATGGAATTAGCGTTTTTGGCCCTCCTGCATCCTGCTTTTCAGAGCATAGATAAAAATTTGCATTGATTTTTGGTCAGGATTCAATTTGAAAGGATTATGGGAATATTTTTAACTTTTTGCACTGCCCATCCTTTGCTCCTGATGCTGACATTTTGTTTTGCTATAGTGTTGGTTAGGGAATTCTGATGGTTGGTACAGACACATGATGCTAAATAGTGCAAACTCAAGGCCTAATCCTCCCTGACCTTACTTGGGCAAAAAAACCCTCCTCCTTGCACAAGTCAGGATGGGGTCCAGATGTAGCAATTGTTTTGAATATTTTCTTTCTTTTGGGTGTAAACTTGGTGCTGGTAAGAGTGGAGCAGCTATTAAAAGATGGCCAGATGTAGTGCAGGCAACGATTGCCCACGTTTCTCTCTTGCAACAAAGCAGTATGCTTTATTTCTGACTTGCAACACCTCACACTAATGCCAGTCTTTGGCATTTCATGTTATATATGTGCCAAGTTGTGGGATGCTTTGTGTGATGTGGCCTTGCGTCCATGAAGACCTACCTTGAGACCGCTGAGCTCGCTTTTATTTGTGACCTGAACATGTCCTTTGCTCCTCCTTACTTTATTTTCTTGCATTTAACTGGTGAGAAGTACCTACACATTCTTCTGAATTTCCCCTCTCAGGATCTTTGTGCTTTTCATGGAAAAAGTATTTCAATATCATCACTAGTAAAGACAAATATTGAAAGAGAGGGTAACTTACTATCGTTATGGATCAGTAACGTGAAACGTATATCTTTTCAGTGTGTGTGTGTGTGCTTTAACATTTTTTGGCAGTCAAATGTATACTTTTTGCAGTGAACAATCAAATGGTTGTCTTTATGTGGCTTAAAAATTCCACTTTAATGTAGAGAATAAAGAAAACTAGTAATTTAAAACAAAATTACGAGTTTACCAATTTAAAATTTTTCCTTTATTAAACTGTATTGTTTCATTACATCTGAAAAATTTAGAGAAACACAGGTGTTGGCTTACGGGAGTAGAGCATGATATTCCAGTATCTATCTCTGAGAGTGGCCAGTGATAGATATTTTAAAGGAAGGTATAAATCTCCAAGCTTTCACCTATATTTGCACCCAGTTTTACAGCACTTGTATCACAAAAGGAAATTTCTTCCTGATCCCAACTAATGATAGGTTTAAAGACGTGAGGACTGATAGCTCTTGTGCCTTTTTACTAGCTAGTGAGAGCAGATGCTATTCTTATTCATAGGTCTCTAATCCTTGTTTTAAATCTTACTAATCCATTTGCTTCAATATCCTGCACTAGTGAGTTCCATGGGTAAATTATAGGTTTGTACTAAACTATTTCCCTTCTGCTGTTTTAAATGTATTGCTAAAATATCAAAGGCCCTCTTGTTTCTGCATTGTAAATAGGAGTGGCTGCCTGGTGAGCCCTGTCTACTATCCATTAATTTCGGTATCTCTAACTACTGTTATTATTGATTTATGTAGTATACAGTGCATTGCAAACACAGAGTAGAACTCTACCCTGAATAGTTTGTAATCTGATACAGACAAAACCTGATGTGGGAAAGAAGTTCAGGTAAGGATGTGTGTGTGTGTGTGTGTATGTGTGTAGAAACTATTGTGAAGGAGAACAGGATAGGATGGATTCCTAATAGAGGTGGAGTTTAAAAATATATATAAGAGAGCTGTTTGGGACATTAACTTTTCCTTCATGAAAAATTTGACAAAAACAAGAATTCCAGTGAAAATGATGTTTTTACATTTTTTTGGTTGAGAAGCTAAAAACAGAATTTTTCAGTTGTTGAAAATAAAAAAATAATAACTTCCCCCTAATTTTTGGCAACAAACATTTTGTTTTGGCCAATAAAGCTAAAATTTTGGTTTTCCTGAAAATTTTCTCCTGACTGTTTAAAACATCATTTTTTGGGTGCCAAAACCCAAAAACTTTGAAAATGTTTCAGTTTTCAACAAGTACCTGCCAAAATAATCTCAAGTGGATGTTTTCTGCAGATAATACCATGTTAAGAAAATAGAAATTTTCTATTGCAAAAACTTTTCCAAAGAAAATTGTCAGCCGACTCTAATACTTGAAGGAGAGAAGGAGACCACTTGGCATACAGGAAGTGAGAAGGTGCTTCAAATATAGTGGGCAGGGAAGGTTCAGAATGGAGAGTGGAAGAGAGATCTAAGGAGAGAGGACTAGGAGGAATGTAAGGAGCGGAAGGGTAAATAGGAGAAGGCAAGATCAGAGATGCAAAGAGGTGGAAAGTATTGGAAAGTAAGATGATTGGGGTGTCGAGCGGGTTAGTGAGAAGCAGGAAGAAGTAGGTTTCAGAGTAGCAGCCGTGTTAGTCTGTATTCGCAAAAAGAAAAGGAGGACTTGTGGCACCTTAGAGACTAACAAATTTATTTGAGCATAAGCTTTCGTGAGCTATAGCTCACGCTCACTAAAGCTCATGCTCAAATACATTTGTTAGTCTCTAAGGTGCCACAAGTCCTCCTTTTCTTTTTAGGAAGAAGTAGGCGAGGATGAGCTAGAAAAGGAGGAGGTCACAATAATGAAGGTGAGAAATTACCAAGGTATGTGCAGAGGATTGGGCTGCTGGGACAGAGCGGAAAGGATACATCTGACTGGTAATAGATATAGGCGGAAGTAACAGAGCGTGGCAGGAGCTGGGATGTGGGAGAAAGGGTAAAGAGTCTGAACTCAGCTTCTCCAGTGAACACCACAGTTTAAAGTTTGTTTGCAGTTAAGTCCAATTCATTACTTCTCTTTGTGCCTTTTAAACAGGCCTCGAGTTGTGCTGGAACGCTCTGGGATGCCGTTTTGGCACTTTTTTGGGATCCACAACAGCACTCTGGTAGTTCTGGTGTGCCCACTTACCGGAAGTGTGTTCCATCACTTCTTTTTGGACCGGAGCACTGGTTTTAAAATTATATAATGAGGCTGGCTATCCTGAAAGGTAGCTGAGAACTGATCGAAGACCTATCTTTCTGTACTGCTTTCTTTCCTCTTCCTCTTTTCCTTCCAGGCTTTGTCATTCACCTTTCTTGTTGGGAAGGAGAAGTAAAATGGCATTGCTCAGAGACATCACCACAGCTTTCCTTTTAAGCAGACACTTGCCCTATATTTCATCTGTAATACTGTGTCCTTTCAGTGGGCTGAGGGCAGAAGGCACTAAATAGAGGGAGGTAGTTGTCCTGGTTGGTAGCAGAACATCCAGCACAGTATGATCTCCATTCAGCTAGTTGGGCTCAGAATAGCATGTAGTTGCATGATCTGTGTTGCATTATCATCTTGGTTTCCACTTTGCCATACCAGGATAGAGAATTGCGTAGTCCTGCTCTGCTGGTAGAGAGCACTCTCGTCTTGAAGAATTCCCTTTTATTAAGCAGCATGGTTGGGTAAACTTGTGAAGCATCCTGAAAATAAGTATGCATTACTGCTTGTTGAATTACAAGTATTTACAAGTACTGTAGGTTCAGTTGAATATTCCCTGGAGGATTAAACTCTCTGTCTAATCAAATTTAGAGAAGGAAATTAAACCTTTTAACATGACACTTGTCATAACATTAAAAAACGAAAAAGCCCTCTTTACAGCAGCATGCTGATTGTTTCACATCACATTTTGTTTTTTAATTAAGACAATTCAAGCTGGAGGCAGTTTTACCTGGGTGATCTGAAATGTTCCTTTGCTTTTGCTGAGATAAGATGATGGCTTTGATGGACACTGAGCTCTCTCTTGCTCTCTCACGCATACAATATTCATGGTTTAGTTTCTCTTAGCAAGTGAATTCAGTGCAATGTCTAACCCCACTGGAATATAGTGCTCTGTGATGGACACAGCTCTATTTTCATGACTGTCCACTTGATCTGAATCTCTGGGTGCAGTTTGTTTTCGTAAACTGAATGTGACATACTAATGGACTCCAGCAACACGTGTTTCCTTTTTTTCATTATTTATTGTATGGTAATTTTCCTACTCACAATGCTGCTGGATAGTCAGTGGTTTTTCAACTCCCTCCCTTCCCCAAGAGCTTATAAATTAGTGCTAAAAACCTTGCTCAGGACTGGAAAGTAGCTGATGAAATTTCAGCCCTGACTCAATAGAAAAAAAAAAAAAAAAACGGAACACGCAAAATTGTTTCAACTTCTGGTGGCGTTTCTTCAATTGTGGTATTGTGTGTGTTTTGTCTTTAAAAAGTGAAATGTGATAAGAGCTTACTCATATCACCTTTTGATGCAGCTCTGTCCCAGCATGCACAGAAGAGGAACATACCACCATTCCCAAATTGTCCCCAGATAGATATGGTAGAGGACAGCTGGTGTTATCCCTGGACAGCTTGGTGGCTGCCTCCCCGCCCTTTCGTTTTGTGTCTTCTGGGTAGTGAGGCTGGTCTACACTAAAAACTTAGGTCAACATAGTTACAGTGCTTGGGGAAGTGAAAAATCCACCCCCCTGCGTGCTATAGCTGAGCCGACATAGTCCCCATTGTAGATGCAGTTAGGTACAGGGAAGAATGCTTCCGTGGACCAAGCTACTATGGACCAAGCTTGGAGAGGTGGAGCTCCCACAGCAATGGAGAAGCCCCTTCAGTCGCTGTAGTTTGTGTCTACTGGGTTACAGTGGCATAGTTGTGCCGCTCATAGCGTAGACCTGGCCTGTTAAATTGAATGTGTCTGCAAAATTTCTCAAGTACCAGTGCTGTGAGCCTGATTAGTGAGTATAGGTAATGTCTAAATTATATTTTCCTTTGCTTATAAAATACACCCATGATGGATTGATTGTGGGTGCAAATTGGAGGCTGTATTTAAAAAAAAAAAAGGCCTTATGTAATTTTAGAAATGAATGTTTTACCCTGTTCAGTGGTCACGGTGAGGCAATGTTGTGTGTTCCCATGGTTTCTTGAACCAGTGCCTGGTAGCTTCTTTGAGACATTACTATGGTACATATTTGGAAAAATTCTGAACATTTCTTTGTCAGACCTATTTGTATGCCTGTCATTAGCTCCCAGCCTCCTTTATTTAAGGTGCTGATGTTCTGCTTTTTAATTAGTTTCCCCCATTCCCCAGTGGGGTATTTCCTTTTGGAAAAATGGCAGTTTGCCAACTCTTAAGTGGCACCTGGTAGCTGGGTGAAGCTTATGCTTCATAGATAGTGGATAGGGAGACTTGTACTTAGGGTTTGTCTGCACTTAAAACATTGTAGCATTTCAGCATAGACACTACCTACGCTGACAAGAGAGTTTCTTCCTTTGCGGATAGGTAATCCGCCTCCCCAAGAGGTGGTAGGTAGGTCGATGGGAGAATTAGATTGGTTTAACTGCGTTGTTCAGTGGTGTGGATTTTTCACACCCATGAGTGAAGTAGTTATACCAATCTACTTTGCTAGTGTAGACCAGGTCTTAGTGGGAATCATTTCCAGTAACTCCATGTATGGACACTATTATTCTGCAGTGAAGGTGCCTTGTTCGTATTAAGTGTAACCCCTTTGAAAGTTAAATTAGTGGGTTAAGCTGAACAGGAACAAGGCACTGTTATTCTGGAATAAGAATGTCTACACATGGATTTATTCAGGAATAGCTGTTTCTGAAGAGCTCTAGATAAGCCCTGACTGCAGCTCAGTGAACTGCATCAGACATCCACAGACTGACCTTGGGCTACGCTTGCAGATGTAGAGCGCTTTGAGTTAAACCAGCCTTCAGAGAGCGCAGTAGGAAAAGCGCTGCAGTCTGTCCACACTGACAGCTTCAAGCACACTGGAGTGGTCACATTGCGGCACTTACAGCGGCATTGGGAGCGGTGCATTATGGACAGCTATCCCAGCATGCAAGTGACTGCAGCGTGCTTTTAAAATGGGGGTGGTGGTGGAGTGTGACAGGGAGTGTGTTGTGTGTATGTGGGGGGAGAGAGAGAGTGAGTTTTTGGGGGGAGAGTGAGTTTTTGAGGGGCTGAGAGCATGTCAGCATGCTGTTCTGTAAGTTCAGACAGCAGCAGACCCCCCACCCCCACTCCCCCGCCTCTCTCTCATGCACAGCATTCCACACTAATAGTTGCTTTGTCTTGGAGCAGATAAATAGCTGGCTGTCAGAAACGGAGCTTTCAAAGGGCATATCTACATTCCTGCAGCGATTCAAAAACAATGACAAGAGTGGCCACTTGACGTAAGGGGATTATGGGATGTTTCTGGAGGCTGATCAGAGCGCAGTAATGCAACACGTCGTTCACCCGGGCGTTTCAGCCAAGACACAGCAAGCATTAATCTTCTCGCCGAGGTGGAGTACTAGGAGCGCTCTAGCTGTGACCATCTTTTTTGTTGGCCTTGCTACCTGGAAATCTCACTCGAGTCATTTTAAGGATAGAATCAAGTTATTTCTGCATGTGACTAGAATTTAAAAATCTGAAGTTTATTTTCTTCAGTGTTCCATTTTTCAATACAGAATGAAATCCCTCTTTACCCTCCCCCACCCCAAATTTGACGGATTCTCCATCTCTCATGGTGACTGATTTTAAACTTACATAGATGAAAAGTTCTGTCTGCAGGCAATTTAGCTTTGTTGCCAAGTTTTAATCCATTATTTGGAACTGCAGTTAGTAATTGTGTACTAAAATATTTTTTACAGTTAAAACATTAATAATTTTTTTCTTGTATATGGATTTTATTACAGTATGAAATACAGTACTCAGAACTCTGCAAGTTAAGCAAAATGGCTGTTTTCTGCTACAAATTGTTATTTGTCTAATGGTCATGCCTAAAAGCACCAACTGATGTCATTGGGCTAGATATTGTACATACGTGTAGTGCAGGGGTGGGCTAACTTTTTGGCCCGAGGGCCACATTGGCGTTGCGAAACTGTATGGAGGGCCGGGTAGGGAAGGCTGTGCCTCCCCAAAGAGCCTGGCCCCACGCCCTATCTGCCCCCTCCACTTCCCGCCCCCCTCAGAACCCCCGACCCATCCAATGCTCCTTGTCCCCTGACCAGCCCTATCCCAACCCCCCCTTCTCCCTGTCCCCTGACTGCCCCGACCCCTATTCACACCCCTGCCTCCAGACAGCTGTTCCCCCCCTCCCCCCGGAACTCCCACGCCTATCCAAACCCCCCTCTCTGCCCCCCCAGAAACTCCACCCCATCCAACCGCCCCCTGCTTCCTGTTCCCTGACTGCTCCCCGGGACCCCTTGCCCCTTATCCAACCCCCCCGCCCCCATGCTGCTAAGAGCAGCAAAGCCCTGCCGCCCGGCCAGAGCCGGCCAGAGCTAGCCACGCTGCTGCCGCGCTGCCTGGCAGGAGCGGCGGGCCAGAGCACTGGGGTCGCGTCACACTGAGGCTGCCGGGGAGAGGGGACGGTGCGGGAGGGGCAGAGGGCTAGCCTCCCCGGCCGGGAGCTCTAGGGCTGGGCAGGACATATCCAGCCCGCAGGCTGTAGTTTGTCCACCTCTGGTGTAGTGAGATATAGTTCCTGCCCTGAAGAACTTACAGTCCAAATAGACAAGTCACTGAGTGGGAGAAAGGAAGTATCAGTATCTCCATTTTACAGATGAGTAACTGAGGCACAGAGATTGTGACTTGCCCAGGGTCATAGACGAATTGTGTGGCAGAACTGGGAACTGAACCCAGATATCCTGAGTCCCAGTCCTGTGCCTTAATTGCAAAACCATCCTTCCTACATATTTGACTAGATTCAGATCTCTATTACACCAATATACACTTAATCCAGTGTAACTCCACTAACTTCAATAGGTATTCTGTGTGCTGGGCACCTCTAAAAACCAGATCATCTTCAGGTGTCAACATCTGAAATTTTGACCTGGCAGGGCAGGTGGAATTCTAAAACTCCAGGCCCATCAGCTTCCGTGATGGTTTTTAAAATTCCCTTCAGGGGTTATAAAACTCAGTTCCTTATGCTCAAATAAATTGGTTAGTCTCTAAGGTGCCATAAATACTCCTTTTCTTTTTGCGAATACAGACTAACACGGCTGTTACTCTGAAACCAGTTCCTTGAGTGTGAGTATTCCATTGTGGGCTTATTTTTTGGCAAGGGGGTATTGGTGCAAAGATAATTATTATCTGAATTATTTTCAGATGAGTCAACATGCCATAGGGTTTAGTGTGGGAACGTATCGTTGACCACACTTAGAACAAAGAAACAAATAACTAAATGATGGAAAATAATAATAATTATAATCCCCCCAAAACAGTGACAATGGAGTAGCTTGAGAACCTTTTGGCTGCCTGTTCTGCATGAAAGAATATATATAGCCATGCCAGCTGGAAGGCAGCTGCTCTTCAAATCTGGCACCACGCTCTGGGTCATGTCAAAGTACATCTTGTCGCTGCAGTCCACTCTGATCATCTGGTGCACTGCAAGGCAGCTTTCAGTGGAGGTTTTACACATGTAGAAACTGGCATGACTCCAGTTGTGTGTGATTTTTTTTTTTGGGTCAATTTTGGGCTTGTTTTGTGGAAAATTGAATTTTTCTGTGAAGCGACATGTGGGTCCAAAAAGCACCTAAGTGGGAAAACATACCCTGAATCTCTGAAGTTGAAACAGATGGAGGTTATTTGAATCCCTCAGTGGGAGAATCAGTCTTTAGAAATTAACGGTGATTCCATTTCCACCAAAGTCTGTGGCCCACTAATGACCTGTTACCCCAAGCTGATTCCTACCATCCAACAGGCAGAAATTGACTAGCACCGCTATGAAGGGTTTGTCATGTCTTAGTGATTTTTCCGTTCAGTGTTTGCAGATGAAAGGTACTACACCTCTCCCCTGATATACCGCGTTATAGGTGAAACCGCGTTATATCGAACTTGCTTTGGCCTCGAGCATTTCCATTATTAATAGTCACTTCCCGCCCCCGACTGATCCCTCAGAACTCCCGACCCATCCAACCCCCCCCGCTCTTTGTCCCCTGACTACCGCCTCCAGAGACCTCCCGCCCCTAACCACTCCACCCCTATATAAACCCCCCTGCTCCTTGTCCCCTGACCTCCCCCTTCAGAGACCCTCCCATCCCTAATCACCCCCAGGACCCCACCCTCTACCCAACCCTCTTGCTCCCTGTCCCCTGACTGCCCCGCCCCCTATCCACCCCCCCCGGACCCTGACAGGGCCCCCAGGACTCCCATGCCCTATCCAGCGCCCCCGTTTCCCTGTCCCCTGACTGCACCGCCCCCAGAACCTCCGAACCATCCAACCCGCTCTGTCCCCTGACCGCCCCCGAGACCCTCGATCTCCTGGAGCGCGCAGCCCCGGCCCCCAGAGCGCTGCTTTACCGCATTATATCTGAATTCGTGTTATATTGGGTCGTGTTATATCGGGGTAGAGGTGTATATAAATGCAAACTTCATTAATTTCATTAGCAACCACTTTTTAAGACAGAACATTAGGTTACGTTGGGGAATTCCACTTGCATGCATCTTAAATATTTTTTGCTTCCTTCAGTCAGTACTAAATAGGTCACAAATACACTTAGGTTCTAAAATGATTTTTATCAGTGATGCTAAATTGCCAGGTGTTGCATAAAAGCCTGAGATGGAAATTGGCTTGATAAACCAATATTTTGTTTTCCTGTGGTTTGAGTCTTCATGCTTAGCATGTCTTGAAAGATACCGTGGTACATATTTACAACAAACTGCTTCTGTTCATTTTCAATTACCTGTTACGTTGTGTGGCAGCGGAGGCTGCTCAGCCTAGTTGAACTACGCTCATTTGTCTTTCTACTGTTCGCCTTAGCAGCTTTGGTTCTCCATAAATGAGTAGGGTGTCCTGAAAAATAATGCTACCAAACCGCCATCAGGGATCAGATTGGAGGGGTGCTGGGGTGGAGGGAAGAGCTGTAATATTGTGGTGGTAAATAATCCATGTGTTTTACAGTTTTTATTTTCCTGACATCTGCTTTCTTGGCTGTTGCCCAGACTTTGGCCCTCTTTCCATGTACAAGTGTTGCACAGATGAATGAGATGCAGCCATGTGAAAGGGAAACAGGCCTCTCTTAAAACTGATGAAAAGATGTCAGACACATACATACCATACCTTTTTAAGGGCATATACATACAAAATATGAGTGAACTGAAAGAGAAAATACCCACGCGTTTGACTTGTTTCCTCTCCTTGCTTTCTCTCTTACTTTTGGGGAAGGGGAATTTTGGGTTTTGTTCAGTTAAAATAGTACAGGTACTTTAGCTAATGTATTTGTCTTGGCATACTGGTGCAGGGGAATAATTTTAAAAGGTTGATATTGATTTGAGATTTACATCTAAATTGTGGTATACGCTCAATACTTCGGTGCTTTTTGTTTAATTTTCCTTGAATTTTTTGTTTGTTTTTGACTTCAGGGAGGTCTTAGTTTCCTTCCTGTATGTGCTGACACTGATCACGGCACGTGCTAAAGTGATGCAAGTAAATGTGATACCAGCTTCCCTTCCTTGGGGGGAGGGAGGAGATGATTCATGATTTTATGCTGATTCACAATCCCATGCTGTGAGTAAAATGAAGATAAGCCTCTCTGTCAGGTAGCTGTGTAAAATGCTTTGGGATCCTCAGTAGAAGGTTCTGTGTAAGGCCAAAAAATGGCATCATTAAATGTTGTTAACATGGATAGACAAATTCTCATGAATCAGAGACTATTGAAGGGAAGATTTTAAAGGGGTACAGTCCAGCTCTTTAATTCCGGACTCTCTGTATCTCCCTCCAGTCTTATAATTCCCACCCTGGGTATGCAGAAGTGTGGCACTCAATGTTAGCCTATTTTCGCTCCCATTAGTGGGAGTTTCCCCTTTCTGTAGTTGCCTAAACATTCTTTTTAGGAAGGCAGCTGATTTGGTTGCTGTGTGGGGTTTTACCATCAACTCCAGTGGGAGCAATTAGGTCAGTGGTGAATGCTTTTTAAAATTCCATCTGTGGCATGTACACGTTGACTGGGAAGGCAAATATCCTCTTGGGGCTTCCCAACTGAGACTAAGGACTCTGTGCACAATCCCCCAGGAGACCAGCAGTCTCATCTGAAGTAAATGAGGGTCACCCATGGTTTCTTTTCATCTATAGTATTGATGATCTCAGGCATTAAAAAAAGCCATGAGTTAGGACCCAAAAATCATTGTAGTACTATTTTTTAATTATAGAATTTGCATTCTTTTTATTTGTCTTCTGGTTTTTGAGTCTTTAGGGTGCACTCATGTTTTCAAGCTTTTCTCCACAGCCAGAAGGGTGTGTGTGGGTCTCTCTCTCTCTCTCACTCACTCACTCACTCTCTCTCTCTCTCATTCTCTCACTCTCTCACTCACACACATCACCTGACTCCAGGAGCTGAGGCTTTTAGAAAAATGCCAAATATTGTGGGACTCGCAATAAAATAATGAAATCCACCCCTTGAGAAACAACAAATAAGATTAACAATCTTGTTCCAGTTTATTTATTTATTTTTCTTTATTTCTCTATAGCAGCCAATGGAAGACAAGCTGTCTCTTGGGCTAGTACTGTAGGCTGTGCAAATTAGATTTCATATCAGATTACTGCTAACAAAATATTGACATTGGATATAGAATTGATTACAAATACCCATTGTGATTAAAAATATTTTGTTGAACAGCAGCAGATGTTTACACAGACTTTGAAATTAAAATATGGCTTCTTTTTGAATCAAGTTGTTGTTCTTTATAAGATGAAGTTTCTGATGAGTCTCCTATGGCGCACAAGGAAATACGAGATAATCCCATTTTTCTTTTCTTTCTCACACATACACACGTCTTTCTGGCATTGTGCTAGAAAATGCATTACCAGAGACTGACCTCTCCAGAAGCTGAAAGTCATTCTGAGGGGTTGTCTACATATGGAAATAGCCCGAAATAACTATTGTATATCTGAAGAAGAGCTGTGTGTAAGCTTGAAACGTGCCTCTCTCACCAATAGAAGTTGGCCCAACAAGAGATATTACTTCACCCGCCATGTCTCTAGTTGTCCCTCAGGAGCTCCCTGTGTGGACACTCTTATGCCGCTTTTGGAAGGAGATTAAGTGCAAAAAGTCTCTCTGAGTGTGAAATAAGAGTGTCCATATGAAGAGCTAGTGTAGAATACCTATTGCACTTTAAATTCACACCTTAGCCTATTTCGCATAGCTTCCCTGTGTAGACAAGCCCTAAGAAACTGCAAACTGCTACGTAATGGAAGAAAATGTTTATGCATCTACAGGCAGTATTTCACAAAATGGCATTGCATATTTGGGGTTTCTGGAAAGAACTTATTTGGCAGTTTACCCTGATGCTGAATTACTGACGGAATCCACGCAACCAGCAGACCAGCCACCTTCCTGACAAGAAAGGCTAGGAATATTGCAAATAATGAACAGATGTTGCTGGCTGGACCTGGCTGGTTAAAACAAAACCCTTTGGAAATTTTGGATTTGTTCATTCACCTATTCATTCTTGGGAACCTGAGTTAAATCGTAGTGCACACTGCACCAAGGTGTGTGAAAATTGCAGGATTTTTTTTTAACCCAACACACACTTGTACAAAATAAGTAATGTTGAAATGCAAAGTTGAAGAAAACCAATGAGGAGAATGCTCAACCATGTTGAGCAACAACCCAGGTGCGTGTGCTAGACGTTCATTTGCAGAGATTGGATTAATTTAGGCACCCTCGTGTCACTATGAACCGAAGTTGAAGGGGTTGCAAACATCCTGCCCGTGCCATACTGCTAAATGAGGATGGGGAGTTTCAGGTAGATGGGAGTGAAGTAGCGGAAGTGTCCTGATAATGAGAACTCTTGAATTAGCGTATCAGTAGAGCTGAAGTGCGTGCCTCATTAACGGTCCGTACTAGGGGGAACCAATATTATAGGCAGGTGCAGGAACATGGTGCTTCGCGATTCGCTGAGAGTCAGAAAGCCCTTTAGCTGTAATAATGTGCCCCCAGATCACGTACAAGGAGCTTGAACGCAAGAGTTTGGATCTATGACAACTGCACCCTTGGGGAAATGTCTGTTTAAACTATTTTAGTTTTTCCTCTGTCTCTCAGTGCTGTTGCAAAAGTGCTGATCTGTAGATGCCACGGTAGTATAAATCTGTAGAACAGAACAGGAAATACGGGTTTTATAAATCATTTTCTTTGTCATCCTCAAAGCTGTTGTAATAGGGGGTAATTAGATGGCCACCAGAATTATCTGCTAGTTATTTATTATACACCTAGAAGAGTAACTTGGCAATCGTGGGTTTAACGTACAATATATATTTCTTAAAGATCTAAACATAATGCTTACTTGGAACATTCATTTATGGTACTAATCCTGAAGGAAGCAGGTAAACAATGTTTAGGACATTTATTTTTTAATCTGGTGTATACTGCACCAGAATGTGTACAGCTCTAACTATCCTATCGGTCAAATGTATCTACTTTTGCTCACTATTATTATCATATCTGAGCACCTACTGGTCTTGTGACCGATCTCTTTTGGAACACCGAGACTCTCTGCTCTGTAGCTATTTCAAAGGAGCACATAGTTCAGGGTTGTGGTTCAGATTCTACAATGCTGGATGCAGTATATGAACCTAAATTGAACAGAATAGAAAAATTAGTGTGTCAAAGAGCCCTTGATGGAATTGTAATGAGCCTTGGAACCTAAAAGACCTATTTTTTTATATTCCATTAGGACTCTGTCCCTGTAAGAGCGCAGTGGGTGGGCGAGGTTCTCTGGTCGGCAGTGTGGCTTGACTAGATGCATGGTGCAGACTAGATCATCATGGTGGTCCCTTCTGGCCTTAAAGTCCAAGTCTACAATAATACTAATAATACATTAGCACCTTCCATCCTAAAAGTGGCTTACAAATAGTAATAAATTGAACTTCCCAAGATCCCTGCGCACCAGTAGGCAAGTAGCAATATCCTTACTTTACCAATGGGGGTAAATTTTCACAATTGTCTATTCATTTTGGGTGCCCTAGTTTTTAAGTGCCCATTTTTAGACCCCTAGGGCCCAAATCCGAGGCAGTCAAAATAGAAGACACTTATGAAAACTTTGGCCTAAGTCACTTGACCAAAGTAACATGGTGAGTTGGTTGCAGAGCTGCTAATCTTGAGCTCCACTCCCATGCTTTGTTCGGTTGATCTTGCTTCTTTCTTATAATATTTTGTATTTGCTTACAGTAGAACTTACTGTGCTCAGGAGAAAAATAAAATATCATTTTAATGAGCACATCCAGAGGCTTCTATATTTATTATAAAACAAGAGCGGGTAGAAAGTACTTATTATACTCTGTAATGGTAATGGAAGGCAGTATCAATCTTTGTCCAACTAAGAGGCAAGATGATATGCCAAGAAAAGAAAATGTGCTTCTTGACTAAACTTGCTCTCCCCTGTAGGGTTTTCATAATTTGGTGATGAGATGGCAGCAGAAGACCTAAAAGTCAAGGATGGTATTGTTCACTTATTCATTAAAGAGAAAAGTAAAGCGTAACACGGATGGGTGGTGTTAATGGAGTTGGAGGCCTTTTTAAATTTTGCTTGAAAAGCTTTTAAAATTAGCCTTGAGAATACTAGGAAATTCACGCTAATTAACGCTGAGAGTTCTCTTGCAAAACTTGTCACTAAATCTTGCGTTTAATGTAAGATTCTGTGGATAATTATCTGATTAACATGATAAATTGCAGAGATTAGGTAAGAACAGAGCAATAGCATCTTCATTCATGTTCCATTAAAGGAAAGCTGCAGTAGATAGCTCAATATTTTCTAAATAAGAACGGAATGGTTAAACTTGAGTTTTCAAAACAGGTTTTTTGTTGTTTTTTTTTAAATACTTGTCATGGGGCCAGATTGTTCCTTTGTGTGGAAAGACCCAGGTAGGAGATAGGAAACTCATGTTTAGATTCTGCCAGCTCTGCGTAGGCTGAGAGTACCTTATTCTGTGAGTTGCGCATTAAAATCACGGGGAATATTCATGGAGGTAAGTACTATTCAGAAAGAGTTGAGGATGACAGACTCATCCTCTCTCAATGGGGGTTCTGCCACTGACTTTCCAGCAGGTTATTCTGTGTGTGTATGTACATAGGAGTGAACAGGAGGTGTCGTGGCGGGGGAGGGGCGGAAGATCTCTGTCAAACAGTCAGGAGATACAGTCCCAGGTCATAGGTTGGTAGATTTTAAGGCCAAAGGGAAGCATTATGATTGTCTGGTCTGACTCTCCTGCAATAACACAGGCTGAAGAATCTCACCCAATAATTTTTCACCAGGCTGAAGTGGCTTTTTGGGAGATCCAATTTGCTGGAGGCCTAGGCTATCCGCTTAACTGGGCCACACAGACTGAGCTTCCTCTGTGCATAGCTGTCCCCAGGCCCTCTAAAGGGAAGGAGAGTCCATAACATAGAAAGGGGGTGTGCATAAGGAAATACAACCACCTTCCCATGTGGACCCTAGAGTGTTCTGTACGGGGGACAGTTTGGGAATGGTGGTACGTTCGTCTTCTGTGCATGCTGGGACAGAGCTGCACAGGAACGTCCCCAAGGAAACTATCTGGCCTATGGTACCAGTAGCTCCATTCAGTGCTGTTTGATGTATCTCAGGGTGGCAGTTTGCAGTGGGGGAGATGTCACCTGGGTGATCCAGCTTTGTATTTCCCTGAAAGAGACCATGTTTCCTGATGCACGGGGGAAGTGAGAATATTTAAGACTCATTAGAATCCTTTGTAAATCACCCATTTCAGAGTTGTTTCTTTTTCAAAGATAACTTTCAAACAAGATATTACATTAACCGTTAAAAGAAAAATCAAGGAGTTAAAATTTACCTTAAAAACTACAACTTTGAGACCACGTCTGCATTAGGGAAACTTTCTAAATGTTTCCCACCCTTGCTAACATCTTGCTAGCACGAGTGTAGATAAGACACAGGTTACCTCCACCATTTTAAGCACAGAGTCACTTGATATACTCTCTCTCTGCCTTTAACGCTGTTCAATGTTAAAAAATACTTGTGCATGTATACATTGGGGGTCCCAATAATGCTAACACGGGAGTAGAATAACAATTTTTACAATGAGAAATTTTTGGACGATGGGTATAACTTTTCAAAAGGGACTCAGACATGCAGAAGTGTAAGTCCCATTGACTTTCAGTGAAACCTAGGTCTTAAATGCCTAAATTCTTTTTGAAAATTGGGGACCTAACATAAGAACGGCCATACAGGGTCAGACCAATGGTACATCTAGCCCAGTATCCTGTCTTCCTACAGTGGCCAATGCCAGGTGCTTCAGAGGGAATGAACAGAACAGGCAATCATTGAGGCTAGGGACACCCAGAGCATGGGGTTGCATCCCTGACCATCTTGGGTAATAGCCATTGATGGATCTATACTCCATTAGCTTATCTAGTTCTTTTTTGTACCCTCAAAAAGAAAAGGAGTACTTGTGGCACCTTAGAGGTAACACATTTATTTGAGCATAAGCTTTTGTGAGCTACAGCTCACTTCATCGGATGCATGCCTTTTTGTACCTTGTTATAGTTTTGGACATCACAACATCTCCTGGCAATTTAGTCTTCTAAGTCACTTGGGTAAAAATTTCAAAGTTTCCTAGCGTCCTTAGTATAAATAGCTTGAAATAGTCTAATTTCCATTGATTTCTAATGGGTCTTGAATTTCCTCTGTCAGCCTGATGCACTCCCCTTTGGTTATTAATAATTCTTTTTTGGGGGGTTCTATTTCAGGCTCTTCATTTTTCTCTAGAGCAGTTTTCCTCTCTTTTGTAATCAGATTTAGTGTTTAGAATCTCATTTATATTACACTAGGGTTTTTCCTTTGACTGGCTTGAGACCTGCTGACAGGATGAGTTTTCTTTTCATAGCATTATGGTAATGAGGCTAACAATTCAGGGAATGAGTGGCAGTTGACTCACTTTCCAGGAGATTTTGTTGGCTGTTGAGTTGCTTTGTAAGCATTATTCTTAGCAGAAATCTTTTGCAAGTGCTGTTTATCACACCAGTTTGTTCCCTAGAAGATGCATTATATTTCTACTTTCTATCACTACATTTCACTATCTTTTTAACTTTTCCTTTTTAAGCTCTTCTTTTTGGTGGAGTTCGGTATGTACAGCATTTCTTTTTAAGCCATTACAGCTCCTCTGACCCTTTTTAGGTCTTCAAAAATAAAATAAAAAAACAGATCTGTGCCGTAAAATTATGGCACAAACCTGTTTTCTTCTTTTATGCACTTTGCTAGATCACTCAGTTTTTTTATATTTTGTTCGTAAAGGCATTTTATGACCGACAGTGTGACTCGGGACAATTAAAAGTTTTCAGAGAAATATTCCCACCTCTGACATGAGTCTGTGTGGATTGAACAGAAATACTAGCTTCACTTTAGTCGTTGTGGGAAAACAGTTGAATTGCTATATGCTACCGTTCAGACAGCTCTCTAGTAGCTCTCTGTTTGCAACAACATTTGCCTCTCACCTCTCATTATTTTTTGCAGGCTCCCCCCAAAGGGAAAATTTGCACTTCTGCATTACGTCAGTGCTGCTCTTGTGTGCAATCAGATTATCAGCATGAAGTTGAAAGAGAGGAGTTGTTGGTCAAATCTTACAAAAAGGAGACTGCTCTATGTGAAAGAAGGGAGTGTTCTTTAATGGTAATTAGGAAAGGACTCCTGGGTTCCTTCTATTCCAGACTCTGATTCGGCAGAGGGAAGTGGAGGGTTAAATCATTAATCTTTTCTTGTGCAGCATTTCCCCCGTCTACTAAATAGGGATACCAATACTTACTTATCTAAGGCTATGTCTACATTACCACTATGCAACTCCAGCTACGCGAATAACGTAGTTGGAGTCGACATACCTTAGGTTGAGTTACTGTGGGGTCTACTAGCCAGGACTGCTGAGCCTCGAGGATAACACCGCCGGAGGAGGGCAGGGAGCATTTCCACCTATTCTGTCCATTGGGAAAATGCAGAAGGAAGGGAAGCTTTAGTTTGGGCCTGTTACTCAACAGGACCCCCACTGGAGAAGGCTTCAGCAGGAATATGAGGAATTGGCTGGTTATTTTGCTGCCCTGACAACACCCCCTCTCTGGCTTGATGCCTCAGGAGAAAGGAGACCACTGCATCCTTCTTCCGCTGCAACCCCACCCTGTTGTTGGCTTGTGCCCTGATTTGTGCCAGCTCCTTTGCACTAGTGCATGTCTCCTCTGTGCACTCATCTAACTGCTCTCAAATAGCTTTTGTGGTTGCAGCTTCATCTGCTGTATCTTCCTAGCCCATTATTCCTCATTCAAAGCTTTCTCTGTGTAGAAAAATGCATTGTAAATGCAGTGCAGAAGCACTGGTGAACTAGAGCTTAACTCCAGCTCAGTTTCCTCTGTTTACTTGCTCAGGTATTGAGAGAAGGGCAGTAAGGGCTGCTTGGGAGACAGAAGGTCCAGCTGCTCTCACAGGAGTCCATAGGGCTGGGTTGGATCCCAAGCTGGGAACTATTTCTGTTTATCTTCATTTATTTTACTTTCTTGTGATAAATACTGTCGGTTGGGGAAAAGACCATGCTGTCTGCAGCTGGCTTTCTTACTACTGAGTCATTCCACCACCCTTCACTTATTTCTACGCTTGGTTTCCTGGAGTCTTTAATCAGTTTGCATCATGCACCTTTTCTGTTCCCTTATACGTGTAGTATAATTGCAAATGTCTCTGCACAGCCAATCCCCTTTGATCTCTTTGGTATCTGTATTTATTCGGGTTGAGTGGGGCATGCAGTGGTGGCAGACTGTGGCCTGTTCTCAGTAAGTTATTATTCCTGTAATCATTTTAAAATTATTTTTTCTGGCATTCCCCACGCAGAAGTAGCTTATTAATGCAAATGAATTCTCTTGGGGGAGAAGGAAATGCAAAAACCCTTTTGCTGGAGCTTTTTCATATTCCACCATTGCCACCTACATACGTAATTAAACATCTTTTATACCTTTTCCCCCATGAACGCTTGTCAAGGTGAGCATCCTATTGTTCTTACCGTCACTCTTGCATAGTTTGTGAATATGCAGTTCACCTTTTTTTCTTAAAACCAAGTTGGGGTTTGGCAAGTAATTCAGGGGCACTTTCTTTGCCTTCCTGTGATTTAAAATTATGGGGCTTGCGGAAGAACTTAATGGTTTAAAGCACTCTGATTAACACTTCTGTTTAATGATGGGTGAAAATTCCTGGTTAATACTTTTTCATGGTGTAATTTAAAAAGCTTTTGGTTTTGGTCACACTTTTCTAGAATGACTGAATTATTGCCAGTACGCTTAAAAAAAAACAAACCCCAAATACCACACACCTTCACCTTTAGTCAAATGTGTAGCTTTTTTCTTGGAGCTAATCAAACAATACAGAGATGCTTCGTGGACTCTGGAAATTATGGTCTTTGGCAGTTAGTAGGCATTTGATGGCCACAGAGCTAGATGAGTGTCCTTGGGATAAATGGAAGATATTTCACGATGTTCACATAGATTTCTTCATGAAACCGCCATGGATGTGGTCGACTGTAAAAGGAAAGTCTGTAGCGCAGTTTGTTTGTGGCCTTAGGGAGGCAAAAGTAAATATCTTGTTTTCAGCTACTTGCTATATAAAATATGTATAATATTGATTATTTGGCAAATGCTTCTTGAAAATCAAGCATGCTCTTTGTGGATCAGGCTCTCACAGAGACTCTGGGTTCAGTTCTGCCTCTGCTACAGACGTCCTTTCTGATCTTGGACAAGTCACTTGATCTTTCTGTACTTCAGTTCCCTATGAGTAAAATGGAGGATAAATATTTCCTCCTCTCATCTTTTGTCTGTCTTGTCTATTTAGCTAGTCCTTGCCTCAAAGATCTTACAATCTCCTACCATGTGTAAGGGCAGTGCTTAGCACAGCTGGGATCCAATCTCAGTTTGGGCCTCTCCATGCCACATTGAATTTGAAAGCATGCTTTAGATTGCGAGCCCTTCGGGGCGGGACTTTCATGTTTATACCTGTCAATAAAATTCCTATCACAAAATGAATACTGTACAAATGTAGTAGTAGTAAATAATTGTAATAATAAAAGACTTATGATAAGGTAACGCCCTTATCCATTTTGGAAGACCTAGAATGCTCAGACACAAAGGCAACAACTTCCTGTTGAAGCTAAGTTAATTCCATGGGGAAAAAAAATGCTTTTGCTTTTCCTCCTTCCACCTCCAAACAAAAAGCCAAGCTGCCTCCACTGCTACCACCACCACCAATGCTCTGGCTTACAGTGCAACAAACCAACTCCCCAAAAACCCTCCAAATGGTCTTTAGAGTTAAATTTTGTTTTATGATGTAACTATCCCTTTGCGCCCCCCCCCCCCCCCCCCCCAAATCTAAATTATCTTGAAGCTTTCGCTAACTGTTCTTCTCCTATTCCCTAACAGCAGGGTTCCATTCATAGCAGACATGCATGCCAGCTCCAGTGCTTTGTAACACAAATGCGTGTGTGGGTGTTGAAGGCGAAATGATTGGATAGTAGTGGTTGCAGCTGTGCCCTTGAGAACATTAGACAAGTGTTTTTCTTTTAAAATAGATTTAACAATCAAAAATTATTCTAGCAGGACAAAGTAATTGCTGTTTGATTCTCTGAGGGGCTGTTGATACTGGGATATTCGTAGTGGTGTAGCTATTATTCTGTATTGGTGTAACATAGGAGTTGCACCAGTAATCACACTGGGGCAGCGTATTTTGCACTGGGTCAGCATGGTTTTGTTAGGGGATTTCACAAGTGCAGGTGCATTGGTACAAATTTTCCTGACATAGACCAGTCCTTACACTACGGCTTTGTCCTTGTTAGGTTAAAACATTGAGGTTAGGTTGGAATTAGCTAACAGGTATTAGCTGACACTGACACTTCCACTCCCTTTTACCAAGGGTAGACGCAAGTTAACACTTTTTCTTCATTTAGCTGGTCAAGGTCAATGTGTGTGCATGATTCTTTAACAGTGAGGAGTTTTAGTAGGTTTCAGAGTAGCAGCCGTGTTAGTCTGTATCCGCAAAAAGACCAGGAGTACATGTGGCACGTTAGAGACTAACAAATTTATTAGAGCATAAGCTTTCGTGAGCTACAGCTCGCTTCATCGGATGCATAGAATGGAACACACACACACACACACACACACACACACACACACAAGTTGGAAGTTACCATACAAACTGTGAGAGGCTAATTATTTAAGATGAGCTATTATCAGCGGGAGAAAAAAACTTTTGTAGTGATAATCAAGATGACCCATTTAGACAGTTGACAAGAAGGTGTGAGGATACTTAACTTAAGGAAATAGATTCAATATGTGTAATGACCCAGCCACTCCCAGTCTCTGTTCAAACCCAAGTTAATGGTATCTAGTTTGCATATTAATTCAAGCTCAGCAGTTTCTCATTGGAGTAATAATTTTCAGATGTGGAGAGAGCCAGATAGTGTTTTCCTTATCCAGCAGCAGAGACGCAAAATTCTGCTGCTTTAAGCTTCTCTAGACTCATATAGACACCAGACTTTAAGGCCAGAAGGGACCATTATGATCATCTCTGACCTCCTGCATATTGCAGGCCACAGAACCTCACCCACCCACTCCTGTAATGGGCCCCTAACCGCTGGCTGAGTTACTGATGTCCTCAAATGGTTTAAACCTCAGCAACATGCTCAGCATCACACAAAAGTCCCCAAATGCAGACAATTCCTGCCCCCCCAGAGCATTCTAAGTAAGACAGACACCAAGCATTTTCCCCCCTTAATTATTTAGTGGCAAATTTTCAAAACAACCGAGCGCTTCACAGCTCCTAGTTAGGCACCTTAACTAAGCAGGGGTATTTTCAAAGGCTTAGCACATAGCAGCTGCTGTTGCTGGCAATAAGAGCTGAGATTTTTAAAAAATCTGGCCACAGTAATCTAGGGGCCTAAATGGAAGTTGAGTTCTTTGAAAATTTGGGTCCACTTACGGATGCTGAGCCTTCCCCGGGATTTTAAGTACAAAAAGGCACTTGTACACAAGCTCTCAGGGCCCTTACTTTAAAGTCAATCCATATAGAACAAGGAAACCTGGAGAGAATTACTAGGTTTTTTTAACTCTCTATATTAGAATATTAACTAACTTCTTATGGGCATTATTGCAGTAGAACCTGCCCTACATTTAAATGAAAGCTCTAAAAAAGAATGTCTGAGCTATCTTCCTTCCCCGTACAAAATGATCTTCGAGAGAGGTCTCTTTTGCAGATTGCCTAATGTACACCGGTATCAGTGACCTCTTGCTTTAAGAGAGAGCCTAGAGGAATTATGGTGGCTGTCACGAAAGCTGTGATTGTTCGATATGCCACCTTCTTCTAGCTTTGTGCATTAGGCCCAAGCTGACAGCAGTTTTATTTCAGTGTTCGTGAAAGTGATTTCTGCCACCACTGAACTGGCACTTATCCCATCCAGGAAATCCCAAAGATATCACCTTCTGTTTCTGTGCGGTCTTCCAGACTCTCGTTCCTTTAACGTATTCTTTTAAAGCAGAGATTGAGACGTCACCTTTTGTTATTAAGGGCTCTAATGCAGTTTTCTCAGACCTTTTGTGGATGAGAGTGGTGGAGCGAGGGGAGAATGTCATAATCATGGTTTAACCTGGGTATGTACCAGGCTAAAATGTGGTTCACTAAGGTGGTGTCTATGCTAGCCTTTTATACTCTATAATTACACACTGTGCTGCAATAATGGTGGCAAGGGTGGGGATGCCTGTGACCACCGACATTTAAACCACCATGCTGTCCCGGATGCTACTGACATAGACAAACCACATGGTGGTAAAAATGCCGGAGGTCTTTCTGTGCAACAGCCTTCAATGTTGGTTCCACCAGTTGTTGCAATGGGTTGATGACAGGTTCTAAATTTGCTAGTGAATAGGGGGCCTACATGATTGTCATATTTGTTTTTTTTCCTCACCACCTCCAGGCATGAAAAAATGGTGTGGTTAGCCATAACCCTGACAGAGAGACAAGGTGGGTGCGGTAATATATTTTATTGGACCAACTTCTGTTGGTGAGAGAGACCAGCTTTCGAGCTACACAGAGCTCTTCCTCCGGTCCGGGAGAGGTACTCACAGTTAAATATAAGGTCAAACAGATAGTTTAGCATAAGTAGCTAAAACATATTCTAAGGGGCCATTCAAGGTGAAGTGGCCCATTAACACCCCTTTAATCATAGGACAAAAAGGGCGGTTAGTGGGTTACAGATTGCTGTAATAAACAATAAGTCCAGTCTCTTTATTAAGACATGATTTTTAGTGTCTAGCAAAGTTATGAATTTAAGCTCCTAGGCTCATTATTTGAAAGTGTCATGCAGGTTTCCTTTGAGGATGAGGGCTGAGAGGTCAGATGTGGAGTGATCTCTTTGTGGAATTTTGTGAAAAGATTTCAGAGTAGCAGCCGTGTTAGTCTGTATTCGCAAAAAGAAAAGGAGTACTTGTGGCACCTTGATGCATCTGATGAAGTGAGCTGTAGCTCACGAAAGCTTATGCTCAAATAAATTTGTTAGTCTCTAAGGTGCCACAAGTACTCCTTTTCTTTTTGTGAAAAGAGTTTCACCCACAGGTGATATGGTGATTTTGACTTTTATCATTTTCCTGTGTGAGTTCGTTCGCTAACACGCTTTGTTGTCCTATGACTGCAGGGGTATTAATGGGCCACTTCACCACGAATGGTCCCTTAGAATATGTGCTAACTACTTATCTTAAACTATCTGCTCGACTTTGTATTTAACTGTGGCACTCGGAGTACCTTTCCCAAACCTGAAGAAGAGCTCTGTGTAGCTCGAAAGCTTGTTTCTCTCACCAATAGAAGTTGGTCCAGTAAAAGATATTACCTCACCCATCTTGTCTCTCTAATATTCTGAGACTGACGTGGCTACACCAAGGCTTATAACCATGATACACAGATTAGTCTAAACATGGCTATTTTTGTAGTGTAGATGGGGGCTTCTCTGCATAAAGGTATGATCAGTTAAACAGTTGACCCTGTATGAATGAATGAGAGTAACATTTGGTTCAGCTAGAGAGAGGCTTTTTCTGCTGAACTGGCTAGCTGACTGAGCATGTTTTAAGTGTTGTCTCATGTTAGGAACAGTAATTGTCACTGTACGGCATGCAAGGCTAATTGTAACTGATTGCACTTGGTTATTCAGTGTGTTGAAAGCATCTTTTCTCAGTTCGCTTTTGGGAAGACTAAATCTGTTGTCATAGTTTTGCATTGCCATCAAAATGTTTAATAAACATTTCAAAGTAGAGATGGGCCTGAATTAATTTCCTGTAGCCCAGTTCAGGTCAGAGTTTGCCATTTGAACACACCTTGGACCAAATCTGAATTTCCCCAAATTTGAGGCAGTTTGGATTCAGATTCTTCTTATTTTGTATTAAGATAGCACCTGAAGGCCACAATAGAGATCAGAACACCTTTGTGCTAAATGCTGTATGGACACATAGTAAGAGAGAGTCCCTGCCCTTAAGAGTTTACAGTCTCAACAAACAAGACAAGGGGTAGGGAAGAGAGTAGTAATAACCTCATTTTATAGAAGGGGAACTAAGGCACCGGATAGATTATCATAGAATCTCAGGGTTGGAAGGGACGTCAGGAGGTCATCTAGTCCAACCCCCTGCTCAAAGCAGGACCAATCCCCAATTTTTGTCCCAGATCCCTAAATGGCCCCCTCAAGGATTGAACTCACAACCCTGGGTTTAGCAGGCCAATGCTCAAACCACTGAGCTATCCCTCCCCCATAATGATTAATTGACTTGTCCAAAGCTGCTCGGAAAGTCTGTGGCAGAGGCAAGAATTAAAACCAAGAGGCAGCTCTTTAGCTGGTGCAAATTACCGTAGCTCAACACTTGCCTCAGATCTCCTGAGTCCCAGCCTAGTGCCTTAACAACTAGACCGTCTTTCCTTGTTTCAAATCCCCAGTGCTCAGTTGTACTGTTTTAGTGTGAGCCCATCCCAAATTTAGAGGCTCCTCTCATAAAAAATTGACCTTTTGTTATGTTGGGCTCCAATCCTGCAAACATGGATGATTTCAATGGGTCTATTCATGGTAGTAAAGTTAAGCATGTATGTAAGTGGATTGGGGCCAGAATGATGATTTGTGCTTTGGAAGTTCTAAGGGAACAGTGTGGGGTGACAACTTATATATATAACAAAGGTCATATATATAAAAAATCTTGACCTTTGTTACTCCACAAGGCCTTAGATCATTAAAACTGAATTGTAAATATCTATTTTATTTTTCGCCATTAGTGCAGTTGTACCTTTTGCACTACTTTCAACACGCACAGTGAAATGCACTAGCGAGCTTCACTTGGTACGTTCATTTTCTCTCTGACTTAAATGTATCTGAGTTCAGCAAAGCATTTATGTGCAAACATCAGTGCTTTGCTGAAGAGGGAAGTACTGTTGAATTGGGACCTAACGGAACAACAGTGTGAGAGATTAAAAACAGTAAACAAAGCTGCCAAACCTAGGAGAGGTGAAGATTAGAATCCATAATGGACAGCTCTATTGAATCTCGGCCACTCTGGCTCTTTCATATCACGATGATGAATTGATTATAGCTATGTCTACACTACAGACCTTACAGTGGCACAGCTGTACTGCCGCAGCTATGCCTGCTGGAAGGTCTCCTGTGTAGCCGCTCTATGCTGACAGGAGAGAGCTCTCCTGTTGACATAATTAAACCACCCCTAACGAGCAGCGGTAGCTGTGTCTATGGGAGAGCGTCTCTCGTCGACATAGCATTGTCCACACTGGTGCTTTTGTTGGCGAAACTGATCTCACTCAGAGGTGTGGTTTTTCTACATGCCTGACCGACAAAAGTGCTAATGTAGTCATGGCCTGTTTTAGATGGGGAAGTGAATCTGTTGCTTTGGGATTAAGATTACATTCTTAAATGCAACTTTAAAATGAGGAGTGGTGGCTTTGTTTTTATTTTTATTGTCTGGTTTTTTTTTTTTTTTTTTTTTTTTACCTAGTGGACTTGAAAGGCATCTCTTGAAAACTGGCCATTTGACACCTTGAAGGTACTTGCAACCTGATCAGTGGTGTCAAGGTCCTTCTGGCAGAACTGTTTTAGCTGACTGAACAAAGTGAGTCACCTTGACATCCAGTCCAAGTGTATTTACAACTGAAAATATATGAAGTGCCATCCAGCATTGGAATGTGTGTTTTTGGTTTCGTTTTTTTGGTCAAGTAGGGGTCACAAGGGATTCAGTGGAATAAAGTGTATGTGTGGAGAGGGAGCGTACGTATACCTGGAAAATGTGTAAGACCATTACAACGCTGAACTGTTGCTGCTGTACAACCTTAGATTGTATTTTAGCAAAAAACATTGCTATCGAACAATAGAAGTTGCCCATAACTACTGAACTCTGAGTGATCCAGTCTTTCCAGTGCCGTTTTTTTTAATGGCAGCATAGAAACTGCCTTTTAAATATTCATGCAAATTAATAAACACTTTAGGCAAATTGATAGATACCTTTGAGTCCCAAAGTTCAACTGAAACTTGGATGTGCAGAACATTTAACTAGGTTGGTTGCATCACAGCCTGTATTAAAAGCTTGTCGAGAGAATGATCAAGGTTTCAGAGGGCGAGGAAACAATATGTTGATTAAATGCTGCAGTAGTGCTCATTTACTAAGTGCAGTCAGTCACAGGGTATATTAACAATGGTAGGAATGACCTATTCACCGTGGCATTTTCTAAAATTAATTAGAGTGCCATTACTAGTCTTCAAAAGGGTTTATTTGAAGCTTCTCATTTTTCTTTTTAACAGCTGTTCTTTTCTAAGGTTTTACAGTCCCAAACGAAAAGCGAATGCTGGACAAATAAGACATGCTTTTCCTTCTACAGGAAAGAGATGTTTTCTTGTGACAATCGGTTTACAGGGAATCTCATCCTTTTAACAGGTAGTGATGCATATGAAGTGAGAATAATCGATTGTTTTAGATTACACTGAACAACCAAAAATAAAAACGTACTTAAAGCCTGGTTCTTGAAACTTTCACTTAGGGTTTGTCTCCACTGGCACTTGGTGGGAAAAACTATTGTCATTCAGGGGTGTTAAGAAAACACCCCACCTCCCCCCCAACGACAAAAGTTTACCTATGAAAAGCGCCGGTGTGAACAGCACTGTGTTGGCAGGAGCACTCTCCTGCCGACATAGCCGCTGCCACTTGTGGGGGGTGAAAGCCGTGTTGCTAAAAGCCTCATAGTGTAGCCATAGCCTTAGATATGCGATCCTTAAAACTAACTAAATAAAAAGAAGCCCTGCCTTTTCTTTCTTAATGCCCTCACAAATGCGCGATCTCCAACTCATGGTTGATTTCCGGAGTATACGCAGTTTACTGTTCTGAATTTTGGAATTTGCATATATGGGAGATCTGAAATTTCCAACAGTAAGGTTTTTTTTTCCCCATGATAGTACTATGGCTCTTATTTTAAAACATTTATTTGTGAAAAAATTCTAGAAGTACAACAGACTTCTGTTTTCCAGTACATAGTAGTGGTAATGATAGAAATAATGCTTGTATTCATCTAAAGCTACAAAAGTGTGGAAGTATCAATATCCCTATAAGACAGAGGGAGAAAACGATGCACAGAGTGGTTTGTACAATTGCATTTTGATTTCTGATCCCTAATATTTGGCCCATAGCAGTACTTTTTTTCGTTGGCTTTCATTTCTTTAGAAAGCCACTTTTTGTTATAAAGAAATGAATTTGTGTACAAGACCTGGGGTTGTAGTTTGCAACTTTGTAGAGCATAAAAACAACCAAATTAAATAAAACAAAAAAATGCAACTGAAACAATTTCTTATGCCAGTTTCTCATTTTATATTTGACGATGAAATACAATACATCTGTTGTCTGTTTGTTCTACCTACATAGGGGGATGCACTAGAACAATTCTGCATTGGCAGGGAGATGGATTAGCTGACCTACTAGGTCTTTTCCATCTCCAGCTTGCACAATTTCTCGAGACAGACTTCAACATTCTATTTCACATAATGCAGACAGACATAATGTAATCAGTAAGGTGTTGACAATGCTGATTTAAAACACTTGAGATGAATTAGTCTCCAAGGTCAGGAGTCTGAGCCTTCAATTCCCATCTCTTGTTTCACTTTCTCAGGAGCTATTGTGTTGGCTCTGCTTTCCAGAATGCATGATTATTCCCAGTAGACTCACTGTACTAGCCTTAGTTTTGTGGGGCAGAGGCGACTTAGGCGTGTTTGCTTGAAGAAACATTTGTGTTTCCCCAGTTAGTGGCTGTCTTGGGTCTGGAATAAAGACAAGTTGAGTACTTTCTAGTTTTCTGTTTAGCTGTTTTGAGAATTGCACCAGCATCGCACAAATCATGCTGTAGTTGTAGTCTTCCAGTTTTCTCTTTTCCAACTTTCTTCTTCCTGGAGATAAGTTACAAGCATTTGACATGAAGAGATTTCTTTTCACTGTATATAGTCTATTTTGCATTAACATCTCCCTAATTTTTACAGTCTCACCCGCCATGTTGGTCAGCCAGCCCAGGACCCTGATGTTACTGTATCATTGCTCATTTACCCAATATTCCAAATACGTTTTGTTTGCCCATGTTATAGTTTGACTCTTGTGATCAGGCGAATGAGAGGCATGGTCTGAGCAAAGGTCTGGAACCCAGGAGCTTTTGAGTTGTGATTGTGTCTCTGGCACGAACTCCCTGTGTACCCTTGCACAGGTCACTGTATCTCTTAGTGCCTTCATTTTTCCATCTGTACAATGGAAATAATACTTACTTTCCCCACATAGGTGATAAAAGAATTAATCAGTTAACATTTGCAAAGCTCTGGGAAGTGCTAAATTCATTTGGTTTCACTGCTTTTAATTTTGTGCTGTCAGTCTGCTTATTAATCCCTTCCATACTGTTCTGTTCTTGGTCCTGAATTTGTAGGAGGCAGTGGTGTTTGTAGCGACTCCACTGTTTTTATGTTGCCGTTAGGTTTGGCTATGGAAAGGGAGTACCGGTCATTTGAGGGGATGTGTTGTGTGAGATCTTGTGCTGCCTGGTTGCAGTGACCCACAGTGGTAGTGTGTTAGCAAAGCATTGCTTTCTTACCCTCTTGTTACTGACTCCTGCAGCTGTAGTACAAGATCAAAAAGGCCCTCTAGGTTAGGGTGACCAGATTTTAAAGCTCTTAAGTTTGGGCAACCAAGATGCCTTAATTACTACTATCTTCTGGTGTTGAAGATTAATGGAAGGTTTTGGGGGCTGAGAAGGACACATGGTGTTTCTGGCTGGTTGTGGTGGTAGATGTCCACTCATACCTTCTTTTCCTGGCAGTGGCTTTGCAGCCTCCTGCCCTCAACAGTCACCATGGCCTTCCTTGATCCCTATATTAAAGGATCTTAAACCCCAACAGCTCCTCCAGTAAGGTCTCGTAGCACCTCCCCTGCTCAATTGTGCACTCAGTGTATTGTGGTTTTGCAAATCCCACTCTTGTGCTGTCTGGTGTGCTCGAGGGTTTGGAGAACTCTTGGCTCCAGCATGAGCTGGATCAGGCACAAGTTGAAGAAGGATGAAGCTCCAGTGCAAATCAGAGGCAACTATGGGCCTTAAGGTAAGGAAAAAGCCTGATGGGGAGAATTTGGCCCACTGCCCAGTTACGTTTAAACTGTCATATTTGGCCTCCTGAACTGAACTAACCTTCAGGTTTGGATTGCTGCAAAGCCCTAGGCTGCTGGTTCGCCTGTAGTGCAGTCCTGATGGCTGAAATAAACTCAAGCCTCAGCTGTGACCGGCACAGTGCCCTGTTAATGCCAGTCCTGGGATGCCTCACAACTCTGCCAATGTGCCTCACTCCTGTCTTGCAGGACCCACTGCTATTCTAGCCCTGGACCCCTGTTCTGCCAGTTTACCTTCATCCTAATCTGCAACACCCGTGCTATTCTGTTTTAGGCCTCTCTTGAATAGTGTCTGTCAACAGTGCCAAATTACATACTGCGTTTGTTGTGTGGACGGACATCTCCAATGAGCAAGGGAGAGCAATCAGAAGGAAGTGAAAGTATGCTTCCAGCAAGCAGTGCAAAGCAAATTCCTTAACACACCATGCTTCTTAGCACCCTGGTCAAGAATACACTATCTAGGCCTACTGTACTGTCCACTTGAGCAGTGCCAATTCCAATTCTAATCGAGTAGCGTTTGAAGACTACTGGTCTTCAGCATCACTTTGTATTGGCAGAGACCTTATTAAAGGAGGATTCCTTGGGTAGTAATAACATCTCAAGAAACATCACTATCAGTAGAGTTGTAAATCCACTTGGATCATAAATTCCCCAGTGCTGGGGGCAATGCTTTCTCATTAGGTGGAGAAGTCTCAGGCACAACAATGGTGCGGTATAAATACTAAATACAATAATAAATCAGTTTTCAGCAATCCTCACCCCCTAGATTGAGGTCAGAGAGAAAAGTCACTGGAGGGGAAAACAGCATGGATGGCTGAAATGCCTAATGTCTCCTTGGGGGAGCATAACCCAAAGTTCAGGCATGGCATTTAATTAAAAAAAAAAATACAGCCACCAAAGAATGAGTATCTGTCAAACAGACAATTAACTGTCTGATGTGAGGAGCCTAACTTTCCAAATGTATAATGCTTCTATGCTAGCACAGAGCTTCCAAACCATCGAACACCTAGGAGGCAATTTGTCATCTCCCTGGGAAAGGAGTGCCATCAATCTGAATGTTGCCAGCGTGCAGTGGTCCATGACCACAATTATCATACATCTCAGCCTACCAAGGTCCACGTGTGTGACAAAGACTAGAGTGTGGATATTCTATTAGGAGACTTAAAATGCTGTGGGATTTCTACCACTAGTTTAAATGACTCTCTAACTCCAGTTTCATTAATCTTTGTTTCTGATGTAAATAATTTGCAACAACAAGAGTGAAGGGACACCTTATTTGTGCGCAGCGTAGATAGGGCCAAGGACCGCCTCAAAATGAGGGGCATTTAAGGTGCATGATGATTTGCCACCCAGTGGAAGTAGTGTTTGCAGTATTTCCTGTAGGAAATTAAAGCAATACTGCCAACTCCGACGCAGTTTCTGTCTTGCCTGTCTGTTTTTTAGAGCATCTGTCATCCTGGTATCTAAGTGCTTATTGGCTTGTAAGATTCTAAGAGTTAGATCCTCGGCGGGTATAATTTGGCATAGCTCTTTTGAAGTCAGTGGAACTGCACTGATTTTTACTGGCTGAGGATCTGGCCTCAAGTATGAAGTAAATTAGGCCTTGTCTACACTACAGAGTTTTGTCGACGCTCAAAAAGCGTGATTATAAAAACTGGTATTGCATGGTCACACTCACTCCCTCTGTCAGCAGAGCGCACCCACACTTGGGGCACTAGCATCAACAGTGTGAGCAGTGCACTGTCGGTACTTATCCCACAGCCCAGCTCGACACCTTCTGCCCACTAGGTCTTGTGGGAAGGTGGAACGGATCGCGGCGTATCTTGGGACTGGGCTCATTGTCCTGTGATGCATTGCTTTCTGTCCCAGCATTCCTTGGGCTTCTGGCTTTCTTTTGCGGCATTTTTCAGTGGCCCTTCTTTGCTGTGAAGCCTGGCATCTTTGTGAGAAGGGGTGGATCGCGCACTGCTCTCCTATGCGCTTTTAACTGTCATGAAGACATTGCGAATGGCAGTGCAGTTAATTGCAAAGTTCCTAATTGAAGAAGACTTCCAGTTGCCTGACATGCGGTGTGATATGGATAGGAGAAACTTTAGATTGCTTTTGGCATTCACAGAACAGCTGCAGAGGGTGGACCATTGTTTTGGGCTCGGGAAACAAGCACTGAATGGTGGGATCATATCGTCATGCAGGTGTGGGATGACGAGCAGTGGCTACAGAACTTTTGGCTACAGAAAACCACCTTCCTGGAACTGTGTCTGGAGCGCGCCCCAGCACTGTGGTGCAGGGACACCAGAATGAGAGCTGCTCTATCGGTAGACAAGTGTGTGGCAATCACTGTGTGGAAGCTGGTGACTCCAGACTGCTACTGGTTGGTCGTGAATCAATTTTGAGTTGGGAAGTTGACAGTTGGGGCTGTGTTAATGCAAGTGGGCAGGGCAATTTATTGCATTCTGCTATGAAGGACTGTGACTCTGGGAAATGTGCATGAAATAGTGGATGGCTTTGCAGAAATGGGTTTCCCTAACTGTGGGTGGGCGATAGATGACGCACACATTCCAATTTTGGCACCAGACCACCTTGCGACAGAGTACATCAATAGGAAGGGGTACTTCTCCATGGTGTTGCAGGCTCTTGTGGATCACTTTAGGCATTTCACTGGCAGCTTCTTGCTCACTGGAGAGCCACTGCTGAGACTGGCTAAACACCTGCGGAGCGGTGAAGAGTTCCTGGCTGCCTGGCCCACTGGGTGACCCCGCCGGGAGCTTCACTTAGTTGTCTAACTCCACCTCTTCATCAATGACTTCATCTTCTGGGTTAGGTCCTCTTTCCGCTGCCTCCAAGCCCGCCGAAGTATCCGCGGCTCTTGGCGGTGGAGGTGGGGTTGCCACTGAGGATAGCACCCAGATAGAACTGGCATGTCTTAGGTGCAGTGCCGATTTGCCTCCCTTGCCTTATGGTGAGCATGCCTCAGCTCCTTTATCTTTGCTGTGCACTGCAGCGTGTCCTGATCATAGCCCTTTTCACACCAGCCTCGAGAAATCTCCCCGTAGGTATCCCAGTTCCTCTGGCTCAAGTGCAGCCGTGACTGCACAGCCTCCTTTCCCCATATGCTGAGCAGGTGGTCCAAGCGGGACCATGGTCACCTGGGAAAATGTGATGAGACCTCCCCCGGCCAAGCAAACAAGAAACGGAATTTCAAAAATTCCCAGGGCTTCTCAGGGGGAGGGACAGATGGTTGCTCACCTGGCTGCAGGGCAGTGGAGTTCAGACTGCTGGCCAGAGCGGTCACGATGGGCATTGTGGGACACCTCTTGGAGGCCAATTAAAGTGATAAAATCAAGCATGGTGTTTACATTGGCACTTTATCAACTAAAGTGTTGCACAAAAAGTCTTGTTTTTCGTCTGGGTGGTTTTATGTTGTCGCCAGAACAGGGCATTTTGGCTGCCAAAAGTCGGATCGCAATATATACGCATCCACTGTTTTGTCGACACTTACTAAGGCAAATCCCTTTAGATTCTCACGTGCATCCTGAGCAAGAGCAGGAGCCAGCGAAACATGATTGTTACCCATTTTCAGAAAAGCAAGGCCTGTCTACACTAGAAGGTTGTAGGTCTCTAACTATACTGGTGTACTAAATGTAGTACAATCCCGACTAGTGTGGATGCAGTTATATCAGTATAAAGATGCGTTATATTGTATAGCTGTTATGGTGTAAGACACCTTTATACCGGTATAACTGCATCTCCGGTGGGGCTTGTACTGACATAACTGTGTCTGTAAACAATCGCACCCCAAACTGATGACACAGTTACATTGGTAGAAAAATTGTGTCTAGACCAGGCCTTAGAGTAAGAAGAGTGACAAGACTCTCACCAGTACTGTTTCAGTTTATGTTTTGATCCAGGCAACATCTGTAGGGGGAGCCCAGGACATTCAGATGTAATCATGAAAAGGAGAATAGTTAGACAGAAAACTTGGTCAATGTAAAGAAGATCTCATGACGATAGCATGTTGCTGTGTAGATGTGTGTGCTGCAGTAACATCTAACCCTTGGTCATGCAGCAAGGTAAGAGATTCCTGCCAGGAGAATATTGCAGCTGTTAAATTGGAGTGTTTAATTCCTCATCAGGAGAAATAGAAATGCAGTACTTGATGGGATCTGCAAATTAGATTTGAGGATCCCGAAAAGGGCATCACAATGTTTTTTCTGATACTGGTGTTAATGTGACATGAAATGTATCCAGCTGTAATCTGAAATTGATAAACTCACCCTACCAGAAATCTTTAAGGTTACCAGAAATAGGTGCAAATGCAAGCTGTGAATTTAGAAAAATGTCCTGTAAATATTTGTTCCAGTACATTTGATTCTCAATTTACAATGAAGAAGGGTTCATTCATCTGAAGAGAGATTGCTTAATGGCCTTCTACACAGACAGAACTTTTTTATTAATATAATGGTGCCAGATTGCATTTGAAGGGCATTCAGAGATACTAAAGAGACTAAGAAATGCCATTTTAAATAGTAAAGGTATTTGTTTTCATTATGGGTAAATGCCCTTTTATGTTTTGATGCATTTGAGGCTCCTGTGAGGGTATGAGGAAGACTTTTTGTTTTGTATTTAATATCTACAATATGTCTGTGTTAAATATTTTATGTAAAATAACCCTGAGACTTAATTTGTTCCCCCCTGTGTGTAAGAAATCTGTGGAAGGGAACAAGCTAATCAGCCTTCCTGTTCACATTTCTGATATATGGCAGGTAAGATGTGCAGATTGTGCTAGGTATTCTAAGGCTGTAGTGTAGACATAACCTATGTCAGCATAATTTATGTTGCTCGGATGTGAATAAACAACCCCCCTGAGTGACATAATCTACACCAACGTATGGGGCTCATGTGCAAGTGATGCCTGACCAACCTGATTGCCTTCTATGATGAGATAACTGGCTCTGTGGATATGGGGAAAGCGGTGAACGTGATATACCTTGACTTTAGCAAAGCTTTTGGTATGGTCTCCCACAGTATTCTTGCCAGCAAGTTAAAGTAGTATGAATTGGATGAATGGACTATAAGGTGGATAGAAAGCTGGCTAGATCGTCGGGCTCAATGGGTAGTGATCAACGGCTCGATGTCTAGTTGGCAGCCGGTATCAAGCAGAGTGTCCCAGGGGTTGTTCCTGGGGCTGGTTTTGTTCAACATCTTCATTAATGATCTGGATGATGGGATTAATTGCCCCCCTCAGCAAGTTCACGGATGACACTGAGCTGTGGGGAGAGGTAGATATACTCGTGAGTAGAGATAGGGTCCAGAGTGACCTAGACAAATTGGAGGATTGGGCCAAAAGAAAACTGATGAGGTTCAACACGGACAAGTGCAGAGTCCTGCACTTAGGGCAGAAGAATCCCATGTACTGCTACAGGATGGGGACCGACTGGCTAAGCAGCAGTTCTGCAGAAAAGGACCTGGGGATTACAGTGGACGAGAAGCTGGTTATGAGTCAACAGCGTGTCCTTGTTACCAAGAAGGCTAACGGCATATTAGGCTGCATTAGTAGGAGCATTGCCAGCAGATCGAGGGAAGTGATTATTCCCCTCTATTCGGCACTGGTGAGTCCACATCTGGAGTATTGTGTCCAGCTTTGGGCCCCCCCACTACAGAAAAGATGTGAACAAATTGGAGAGGGTCCAGTGGAAGGCAATGAAAATGAATAGGCGACTGGGGCACATGACTTATGAAGAGAGGTTGAGGTTACTGGTCTTATGTAATCTGCAGAAGAGAAGAGTGAGGGGGGATTGGATAGCAGCCTTCAACTACCTGAAGGGGGGGTTGCAAAGAGGATGGAGCTAGGCTGTTCTCAGTGGTGGCAGATGACAGAACAAGGAGCAGTGGTCTCAAGTTGCAGTGGGGGAGGTCTAGGTTGGATATTAGGAAAAACCATTTCACTGGGAGGGTGGTGAAGCACTGGAATGGGTTACCTAGGGAGGTGGTGGAATCTCCATTTTTAGAGGTTTTTAAGACCCAGCTTGACAAAGCCCTGGCTGGGATGATTTAGTTGGTGTTGGTCCTGCTTGGAGCAGGGGGTTGGACTAGATGACCTCCTGAGGTCTCTCCAACCCTAATCTTCTGTGATTCTATGTGCACAGCGCTGTGTCGGTGGGAGAAGCTCTCTTGCCAGCATAGCTTTTGCCGTTCTCAGAGGTGATTTTATTATGCCAACATGAGAGCTCTCTTGTCGGTACAGCGTGTCTTCTCCAGATGCGCTGCAGCAGTGCAATTGTAGCACTGTATGTGTAGACATGCCCTGAAAAAAAAAAAATCCCTGTTTCATGGGACCAGGACTCCCATGGGATGGGGCCAGGAAAAGTTATGGGGTCTGTGGACCACTAGGAAACCTCCCCACTCTAATATATGCAGGGCCCTTTGTTTTCAGTTTTTATTTTATTTATTTTTTCCCAGGAATTTTCAGTGTTCTTTACCACAGCAACAAAAACGTGAAAATCAGTGCAAAAAACTATTAATAATTTTTCTGGGTAAATATTGGGGTTTATTTTGGTGGATGGAAAGACAGGGGGAAAAGTATTCAGTAAATTAATGCTTTGAATTCCGCTCATCAGTGTGGTTTGTTGCACAGCTAAAACAGAACTCAAAACACAATGCCACCTGTGAGTTTAAGAAAACAACGTATCTCTAGTCCCCAAATAAAACTTTTCATTTGAATAGAATGTTTACTGTTGTAGACTTTGAACTGTTAGTCTATAAATATTTACATTTTTAATAATTAGGCCACACCATTTGCAGTTCATACACTCAACTTCATCCTTTTTTCCTGTTTTTGTTTTTTAAAACTTTTGAATACTTCCTTGCCTTCTGAAACGTATTCCGATACAGATTTTTGTTTTCTTTCCATTTTAGTGTGTCAAATCTTTAAACCATTATCTGCAAAGACTAATGTATTATCGTAATACATGTATCTCCTGCAATGTATTGTATTTTCCTAATAAAACAAGTTATTTTTTATATATTTGAATGATACAAAAGTAGGGTGAAAATCAGAAAAAAATGAATGATACTTTTGGTAAAACCTGGGAATTTTTGGATAAAAATTGGTTAAAACTGAAAACGAAGGGGCTTACATATGCGCCATGGTACATTTCCCCTAACCCCCCCCCCCCCCCCCCCCCCCCCCATGCTCCCTTCATCTCCTGCAACAGTAGCCTGACAGGCTCCCAGCTGAATTGAAATTGGCGTGTGACTATAGCGTGTGCTTTATAACCTCTCTGGGAAGTCTCTTGGAGAGGCCAGAGTCTGCTACTATGGAAGTCAATGGTAAAACACCATTTGAAAGTGTGGAGGATGAGCTGAGGCTGGATGAGGAGAAATTAATTCTTCTCTGTGCGGCCTTCAGTCCATATACATGTTTAGGTTTATTTTCCCCTGCTCCGCCTAGGTCAAATGCCATGTTCCCTTTCTCCACATGGACATGTGGGGGTTTTACACAGACTTTGGAGGCAGGGAGAGTATCTGGAGTAGTGCCCTCCTCCTCTGACCATGGCTTTTTCTCTCCTTTGTGCTGCTTAGTGGGATGGGGGAGGGAAGAGACATAGGGGCTATTCTGCTTAATCCAGGCCAAATTTGCGGGGGGGGAGGAAAAAGCCATGCGGCGTGAGAAAGTAGGAGTCGGAACAATCATCCCCTTGCACGTGGCATTTTCGATCTTCAGTCAGCCTCTCTTTCAGAGATGTGACTTCAGAGCAGTTTTTGTTAAAATACTGAAGAATAAGGAAAGGTTTAAAATGTGTATAGTTTTCTGAGAAACTAACTCTTTCAATTTCTGTTTAGTGTTTGGCCTAATTGCATGCTACTTGCTTGAATCTTGAGGTGTCCTGGAGGACAACTCTGGCAAATACCAAAATCAATTGTTTGTTTAAAATGTATAATTGGGAAGCCATAACCACTCTTACCCCTTCAGGAGCTGAGAGAGGCCAGAACAGCTTTTTTTAGTAAATACAGTAGATGTATTTCAAATTCTTAGTGGGGATGGGATGGGAAGAATTTATTGCTGGGCAGGGAGTCTCTGGTTTGTATGCACAATCAGGCAGCTTTAAAAAACGATACTAGCTGCCTAATAAACAGGAATGGCTCCTGTGGAGCTGTTCCAGTTTGTCATGGGACATAATTAAGGTTGTGGGAGAGCTCCTGGGAAACTTGCAGGAAAGCGTGATTGCCGATTTGCAGGCTTATTTTTAGAATACACTGTATGGGGCACAAGTCTCTTCCCATTAGAGAATGGTAGAATGGTAGAACTCCCAATGGTAGAACTCCCAGCGACTTGCCTGGAGTCAGGAGCAGGCATATAGCTTATGCAGTGTGCGTGCATTTTATTATCCATCATCTGTAAATCCACTTCCCCATTTTATAGTCTTTGTATGAACTTACTGTAAATTTAATTCCACACGTTGCACAACAACTAATAATCTTGTCAGGACTGTATTTTTGGTCACTGAGATCAGGAAACCGGAGGGCTGGGCCTCCTGCCAGCTCCTAAATGACACAAGGTGCGTAGTGTCATGCCAAAAGGAATGTTTTTCTCTCTGTCCACCTGGAACTATCCCGTCATAAATCCTTGTGAAAGAAACAGCCAGACCTACAGTGATGTGCTCCGGGTTCACTCCTAGCTCATGGGGTGTATGCAGTAATTAAAGGATGGGGTAAGTGAGCTCACTACAGCTTGCGGTCTTAAGCAACCAGTGAGAACTCATACAGATGGGTCCGTTGACTCATTCTGCTTCCAAGGTTCAGTCACCTGCTACTATAACAATGTAGGTTGGTGGGTTTGGAGGGAAATTATGAGTTAAGCTCTCCTAAATGCTGTGTGTGTTAGTTACAGTGGGAGAATATATTCAGTTTTTGTAGACTGGCTGTTTGGTCAAAGTTCCCCACTGATTCCTGTGCGTCTTTATATACCCAATTTGGTTCCTTCACTATCCTGAGAAATTCCCAATACCTGTGATTTTTCAAGGTAAAATTACCATTTACTGCCTGTCTGCAAACTTCATTAAAACGTTTGAGCAAAATGTGCAAAACCTGCCATGCTTAGCCACTGGAGGAACCTGTCCTTGGTCTCATATTGCAGGTGGAACCTCAGGTATGCAAAAACACAAAAACAAAAAAAACCCTGAACCTTTTGGGCAGGAGAGTGATCATACTAAGAAACCAGCTGTCTGATAAGAAATCAAAGGTGGGAATTGCCATCAGGTATGAGGAATAGTGTAGTAAACACATTTGTAATCTGAAGTGATCATAAAGGTGTAAATTCTAACTTACAAACATCCATTCAGTATTTTGCTTGTTTTTAATGGTGAGATGACAAAATGCAGGTGTGAAGCTAAGTATAAAATTACACAAAAACCTTCTACAAACAAGGCCACCCTATTGCTAGAGGTATTAGTCATGCACTCCTTACCTCTTGTGTATAGTACACAATCCACTAGTGTGATGTGTGAAGTGTGCCGCAAAACATATGTGCAAACTTTGGAACGTGTGCGTTTAATAAATCTAGATCTGAGGCCAGTGTTTAATTAGCCATCTCTTCTGGCTTCTTCTCTGGCTCCATGTCTGGCAGTTGTGATTATGGAACAGTTTATGGGGCTTTGTGTAAGGTGGCTCGGTGGCTTCTGAGATGTTTTGTCCTCCAGGATATCTTTTTATATGGTCTCACTTCTGAAGCGAGGAATTTCCCCCTCATAGACTTGGGTCTGGGGGCGTGAGAAGGACAATGGAAGAGAAGATGAGATCCCACAGATATTCACAAAGATCCCCGTCCAAAGCCTAGATGCAAAATACAGCTAACCTTTAAGTCTTACCACTGCTCCAGCTGTATTGTGTCTGGGTTGTTGGCAACTCTGATAGAGGAAACCAAGGTTTATATCGCATAACTGGTACATGGTGTGTGGCAAGAGGGCAAATAATTGAGCTTTATTCCATGTTTGATATGCTGTGGAAGCCAGCACTAGCCTAAGGCATTGGTATCTTTGTGTGGTGCATAGACCAGAAGTTTAAATGGAGATTTCATACATGTAGCAAACCCAGTTGTTCTGTACTCTGCATCCATTGTAAAATAAATGCAGTGTATGCCACCCTGCTTTTATATGCATTTGATGAATCTCAGAATTTGTCAGCCGCATTTTCCATTATCCTGTATCTGCATTGTCTTGCGATGTACACCAGTGCAAAATGCTACCAAATCAGAATGGGAATGATTTACACTCTCTTTGCTCCGGGTGTAAATAGCTACATAAGGTGCAGGGCAATGGAATATGTCCATGTGTATGGCACATTGCTGTGTATTTATGCAAAGCTCCTATACAATGGGTTTCCTTTTTTGAATCAAAAACTAGTTTGCCCAAGCGTCGGGGCGATAGCAGCTGTAGAATTAGATTATAAAACTAGATTGCAATTATTGAATCTGGCTATTGATATCATACATTTATTAGACTACTTTTCTTTTTATGGAATTGTAACTAAAATGTTTTAGTTATTTGCATTCTCTGCTTAATTGATCTGCATTGCAAAATCACTATTTATGGAGTGCTTCAAGTTTTCAACTATATACATACGTATGCCTTTTACAGCTTTATAGTTTAAGTTTTTACTGTACGAAGCTAGCAATTAAGATTGGTGATCTGTTCAGGAAAAAAGGTGGAACATCACTAGCAAATCTTTCGTAATGCTTACTTAGCAACATTTTAAAGAATTGCAAAGTGCATAGCAATGCTATGTAAAGGCTTTCAGTATAGTTATTCCTTTAGTCAAACTGGATGATTCATCATAGCTAACATTTGGCTCACCCTTCGTTCCTTTGGGTTCATGTATGTGCTGTGCTGATTAATGAAATGGTTTGCCTAAATAAATAAATATATGGCAGTCTATTATTAAAGATTAGCTTTGAATTGTGCATGTTGTTAATGAAGCTGGGATGGATCACACCAGATACTCAGCAGGATTTAGTGCTTTAGATCTTTGCTGCTGTCCCCTGCAAAGTGTCGTTTATATGGCCTGCTTAACTTCGTTCATAACCATCTAGATGCCTTAAAGGTGAACTGGGAAGCTTTTGTAAGTACTTTTTTTTTTTTTTTTTCAGAAGATTTGAGCTCCCAACCACGTCCATAAAGGTTTCTGTGTTGGAATACAAATAAATTGTGTAAGGTGTTTGAAAATGAGATCCTCCTTATCTACAGAAATTTTTAGCCTGAGAAATTTAGGTGCTGAGCACCCCGCAAATACTATTGAAATGAGTGTGAGTCAAGGGCACTCTGCACCACACAGGGTAAGGAAAAACACTGCAACAACTGATGACCCAGACCTTGTACTATCAGGGTCTTGATATACTAACCTTGCAGGCATGCAAGGGCCATCTTTTTTCCTCCTCAAGAATTTGGGGAAAAAGTGGGGCAGGAGATGGTGCTAGAAGTGATTGTTGACAGCTATTGTTGTTCATGTGGTTAATTTTGCTTGTCTGGCCAGTCTGTTGAATTCATTGAATCTGCTCAATGTGTTAGAAGATTTTAATTTTTTGTTTCATTTTTTTTTTTAAAGTTTTTTTCAAGTGTCCAGTGATTAGGATGAAGGCTTAAAAAAAATCAAAATAAACCAATAATTTAAAGTTGGTTTGGGAATGCAAATTTCCAAACTAGATTACGTTCTTGAGCTGCTGGTATTCTCAGGGGGAAAGAAAAAAAGAAAAGAAAACCACGAATACCAGATATTTAAAAGCCTTTGCATTTTGATTTGAGAGAGTGTTTCATACATGCAGCACCAATGTGAAGCCATAAGTAAGCTTTGCTAGGAATTTGTAAGCAAGAAACAAGCATGTCTGTCTTTTTCTCTCTAGAATGATGAAGTCCTCTGTACATACAGAAGAGGATGACTTTGTTCCAGAGCTTCAGAGAAGCATTCATCCCCGAGAGAGGCCGGATTGGGAAGAGACTCTCAGTGCTATGGTAAAGCATTGTTATACTTTATATATGCCTTGCTTTCTGTCCTGATCAGTGTTAGAATGATCTGCCCATTGGTTCTTTTATAGTTAAAGATTTTGATGTTGTGTTCTTCTATTTCAAATCATTACGCTGATTATACAGGAGTCTGAAGAATAGTGGGATGCATTCCTTCCTCTTGCAATTCACTGATGGGGGAGAAACGCACGCATGGAGGTTCTGTCCTATGAATACATGCCCCTAAGCAGGCCTAGTAATCAATTAAATGGTCCATAATGTCACAGTGATTTTCAGTCTGCATTAACCTCTTATTCAGCAACTATCCCAGTACGAGGGGAACATCTAGTAAAAACATGCTCTTTAAAGCACACAGTGTTGCACAGAGAAAATTAGCAATATGTTGGCTGTGCCTACATAAATAAAACATTGGCTTCAAAACTAAACCCCCACAGTGAATAGAACAGTGGAAAATTAACCAGCTAGTGCATGTTTCCATGCTCAGTGAAGCCAATGGAAAGCGGGCGTTGAGTCGGGCCATGACAGTTGTGGCCTGATTTTTCAAAGGAGCTGAGCACCTTGAGCTCAGGTTGACTCGAGTGAGAGCTGGGATTGCTCAGCTTTGGAAATCAGGCTGTTACTCTGTTAGCAACTTCAGTGGACTTCCTTACTTGGTGGCCTCGTTAAGTGATCTTACGTCACAGCACCATGGCCTGACTTCTGTTAGTGTCAGGCTAGCTGGAGTTTGTGGTGTGTGTTCATTTTATAATTTCTAATGTGAACCAAATTGCCTTATTAACCAACGAGACTGGTGGGAAAATTCTACTCCAGTGACTGAGATATTGATTCTCTGTGTGTGGGATGGGTTTTTAATCCCCTGCTTCAGAAGAGCTGGGTGCAACACCCTTCCAAGTAAACACCTGGTAGTAAAAAATTCACTGTCTTCATTTGTGATCAGTAAATATTTTGTGCTTTTGTTGTGTCCCCTTTGGATTTGCAGGGCTCATTTTGCATGAGTGTCAAGGTGGGACTCTTTACCAACAATGGCAAAGATAGGCGGGTCAATATTTTAAAAGTAAGCCTCGTGCCCCAATCATTTTCTTACTTTTTGGTCAGATGATTCTGACTCAACCGTGTCACTTATGCTCCTTCCTAATGCCTGAATTGGTTTTTCTGGAGGAGTCACTGCTTTTTGTCTTCAGCAATGTTATTGCTGGCAGGATAAATATTCTTTGTCTTCTGATTTTTCTCTTCTCTTCCTACTGTGTCTGACATCATTCTCTCTCCTTTTCTTCCCTCTGCATGCTCCTCCCCCCAAAGCATGCTTCAAGCATTAGATGGTAGCAGCAGTTCTGATGTCTAATAAGTTCTATTAGAAGTACATATCTAATGCTAATAGAGCTTCTTGCTGTCCCTGCTGAGACAGCATGCCATGCTGTCTAGGGGCTGGGGGAATTTCCATTATTGCACAGGGAGCGTGTATCTAAATCCCACACTTTGAAATGAACAGTGGGCTTAGAATTGTATTAACTCCTCCCCTGCCACACTGGGGTGGGTGTCCTTGGCTTTTCCAGTGTTTGTGATCAGGACATTCAAACAATGACCTTTCAGGGTATTCCTCCATATAAGGAATCCTAAGGCACTGACAGGGCTGGTTGAATATTTCGGTAACACTGCATTGGAAACACGGTTTCAGTTGCTTCTGCGGAGGTCTTGCAAGTATATCCATTATATGTTCCAGGCCAACAACCCAATGAAGGTCAGGACTCTAAATCCAGTGGGCTCTTCTTAAAAACTAGGACCTTTTGTCACTTGAAAAGATTTCTTGAGGTTTTCTTGGTCTGTCTTTGTGGCAAGGTAGAGTCATCATACTCCCTACAGAAGCTCTGAGTAACAATGGAATTGTTCCACCGTAACTTATAACCCTGTCACATATGCAGCAGTATTTATACTGCAATACCTTTCCAAATGACCTTTAAAGCAAGGACATTGGATACCCTGGATTCATTCTTTGCCTGACAGTGAGAAAGCATACTTTTCAACATCACTTAGTTTCACAGAGCCAACAAGCCTTGTTGAGGCACAATTCAGGTGAAACACAGTGCTGCTTATGAAGCCATATAAGAATCAGACAGACAGAGTAATCAAGCAGGACATTTTGAATTCAAAAACATATTTGCTAGAAGAATTTGAAGAAGGTATACCTACATGGATCACTAAAGCGCGAAAGGTGATTTGATATCTGATGGTGTTAAATGGGGGGGCGGTATTTTGTGTTGACTGTTCTTTTACATAACGTTCAGAAAATGTGCAGATAGCAAGTGTATGTAGAAAATGAGTTACCATCTACCTCCTAGTGGGGTTGTATCTTCATTTTACAGATGGGAAAACCAGCAAAGAGAGCACCATGCACACTTAATATGATGATATTTTGTTCCAAAGTTTATTTTCAAGCAAAAACAATAATGTTTTGGGTTCATCAGTGTTTGTGCCCCCTATTGCTTCCCTGTGTTGCTTTGTCTGTTTGTGACTCTTTACCTCCTATCCATCCTTTGTTAATTATACCTGTCTCCAGTCATTCCCTCCCGCATTGTTTTTCCTCTATATGTCTCCTTTTCTTGTCTGTACCTCATACTGTTCCTTCACTGTAACTTAGCGGGTAGCTGCATAGGTACACCATTGATACTGCATGTATGAGAACAAGGTTTACTCCTAATCCATCTTGTTCAGCAAGCAGTACATGCTTGTGTCCTTAGCTAGCATCATGCTTCTCAGTGCTTCCTAAGATCCAAGAGCTTGGTAGTCTTTGGGTATATCACTGATTGGGCAACTCATTGCCTGTAACCTCTAGATGTGTCTCTCGACTGCAGATCTCCAGTTCATTCATCAGTGGTCCTATTGACTTCCATGGGACTGTTCGTGTGCCTACTTATACATGGGCTTAAATGCTTTGGATTGGGGCCTAACTAGGCAATGGAGAGGCTGCAACAGCTGGCAAATGATTGAGTATTGAAATTTATCTTTCATGTTAATTCACTATTTCTTTTATCAGTAGATCTTTTTTTTAATCCACTCTGTTTCCCAGTTTATAATTTCTTTGAGGCTCTATCTAGGTGTTGGAATATTTTTGTTTTGTTTTATTTTCTATTTAAGAATTGCATATGTAAGGAGAGACATGGAGGGAATAGTTTTTTTAAAAAAAGTATAAACAGGAACCATAAAGTGAGGAGCTTATGTAAAATTATTTTTTGCAGCCTAGGGACACGATCCTGTTCCCATTAAAGTCAATAGAAGCTTGGCAGTTGATGTCAGGGCTTGAGGTAATAAGACAGGTGAAGACTTTTGGGTTTTTTTAAATATATACCCTATTTAACCTGTGCTCCATCTGAGAGTGGCAAGTTTCCAGAAAATGTTGCTTCTGATTCTTTCCTTGTTCTAGTGTCTCTTGTATGTACAGTTCTCTGATACAGGGAATAACTATCATTTTCTAATGATGAATCTGAACGATTAGCCATTTGAATGGAAAAATGAATTAGCAAGTAGTTGTGAGTTCGGGCCACTGTGATGCTTCAGGAAATGATTAAAAATCCTGTAGAAATAGCCTGTAAATTCTGTAGGGATTGTCTGCCTAATGTCACCAAGAACACCACCCCAGGCTCTCTCCCCCCTCTGACTCCCCGCCCCCCGCCATTCTTGAGTAAACACCTTCCCCAGACAAACACTCCAGATGCCCTCCCTTTCCTCTACTTTTTTCCCCTGCAGGAGAGCTTCAGGATTACATACCTTGCAGGAAAGGAAGGAGAATATGGATGTCAGTTGTGGGAAGGTGGAGAAAGAGAGTGACTTCAGGCCAGGCAGCCAATAATCTTGTCGCAATTTGTGTCCTGCGGCTAAAAACTCAGGAGAATTGGGTTGAAAACGTTGGGCCTCCTGGAGTGAAATTCAGAAAATGCATTTAGCTGCTCGCAAGACGTTTCCAGTGGCCCAAGTCCTGAGCCTAAGGAAATTGGATGTGGTTGAAGTTTTCGTTGCTGTGTTTTTCCAGAGGTGGAGTTGGCTCAATTAGAAAATTAAAAGTTAACATTACTCATGACATCAGTGGGTTGGGTTTCATTGTTCCCTTGAGCACACCAGGTAGGCTCCACATAGGGGAACAGGGGTCCACCCACCTGGAACAACTTGCAGGATCAGAGCCTCAAGCAATTTTACTCTTAGAACCATTACGGTCCTTAATGCATTCACCACTGATTCACTCCTTAGAACCTGTCCTCCTGGACAGCCAGAGATTCAAGTGTCTGTAACAAATACCATTTGAGAAGGATGATGATGAAAATTTGGCTCTGACATTTCCCGCTTTATTGCGCTGCCAGGTGTGATGCAACCTGGAACAGACATAGGAGGCAACTGAAGCTGAAATGTCCAGTCTTGGATTTGTATTCATGGTGTAATTTCAACCTGATGATCACCTGAATAAATTTTAGACAGGTAGAAGCAGTTTCAGTTACTCATGTTTACTCTGCTCAGTGTATAAATTCCCTTTTCCAACGTTCCTCCCCAATTTCATCTTAATGGTCAAAGTATATAGAGAGAGGAGTTCATGTTTTCAGGGTGTTTGATTTAGATGTCCTGAATTGTAGATTTCTGTCGTCTGTTTAGACTGTGCCATTTACCATATATTATATCTTTCCAGGTAATATATTAAGCCTGGGATTTCCCCCTTTGCTCTCTTTCTTTTTTTTAGAAAACATGTCCTGTGAGGAAAGGTTGAAAGAATTGGGCATGTTAGTTTAGGATAGTGATGACTGACAGGAGACCCGGTATGTCTTCAAAATATGATAAAAAAGACAGTGATGGATTGCTCTTCACGTCCACTGAGGGTAAGACAAAAAGTAATCAGCTTCGTTTGCAGCAAGGGACGTTTAGGTTAGATGTTAAGAAAAACCGGAGGGATAGTTAAGCACTGGATCAGATTACCAAGGGAGGTTTTGGAATCCCTACCATTGGAAGGTTTTAAGAACAGGTTAGACAAACACCTGCCAGGGATGGTCTTCCAGGTTTACTTGGTCCTGCCTCTGCATCGGGGGCAGGGGGTGGATTATATGACCTCTTGGAGTCCTTTCCAACCCTTCGTTTCTCTGATTCTTTCACTGCATTCCTATCAGCCATTCGGTTTGCTGACTCCTCCAATAGCTGATTCCTTGTTTTATGCACGAGAAGCTTGTACTTTCATAAATTAAGATTTATTTTTGGTTAGTATCTGCAGAGGTCACAAATGGCAGGTTTTGCTGTTTCTTAATTTAGCCCACGGATAATGGAAGCGCTAATGGATGGCTGTTCTTTGGGAGTAGTACTGATCTTTTTTTTTTTTCACCCCACGGCTTTCACGGGTAAACAGCTGGCACAGATATATGCAGGACTTTGTCATTGTAAGCAAATTATGCATTCCGCCCAGGTAAGCAAATGCTGACCCTAGCAGCAATATTGAGGGCTTGGAGGGTGCTGTCAAAATGGGTCTGCAGTGCTCATCCATTCGTGTGTCGGACTGTGCTGTTTGCGTTTGTGCATGCATTCTTTTCTCTTGGAATAATTCACGTATTTATTTGCACTAAGATGATCACAGTGTTTTTTTTTCCCCCTTTCCTGCCAGAAAGTAATCATAAGCACTTATAGAGCGCTTTATGTTTTCAAAACGCTGGACTAATGCATAATAAATAACAAATGGTCTCTGTATGTGTTTGTAGATTGCGAAGAGGTGGTGGCTTGAGATGCTGTGAACACTAAAAAGAGCAGGAACTGTCTATTTTTAGGGCACCCATCGCCATAAATATAAGTTAATTTAGAGCACTCAGATACTTGCTCCATCTTTCACTGGAAATTGTTTCATCTATCTTTCACAGTACAGTAGAATCTCAGAGTTACAAACATAAGAGTTATGAACTGACCAGTCACCCACACACCTCATTTGGAACCTGAAGTATGCAATCAGGCAGCAGCAAAAACAAACCAAACCAAAACAAAAAAACCCCAAAAATCTAATAGTCAGTACTGTGTTAAATCTAAACTACTAATAAAAAGGGAAAGCAGCATTTTTCTTCTGCGTAGTAAAAAGTTTCAAAGCTGTTTTAAGTCAATGTTCAGTTGCGAACTTCTGAAAAACAACCATAATGTTTTGTTCAGAGATACGAACATTTTAGAGTTGCAGACCACCTCCATTCCAGAGGTGTTCGTAACTCTGAGGTTCTACTATAGATCTCAAAAAGCAGTTGTCAGTTTGAATAGAAAGGTAAATGTTTTGGGTTGCAGGTTGGGCTGGTTTGCAGCCTTTTGTGGTCATTTCACAAAGAGTTTGAAGTCCTGCAAGGTAAATATGAGAGCCCAGCTGAATGAGACCTAGCAGTAGGGTGACCAGGTGTCCAGTTTTCGACCAGAACACCCGGTTGAAAAGGGACCTTGGCGGCTCCAGTCAGCACCGCTGACCGGGCTGTTAAAAGTGCAGTCGGCGGTGCTGCAGAGCTCAGGCAGGCTAGTCCCTACCTGTCCTGGCTGGCACTGCGCTGTGCCCTGGACGTGGCTATCAGGTCCAGCTCCTAGGCAGGGGGGGCACGAGGCTCAGCAGGCTGCTCCTGCCTGCTCTGAACACCAGCTCCACACTCCCATTGGCCGGAAGCTGGGGGGCGGTGCCTGCAGGCGAGAGCTGTGTGCGCAGAGCCGCCTGCCACCCCTCCACTTAGGAGCCAGAACTGGGGGCCGCTTCTGAGGCACAGTGCGGTCCGTGGTGCCAGGACAGGCAGGAAGCCTGCCTTAGCCTCCCTGCTGCGCTGCTGACGGGGAGCTGCCAGAGGTAACCCCACCCCCCAAACCCCTGCCCCAACACTGAGCCCCCCAAACCCGGAACCCCCTCCTGCACCCCAAACCCCTCATCCCCAGCCCCACCCCAGAGCCTGCACCCCCAGCTGGAGCCCTCACCCCCTCCCGCACCCCAAGCCCCGCCCCAGCCTGCAGCCCCCTTCTGCACCCTGAACCCCTCATTTCTGGCCGCACTCCAGTTAGAGCCCTCACTCCCTCCTGTACCCAAACCCCCTGCCCCAGCCCAGTGAAAGTGAGTGAGGGTGGGGGAGAGTGAGCCACTGAGGAAGGGGGAATGGAGTGGGGGCGCGGGCAGGACCTTTGGGAAGGGGGTGGGGCTTCCGAGAAGGGGTGGGGCTGGGATGTTCGGTTTTGTGGGATTAGAAAGTTGGCAACCCTATGAGGATGAAAGAGTTTCTGTGTGTTGGATTTTGTCAGCGGGGATGTTGTTACTTGTTTTGGCTGTATGTTTAGAATATTAGAACTATTTGTTAGTATTATCAGGGCATAAATTTTTGAAAGCAAATGATGTAATTAAACTCTGAGAGCCTTGTTCTCAAAATAAAGAGAAAACATTTCTTAGTGGATATTTCACATGCAGATTGAGGTTAGGATTTCTGTAGTGCTATCAGGGGGCTAGCCACTAAAAGGGGATCACTCTGGTGTTTTTGTCCAATAAGCCTTTCATCTAGAACAAGGAAAGTATATGTGTATGTGATATGCTGGTGCAGTGGGGTATACAAACTCTACACTGCCCAGGAAAAGGGGTAAGGAGCAACTGTGGATTCAATCAGCCTCATCTAGCTTCATTTGCAATAAGTGTCAGCAGGGCAAAAATTCTCATAGAATATTTACTGGAGCCTCCCACATCTTCTCTCTTCCTTCGTCCCCCCGGCCAATATGTATAAAAACTCCAGGGCCCAGCAGGGTTGCAAGGGTGTACTTGGGGCTCCAGGCTTCAGCCGCTGGGCTAGGAGAGGGAGCATGGGGCTTTTGCTTGAGGCAGGATGGTGGGGTGGTTGAGCTTGGGGCTTCTGCCCTATGGGGAAGCAGGGCTCTGGGCTTCAACTGTAGGCTTTAGTACCGCAGAGGGGGGTGTGTGCATGCTGCCCTCCAGGTTTGAAAATATGTACTTTCCCTTCTCTGCACTTTTGAAAAGGCTTTATTTCTCTGTGCATAGTACTTTGCTTAGTTTTAAAACAGTCTGTGAAATAAAAATGACTTTCGCCCAGCATGGAGCATCCCTGGGAGTCTCTGATAATTGGCACAATCATTTAATTGGCACATAGGCTTCCACTGGAGTTTGACAATTAAAAGGATTCAATTATACCAGAATGGAAACTGTAACTTGGGCAGTAGGTATTAATTTATAACCGTCATTTCATTTTAATTTGCAAAGCTGGAGAACTAATATTGTTTGTTCTTTATACACACTGAAAAGAGAGCAAACCCATCTTGCAGTGCAGTTTTACACCAAGAGGAAAACTTACCAGTCATCTAGGATTCCCTTGCATCCTTAGTATGTTGTGGTATGCTGGGTAGTGAGGAGCTCAGGATTTACCCTACACATATTGTTTGAATGCACTCAGACTTTTCCAGGATGTGTACCCACAGGAGCTGCCTGCCTTCTTCACATGTGCTCTCAAGCCCAAAGCTCAGCAATTAGTAATGATTAATAATAATTTACAGTCAGCCTGGAAGTAGTTTAACTTAAGGTTTTCCTGCTGACATGGGCAGGATTGTTGTTAAGAAGAAGAATTTGTCTTGGAGATGACCGCTAATGTGAAATGCTTTGAAAAGGAGGGGGTAAAAAGGAAGGCTTCTGTGATTAAGGAATGTAGCAGTTACCTTTAAACGGGGTATTAAAGTTCTGCCAGAAATCTTTTTCTTTTTCAGATGTCTTTCTCTTTCTCATCTGTCTTATTGCTAATGTGCTGATCACCTCTGTTTTGTCATTTGTGTGGATCTTTGCACCTAGAAATAAGCACAGATGGGTTTAGGCTGGCCATTCAAGGTCTTTTGCCCTCATGGACATGTGCTACAGTAAGCCCATGGTGCGCCAGTGTCTGTCTTGGAATGAACAACCGTGCACTGCAGTAAATGCAGTCTCTTGCAGTGTGAGATAGTTTGGTCATGCGTTTGCATAACAGCACCAGCAACTCTTCCCTTTAATTTTAAAGAGGCAAATAAATAAACAAATGATGGTACTGCAGCTGAAATTTTGAATGCACGCTTATAATTCAAAGCTAAGGTTGCCACAGCACTGATAATCCTCTGCCACGTTGTGTACAAAGGCATAAAAGTGTTTTAATGTGCATTATGCAAAATGTGCCTACGCATATGGTACTGTACATATACTGCTCTACTAAACGGCATGCATAATTTCCATATTAACTGTAATTTGGCAAGGAGGGCCAAGTTATGATTAATGTGGGAACTGCAGCTCTGAATTTCATGATGTTTGTGTATGTAGTGTAGCTGTAGCATTGTCAGTCCAGGGTATTAGAGAGACAAGATGGGTGACGTAATATCTTTTATTGGACCAACTCTCACCAACAGAAGTGGTCCAGTAAAAGATACTACCTCAACCACCCTGATTTTATAATGTTTGTGTGTTAGAATCTTTGCATTAAAATACAGACCCTTTCATAGGTCTCTGTTGTATATTGAGCATCTTATGGTTGCTCTCTCTGTCTCAACCCACTTTCTTACTGGTGACAACAACAACAGATAATACCACCTGAGTTGGGACACATCCGTCATGATTCGAGGCGCAAAGGATGGGATTAACGTTGGAGAATGAACTATCTTCTCACCTTTCCAGATGGTCCCTCTTTAGGTAGTTTGTAATGCTGCAGTGTGGGAAATGCTGCAGTTATCTAAGAAGCTGTGCGTCCTTGCTAGGTAAGACTCTAGATTTCTAGGGCTGTCAATCAGTTTTCACCAGCACTAGATTGCTTAGAAGAAAAAAAAATCTATGTGGGAGCTGAAGAAATTGGCTTCTTTATAAGGAACCTTTTTAAAATCAACATCCTTTGACAAATCATGAAAAGCTGGTGTTTAACTTTCTCTTCTTTATTTTCAAAACCTAGGGATGGATCTTAATTGCAGTTCAACTGGGGTGGGGAAGTTCAGCATTTCATAATGGCTTCAAGCTTGAATATTCTATTTAGCACTTGAAATACATCCAGAGAGTGCAGAAAGAGGCTGAGAGCTGTTTCTGAGTCACTGTTAATATGTTTGCAGCATTTATTTAAAAAAAAAAAATCAATAAACCACTCTTGGTGGGAAGAATTCATTCTCCGGCATGATTCAACAACAGTCAGTTGTGAAGCAATTAATTAGCCACTGAAAGTTATGGAGATCTTTAGTTTGAACTGTTGTCCAGTACATTCAGTTTAATACTCCCTTGCTAGGTTTTTGCCAGTCATTGTGGTGGTAGTGTAATTTTGCATGGTGGTACATATTGTAAAGTGGGCAAGCTGTCTTGGTAGGTGTTAGTACAGATAATGTAGTTGTGGAGCATTTTGAGCACAATCCTGGGGATAACTTTCATGTAATAGCCATAATTTCTGGGTTTTAGTCATAGAGTTGTAGTAACGAAGTTTGCATGGATTGTGCTGCCAGGCTTTTCCATTCATCAGGGTTTTTAAGCTGCTTGATCAGAGTCACCCTGCAGACCAAGGTGTGTCTCGTTTAGTTCCTTTACCCAGGTCTGGATTAAGGCATAGGCACTACACGTCCCACGTCCGGAGGTGTTCTGAAATAATAGCTCGGTGAGGTGTGAACTGCCCCTTGCATCTGAGTGGAGTGCTAACTCTCAAGAACCCATGCTCTAGGGGAGCCTAGCAATATCGCCCGCCAGAGGACTCTGTGTGTGTGGCCGCAGTGGGGTCCATCTCATGGTCTGCTCAGGATTCCCGTAAAAGTCCATCCCTGCCCCTTTACCTTTGGCTTTCCAAATAGTCACTTCCCAAGTGGAAATCAGACCATTGGCCTTCATATATAAAGTGTGGGATTTTCAAAAGGGCTCGGAGTTCACCTAATGCTGCTGCTGTTGGACTCAGTGGTAAAAATCCCACTAATTTCAAAGTGCTGAGCACTTCTGAAAATCTCAGCCTAACGACCTCATTTTAATCTTGTATTGGTGTATCAGAAGAATAGTGAAATCTGGTTTACACTGGTGTAAGTGAGATCAGAATTAGGGCATCTGAGTCAAATTTTACTTAAAATTATTCCAGTGCAAATCTGGAGTAACTCCAGTGGTTTAAATGGAGTTACTCTAGGGGTATATCAGTGTACCTCAGAACAGATTTGGTCCTAAGATTATTTTGTCCTATCTCAATGCAGTCATCTTGCTCTCAGACACTCATTCTACAAACTGGCCATGCATCCTCACAATTGTCTTGTTAATCATTCTGTTTCAAACAAGCTGAGAGCTGTAGAGAAGGGGAACTTTTGGTTCTGCATTTCCTTTTGATCTGGTATGTGGCCTAAGCTGCAAACAAGAAATTACTGCTCTGCTTGAAAGCGTCTAGAGGGACTACTTGGCGAACTAAAAATTGTAACTATTAATTCTTAGTTTGTGGTACAGCATTTTTCCTTTTGTTTGTATGTGGTCAGCTGGGTAATATTGGTTACTGAAACTGGATATGATATACTGTATTATAGCTATGTACATTTTAGGGCTGGCCTGGTTTTACCTCAGCCTCTTGGTGCTGTAGTCTAAACGTGTGGGAGATGCATGGTCGAAAAGGTCCAGGATTTAAAACTCTTCCCATCTAGTCGCTGCAGGAGAGAAGGAAAATTTCCTTGGAGGATTAAGGGGCTAAACTATCAGTTTCTGCAAAATCCCCCAGCTTTCATTTAAACAAACGAATGAACAAAATGTTGCTAACTGCCTTCCTGATTCTGCTGACACCACTACAGCCTCTGTTGCTGCTCTTAATTTACTGCTGCATGGGAAAGCTAAAAGTTAATTAAACTCTGGTCAGTTTAACTTCTGCTGTTCAGAACCTTGTGGATGGTTAATGGCATGCTATTGGTGTGTATATAACTTACATTGCTGTGACATTGAGGTGTGCGAAACCAGTGGATTTTACACCAGTTGTGCATTCAGAATCTACTTAAAGTGCCTGCAACTCCCATGGAAGTCAAAATCAGGGCCCAGTTTTGCTCTCAGTGACAGAAGCATATGACAGAGCTGAGTATAAATTGCTTTTCCTTCTGCCTTTCCAGCTTCTGCCCCTTCTCTCCCTCCACTCCATGTCCAAATCACTTTGTTTGTAGACACACCGTTTATGACCATCTTACTTATTGTCATTTACATCATCACTGAATATGGCCAAGGGACCTTCACTAAAGTTGCACCTGCTGGTTCCGAGCTGACTTCAAGCCAGTAATTTTGATTTTTTTTCCATGTAAAAGAAATGTATTTCAGCACAATAACCCAAAGCCTCCCTTGTTCTTTTGTATTTAACCTGCAGTAAATCAATAGACTATAGAAATCGTGCCTCTTAACAGCGTTGATTTTTTTTTTAAAGCAAGCAAGAAAGTAACTGAAATCAAGGCGTGATGTTCACTGGATATTTTGTTCCCTGTGGTTTGTTTTCAGATACATTCTGTAAGCTGTACAGAAGACTTTAATCCTGGCTGCCTTTCCCACGCATATTGTATGTGAGGTTTTTGTTCCTTAAAGTACATTCCTTAGCCAATATACTGTTAAGTAGGGCAATGCACTGTATGCAGCTCCTTGCGTTGAGCTCGTCTTTGTGAATGTAATAAGGGGCTCTCACTGTAGCCTCTCCAGAGCAGTGTCAAATCCAGCCTTAAGGCTCCCAGGTAGTTATCATGCTCATGTTGTCGTTAGGAGCTAAGCACTCATTTGGCTTGATGCATCTGTTGTGTCTCTCTTAAAAAACAAACCTCACCTATGAAATAACAGACAGGAAATGCAAGTGTGGGACTTCTGTGGTGGTTCTTCCCAGCAAGTATAGATGAGGGACTTAAATTTTGTGTAAGTCTTATGCTGGCTGTCTGTACAAGGATGAATTTCACATAGCGTGCGGAGGTTTCTGCTAGGGTGTGTTCGGAGGTGCTGCAGTATGTGTCACTCTGTGTGACAGGCTCCATTTCCAGGACTTATATTACGTACTATCCTTAGGCCCAGGGGGCTGGATCCTTGCTTTTAGTGACATATATGCAGGGCAGATCAATATACATTGCAAACTCCAGAAGAGTGAGAGATGAATAACCAGGAGTGAGCATGAGCTACATTTTTCTTTACCTGTAGAGGTACATGAGGCCGATAAATGGATGACCCAACTCCTCCTCCAAGATACCACTGCTGCTCAGAAGATAGAAGCATTCCTTAAAATTTGCCTGCTCATGACAGTATTTAAAAGCCTATCTTTGGAGAGGAGATGCTAGGAACAGAAAAATGCACCCTGTGTAGTCCTTGAAATAGAATAATTCACTGTAAATTACACCATGCAGTAATTATTGGCTAAAAAAATTCAACCACAGTGACAAAAAATGTGAAAAATGCAGTTGAACGTTCTAAACTCCAAAAATAGTACAAATCAAAATCTTTTTTTTTTTTTTTTTTTTTAAATCTTGGTTTCTGGATGCTGGAATTGACAGTGTTCAGAGTCGATGCACCGTACTGACAGCAAGCACCGCCCCTTCTCTCACTAGCTCTTTTCTATCATATTTCTCTCATCCGTCACGAGCTATAGAAGAGGTGCAGACAACTGAATTGCTCTCTTTATTCTCTTGAGCAAAAGGGTTGTCCCATTGTGTAGGGCTAGCTGTCCACAAATAAATAGTAATATTTGCACTTCTCCAGTGCCTTTCATCCAAGAATAGAATGACCAGATGTCCCAATTTTATAGGGACAGTCCTGATATTTGGAGCTTTGTCATATATAGGCATCTCTCTCGCGCACACACACGCATGCACACACACGCGCGCGCACACAAGCGCGCACACGTATGTCCTGATTTTTCACACTGTCTGGTCACCCTATCCAAGAATCTCAAACGTTCGTGGAGACTTCAGTGACTGCGACCCTACAACATCCTTGTGAGGTCTCTCAGTTTTATTACTATTTTACAGAGGAGGAAATGAAGAGAGACAGATGAAGTGACTTGCCCAAGGTGATGTAGTAATTGTGTGACAGAGCTGAGGACAGATCCCACGTCTCCCTGAATCACTAGTCTTGTGTCTTAATCAGCGAGACTACACGTCCTCCAATTAAAATGACAAGAATTTCTTGCTGTGCTTTAAAAAACACAAGAAACATGCGGCTTCCCAGTGTGACATAACTAGACCTTTTCATGCCTTTGTGCAGTGGGGATCAAAGAACTCTGTATTGGGTGAGGAACAAGGAGAAGATTTAATAATACTGATTTTTTTTTTTTTTTTTTTTTTTTTTTGGTACAGTAACTTCTTTTTTGGTAACATTTTGACAGAGTTCACAGTCCTTTATTCATTCCTGAAAAACGCCTCTGTGACCTGCACTAAGTTCTCACAGCTATTTCTCTGTACGGAGTGGCATGAGTTGCTATAATTAAAGAATATATCGGGACCTTCAATCCCTACTTGCTGTATCTGGAATGTGAAATGTATTTAATCCTTTCTAACTGCAGGGTGGGGCCCCAGTCTGTTCTGTGCGAGGGTGCACTAGATTACACAATGATGCTCTTGTACCAGAAGAGAGCCCTTGGTTTTGCATAGCCGTAGATGATTGTTCAGTGTTCAACTGCTGCACTCTGCTGATCAGGCCATAAATAGCATCTAAATCCAGTACATTTTTGCAAACAGACTCAAGTTGGAAATCCAGTTTTTTCCCCCTTTTGGAAGCTGTTAATCGAATAATGTACCACTTAGATTTTGTTTTCAAGCTGAGAATTTCAACCTGCCTAAAGGATTTGAATTTCCTATTAATTTTTATTGGGTGTACAAATCTCATAGGCAACCTTGAAAACGTCACTCTGAAAGTATTGAAATGCACCTGCTGTGATATTTAACTGCATATGCAAAAGTTTCTTATGAAACCACATACAGTACTTACATCCAGCAATTTAAACAGTGTCAGCTGATCATAAAGAACTCCCAAATACTTGTATTCATGTCAAACAGTGCTACTGTATGCAAGAGACTTCAGTAACGTAAGCAATTATTTTATCCAGTTTCTATACTCTCTGTTCAGTTCAAACAAAGGGCCCAATTCTGCAGCCCTCATTTACCTTCAAGGGTGCTGCGCTGGCAAGTAAATACTGCAGGATTGGGCCAACAGTTTCTGTTGGGGTTAATCCCCCCCCCCCCCCCCTTTTTTTTTTTTTTTTTTACAAAATACATAACAAGTTTGTTATTGCTAACGTTGGGTTTTTAACAGGGTGGTTTTATTTTATTTCATGTATTGTGATCAGGATGTTTTTGGTATCATCTGAAGGAAGGGTAACAAGAACTTTGTTTTCAAGGAGGCTGGGTGGTTTCAAGGCTAGGGAGTAGGTTAGAATCTGAGCCGAACAATCGTCCTAACTTCATTGCACCTCAGGCACACTATCTGTGTATCTAGCAAGTGATAAGAACAGGGAGAGATTGATGGTACTAGTCTTTTACCTCTGAGTGACCGGTGGATATTTGTAGAACATTTTTTGAAAACGAAAAGTGGCAATCACTGTAAATACTCCACATGGCACTGGTATCAAGCCAGCTTTGGTTTGTATTTATTACCTTCTAAAGGATGCTGAGTTGCCATTGAGTTTTGTGTGGACAAGTGTCTGCTTCAGAAAGAAACCCCATCATGGTCCACAGTGACAGACCCCCTTTTAGCCCTTTCAGTAAAGCCGGGTAGTATTTTCTCATAAAAACCCTGTTTTTGATGAAAAATGGCTTTTTGACCAAAATGAAATTTTCCATCTTCAGCCATGTTTTTAATGAAAAGGTAAAAGCGAAAAAAATGAAAATATTTTGTAGAAAATTAAGGGGAAACATTCTTTCAAAAATCCCCATCAGAAGCAATTGATATTTTTGACTAGCTCCTAACTTTTAGCAAAGATGCCAAGGATTGAAAAAACCCGGCAGCTGGACCACCCTTCAGACCCATAGAGGCAGCCAGCTCCCTCCAAACCGGGTTTGAGACATATTGACTGGGAGGGAGGAAGCTTGTACATGGCTACCTAGTATCCATTCTGTAGGGGTAACCTTCATTCCTGCACAGAGGATCAGCTCCAAGTGGTACATAGGGCTTACAGTGAGCTCTGCGCAGGTGGGAGTAGCTCCACGGAACTCGGTGGGACTAAGAACGTGTGTCGTTTGCAGGATTCAGACTTGACATTGCAAGTTCAGACTGTAAAAGGAAAAGTGGGGACAAAGATTCTGATAACAGGATGGCACGGTTACTTGGTTGTCAAAGTAGACTAACGTTCAGAGGTAATATTTACGATTTTCTTTGAAGAACACGCATCACAATTCCACCTTGAGGTTACACTGTGCACAGCAGAGTGCGGAGTGTGGGAGGAGCAAATCTCAGGAAACTGGTTACGGCTCCCTGATTCTCTGCTAAGCCCCAGAGTGGCATAGAGTAGCCTTGGAGACAATCTGCCCTAGGCACCAATAAAGCAGCTGAGGATTCCTGGAGTGCTTTGTGCTCCAACCTTTCTGCTTACCCTGCCCCTCCGTACCTCTACGCGCGCTTGCACCAGAGTCTGCAGGGAGGGAGATGTAGGAGCTGCCTCTGTCCATACTGGGCACTCCCATATGTTAGGGAAGGCTTTGACTCCCTTTGTGCCAACTTGTTTACTGTTACAACTACTGGAACACTTTTATCGGACTGTTCTCTAATTTTACTTGCATTAGCAAATCGGGCGTCTTGACTTCTGTGCTTGAAAGGAACGTTTTCTAATAAACCCAGTCAGGTTTGTTTTGAGCGAGAACTCTTTCATGCTCTGGTATGCTGTGAACTTGTTGGATTTAAATTATTTATGCCTGAGAGGTTTTGTGTCATTTAAATTTCACTTCAGCTACACTAAATAACGATTGCAGATATCAAGGCCAAACATTTCAAACCTGGGTGCTGAAAACAAGGCAACTTAGGAAGTGAATATTACAGCTGCTGGGACCCCACAGTGCCTCCTGAATTTAGCAGTGATGTTTTCCAGTGCACCTAAGTGTTAAAGTCTCATTGACTTCCAGTGGGACTTAAGCATCTAAATCACATAGGTTAGCCTTTTGAAAAGCATCTCTATGCCTAAATATGGCCTTTGGGTGCCTTAAGTTAGGCATCCAAAGTTTGAAAATATTGGCCCAGTTGTTTATGGTGAATGTATGGGTTTTGAGTGTATGAATGTCTTATGCCATGTGAATATGTTAGTTCTGGCTTTAACTTAAAAAACGTTACTGGTTAAAATAAGAATTCCATTTTGTGAAAAATTTCAAAGTGTTGGCTTTTGTTCTGCATCAGGATGAAACTGAGACCTTAAAAATTGTTGCAGGGGGGTGGGGGGCAAGGGGAAAGAAGTAAATTCCATTGTCCCTCTCCCCAGCCCAACAGCTACATGGTTAGGGCAATTGCTTGGAATAGGGGGGCCTCAGGTTCGAGTCCCTGCTTTGTCTGCTGTATCCCAGGTGAGGGAAGTTCCCTAACCATCAAGTTGTGGTAGCTCTCTCAATCTCTCCTGTTGTATATAAATAATTAACTATTTATTGGGCCAGAGAGAAGAGGCAGGCAGAGCAGGGGCTTGCACTTGGGCTGGCCACGTAGCAGCCGAGCGCCTCAACCACTTGGGCTATTGGCAGTTCTCGCGGGGTCTCTATGTTTTTGACCAGAAATTCCATCCTTGACCTAATAAACTACCCAGTGAACGTTTTGGTTTTGACAAATCAGCATTTTCTGATGGGGAAAATGTTTGTTGGAAAATTTCCGATTGCCTCTAGTTAAAACCACTCTCTTGTCATGGAAAAGCTTGCTTCAAAACCCACTGAAGTCAATAGACTGGGCTTTGGATCAGGCCCTAACTTGTTTACCAGGTTTTGGACGAATGCAGATTGAAATAGCACTGACATTTAGCCGTGAGAATTGGAGTAAATCATTTGCATAAGCAGATTTATTATGCAGTTACTAGTTTTCCACGGGACACCGATGCATAAAAAATAAGGAATGAAAAGTAGCAGCTGCGTAGGGTCGCCAGCTAATTTTCAAATGTAAATAATTCAGCTGTTTCAAAATGATATTTGAAAACGAATTACTGTGACAAGGAGCACAAAAGATGACAAATTCCTTTGTGATGGATTTTGTTTATATTTGGAGAGAAATATAATTTAGGGTGACGATTTCCATGGAAGGTTTCAGAACAAGTGTAAACTGATAATGGGAACTTCAATGTGTGCATGTTTGGGATGGAAAGTAATTGCATTTAGTTGGGAGGCAAACAGTTATATAATTGCAATAAGTATGTGTTAGTTATTATTTATCTCAATTTTTCTTCTTTCATCAACCAAACTTTCTTTTTTCTGTTAGTACTTCCAGTAATGACTTCTGACTCGGATGAGAACCAGCATCCCACTAATGCTTCCTGATTTAAGATTTCTCAGTGAGCCCACTGGATTGCTTTTCTGCAGCAAGCCCTTGATTTTAACATTTGTCTCATTGTGGACCATCTAAATTAATAAACACTGATGGGATAGAGAGAGGCGTGGATCTTTTCCTAGTATGATTTGGACATAATTCAGTTGGGAAGGGAGAGAACAAGATGAGTTTTCCAAAGATAAATGCTGGTTCTGAAGTGTTCTGCGCTGTGCACTTTGCCTACTCCGCTTTGAGTCCGACATGGGGTGAGCTTTATCTACTGCTGTCATTTGGCTCTGAGCACATCTTTTCCTGTCAGTTTCACTTACCTGGTTTCACATGGCACCAGCTTCTGCTGCAAATGGCAAATGGAAAATTAGTTTTCATGCCACAGAAGTTCTTTTCCATGGAAATCGAGACAAGCAATCTATTTCAGGCTCTACCTAAAAAATGCTCACAGGAGGGGCACGTTTATTGCTGTAGGTAGTTACTGTATTATGTATTAAGAGCTACAACATATATTACATTGGCTGTCTTCTTAACACTGGTTTCAGAGTAGCAGCCGTGTTAGTCTGTATTTGCAAAAAGAAAAGGAGTACTTGTGGCACCTTAGCGACTAACCAATTTATTTGAGCATAAGCTTTCGTGAGCTACAGCTCACTTCATCTGATGCTGTAGCTCACGAAAGCTTATGCTCAAATAAATTGTTTAGTCTCTAAGGTGCCACAAGTACTCCTTTTCTTCTTAACACTGGAATTCACAATGAGACCATCCAGTGTTTTATTAATGCTGTTGACCAAATTAATTGTCTATGAACGCAGATAGGTCAGGGATTGCTTTATTTAAGGAATTAAATATTGTATTTGTTTTTCTGCAACGTGTACTGGATGTTTTATACATAGACTCTTTGTGAGGCAATGGTGTTAAAATATTGCTTAGGCTATCAAAAGCCCAATTATGAGAAGGGTTGAATGTCCTCAGCTCCAGTTTAAATCAATAGTGCCGAAAGGTGGAGGAGGCATCATTCTTAATTGCAGTAACCCTTTTCTTTCCAGGGCAGTGCTTAATGCAACTAGAGTGGAATTCGACTCTGTGCAGAGAACCCGTACACTACTTAAGTCCTACGTAAGCCCTCAGGGATTTCACCTCTGTTGCTTAAAGTCCTTATCCTTTTTGCGCAGACCTCTTATTTAAAAAAGAAACCAAGTAATGAATGGTGGATACTTCTCAATAATCATTTTTCAGCTGTTTGCAGAAGCAATTGGATTTTATCCCCCCTGGTCAGAGATGATTGATTGCTTGAAGGGGACAAGAAGGATCCCCTTTCCCACATCCCGTTTATGGTACTGCACAATTTGACAAAGTGCTTCATGGAGGTTGCCTGCTTTTCGCTGAAGCTTCAGGTGTTGGCGAATGGTAGCTGCAGGGTACTGTGCGAGGGGAGGCCACTAACCTGATCTGTAATGGCAACACCAATGTTACCGTGTAGATTTGTCTGAAACTGAGTCTTGGCATGTATATGTTTCAGTGGTGAGTACCTCTGAAATGCATGTATGATCATTGCAAGTTTCATATATCATATAGTGTGCTGTTACCTTGAATTATAATGGTCTCTTTGGGGCAAAGGCCATGTCTTTTTCCATGTTTGTAAATCACAGTGTACACTTACTCTCTATTAAACCTAATAACTTCTGGCAGCTGTTCAGTTCTCGTCAGAGACCTCTCTGCAGACAAGTTTAGGAACATAAGAATGGCATTCTGGAGCAGAGCACTGGTCCATCTACTCCCAACATTGGTGATGGGTTTTACTCATTGTTCTTGCCTTATGAGAGAAGGTACATTGAAGTGCCCGCATTGCCATCTCTAGGCCATCCATTGTTTTGGACACCACTCATGTTTTATAGTTTTGTATGTGAAGCAGGAAATACTGTATCTGACCTCTGCATTGTGCACTGTGCTCGCTCCACTGCTCTTGCCATGGTCATTAATGAGCTGCTCCTGGACAAGACCAAGGATCATTGCTTTGTCCTTGCCATCCTCTGCCTGCCTGCTAACTTGGACATAATTGGTTCCCTCCACATCCCATTATGGGCCCAGCCTAAAACCCATGAAAGTAAATTGAAACACTCCCACTGGTGTGTACTTATATAGACCTCATCACTGTAGTGCCTCACAGGTTTTAATGCATTTATCCTCACAACACTTCTGAAGTACAGCATTGCTATTATCTCCATTTTACAGATGGAAACCTGAGGCACAGAGGGGCTAAGTGATTGGCCTGAGGTCACACAGGAAGTCTCTGGCAGAGCAGGGAATTGAACCCAAGTTTCTCAAGTCCTAGCCTGGTGCCCTAACCTGTGGACCATTGTGCCTCTCTTATATAGATATGTGGCAAATTCTGTATGTAACCGTGAGCACCACTCAGGCCTGATTCTCCTCACACTTACACATATATTTTTCTCAAAAAGAAAAGGAGGACTTGTGGCACCTTAAAGACTAACAAATTTATTTGAGCATAAGCTTTCGTGAGCTACAGCTCACTTCATCGGATGCATTCAGGCATTTTCTGTGACCTTCAGTGGAGATACTCCCAATTTAGCCTGCTGTAAGTGAGGAGGAAAACTGGGCTTCTCGTGACCTTTGCTGTTGTAGCCCAAGTCCTAGCATTGTATATTGCCATCCATCACTATGTTACATCCTTATTTATATGGGAAGCTGCTCAGGGCAGGGACATGTTAAATGGACTGTAAGGTTCTGTGTATGTCTATACCACTTCATTGATTTTTCTCCAGTGAAAATAATTTTTAAAGCCTTAAAAGGGCTTCGGGTACACCAAAGCCGTGGATGCCCAAGCTCCTGAATTATGGCATGTTTCCAGTCAATCTGGATTTTGCGAAAGGGACGCATCTCTATTAAGTAGCCAAGGTGGGAATTTCTCTTCTTGATAGACTGCAATGCATACAGGAACTATCATGGGGAAAAAATATGCACACAGGTTTAATTAAAGCTGCAGTATCCCATTTGCCCATGGCTTGGTACATAAACAGTCTTCCCTATAATGAGAATAAAAAGGTTAATATGAAACAGTAATACACAGAATGATATAGACAGGTACAATACTTGATTTTATTTTTATCTGTTAAATGTAAAGAGAACAAGAGAAGAAAACTGGAGTGTAAGGTTGAAAGAGAATTTGATTCTCTGGTCACACTAAAAATAATTCCAGTTTCTCCTGAACTCACTGGAACTCCTTAATGTCTGTCTAGCATCTAACACTAAAACATGAACAAAATCTATTTAAAAATGTATTGACAGTTATTGCAGTAAAATGGATGTCACAGCCCTGTTTCCTATGTAAATTTTTGGAACAATGAACATCCTTATGGAGGACTTTCTGAGCACCAGGTCTGTGGGTTAAATGTTTTTTATCCTGAGATGTTTCAAATGATCAAAGCCACAGCACATAAACATGAAATTCTTCCCCAGGTGAACAACTTTGTGCCTCAGTGCTATACATTTGTATCTTACTGAAATATAAATTAAATAGAAATCCCACCTACAAACCATACCTTTTGATCTGTTAGGGGTATAAAAGATCATTTATATGGTATTAGAAATCATGTAAAATTGGCAAACCATTATGGAAAATAGCTCAGTTAAAACAAAATGATTTTAATTCCTATACGTATATACCAAGGAAGCTCTTAATTATTTCAGTGTAAGATATGTGATATATCGAGAATTTATGAGGTAACTTGGGTCTTAAATAACATTAAATTTTTTTGAGGGAGGCTAAGATAAGAACTGAATGGCACAGATACAACTCACATTTATCCGTGTGAGTGGAGCAAAATATTACATGTCCATTTCACTCTTTCTTTTCAGGACTGAAACGCCATTAGATGACAGAGTAGGAAAATTAAGTGTCTGGAATGGGTATGGATAAAAGATTATGAACGTTAAAGCCACCACATAAATTGAAAGCTTCTGCCACCCACAAAATGACACAGATGTAAATTTTGTGATGCCTTTTCATTGTGTCTTTTATTATTGATTCATGGTTTTTTTTAAAAAATTCTATTTGTTTGCTTAGGCCCAGCTTGTTTAAATATTTCAAATAATTCTTCCATATTTAGGCACATAAGTAGCTAACCTGATTTTCAACAGTCCTGGGTACCCAGCAGCTTCAGCAGTGTTGAAAGTCAAGATGCTTAATTAGGAGCCTAAATGGTGGTCTTGGAAGCCTAAAGTTAGGTTACTAGTTTTGAAAATCTCTTCCTTTTTCCTCTTATTCTTTGGGTCTATAATGTATTGGCTCTCCCAGTAATTAGTGAGAATTAGCAAGGTTTTATTGTATGTAAGCAGCTAACCATATTTTAGGTCAGAATCCATGGATTCAGTATTTCTGTGCTGCAAGTTACTAAAGTATATCTTGCATACATATGTGAGACGTGCACAGACAGTGCATGTATTTATCTAGTGTTGGAGGCACCAATATGTAGGATGCGATCAAATCTAACGTTTCTCTTTCCTTTTTTTTTTGGTGTGTGTAGGCGAGAGGTGCAGATATCCCTGAGATTCCAGGGGAGCTGCCTCTTCGGACGTGCGGCAGCACAGCGAGCATGAAAATGAAGAATGTGAAAAAGTAAGAGCAATGGGCTTATTTTGTTTGAGAGTTAATTCTGTAGCTTTTCTGTCCTCTGTGCTCCCAGTCCTAGTGTCTGTGATTCTAGCTGTGCTCAAGACTGTCATAGTGCAGTGGAGCCCCAATGCATCCAGAAGCCAGGCTGTAAGCACTAAAGGATTTCTGGTAGTCTCCTTATCAGAGCAGCGTGGACCTGCTGCCTGGGAAGAGCAAAACGGCCAGTCGGCATGCTCTAAATATTAAAGCTTGGGATGGATGAAGCTTATAGAGGTGGAGGTTTTGTAAACCTTACACGTTTGCTTTTGGGGAGAAGGGTTGCAAACCTAGTTTGAATTTTGAATCTCACTCTTGCTGTAATTTAAACTGTGGGGTTTTCCCCCAAAGATGATTCATAAAAAATAAATTAAAAGAAAAAAGGCTAAAGGCAATCCTGTGCAAGGTATAAGCGTAGTAGTTCCCCTATGCTCCTGACACAGAAGGAAAGCTAAACTGGGACAAGTGGATGACCTTTATTTTTTCAGAAGAATTTTTCTGTCAGTGTGTCTGCTCTGTTTTTCAGGGTTGTTTTTTTTTTTTTTTTTTTTCAGTTTTCACGCTATTTTTTCCATTGGACTGTGTTTTCTCTCTGCCCTCGTTCTGTTCCCTTTTTGTGCTCATTTGCAGAATTCAACCCAATGATCTGTGAATGGGGTCCAAATTTGTCAAAAATGACTTGGCCCATCCTTATTTAAAGTGCTGGCAGAAGGTCCACAGCTACCGGCATTGGTCTGTGCATTCAGAGCAATCATGCTCTGATGCTGTTAGGGAAAATGGCTCTTTGTTCTATTGCTGAGCAGCTAGATGCTGTATCTCACTTCCCACTTATATTCCCGTGGGAAGAGTGAGCCAGATAAAGACAATCTCATTGGCTCACAACCAGAAGTATTTATAGGAGTCTGCAGCAGCTTCAGGAGAAGGAAGATCCTGTTGCAGAACCAGAGCATCTCCCTGTCAGCCATTGCTGTAGTTGGGGATGCCTGGAGATGATTATGTCTCACCGCTGAATTTTAAAAAGCCAAAGGATAAATAGCATTTGTTCTGCACCCTCAGATCCATCAACCCAGAACTGATGGGCTGTGATGCCTTTCACAGGTAAAATTTGACTTTCATGTGTCTCTTATGTCAGGTTGTTTACAGATTAATTTCCCCAGTGCAAGTACAGGTGGAACAGCTTGTCCCTGCATCCTTCCCAGTAGACACTGGCCTTGGTGGTGATGGAATGCACGTGTTTCCCTTAAAAGGCAATGATAAATGTCACTTGGCAGTTTAGTTTACCTCCCTCACCAAATCCCTTTCCTCACTGCTTTAGTGCATCAAAATAAGCAGCACTTTATGTTCCCTTAGCTTCAGGATGATGGATTGTCTTGGTCAGGCGCTTAAATGTAGATGGTCTAGTCGCATTTCATCATGACATGCAATTCTGACAATTGTTTCAGCGATGTGCATCTTATGGGTTGCTTTTGATGTACGTCAGGTTATCCTTTACCAAGGGCCACTTCCCGAAGATGGCGGAGTGTGCACATTTCCATTATGAGAATGTGGACTTCGGCAACATACAGGTAAGTTTCAGATTTCTTTTACATACAAAATCGGGTTGTGTTTGTCTGACTAGCTAACTAATCTGAGCAAAACACTTGATAGAGCTCCAGATAGGTTGGCTTAGTTTGTTAGAGTGTCTGATAAAAGGAAGTTGGAGCAGAAAGGGTCCCTTTTTGGGGAGCTGGTTTGATAAACTGGGCCAATTTATGCCCTCAGTTACATTTGTGCACTCCCTTGAAGTAAACGATAGTATATATTGCACCTGGGTGAGTTGATGGCAGTGGCTGTAAAGACTGCAATTGGCACAGAACTTAAATTTTTACAGACAAGTTATTTAATAATGAGGGTGTTTCTTTTTCGTGTATGTGTGTACATATGTATGTGTGAGAATAGGCATGTGTGCGCCTATTAATGTAGAGTAGTATATGTTGTAAGAATAGATTTGAATTCAGGTTTCCCTGTTCTGTTCACATGACCCTAGACCCGGGTCTTATATTCCAGCAGCTCTGCCCTCCTTAAGGCAGAATACAACAAGGGACTGTCAGTCAGGTTGAGTTCCAGTTGGTTTGTGATGCCGGTTTACCTTCCTCTGTGAATCTGTAGTTCTCTCCAGGCAGAACCCCCCTTTATTGAATTGTACCCGAGACTTGTCCTGGACCAGGAAGCACTATCAGAGACTCATAAATGGTACAAGCCTTGTCCTCTGTCTTCAGAGACAGAAAGCACCATTAACGCCTTCAGCATGTGCCAGCCAGAGAAGCAGCCTTATAGCTGGAGGGAGGGTAGAATCCCCAGGCCACAACCCTTTGACATCTAAACCATTTTCTTTCATTTAGAGTAATTTGTATAACGGCTTACCTTGAGAGTTGTGGTTCTGTTTATGTGCATCTTCTGAGCCATCGCTGTGGAATGTTCTGACTGCTAAGGAGTGTTGTGACAGCAGTCGAGTCCCATGTGGGATTTGATTTCTCAAAGGCAGGGTTGTCCGAGTATCGTTGGTTAGAGGGAGAAGGTGAAACAGCCTTGCAGGAGATGACTTGTATAAAAATAAATCAACAACGTTCAGGATTTATTGTTGTTATTAGCACCTTTAGGCCTCCGCTGAGTTCAGAGCCCCATTGTGCAAGACACTATATATGCACACAGTAGACCTAACAGTCTAAACAGAAAAAACAGGCAATGAGTTGGAGAGGATACAGGCAAGAGGTGAAGTGACTTACCCATGGTTACAGTGGCGAATCAAGGATAGAACCCATAACTTCTGAATTCCATATCAGTGCCCTCTCCCCTCGACCATACCCACTCTCCATGCTATAAGGGTACGCCATCTCCATTCTCATTGGTCAGTACCAACAGGAGCAGGATCCAGTCCTTGTACTGCATTGTAGTTCTGGAAAAGTGTGGCTAACTCTGCATTCCTACCTATGCCTCCTTTTATTTTTTCAGAAGTGACCCTATTAATCTTTTAGTTATTATAAAAAAGGTTTTATAATGGAGTAGCTGCTAAATACATCTCTCTCCTTCTATAGATTTATATTTTACTGCATTGTACATTCCTCCGAGAATTTTCTTTCGCTTTTGTCATTCAGAGATAGTGAGTATTTAGTCTTCACAATGCATAATGCATGTACTTGCGTGAAATTGCATCCTGTTGCATATTATTTTTGCTTAAAATATTTTGAAGACAAATGATTGAATTGCATTTGTGGTTGAAGTATATATTGACTTTTTCTAATGCTGCAGGCTCAGTTACAAGACTGAAGGCAGGGAGATGCCATCACAGTGTGAAGTCAGATTGATGTGTTCAGTACAAATTTTCTTCACATTGTTCTTCCAATGAATCTGAATCCTGATCTGGGGTAAAATTTTCCAAAATGAGACTTAGGGCTTATCTACATGTGGAATTTAGAAAAGTTAATCTGAATTCACTAAAGGTGTGAATTGAAAGTGGATTGGATAAACAGAATTAAATCTGTGTGTGGATGCTTTGATTTAGAATTAAAGTGGCCTTAATTTTGTTTACTTTAATTCACTTTGGAAGTGAATTGAGCTAAATTGATTTGAGGTCACTTTAACTGTGAATCAGAATGTCCACAAAGGGACTAAATGCAGTTTAACGAATCCACTTTAAATTCAAACCTTTAGTTGATTTGGGTGAACTTTTCTGAGTATCCTTGTGTAGCCATGTCCTTAGGCTCCTAAGTGCCTACATTATTTTTGAAAATGGGACTTTGGATCCCATAACGTAGGCACTTGTGAAAATTTCCCCCTTAGGTTCTTATTTAGAAAACAGTTAAGCACATGCTTAACTTAACAGTGGGACTACTCATATGCTTAATGTTAAGCATGTGGTTCAATGCTTCGCTGAATTGGGGCCCTAATTACCAGCCCTATTCCTCTAATTCCTAGTTTCTGCTGAACAGTGACTACTAGTCAAGTCAAGTTGTGCAGTGATTTTGTAATGTGAGCAAAAACACACTCAGGCACAGGTTGAGATTCATTGCTCTTGTGAACTAAACCACATTTGAGCCCAGGTCTCTAGCTATGAAAGATTAGGGGCATTATGATGCTTCCTTGGTAGCAGAAGACTGAGTATTAAAAGGCGAAAGAAGAAAAACAAATTAAAACCGTTAGTACAGCATGAATATAGTTCCCTGCGGTAGAGAATAGCATTGGATAGGGCTCACGTATCTTAAGTGGTGCATTTGTGCTAATAAATTGAAGTAGACGAGACAATAGGAGTAGGCTGGAATGACATACTTTTAAATGATAGTTTGACACCTAATAGCAAATTACTAACTTTAATCTGAAGGGGTAGTGGGTGTAATTCCCTTTGAAGAACTATTCAGTCTTAAAAATTTGCATAATAGACAGGCAGTATTTTATGGCGACATCAGTAATTATATAAAGGGGTCTAATAACAGTTTGGCCAGCTTTCAAATTGATTTTTAATGTTTATGTCATCTGTGATAGGGGTTTGGTGGAGCAATGGGACTTGACAGCTTGACAATTCACTTCTAGAAACTCGCTCCTCGATCAGTCTCATGAGATGGGTGAAAATGGATTTGTTCTCTTTTTACCATAGTGCTGGATTAACCAAACCATGCTCATTTCTGCATGATTTTCCTGTTAAGAGAGACCCAGGAGTGATATATCTGGGGTGTTGCATGTCAGTGATGAGGTGCTTGGGCAGAGCTGTATCTGGCAATAGTGCTAAACATTGATTGCCTGGGTAGTGCTGGTCAGCATTAAAGAGCTGCATGTGGTACTGGATATATCTACTGGGTTTCAGGGATTTAGATGTTCAGCCTCCAATGAGATTAATGGGTGTTGGATGCTGCAGTATCCAAGGAAATTTTTCTAAATATTGGCCTGAAAAGGGTTTTTAAAAACTTTTCTTGCTACTTTCCATGGAACACAAACCAAGTGAAATTTATTATACAAATGATGACGAATTCTTCTGAGGACTGAGTCACTAGAGGGCAGTAGAGCTGACCGTTCATGTAGTCAGTAAATCCAAACAAGGTGCCACAACTTATTGTTACTGAAGAACAAGCTGCATCAGTTTATTATAAAGTGTTACACAATCCATAAACCCATTTATTATTTATATGTCCAGCCAGTGCCCCAGCTCAGAGTGTTTTATGACCCCAAGAATCTGGTTGCTGGATGAGTTGCCTTACCATAGTACTAATAGACCAGGTCCCATTGTGCTAACACAGTACAAACACACCAGCTCTGTTCTGTCATTGTGAGAGGTGGCCTGATAGCTTTTACACGTGGTTTATTTAAGCACGTTGCTCTGTGGCTGGATTAGCATGTTGTGTCCCAAAGGCTGCATGGATTAATGGACTGAGCACAGCCCTGGGTCCCAGAAACTTTTGAGTTCTAATCCTGATTTGATTACTTGCTTACTCTGGCCTCGAGAATGTTAATTTAACCTCTCTCTGCCTCAGTTTCCCCATGTATAAATAGGGATAACACTTCCCTACCTCACGAGGATGTACTGAAGCTTAATTTGTTAAGGTTTGTACAGAGCTTTGAAAACATAAAGTACGATACGAATGTTAACTGTTGTCATCCTACCAATCCACTGAAGAACAGAAGGTTCCATTAGTCAGCAGTAAATGAATAAAGAGCCTCTGAAGCATTGTCTTGCTTACTAACATTTATATTTTTTTCCGCATTGAAGCTGTGCAGCAAATGCATATTCAGTCTTGATTTGAGGCACTGAAATGAATGGTGGAAAAATCCTTTCACAAAGACTTGCGCTAACATTAACCCCCCCCCCCCCGCCCCCCCCCAAAAATCTTTTTGGAAGATTGCTGTAAGGAAAATGTTAGCTCACCAGGCAACTAATGGAATTTATTGGTGCACCCAGTTGGGATCAAAACTTTCATAATGGGATTCGTTTTGTTGATCTCAACATTGTAAAGAATTTACTGGAAATAAATTATATTTAGTATTGCATTTATCCTTCAGGTTTGCATCATTTAATTTTTAATTATATGCTGAAAGGTCAGGCTCTGCATGATAAATTTTTTAAAATCTAACAATGGGTGAGCTTTCACAAGTCTGACTGGTTTTGGTATGGGGAGGAGGGAAGATATATGTAATGCAGCCCTGTCTGCAGAACATACCTTCTACACCAAATGTTATTATGCGGCAGTCAGAATGTGGTGACTCAGTGTCATTAGACTGGACTGTAATCTTCCCCCTTCCCCGCTTAGCTCCTTTTCCCTTTCCACCCTTCTTGTTCTCTGTCTGGTAATTGTGATGTGGGGCCTTGCACATGGTCCACAGTCCCTCACAATTCAGTGGATGTCACATGGTGAAAAGATTAGCAGGTCTCCTAACCAACACTGTTTATAGTATTAGACAGGCAGTTGTGGAAAACACTGAGCTGTGAGTCAGAAGACCTGGGTATTATTCCTAGCTCTTCCACTGACTGACTGTGTGACCTTGGGCAAATCATTTAGAACCCCGTCAAGCAAAACGCTTTAGTGTACACTCAATTTTAAAGGTACACCAGTAGTAGAATGTTTAGGGGGTGGCCATTTTCAAGAGCTGACTTAACCAAAATTGCCCTGTCACTTACCCTGTTCATAACCACTCCACTTTCCCGCATCACTTTATCTAAAACTGTACCAACTCCACTTCACCAAAAAAGCACCTGAAGTCCATTTCTAAAAGCGACTTTGGACTCATTGACCCCGAGTAAAACCTAAGGCTTGACTACACACAAAACTGTACAGTTTTAAACAATTAATAGTGTAGTGCGGCATAATCCTTCTAAGGTGGATGCAGGAATACTAGAGGAAAGGTAAGTCTATCAATATAGTATATTCTCGTAAGGCAGGGAGAGGCAGAGATAATGGGCACTGGAGGTAGCTTTAATTCTTTTAGAAATAAAATTCAAGTTTATTCTTGATTTTTCATACTCTTTGGTTGAGTGTGCATTAGAAATGCAATATGAACACCTGAGGAGCATAATGGTTAGCTGGTTACATTTTTTGTTCTTTCCAGAGTCCAGTGGGATGGAATAAAGGGTTATGATCATTCTTTTCCCTCAGGCGCCCTATCATTTGACAGATTACCCCTTCAGGCCATATGTTTTGTGTGAATATTTATGTACCAGCACAATGACTGACTGACTAAAACCCCAAAAGGGATAGCTGTCTGAGGAGGACCGGATTGCTGCGCATGGAAGGTCCACTCTCTGTCATCCATCAACCCCTGGCATTGCAAGTGGTATAAGTGTATTATAAGTGTATGATCAGGGGTAGAGGAAGTACTTGAACTCAGAATCACTTCCGCCGGTCTAGGCAGCAGCTGCTAGGAATCCCTATTATATGTTGAGTAGTTTTGCTGCAGAATGCCTTCAGCAAGCTGAGACTTTGCAGCCAAGAAGACACACCATGTTTCTGCTGTGGCTGTAGTTGGAGCCTGTAAGCATCTTTTCCTGGTGTGTCTTAGGAAGCAGACCCTTGTAGAGATCAGCTTGGTTCTCTTTGTGCCTTTCATGAGCAGAGCCTGTTGTTAAGGGGTTTTCTTTGTTTTTTGTTTTTAAATAATGTTCAAGGGGGGGGAAAAAAAGCTTATAACTATTTATTTATTTGTTATCTAAGGGGGAAAAAATCTCCAAAGAGCCTGTGAAAGATTCAAAAAGAAGCACAAATGTTAGGCTTGAAATTCCCTGTTAACCTTACACGCACAAAACAGCCTCTCTCTTCCTTCCCTTCCATAAAAAGAAAAGGGGATATGCACAGTAGAAATCACTCAAACAACCATAATTCTGCCCTATATCATTGCCCACAGGAGACAGTAAGCCTGGGAATTTGCTTTAGGTTTTTAAAAAAATGTTTGAGAGGCTGAGAAGCAAGAATCCCTGTTGAGTTTGCAAGCTGTGCACGGGTGAGTCCTGCTACAGTACTTGCCAGCCTGCCTTCCAACTGCAAACGAGATTTCCTCTCCCCAGACTAGATACCACCTTCCCCCCTCACCTTGCCTCTCATCCTCTCTCTGGTGCTCTACTCTGTTTCTTCCAGACCAGAATCTCCTGTCCCTTCCACATGCTTTCTTCCCTTCTCAGTCACCCCCAGTGGAGGCCATTGGAGACTTTGCAAGGTCTTCTTTGACAGCCTAGGAAATGAAGAACAGCAGAGCTCATACTGAATGTGGAAGTGCTTCTAATAACTAAATAATTCTGCCAGTGACTCTCCCAAAATTGGCACCAGCTCTTGCCAACATCAACAGATTTTTTTTTTTTTTAATGGATTTCTAGGCCAGGCTTTTGATGCCAAAAAAGTTAGGAAAATATTCAAGTAGTAAGTTCACCTCAGGTTTTGGATTTGTATTTCCCACATGACTTATGCAATTTGCCACAAACACCTCAGAAAAAGTCTCTGCGGGAGTAAGATCACACCTGTGAAATTTCAGCCAGATTGGTTTTCTTCCAGCAAATTGGGGAAAAATCAAACTCGAACTTATGAAGGAAGGGTAATTTAAATCTTAACTGTGCAATGATTGATGTCTCTCCATAATACAATAAAATTGTTGCTCGAACTTGTACTTACTGTTCTGGGGAGCAATGCAAATTGACATGTTAGGATCTTTGTCCCTCTCTAGTGGTTTGTCCCCATAAGAGGTTCACAGAATCTCTAACTTCTGGAAGAGTTAGTCCTTTAGGTCAAGCCACAGTAGCTCATACTTCTAACTCTGAAGATATTAGGTTCAAATGCTGCTGAAGGCCCAAATGGAGCCGGATAGGTTAACATTTTTTATATAGCCTTTTACAATTATATCCTTCCACCCGAAGGAGACAATCAAGTCCCTTCTGTTGTTGTGCATGTGTAAATCATATTGCTAGAAGTAGGGTTAAATGGAATATGTGGGTCAGATTCTCCAGTGGGGTGGAGCTGACCTCACTGTTGTACTGGAGTAATTCAGAGCAGAATATGGCCGTCTTTAAAAGAAGTAAAGGGTTTTTCTGCTCTGCAGTTAAAGATATAGTACTGAAGTGTATATGAATGACCAATTACATTCTGTTCTGGGTTTTCTTTTGAAACCTGAGTGTGTTTCCAGCTGTCTAGCCTTCTCTCTAAACGTACTGTATACAGCACCTCCTCCCAAACTGACAGATCCTGGAACCAAAGTGCTGCAAAACCTGTTTTTCTTACTCTTCGTAAAAGAGGAATGCAGTTTTCTACCAATACTAAATTGAATGTTGTATGTTGCTATTGAATTATCTCTCATAGGAGAGGTTCTCTCTGTTACCTTCACTTGGGATTCAGTGCCTATATCTGATCCCAAATATCCCCTTCACTTTAGCCCAAGTTGTCTTTAAGTTTAAATTGAATCATGATGCAGTGTAACCCACTAAAATTGATCACAAGTGAACAAGGAAACTTTAGCTATTGATTCATATGACCATTATTCTTCCATCTCTTGCCATGAATAGGGTAAGATCATCGGCTAAATACTACACATCATGAGCCCAAGTGGCTAGGTTTTTGATGTGCATCTGAATGTTCCCAGAGGATCAGGAGGTGATTTCAAACAGAGTTTGGGCCCATCTCTAATAAACATCTATATTTCTGATACCCATGTTCCTGTTACACTTGGTTTGGGTACTTGCAGTTGGTGGTGGCTGAGTATAACAAATATTTAGAAACAGACATTTCTTGGAAAAATACTGCCAGACTTATTAAGCATGCAAGACTTTTTTTTTTATAAGATGTTTTATAGGCATATTCAAGACATCTAATCTTTCTTCCAAGTATTTGTATTAGGGCTGTCGATTAATTGTAGTTAACTCATGTGATTAACTCAAAAAAATTAATCGTGATTCAAAAAAATTAATCGCGATTAATCACAGTTTTAATCGCACTGTTAAACAATAGAATACCAATTGAAATTTATAAAACTTCGGATTTTTTCTACATTTTCATGTGTATTGTATTCTATTTTATAACTGAAATCAAAGTGTATATTTTTGATTATAAATATTTGCACTGTAAAAATGATAAACAAAAGAAATAGTATTTTTCAGTTCACTTCATACAAGTACAGTAGTGCAGTCTCTGTCCTGAAAATGCAACTTACAAGTGTAGATTTTTTTTCTGGTTACATAACTGCACTCAAAACCAAAACAATGTAAAATTTCAGAGCCTACAAGTCCACTCAGTTCTACTTCTTTTTCAGCCAATCACTAAGAGACAAACAAGTTTGTTTACATTTGCAGGAGATAATGCTGCCCTCTTCTTATTTACAATGTCACGTGAAATTGAGAACAGGCATTTGCTTGGCACATTTTGTAGCTGGCATTGCAAGGTATTTACCTGCCAGATATGCTAAACAGAAGTCTTAAAAGAGCAACACTCTGATATGGAAACTGAAAATGAACATGCATCCGTCTGTACTGCTTTGGATTGTTATCGAGCAGAACCAGTCATCTGCATGGACCCATGTCCCCTGGAATGGTGGTTGAAGCATGAAGGGACATATGAATGGTTAGTGCATCTGACACGTAAGTATCTTGCAATGCCGGCTACAACAGTGCCATGCGAACGCCTTTTCTCACTTTCAGGAAATAAGACGTGGGCAGCATTATCTCCCGCAAGTGTAAACAAACTTGTTCGTTTGAGCGATTGGCTGAACAAGAAAGAGGACTGAGTGGACTTGCAGCCTCTAAAATTTTACATTGTTTTATTTTTGAATGCAGTTTTTTTGGTACATAATTCTACATTTGTAAGTTCAACTTTCATGATAAAGCACTTGCACTACAGTACTTTTATTAGGTGAATTGAAAAATGCTGCATTTTTTTTACAGTACAAATACTTGTAATCAAAAATAAATATAAGGTATTCTGTGTTGTAATTGAAATCAATATATTTGAAAATGTAGAAAACATCAAAAAATATTTAAATAAATGGTATTCTATGAATGTTTAACAGTGTGATTAATTGCGATACATTTTTTTAATTGCTTGACAGCCATAATTTGTATCAGGGGAGAATTGAACCCATGCTTGTTTCCTAAATCTGGGACACTTTGGTGAATCTTGTACCTTTCATTAATTGACTTAATTTGAATCTGCTGTACATGGGTGTGCTCCTGCTTTCATTGATAACCTAGAAAATGCTATGCATGCAAAGATCTGGGTGAAATTTTTCAAACTTGGGTGCCTAAAATTTAGGATCTAAATCCATGTATTGGGCCCCGGATGCTTCAGATGTGCAGAACACCTACAACTCAGATTGGTGTCAGTGAAATCTGAGTGCTTCGCATCTCTTTGCAAATTAGGTCATTTTTATTTAGGTGCCTAACTTTTGGAAGCCAAGGTTGAAAAATTTGGCCTGCAACATGTGTACAACTTCATTTCTTTGACCACCGAAGGTATGTGGAACTCACTTGAGCAGTTCTGGTTTTTTTCAGCATGCAGTGGCTATTCAATGACCTGAGTAAATCTTAAGAACAACTAATGCTGGAACTAGCCCAGCGATTAACTTTGGCAATGACCTACAATATTTGCTATCATCATAAATCATCGTTAGTGGCATGTCACAGAAATAAATAAATATGTAAAAAGTTTTAATTAGCAACTGGAGCATAGACGTGTTGGAAAATTGTTCTTCGCTAAAGGTTAATGACCTGGAAAAACAGAAAAATGTATAATTAATATATATTTAAAAAGTATTTATAAAAAAACCCACATACGCCAGAAAAGTAATCCTTATTTCATAATGTTACATAGTTTGAGAGGCAATTAAACTTTTACATTTTTATAAACAATAAGTCACTCTGTTAAGAAGAACATTAAAAATACATTGAGTGACACTGTTTTAAAAATATGCCAAGGTGATATGTTTTTAATGTCTAACAAACTTTCTATAGATGTGATCCCTGGCTTTTATAGAAGCAGGTAATATTTTTATTCTCCAGTGGAGGTTTGACATGCTGGTGGATGTATTAGCTGTTAACTCAAACATCATTTGGAACATTTGCATTGTGTGTTTACTTTACCTGCTTGCATAAAAGACAGTTTATTTAGTTGTTCTTATGTGCCAGAAATTCTGGTTTTAATGACACAGTTGGCAGCTGAGGGGCCAGCCAGTTAATGCTGCTCTTAATTAGCTTTAGATTTTCAGTGGTATGTAGGTACCTTATAGTGCACTTCTTGCTCAAGAAATCTGGATAACAAATTGCCTAATTCTGCAAATTTTGTTCATATGAGTAACTGCATTGACTTCATTGGGACTACTTGCTGGGGTAAGAGTTCTTCATGTAAATAAGGATTGCCAGATTGGGTCCATAGGCTGGAACTCTGGGGAAATTATTGACTAGCTTTCGCAGTATGATCTACTTTCTAGGTTGTTTTCACTTTTAAAAGGCAGAAGTTTTCCCCCACTCAGCAATGTCCTAATCCGTTTTCTCGGATGTGTCAATCAAACATTGGATTGTGGCGTCACTGTACACACTGGGGAGAGGGAGGGCCTTTTGAATACCAAGAAGAGAGCTGCTCTTTGTGCACACATCTTGATAATCTGCACCATACAGCAAGAAAATGCAGAGAAAGAGTCACATGAGGCTGAAAGGCCGTATTTATATATTGTACATTAAAATGTTTGCATGTATGCCATGGGTAGGGCCCCACCAAATACACGGCCATGAAAAACACGTCACGGACCGTGAAATCTGGTTTCCCCCTGTGAAATCTCATCTTTTGTATGCTTTTACCCTATACTATACATATGTATTATGCAATACCATACATGCCACCCTTTACTTCTGCACTGCTCCCTTCAGAGCTGGGTGGCTGGAGAGCGGCGGCTGCTGACTGAGGGCCTAGCTCCGCTGTCAGCAGCGCAGAAGTAAGGGTGCCAATGCCTTACCATGCCATCCTTACTTCTGCGCTGCTGCAGGCGGAGCTCTGCCATCAGAGCTGGGCTTCCGGTCAGTAATGGCCGCTCTCCAGCAACCCAGCTCTGACGGTAACAGCCCACCAGCAGCAGCGCACAAGTCAGGGTAACAGTACTGCAACTCCCCTTACAATAATCTTGCGACACCCCCCCCCCCCACTCCTTTTTGAGTCAGGACCCCTATAATTGCAACACCATGAAATTTCAGATTTAAACGACCATGAAATTGACCAAAATGGACCGTGAATTTGGTAGGGCGGTAGCCATGGGGGAAATCTCTCTCCATGGCACAGCTATGAATGACCGTCTTGACAGCTTCACATGTCAGAGAGGTTGTTATAAGATCTTCAGAGTTGAGCTCCAGGGTTTTGTTTTAGCTCTTAAAGATAAGGAACTGGACAGAAGTTCTCAGGGTTCCTGGGTGTTGATATATGGGTTTTTGATTTGGGCCCTTTTCTAGATTTAAAATGAAACGCGCCCATGACCATGGAGTTATATGCCGGAGGTGTTCTTGCAAGTCTGCAGACTTTGATGTTTTCTTTGTTTTAAATATGATCTGCTTTGTTCCCTGATGTGGCAGTGTGCATAGGATGCGAAGGCTCCTGTTTCCGTATTGTTCCTGCATGAAGGCTGTGACCTTAAAAGCCTAAGGGACTTAAGTATTGAGAGGCAGCTTTGATCTCTGTTATAGATTCCACAAGTATCAATTATCGCTCTCCCTTGCTCACTCTTACTTCTCCTTTTACTCCTGGCCATTATGCCATCAAGTACTTAAAATTCAGGTTGCCGTCGTGGCGCTAGAGACATTTGAAGCTGAACGCTCCCATTACACACTGGCTGGAAGTACAGTTTAGCAACACACTCAGGACTTGTCTCTGTGGCTCATATTGATGCAATATTTAAACTGAAATGTGTGATGCTACCTCTGCAGGACTCTCCATCTTCAAGCTTTACTCTGCTAAAGCATTGCTCTTCTCTAATTTCTAACTGCACTAAAGCCCACATAACGCATCCCTTGCTCCCGATGAGCAAGCTTCTTGGGTTTTTTTCCTCTCCTCCTTCACCCAATTAACAGAACTTTAATAAACAGCTAATGGCCTATCAATGTGGCATACATGTTTTCAGCACACAAGATCTGCCATGTCACCACATTGACAGACTTGATGGTTCCCTTGAAAGTTCTTCAGTTCCCCAGATGACTTTTACGGAAAGCTGATTTGGATAGGTTGAGTAAGAGCCTGAATTTGATGTGGTCAGGGACTGAGGTTAACGTGCGTACCCTTCTGAAAAGCACCAAAGGGTTTCTATTGATTCTCAGTGGTTAGGACATAGGGTTTTTTAAGCCTCATTCAAAGACTCCAGCAACGGAGTAAACCTCTGCATCATCATACTGAGGTGATGCCAGTAATACTTCAAAAGGAAGAATGTTGCCTAATGAATCACCAACCAACCCCAGGAGTAATGAGCTATTGAAATAAAAATACAAAATGGCATATGCTTCAAAATCTGTATGTTCATAATCCATGTGCCTGCCTTAAAATTAACTTTATTGGGTGAATGATAACGCTTATTCATGTGGTTATAAAGTAGATGATCTATCAGAAAACCACATTTTCAGGCAGTCTTTATGGTCTTGTCTTGCCAGTTTGTGTTTAGACATTAATAAAATTCCTCCCAACTTGCTGTCACATTCACTACATCTGCATAGCTGTTGTGTGGGGCTTTAATACTGCCTTTTTTATTGCAAATATTAAACTTCAAAAGGGTCAAACTTTTACAAGCTGACTTAAAAATGATTGTGGGCTAAGTTCTTATTTACCAAATTTCAGTTTGGAGTGATTTTTTTTTTTTTTTTAAACCTTAGTTTTACAGTTTGAGGTCTGATTCCCTGAAAATAGGACTTTATATTGGACGTGCTGGCACAAAAGTAATATATTGTCGATGTGGTGAGCCCAGTAATAACTAATTACCGGAACAGCTTGTGGAGCAAGCATGAGGGAGCGGAAGCCTGGGGGTCAGAAAGGTTTAGGTAAGAGAGCTGTGAGTTTCAACAGGATGGGGCGCTCTGATAAGGTAGCAATGGGGACCATAGGATTACTTGGATGGGGGGGCAGGAGGGAAGAGGAGTGCAGGTTGCAGCAGAATCTCCTTCATGAGCTGGCTGCTGTCTATCTTGTTTTGTGGTTTGAAGTTGGATTTAATATTACAGGTTTTGACCAGTTTATAGTGACCCCTGGTGCTACTGTACTCACTTTGAATTATTAATGCATATGCATTTTCACCATATTGTTAGAGCTGTAACTAATGCTTTGAATATGCCCCATACTAGTTTTTGTCTGTCCCTTGGTTTTTACTTCTCCTGGTGTGGAGTCTTTGCATCCTGTTTTGAGCTCTTGCAAAACCCCTTCCCCTGTATACTCTGAGTCAGCAGCCATGTGGCTGCTTTCCTCTTAATTCCAATTTAGCGGGACTGAATGGAGCTTCCTTTAGCACCCGTTTGGTGCAGTTCTTTAATCAGACAGAGATGGTTTCTGCGGGTCAGGACAAAGCATTCCCTCTTAGCTGAGCACGCTGCTTCTACGTCTCCAAACTCTGGGAGTTTAGAAACCAGGACTGGAAATCAAAATAAAAGTTCTTAAGCCAGCAGGCTAGTTCCTTTTTTCTTGTTTACGACTGAATGAGTGATATGCTGCCACACTCTTCCCCACGGAGGCAGGTAGAGTGTAGGTGCACTGGCAGGAATGTGTTTGTTTCTCTAGGTATTTACACTGCATCTGTCACTGTGATTTTGAGTGCCTTCCATGTTTAAAGGTGACCTGGAAAGTAGAAAAAAAATGGGTTTGTGTCCTGTTTTGCTCTTTCTGCTTGTTTTTATGTGAGAAATTCCGGTCTTGTTCAACTTGGAACTCCATATCGCAGGAGTCAAGAGGCTGAATACTGAGCACTTGAGAGATGAGGGGATTTTTGATCAGGCTATTTAGAACTCTTTTCTTTTTGTTCGCCCCCTTTTAACTGAAACATCTAAGAAACGTTTGGCAGAAATGACATCTTTATTAAAGACTCAGCACCCCAACCCCTCCACTTAAGCAGTGAAAGAGCTCTTCAACTAGATCTGAGGCACCTAACTCCTCCAGTAAAACCCTGGAAGGGTCAGGCTTGATGCTCCTGATATTTTGAAGCTTCAAAAAAAAAAAAAAAAAAATAAGGGGGGGGGGCAGAAAAATAAAACCTAACCTCTAAAAACAACAACAAAAAGAGCCGATCCTTCTTAGTGAATCAAAAAAGAAAGAAAGGACAGAAAAATATTTTTCAGGTCATCTTTAAAGAATAAAATATCTTCATTTTTTCCACCTTATTGTTCCATAATCTGAGTCCCTGACAGATGTTAATCCGATGGCTTAATGTGCTCAGATATCGTGGTAATGAGCATGATATAAGAACCTGCGTCGACTAGAACAGAATAGAAGACTTGAGTCTCAACTTAGCATCTGTGGGAGAGACCCAGTCTGGTAACTTTAAAGCATGTGTCCCAAGGAGATTTTTTCCCCACCTGATTTCTAGTCATTTTTCTAAAGCTACATGATTGCGAGCAGCCGGGGCACCCACAGCTCCCAGCCACTGCTGCCAGTGGCTTCAGAGGGACACCGGAGCTGCTCAGTGGCTGCGGGCGGAGAGGCCCCCCCTGCAGCTCCCTTGCTGTCGTGAGCAGTTGGCTACCCCACAGCTCCCAGCCACCGGCAACAGCAGAGGGACCCTGGAGCTGATCGGCAGCGGGGGGGCGGAGGAGGCCCCCGCAGCTCCCCAGACTCTGACACTGGCAGGGAACCCCCCCGGCCCCTGTCCCAGCTCCCAGCCTGGCAGGGTGGTGGGGGACCCCTCCCATCCACTGAGCAATGGGGTCCCTGCAGCTCCCAGGCGCTGCAGGGGGTGGGGGGGAAGGGGGAAGTAGGGTGCTAGATCCTCCCTCCCCTTTTTGTCAGGGATGTTTTTAGTAAAAGTCAGGGACAGGTTACGGCTTCCGTGACTTTTTGTTTATGGCCCATGACTTGTCCCTGACTTTTACTAAAAATATCCATGACAAAATCGTAGCCTTACTCATGAGTAAGTCATATAGAAACTCTTGTTAACAGGGATATTGTTAAATTAAAATCAGGTCCCTTAGTGCGTCATTCTTTTTATAACAGGAGGGGAAAAAGTCCTTTCTTCTCCAAAATGATGCCATGTCCTTCACTGCCTGCCGTGCTGCTGGAAATTCACCATGAGAACTGTGATATTTTTAAGATTAATTATCCATAATTCCAGTTCTAGTCCAGAGAGGCCAAAAATTGATAGCGGCTTCTAATTAAGGCTGGTTTTGAAGCCTGCTAATTAGTAACCTACCTAACTGCATCCTAAGCCTTACCACCTGTGGATGTGATCTTGTTAAATGTCAGAGGTGAAGCAGGGTTGGACTTGGTCAGTACTTGAATTGGGTACCACAGGGTCTGATGCTGTTAATTTCCATAGGTAATGATCTTCCCTCTAGTTAATGCTCAACCAATGCCAGAGCATGTTGCAGCTGGACGTAATGGCCAAGGTTTTCAAAAGTGTGTAGTGGTATTGGATTGCGGATTGCCAACTTGAGACACCTTAAAGAGGTCCGATTTTCAGAATGTGTGGAGCAGCCACCCTCTGAAGATCAGGCCATTGTAAGGTATCTCAAGTTGGGCCCTCAAAATCACTGGTCACTTTTGGAAATCTTGGCCAGTTTCTTTTGAACAGATGATATAAATCAGAGACCCCAATCAGTGTGTTAGTTGAAGATCCTCAACCCGACTCTCATTTACATTAAGGCTCCTTTACAGTAAATTACGTTACCCATCCTAAACTGGTTAGCGTTGAAGTGAGTTGTTAGATAGCTTTTGTGAAATGCCACAGATGTGGCTGCCTTTTGGGGGTAAGTGAAGTGATTCCTGTATACAGTGAAATTAGATATCTCAAGGTATATGAAAGTGGCGTTTTTGCCCTTTCTTGCTTCTCTCTGATGTATATGAAAGGTGGTGTTTTGGAGTGTTTTAATTCTTATGTGAAATCTCAAGTTTTGCTGAAGGACTCATTAGAGGTCTCAGATGTGGATTGTGAGCCTTCTCATCCCATACTTGAAGGGGCAGTAATGCTGAATCTTTAACAATGACATTCTTCCTCCCAAGTTATTCTCAACCGTGTTCGTTAACTCCCTCCCCCCAAAAATGTTTTAAACAATATGAATAAATCTCACTTTCCTCTCCCAATCAGGTTTCACTTCTGTGGAGTTTGTCATAAAGATGCTATTTCTTCAGTCATCCAAAGATCTGAATATCTATGGTGATTTAAAATAAAGAGAGAGAGAAGGAAAATATATATTTTTTTAAACAGAGCACACACACACACCTTTTAACAGCCTTCTTTACACACCATAAAGTACCAAAAAGGGATCAATCCAGGCAAATTTTTATTTTTTCTCTGTAGCTCATTTTTAAACAACCATCTAAAGGGATGAGCCAAATCTTGTTGGCTGGCGCGGTTGTGTTTTTACTAAAAAAAAAATTGAATAAAATTCTGGAAACCTGGGGGATACTTCAAAGTAGCTGCTTAAGATGTGGTGGGGGAAGGGCTGGTATAGGTGGTCCTCAGTGAAGGATTCACACTGTGTGTAGCTTGTGAATTGCTTGGAGCACATTCAGGATGAAACAGCTTCTGTCAGCATAAGTTATTGTAGTAATAGTATTCTAAACTCCACTGTCAACAAAACATGCCTTTGAATTCAGCACATTACGGCTGTAGCAGTAGACTTCATATAATGCTTACACTGTGTCTCCTGTATGCTCACTCTCTGATGTACAACAGTCATAAATTGGCTTAAGAGACTTCTATAATATTGGAATACACACAGGTCAGTGGCTGAATATAGTCAGGTCTACACATAGGCGTGTAATTCTTTTACGTCTGCCACACAGATGGATGTGCGTTTGTGTATGCTTTCCGGCTGAGATTTACAAAGCACCTGAAATTAGTGGGAAATGGCCATCCACGTCCCCTAGATGGCTTTGAAAATCTCAGCCTATACAAGTGGTACATAAATAGGCTTGGCAGAATTTGATGTTTATTTTTAGGCATTTTTTTCTATTTTTATGAGTTAATTTTGCACAACCATGAAAAATTATCAGGTTTAAACATTTTTATTTTTTTTTTATTTTAAATTTTCACAGTTATGGGAAATTATGGGAAGGGTTCAGACAACAGGGGGATCAGACAATAGTTATTCAGTGACAGTAGACATTGAGATTAAAAAAAGGTAAGCTTTATGACTGTTAAAACACACATCGTCAAGATCATGTGCAGTGTAAACAGCCTTAAATCAGACTCAAATAAGTCCTCAAGCAGCATTTTTCTCCACGGCAGTACTGTTATTTATTTGTTGTTATGGTAACATCTGTGCCCCCGGTCAAGGCTCAGGCTGACCTTTGAGCTAGGAGCTGCACATATTTATAACTAAAAGGCAGTCCCTGCCTCAAAGAACTTGCAGTTTAGTTAGGATGCATGTCACATGCAAGGCTATGAGCTGGGAGAAAAGTCTAAGAGAATGTGATCATGGTTTAGATGTGGTTTGTGTCTGAGCTTCATTTTACCTGCATGGAGAAGAATTGGGCAAAATTCAGCACTGTGAAACCAGTGTAAATTCAGAGTAATTCCGTTGACTTCAGTGATGTGCCTCGAGATTTACACTGTTATAACCGAGAGCAGAGTCTGGTCTGCTGTGTGCCTTACAAGATATCCATCCATCCATCCATCCATCCACACACAAACATTTTACGTATGTAAGTTTAATCACTTTGGAAATATCAGGATGTAGAGCATTCAGTTTTTACTCAAGACGTACTCCCACTGACTTCAATGGAAGAGCCAGTGTGACATATTACAAAGATTCTTATGCGTTTCTGGAGATCATGCTACATAGGGGCAGGAATATACCAAAACCCCTTTTTTGTAGAAAGCTCGATTCTGCAATACCTTGACACTGCTTGTGTAAAGCCTATAAGACCGAGACTTACATATTCACCCTGACCTCTATGTTGTAATACAAAGTCCTCTTTCCCTGCACTGCCTAGTACCTTAATGAAGTGACATCTCTGAACATTAAAGATGAAGAAGAAAAGATTGGAACTGAATATTTTATTCTTCCCCTTTGAGTGTTTTAGTGGAATTTCCAAGAGCAAAAATCAAAACAGAGCTTCTGATCAGACCATAACCTTTTATAACCACAGGTCGTCCTTTTTGTAGCTGTTTAAATTCTTGCTTTGAAGCCAGATATTTATGGGTTTGACACTTTTGACACTGACAGATTAAAGGGAATGGGTCAGATGGATGCTTGCTTTTGGAAGACGGTTTATCAGTTGACTATTTCCACACTTAATCCAATATATTATGCTTTTTCCTTGGCAAAGATTTCCTTAATACTGCGATTTCTCAGGGTTTTCCTTTTTCCAGCATGTCCTTTACTGTGTCTCATACAGAATGTATATCCTTCTTTTTTTTGCTGTTTATAGCTGCAAAACTGTTTATTTTTTCCCCCCCTTGAATTTCAGAGTATATACAGTATAGTTTTTTCGCCACATGAGATAAATAGTTTGTGTCAAGGCAAGTAATGGGGTGACGTGTGCACGCCCTTATTTGCTAGGGATTACAATGTCATGATTTCTTGTTGGCATTTGTGTCTGAGTATGTAATGTGTATTTACATAAACCCATTGAAAAACACCCATGTTAACCAAGTGTTTATGCTCTCCAGTGACAGGAAATGTCAAAGTTTAGGTCTCATGACCCCTCGTGCACCATGATACAGTCTGTATTTATATGATCACATGCTATTTCTCAAATAATGTAGTATCGGGCAGTTTTCTCTACTGCCCTTTGGATCCCTGCATTAGCAGGTCTGCAGCTGTCTACAGGGACCTAGCAGAGCTTCTCTCTCAGCCCCGTGTGCACCTAACAAAGTGCCATATTGTGGAGCCCTCATTTGCCCAAGGTCAAGACTATAACAGGATTAAAAAAGGAACTAGATAAATTCATGGAGAATAGGTCCATCAATGGCTATTAGCCAGGATGGGCAGGGATGGTGTCCCTAGCCTCTGTTTGCCAGAAGCTGGGAATGGGCGACAGGATGGATCACTTGGCGATTACATGTTCTGTTCATTCCCTCTGGGGCATCTGGCATTGGCCACTGTTGGAAGACAGGATACTGGGCTAGATGGGCGTTTGGTCTGACCCAGTATAGCCATTCTTATGTTCTAGCAGGCATTTACCCACACAGATAATCCAACTGAAGTCAGTGGGGTTGTTTGCATAATCAGAGTTCCCTGGGGGTGAGTGAAGGCTTCACATTCTGGTCCAAAGCCAACAGGAGCCCTTCTTTTAACCCCTTTGTACCTTACAGAGGAGCTCTTTCTCAAACTTCAGTGTCCATGCCTAGACACAAGGCAATGCAGTTAGTTAATATTTAAGGGAATGCTTTGGAGTGCCTATATAGAGAGAGCTTAGTTCCAGTATTGACAATCCCATAGGTTCAAGAATCATGAGTCAGGCCTCTAAATAAATAAATAAATAAATAAATAATGAGATTAGTTTAAAAATCATGGGATTTTTTTTAAATTGCCTGCTGGTTTCCTTTGCGGCAGCAGTTCTCAAACTGGGACCCCAAAGTGGGTCGCGACCCTGTTTTAATGGGGTCACTAGGGCTGGCTTAGACTTGCCGGGGCCTGGGGCCAAAGCCCGAGGCCTTCAGCAGGGCTCAGGTTACAGGTGCAGCTTGGACAGGCTCAGGCTTTGGTCCCCATTCCTGCGGTGCTGGTCGTAATTTTTGTTGTCAGAAGTGGGTCACGGTGCAATGAAGTTCGAGAACTCCTGCCTTAGGGCAGTGTTTTTCAAACTGTGGGTCACGACCCAGTACGGGTCGTGGCATGTCAGGCACTGGGTCGCGTGGCTCTGGTCAGCACTGCCGACTGGGTCGTTAAAAGTCCCCTTGGTGGTGCTGCCGAGCTAAGAGCAGGCTAGTGCCTACCTTTTCTGACACTGCATTGTGCCCTGGAAGCAGCCAGCAGCAGGTCCGGCTTCTAGGCAGGGGTGCCACGGGGCTCCACGCGCTGCCCTTGCCCTGAGCACCAGCTCCGCACACCGGTTCCTGGCCAATGGGAACTGGTGGCGAGGGGGACGTGGGCAAGAGTTGCACAAAGCTGCCTGCGTGCCTCTGCCTAGGAGCCGGACCTGCTGCTGGCCGCTGCCGGGGTGCAGCGCGGTCTGCGGTGCCAGGACAGGCGGGAAGCCTGCTTCTGCACTCCAGCTGCGCCGCTGACCAGAAGTCGCCAGAGGTAAGTCCACAGCCCAAACCCCTGCCGCAGCCCTGAGCCCCCCCCGAAACCTGGAACCCCTTCCTGCACTCCAAACCCCTCATCCCTGCCCCAGCCCAGAGCCCCCTTCCACACCCTGAACCCCACAGCCTTCACCCCCGCATCCCAGCCCTCTGCCCCAGCCCGTAGCCCCTCCCACTCCCCAAACCCCTCATCCTCAGCTCCTTTGGGTCACAGGCATCACGTTTTCTTCAACTGGGTCCCCAGAAAAAAAGTTTGAAAATCACTGACTTAGGGTATCTTGTGTTATATTTTCAAGCTTTTCTTTGCAACCATGAGAGCTAGATTATAATTTTTTGATAAAAGCTGAGATTCTTGTACTCACATCACATGTAGAGCTGGGGCTCTAGAAAACTATCACATGCTGTGAGACTTGTGATAAGGATTGGCCACATTGTATGTAAGGGCCATTCCCTATTATGCCACCCGTACTCCCTCTGCAAGTTTCCCGTCTGTTTCCAGTCTGGACCAAAGTATCAGACTTTCACAATTTAAGAACACAAGAAAGTTCAGTTCAAATGGAACATCTAGTTTTCAGCAAAGTCCTTTTTAATTTTTTTAACTGAGTTTCTTCCATGGGTTGGCTTAACCAGCCCTGAAGACAAGCAAATCACTCAACTCAGTGTCCAATAGTGGCTTGGCTGGAATAGAACTCAGGATGCTCCATGGTACCAGGACTTTCAGCACCTCTGTCTTTCGTAATTTCCGAGACAAATTCTAGCACCAGCTGTAGCAGTATAAGTCCAGAGTGATCCTTTTAAAATCGATAGTTACTCCAAATTGGTACAAGTGCATCTGAGAACAGAACTTAGCCTTCACTCTCTTCCTTTCTCTCTTTCTCGCTCTCTTATTTTTTTTTAAAAAACAATTACTGTGCAGCATTACCATAATTACTGTAAATGTGCTAATAGGCATAACTCTAACCACGCAGTGTATTCTGTAATAATGTCTTTTCATGTATTGAGGCTAATTTCTTCAAATGATAGAAGTGCTGTAAATGTCATTGGATGGGTTTTATCATAAATACACAAAGGCCTCACGAGAACATCTAATTGCATTGTGTAACTATGTAATTATGACATCATGTAAAATCTCTTACAGAAATATAGCGGAGGGAGAAAAAGCGTGCAGCAACAGGGAGACTTGTCAAGTGCCGTGTCAGCTGATTTGTCTTCATCCTAAAACTAGCATAAATGTCTGACTTGCATTGTAAACGAACACTTGATTTTTAAGATATAAGGGGCTTGATCTTCAGAGGTACTAAATCCCCCAATTCCGGTTACAGTCAACAGGAACTGAACGTGGTTGGGACTGGAGATCGTAAAAATGAGCAGGGCTTTCTGCAGGAAATTTTAATTCTTCCGTGGAAATTCAAATACTGAAATATTTTTGTTTTGTTTTATTTCAAAAATAAATAAAAATTTTCCATAGAAAGCAGACACGTGTTATGGAAAAAAAAATGGTTTTCTTGGAAAACTTTCAATCAGCCCTGTCTGTATAAGCACATTTGAAAATCGGATCCATTTCAAAAGCTTCAGTGGGGCTTCATATGGATGCAGTGGGTCTGAGCTAGCCAATCCAAATGCATGTTCAGGGCCTAATATTAGGCATGGTGCAATGAGTGAGGGTGACAAGCGGTAGGTAGCAAATTGGGTGATGAGGGAAATGGGTTGTAGCCAGACATAACATGGTTACTTCTTGGTGGTATAATATATTCCATCTTCTGTTTATAATTTAACTGCTGTAGCAATCAAAATTCATAAACAGTCCATTAATACCTCAGTATGTTTAGTTGAAAAACATAAGTTGACACACACAAAAAAGGAAAAGTACTTGAAAATAAATGACTTTTTTTATCTGTGAATGAATCTCTTTTCATTCATTTTTATCTGTCAGCATTAATACAAGATTTTTTTTTAAACCAAACGCTTTGTAGCCTGTGAATAACGAACTGTCTAAAAAGCCATAAATTCCACACCATTAGGGTCTGATCTGACATTTACAAATGTAAACGACTTTGCCTGTTGACTTAAGTCGAGTTACTCATGTGTGGAAGTATTATCAGGAAGAGGCTCTTATGGAGCATCACAGCTATAGCAAGAAGTTCGTTCAACACAAACCCTGCTATTTTCTGCTTCCTGTTGTGTGTCCCCAGCACGCATTACAAACGAGAAGAGAGAGCCTTGCTTGGCACATGAGGCTGAGTTTACTTATGACTTTATTTTGTCTAGCAAAGCACTGTGCTGATGAATGGATAGTCTGGGTCCCAAATCTATCGATTAAGGATGATGAATCATCTTTGTGTTTCCTGTGTAAATGTTATCACTCTGGTATTAATGGCTGAGATAACCAGTGCAGGAAGCATTTGGGTAGGCTGTTGGAAATCTTGTTTAATGGTTTAAAAAGAAAGCTGGAGGGGAGACAGAATTTCTCCAGGTACGTGTTATATTGTCTCTGAGCCTGGAGTTTGAGCAGGGGCTTTGCGCTCTGCCCTTCTCTGACCATTTTCACATGTGTTTGCTTCTGTGCTAAGAGAGATGAGACAGAGCTAGTTTTGCCCCCTAGAGACCGCTGGAAGAGAGAGCCCTGAGATTTCTTTCAGTCTTTTTACTTGACCTAATTTCTTTGTGGCTGTGAAGAAGACTAGAGCCATATTAGTAGTTTTCAGGGTCTCTTGGTGCCTGAGACACAAACGTCTATTACAGGGGTGTGTTTAAAAAAAAAAAAAAACAGGAAGAAAGATTCTTGCAATCCGGCTGGGCTGGTAGTGATATCAACAAGATATGCAAAGTTCAGGGACCAGTTTTTGGCAACATTGCCTATTGGGGTCTCATCCAAAGCCTATTAAACTCATTGGGAATCTTTCCATTGATTTCATTGGTTTTGCTGAGGCCCTGAATGCATGCGGCATGGCGGAAGGAACACAGAGCTGGAATTGAGGAGGTCCTCAGTTCTAAGTCAAGCCCTCCCACTGACTCACTGCATGGCCTTGGGCAAGTCACTTGACTTCTGTCTCAATATCCCCAACTTTAAAATTGGTGCCCAGCTCACAGGGGTGATACGGGGATTCATTAGGTAATAATGATGGTGCAGTGCTGTCAGCATGTCAAGTCCTGTATACCTATGAAGTGTGATTATTTTGATATTTCATTCAACTTTGCTTTCCTCTAATTCTTCAGGCCAAACTGAGTCTTGAACTCCACTTGTGCAGTCCCACTGTTGTCGGATTATTCTTTCAGTCACACCTCTACCTGTAAGAAAACAGGTCTTGGCGACGGGGAGCAGCAGAGGGCACAATTTGCCCTGCAGATTCTCTGATAGTGATAGCCCAGCTGGACGTCCAGAGCACATCACAAATATGTGGTTTTGGAAGTGTGTGTATGTGTGTGGAGACACAGGAAATATGGGGCTCTTATGCTGTTTTCACATATTCATGTTTTAGGGTAGAATTGCAATTCAGCCCTACCCTGGCAGGTGTAAGTGGCAAAACCAGCCAAGGAGTAGGGAGAGGGAAGGGACAACACAGGCCCACTTTTAAGAGTTAGGGAAGCCTGTTACTGACTGATATAAAGGCATGATTCCCATGAGTTGCTGCTGAGGTTATGGTAGCAGCCAGCATATTGCTGCTTAGAAATGGGAAGGATAAGTGAGCCCACCCCAGATGACCGAGAAAAGGACAGGCACCATAAAACCAGACGTTTTAATCTCGTTGCTCTCATTTGTCCTGTATGCTGCTTTAGCAGGGAAAGTCTTCGTGTTCTTTCCTTTTTTCAGGACAGCAATTAGTCCACGCCTTCCCCCTCCCAACCCCATAAAAGGTGTGGGGAGAACACTCCCATCCAGTCTCTTCCGCATTTTGTCGCTTGCTGGAGTTTGTGTATAGAAATTGGTGCCGTGATATGAAACACATGGCAGCTGTGCACAGTGCCTGAGAGCTCAGTTGTTCATCTTCTACAAAAAGTTGCTCTCTGAGGTGGGAAATGCTGGTGTCCACAGGCACACAGGCCCTCCTGAAGTTTGGCAAAGTTATAAGCCCCCCACCACTCTGGAGTCATGGGAAGGTGTGGAGTAAATCCCCTGTTGGGTGGTGGAAAGGAGTAAATTATCCCTCCTCCCCTTTTCATAGAATGAATCATAGAATCTCAGGGTTGGAAGGGACCTCAGGAGGTCATCTAGTCCAACCCCCTGCTCAAAGCAGGGCCAATCCCCAGTTTTTGCCCCAGATCCCTAAGTGGCCCCCTCAAGGATTGAACTCCCAACCCTGGGTTTAGCAGGCCAATGCTCAAACCACTGAGCTATCCCTCCCCCAACCTTTATCTTCCTTCACCTCCCCTCTCCATTGGCAGTGGGAGAAGTAGGTGTTCAACCATGTCGTGAAGTAACGGTGGGGATGAGGAAGAGGTTTCTCTTGGCGTCTCTGTTAATAGTGAGACCAGCCTCCAACTGTCTCTTCTAGGCTCCTTTCACATTTAGGGCCTGGTCCTGCAAACCCTTAGAGACGTGCGGGTTGCATATATTTGTGCAAGATGTGTTAATTTTGATCAAAGATTGTGTCTAATGCATCTAAGAACCTTAATTTTCCTTCCAAAACAGAACAGAATGTTTATTTTAATCTATATTTATTTGGTCCAGTAAACGATATTACCTCACCCACCTTGTCTCTCATTTTTATCTGAACTTTGACAAATTCTGACTCTTTGGAACCAAACCAAAGGAAATGGTTGACACTTTCCGTTTGAAATGAACAAAGAGGAAGACCAAGAGTGGCCATGGTGAGTTTGTTTCTCCGTGTGTTAGTGGACAGGGAAGGTCTGTCTCATGGTGCTAGGCACATGACTGTGTGCTCGGTAGAGCCGCTAGCACAATGTGGTCCTAGGTGCTACCACTATCCAACGAATTAATAATAAATAACAACTTAAAGCAAACCCCAAAACTTACACCAAAACAAGTTAAAAAATATCTCCCCCGTGCTGAGGGGTAGGTGGTGGCTGTGGAGGAAAAAAGAAATATGTAGGGAAGGTGGTGATGGAGGGAGAAGTGACTGCACCCATTGGGCAGCCCAGAGCAATAGGAGAGGAGAAGCCAGATTTGCCTTCTTGAAAGCAATTTGGCAGGAGGGGGATTTTGGCAGAGGGCAGGAGACAGAGACTGCGCTCAGAGAGCCATCGCTGGAGGAGTCAGCCAGTGCTGCAAAGGATCCAAGGAGCTGTCAGCCCCCCCGGCAACATGAGACCAATATTATGACCATATTCATATCCTGTAAGCACTTTGGGGCAGGGACCATCTTTTCCCATCAGTTCACGTTCGTGAGTATGTATTAATTAGTACTTGTATTGCAGTAGCTCCTTGGAGTCCCAGTCGTTGAGCAGGATCCCATTGTGTTAGCTGCTGCGCAAGCACAGAATCAAAGAAAGTACTTGGCACAATGAGGCTCCAATCCGTGACTTTGGGTATGTCTACACTGGCAGAGTTACAATGCTGGCAGTTACAGTGCCACTCAGAGAGCGCTGAAGGGAAATGCCGGAGGAGAATGTATATATCTTATGGTGCTGTAAATAGTTAGCATTTACTGGCTTTCTTTTTTTGAGTATGGAGTTTCTCAATGGGGGTAAACAAGTACTGATTATATTTTGCTGGCATATAAAATATGCCCCTTTTTTAAAGTGATCATCAGAAAAAATAGTCATCTCGTTCTTGGCCCACTCCAGTGGCTGAATAACTTTAAAAATGATTGCTTTTGTGTGATGACTAGATTATTGCATTCATAAAAATAAATTGGCAACAACTAAAATAAGTACCCTGTCTTGTCCAGAGAGAGACAGAGGCTGAAAAAAAGGATGCTTTCTTTGTGGTGAAACCACTTAGGAAAAAAAAAATCTAGCTCTTAATGTGTCTTTGTTTTTGCCCCAAACCACCAAGTGGCTGGTTCCTTTCATAGCTCTGTCTCCATTGTCATGACACTGTAAATGTTTGATCAGTTGTACTCAGCACCCGTTTTGCTAAGAAATAAGAATACATGAGCAAGGAGATAAACTTTTTTTTGCAAAATGTTAGATGAGTTTGCAGAGAAAACAAGTCATCTAATATTCCAAGGCTGTGCTCTGTAGCACAGCACCATCTAGTGTTCAAATCTCTGAAGAGACTAGAAGCTGAACAGCCATCATGTATTTCTCCTTAGCATCTGGTTGGTAGCTGTTTTCAATTTAGTGTCTTACATATATCTCTTTGGTAGGCTGTGTTGAGGAACCTCTAATTTGGGTCCTGATCTCCCAGGTTTCCAAAACTCCCTCTCTGAACTAGATTTAAGAATATGTTGTGCTGTTTTGTGGGTGAAGTGGCAATTTATTCAACTTGGGTACGCTTTTTCTCCTGCTCATTGGAGGATTTTGCATCATTATATGGTCATTCATTGCCAACGTTAGATAAAATTTGATAAGTAAAATTATTTTTTATCCAATCAAGATGATTTTAAGAAGCAGTGCCATTGGATTCCCTTTCCTAGAACTGCATAAATAGATATGCCTGCAACTATTGTTCTAGCAAGCAAGACAATGATGAGATCGGGAATATATTTTATATTGGCGTAATCTACAAAGTTAATATCTGGATTTCCAAACTCTCCGTCCTCTAACTTTGAGGATGTTTGTATCTGGTTGGGTTCATCCTAAAGATAAGACCTCCCTGTAATCCATATCTGGGTTCCCAAACCTCCCAGAATTCGGAGGTATTTCAATCTGATTTTTTTGATTCAGGCCTGTCTCTTAATTTATGTGAGGCATAAGGAACATTTTTCAGGTCTGGTGCTATCATCCTTCAATTTTGTATGCGTCTCTTTGTTAATTTCTTATATGGAATATAAGGGCCCTATGTCACTTTTGTGCCAGTGGGATAAAACAAGAGCTCTCTACTCTTTTCATTCTGCAGAGTACTTCACATGAAAGACGTTCTCAGACCCAACTCCCCTTCAAACACCCCTCACTTTCCACTGCTTGATTCCCAAGCTATTTAAAAATCTGCACATCATCAGAAGGGGTGGCACAGCTCCCTAGCTAGAACTGGGACCTAAGTCTGAGAATCGTGGCAAGAGAAGATTAATTTCTGAATAATCTCATTTTATTTTCTGTTTAATTGGTAAACCAGACTTAATAGGATGTGAAATGGAGCTAGCGAGTTATAACACCAGAGACCTTTATTTACGTCTGCATTTATCAATTGCAGCCCCTACCAAAAATACAGGATACAAACTGAGGGTGCAGTTCTGGTCTTTAAGGTGATTCATGCATTGTTGCAAATCTTGAAAAATCTTCCATTGTGCAGAAGTGTTCAAGGCCAATAGCTCTTCTTCTAAAATTTAGCCAAGGGCAGGATGAAACCCTGAAGCAAAGATTCCAGAATCCTATCAGAACACTGAAGACACCAAATGATGCTATGGAAACCCATCGTTACACTGAATTAGTTTCCCTTTGAACAGTAACATGGAAAATATTTTCTTTTCCCTTTTTGAGCATAGTTTGTGGTGAAATGAATAACACGCAAGAGCAGGCATGTGTACTTCATATATCAAAGTGCCTAGTTTCCACATGTCTGGTATTATATTCACCAGGGTCAATTAACTAGTGACTAAAGATGGTTTCCTTTGGAGACAGACTGGGGTTTTTGGCTGCTAGTTTTTCTTCAATGGTAGGCATCAGAATTTTATGGAAATACGTGTCGGAAACACTGTTTATTATACTGCCTCAGCCCATTAAGCCATTTAAAAAAGAAGTCCCCTTGTTGTTATGTTGCTGATATTATTATAAGTAATGGAAGATTCCTTGCAGAAGTGCATTTATATCCATTTCTGGTGAGTTTTCCTGGTAGCTCACAAGGCTGATTTAGTTTGTGTTCCTGAAGACTCCAGTGCAAATGTTGTTAGCCTGTGGACTCAAGTGGGAGATTTATGGATTCTGATGGTGCTGCTTGAAAATTGGTCTCTATAGTGATGAGGAAGGTGATTGACCTAGGAAAGGCTCTTAGTGGGGGGAAGGGTAGGGGAGGAAGCTTTTTGCATCAGTCCTGTAAGACCCTCACAATGGAAAGATGCAGGCTGGAAGTGTCAAAAGCATCTTCTGTGCCAGGTTCATAAAAAAAAAAAAAAAATAAAGCTTACAGTTTATTAGAAGTAGGCTTCTATCAGTCATATGACAATGGGAGAAATATTTCAGTGATTTTAGGTGTGTAATATAAGTAATAAAAATGTTTCTCCAAAGTGTCTCTTTAGACTTACAGACAACTCCCTACATCAGAGAAAGCCAATCCGCTGGAACACTGCCTTCTGAAAACGCTACCCTCTAGTAAAATCACGGGAAACTGTTTGCTTTTTGGAGTGGAAGGAGGCTATTGGGTGGATCTATCCATTCAGCCCATGGACAGCCTTCCCTGGCCCCAAAACAGGTCCAGCTACATGACCTGTTGCTCATTTATTCATTTTGTCGCAGTGATGCCCACATAATGCAAAACACAGAAGACACCGTCCCTGCCCCAAGAGTTAAGGTTAGAGTGACCCAAGTACTTCTTGATGCCAACTGGCGGAGGAGCCAGGGGTACACAGGATAACAGGAATGCCCTGAGTTCACAAAAAGAGTCATGTCATGTAAGGTCTCTGTTCCAAACATGTGTCACACTGGTCATCATCATCGTATTTGTGAGATGTATGTATGGAAAATATGTAAGGAGTTATGTCTGTATGCTGAAAATTGTGTTCTCTAGGCTGTGTAGTTAAAGTAGGACGCTCAAAGGTAGCGTATCTCGAGACAAACTTCTTCAGATGGAGGTGGGAGACACTTCTCATGGTGGACCATTGTGTAGTGTGTGTCTCACAATAGGCATCTGTTAGTCCACCGAGTCAAATGCTAATAAAGAGTCTGTGGAGCCTTCAGAAGAAAATTAACAGGATGAGACAAACAGCAGGGGAGGAGGGAACCCTGCTTTTCAGGTGAAGATCAAAAGATCTAGTCTGGTACAGCTGGGGTGCAGATGAACCACCCTCCCTCCAGGTATCGTTCAGCCTGTGAGGACAAGCCGCCATTGGGCTTGATCTTATGAAAGGGGGATCTCAGCCAACCTGTATGAAAACGCTGGGAAAAGGACTTGGGGTAAACTATCCTGTAGGAGACAGGGAATGTGTTGTGTGTTAAGTTTAGGCTCTAACAAGTGTGTTATGAGTTTGGTTTTTTTACATGTAACCATTTGTTTAAAGTATTCTTACTTTCTATCATTTGAATCTCTCTGCTGTGATAAGGAACTTGTTCTTGTTTTCACTATCACTCTAAGTGCTGTGTGTGTTAAGTAGAGTGGTGATCGTGAGTTAAAATTAGTAAGCTGGTGTGTGCTGTTCCTTTGGGCATACTGAATCTGTGAGTGTTCAGTGGAACAGGGGCTGGGCACTGCAGAGACACTCTTGGGGTGTTGGCGTGTGCCTATCGCTAACCTGTGCAGAGAGAGTGAGGTCTGCGGAGGCCTGGAAGGCAGCTTTTGTGTTGCCAGAGGCTGGTGGAGTCAGAGAGCTGATAGACAGCAGGCACAGACAAGACTTTCTCACACTAAGAGCAGATGGTAGGTGAGGTGCCTCAACAACCCTGGGTACTCCTGGGGACCATCGCAGGTACACTTAAAATAAGTCCAAACAGCTCAAGGTAAGAAATGCACAGTTAAGGCAACCAAACAAACTTATCTCTAACCTGGATTGTGATTTACAAGCATAGTGTCAGCATGATGGTGGATACGCGTGGTGTTGGTTCCACATTTTGTTTGGTATTCCTAAATTATCACCGGCTGCGCTCTCCTACCTACTGACTGGAGATCTTAAAGTTCAACAACCTCTTCCTTCATAGTCCAGCATTTTTCTCTCTTTGTAGTAGAACCATAGATCCATCAGTTCAATCCCTTGTCTAAGCTCTGTGTGATAAAATACTTTCTCCTTCCTCTCCCCACTGGATTTCTCTGTTTCAGGAGTTTCATAATTTTTTCACAACATACCTTCCTAGAGAGAGTCTCCTGGACACTTGACTTCAAAGAGCACCACAACCCCACCAGCCTCCTTCTTTGTGATCACCTACCATGCCTACGGCAATTTACGTGGAAGAGTATCCTTAGGAAAGTAGTGAATACATTTTCAGTGGTCTTTAATGCAGTGTAGCAGCTGGCAACAAAGAGAAGAAACTAGCATCATGTGACCAGCCCACTCTCGACATATCACCAGTGGTCCAAGAACCATGGTTTGAGGAACATTGGTTTATTTCATAGAATCATAAAATATCAGGGTTGGAAGGGACCTCAGGAGGTCATCTAGTCCAACCCCCTGCTCAAAGCAGGACCAATCCCCAATTAAATCATCCCAGCCAGGGCTTTGTCAAGCCTGACCTTAAAAACTTCTAAGGAAGGAGATTCTACCGCCTCCCTAGGTAACGCATTTTAGTGTTTCACCACCCTCCTAGTGAAAAAGTTTTTCCTAATATCCAACCTAAACCTCCCCCACTGCAACTTGAGACCATTACTCCTTGTCCTGTCCTCTTCTACCACTGAGAATAGTCTAGAACCATCCTCTTTGGAACCCCCTCTCAGATAGTTGAAAGCAACTATCAAATCCCCCCTCATTCTTCTCTTCCGCAGACTAAACAATCCCAGTTCCCTCAGCCTCTCCTCATAAGTCATGTGTTCCAGACCCCTAATCATTTTTGTTGCCCTTCGCTGGACTCTCTCCAATTTATCCACATCCTTCTTGTAGTGTGGGGCCCAAAACTGGACACAGTACTCCAGATGAGGCCTCACCAGTGTCGAATAGAGGGGAACGATCACGTCCCTCGATCTGCTGGCAATGCCCCTACTTATACATCCCAAAATGCCATTGGCCTTCTTGGCAACAAGAGCACACTGTTGACTCATATCCAGCTTCTCGTCCACTGTCACCCCTAGGTCCTTTTCTGCAGAACTGCTGCCGAGCCGTTCGGTCCCTAGTCTGTAGTGGTGCATTGGATTCTTCCGTCCTAAGTGCAGGGCTCTGCACTTGTCCTTGTTGAACCTCATCAGATTTCTTTTGGCCCAATCCTCCAATTTGTTTAGGTCCCTCTGTATCCTATCCCTACCCTCCAGTGTATCTACCACTCCTCCTAGTTTAGTATCATCTGCAAATTTGCTGAGAGTGCAATCCACACCATCCTCCAGATCATTTAACCTGTCAAAGCTCTTTATGGAAGACCCACCTATTCAATCCAGTTTCTAATCTATATCACACCCATCACTGACTGAGTGCTGCCAGGATTATAAAAACATACAGTTCCTTTAAGACTGTTGGTGTGCCAAAAAAGTGTGTGTGTGTGTGTGCATCTGGTTTCTTTCTAAACCTCTTTCCTCTGCAGTCAAGGTGATTATCCTCTTCCAAACCTGCAGTCAATGGAGTTTGTATAGCACACAGCTGGTGGTTTTCTCTTCAGAACGTGAGCATTAGCCATCCGTCTTAGCAAAAAGTGTCCCGGGGCCACCTATGAGCTTGATTAACATGTTATCAGAATGCCAGATTCCTCCACCATGCTATGTGTTCGTAAGGCTTTCCATCACAGCAATTCAGAATATAAGTGTGTGTTCCAGACCTGCATTAACAAGCAACTAATGTAGTTCAATTTCTTTTCTTTTTGCATGTGTGTAGGGGAGGGAAATCAATCAGCTTGCTATTATTTTTAATTAAACTGTCTTGTCAGTAGATGCCAAGATGAAAAGCATATTAAGAATGTTGGTTTAGTTTTAGTTGATTAAATTAAATTGTCAGCTAAAGTCTGACAAATGGGAGATGGCATTAGTAAGATAATAGACCTGCTTGGCTATATGTACTGGTTTGAACTATCTAATGTGTGTGTGTACCACTACCTTCCCCTGGGTGTAATCGGGAATGCCCAAATGTGTGTTGAAAGCTCTGTACTGCAAAGAGCTAATGGAAAGTCTCACCGACCACAGGTTGAAAACCACTGTCCTAGGTGGCCACAGTTTTGTCAAAGCATATATAGTATTACATGCTGGATTTGGACTCGGAAGACTTGGGTTCGATTCCTGACTCAGCCACAGACTTCCTGTGGACACTTAATCTACCCCATACCTCAGGTTCTCATCTGCAAAATGGAGATAGTACCTTCCTGCCATGCTGTGGCATTGTGAGGATAAAATCCAATAATGAAATATAGTGCCCATCTTTAAAAATGGGAAGATGGAGAACCTGGGGAACTACAGACCTGTCACCTCAACTCAGTCCCTGGAAAAATCATGGAGCAGGTCCGCAAGGAAACCATTTTGAAGCACTTGGAGGAGAGGAAGGTGATCAGGAACAGTCAACATGGATTCACCAAGGGCAAGCCAAGCCTGACCAACCTGATTGATTGTCTTCTATGATGAGATAACTGGCGCTGTGAGGATGGGGGAAGAAGTGGACGTGATATATCTTGACTTTAGCAGAGCTTTTGATACGATCTCCCGCAGTATTCTTGCCAGCAAGTTAAAGAACTATGGATTGGATGAATGGACTATAAGGTGGATAGAAAGCTGGCTAGATTGTTGGGCTCAACAGGTAGTGATCAATGGCTCCATGTCTGGTTGGCAGCCGGTATCAAGCAGAGTCCCCCAGGGGTCAGTCCTGTGGCTAGTTTTGTTCAACATCTTTATTAATGATCTGGATGATGGGATTAATTGCACCCTAAGCAAGTTTGCAGATGACACTTAGCTGTGGGGAGAGGTAGATACGCTGGAGGGTAGGAATTGGGTCCAGACTGATACCTCCTGAGGTCTCTTCCAACCCTGATATTCTATGATTCTGTGAATGTGAGCAACTCAGGTACTGTGATGAAAAGGAGGAGTGCCTAGAGATTCCTGAAATGTGCACTGACATTAATATATATTTATATGTTAACATGTGTACAGTAATACAAATCAACAGTGCTACAGAATATGAAACAACCGCCTGAAGATTCCATTGCTGTCAACACTACTTTGTGTTTGGAGGCAGTGAGTTCTTACAAAGTTGATAGCCCTTAGTCGAGGGTAGGAGTGCCAGGGGTAGTGCCCCTGTCAACATAATGCTGAGATTGCTCTAGTGTTGCTGCGACCTGCATTGTGTGTTGTTAATAGTCTCCTGAGTCAGGTTTAGAGCTGCAAAATGTCATCACATCACTTGGTGATCACATTTTGCCACACTCTTATCACCGCATCACATTACTGTCGATCTCCAGTATGTGGTAATTCTGGCTGCAGAGACCATGTGCTTAGTGCATGGTTGAGAGCAGGAGGGTTTTGCATTTTAATCTTTAAGGAGTAGGTTGTGATTGATGGAAAAAAGAGAGCCTCCTCGTCATGGGGGTGTGTGTGTGTGTGTAAGTAAGAGAAAGAGGGTGGGAGGTGTTGAAGGGAGGAGAGCCTCAGACTCCTAAAGGGATGTGTAAAAACCCTGAGATACAGTTTGTTACAGTGCTCACCATTAAATACCCAGCACCTACCACACTACGGTACTTGAGATCCTGTAGTTATTTTCTATTCTTTACATAAGAAATTACTTTAGAGTCTGAGATCCCTGGGGCCTGGTTCTCATTTGCTCTAAAGCCTCTTTATACCACTCTGGCAGTGTAAGGGGGCCTTAGTGCAAATGAGAATCAGATCTTACTGCGTGCATGGGTGTGCGCAGTAACTGTTTACTGATGGCTGCTTGTACCTGCAGGGTATAATCAGAGTAGTATATGAGAGTCATGTTATTTGCCTAATTGGGAAAAGGTTCCATTTTTGTTGGTTTACTGTTTTTTGGGTTTTTTTGCTAGCTAGAGGGGAAAATGTGTGGAATTAGTTATAGGAATAGAGGTGAATGGGTGATATGGTCAGGTATGTATTTTCAATTTTACTGATTAACTCAGAGCACTGATTGTCATAGCATTCATATTTCCACTCTGACCAGAGAGATTTCTCTTCACTGCTTTCTGCTACAATCTCCCCTTGCAGTTGAGAGGCCAGTCTACAAATCATTATAAGAGGCAGCAGTTCTGCATGAGGAATTACTTTTTAATTTTATCAGGGAGGACCAGATGCACTGGAGTGAGCCACATAGGGGAATTGAGAATCAGCTTCACGATGGAGGAAGTGGATGGAAGTCCAGTGCTGGTTGAATAATACAATTTCTTGCACAAAAATAAGACTGCTAGCAAGATGGCTCATGCTGTAATAACTTAAAATTTCAAGGCAACAGCTTTATTCTCTCATGTATATTTGCTTGGCATGGTGACAGCACCCACTAGTCAGGCTGTTTCATTGCGTATGTGGGGGAACTGTCCTGTAGTGTGTGCGAACTTGGCGTTCTGTCACTGTTTGTTAGTTTATTTCAAATAGTAACTTCTGAGAAGTTCTCCAGTGTAAAATAATGGCCTAAAAGACACATTTTTGATGGGAAAGCCTTTTTCCCTTCCCAATCTCTCCTTGTAGTGAAACACTACGTTGTTTCTTAAAACAACAACCCTGAGTTATTTGTTACTCAGCTTCATGTACTGTTTGCCTTTTTGTTTTTCAGTCTACAGACAAACGCGATAAACTTCATTAGTTCCCTAGGTCACATTGAACGTTGTGTAGACAGGAATTCACTGGAGTGTTTTGGTGTCTGGTAAAACAAAGGGGAACTTCTAAAGGGGGGGAAAATGCCCAGCTAGTGAAGAAAATGTGGCTTTTTATAATATTTTTGTAAAGAAACAGATCCTCTTTGGAGGAGAGGTACAGTAATAGAGTAACATAAGAATTAGCCTTAGTCACAATTAGTTAGCATTTCTAGATTATAGAAAGTTGATCAGGTTAGTATGGAAGTTTTGGGGTTTTTTTTTTTAAAACCCAATAACTTCAGAGAGTGCAGGAAATGCTCATGGACACTGCTGGTAAGCTGGGGTTGGAAAATAAAATGATGACTTTGACTGCAAGGTCAGTTTTAATGTTCTATGTATTATTACCACATCTGTGTGTGTGGGAGGCAGGATTCCTATGAGAGTTGGACACTCTAAGAACAAGGGGGTAGGGACAATGTATATGATTAAACAGTTGCAAAATTTGTTTTAAAAAGCAAGTTACCATTCAAATATAAATTGAGTTAATTAATGTGGACAGAGGGAACAAAAGAAAAATTAATTCACATTATAGGTGTAAAAATGGTTAAGGCAATAGTGGCTGTTCTGTCTTGTAGTTTCAGGTCTGAAAATGGTAGCATTTTAGAGGGATATTCTGCAATGCTTTGATTGAGGAGGGGTGGGTGGGTTTTGTGCTGAAATGGCAGCTCTGAGTCACACGGTATTAGACCGAGGAGTTCAGCAGGAAGTAAAGGAATGTGAACTCAGAAAAACAGCAAAAAGATTTCAGACCACAAGGTTGTATACGGCATTTCACCACAGGATTTGAAACACTGGAAGTGAAATGGAGTGAATCAGGCTGCTCATGTGACTGTGGATGTGAAAGGACATGTACCACAGGGGCAGGAAAATCAGATAGCCAAGGATTGGGTGAAGGTCTGCTAATAGGTTCAGTTTGGATTATTGGCGCACACTCCACATAGCTAGGAAATGGATACAAATTGTGTGAAAGGAGAGTTTATTTGAAATTTATAGTCCATAGAGTTAAGAGCCCTAGGACCTGACTTTGTGGGAAGTTTCTTGTGTGAGTGGTTCGTGAAACAAACCACTGTGTTAATATATATGCTTATGTGATAAATTGGAGAGGTATGTGATGTATTGCCACCATATACACTGCCCACTAGCCCACCTCCCCAGGACTTATCCTAACAGTCCACATGCCAAAGCAACCTCAAACAACCCACCCAAACTTCCTTCTGCATGGGCCCAAAGAGGCAGTCCTGCGATGGTAACAGCGTTCTCTGGAAAAAGATGATGTCACAACTTTAATGTTCAGCATCTCTCAGCCTTGCAGGACTAAAAATGGGGGATTTATTTCCTGGAAAGGGACATTTCCCATGTTCACCATTGGAACATACAAAGACTTCAAAGTCGTGACATTTTTCTGATACATATTTCTTGATTTAGTCCTAAGGGAAGCACGGGATGTGGTCCAAGAGGTGAATATAGTATAATGTAATTAAATTTTACATCTGTGTGTGTATAATACCCAAGAAACCCACCACACTAGCATTTAACTTCAAAGAAGGGGAACTACATAAGAATGAGAAATCTAGTTAAATGGAAATTAAAAGGAACAATCACAAGAGTCAAATGCTTGCAAGCTGTGTGGTGACTATTTAAAAACACCATAATAGAGGCTCAAACGAAGTGTATACCATAAATAATAATAATAATAAATAATTAATAAACAACAAGAGGACAAAAAAAAATTCCACAATGGCTAAACAGCTAAAATAGGCAGTTAGAGGCAAAAAGGTATCTTTCAAAAATGTGAAGTCAAAAATAGAAAGGAGCATAAACTCTGGCAAGTCAAGTGTAAAAATATAATTAGGCAGGTCAAAAAAGAATTTGAAGTCTAACTAGCAAAAAACATTAAATTCTAACAGCATTTTTTTAAAAGTACATCAGAAGCAGGGAGCCTGCCAGACAGTCAGGCCATTGGATGGTCAAGGTGCTAAGGAAGACGAGGCTGTTGTGGAGAACTAAATGAATTCTTTGCATTGGTCTTCACTGCAGAGGATGTGGGGAGATTCCCACACCTGAAACATTCTGTTTAGGTGACAAATCTGAGGACTGTCCCAAATTGAGGTGTCAGTAGAGGAGGTTTTGGAACAAATTGATAAGTTAAACAGTAATAAATCACCAGGACCAGATGGTATTCGAAGAATTCTGAAGGAACTAAAATATGAAATTGCAGAACTAATTTTTGTATGTAATCTATCACTTAAATCAGCCTCCGTATCAGATGAGTGGCAGATAGCTAATGTGATACTGATGCTTAAAAAAGGTTGCAGCGTTCATTCTGGCAATTATAGGCCACTAAGCCTAACTTCAGTAGCTGGCAAATTGTTTGAAACTATAGTAAAGAACAGAATTATCAGACACACAGATCAACACAGTATGCTGGGGAAGAGTCAACACGGCTTTTGTAAAGGGAAAATCGCGTCTCGTCAATCTAATACAGTTCTTGGAGGGAGTCATCAAGCATGTGGACAAGGATGATCTAGTTGATGTAGGGTACTCGGACTTTCAGAAAGCCTTTGACAAGGTCCCACACCAAAGGCTCTTAAGGAAAGTAAGCATTCATGGGATAAGAGGGAGTGTCCTCTCATGGATCGCTAACTGGTTAAAAAATAGGAAGCAAAGTGTGGGAATAAATGGCGAGTTTTCACAATGGAAAGCAGTAAATTGCAGGGTCCCCCAAGGATCTGTGCTGGGACCAGTCCTGTTCAACATGTTCATAAATGATCTGGAAAAGGGGTTAAACAGTGAGGTGGCATTTTATTAAGAATTAAATTTAACTACATAAGCAAATTGGGAAGAGGCCAACTCAGGTTTATTCCAGAGCTCAGCCCTGCCACAACATATAAAAAAACCAACCAACTCAACTAATCACACACCAGACAGAAGAATTACATCATCAGAAGAACCTTGCAGTAGCTCATGCACAGGGCCCTACCAAATTCACAGCCATGAAAAATACGTCACAGTCCATGAAATCTGGCCTTTTGTGTGCTTTTACCCAGCTATACAGATTTCATGGGGGAGACCAGCGTTTCTCAAATTGGGGGTCCTGACCCAAAAGGGAGTTGCGGGGGGTCACAAAGTTATTTTAGGGGGGTCAGGGTATTGCCACGCTTAGTTCTGTGCTGCCTTCAGAGTTGGGCGGCCAGAGAGCGGCAGCTTTTGGCCAGGTGCTTGTCCAGCTCTGAAGGCAGCACCTTGTCAGCAGCATCATAGAAGTAAGCATGGCAATACCATACCTTGCCACCCTTACTTCTATGCTGCTGCTGGCGGTGGCTCTTCCTTCAGAGCTGAGCTCCTGGCCCGCAGCCACCGTTCTCTGGCTGCCCGGCTCTGAAGGCAGCGCTGCCGCCAGCAACAGCACAGAAGTAAGGAAAGGAGAACTGCAGCCAAACCCCCCCCCCCACACACACTCTTTTTTGAGTCAGGATCCCTACAATTACAACACTGACATTGCAGATTTAAATAGCTGAAATCATGAAATTTACAATTTTTTAAATCCTATGATCATGAAATTGACCAAAATGGACCGTGAATTTGGTAGGGCCCTACTCATGGATGATCATGAAAAAAGACACTGTAATCTAGCAACTTCTGAGTGCTGATTTCACCCTTTTATGAATATTACAGAACGCCACAGATTATTTTGGATTGAAGTGGAAGAGTCAAAATCTAGTTTGTCCAGGATGCTGCTTGACTAGAGCGTTGAAATAAAGGAACGAAGTTATGTCAGGAAACCTATGGTGATCAGGTGATTGTATTTTAGCCTAGGAATTTATAATTGCCACAGTAGCAAGCGCTGGAAGAGCTTGCTGCATTTCTGTCCCTTTCGTGGGGTAATAAATAGGTAATGCCATGCAAGGACTGGCTTGCTGGTGCTGCTGCTCGCTGAATGGAAATGCTGGTAAGAGAGTATCAAAGAGCTCATTTACGCTCTCCTGATATCCTGGACCATCAGCAATGCCATGAGACTGCAGCAGCAGCTGCGTAGTATAGTCTTCAATAGAGCCAGTGGCTCTTTAAACAATTAACTTATCATGTACATTTTAAAACAGAGACCAAAACTGTGGGCCAGCAGAAAGGAATGATTCTCTTATAATAATTTTATCTGCCACCAGGTTCTGAATGATAAAATCCCAGTACTGGATAAAACTCTGTATAATTTGATTTCCAAGCACTTAGGTATCTCGCCCCACCCACCCCCCCATGGTCATAATACAGACCCTTTGAACAAACTGACATCTTAATATAAATACGTTTGGGTAATTATTCGAATGGGGCCGTTCTGGCTGCTCCTTGGTTTTCGAAAGCAGATGCTCCATCGTTTGAACGCTGTTCATTTTCTTTAATAATCTGTGTAGTGAACAGAGCTGTAATATTGTAAATATTAGAGGGCAGATTCTGTTCTGACTTGCCCTCTGTGCAGCACCATTGACTTTAGTGAGATTTCATGGGGTTGTAAGTCTGGGCTGTTAGATATCAGTAGAAATGAAAGAAGAATCAGAAATCAGCTGGAGTTAAACAGTGCTCATGTGACGGCAGTTTGCTGTCACTTTTTTTGCCTTTTGAGCTGTAGCAGCAGACTTTATGCCTACTCTGAACACAATCCCCGCACGCATTCCCTCCCTCTCTGTTTCTCTTGGCTCTTGTTAAGCTCCACAGCTTGTCTTGTGGGACCTTTCCAATGAGAGAGAGGGAAAGGAACACCACTGATTTTTCTACAGTGCAAATTGAGCATGAAATGGGCAGTGTGGAAACGGCTAACCGGGCTACAGAGGGAGATCTTAAACGAGGCACGATCATCCGAAGGAGCAGCAGCTGCAAAAGGGGAGAGCAACTGAGCTGAATGTGGGGAGTTTAATTTGATTTTTGCTAGGCTGGAGTTCCTGCATTTCGGAGCTGATGCCTGGAAGGTTTTTTCAATTAGCTGCTGGGAAACTAAGGAGAGATCTGGAACTGCTAGGCCTTGGCTAGGGGTCCCATCCATGGAAAGAATAGATCATTGTAGCAGGGGTAAGTAGAATGCGGACTTGCAGCGATCTTACACATTGTACAAAGGATCTTTATTGTTTATTTTCCTTTCACTGTTGCAAAATCTCAAAATCTAGATCTACAACTGGTGGGGAAATGCCTTTAGCTTGGCACCAAATGTTAACAGGAAAATAAAGCGAATGAAAGAGACTACAGCTTAATAGGCAGCGTTTTTCATGTAGAATTTTCAGATCTATCTGAAAGGGGCTTTTGAGTAAAATCTCTTACTTTATAGCATTAAATCCAAGGATGAAGAAAAATGATCAGATTTCCCTCTCCCTTTTTCTTCCTCCCCCATATTAACCTTTGGCCTGTTGGCAGGGTTTATACACTGAGGAAGTCAGTGTGAATAACAAAGTTACTGCAGTATAAACGGTTTATCTTTAAAAACAGCCTTGTGTTTTTTTTAATTTCCGACCCTGTCCAATAAATCTGAATGATTTTTTTAATTACTATTATTATTTTGTTTTTAAGTTGTAGTACATTCACCAGTATTAATTTCAGGAACTGCATTTTATATTGATGTACTTCTGCTCTTAGTTGTTGCTAATAACACACAGAATGTGTTTTTATTGATGAAACTGGATTTATTAGAGAGTTTGTGTTTTAATTGATTTAAATGTTAGCAGTCTTTTTTTCCTCCCTATATTAATCGTTTCCTTCCCCTTTCTCCCCTAGAAACAGTCCTTGGAATAGAGAGTGAGAGGGAGTGCATACACACTCCAAACTTTAATACTAATACGTATAAATAATAATTCGGAACTTAATTAACATCTTAAGGTTCTCAAGATACAGGTGATACCGAATAATGCACAAGGGCATCTAATTCAGGGCTTAGATGCCATGCTACAGGACCTATAGAGAAACCCACGATGGACAGATAAAGCTTTCCAGAGGGTTAGGAGCAATTTTTCATTTCATAGCCAATAAATAAGTAGCTCAGCAGGATCAGTTTTTGCTTCCTGGACTTCTCAAGAATGAGGCTTTTAAAAACCATGCTAGATACAGCTAATTCGACGCTAGGTTGAACTCTGAGTAAGAGGGCACAGATAGGTGCATTGGCCCAGAAGGTGGCCCAGAAGGAATTGTGGCTCTCTGAGAGTTACCTCTTGCCCTGGGGCAGGGAGGGATAGTAAGTTACTTCAGCTTTTCCAGAATGCAGCTTATTGTCCTTCCCCCGCCCGTCCTCCCACACACACACTTTGCACCATTTCAGCTCTGCTGGCTTTCATTTGCCCATTTGCTTTCCCTGGAGCCCGCCTTCTCCATTCCACCTGGATTTGTGATCCAGCCGGACCATGCAAGGATAGGGAAAGGCCCTTTACTTCTCTGCCTGGCCACATAGGGCTGAGTGACAACTGAGCCCTCCACTTGTAGCACCACAAATGAAAAGATCCCCCTCAGTGTCCTGTTATCTCTGTCTCAAGGGGACACTGTGATGCAAATCACACAATAAGGAAAAAACACCTGCCTTCAGCTCAGAGAAACTGACAGAACTTTAAACACTGAAGCTACTTATAATCCTTTCTGGGGTGTGTTTACCTTTTTGCAGTGGGAATGGTGCCACTAGACTTGGCTGATCTAGCTGCTTTTACTGTCACTTGGTTCTCATGCCAAGTTGCATTGTTTGCAGTACTGCTGACCCCAAAAGTTCCATAACTGTGAGAAGAAAAGGAGTACTTGTGGCACCTTAGAGACTAACCAATTTATTTGAGCATAAGCTTTCGTGAGCTACAGCTCACTTCATCGGATGCATCCGATGAAGTGAGCTGTAGCTCACAAAAGCTTAAGCTCAAATAAATTGGTTAGTCTCTAAGGTGCCACAAGTACTCCTTTTCTTTTTGCGAATACAGACTAACATGGCTGTTACTCTGAAACCTGTCATAATCGTGAGGTAAGTCTGAAAAAAGTCATGACCTTGGCTTAAAAAACCATGAGGGCTCCTTTTAATTAATAATAGCTTTGGGCTCTTTTTTGTTCTGCTTCTGGTTCCTGAGGGTGCACTTGTTGTGTTTTCACATTTTGGAAGCTGAAATTCTCACCGAATCACTTGGACTCGGTGAGCCTTGGCCTTTAAGAAATGTACCAGTCGTTTACTCATTTCATTTAAAGGACACTTCCCATTAAAAGTGCTCCAGTGTATGTTTTTGAAACTCTTATTTAAAAACAATACCCCCCCCCCCCATATTTAGGGCCTAACTTACCCTGAGGTGTCTTTTTCAGGAAGGATGGCAGTGCATGTATCTAGATCTTTGTCACTCATATAAAAGTAATGTGATCATATATCTTAAAGTTTAATGTGTCCTTGCAAACGCTTTTATTAAGGAGATATTTCATTTATATGATAATTGTTTTATGGGAAATGATTTGAAATAGATTACCCTTGTTCCTCGAGATCATTTTAATTTCCTTTTGGCTGCTTTACTCTTATTGCTTTCTTTGCTTCATGGGTAAGCCGGGACATCTGCACAGCAGACCACATGGGGGCTACAAGCAGTGCAATGAGCACTGCTTTCATCCAGTAGAAATGACCTGTGGTCTTTCAAGGGGTGTCAGCACTCAGACACGCACTCATGAAAATACTGTGGCTGTAAAGTAAGACACCACCCACCCCTCCCTTGTTTGTGAAATTGGAATGTTCCGTTTTCTTGGCAGAATAAAATGCTTATGTAATCAACAGCATGCCGTAGTAGTGACAGTGTGTTTGGATGTCAGATACCTACCTGACATCTAAAAGTCGGGTCACAAACTTGCCAACATGGCTGTGTCAGAGGTGTGATGAGCTCTGATTTGTCACCAACAGAGCTGTATTGGCAAAAGTTAGATTATACCAGCAAAACAACGCTTTTGCCAGTATAGCTTATTTCATTTGGGGATGGTGGAATAAGCTATGGGCAAAAGCTGGTATAAGCTATGTCCATGCTACGAGCGCTTGGCTGGTAAATGATACCAGCACAGTTGTACCGGCAAAGCCTTCAAAGTGTAGATCGAGCCTCAATGTTGAGAAATAACAGGCTGACGTATATTCAGCAAATTGAGGGATGATTCCTGTATCACCATATGTCTTATATGGCACTTCTATTATTAAACAGGAATATGATTAAATATAAAGATGCCCAGGAATTTGTGGGCATTTATTTTAAAATTCTACCTCGCCCCTCCAAAAATACTTATTCTATCTATATCTCTATTTTTATTTGTTTATGATTTATGAATATCCCCAAAGGTGGGACCGTCTTACGATCTGGGCACTCTTGCTTGATTTGCCTGTTGATCACCAAAATCACATAGTGAACAGCTCTCCCACGTAAAAGTGGTCACTAATAAGTCCTCTAAACAAACACGGTATTGCCAACCCCACACATGAAACAATGGTGAGTCATGCACCCCAAAATCATGAAATTAAAAAAAAAATTGTTTTTTTTCATGTTTTGGAATTTGAGCCTTTAATACTCATTTCATATTTCCAAGCTTTTCTCCGAAACATGGGGAGTGGAAACTAACTTACTTCAAAAAGGCAGCAAACTCAGATTTTCCTATAATCATAGGACTCCAGGAGCTGGGTTTCCAGAAAAACACCAAAAATACATTCATAAAAAGCACCCCCACCAAAAGCAAATAATGACAACCCCTTCTTCTCTACCTCTTCCCAAATTCCCTAGAGAAAAGGAATTCTGCAAGCCTGGAATGCTAACAAATCCAAGTTTTAGCATCCCAAGGTAAGAAGCAAAATACAGCCAGTGGCCCTTATAGAGAATGCCCTGCAGACATCCACCTTCTCTCTGATACCAAGTAGGCTTCAGCTCCAGCATCTTTGCTGATCACCAGTTCTGTAGCCTGGCATGGGGAGAGGGAGTTGGCTTCTCCAATAGCCAAACCATTTAGGGTTTTAAAGAAAAGTAATACCAATATATTCCACCCAGAAAACCCGCAAGTGGCAAATACAGCTCATGGAGCACTGCATGGTGTTATGTACTCTCGGCCAATCAGCAAATGCAATGCCCAAGGCTATGGTCTGGGCACAGCCCTGTGGAAGGCTTGTTTTTAAATGTCTGTTGTATTAACTTCATGAAAATATTCTGCTTTCAAACTTTAAAAAGGTTTTGATGCTTAATATAGACCAGATCCTGATTGACTGCAGCCATATAATTAGAAAAGTGCATATATAAGTGCCTGTGTCTGAAGATCATTCCTTTCACACATTTACAGTGAATGAACCATCAAACCAGGCAAAAAAGCCGGCAACTTAGTACAGGTCTGTTTTGGGAAGGGAAGCTGTAAAATCATTTTGTGTGTCTCAATAACTTTGAGATCAAACACGCTCAGTTTACAAGTAATGTTATAAAGCTGCCAGCACTGACCATTCAACCTGGGAACTGAGAGTCAAGATGAGTTATTTCCAACTTATGCATCATCACAAGCAACGAAGGGTTCTTCAGGATAAAAAATTCTGTCCTCCTCTCTGTAATCCCATTTTCTTCTTCCAGTATATTAGCCTCATGCACATGAGATTGAATTTTTTTGAATAACTGTGCCACTGTGTGTTCCCATGCCAGGACATAAAGGGCTGTGTGGGAGTGAAAGTAACAAAATTAGAAAGATGTAATTCTGAAAAATAAATCCTGGAAAATAAGTTTATGCATAATTTCTTGGAAAGCTTTCCCCAGTAGAAAAAAAGTCTTTCCCAGTCAAAACTGTGCTTACAATAAAATAGCAAAACGGCATATTTACCATATTTTTAGAATGAGCATCATTTATAAGAAAGAGAGATGCAGGTAATCGAGTCAATGCACTCATTTGAGATTAAGTAGTGTCTGAGTCACCGGAGTAGTTTAGGAGTTAGTGAAAATACTGTCTGTTGTCCTTGAGTAACTTTGAATTTGAAAAAGGAGGGAATAGCTCCTGTTTCTAGTGTCACCTGTTGAATATAACCTTTGTAATAAACTGAAAGAGTACATTTGGCTTCATGACTGTGTAGCATTAAAGCTTTGTTTCAATTAATTTTTAAGAGCGTGATACTGAGACGTGCCAGGTAGTGCTGGTTAGGAATCCTTCAGCTAAATGTCATTTCACTGGAAAATGCTGATTTGTTGAAACCAGATCTTTTTGCAGAAACATATTGGTTTCAACATAACTTTCTGGGGGAATAATTCTCAAGTCCGAGATGGAATTGAGAGAGCCTGACTATATAGCTTTGTGGGTAGGGCACTTGCCTTGAATGAATCGCACAGAGTAGGGATTTGCACCTGGGATTTCCACACCCCAGATGAATGTCCTAATCAGGTGGGTGGGTGTCTCTGTCTCTTTCTCTCTCTCAGAATGAAAACACATTTTCCGTTTTTGCTGAATTAAATTCTTGGTTTTGGCCAGCCCTAGTGCCAAATGCCCTCACTCCAGTTGACATGAATGGAAGTTGAGGGCACTCTGCACCTCACAGGGTGCTGCAATATTACATAAATACTTAATTTCCCTTTTAACTGTGATGAGGCTTTTAGGACATGGTGTATAACTGAGCAACATAATCTAAAGTGAGAGTGATTCTTAATCTTCAACAGTGGAAATAAATGAGAAGAGGCGAATCTTGTAGTGCTTTCTCAAGGCAACTCTAGCCAGACTCCCCTTGAGTTTTGTCTGAGTAAATACGCTGTGTGTGACAGGATTTGGACCTGGATATTTTTTAACTAGGGATAGAAATAGTTTGCAAGAAAAATTAGCTTCATATTTCTTGCTTTTGTCCATCAGATGTAATTTTCACCCAATACGTACATTCCACAGCAGTGGATAAAGGTGACATTTGTACTGTGGTTTCACTCGTCTGATTTGCTAAGTTGCACAAACATCATAAATTAATGAGAGGACTGACTTCAAGGGGCATTAAAAGTGTGGTGGTTTAAAAAGAAAAAAATGAGTTCCAAATATTATCAGAAAAATTATCAACTGTAATAGTGGTTTAGACATTTAATGAGCTTTTTCTATAGCTGAGCATGAGCAGCTGCAATTTCAACTGCATGTGTCTGGCTGCCTTTGCCAGGGAGTAACCTTAAATTCCATTTTGGAAAAATATAAAAAGATTACCAGATTTCCTTGGAACAATGACATGCTCTTAGCCAGGAAAAGTATCAACCTTTCCACTGACTTATAACTCCTGGCAAGAGACAGCTCATGGTTCTTTAGCATTCTCCCCATCTCTTCTGACTTGATAATTCTACGTTTTGCACAGCAGTGACTAACGGCCGGGTTTCTGAGATGCAGGGTGATTGTATTTGGATTGGTTGCCGTTGTTGAGAAGAGGAATTGGTGTATTATTTGGATAAATGCATTGCAGTACTTCACCAGACATGTATTAGACCTCCCTAGGGGCATGTCTGCCTTGCAGTTAACTCGGGTGATCGTTTCTGGGGTTGGAATAGCCCTGGTGTGAGCAGCCACACTGCAAAGTCATATCCTAATCACCATGTGCTCACTGGTGCTGCACTCCCCATTGTGTGTCACTGGGATGTCCCATATCTCCTTGTGCTGTAGCAAGCTGAGCTGCTCTGTTCTTTCTCAGTGACTTGTGGGAGAATCTGTCTGTCCTCTGGGCACAGGGGGTGCGTGGAAGGAAGAATTGTGGGAACACATTGGAGGACTATCAACTCTCAAGCGATTTAGCCTGAAGTCCTCGTTGGAAACTGGGTGGGTTACCAGCCCGAGTGAAAGCGGCATCTGGTTTGTAATGCTTCCTTCCCCCGCCCCTCAGCTAGCCTGATTGGAAGCATCACGTCACTCAGGTCAAAGAGTTTTATGTAGGGACAAGAGAGGGCTTTAGGAAGAAACCACTGGAAAGAGCCCCGCCTAACTCTGCAGTGAAGACATCCTGGGTATGTGTCTGCATAGGTTTGAGGTAGGCTGCCCATCCTCCACTTTCCTTTGCTTTTGTTCTTCTGTGTGGCTCAGCCATTCCCTAATGATGCCTTCCCCAATTTCCCCATGCCCTTCCCATTGTCCTAGCAGTGCTGAGAGATCACCAACTGGGAGCTCTCTTGTGGGGCACTTGCCTTTGCCTTTTGGAAGGGCTGTCTCAAAAGAAACCAGTATCTCATGTTGTCAGGAAATATCAATGCCTATCCCATTGTGTACATCCATTGGTCTAGTAATAGTTAAAGTTAGATGAAAGCCAGTGCTACACTGCTTTGCAAAATTCGGCTTGTCCCCTCTTTTGCAGAGAGCAACTTCTTTGGACAATTACGATCTGGGTGGGTGAGCGTAGTTTGTGCCTTGTCTGCTAAATGTTCCTGGCACATTTTGTGAGGGTGGGTGCCCAGAATATTATATAGTATGTAGATCAAACCCAGTATTATCAGAAACAGAACAGCATATTCAGCAATGTGTCAATTGATGCACTCAATGTGGAGGGTCAGGGACAAGGGCATGCTCTGTCAATATCTTGTCCTGAAATGCAGAAAATGGATTTGACAGCATGGGTTAGTAGCAGATCTGTGATCTTGAGTACATATTCTGCTGAATGATACAGAAGTCAACCGCCTGTGGCCCAGGTCATCAGCACCAGAACTTTTCCCTGCAAAGGTTCTGTGAGTGGAACTTTTTAAAGGAGCCATTCACCAGGCCCCAAATACAATAATACCTCTTAAGATACAGGCTTCTCTGCTTTTGATGTCACACAGTCATTGCACAGTTACCACAGACATTTGCTTGGGAGAATTACCATGAAATGTTCCATAAACTCCACTGCACTTGGTCATAAAGATATTCTAAAGCAGCTGTCGGCAACCTATGGCACGCGTGCCAAAGACGGCATGCGAGACGATTTTTAATGGCATGCTGCTGCCTACTGGGTCCCAGGTGCTGGCCCTGCTCAGCCTGCTGCCGAACCCAGGCAGCGGGCTGAGCGGAGCCGGCAGCCAGGACACCGGCAGCTGGGACCCTGGCAGGCAGCAGCGTGCCATTCAAAATCCTGCCCGCCCTGGCCCACTCTTCTCCGCCCTGCCCCCGTGGGGGCAGGCGTGAAGAAGCTTGGTCCTGCCAGTTACTGCTGCAGGGCAGGCAAGCTCCCCTCTCCCCCACCTCTTCCCCCAGCGTGCTGGGTTCCTGCCCCTCCTCCTCTCCCTCCCTGCTGCCGATCAGCTGATGGACATTGCGAGGGAGGGGGAGAAGCGGAGCCGCTCCCTGCTCTGGGGAGGAGGCGGAGAAGCGGTGGGGAAGGGGTCTTGGGGAAGGGGGGTGAAATCATGGCATACCCCCTCCAGCCCCCTGCCATGAGCTGCTCTGGGCGGGGGGCTGGGAGCACCCCCACGACCCTAGCCTATAGCCCCAGACCTCTGCCCTGACCCCTGCACCCCCCCATACACTCCCAGCCCTCTGCACTGACCCCTGCAACCCCATACACTCCCAGCCCTCTGCACTGACCCCTGCAACCCCCCACGAGCCCAGCCCTGACTCCAGAACCCCACACACGTACCCAGCCCCCCCACACCCCATGCCCTGACTCCTGCACCCCCCTCACACGCCCCCAGCCCTCTTCCCTGACTCCTGCACCCTCCTCACACACCCCCAGCCCCTGCCCTGATTCCTGCACTCCCAGACATACCCAGCCCCCCCACACCCCATGCCCTGACTCCTGCACCCCCCTCACACGCCCCCAGCCCTCTTCCCTGACTCCTGCACCCTCCTCACACGCCCCCAGCCCTCTTCCCTGACTCCTGCACCCTCCTCACACACCCCCAGCCCCTGCCCTGATTCCTGCACTCCCAGACATACCCAGCCCCCCCACACCCCATGCCCTGACTCTTGCACCCCCCCCACATTCCCACCCCCACCCTGAACACCAAACAGGAGTTCCTGCACCCCTCGCACGAAATGGGAGCTGCCCAGGTAAGCACTCCACACCCAAACCTCCTGCCCCAACCCTGAGCCCCCTCCCTCATTCTAGCTACTGACCAGACCCTGCACCCCAACCTCCAACCTGCTCCTTCACCCCCAGCCCTGTGCTCAGTGCACTCCCACCCTCAGCTCAGTGCAGAGAGAGGAAGAGAATGGGCTAGAACCAGGGAGAAGGTAGGTACCCACTCTATGTGGGCAGGGCCGGGATCCCAGACTGGCAGTGGGCTGAGCGGGGCTGGCAGCCAGGCCCCTGGCTGGCAGGAGCTGGCGGACGGAATCCCAGACCGGCGGCGGGCTGAGCCACTCAGCCCACTGCTGCTCTGGGGTCCTGGGGGCCAGCCCTGCTCAGCCCGCTGCCGGTCTGAGGTTCTGGCTGCCGGCCCCTTGCCAGCTGGGGTCCCGGCCGCAGGCCCCGCTCAGCCTGCTGCCGCCCGAGGTGAACGGGACCCCAGGCTGGCAGCGGGCTGAGCGGGCCGGTGGCATAAGATCAGCATTTTAATTTAATTTTAAATGAAGCTTTTTAAACATTTTGAAAACCTTGTTTACTTTACATACGACAATAGTTTAGTTATATAATATATAGACTTATAGAGAGAGAGAGACCTTCTAAAAAATGTTAAAATGTATTACTGGCATGTAAAACCTTTAAATTAAAGTGAATAAATGAAGACTCAGCACACCACTTCTGAAAGGTTGCCGACCCCTGTTCTAAGGTCTTGTGAGAGCTCACACAGTGACTGTGCCAAGGATCAGATCTTCCCAGAGGTAGTCCTGAGTCAGTGTAGGTTGTGTTGCCCCCACTACATGATGGGGCTTGGCAAGTGGTTCGATGTATTCAAAACACCTTTCTGTGATGGGACAGGTGAATGTGGGTTCAGGAGATTTGATCTTGCTTCGGTTAATTTCAGTGGAAGCGGATTTGGGTCTGGGGTACGCTTTTGGGGTCAAACATGCTTTCAACAGCATTTTGTACCTCAAATAGTTATCTTTCCACTCTAATTATTATTACTTAAAGGAAACCTAGACATGTTTTTGAGTAAAATGCAGGTAAACCTTGCTAACTAGGCAAAGCTTTGTTTACTGCCGTATGCAGAAGGATTTATGTCATGGAAATGAAGGCAATCGTTTACAAATTACGAATGGTTCCTTTGGCAAAGCTCTTGAAACCTTTTCCTTAATAAGCTCTGTTTTCCATGATAACACTATGCCAATAGTCAAGTATTATATGCTTGCTGGTTTAGGGGTGTGCTTGTGCACGTATGTTCTGACCAAGATGAGCTAAGAATATTCCTGGCTTTATAAAGAAGTTGGAATGAACAAGTTTCACAGATGAACCAACCCTTGTTTCCTAATTTTGGCATGAAATATTATTTAATCAGGACAGTTAGATGATGTGGTCAGCAGTGTGAAATGTGGCAGGTCCTGTGTGCCTTGCATACAGCCAGCTTCTCAGCCAGGGTTTGTGATTGCGGAGTTCCAGATAATGAATGAGAATTTAAAATGCCTGCCATTGGTCCAAATGCCGTTGTGCCACAGATCGGTACAACAACTTACTCATGTAGAGCTACCAGGATGAAACTTTCCAAGTCTCTTCGGAGAGGGCAAATGACTTCTTTTTTGTCCCATTGCAAGAAAAGCAACATAATTTAGAAATTCTGTGTGTGTGTTGTAAAAATGTTTATAGTATTAAAATACATAATTTAAATCACACTTCTAGACCGTGTTGTACCATAAGCTGTGAACACCTGGTTTTTTTATGATCTATTTCTAGAAGAGAAATCCAGAAAGCCAATAAATTCTTCTCTGCAGGAGACTCATTTAATCACTCTGTTTAGCTGCTAGCTTACTAGAGATGAGCTGCTTTATCCCAGACAATGAAGGGGCCAATGAAGTAGAAAGGTTTTTTTTACTTTTTCCTCGCTAGCCTTGTCTGTATAAATGATCAATAAAGTCTTGGCTGGCAACCATTGTTTTTTTCTGCAAAATATATGTAAGCAGGATATATAATTTAGTGTTGCCTTTCAAGATACCAAGGGTGGAACTATTCCCATTAAGTGGACTGATGCAGTGAGATCATGCTTGTTGTTTTGGCTGGTCTTCTAGTTTTGGAACTCTTTGCTGCTATTCAGTTTATTATAGTTAGCTATTGTTCAGTGGATCGTTATATTAGGATCTATGGTACTTACTACAGTCAGCTGTACACAGTGACGTGTGAACTTGAAGGCGGAAGAAAAATGAATGCCAGCTCTCTGACAAATTATAGCTGAAGCAAACAGAAACCTAACACAGGTCTATAGGATGTTTGCACTCTTCCATCCTTCATTGGCATGTCCAATAATGCAGAATGGATGCTCAGAAACTTGTCTTTGCCCGTGTAGCTGATTGATAATATGGCATAAATTTATAGCACTGGGAGTTTGCATGCAACTGTCAGCGCATAATTTATTCCTAAAGCCATTGTTAAAATGGAAAAGTGTGTTCTTGCAGCATTCTCTTAGAATTCCTTTGCTGCTGTTATCCATTTCCCTGTCTGTAATTAAGTGAGTACCATATTCTGCAGTTCAGTCTTCGAGTGTTTTCTTTACAGTCTTGGCATCTATTTAAACATTTTGCCATGTTTATCTGCAGATCTAACTTTTTTCTCTTGTGACCTCATAATCTTAGCATGTCTCATTATAAAATGCTGCCATTGAAAAGATTATGCTGTCTAATCAAAAAGATCAATGAAGTCAATTATATCTACTTATGGCAAAGAGTCCTGTGGCACCTTATAGACTAACAGACGTATTGGAGCATTAGCTTTCGTGGGTGAATCCCCACTTTGTCAGATGCATTAGTGTATTCACCCACAAAAGCTAATGCTCCAATACGTCTGTTAGTCTATAAGGTGCCACAGGACTCTTTGCCATTTTTACAGATCCAGACTAACATGGCTACCCCTCTGATACATATCTACTTACGTTAGCTGAGCACACATCTCCCAAACATACCACTACATAATTGTTTGTTATTTTCAGGAAGCTCTAGGCTGTGATTTTGAAGGTGAAAAGTGAGCATTTCAAGTGATATGAAACATGTTAAACTACCTATAAATTGTTGGAGACTGCTGTTTCCATTCAGTGCTTGCTTAGATGATCCAGCTGAAGTCCGGGGGCTGGGAGGGGAGGCGAGTACCCTTTTCTTGTAGCAGTGTCTGTCTCTGGCTTCTTTTCTAAGAAGAACAAAACAATTTGCCCAGGTTTGCGGTCTGTCAGTTCGGCCCATAGGACCTGGTTCAAAATCCACCAACATCAATGGAAGGCTTTCCTTTGAGTTCAGTGGGCTTTGGATCAGGCCCATCAGAATGTTGAGTGCAATTCTGATCACCCTGTCTCAAAAAAGGTATATTGGAATTGGAAAAAAAATACAGAGAAGAGAACAAATATGATAAAGGGCATGGAACAGTTTCCATAGGAGACGAGATGAAAAAAACTGGGTCTGTTCGGCTTGGAAAAGAGACAACTAAGGGGGGATATGACAGAGGTCTATAAAATCATAAATGGTGTAGAGAAAGCGAATAGGGAAGTGTTCTTTGCCCCCTTGAAGTAGCACATGAACCAGGGGTCACGCAATGGAATTAATAGGCAGCAGGTTTAATACAACATAAGGCAGTATTTCTTCACACAACACACAGTCAACCTGTGGAACTCATTGCCATGGGATATTGTGAAGGCCAAAAATATAACTGGGTTCAAAAGAGAGAATTAGATAAGGTTTGTGGAGGATAGGTCCATCAATGACCATTTGTCAAGATGGTCAGGGACACAACACCATGCTCTGGGTGACCCTAAACTTCTGACTGCCAGAAGGAGGGATTTGGTGACAGGGATGATTATTCAATAAATTGCCTTGTTCTGTTCCCTCTGAAGCATCCGGCACTGGTCACTGTCGGAAGACAGCATACTGGGCTGGATTGACCATTGGTCTGACCCAGAATGGCCATTCTTATGTTACATTCTTTATGCACATGTTCTCTTTAGACTGTTGTGTCTCCGAGAGACGCTTGGAGTGAAAAGCTCCTAAATAGGGCGGAGTCAAATAAGATACTAATATACCGTGTAGTAACGCTGTTCAGAGAGCAAAAAAAAAAAAAAAGAAAGCAAGCAATTGTTCAGCCGAGGAAAAGGGAGTATGCAAAATATTATTCATATTACTGGAATGTTTTGCTGCAGAGAAAGGTACAGTAAAAGGTAAACCTAATGAAACATACTGGAACAACTTCCCGTTCAGTCATCTATATGGACTGAGACATTTCTGCCATAATTTTCAGGGTTTTTTTTGGCAATGAGGTGTGGGGTAGGGTTTTACATGAAGAAGCTGTTTCAGAAGCCACTTGTTTTTCCCTTACCTCCTATCCTGCTCAACAGGTTCTTCTGCAACTCTGCTCCTTTTCTTTTACCAAGGGATGTGGGATTGGCTGCACAGAGAGTAGCATGGCCAGTTCCTATGCCAGGCATTCATTTTGTGAGTTTTTACAAACCAAAATTAGGGAGTTTGCGTATATGCAAGGGAATATGGTACATTTAAAATTTCACTTCTCATTAGAGACCCAATTAGAAAGAAGGAAAATTACTAGGGAATGACCCGTCATGTCACATCATGTCATATCAGGTATTAAAGAGCAGAAATAATCAGCTAGTTGCTAGCAGTCTGCAGCCTAATGCAATATTCTGTGCACACTTTGCTCTATTGCCACAGAACATATAAAAACAGCTGGGTAGCTTGTTTTCAGAGACCTCAATACTGGCTCATTGTTCTAATGGCAATGGGAATGGTATCTAGAGGACATGCTTTCTCTCCTTGGAGGCTGGATACTATCGCTAAATACATTGTTCTTAGATAATCCCTTGCCTGTTTACTAGAGGGGCATCAGCAATTCAGCAAGCTCTTAATTAATAGGCAGGAAGTGAATTTCAGTAGATAAAGGGCCAAATTCAGAGGTGATGTGAAAGGGGGCTGTGAGTTAGATACACTTTTCCCTCTCTTTTACTCCCACCCACCTTACTCTACAGGTGCCAGTGTAAGGCAGTCTGAATGGTTGTAACTTACACTGTAAGGAGCAGAAAGAAAATGTAATATAAAGTAATCCCCAAGTTAACTTGATTTACCGGGGGCAGGAAGACGCACCAAGTGTGGTCATATCTACATTAAGAACATGGACACTGATGTAACTGCACCAATGTAGTTACACTGGGGCAAACTCCTCCACGTGGAGCTTATACTGATGTAGCTTAGTATCTACTTTCTTGATGTAGGCAAGGCCTGAGCTTCCCTTATAGGTTGGTAGAATGAGTGTATGTGTGTCTAAGCAGGAGTAATTTGCACTTCCTTTCTTATCACACTTAAATGTGGGCCAAAGATTGGGGTGGGGGGGATTTCTCCATGAAAAAGAAACCCACTTTTTTAACTGGACTGGAGCACCCAGGTATTTTACAAATGTGGAAAATATTTCAAACTCTTTAGTTTTCCCTTAACTGTGTGTTTTTGCTGTTACCATTCAGGTGTACTCGATATGCTGCAGCACTTCAAACGTTAAGTTTTGGCTGCAAATAAAACGTTAGTGGGGAAAAACCTGGGCACAAATGCAGAACTGAATAACTTTATCATGATAAGGAGTACTAGTGGCACCTTAGAGACTAACCAAGTACTAGTACTCCTTTTCTTTTTGCAAATACAGACTAACACGGCTGCTACTCTGAAATTTATCATGATATTCAATCATATTAACAGGCAGCAGGGCATACCCAGTGCTGAACAACCTCTTTCCGACGGGGACAGAACTGTTTGAATAGTCTTGAAGTTTTACAGTTCCATCTATCCTGCTGGAAGGGAAAGTGCGCTTTGCAGGACGATTGATAGCTGGAGGTTGTCTGGAGGACAAGAGGCAGATTAGCCCAAGTAGTAAGCAGTAGCAGGGAAGAGGGTGTGGGGATGAGAGAGGGGGAGAAACTCAAAGCGTTTTTTAGGAGCGAGGGTTGGAGAGCAAAGGAAATGAGACAATAAATGAGGATGGAGTTGACACCAAGAGCAGAATTGTCTTCACCTTCAGGAACTCTCTGAAGATTCTTATCCTTGACAACAGGAACAGCAGTTGCAATGCAAGATTTTTAAATGTCCCTCATTTTAGGCAGGTTGTTTTCCTAAATTGTCTGTTCACCCCATCAGTCAGGCACAAATACTGGGGGGCCCCTCTTTGTTTCTCAGACAAATAATCCCTTAATGGAGACTTTTAATTTGCTAAACAGGCTAGACTGCTTAAGAGCAGCAGAAAATTTGCACTGTGCAAGGGACACGTGTGAGATAAACTCCGTATTTAATATCTTGAGTATAAAATAAATGGTCCAAAGCCTAAGGTGTTTCCGGGCCCAAGACACCTTTTTGTTTCCTACCATACTGTATGTAGCGAGCAGAAGAGTAGTTAAAATTCAGGACATTATGTCTTATAGATGCAGAATGTGTTTAATTTATTGGCACATTTTGTCACTTTTGTTTAATATGTTCTGTGGCTACCTAATCTAAAGATGCAAAGGGAGATAGGTTATAGGGAGAACCAAGACTTCATCTGCTGCTGTGAACTGATAGGCCACTCATTCGCTTGATCTCTTTCACTCTTGTCTCTTTCAGTTTTTGCCTGGATTAGTTTTGCTCCTGACTAGTTTAAGTATTATAGATGGATCAATTAGGTGCAAATTTCCCAGCAAGCAAAGTTCATTTTAAAGATTTTTCTCTTCAAGCCATTCATTCTTTTTTTTTTAAAAGCTGAATTTATTTTTGCTTGAAAGAGGAAGCAAATAATTCTTCTGGCAAGTATAACTAATGCATCCACTGTTCAACTTAATTACCACCCTATGAGCCAGCAGGATTATGAGGATGGGCCTCTCTTCCTGGAGAGCGTGTGTATGTGTGTGTGTGAGAGAGAGGATGAGCTATTTCATTAGGTTCAATGCCCCTTTCACAGGAGGTAATATTGTTTTTTTCTGAAGCTCTGTGATTCTTTTATAAACCGTATTTTTCAAGGGGTATATTTTGGATGTCTCAAGTAATTGGCTTGCAACTGTGGATAGTCTTAAATTGTTTGGGTACAATTTTAAACTTCTGTTTTCTAAAAAAATATTTAAGCCATCTTTATTATGGGATATCAAAACCAGTAAAATATACTGCTATTTCTCCCCTCCCCCCAACTTTCATTAAGATTTAAAAATGACCTTTTATTGGCAGTGACTAATTTGGACATATGCCCAGGAGATATTTGGAGCAAGCGGGTCTATTGGTCAATGTGAACCTTCTAAGGTTCTATTCCTGGGTCTCTGGCTGATTCACTGTGTGACACTGGATACACTCCTTGCCTCGGTGTTCCCATCTGTCAAATAGGCAAAATAGGGTAAAATGCTTGCCCACCTTATAACATTTTTGGAGGAAAATGTTCATGGTATCTTGGTATAAGTGCAAAGTGGTTTCAGACAGAATGTTTATATGTAAAAAATTAATTACCAAGCATGCATCTTATGATTTTCTCTCTTTTTCATTATTCCTATTAAGAGTCTCCAGTGAGAAGTTCTTTGATTTTCAATCACAAGCTCTTGTTGATTTCATCAGGAGTTTAAATACCGAAGGGTTTTTTACCCCCCGCTCCCCCAACTCCCAGGCTAGCAGGCTTTGGAGATGGGCACAAAGGGAGCTGATAGAGGAGTCAAGAGGAGAGGGTTGAGTAAAGATGTGTGCAGAGAGGGGCTCATAGCATTGTTGGCTGGAAGTGCGAGAATGTTAAGTGAAGATCAGATCATAGGGCCATATTCTGTGCTGTACAGCCACGTTGTACTCAGAGTGCATGGTAGCGCATGTCACAACAGAATTCAGCCCATAATGAGGAAGCTGAGAGACTGTCTGTTTGCCATGGGAAGCTGATAGAGCATCTCAGATCAGCTGACGGCATTTTCATGCTGCATGGCACTACTACACGCTATTTCTGTTGGAGCCTCCTGCTTACGTTTTAGAGAGCCGTGGGTTGAGAACTGCCAGAGAAGCCAATAGTGGAGAGAACTGCAGCATCTAACTTCCCAGCTTTCTCCATGCAAATGTCTCTTATGAGGTTCATAAGTGCTTAAAAAAAAAAAAAAGCCACCCAAAACAAAAATCCAGAATGTTAAGATTTTGACTTAAAACTACTGGCTGGGGAATTCAGGCGTGTAAGGTGGCTGCTCCATAGCTTGCTCCTCTGTGGAGCCTAAGTATTGCATCTCATCCACCTCATCGCTCATGAGACATTGGCCTTGGCTAGTGTTCCTGAGGATCCCAGGTGGGGGACATAGTCCTTGCCGTACTTAGGATTGGGTGAGTTAAATTAGATGGAATGGAGTGTGGTGCCATGTGAATCCAGTTTCTTTCGTGGCGTTAAGTCAGAACCTTGGGGTAATTTTCAGAGTGAAAAAGAATTTTTCTGGCATAGCTATATTGTGATTTTTTGGGGTGGAGGGGGCAATATAAATTATACTGACAAAAGCTCTAGTGTAGACCCCATTATACCAGCAAAATAACATCCTTGTGTCAGTATAGCTTATTTCTCTTGGGGAACTGGTATACAAAGGATCTTTTTGCCCGTATAAACTGCATCTATACTTGGAGGGTTTGCTTGTAGAGCTATACCAGCAAAGCTTTTAAATGCGGACAAGGCCTGAGATTTAGGTACTCTACCTCCCGTTACATGAACAGGAATGATATGGTTAAATCTCTGTACACTGCTTTGAAAAAGCTCATGGTAATAGTGTGCTTAATGGATCTTTGTATTTGATGAATGATGCTGTAAAGCACTCTGTTGTGGTAAATTACTTGATAATGTTGAAATCTGGAGACATGTTTTATTATCTAATGCCTGCCCCAACATATAAAATAAAAATGGAATAAAGTGGGTAGCTAGAAGAAAGATCACTGGTATCTGATGCATGAATATTTATGGGGAATATTTCCAGTGGGCATTTAGTTTTACAGACTTCTAGAGAATTAATCCTGGGCTCTCACTCTGTGCTTGCTGACAATTGTTTGAGTGGTGCACCGTATATTTAAAAAACTGTCAGCTGAGATACAAAATCAAATTGTGTTTTGCAAGGTCTGTATATCTGGTAAATACTGAATATTTTCAGTCTCGCAGCTCCAGTCAGACAAGCACAATCCTGGTTCCTGATACCCAGCATGTCTCGGGGCAAGTTGATGTGAATGTGGTGCTTCAGGCATTATTACATGCCTGGCTTATCCTTGCTCACTGACCTGGTCTCTGTCTCTTTCTCTTCTACCCTCCCCCTACCTGCTCCTTGGTGTAGCTTTCACTCCCGGAGGAACAGAATGAAGTAACAAGGAACGGCTGTGAATCCAAGGAACTGGTCTACCTTGTGCAGATCTCTTGTCAGGTAAATGTCATGTTTTTCCCCCCCTTGCATTGCATAATTATTGCATTATGTTAAATAACATAGCCTCATAATATTTTGATGTGTTGCTACTTTGGTGTGCATTTTTTTACCTCTTCATTGGTGCAGGCCGCAGAAGAATGCTTTGTGTTGTGCAGCAGGTGGATAATTTTTAAGGAGAGAAATACTGAGCTTGAAACAGAGAGATGAGCTTGTTCAGCAAACAACCTGAACTACAGTATGTGGAAAGCTATAAAATATTTAGCCTGGAGATCTCTTATCTGCATGCATGCTTAGAGTGTATGTGTATATCTGCATACGTATTAGGGATGTGTGCATACGTTAGGTGTACACACAAAGTACACCTCTGCCCCAATATAACGCGACCCGATATAACATGAATTTGGATATACTGCGGTAAAGCAGTGCTACGGGGGGCGGGGCTGCGCGCTCCGGTGGATCAAAGCAAGTTCGATATAATGTGGTTTCACCTATAACGCGGTAAGATTTTTTGGCTCCCAAGGACAGCGTTATATTGGGGTAGAGGTGTATGAATAAATAGAAGAAGTGTATGAGTGTGAACACAGAGGACAGTGTATTCTGTTGATAAAAACTTGCAACTGCGAATCAGGAGATTGAGGTTCTAGTTCTTACATGGCACCTATTACTGTGGTATCTTAAGTGCCTGGGACAGGTAAATTCACCTCTTTGTACCCCAGGTTCCCCTTGTGTTACCATAGGGTTAGGAACTCTTCCGCATCCTTGTAGATCCTCAGGTGCAAATAGTGCAAACTGTTTTATTATATTGACTGGCATTGATGCTTGTGGGGAGACCTATTGCATTTTGGGTGGAAGTAAACTACGGTGGATGTAGTGCCAGAAGGTATTGGTTATTTTTCTACCCTGTATCTAGCATTTCCCCCTAACATCACCCAAGTTGGCCCTTTTTAAGCACACAGTTTGTTGACTCAGTAGTGGGCATCACTGGGAATAGCTGCAGTTTCTCCTTCTCATTTTGAATCTCTATATTTGGTTCTACTGTCAGGTTCCTGAAGACTATGGGTAAGTGTAAGTCATAGGCCTATTTACAGTAGGTCACAGCTTATCTTAATTATGTTATGTGGGAGGGGGCTGTTTTCCCACAAAGTTGGAAGGCCATTTTTCAAATTATATTTGCACAGAATAGTATGAATGCCTTTGGGAGTGAGGGAAGGGGCTGAAATTTCACAGATGAGTGGCTTTCAAAACTGCTTGTACTTTGTGGGCATATCACAGATACCATATCACCCTGTTGTTGCCAGCTGGAGACTAGATGATAGATTAAAAGAGCAATGCAATTGCTAACAAGACAAGACTGCAATTCTAATTGAGGTTACCTGCCCAGGTCTCAGCCAACTGGATTGTGTTTAACAATCTAAGGATTGAGGCTGAGGTTTACCAAAGGGCCTAAAGGAGTTGAACTTCAATAAGTTTTGGGTGCCTAACTCCCTTAGGTCTCTTTGAAAAACCTAGCCTTAATTAAAATATATGGCATTTCTATTACCTTGCACCTCGGGCCGTAGCACATACTCACTTCGAAAGTGTTTGAAGACATCAAGCATTATTAGCTCAGTAGCTAACTCAGTTAAGGATCCTGATTCAGCAGATAAGCCTTGTATCCCTCCCTAAAGCTCACCCTCTCAAGTGGGCCACCAGAACAGTATACAGAGGTTTTCATCTGTGAATGTGCTGCCTGTGGTCCTGAAGAGTACAGCTTTGGGCCCTGCGAGGCAGAGCTACCTTGTGGAGCTCTCTCAGGATTAACTAGGTCCCTCTTAGTGTAACTGGGCCTCTAAACTTCAGAATTTTAAAGGTGATACCCAACAGCTAAGAATCATACCAAGAAATGGGCTGGTAGCTAGTACAACATGCATGACGCTGATGTTATATGCCCATGACGACACACCAAGGAGGAAGGCTGCTGTTTCTGCTGAAGCTCCAGGGTGCTTTTCAAGGGTAGCCCTAAGGAGAGTGCATTTCTGAAATTTGGCACCTAAATGAAAAGGAGGTGGATCGCTGTGGGCAATTGCACATTGGACAGAAGGAGTCACCACCTCCCAGCCTGCCATGCCTGAGCCTCCTGATGGATCCAGGAGCTGCAGTGAATCCCAAGACTGTGAATCATGGCCCACCTGCTGAGAAGTTCTGGGCCCCTGAATCTCTCACTAAAGTGTTTCTCTGAACGAAACTGATGTCACTGGAACCATGGCACTAAGCAATGAAATATAACCACTCACCCATTCCTCCAAATGACAATTCCTCCCAACCCACCTGACTTTCTCCTTATCAGCTCTCTTGTCTTAGTCCATGCTCCCATCTTTCAAACACTTAGACTCTGTCTATACGGCCCCATTGTTTGGACTAGGTGCGCATATCAATGTGCTGCACTGTAACTCCCCCGTGTGGACGCTGCAGGTGCAATCTAAAAGGTTCCTAGTTCGCATTAACATAGTCCTGTTCGAAGAGCACTATGTTAATGCAGACTAGGAGCCTTTTAGTTTGTTCCCACGGCATCCTTACAGAGGAATTACAGCTTAGTACTTTGGTGCGTGCTGCTATTCAGGGCCCTGTAGTCCGAATTGCGGGGCAGTGTAGATAAGCCCTTAGAAAGCAGAGAAACTTGCAGCATCTGGATTCAGTGAAAGAGATGGAAAGAGCAGCAGAGCCGAGTATTATTCCTACTGGGGAAATATTGCACGCCCTAACTTCTCACGTACTCTCCTGATGTCTAGGGTAGGGTTCCATTCTGTCACCTGGGATACTAGGTGTCAGAAAGGATTCGACCCTGTGTTAATGTTGGTGTAGTTTAATGAGAGGTCTAAAATATTGTACAGGATGGTAGTATTGTGGGGAGACATTCTGGCAGGATATGTCCATGTCAGCCTGTGGCGGGCCTGGCACTGCACTGCCCCTTTGTGGCAGGGGTGGGATGGGGTGTCAGAACCTCGCCACTCCCAAGTTCACATGCTCGCCTCTCTGTGGGCGGCCCAATGCAGCCTAATGGCCTCCCTCCACACAATCAGCCCTTGGTCAGGGTAGTGTGCCCTAATGGCCAGAGTCCCTATAAATCGCTCCCAGCATTGGAGCTGTGCGGCCCAATGGCCAGAGTCCATATAACTCCTCCCCCGCAGGCGGGGTAGTACAGCCTAGCAGCCAGAGTCCAAGTAACTCGCCTCAAATGTCAGGGCAGTGTGGCCCAATGGCCTGCGTCCATATAATCACCCCTCTCGGACAGGGTAGCATGGCCTAGTGGCCAGAGTCCGTTTGATTCCTGTGGTGTGGGAGCTGGTAGGGGGATCCGGGCCTGCCCTCTTCACCAGGTCCTGACCCAGGGCCCTGGTAGTGGCACTTTCCCCTTGCCACCGGCTTAGCGGGGATCCGCCCGAAACACGCCGAGCCTCTGTGCGGCTCTAACGCCGTTTGCCTCTAAAGTTCCCCTGGGTCACTTCCTACCATAACCTCCGGGTTCTCCAATTCAGGGTGTCCTCTGGTGTGCTCCTCTCCTGTGATGTACTCCGTCTGGGCATCACGGTGCATCCCGGCTTGTCTGGCCTCCGGATCCTGGAGCACAGGCTGTCCCTCCTTCCCCTCTGGCAATCAGCCCCGACTGAGCAGCTCTGCAGGCTTTTATACCTGTTCTCCAGTTGGAGCATGCCCAGCAGAGCTTCCAGGGCGTGGCTTCCTCTGCTAGGAAGGAAGGGTTAATCCCTGCGGTACCAGTGTGGGGCCGCTCTGCCCTGTCACACAGGCCAAAAAATTGAAAGGGAGGAAAAAATTCTGAAACGGATTTCACTTGGTCGTACCTTGGATTTGCTACTAGCATTGGTGTTGAGCTAGTTACAATAGCTTACAAAAATCTTTTAAAATGCCCACTAAAGGAGAACCAGTCATAATGTTTACAAGTCAGGTTCAGAAACATAATTGTTTAGTTTGGTCTAAATCCACCTAAATATAAGAGCTCTGAAATGTTTATAAGTATTTTGTTGCAAATGTGAATAGTGTGGTAGAAAGTGAGAGAGAAACCCGCTATCTCAGCAACGACAGATTAAAACTCTCGGGTAAATGGGCAGAAAAAGCTCGCTCTGGTTTGTATTGAAGCTCTTATGCAGTCCAAGATGGGCACAGTACATGGATACAGTTTGGGTTTTTTGTGTGGCTTGTTGAAAAGACATTTATTTTGTCATTTCACTCTGCAACTGATTACCAAACAAAAGCTTTTGAACACTAGACCTTTAAAGTGGCTAGCTCAAACTCAGCTGTGCTTGGCAGATTTCCACCCAGCAGTTGCATTTAGGAAATTCTATTTCCCCCCTTTCCCATCTGTAAATATCATTTGATTAGTGTAAAGAGAATTATTTCACAGATAAGATTAGGGTTTTTTTAAATGATCATTTGGGGAAAGCTTTCTGTTTGTCAGTGTATAAAATACTCTCTTTCACTGATGTTTATATTTTGAAATCTCTTTATTTTTGTTTCTATTTTAGGGGCTATACAAACTAAGCCAGATTAATAGCTCTGAAGCAAAATAGTCAAATGTAGAGTTACTTTATTACAATTTTATTAAAAAGTTCAGTCCGAGAAAGGTGATTTTGGGTAAGATTGCACCATTTTAAAAATGTTGCTAGATAAATGGTTGGTATTTTCAGGGCATCCAGTTACTGTGGTAACAGGATCACTGTTGTTAAACACACACAGACATTCATTCTCTCTCTCTCTCTCTGAGAAATAAGGGGATAGATAGAATCCCCTAGAGCAACACACAAATGCTTGAGATCTGAGGAAGCCTTCTTGGGGAAGAGTGGATGCTGCGTCAAAAGCAAGTAAAGTCTAGTTTTCCTTCCACCAAAGCTAATTTAGGTTTCCACCTTCTAAAAATACTGACCGTATTTAACGTGCATTTTACTAGAGAAGGAGAGTCTCTCTAAAGACAGGTTTCAGAGTAACAGCCGTGTTAGTCTGTATTCGCAAAAAGAAAAGGAGTACTTGTGGCACCTTAGAGACTAACCAATTTATTTGAGCATAAGCTTTCATGAGCTACAGCTCACTTCATCTGTCTAAAGATAACAGTGGTGACTTTCTTTTAGGAAACAGACCAGTATAAAATCCTCAAACAGGTGATGTGCCTGTGAACCTTGCAAACTCTGTAGACAATACTTGGAGTGACAAACCATAGTGATAAGCACAGAGCTTTAAGTGACCACAGGAAGTGCCTGAGGCCTCTGGAATGGACAGGCTATACCTGTGCCCCTTCAAAATCTATGGACTGTACTTGCAAACCTTTTAAGCTCCACAGGGGTAAGCAGAAAATATACAAGTTCCGCAAAACATTTAATGCGGATTATAATGTACACTGAGAAATAAACAAAAATTAGGGTCTACAAGAAGGCTGAACTAATCCTATCAGTTGTTTTTTTTGTTGGATTGTAAAGCAGATCTGAAATCTGTAGGCCAAAATCTATTTGACTTGCGAGTTAGACTAATTTCCAAACTATCAATATAATTTAAAATCTTCTACCGCAAAAATGGCCCATCTAATTATTCAAATACAAAACCAAACCTATTCTAGTTTAAGGTTAAACAAACAGCATTTCAGATTTAAAGTAGCCTGTTTTATGAAAGCTGGGGAAATAGCAGAGTCAGGCTGCGATAGAAATTGTCACAACTTTGACAACTCCAAATAGCACTCTAGTGCAGTGGTTTTCAAGCTTTTTAGAGTACATATCCCTCTCCAGATAATGTAGTCTAGACCTATCTGAGATAGTCATAAAATACTTATGATTAGATTGCCAAGTCTTACTAAATAAAATGTGTTGTCTGGCGTTACACGGTTTTTCTTGCATACCCCCGACGAGAGCTGGCGTATCCCTTGGGGTATGTGCACCCCACTTTGAAAACCAGTGTTCTAGTATCTGACATTTTTCCCTACAATTGTTACAAGAAGCAGCTATGATTATTATAATTGAAATGGGCGAGAAAACAGATTTTTGTCCATTTTTTTAGTTTGTTTCTTTTGTGCATTTGACATCACTTTTTGTTCAGTCATTTTCATTGTTTTTCCGTGTCAGTTGCTTTCCTTTGTTTCGGGTGCATCTTTTGGGCCCTGCTATGAAAGGCTCAGATCTAAGCCTGTGCTTAGATGCTTTGCTGAATTGGGATGTGCTTACATGCATACTTAAGTGCTTTGCTGAACTGGGGCCTTACACAGCAACCGGAGAGGGAAAATCCTTTTAGAGTATGAAAGTGGGGTTGTGACACCACAGAAAATCGCAGGAGAAATCAGAGGCAGGAGAAGCACCTGGAACTATTTGTTGATCCTTTTTTTTTTTAATTGACTAGCACTCAAATTGATGGTGTCCCTTTAACTGCAGATTCACTATAATAGCCCCTTCCCCGTGCAGTTCTGGAGCATTCACATTTTACCTGCCCTGCAGGGTGGGTTCCAGTGAATAACACAGTTCCTGAGAAAAGAGCCTCCTTTTTGTAGAGCAGGTAAAATTTCAAGACTAACACCAAAGTGAGAAGGCTCCATACCTCCATAACTCCAATAGGAGTTCTCCCATCCATATAGGTAATCCACCTCCCTGAGAAGCAGTTCTTCCATTGACCTAGCACTGTCTACGCTGGGGGTTAAATTGGCTTAACTACGCCACTCAGGTATGTGGATTTTTCACACCCTTGAGCAATGTAGTTAAGATGACTTAATATTCTAGTGTAGGCCAGGCTGTAGACTTCACATTGGCAGTGAGTGAGCTGGATGCTGTGTTCTGTAGTGTGTTGGCAGCACAGTAATTAGTCCTGTTTCTGCGCATTGTGCAAGGCAGCCGATGCTCTTTAATGTGAGTTTTATTTGAACGAATAAGACTCTTGATATGGTAGAGAAAGGCAGTTACGCACGTTTATGCTAGTGGTAGCTCTCTGCATTGCCAGATTCAATATCTTCTTATAGAGTTGATTTGGTTCCAAAGGGAATTCCATCCAGAATCCCAGAGGCAGAGGAGTGGGGGCAATAACATGCTTTAAGGGGAGTGTAAAGAGAGAGCCAGAAAAGATGGGATGTGAGTGTGATGAACAGCCAGGACTCCCTATCCTAGGTGGCTTGTGGGAAGAGGAGAGTTGGAATATATATTTACAAAAGGGAACATCTTACTCATGCTAGAAATGTCGTGAGCCATGCTTTGCTGATTCCATTTGTCAGTGATAACAACCAAGCACTGAATCTGCTACTGGGTGCATTTCTCATCTCTCTCTTTTATTCTTTGCATAGGATTTCTGCTGCTACTTTTTAAGATAATTTTAATAAACCATTCACTGTCTTAAAATGTCAGTATATCCAATTTGTGGTTACAATTCCTGAGCAACTCTTATTTATAAAGATGTTCATCTCTCTCTCTCTCCCCCTCTCCTTTTTAAAAAACTTGTAATTGTTCCTATCTGTAAGACGGTTTATTTCAGATTAATGATCGGTGGATTAAAACATTGTGAACCAGGTGATATTCATAGCACATGTGAAAGAAGAATATCAAGAGTCTGTCATCATGACCAGCATGTATTTGATTGTGATAACCATGCTTGGTTAAGTGCCGTCAGAATCTATTACTTATTTTTTCCTTATGTCGTTGTAAACTCCATTTAGAAACTTGACAGTGAAGTTTCTTTTTTTATTATAGCTTTTGACCTTTTGCATTTGGCCAACACTGAATTTCTTTCAAACACTGTCCTCTACCCACCAAATGCGTCCTTCCCCTCCTCAGCCTGTGGCATTAAAGATGCATTAAACAGCCACTTGTGACTCTCAAGCCGCAGTCTGAGTGTCACTGCCTTCAGCAATCATCTGAAAGGCAAACATCATTTTGTTCTCATAGCAAAGGACTCCTTGATCTGTTCTAGTATCTCATTTCTATTTTAGTCTTAGGTCTAGTCTACACCTAAAAATTAGATTGACCTATCTACATCACTCAGAGCTGTGAAAACATTTGCACCCCTGCAATGTAGCTAGGCTGGCCTAACTCCTAATGTAGAATTCTTCCATCAACCTAGCTCCTGTCTCTCAGAAAGGTGGATCACATACCTGGATTGAAACCAACCCCACCCCGGCCCGTTGATGTAGAAGTGTCTACACTACAGCGACACAGCTTCAGTAGCCGCTGTGAAATAGACATGGACTTTGAGAGTTTTCTAGGAATCACAGTTCAGCTACTGCACAGTGCAAATGCTTCTGTGCCTTCGCTGTGGCATGTGGAGTGGATTAGATGGGTAGTTTGTTGACTGGAAGTGTGCTAAGTGAAAGAGAAGTGGGAAGCATGTGAACATTGCATGTGAGCTGAGGTTGAGGGCTTTGTGAATGGAAATATGGCTGCTGTTAGAGGAGATAAATTTGAAGAGCAGTTTATAGGCTGAAAGTGATTTCTCCATGGAATTGATGAGGAATTTGGCACTTCGGCACTTTTGCCTCTTGCATTCTATTTCAGCCTTGTCTATGCTGGTCTTTTCCCCTAGTTTCCAGTTGGTCCAGTTCCTTTGCAGGTAGCAAGGGTAGGAGCATTAATGTAGACAATGTACCACTGGTGTTTTACCCTTTGTGTCATCTAGTCCTGTTGTCAGCAGCAGGAGTTGCACGGGGAGTAACAAAGGCATGGCATTTTAAGGAAGAAAGTCCAGAGTGGACACAGACTTCACCTTCAGTTCTTTGCACTGATCTGCTTTGGGCTAGATCCCCATTGTTCTTTCTAGAGGTGGGTGAATACCTGTTGGTTTGGGTTTTTTTGGTTAGGTGGCAATTCTGAAAAATGAGAATTGATTTCAGTCAAACTGAATCTGAAACTTTTCAGTGCCTCCAAACAGGCTGTTTCAGGTCTGTTCCAGGACAGGGATTCAGTAGCTTGCTTCCTACCTCCCATGTCAGTGCTTTACCGCTAGCTCTTATGGGAGCGATGACAACACCACCATCTCCTCCTCTGGCCATGATGAGTGGTTGAAAGTATTTGTCTCATATTTGCTAATGGTTTTTTTGTCAACCAAAATTGCATTTTGTATCACTGAACTGTTTGAAAAATTTCACTCCACTTTAGTCATCTCTTCCTCATGTCCCCTTCTCCTTTGCTTCATTCAGACCTGTAGTTATGCCTAGTAAATGCTGATGACGACGACAGTGTCCAAAAGGGCCTCAGGAGTGGTGGGGTCCCATTGTGCTGGTCAGAAACCATCCGTTTTGCACCTTTCCCCTTCTGTAATTGTCAGGAATATGGGAGCCAGATTTTTAAAAGTCATTAGGTACCTAAACACGTAGATAGGTGCCTAGTGGGGTTTTCAGAAGTGCCTAAGTTGGTTAGGTGTTTTTGAAAATCCCACTGGTCACCTATCTACATCCTTCAGGTGCCTAAAGACCTTTGAAAACCCAGCCCTTGGTCCTCATAGGTCGAGGATATATCCAACCTCTCCTTCCAGTTCCTCATCAAATACATTTATTTCAGCTGAAGTCTCTCAGTTCTAACCCACCTCTCAAAGGTGAAGGGCTGTTTTTCATTAATGCATCTTCCCATTTCCCCAGCTCGCTTGGGTTGGGTCGCTGGATCAGTCTTTTCCAGGTTTGCTGCCCCAGCGCTCATTCCCTGTCCACTGTCTCTTTTCCATTAATGGAAAGCAAATAAAATCCTTCCCCGCGCTGTACTGAGCCATCACCTAAAGTACTGTCTCTGAATGGTTGTCTGTTGTTGGTGTTAGCTCATGAACTCCCTGGTGTACTCCATGTTTTCAGCTCCAAACACACAATAAATAAAACCTAAGTGACAATAGTAATTGAGCTTAATACAGAATTTACGAAGCTGGCAAGTATACTGAAAACCGCTTTTTTGGATTTACTGGAAGTTAAGATGATGCCAAATCACTATGCACTATCACTATGTTAGTGTCTTTGCAAAGTTAGTGGTTGTTCCATGCTTTTTAAATATAAAAAGGGAAGGGGATGAGATATTAATAGAGAACAGAGGTTTGCTAAGACACTTCCAAGAACTGCAGATTCTTGCCCACAGAGAAGGCAAGTGGCATATCTAATCATCTGTAATGTCTGTTACTCTGTAGCCGTGGTGATGATGTTTAGGACAGGCTAAGTACATCCATTAATCTATATAATGATCACTAGAGACAATGGAATTGATTCACTGCTATCTTCACTTCGGTTTCGTATGTGTGTAATGCCCATGATTTCATTGGCGTAACAACCACATTAAACAGGATTAACAGTGGAGTGTCATGCCCTTTTGCTTTTAGACAGAGACCCTGCTCCAAACCTCCCCTAGTTAAATGGGTACTCAGGTATAAATTCACCAATAGTATCCTAGGCTAATGGATCAATGTCCTAACAGATAAAGCACAAGATGGCGTATTGGTGTCTGCTAACAACCACTGTAACACACTAGGGAACAAGACAACCTCATTCCTGTGCACCTATCTATAATCATAGACTCATAGAAATGTGCAGTGAGGTGGCACTCAGTATTATCTAGACCATAATGTCTAGGAAAAAAGCTCTGTGATCAGGGGGGCCTGTAATGTGAGTGACATATGCTGGAGGTCTCCTGCTGCCAGTACAAAACATCTCTGGAATTACTAAATGTTATAGATGACAATTTCCTAACTCAAAAAGTGTTGCAGCCAACACAGGAGAATTCTTTATTAGACTTTGTCTTAACAGATGAAGAGTGAATGATCACAGAACTAAATGTTAATGGTAGCATAGATACAAGTGATCATGACTTGATCACATTTATAATGTGCAAGTAGAATTAAGTCCACACCAGTAAAATACACACACACACACGGTGCTGTAGTAGGGCCAATTTCACAAAGTTGAAAACAGTTATGAGCCAGATTAGCTGGCAGGAAGAACTTGATCAGAAAAATGTGATTGAAAATTGGGAATTATTTAAGAACACCTTACTAGATGCTCAAAAATCCATACTCAAGGAAGAAGGCTGCACTGGTTAAAAAAACAACAACCTGGTTTCATAAGAAAGTGAAGGCATCTGTATAATATATATAAAAATGAAAGGAAGTGAAAGTTGATGATAATGAATATAAATCAGCAGGTGGGAAATGTAGAAAATTGGTAAAGGAAGTAAAGGGACGCAAGGAGAAATCTGTGGGCAGCAGAGTTAAGGACAATAAGAACAAGTTTTTTAAATACATTAGGAACAAAAAGAATCCTGACAATAGTGGTGGTCCATTACTAGATGGAAATGGTAGAATTATCAATATTAATGGAGAGAAGGCAAAATGTTCAATAAATGTTTCTGTTCTGTATTAGGGGGGGAAACAGATTATATTGTCTTGTCATATGGTCATAATGACACTCCCCTTTCCACTGGTATCTCTGGGTGATGTTAAACAGCAGCTACTAAAGTTAGACATCTTTAAATGAGCAAATCCAGATAACTTGCTTCCAAGAGTTTTAAAAGAACTGGCTGATCAGCTGGATGGACTGTTAATGTTGATTTTCAATAAGATTTGGAGCACTGGGGAAGATCCAGAAGACTGGAAGAAAGCTAATGTTGTGCCAAGTTTTAAATGAGGGTAAACAGGATCACTCAGGCAGTTATAAGCCTGTCAGCTTGACATGGATCCCTGGCAAGGTAATGGCTGATATGAATCTGATGAATAAAGAATTAAAGGGAGGTAACGTTCCAATTGCAAATAAACATGGTTTTATAGAAAACAAATCCTGTTAAACTGACTTGATATCTTTTTTTGATAAGATTACAAGTTTTGTTGATAAAAAGATAATAGTGCTGATGTAATAGACTTAAGATGTCTCTAAGGTGTTTGATTTGGTCCTACACAACATTCTGATTAAAAAGAACTAGAACAATGTAAAATTAACATGACACACATTAAATAGATTACAAACTGGCTAACTGAAAGGTCTCAAAATGTAGTTGTGAAAGGGGAATTGTCATTAAGTGGGTGTGTTTCCAGTGGAGTCCCATATTGATCAATTATTGGCCCTGTGCTATTTAATGTTTTTATCAATGACCTGGAAGAAGACATAAAATCGTCACTGGTAAAATTTGGAGATGGCACAAAAATTGAGAGTGGTAAATAAAGCAGAGGAGAGGTCACTGATTCAGAGTGATCTGGATTGCTTTGTAAACTAGGCACAAGCAAACAGTACATTTAAATGCGGGGAAATGTATACATCTAGGAACTAAGAATGTAGATCATAACTTACAGGATGGGGGACTCTATCCTGGGAAGTAGTGATTCTGAAGAAGATTTGGGCTTGGTGGTGGATAATCAGCTGAACATGAGCTCCCTATATGACACTGCGGCCAAAAGAGCTAATGCAATCCTGGGATGCATAAACAGGGGAATCTCAAGTAGGAGTAGAGGGATTATTTTAATGCTATATTTGGCACTTGTGCGACTGCTGCTGGAATACTGTATTCAGTTCTGGTGCCCACAGTTCAAGAAGGATATCGATAAATTGTAGAGGGTTCAGAGAAGAGCCATGAGAATGATTAAAGGATTGGAAAACAGCCTTATCATGATAGACTCAAAGAGCTCAATCTGTTTTGCAGAGAAAGGTGTATGATCCAATGGCTGGAAGTTGAAGCTAGACAAATTCAGGTTGAAAATAAGGCCTACATTTTTAACTGAGAGAATAATTAACTATTGGAACACTTTATCAAGGATTGTAGGGGATTCTCCATCACTGACCAATTTTAAATCAAGATCAGATGTTTGTCTAAAAAAATCTGGTCTAGGAATGATGTTGGGGGAAGTTCTCTGGCCTGTGCTATGCAGGAGGTCAGACTGGATGATCAGAATGGTCCCTTCTGGCCTTGCAATTTGTGAATCTATAGTAATAGAATATCAGTTCAAGGGAGTAGAGAGGATTTTCTCCCATGGTTCAGAACTGCCATTTATTCTGAAGCCTCCCCTTACATTTCAGCTGATGGTTTTGCACAGTGCCTACACGCTACGTATGAAGTTGTCTGGTATGAAGAGATCAGGTAGTGACACCGATGACCCTCTTTCACCAGTTACACTGCAAATACGTTTTTAGAAACTGACACCCTATGGAGCAGGAGTCCTGAAGTTATTGCTCCTCTCATATCTCCTATGATAGGATGCACTGAATCCACTGGCAATGTTTTACTGACCTGTGTTACTGAAGATGTACTGATGGTTTCCTGTACCCACTGTCCTCCACATCAATTATTAGAACAATATACTGTTGTCTTATACTGGTATGTGTGTGTTATCTGGGCTTCTTAGGGTTCACTGCCCAATCGCTAGTGTCATTTGTCCCCTGCTTCCATCCCAGCCACTGAGCAACCGTTGCCCTCCTGTGTGTAAACTTGTCCGCTTGCAGAACTTTCCCCTTTCATTTTTTTGGTTCCCAATCTCTTACGGTTAACTTTTCCATTCATGGCTTCCTTTGATCATTTCTCATTTAAATATATGTTGGTGAAGCAAAGGGGACAATGTTGCCTCCTGCTATTCTTGGCTTTTGCACAGCTCAGCTATAATGACAGGATCGTAGTTGCACTTGGTTTTGGTTTGAATGGCGTATAAATGAGTGGTTGAGTATTTATTGATTCAAACTGCTGTGATAAATACAGTTTCATGGAACTGTCTGTACTACAGCAAATATTTTCAGTAGATGCAAAATTAGGTACACTTTTAAAGCTGTCATTTTGGCTTACCAAACAAAGGCACAGGCCAGCAATGCTGTGAGCTCATACGGTTTTCGCTTCCAATCCTAGTGCAGAAGTTATCCAATGAATTAGTTTGAGGTTGGTTTCAGAGTAGCAGCCGTGTTAGTCTGTATTCGCAAAAAGAAAAGGAGTACTTGTGGCACCCTAGAGACTAACAGGATGGTGGCATTTGTGTCTCAGAAGGGGTGACACCCAGGATAGCAGCTGACCAGTTCATAAGATTTACATTGGTCTAAGCTGCTGTCCAAGTGTCCAAGGATGGAGATCAATGAGGGACACACGACCCCTTCTGATTAATATGCAGTGTGTGCGTCGTTCTGTGGATGGAAACCTGCCAGAAGGGCTGAAGGAATACCCAGACACAGTGCTGGTCAAGAAGGGAGGATGAGCAAGAATAAATAAAGAATAAATTTCTCAGAATAAAATGCAAAATCTTGAAAGTTTTTTTTTTGAAGCAATAAAGGCTTTGACAATTATATGGTAGATAGTCCATGTCATGTTCCTTGTGCATTGTGCCAGCAGAGAAAACTTTGAATTAGAGAGATCAATCTTCTTGTATCCAAATGTATTCCATTTAGATCTGGAGCAAAAGTGAACGGACTGGCTAGTGATTATGATTTCTTTCTGTGAGCGATGCCTTTTGGCAGGGCTTCTGATTGTAATGTGGTACTTGTAGGGCAAGGCTGGGCTCAACCACAAATTGAAAAGAACAGTTGGCTTTAAGTGCTCTAAAGAGACATTGATTTGTGCCCCATAATTAAACAAGTGTGAATGCATCACAGCCCAACAGTTTCTCTACGATTTTTCTCGTAGTATAGCTGTTCCAAGACCTGGTCTTGGTGGAAATCCAAAATGAGAAGAGGTTTCTGGTGGGTGTTCCTGCTTTTCTTAGCTATCTTGCTGTTTATCATCTGTGGATAGCTTTCACAAGATAGGGCATGTCTACATGAGGAAATTGACCCGCATAGCTGTTCTAGAATACCTGTTCTGCAGTAGCTAGTCCAGAATGACTAGCTTTCCATGTGGACAGTCTATTCTGAAGGAAGTGACTTTATTCAAGAATATTTACTGCATTTATGTAGCTGAGTATTTAATCTGGAATAAAATCACTTTTATTCTGGAATGAAGTGTCCGCACAGGATAGTTATTCCAGAATAGCTAAAATATAGCGAAACAGCTGATACAGATCAATTTCTCCCATGTAGACAAAGCCATAGTGGTCCTTAAGGTATGTAAAGTGGTGTTGATGTGCATGAGATTGCAGGTAAAAATATGTATATAATTAAAAATTCATTCTTTTTATATGTCTTCTGTTCTTTGAGCTGTTAGGGGTCATGTTTTTAAGCTTTCTATCCATAACCATGAGGGCTAAGACCTTAAATTTTTTTTTTTGTAATGAAAGCTGAGATTTTCATGTAACCGTCTGATTCCAGGAGCTGGGGCTTTAAGAAAAACACCAGATAGCCCGAGACTTGCAATAAATGGAGCTGAAAATTTTTTTGGTTGTTATAACAGGTGGCCACTATTGTGGTGCGATTAGTATTGAAGAACAGTGATATATCCGTGCTGCAGCCAGAGTTCGCTTCCTTTAGTAATGTGATATATTTCCCGCTGATGCCCTGTTCTGAAAGAGCTTCAAGAACAGTGTTGGTCTCCACGATTTGTTGATCTCCATGATTTGTGGTCTTAAGACATTTTATTTTTATTTATTTATTTTATTTAAGCTTTGTGGCTCACCTTTAAATAGTCCCCATTTGTGGTGTTAGTCGTTAAAAATTACGTACCTTAAATGTTCCATCTTTTAGGTTTTGGTGCCACTATTCAATCTGTTTCTTCTTAAAAACCAATGTGTGCGGTTGCCAAAAAAGCAGCTATTTTTCCAAGTTGGCTACTGCCCTGGTTACAAAACTTCTGCAAACCTTCCTGGATTTCTTCTGATGTGTGCGCTGTATTTAATATTCTACCCCACTGCCTCTTTTCTTGACTTCTTGTCACATACAGCTTTGAAAGAGCTGTTAGTTGGTGATGCTTTCTGTCTTTTAAAATGCCCTAGAAAGTGTCCATCCTCTACAGCATCTCTCATAAATTAATATGGGTGCTTCAACAGATTTATTTATTTGTATATGCTCAAAAAATGACATGGACAAGATGGGAGAAGTATCTTTTATTGGACCAGTGTTTGCTGGTGAGAGAGACAGCTTTCAAGCTACACAGGGCCCTTCTTCACAGGACATGCACACTGCTGTGATGAGTTTACCATCTGGTCCTAGAGCTCTGTTTCTGCAAGGTGTGCTGCACAGGTGAACCCCTGAGCCTGCCTCGTACAGCAAAGACCCCAATGCTCTTGCTGCTCTTGCTTCCTAAATGCAGACAGAGGCAGGGGCTCACTGACATCAGGCTGTGATGACAGCACATCATGTTTATTTCAGCCTAATTTAGTTTTTATCTATACCGTTAGCTTGTGAAATGTCTTTGGCAAATCAAGCGAGAGGGATAATGGTGGTAATGTCCGGCAAAGATTTTGAAAATCCTTGTTTCCCCTTCTCTTATAATGAAAGGTGTATTTATTTGTATTTGACAGGAATAAGTTGTGTGTTTGTGGTGTGAGCAGTGTCAGATATATCATGTCTAATCCTTTCCATGCATTTAAGTGCCTGGTTTTTGTAAATGATGTGATAAGTGACAGCAGCGCATAATCCTAGCAACCATCACTGATTTTTGAAACAAAAGTTTTTTGAATGCTAAACTATTTTTAGTAGATTTTCTCCGTGGAAATCAGTTTTAGTAAATAATGTGCTTCATTCTTCCGTTTAAAAAAAAAAAGAGAGACAACTTAGTTTAGTGAATGAGACATGGAAGTGAGAATCAAGAAACCTGAGTACCATTTCCAGCTCTGCCACTGTCTCTGTGGGTCACCTTGAGCAAGTCACTTTCAAAGTTACCCATTTGTCAAATAGCTGGTAATGATGCTTACTTCACCTTTGTAAAGCACATTATGAAAAGTGCCAAGTAATTACTCTTGCAGTATCTGACCTGTCCAGGAGAAGAGACAGGGTCAATGCATTATTCTGTTTACATATATGTAATAAAAATGTGTGTGTGTGTGTGTGTAGTGATCTATAAATAGATACCCATTCATTCACTGCCTTGATACCTTTAGATGGGTAGCGTTTTCATTCCCATTGCTTAGCAGTCAGTCTTGTTGGTGGCTTTGAAGCATTTCCTCTGTGGTGCAAGCTCACATTGGGTTCTGAGTTAATTTTCTGATGTGTAGAAATGCAGTCTCCTGCCACAGCTTTCTCTCTTCCCTTTCTCCCCCTGCCCCAAGTCTCTCTGACCCATTGCTCTTACCATATAATTTCACTAAGGAGATGATTGGTATTGGATTGTTTAAATTACAAGTCATAAGGAGGGAAGGGAATTTTATTAAGGCGTTGAGAGATGTAAATCTCATTTCAAATTGCAAGAGCTTTAGGTCTCTGCCTTTCCAAAACAGACTTATTCAGAAGACAACATTTGAGCATCACAGCTTCAAATGCAATGCATTGTTTGTATGTTCCACTGTTTATATGCTCCTGTTCCTTTGCAGCTCCGCAAAATAATTGCCCCAGAAAATACTGGACAGAACATTTGCCTGGTGGCTGGATATTTCTTGCAAAGCTTATTCCTTTGCGTGATGAGGGGACATTCAAAAGATTCAGTTGCTCATTTCAGATTAGCATACACAACTCTGCATACTCATCCTATCAGCTTATCTGACCCTGTTTTTCTCCAGAATGAGTTGGAACTCAGAAGAGAACAGTCCTCAGTAGATTTCTGTTGCTTTCATTTGGGCCAGAAATAGTGATAACCTAGTCATCCAAGTATCTTCTCAGTGTATCTGCTTCTGGTCCCATTTGGAATAAAGAGGTCATGGAAGTGGGTTTGTGGGAGGCCGGAGGAGAAACAGAGGAGGTGTTTTGGGTGTTTAGAAGGAGGTGTTTAGTGGTTCATATGAAAATCTTCACATTTGCCTGTTTATAATTAGTTAACTTTGCTGTGTTGTTCATATGTTAAAGATTTAATAACGTAATAAGGCCAGTCAGGATGCCCCAAACAAATATGTTGGTCTTTCTTATATTGCTTCCATGTCTGACAGCCTGGGTAATGTGAGCATTCCCCTTCTCCTCCTTGCCACAGCTTCCTTCCCAGGTCCATCCTGCACTACTCCAAATGGAGTCTTGAGGTTTGTCGTCATTCAATCCTTTTTAAAGCTTATTGGTTTCTCTCAACATCATTCATCCACTGCCTCTCCGTATCAGCATGGAAATCTCTAGAGGCTGTTCATGCTATTTCTAAACTCTCCTTCAGGGGCTGCTGCAGACACTAAGGGAGTATCTACATGGGCACACTGAGGGTATGTCTAGATTAGAAACACAGCTGTTGCTGTAGTGTAGACCTTTACCACAGAGCTGGGAAGGGTTCTTCTGTCACCTTACTAAGTCCACCTCTCTGAGAGGCGATAGCTAGGTTGACAGAAGAATTCTTCCATTGACCTAGCGCTGTGTACACTGGGGCTTAGGCCAGCTTAATGACATCACACAATGCATGACATTTTTCATAGTTCTAAGCAATGTAGTTAAGCCGACCTAACTTTGTAGAATAGACCGGCCCTCACATCAAACCACCCCCCGTGTGGATGGTCTCATTCAGAAGTAAAATGGCCTTAGTTCGCTTTAGTGTAACTCACTTTGGAATTCCTGTGTAGGCAAGTCCGAAGTGAGAAGCAGAGATTGATAGTGGAACTTTACTCTTCCATCTTTGCAGCACAGTGGAAACATGCCCAGCCAGTCCTGCTAGATTAAGCAATTTTCTACCTGTTTTCTGAATTCATGGGATGGCTTGCAACATAATTTAACACACACAAAATTGAGAGCAAGTTCTTCTTCATATTCCATTCTGAGCAGAGGATAGACTTTACTGACAAGCTTCTTCATCCGCCTCAGTCAAACTCCACTCACTTTGTGTTAGTTTTACAGTTATGTTTAATTTCCAGAAAGTTATAGTAATACACTAGAAGGTGTGAAATCGTCTGAAGGATTTCAGTACAAAGACTTAAACCTTGATAAAGCCACCTATAGTACCAGATGGAAACACTTTCTGAATAAACTATAAGTAGTAGATTTTATCAGGTTTGTTCTGTGTTTTGACTAATTTTCTAAGCCATTTTCCACTGTGATTTACAATAAAGGGAGGAAGGGTTGTAGGGGATTAACATCCAGACCCTCAAACCCAGACAGCTGTCAGTCACCCCCATGGCAGAGTAAAACCGTCCAGTTGAATTCTGGCATCTTTCCAGTTTTCTTACTCTAGGGTCAGAGCCAAATGTCTTTTAGCAGTTACTTTTTTCTCGTTTTCCTGTCTCTCTCTCCATGCTGACTGACATTGTACATGGGGTACCCATGTAATTTCATGATTTCTGTCAGGAATTCAGGATGCCTGAGAATCTGAACCTGAAAAGAACAATCTCCCCATCTATAAAAACAAACAAAAAAAAATTCATGGCGACACTACGGAGAGCGCATGTGCAATCCCTGGGACAACATATCCTGGGGCTCAGTAGCAACTTGTCTGGTTGGTTTGGAGTTTTATTGATGGGAATAAAAGGAGTCCTATCCTGACTGTCCCACCTGGAAGCACATGATTTGACATATGGTCATAAATAGGGGGGAGGTGGGTCCCAGTCTCTGTTTTAGTGCTTGGGCATCTCTGTGTTTTGTGTTGATAAGTTTGAAGAAATTATAAAATTTCCAAGTGTAATTAGTGTTGTTGGTTGCGAACAGGACCTCTCCCCAAATAACAATCCTGGTGGAAAGGCAGTGCTTTTATTTTTGGCAGTACATTTCACATATCTGGAGAATGGGGCAACCTGTTGTTTTCTTTCTTGGCGGCTCACTTCACCTTAGCATTCAGCAAAAGCAGAGCTGATTGTAGACCATTCAGAATGCAAATGGGGGAGTGCTGCAGCTTGCCAGATTCTAAGTGAAGGCAGCTAAGCCAGCACTAAAACTATTCCTGAATTTACCTCTTCTCAGGCTTGTGGGAGCTGCTCTCGAAAGTGATCAGACCCTCTGTGGAGAGGAGACCAGCCATATGGTTTGAAGTGCTGCTTTAGTGTGGGGTGGGAGTGAAATGGGCGTACAAATATGAGAGAGAATTGCTTTTCCCCCCCAGCCAAACAATAACAGGGAGGCACAGCAGTGTAATTCCGTCATGAATGACGCCAGCTGTAAGGCCCCCTCAAGCAGTGTGTGCTCTGAACTTGAAAATAAAAAAGAAAGTTGCTTCTGTGTGTTGACATCTTTGAGGAAATATCACCGAATGAACTATGGCCACCTGTCATCCCTCTTATGCCATTGAGCCGAGGAGCTAAAAATATTGGTTTGAGGGGCGGTGGCTGTGAATCTTTGTCCCTCTAAATGTACAGCATGAATAGCACCTTATGAACTCATACAGCATAAGGGTCTCACTCACGGAAAGTTCAAGTCTCTGGCACAGTGGATATTAAAGAGTGAGTTCAGTAATCTGTAATCATGTTTAGCGTGACATTTCTTCTCACTGAGCTAAAGTGTGAGAAATAAGCTTCATGCAATGCCCTGAAATTTTACCCTGCCCTTGGAGCAGAGAGTATTATAAATTCCACACAGCAGTGAGTGGGAAAGGGCGAGGTTGTGATTTCTGAACAGGCATGACTCCTTGGAAGTGAATAGTCCCTGGATTTGCAGACACAGGCCCTGATCCAGGAAAATACTTAAGCACATGCGTATGTCCCCTTAACTTCAGTAGGACTCAAGCATGTGTTTAAAGTTAACCATATGCTTAAATATTCTGAGCAAAGAAGCTTTTCTGAATCAGGGTCAGCTCGAAATCAAAGTGAAAAACGAGAAACAAACAAAAGCTGGTGATGGGGAAACTAGCAGCTGAGTTGGAATTGACATTGAGGAGCAATTTAGGGAGATCCAGCTAGAATGAAAAGACATCACTCCTACTTTTCAGTGTGTTTTATCAACACCCTTAATGCTTAGCTTTGTGATAACACCTACACTGGCAAACATGAGGTCGGCACCGTGAGGCTGCGTTAATAGTTATTTTCTGTTTCTTGTTTCTGTGGTTTCAGTAAACTGCTGAATAAAACAATTTACTTCTGCAAACCCTTCTGGCAAAGTGGAATAAAACATGCAACTTCTTTTGTTGTTGTTGTCAGTATCAAAGAGTGTGATGCTATTTTTGATGTAATTAATGTATCACTGGTTCACTATTGTCCTGTAACTCTAGAAGTCTGGCTGGGAGCTTAAGTCAAATACCTTACTACTTGTTTTATCCTGGGAAAACGGTCCAGGAAGCTGATTTAATTTGTATTGACCACCCACTGGAGATGCGATCAGATGTGGTAATGGCACACAGCCTCCCTAAATGGTGTCCAGTTCCTTGCTAGCCAGCTGCAAAGATTTCCTGCCTGTGAAATTAAACTGCATCCCGAAGAAACATGCCTCTGTACTTTTTTTCTTAAACATTAACTATTTAGGCCCCAAACCTGCAAAGAATTACTCATTGAAGTTACTTGCATGTGTAAAATGAACATGTGTAAGTTTTTGCAGGCTCAAAGCTGTAGAGTTTAAGGAAATATTTGCTCTTCCTACATTGGAACAGGTGTCTCCGAGGCAACGGTCTGTGAAGCACTACCCTGACAAACTTTTCTGTATTTACACATCAGAGTCACTCTTGTTCTGTCAAAGGGGGGTGCCCATTGTTCTGACCGATGTTGAGGTTACAGAGAGTCCAGTGAGTGTAGAATCCATCCATACATTAATCTGTTAAATTTAGTAACTACCAGTAGCCTAGTTGCTCACAGGATGAAGAATCTGTTCCATTAAAAAAAAAAAAAAAAAATTTTGTTCTCTTCATTTGTTCTCTTCCAATTCAGCACACACTGCTGGTCAGTACAGTAGTGTTTGCTGACCCCAGCAATTCCTGTCTTGTAAATTCAGGTCTTTTTATCTTAATTATGACTGAGAGATGCTGTATCCCTGCAGCAGGCCAGTATTTAAGGATACGATATCGGGGAGGCATTGTCATTAATGACACAGTAATAATCAAGAACTGAGGCATGTTGTGATGACTTCTTGTCCTTTGAACAAGTAGCCTTCAGGACTTCATGGGAATGTCCTGTTAAAATGCAGCTGGCAAAAACAAACTACAAGCACTGCAACAATTTCTTGATCTTTTTCTTTTCTTTCTTTCTTTTTTTTTTTTTTTTTTTTTTTTTTTGGTATGGGGTGACCAGATGTGGCTCAGCTGAGGGTCATGTTGTTAATTTGCTGAGAGATAAAGGGCCACCTCTTCGGGCTTCTGAAATACTGACTGATGCTTGTGGTATGAAAGTGGAGTTTTAAGTACAATATTGGTTGTCTGGAGCTTTAACCATCATAAATGATTTAGACAGAAAATAGCTAGTGCTATGGATGAGATTATGGGGCTGGATTTATGGCTTGTGTAGAACCTCTCTGTATTAACTGCCATAAAAGTGATACCTGCACTTCCTTGGCAAATAAATTTGGATTTAACTGCTAAAAATAGCAAATTATGATTCTGAAAAAATGAGGTAAATCCCAGGTTGCAGAGTGGACATTTATCATCAGCTGGCTCAATAGCGTGTGAGACCATCTTAATAATCGTCAGGATAGCATGGGCTGTTTTGTGGCAATAAGATCTCCTTAGGTCACTTACTTTGGCTGAGATAAAACACAGCCATAAATGTAAAAATCTTTGTCTTATTTGAGACATGATACTAGTTAAGTATTCGGTATCTTTTATTGATTTTTTCATTTTGTTTTACCCAGCTTAATCTTTAATAGAGAGCTGCTAAGCCTGTGGAGACTGCAGATCCTTGCAGGCAGTCCTCTGTCTTGGTCTGAGCAAAAGGCTGCTTGTATGAAGTTGTCCATAGTCTGCGCTGGCTGCCCCTTTTGTGCTACAGGGGAAGGAAGCCACAGTCTGGAATCTAGATCTCCATGGGCTGTCTTTGGCCCACTGGCCGTATTTTGGACACTTAATTCCAGCAGATCTACAAATGTACCCCTTTGATTTAAAAACATAAATAAATAAGGTGGCAAGTTCTCATTTTTTTTTTTTTTTTTTTTGGGTGGTGGTGGTTGATTCTCGAATCCCACTTCACCCACTGTACCATATATCTTGCCATTGTGTGTATTGACTGTTCTTATGCATCCCTCTCCAGTTTTAATCCCGGGCTCTTTCCCATGGGTTTGCTGGTTCAGTGGCTAGGATACTAGTCTAGGTCTTGGGAGACCTGGGTTCAATTCCTTGCTCTGTCACAAGCTTCCTGTGTGACCTTGGCTAAGTTACTTAGCCTCTCTGTGCCTCCATCCCCACTCTGTGCAATGGGGATAATAGCACTGCACTATCTCATTATGTGAAGTAAAGCACTTTTAGATCTGCTGATGAAAAGCACTACTTAAGAGTCTGGTGGTGACCTTGAGTAATTCACTTCTCCTCTCCGTGATTCTGTTCTACTGAAATTCTTATACTGCCTTCATCACTGTAATATGTGAGCACTTTCCAGTCATGCATTAAGCGACAGGAATAACATCTGCCATATGTTCGTTGTTTTTTATCCTCATCTCCCCAGAGGGAGAATTACATGCTCAGTGTAGTTTTGTTTTGTAGGGATTTAAAAAAAAAAAAAAAAAAAAAAAAACCACGTCCATGCTGCTTTTTGTTTGTATTGGAAAAGGCAGGTCAAAGAAGTGTGCCTTGCACATGGAACGGGACATGGTGAGGTTTGGGTTGATCCTTCGTTCCTGCTTCAGTTTTCCTGTCTGTAAACTGGAGGTAACATAACCTACCTCCCTCAGAAGGGTGTTCAGAGGATTAATTATGGTTCATAAAGTGCTTTGAAGCTGTAAACTTCTGTATTAGTACAGCACTTGTTATTGATTGTAATAGGCCATGAAGCACTTGGAATATGGGACTTGTGTATTAAAGGTTTCACAAAAGTAAATTACACCTTGTTGCTATGGTAGCATTTTGCTTCCTTGTCTCTGGATGCAGCAGAATGAAAACCTAACCCTTGGAACTGTAGTTATCCAATTTACTGCATGGTTATGAAATGTATTTTGTCAATATTTTAAACTGGGAAAATGATATACTTAGGGGCAGATGCGCAGCCAACATAAATTATCTTAGCTGCACTGATTTCAGCTGAGGCTCTGCCCCGTAAACTCTGCCACAAATAGTACAGGCCCCAATCCTGCCATCAGATCTGTGTTGGTGGACTCTTGAGTCTCTGCAGAGCCCAACTGCAGCCACTAAGCTCTGACATTTTTGACAGCTTCTTGTAGTTTACATTTTCACTGGCACACAGTCAGATCCCCTGTGGGGTGGGCACAGTATGAAAACCTTGTTAGGTAAGCAGAGGGAACAAATGGGTTTTATGTATGTCTTTTAGAGTTAATAAGGCAAATTTAGCCCTGATATAACATTACTGGCCTGATCTACACTACAAAATTAGGTTGGTTTAACTACGTCAGTCAGGGGAGTGAAAAGTTCACACCCTTGAGCGGCATAATTAAACTGACCCAAAGACCCATGTAGACAGTGCTAGGTCGACATAAGAATCTTTCCATCAACCCAGCTACCGCCTGTCAGGGAGGTGGATTATCTACACCAATGGGAGAACCCCTCCCATTGGCGTAGATTTGTGTACACTGAAGTTGGAGGATTAATACCAGGGGTGAACTTGTTTCACTGTGTTTTTAAACTGTTCCATACTAAAGCTTAAAATAAAAATAACTGGACATCTTTTATTTACATCCATGTATTGCATAAGGGAAGACTGGCAGCAAAGAAAGCAGTGCCTCCCTTTGCTTCTGCTAGGATTGTCATTTTACGCTCCTGATCAAAGTGGTCTGATGTGATGCTTTTCTCTCTCTATGCAGGGCAAGAGCTGGATTGTGAAACGGAGTTATGAAGATTTCAGAGTACTCGATAAACATCTCCACCTATGTATCTATGATCGGCGTTTCTCTCAGCTCTCAGAGCTACCCCGCTCCGATGCCCTGAAGGACAGTCCAGAGGTAAAATGTGAACCCTGTTAGCAGATAAAGCTTCTGATCAGACTCAGAACTACTACAAATGAACAGAGGATGGTTTGGGTTTTCTTCACAGCTTTTAAAAAGCAGAAGTTTTGTGGATTCTGAATTAGATTTTGGGAGTTGATTAGAAAAGGAATTGGAACAGCACATTCGTCCTCACCTTAGCAAAGGAAAGTGCTTTGCAAATTAGTATAAATTACTGCACTGCTAAATGCAGAATCAGAATGCAAAGAAAGGAAAATCAGACTTTTAATCCATGCTGTACCGTCAATTACTTAGATCAGAATTTTACTGTATCTTTGGAAACATTTTTAATGACATGGATATTTGCTGACTTAACTTCAACAGTGATGATTTGCTAGGAATATTAAGTGGTTAAAGGTCTGTAATGTTTTAAAGGAGGAGACAGTATTTGGGATAGTAAATTTATATCTATAAACCAAAAATTGCTTTGGGTTTTATAAAAATAAAATATATGTGTGTGTTAGAGCGATCTTAGGAGGAGCTTCAAAAAGCTTATTTAAAAAGAAAAGTTCTTTTTCTCAGTGTAGAAAGGTGTTTTTCATTCTCAATTACCTGTAAAAACTCCTTGGAACTGAAATCTGGTTGGTTAGAATACTTTTATCCTGGCCTTTTGTGAAAGCAGATAGTATTCCCCTTCAGATTTCCAGCTTCATACTCAGTCTTTGTTTATCATTTCAAGTGTTTATTTGTGTCCAAAATCATCTGCTTGGAGGAAGCAAGTGCATCACTTTGGAAGACTGGGAGGGAAAAATAATATGTGTAGTTTGCAGGAGGTTATTTGAATCAAACAAGCATAACCAAACATCCTCTGTTAAACCTCAGTGTCTGTGTGAAGAGCATGCATTACAGTGATGGACAATGCCTATTGCTTCATTTCACAGGTCACTTCTCCCTTAGGCCTGATGGCTGCAAGCACATGTCCCATTGCAAAGGCATGAGTGCAGAAAAATCCTGACTCTCAGTATCAAGAGGCCAGTGTTGCCCGCCCATAAGCCCTGTGACTGAAAAAGGGGAAAATAAGAAAACTCAAAGCCATTTCAGGCATACAAAGCAAAGTGTATTCTATCTGTAAATCTGGATCTATACTCCTTTAAAACCAAATGGGAAGAGGGTGGAGAAAGGGGACAGTGGGTGAAATCATTGCTCCATTGGAGTCAGTGGTGAGTTTTTGACACTGTGTTCAGCGAGTCTAGGATTTCACCCAATATCTCATCAGGGAACCTACACCGGTTGGTTGGTTGGTTTTGTATTGGATGCAAGATATTGCTGAAGACAGCGTAAAAATAATAATCTCCTAAATGTGACAGGGGAATGGAGCAGTTAAACAATAAATAAGTAGAATAACATGCTCCAAGATTAATTTTGTGGCATTTTCATCCTGTAGGCACTGGCTCTGCTGGCCTTTCAAGACTCATTATTTTCTGCATCAGTTGCTGGCAGTGGAATTTGTACATTTTTTTTAAGTTATTCCCAGCACTGGGAGGTTAATGTGGGCATTGGGGAGAGGAGCTGGGAATTACACTCTGCCTGTTGCAAGCTTGCCTCATGTGAAATATTGTGGAAATTACTTAAAAAAGGGCACAGAAACTACATATTTAGAGACCAGTCTATAAAAATACTCTTGGCAGCAATTTGGAGTCACTAAGAGCCTGGCCTGAGGAAGGATTTGAAGATCTACTATTTGTGATTAATAGTCCTGCAAAATGCTCCATATGGGTTAGACCCCTGCTCCCACATAGAGCCCTTTTGGCTTTGTTGGGGCTCCATGCAGGTTTAGAAAGGTCCATGGGGTGCAGCCAGCAGGATCCAGGACTATTATCTGACAGCATGGCGATATGGAGCCAAATTGTAGTCCCATTGACACTGATGGAGTGGTGACCTTAGCTTCAGTGGGATCAGGGTTTTGAGATTTGTGTTTGGACCATTGTTTTTCCAACGCACCTGTTGTAGGTTGTATAGCATGAGGTTGGATACAAAGTATCTATGTGCACAGGAGATGCTGTGACATCTAACATACTGCCCCACCTTGGAATGTGGTTTTGCAGCTGTGTGATGTCTCTCATTCTTTCTGGTTTTTTGTTTTTTTGGTTTTTTGGTTTTTTTCCCAAATTAAACACTAAAACAGATGTTTTGGGTCAACGGTGTTTTATTTGGTCTTGGAGACTCCAGACTGTCCTGGAACTTCTTAATACTATCTCCATAGCTTAGATCAAAGTGACTTGGTAAAAGTCATTTTACGTCGGCATAAGGGACAGTACTAAGGATGTTTTTAAAGCCCTCATTTATGGTTTGAAAAATGAATGTTTCACCACTCCGGCCTGCCACGTTCCAAAGCACTTTACATTTGTGGGGAAAAGGCAGCCTCTGTTTTGTTTTACTCAGTGGTTCTCAGATGTGTTGGATTGTCATAATTGAAATAATCTGTTTGGATGTGAAATGCATAGCAAACAGAGGACTTCAGGGCTTAAAATATTTTGGCACTGGCAATTAGCCTTCACTGAGAAACCTTTCTCATCTTACATATATAGAAATGTGAAATTCCTGGAACAGTATTTGCACTGATTTCTCTCCTTCTCCAAACCTTAGAATCCCATTGTATTAGGAACTAGATCAGTGTCAGTGCAAACTGCCCATACGTCCCTCACCAGTTAATTTGACGACAACTATGCCAGCCTGGAGAAAGGGGCTCTGCTTTTGTATATCAGCAGAATAATTATACTTGTTCTTTCTTTCCCTCTGCAGCTTGTCACCCAGATGCTGATGGCTTATCTGTCACGGCTCTCAGCCATCGCAGGCAACAAGATCAACTGTGGGCCTGCCCTCACATGGATGGAGGTAGGGTGCAGTGCCCAGCGCTGCTTTTCATGTCAACTGCCCTGTTCTTAGCAGCCTGCCTCTTCCGTAGTCCTTACACCTGTGCAAAGTGAGTGGAGAGGAGTTGTGTAGTCCGACTTTGTGGAGTCACACCCCTTGTAACATTTCATACCCACTTCGCACAAGTGGCAAGGACTACACAAGGCAGGGGAGAATCAGACTCCATGTTAAGGGTTAGGGATTTTTTTCTCCTATTTGGATTTTTTCATCTGAAAGACATGACAGTCTTTCATTGTTTAATTACAGAGTAATAGAAGGTAGCTACTCGGGTGATACAGCAATAGGGTCAATGTGCTGCCTAGATAAGCCAAGTTCAGCAATGGACTGACACTCCAGGTAATAGGCTGCACTAGATGCACACACCTCTTCCGGCACTCATTTCAATGGGTATGTATTGCTCTTTGAAAGCTGCGGATGTTGAGATCTCCTCTGCTATTTCTGGCTCTCTGTTTTTTAAAGACAGCTGCATCGAAACCACCAATATTATCTACTCCGCTTTGCCATCTCAGAGCTTGTGTTGTGTGCTCTCAGCGGTCCTGTTTATGTACAGCGGTAGCACTGCTTTCTCTGTTTATTGTTTTGAGCCACCTCGAGCACTAGTACTTAAACCGCCAGCCTTAGTGGGTAGAGGGAGGAGGAAAGAATGGGAGTAAGTGATCAAGACCACCTGCTCCCTTTGGTCAACAACAGTACTGACCCTAGTCAGTCTGAGTAGTGGTGTATGTAGATCTTCCCATTGCCTGCTGACATTACTGTATCACACAGGAAGAACTTGTTAGACTTCACAAATCTTGAGAAATGTACCAGCTAGCATGTTCATGTAGCTAAATTTTAAATGTTTGTAATTTGGAGGCGTGATTCTCCTCAAATTTGTCAAAAAAACAAACAAACAAAAACCTTTAGGTTAAGATGAGGTGTGGCAGATTTTCAGTCCAAAAGGAGAAATGATCAGGGACTTTTAGAGGTGAATGAAACTGGAGAATTTACTGGAAATTAAGATTACAACTCAGCTATTATGTGCACTAGTGAAAGTGCTCTAATAAAACTTAAGTTCGCCTGACTGACCTTCCCAAATTAATTGAGACTCTTACAAAATTGCCTTTCAGCTGGCTTTTCAGATGGGGACAATAATCTGAGTTTTAAAAACTGACTGGGAAGCGTAGCAGGGGGTAAAAAAGCCAGCGGAACCATAATTTCTTACTGGAAATTCAGACATTATAGAAACTGGCAGAAAAGTAGACTAGATTTTATATTTTTTCTGTAGCTTTGTCATCCTCATTGTCCCTCCTGTCATTAAATTCCCTGCTTGTAAAGCATTTTTGTCGTCATTCTATTATTTTTCTAAGTACTCGAAGAAAACAAATATGATGCCATGACAGATCCTGGGGAGGCATACACATTCACTGTCATGTTAGAGTTCGATACGAAAATGCACAAAGACTGCATCCTCAACAGTGAATGGATGGGAAGGGGTGATGTGACCTTCTGAAACTTAATTTATAAACTGTCCTTCCTCTTCATTTCTATGTATTCTGTGCCCTACATTGTCCCTCCATGCTGTTCTCTTCAGGGGGCCCCTAAGCTGTGCTGTCTTTGTGAATCAGCTTGAAATCCCTGTCATGCATGAGCACCAGTGAAATGTATTCGCAGAGCCACATGTCCTCAGCTGCCTCACAATCTACCGTGCTCTTTGTTGCAGATCGATAACAAGGGGAATCACCTGCTAGTCCATGAAGAATCATCCATTAACGTGCCTGCCATTGCGGCTGCCCATGTTATTAAGAGATACATTGCTCAGGCAGCAGATGAACTGTCCTTTGAGGTAAATAACTAGAGGAACATACATTCCTCATTGTCAAATGTAGAAGAGGAAATGCATCTGGTACTCTGTGTGTGTATGCATGTGAGAGAGAGAGGGCGTGAGCGCAAAATAAGGGGACAGGGTTTCAAAAGAGCTTGGTGTGTTGGGCTCTGCACTCTTTTGAAAATCCAGCCAGACGTGTCACCATGGGGCTGCTGGGTGTTGAGCCCTTCTGAAAATTGGGCCCTGACTGTAGGTGTTGATCGCTGGAAAATCTCTCTCTCCATTTTCTCTGCTGCCCATTGGACTGTGCAAGTATGCTGTGACAGTTCACTTGTATGCACTGTTATTTTGTTTGGAGCTTTGAGAACATTGCACACAAATATAAAGGTTAACACAGACCCTGCCCCAAAGGTGTTTCTCTGATGACAGCTTTAGTTGTGCCACCTTGCAGATAATACAGATATTTAAGGAGTGTTGAGGGTTTTATTCAGATTCATTGCTCAGCGCTCACTACTATAAACAAACACACAGAGTGAAACAGAAAGATGTAAGTTAAATAGACTATATCCCTCTTAAGTTACAGTATATATAATTTAGGGCATAGACTATTTGACAGTGTTTCAATATTAATAATAGCAATAAAATGGTTTGCACTAGCATGGCACGTTCTGTTTATCGGTGTCAAAGCCCTGTACAAGCCGATAATTTAGCTTGGCAATAACTATCGAGGTAGGTAAGTTTTTGTTACTAGTCTAATTTTGCAGATGGGAAACTGAGGCACAGCACACTTGCAGCTTGGCCAAATTCATATAGTGAGCAGGGTAGAGCTGGGATTAGACTACAGATCTCCAGTCTCCCAGCATTGGGTTCTGACCCCTAAACCAGGAGACCATGCTCTCTTGTGATATTAAAAAGATTTTTATTGTCCAATAAACATTTTAAAGAAGCTGATTCCCGAGCCAGACCTTTGTTTGATTCTGAATAGTAAAGAAGTCTGGCTAATTTCTGGCGTCTGTAGATTCTGGGGAGGTAGTGTTGCCTAGTGGATAGAGCACTGGGTAGGGACTCAGGAGACCCAAATTCTGTTCCCAGCTCTGCCATTAAGCTACTGGGTGACCTTGGGCAAGTAACATCACTGCTCTGTGCCTCAGTTTCCCCACCTGAAAAATAGGAGTAATGATGCTTATCTCTTTGTGAAGCATTTTGAGATCTAGTGGTGAAAAACACTATATGAGAGCTACGTTATCATTTATTATAGTATCCGGTGCAGAATTTACTCAATTTCAGAAAAAAGTATCGCATGCTGCAGTACACAAGTCACCCTCCCACCAAACTAGTATAAGCATCTAGAATGAGTTCTGCCAATGTCATTTTCAGCCATTGAAGCAACAGTGCAAACCATTTATCTGGTTTTGTGTGTGTTCTTTTCGGGAACCAGATTTCAGAGTAACAGCCGTGTTAGTCTGTATTCGCAAAAAGAAAAGGAGGACTTGTGGCATCCGATGAAGTGAGCTGTAGCTCACGAAAGCTCATGCTCAAATAAATTGGTTAGTCTCTAAGGTGCCACAAGTCCTCCTTTTCTCTTTTCGGGACCGGGTCCCAAAGGAATGAGGGAAGCTTCAGAAAGCCTCCTTGGCCACCCTGTCCCCTTTGGTCTCTTCCCATCCTGCTGCAGTAACGTCACGCTGCCTTACTGCTTTGTTAGCTTCCTGATTCAGAGGCGAACGTCTTTGTCAGGTCAGGAGAACTGAGTGCAGCTCTTAACTTTGTGAGGGTGAGGGGATGGCAGCAGTCAGAGATGCAAACACATATTGTACGAGGGGAAAAACGAGAACATTTCCCAAGGGGTTTCATGCTTCGGGGATTATTTACCTCAGTGCACACTGCACCGCTTAATCAGAACATGCCTGCATCCATTGGCTACTCTTAAACAACTCCTTATGAGTACATTAAAAAGGTGCATCTTGTAGGATTTATAATGCATTAAGTCTCATACTTCAGCGGTAGGTTATACAAGGGCAGATACCTCAAAGCAGATGATGGCTTTAGGATTTCATGCAATGGAGAAGAATGTGCATTCGCTCTAGCACTGCCCTGTCTCTGTCTCCAGCTACATTGGGGGTGGTATTTATGTTGCAATTCTTTTGCAGGTGGGAGACATTGTGTCTGTTATTGACATGCCACCAAAGGAGCTGACCACGTGGTGGAGGGGCAAACATGGATTTCAGGTATGCACCAGGAATTTGCTCAGAGAGAGTGACATGAATGGAGGTTTGAGAATCTAGTCTTTGGTGCCTGTAGGATTTACACAGAACTGCCAATGCTGCTGGTATTGCTAATGCCCATGACTTTTGATAGGGCTACACAGAATCCCTGAGTGGGGAAAGTAAGGTGTAATGTGACTTCCCCAAAGTGAGCAGGGGCTGGGAACAGAGGTATTATTGCATAGGAGTAGTGGTGCCACCTTCTCGAAAGGGTCCAAGATAAGGATGGAACCATGACTCCATAGACTCTCCACGCGGTCTGGCAGAGCGGGTCTGTCACTGGTGAGGAGCCTACATTGCACCCTTTCAAAGACAACTGGAAATACACCGCCAGCACCAGGAAGAATCCTGATTGAGTCCTCACATGTTGCCTTGTATTTTCCTATCATTTGGACCAATTAAATTTAGACTCGGCAAAGCAATGCAGGGTGTCCTACAGGATTGAGAGTGTTCCAGTGGATAAAGCATGGGACTGGGAGTCAGGAGACGTGAGTCCTAGCCCCAGCTCTGTGTGACCGTGGGCAAGTCACTCAACCAGTCTGTGCCCAGGTTTCTGTGTCTGTAACGGAGGTAATGATTTAGGCTTGTCTGCCTTTGTAAAGTTGATGAAACATGCTACAGAAGTGGTGCTTATAGTTTTGTTACTTTGAGGATCAGTTGTTTCCAGGCAAGTGGATGGGGCCTGATGGCTGAATTTTCTGGTCTATGTGACTTTGAGAATTGTGTGCATAGTTACTCTCTCTTTGTTGACGGTAGAGCCTCTCGGTTTGTAGGAGAGATTTAGGCTGAATTTTCAAACTCGCCGGGAGTTAGGCATCCAGACCCTATTGAAACTGAATGGGAGTTGGGTGACTAACACTCTCAGGGTAAGTCTACATGAGAAACACTACAGCTGCAGTGCTGTTGTGTAGATGCTCGCTACTGAGATGGAAGAAGTTCTTCCATCGCTATCATACATCCACCTCTCCGAGAGGCAGTAGCTAAATCAATAGAATAATACTTCCACTGACCTAGCACTGTCTATACCGGGGCTTAGGTTGGCTTAACCACAGCTCTCAGGGCTGTGAGTTTTTCACGCTCCTGAGTGACATCGCTAGGTTGATCTACCATTTTGGTGTAAACCAGGCCTTAGACTCCCTTGAAAATTCCAACCTTACAGCAGAACTCTAGCCCTTGCTTTCCAAATGCTGGCACAACGCTCCAGTGTGGACTTGCAGAATATGAAATTAAGACTATAGTGTATAGAGGCTTCGAAGGGGAAGAGAACTCACTTTCCATCTCTTGGTGCTGCCTTCCTTTGAGTTTCATCCTGAAAGCTTCATGTTAAACAGGTGAGTCCTCCATCCTGCAGTTGTTTCACATTGTAAACTGGTGCAGTTCCCCCTTTGCTCTGAACAGAAGGCACACGCACTGAATAGGGTCAAAACTTACCCGCTTCCTGAGGTTTGCCTTTATTGTTAATTTAAATAACAACAAAACCATAAACACCAGCCTAAGATTTCTTCCCAAGCTGGGCAGTTCATTGGGTTTTCCCTGCAAGGCCTTTCTAATTCACACTGGCCCTGAGAGAGAGACTAGTCTAAACCCTCTCATAAGAATGAACAGGACATACCTCAACTAATCTCAGAGAGAATCAGCAAAAGTTCCCATTAGCTGTACACAGAGTTCAAACATCTGACATCAAGCTGACTCAGCAGATAAGCACTGCATCCCCATGAAAGGTCCGGAATCTACCACCTTTTTACATACACACACCACACACACACACTCACTCTCTCTCTCTCTCTGACCATATGCAAAGAGTATTGGTTATGAAAGGCGTCAGGGACATATGTTTACAGCTCAGGGCTCCCTTGCAGGCCTCTCTCTACCCCCACCCTTGCCAAAATCAGAATAAATCATATGGATTCTTATGTAGCACACAAGTAAAAAGATACATTGCTGAGTAAACCCATGAGAATGGCTTCATCTATGTGCACATGCAATCAGTTCACAGACCCATATAGCGGATCCCAACAGCTGCAGAAATATAGCATTATAGTTAAGGTTGATAGAATTGGGATTTTTAATTGCACTTTCTGTCCTCAGCATACCCCAGAGCTCTTCATGAAGCAGTGAATTAGACACGAGCAGTGGAATTATTATGCAGGCGCATGCAGCAGCTGTTCCACATGCTCAGTAGCTTGCTCGCAGCCGTGAAACCGGTTTACTGAGGGATGCAGTTTTCTGTAGGACCAAGCAGGGTTTAGTCTAATCTCTTTGCAATGTGCTGATAGAGATCTTTCATTTCCGTCAAACACCATCTGAAATAAATGGTCACAAATCCCATAGCTGTACAAAGAAAAGGATATTTCTTTTTACGTGTAAGACCTATAGGTATGAGTGTAGGAAAAACCAGTTTATTGACTTAGCACAGCTTTTTGACACTGTTGCCCACTACAGGGAAAAGAGAGGGGGGAAAAAAATCTTATCCTCTGTTGATATAGTAGGCCTACAGGTGTGTTACGATCGGTGAAGAGTATTGTTGTAACATGCTACAAAAGAGTGTAGCGAAGCAAAACTGGCACTTGTAGAAGCTGTGTTTAAACCATGTAACCTTTCCAGTATTTATGGATAAGCAAACACTTTCAGTTTCCCGTTTCAAATTAAAAACGGTAGTGAAAATAATGCTAATCTGTGTCCAAGTCACTTTAATTATTAAAATAAATCAGCGGAGATCCATTGGCTCTTGCCAGTTCATTATGATTCTGTTCCCTGTGGGGCATTCACACTTTTTCAGAGACGTCTCTCTAATCTTACGAACTGTGTGAAATACATAATGATTGATTGTTTATTTCAAACTAAGATTTGCAAACTGGGTTTCACTTTATATCTCTTCTCATTTGTTTTCTCAGAAATATTTTTAAACAAATTGCCATTAGCACTGGTGGTAGCTGTCTTTGATCCCAGTGTCAAAAGGATGGTGACTAAACTAAGGGGCCAGCCACCTTCAGTCTTCTCCTGTGATAGACTCAGTGGCTTTGATTTTTAAAATAGCTAAGCTCATTACATGTTCCAGAGACGGGCTTGTTTTTTGAAGGAGTCTTTATGCTGACTCTAGAGAGGGTGATTCTACTGCAGTGAACGCACACTGGATAGGGACTAAACGTTGGGCTTGTTTCTATAGAGTATTAAGTAATAAGAACCTAGTCCAGCCCAGTGAGACTACTCATGTACTTTAAGTTAAGCATGTGCTTAAATGCTTTATTGGATCAGGCCCTGTTGTTTAGCCCCTGGCCGATCAAGTTCTGACCCCTTTCTGGGGTTTTCTTTATTGTGCGTGGCTGTATCTAAGGTTGCACTCTTGTTTAGTTGTCTCTTATCTGAGATATTGACTGCATAAACATGTTGTCTGTCTTTACTGAACTGATCTTGTTTTCCTTGATTGTTCTCTCTTTCTCTAGGATACAAGAAAAACTTGTGGGTTTTTCTTATTACAATATTTTTCCTTGTCTTTCTGCTAGTCATTTGTACCAGGACAAAATGAGAAATCTAAAGTGAATACAGAGGAGTTGGTTTAAAGATTCTGGGGAAAAGGAAGGTGTTGTGTAAGTAAGGAAAGAGATTATGGAGCTAAGAAGCTGCAGAAATGACCTGTGGACACATCAGGAGGGGGAAGGAAGAAGAATTATAAAATGAGAGAGACTCTAAAATGTAGTTGTCTTGGGGATAAGAGAACCTGGATGAGATAGAGATGTTGAGGAAGCAAAACAGAATAAGATGAAATTTCAAGGGTAGCATGAATCAATTGCACTTGAATGATGATCAATAGTAGGCAGAGTTATCTGATGTGTTAAATTTCTCTCTGCTCCATCTGAGCATTGCATCGTTCCTGCATGTCTTGTACCACTGCTTCTGTGTTAAACATTTCTCTGACACATTAAGGAATATGGAGGAAACTAGCTCACTATTCATGTGCACAAAAAGATCAGCTACTTTGCACCATGTCTGGAAATTTTTAAAGGGAAAGTCCAGATTGACCATGTGTGCATTTGCGTGCAGATAACATCTGCAAAGTTACATCATGTCTGGCAGAAGAGTCAACAGTCACAAGATGACGATAAGATCAGAAATAAGATCACAGGCAGTTGTTAGTAATTTCAGGAGTGAGGGAGCTGATTCCCCATGCTCCCCCTGAATATGTAAGGCAAGTGTCAAGTTTTTATTACTTCACTTGAGGTGGCTAATGCCTCCCACTCCCTAGTCTCCATCCTGAAAGCTTATACTGTAGATGAATTTTCATGTTTGACAAGGGATGTCGTGTTTCATTAGTGCCAGAATTATACCTAAATACAGTGTCACATAAATCCCAGACTGAGCTGCCATGGGGCAGTTGTGGAGAAGATTGTCATGGTGTTAGAGCTTAGACGCCCCCATCTAGCAAATGGAGTCTTGTTAAGAACCACTTTCTAGGCCTGGGTATAACCAGACAGGGTAAGCAGAGCAGAGTAACCAAAGACCAGGCTGACTGGATTATTCATTGCAAACTATCAGATTTCACATTGAATTTTTACATTCCCACTGAGTAGTTGCATACGTTTGTCCAAGGGGAGCCTTCCAGCTGGTATATATGCATTCACACACAAATATCCATGTCCCTTCCACATAATAAACCTTTCCCCCGTGTCATTCATGAGGAGAAAACTAGTCACACAGATGTTTATGAAAAAGCAAATATGAAAGAATACAAATGTGGTTGGATTGAATCACGGGTCAGATTTAGGAACATGTTTGGGAACTCATCATTCTGGTTTTCATTCCACTCCAGTAAAATGGATTTGTAAGGAACCCATGACTTTAAAAAAAAAAAAAAAAAAAAGTCTCCAAATGTCTGTACTTCCATTATAGCAGCATCTTTCCTGATAGATGGCAAAGATGCTCTAGTGTCTGTGATGCGACCCACCTCTATCTGTGGAACAAGGCAACCACTTAGTGTTTGCTTTTAAGACAGAGAATCACGTAAAGTGGAGTTTTTAATGACATTCTGACTTATATTTATGTTCACGTGTCCTTAATGAATCATGGCATTCACTATAAGATTATTCCCCAGACACAATCTCCTCCTCATTAAGTGTAACCCTCCTCATTCTCTGCAGTGTGGTGTTTTCCTTCCTTCCTTCCTTCCTTTTCTTCATCCTCTGTTCTTTCAGTCTTCCACTCCATCCCCACAGTCCTCAAGAACTAAAACCCTGGAAACAATCATTTCTCTTAGCTGCTTTTGAGATGCAGTGGCACATTTTGCCATTCTTGGTAAGCTCTCTGTTGAAAGCTAGACCCATGAACCCTTGGCCTTTCAAATGTCCCCTCTAACCTGTATTCCATACTGAGCACAGTTAAAATTTGCTGACTTAAATCCTAATCCTTTTGGGGATTTCAAGAATGTATAGCATTCCCCCAAAGACCCATAGATCTGCCTTAGATTGGTCAGGATAGTGAAACAGACTATTAGTTGAGAGTGTTTTTCTTTGTGCATAATTTTGCAATGTAGAAGTTTTCAGAGTAAAATAAAATGCTCGTATGTTAGAGAGCAAAGCACGTTTATGTGGACTTAGCACAGGTTTGCAAACTCAAGTCTTTAAAGGAAAAATTGAATTCTAGCTTCCGTTTGTTGTTTTGGGAACCCAGTGCTGGAGGCAACCATCTGGCTGGAGAGAGACGTCACTCGTGAGACAGGCGTTGTGAAAGAGCCCACTGGATGCATCACCAGTGACGACATTTCTCAGCCAGCCGGCCACCTCCATCTGCAGGATCTGAGGTGCCAATTGCAATAACAGCTTAGACAAAATTGTATCTGAGTTTAGTCCTGGCAACAAAAAGTTTCCTACACTAAGAGCAGTTGTGCTGCTTTGCTGAGTAGAAGGGCTGCACTTTACCTGTAAGTATGTGACCAAAGTGTGTGTGTGTGTCTCGCGCTCTCGCTCGCTCGCTCTCTCTCTCCTTGGCCATTCCCTCACCTAGCCCTGCATTTTCTTGCAATGCTGTTGGCATTAGAGTCCCTCAATCCTTGCATGCCGGTAGTACCAGGGCTAGGACTGTGCCTTGCCCTTCCGTCACTGGGGAGACTCTTTGTATCCTCTTTTTCCCATCTTGCAGGCATGCAGGGCTGAGCACCATCTAGCACAAAGAAAACTCTAGAGGGGAAAAATCTGAGTCCTCATGCTCCTAACTCTTACTTGCGCCCAGTGTCGGTTTACTATGCAGATCGATGTCCGTAATTCTGTTAGAAATTTGGTCCATATTGTAGATCTCTTGTAGGTTGTGCCTGCCCTGTGGTGCTGCATGTACTCCTTGCCTCAGTTTCCCTTCGCAAGAAGCTTGTAACTCTCCTTCAGGCACTCTTGATGCTTGACTTAATATTCTCCTTGGGGCTTGTTTATTATGAAACCTCATCAAAAGATTCCATAACAAAAAGTCCCAAATAAACAAAAGGTGCTTCTGGCTTTCTGGAGCCTGCCCTGTAACCTCTGTTCCCAATCATCTCAGGGTTATCTTCTCAGTCATTATGTCTGTCTTTATGGCATGAGCCCAGCCCTCCTCTTGGAACTTGGGTAGTTCAAGCAGTTCTTGTCCTTCTCCCTTACCAGGAGTCCCCAGCTCTCCTCCTGGAGCTGGGTTGCAATTTACTTCTATTCTTGTGTCTTCTCCTTACTGCTCACCTCCTGCAGCTGGGTAATTGAAGCAGTTGGCCCCACTTAGTCCTCAGGCTGGTGACTCAGGACACCTGAGTTGGGGTTGGTCCTGCTTGGAGCAGGGGGTTGGACTAGATGACCTCCCGAGATCTCTTCCAACCCATATCTTCTATGACCCTGCAGGAGCCTTCTCTCACTCCCTTCAGTGTCTGCAGGCATCTGCCCGGCGTGAAGGAAGAGGCAGCATTTATGCTCGTCCCCTTGTCCCAACTCATCCCCAGTTGGGAGAGAGGGGAGCCTTGCCCCAGGCCTTTAAAGAAGCAATACCAGGGTTTCCTTGCAAACCCTGCTTGCTCCCGGGATGGTTTCCTCTCTCCCAGTATCTACCAGGTCTTTGTATCTATAATCAGATCATACAACACTTAAAGAGCCAGACCATGAGGCAGGGTGGACTGACCTGCAGGCAGTACTTCCCATAAGGGGCAGATTATGGTCCAGACATGACACTGTGACAAGGTAAAGTAGGATGATTATATATTATAAAGCAACATTTCCAAAAGGCTGATCTGACTTGGGCATTGGTGGTGGTGGTCTGGTGGTGGTAAATATTGTAGCCAACAAACTTTGAGTTCTTGTTACTCACAATTTTTTTTTAATGGTTCATTTTTATAATAGCAGTAAGATACATCCTGGCATTGTAATACTGAATCCGAGAATATCAGGGTTGGAAGGGACCTCAGGAGGTCCTCTAGTCCAACCCCCTGCTCAAAGCAGGACCAATCCCCAACTACATCATCCCAGCCAGGGCTTTGTCAATCCTGACCTTAAAAATATCTAAGGAAGGAGATTCCACCACCTCTCTATGTAATGCATTCCAGTGTTTCACTACACTCCTAGTGAAAAAGTTTTTCCTAATATCCCCACTGTAACTTGAGACCATTGCTCCTTGTTCTGTCATCAGCTACCACTGAGGACAGTCTAGATCCATCCTCTTTGGAACCCCCTTTCAGGTAGTTGAAAGCAGCTATCAGATCCTCCCTCATTCTTCTCTTCCGCAGACTAAACAATCCCAGTTCCCTCAGCCTCTCCTCATAAGTCATGTGTTCCAGTCCCCTAATCATTTTTGTTGCCCTCCGCTGGACTCTTTCCAATTTTTCCACATCCTTCTTGTAGTTTGGGGCCCAAAACTGGACACAGTACTCCAGACGAGGCCTCACTAATGTCGAATAGAGGGGAACGATCACGTCCCTCGATCTGCTGGCAATGCCCCTACATATACATCCCAAAATGCCATTGGCCTTCTTGGCAACAAGGGCATACTGTTGACTCATATCCAACTTCTCGTCCACTGTAACCCCTAGGTCCTTTTCTGCAGAACTGCTGCCTAGCCATTCAGTCCCTAGTCTATAGCGGTGCATAGGATTCTTCCGTCCTAGGTGCAGGACTCTGCACTTGTCCTTGTTGAACCTCATCAGATTTCTTTTGGCCCAATCCTCTCATGTGTCTAGGTCCTTCTGTATCCTATCCCTACCCTCCAGTGTATCTATCTCTCCTCCCAGTTTAGTGTCATCTGCAAACTTGCTGAGGGTACAATCCACACCATCCTCCAGATCATTTATGAAGATATTGAACAAAACTGGCCCGAGGACCGACCCTTGGGGCTCTCCACTTGATACCGGCTGCCAGCTAGACATGGAGCCATTGATCACTACCCGTTGAGCCTGACAATCTAGCCAACTTTCTATCCACCTTATAGTCCATTCATCCAAACCATACTTCTTTAACTTGCTGGCAAGAATACTGTGGGAGACTGTGTGAAAAGCTTTGCTAAAGTCAAGGAACAACACGTCCACCGCTTTCCCCTCATCCACTGAGCCAGTTATCTCGTCATAGAAGACAATTAGATTAGTCAGGCATGACTTTCCCTTGGTGAATCCATGCTGACTGTTCCTGATCACTTTCCTCTCCTCTAAGTGCTTCAGAATTGATTCCTTGAGGACCTGCTCCATGATTTTTCCAGGGACTGAGGTGAGGCTGACTGGCCTGTAGTTCCCAGGATCCTCCTCCTTCCCTTTTCTAAAGATTGGCACTACATAAGCCTTTTTCCAGTCATCCGGGACTTCCCCGGATATCTGTATAGTAGAGTGGTCTTATGTCTCCCAAAGTATCCTGTGATACAAGGAAATATGGCAACACCCTGAAATGTCTTAATAATAATTTCTTTACCCTTCTGTGGACCCTTTCACTGAATCCTTTGCAAGCATTAAACAAACATCAGACCTCGGCTGCAAAGAAAGAATCATTACACCCATTTGAGGAAATTGCTTAGGCACACGCTTAACTATAGGCATGCACTTACATACCCGCCTTGATTTCCTGAATCAGGGTCTTCCAGAGGAGTAAACTGAGACTCCGAGAGGCAAGATAAGTGTATATTATTTTCATGTAGGTGTTGAAGTACAGCAAAACCTGCAGCAGGTCATTAGTACAAGGGCTTATCCCAGCACTGTTTTTTCAAGCAAATTTCATGCATGGTGTGAAGGCCCCTCCTAAATTCAGCTTGCGTTATGGCCTTGAAATGTAGATAGAAAATAAAATTGAAGATTGCCTTTTAAGCCACAGTAGGAATCTGTGCAGTCGGTGGTGCTTCTCTGCACTCTGATGAAGGGTCTTCTGTTGTGATGTGGTGTTTGGCATATGCTAGTGGGGGAAGATGACTCTCTGCATTAGATAATGGATGACGATGCTTTTGATGCGAAGAGAAAATAGAGGGTGGGGTTTATTAGGTTGTCAGACTTGAAGTCCCTGTTTGACACTGTGCAAAGTATCATCATCCTCTTGAATTCTGTTACCTGGAAGGGTGTTTTATATGGGTTTATCTGTGGCTTAAATAAACAATTTTTTAAAAAGTGCCGGAGACCCCAGAGAAGGAGAGAGAAGGAAATGTACACTCTTCTGTATGCCAGGAAGCAAATGCAGTACTAACTAGATGTGGCAATGGGAACAGAGTAAGTAAATTAAATTCTTCCTGGGCTTCCTGATGTTGTATTAGTGAGGGGCTTTTCTCTCCACTCCACCTCAATCACTAATGTAATTATCTGGCAAACAGCATATGTGAAACCAAAGACATTAACTTGTCAATAAGGCAGTAAATCATTATAATGAAACCCAAACTAGCAATGCTGTTTTAAAATTGCAGCTTCCTCGCTCATCGTTGTGTAAATTTTAAAGGGACGTGCATCCTTTGGATGAGATTTAACCTATCCTTAGCCCATGAAAAAGAAAAGTTCTCATTTTGTTTGGTAGCTGCTATTAGAGCAGTAATGCCTCCTGTTTGCTTAGATTCACTAAGGTGTGAACAGTTTCCCCATAAAGTTGCTTAAGAGCCTCATGTGTCTTCCCGTGATGGCATCATGAGCTACCATGGGCCTGGCATAAAAACTAAGGCTGAAGTATAATTACAGTGGTAATAGAAACATTATTTATGATTGTGTTACAATAACCCAACCTCTCCCCGCTTGATTTAAGATGTGCAGCAATCTTTACCTTTAGATGACCTTGCATTTGTCTAAGTATATATCATCCCCACTATTAATTTTAGTACATTGCCAAATCCTTTAATCCTGGATCATGCTCTAACAGTGCCCTGCTGCATCTGTAGAGATTAACTCTTGGACTAAACTCACTTCTTATACAAAATCATGAAAACTTTGTATGGAAGGCAAGGACACAGATTTAAAGTGGGTCAGAACAAGGCATAAGGGGTTGGTTGTGACCCTGAAAGAATGATCTCTTGAGAAGCTGGGAAGAAAAGGTGACTCTCTTACAGGATATAAGTCTTTAGAACTGGTACCAACAAAATGAATTCAGGAACTTGTTGAGACAAGCGCAACTAAAAATTCTCTCCTTTAAATGGCAGTTAGTGACGTTTGTTGTTAACCTGGCAAGATGGAGATGTCCCGAGCATGTGCCGTGTTTTCTTTGGAAAGAAACAGCTGTGTGGAGTGGGTTCAAAGATGTCTAGAAGCAACGATATAACTATCTTAGTGTTTGCTGTAGAGACTCTGAAAGTAAACAGTGCTGCATCGTTCATTCCCTAATGTGCTCCCTGAGCTGGCAGCTGCATGTTTCTGTAACAGGGCATTTTGAAAGCAACTGCGAGAGAAAAATGCACAAATATATTAGCCTGCATTTAAATTAATTTTTAAAAAAGCAATGAACATAGAAGATATCTGTGAGTGTAATACATTGGCAGTGGAAAAGACATCATTACTGCTAACATTTTGAATTAGCTGAGTGATATATCAAGAGCTGAAGAGTTTCCCCTTCCATAGTACGCAGAGTGTTTGAAATTAACCCTCGTGTAGAGTAGAACACGGCTTTGCACCCCTCAGATTTCACTTCAGCCTGCAGGCCATCTCGTCTGTATGAACAAACGCATAGTTTGTTGCAAGCTGAAATATTTATGTCCTGTGGAAAAAGCTTTCAGATTTATAACAAAGTTTAGTGTATTACACAATACAAAGTACTTGGCTCATAGACTTTCTGGTTACATCATTTTTGAAAAATCATAGTGATACTAATCCATGTGTATGTTTCATACAGTTGTGGAGTAGTATACAAACAGGCTTAAAAGAGAAAAGGTAACTAACATGGCTTCTCACACACAATAATTTGACTATACGATCTTTAATATTTTGCATTTATACCCTGTTTCTGTTTTTCTTGTCATACAGGTGGGATTCTTTCCGAGTGAGTGTGTTGAGCTAATTAACGACAAAGTTCCTCAATCTATGACCAACTCTGTGCCAAAACCAGGTATGCGTGTGTGCAGTTATTCAAAACATTTTATGGAACTCCTCTTTTCCATGCTTCACGTTTTATCACTTCTTTTACACTTCTCATAATCTGTTTTTCGCTGCATCACCCGTATGTTACACTGTGTTGGGCGTCTTGCATTCTCTTTGTTTTGTTAGCTAATATCAATGTTCATTTCATGTGTGTTTTGAAATATTTAGCCTTCCAAGGTTTTGGGGTCCCTTCAACAACCTCTGAGTACGCTCCCTTCACCAATCCTGCTTTTGATGCCTTTGTCAGAGTGTAGTACATTATTTTTTTTTCCATATGGAATGTAGGGATGATCCAAAAACGGTTATGTCAGCTTTGATACAATGGGGGAGATACATACAGTGGGACCTGGGGGTGGAGTAAGGTCTTGTCTACACAGGAACACTCAGCAAAACTTAACTTTTAAAGTGGATTAGTTAAACCTCATTAAATCCATATGTGGGCACTCTTATTTATTTAAAGGTCCCTTAATTTGGTTTAGCTTAATTCACTTAAGTTCAGTTAAACAGAATTGAGGCCACTTTCACATTCTGAATAAAATCATGTACACAGGAATTTAATGCGGTTTAACTAATCTACTTAAAATTCACACTGTAGTTAATTTGGATTAATTTTCCTGGTAGCCCCTATATAAACAAGCCCTTAGATACAATAGAACTCAGATCCTAAACACCCCTGATTCTGGATCTGCAAATCCAAAGCCCAAACCCATCTTTCTCACCCCACTTCTTTTCTGGATAGCTAGGTGTTGTATAAAGTGAAGGACCATTATTACGGGAATGAATTGATCAAGGAAAAATTAAATGGAGAAAAAGATGTTGGACCTGATTCTGCTCTCAGTTCCACTAGTCTAGTTCAGGGCTTACTCCACTGACTGGTGCACATGCATGACCCCATGTATTTCTGCACATCCTAATGATACTGAGATTGTTCTTTGCTCTGTGGTTTTTTAAAATTTATTATTATAAATCCTGCTTTAAAAGGTCACCCTAACTGCTGTCTCTGTGTCAAGGGAAACATCTTGAAATCACTGATCTGGCTGCGTTAAAACAATGCAGCGTAGCAGCAAGCAGTCCCTCTAGGATAACTGAGTGATAGGGAATGAAGGGTTTTCCCCTTTTCTGGGGAATGCCTGGGAGAACACCCACCTTAATGATACGTTTTATCTGCCAAGAGTACCAATTTGACACTTTTTTAAAAAACTGTCGTTCCAGGGATTGATTTTACTAAGTGAAGTTCCTTTTGACAAATTCTGTTTTAGTTCTCAGGGCTTGTGGCTCACCAGTAAAGAGTCATGAACGCTAAGGTATCTATGCAGTGCATCAATCTGCATGCTTTGAATGGCTGAACATTCGGAAAGAATACTTTCCACTGTTGCCCCAGTCCCCCTGCCCTGCCTTCATCCTCTCCAGGAACGTGGGAATGTACTTGTGTTAGCTTCTCTGTTGCACAGCTCATTAGCAAGTCAAGTCATTGCAGCAGGTGTGCGCTCAGTAAATCCAATATGCATTTCTCAAAGCTTGAACTTGATCTGTAAGTACTGCAGTCATTCACTTCTTCAACCGTGTTTTTATCAGTCCAAACATGTAGACAAAGGCAACTTTAGACCCTAATATAAGCTAGGCTGAGGAAGACCATCACAGTCACAAGTGTTTATCATTAAATATGGCTCAGACAATTAAATTAAATGTCACGAATTGCTGGGGAGTAGTTTCTTAGTAAGCCTTAATGAGAGATAATAAAGCAGCATAGATTAATATATTCTATTTGGCTTTAACAGCACGCTGGAGAGGGGTGGTTTTTTTTCACAATCAAAGAAAACATTTGTTTTGTATAAAAAGTACAAGCTCTATTGCAGTTAGTACATGAAAGGATTATTAGGTCTCAGTGTTAACCTTCCTTAATAGTTACCCCGTACATACGGTAGGCCCCAAGCATTCAGGATTTACTTAAGGCTACCAAGAAAAAAACAAAGCCACATCTTAAGCCTACAATCAACAGAACCTTCACATTAAAAATAGAATCTTGAATTGCCATCTGTCCCATTGTAAGTAACCTGGTTTGTGAATGGAGAGAGGTATTTACATTTATAGTAGGCAGCTCAGCAGCCTGCATATCTGGAGACTTAAAAAATATTTTTAACAGTGTTCTGTTTTTCAGTCTCTTCTGAGAAATGACCTAATATAGAAGAGCTGTTTAGATAGGACAGGCCAAACTAGTGCCTATGGATAAAATTTTCAAAAGAGCCTAAGTGCCATTGGCTTTCAGTGAGACATAGGCCCCGATTTTTAAAGATATCGAGGCATTGCTGTGTTCAGCGTTGCGACACCTAACTTATTTAGGAGGCTAAGCGTCATTTTCAAAAGGCACCTACGAGCCAAAATCCCATTGACAAACATTGGTATTTTGGCTCCTATGTGTCTAAGTCCCTTTTGAAAATGAGATTTAGGCTTCTAAACCAGTTAGGTGCTGCAATACAGAGTGCAGCAACCCCTAAATGCCTTAAAAAATCTGGGCCGTAGGCTCCCCAGTAGCCAACTCCCTTTTGAAAATTGGACTTAGGCTCCTATATCACCTTAATGCTTTTGAAAATTTACTCTATAGCCTTATATCGAGCATCACAAAGAAATGCATCAGAGGCCCAGTTCAATCGGGCACTTCTGCACATGCTTAACTGCCTTGTTGAAAAGGAATTGATTTAAGAATGTGCTTAAAGTTAAGAATGTGCTTAGGTCCCCAAATTAGCACCAGGTCAGCACCTTGCTGGCAATCTCAGCTGAAAAGACAAGGCATGGAGACTGAACGATACATTCAGTTTTCACCCATTTTTTCACGTTCTGTGTGTATATAAATCTCCTCACTGTATTTTCCACTGAATGCATCCGATGAAGTGAGCTGTAGCTCACGAAAGCTTATGCTCAAATAAATTGGTTAGTCTCTAAGGTGCCACAGTCCTCCTTTAGTTTTTAGAAGCAGTCCCTCCGCAACATGGTTAAAGTTGTGTTGGTGGGACAATGTGGAGAAATCTGTATTTCCCCTACCTATATTGTGTGCGTTCTGTGAATATAATGCGTGACTCAGGCTTCCAGACCAATTTCCAAACATGTTAAAGTTCACATCAGATATCTTTTTAATTATCTATATTTTAGTGTTGCCGTTAGCTTTTCCAGGGAACAGCGAGATGCTTTTCCAATAGGAATTGGTTGGGGCCTTACTTTACCTTAGTAGGGTATTCCAACCAGAATCAACCTAAGGTTTTAGATTTCGACTCAGTAAAACATATTTAGCAAAATGTGACCTTTGTTTCCTTAATCAGAATTTTGTGTGTAAAGCATTCAGGATGTTTTGTATCTACAGCATTGAGTTGTTTGCCATGAAGGAATTTACAAACATAGAACTGATTGTGTTGTTTAATTGCTCATAGATTTTGCTGGATTAAGTAATCTAATGAAAAGCAGATGTAAAGCAAAGAATTTCCTGCCCTGCTATTTATTATTATTCATAGTGACTGAGATCTTGATTTGCAGAAGTGATGGGAGTAACACTTTAATAGACTCATAAAATACTAGGTTGGGCTTAAATGAAGTACAATTAATGAGTGAGATTCAAATGAAAATGAGATGTTGGAGGCTAAAGAGGAGAGTTGGGACTAGGTACAGGCTGCATTTAGGAATAATGTTTCTTTAATTATAGAGGTGTTTGCTAACACCAGAGATGTGAGCTGAATAACTGTCTAAAGAAAAACAGGAAACCTGGATTTAAGTGAAAATTTTATCCATTTTATCCAGTTATTCTGACATTCAAAGGACTAAGAAAAGAAAAAATGCTTCTTGCCATGAGTTTGCTTTAAGATATATTTGACAATAAAGCTTGTAATTAAAACTAGCATTTCTGAATGCGTCAGTGGCATCATTTGTGAAATGAAAGCCCAGTGTAACACTTTAAATTGGTTTCAATTCTGCTTTAATACAGAATTTGTAGTTGTGTGTAGATATATATGTAGACCTATACCTTATTAATTCAAAATAAACAGTCCAATTTATGATAGCTAAAGTGGGTTCCTATATTGCTTGGAATGAGTTGTCTTTTTATAACCATGATCTCTATCACCAACATCAGGCTTATAAATACCAAGCTTTAATTTCAAGTGTATTTCAGTATTTATTCTGCAAACATAGCATCTCAAGTCATGATCCAGTGAGACCTCACAAGCTTAGCTGGAGAAGACTCCATGAGTACCTCCATGGGGCAGTACATAATAAAGCTAGGTGCTTCAGGAATCAGTGAGAGTTATTCTTTGAGTAGCATTTTCCCTTTTGAATTTGCATTGACCAGTGCACCAGATTATTTCTAGTGAGTCCAATACCACAGAAGTAGAGCTGGGCAAATAATGGATTTTTTGGTTCACTGGCAATTCTGAAAAATCAAAAAAATTCATTTGGGGGCAAACTAATAATGGAATTTTTTGAAAATTTTGGCTATCCAAAAGTCAGAAAATATTTCAAGTGGGATTGAACTCGACACAAATTCATGAATAATTTTGGGTCGACTGAAACTTCATTTTTCAGCGAATAAACTATTTGACAAAATATTTTGCCTAGCTCCGTGCAAGGCACTCTCCTTTTTCAGTTGAGATCCACAACCAATGACGTGTTTCTGTTTATTAGAAACTCCATAGTACAGAGCAAGAGTGTGCTGGCCAAATTCCCATTTGTTTGAGTAACTGTAATTTACCTTCTTCAATTCCATTTCATTTGGCAATGGAATTCTAATCTTCACTTCCTGTCCCAAATTATTATGTAGTGTTACTATGCACTGTTTGACAATGAGTAATTCCCACCCCAGAGGTGACTGAACTTGAGTGGTACCGTAGATGGAAGTAGTGCCTGGCTGTATGGTTTTTAAAGAGTTTTGGGACACTTGGAGATGACAGATGACACACACATTCCAGATACTATTATTCTTTCTGGTGAGATGTGAGCCTTTTAAACTTTCAGCCTGCTGCTTAGCTGAGGGAAAACCATCAGTGTTTTTCCTCAAAGTGGAATGTTTGGAAGTGCCTTTCAAGTGTTTTACTCCTCTCATCCAGTATTGTTCATCTCTGGTAGGTGTTGTCTGGGAACAGGATGTGCATTTGTTCATATCATCTCAGTTTGTCAGTTTTTCATTATAATGATTTTAGGCATCATCTCTTTTTATGTGTCATCTTTGGTCACTAACCTTTGGATATCCGCTATGGTAGTTGAATGTCATTTAAAAAAGGGTATCATGCTTATCCTCATGCATGAACTCATTGTATGTCTTGCTTGTTAACATGTAACTTGTTATTGTGTGTCTTATCCTGCATAAAGCCTTGCTTACCAAATCTTGTCTCAGAAATACTTTGGCTTGATAGTTTGTTGGAAGGTGTTTGAACATACGTCACCTCTTAAATTGGGAGAGATTAGTGCAATATGAAAACAAAGCATAAACATAAGCAGTTGACGGCATGAAGTTCTGAGCGTAGTGGAGAAGGGGTGGGTTGGTGCGGGACATCTCTCTCTCACTCATTACTCTTTCAAAGCTCCGAACTCTTTAAAACTCCAGTGGGGCTGTGCCACCACTAACCCGAATATCAGCCTTGTTTATAACCAAGGAATTCGGGTTTTTTAGATTTAACAGGTACATTTACTTATCTACTATCTATATGCACATATATACTAGCAAATCCTCATTAAAGCTTAACACCATATATATAATATGTATTATACTTATATATATGGTGTTAAGCCTTAATGAGGATTAGCTAATATTTTAATACATGTGTTGCAAGTTGTTAACCACGAATAAATATTTTTAACATAATAATGAAGATGAATCAAAACTCCAGATTCAAATAACCCACTGAACTTCAGAGATGTTTAAAATCCAGGTCTGTGGTACGAATTGAGTATTGAAAATGAATCCATCATTTTAAATGCAAAGATGTAAAACTGAGTTGCACCAATTGTTTAAGAGATGGTTGCTAACAAAACAAATGCTGAAGAAGTTGAACCTGCATTAAAATAAGATAGTTGTAAACTCTGGAGACAAGGACAAAGTGTTTTGTTTAAGATGTACTGGAATATGCAGATGAAGGGAGAAAACAGCATAGATTCAGTAATGCAGATCCTGTATTTTAGCAGACCAGTTAGCACTGGTTAATGCCCACTGGAAATAGATTCTAGCTGGCAGTTACTCTAGACAAAACACAAATTGATTGTTAAAACATGTATAATTAAATGTAGTACCATTTTTGTTAATCCTCAGCTATGATTTAAAAATAATTAATTATTGAGTTTTTAATGTATAACTTTCCTGTTAAATCTAAATTGAATTGGAATTTTAGTGAGCCAGCTTGAGGCTACACTTTCAGTGTGCTGCTGGAAAGGAGCGAAATGCACTAGTGTGCCTGGGGCTGATGCATGTAGTTCTCTGTGCAGTAACCTGAAAATGTTCTTGTAATATTCACAAACTTAGACACCAGTTCTACGAGATGTTATGTAATCTCAGCTCCCCTTGAATTTAATAGGTGCTGCAGGTGGTCAACACCTTGCAGGACTGGGGGACCCTCTTCTACACATGCATCTTGTTATTAAATGGTTTTTTTTTTTTTGCAAAGCATCTTCCATGTGTATGTCTCAGGTGTTATGGGCACCAACTGTCAGTCAGCCCATCAGGTTGAGTGCTCATAATAAGACTTTAACAGGACAAAGTCAACTTGTTTAGGACCCAGATTTAAAGTGTTCTAATCTGGTGCAAAATTACTTCTGGATTCCTATTGGCATTTGGTTTTTAAAATTAATTATAAATGTAAACCAGCCCTTCAGGCTGACACATCAAATACGCTCCCCTCGCTATTCTGCAGTGAGTTAATAGAGTAACCCTGTTGTCAAAGCCCTGCACTTTCCTTCACATCTTTGCGGGCCATCATGCACAGACTGAGAAGTAAGTTAAAGCCGCTTTTTGCTTGAGCGCCATTAGAAATGAAGCAAAATAAAATGTAAAAGGGGACCCAGTCAGGTAGAGAAGTATATTATTTTTGTAAATGTAATATTGCAAACTCCGGAGATGATTTCTTTCCTGGTTGGAATTGTCCATCTTTATAGAGATGATACAGCTCCCATACTTGGCTCTGATTCAACAAAGCACATGCGTGACCGTAAACACATGCTTACATCTCATTGAGATAATGGGACTAAATCATGTGTTCAAGTGTGTTGCTCAGCAGGGATGGGATAAAGGTTAAAACATACGTTCAGGTGCTTTTCTGAATCAGGCCCCTTGTTAGGTGCTGAGTCCCTTGAACTCCTGGTTGATTTTAGTGGGGTTTAGGACACTCCGCACCTCTCAGAAGGTTTCCAGCACCTTGCAGGATTGATTAGGTCCATATGTGGGTTTGCAAGGAAATGGCACTGCTTGCAGTCTAGCCACGCTTGAATTGAAATTGACCCATTTTGAATGGGTGCATGTTTTAACCATTTCTTTCTTTCTTTTTTTTTTTTTTAATTGTACCTTCCCAGTATCCCCTGCCCACGGAGCCCGTCCAGCGTCTTGGAGCTACTTCCCCCCTTGTACGTTTTCATTTATTCCTTTTTTCTCTCTTTCGTTTTTGCATACATAGCTGCAATGCTTTGAGGGATGTTCAAGGAAGCCAAAGCCAGACTGTATTGCAATGTGTGCCTTTAAGATCTTTAAACATAAAACAAATGCAGCTGGGAAACAAAGACAATGATAATTCTAACCCTCTTCTGCCAAATATGCTAGGGTCACTATATGGCATTAAAACCATGATCAAAGATGAAGAAAACACCTTCATAACCCCCGTGCAAACAAAATGAGGGTGTCAGCTGGAAGAAAGACAGGCTAAAGAGTTGGGAGATGGAAGAGAACTAAATATAGCGCGGACAGCGCATTATATATTTTAAAACAATCTTCAGGAGAAAAATAATTAAGCTGATTTTCTTTTGCATGCATAGCTGCAATGCTTTGAGGGATGTTCAAGGAAGCCAAAGCCAGACTGTATTGCAATGTGTGCCTTTAAGATCTTTAAACATAAAACAAATGCAGCTGGGAAACAAAGACAATGATAATTCTAACCTTCTTCTGCCAAATATGCTAGCGTCACTATATGGCATTAAAACCATGATCAAAGATGAAGAAAACACCTTCATAACCCCCGTCCAAACAAAATGAGGGTGTCAGCTGGAGGAAAGACAGGCTAAAGAGTTGGGAGATGGAAGAGAACTAAATATAGCGCGGACAGCGCATTATATATTTTAAAACAATCTTCAGGAGAAAAATAATTAAGCTGATTTTCTTAAAAGTGGGTAGATAATTTTATTAGTACCAAGCACTCCCCAGCCCCAGAATGACTCTGTGAGGTGACCTGGGAGCAGTATTCTTTTAGTGCCCAGTACAGCGGGCCTCTGATTTTGGTTGGGGCCTCTAGACCCTGATGCAACACAAATAATAATCAGTCCAGTGACAGTAAAATTATATCCCCTTGTCAGAAATTTAAGATCTTAAAGGTGGAAGCCTGATACATGTTGAGCCTCCCTTGTACATCCCCCACTGTAAGATGCTTTTTTATTCTTGGCTTTCCATAATTCAAAGAATAAACTTTTAAACAAATTGATTATTTAAAAAGTCCCCATCTCCTTGCCCCACCCTTCCCAGCAAATTGGTCTAAAGATGGTGCTTTGCACTGCATGGTGGGGAATGGGAATGTGGGAATGGGAATATCTTTCTATGTGGATCAGCCGGGATTTGGGGACCATTGCAGAGACATCTCTGGATGGAAGGAAGGGTGTCATCTGACAGCACTCCTATCAGTTATGAGGAGCCTCTTTGATGAATGCCCGCAGTGAGGCAGTGGGGGCTTACAGACTTGGCAGAAGGATACTGGCCACCCATGAGGCCATGAAAGAGAGCAACAGAGCAGTGCCTGCTTATGTCTCCGATAGGGTCATGCAATAGGGGAAAGCTTTCCTTCTTTAAATATTGCCAGCAGTGTCCATAATCATAAAGGAGCTGTTTTCTTTGTCATCCCAACTTTCAGTGACAAAGCAAAGAGCCTGAGGGTATTGATATTGGGGCAGAGACTCTGTGAAAGAGGGTAAAGTCGATTGACACAAGAAGCCATATTATTGACATACAATGTAAACAAATTTTGCAGTGAGGATAATGAGTACTAGTGAGAACCAAGAGGGGTTTTGGTTTTGAGGTTTTTTGGATGTGTGGAAAAAACAGAGAGAGGAAGAATCTTCTTCGTTTCTTCTTGTACAGAGAAACTTTGTGGGAAAGAAGTAAACCTTGATCCCTCCAGAAATGTCATTCTTTCTAGGGTTCAGCAGCAGTTAACCTCAGATGATGTGTTTTTTTTTTCCTTTTGTAACCTGAAAAAAAGAGTGGCTACCTCTCTGGTTACTTAATGCAACCTGAAAGGTCAACACTCAGACTCACTCTGCTTTAAAACCGTTTCGTTAGAGGGAAGAGTTCAAACACTGAATCAAGTATCATATTTCTGCTCAAAGGTATAAAGCTTATTAGTGGTTTTACTTGTTTTTCATGTGAAATTAATTTCTTTTGGCAGCCATGTCCCTTTCTGAGTAATACAAATGAAGCAAATAGATTAGAAATTTGGCTGCCACGGTACATGGAACGCCAGTACATACCATGTGAGACTTCATTGACATGCTTAAGTATTCATCTGTGCTCTACACCGGTGGTTCTTGTTTGTAGTATTTCCCTATATCAAAGGGCCCCAGTTAAACATCTCCTGTTTCTAGTAATTTAGGAAGACTTTGTGTGTGTTTTATTTTTTAATAGAAGTTTCCCTCCTCCCCCCAGACTTTGCCAGTGTTAGGGGGTGGGTATCTCCCTTCTTTGTTTTTCTGCTCATGTAGCTTTCTTTAGAGTTAGAAGGAGATGCATGTTCATCTAGGAGGAAAGGTTTATAGCGCATGAGCCTAATTTTAAGATTTGCTGAGCATCCATGGCTCCCATTGACTTCAGCGGGAGCTGAGCACCTCTGAAAATGTGGCTCTATATCTTTTGGGTCCTGACTACACCTGACACCGGGACTGTGCAAGCTGCAGCCACAACACCATCGGTACTAGCAAGGTTCTAGCACTGCCATTATCAAAATCCTTATACACCAGTGCTAGGAACCTGCTGACAACAATCATATTTACATGTGGTTGCAGATAGCCCAGTTCTTTTCAAAGGATAGGCTTGTGGGTAGGCTGCCTACATCTAGTTTCACCCTCATAAATGTGTAGAATGTGTGGTGTGTCCTACAGAATCTGTGCCTCAGAGCACATCAGATCAGAACCCAGACTTTTGACGGGTTCATTCTGTTAATACTCTCTCTGCAAATGAAATCGTTAGTCTCCTAGAGTTTGTTCTGTTAGCTTTTTTTTAAATTAACCATGTTTGTCCTTTCTCTTACCTTGTCCCTCTCTGCACCCCCGTTCCCCCCCCCCTCCCCAAATTGCATGCAGATTTGGAGATGGCTAGTGTAAAGCCAGGTTCTGCATATGTTACAGAGACTCTGAACCAGTCCCAGCTGAGCTCAGGTAGAGCCATTATGGACAATTAGCTTCTCAGTGTCCTAACCCAAAGTCTAACACTGTACGTGATAGCAGTAGCTGTATACTAACACCTTAGGTTTGGTTACAGAAGCTAGATATAGTTGAAATAGACTATGTTGATTTTTATTTCTTTCTGACGTCTGGAAAAGTAAGAGCCTGATCCTGAAAATCCTTCTTCATGCAAGCAGTTTTTCCATGACTAATCCCATTGCAGTCAGTGGAACAGTATTCTAGAATAAGATTAGCAGGATTGGATTATTTTAACATGGCAGTACTGATGTTATTCATTCGCATCATGGGTTAACTCAGAAATCTCCTCACCTGCATAAGGTCTGAATCTAAAACACAGTTCCTTTTATAGTGCTTATAAAATACATGGTACCAAAACTGTCTTGTTCGTGCAAAACAGAGGAGAGCTTGCTCAGAGAGGAAAGAAAAGAAATGTGGTTTAAATGCTGTAGTTTAGCAGCATCTTAAATGGCCATGATGTGTGCACTGTTACAGTGATAGCTAAGAACCGCTGTGTTGTCGTTGTCATGACTCCCTTGCAACAGCCTCTCAGGAGAAACAGGAGGTAAAATTAAAGCACTGTAAAGGAGCTGAGGGACTGCAGTGTGCCACGGATAGATCCAGCGTGCTCTAGCTGTCCATTTGGCAGTTATTGCGAATGACTCACTAACATGCATTTTAATATCTTGTTTTTATGAATGAATATCTGGAGTTGTCTTTGACATAATTTTATACAAAACTATAGCCTAAGGGAGGTGAGTGGTAATGGGGTATGTTGCCTTTGTGGGCGTTCTCAGCAGAGAGAGGTCGAGGATGGAATGTGTGCACAAAGCAACCATCAAGGCAGCAGAAGTTGTTTCTCCAAGGGAGGGCTGAGACATGCTGGCAAGGGTCAGTGCGGGGGGAAGCTTGCACTTCTTCTGTGCCCATTCTGCTGGTGAACAGAGGATTTCATTATTCAGAGCTGTTAGCACAACATCTTTCCACCAGCACTAAATTCACCTAAAATAGTTTAAAAAAAAAAAAAAAAAAAAAAAAAGAGAGAGAGAGGGGCCGGGGAGATATTACAAGTGGGATTTTCCCAAAGTGCCTACAGGACTTAGGAACACGGGTGTTCCATTGAAAATCATGGGATTTTGTGCTCCTGAATTCCTTGGGTGCACTTTAAAAAAAAATCTTCATAAGCTGAACTTAATAAAGTGACCAAGAGCCATAAAGTACAGTTATTGGTGTGCTGGATCGATGCTGTGCAGTAAAAATGGGTTAATTTAATATCTTGTGCAATGACTCATGGTCCCACAGAACTCAGGGCTGTGGGTCACATGCTGTCACCATATATGTCTTTGAAGCACTTTACTCTACCCCCTTGAATTGGAACTGAAGTGTACTCATGTCCCCGCTATACATTATTCACACACAATCCCTGTTTAGTAAACTGATTGCGTTTCCATGGGTGTCATTAATGTTAATGAATGGTGCCATTGATGTTACTCTAATAAGTGAGTCACCAACACTTCCAAGTACCTGTCAGATCTTCCTTTTGCCTGCACTGTCCACAATATTATCATCGTGGTTCTTTCTTTCCCACATATGAGGGCTAATTAATGAGCTTAAAGTTTGTACAGTGCTTTGATGGAAAGTGCTTCAGAAGGGCCAAGTATTATTTTCATTGTCTCTCATAATTGCATATCTCCCTATTGCCACCTTTTCATTATTGCCCGTGTCTGCTACTGCCTCGACTCTACCCACCTCAGCTGAACTCCTCCTGGATACTTTTATCTTCTCACTTTAAAGGTCAGCAGCAAAGGAAATTTTTTTTGTTGGGCTTTTGCCCTCTTTTGCTTCTTTATAATGGATAAAGAAGGGCTGGACATTTCCACCCGCCACTCCCTCCAGTTCTTTCTCAGTATTATTTTGCTGCTATTTTGTACCTGAGAAATATCAGCAGAAGCAAGGCAAGTCTTCCTTAGTTTTACTGTTTTGGAAGTTTCAGGATGTTTATTTAGAACTCCAGGCATAATGCTTACCACGAGTAGCTCCAGTGACTTCCTATCCTTAGAAGATTGGATTTCTTGGGGGACAGTCATGGTGTCTTTAAGTGACTGTCCAGGACCATAACAGAGGTGTGGGATATGGTATCTCATTGGAAACACTGACTGTCTTTTTTGCTCTTTAAATTCATGTGCAGGGTTACAAAAATAGCAGTAACATTTTCCTCTGACATCATTTAACAGCACCCATGTTTCTTTCACTCTGTGCCTCTTGTTCTGTTCCATTTCCCCCTTTCTCACTGCAGTAAATAAATACATAAAAAAGTGGGGAGACCAGAGCAGAGTGCTGACCTAATGGGGTGCTGCTATATGCAAGATTCACCTGCTCTGCATTGAACTCTAAACCCTAAAACCTGTAGCAGACAGTGTGAACTTGGAAGAACTTCAATTTTTAATATTCTAGGAACAAGTATTAATAAACTGTGGACATTAGATGCTCTCATAAATGTTTATTGCAGAAGATCTGAAGTATCCTCTGCAAAGTAGTCTGTGTGCTGTAACAATGTATAAGAGGTCTTATAAATTGAGTGTGGGAAACATCCAACGTCTGTTCCTTGAAAACACTATCAAAAGGACATCTTTGCACCGCACCCCACAAATCTCTAGAAACTGCCTGCCATGAAATTACTCACTGTGCTTTATATGCAATTCAAAGAGCTTCCCAGAGGATTTACAGGAGCGATAAATCCCCTCTGTGCATGTCCTCCGTCTATATATCAGCCACAGTCTAGATGGAAATCTCAAGCTCTTTGCAGAAATGAAGCCAGTGAAAAGTGCTATTTTAAAGGACGAGTGTCTCACAGTTTGAGGTGACCTGGTAGGACATTTAATGCAACAAATGAAGGAAAAGCTGTCCTTGAAATAGACTGAAGGTAGAATATCCCCCTCTTTGGTCTGTGTCGGCAGGAAGCTGGGATCCAGGATGATCGGTCATAATATGGCTATAGCTGCCGTCAATAACCTACTCTCCACCCCAACTACCCAAATCAGCTTCAGAACATAGGAAGTCAAGCAATGTGTGCAATCAAAAGGCCATATTTCCTCATCCTCCTGTGGGATTTTCCACTGGAAGTGGTGCATCAATGCCAGGAACAGACACCACCATTTCTTCATGGCCAGTTAGTTCCATCAGGCGCTGTGGGATTTGCCCACTCACCCTCATGGAATGAGCAGGGTTGGGGGTGGGTGATGAAAAGACAGTTCTGTTCCCAGGAAACACACATCCCAAGAATGAGAGTGACAGGTTATCAGCTGGGCCAGGGAGAGCATTCTGCATAGAGACACCCTATGCACCCATCCCTCTGGCTTCGGGCCTCCCTCTGGCTTCCTGGTGGCACAGTTCTGTTGGAACCCAGAAGGGGACACTTCTAGCACAGAGGCTGACTCGTTTTCTGCAGGATTTGCGGGAGAGACATTTAGCCTCCCTTTAGCCAAAGCCTGCCTGCCCTCCACCTACAGGGAAACAGTGCCAGACGGATGGCTCAGCCCCACCCAAAAAGGGCAGAATTCTCTGCGCGCAGTTTCCAGACAGATGATCTGGCCAAATTCTTAATATGAGTAAAAGTCTTGAACACGAACACACACACACACCATTAAGATTCTCCCCCTCCCCGCTTTTATATTATGATATAGTCTTTAATGACATGGTCGCATGCTGTTTTTTCCACATGACCCCTGCCTCATTCAGTGCACAGAATGGATGGTGCTCACTTAATGAGCAGTTATTCCATATATTTTTTTCCTCCTGCTTGTTCAATGTGTTGCCCCGAGCCTTATTTAGTGCATACTAGTCAAACCCTCCTCTGAAGACAGAGTTAATAATTTTGTCACTGGCATTTCCATGGCGTTCATCGCAAACACGAATGAATTTATTTTCACTACACTGCTATATCATGGCTCCAGGGCTAGCTGCACCTCTGTTCCCACTTTGGTCTCTCTGAGTGCACCCGCTTCGGTGTTAGGCCTTGTGCCTTATACCTCTCCTGGGGTGAAAGCACATGATTCTTTCACTCTTAGACCAGGCACATGGGATGGACCATGGTTTTCCAAGCAGATCTTACTGGTTTTGGCATCTGCAGTTCTTCCCTTTGGGATTCTGTGACACATGGTGAATACAGTTTCCAGACAGCCTTCTAAAATCCAAGGTACTGTTTAATCTTAACAGCAGGAATAAAGCATAGTAGAAGAAAAAGGGTTTTAAAACAACCAAAGGTCGATCAATTAATATTTTACCTATCCTTGGTAAAGATCCTAGTCAGGCCTCACTTTCCCGGTCATCCCGCAATCTAGTTCTGGGTGTCTGTCTGTTTCACTTTACTGGCTGTCCCTTGCTTGTCTGTTTAAATCTAATCGTGGTCCGTGTTCACAAGTTTGGACCCTCTACCCCTTTGCCAGACTGGTCCAGTGAGCTCAGCAGGGGACAGAGGTAGAACATCACCAGGAACAATACAGGAGACATTCTCGCCAAGTGTTGGCAGAGGAGTGACTGTCTCAAGCTGTTATGCTTCCTATTTGTTTTCCCAGCAGCTTGCTTTGACCTAAACCAACACATTCCTACAATAAACATCCTACACCATACAATAAACATCCCAATAGCTAGGTCAGCATACAGTATTCATAAATTATTGCCGTGCAGCCTCGCCCGATGAGGTGAAGGGGTTATTATTATCCCTGTTTTACAAATGGAGAACCAAGACAAAAAGAGATTATGGTAAAAAAATGCCCACTAATTTTGGGTGCCCAATTTGAGATGCCTAGGCCCTAACATTTCAGTGCTCTCTAGCATTGTATAGCACTTGATATGTTTAAAGCACAGCTCCCATTGACTTCAAATTCACCTGTGAATGCTCAGCGCTTCTGCATGTCAGACAGATGCCAAGGATCTCAAGTTGGGCACTCAGCAAATGAGGAACTCACAATTAGTGACAGCCTGTGAAAAGTTTGGTTTAAGTGAAATGACTAGTATCACGTAGGAACTCTGTGGGATAGAATCCAGTTCTCCAGGGCAAAACTCAGCTGTCTTAACCACGAGACCACCCTTTCTCTTCCAGCAGTCACCTGCCTCGCTCACTACACTGTCAACTTCTCTAAGAAATGACGCAGTGGTTTTACAGACAACAGCCTCTTTTGCTACACAGCCCTGATTCTTCCTCACAGCAGGTCCATCCTGTGCAGTGAATGATGCAGGGATCTGTGGGGAAAAAGTATGTGTTCATATAATTAAACACTATTATAATGGGTCTGCAGAAAGGGACTGAATTAAGGTTGCATAGGAAACCTTAATTCTGGCACTTAACGTTTGAGTGTTTGATTTTGCAACCTTAAGAATGTTTTCTAATGTAGATCATTTGTGTATTTGCCCCTAGGCTTTTAAAAAAGCAACCTGAAAAATAATTTTCATCATGAGGCATGATACTGACACCCATCAGCAGGGCTGGATCCTTTAGATCCACCTGAGCTGATGGAGTAACTGATAGAAGTAGAATTCTACCATGTGGATCAGCACAAGAGGGTGTGGGACACCCACTTTGCCAGTAAATTTCACAGAGTTTCGCTAAAAGCAGAGGAATGGTGAGACTCAAGTCAGGTCCTGCAGGAGAGTGTTCTCCAGTAGCACAGACTCTTCAGTCCATCCCTTCCAACCTGTCCCTGTCTCCGTCCTCTCTTTTCCTCCCCTCAGGCTTTTCATCCCAGTCTCTTCACCCAGGAAGTCCTAGTCTCGCATTTCAGGATTCCCTGTCTCTGGCCCAGTCCCCATTCTTGACTCCTCATCCAATCTGTCTCTCTCCTGCCACCCTGGCCTCCAGTCGTTCCTTCCCTCCCACCCACATTCCCCATCCCCACTAGCTCCCAGTCCCACTCGCCATCTCCAGACCTCTCCCCAAACCCCCCAGTACTCCTTGTCTCAGTCTCATTGCGCAGCCGGTCCCAGTTCTCCCCCCATGTCCTGGCTCCTCATCAGATCTGTCTCCACTACACCCCACTGGTTCTCAGTCCCAGTGTCTTTGCCCAGTCAGCTCCAGCCCCCTTAGCTCGTCATCTGATCTCAGTCTGCCCCCGCCCCCCACCTTTTGGCTCCCGGTTCTCCTCTGCCCCATTTACCTGCCCAGCACCCAGCCCCAGTCTCTCCACACATCACTTCTCAGACCCCATTTCCCTCCCCGCCACACACACCATTGCCAGCCTCCAGTCCCCTCCCGCCAGTCTAACCTCTTCCCTCCATCCTCCCCCCCCACCCCCACCCCAAACACACTCAGTTCTGGCTCTTGTCCCCTCTGCATCCTCCTCCATGCCTTCTGGGCTCAGCAGGGGATCATTGAGACCACAGGAAAGACAGGCACCCTGCTCTCAGTTCAGGTGCCCAGACCTGGACCCGACATGGCCTGCAGCAGCCCAAAGCTACACTTGCAGGAAAGTCCCATTGACTTCAGAGGACTGTGTGCGCATAAGGCTTCCAGAATCCGTCCCTCTGCCTGCAGTTGTTTCCTTTGGTTTCCTCAGTATTAGCTTTGAGAGGAGAGTCCAGCAGGATACAAGTCATCCAACCCCAGCCCAGTTCCGCAGTGCCTGCAGTCTGCAGCAACACCGGAACATGTCATGGAGTAGTTTCCTCCCACCTCACCAGCACCCAGGCCCATAGCTGCTCTGCTCCATGCGAGGAAGCAGATAAGAGCATAGGACTTTCCCAAAGCCAGACAGTGAGTCAGTGGCAGACCCAGGATTAGAATTGCACAGCTGAACTCGACATGAAGTTGTGAAATATGCCCTGAATGCCCCTGTTCACCTCCTGCTGAAAAGGGCAGTTATTTAAGCACAGATACCAAGAGTGTCAGCAGTTAAAAGAGGCTTTTGGTGTCTATCGATGATGGTTTAGAGGAGGTTTCTAGCAAACGAGGATGAGCAGTGGATTTTCAGGGAGCATGAAAAGAAGATTAGAAAGCTGTAAAACTGTATGTGCGGAATGCTCCCTCCACATAAAGCTAAGAGTCTGGGGCTATGAGCATATATTTCTGAATTTAACTCAGTTTTGAATTTAGTTTTTGCTGGTAGATCTAAAAGTACTCTGTACGTGCACATAAATAAAGTCCGTAAATCACTGGCTGGTTTAGCAAGTGAGAGACAAGCAATAATTTAAAGCATTTCAAATAAATTCCCAAGAATACATAGCATTAGAAGGTCAGTGCATTTTTTCCTCCTTTCTAATCCTTTAATAGTGTAGATATTTCCCTGCAGGAGTAAAAAGAAGCGAGTATAAATGTTGGCAGTGCTGAAATGGCTTTTGGGCATTCATGGTAGTGTTTCTTAGACACAAACTCCATGGAGTCATGGGTATTATTTGCAGTCAAATAAATATTATTTGTAATCTAAACAGCATCATATTTTCTAAGGGTTTCCAAGATGTTACAGAAAATTATTACCAGGTTTTTGTGTGTAAATGGGTTGTTCTCTTCGGAAGTGTAAATTTTGGTATACCCAGCATTAACCCCGCCTCCATTTTTGAAGCTCCAGTGGTTAGGTCCTGGACATGTATCTCTTCCAATTACATGCTTGTCCACACAAGAAAGTATCACAATATAGTTATACTGATATGAGCCAACATATGGATGTTCTTATTCCAGTGGCTTTTTTCACTTTATCTTAAAACCCTTCTCAGGCAACATAAGTTAAATGAAAAACAGGTACCTAGATAAGATTGCCTATAGGGCGGGTATACGATACAACTATATCTATTTAAATTCACACCTTAGGTTATGATGAAATAATTTTCTCCTGAAGACAGGGCCTAAGTAGTAGATAGTTTCCAGACATAGCTGGTGGTTATTGCCTTGCACCTTTTGTAGTCTTTTTCACCAATACAAAGTGAACGCACAATGTGGCCACTCTTGATTTGGTAGCACTTTACACCCATTGTGCCCAGATGTCAATCACCACACAAGGTGTAGGCCAACAGAGAACCAGCCCCCTCCCCTGCTTCAATCTGAGAGTCTATCAGCTGTTGGGAAATGCTTGCTAAAGGAGATAGAGGTGGAGTGCAGGGACAATTTTAGTGATGTGCGCGCACACACACACACACACACCGGGGATTTCTGCATTGCACTTGGTCTCTAGCAGCCCCAGGGAGCTGGCGCAGAGAGAGAGACTCAACTTCAAAAGCAATCAGGCAGCATTTAGGCTTTGCCTACACTGCCCTGCATTTTGGATTCTGGGGGTATGAATAGCTGTGCACACCAATTGCTTTGCTGCACTCTCCTGTGTGGACACTGTAGGCAGGAACTAAAAGGCTCCTAGTTCGCATTAATCTAATCCTGTCTTGGCCTGGTTTTCTGTGGAATTTTAACCAGGAAAGAGACTTGCAGACAAATTTAGCGTATTTAGGTCTGTGTGCATCAGGGTAAACATAAATACAGTCTATATGCATGTGCATAGACAGAAGGAGAGAGACTGGTATTTTATACCTTATTGCAGTTTTTGTGACTTTATTCTGGCAACTAACATCAAGAAATAGAGTCCCACTGAAATCAGTGGGACTACTTGTGGAGTAAGGTAACATGAGCAATGTGGTAGAACTGGGCCATAAGCAGTGCTTTTTGCAAGCACCAAAGTACTAATAATAAAACGTGTCTTCTTTTCACACACTATCTTCTTTTTCACTCTGCCTGCTCTCTATTCCAGTTTTCAAGATGGTCTTTTAAGGTGGATTTGTTTTTCTCACCATTTGTGTCAAAGTAAGACCTGAACCTTATAGCAGTCAGTTTGAGCTTCCAATCCACAAGTATTACAGTAGGTTTGAAATTAGGCAAAAGGCAGATTACCCTTCCCTGCTTTTCCTATTCTTTCATTATAGCACTGCGTACCTGTAAATTACTATGGGAGTCAAGCTGCGGAGTGGAAATACTTTCAGACAGATTTAACCACAGATGCATGGCACATACCTCCAATCTGGTCCTGCTTTTGCATGTGGATTTATCAAGGGTTGTGCTGGTGCATACCTTGAATCTCCGATTACACCCTGGCCCCATGAAAATTCACACAGGCAGCAGAATGTCTGCTTAGTCTATCTGTCAGCAGGGGGTGGCACTTGGGCTCTGAACGTACATGCCTGCGGCTCTTGTGCTCTATTGGTTTAACATTAATGTTGCTACATCTCCAGAGAAAGTGAAAAGAGACTTAAACAGCAGGTCAAAAAGGGGACATCGTGTCATCTAAACCACGTGGGAGATAATAATCTTTGAGGCGTTCTTAGAGCAGTTAATTGTCCCTTGGTTTGTATGTGCCCCATTGCATACGTTTGGGGAGAATCCTTAAATTAGCACAGAAGAAGGCATAGTTTAAAATACTTTACAAGGTCTCCTACTACAGTCAATGACAGATCTAATTGTTTCTATTAGATGGCCCAGACACTGCTGAGGCAGGGTTTTCCTCTCTTTTCCAATGAGTTTAAACTTGCTGCAAGATATAGTTTGGACATTACTCTGGCTTTCAGGGCCCGCTTTATTAGTTTGTGAATCAGCTTGCGCTTATGATTAATTCAGAAGGCTCTGCTGGTTTGAAGCTTCATTCGCAGGGTTTTATTTAAGGCCTGTGTCAACCTCATGCTCATTCTTTCTCAGGATTTAATCCTATAAGTACAGTGTGAATCTTTTCATTTAATTCTTGAATCAGTCTCTCAGGAACTTGCTTTGTTCAGGAAAAGGCAGATAAAAGTCTTCAGCTGTCTGCTTGATCCACCATTGGCCATATATCTTCCCAAACTATTTTTACCTTGGTCAGTGAAAAACACATGCATTGATTCATTTCTTGTAAACTTGGGCACGCAAGGCAGGCTATTCCACTATGGCTCCAACCACAAAGGGAGAACATAAGAGTGAGGCACTCCCATCAATCCCGAAATACTATACGGCACCCAGACATCTTTATGGCAAATCTGCAGGGGCCCTGTGAGTGGGAATCCTGATTTTGTTCCCAAGCCTGCCTCTTCCTTAGTAGTGTGATGTTTTGCTTCTCTACCTCCCCACCAGCTTTCAACTGTAATGTTAATGTCTCCCAAATTAGCTTATAAACAGGTTTCAGAGTAACAGCCGTGTTAGTCTGTATTCGCAAAAAGAAAAGGAGTACTTCATCGTATGAAGTGAGCTGTAACTCACGAAAGCTTATGCTCAAATAAATTGGTTAGTCTCTAAGGTGCCACAAGTACTCCTTTTCTTTTTGCTTATAAACAGGCTTTTTCAGAGGCCTTGATTACAGGATAAGTGTGGCAAAACATGAAATGACACCGCAAAATAAGGTGCCTTCCTTCCATGGTTGAATTCGCCAGTTTGGAAGATGGAGAAAGTTACAAGGTGAACGGACAGCATGATGATTTTTTTAGCCACATGACTAATGTTAACATTAGCCCAGTCATATGAGAATGAACCCCAGTCAGATTAATCAAGGCACCTCTGCAGTTTTGTCACTGACTTCAGCAAGGTCAGAATTCCAACCTGGGTCTCCTAGCTTCCAGTCCCTTGTCCTAGCCGCTAGACTACACTGCCTTCCCGATACTTCACCCTCTATCTGAAGTAAGAAGATACAGGGTCTGATTTGCCTCTCATTTATACATATTTTACATTTGTGATGTATATCCCTTGCCTTTCGTGGATGTAGCAGAATGTGAGCCATATTGTTCTGGTTTCATTTCATGCAAGTCGTTCATTTGTACTACCATTAGATATTTTGATCCATGCACAATAAATTGTCAGAGGAAAAATATAAGTCTTGGAAAAATTGTGGAAAATAAAATCAACACAATTGCGCCCATGTTAAACGTAATAAAAACCCCATGCCATGCCATGCCATGCAAGAATTTAGACTGCCTTACAGTGTGAACATTTTGTGCGGCATTGCCTGTGGAATGGAACCGTGCTTTTGTCGTGTTGTCCAAGTTTCCTCAGGGCTGACGGCTCCACCTTTAAAGCACACATTGTAAGCCACGTAGTAAAATCTTTCCTAAAGCACCGTGATCATCATCAGAGAGATAATCTCCAGTTAATAAAACCGCCATTTTAAATTAGGAAAGGAGTTAATGTTGTTTGTGACAGTCCTCTTGCATTCTCATTCCAGTTATTGGGAAGTAGGAGCATTTATAACATGCAGCCTTGCTTTTAAATCAAACTGTGTAAAATTGAATACTTAATTAATTCAGCCTTGCAGAATTCTTGCCTAAGGCAAGCTGTGAGTAATGTGTTGGTTCAGTGCATCATAGTTAAAGGGGATGAGTGGAGTTCAGGCCCAGCCAAGTATGTTTTCCTGAATATTTGTGTGACTGATATACCTGTCCTGTGTTTCTGTATTTCCTGTCTTAGGCTTGCTGATCTGAATTTTTAATTGAATTTACTTTCATTGTATTCTGTATGCATTTTCTACAAATGTTTTGGCAAATTAATTTGGTAGTAGGAACGTTTGTGTTAATTATAAGTGAATATTAGACAGTATTTGCAGAAATATAATTTTAAAGTCAGCATCATAAATATACACACAGGAAACCTCATTCTGCAAGTTAAACTCATCCAGGCAGAGAAAAAAAATATGATATTGTAATCTGCTTCCAACCAAAACAGCTCAAATTATGAATATCACACTGAGAACAAGCATTATCTGTAGGCTTGACTTGGTGAATGATTTTGAACAAATACATTCAAGAAAATTGTGAGTTGCTTGAGGACCATCTGTGAACAGTAAAAGAAACAAAATGTGTTGAACAAATTATTCATTGTGAATTGCTCACCCAGCCCTACTGTTTGCCAAGATGCCTGTGTAAACAGAAGCAGATTCCTCTTTAATCCCTCTGGCCTCCAGTTTGCTTAATTTATCCACAGATTCTACATCTCAGTTTGTGACCTCACTGTGATGTTAGACATTGCATTGTGTGACATCCCTGCATAAATTGGGTACATTCAGGAACAGACTGATTATACACAATAATAGTAATCAAATCAAATTTATTACTGTAGTATATTAGCCTTAAAATAATAATAGAGTGCGAAGACTAAAGGTGACACATGGTGAGTAGTCCCATTGACTTCATTGGAATTCTTGTAATACATAATGGCCTTGGCACTTAAACAGCAGTTTTCACTTGTAGATCTCAAGGCACAAAGGTTTATATTAGCCCCCATTTTACAGATGGGGAAACTGGAACCTGAAATAGAACTCAGATTTCTTGGCTTCCACTTCAGAGAAGCTGCCTCCTTTGTCTACAAGGGAACTCTCAGGGAAATTAATTCCAGTTAATTAGAGGTGCAAATTTAAAGTGGAATAGTTAAATCACATTAAACCCCTATGTGGTTATTCTCATTCAGAAGTAAAATTCGGAACTGAATTAAGACCACTTAAATACCCTGGCTGGAATTTTTCCGCCATTGTAGGAATACCACCTCCTCGAACAACATTAGCTACATCAGCAGAAGCACTTTTCTGTCCATGTAGCAGTGTCTACACTGGAGGTTTGGGGTTTTTTTTGGAGGGGTGGGGGTTTGACATAGCTGTATCGCTAGGTGATATGGGGTGATTGGGGTTTTGTTTTGGTTTTGGGTTTTTGCATCCCTGACCAATATAGCTATGCAGGTATAAATTCTTAAGTGGAGACCAGGCCTGAGTATCCTGTATAGACAAGCTCTGAGTGAGTGTCCACAGAGTTTTAATGAAGTTTAACTAATCCACTTTAAATTCATACCTTCAGCTAATTCGATTGAATTTTCCAGAGGCCTGAGTTACTATAATCATCCAGAGCAGTGGTGTGAAGAATTTAGAGTTCTGGGGCCTGACTTGCTAGCTGAGATGGGTGGATGTGACCAGGGCCATATTAAGAAAATCCAGGGCCCTGGGCACATACCAAATGGGGCTCCCTGTGGCCCTGCCTTGCCTTGGATCTGCAGTGTCAGGGGCCAACCATAACTCATTTTTGGGCAGCCTGCTCCCTACCTAGACCACCATTCTCTGACCTTCAGATGGGCTAGGGCAGTGGTTCTCAAACTTTTGTACTGGTGACCCCTTTCACACATCAAGCCTCAGAGTGTGACTCGCCTTTATAAATGAAGAATGCTTATTTATATTTAACACTATTATAAATGCTGGAGGCGAAGCAGGGTTTGGGGATGGAGGCTGACTGCTCACGACCCCCCACGTAATAACCTCACGACCCCCTGAGGGATTACAGCCCCCAGTTTGAGAACTCCTGGGCTAGGGTCTGTTCTGGAGAAGGGAGAACTCAGTCCCCATCCCAGAAGATGACTTGTGTGGAGGCCTTTACCACCACCACCCCAGCAGAACAGTGGTGGGGCGATGGCAACAAAGAACTTCCATCCATTGAGTCCTCTGCTGAGGTGATATCTTACTCATGTCCCCCCCCAACCCACGCCTCATTGCAGCCAGGTATCAGAGTTAAAAGCTCATTTAGATGAGGGGCAGTTCGCACTTTGCCGAGCCATTGTTTCAGACAGTCTCCAAACTCACAGCAGGTCTACACTATAAACTTGGAGTGGTGCAGCTGTGCCGCTTTAGTGCTTCTGGTGGAGACACTCTAAGCCGATGGGAGAGAGCTCTCCTGTCAGCTTAATAACTCCACCTCCATGAGAGGCAGTAGCTATTTCAGTGAGAGAAGCTCTCCCACCAACATAGTGCTGTCTACACCAGGGCTCAGATCACAGTTTCAAGGCTATCTCCACGATCATAAGGGCTAGAAACATTTTGTTTTTAAAAAATGAAAGCAGTGATTCTCATGTCATCATGTGACTCCAGAAGCTTGGAGACCCAAGGCACGTGCCTATGTTTTAATCTAGCCCTGGATGCAGCCATGCTTTAAAAATCCTTTTCGAGGTAAAGGAGCCTCCTTTTACCAGGTTGTTACGGTTTGCCAGTGCTACTCAACTTCTCTGGTACATCTTTGCTCTCTTCAAATAAGTAGTGGCTCATGTTCTCCCTAAAGTATCATTAGTGGCCATGGGAGACTCTCCATAGGCTGCCAAGAACAGTAAGTAGGGTTTCCAGTTTGGGGTTAAAGCTGAAAACGTCTGACCAAAGCCAACATTGGTCCTGGATCCGATACTATTCAATGTTTTCATTAATGGCTTGGATAACAGAGTGGAGAGTGTGCTTATAAAATTTGCAGATGACACCAAGGTGGGATGAATTGCTAGCACTTTGGAGGACAGGATTAGAATTCACAATTACCTTGACAAATAAGAGAAATGGGTCTCAAATCAACAAGATGGAATTCAATAAAGACAAGTGCAAAGTACTTCAGTTAGGAAGGAAAAAATCAGTTGCATAACTACAAAATGGGGAATGATTGTCTGGTTCCTAGATACTGCTGAAAAGGAGCTGGGGGTTATAGTGGATCACAAATTGAATATGAATAGGCTTGACATAATTCGATTTTTAATTTTTTATCATTTTGATGGATAATATCAATGTTTATTTTAAAACATTTTTTATGATACTTGATTTAAATTTTCGCAGTTGTGGGAGATTATTGGGGGGGGGGGGGGGTGTCAGACAATAATTATTTAATTGCAGCAGATGTTGAGAACCAAAAAGTTAAAACTTTATAAACCATTAAAATGCAAATTGTCAACATCCTATGTCAAAATTTTAGTCCTAAATCAGACTTACGTAAGTTCTCAAGTGGAATTTTTCTTTCTTTGCCTATATGTAAATTTCACTTATTATCAATGGAAATACTTTGTTGGTTTGTTTGCGTACAGTGAAATCAATGTTTACCCATAAAAATCTAATGCTTCCAAGTCCAAATATGAGTCGTCAGCGTGATTCAGTGGCAAAAAAGGCTGATGTCATCCTGGAGTGTATTAACAGCAGTGTCGTCTGTAAGACACCTGAGGTAGTTGTCCTGCTGTACTCAGCACTTGTGAGGGCTCAGCTGGAGTACTGTGTGCAGTTCTGGGTGCTACACTGTAAGAAGAATGCATCAAAATGGAAAGAATGTGCATCAAATTAGAGCAACAAACATGAAAAAGGTTCAGGAAACCTGATCTATGAAGAAAGGTTAAAAAACCTGGGCATGTTTAGTCTTGAGAAAAGAAGACTGGGAGGGGAATGGGATTGGGGGAGGGATAGCTCAGTGGTTTGAGCATTGGCCTGCTAAGCCCAGGGTTGTGAGTTCAATCCTTGAGGGGGCCATTTAGGGATCTGGGTCAAAAATTGGGGGTTGGTCCTGCTTTGAGCAGGGGGGTTGGACTAGATGATCTCCTGAGGTCCCTTCCAACCCTGATATTCTGTGGTAATCTGTGGTAATGATAGTCTTCAAATATGATAAGGACTGTTATAAAAAGGACAGTGATCAGTTGTTCTCCATGTCCACTTAAGGTAGGATAAGAAGTAATGGGCTTAGTCTGCAGCAAGATTAGATATTAGAAAAATATTTCTAACTGTAAGAATAGTTAAGCTCTGGAATAGGCTTCCAAGGGAGGTTGTGGAATCCCCATCATGGGAGGTTTTTAAAACAGGTTAGACAAACACCTGTCAGGGATGGTCTAGGATCTCTCGAGGTCCTTTCCAACCCTATGTTTCTATGATTTTGTAATAGCTTTTCATTAAAGCATACACTGCAAATACACGGAATTTACTACTATGCTGACGTGCCTTCTAGCACCCATACAGCGAAAGTGCTCATGTGTGCATGCTAATGAAAACTGATAAAAAGAAGTCCTTATAGAGTATGGATCTCAGGTTTCCAAGGGTCAACAGCCAGTGAGTTAGGTAATGTTATGGTCACCTGTAGCTGTGACTTAGTTTTAGTCTGAGGAGCCATGGATTCCATGATTTTTATGTTCTGTTTTAGTTTATGATGTTTTCATAGTCCCGTATCTTGCCATTTTGGAATTGAGGATCAGTGAATGTGGTAGTGACATTGACCAAGCTGTTTACTGAAATCTTTGAGAGTGCCGAGTTAAACGGGAGGCTACGGACCATATGTTCATCATGGCTGGTGTAAATCAGCAGTGCTTTTAGTCAGTCAATCAAACCTTTGGAAAGAACCTGCAGAAGCTCAGGGTTTGTCTGCATACAGTGGCACAGCTGTACCGTTGCAGCTATGCCTCTGTAGCTTCAGTGTAGACATTACCTACACCGACAGGAAGGGTTCTCCTGTCGGTGAAGGTAATTCACCTCCCCAAGAGGCAGTAGCTAGGTAATTCTTCCCTTGACCTAGCACTGGGATTAGGCTGGTATATCTACGTCCGTCAAGGGTGTGGGTTTTTCACACCCCTGAGAGACGTAGCTATATTCATATTAAATCCTAGTGCTGACGAGGCCTCATTCAGAGAATCTGCACTAGAGAAGAAGGGGCACCTGCAGTTTTCTTCCCACCTTCCTGCAGGCTGCTTCAGAGCTAAACAGACAGGTACTGTTCAGGCAGAGCTAAACAGACAGGCAAGTTTACTTCTAGCGTGTCAGAAAATGGTGGTGAGGGAAATATGAGGATATTTTTTTTTTTAGTATTTTATGTAAATTTTCCAACCAGCTAGGGTTTTAACCTGTTACCTAAATGCTCTTCAGTGGGTTAAAAAATCGTGGTATTGATGTCAAAGAGAGTTGGCCTTATTTGTTTTCTCTTCTGCCAAGTGGATCCAAACAGCTGAGTAACTGCAGAGCAGAAACCTTGAGTTCCCTGCTAATTGGATTAACAAAACCAGATCATCCATAGGGCTTGTCTAGAAAAGTTGCACCAGTGTAACCTTAAATTGATTTAAAATCAGTCTAGTTACACTTGTGCAAACACCTAATGTAGACTCACTTAAACTTGTTTAAATCTGTTTAATTTGATTAATTACCTGGTTAAAGTACTTAGAGATGTGTTTTGACCTGGTGTTTGCAACCTTTTGTGAATGGCTGTTCTCTGTTGTTTTTTAAAACAAATTGCAGGGGTTTTTAGTAAAGGGAAAGTTTAATTTAAAAAAAAAAAATTTCCAAGCCTGTAAAGAGTCTTGCCCCGTCCTCTGAAGAAGCTGGGACTGCCTCTGTTGAAAGCAGGATTCTGATACAGTGCAGCAATTCTTATGTTCCAGTGGACTTTCTCCATTGCTAGAGTAACAGAAGACATGACACTGACACTCAGGAAGTAAGTGTGTGTGTGTGTACATGTGCCCACAAGTGAGAAAGGAACAGGGGAGATTTTTTTCCTGACTCATATTATTACTACTTATTTATTTATACAGCACCATAGGTATGCCTAACGCTTTAGCGACGAATAAAGGATGAAATCCCTGCCCTGAGCAGTTTACAGTTTAGGGAGGAAAGGGGATTAGTTTATTTAGATAAGATTTTTCATTAGATTTTCCACCCAAGACCACGTGGAGGTAGACTCTTACACCCTGCAGGACTAGAATTCCTCTGTGTGAATGCATGAGTCAGCTTTTTATTGCCCTCCCTTTCTGTTGATTAAATCATTTTTCTTATCTCTGGAGCCAAACGTATTGTCCTGTCAACAGGCCACTCCTTGTGCCTTACAAACCTGGGCCTGCTGGAATAAACAAAAAGTGGCAAATGAAGGGAACCCAGACCCAGGAGGAGGTAAACTAGAAATTCAACCATTTGGGGCTGTTGTCTGTGTAATAAGCAGTCATCTGAGTAAAAGGGTGGAGCTAGACTAGTGTAGCTTGTTTCACAAGTGTGAGCTTTGGGAGGGGCCTCTTGTGGAGTTTCAATCACAAAGCACAGCGTGTACTGCCTGAGACAGTGTGTGTGAGCCTCAGACTCAGAGGTTTTGCTGATCAGGAGACAAAGCCACAGCATGAGAAGCTGAGCTGGGACTGGGAGCCTGGGAGAAGAGAGGTGGGAAAGTTGAGCTGCGAGGGCATACAAGTGTGGTGGATATTTGAACTGGAAGCACTGTGCAGTGGAAAATGACCTTTCACTCTGTCTGGATCTAATCCGTGGTGGCTGGACTAGAGAGCTGAGCTGATTAAGAAACTCCATTGCTTTGTTAATGAGTTTTGTGGAGTTAGCCTGCCACTGCTGAGGTACTGATTTTCTGGCCTGCAGCAAGGACAAGGTAAGAGGCGCTTTTTGCCTTGCTCTGGTGTCTCTCCTGTCTAGGACTTGCAGGGTTTTTTGGTTCCCTTCACTACTTGTTGCTTAGTAGCTTGCTTGTTGTTTAATTACTGTTCGTGTTGGTAGTATTAATATTTACCATCTAGCAGCACACTGTTTGAATGCATCCGATGAAGTGAGCTGTAGCTCACGAAAGCTTATGCTCAAATAAATTGGTGCCACAAGTCCTCCTTTTCTAACACGGCTGCTATTCTGAAACCTGTTTGAAAGAAGCTTTTTAACAGTGGAGCATCAGGAATGATAGGTGTGGGTTTAAAATACTCTGGGCATTTGAGTCATTTTACTCTGTAAATACCAGTTTGCTTTGTAATGTTTTCAAGGCACTGGGATGTACGGTACAGAACACTATGGCAGGAATTGGTCATCCAGGATTCAGGAACTAGAGGGGCCCAGGTGCCTTATTTCAGCTGCAGCAGCCGTATCTTACCTGACAATCTCTTTGCCCTCCTCTTCTAGATGAAAAATACCTGTTACTCGGGAATAGGTAGTGGAACTTGGTTGTCTGGGGCTGTAACTGCTGTATCTCGACAAACTTGTTTTTGTTTTAAGAGAAATAAGCTCCCCCTGGGATCCATGCCCTTGGGCAGATTGCTTGGCTCTGGAGTTCACTTGTCATGTCAACAAAATATTTTATTAAAGCACACATGCGTATGCATACACGCATACACACACAGCTTCTGTTAATTGTTGTAACTCCTGTTTTCTCTTCTGCACATATCTGTTCCTGGGTCCATTTTAATCATTTACCTTTACTGGGTCCCTAATGGTAAACAGAATTTTATTATACACAGAGGTAGGGTCATGAATGCATTGCAGACCACTAGAGCAGTCCTGAATTCAGGAACCACATTTCCGACACCCATGAAAGTGCTCACTAAAACCCTAGAAGAGAAGGAATTTCAGAACGCGTAAACTCCCAAACCATCCTCAATTTTCCTCCTTGTGCATATTGTTTGGATTGCAGCTATCTGAGTTAAGCCCTTCCTGCTCCTAGCAAATGTGCAGCTACACCTGGACGCAAAAAAGCAAAAAAGGACTTGGAGTGTCTAAAATTTGAATTTCTATAAGTTCTGCATATCAGTTTCATCTTTTTTTCTTTTCCTTTTAATTGCAACTTGAGGCAGGCAAATCGCCTTAGGGATTGCCTACCCTTCAGCCTACAGATCAGTGGTTCTCAACCAGGGGTTCACGTACCAATGGGGTACACAGAGGTCTTCCAGGGGGTACATCAACTTGTCTTTGTATTTGCCTAGTTTTACATCAGACTATATAAAAAGCACGAGCGAAGTCAGTATACAGTAAAATTTCATACAGACAATGACTTGTTTAGACTGCTGTATCTACTATACACTGAAATGTAAGTACAATATTTATATTCCAATTGATTTATTTTATAGTTAGATGGTAAAAATGAGAAAGTCAGCAATTTTTCAGTACTAGTGTGCTGGGACACTTTTTTGTTCTTTTATATCTGGTTTTGTTAGCAAGTATTTTTTAAGTGAGGTGAGACTTGGGGGTACACAAGACAAATCAGACTCCTGAAAGGGGTACAGTAGACTGGAAAGGTTGAGAGCCACTGCTATAGATCACTGACACTACTGTCCATACAGGGGCTTGCATGTTTAAAAGTACTAGTCCACTGTGTGCTGCAGCTGGTGGGCAGGGAATGTACTGTCTAAAAATAAAATCCTCATTGAAAGCAGTTAGCATGTGCAGAGCAGGCAATCGCTTGTCTGTGTTAATTTATTCACAATACCGCAATGAGGCTCTAGTCCAGTGGTGCCCAACCTTATTATACAGGAGGGCCACCCCATGTGAGGGCCAAAAATGATTCTGTTCTGTATGTATTTAGATAGAATCATAGAATATCAGGGTTGGAAGGGACCTCAGGGGGTCATCTAGTCCAACCCCCTGCTCAAAGCAGGACCAATCCCCAACTACATCATCCCAGCCAGGGCTTTGACAAGCCTGACCTTAAAAATATCTAAGGAAGGAGATTTCACCACCTCCCTAGGTAAAGCATTCCAGTGTTTCACCACCCTCCTAGTGAAAAAGTTTTTCTAATATCCAACCTAAACCTCCCCCACTGCAACTTGAGACCATTACTCCTTGTTCTGTCATCAGCTACCACTGAGAATAGTCTAGATCCATCCTCTTTGGAACCCCGTTTCAGGTAGTTGAAGGCTGCTATCAAATCCCCCCTCATTCTTCTCTTCCGCAGACTAAACAATCCCAGTTCCCTCAGCCTCTCCTCATAAGTCATGTGTTCCAGTCCCCTAATCATTTTTGTTGCCCTCCGCTGGACTCTTTCCAATTTTTCCACATCCTTCTTGTAGTGTGGGGCCCAAAACTGGACACAGTACTCCAGACGAGGCCTCACCAATGTCGAATAGAGGGGAACGATCACGTCCCTCGATCTGCTGGCAATGCCCCTACATATACATCCCAAAATGCCATTGGCCTTCTTGGCAACAAGGGCATACTGTTGACTCATATCCAGCTTCTCGTCCACTGTAACCCCTAGGTCCTTTTCTGCAGAACTGCTGCCGAGCCATTCGGTCCCTAGTCTATAGCGGTGCATGGGATTCTTCCGTCCTAGGTGCAGGACTCTGCACTTGTCCTTGTTGAACCTCATCAGATTTCTTTTGGCGCAGTCCTCTCATTTGTCTAGGGCCCTCTGTATCCTATCCCTACCCTCCAGCTTAGTGTCCTATCTATCTCTCCTCCCAGTTTAGTGTCATCTGCAAACTTGCTGAGGGTGCAATCCACACCATCCTCCAGGTCATTTATGAAGATATTGAAGAAAACCGGCCCGAGGACCGACCCTAGGGGCACTCCACTTGATACCGGCTGCCAACTAGACATGGAGCCATTGATCACTACCCGTTGAGCCCGACAATCTAGCCAACTTTCTATCCACCTTATAGTTCATTCATCCAGCCCATACTTCTTTAACTTGCTGGCAAGAATACTGTGGGAGACCGTGTCAAAAGCTTTGCTAGAGTCAAGGAACAACACGTCCACTGCTTTCCCCTCATCCACAGAGCCAGTTATCTCATCATAGAAGGCAATTAGATTAGTCAGGCATGACTTACCCTTGGTGAATCCATGCTGACTGTTCCTGATCACTTTCCTCTCCTCTAAGTGCTTCAGAATTGATTCCTTGAGGACCTGCTCCATGATTTTTCCAGGTTGTGATGTACAGTATTGTCTATTTAAAAATAAATAGAGATCAGTGCATAGAATGTGTATCAGAAAAAAAACAGTAAAGAACACATAACTAAACTAAAATGTCAACATGACGACAAAACGCTAATGAGTTGGCTGTTAGTATATTATGTTGAAGCAGGCCCCCCGGGGCCTTATAAAATGCTCTCGTGGGCCATAGTTTGGGCACCTGGCTGTAGTCCATTTTAAGGACTAAATAGCCTGCAAGAGGTTGTGATTTCTGACTGCAGTGCCCCCATGCCCCCCGTTAAGTCAGGGCTTCATTGTTATAGACACAAGACAAACATAGTAAGAACAAAAAGAAAAGGAGTACTTGTGGCACCTTAGAGACTAACACATTTATTTGAGCATAAGCTTTCGTGTGCTACAGCTCGCTTCATCGGATGCATTCAGTGGTAAGAACAGTCCCTTTTGAAATTAAACCAGGGTATTAGTTAGATAAAGGAAAGCAGAAACCATGTGAAACAACTGTACAATGCAATGCATTCCTAGAATTTATAAACCAAATTCAACTTGTTGCCAGTCACAGACATATTGGGCCTGATTCTCATGTACTCTAAGGCTCTTTTATACCACCCTGGCAGTGTAAAGGGGCTGTAAAGTGAGCATAGATGGAATTTGCATCAGCTTTAAAACTACTTCACTCTGCCAGTGTGGTGTAAGGTGCCTTTGTGTCTACACTGCAGCTGGGAGCCAGCCTCCCAGCCTGGGTAGACAGCCTTCTGCTAGCATGTTTGCATTAGCTCACTAAAAATAGTGGTGTAGACAGCAACACTGTTGGAGGTTCAGTCTAGCCATGCCAGCTCAAGCCCTCCCTGTTGAAGTCTATGGGAGCTCAGTGTCTCTTAGGTCAGATATGCCCGACTTGAGTAAAGTGATCGTCTTATTTACAGTCACCTTGAAGAATGCTGGTAGACAATGGAAAAAACAACAGGCCCTTGACTGCAATGTCTCCAATTCCAAGGCTGCTTACCGGTGGCCTCAGAGCAGGGAAATAGCCACTCTCTGGCTGGTAATAATGGAGCTGTGACGCCTGGTGGAGAGGGCAGGAGACCCGTGTTAAGCTCTGAGGGAAGGCACAGTGTCATTAACAGTATCGCGCCATTCCACAGAGTCACCGAAAAGTCTGTCGTGACAGCTGTGCTGTGTCTTTTGAAAACGCACATACTGGGTTCTGACATCATACTCCTCCCCCTTCCAGGTGGGTCGCACATAGTCCATCCTGCCAGAGTAGTGGGGGTTCCTCCCCAGTCATCTCTCCAGTTCAGGACTGGGCTCCCACCAAAGCCTGTCAAAAGCCTCTTTAATCAGCTTTGCTGGCGATCCAGCTAACTGTTCTCCTCTCCTCCCACTACCAAGATCTGAATGGGTTACAGTGTAAAGCAAGAGCACCTTGACTGGAGTCACTCCAGATTTATGCTCGTTTAACTGAAATCAGAATCTGACCCACCGTCCTCATTAAACTGGCTAGTGAAAGCTCTGGACTGGGAATTGAATGTGAATCCCGCACACGGAGGTCCTGAGCAGTGCTTCTGTGCCAGTCCAAGATGGCTGTGTCTACACTAGTGGGTTTTTGTTGGCAAATCTCCCGCTGTTGCATTACCATTTGTGCAATTCCACCGGTAGCAGCCACAATAGATGCAACAGTGGTGGACGTGGCTCAGCCGTTTACACTACTGTATCATGTGGACCTGCTCTTGAAGTCTTCAAATGAAGACAAAATGTGCTTTAGTTAGATACATGTTGTTTGACTTGATACGGGGTAAGTAGATTAGATGCTATGGCCTATGTTATACAGGAGATCAGACCAGATCAGTGGTATTTGATCGCACCCCCTTTCTTTGTGTCTGTAGTAGTTTAAGGGCTCTCTCCTCCCCGCCGCCCCCCAGGTACATACACCGTTTAAAAAAAAAAAATCAACACGCAACTCTCACTAAATATTAAAAACAGTAAGGCATTGATTCAAACAGAGGCAATGATCCATTGTAATAAGAGCAAAAGCGAAACTGCAATTGAGGTCGATGCTTACAATTAAACGTGTACAACGCGTTGTAGCAAACGGATTTATGCACAGATGGCAGTGATTTTGTATAATGCTCTACAAGCTTAACGGAAATATGTCAAAATTCAGAGTGTTATCTGAGGACCTGATATGTCTAGCGGAATCAGCGTTGCTAGTTATTTGTTGCGGTGGGTAAAATGTGTGCAGTTCCCCCTCCCCCAAAGCTTCTCATGCCCCCACCCCCCAGTTTGAGAATCTCTAGACTAGATAATCTAATTATCCCCTCTGGCCTTAATATCTAAGAACAGACATAGATGACACAATGTTTAAAACTGCAGTACCTGGTTGACATTGGCTCTCCCACCATTGGAGGTGTTTTGGTGGGAGATTTGCCGAACAATAGTAGTGGTGATGAGGCTCAGTGGAGCATATTTGGTGTTGTCCCAATATATGCCTTCATAATATCTCCCCAATAGTTTGTGATCTGAGTATTGATTAGGCACTGGTTACTGTACTGTGCCTCTTCAATGCAAATAACTTCATCATTAAACCAAGACTTGAGCACACATTTATCTGAAGGGTTTATGTATTGATATAGTGCATGCCAGGCCATGTTAAATCAAACATTGATGCTCTCCCAAGGTGAACACTCGGGATAGACCAACACTGTTTCCCTGATGGATGGATCAGACATTCAGCTGTGCTAATCATACGTTTATCAGAGGCTCAGAACGCTTTCAGATGGATCACTAGTCTCCACGCTAACAGATAAAAGCAAAAGGACTGAATTAAACTCCACTACAATGAGAAGGGATTTAACAAAGTGCAGCAGGACTGGGAGAGGCAGAAATTAGACATCTGCAGAAATCACCTGCTCTGCTGTCTCCTTTCTCTAATCCTTTTGGCTCCATCCCTCCTTTGTCTTTTCCCGTCTTCCAAACCATCCCTAGCCCCCACTGTGTGTTAAATGCCCTCCATACCCTCTCTTTAAATCATTCTCCTCTGGCAAAGCTTTCCTGTGCTGGTCTTCCCACTGATGCCTTCTTGCATTTGAACTGCTGCCCCATTTATTTTCCTGACTTGGACTGCAAGTCCTTCAAGGTAGGGACTTTGTCCTAGCTAGGTAAAGCCCCATGATGCTGCCATAAAAGTAAACAGGGCCCTGTTTGTCAGCACCAGTTTATATTCACGGATATATAAATATAAAAGTAGAGTAGGATGTAATGCCCTAACCTTTTCTGCCCACACTTCTGTTGGAAGGGGCACATTTTAAGCTACCCCTACACCCACGTTCTTCCCTTACCTTGGACCTTAGTTTAGAATCCCTAGCCAGGAAGATCAGACATGTCTCTGGCACGTGAGATATAGCAGTTTCCTCTTCCAAGTATAAATTGCCCTTCTATGTAGGAGACCTACTTTTCTGACTCACTAACCTTGAGGATACTTCCCATCCTGTTACAAATCCTCAACCAGTTCTGCAGCATCTCTATATACAAAGTAAATAGGAAGCATCCAAACCAGCATCCTTGCCAGTGTAAATAGATCTGTTAGTTCTCAACAGCACTCTTGGGTTAAGTTAATAATATGGGCCTGATTTCCAGAGGTGCTGCTGAGCTTGTGCAGAAGTCAGTGGATGCTCAGTCCCTATGAAAATGAAGCGTGCGTGCATGCTTAAAATGTATGTATGTCTGTATGTATCTGTGTATGTTAGCATATATCAAAAGAAAGATGTTGAGAGAGGTAACTGCTGCTGGACAGATATAACATTAGTTTGCTGATTCACAGTTTTGGCTCTGATAGGGGAACAATGTGACCTAAATATTGGGGAAGTTGCTCACGTTCTCTGAAAAGTCTGGTGTAGACTGAGTGAGGAGTTAATGGCCATGGAGAAGATTTTCTGTGCTCAAGCTGGAGCTTCATCCCCAAATAATACCCGGACACTTACATCCCAGCCAAAGGCCGAGGAGATAAGGATATGGCCAAGGAGAACTGTAGTTTTGCTGAAGTAATTGCACATAGACTCTGCACCCAAAGGAGAAGTCTAACAGCGACTTATAAATAAGAGCAATCATGCCATTTATCATTTGTAATGACCTCATCTACTCTTCCTGGTCACAGTGCCAAGTAGCAGCTTGGAAAATATTTATTTCCTACTGATTTTTTTCGTCTCTTTCACCACGATGAATGATGTTTGTTTATTTTGTTTAATGATACTGCAATGAACAATCTTTAAGATATGTAGCAACTTCTTCCACCACACGGTCCTGCCTTAGCAGGTGTTGGCCCAGCCCTGGAGAAGTGCTGCAGCAGCAAGCAATACACAGTGTGTGTTTACTGAGCAATAAGTGAAACTGGTGAAGATTTTATAATTGGTGATGGAGGATTATTTTTGTAGGTTCCTGTTTCTATGGCATTCGAAGAATATATAGGGAAGCGATCCTGCAAATGCTTAGGACCAAGCACAGTGCTCACTAATGTGATTAGTGCCATTGTATTTATTTGTATTGTATTCGCTTCAACTTGAAGTCTGCGACACTACTCAGAGTAGTAAGCACTGTACTCAGTGGTAAGTGTAAATGTTTGGTTCTATAAAAGTTATTTTTAATAAGTCTTAAGGGAAAGTGGTCTTATCTCCATTTTACAGATGGGGAAACTGATGCACAAAGCAGGGTTGAGTAATTTACCCAGTGTCTCAAGGGGCCTAACAAAAGATCATTGAAGTCAGTGGAAGTCTTTGGAGTCAACTGAAGTAAATGGGACTACTCGGCATGTAAGGTTAAGCACAGGCATAAGTGTTTGCAGGAACACAGTGAGTCTAGGAATAGAAGAGCTAGGAATAGAACTCACAGCTCCTGACTTCCTGTTCTTTAGCCAATAGAGCGTGGTGCTACTTTTCCTCCCTCCACTGTAAAGTCTAGTTTTAGAGTAGACTCAGTCTTATTTTGGGGCCAGTAGCCCTGACGAATATCCCTTTAGCCTGACTTACTGTAAACTATCATCTTCCAGAGAATGGATTTTCTCCTTGGTATGTGATATCTAGCCGGACCTGAATATGCTTTTTTAAGGCGTCTTCTGCATTCCCTTCCTTTTTTGATTTTTTGCCACTGGAGTTGGTAGTTTGTTATATATTTTAAATCATGCAGCTATGCATGTTCTAGTTTTTGACCTTAACACAACATTCTCCTCGCAGCAGGGGACAGCTGTGTTCTGTAGTGTGTAAAATCACTGTTAATAGGAGAAACTAACGCACTGCCAAGTGCTGAAAATGTGGGTCAGCATATATACTGTCCGATTTTCTCTTTGAGTTAAAGTTTACTAATCCTGTATTAGAGATCACGCTGCCATCGGGAGTCTTGGGAAGAACAGTCTGTCTAGGGATAGATTTAAAACAAAATAATTATACAAATACTTATTAGTGATAAATATTAAGACAGATATTTGCATTCTTGAATTATTCTTGCTAAATGTAACTGGATTGCCGTTAGACAGACAGTGAAAATGTGAGCACTGGCTTTATAATCTTACCATCACCACATTTGTGTACCGTCAATTTGTGTGGCTGGTGAACAGGGTGCCGTATGTACCAACAAAGCCTCCTCGCATCGCTTATGCCGGCAGAACCTATGTAGCTTATACCAGTTCCCTGAATGAAATAAGCTGTATCATCAAAAGCAGTTTTTGGGCTGTATAATTGCATCTACTCTACGGCTTTTGCTAGCATAGCTAAGTTTGTTAGGGGGGTGACTTTTCTTTTTTTTTTTTTTTTCTTCATGCTCCAAACTAGAGCTAGGCAAATAATTGATTTTTTGGTTCAGTTGCAGTTCTGAAAAATTGAAGAAAAAATCAGTTCGGGTTGCACAAACTATAAAATTTTTCATAATTTTTGGTGAGTTGAGAAAGTCCATTTCATGTCTGTTTCAGAGCAGAGGTTTGAATCTGTGTCTCCCACATCCCAGGTGAGTGTCCTAACCACTGGGCTAAAGTTGTGGTGGGGGACCACCAACAGCAGCATTACCGCCTCCACTATCTCTTCTCTCTCCTCCTCTCCTTCCTCCTCTGGCCGTTTTGTAAATAATTAACATAAGAACGTAAGGTATCCAACTGGAGCTATAACCCCAATATCACCACCATTTTTAATGTAGCCATACCTCAGATGGGTTTAATGTACTGTCAATATAATCATGTCCCCCCCAATCTATTCAGATTCTTTGAAGGTGTCGGCAAGCATGGGGCAAGGGTGATCCAGTTCATATAGTGTACTTGGACTTTTTCTGAAAACCTTTGACAAGGTCCCACACCAAGAGCTCTTAAACAAAGTAAGCAGTCATGGGTTAAGAGGGAAGTTCCCCCCCGCGGATCAGTAACTGGTTAAAAGATAGGAAACAAAGGGTAGGAATAAATGGCCAGTTTTCAGAGTGGAGAGAGATAAATAGCGGAGTCTCCCACGGATCTGTACTGGGATCAGTTCTGTTGAACATTTTATAAATGATCTGGAAAAGGGGGTACACAGTGAGGTGGCAAAGTTTGCAAATGATACAAAGTTATTCAAGACAGTTAAATCCACAGCTGACTGCCAAGAGTTACAGAGGGATCTCACAAAACTGGGTGACTGGCAGATGAAATTAAGTGTTGATAACTGCATAGCAATGAACATTGGCACACACAATCCCAACTATACATAAAAAACGATGGAGGTGTAAATTAGCTGGTGCCACTCAAGAAACAGATCTTGGAGTTACTGTGGATTGTTCTTTCATTTACTCCTTTGTATAACACATGAACCAGAGATCAGATCACCCAATGAAATTAATATGCAGCAGGTTTAAAACAAACAAAAGGAAGTACTTCTTCACACAATGCACAGTCAATCTATGGAGTTCATTGCCAGGGGATGTTGTGAAAGCCAAAAGTATAAGTGGGTTCAAAAAAGTATTAGATAAGTTCATGGATGATAGGTCCATCAGTGGCTAATAGCCAGAATGGTCAGGGACGCAATCTCATACTCTAGGTGTCCCTAAGCCTCTGACTGCCAGAAGCTTGGACCGGACGATGGGATGGATGATTCGTAACTGACATAGCTAGGCCAGCAAAACTTTTAAATGTTGGCCAGGTCTTAAGTTTCTTCTTCTCTCAGTTTTCCCATTTCAAGCAATGGATTTACCTCTGTTTCTGTGGCCAGGATTCAAAGCCGGACCTGCCAGTCAGAGGAAAGGCTTGGCCTATCTCTTCCAGGAGAGCACCAATATGCTGGCAGATGATTTCTTTAATGGTGATTAGCTCTTGAGTTGAAGTGATATGACGAACTATCTAGAATTTTCCTTATCCCTGCTTGTCAGCTTGTGATCCAGGTGTAAGGATCTTCCCAGCTATACTAGCTGCATATAATTTGGACAAATGATACTAGTGGGCTATCTGAGCACCTTACATGTAGTAATTTATTTTTCATAACCTCTGTGAGAGGTACAAAAAGTATTAATATCCTCATTTTAAAATGGGGAAACTGAGGTATAAGTTACTGACCCAAGGCCATACCAGAAGTTTGAGGGAAGGCTGGGATTATATTTGGTATAAACCCTGTGTTCTAATCACATGGCTGCTTGGGTTTTTTTCATAATTTTTGTCCAGAGGAAGTCTGATTTCTCTGATCAGTGAGTCATCCTGTATATGTAAAACGTATCAAGTCGTTTTAATCCAAGACACATTCTTGTCAATTCAAATGAGATCAGCAGAGGAAATTGTGTTTAACTGAAGGAGAGAAAAGAACCATGTAAACATTATAACAGGCTGTTGATAATTGAATATTTGGGTATCTAACTTGTTCAGGCATTGGACAGGCAGCTCCTTGGATTGCCAAACAGGTGTAATGTGGGAACATATTTATGTCTATTTAATGGGGCAGAAAACAAGCAATTATTTTAGCCTATACTGAGCGAGTGGCTTAAAAGCACCTGACATCTATGTTGATTAAGAAATCCAGTCTACTTTTTTGCTTGTGTTTTAAGCCTGTAACACTTTAAATACCGAACATGACATATTTCCTTAAACCGTGTAAATCTATACAATACACTTAGAACATTTTAATGACTGTGGTGAACCCTGTGCCAACAGTCACCTGCTAAGTGCTGTCACCTTTCCCAGTGACCAGGGTAATCTGTAGAGATGATGGAGTTGTATATAATTTCCCAATAGTTTTAATACATTTATTTGATTGTTTTGTTATTCACCCAGAACACCAGGATGGGCTCCGCATTCACAGTTATATACCCAGTTTGTGAAATGATTCAAATAAAAATATTTACAATATTTTTTTACATTATTTGCCAAACTGTAGCAAAAGTTTTTAGAAGCATTTCCTATATTTATTAATTATAGCTAGGATTTTCAAAGGGGCCTCAGGGAGTTAGGCACCCAAGTCCTGTTGACAGTCAATGGGTGTTAGTGCCTGTGATTCTAAGGGGTATGTCTATACTAAAGCCAGGACAGCTACTGCACTGCAGTTTTGCCTCTGCAGTGTAAATGGTTCCTACACTGATGGAATCTAGCTTTCTGAGAGTTGGTAGCTAGGTTGACGGAAACATTTTTCCATTGACCTAGCCATGTCTACACAGGGGGCTAGGTTGACCTAGCTACAGTGCTCAGGGTGTGACATTTTTCTCAGCCCGGAGAAAATTGATCTAGCTAAATTGATCAGTTTAGAGATGTAGACCAAGCCTTTGCCTACATCTCAGTTTACACTGCTGTGATTCAACCAACCGCTATAAGACCAAGAAATAGAGCTCCTTTTAGTGGCTGCAATTTGCATGTGGGAGCACTCCGCATTGTACTGCGTCAGCTCCAATTGCAGTCAGGGGGGCTAACTGCAGTGGGAGCAAAGTTAGGCCAGAACTTTTCAAACACTCACCCTGCAGGTTTCACTATCTGTGAAGCTGAGTGAGAAATAGACATATGGCCCAAAAGGTTTATCACCTGCTCCCATGAGGGTTGGGACCCATGTCTCTCTCTCTGCTGCACAATGCCTAGCATACTGATGGTGCTCCGTAAAGTCCCAGAGAGGCTCAGATACTCTGGGGTTGGTAATCAAGATGGACTGAATACAAATCTGTCCTGATCCTGGGCTTGTGTCTTAACAGGGTATGTTTAATTTTTTCCTTAAATTAAAAAATAAACTGGCATGGAACCAAAATCACAGTTTAAGGCACTCTTGGTGCTTCAGATCACTGTTAAATAATTCACTTTTAAAGGTGGAAGGTGAAGCTGCTGGTTTTGTTGGAGATTTAAGAAGCTGCATATTCAGATCTACTAGCGTTTTGCTGCCATGCCTTTAAAGTCCAGGGAAACTAAACTTAATGCACCTTGCATGCGGATAGTGCGTCTTTGAGAGTTTGTGCTTGTAGCTGGCATAACATCCAAAGGCACGTGCTTCCCAGCGCAGGTAGACAGACACGCACTAGCTCTGCTCAAGCTAGTGTGTTTAAAATAGCAGTGTTGCCATTGGAGCTCAGGTGGTGGCTTGATCTGGCCACCTTAGTATGTACCATGGGGTCGGGCAGGTTTGTCCTTGGGTGACTAGCCCAACCTACCCCCTGTGCCATCACGACCACGTTGCCGTTCTTATTGCTCTATTGCACCTTCCCAGTGCAGTGTATACCCTCAAGTCTCCAGCTAGAGAGGGAGTGAAGCACAGTAGACCAGCATTCCTTCCCTAACCCCTTGCTGGTCTTTGCATGGGAACACCAGTGTTTCACAGAATGCAGCACTCTCACCCAGGAGCCAGAGGTTCAAGGGCTCCCTAACTTCTGCTCCACCCCCTTTTTCCTGGTCCAAAGACCTGAGAACACAGGAAGGATCAGGGTGTGATGAGGATGAGTGGGCGTTCTCTGGAGTGAGAGTGGGGAGTAGAGTTACTTCTACTGGATCCCTTATGCCATAGGTAGAGTTTTATTGATAACATGATATCCTTCATAACACCTGCCTTAATTAACTTTACTATTGTGTAATGCTAAGTGTGATACACGAGCTGTATAAACCACTCTGACAGGTAACTGGGTTCATCCATCTTCAAAAGGTTTGCAAGGTTTTATAGAGAAAGACAGGAAAGAAAACTCCCTTGCCTCCTTTACTTCTGTTGCTGCTTTGCTAGTACAGTAGACACTCAAGGCTAAGGGCAGTGTTTACAGTCTCCCAGCCAGGAAACAGCATTGCATCAGCAGCCTGCCAGGCTAGTAGTGGCAAAAACTTGATGTACTTTGGGACCCACTGTGACTTTGGTTCTTATAAATCCTGCTGTAAAAAGTTAGATCATTTGGATACAAAGCTGCAGAGTGTTCAAAGAGCTGCTCCCACATGCAGGCCCAGCTTTAAGTCGAACTAGTTTTTAAAATTAAGTTAAAGTAGCTTCAGGTTTTATTTGTGCCCCTGAGTCCCCTAACCAGTTTTTGTGGTTTTACAATCACATTTTCCAACTGGTTTTTCTCCCTTGTTGGTGGGTGGAGAAACCGACATAAACAAAAGGAAAATCATTGACCAGGTCCCGAGTCTGTTACATGATCGCTAGCAGGGATTCCTGCACCTATGCTGAGTCTTGCTTACTATACAGATGAAACAGTGAAACTGACATGAAATGTTGTCATATGCATTTGGGCCCAGATTTTTGAAGGTATTCAGATGTTATGTTCAGCGTTGCAATGACTGATTTAGGACAGTAAATATCATTTTCAAAAATGATTTAGGCACTTAGGAGTCTAAATCCCATCAACTTTGCATATGATTTGGTCTCCAAAGTACCTAAATCCTTTTAGAAAATTATATTTAGGCTCCTAAATCAGCTAGATGTTGCAATGCTGAGTGCAGCAGTGCCTAAATATCTTTAAAAATCTGAGCCTAAGTAATTAAATTGGGAAAAAGACACAGAGAAAAATATTTTTTCCCTGATATCTTTTATATATCCTTAATCCTGGGTGTAATTTTAACCATTACAAAGCCAAAAAGAATTTCAGACAGAAATGTGATTTTTTTTTTCCAAGTTGATGCTTGATAATAAAAAGGCTGAATTTTGTCATTGAATGAGTCTAGCTTAGAGGAAAAGAGGCCTGATGCAAAGCCCTAACCCCAACCCTTAAAAATAAAGATATTCATTGATTTTGAAACGCCTGTGAAGAGTAGAGAGAATACTTCAGTATTCATTGAAATAAAGGGAAAATATGCAGCTGTTTAAAGTGGTTAAAATGTAATGCCCTGTGCCAGGGGTTCTTTTGTTCTGGGATGAGAATTTTCAAGGCAGCTAGTTGGAAGTTAGTGTAAAAGTACCCACCTGCCCAGGGAAGTCCCAAGTCCAAAGCGGTGCAAGAAATTTTAAGCTTGAGTGCGGTATCACACAGCAGTAACGGTACTGCGAAGAAAAGCACCTTTGTCATTCTGAGCAAGCAGAAACGGAGGCTCGTGTTCCCTTGCTTTGTTCAAGATGACATTACTCTCCTGAATTTTCATGACTGTAGTAACTGTTTTAATGCAGGTAAAATATAGGTCTGGCTGCCTCATTGAGTCACAGGAATGGTAGGAGGCTAATTGCTAACATTGCAGCACAGTGCTGCAAGGACCTTTACAACTTCCTGAAACTGTAAAGGCTCAATGACAAAGCAAGTCCTTTTATGCCTTGTGATTTTTTTAAATAGAACTCCTCTGTTCAAGCTAAATTGCTGTTAAATCATGTCCATAAAGGTACTTTTGTCAGGAAAGCCAGGAGGGTTCTTTTGTGCTACCTCATTGCTTTCGGAGGGAGCCGCTGGAAGAGAGGCTGTCATTACAGAGCATTGTCTTGCTTCCTGACTCAAATGAATGCCAGATCTGCCCTCCCATTGACATGCAGGCTATTTGTGTAGCTCCCGCTTCTCTCCACCCTTAGAAAGGCAGTAACCCGTATGAATCTCCATGGCATTGATTGCAGATTTCACTTCTTAGTGGAATTGGAAGGTCTTAACAAACTGACTTATTTTCCCAACTTGATACAAAGCTCAAGAGAAGCAGCATTATGTAGAAGAATTGAGCAGGACGTTGAGAGTCAACACTCTTGGGTTCTGTTCTTGTCTCTGCCACAGACTCAACTTTGTGGCCTTGGGGGGCAAATCATTTGAACTCTGGTTCTTCAGTTTTCTCTTCCGTGAAATTCACCTACCTCCCAAGGAGCTGGATGAAATTTAGTTTACAAATAATACTTAGGGTCCAATCTTCAGCTGTAACTGGAGTGCTCAGCGCTTCCGAAGTCAGCCTTTTATTCCTGTGCTGGCCAAAAATAAAAATCAGAGCCTTGTATTAACTGTGGCATTGAGCGCATATGCTTGTGTGAATAATCGGCATTGATGTTACTCTGAGCTTCATGCTCTCAGTAGGACGTATTATGTGTTGTCTTGCCTGGTTACCTGAATCTAAACGTGGGGGTTGGTTTGTTTTATTGTGCAGTGTCAAAAAAACACGGCAAGCTCATCACTTTCCTGCGAACATTCATGAAGTCACGCCCAACGAAACAGAAACTGAAGCAACGCGGGATCCTGAAAGAGAGGGTGTTCGGGTGCGACCTGGGAGAGCATCTCCTCAACTCTGGCCATGATGGTAAGAGAGAAACTCCTGAGTTCCTCATTCACACTGATGCTTGGGGCTTGTTTAAAGGGTGATTTTTATCATAGTGTTTTAGTACCTTCACAGGGAGAAAATATCAGTTCGGTTCCCAAGGACTGTTAAATATAGCAGCTAATGGCAGAACAAGAACCAATGGCTGCAAGTTGAAGTCAGACAAAATCAAATTCGAAATAAGGTGCACATTTTTAGCTGAGGGTAAATAGCCACTGGGACAAACTGGCAAGGGGAGCAGTGGATACTTCTACTCTTGAAGTCTTCAGATTATGCCTGGATGCCTTTATGGAAGATATACTTCAGTTGAATGTAAAGTATTGGGCTCAACACAGGAATAAGGGGATGAAGATCCCTGGCCTGTGTTACAAGAGGTCAGACTTGATGATGTAATGGTCGCTTCTGACCTTTCAGTCTCTAAATCCATGGGACCTGATTCTCTTTTCGTGTGTGTGTACGTGAGGAGTAACCTCACTGGAGTCAGTGGAGTTACACTGTTATGAATGAGATAAAAACTAGGCTCAGAGTTATTGCAGTTTATTTGTTCATGGCAATGTCCCTGATGTGCTAGACACTTTCCAGCAAGGACAGTTCTTGTCACAAGAAACTCTCAGTCTAAGGAGACACAAACAAGTAAACTGAGGATGGGGAAGGGTAACACCAAACAGATTGTTTTTATACAAGTCAGAATCCCTGTAGGCAAATGGTAGAGGGGGTTAGGAAATGGGAAATTAGAACATCACAGGCGTTAGAAATCAGATACATTGTAATGCCACTTATTCTTTCCAAGTCTATCAATATTTCTATCCATTATCTTTACATGATTCCAGCTCAGTCTGCAAACTGGGGTCTTTCCATCTGCCTTTCCCACTGCTCCCATAAAATACACAATGTACAGGAACTAGTTGGATTTTACTTTAGAATTTTGCTTTCCTCGAGTCCGTGACAAGCCCATTGCTCCTCCCTTGTCTCCCCAACAGCTACTAAAACAAAGTGTCAGGGAAGGGGTGTCCAGGCCAGGAAAAAGCTACACCTACTATTTCTCTTCTTAGGTTTGTTTGATATGATCTGCTCTCTCATCTCACAGTGACACCTCTGATCAGAGGCTGGTGAATCAGGGAGGCTCCAGAACTGCTGAGTACCAAGCCAGAGAGGGAGAGCTATTCAAACCGATTCTTTCACAGTTCAGCAGTAGTCGGAAGTCGTTCACATATACAGCCCCTTCTGGTGATGTCTGTTTAGGAAAGCAGCAGACCAGTATGTAGCAGAGCAGCCAGAGTACCAAGCAATTAAGGGCATCAAGAAGGTAGAAAGGGATACAGCATCACTTCCAGCTATGTCAGTTTTTGTTTCCTTCAGATTTTTCCTCTTGCCTAACCAAATAGATTGTGAATTTGGGCAAGCGGCTGACATCATATGTCAAAGTCCATACTGTCATGTCTTACAGCTTTTGCCTTGAGGATGAAGGACAAGGGGGCAGGGAAGAGGGGTTTCTTCACTGAGTTTACACCAGCAGTACTTTAGACTCCTTGCTCATACAGATGGCTTGAAGGGTAGGGGCTGGTGGAGGGCAAGCGATGTGTTGCCTTAAATGATTCCATTTGGGGAACAGCAGGGTTTAATCTTGTCACTGACTTTAAGTATTTTACTGCCAGTTTTGGTGGACAGCATCAAACTGTACTTGTGAAATCAGGACTGTGCCAAAGCTCATTGGTTTGTTAATTAGAGCCAGTGAAGGTCGATATAACTGGGGCTGGAAAAGTCTGAGAGAGCCAGAAACTGGATGGTTTGGAAGCAGAAACAGTACTAATGTCCCATTTAAGAAATGGATCCAGGATGGCTAGTTTATGCCACCTCGTTGCTGTAGAATATTTTGTTTTATCTTCAAGTGGGAGAAATCAAGGCGATCAAAAGGCATGCAGAGAGAGTGAGCTCGTGACTGAGCAAAGCAGGAATTTTGTTTAATCCCCAAAGCCCCCTCTTGTTCCCTTGAGTTGAGCAAGACTGAAGATGATTTATTAAGTTTCATAAGAGACAAGGAGCAGATCCTCAGCTAGAGTAAATTGTCAGAGCTCCAGTGATGGTTCATCTGTGAGCTTTGACACCATCTGAGGACCTGCCCCCTAGTTTTTGAACCCCCTCCCCACGGCACACTCCTCCATGTGTGTGTGCTTCATTTGTGAAGTCTCTTCATCTATGCAGTTTCCAGTTCTTTTCAGCCTTGACTTAATGACTCTTTCACAACTCCCCGGAGCAAAGCAGATCCAATCTGAATGTTGCTAACAGGGGCAGATCTCCATTTCTCACAGCAGGGTTGGTTTTTTCTGTGTGATTCAGCTCCCTGACCCATATTCCAAATGAGGTAGTTCTAGGGATTAGTTTTGCAGAGACATTTTTGCGTTCTGGTGAATCAAACTATGCGTACACAGACAGCATTTTAAGTACCCCTCATTCTGAAGCGTTAGATAGCTCAGTCTCAGAGCAAATTGTTAAGCAGAACTGGTTGATCTGCTTAAAGGGAAATTGAGATATCACATGAGAACCTAGATGAGTTAGATAGAGAGTGGATACAATAATATCCTTTCATCTGTGAGATCAGACAATAGCTCAAAAATGTTTTCAGAGTAGCTGCTACCATGCAGTACTTCATACGTGCGTCGGTTTTAGCTGATGAAACAGCAAGGGACTTGTTTACATCCAGAAAGCATTTGATGGTGTCTCGATTCACAGAAAAAAATATCATTTCGTTAAATTAATAATAAATGTTGACACTTTGCTACCCAATAACCAAAAGCGTCTGCATGGCTTAAGCAAAACGTTTTGGGACAAAATGTCTTCGAAACAGGCAACAGCACATTCACATGCTCTCGAGAAGTGCAGAACTGAGCTGTTGTGCTCCGCGTGTTGAGAACTGTCGAGTCGCTGCTGCTCAGCTGTCGAGGCCTTGCCTTTCAAGAATTTATCTTGGTACAATCTGAGTAGTTCCAATCCCATGCGTCTGAGATGCTGCAGGCTGCCCTTCATATAGATGGGTCCTATTTTATTTACAACACCCAGAAATGTGCTAAATGCTTTGTAGTGCAAGGAAAAGTTAAATTGGCAATCTGCTGTCCTGATCCTGCAAACACTTGAGTTACTTTCCTCATGTAAGTAGTTCCTTTGAATCCAATAAGACTGCTTACATAATTAAGTGTAAGTATTTGCAGTACTGGGCCTTAGTTTTTTGACATGGGATGATGAGTGAGAATAAAAGACAGACAAAGATGAGCAAAGGGTAAGGAAGGATGAAGGTTGCAATAGGTTACTTGATTTAGGGAATGGTCACATCTTGATGGTGTGCATACTTAGTGGTTTAAGCTTTAAGAAGTTTTAAAATCTAAACAGGTAAACTTTGGTATATATTGAGCATAATGGTTGTGCAGATGGTTGTGTTTTTATTAATGAAGGTCTAGAGTACAACCGGTATAGGGTAGTGGTGGTATAAAGCATTTATATAGTGCCATCAATCTGTAAGGGAGTTTGCAAACATAGGTGAAACACGTTGCCTGCCACAAAGAGTTTACAATCCAAATGAGGCAAAGAAAAGGGTGGAAGTTTCAGAGTAGCAGCCGTGTTAGTCTGTATTCGCAAAAGGAAAAGGAGGACTTGTGGCACCTTAGTGTGGTTCAGTGGATAGGGCACAGGACTAAAAGTCAGAAGACCTGGGTTCTGTTCCCAGGTCTTTGCTATAACGTTTGGCAAGTCTTTTCATGTCTCTGCCTCAGTTTCCTCTCTCTTTGTCTAATTATACTTACCTTCTTTGATAAATTGGTTTGAGATCTACACGAAAAAGTACTGTGTAAGAAGAGTTAAACATCTTATTATTAGACAAGTCGTAGGACAACAGACCAGCTGTGGAATGACCAGAGTTATCTACTCACAAATTTGTGGTCCCATGTACACCTTAAGAATACCTGGAAGAATGTACACTTCCGTGTATAGTGGAAGAACACCTGTCTGTCTACCATCTCTACATTTAAGAGCAGCAATGATGCTTTAGCAGATATCCCTAGATTTAGAGCACGGAGTTCTCAAAAGAGAGCTCTTGAGTCTGCCAGTTTTTCTTGTTGGCATGACAGAACCTGTGTCTGTCACCCTTCAGGGCATAATCCATCTATTTACTCTGACTTCTTTTTAAGGGAGGTGTCTGTGCAGCAAGTGTCTGTTGCAATTGGGTGGGGTCAGTAGTTGGTGGTTGTTGTTGACTTTATTTGGTATATGGCTGCAATTTGTTGTTGTATAATTGGGTTTGGGCCAGCAGGTTACGCTGCACACTATTTGCGGGGGGGAGGGGGATAGGGAGGGGGAAGAGGAGAGAAATAAAAATATAATGTTTGTAATAGAGGCAACAGAGGAATATTTTAATATTGAAACAACTCTGTACCCCCTGAATGACAAATGAATGCTCGTAATTGTATGGGAGACAGTGTCCTGTTTATCTATTTTATGTAAGCACTAGACGGGTCAACCAGTATTAGGACTCCTTTATGGTAGGTGCTGTACATACACTTAGCGAGAGACAGCCTCTGCCCCAAAGTGCTTATCTAACTAAATAGGCAAGAAAGACAAAAGGTGGGAGATGAACATAATTTGTTGGGGAAGAGTCAACATGGTTTTTGTAAAGGGAAATCATGCCTCACCAGTCTACTACAATTCTTTGAGGGGGTCAACAAGCATGTGGACAAAGGGGATCCAGTGAATATAGTGTGTTTAGATTTCAGAAAGCCTTTGACAAGGTCCCTCACCAAAGGCTCTTAAGCAAAGTGAGCTGTCATAGGATAAGAGGGAAGGTCCTCTCATGGATTGGTACCTGGTTAAAAGATAGAAAACAGAGAGTAGGAATAAATAGTCAGTTCTCAGAATGGAGAGAGGTGGTATCCCCCAGAGGTCTGTACTGGGCCCAGTCCTATTCAACATATTCATAAATGATCTGGAAAAAGGGGTAAACAGTGAGGTGGCAAAATTTGCAGATGATACAAAACTACTCAAGATAGTTAAGTCCCAGGCAGACTGCAAAGAGCTACAAAGGAATCTCACAAAACTGGGTGGCTGAGCAACAAAATGGCAGATGAAATTCAAATGCAAAGTAATGCACACTGGAAAACATAATCCCAACTATACATATAAAATGATGAGGTCTAAATTAGTTGTTACCACTCAAGAAAGAGATCTTGGAGTCATTGTGGAGAGTTCTCTGAAAACATCCACTCAATGTGCAGCGGCAGTCAAAAAGGCAAACAGAATGTTGGGAATCATTAAGAAAGGGATAGATAATAAGACAGAAAATATTATATTGCCTCTATATACATCCATGGTACGCCCACATCCATGGTATAGCTCACTGCTGTAGCTCACGAAAGCTTATGCTCAAATAAATTAGTTAGTTTCTCAGGTGCCACAAGTACTCCTTTTCTTTTTGCGAATACAGACTAACATGGCTGCTACTCTGAAACCTGTAAAAATGATTAGGGGTATGGAATGGCTTCCATATGAGGAGAGATTAATAAGATTGGGACTTTTCAGCTTGGAAAAGAGATGACGAAGGGGGATATGGTAGAGGTCTATAAAATCATGACTGATGTGGAGAATGTAAATAAGGAAGTGTTATTTACTCCTTCTCATAACTAGGGGTCACCAAATGAAATTAATAGGCAGCAGGTTTAAAACAAACAAAAGGAAGTATTTCTTCACACAACGCACAGTCAATCTGTGGAACTTTGTCAGAGGATGTTGTGAAGGCCAAGACTATAACAGGGTTCAAAAAAGAACTAGATAAATTCATAGAAGATAGGTCCATCAATGGTTATTATCCAGGATGGGCAGGAATGCTGTCCCTAGCCTCTGTTTGCCAGAAGGTGGGAATGGGTGATGGGATGGATCACTTGAGGATTACCTGCTCTGTTCATTCCCTCTGGGGCACCTGGCATTGGCCACTGTTGGAAGACAGGATGCTGGGCTAGATGGACCTTTGGTCTGTTCTTATGGGAGATGGGAGGTATCATTATACTCATTTTGCGGATGTGGATCTGAGGTGTGGAGGGATTAAGGATAACATTTTCAAAAACACTTAAATCCCATTTTCAAAACACTCACTTAGGAGCCCAAGGAAATCTCTTGGAAAGTCAGTGGGACTTAGGCTCCTAAATGATCTGCCCGAGGTCACACAGGAAGTCTGGGCAGATTCTGGAATTGAACCCACATCTCCTAAATCCAGTGTTTTAGCCCTAAGATCATCCTTCCCATCACTGTTAAGAATCCAGCACCAACATTTTCTAAATAAAGGTTTCTGCCCCTTTAAAATGCAGGGCAAGGTCTTATGTGGGTGGTAGCAGTGATGTAAGGTGTACCATTTATTGAGCATTTCATATGCTCAACGTGCGTTACAAACATAAGTCCTCACAACATCCCAGGTAGCATTTCTCCCATTTACTAATACGGAAACTGAGTCGGAGATTAAGTAACTTTTTCCATGCTATACAGTAAGCAAGTGGAAGAGTGAAGAATCCAGGCCTTCCAACTCCCATTGCTGTGCTCTAAACTCTAGCCCATGCTGCTGCTTTGTGCATACAGACCTGAATATGTCTCAGTGAAACAGCTGCAGCTAATATCTGTCAGTGGTTTCCACTTGTGATACTAGATTATGATGATACACACATTTCATACAGATACAAGGGCTATCTCCTCTCTGTCCTTTCTCTCTCTCTCTAACTTCAGCTGTCAACGTTATAGATTTGGGAGCTGTTGAGTTCAAGGTTTCTGTTTCAGGTTTATCTCTACAAATAATGAATGTGTAAACATCCTCTTGAGGTATATTGGTTTTTATTGTGCGGCTCAATTCAATTATGGTCACTTCCATGCCTATGGGATGTGTGCCTCCATTTAATTTTAGTGTGCGAGTACTTTAGCTTTTAAATACCTTTCCCCACTGATGAAGTCATTTGGAAGCAGCCCAAGCTTGTTAGGGAGTAGTTCTTTTTTCATCAGGCGGGAGAGATATCCAATTTGTTCTGCTCTGCTGACATCTGCCATGCTGCTGTATTTTATGGAGTGGCAACCCGCAGCACTCTCAGTATAGTCCCTGATAAGGGAAACATTTTAGTTCTTCCCATTATGGCACAGGTAGGGATGGAAGCAAAGTGTGTCTTTCCAAAAGCACACCTGCCACGCTCCTCTCCAAATGTGAAGAATCCTATTTACAAGGGATGCATGAGTTCAGGAGAGGAGTTGGGTATGTCGTGCATTGCAATGCCTATGCAACATACTCATTTGCTCTTAAGGAGAATTAGGGTATGTCTACACAGTCAACGTTAAAGTGCTGTAATAAAACCACCTCTGCGAAGGGAATAGCTACCAGTGCTGGGAGCCATGCCACTTTACAGCACTGAAACTTGCATCGCTTAAGGGGGTGTTTTTTCACACCCCTGAGCGAAGAAAGTTTCAGCACTGTAAGTGGCAGTGTAAACAAGGCCTTAGACATGAAACTTCCTGTGTGAATCCTGAAAATGATTGTAAATGTGGAGAGCTCACCACTCTGTGCATCAGTTTTCCCATCTGTAGAATGGGGATAATGATCCTGACGTCATTCATAAAGTGCTTTGAAAACTAAAACTGAAAAGTGCTCTAGAGGAGCTAGATATTTTTATTGTTTATTTTATTATTAAATATGGATGCAAGGTTATGAACAGTTTGTGTGTGTCTAGATGGGCAGAACACTTTTGGAATGTGGCAGTGATGTGTTATTAACAATAATAAATACTCTTCTTGGAGTAGTGTCCCTGTGGGTGCTCCATTTCAGGGGCATATGTGCCCTGCACCTTAGATCAGAGATTTTTGGTAGTAGTGCCCATTCAGTCCATGCAGGCACCCTACACATTCTCGAACCCTGGACTGAGGCTAGATACGGCTGCATGGGCGACCGTCCATAGTTCCTTCTCGACTGCCTTCAGCCAGAGACAGAGTTTAATGTATGCCAGTTTTTCTCTTTAGAGTTAGAATATAGTATATGGAGTTAGTTCTTTAGTTAGTTTATAAGATTCCTATTACTTTATAGTTGTTGGAACTGCTGATCCTGTTTTCTTTAAAAAAAGAAAAGAAAAAAATATTGTTTTCCCCCATTATTGTGGGGGTCAGAAGCAATTTTTTTCTTGTCTCTGGGTTGCTGAGCTCCCTGGATTTTAATAGGTGCGTCTCCTGTAGAGCAACAGGAATAGGAATTCTGTGTGTTCATTGCTTGGAAAACTTGCATATGCCAAGCAAGTGTAAGATTTGCACTTCTTTTAAGGGAAGATCCTGAAAAACAGGGAAATTAAATATAGGTTATTAATGAAGGAGCAAGCCTTAAAACTGGCTTTGGACCCAGATGCCGAGAACCCCCTCAAACAGGTACCTACTACTTCTGTTAGTTCCCTGTCTACATCAAGATCATGGTCACAGAGAGCTGCAGGTGAAGGCAGTGTCGAGACCCTGGTCTCTGACACTCTCCATGAATGAGGTACCTGTAACCACTCCTTCGGTACCAAGGGCTTCCCACTCAAAGACCAAGGAAGGGGATCAGAGGATCAGAATAGAGAGTTCCTCCTCAAAGACGATTCAGTCACTGGAGACATCAAGCCCGATAGGAGTGCTATTGATGCTCCAAGTTCTTCAGGTACTGTGAAGCACTCTAAGACTTCACGTAAGTCCCATGCCTCAGCAGTAAAGGGCACACTACTGAAGACTACTATTATGACTACCATCAGAGCCCATGGTAGCGAGAGAGCAGCCTCACTGGAATCTGCGGTACCATTGATACCACCATCAGCACCCCGGACAGCAACATCAGGAACCACAGTGCCTTTATGAAGGACTATTGTGTTCCCGGTACCACAGGAGTTCTGGTACCCTAAAGACCTCATGGTCCCGAATGAGCCTCCAGACGCCTCTCTGAACCGAGATCTAGAGGGTTACTGAATGCACGTATTGTAGTGAGATCCACTACTTCCTGAGCCTCTACAGGGAAGGATTGTCGTCACCTGTACAATATGGAGGGAGGTGGTAGAATCTCCTTCCTTAGAAGTTTTTACGGTCAGGCTTGACAAAGCCCTGGCTGGGATGATTTAATTGGGGATTGGTCCTGCTTTGAGCAGGGGTTGGACTAGATGACCTCCTGAGGTCCCTTCCAACCCTGATATTCTATGATTCTATGATCCTATGTGAAGGAGCATTCGGAGTAAGACTCAGAACTGTCAGTTCAAGACTCTCTGGTTTACTTTAGGAGACATTATTCCCCTTTGCAGATGCAAGGAAGGCAGGATACAAGATCCCTTCTTGTTAATACCTGGGAGAATCAACAATGTCTACCCCCTTCCCTCCCCTCCCCCAACGCCTTAGAGTCCTCCTCATTGGTCTTCAGTGGCCCCATGGGCAGTGTACCACCAGCAGTTTTGAGGGCCCTGATTCAGTTTCATAAGGAACTTAGAAGACCTCTTCTTCGGCAGCTTTGATCCCTCCCCTCCACGCCGAATCAGTAGAGGAGATCTTTGAGGAGCAAGAGGTGAGGGCCGACAAGAAGGTCAGCCCCTTCCCTCCCCCCTTACAAATATTGCTTCTTCATAGCCTGATGAGGCAGTAATGCCATCGTTAGCTGATGACTTTTGGTAGTTCCAGGCTCTGAAGAAGTGGGTCGCGGACACAGTTCAGATTCCTCTGAAGAAATCCGGGCTTCCCATCCTGGACATATTGCATACTTTTGCTTCAGCACAGTTGGCACTGCCAATTAATGAAGCTCTTGTTGAGCCAGCCAAGACCACGTGGCAAATGCCAGCAGCGGGACCCCCTGCATGTCAGTGTTCCAATAAAAAAAAAATACCTTGTCCCAGACAGAGATTGAGTTTTTGTTTTCACACCTGGCACCAAATTCTCTGCTTGTGGACACAGTTAATAAAAGGGGGAGATGGCATATTTGTAAAGCTACCCCATGTAACAAGGACCAGAAGTAACTGAACCTTTTTGGTCGTAAAAGCTACTCTTCAGCAACATTTTCAGTTCAGGATTACGAATCATCAGGCACTGATGTCAGAATGTGACTACCTGAATTATGAGAAGTTTAATGCTTTTATTGGCCATTTATCACAGGAACATCGAGATCAATTTAGTGTCATAATAAAGGAGGTCACCTCTTGATGAAGACGTCTTTGCAGGCTTCCCTTGATGTGTCTGACACTGCAGCCAGGTCTATTTCTGCCACAATAGCAATGAGATGAGCTTCCTGGCTTCAGTTGTCTGGTTTCCCCCAGGAGGTTCAGTCAACCATTGAGGACTTACCATTTAATGGCACACTCTGCACAGACAATTCACTTCATGTCTTAAAGGACTTTAGGGCTACACTTAGATCCTTGGGGAGATATATCCCTGCAAATAAAAGGAAATTCAGCAGTTCTTTGTCAGCACAAAGAGTCCTTCCTACTCAATTTTCCACCTTCTGTAGACCATCTGAACTGCCTGCTAAGTGGTCGACATTTTTATAAAAAGAAGACGACTACCTCGACTGCTTTATCCCAGCTGCCATCGTCTTCCAAACACCAGTTTTGATGGTTTGGTCAAGGGTGAGTTTCTGAATTCAATGATGGTCAAGGCTTATCTCCCTTCTGACAAGTTTCTCGCTTTAAAGAACCTTTTCCAAAGAATGCTGCTCAGTCCTCAAGTGCTAGCAAGGCCATGTCTGCACCGAAGATGGCAACTTGCATTTTTGTAACACAGAAGGCCAGGTTATCGATGTCTCCAGATGTGTCCAAGGATAGTTTACATGCCCAACAAACAGGTTTCTGTATTCAGCTGGGTCCTATAGTCACTCACCTGGTGAAGGGACTCGCTGGGTTTGTGGGGGAATCCTGTTCACCCAGAATACCCCTAGAGTCATAACAGTGCACACTTCTCTCTTGGGATGGAGAGCACATTTGGGTCCTCACGCAGCCCAAGGCAAATGGTCACAACAAGAACAATGCCTGCACATCAATCTGCTGGAACTGAGGGCAGTCATAAATGCTGGCCTTCGCTTTCTTCCCCTAATCAAAAACAAGTAAATCAAGTTCATGAGGGACAACTTAGCTTGTACGTATTATATCAGTCATCAGGGAGGAGCGTGTTCCCCCTTGCACTGCACTGCAAAAATAAAGTTTTGGAATTGGTGCATAGCCAACCAGATAATCATTTCGGGTTCTTACCTTCCAGGTTTACAAAACACCATGGCAGATGACTTCAGCAGACATTTTTCCTTAAATTACAAATAGGAGTTGGAGTCTTGAGTCCTCTAAAACATATTCCCAGCTTGGGGGTTTCCAGAGGTCGAACTTTTCACCACTGCAGCCAACACAAAGTGCAGAAAATTTTCCTCTCGTAGGATCCAACCCTCAATCTCAGGACAGCAGTTCTCAAACTTCATTGCACCGCAACCCCCTTCTGACAACAAAAATTACTACATGACCCTGGGAGGTGGGACTGAAGCCTGAGCTGCAGCTTCAGCCCCAGTTGGGAGGGGCTCGAGCTTCAGTCCTGGGCCCCAGCAAGTCTAACACCAGCCCTGGCAACCCCATTAAAATGGGGTCACAACCCACTTTGGGGTCATGACCCACAGTTTGAGAACTGGATGCCTTTCTCATTACATGAACAAGGGATCTTTTTTATGCATATTAATTGACTCTGTTGGTTTTAAAGGTTCTCAACAAGATCAAGCAGGACCAAGCCAGGGTCCTTTTGATTTCACCAACTTGGCCAAGACAAGTTTGGTGTCCTTGCTTTATCAGACTCACCTCTTGCCCTTTGTCGCGGACTCCTAGTCAAGTCTCAACTTTTGTCTTAGAATGCGGGTCAACCACTTCACCCAAGTCTGAACATTCTGCAACACCAAACATGGTCCCTCAATGGTTCTCAGGATAAGAGGTGTCCCATTCATTGGGAGTAACACATGTACTATTAAATAGCAAGACAGAATCTACAAGACACACATCCCTCCAGAAATGGAGAAGATATCGTCTTTGGTGTAACTGCAGTCATCTTTCACCAATCCAGTCATCTGTTTCCACAATCTTGGATTACTTGCTGGAACTGAAAACATCCAGTCTCTGTAAGTTTCATCAAGTTTCACTTAGCATCAATAACAGCTTTCCACTTGCCAGTGGAAGGTTTCTCAGTTTTTGAACATCCAAGGTTTTTGCACAACAAGGTTCCAGAAAGGTCTCATGAATCTTTCCACACATCAGAGAGCCTACTCCATTTTGGGATCTCAACCTTGTCCTCAACCATCTCATTGAACAGTCTGTTGAGCTACTAGCCACATGCTCTCTTGTTACATTTGTCTGCGAAGAGAGTCTTTTTGGTGGCCATCACTTCTGCTCAAAAGGTTGAGGAGATTGGGGCTCTAATGGCAGGCCCGCCATATACTGTGTTCTCCAGGGAGAAGGTATCATAACAACCCCATTCAAATTTTTTACCTAAGGTTTCTTCTGGGTTTCACATTAACCACACTATTCGCCTTCCAGTTTTATTTCCTAAGCTGCATAAGACTGTACAGGAAGCCATCTTCCATGCACTAGATGGACATCAGTCTTTCACTTGAACAGAATTCAGGAAGTTCCCTGAACTTTTTGTCTCTATTGCAGATAGGTCTAAGGGATCCACTGTCTCCATGCAGAGACTCTCTAAACGGATGTCTGGGTGTTTTATTACCTGTTATGGCTTGGCTTATGTTTAACCTCCCCTACGAATGGCTGCACATTCTAGTCGATCACAGTCTACATCTGTAGCCCTACTCAAGGACATTCCAGTTGCGGAAATCTGCAGAGCTGCAACATGAACCTCGGTACATACGTTTTCCAGCCATTACACTTTGGTTCACGCTGCTAAATCAGATCTGCAATACGCAACGCAGTCCTCTCTTCAGTGCAGGACTCTGTTCTGAACCTCCCACCTTGCTAAGGGGTTACTGCTAGGAAGTCACTGGAAGTGGAGCACCAACAGGGACGCTACTCGAAGAAGAAGCGGTTTCTCACCTTGTGCAGTAACTGGAGTTCTTCAAGATGGTGCTGCACTACCCACTTTCCTTCCCCACTGCTTCAGAGTTTCTCTGTGGGACTTTGCGGTAGAGAGGGAACTGAGGGCGGTTTGGTCACACAGCCCTGTATAGCCTTAGTACGGGGCAGGAGGATGTGTAGAGCGTGGGCTGAACGGACACAGCTACCAAAAATCTGCAGTCAGTGGTGCAAGGCGCATGCGCACCTGTAGTGGAGCCCACACATCAAAGAACTCCAGTTACTGTAAGAGGTGAGTAACCTTTTCTCGACCTCTCTGCTGCAAAATTTACCATCCCTGAAACAGGGAGAATATATTGATGCATCTGACATTTTTTTCTTCCTTCTATTGAAAACAGTTTTTGAGAGGGAAATGTATAGGGTTTAAAAATTGAGACTGCAGTTTTCAAAATCATGTAGGGGATTTAATTTTAGCAGGAACTAGATATCCGAATCCCCTATATGGTTTTGAAAGTCTCAGCCTGAACCTCTGTAGGAGATAGGGTCCTTAGCCAGCCATGTGCTAAGCCTTCTAAACTCCACTCACTTCCAAGGGAGGGCTTTGTTCCCTTGTGCTTTTAAATAACTTTTAAACCAAAACATTTCTGCCTCCTTGGCGTTTCTGATGACATCACCACCCGTTCTAGTTCTGTTGGTGGTTTATCATCCCCAGGGATCCCAGCTTCCTTATGATTCTCCAGCTTCCCATTGTTTATAGAATATTTTCAGTGATAAATTGTTGCAGGCTTCCAAAGGGGAAGAATGTGGTTAGTAAAACAAGTTAGAACAAGAAAGGATCATCTGAGGCAACATTTCAGCTGGGACGCTCTGTGTGGGCAGAGTAAAACCAGCTCCATTCTCATTTTTCCTTTAGCTCAGACCTTCCAACCTATATGTCTTCTTTTCGGTTCTTCACATTCATTTCATTAGTCCCTTGATTTTGTTAATAATTTTTAATTATAATAGATGTTTGGCTGGCTGCCCTTGAATCTTGGCCAACTTGAGGAAAACCACAGTTCAAGGCCTTGCTTTTAGGGGTTCGGATAATCTAACCCTACTTTGTTAGGTCTGGTTTAATCCTTCCTTGAGGTCCTAACACTGACAACCTGCATTGGCCGTGTTTACGCTGCCACTTCTTGCTTTTGTTGGAGAATAAGAAAACAATGTGGAAAACTGCAAATAAGCAATAAGGCAGAAATTAATTTAAAAAATAGAAAGCTACGTAAAACCTCAAATTAGTCTTGCTTCTGTTTTCTTTCTCTTTTTTAAAATTGCATAAATATATATATAAAAAAATATGGACAATCTGTGAAATTCACATGCCCAGTGTACTTCGAAATGTTCCACAGGCCCAGTGTAATCTTTACTCACAAACTGACCTTTATAGCTAATTGTTTCCGTCTAGAGATTTTCTATGAAACTGCCATTTTAAAGATGAATGCACTTCGCTACAGAAGCGGTCTTTTTTTTATGTTTGCAGCACATTGGGGGCTGTGAGTGCTACTGTAATACAAATAGTAAATAACGAGAATCATGTGAAAGTGTAAAAACCCTGGAGTTCAGTTCCAAAACCCTTCAGGTTTGAGTCTTAGCAACTGACATCAATAGATTTATTTAAGCAACATCTCTTCTTTTCTTATATAAAGGTCCGTTAATTGCTGCCTGACGATCATGCATGTGGATTGTAAAATTTGGATCTGAATTTTGCAGGCCAAAACAAAACGCTGGCTGTTGACAGGTCTTAACCCCTGTGTTAGATGCATATATCCCACGTGTGGTGACGCAAAGGGGGTAGGTACCCAGATATCTATTTTAAATACAGATAGGCCTGAGGTGAGAGTTTCAAACCTGGATCTGAACTTCGCAGAACTTCAGGTGTGTTTGAGTGTGACATTTTGGTTTGATCCTTGCTCTGCTTTTAAGCACCTGCATGCTAAAAGATGCAGGATAGTCCAGTGGTAAGAGTAGTAGCCTGGGACTTAAGTGACCTGGGTCAATTCCCTGTTCTGCCAAAGATTTTCTTTGTGACCTTAGGCATTGTCTACACTGGCACTTTGATCGCTAAAACTTTTGTCTCTCAGGGGTGTGAAAAAACACTCCCCTGAACAATAAAAACTTTAATGACAAAAAGCACCGGTGTGGATAGCGCTTTGTCGGTGGGAGCCGCGCTCCCGTTTACGAACCTACTGCCCCTCGTTGGGGGTGGTTTTATTTTGTCGCCGGGAGAGCTCTCTCCCAGCAATAAAGAGCAGCCACACAGTGCACCTTACAATGGCTTGGCTGCAGCGGCCAAGCCGCGCCGTTATAAGGTGCATTGTGTAGACGTATCCTTAGTCTGTGTGTGCCTGAGTTCCTCTTCTGTAAAATGAGGATAATAGCACTGCCCTGCCTCACAGAGCCATTATGAGGATAAATACATTAAAGTTTGTGAGGCTTTCAGATAACTACGGTGATCAGGGACCAGATAAGTACCTTAAACAGATAAAATCTGAGCCCCCAGTGCAGGATTTGGACATCTAGCTAAGGTAGGTGCATCCTTTCTTACATTTCCTGAGTACAATCCAATCTCATGTGAATATTTAAAACGCAGAAAGCCCCTGTCACAGGGCGGCTGGGCCTTAGTAAACAAAGTAGGTCCAGCGCCCGTAGTGGTCAGTTCAGAGGGTTGGGTAGCACTTGGGGCTCTGAAAGGTCAGGGAGAGGTCCAGTGAGGGAGGAACATAATTTGTTGGGGAAGAGTCAACATGGCTTTTGTAAAGGGAAATCATGCCTTACCAATCTACTACAATTCTTTGAGGGGATCAACAAGCATGTGGATAAGGGGGATCCAGTGGATATAGGTTTCAGAGTAACAGCCGTGTTAGTCTGTATTCGCAAAAAGAAGAGGAGTACTTGTGGCACCTTAGAGACTAACCAATTTATTTGAGCATAAGCTTTCGTAGCTTATGCTCAAATTTACATAAGTTTACATAAGCTATAGCTCACGAAAGCTTATGCTCAAATAAATTGGTTAGTCTCTAAGGTGCCACAAGTACTCCTTTTCTTTATTCCAGTGGATATACTGTACTTAGATTTTCAGAAAGCCCTGTTCTGTTCATTCCCTCTGGGGTACCTGGCATTGTCGAGAAGACAGGATACTCGGCTAGATGGACCTTTGGTCTGACCCAATATGGCCATTCTTATGTTCTGATGCAACCCTGGTGAGAATCAGTTAAGGTGACTCAGGAGACTAGAGGAGGTTTCTGAAGGCTGCAGAGATCAGAAAGCTCTCTGCAGGTCTTCTCTGGAAAAAGAGAGGAGGTATCAGGAAGCCAGAAGGCTGAAAAGGGGCTGAGGGCTACTAAGTCAGTGGATGATCTACAATCAGCTGTCCTCCTTCCTGAGCCAGAGAGAGCCAAGACCTTATAAGGCTGGAGAGGGCTGAAGGCTGGGAGCAGAAGGGCTGGAGAGATGTAGAGCTGAAGCCAGAAGGCTGCCCTGGCACAAGGACGGAAGAGGACTGCACTGGAGAGCCAGGGCTTGGCAAGGGACACCAGAGATGGATGTTTGGACACTTCTGAACTATGCTTGTGGGACTTCTGTTATGATTTATGTTCGTGGGACTTTTGTAATAAATGAACTCCACAAGGGCTATATTTATACTTGGGAAGATGCTTCGGACTATTTCTGGGAAGTCTGAAGGAGGGAAACTGAGGCAGATGCACCTGTCATACTGCAGCCTGTAGCAGGAGGGCACACCAGGCATGGAAGCCCTATGACTACCTCATTCTGCCACTCTTAGTAGAACCTTGCTCTGTGAGTAGGGCCATGGAGATTGGTTGGACTATTTATGGGATAAATTACTACTCTGTGTGAGTAAGAGTGGCAGAATCTAGCTCAGGATATTTAATTCATGCAGAGTTAATACAGTGAGTGTATCTTAAGTGTCAACCAGTTTTATAGGTACTGATTTTACTCCCCATTATAGGTGTAGAGAATATCTTTCACACCAGTAAAATTTTTCCAAACACTAGAAACTTAGGTGTGCCCTCTGTGTTTCTATACATTGACATAAGTTTTTCCCTGGATGCTTTCAAGTGGCTTTTCTGAGGCTGATAAGTCATTAACCAGGGCACAGGGTGATTAACACATTTATTCTCTGTGACTTGCACCATGCATTTATCAGACCAGACATATTCCATCTGTCCCTTGTGACCCTTTATTACTCATTTCCTGTCAGTTTTACCTTGTACACGACAGAAATGTTGTCTTGCTCATACAGTTTTGCATAAATCTATTTGAGATGATATTTATCACAATTCCACACACACTTTGTAAACTGGAGGAAGTGACTTGTAAAGGTGCATTATGGGGCAGTCATTCGGTGAGGCTGTTTGGAATGGTTTTACAGCTCACTTCAGCTTTTTTCTTTTGTGGGTTCTAATGCCTTCCAGCCCCTTTGTTTATATTGCTGTCCTGCCAGGCCAGATTTTACTGCTGATTTCAATGTGTGGCCTAGTATTTTGTTTCCTGGAACCTGCTGGTTGACATCAGATATATGCAAATCTAAAATCACATTTGTTGCAGCTTGCAGTGCTTTGAGGATGTAATGATTATAAAGGGTAGACACGATCAGAGAGAAAGAGAGAGAGTTTAGTGAAACATAGGTGTGATCTTGTGGTCTGAACAAAGGACAGGGAACAGTGCATACCTGTGCTCTGATCCCGTCTCTTATACTTCCTCTGTGACCTTGGGCAGTGTTACTTAACATCTCTGCTTCACTGTCCCAATCTTCAAAATGGAAATAATAATACATATTTTGTGTGGCCTATTTTTATTTATTTATATATATTTGGTTCCTTAGATTGATAGGACTATGAAAGTGCATTTAAGCAGGTTAGGAGCCTAACTCCCATGGAAAGTCAATGTGAGTTAGGCACCTGATTCACTGAAGCACCTTTGTAAATCCCACTACGTGCCTAGCTGCATCTTTGGGCACCTGTATCACTTTGGAAATCTGTCCCTATGTGCGCATGACACAGAAATCATAACCTAGAAGCTGAATCCAGCAGCAGACTCCACCATCTGATAGCAATAACCAGCTAACCCATACAGCAGAAGCTTGGTGTGGACTCTACCTTGCACAGGCACGCTCACCTCTCCAAGAGCAGCACTAAAAACGTGAGCGTTGGTATCTTTGAAGGTCAACGGTTTTGAGTTATTTTGGTCCAGTTTCCATAGTCAAAGGGCAGTAGTGTCCTTGCCCTCTTTCAAACCAATGGATCCCACGCTCCTTTTGGCTCAGCTTAGCATTGTGACGAGGACCCCAATGTAGCTTTACTGCTCTTTGAGGGGGCGGGTCTTCTGAGCTGTATGAAAGGGGAATTGCGAAGGACACATAAGCTATTAAAATTACTAAAAGGAAAACTCTCTCCACTCCTTTCCAGCCTGCCTCCTTTGGAGCGGCTGAAAGTAACAACCTTGATAAGAGAAATTCCTTATGCCTCACCTACGCAAAGGACACCAGGGGCTTGGCAATGAATTTGCATTTTGAAATACCAGTTCCACAAGGAGAATAAAACCATGGGAAGAAACAGCTCATGCTGTGCAGCAACAGCTTGTATGCCTTCTCCTCCGTTTAGATGTCAAGAATGGTATTTTATTTCTCTTTAATGATTTTTTTTCGTGCAGTAAGTTTTAGGGACCTGTCCATGGAACACTAAGACCTGGTCTACACTTGAAAGTTTTACTGGTTTAACTATTGCTGTTAAGGTGTGATTTTAAAAAAAAAAATCAAAATAGTTGTACCGATAAAAGCCCTAGTGTGGACACAGTTACACCAGTATAAAGGTGCCTTATACTAGTACAGTTATTCCCCTTCCTGTACAAAACCACTTTATAACTGCATCCATACTCAGGGGTGCACTGATTGCTGTACTGTTATAATTAAAGTGGTACCACTGTCTCGTGTAGGCAGAGCCTGAGCCTTCAGGTAAGCGCATACAGCATATGCTTAAGTCCCATAAATGTCAGTGAGAGAGCTGAGCATTGCACTTTGCCTTTACACAATCCTAATTAAGTTACCATAGGTGAAAAGACAATCCAGCCTTAAGCAGATTTCGTTGTTGAAAACTGATTCCATTCCTAGGCACCACAAGGTCTCTGTTCTTGTAGCTGTCTCATTTATTTTTTATAACCCTCTTTGCCATTACCTTAAGACCTACAGTACAAAAGTCACTCTGTCAGATAAGAGAAAGATATTGCCAGGAAGCAGTGTAGCTCAAGATACTGACTTAGACTTTATCTTCGTTCTTTAGTAATATGTGTATTTTTAACATGGGTCATTTCTTGCAAACCCTACAGCATCTTGAAGGAAGTCCATGTTCGTGGCTTGATCTTTTATTTTTAAATTTTGGTAGCTCAAGGGAGGATGTTAGGCTCAGGATTTAAGAGTGAACTGCGGGAGGAGATTAGTAAAGTTATCTGAGTATGCAGGAATAGAGGGCGGAATGGGGCTACATGCTTATAAAATGTCCCCTGCAGGCCACTTTCTGGCTTGGCATGGATGGGGTAATAAAAAGGAAGTAATTAACAATTTCAAATCTCATCTTGATATCGACGCGCATCCCCATGCAATTGTGCTGTAAGATGGGAAGGACAGCTGGGAGGGCAGGTTTAAAGAAGGAAGAATAGGCTGCCGAAATTAAAATGGCTAAACAGCTGAAAAGCGGAGCTGGTTGCAAAATGGTAACAATTTTGTGAGTTTGTTTTATTGACGATTTTTAAAAATTCTGTATCTTCCAAAATTTTCAGCCAGCTTCAATGAAAAAGCACACAAAGTACCTGCAGTAAGCTGTAGTTAGAGGCGGGTGTTTCTCTTTTTTTTTTTAAAGTGTGTTGTAGGTCTCTTAGCAAGTATGGGTATGTCTACGCTACAGTTAAAAAACCCGTGGCTGGCCCTTGCCAGCTGACTCAGGCTCACAGGGCTTGGGCTGTTTAATTGGGCTTAGGTGTGTCCAGTCTCAGGCTGGAGCTTGGGCTCTAGGATCCTGCTGCAGCCCAAACCAGAGCATCTACACAGCAGTTATACAGCCCTAGAGCCAGGGCCCTGGAAGCCCAAGTCAGCTGGCACAGGCCACCTTTGGGTGTCTTAATTGCAGTGTAGACATACCTTATGACATCAAAAGTAAGATGGAGAGGGAAGTGGGAGTAAAAATAGCTACAGTATTTCAACAGCTGTTGGGGATGTGTATCTACCAATGGTATGTGAGTTCATATGGGAGCTCATGGGTTATATTGGTATTCTTTTAACTGAGAACAATTAGTTATTATTTTCCCATCTCACTGCCTTACTGTCTTGCTCCTTCATTTAATTGCTTTTTGCTAAGCTTCTTAGACAATATTGGAACTTAATGACATCCATAGTTTGACAGCGTTTGTTTAGAAGGTTAGATACAGTGCGTACAGCAGTTCAGTTTATGTTCATTGTTCCTGTTTGCATGATCATTTACCTTTTTACAGTCATTTGCTATGTGTGAGATTCAGCTGAGCAGCTGCAGTTCTATGCGATATGGTCCGTTAACCAGCCTGAAGGCCCTGGCTGGTGCAGGAGCTCACCTGACTGCTGAAATACTGTAAAAATGACACTGCTGCAGGGGGACTCAGTGGGAGGTCTCATTCCCCAGGCTGAACAAATAGTTCAAATTCCAGTAATGTGCACAAAAAACCAACATCCAACAACAACAAAAAGAAGGCTGCTAAGGTTATGAACGATAAAAAGGGGAAAACAAAATGAGGTTAGAGGACTGTAAAGGGTCTGATTTCAAGATGAATTAAAACGCCCTTGAAAATGAGAGCTATAAAACTTTCACTTCATCCTGGGGGGAAGAATGAACCCTTTCAGTCAATGAGTAAATAAAATAAAAGCCTGAGGAGAGATGCTGTAAAACTCTCAAACCTGCTGGGAGATGCTGAGGAATGAGCTGGAAAATTCCTTGAGTCACCCCAGTGATAAAACATCCTGGGGTCTCCTTTGGTAATGCTTCCACAGTCCCAGGCTTCTGCGGTTCAGTGCCTGGAATGTCAGGCACATGGGGACAGCAAAGGGAGGAAGTGCTGGGAATGGGATGCCTGATTCCGGAGCAAGAGATACATAAGGTGCTCAGGGCCTCACAGGATGTGGATGTTTAAATGCAGCAATTATCAATTAACTCTAGCACCCTGAAGTGCAGGTGAGGTGGTTGTTTCTTTGAGTTGTTTCCCGAAGGGGGATTATCTGGTGTCCAGAGGTTGGGCATGATATTGCCCAGAAAGAGAATAAAAACAACAGTGCTCGTTGTTAAGCTTTTGTTGTTCTTTATTTGAATCATGGTGATGCCCGGGAGCTCCTGTCATCGATCAGGGCCTCATGGTGCCAGGCGCTGTACAAACAGATGGTCCCTGCCCCAAAGTGCTCAAATAAGTATAAGGCAAGAGACAGATGCATACAACAGACAACAGGAGCCCAAGCATGCAATGAGACAGTACTAGTCATCGTGTTAGGGAGTGGTCTCAGGACACCAGCTGCCTCTTTAGTGTCAAATTTTTGGGAGGCAACTTCAGTATTAGCTTTGGCTGTTTTTACTGCAATTTCATATTTCTTGTTGGTACCAGAAACATGCAGCTACCGGGGCTGAGGAAAGGTAGGGATTGGAGGGGAAAAATTAAAAACACTCATGTAATCTTCCTATGCCACCCCCACCCCCCACCCCTTTTTTTTTTAAATAGCAGACTGAGGTCATCCTGCCAGCAAAAGACCCTTTTTAACTACAGTTATGTCAGCGGTCTCCAAGCCATGCTGCATCCAGAGCTTTAGCACAGTTCAGAATATGTTCAGTGTCCCATCTCTGCTACAGGATGGATCAATGTGGTAGCCAGGTCAGGAGACGAACACATAGCCTGATCCAGTGGAATTTCTGGTGTGGATGGGCCCATAGTATTTTGATTTTGTGGTTTTGCCCCATGCTGACTCTAACAGCACTATCCAATCTCTTGCTGTGGTGAATAAGCCAGTGCAATAAATGTACTCCTATGACTACATCCCCTTCTTTGGGGTTTTTTTTTCCCTCTTTTCCTTGACTTGATGCAAAGTGTCACAACAGGCTGCTCCTGAAGTCTAATTATGACTTACATACACTACTCACCATGCTGTCTGTTTGTACAGCTAGAGAAGCCCCAGGAGCGTAAAGCCACGGAAGCATGCTGAGTTTGTTCTCTTGTGACACAGGACTTTGGTTAGGCAGCTCAGGCCAGTGTTCTAGGTCAGGGTTCTCAACCAGGGGTACGTGTACCCTGGGGGTACACAGAGGTCTTCCAGGGGGTACATCAGCTCATCTAGATATTTCCCTAGTTTTACAACAGGCTACATAAAAAGTACTAGCAAAAATCAGTACATACTAAAATTTCATACAGGCAATGACTTGTTTATACTGCTCTATATACTATACCCTGAAATGTAAGAACAATGTTTATATTCCAATTGATTTATTTTATAGTTATATGATAAAAATGAGAAAGGAAGCAATTGTGCAGTAATATGTATTGGGACACTTTTGTATTTGTGTCTGATTTTGTAAGTAAGTAGTTTTTAAGTGAGGTGAAACTTGAGGGTACGCAAGACAAATGAGCTTCCTGAAAGGGAGTCTGGAAAGGTTGAGAACCACTCCTCTAGGCTGCTCTTCAGTGGAAGGTGAAGATCCCAAGGCACTTACAGGTTTGAGCAGAAGGTAACCAGTTCTGGTCAGTACCTTGCTCTGTAAAGAAGGATTTTGTTTCCAAGGCTCTATGGGGCAGAAGGGGGGTCCATTTGCCCAACAGTCTCTGGAAAGCAGCTTGAGATACTGCAACAGTCTGCAGTTTGGTGTTTTACCTTCTATGTTTCATGGTACATTAGTCTGAGATGCATCTGTTTATTTCTAGGGAACCACTGAAAATGTCTGCTCCTTTCCTTGCCCAGGTTGCACATCTGCTTCTGGGCCTGATGTGAAGCAGAACAGCAGTAGAGTGGATGGGGTGGGGAGGAGGAATAGGGCATCTAAGTTCAACACTGTTCCTGGCAAATGGTATATATTACTTAATAAAAGGGAATTTGCCACATGACCTATTCACAATCTGTGTCACATGACAAATTGATAGGAGTTGGCATTTTGTGTAAGACTAAATCTAGATCATTGTAGGAACTGTGGCAAGAAAGTCTCCTGCTGAGGAGTCCACAAAAATCGGAGTTTTTCCATGAGGACTGGATGGTGCTTACACGGGTCTGATCCTAATTTCCTGTCTGGGCTCCTATCAAGTCTCATTTTCCTGTTAAAGGGGATCAGCTTTGCTCCTCCCTTAAATCCAGCGGGATGGATAGTTAGATCACATAGTGGAATTTCAGTTGTATTGAGAAGCCATCTGGAAAAAACTGGTTGGTGAAGTGGCCTGAATGTTACTGTAAACCTAATTACATCCACTGGGTCTTACTTTCAGTCCAGTCTTATCTGGGTCTTTCTTTGTAACAAGTTTTGCACTGCAGTTTCTGTGGATGCATTGTTTCATGTAGCTTTCTAAATCCAGGGACGCTCAAATGCATCAGTGCCCTGCACATGCAGAGATCAAATTACCAATCATAAAAATGCAGGTAACCCTGGGGTAGAACGTGGTATTTCTTTAATAGCGTACAACAGTTTAAACCAAGCAGGGGAGAAGAATTCCATGTTGAATTGAAGCTGCAGAAAGAATGTTGGGTAGACTGAATGCAATTGCTCAGTTTCAGATTGGCCGGGATAGGGGCGGTAACACCATGGCTCGTTTGTAAGCCTTGTAGATCTTCCGCAACCACAGTTAGTGAGACCCTGTTTTGTGTCTCATCTGAGAAATGGCATCTCCTGCAGCGCAGCTCTGCTAACACCATACTTCAATACTGACTTCAAGGAAAGCCTGCCTGCTACCAGTTACCAGCACTACTTCCTGCACCTCCTTGGTTTTCCTTTGTCTGCTATCCAAAAAGCAACCCATCTGTGCTTAGCTTATGAGATCTGACACGATCACAGGCCCTCAGTAACATGGTCAACTAAACACTGGCCCTTTTTTCTTTTTAGTCCCCCAGGTCCTCAAGAGCTGCACCGAATTCATTGAGAAACATGGCATTGTGGATGGAATATACCGCCTGTCAGGAATTGCGTCCAATATCCAGAAGCTACGGTATGATTGCATTGTATTCGATGAATCCCAGCACATGCTCTTTTAAATGCTTTGGTTTCAGAATCCTAGAGTTCAGTGATGACAGGCGGTGGGTGTCTTGGAGAACAGATGGGGAGGTACCATCACAGCAGCTCCCCAGTGCTCGTGTCTGCTTCATGAACAACATGTAGCTCTGGAACATTTAAAATCCCACCTGTCTCTTTTTCACAGAAGTTCTGAAGTGAAATGACAAAGTGTGACTTGTTTAACTTAAATCACCTTTTTAAACCAGTTTATTAAACTGGTGCAAACTCCCTGTGTATAGGCCCTTCCTTCAGTTTAAGGGCAGCATATTTTGATTTAGCCGAAACCTGTTTCCAGTTGACTTAAACAAAACTTAAAGAAAGGCCACTCTTACTCTGAAATAAGTGGGTCCTCATGGGTTTTGTATTAATTGTAACTATATCAGTTTAAATTCCCACCTTTAGTTTATACCAGTGCAGGTGTCCCCATAGACAAGGCCTTGACAATGCTTAGACATTGCCTGTCTTTCTAGAATAGCATCAGCACATCTCCAATGGGCAAGGAACCCGCACCCTTGCGGTGGAGGTTGCTCCCTGAAGGAACTCATTCTCCTTTGCCTTCACCTCAGTCCACCCCACTTTACTTTTAAATAATATCTTAAAATTCTCCCTGCTCCTTCCCCAAAGAGCTTATCTACACCTGGAGTTATTCAGCCACAGCTATTCTGGAATAACTATTCTTGAATACCTCCGTCTTTGGGGGTCTCTTATTATGGAATGTGTGTCTTGTTCTGGTTTAGCTTTAACTGACTTTGAAAGTGGGTTTAAGCTACACTGGACCAAGGCACTCTTATTGCAGAATAAGAGTGTCCACACACGGTGTTATTCAGGAATAGCTGTTTCTTAATAACTCCATGTGTAGACAAGCCCTCAGAGTAGTGGTTCTTGGCCCACGGGTTGTTTGTGACCCAGTCAGCACACAGCTGCATATGCGGCCCACAATGGTAAATAGGTTGAGGACCACTGCCTTAGAGTGACTTTTGCTGGCCCCACATTTTAACATTTTTCCTTGGGTCTGACCCAGTCTGTTTTGTTCCCTTTTGAAGTTTTCCCTGGGTGTTTTATGTTTTCATTGCACAGTTCCCCACATGCAGCGCAGGAGGCTCCTTAATTATGAACAATAACAACTAACTGCCGGGCTAACTTACCCAACTGCTAGATGGGTTTTGTTCTGTCTACTCTTGGCTGCCTTAGCCCCACGAGCTGGTTTGCTTTTACTGAGATGCTCTAGGATTCTTTCCCTGTGAATGGTGGGAGAACTTTTCCACCCTTTGGAGGGAATTGTGGGGAAGGCACTGGAGAACTATCTGCACTCAAGTGATTTAGCCTGCATCCTCATTGCAAAGTGGGTGTATTCTGGCCTGAGTTAAAGTGGAGCTGGGGTTCTAACCCAATCCTGTAGCTGGGTAAACTAGCCAGGGGTTGGGCTCAAAGGATCTCCAAACCTGGCCCGACATGTTTTCTGTAGCAGTGGAATTTGGCCTAAAAACCAGGTTAACTGTGCAGTGAAGACATTCCCATGGGGCTACAAATATATCTACGGCTAAGGACACGGGTACAAGATTCTCCATTATGTAGTACAGGGAAGAACTTAATGCTTTGACTAGGCCCTAGAAGTACGCCAAAGCGTTCAACGTGGTTTGTCTTCCATGCATGTTACAAGGCAGAATGATAGTATAGCTGTGTGAGAACCAAGCCTCTGACAAGGCTATTGTAGTGTAGACGTGGCTATCTGCTGCACAGGGGATCAGCCGTTCAATTTACATCTCGTGGAGAAGTGAGCTTCAGCTACAGCAATCCTCTGCTCACCACTCCCAGTGGCCTGACTCATTACGCTAGTCCCTGGCTAATTGGAAACAGGAATTTCCATGCACATATTCTAGTGGGAAGTGAGGCTTGCCAGCAGCTCTGAGTGCAGCTTTTATTTCATAAACATTTGTGCTTTGGGTTTCTCTCTCTCTTTTCCTCTCTCTGTGAAAACCAAGGGAATGCACACGGGTTTTCTTCATGTGGTTCCTGGCTCGGTTCATTCTTGCTAGGCTCTCTAGCTTGCCTCCAAGGAATTTTTGCACACAGTAGTTTTGATGTACAGCAGCTGTTGATAGGCCCTGATGTTCAATGTTGCTTTTGATTTCAGTTTCTAGGCCTTTGAAATTTAAAGGGGGTAAAGTTTTCATTTTGGCCCATGGTGAATTTTACCTACACAGCTCTCAGTCACAATCACCGGGGTTAGAGATGTAAATTGCCTTCAACAGTGTTGAGACTATACCCTATAAAATACAAGGGCATCTGCCTTGTTACGGGAAATCTGATTTCTGGGCTAGCCAGTCAGATTTAAATGCAATCGACAATGCCTTGGAAGAAACCATCCCATTTTGGAAAAACATGAGCTTGCAACAGCACAAGCCTGACTCTTCTTCCTGTGAAGCATGCTCTTGTGTTCCTTTGACTCTGATTTGTTTTGGGTTTTTCTCCATCCCCCCCACCACCATCTGCCTTTCTCATCTCTAGCCACGAGTTTGACTCTGAGCAGATCCCCGACTTGACTAAAGATGTTTACATTCAAGATATCCACTGCGTGGGCTCCCTCTGTAAACTCTACTTCCGCGAGCTCCCCAATCCCCTGCTCACATATCAGCTGTATGAGAAGTTCTCAGTAAGTACCAGCCGGTATCTCAGTTTCCACGGATTGGGCAACGTCACTGATCAACAGGAATGAGAGAGCCACCTGTTTTGTAAAGCCTGGTAATGGGGGCCATGTAAGATAGATTCTGAAATGGATCTTGCTGAAGATCTTTCTTTCCCTTTATGTTTAAAAAGGGTTACCCGTGAAAATGAGGCTCTCAAAAACATTGGCTTAGGCCAGATCCCATTTGGGCATGCTACTCCAACAGCTCTGCTGCTGAATCCAAACTAGGAGGCCACACGCTGCTGTGCTCATGTCCAACACTCCAGACTCACAGACTCACAGCGCCTTTTGATGTTCCCTTCTGAGATCCGAGTGCAGTTGTGCCAGGGCACAATACCCTGCTCTAGACTTGCAGCACCAGGAGGGAGGCACGTGGGCGGTTTGAATGATTGTGTGAATCCTCTCAGCATTTGAGGAGTCCCCAACAGAAACTAAAGATATCCTCCAGTGGCACAGCCAGCAAGGGAGGGCATTGGTGGGAACATCTGCTGCTGCCCTTCTTTGGGATGAATGTCACCCTCCCTGCAGCACAAGGAGTCACTCTGTGCCATCAAGGTGCAACTTACAGCTCCTGAGCCAGCTTCATTTAATCTTGCCTTTAATGTTAGTTGTATGCAGGCCCACCTCCTCAGCACACAGATACCACAGATGAAGGGGGCAGCCTAAAGGCTTAGGTGGGAAGGTAAATCCTGCAAATCTAAATGCCAGCGAACTGAGTGCCAGCCAGACTGTTTCATTTGCATTAGCAAACGCCCACTGTTAGCATCTTAATTTGTTGTTTTGTTCCAGGATGCTGTGTCTGCTGCTACAGATGAAGAACGATTGGTTAAAATTCATGACGTCATCCAGCAACTACCCCCACCACACTACAGGTTAGTTTGCGTAGCATTACCCCGCCGCACTCCTTTCATTCTTTTTGCCGCTCTGACAGTGCACCAGGGCCCTAGCTTTCCATCCTCAGCCTGTCTAGGACGAAGGTCACCAATGCAGACTAAACCGAAATCACGTTAGGCTAAATATTGGGACTTACGCTGCAGCACAATGATGTCACTTGTTTGGAGGGTGAAATAAAACCCCGGCCATTACACAATCATCACTTACAAAGGGAAGGCTGACATTATTGTTTGCTTTTCGATTATCCCCACCTAAGATGGCCGCATTCTTCCTGCATAGTTGAGCACGCTTGGAAGGATTGCTGACTGCATAACATTGACTTATATTTTAATTAGATCAGTAACAAAACAGACAACACACACTGTACATAAATCTCATCTGCCTTACTCTATACAATATGCCAGGAGGGGGTGAATTCAGAGCCAAGTAGTCAGATTTCATTATGAAGAGGGGAGATGGGTGGTGAGACTTTCCACAGGATATTTTTAATGACGACAAAAACCATAGGTTGAAATAACATTAAGGGAGAGAAATGAAGCAAGTAGCAGAAGGCTCAGAACTTTGTCAGGGGTTTGCCCAGCAAGGCCAGTTAATCTGGTGAGACAGATGAAGATGGAGCACCTGAAATCAGGTGACAAAGGAAGCACTGCAGTAGTACACCTCTGGCAGCACGTGTGTTTAACTAGCAGGATTGGCAGGGAAGGCGTTCTGCTGACAGCACAGCGGAACTGCTCCCCCACATGCATTAAAGAAAGGGAGGGAGCATTTGTGAATGTGGCAGTTGGAAAAGCAGCATAGGAATCTGAGCCTCTCTTTTTTGTCGTCGTAAACTGCCATGCCATGCTGCAGCCACCCAACCCCTCTCCTTTCCCCTGGGACTCTCCCCAGCATGGCCTCAAATGCCCTCAGTTATACTGTAGAGCAGGGGTCGGCAGCCTTTCAGAAGTGGTGTGCCAAGTCTTCATTTATTCACTCTAATTTCAGGCTTTGCGTGCCAGTCATACATTTTAACGTTTTTAGAAGGTCTCTTTCTATAAGTCTATAATATATAACTAAACTGTTGTTGTATGTAAAGTAAATAGGGTGTATAAGAAGCTTCATTTAAAATTAAATTAAAACGCAGAGCCCCCTGGACCGGTGGCCAGGACCCAGGCAGTGTGAGTGCCACTGAAAGTCCGCTCACGTGCTGTCTTTGGCACACGTGCCATCGGTTGCCTACCCCTGCCGTAGACTATCCCCACACTGGAGTGTGCAGTAACTGGCTGGACCGTGCCTGTTTTACAGGGGCAAGTTGTTCTGTCCTGTTGGCTGGGTGGGCAGATTGGCCTTTCTGATGGTTGCCGTGATGCCAGCGTGCCATAAAGCAGTCTCAGGGGTGACCATAACGAGTTATACCATTGCAGGACAACCTTGTACCCCTGTAGGCCTTAATTCACAGTTTTTTCTATTCTGTGCCCCTTTCCGGTTTACTTTCCTCATGTGCCCCAGCCACCTTCCTGTCATTCATGGCAGGGGGCTGGGATACCTCAGCTTGCAGTCTTTGTCCTGCTCCACCCCAGTGGCTCCTGCTCTGTGCCCAGTTACCCTGGCCAGGTAGGTTTAGGAATGGCCAAAGGAGAAGGTTCAGATTTGATGGCACCAAAATATCGTGGGCTGCTCTTGCAGAATTTCAGCCAAAGCTGAGCCAGGAAGCAGCCTCCTCTTGTTCTGGGTCTGACTCTGGATAAGAGCCTTAAGGGCAAATTTGGCTAGATTCAACTCTGAGCTTTCCTCTCCCTGCCTTCACGCTGAAATTTAGAGTGGGTTGGATGTGAGGTTCTTCCTTTGACCCATTTCAGTGCCTGGGCTTTCGTATTGCCACCCGATCCCATCTGCACTGGGGGGACAGAGTAGCTCTGTAGTTAAAACCTCCCCTGAAAAGCCCCATTTAGGAAATCCCCATCAACCTAAAGCATGTTGTCTTTCCCAGCTCCCCTCACTTATTTAAGCTGTGGCCGGAGATGCTTCTTCAATCGCTCTCTGCCCTAATGTCTGATTTTAATGTAGCAGCCTTGTTCTCAGAACAGAAAGGGGGGCTAGGAAAGGAGAAAAACCTAGCGGAGAGATAAAGTAGGAATGAGAGTAGTCACCTTTTACATGAGAGGTTTCAGAGTAGCAGCCGTGTTAGTCTGTATTCGTAATAAGAAAAGGAGGACTTGTGGCACCTTAGAGACTAACACATTTATTTGAGCATAAGCTTTCGTGAGCTACAGCCCACTTCATCGGATGTGAGCTGTAGCTCACGAAAGCTTATGCTCAAATAAATGTGTTAGTCTCTAAGGTGCCACAAGTCCTCCTTTGCTTTTACATGAGATAACTCTGCTGCAAGTGTTCCCCCTAGTGGTGACTGGGCAGAGATGGTGGTTCACTTGCGGTTTCCTCCTCAACTTCCTGAGGCTTGGCTGTGCAGCCTTTTTGGAAGAAAAGAGCATTTTTATTCTTCTAATCATCTTCGGCCAAGCAAGAGTTTCCAGGCTGATGATGGTGGTGCTTGGCAGCACAGTGCAAGTCTTGGGGGGTTTTGTCCATTTCATCTCCAGTAAATGCAGACTTTTTATCCCTGCATGTCTTTGCATAGGTCATGCCTGCAAAGAGAAAGCAGGCAGGGATGCCAAGCAGGGTAGGGAAGAAATGAAGACCGGACAGGGGAGACTTGAGATTGTGCACTCACCTCTTAAAGTTTATTGCTGCTACTAAGTGATGGAGCAGACTTAACTTGGGGGTGCTCATCAGCACTCTTGTTAGTGTGAGAGCAGGTTCTCTTGTACCACCTATCAGCTATACCCTCAGTGATCCACCCTAGTACGATGCAGAACTGACCCCCACTGCTGGCTGTAATAAATACAGTTAGCCCCTGAAAATTCCCAGGGGTGCTTGCCATCTGTGCTGCTGAAAAGTAATGGTCTCTGAGTGTGTGAATATTAGCTTTCACCCTGTATCTTATTTAGATGTATAAATATATATCTGCAAGTGTCCATCCCATAAACTAAAATATACCTAACAGAGATCATCCTATCTTGGTGCTTAAAGCCGGGATTTTCAAAGCAGCCTCTCACCAATCCCCTCTCAGGTACCTAAATAAAAGCATCCTCCGCCTTACACAAAGAGAATAAAATAAACCCCTTCCCAAAAGCCTGAGATAGGTTTTGCAGCATGCCCAAGAAGTTATCAGGCTCTGCCTGAGCAAATGTTTTATTTCTGTTGCACAACATGGTGGTAAAGCAGCCAAGTAATGAACTCGAGTGACTAGCTGGTCCTGTAGCCTGTTGAGCTAGTGGAGTTGCAGGTATTTTTGGCCGCCCTTGTGTTCTGTTAAATCTAACAAGTGCACATGCTTCTTCAGTTGGACAGTCAGGAGACCCTGCTGTCATCATCTGCCTGAGGCAACGTTTGTGTCTTGCTTAGGGCACATCATTCCTTCTTTTGCTACCAAACAAATACAAATTAATCAACTGCGTTTTTCTGTGCTGCCAATTGCAGCAAGGCTTGCTAATGGGTGTTGAATGTTTGCCTGTCCGTTAACAGATTTTTGCATCTCTCTCATTTTTCAGGACACTGGAGTTCCTAATGAGGCACTTGGCTCATCTAGCTGATTACTGCTCCATCACAAACATGCATACCAAGAACTTAGCAATTGTCTGGGCACCAAACCTACTAAGGTACTTCTATTAGATTTTCTCTCACCTTTACATTTAAAACACACATCGAACCTGTTCCTCCAAGTAAACACTGCATGCTGAAGTTATTTCATGCTATGTTCCCAAGAGGATGCTAAATGTCAACACCCAGAAAAACCACTATGGTTTTGATTCTACGGTTCTCTTATTCAGGCACAGCTGCTATTGGTTTTTCAGTGGGAGATTCTCCGGAGAAAGCGCTTTGAGACTGGGCAGGTTTGGACGTGCTGGGCCAGGTCTTCTACTGGTGTAAACAGCATCATTGATGTCACTGGAACTACAGCAGCTGGCCTTCTGGGCCCACTGGGCCTGTTTCACCATCATAACTCCACTGATTTTGACAGAATTACTCCTTATTTACAGCAGTGTAAATGAATGGAGAATCAGGCCCACCTTTTCCCTCCAGTGTCATTTTTTTCCTCTCCCTCGGTTAGATGTGGATACTATCTCCTTTACTCATGCAGGAAAACCGGTTCCATTCTGTGGCACCACTGACAGCAGTCTGTATAGTCTGACATGAATACCTATGGCTAGTAGGTTTCAGGGGTGCTGGAACAATTTGTATAGTGCGGTGCTGCGAGCCATTGAGCCAAACTGTAAACCCTGTAGCTGATGGAAACTGCTTCAAGTAGAACCCCCAGCACCTCTTGTAGGTTTCAGACATATGGAAATGATCTTGCCAGACCCTTGGATAAACTTTGTCCTCTGGAATCTCCCATGCCACATGACAATCTTACAGTGCCATCCCTAATTTCAAAAGCTTACTTAAAAAAAAAAAAACCAATAAGACAAGGACAGGGGGTTTGGTTGTGTTAGTTTCTGGACTGTCCAATTACCATCCTGACATATCCGACTCAGAGTCCCTCGTGGGCAGTTAACAAGTGTGAGCCAGTTTCTTCTGTCTGACAATTTTCTCTTGGTTGAGGCTGCTTTTGAATGTTGGGGTCCTTGCTGAGCAGGGCTAGTTGGAGATTTTTCCTAGCTCATGGGGAAAGATTCATTTAAAAGGCTACAGTGAGCTTGTTCAGGAAGTTTACAATGCAATTACAAGTGCACATGGAGGGAAGGGGACAAAACAGGCAAGCCTTCGACATGCCTCACTCACCTCAGTCTGGGCCTGCAACAGCTGCTCCTCCCTCCTCTAGGGGTTCACTGCTCCCATTGACATCAGGAGTCGGATCCAGACTGAAGTCATCACAGCACCAAATTCAGCGTGATGATTGGCATAGCTCTTTGAAAACTAAGGGAGTTACACCAGCAGAGAATCTGGCCCTTCAAGTGCTATCTGGATCCATTATGGAGCCTGGCCTAAGTGGTGTTATATACCTGGTCTCAGCAGAGCAAGTCACTATGCACAATGAGCCCGTACCCATGGTGAAGTTACATTGAAGTTTAATCTGCCATGCATTTCCTTAGATCGAAGCAGATAGAGTCCGCCTGTTTCAGTGGAACAGCTGCCTTCATGGAGGTCCGAATCCAGTCAGTGGTGGTGGAATTCATCCTGAATCACGTTGATGTCCTCTTCAGCTCCAAACTCAGTTCAGTCATACGAGACGGGGCAGGTATGTACATTCCTTGGGGGGTTTAATTGTACCAAAATTAGAGGCAGAATTTTAGCAGAAACTCTAGCCTCTCCAGTAAAAACAAAGGCCAAAATTTTCAGGGATGGGTGCCTAAAGTTGATAGATGTGGCCTGAGTTTTGGGGGCCTTGGCAACCTTTCTCTCCCATTGACGTTGATAGCAATCAAGGGTGTTCTGTAGAATTGGGCCTAATAATTTGACATCAGCGATTACTGCTCTTTACTCCTGCGATTCACGAATGTTTCTCTGTCTTGGCACAGTTGCAGCTTTTCCCTTGCGGAAGGTCTGTGATAATCTTTAAGGGGCTTTATTACCAAGTTTTTGCTCCTGCACACTCCTCCCTGTCTTTGCAACACAGGCTTGTGCCATATGGTACATACTCTTGCCATCAAGGCCAGCATTTTCAAGCTTACATGCTGAAAGTGTGGCACCCTGACATACTGAGCAGCCACAGCTCCCGCTGACAGTGCGAAGTGGTGGTTGTCAGCACCTCTAGTAATGGGACTGCTTTAGTAGGTGCCTAACTTTAGACACCCAAATTTGGGCCCCACTTTTGATAAGAATCAGAGGGGTAGCCGTGTTAGTCTGTATCCATAAAAACGAGGAGTCCAGTGGCACCTTAAAGACGAACAGATTTATTTGGGCATAAGCTTTCATGAGTAAAAAACTTATGTCCAAATAAATCTGTTACTTTTGATAAGAAACATTTTAAATCTTAGACATTAAAGGGTCCATTTTCCATGGAGCCTGGAGGCATTCATTAGTATGGTTCTGACTTGTTAGCCACAACAGCTATACCCATATTCTTGTAATTAGTAGCCAGTTCCCACCTTTGGCAATGGGTCTCAAACAGGGGTACATCAACTGTTCCAGATGTGTGCCTGGTTTTACAACAGGCTGCCTAAAAAGCACTAGTGAAGTCGGTACAAACTACTATTTCATACAATTACTTGTTTGTACTGCTCTGTATACTATATCAATGTTTCTCAACATGAGGGCGGGTGTCATGGGATGATGGGTTTTGGGGGGGTCTCAAGTGCAGGGCTGGCCGGCAGGGGCCCCCATGAAGCTTAAGACACATGCAGAAGCCCAAGCCCCACCCATCCAGGGCTCAAATCAGACTCCTGAAAGGGGTACAGTAAGTCGTCTAGAAAGGTTGAGAACCACCGACCTATGGGATGAGGCTACGAGGCACCCCATGAGATTGGAGGGCCTAGTAATGAACTGAACCATATTGTACAGGTCATTGGAATGATTAAAGGATTACTCGTTTGTTTAGCCTGTAAAATTAATCATGATAACTGCTAACAGCTCCACATAGATTTTAGACAGAAAGTTACGATTCAGCAGAGATGATAATCAAATATATACATAGCTCCACTTGGACAGATGAGTTCTGCATTCACTCCGCTGTGTGATACACCAAAACACAATGAGCCCAGTCTGTGAAGGCTTTTCTTGGTGCAGAAAATGGTCACAGTTCAAAACTAAAATTCCCATTCCTTGCAAATGCCTGCTATCTCCCCAGTGAAGTTACACCAGGGATGGATTTGACAGATTCATATATGTGCAACCCCCATGCTGTATTTCTAATAGATATTAAAATATAAAGTAGCTGATTTAACATAGCTCATCCTTAGTACAAAATGGGCTTTGTCAGTGCAGTTGTCACTAACTGTGGGCAGAGTTAAGCTGTTTGCCAGTGTATTTGATGCTTTCCATTTCTGTGTTAGGGCCTCATTGTCTTCAGCATAGTAGATTTGCTGTCTGTCCAGCTTTCCACACAAGAGGCAATTATAAAGCAGCAGGAGTGAGGAGTTTGTTATGATAAGAGCCCCAGTTGAATGATGCAGGCATATTTCCACCCTGATTCTAGCTGATCTTTCAGAGTTAATTACACCTGGTCCAGGCTGTTTTCTTCCAGGGGAAGGCAATTATTTGGCTCAGCATGTTTGTCTGTGTTTAATTCGTTGGTCAGTCTCAACGGCGAGCAGGAATTCTGGGGCTTGTCATCTGGTAGTAGCAAAGCTCAGGGAACATTTTACAGGAGCGAGACAGCATGTAGCATCCTGTAAGGGGGGGGGGGCAGCGGGGGGGGCGCTGTACAGTCTGTGTTACCAGTGCTGCGGCGTCACTGTTACTGTTACCCAAGCTAGCTCCAGTATGTAACCAGGATTGGGCCACTGTTCTGTAATAACTTTTAAACATGGCTCAAAGGCCAGTGCAGACAAGGGCCTACATGCAGGGTTGGGTTGTTCAGTAAGCTGGCAAGGGATAATCATGTTAACATTGGCAAAATTCATACTCCTAAGCGCAGGAGGGCTGTCGTAACAGGGTTGCATATGATTTACTAAACCACTCTATAAACTAGCTCTGTTATAACAGGTTCCTTTGCAAGGAAAGTTGACAGACAGAGTTGTAGCCCTGGGAAGTAATTTTAACTAGTTTTGATCTTGCAAAACGAAGTATTTAACTCACTTTAAAGAAACAAAACCCAAAACCCACAACTACAGCAATAAAACAGTCCAGCTCTTAATTTATTATGCTCTACCCCAGTATTTGTTAGGAGTGATTTAAAGCATACTTACTAGTTGCAAGCATGTTTGTAACATTTTAAATAGCTCCCCTTTAAAATGTTCAGATGTAGCCATTCTTCCCCATACTCTGAGCTAGAATCAAGATTGGGGAGTGCAAGTAAAACCAGCAATTAGAAAGAAAACTATCACCTTTCTGTACAGGGTTTTGAACCATCCTGTAGGATAACTGAAAATATTCTAGCCCTAGAATTCAGAGATGGTTACAAGCAAACCACTATAGAATGGAGATCAAGTCCTGTAGGCTTCTAGAGTAATTGATACAGAATCCTAATGGTTTCCTCCCTCCCAGTTTCGTCCTATAAGACTTTGTCAATTATTAATTCCACTGTTAGCTCTGCCATAATGGTGTGTGTAATAGAAGCTATGCTGGCCTTTTCTTGGGTTTCCAAGGGCTCAGGAAATGCTATAATCTATTCATGGGCCCTACTTTTCCTGTTGCGTCTCTCTGATTCTCTTTCTTGTCTCTGGTTTTCATTTGCAGGTCACACTTCCTTATCACGCCCCAAATCACTGCTGGTGTCCTCTCCCTCAACTAAGCTGCTCACCCTGGAGGAGGCACAAGCAAGGACGCAAGCCCAGATCAACTCCCCTATAGTGGCAGACAGTAAATACATTGAAGTGGGAGAAGGCCCTGCTGCATTACAGGGGAAATTCCACACTGTCATAGACTTTCCATCTGAAAGGTAGAGGCTTTTACTTTCTATCACTGCTGTGTTTCAACAGGCTTTTAACGATTACAGCCCTCTGACCTCAGCAAGAATTGCTTACAATGCAGGATCATAGCCAGTGTCCCACCCCCAGTAGGGATGGGGTTGTTCTGTATCCATGAGGGTGCAGCAAGACACACATGGCTCAGTTTACACCTCAGATGTTTGTTGTATGCCTTGAGTGAGCTGGGCATGCAACCCCCTCTGTCCCTCCAAAGATTCGTGTACGTACATGTGCATGGCGATGTAGTGTGGGGTCAAGTAGCTTTTATAGTGCAAATGAAATCCCTTTCCTGATAGGTTTAGTTTAGTTATAAATGGAGGGAACAGGTACATTTGCCTATAAAATAAGAGGCATTCTTGGTTCAGACTCTGAATGCTGTTCAGGCCTAGCGCCTTAAAAATTCCACCTGCCCTGCTACAAGGAGGAAATGAATGTCCTTTGTTCAATGGGACTGACCCCACAAGTTCTGGGACTGGACCTTTCCAGGTAGAGGAGCATAAATACGCTCTGCTGCTGAAATATACATGTCTAGTTTTCTGCCAAAGCCAGCAGGCCAAGTGCAGAAGGAGTCAGGTCTGGTTGGTAAAACGTAGTGACTGGCAATGTGTCTTGAATGCAGATCCCCTTCTGCTTTCTTGCTCCAGAAAAAGACCGCCCAACAAGATGAAGAAATCCCCCGTTGGCAGTTGGCGCTCCTTCTTCAACCTGGGAAAATCCTCTTCTGTCTCCAAGCGGAAACTGCAGCGCAACCCAAGCGAGCCCTCCGAAATGAAAGCCATAGCACTGGCAGGTAAGTAGGGTGCCTTTTGTTTGTTCCTACCAAACAGGGTGCTGCTGGGAAAGTAACCCACACTTAGCATGCTTCTCTGTTCCCCTCCAGTGCATAGGCCATAATCCATGAATAGTGGTTTGAATCTGCTAGAGCCTTTTATTAATGGAACCTGAGTTCTTTAGCTGAGGCCGTGGAGATTCAGTCATGCTTTTAGATCCAGACCTCATCCAGGGGTGTTATTGTTACAAAAGCAACCCAACGGATCCATCCCCTCTAAGATGGAATATTCAGGACTGACAGCTCAGTGTTCCTGGGAAAATTTACTGACATTACTAAACAGGTATAATTCTTATTCCAGAATAAGAGCGTGTTTTTCTGGTTTAGCTTGTCTCTCTTTGGGAGCAGTATAAACTAACCTGGAAAAGGGCCCTCATTCCAGAGTAAATAAGGGAGTTTATACCAGTATAGTAACTTCCCCATGTAGACAAGTGCTTAGAATCACTAAGACTGTGTGTAATGTGATGTAGATAGAGATGTGCCTCTCCCTTACCCACAACCCCCTTTTATGTATATCCATCTAGTATCTCTCTTCAGATTCTCTTAAAATACCACCTTTTAGTTTTCAGTAACTTTGAATCATTTACAATTTTCCTTAGTACAAAATGAAATTAGATTGAGGGGACAAAAGTCCCAACTTGGCCATATTAGGGAACCCTTGTATATTTCATGGCACAGTGGTTTCAAAAATATCCACAGACTTCCCCAGTACCTCAGGGTTAAAGTTAATGCTTATTCAGTGCCCATAAAATATGCAGCCCGAGTTCTTCCCTGCCTTTGGCTGCTTTGCATTGTGCTACCACCGCAAAGCAGTACTAAAAGCTGATACAGCAACTAGAGGGGGTGAGGGCTTCCAATGATCCTCACTACTGTAATGGCCCTTGGAGCCACTGGTAGATGGTGAAAGTTAGAGCAGCCTTCAGGCTACTCTGAATTTCACCAGTGGATCAGTGAGATACATTTCCATTGTCCCAGTCAAGGGGCATCCTTACCCATTCCTCCCACTTCTGATTCAAGTGAGCCTGCACCCTCTCCCCCAAAAGGAATCCGTGCTAGGGAGCTATGGCCTGTTTGCTTCCCAACCCATCCCTCTGCAGAGATTAACAGCTTGTCGTCAGTTTCTCCCTTTGTAAGGAAGAATATTACCACCCCCTAACCCTGGGCACCTCTGTTAATTCATTTGTGTGTGATGGAAGACACTGTAGAAATGCCTACTAGTATAAATTGTGGTATGGGATACAAAGAGGATACAGTTGTGACTGGAGCTTTTGTGCGAGCATGTAGGAGAGTAGAAAAGCTGCTTATATTTGAGCAAGAGTTGCGGCTGGCAGAAACCCATCTATCTTCATGCCATGAGCATGCGGCAGATTATAAAAAAAGCTTCTTTTATGTTTGGTTCTGTAGGTGGGAGAGGAGATAGTGGGACCCTGCGCTCAGCTAAAAGTGAAGAGTCTCTCACTTCCTTGCATGCTGTTGATGGTAAGATAGAAAAACTGGCTCACAAGGTGTAAAAGGCAGAGTGACATTTCTACAGACCTGTGAATGTTACAGCACTTCATAAAGTAGATGGTGGTATCCGTAACTAAGTCCTGTGGCTTCTCCTGTAAAATCGGTTTTATAAATAGCCAGCAACTGCCCAGTCTTCTATCTAGGAGACATGCTGTTATTTTGGAGAATCTCTGTGGCCTGTGCTAGACAGGAGGTCAGACGAGATGATCACAATGGTCCCTTCTGGCCTTGGAATCTGTTGCCAAACAGGGTCACACAGTGCTCATGTTTCAGTGTGTCTACTTTTGTTAGTGCATGTAACTCATAAGCAGTCACGTACCAACAACTTAAGGGTGTCAATCCAGAGTGACTGAGGCCAATGGGCGTTGTTCTTGCTTTGGAGCTAAATGTTGCAAAGCAGATTTTTGCATGACTGTGGTGGCAACATCCTCTATTCCCGCTGCAACATTAGGGTGTAAGAAAGAACTCATTAAAGTCAGAGCAAGGTTCAGGTAATTCCCCTTGAACCTGCAACTCCTCTTTAGGTCAAAAGTGAAATTAGCTTGGACTATCCTAGTTCTTACTGGAAGTTTATAATCACCACAAAACTATCTCACAGTTGTGTAAAAACTTACAACAAGGGACGTTTCTAAAGGTGAAGTAGTATTATATAAGCTCGGAAAACTCAATCGACTTCATTTCACGAGCACTAAAATTTAGACCAGATCTACACTAGAAGCACTTTGCCAGTAGGGTATCTCTGTATAATATCCCAGCAAAACTCTGCTTCTGCTCACATAGCTTCCTCCACTCCCCCAGCAAAAGGAGTTTTGCCAGCATAGCTCTGGCAGTCAAGGGTGACACCCCTGACGAACATAGGTAGGGGGGCAAAGTTTGTAGCCCTTGCCTTATTCTAATTTTTAAAAAGAAAGGTAGGTATATAGTGAATAAAATGTAATACATTACTGACCAAGAAATAGCATTGCTCAGTTAACCCCAACCACAGAGGTGGAAAACCAAAAAAACTAATCTAGTAAACATGACCCCATCTGGCCTTTATATAGCACTAATTAGATTTCAAATGCATTTTAAATCTAAGAGTACTTTACTGTCACTCCCCACCAGAATATCTGATAAAGCAAAAAGAGACTGACCCTAAAACCTTTTCTATTTGCCAAATGTATTCATATGCTTAAGAGATTTTTGCTAAGTTATTGACTGTCTAAAGTGCAGTGCTCAGTGTAAGCTTAACTGTGGGGGTGCCACAGCTCCTTCACACCTATATACCATATAGCTTTCTTGATTAGATAACTAAATAAAGGTATGCATAAATACTTAATGGACTAGATTTGCTTGTGCATTCACGTGGTACCATGGGCCAATGCAGTAAATCTTCAGAGATCTTTACTGCATGTTGTTTTCCTTCTAGGATCAAAAAGTAAAAAACCAGATTTTATTAAGACAGTGTTTGTATCAGATCTGCTTATGTTTAACATTCACTTTCTTGACCTAGACCATATTGGGACTTTGACTGCATTTGTTAACTTCTTTTGGGACTGTGGTTTCTAAAAACCATTTGATCCATCCTACATCATCCAGGCAAACTAAACTTAAATAGTTTTATCAACTGTTTTAGCCTAGCAAATGGTTTCAAGTACATCTACATGAGTTTCCCACACTCTCTTTAAACCAAGTTAGCCTGCACTGACTGGTTTATTATTGTTTGTATTATTTTAGTGCCAAGAGGCCACAGCTGAGATTAGTGACTCATTGTGCAGAGTTTTAAACTAAATAAACAAAAACAGCTAGTAACTCATGGCCTCATGCAGTTTTTAATCAACATTTATCTAGTGCCCTATTAATGCTTATCCGTCTCCTTGTTGCTAGGTGAATCTAAACTGTTCCGGCCTAGAAGACCCAGGTCCAGTAGTGATGCACTGTCTGCTTCCTTCAATGGGGAGCTCCTGGGGACCATGAACCGCTGCAATTCTTATGATAACCTGCCCCATGACAATGAGAGCGATGGGGACGAGGGGCTGATTCATGTTCCTGCCCTCATCTCTCCTAAGTCAGCGGAAGATGTTGACCTGAGCCCACCGGATATTGGAGTAGCTAGCCTGGATTTTGACCCTATGTCTTTTCAGTGCAGTCCACCCAAGGCAGAGTCTGAGTGCCTGGATAGCAGCATCTCTCTGTTGGAGTCCATGGGTTTTAACAAGGACAAGCCAAGCATAGCTAAGAAGGACTTGGAAGCTGCTAGCCAGAGTCAGACCCCTGGCAGTGCCACGAGCTCTGAACCAGTCTCCCCGTTCCAAGAGAAAATGAGTCCCTTCTTCACTCTGGACCTGAGCCCAACTGAGGAGAAGGTCGCCCATGCCTTCTCGCCTAAGATGGGGCGAAAGCCAATCAAGTCTCCGCTGGTGACTATATCAGAGCCAGTCTCTTTGACACTGCCCAGACAAGCATGCGAAGGGATGCCTAGTGCCGCTTCTTCAAACTGGAGCAAAAGCATTAGCACCAACGAAGCCACAAACAGGTCCCCAACCCAGAGGGTGTCTTTGCCCCTGAAAGCCAACGAAATGGCAGCAGGTGAGGGATGCCATCAAGAGGCCCAGACCCAGGTGACTGCTGCCAAGCCAGAGTTGCAAGAAGAAGGGGAGCGACCCATGCCAACCAGCCAGAATAAGACTGTACCTTCTGGACACACACAGCCAGGTACAGTGCGTTTTCCTCCATTCTTTCTTTAAGTTCTAAAGGGACCTCTCCCAGAAACTTCTCTGCGTGCCTTTTAGGAGAGGGGAATACACCTCGATTCCGATCCTAAATCAGAGGGAGTATCTTGCAGGGCAGTGCAGGTTGCTAAGGTCTCAGTAGAAACCTCTGTCTTTTCCCTCCATCACAGAATTCTTGGATACTTTCCACAATACCTTATGTGCCCCCCTTTGTCTTGTTTTTTTCATCCTATCATAAAATGAAACAGTTTGTAGCGTACCCTTGCATATCAGTTAACAAGTGAATTGACCACCTAAGACACTCAATGAAAAAAAACCCACCTGCCAACACTTGAAGAAGGGTCTTTTTTTCAGCCCCAAAGCATGTGGTCTAAATTGGTTAAAGGGGGTCTCGTTCTCTGCCTTACCTTCTTCCTACCTCTCTAGAAATGCAAGAGGAACCTTTAGACAATCTCTTGGTGTGGTTTTCCTGCTGAACAGCTGTACTATTCAGCAACGGTTGCATGTGGGACGGAAGATACAGTATTTCACATCAAGGAAATGCTACTGTGAAAAGCCTCTGTTTTTATAATGGTCTATAGGGTTAGGTCACTATCCTTACAGAGTAACAAATCTCTCTCTCTCAATTTTCCCCCCATTAGGAGCAGTTGCCCTCGACTCCCCCCAGGATCCTGTTCCTGTCAGTTCTGTCTCTCTTATCCCTCCTCCTCCTCCGAAAAATGCGGCGCGCATGCTGGCCTTAGCATTAGCTGAGTCCGCACAGCAAGCATCTACTCAGTCCCAGAAGAAGCCAGGAGATGCTCATTCTGACTGTACAAATTATGGAGAGACTGACATAGCTATAGAAAAGGTCCACCTCTCTGCTGGGGCTGCTCCAGACAAGCTCCATTTGTATACTGGTGTTCCTGAGAACCAAATCCACCTCCAGAGTGGGGGACCTGTAGACCAGGACCTCACTAGGACACCTGGGGACCGCAACCATCTACACAGTAGTACACCTGGAAATAGGGACCAGCCCCATCTGGATACTGGCATGCCTGGGGACCTGCATAGTGGCACAAAGGTGGACTGGGACCACTCCAACTTCCATACTGGAACAGTGGGGGACAAGGACCACTTCTCCTTCCATCCAGGTGGCCCTGGGGATTGGGAGCGCACTCCTCTCCATACAGGTGCTTTGCTTAGCCAGGAACCATCCACAACAGATGTGCCTACAGACAAGCCCCACCTCCATACTTGCATATCTATGGATAAGTATCACAGCCCTGTGGAGAAGCTTCATCTCCCTGCCAGCACAGCTGATGACAAACTCCAGCCTCCTCCTGTAGCTGCCAGGGAGAAAAACGCCATGGCTACAATGACATACATGACAACTATCCAGACACCAGCAACTGAGATGAGTCATGGAACAGCAGGTCAGCACACGGCGGCTGAACCCGTGGCTCAGGCAGATGTTATTGTCACGACTGCTCAGCGCGTTCTTATGACCAATTCCCTAGCACCATCTCAGAGACCAGCAGACCATCAGCCAGCCATGGGACAAGTTCCAGCAGTAGCCACCAAAGGATCAAGTAATTCCAACCATGTAAGTGATGCACACATAGACCCCCATCCCTTGTGTGTATATTTGTACATACAGCATCTGTGTGTAATAATAGTAGGGGTGGAATTTTGAGAAACAAAGTATGGGCTTATCCACAGAGGAGCAAGAGACATACTTTCTGCTCCAGATTCCCAGGAATTATTAGTGTATGTATAATATATACACCCACTCGGAAATATCACAGTATGTTCACTGATACTTTCCAGGGAATACCTACCCCAGTACACTCCCTCCTACGCTAGTTTTAAGGGGAAAGGCACTTTTCCCTTCTCAGTGATGCCAGCATACCATTATTCTTATCGTCCCACATTGTTTCCAAAACAATGACTTGGGTCCTGGTAGGAAAGTGGCTAGATACTGGACTGTGTGCAATGAGTAATTTACACATAGCTTTAAATACAAGAACATGCTTTTGGTGTCTTAACTAGCATCCCCTAGCTCAAACATGCTCTGAACTTCCATCAGAAGTGGCTTGAACAAACCCTTTAGTCTCTTCTTAAGGATGGTATTTTTAACAGTGCTGGGATCTCCCCTTAGCCAGTTAGTGGCACAGTTCAGTAACAGTCCTGAATCCTGGGATTTGGTTGTAGGCTCAAATGGCTTTAGACATCACAATGCTACATGATACCAACTTGAGCCACACCAACAGAGCAACTGCATTCACACACACTTGGAATCTAATAATTGTCTGACACGCACTAAGGAATAGTGTTAATTCACAGGAAGTTAAATATTTGTACACTACTGATATGCTACTATAGATCATGCATTAACTCAGAGCTGCGTATATAGATTTGAAACAAGGTTCACATGTGCTAAAATACATACCTTTATAAAAGCCACCTGTCAAAGTGTTCTAGGCTCTGTACAAAAAGTTTTGGCCAATTGGTCTTTAGAAACCATAGACTGACAACAGCCTTCTCCTCACCATTTATGATTACAAAAATAAATGGACAATCTCAGCACTTCCCAGCCCATCCACTAGTCCCTGTTAAGCCTGGGGAAAACTGCAGCATGTCCCAAAGATCACTAGAATACCTCTCAAAAGGCAGCATTGCCCCTGCTGTCAGGCAGAACACCCCCTGCCCTCCCATGTTCAATCCAGCAGCCTGGGCTATATTGTAGGGGAGTGTGATACATTCTGTAGAGCTAATGATACGGGTATCCAGTATAGAGAGACTGCAGCGGAGGAAGAGGGATTCTCACACACTAACCTCGATGTGGTTTCTCCATACTAGGTACGAGGAGCACTGCCTCCAGAAAAGCCACCTGAGCCTCGACTAGCCGAGCCTGCTCCAGTTTTTGTCACCGAAAGTAGTTCCGCTACCCGATGTACTTTGTCCACTGCTGTGTCCCACCAGGGCCATTTGGAAAAGGCCCGGGAGAACGTCAGGGCTCCCTCTTTGCACCTGCGTTCCGAGTCGGTCCCTGCACACTCCTCCTATGGCTTTGCACCCCCCATCCCGCCCGTGAGGACACTGGAGAGTAAGATAGCTGCAGCCATGCACTCCAACAGTCTGGATGCAGTGAATACCTCCACTTACCATTCCTTCCTGGCTCCCTCCATTCTGCCATCGTCCGGGGAGGAGGCCTTGCCCCCACCACCACCGCCCAAGCATGCCTCTCTGCAGTCTGCATATCTCCCCCATCCCAAGCCAGAGAGTGCCCCGGAGCCGCCCATGCCAGAGAACTATCTGCATCACAAGCCAGCATCCGTCCATCAGTACAGGCCGGAGAGCGTCCCGCCGCATCTCTCCTACCACAGCAAGTCCGACCAGCACCAAGCTTACGCCTCCAGATCGGAAACGCCCACGTCCATGGGCCCTCGCTACACCGCCTACCCCAGCCAAGGGAAGAGCACATCAGCCCATCACTCCAAGCCTCGCAGCCGCATGGAGTACACGTCCTCCATGAGCCCTACCACCCTGCGGAGCACTGGCTACGTGGAGGAGGCTCCGCCCTACCCCACCATCCGAAGGGTGCAGTCGCTGCACGTCTCCACCCCTTCCACCATCCGCTCCGTCCCCATTTCACGGACAGAGGTGCCTCCCGACGATGAGCCCGTGTACTGCCCGCGGCCTCTCTATCAGTACAAGCCATGCCAGCCCCACTCAGATTATCATGTCACTCAGCTGCAGCCTTACTTTGAGAACGGGCGTGTGCATTACAGGTATAGCCCTTATTCCAGCTCGTCTGGCTCCTCTTATTACCCCACAGCAGCAGAGGGGGGGGTTTATGACCTGGACCCCTACAGCACGATGCGGCTCAGGCACTTCCACCCCCTTCCTAGCCGAGACTTTGCATCCTACACCTCGAGGCTGCAAAGTAAGAATCTGTACCGCTATCCTGGCCTGCCTGCCTATCCTCGGGGAGGCCTGATGAGTCACCTGGCGGGGAAAGAGCACAGCTTTATCAGCAGAGATGTGCCCCCAGCCCCGGACATCAAGCACACGTATGTGTCATGGGACCTGGAGGACATGGAGAAATACCGCCTGCAGTCCATCCGCCGGGAGAGCCGCTCACGCCAGAAAGCGAAAGGGCCAGTGATGTCCCAGTATGACAACCTGGCTCCGCTGCTGCAGGAGGAGCTGGACATCATCCACCTCCGCAGCAAATCAGATCCTGGGAAAACTGGTCTCCTGACTGTGGCCGAAGGGAGGTATCCAACCACAGCAGCCACCCCTGAAGGGGACGAACGTTACTATCTGCAGCACTCAGAGCCGGAGCCAGACAGAGCCCATTACCATGGGGCCTATGGGAACGGGCAGTCAGAGAAGCCTTCCCTTCCCCAGAAGCAGAGCAGCATCAGGAGCAGAAAGCTGCACGAGCCAGGCTGTAACGCTACAGAGCACAGGGGACACCTGCAGCAGGAAGCAAGCCATCGGCAGCCTTCGGAATCCAAAAATGGGCCCCCTTACCCCGAGTTCAGGCCAAAGGGTGGCCAGGAACCCATGGAGCCCATTGGTTTCCAGCACTCAGGTGGGAAATACGTCACAGCCGGCCAGGAGGCCCTGAGACTCAACCACAAGGAAGCGAAGCTAGCAGAGGACCGGCCAGACTTGGAAAGGCCTCGAGCCAGGCAAATAGCTCCTGGCGAGAAACACACCAGAGACTGCTATAATAAAGAGGAGGAGCACCATGTCCAACCCATGGCGCCACCTCCCAAGCCAGAACGGAGCCAGAGCCTCAGAATCCGGCATCCGGAGAGCATGGACAGGGACCCTAGCCTCCTGTACCCATACCAAACCCTTGGCAAACGCCAAAGCAGTATGACAGTGTTGTCCCAGTACGATAATTTGGAGGATTACCATACCCTGCCTCAGCACCAAAGAGGGGGCTACCTTGGAGGAGGGGGGTTCATGCCCCCTGGCTTTTCCCATTCACACAGTAGGACATACGCCACAGCTTTGGGCCAGGGGGCCTTTCTCCCTACAGAGCTGTGTTTGCAGAGGCCGGAGACAGAGATCCATGCCGAGTGAGCTGGGGGAAGGAGGGATAGAGCCTAAGCAGCCTCTGCTGGACAGTGGACTGTTTTATTTTTTCAATGACAAAATTTTAAAAAAAGCACCCCCATGAGCAAAGCAAACCCACTCTCAACCCTGCCACCAGCTCACCACTCAATGTTTGTCCTAGGTGTATAGTTTTCTTTCGTGTCATTTGAGAGGTTGGAATGATCGTGCAGGCTGTGTTGGCATGTGGAAAGATGAGCCAGGACCCAGAGAGGCAGAGCAGATCTGAAAGAGGCATGGTGGGGAGGGGAAAAGGGGTTTTCCTTCCCCTGGTTTGTCATGGGCTGCTGGTTGCATGCAGCTCTTCTCTTGGCATATCCAGTCACTCTCCCAGCTGCCAACATTAGAGGAGTTGCATGGATACGTTTTACCCTTTGAATGAGATGCCATGGGGGAGTCTCTGTTCTGACCCTTTCAGATTGCATCAGTAGCACACTGCAAGCTGTGGGAAAAGGACAGCTTCCAAGTGTTGGTTTCCTCCTAGATTATTGGTGCTCTGTCTCCCCTTGAAAATTGTGTAGGGGTAGACAGAGATTGGCCCCAAGACAGAACACAGTCTGGTTTTTAAAGGCTCATTGAACAAGCAGCTTCTGGCTATAGAAGGGATATTTACCGAAACTCAAGAGTTCACCCTCATACTGTAAATGGAGATGAGCTTTGAAAGTAAAAAAAACTACCCCCTCTCCCCCCACACACACACTTGGGTACAGGTGATTGAGCAGCATACACATTTCATGCTAATTCCTCTTTACTTACAGGCTACCTGCAGTACCAGCTATTTAATTGCACATCCTAGCTGGCCAGAAACTACTATCTATTTACAATGTCACTAGATGATTGCGTCCAGCTTGTAAACTAGAGCACAGGTTCCCTGCTGGGAGCGACTTGCACAACCATGGAGTTGCTCTGGCCCAAATAACTCAGTCCTTCATGGAAAACTCCTGTTGACTTTCATATGCGGCCTACAGGATGAGGCCCTCACTCATGAGATTGCAGTGAGTTGATGTAAGCACAGAGCAGTTACGTGCACGCTATGAAATAGCATTGCCTCCCTTCAGGCAGGGGGAAGGGAAGGGACAGTGCACCTCTTTACAGCACACCCCTGGTGTTGCCTTGCCTATTTAATAGAAACAAGACAGCGTTTCATCTGCAGCCTCTCTGGGTTCACAGCCATTTTAACCCCGCCATAAATCACATACATTTTATGAGACAGGGCTTCCTAGAAAATCCTTGAGATTTAGCATTTAAAACATTCAGAGTTCACCCATGATACTGGGACCTTTCATGTACTGGTGGATCACACAACATCTCTCCCTGTTTTGAAATTCAGAGGGTTTACTTAAAGAAAGCACCTGAAAAGTTCTCTTAGCTGGAAGTCCTGCAGCTAGCATAGCTAAGATTATTAAAGGAACTCATGTCAGAGCCTCCTAGAACAAGTGTTTTATTCATTGCTATTTTGGGCTTTTAAAGTAATAATAAAAACCTGTCAGTGCTCACAGGGGACCACCACACTTCTAGTAGGTACCTAGTCATTAGCATTTTGGTTCTTTTACTCTCATAGCCTATAGTCTGATTTTATTGTGCAATGTATTGTTTTAAGAAGAATGTGTTCAATATAGAGAGTTTTTCCTAAATGTTATGGAAATAAATTTAGCTGTCAGGAAAAAAGCACTGTGATCCAGGTTACCTCAATATCATTCACCTTGTGACTAATTATCAACTAGAGGGTATTATTCTTTGGGGGGGGTGTGAAAAGGGCTGTTAGCTGAGAACACGGGGCCACTTCTGCTAGTAAATCTGGCTTTCCCCAATATAATCTGTCCAGGGGAGTCTAGCTACAGTAGTCAGTCAAGCTATGTTTAGAGACTAGTATTGGGTCTTTGCACTTCATCTCCCCTCTGCTGTTCCAGAGTGTCAGCCTCCCTTGTTCTGGATTTGGGGCAGGTACAGGCTATTCAGGTGACAAGGACAGCCTGTCAAACCTCTCTCCCTCAATGCCTTAATTCTCCCCACCATCCTCTCTGTGTTGGCCTTAAGTTACCCAGAGAAATAGCTGAACTAAGCTGCTTTGAATGTCTTTGCTCATTTGCCTGCTCCTATAGGGCGTAAACACTATCTCCAAAAGATTTCCACTCCTTACGAGCAGTAGCAGCAAGAGACAGAGCCTGGGATCTCCGCCTGCTCCATTGTTCACAGCACTCTACCATCACTGGTTTCCTTGGAAGTCAAGGCCCCTCAGCACCATACAGGAATGGCCCCATAAGTGAACAACTGACCCCATCACTAGGTCCTTGTCTAGACAAATTAAATTAATCTGGAATAAGGTAGGGTGTGACTTTAGAGCAAACTAGCTATTTCTGATTAACCTCCATGGATGGATGCTCTTATACCAGAATAAGAGAGCTTTATTCCAGATTAGATTAATCCCTGGATTAAACTAATTCAGACGTTCTTATTCTGGAATAAGAGCCTCCACGCATGGAGTTAGTCAGGAAATAGTGAAGACAGACAAACTGATTAATGGCGTCACAGATTGTGCCCACTCTTGGCCCTGTGCGGTCCCCCCTTCAGTGAGACAGCCCTTCTCGGGGGTCGCCCTCTGCTTGGAAACACAAGAAAATCCCCCACTTTGTCACAACATCTCTGTGATAACAGCCCTCTAAGAGATCAGGGATCTTTCTTTTTTGTTCCAGCATGAGACATTCATTCAGCCTCTTACCTTTAATGTACTTGGGAACAAGTTTATCCCTAGTCTCCTCCCATGCCCAGCCTTATCAACATGAGATTGGAGGGCCAGCAGCCCCGTAAGAGCCCAACTGGTAACTGTACTCCAGCGTTAGGGCAGGTGCCCTAACGAAGAGGTGAGACTAGAGCAGCAAGCAAGGAACATGAACCCTTCATGGGCACTCCACTGCTAACAGCTGCTAACATTTTGAACCGTCTTTCCCCCTTGACAAAGCCATATAGTGAACTATGCAGTTCTGCTCTTGTACTGTGGTTAAATTTTGGAACTTGATGGTCCCACCCCCTTCATTAGATTATACACCCAACGGTGTCCATTCTTCAGGAAAAAGGGGACGGGAATTGCCCCAGGTCACTCAAGAACAATAGAGATGAGCACTAAAGAGTCTCAGGTGGCCCTTGGCCAAGTAATAGTTGGGGATGATGCACAATATGGCATATAGGGGGATTATTTAGAAGTCCCATCAGTGAATGGGGTAAGGAGGGGAAAAAAAATAGGATGATAACGTACCAACTATGTGCCAGGTTCCGCTCATCTGTAGTAACCTATTGTCTAAGTATAACTTCAGTAAGAATCCATGAGCAGTAGCAGATTTGGCAAGTTCCCTATACCTGTATCACTGCCTACCTGCCTCTTTATTGCCACTTGCTGAGTTTTCAGCTTAATTTCTCATTACCATGTGAGAGAGTTTGGGCCCAATTCTGCTCTGGGAGTGGTGTAGAGATCTGCTCTGGATTTGCACCTGCAACTCAGAGCAGAATGTGGCCCATAAAGCAAGCTCTCCAAGAGTACAGATGTTGAGCTAACAACCAAGGCGTGGGCCCTGGCACATCTATTTCAGTTCTGATTTTAAAAATTCTGATCAGGTTTAAAACTTTATGCATATGACAGTAAAAACTTTGTGCCTACAGGTCTTTACAGAGGTAATAGGCTTGTGCTTATCGCTTGGGGGTGGGGGGTAGGGTGTATCAGTGAGGATTGCACAGGTGTAGCAAATTGCTACACAAAACCAAAACAAACTTGAAAAATGTATTGTTCCCTTTAGCTACAAAAGGGACAGACCCTCGTGTGTAGTCTTTGCCATTCATCTCATTGGTATGTAGACAAAGCATTGACTGAAACAGTTTGTAATGTGCTAGAAAATCTGAATGAAAAATTGCATTGAACATTTATTTTTTAAAGGGCCTGTGACACTTTTCCAGAACCTTGTGCTACAGAAGTCTGATGCCACAGACATGGTGTAGTTTAAAGAGGTGTACACAGTAACCCCAGTGCGTGCAACCATTCTTGCAAAAACCAACACGCATGGTGATTTTTGCAGTTCATTTTCCTGCTGTAGAAATTTGACCCTTTTTGCCCTAAGCCGCACGAGAGAGAAATCCCAGAAAGCCTTAGGATTACCTTCAGCGTTCCCTTCACTTTAATTTATAGAGTGTCTTATTTTCGTGTTTGGGTTTTTTGTTTTTGGTGGGGTTTTTGTGAACTGGTGTAAAATGTATATGCTGACAAGCTCATGTATTTTTATGTAAATATTTTTGTGGTTTTCCCAGCCCCGCTCTGTAAATACTTAGATTCTCATTTTCTTTCCACTTTGTATGATGCGGATGTGGTTTTGTTTTCTGTTTTTATTTGTACTGTAATGCAATGATCCAGACTGAGGTGTCTTGTGGTATTTAAAAAAAACCAAGTCAGCAGTTCCACTGAGCTCACATTCAGATGTGCAACCCAACAGCATTAATCAAGCCAGGTTAAAACCTACTCCTTTGCATTTGTGTGTGTTTGTGCCTCGGCCAGGTTAATTAACAATATACTGAAAAGCGATAGGGCATGGGAAAACTAGTTTAGAGCCATGAGGTTTTGGGGCCAGGTACCTCGAAAGACAAGAGAGGTGATGAGTGCTGTATTTACGTGCCAAGCCTATTGCAAATTGCTGCCTGTCAGTCTGTCCCGGCGCTTATCTGTTCAGTTACACCTGTGGCATAACTGTTCTGAAAAGAAAAAATAAACCAACCTTGGCTTTCCTAGTCTCCTTTTCTTCTCATCCAGAATTACTAGGCAAGGAGCAATGCTGCAGGAGTAGCACAAAAGGGAGGTGGCAGTTTCCTAACAACAGCGGGATTCCAAAATTGGGTTTGGCCATTAAAACAGGAGGATGGTGGGAGAAGTGAACTCTTGTGGGCAGGAACTAGCTGTACCCCATGACTAGGGATCCTGAGTACTACTGTATTTACAGGTATCAACAAGATTCATTAAACAGCATCAGATTTTTCCCCTTCAGTCATCTTTTTCTGCCATTAACATGGTCTAACCATTTCAGTTGATGCCACCAGCCTACACCTACACCCACACGCTGAGAAGTTACATCTCCCGCTCCTGAAAGTAACCCTGCAGACTGAATGCCAGTGGATAACACAATATCTTTATACAGAGAAGCTCTCCCCCTCCTTGCAAGATAACAGGAATTTCAAAGGGCTGCTTTGACTGCTCCCCATCTGTTTTAGAGGTTTTAATGCTGCTCTTCTGTCACAAGTCACAGCATTTAGGGTATCTCTATACTGCATTGTAAACCTGGGTCTGTGGGACACGGGCTTAGTGTGCATGTTACACTACACAGACAACCTGACTCAGGGCCGCATTTTGACCTGAACCCCGGTCTTCTGCATCCCAGATGTGTGCCCCGGCCACTGGGCTACTGGCTGCAATAGGCCACCTGAGCAGCTGGCCCGGCTTAGATGCCTAAGACCAGGAAAGGCATCACGGCTGAGAATCCCAAGCAGAGGCAGGCGCCTACAGAGTTAGGCACGTCTTATTGGCTAGCTTAGGCAGCTCCCCAGTTGGCTTGTTGGCATCTGTGAATCCCTTCCTGAGATGTCTAACTCTCCGTGGCCTATTGGGGCTGTAAATTCCACTGGGTGGCAGGGCTCAGCGTTGCAACCCACTGACGTCCCCCATGTGAATCAAGCCCTAACGCTTTTGCTGCGCTAAGAGATTCCGGGGCTTACATCTTCTACAGCCCAATTTCCTGACTGCCACCTTTGTTCTACACTGAATGCAGCAAAAAGGGGAGTCAAAGTAATTATTAAGTTATGGGGGCTGCATGAAAACAGGTGTCTAGTAGAAACACTGCAGTCTTGTGCACATGATGGACATCATACCGTGCTAGAAGGGTTAGAAAAAACAATGGCAAAGATGGAGTGGAAGACAGGGGGAGAGGAAAACCACCTAGCAACCAGGGTTGCTGGGTGGGGGTTGGTATAAATAGTAGTGCCTGAAAATGAAGCAGCAGGTAAACACCAGCAATCTGGGGGCCTGTTTTAAGCTCTTTATAAAGCTGCTTTTCATCTGAGGCAATAGTCCATGCATGCCTAGGGAGCATCATTTGGAGTTTGGGGGAGCGTTTTTAACCCTTCTGAGTCACAAGTAACAGCATGCTGGCCAAGTGACTCTTGGCAACCCCTGTCCGCCGCATTGCCTTCAGGTGTAACTAGGACCCAGTGCACAATCTGGATTCTCAAAAAGAAAAGGAGGACTTGTGGCACCTTAGAGACTAACCAATTTATTTGAGCATAAGCTTTCGTGAGCTACAGCTCGCTTCATCTGGATTCTGTTCATGGTGCACAAGGAGGAATAGACCCCAACTAAGCTCACAGGAGTGAAAAACTCGGTGCACGCACACACATACACAGCAGCTCTGACAGCACCAATTTTAGAGTCTCTTTCAGACCGAAGCTGTCCTTTAGGCATTTGCCCTGTAGTTCGTTATCCAAGACCTCCACTCAGGGAAGGCACACAGCACCACGTCCTTTCTGGAACTACTCCTTGCTCATTTTACTATCTGGAATTTGCTTTTCGTGGCTGTTGGAACATGTGAGTGAAACTTGATCGCCTTGGTGCCAAGTATTCATGCTAGGAGAGCTCAAATGTTTGCATAAAGCGAGCGGTCACACGGTGAGGTTACCCCGATTGGAATGAGTAGGCAGCTCAGACATCGGACATTCAGGGCAGCGGGGTCCAGCTAGGTGGTCCTAGCCTGTTTGAATTAGCGAGTGCCTCATGCACAATCCGACTGGGGAACCCTGAGGTGCTCACCACTTTATGGGGCATGTAAAGTGAGAGAGCTCCAGAAAATAAAGTTTCTCTCAACTGGTGGCTTTCAAAGCTGAGCTGGAGGTGATCAAGCCCAACTCCCAACAGCCCAAGTCAGGAGACAAGTGCCTTTGACAGCCTTTTGTCAAGCCATCCAGCCTTCACCACCTCTAAAGATTGCTGCTGCTCAATGGTGCCTTCCCTTAATCTGAATATCTGCAACAAGTGCTTTTTATTTATAGCGTGGCTTTCCTCCAGAAAGACCCCAAAGAACTTTAAACTACCACCACGTAGGAACCATTGACGCAGAAAAACAGCCACCTTTGGGATGTGGGGCAGAGACTAGGTAGCACACTACATGTCCACAATGAGTGGGCCAGACACACCCAGGCCAACCTGTTCTAACAAACGGGGCCACAGAAACTCGAGTGTCCACAGCAAGCCGACAGCATCTCTCCTTATCAAAAGGTGTCTCCCAAAAGAGCCACAAAGATACAATTAGCCCAGGGGTTCTCAAACTTCATTGCACCGCCACGCCCTTCTGACAAAAAAAGTTACTTCACGATCCCAGCAAGTCTAAGCCAGCTATGACGACCCCATTCAAAGGGGGTCAGGACCCACTTTGGGGTCCCGACCCACAGTTAGAACCGCTGAACTAGACAATCAGTGTATGTGCCACGTGAGAGCTGGGCCAGCCTGGCCAAGATTGGTCTGCAAGTTTTTAGGAGTCATTTCCAAAACATGATGTTTAGCTCAATAAAGCCATTGCTAGGGCCTGTCGCCAGCTGACAAGAATGGTCTGAACACTCCGATAAAGTCATTTCTATAACCTGAAGAACAACACTAACTTTCTCCTGAAGTCCCAGGATGAAGCACTCCCAAGCCAGGAAGCGCCCATGCCAAGGTCACAATAACATACTATTTCTCTTCCCGCCCCCCCCTCCCCCGGGACCCCTCTGTAAAGATCAAACACACTCCATCCAGGTTAGCCAGGCAGCCTAGCTCCATGCAGGGGAGCTAAGGAAGCGGAAGCCACTCTGCAGGCCTCCCAGCAAAGGCCTTTTTCAGGAGGGACTTGGAGACAGTGGGAGATGTCAGGTCGAATCAGAGGTTCAGCGTAGGTGGCGAATACCACAAGGGACTGAAGTTTTTGTTTGACTTGGGCAGAGCAAAGGGGCAAATGACAAAAGATGGAGGGAAGAGAAGAATGCAACCAAGCACGCAAGGGCTTCTAGCTCCACCGTAGCTCTAGGCAAGTGGCACCTCATAACTCTGCTGAAAGGGCATTTCAGGACAGGCTCCTCAGTGAGCACAACGGCCATCCCTTCCCACCTCCATGGTCTCCCAGGGCAGACTATTTCTCCCCGCCCTCAATGTTCAAATCCCAATATTGGCTACGTCCAGTCTCATCACCGCAGCCAGATTCGTGGCTTGCAGAACTCAATTACTCAACGGAATCAAAGAGAAGGGCAAGAGCCAAGTTTATCTACCCAGGAACTTAGATGGCCCTTCACTACCATGGTTCATCACCATAGCATTGGAGTGTCTAGAAGCATTCAAGCAAGCAAGCAGGCTTGGATCTTAAGCAACCTCCCCTGTTCACCATGGAAATCTCTCTCCACAAGCAGCGCTGAGATAATAGTAAAACTAACCTACTCAGGCAAGGACATTCAAAGGACACACAGAGGTGTTACTGGAAGACATTCAGGGTCTGTCTACACTGCAGCTGGGGATGTACCTTCCAGCTCTGGTAGATGTACACATGCTAAAAATAGCATTGTGAGGGCAGCAGCCTGGCTGGCAGGAGGGGCTACTCAATGAAATTTTAAATTTCTGATTCCGAACGCCCCAAAGCTACTCCTGCAAAAAGGTGGTTAAAAGTTGACCCTGAAAAACATTCAGTCGCAGTCAGTCACAAAAACTCACGGGCTGCATCCAAATATTAAAGAGCCCTTCATCATCCCAGCCCAGTAAGGCGCCACTGCACAAGACGGCACCAAGGGCATTTCAGGCCACAAGGCAAGGAAACCAAAGCTTCAAGAAAATACGCGTAAGGATCTTCTAGGCATTAGTAAAAACTGATACCACCCACCAGGGTTTTGGCCCCTTAACTCCAGTCCTCACCATCGAAGGTCTATCTATAGAGATGAAAATGTGGGTCTCAATTAAGTTAGCTCAATCAAGTCGTCTTAACTTGACTGACACCTCCAGCCCCCTTCAGTACCACGGATACAACTAACGTTTGGTCTGGTTGGGCTGTAGCCTGGGTGGGAGACTACAAGTGATCCCAACCAGCACAATTGACCTGAAAGCTGTTCAACTACAAAGGGGAGGGCTAACTCAACCGGGCCTTTATGCCCACATAGAACAAGCCCCTGGTGTTTTTCTTCAGCTGTGGTCAGTACGGTGGAGGGAGCTCTAGCTTTGGATGACTGGAGCCACGGGTGGGTGATGACAGAACCGTTCACTCCGTTTCTATGTAGATTGAAGACAGCCGCACAGGCTTGAAACAGAAAGCACCTAGGGTAAAATTAACACCGGTGGGAGAAGCATGGTCCAATGAACAGGTCAGTGGCCTTTGAGTCAGGACACTTGCATTCTAGTCGCACCTCTGCCACTAAACTTGCTGTGGGACCTTGAGAAAGTCACTACAGCTCTCTGTGCCTCAGTTTCTCCACCCAGCAGGCATCTGTCCTGACTAGTTAGACTTGGGCAGGGACTGTCTCTCACACTGGGCCTGACTGTGGCCAACAACCATGCAGAGGATCAGCACAAAGGCTTATGCACCACTTCAGGCCTTGTGCCAATCCTCTGCATAGTGGTCAATTTCACCTCTAATAAACAGAGCATCTTGCCGCATCTAAGCTATGAAACCAGGCTCAGGGCTGAAAGACCACGCAGAGAGAATGTGCTCCATCTGTTCCATCCCAGCTAGTCACTAGGCCATGGCTTTGCCGCTTGTGAGCAAAGACTCTCATGGCAGAAAAACAGAAAAGGCCTCCAAGTCACTTGAGACACGTGATCCCCGTACACATCACTGGGCTTTTGTTGTACATGAAACAGGACACCCCATATGAGCATGGCCCTCAACCCATCAAGCCCTAAGGGTTCCCTAAGGGGGGAGACAGAGGAGGAAGGTTTAACAGGATTCCCTGCTACAGGGACTTGCAATGTTAGTTCAGCCTTTGGTGACACCAACAGTTTTGAAATGACTGAGGGGTGCTCTCTGCAGAATGGAGCTCTCCGAGTGAACGGAGACACGGAGCAGCTGCTAAGACGGATCAGCAAGACACCTCGGAGGAGACCTGGATTTGATTTCTCCCACTTGCACTGGACACCTAAATCCACAAGCAGAAAGATTTGGAAGTGTCTGGCTCGGGACCATAATGGACCGGATTCTCTACAGCAAGCACCAGAGGTGTACATTTCCCATCCCGCCGCGGCCAAGGGCCTTGATGCCCCCAAGGTGATGGAGTTCCCACCGGGGGAGGGGGGTGTTAATATCACTGCATAGGTCTTAGATTAGCACCTCCTAGATTAGCTTCCTTTCCAGTCTGTAGCCATCTACCTCTGGAGCTTTGCTAGCCACCCCCCATCATTTTAATAGGTAGTAGGGGGAGCCAGCTTTCTGCATGGCACCAATAGGGCACCAGCTTTCTGCATGGCAGATTTACTGTCAGGGAGTCGGGCCCCATAGTTTAAATACATCTCCATAGACTGTTCAGTGACAAGGGAAGGCATGGAGATCTGTCCACAGCGCATGCTCCCAGAGATGCTCTTTTCCAAGTGCCATCTCCCCCCCCTCCCCCGGCTCTATACCTCTGGCATTTGAAGCTGCTTCCTCAGTGCCCCACTTTGCCTTTAGACAGTGATGTTTCTTTAACAAGATAGTCCATCCCCCGTAGCTTGGCAACTGTACTGATTTATTGCACGTTGGAGGAGGCCACAATAGGAACAAGCCATGCCTTGGGCAGCTCTGAGCTCTGCACCTCGTTTTCGAGAAATAAGTATGTTTTACTTGCCCTATTACAAAACACAACCTTCTCTGTGACAGCCCCTCCTCAGCTGGTGCCTACCTTTCAGGACAATGGAAATCCAGGCAGAAAAGGGGACACATGAGGATTTTAGAAATGACTGAGAATCTGGCAAGCCATTTAAACAAGGGTGATACTTGGAGACATCCGATGAAATGAGCTGTAGCCCACGAAAGCTTATGCTCAAATAAATTTGTTAGTCTCTAAGGTGCCACAAGTCCTCCTTTTCTTTTTGCGGATACAGACTAACATGGCTGCTACTCTGAAACTTGGAGACTGGGAACTCCTATCCACCAGGTAGTGCTGTTGACTCACATTTGTGCTGTTGAAACAAGAGGTCTTCAGAAGCAGCCTCTGATTGTGATTGTTTTGGTGTCTAAGGGTACAGCGCGAGGCACCCAGGGGCCGGATTTTCAGGAGGGCTGAGCTTCTGCAGCTCCCACTGACTCCAACTGGAACTGTGAGAGCACAGCATCTCTTTAAAATAAAAGGAGCCTCCAGAAGCCAAGCAGGGCACCCAAAAATAGAGCCAGTAATAAAAAACTGTCCACTTCAAACTTTTTGACCTGTATCCTTAAGACTGAGATAGTTACTAGAGTCCTCCCCCACACGCTAAACCAAGGAAGTCATGGTGCCAGCTTGTTTCCTTCCGCTTTAAAAAGACCCAGTTGCCGCTGGGTCACTAATACATATGCATGTCAGCAAGGGCACTGGAGAAAGTTGTGGTGGGGAAAGGAAGACAAAAAAAATGCAAGAGCACTTGTGAATGCAGAAGGAATCTGCACTTAAAGGGCTGGATGGTAGCACTAGATAATATACTGCAGAGAACAGTCCTGCACTGAAAAAGACAGGGAGACACAGAGCCTGGCTAGTGTTTTGCCTCTCTCGTTACTGGGGTTGGATTGAATGTCCCGTTACTACTAATTACAAAGCTGAGCACCTTTGGTCTGAAGCAGAGAGGTCCCAGGGGGGTCAAACGTACGCAAGTGCGACAGGCTCTCAAAGCAGATCGTCCCAGGTGTCTCAGAGCAACAAGCCAAGAAAACTCTGAACCTGGAGCTGATTCACTGATCATACTCTAGCACAGGACTGGGCAAGAACCGGGATTCTGCTTCCCTCCTTCACTTTAATCCTGAGCCGGGCCCCCTCCCAGCCTCCCGAGGGGGACAGAGCTATCTGATTGTATATAAAATTGGAGAGAGAAAGGAGGAGATTTCAAAAAAATTTCCGATCACAAAACAGAGTTGACCAATATATGCTGGCTAGCATGAATATTATAGATCATATTAATAATATGTATTATCCTCACCATAAATATTGGAATGCATTAAGCACAAATATTATAGCAGTTATATCACCTAACTTGGCCTATTCCTTTACTATAGTCCCGTTCCCTTATGCTAAGTATCCCATAATACCTTGCATCAGCTGAAGTAAGTTTTGGCTTAGGTAAACAGGAAAGCTGTCAGGATCAGGACATATGACTATTTTACCGTGGCAACAGGCAGAGAGTTATTCTCACAAGCCAGTACCAGAATGCCCCAAAGGGAAAGGACAAGTGATATGATTGTTCTACCCTAGTACAAACCCAGAAGATGCTTTCACGCTCCTTGCTATCTGGAATGCATGTGTTCAGAACAAAGACACCAGAAAAACAAGATAGAAAGCGGATTGGTTAAATGTAGTTTCCTAGGACATACACAGTACATTGTACTTGTAACCAAATAAGGTATAAAAAGACAGCTTTAGAGGTGTAACTTGGGAGCACACCTTCTGCGTGAGATGAATATAACAGTGCTTTGCGGAGACTGGTATCATATCGAACGGTTTTCCTATACTCAGAGCAACAACTCTGTCTGACTTTGGTTCTGTGATCTCTTGAGAATATTTCACAAACCAAAGCATCGTCAAGCAACTGATTATACAATTTATCAAGAACAGGATGAACAAACAAACAATCTCCATTCCCCCCCCCCCCCGCCCCGCCCCATGAACCAAAAAATGCAGATCAGGTTAACTGAAAATTTTCATTTCAATTTTGACCTTTGTGTGTATTTGTTTATGTATTTTGCTATAAATTAACTTACATTTCAGGCCAAAAGCTGGTTTCAAAATGAGAAATGGAACTTTCAATCTGAAAAAGGTTGAAATGCCCCATTTGGAGGGGAAAAATCCAAAGTCATTTTGAAACGGGAAGCTCATCAGAACTGATCCTTTCCCATTCAATTTTGGCTTTTTCTCCTTGGACTGACACTGTCCAAGGAGAAAAAATGTTTTGTCCAAAACTTCTCGACCAGCATTTTCTTTCTGTCCCTGTGTGCAGAGGGGAATGCACCCGTCAGAGCGGGTGGATGGGCAGTTTGGCAAAGTGGCAGCAGTTATCCCACACGCTCTCTTAGCCCAGGGCATTTAGGAACAAGATTATATGAGGCGGGGGCCTGAGATAGCAGGGACTAGACCCGATGACCCAGGAGGTCCTAATCTAGAGTTCTTCCCTAGGCACCAAGATATAGCTGTTGTCTGCTAAGGGAACATGTCACCTGCCCCACCACAGCCAACACCACGGGATTGATTCTCCACGTTCCCGCACCCTGCTCGTTGTTGGCTTCTGCCTAATGGATTTTTCCTCCTAGCTAGTCAGTGGGGCATCGGCTCAAGCTGGTGTCAAGTGTCAGAGGGGTCGCCGTGTTAGTCTGGATCTGTAAAAGTGGCACACGGTCCCGTGGCACCGTACAGACTAACGGACATATTGGAGCGTAAGCTTTCATGGGTGAATACCTACTTTGTCAGATGAGCTTATGCTCCAGTATGTCTGTTAGTCTATAAGGTGCCACGGGACTCTTTGCCGCTCAAGCTGGTGTGTATCACACCACCTAGGGTCAGTTCAGTCGCATGGTTACCACAGAGATGAAATTAAGGGATTCTGCACAGGGCTTTTCATCTAGTTTTAGATTCTCTGTACCTCAATCTATAGACAAAGAGTGTTACTCTCGCAATCTAGCACTTCATTCTTTCACCAACCAGCCGTATCTCCCCATCCACCCGCAGTCTGCTTATCTGGCTATTGTCCAGCAGCATCTATTCAGGATTCATTATTTCAGAGTAGCTCTCTATTATTCCTTATCTACCCACGGTAGTTATTTATTTAGATCCATACAATGTGGCCATCATAGCCACTGGGAAACATGTATGAGGCATTTAAAGTGATACAGGCCAAAAATTGGTCACTCCTCCTTCCACCCAAGCAGGGTTAAACTGCCCCCTCTCTCCAGAAGGCCGGGTAGTTAGAAAAGCAACAGTCTGAAATTCAGCTAACTCTGGCTCAAGTTCTGGAGACAAAGGACCCATTCACTGACTATCCTGCCAGCTAGCCTCCCAGACCCATTCGCTCAAACCTGGCAGGCTGCTAGCGCCAGGGCCTCAGCTGATGGCAAGTGCCACAGCATCACGGGAGCAGAGAGGCAGCTGCTGATGAGCGCACGCCGTGAACTGAATCAGGCTACGGAGCACGACTCCAAGGTGGTTCCTGCGAGCAGTATCCCTTAGCCAAGGAACTTTTTTCATGGCTATGCATAGCAGCAGTTGAGCTCCATACAACATCTCTTCACCCATCCATCTGCCAGCCGCAGAGTAGCCCCAGCCTACACCTGGCAGGAGCAGCTTGACTGAAGCAAAGTTCAGATCCAAGTCCAGATGTCCACCGCTGGTCCCTCGCCTCCACCCTGGACTGAGCCACACTCCACATACAGACAGCCCTGGACTTGGGATCTGGATTTGAGCACTGCACCGTGAGCCCCTCCCTACTGCTACGTGTTACTTCATAGCATCTGCCTATCAGTCTCTCCAGAGACCCTCTCACTTCACCTTGCCCAATGCTAGCTGCGGCCACGCTTTTCAGAATGGATGCTGCACCTGTCCCGTCTTGGCTAATAGCCATTGATGGACCTATCCTCCAGGAACTTATCTAGTTCTTCTTTTCCATACTAATTTCCCTATTATCAACAACCCCCTGAAACAAACAAGCTTCTACAAGCTGGGAGTGGACGACAGGGGATAGATCACTCTGCGATTGCCCTGTTCGGTTCCTTCCCTCTGAAGGCCCTGGCACCAGCCACTCAGAAGACTGGATAATGGGCTAGATGGACTATTGGTCTGAACGATTTATGGCCATTCTTACGTTCCATGGTTTGATTTTTACTTTCATCTCCTTTTCCCTCTCTCCTATTTCAGTGGCAAAATGCAAAACGTGAAGCTGAAAATGAAAACATAATTGGCGATTTCACTCAGATTTTCAAGCACATGGGTGAGGTTCTGTGGTCTGTGATGTGCAGGAAGTCGGACATGATCCTTCTGACCTTGAACTCTATAAACAAAAGCCTCTCCACTTTCTGAAACCCGTACAATGAAAAATTATTTCACAGACAACCTCCCCCCCCGCCCTCCAACACACACACCACCACACACCATCTCTCTGTAGCAGCAAGGTACCAGCATTTTAGCTGATCTCTGAAACAGAGACTACCATGAGCTCGTCAAACCTGTCCTTTGCTGGCTTTACACACTTCAAGATTTCCATCCTTATTTAAACCCCTCAATATTCTGGGATCTGGATACCTCAAAGGTCGCCTTACGCTCCAGAAGGAGCCCTCTGGTTGAGAACTCCGCTCCTTAGGCACAGCAGAATTGCCTGCTACAAGGATAAAACTGGTCTGTTCAAGAGATGGGCCTTTCTCTCTGGGCTGGTCCAAGGCTGTGGAACCAACTTCCCCAGGAACTAAGAACCACCTCCAGCATCACTACTTTGCATTGCAAGTGTAAGGTTCGCTTCTTTGATTTCAATAACGACTACACAGCACAACAAACCTAAAATTAACAAAACCCACTGCCTCATAGAATTGACCGCGTCTGTGCGTGAGAGAGAGCGCACGAGTGCCAAACGAATGAGAACGTGAATCACATGTAACAAGTGCTAATTGTGTCTCTTACTGCTTGACTGGAAGGTGATTTAACCTATAGCAATGAAATGCAGTATAAGAACCCAGCTACAGTAGAAAGGAACCAAGCTGCAAAGCATGGGTCTGCTACATCTTTTTGTGCCCTTCTGCATCAGCCATGCATCTGTTTAAATAAACCCTGGTCTTCACCAGGAGACTAGGATCAGCTTTTCATTTCCATGCTAACACACCCATTAGCACTTCTGTTAAATCTAGCTCTAAAATAAGAGAGGCAGTGGTCCATCAGCTGAATACTAAACAGCGTGATTAAGGATTAATGCAGTGTGAGAGACGGCTCTCCTTGCTGTTACACCATTAGAAGGGATTTAAAAACAACAAAACTGCCATTTAACACGCAGTGGCCACCATTATAAAGTCATTTGCTCTGTTATGATACAAATTTTCAGAGATATAATCAAAGATAAATACAGATTTTATATTCTCTATAAAACAGCGGCAACTGCGCAATCTGTGTTGGTCTCATGCTGCCTTGCTAGATCTAGCTACTTACAAAGCCCTTATCACTGTAATATGCAGGTCCCTTGCAAGCACTAAGGAGTTTATTCTTTCAACTCTCCTGAGAGGTAAGGAAGCATCCTTGTCCCCATTTCACAGATGAAGAAACAAAAGGGAGATAAGTGACTTGCCAAAGGCCCTGCAGGAAATCTGTGAGAAGGCTGGGAATTGGACCCCCATTTCATAGATTTTAAGATCAGAAGGGACCGTTGTGATCACTGAGGATAGAATTTTCAAAAGTGCCTCGGGGCAGGTATGCAAAGGGACTTGGGTGCCCAAAGATGCAGAGAGGCACCTGTTCATTTTTCCAAAGTACCTAACGTGCTTAGGCTCTTTTGAAAGTCCCACTAGTCACGGAGCTGCATCGTTAGGCACCTAAATCCCCTTGCAAATTTGGTTCTAAGCAACTTAAGAGCCTGAATCCCATTTTCAAAGGGACTTCAACACTTTTGGAAACTTCTACTTTGTAGTCTATGCTGACCTTCCCCATGACCCCCGGGCTGAGCCCAACAACTTTGGTCTGAGCTAGTGCATCTTTTTCGGAAAGATGTGCAATCCCGATTCAGGCCCTGATTCGGTGAACTGCTGACACCTGCGCCTAACTTTAAAGCTTGCAACTACTCCCACTGAAGTCAGGGGACTGAGAATGTACCTTACCTATTGGAACCAATTACTAAAAGATAACCGCCCCCACTGTTAAAAATTGAGTCCTAGTCAGAGCTCCCAACTCCCAGACGCATGCCATAGCCACGAGAACATCCTTCCTTCCTCAACCACAGTGCAGCATCTGTCTGGCTAAATCTGGCTGGGGTTTTGTTTATAGGAAGCCACGAAAAGCTGAAGTTTGCTGCATGATTGAAGCTTTTAGCTGGAGGGCACTCTGCATCTGCTAGGAGGCTCTGTGGGCAGGACTGACAGAGACTTCAGCATCTAAATTCCAAAATCAGGCTGCATGTGGATGCATAAAACCCCCATCAGCTGCTGCTGAACCTGCGGGTGCCTAAAATCCCGCAGCGCCTATGTTTTTGCTTGGGTGCCTATGGTCCTGCTTCTGAGCACTTGCGCTGCAGCCCCACACCAGGCGTCTGGATTCTTACGTCCCAGAGCGATGCATGATCCGGGGTAAGAGATGCTCCTCTGCCTAACTCGCCTGCAGGGCCCAAGCCGGTAAGCATGTTCAGAGCTCGCCTACTGGATTGGCCCCTAAGGACCGGATTACCCAAAATAGCCAGAGGAGGGGGTGCTGTCCAGTGGTTAGGGCACTCACCTGGCAGGTGGGAGATCCAGGCTCCAGTCACCCTGTGCCCATGGCTTAAAAAAAAAAAAAAAAAACCAAACACACAACAATTCACAGTGGAGCAGCTTCAACAGGAAAGATGGTGGGATCCAGACATCAGACTGTCTCATAGCCCGGTGCTTAGGGCACTCACTTGAGAGACGGCAGAGCCCAGTTCAAATTCCTTCTCCCCATCATGTGGATTAGGGGCTTGAACTGGGGGGTGGGGGGTTGTTTCCCAGGTGTTTCCTAGGCAAGTGTTATGACCACTGAGCTAAAAGTTACAAGGTGGGGTGATAGCACCTACCCCGCCCCCTCCCCAAATGGCAGAGACCCAATGCCCAGAGAGGGTTTGCAGCAAAGAATCCCAAGCAGAGGAAGGCACCTCCCTGCAGCCCGGATCTAGGCTCCTATCTCCCAGAGAGAAGGACGGTATAGCCCACCCCCTGAGCTGGGCATCTGCCATTAGCTACTTGAGGCGAGGAGCCGTCTCGCACGCTAGCTTTTGTGAATCCCAGTCTAAGGTACCTGCCTCTCCCCATTGCTGTACAGGGAGCCCAGGCACTGAACTCGGGCTTTGTGAATTTCTAGACACCTAAAAGTTAGGCCTGGCAACCCTCAGCATCACTGACTCGAGCCCTTGGCATTCCCACTGGCTCCCGGTGGGGTGGAGGGTGCTTGGCACAGCGGAGACTAGTGTTCGTGTTCTGGGCCATTAAATGCGTCAAGAATCCGTGGCACTCTGGGAGGAGAGCTCCGGGCGCCCAGATGCCAGCAGCAGCTGTATGCCTGACGGATCGATGCCACGGGGGAGTGCTGCTAGAAGGAGCTCCTATTAGCCTTCCTGAGGTATAAGTGAAAATCAGCGAGGCAGGAACGTGTGTCAACGATCTGGCAGTTTGGCTTTAAAACACAGCCACCCACCAACACCCAGGGCCAGATTCTCTGCTGGCTGTAAATCTACACAGCTCCACTGAACACAATGCAGCTGCCACCATCTCGTGCCAGCTGAAGATGTGGCCCATAATTCAGACTGATGCTGCATCTTCAGCTGTCTCCCATGCACAAGCGGGCAGCATCCCTAGAACAATTCCAGCCGTTCCCTGTATGGAAATGGACCCCGTAAATAAAGAAAGGCCTTTCCTAACTATTGAATGCAGCAGGCACTTGTGCTTTAGGGAAACACACACAAGCTTTTTTTTGCTCTTCACTTCTTTCCTGCTCTCACCTATTAGATTTTTCTCTCTCCCTGGTACATCCACATCCCCATGCTTAGCCAGCCTTCCCCACAACATACGCTTCCCCAAGGACTTGGACCCCAGTCCATGCTGGCTAACTGTCCCCCATGCAAAGAGCCACCCATTGGGCAGCGTGTGTTATACAGGTTCCCCTCTGCGCCAAGCCACAGAAGAAACAAGGCGTACAGCTCCAGCTCCAGCGGCTTGGCTCTTTAGCTTAAACTGCTGGCGATCGTGCTTTTAGCTCTGGAGGTCCCTGATTCAATCTCCGTGATGGGGGGCAATACGGCAGCCAAGATGGCAGCCATCACAGATGTGCTCGTCTGGATTGGCAGCATGCCATAAACGCTCACCTGCCAAGCAGGAACAACAGCCTGACAAACCCAGAATAAATGTCAACCAGTCACTGGCCTGCTTGCTGAGCTTGTGCCACAGGGAGTTATTTAGGGGCCTGGTTTTGGCACCTGTGCTCATGCCGAGTAGCACTTACATGGTAGATCCTAGTCAATGGGATTATTCACCATGAGTAAAGGTGGAAGAATAAGGTCCATATTTATATCGAAGGCTGGTCAAGTTCAATGCACAGGTGACAGATTCGGAGGCTGTCTCAAGCATTACTCCAGCCTCAGTGTGGTCACTGCACAAATTCGATCATCAGCCCTTACAGGTGTTCTGATTCCAGTAGGACGAATGAGGGTTTGGGGATTGTGTGGAAGGGGGCACGTCCAAACTGGTGCCAGGAAGAAACTAAAGCGGGTGTCCCCCCATCAGATATATTCAGTAATGAACGACGCTTTCCACGGGGTAAGATGTCACAGAGTGTGCGGTACCTGTTTACAATGCATTTATCCTTTTCTAGCAGTGACACACATCATCTTCCCTGCACAGAAACAACATCGAAGCACAAGGATTGGCTTGCAAGACACTGGATTCTCTAGCCACATTGGCTTCCCTAGGGGGAGTAGGTATCATCTCCGTATACCTCATTAGTAAGACCATTTCTGGAATACCCTGTCCCCTTCCAATGGCCACCCTTTAATAAAAAGGATGCTGAAAATATGGAAAGGGATCAAAAGAAAGCAACAAGAATCAGTCTGGAACACCAGTTGTTTTAGAGGTCAGGAGGTGATCAGATCACGTTCTACAGTTACCCACACAGGTGAAGGTTTCTTTAGTGTCACAGACAAAGGCAGAACAGGATCCAATGGCTAGAAGTTGAAGTTAGACAAATTCAGACTAGAAATAAGGCACTTTTTTTTTTTTTAAAGACAGTGAGGGTAATTAACCAGTGGAACAATTTACCTAGAGATGCGGGGGATTCTTCGTCACTTAGTGTCTTTAAATCAAGATCGATGTCTTCCTAAAAGGATAACCTGTAGTTGCACTAGAGTGTATGGGTGTGATGCAGGGATCACGGGGTGAGATTCTATGGGCTGTGATAGATGGGAGCTCAGAACTAGATGATCAAAATGCTCCCTTCTAAGGCTTCAGGAAACAAAAGCTCCAAAATCCTCTCGTGTGGTGGCCACCCAGCCAATCAACAGCTGGTAAGAGCTGATGTAAAATAGCTGGCAAGAAGCATTTGCAATGCCTCTGTAACAGAGCAAAGGATCATGCACAGCTACGCGAGTGCCTCCTGCCTGCATGTTAATGACACAGCAGAATGGTGGAAATTCCTCAGGTTCATATAGCACCTTGGTGAAATGATTCTCCAGAACATAGTACCTATTTGCAATTAAAATCAAGGTCAGGGAAGTGGTCGGCTCTGAGCCACCCTGAACATGAAGTCTGGGAAATGCCTCTGATGCACGAGAAGTGACAGATCTAGCTGGGAGTCTCGAAGACTAGCAAATAAAGTTCCTAAGTCTCCAGGGCAGCAGAGTTCTCCACTTCTTGCTCTCCACTCCAGTGCTTTACTTTCCCCCTGCCCTTCTCTTTTTAATCGTAAGTGTAATTAAAGTTCCAAAAATCGTCTCCATGCCAGCACTTCCGTAATGTGCCCCATCGCTGGGGCGATCAACTTTCTGCCCTTGTCAGCCGCAAGTGTGGAGTCGCACCCTCGTCCCGGGGGAATCCAGCTTCATAGAGCCGGAGCGGACAACGCAGCCAGCCTGCTTACATGGCCCCTGGACTGACTCATCAGGGCACCACAGGAGAGATGAGCATGTCCTGGTAGCTAGGCTGAGTGGAAAGTTATTGGAGCCATGCAGCTAAAACTCAACTGGCAGGTTTGAAGGGTCTCAACAGGCCAAAGAGAGTTTGGCCCTGGGGTTCGGGAAGGATTTACTGGTCCTGCATAAGAGCGGAAGGTCAAAACAAAAGTGATGTTTCTCCAGCTCTATTGTGGTCTCAGTCGCAACCTCCCCCCCCCACCCGTACAGCACAGCAGTGCTATTATCCCATTGTACAGATGGGAAACTGAGGCACAGAGCGACAAAGCAACTTGGCCAAGGTCATCACAGGTCTGTGATGGAGCAGGGACTCAAACCCATGTCCCCCAAGTCTTAGACTACTGTCTTCACCACTGAATCATCCTTCCAATCTATTCCTTGCATTTCCACTGACACCTTTTCCACTTTGCCCCTCTCCAAGACCTTCCCTGTTAGCTGCTGTACACCCCAAAGTCTATCACAGATAGAAGAGTTCCTGTCAAGATTAAGCAGACACTGAATAAGACAGCTCCTTTAAGGCACAGTTTGTACCGAAGGGGCCAGGCAGTTTTGGAACCAGCTATTTGATTTATAAATGTTCAGAAGTCCAGAGACTTCTCTGGGTAGCCTTTGGCTCAGATGTGAGAGTCCCCTGACCAAGAGTAAATGGTCCCTATTTAATTACAACTACAGTGAGAATAATGAAGGTACATAATTAGAGCACCCTGCATTCATTTGGAACCCAAAGCCCTTGGCAAATCTTACAACCTGCCAAGCAGAGAGAGGAGATGCGCGTGAAAGCCTGCTCAATTGATGCAACCTTGCTTTTACTCAGTGTTAAGCTTTCTCTGCATTGTACCCAGGACCGATGGGAAGAAAAGGGGGGTGGATAATTGTACCAGGGGCCCAGAGCTCGGGGGTGGGGAAGACACTCACAACGTCTGTGTAAATAAATTTGGAGGAGGTGGGGTCCCAGCAAACGATGTACCAGGGCCCCAAACTTCTCTCTGTGAGCCTGGTATCCATGCAAGTCTCTAGAAGCAGCTCCTCTTATGAGTTGCTGATGCCTGACGTGCATCTCTAGCAATAATGCTTGCCTTTGTACTTTATAAAAGCACGTCTACAATATCAAATTTCAAAGCACTACACCAGCATCTTATTAACGAAACCTCGTAACAGCCCCAAGAGTAAGTATTATACCCATTTTACAGATGGGCAAATCAGTTCATGTTTGTGCCTCAGTTTCCCCAAGTTCACACTGCAAGCCACAGAGACAAAATGTGCTTAGGACCTGGATTTCAGAGCCAAGTCTCGACAGTACAGTGCCCAGAGTAAGCCATATGCCAGAGTTGGGTAATTCTGCGTTACAGGCCTCCAGATGCTATGGTAATTTACTCTTGGACATGGATGTGAAATGCTCAAGTCTACAAGAGCCTCCAGTTACTCTCTAGTTCCACAGTATTTAACAGACAAAACCTGAGTATGTAACGGACTCTGGGATTTGAACCTGGGACCTTCAGAGCTACATTAGCATACCTCAGATGGCAGAAAGAACTAAGGGCCAGCTTTTAAAAGATAATTAGGTGTCTAACTCAGTTTGATTTCAGAGAGAGTTAGGTGCCTAAATACCTTTAAAAGCTGGCCCTAACTCCTTTAGCTGGAAACCTTAGAAGACTTAAACCTCTTATGTTTAGCAACCACTAGAGGGGAACAGAGAGCTAAATTTGCAAACAGATACCCTGAACACGTCCTCACGCATACCATGCATGCCCTGGAGTTTCGTTTTGCTCCAGGCATACAATATTTATGCTAAAACGCATTGAGACAGTTAAACAGATCTAGCTGAACTGCTCGGGGGGGGGGGAGGGGGGGAAGCACTTGAGAAATTGTCAGTTTAAGATTTTTGGTCTGCAAGATTTTTATTTTTTTTTTTTAATGGAACAACATGAACATTTTAGCAGAACGTTTTCCTATTGGAAATTTTTCATCAACACAAAAAATGATTGCCTTTTGATTCAGTACAAAAAGGGCTGTGATTGTTTCCCCAACCCCTTGTTGTCTCCCTCTCCCCACACGAATCCCCAAACTTTCCAATTCTTCATTTGAAATGGAAAATTTTCATTAAAAATATCAGGAAAAAGCTTTCAAAGAAAAAAATATATATAGTTTGTGAAAAATTCCAAAGGGAAAATGCTATTTCTGAGCAGCACTCACGAGCAGCACCATCACGAGGTGCTCCATTCCCTGCAAGGATGTTCTGCCGTTATTTTAGCAAGGGGCTCTCAGAGTTTCCCCCTCTCATCTGTGAGAGAGTTGTGCATTGATGCAGTGGACAGACCCCTGGACTGAGACTCCAAAGATGTGGGTTCTGTTCCAGGCCCTGCAACAGGCCTGCTGGGGGATCTTAAGCAAGTCACTTCCCTGCCCTGGGCCTCAGTTTCCCCACCTGTAAAATAGGGATAATGATACTGCCCTCCTTTGTAAAGCACTTTGATATCTACTGATGAAAAGCACTTGATAGAAGCCAGTTGTTATTATTAAGTGACGTAACTAAAGTTTGTCACATGCTGCTTTTGTCTTCTCCCATATACACCCACATACAATATATCTTATTAAAATGTTCTCTTCTAGCGATAACCAAAGAATGAGGCAGCCCCACTTCCCTTTACAGACAGACTTATATGAGGTGCCGAGAAATTATGCCATGTATATTGACAGCAGAACATTAAACGTGTGTGACTTAAATGGGTGATTTAAAGTCAAAGTTTTTGAGCAGCTAGGCCCAGGTGAGCAAGCAAACGAACATGAAAAAAATCTGGCCCACAGACACACAGCGAGTCAGGGACCACACTAGAAACAGAACCCAGGTGTCCTGACTCCAAGACCTCCTGCTCTCGCCACCACCCCGTACTATCCATGATTTTGGCTTGAGTCAATTACATTATCTATGCTGCTCTTTCAAGGATGAAGTCTGCAGTAAGCGTTTTCTGCAGAATGAAATCAATTATGGATCCTTCCCAGAGTACCAGTGCAAAGTAACTCTGTTTCCTCATGGAGAGGTAGGAGGAGGAGAAACAAGGAACTAGCCTGCCTAGTCTTTCTGCAGCCTTTCAGGCCTCTCTCTGCCTGGCCGCTGTGGCCAAATCCACTCCAATCCCTCCCCCACCTAGCACTGAATATTAATTACACAGGTTGCTCAGGCAGGAAGCTTTGCAGCTGTTTTTTCTTAGGCCTTCTGTGAGCCTCTCTTGTGCCTTGCATGTTCTTGATCAGCTCATTGTGAGTCAACACCAGCCCTTGCAAACTCCAAATTATGAAGCCACTTAGGAGACAGCAGGGTAGGACTGCATTACCTATTACCCCTCCTCCTAGCACCCCAGAGACAAAAGACTCCCATGTCCTTCCTCTGACCCCCCACAGCAAGCCTGGTCTAGAGTCACAGGGACTGAACACGAGTAGACTGTGTGGTTGGGACATGCCCTTGTCTCAATCTCCGTAGCCCTTCACTTGCGGTCTCCCCGTCCGTGTAACAAACTGGCATGGCTAAGTGACCCCCTTCAGTTAGGTCTGTGTGCGCCGGCGTGTTTGCTGCAGGCGGGGATTACCGCTACACCAGGGGCTGGGCCAAAAAGTTTGCCCAAGGGCCACATCAGGGTTCCAAAACTGTATGGAGGGCCGGGTAAGGAAGGCTGTGCCTCCCCAAACACCCTGGCCCCCACCCTCTATCCGACCCCTCCCACTTCCCACCCCCTGACTGCCCACCTCATAACCCCTGACCAATCTAACGCCCCCCCCCCCCCCCCAACTTCTTGTCCTCTGACCGTCCCCTCCCGGGACCCCCAGCCCCAAACCACGCCCCCCCGGACCCCACCCCGTATCCAACCCCCCTGCTCCTTGTCTCCCGACTGCCCCCTCCTGGGACCCCCAGCCTCTATCCAACACCCCCTGCTCCCTGCCTGCTCCGACCCCCTATCCACGCCCCCACAACCTGACAGACCCCCCCCCCGTCTCCCACGCTGATCCAAACCCCGCCCCTATTCCCCATCCCCTGACTGCCCCCCCCGAACCTCCGCCCCATCCAACCGCCCCCTGCTCCCTGTCCCCGACTGCCCCTAGGGATCCCCTGCCCCTTATCCAACCCCCCCAACCCCCTTAATGCGCCGCTCGGCCGGAGCCAGACGCGCTGCCCTTCAGGAGTGTGCAGCCCCACTGCCCAGAGTGCTGGCAGCGTGGCTGTGGGGGAGGCGGGGGACAAGAGCTCAAGGGCTGGGCAGGATGGTCCCACAGGACGGATGTGGCCCGTGGGCCGTAGTTTGCCCACCTCTGCTCTATACCAGTCCCAAGGCCTAAGAAAGGCAACAGGCTGCCTGTCTGGTTGAGCTGTGGTTTACTTCTGGGAGGGTTAAACAGTTGAAGTGAGCAGATTAGCTAGAGAAACAGGTTTCATTGTTACCCAGTCCCAGGGTGCTTTCTCCTCATCCCTGCTGGGGGCATCACCCTACCACAGCTTGGATTACATAAGCAAAACAAAAGAGATGGGGAGCTTCAAATGAGCAGAGAGAAAAATCAGTTTTTCCTTTGTCCCCAGGGACTCCAACTAACACTCAGAACCTCTGGGTGTTCTTTCCTGCTGGCTCCAAAGCTGGTAGAGGCAGATCAATCACTTTATCTTCCCTCCATCTGACAAGGAACGCTGAGAAATCAAAGGTTTCAGAGCAGCAGCCGTGTTAGTCTGTATCTGCAAAAAAAGAAAAGGAGGACTTGTGGCCCCTTAAAGACTAACAAATATATCTGAGCATAAGCTTTTGTGAGCTACAGCTCACTTCATCGAATGCATTCAGTGGAAAATACAGTGGGGAGATTTATATTTTCCACTGAATGCATTCGATGAAGTGAGCTGTAGCTCACAAAAGCTTATGCTCAAATAAATTTGTTAGTCTCTAAGGTGCCACAAGTCCTCCTTTTCTTTTTGAGAAATCAAAGCCACTGTCAGCAGGTACCAGTGGAAGCAAAGGCTGTGAACGAAACTCGCCTACCTGGGAACATTCAGAGGCAGCCCTTGTTTCTGTCTCTTGGGGGAGGGAGGGGGGAGTGCAGTGGAATTAGGAATAGAAATGAAACTCGTTACAAAGCTTGTCTCTGCCGCCCTCGCTGTCTAACGCATGCCAATCAGGCTCCTGGAGAGGTGTTAGAAAAGTCAAGCCAGACTACTCAGTGCTGATGGAAACAGACATTCAGCCTCCAGGGAAAGAGCAACAATACAGGATCCTTCCTCCCTTTGAAACAGTGAGCGGAGCGGTGGGAGACAGTCTCTGCGCAGGGGATAAGGGGAGTGAAGAGAGGACCTGCCAGAGGCGCAGCGGAGGTGCCGAGGAGAGAGGAAAGGCAGAACACAGGCCTGGGATGGGAGTCAGGAGACTGGGTTCTTGCTGCATGGCCTTGGCTGAGTCTGATCGGTTTCCTGACCTACCCGGCAACGACGACTGTATGCACTGTACTGTAGGCGCTATCTAAAGGGTTAATGTTATCGTGAAGACCCTGTCACATTCAGGAAAGGATGCCTGCTCTGTGGGTCCGTTTGGGCACATCTACACCACAGCTGGGAGCAGGCCTCATGCCAGCGGGGCTCGAGCTAGTGTGCTAAAAACAGCAGTGTGGACGTCTCAGCTCGGGCTGGAACTCAGGCTCCCAATCCCACCTGACCCCTATAGGCGTGAGAGCCCGAGCTCCAGCCTGAGCCACAACATCCACACTGCGGTTTTCAGCCTGCTAGTGCTATTCTGTCCACCCGGGCTGGGAGGGTGGCTCCCAGCTGCTGCGTAGGCACACCCTTTAGAGCTGGATCCCAGTTCGGACATCATGCTAGCATTGCTCCTTTGACTTCAGCGGAGGTCCTCCCGATTGACAAGGGACCCTGCCCCATCAGCCAGGCCCTAGCCAGCCCATGTTACCTAGGCAACTGGGCTCTGTGGTTAGAACACCAAGTATTCTCAGGGGATGTAACGTGATGGGAAACATCTTGGCCAATACACCAGGGACTGAACCAGGGATGTCCAGAGCTAAAAATGTGAACTAAGGCACCTCAGCTCTGTGGATGAGGCCTGTAATAGCTCATATCCTCTGGGGATTGGCACAGAGAGGGACCTGTAAAAACCAAAAACCACACATGCCTATAGTTTACAACAACATTCCAAAGTTCCCTTTCCCCAAGGGCGGATGTCAGATGTCTAATGGGGGTGGGTATGTCTACACGTGTCTTTTTACCTCTAGCCCAGGTCTAAACTAGAGAGAGATTTGTTACTATAGCTATACCAACAAACCCTTCTGATACAGGCATAGCTCATACTTGCAAAAAAGCCAATATAGTTTATACTGATTCTCCAAATAGAATAAGCTATCCTGGCAAAAGCACTTTTATGCCAGTATAACTTTGTCTCCACTAGCAATTTTTGTCCACATAAAAATGTCACTCTCACACACGCACAAACCCCTAACCAACATTGCTAGACTGGCAAAAAAAGTGCGTGTGTAGAGCTGGCTATAGTTAAAGGATTGCCAATTAATTCAAAGTAATTAATGCTTTAGTAAAGGCTAGTCTGGACATACCCTAATGTCTGTTGCAGGCCACAAAGTTTTGTGGCTTATCCTAGGGCTCAGGTAATTGGACATCAAGAGAGTCTAGTGTAGAGATACCCAATATTGTGGGACCCCCAGTGCTTTACAGTTGAGGAGTGGTTACTGAATAGGTGGGTCCTTTCCAGTATGCTCTTGCCAATCCAACAAGTGACCTTACTGAATACATAGGTCCCTGCATGCTGAGAAGCCACATTTTCACAAGAGCTCAGAGCCAGATTTTGGGGGGGGGATGGGAGGGGGAGAAGGAGGGAGCGCTCAGCACCCACAACTGGGATCAAATTCTCAACAGATTTGTTCCCATTTAGACACAGGAATAAGGTGCAGATTTCCAAGATTGTTCAGTTCCCAGAAACTGCCATTGTGATGCTTCTCACCAGATTTTTTTTTAAAAAGACTGCACATTTCTGGCCACTTACGGTGCTTAAAAGGGAATATTTGACTCTAAATCAGCAGATTCCAGAGTCATGGCAAGTGTTGTCCAGTGAAGGAGCATAAAAGCATACTTCCATCCCAACCCTCCACTTTCCTCTCTCCTTTCATAACAGGTGCATTAATTTCCTGCAATTAAGGTTAAAAAAAAATAAAACCCACCAAACAAATCAACACTCAAATCGGGACACCAAGAACTTAAGGTTTCTCCAGTAGCATCAGTAATAAATACCCAATTCTGATATAGCACTTTTCTTCTGTAGCTCTCAAAGAGCTTTACAAAGAAGGTCAATATCTTTATCCCCATTTTGCAGTTGGGGAAACTGAGGTATAGAGAGAAGTGACTTTCCCAAGATCACCTAGCAGGCCTGTGTCAGAGCCAGAAATAGAGCCCAGGTCTCCTGAGTCCCAATCCAATGCTCCATCCACGATCATGCAGTACCTCCATTCCTGTTTTCCTTGGAACTGGGGATATAACTCAATTTAGAAGTTAAACTTATGACAACAAGCACACAGGATGCGCAGGGTGACAGAGTTCATGCCAAATAAAAATTTGGGCTGAATATAGCCTCCATTATAGTTTACAACATCATAATGTGGGATTTAACCCTACATCCAACTTTCATTAGCTTAATTTCTCAACCTTAATGAGCTAGCTATGCTGCTTCCCAAGACAACCGGTCTCCAGACAGGTGGGGGTTTGGGGCCCACCATGCTACTACCCCAGATGCTACTAGAGAACATAGGAATTGCCATCCCAGGTGAAATAAGTGATCATCTAGTTTAGCTTCAGAGAAAGACACACAGTGATCTTGGGCAAGTCACTTAACCTCTCAGTGCTTGTTTCACTTCCCACACTTAGTTTACCTTGTCTCTTTGGACTGCAAGTTTTCCAGGGCAGGGACTGTCTCTCACTGTGTGTTTATAGAGCACACAGGGACCCTGATCTCACTTGGAACATCTAAGGTGTGACTAGAATACAAATCACTAACAACTCTGGATGTTCTGGTTAGTTGGATAAATGTCCAACCTCTTTTCCTAATTCTGCCAAGCTCTTGGCCCCAGTGGTATCTTGGGGCAACAAGTGCTGCTGGCTAATTGTGACTTGTGTAGAAAAAGTATTTGCTTTGACTAGTTTTGAATTTGTCCTTTTTGATGCCATCAAGTGCCCTTTGCTTTCACATTCTGTATTGCTTGCTGGCTCAGAGAAGTGACTTTTCAGCACCGTAACTTAAGCCCAGTTCTGCGGAAGCTGAAACAATTTTCCAGGTTGTGGCCTTCTTCCAGAGGTAGGTGTCTGGGACCAACCTGGCTATATCAGAGAAGCAAGAGGCAGATAGCTGTCGTTATCGATTCCCTCGAGTTTTCATTAAATCTGCTTTTGCAGTTTGCATGGGCAGTGACCGTTGCTGCTAATCCCAGAGCAAAGGCCAGTAGAGGAGGAATGCTGCTACCCTTTCATTATCATGGCTGTGACGTGCTGCTGAGATTGAGGGGGTATTTTTAGACTGGAGAACTAGAGTTTGAGTCTTATTAAAGTGGAAATGACATTAATACCAACAGCATCCCTCCCTCTGCATCTCCCTCCTGGTTTATGTAGGTGTTGCTCATTTCCTTTTCCTCTCATCCTTCTTTAGCAAAGGAATTCAGTTCTCTTTAGTCATTGCATGGGCTCTGGTGAGACAGAATGTGACAGACCTGCTCTGGCAATGTCTTCATGCAGCTGTTGCATTTTCTAGGCAGTCTAAAGACATGGGATTGTAGAAGGAAGGGGATGTGGGCTACTAGCAGCCAGGATACAGATTATCAGCATGGCTGGTTTGCTGATTTGGACACTTCAGATTATGCTGTTTAGAGAGAATGGTTACTACCACTGCTGTTGATCATACAGCCTGCCACGGATATCAAGCCTACAATGCTGTAACTAAAAACAAGAGGGCCAGCGACACAGTGGGAGGAGTCAGATGAGAGGAAGGATGGTCCAGTGGTTAGGGCACAAGCGCAGGATTCAGGAGACCCAGATTCAGCTGCCTGCTCTGCCACAGACTTCCAGAACAAGTCACTTTGGGCCAGATTTTGAAATCAATGGGAGTTAGGCACCAAAACACCTTTAAAAATCTGGCCCTTTGCCTCCCTAGGTCTCCGCTCCCCAGCTTTACAACGGGGATAACACACTTCCCTACCTCACTGGAGTGTTCTGGGCATAAACACATTAAAGACTGCGAGGTGCAGGGGGCCATACAAGTACCTAAGATAAATACATAGGAATCTGAACCTTCCTTATCCCCAGTGGACACAAAAGTCAGGGCTGGGGTATTTGGGAGTTCTGCATGTCAGCAGGTTGAAAATTTCTCAACAAAACAAAAACAAAACAAACATACATAGGTTTTTTTGGCTGAAAACCAGAAACTAGAAAATTCTGAAAAATTTGACTGAAAATTTTGATTTTTCATGGAAACAGCTATTGATATTTTTCCTTTACTGAAAATGAAAGTTACCAAAACTCGTTCTGATATTTTTGAGACCATTTCAAACCCTGCAAAATGGAAACAAAGAAAATTTTCAAAAAATGTTTGAAAACAAATAAAAAAAACAAAAAAACTTTTGGCCAGCTCTAGCGTTAAGCCACTGGTGATTTCAGGTGGAGTGGGGATGGTCTACAAAAAAGAGAGTCCCAAACAGCAGCCGCTGTGATGTAGGAAGGTGTAATGTAGAGGACATTCTAAGAGTTTTCCAAAACATCGAAAACAGATCCCAATTCTGGGCACACACAAAGAAGGAGCTTATTATAACTATTGACAGTGGTAATAGGGGACCCTCGGGGCATTAATCAGGATCATAGACCTGTTATGACATTTTAGATGGTGTGTTGGATGCAACCCAATTCCTGTGCACTCTGGGAGACTGTCCAGAGAGGACTTGGGTCATATAGGCGAGAAAGCTCCAGGGAGCCACAAGAGCATGAACTGGTACATGTTTTAAACTGGTTCACGCCTGCCATTTTAACTCTAATGACACTTTATAAGTTTAGCACACAATGTTGTGCAGGTTCTGTGTGTAACTTTAAAGTGATCTTAATCCAGCCAGTGAAGATTTCCTCCACAAGCTGGCTACATGCCTCTCAAGGGTCGTGAATTCTCCATCACTAACAATTTTGAAATCAATATTGGAAGTTTTTCTAAAAGATATGCTCTAGAAATTATGATGGGGAGGTTCCATGGCCTGTGTTGTACAGAAGGTCATAGAAATGTAGGACTGGAAGGGACCTCGAAAAGTCATCAGGTCCATCCTGCTGCACTCAGGCAGGACCAAGTAAACCTAGCTATCCCTGACAAGTGTTTGTCCAACCCGTTCTTAAAAACCTCCAGTGACGGGGATTTCACAACCTCTCTTGGAAGCCTGTTTCAGAGGTTAACTATCCTTAGAGTTAGAAAGTCCCGTCCCCCCCCAATATCTAATCTAAACCTCCCTTGCTGCAGATTAAGCCCACCCTAAAGTATGGCCCCAGAACTGGATAGAGTGCTCCAGCTAAGGCCTCACCAGTGCCCAGCAGCGCAGGGCAACGATCTCCTGTGTCTTACGTGTGACACAGCTGTTAACGCATCCCAGAATGAGGTTCACCTGTTTCAAAGCTGCGTCACATTGATGACTCGCCTTCAATTGGTGACCCACTACAACCCCCAGATCAGACTAGATGATCTCAATAGTTCTCTCTGGACTTGGAATCTTTGAACAGAAAGCACATGCTAGGGATGATCCCTGCCCTACGGGAGCTTACAACTGGGCACAACACCAAAACACTTCATCTTAGAGAAGAGCAAGATATGTTGCAAGAGGTCACACTGAACAGGCACATTCCCCTGTCTTATTTAGACTCACAGTTATCTTCAGCCTTCACTGCCATTGCGATATTGAGGGAAACCCATAAGATGAGGCCCTATCACTACCCTGCCATACAATTAAAGTCCATCCAAAAAGGAGCCATTGTACTCAGCTCACTGCTTCTGGTCTCTCGCTATTGAAGGGGTGTGTTGATTCCCTGCTGACAAGAGGCTCCAGACTCACAGATCAGCCTGGGCCTCACCAGCATGAGCTTCCCCCACAATGTGCTCTGCAAACATAGCTCAGTCCTGATCTGGAGTGGCCACCTGATGGGGTTAGACCATGGCTCACTCTCAATAGCTTTTCAGTCCTTGGGCCTCTTTCTCCAGACTGGTAACAAGAGCAGGGCTAGGTCCGGTTACGGTGGCAATTTTTATGATATGGGCATGGAACAGAGATCTCCAGAATGTGTTTGTCAGAGGCCTACTCAACAGCAACTTCCGCTCTCTGACATAGCCTGGGAACAGAACCATTGACCTCCCAGAGAGAGGCTGCACTTCCCACGCCCAGCCAGTCTCCCAGTTATCACCTCTGATGCCACATCTAGGATGGTGACGTGGTGAGGGAGAGGTGATAGCGGACCCCTGCAGCATCACATCTCCCGATGGGTATCGCCACCCTTTTCAGAGCCAAGCTAACCAACAGCAGGGGGCAACATGGCACACTGCTTGGCACATTCATTTGGACGTCCAAGCGACAGGGACTCTCCCACAGCCATGAACCCTCTGATGCTCATGAAGAAGTAATCAGGCTAGAGACGCTAAAGCCATTCATTTACGATCACATTGACGTGCTATGGGAGGAAGGCACATTATCAACAGTTCTCAGGCAAACGAGCATTTCCCAGTGAGCTGGCTACGTATCCCCATCTTGCAGCGGAGTATGGAAAGGTTAAAGGAGTTGCCCAAGGTCACCGAGTTTAGTACAGCACGAGTTCCGATTGCGATCACTGGGTCACCCTGGATTGCCTTTCCCCTTTCTCCTGGAGTAACGTGCTCTCCACATGGAGACATTGCACAAGACCCGTCTGTTTATTGGATTACCCCTCGGAGCAGCCTCAGACAGAAGTACGGAGACAGGCCTTTGTCTTGACACAGCCAGAGAGTAGCAGGAACAGGCTAGTTCAGGGGTGATTTTAGCTCTCCCTGTGATCAGGTGGTGATGATTCACTTTCAGTTCTTTGAGGTGAACTGAAGCAGCAGCAGCATCATCCATCTGACAAAACAATCTCCCCAGATTTGCTGCTCTCTGAGGCAGCATTTGCGCTCTCGGCTCCTTTCCTTTGAGAGCCATTTTGGCTAGGCTACACGTGCAAACTAGTTAGGAGCAGGAACCGGGGGGGGAATCAGGGAAAAGGGAACTTTAATTTCCTCCAAAAAGGCTAATGACAAGGACCAAAATACCTAACAAGAGACTAAGCCATTGGAATCGCTTTATCGGCATCACAGGAGCGAGCTGCCTGGATTGAGTCACTGGCTACATTTGAAAGGGAAAAAGCTGAATAGATACAGCCGTGTTAGCAAGGCAACGAATGAAAAAGGGAAGGTTTCATACATGACTAGACAGACGGCTTGCACTGTGATAGATTATCATCTGCAACAGGGCTGACGGGAGAGTGACTCCAAAATAAAAGGATCCTGGTTCATCCATTAAACATCCGCTCCCCACAAGCCTGCATTTACATCACATGCATGTGCTTATTTGACCAGGGCGGTTGTCAATCGGAGTCCCTTGTGGTGACAATAGCAGACGTATAACATATTAGGAAACACGTTATCGTTCTGGAAAGATCCTTTTTTTGGAGCTGGTTTAATCAAGATGAATTTAGTCTAATCAGCAGGAAGTTGGCTGAAGTGACTCAGATATTAAGGTCAGAAGGGACAATTATGATCATCTAGTCTGACCTCCTGCACAATGCAGGCCACAGAATCTCACCCACCCACTCCTGCAATAAACCTCTCACCTATATCTGAGCTATTGAAGTCCTCAAATCATGGTTTAAAGACTTCAGGTGTTGCAATTTGATCAGGATACATGATTTTGTTCTCCCTTTGAGAAAAATGTATCCCTGCTGAAACCAATAGATTTACACCCAGGACAAAAGTGTTCCACCCTCCCTTCTTTTTAATGGCACCAGAAGTACTGACAATAGTTTAAGATTAAAAATAAAGAATCTGATTAGACCTTAACCTCACTGATACACACAATTTTAGATAGAAACTGTGTTTTTACTAGAAGAATGCATCGGTTTAACTAGATCTGATTACTTTTTAAATTGATCTAGTTCAGCTTATGCAAACCCCTACTGTAGATGCACTTACACTGGTTTAATGCTTGCTTATAAACTGGTTGCAGTGTATCTACATCAAGAATTCGTACTGGATTAACTAGATCGATTTTTGAATTGATTTAATTAAACCAGCATTTTCTAGTGCAGACGTGATCTTGGACTAAGAATAGCTGCATCAGGAACTTCAAGCAGTTAAGAGAGAGTTGTGTCTATTAGTATCAGAGTTAGTGGAATAATTAATTTAACCTTTTCCAGCTCACTGATGGTCTGGAGCAATTTATACTATTTGTGAGTTTATTCATAATGAGAAATTTGCAGAATATTTTCTTATTGATCTCCAAGTTTACTCATGACAAATTGCTCCTGAGTAAATCAATTATTCAAGCTGAATTGGTTAGTGTGGGATTTATATTACTTGCATTGTATTTTGGGCTATTACTGAAAGAGCATAACTTAGAATCAGGCTTCGGGGATGAGAAATACCCTGTTAGAAGATCCAAACTTTCCAAACTTCATTTTCCAGCGAGTTTTCTCCAATGTTTGCATAAAATGCATTGAACGTTCCTAGCAGTAAATTCAATAATTTTATGAATTAACATTCATGGAAAACGTGTCATAAGTATTCATTCAGTTTGTGGTAGCAAAATACATTGCCACTTCCTCCCAAATGGCCAGACACAGGACTATGTTGCAGTTTGACAAGTAGCCAATAGGTTGAGAGCTCATGTTTCCTGCTGTCCATTTTAAATCTAGATCACTGGAGCCAAGGGGTCAGTTAATGCCCATCTTCCCTGCTTCCCACCCTCCCACCTATTTCCATGTCAGGCAGAGATCTAGTAACAAAGGGGAATCTGTCCTTCAACAGCAGAAAGATTGTTCTTTCCACCCACTTACACATGACTCTGGCCTAGTTTTATGAATTGCTAATCTAAGCAGATGTTGTAGAGGGATGAAAAACAAAAGCGTGAAGGAGCAGAAAGGGAGCAGCAAAGAAACATGGAGTTAGACAGCAGCACAATGGAGTACATGCTTTTTCCTGCAGAAGGCAAAGCATTTCCCAGCATAGGTACCTCTGGGGAGTCCAAGGACAAGACCATAGTAAAAGGTGGGGGGAGGTCTAGAATCTGAATGGGGAGCTGTCAGCTATTTCTGTACTGCATTGTTCTAAGGATATAATAGTCCTCTCAGCAGATGCCAGGCTTCCACTTTCAGAAACCTGCCAATCCACACGTGGCAATTCCCGCAAAACGCTGGTAGGAATTAGTCCATTTAGTCCACAGTGAGCATTTGTCTATGCCGTGGCTGGGATTGGGAGCCAATTACACAACCCATTTTGCCTGAGTAGAGACAGTCTTGCAGATATTTAGGAAGCAGCCATCAACTCTTATGTCTTCATTAATAAAATGAGAACTCTTTCCTTTGTTCATGTATGTGGGAATGAGTGCACTGGACTGGCCAGACACCGGTGAGATACATATTCTCAGTTGCTTCATCTGTAAAATGGGTAGAAGGCACTTATGGTCTGTACCCTAAAGTCTTAGATTGCAGGATTTCCACGGGGGCTTTATGTTCTAGCAAAATCACTACAGATCAGAAATCATAAGACTTTGATTGTAAGCCCAGTCTGGACACTAATTTGCTTTGATGCTTTAGACAAGTCACTTACAGATGGCTGAAACAGAGGCTCTGAGTGTAAGGAGGCTGGCGATCATGAGCCCAATTTTCAGGGGTTTGGGAAGTCTGACTAGGTGAGATAAGAACACAAGAATGGCCATACTGGGTCAGACCAAAGGTCCATCTAGCCCAGTATCCTGTCTTTCGGCAGTGACCAATGCCAGGTGCCCCAGAGGGAATGAACAGAACAGGTAATCATCAAGTGATCCATTTCCTGTTGCCCATTCCCAGCTTCTGGCAAACAGCAGCTAGGGATACCATCCCTGCCCATCCTGGCTAATAGCCATTAATGGAACTATGCTCCATGAATTATCTAGTTTTTTTTTTAACCCTGTTATAGTCTTGGCCTTCACAACATCCTCTGGCAAGGAGTTCTACAGGTTGACTGTGCATTCTGTGAAGAAATACTTCCTTTTGTTTGTTTTAAACCTGCTGCCTATTAATTTCATTTGGTGACCCCTAGTTCGCATGTTATGAGAAGGAGAAAATAACACTTCCTTATTTACTTTCTCCACACCAGTCATGATTTTATAGACTTCTATCATAGTCCCCCCTTAGTTGTCTCTTTTCCAAGCTGAAAAGTCCCAGTCTTATTAATCTCGCCTCATATGAAAACCGTTCCATACCCCTAATAATTTTTGTTGCCTTTTTTCTGAACCTTTTACAATTCTAATATAATATGATGTTTAAGGATGAGCCTTTCAAAGAAATCAAAGGGAATTTGGTACCTTGTTCCCATTGGCTATTCTATGTCTAACTCTTTTGGGGCTCCTTTCAAAAGCCAGGCTTTAGTGCAAACTATATTAGGGCCAATCAGGAGCAGACCTGAATAGAATTCAGGACCTCGGGCACCTGGCCCTGTGCCCATTCATTGCAGCCAGGGGGGGCTCTGTGGACTCTTCTGATGTGAATTCTCTAGTGAAGCTATTTTTTTTAAAAGTGAAACATCCAGAGGAAGGGAGGGCAAAGTATCTAGCCCCTAGTTGAAAACTTGATTCCACTTTTGCAGAAGTCTCATTATCAGGAAATTTTAATTAAAAGGAAAGAAAAACCAAAACCAAGCTCAGCTCCTCCCAAAACATATAAATTTCACCAGCTTTGCTGGCCATATGCTATGCGACTCATTCCCATTCTACTAGGACCTGTACCCCTCCACCCCGTTCAAAATAGAGAGACTCATAAACCAGCACTGAGGTGTTCAATGCTCCCTGACTTCAGTTTGGATTGTGGGCATTTAGCAACTCAGGGCATGGGGAGAATAAAAATTGAGCTTTTAGTTTTCAATCCCTGCTTCTTTTTAATAATTAAGCAAATTATGCAGCCTCTGAAGTTTGATATGCTTCATGCTTCCCCATCCTCCACGGGCTTTGTCTAGCATCAGATGCTGACACTTTGTTAAAAGCTTTTTTTAAAAGAAAAAAGTAGCTTGCAGATAAGCTGACACAATAAGGCTGTTGCGTGTGTGTGTGGAGAGAGACAGAGAGAATGTTCTGACAGAGGCCAGGAGCGCACAGGTGAGTTACTGGAAATCAGTAACCACGGAAACTAATGGGAGCTGACGGGAAGTGTATTGTGCCTCCTCACTAATGCTAGAATAGCTTGTGAAGAGGAGATACGGCCCCCTGCACCCCTCAACGCAGCAGGGGAATAAAAGAACGACCAGTCCAGCTGCAGGTGCTAATACTGGGGGGGCCAGATTCCAGCTCAGCTACACCAGTGAGAATCCAGAGTAAGTTCACTGACCTCAAAGGAGTCACTCTTGCTTTACACCAGGACAAGAGGGAGCAAACCACAATTTAGAGGGTTCCTGCCTTCAATGTTGAACCCACTGAAGGGCTCCAATTCGCAGACATAAAAAACATCCCTCCCTATTCACTAAGCTCAGCCAGTGTTTAGCAATGCGTGGGCTCATGCACTGCAGCAGACATGCCCTGGCTTGTTTAACGTCGGCACTCAGATTGGCACAGCTAATTCAGTTTGAGTTCTCTGCTGTGCATTGAATAACACCCTGCCAGATTCTGAGTTCGGTGACACACGCATAATGCTGATGCAACAGGGTTTCTCCAACAAGGTCCACCAGATTTACCCGGGTTGGGAGTAAGATCAGAACACGCTTCAGTGATGGCTGCCCCAGTGTGCGGATTTTAAGGGGGAAAACATTGGCTCAATATAGAGAGTGACTCTCCTCTGAAACATTCTCTCATTGGGCCAATAATGCCCCATCTGCCCCAGGAAGGTGGTTGTCCCTGTGCAGGGCTCATACATTTTGGGTTGTTAATTATAGCCCCATAGGATTATTTTTTTTAAAAAAGTGGGAAGGAGGGAGTAGGGCTTTTGTCAGAAACAGGAATTGGTGCCTTTTAGCTGTGATTCTAATGTTACAGTACTTCTTCTAAAAAAGAAAAGGACCTCACAAAAGCTTATGCTCAAATAAATTTGTTAGTCTCTAAGATGCCACAAGTACTCCTTTTCTTTTTGAGGATACAGCCTAACATGGCTGCTACTCTGAAACCTGTCAGTACTTCTTCTGGAGCTCCAGGTGATGCTACTTAATAAGAGACAAACCTCAAGAAGGCTTCACATCAGCCTCCTCAGACTTCACCCAAACTGCTGAGATCTGCCAAACAGGATTGGAAGCCCGATTACTAGCATGTTCTGCTGCCTGCTAGCCTACCCACTTTTCCTAGCCCCTCTCACTGTACTCTCTGGCCGCTGAAGCTCCACTTAAGTTCTTGGGCCCAAAGTCTCAAGGGTGTTTTGTTGGCTAACTCCCAATGATTTCACTTTGCTACCTTTGAGAATCCCGGCCTTGGAGCTGGATTTTTAGAAGAACTGAGCACTTACACGTCCTAGTGACTTCAATAGAGCAGGAGCAGACCCCATGTGCATGGGCCAGTCAGCCAGTTGCCTTGGAGAGATTTTTTTTTGACCCTGCTCTGAAGCATCAGACAGGAGGCTGAACCAGATGCCTTGCTGTGCTGATCTCCTATGGCAAATTTTCGGTTTTAACGTTGGTAAATGTAGGCCCATCTGCCCTGAGTGGAGTTTATGGGGAGAATTGTGTGAATTTCACTTGTAAATGACATCCCCATCCCAGCTCAAACCATAAGGGAAGATTCCACACACAGGGCACAGGACAGCTCTGCTGCCTATACTTCAGTTCCTGAGCTAGGATAGCAATTGCAACTCTCATGCAACCCCCTGCACGGCCTGAGCTGTGCAATAGAGATTCAGTGGGTACCTCACTGTCTCACAATGCAAAGATGTAGCTCATAGGCTGCTGGCATGGAGTCCACCTTCCTGCTGCATACAGGATGGCAAATAGCCCCTGCACATGTGTTCTGCATCTACCCTCCTCCCTATGCAGCAGAATCCCCACATCAGGAACTTTCCATGAGCCCTGATCATTTGGGTGAACATCATTCTTAGAGATCTTATTAACCACTCCCCACCCTGCTTACGGATCTTCTGCCATTTATGATTTGTGCCCCCCACCTTTTTTAAAATACAGATTCCTCAATCCAACCTACAGTATTTCTCCAAATATATGTAACAAAAGCCTTGAAAAATTTTAGTCAATTGAGTCCATGATTGAAAGAAACATTAAGTAATCTCCAAAAAACATACTTCACATTGTGTGTCTAATAAAAGTCACGTTTGTTTAAAAAAAAAAGCCTTGAATAATTCTTAACACTCCCAGCTTGCTCTCCTTCACACAGCTGTATCACCACTCTCAGCCTCAAGGGAGACTTCAATACACCTTCTGTTTAACAATTCATGCAAATCAATATTTCCCTGCCATGATAAGTTAGAATGAAGTCTGCATTTGCTGTGCAGAGGAAATAATTACATGGTTTCCCTTTCTGCTCCATCTTTAAAGGACGTGCAGTGAGGAATGGAATGAGCCAGTGTTGGAGAGAAGAGAGAGAAATATGCTTTTAAGGGAACATCTCCTTTGCAAGTCAAATGGAAAAAAAATATGTATCACTACATAACAGAGAGGGGCAAACTGTGCTCTCTGTTAAGCCAGTGGTTTCCACTGGCATTTATCCAGATTTACACCCCAGCATTGGCCCTCAAACATTGGTCTCTTTTTGTGGTACTTACATAAAGGGATCCTCACATGTTAATAATTCTTATCATGGATCATCAGCAGGATTTGAACCTAGGATCTTTCACACCATAACATTGACCTGTTTTGTACATCCTCTAGCTGACAGCTATAGCAAGTTGTTATGCTCTCTTGTGCACTACCTGTGACTTGGTATGTGACCTTGTGTGAGTCATCTCATCTCTTCGTATGTCCATTTCCCCCCTCACTTTTTGTCCTTCTTGTGAAGACAGATTTTAAGCTCCTCAGGGAACGGAGTGCCTCTGACTACGTGTTTGTACAATGCCGAGCACAAAAGGGCCTGACCTTGGTTGGAGTCTTTGGACACTACTTTAATAGTGATTTTAGCTTTATTAGAGGTGGGCTCAAATAAAAATCCTGGCTCCAAAACACCCTAAAACTGTGCGGTGAAATCGAAACCTAGATCTAAATTTTGGAAGTGGCTCTTTTATAATGGGGTGAACCCAGACATTGAACTTAATTCTTATACATCACTAGTAAAGTTTTGTAAGGTGCCTTTACACAAGGTAAGCAAGTATCATTATCTCCATTGTACAGCTGGGGAAACTGAGGCCGTGAGTAGGGTAGTGATTTGCCCAAGGTCACACACAGGCCAGTGGCAGAACTGGGGATAAAACCTAGGGCTGAAGATTCCCAGTCCAGTGCCCTATCCACTAGACAACACTGCCTCCCTTACCAAAGCCTTGTTTTATATCAGACAAAAGCCAGGATCCCCTTCAGGAATCTAAAGAGTACAAGATTGCTCAAGTGCACTGTGATACAAGGGTATGAATTAGTAATTCTGATGAGAGCACAGCAAAGCCGATGAGGCTTAAGGAGTGAACATTGTCCTTCAGCACCTTGGACAACGCCCATCGCTGGACTCCATCACACCGAGTAGTAATGTACAACGAAAAGCGCACTGAAGTTGATGAGTGGTGGTGTGGGACCTCCCATTGATGTCAATGGGCTTTGTATCAGGTTCTAAAACTGTGTCTCATAGTGACAGCTTGCAGGGGGTGTGCAGAGTTGCTTGGCATTATGATGCAGCATCGGCACATCTTCCACCAGTGATATTTTCCTGCTATTTGTAGCCCTGTCCACAACTCTTAGGGTTTCTTGCAAGTTGTTTAGCCACCTAAAGTCATTAGTAGACCAACACCCTACTGCACCTCATGTAGCTGCTTTAAACCTTCACTGTGTAATGTTTCTTGTGTATAAATTCAACCATGATCAGATTTGTAGATGACACCAAAATTAGAAAAGGGAACAAACACAAAGGGATAGAACCAAACTGGAAAAAAACCAAACTGGGCTGATGAGATTAGAGTGTCAGGGACAGTAAGCTGTCACAGGAAAGTCAGTCCTAACAAATGTAACATGCTACAAATAGGGAACGGCCTCATTTTGTCTCTTTAATACTGTCCCTGTTAGAGCCAAGTGAATAACTCAGATGACAATTTTGCCTCTTTTTCCATTCAGGAGTCATCCATGAACAGCTTCCAAATCCCCTGAATGCATCCACTATGCAGTTACTTGCTAAATATGTTCTTGCTCCACAGACTGTTCACAAGCAGTTGGTTGTAAGTAAACAAACATCTAAGGTGCACTGGCTAGTTTTGATTGGACACACCGCGCACATGGCGTGTGTGTTTCCCAATTGGACAAACATCACTTTTAAATCAGGTTTAATGTGAGATTTCAAAAGTTCACAACCCATGGAAATTCTCCATCCTTTGCTGACAATGTGCTGTTCCCAGTCTTGATATCTTTTGACGTACTGAGCTACTTATCTCCTGTTAAGATAAATGGAAGGGGAGGCGCTCAGAACATTGGAGGACGGAGCTGTAAGTGAGCATTCTCATCCGTAAACTCAACTGGAGTTGACGGGAAATTTGCAACTTCATAACAGCAACAACAAAAGGTTGAAAATTCCATGAAGTTTTTAATCACAACTAAGTCATGTTTTCTTACCAGCTATAGTTAGAGCACCTCTGGCAGTCAAGTTAGCTTAGAAGTTTCCACCAATATTTGTGGAAAGATTAGTTTTGCAGCACATGCTCCGTTCTTACCTAATATTGATGGTTTCCTGTAACCAAGCACTGTAATTGCTCAGAGGAAAGCAAAAGATCAGGGCTGGAAAGTGGAGGAGTGCTCTCAAGCAATAGTCTGTAGATATGGAAGAGTGAGAGAACCATTTCCTATAAATCCAAAGTCACAAAACCCAGTTGAATCAAACCACAGAAGACCTCACACTAAGCTCAGAGGCATTGTGCATGCTGCTTAGCGAGGTGGCAGTGTATAAACTTTAATATGCTTCTAAAACATGTTCTATTAATTCTCAGCTAAATAGAATGGATTTAGCACTTTACAAGGAAAGTAAATAACTGGAACTGCTAAAGAGAGATGCACCACTCCCATGCCCCAGATAAACTTGTCATCAGTGAGTTTCCCCCAACCTCCTTTGTCATGTTAATATCCTCTATCATAATAAGAAAAGGAGTACTTGTGGCACCTTAGAGACTAACCCATTTATTTGAGCATAAGCTTTCGTGAGCTACAGCTCACTTCATCGGATGCATTCAGACTGTAGCTCATGAAAGCTTATGCTCAAATAAATTGGTTAGTCTCTAAGGTGCCACAAGTACTCCTTTTCTTTTTGAGGATACAGACTAACACGGCTGCTCCTCTGAAACCTGTCTGTCATAATAAGGATTCCTAGCCATGGCTGAGACTCAGTTTATACTATTTACTTTAATGACCTCATTTGTCATCTTAACTAGCTTGTTTACTGCTGGGACTGTATTGTCATTCTGCCAGAAGTCCTCATTTACAGTTTCTATTTTTTTTTTTTTTAAAAGATTACATTGCTTGGAATTTCATGCAACCAGTCTATATGAAACTCCCATGGCAAAAGAGGACACAGATGTATTTGGAGTTTTGATGTAGGGGATGTTCCCTCCCTGCCCCGTCAACCTCAACTAAGCGTTCTCCCACCCCCATATCATTCTGCATCACTGTTCTTTTTTCCTTACTTTTCACTTTATGTCTTTTAATCTTTCAAAAGATACACAGCTGGTTATGACATTGTAATGTTGCCACAGAATTTCAAGTTGTGGGAGGAATTTTAATTTTGAAGGTTTTTTGGGGGGGGGGGGATGGGAGGGTAGTAATATTTTTTCCATCTGTATCAGCTGATTTGGCCATTTTAAGCTCATTCCTCATCTCTTGTCTTGGCCATATCTGAGAGCCCTATACCCTTGGATTAGATTGCATTTCTCTTTCTTATGAGATGTCTCCAATCTTGACATGCTCAGTAAAAATCTGATGTTAATTAAACCATTTAAATAGGTTTGGAGAGAGCATAATATTTCATGTTTCATTATACTGTGTATTATGTGGAAAAGCTAGAGTAAGATAGCAGACCACATTAAAAACAAACAAAAATCTTTGACACTCCAAACAATGAGGGAGCCATAGAGACTGGCCACGTACAAGATTTAATTACCAATTACCTGTTGGTGATCTGTCTCAGCAAACCATGCTCAGCGTAACTAAGCCCAGGAATGAGCCATGTGCATCTCTGGGGAGATCACAACTTATTTTTTGCCTTTGACTGACCTTCTCCAGCTGCTACTCCCCTCCTGGCTTAGCCTCCCGCCTCTGAGGTCAGAGTTCAGGCAGCTGTTTGCCAAGGCACCCCTCCTCCTGTGAGCATCACAATAGTCACTCCTTGCTGTTTCCAGTTATCTTAAACAAAAACCAGCTGCGTTGGGCATAGATCAGGTGCATATCCCAACACCCAGGTTAACCAGAATAGACAGACATAGCTGGATAGGCTCCAAGCTTAGAGTCATTTTGATTAAACAAGATGGAGACACCTGATAGATTAAGACATTCACTCTCTCAGGCTGGCCGGAGCCTCTCTCTTTCAGCATCCCAAACAGGCAATCTGTGACTAAGGAAGTCTGCATACCACAGTAGCTCTTTCTGGTTTATAGGAAAGCCGAGTGCCACTTTTCTCCCCAATCCCCCTGATCGAGGGGGTCCCAATACTCATTAGCTCATCAAATTAACATGCACATCTCATCCTTTCTTCCAGCTCAGATGATCAATAAGTCACCTCTTCTTACACGGTTCCTTTGCATGCAAGCATATTAAAAACACTCCTATGAACCCATCAGCAACAGGCCTTTCCTCCCCACCAATAATCCCCAATGTACTAAAAGAGACACTTATTTACTAGGCAAACCTTTGAAGAACTTAGTCTAAAATTTATCATACAAGTTATTCATACATTAAAGTGACAGAGCGTTGGGTTTTGTTTAATATGGTTTTAAATAAAAGAGCTTAAGGAATTGTATCACTTCTTCATAAATTTGTCATGGACAAAAATCCCCATTTCCTACATGAAAATGCACCCCCAACTTCCAATCAATTATTACTTTCATGTGGAAATAAATAACTTACTAACTTTAACTGCTCACAGAGAGCATCTAAAATTTGGATACCTGTAGCTAACTTGACAATAACGTGACTAATTTTTTTTTTTTTATAGGTTACGTGGAAATATGGGCAAGTGTATATTGTACTTACTGGCAGGACACCAAAGAAGTATGTAGGAAAGGGATGAAAGATGTCTCAATAGCATCCCCAAATGGTTCTGTCTGAGTCTTGCTCTGGATGATCATGCCTGGGCAGCCCAGATGACAAAGCTGATAGAGATCACACTGTAAAATTAATTTAAAACTTCAGTTAATTACAAGATTACGAGCCCCAAAGAGTGACAAGCATATTTGTGAACCTTTCAATCATCTTATGCCCTATTAGTACAGCAATATAGAAATGTTAGAAACATTGGGCGTGTAGGAATCAAGCCATCTGTTTTCCCCAATATACTTAAACACTTCAGAAGTTGCGCCCAAATGTTATGTTTTTTTCTATGCACAAAGAATAAAATGCTCTCAGTAACAGTTACCTTTATTTTAGTCCAACAACAACAAAATAGAACATGAGCAAAGTGTCTAGGTGGGAGCGCAATGTGTGTGCCTCCAGCATTCTGCTTTCAACTGAGCACAATATGGCTCCCCATTTCCGCAGATGGCAAAATCTTTTGAGATTTAAAGGTGCAGTAGACAAGATGTTGCTCGACCATTTACATAGTTAAATATGCTAAATGTGTTTTGAGAGCGAATTTTGTTCCATCTCTGAATTGGTATCATTTCTCTTTTGTGCTGGCTTAAATACCTAGATTCCCTGTTTCTACCTCAGTTATTGGGAAATGATTAAAAGCACAAAATCATAGAATCATAGTCCCTGCTCTCCAAAAATCTGAGCACTTTACACAAGTTTGTTAAGACTCACAATCCCTCGGTGAGGTAGAGAAGTACTAGCCCCATATTACAGACAAGGAAACTGAGGCACTGAGAGATGAAGTGATTTGCCCAAGATCTTCTAGTGAGTCTGCAGCAAAGCTTGGAAAGAACCCAGAACTTTTACTTTCCAAACAAAGGCCATCCCATTTTTAAACCCACTCTCACCCACCTTAAAGGCCTCCCTACTGGTAATTTATTTTCAAGTAGTGACTCTCCCTGCACCATTTACACCCAAACTTGCTATTTCCTCCTTTGGGGTGGGGGGATGTGGGAGGGGGAAGAACCAGCGAGATCTTGCAGTGGGGCCTAGAGTTTATTACAACCCTATTGCTTGGGCGAACAGTCAGCAGAAGCAGTTTCCAGAGGCATAACCCTGTCCTGCTAGCTATCAGATAAATGGGTTGGTCTCATACCTATGGCTCAGCATTCTCCTGTAAAGCCCTCTGGCTAGCAGATGGCTGGTGAGAAGATTAACGTCGGGGCTACATTTTTAAAAGTACAGTTCAATTTATGTCAGAGGTGAGTCCAAAACAAAGTCACATGGCTGAGCACTTTGTAAGATACACTGAGGAAGTCTAAATTTGAAGTCAGATTCAGACTTTTTGGATTGTGTCTCTTTGTCCACATAGGCTTGGAAGGATTAGAGATTTTTAAATCGGTAAATATCAATTTCACTGCGTACTCAAACTGATGAAAAAAATATTTCCATCTGTCAAGGCTAATTCCCCACTCTGGCACTTTGAGTGCAGAAGGTGGGGGCCCGCAAGGATTCTAAAAATTAATATCGGCCACTCCAGGCTGGTATTAAACTCCCAAGGTTACTCTGGCCTTGGATTGGTAGATGCTTCCACCACCCAAGTGCAGAACCCCTTTGAGAGCCCGGGAAGGTGCACTTGGGAATTCCTTCCTGTGGGGTACCCTCAAGCCCTTTCACCCCCCCTTCCAGGTAAGAGCTGAGAAAGAAAAAACAAAGGAAATCAGCTGTTGCCACCAGCTAATTGAACAACATGCACAAACCTCTTAAGACACAAAAGCCCAATTCTGTTCTTAAAAAAGGTAAATTGTACTATTAAAAAAAAGAAAATACATCTGGGAACTCAGGCTATTGCTAGATTTTAAAAGAGCAACTACAAGAATTAAGCACCAAGAATAGCTTTCTTAAGGTCCAGCTTAAAGGTTACAAGCGAAACAAAGCACCTGGGGTTAGCACAGAAGAGTCCACAAGCCAAGAAGAAATAAAAAAGAGAGAAACCTAATCGCATCTTCCTAGACATTTCCTGATCTTCTTACATATCTGGGGCTTCAAATGAGCAGTTTCTAGGTCTGATACCGAGGATTTTTCATACCTGGCCCCAAGCTTCTTACAGCATCACTGCTGCCCTGTCCGCCTCTCCCCAGGAGAACAGACAGACAAAAGGGGAGCCTTTGTTTCAATTTTAAAAAGTTCTAGCTTTCCCATAGGCTCTTTTGGCCAGGTGCCCACTCACTTCCTCATAGCAGTATCCTTTTTAACCCTTTCCAGCTAGAGCAATTAGAGAACAACTACTAAGAGGGATTTTATAGCTACAGGCTGGCTGGGTGTCCATAAAAGGGAGCTACTCCCCTCCCTTCATTTATCACACCATCATAATCATTAAAATTTACAGAGAGGCAAAAAATGTTCTGCTTGAGAACTTATAGTTGGATTTAAGGATATTTACTTTGTATATTTTGACATGTGATATTGACAGCTTGTGCTTTAATTGTTATAAACAGTTAACTTTCTGGAATCAATGTCTACGTCATTAAACAATAATTATCTGACTCTCTCATAATTTCCCACAACTGTAAAAAATTAAAAGTGGATACAAACTGAAAAAAAAAATGATTAAAAATAATCAGTATTATCCATTGAAATCCTAAAAAATAAATGTTGAATTCTGCCAAACCTATGGGTATATGAAGGAATGTGGGTGCCATTTCATTTCTGGACATTTGATTAATAGAAACACTCGAGTCAGCTCTGCATTGTTTTCCCCAAACCCCGCCCCGCCCACACCCACAGCCATGCATCGAGTGGTACAGGCTCTTCATGATGACTGCTACTCTCTGTGCCTGGTTGATTCTAACATATGCTGTCTATGGAGAGAGAGGAATATTTGTCATCACAGCGGGTAAACGAGTGCTGGATGTAATGAATTTAATAGCATGAATTATTTAGACACAGTCAGGATTGCCATCTTGTTACACAATAGTCGCAGCAAGGATTATTAATTTACAGCTACAGCTAACGAATTTTATGGGAGCCTTGTTCGGTTAACAGTGGAGATGCCCTGGAAGGCTCCCCGGGAATCCCCCATCCCCACCCCTACAGTTCAACCGCGAGACCCTGAACTCTGGTACCAAACTCCTCAGTTGGCTGAAGATGTAATCTCTCCCCCAGGGCTGGGCAACGAAGAGGTGGCACTATCAGCTGGCTCCTCTAGGACTGAAGCCTGCATCAGGATTTGCTTATGTAGCCTCTACACCTGTACAAAGAGCCAGGGGGATTTTGCAGCAGCAGATCCCCAACCAGGATTAGGGCCTAACTTTGAATAGCTTCCAAAACACTGTCATCTTCTGCTCTACGAGCATGGCAAAGACAGCACCAACATGCTGTACACCCAGGCCTCTTTAAAGGCCTTTGCTCTGACGAGTCTAGCCCTTTTACAGGCAGCTCAGAAAGCCAGATGAGACTTGCTGGACCCTTCAGCTTGCGGAGCAGGAGTACAGTCCTTTGGGAAGGCCACCAGCCAGAGCTGGAGCAAAGCATTCTGGACCCCAGGCTCCACTCCTGAGGCTCCAACCTCTCTCAGCTTGGCAGTGACCAGCTACATAAGAACCATCAGCTGTGTTGGTGAGGGACATGGCACTACTCCTTGGCTGGGCCTTCCTGGAGCTCTGCTCCCTGTGTTCAGCGCTGTCTCAGAGGACAGAAGATTCAACCTCCACCCACCTGAGCATAGTACTGAGCGTGTGTGTGGGGAGGGCTTTGTCTGCCCCCTCCCAGCATTGCTACAACGGGGTATGGCAACAGCAAGCTGCAACTCCCCCCACGCCCACTACAGGGCTCTGTGGGGGTGCTGTTAGTGTGAGTATCCCAGAGAAGCAGATTTCAGAAATCAGTGGGGTTGTTCCGACCTCTGAAGCGATTGGTTCAGGCTCTCTGCAGCTTTAGGCAGACACTACTGCATCAGTTATGCTTTCATTTCTTCACCTCCCCATGGGGGAGATAAATATATTATAGGCAGGGCTGGTATGTGTATATATTATTAGGTTGTCTCCCCCCCACTCTGCCGAGGTGGCACAGAGGAGGAAGGTGCCTGATGTAAGTGGAGGGGGGAAGCAAAGCAGAGTAGAAGACTGCAAGGAGTTTTTGGAGGGAGCAGAACTAAAGGCCGGTGGAGGTTGAGGGGAGAGGAAAACGCTGGGCTGGGACACATTGCTGTGTGTATAGATTGGAGAGAAGAGACAGTGAGATCAGCTGAGAAACCAGGGGGCTGGGACTGTCTGGACAAAGACACTGGGACAAGGAGCTTGGGTGGGGCATTGAGATTGGCTGAGGAGCTCAGAGAGGGAAACTAGAAGCCTGTGAGATGGAGCAATGTGGTCAGGGAGTGCAACTGTTGGCTGGATGGGAAGGAGACAGAGAGAGAGAGAGAGAGAGAGAGATCAGAGGAGTGGCCTGGAAGGGGGGAGCTGAGACTAACTGGACAAGGAGATTTGGACTGAGATAGGAAGATCTGAAATGAAGGCTAGGGACTTGTCTACACACGCAAAAAATCAATCTGGAATAAGGTAGTATGTGAATTTAAAGTGAATTAACTATCCCGTAGGCTAAGATTTTGTAACAGGTATTTTTAGTAAAAGTCATGGACAGGTCACGGGCAATAAAGAAAAATTCATGGAAGCCTGTGATGTGTCAGTGACTTTTACTAAAAATAGCTGAGACAAAATGGGGAGGGGGAAGGCTCCAGCACCCATCACTGCTGGGGCTCTGGGGCTCCATGCTGCCCACAGGGGCTGGCAGCTCAGTTGCACCGGAGGGCCCCCTGCCACCTGCAGGGGCTGGGAGCTGCGGGTCCTCAGCTGACAGCTCCAGCGCCACTGACCCAGGGCTGAAGTCACGGCGGTCTCCAAAATGCATGGATTCATGACTTCCGTGACCTCCGTGACAAAAATTGTAGCCTTAACTATCCCTGATTAACTCCATCTGTGGACACACTTATTCTAGAATAAGTGTGCCTTATTCCAAAATTAGTTTAATCCACTTTGGGAGTGGATTAAGCTAATTCAAAATAAGGCACTCTTATTTCAGAATAAAAGCATCTACATGTGGAGTTAATCAGGAATAACTATTCTGGAATAACTTCCCCTGTGGACAAGCCCTAAAACTGGTATGAGAAACTGGAGGCGTGGAGACTGGGGCTAGCTAGATGAGGACCATGGTATTGGGATGAGGAACTTGGAGTGGGGAAGACACAGGACTAGGGCATGTTGGAGAGGATGGGGCAGGGAACAGGCAGAAGTGTCTGGGAGAACTTTGCCCTCTCGAGCCTGTAATGGCACCCATGTTTCCTCAGTCTCACCCTTCCTCTGCTGTCAGCAACATTCCTTGTTTATTACAGTCTGTGTATTCTGAGGATTTCCCCCAGCAAACATCTGTGAAACCAATGGGCAATTTGTCCCAACCCTGTTGAGTCCTAGTCCACATCAAGGATGACAAGTTACTATTGTTATCAATTACTCCAGTAGCTCAAACAGCAGAAGACTGTGCAGCAATGCTAAAAGGTTCCAGCCCAGCTGATGATCGATGTCGGTGTCAAGATAATCATAGAAGATTAGGGTTGGAAGAGACCTCAGGAGGTCATCTAGTCCAACCCCCTGCTCAAAGCAGGACCAACCCCAATTAAATCATCCCAGCCAGGGCTTTGTCAAGCTGGGCCTTAAAAACCTCTAAGGATGGAGATTCCAACACCTCCCTAGGTAACCCATTCCAGTGCTTTACCACCCTCCCAGTGAAATGGTTTTTCCTAATATCCAACGTAGACCTCCCGCACTGCAACTTGAGACCATTGCTTCTTGTTCTGTCATCTGCCACCACTGAGAACAGCCGAGCTCCATCCTCTTTGGAATCCCCCTTCAGGTAGCTGAAGGCTGCTATCAAATCCCCGCCTCACTCTTCTCTTCTGCAGACTAAATAAGCCCAGTTCCCTCAGCCTCTCCTCATAAGTCATGTGAGTGCCCCAGCCCCCTAATCATTTTAGCTGCCCTCTGCTGGACTCTCTCCAATTTGTCCACATCCTGTCTGTAGTGGGGGGCCCAAATGATGCCACATGATGGAATTTCTCACCCCTCAGGGGTTTTGTGAAAATAAATTCATTAATATTTGAGAAGCACTCAAATACTACAGTGCTGGACATTGTAGAAAAGTTAGTGGGGAAATTAAGGAAAATAATGTTTTTAGGGCATGTTTTGAATTTAGAGTGCAGTCAATAAAACATGTCCATACCTTGAACGAGGAGAAAACAAAATATTGAATAGCTGCTCATTAAGTGAGCGCTGTCCATCCTGCGCAATGAATTAGGCAGGAGGCCTGTGGTAAAGATAACATGAGACCCTGTAATTAAAAATCTCCTCAAGACAAAGCATAGCTGTAACGTGGCAAAAAACATTAAAATATCCAGTATGTATCAGGGACAATGTTTTGTTTCAGATTTGGTTCTAACAAAGAGAAATTTGCCTTCAACCTTTAGATTTGCAACAATCTGGGTGAAAGTGATCATGGAATAATAGATTTTGTGATTCTAAGGAAAGGAAGGACTGAAAGCAGTAGAATAAGGACAATGGGCTTCAAAAAAAGCAGACTAACAGAACTCAGAGAACTGGTAAGAAAGATCCCATGGGAAGAAAATCTAAGGGAAAAAGGAATTCAGGACAGCTGGCAGATTCTCAGAAAGACAATATTTAAAAAGTTGCAATAGCAAACTATCCTGATGCAGAGGAAAGACAGGAAGAGGCCAATGTGGCTGTATTAGGAGCTTTCTGATGACCTGAAGATCAAAAAGGAATCCTATAAAAAGGGGAAACATGGACAAATTGCTAAGGAGGTGCACAAAAGAATAGCACAAATACATAGGGGCAAAATCAAAAAGGCTAAGGCAGAAAATGAGTTACACCTCCCACGGGACAGAAAAGGCAATAAGGTAAGATTCTTTGCATACATTCAGAGCAAGAGAAAGATTAACAAAAGTCTAGAACCTCACATCACATGACATCAGGAAGGCTGAAGTATTTAATGCCTATTTTGCTTCAGTCTTCTCAAGATCCCTTCCAGCCCTACATTTCTCTGATTTTAGACCGCTTACCCACAAAGAGGGCAAGATAAGGTTGCGCACACAACTTTAATGTTGGCATTTACTCTCTTTTGAATGACTGACCTTTGCAACTTTAATAATGTTCTTTTAACTCAGTTTGCACGCATGTAACATTTAAAATGAGAGCTGAGATCGTCATATGACTCCAGGAGCCCTACACTTAGGCTTATTCTGCCTGTACTTTAACAAGGCCCTGGCCAGAGACCCCATTTTAATGAATCCCTGCTTGTGCGTATCTCACCATCCGCAAAAAAATTGAGATTACTCCTACAAATTCCTGTTAAAGCATCTTTAAGTCTCTTTTTGAGCATTTTTACAGTACACTGTTTATTCTGATAAACAGGCTGATGCCTAGAGTTTCTGCATCTTCACACGCATTATTCACCCAATAGATGGCTGATGCAGGAAATCAATCTTCATACAGTAGGAACTCAATTCACATTAATGACCGCAAGGTCCTTTATAATGCACTGTAATCTATTTTGTAAAGCTATTTCAGATGGAATAATACGAATCCTTGTAACAGACCTTGCTCTGCTGTTAACTCTTTGCTGATATCTGGGGAGATGCTGGAAGTTGCAAAGAATTCAGGTGTGGGGAGGATCAAGACCAGGGTTTTCAAGAATGACTAGTGATTTTGGGTGCCTGGGTTTGAGGCATTTTTAAGGAGCCTGATTTTCAGAGGCCAGGTGCTCAGCACTTTCCCAAAACCTGGCCCCTTTAAGGTGTCTCAGGTTGGGCATCCAAGAACAGAGGCATCCAAAAATCATCATTGGGTTTTGAAAGTTTTGGCCCTCACGTGTAACAGAGAGAAGGCGTGTTACTGACCCATCAAAACAGCTATCCCTCTCTGTCTGGTGAAGATGTATTTCTGGCACTTTCAAAAAGTCTGTGTTTAACCTAGTTAGAAAGCGCTTTGTGGTACGGCACAAATCACTGGTTGGTGACCCAGTTTGGGTCAGTTCTGCTAACAATCACCTCCACTAAAACATCCCTGCAAGCCAGAATGAAGCGAGCTGCAATCTGATGTTCTCCCCCCTTCCCCTAAGTCAGATAGAAGAATTTGCCTTCCCCAGTTCTCAACTACTCTTAGCAACGTTTTAACCACACACTAGCTGTTAGCAAACAGCATTGATAGCTGCCATCATGATTCAGGCCATTGAAATCATCACTGCACAACTGGGACACTGCTTCTGCTACCACTGAAATCAACAGGAACAACAGCCACCTCCTGACTAACTGCATTTCAGATGGCATGTCATCTTCCTAGGGCCAGGTCACGTGTCCTCAATAAGCCCTCCTCACTTTCAGAACCTGTCTCTTGTCCCTATCGATATTACTGCTGCAGAGTCTGGCCAACTGAATCCATGAAAGTAACGCGTGTGCCCCCAGGGCCATCCATCTGCTTCTTCCAATCATGTGTTGCCACTAGAGACTACATCCTCCCCCCCATCACACTGCCACCCTGCCTGTCCCCACAAGTCCTCCCAACAAGTCTTCTCCCTATGAGCCCCTTCCCCACAGCTGCCTAAACCCACCTGTACAGCCCACTCAACCCTTCCCCTCCTCCCCCTACCACAGCTGTCCTTCCCTCCCCATGTTGGCCGCCCCCTACCTTTCCTTTTCTGTGCTGAAAGGAAACACACATCACTGTAAATTTAACCTTATGAAAGGGCTAATCCCAGGGTGCTGACTCTGCCACTGGAATTACTACAGCTCTAGTCTGTTTTCCTCCAGCATTAAACAAATAGTCATTTGCAGCTGTGTCTAAAGTCATTTCCTTCAGTGCAAGGAGAAGTACTTCTTCTCGCTGCCTTGATTTGGTGAGTGGAGTGTGTGCAATGAACCAGAGGCATTTGTGTTTTGCAACATGTGGTTTAAAGATACACATCCCCCTCCCGATTCTGCAAATACCAAGAAAGTGAGAAGATTAATGATCTAGCCAGGCCGGAAATGCCACAGGTCAGGACTTTTAGCCCTATGAAAGGCAGTATTAGCATTAAAATGCTATGAGCAGGCAAGGGAAGTGGAGAAAGTGACTTGGTCAGCATCCAGGTGAGGAGGAGGCAACTGGATGGGCGAGACTCACCGCTGAATTGTCACCGGCAGAAGGTGCTGCCATTTCAGTGCTTGCAAGAGGAAACAGAAGAATCCTGCTCTTCTGGGAGATGGGACTCAGCAGCATTGGGATGGCAGTGCCAGTGATCACAGGCCTGGCTCTGCTGCAGAAAAAGGGTCTGCTTACACTGCAGTCAGAGGTGTGACCGCAGGAAGTGTACCCGGACTAGCTAGCTCAAATAGCTGTCAGTGAAGCCATGGCAGCATGGATTGTGTGTCCCTTCCGGGGACCCTGGGTTTGTACTCAAATGGCTAGTCTGTGCTGCCCTGGCCTCACGGCTATTGTTATCTGAGCTAGCTCAGGTGTGTCTACATGCGTTGCAGAGGCATCTCTGATTGCAGTGTAGACGTACCCTTCCATACTCGGTCCGTCACCTGCCTCTCGCTGCCCTGTCACAATCTCCCTACCAGCCCCCTCTAAGTCCCGTAATCTGAGTATGAAGGAGTTGGGGCTCCCTTCAGTACTCTCATACCCTTTGGGTATGTCTACATGGCACTGTAAACCTGGGGCCAGACTCAGGTTTGAGCCCCAAACCCCTACTGTCTAAACTCAGTTTGTCTGACTTTGTCTGTCAGCGAGCGACTCAGGACCTGGGTCCTCGGACCTGCCCAGGAGGGTGGATCTGAGCCTGAGTCCTGTTGTGACTCAGGTCCAACCCCTGGCATTTTGCAGTGTGGATTCGGCCCTAGTCAGGCCTACATAGTGCAATACGGATGGATTAGCACAGCTGCGAGACCTGGGTCCGGCGATTGCAAACCCAGGCTTACAACGCAGCATAGATGCTCAAGCACAGCCTTGGAAACACCAAGACCACAAGCCCTGATCCTATTGATCTGGATTTACAATGCAGTGTAGACATTCCCACAGAAACATCCAGCTCCCACCTGCCAGGCACTGAGGTGAACAGAAGGAAAGAGACAAGAACACACCCCTCTCTGCCTCACTCCTACCATCACCTGCCTATTGCTGCTCCACCCCACCTCCCTGCCAGCCCCCTTTAAGTTCTGTAGCTTCAGTATGAAGTGGGTGGGGCTCTTCTCAATACATGCACTACTTGCACTGGCATACGATTAAGGACCCCCTTTACCAACCAGCACATCACACCAAAACGTTGCTGCTCCCGTGTCAAATTCATGTTGCACGGCTATCCTGAAATTTTCAAGACTGGGCATTACATAGGAACTTGGGCAAGTCACTCAATCTCTCAGAGCCTCAATTTCCCCATCTTCAAAATGCGTACAACAGCACTGCCACCCTCCCATTGTTTGTTTGCCTTGTCCATGTGAATCCCCATTCTGCAATCAGACCAGCTACTGCAATGCCCTGGGCCTGTGTAGAGGTCCCTGTCAAGATCACAAGTGCAAGAGTCTGTACTAATGAATCTCACTACAGTTAGGTGTCTCAGCCCATTAGGCGGCAGGGACTGTCTCGTACTATTTATTTGTACAGCACCTAGCACAATGAGGCCCTGATTCTAAGTGCTTTTACTTGTGTGACAGGGCCCAGTCAGGGACTTGGGGGGGGGGGGCGCGGAGAGGGGAGGAGGGAAAAAGACACACTGTTGGGCTGGGATCTGCACACATACAGTCCTTGCTCCATAGAGCTTAACACTCTACTAGAGAGGGGTGCCTTTAGGCTACTGACAAGTTATTATTAACAAGAACCATAGCTTGTGGATATACAAGTATCATTTTGTTTTCTGTGTACTGCCCTTTTAAATGTAAGGTCCCTCTGCTGGGGGATAGTGTAGTGAGGGGGTTTAGGAAGGGGAATCGCAGAGGGACCCATGCAGCACCCATGAGCCAGAGTAGAGCATGCATTTGTTCTTCACCTTAATCACCTTTCCTAGCTGGAAAGGACATGTTTGGCTCTAGGACAATGAACAATTCTAGAAATGCACCATGACAATGTAACCAACACCATGCATCAGGCTGGGGGTTACAGCAACTTCCTACAGTACAACTAGGGTAGGGGGCTGCAACCTGGTGCTCCAAAGCCTGGCTTTGGCTTCCCACTTAGGAGCTGTCTCTCTCTCTCTCTCTGTGCAGACAGCCTGCAAAGGCAACAGTTCAGCCCTTTCCATCCCCCTTACCTCCAAGAGAAGGTCATGGTCTTCCTTGAGGCCATCTTTGCTTTCTAGAAACACAGAGGCTTTTCCTCTTGCTCTGTCCTTTCCAAAGGGAAGCCAATCATCTCCCTTAAAAAAAAAAAGGCATACAGCTACAGGGAACTCTGAATGGCAGGCAAAGAGAGCACAGGGCATGGTAAACCAAGCATTCAGGCAAAGAAGTGGCTACCCCTGCTGTTTAACTTGACTGAAAGAATGGTTCTTTTCTGCACAGGATTCAAACTCAGTCAGCTTTCAACTGAACAAGCAAGAAACTCAGCCCCAAAGTCCTTTAGTCCCTGACTAGTTGCTCCCTTCATCGCAAATGGGCATCAGAAATCACCCAAACAGGGCTATAATTTCCAGCTGGCTTCTGCAGGCTCACTGGTGAGTTCTGTGTAACTCTGTTCCCTCAGCAGCAATCAAGGGTTAATTCTCTCCAGCTGGGTTACTTGGCAGAGGGGATGAGGGCCACCAGCCAGCCCTCACTACTTCTTAACCCCTTATTGGCCCTGAGTGCAGCCCTGTGGGGAAGCTAGTTGAAAATTAGTGTGGTGATTTTGTGAGAAAATTCCAAATTAATTTCTGGAGAAAGCAGGTGGGTGAGGTAATATTTTTTTACCAACTTCTGTTGGTCAAAGAGACAAGCTTTTGAGCTTACACAGAGGTCTTTCACCAACAGAAGTTGGTCTAATAAAAGGCATTACCTCATCCACTTGGTCTCTCTCATATTCTGGGATCAACAGGGCTACAACCACGCTACAAACTAATTTCTGGTCTGTGGCTCTCAAAAGGGAGCTTTTGTTTACTCCAGTTTTTTTTCCCCCTCACAAAAACGTGTATTGAGAATTTTTGGTCTTGAAAAATCTTACAATTCCCCCTCCCCCACCTCAGGGTTTCCACTTTGGAAAGAAAAGGGAGGTGGCGTGGGGGCAAAAACCCATTTTATTTTCATGTTTGACTTTGGTTGAAAAAAATTGAAAAATTTTAATTCATTTTAAAAAAGGGCCTTTTCCTCCCCCCAGGGAAAAATGATTCATTCACAAAAAATTCAAGCAGTGCAGAGGGGTATTAGGGCTATTGCCTGTGACAGTCTGGGGCAGGCTGGCTTCTCCCCCTGAACCCCTGTGGGCCAGAATCTCCCTCCCCTATTCACAACCACTTACTTCATTAAACAGCCTTCTTTCTGTTTCCCATAACTCCTTACAATAGGTAAGATTCTTGGAGATGCCTGTGGTCTCTGGAACACTGGCACTTCTGAGATGTAGCTGGTATGTTATATTTAGGGCTGGGTGGGGAGATGATTCTCTTGTCCTGTGAACACGTATTACTCAGCCCACACTGTGCCAATCCACAGAGGATATGAGTCTACACAGCTAGCCTTGGCTTGTTAGATTGAATCATGCTTTTAGCTCTGGACATCCCCGGGGTCAATCCCTGGTGTGTCAGCCAAGACGGTGGCCATCACATCTACCCAATCAGAGCTGGACTAGCAAATGCAAGCCTGATGGCAATGGCAGAAAGTGTTAATCTACGTAACTCACTGCCACATGATATTAATGAAGTGAAAATTTTTTAAAAAAATTTGATATTTATATATTTATATGAAGAACTATATTCACATTAGAAAGTTATATATATGTATATATGAGGCTTAAATCCTCCTCCTAGGGGAGATGAGCCAACTGTTAAGTGCCTGGGGTCAGGAAGAAGCTGTGCCTATGTACAGGTTATTCCATAATTGTCCAGTATTGGGTTTCTAAAATTCTCTGTGAAGCCCCTGCTGTTGGTCAGTGTCAGATAGGGCCCCACACTAAATGGGCAATATGACAGAATGAGGCATTTCTATGGGCAGGTTCACTGCATTACACAGAATTCTCATTTTTAATTATTGCTGATGCCAGCCTCCCACTGGATCTAATCTATTCTTCTAAACTATCCATTGTGGATATTCCCAATACACCCATCACTGTAATAATACTTGGCCTTACAGAACACTTTTCATCCATAGAGCTCAAAATGCTTTACATAGGAGGTCATTATCATTACCTCCATTTTACAGATAGGGAACCTGAGGCACAGAGATGAAATGACCTGGCCAAAGTCATGCAAAAATCCAGGGACAAAGCTGGGATGAGAACTCAGGTCTCCTGAGTCCTAGCCCACTGCTGTATCCACTAGGCCTCACTGCATCCTTTAGTATGTGTCCCCAGATTATTTTGTTAAATCTGCAGTGCCACTGACCTCCCAGCTGTCTGCTATTAGGGCTTTGTTTTGGTCCGTTCCATTGAAAGACATGTTCCTCTTTCTCGTACATACTTTGTTCTCTTTCTGTTGACCCAATGGGGTCTCATTAATTTGACAGAGAGGAGAATTAGGCTCATTAAATGGAAGGAATATTTGCTCCTCCTATTGACAAGCAGAGTTTGGAAGTTCTAGCAGGGTTCTGACCTATATTCCAGGCTTTGGTATCTAGAACTCTCCGAACACCAGGGCCATACATGGGCGACCCCTGCTCAAAGGAGGGGCACAATGACAGGGGCCCCGTTGTGAAAGGCGATGTGCTTGTGTGTCCTCATTAGAGATGAGCAAATAATTCACTTTTCAGTTTGGGGGCTGAACCAAAATAAATAATTAAATCAGCTGGTTCATTTCAAACCTAAACTGATCTTTTTTTGTTTTTTTCTCACCGAAATGGGGAAAAAAACCAAAAACCAAAAAACCCCATCTTGGATAAAAAACCCCACTCATAACAAAACAAAACACCAAAACCTTTTTTTTTTTTCATTTTGTTTTTTAGTTTTTGGGTGGCTTTCACCTTTTAAAAAAGTAAATAAATACAGCTACGTTTCAAAATGAAATGCCATTTTGAAACAAACAGTCAAATGGGTTGTTTCAAACTGGCTGAAATGAAGCATTTTGACTTTAAAAAAAATCAATTTTTTTTTCTGCAGAAACTATTCACCACCGTCAGCCCAAATTCACAGATAGTCTTGGAGCCCCCAAAATATTTTTTTGGTAAATTTATTATTCACCAAAGCAATTTTGCCCAACTGTAATGTTTGTCTCCCTCCAAAGTCATGACTTGGCCAAGTCAGAGCAGCCACATGGGTGTTGAGGCTGCTCAGCATCTGATCTGATCAAAATCCAAACTTCCCCAAGTTGGTGGGAATTTGGACCTGGAGTTCTAGTTCATGCAGTAATGGAAAAAGGCCCAAGTTGCAAACCTCAGATGTGGATCCAGATCCATAGCCCTTTGGTATCAGATTTCTAGTTTAGGCCCTTCCTACTCTGAATAGTGTGAACATGCCCATATTCTGAATGATTGCTGGAGGTTTAACTCTGCAGTGCTGGCTGTGCTCATTTCTGGATACCAACAACATAATTGCTAATGACCAAAAACTCCCAGGAACCCCATTCCTGGGGCAATTGCAGATACTGGTGTGTCACAGTCAGCAATCTGCCCAAGATTTCCCTGCATTTATTTAGCTGGTGTAACACAATGGAAATTCCTGGTTCGCCACTGAGCTACCGTATGTCTTGTTTAAAAACAAACTTGCGTGTTTAGAAATTCCTTAAGAGCTGCAACTCCTAGCATATAAGCACTTTCCTGGAGCCTTTTGTTTTGTCAGCTGGATGCTGACAGTACAATTGTCCTTGCAATGTGCTGCTCTGTCAGTTTGGGAAGTGCTGATCTCCCTCTCTAGTGTTTAAGGTCCTCTAGCCTAGAGGCCCATTACTATATCTCTCAGCTGTCTGTCCCACATGAAAGGTGTGTCCTGCAGCTCAGACCTCTATCTACCTGTGGCCCACGCACAAGCTGCTAGGAGCTCTCTTGATTTACCCAGTGATGGTGCAATGTACAATAGGGAGTGGTTCCCTCACAGTCAAAGAGGAACAAGCTAGATAGGACCTTCTCACTTCTGGATCCATGACCAGTCTGATTCTCAACTCCTCAGACTGGCTAGGACTCTGTAGACTGAACTTCAGACCCTAGGGACATTATGCCATGTGCGGAGCAGCCTGGGGTACAGAGATTAGCTTTCAGCATCACGGGCATAACAAGTGAATATGTTTAGGATTCCCATGAAGCCCCATAAACCTCTGCATAACTCAGCCCAGGGGACAAACTCTCCAAGGTGCTGGCGTGGACTCTGAAGTGTGTTGGCTACGGTGGAGTGGAGACTCTAAGATACAGTAACTAAGGGCTGCAGTGCATTTGGAGAGTTGTGTGCTCACTAAGCTCCAAAGAGCAAAGAGGGGTTGCAGGTTCATTACTGCACATGGGCACGGTGGAGTGGGGTGGAAGGCCCTGTCTGGTTTTGGTCAGTGCTATTAATCTTTGAGAATTAGTATTAAAGAAAACAGCAGGCAAGGCCAGTCCGCTTGGGAAAAGCGGCTGAGCTGAGGGGGACATGACTGGCGGTGAAAAAAATGTCAAGTGAAAGAGTCATGCGCTGGCAGGGAGATTTCTCTCTGTATAGGGAAGATCTAACTAGTAAGAGCATGCCACTGCTGTCCCTGCAGAGGGGCTCAGGGCAGTTCGTAAGCGTTAATGAAGCCACATCCTGGGAGGGAAGTATCCTTGTCCCTGTTGTACAGATGGCTCAGCTGAGACACAAAGAAGTGAAGGACAACATCGAAGTGTCCACTCAGTGGGAGCATCTGCAGGTGCTAATTATCTCCGCTGAGTCCTGAGATGTCTCATGTTGAGCACTCGAAACGAGCAGGCACATTTGAAAGTCTCAGCCAAAGTGACTTGCTCCAGATCACTCTGAGCAGGTCCCAGGAATCATGATTTCTAGGCTCTCAGCATTAGACAGCTCTCCCTACTGCAGATACATTCCAGACATCTCTCCAGCCGCTGCAGTTACCACTGAAGTAAAGAGCCAGAGCAGCTAAGATAGGAAGGGACAAGGAGTCCTCTGGCACCTTATAGACTAACAGATGTATTGGAGCATGAGTGAGTGAGTGAGTGGGGATTCACCCATGAAAGCTCATGCTCCAATCCCTCTGTTAGTCTGTAAGGTGCCACAGGACTCTTTGCCGCTTTTACAGATCCAGACTAACACGGCGACCCCTCTGATACTTAAGATAGAAAGAAAGCTCTGTGAAGTCCGATGCAACGAGTTTGAAGCACTTGAGAGAGTCCTTGAGAGAATGGGACTGGCTAACCCAGGAGTGCTCTGCTAAAGGACCGCTGGAATGCTGCTGCTGTATATTAGAGAGAAGGCTATTGTTATTCCGGTTTTTCAGAGCATCTCAGCCCATCTCTAGGCTCTCACACTGGGGAGAATAATTAAGACTACCATTTTGGCATGAACATTTTTAGTGAATTTCACCATAGAGGCGTGGAAAAAAAAAGATAAGTCAAGGAAAGTCACCAAATAATACAGTTCTCACTATAGCAACATACACAGGAGTAAAGTGGGGATGCTGAAAGATGAGTGGGTGGCGGTGGTTGGGTGTCCTACTGTCCTGAGCCTGTCTCCCAGCTCCAGGCATTACAACCCTGGCACACGGGGTTGCAGCACCACTCAGGTTTGGTATGTCTGCCCCTCCATCTTTGGGGGTAGACAGCTAAACCTGAATGGTTCTGCAACTCTACGCACCAGGTAGCACCCCACTCAGTATGGGGGCCTAACCAAAAGCATTTTTACAACCACTTCCAAGATTTCACAGACTCTATTCAAATTCACAGTTTCTCCAGGACAAAATCATAGCCCTGTGTATAATAATTAGTGGCATAAAATGTTGGATCAAATTTCCCCCTAGTGGCTGGCCCCCTTACTAATGCAGCCGGCTACTTACCACTAAAGGAGTTACTCCTTCAGCTGAAGTCAAGAGGCTTGTTTTTTTGGTGCTGAAGGTCATTGATTCCCACTAAAGACTGCTGTGTCTGTACGTGTGCATGCATGGTCCATCATATTGCACTCATCTGTAAGAGTTACTGCCCACGGTCCTGGAAATCTACAAATGCGCCCATCATCTAACACTATTCAGCCCCTTCTAAGCACAATAAGCAACAGGAAGGATACACTCAGAGCCTTTAAAAGATGACTATGTCAAATGTGGTTGTACAGCTTGCTTAAACTACTTTAACATTTCTAGATGGAGTCATTTTTTAAAGCATGCTCCCATAACAGCTGAATGGCAAGTATAATAAAAAGCCAGGAAGCTCTGCTGGGTCTCATTCAGCATATGATCCATTAGAAAGAGGCTCCAGAGAGTTTGGTGTCATGGAGGCAACACTGTTTCGTGGTTAGAGAAAGGGGTGAGGTCCACCAAAAATCAGGACTCCTGGTTTTCATTCCTAGCTCTGCTAAGGATTTGCTGTGTGACCTCGATCTAGTCATTCAACGTTTGTGCCTCAGTTCCCCAACTGTAAAACATACAAGATAATAATTCATACATTATAAGGCCAGAAGTGACCTCTGTGAGCATCCAATCTGATTTCCTGTATAACACAGGCCGTATAAAACTTCCCTGAATTAATTCCTGTTTGAACTAAAGCATGTCTGTTTGCATCTCGGAGTCTTTGGAGGTTCAAGTATCTATGCATGATAACAGATGCCAGAGACATTGTCTTGAGCACCTCCAGGTTAGATAAGGTCAAATTTAAAAAAAGAGAGAAATTTGGCTGCCTTGTGCAGCCCACAGAGCAGAGCATGGTTCATTTTGCGGGGACAGATTCTGTGGAGCCTAACTGGAATAAAAGTCAAATTTTTAATGAAACAGAAGTGTAGCATTCTAAATTTAGAAGCACTTGTAATACTTTTAAAAAATGTAAGTGCATCTATAGCCACAGGGCGATGTTTCACTCTCTGTGTTTGTTCTCAGTGGGCCAAATCCGGATCCCATTGAAGTCAATGGCAAAACTCCCATTGAATTGCAATGGGAACCGTGTTTGACTCACTGTCTTTTTTAAGTTTCAGAGTAGCAGCTGTGTTAACTTCCCCTTCTGTTGCCCATTCAGTAGACTGTTACATACGCGTAAATGAGATACGCTGTGTGCATTTGATCTGTTGATGCTGGCAATTCACTTTCCTCATGACCCTCTGCAGGTGCAAAGAGGAAAGGTTAGGGCTTGCACAATATCTGATTGAGATTGACTGAGACCGTGGGCCAGATCCTCAGCTGGTGTATATAGATTGAACTCGATGTAGCTACACTGATATACATCAGTTGAGTATCTGGCTCGGTAGTTCTAACACTCTTCTGTTGCAATCCAGCCAGTGCAGCGCAGACATCTCTACTATGCTCTCCAACTAGAGCGCCCACATCTGAACTGCCATCCAACTCAGTGAGACACCATGCAGCGACCCAGCAAAGAACTGCAACGTGCCTCATAAGCCATTCCCTATTCGTGCTGTGCCGATCACCATTGATTGTGAATGCTTTGAGATCTTTGGACTGAAGGTGCTACAGAACACACAGTGCATTATGGTTATGTATTAAGAATGCTCAGACTAAACCCATGCCGCAATTTATTTCTTACCCAACAAAATGCTTGAATTGTAAATAATCCACCTACAAAATCCCTTCCACTTTTCAACCACGCGGAACACAAATGCTCACAATACAATCCTGGCGTTGCCAAGGGAGGATGGATAATACCTTGTATTGTTGCTAGGGTCTCAACAGCTCACTGTTGCTCCTGTCAGTCACTTGGGCCCTAATAAAATCTACCTCACATCAAAGGCAAGAGGAGTGGAGCTGTATCGTGCTACTAACATGTTTATGGGATAAGCAGCAATTGGGGATTTTTCATGCCCTCTGACAGGCCATTCCAATTCCATTAAGCACAGGACGTGACAGACTTGGGGTAGCACTCTCTTTGTTGACTTGTATAGAACCAAGAGATATTAATTTTGTGATAGCATTGTATTAAAACGCAATCCCAGTGCCCCTGTTCCTGCAAACCCTTTCTATAAGCAGCGGAGGCTATTTGGGTCCATTGTTCTCAGTCTGTACGCGCTCTGAGGCTGGAAACAGATGCAAGAGGCGGCCTGTCCTCTCAGAGCCCACCAGGAGCACTACACGAAACACATCCAGTTTGAAGTCAGTTTTTGTTACTCATCCCCATTAAGCCGTGCCAACGAAATATGGCAATTTCCCTGATTGGTCTGGAAATCCAAATGTGCCAGCTTCACTTTATAGCATTACAACACTTCACGGATCCAGATGAAGATCTCAAAGCTTTTCGTAAACATTAATGAAGCCTCACAGCACCCTGTGGAAGGCTGAATGGCCTTATGATAGAGGCAATTCATTGCTCTGCCACTAAATCACAGGTATCCCTTGTGCTCAAGGGTAAATGGTTTGATCTCTTTGTACCTCCATCCCCCACCTGTAAAACTGGGATGACAGCACTACCTTGCCTCATAGGAATGTTTGGAGGGGAAATGCCTTAGGATTTCCCCTTCTAAACCAAAGATGCACCTGAAACAAAACATGAATTCAACCACTCCCAATCTTTGGGGAAGTCTGGATCCCCCTCCAAACCACAGGTAGTCTTAAGTTCAATAGAGGATGGAACAGAAGGGAGTCGTCATGCCATATTTGCCATAGCTGTGGGGAGGAGTCTCCATTGCGGTGCGTCGACTGTGCGCGTCACTGGTGTTGCGTGACAGCCAGCTTCATTTGCGCAATGTTAGTACTGCGCTGTTCTAGACAGCATAATGGATCCAAATAAGAAGAGCAAAGCCAAACACCCCCAGCCTCTGGGGAAATTCAGATCTCAGGCTCAGCTCTGCGGAGTAGGTGTATCCCTCCATTGAAGAACAGAGGCTCTTGATCCTAGTCTGCATTAAGATATGAAACTTCTCAGACAACTCTGAGGGAAGATTCTCTTCTAGGGCTTTCAGCAGCCGGTCACTGGGATCAGGACTCCTGGGTCCTGAAGGGAGTATTACGTAAGCCAAGGGGGCAGAGTCAGCTGCCAGGACAGTTCAAATGAAGCCCAAGCACTCAATTCATCAGCAGAGAGTCTCCCATTCTCCATAAACTGGGAGGGGGAGGATAATTTCTAGCTACTCTGGAGAGCCCCCTCCTTGACCCTCTATCTCTCTGGCCTACCAGGCAGGAACCCTTATTTCTGGCTTCTTGTTAGTCACCGGCTTGCTCCCAGTTTTAAGGGGCCCAAGGGCTGTAACAAGAGCATTGGGCCACACATACCTGCTCCAAGACTCAGTGCTGTGTCACAACTGTCTAGTAGCTACAGCAGAGGATTGAGAGTTGGGGTTCTAGGGTTCATTCCCAGCTGGGGAAGGGTCTTGTAGAGACATTAGGACTGCAATAGGGACTTTCACATTTTATACCTGGCTCTGCCACTGATTGTGTGACCTTGGTCATGTCACTGAACCTCACGGTGCCTGCTATCTGAGGTGTGAAATAAGGCTGATTAATGAAAAGCAAACCCAACCCATGTCAGACACCAATAACAGGCTTGTGACCGAGGGCACCTCTCCCTGCCAGCCCTGCAATCGCCTTCGGGTGCCTTCTATTTTTACTAAGCAAGTGATTAACACTTCGGGCCTGGTTTGTGTGCCCACTTCATATATTGTTCACACGTAATTTACTCTTAACACCTCTCAGTGGCTTCTAAGATAGGTGTGAAAGGGTTCCTAATTTAGACAACCACATGCTCTGATAGGAAGAGGGGAAAACAGGGATGCTGTCAGCACTTGGGCTTACACAGGGGAAACCAGATGGCCCCCATCCATTCTGCCATTTAGAGGCAGAGGAATACAGTCCAGTTCCCCAATTCTTCGCAATTGCTGTTTGGTTTCTGCTTTGTCTCTTCCCAGCCCCAAACATGTGGGGGTAAAGCCAGTTGAGAAGAGAACCATGTAAGCACAAGGCCCAGTTCTTTCGATTTAGCGCGTGCTGCTTGTTTCCTGCAAAGTGCTCTCTTTCATGGCTGATCTTATGGTTTCAATAGGCTTTGGATTGAGCCCAGGTCATCCTTGGAACCACCAGCATTTACACCAGAGCCCATGTTGGCAGGAGGTGCGCCACATCTCCAGCCGACTTGGAAGCCTCCACCTGTGATGGAGACATTTGACATGGAAACCTAGGTGCTGACTTTACCCAGATCCTAGTGTTTACGGACAGTTACAATGAACATCAACAGTTAGCTTTCCTCTCCCGTGTCACACTGGTTATTAATAGTCCCACATGGAAAATAAACCCCAGACACAGTTCCTGCGATGAAACATGCCAAGAAGAAGTTGGCCAACTTACATCCTAGATATTGTGATCTTGAAAGGAATTTGGATGCTTGCATTTTGGAACAACACGTACAAATGCTTTGCTGGGGCCATTTGGGATGGGGATTTAGCACTTCCTGAGAATAAACATCTCCTTTCCCAGCCTTCACTTTCTCCAGCTTCTGGAATTTTTCACTTCATTTGGACCTCATAGTCAAAAAAGTTCCTTCCTCAGAGGCAGAGTGAGACTGGAAGCCTCCTGTCAGATAGCATTACTTATGATAGAGTGAAGTTAACTTACCCAAATTACTGATAAAAAGACTAAAAAAATGTATAAAACTATTTCACATAGATTAGCAGATATTAAATGAATTGATGTGAGGTGACAATGATTTAGTGAAAGCCCTTGATTCACTACTCCTGTTGTAATCAGAACCTGTGTCCCCCAAAAAAGCCCCTTCCCAACTTCAAACACCCCACTATTCTGGATAAACAGGGGCCAGACAGCATAAGGAGAACAGAAATGAATCATTGGTGTAACAATTGAAGTCTGTAGGATTACATCGGGCGGGGTGGGGGGGGGCAGTCACTGTACTGAATTCAGTGGGTTTGGATCAGGGAAAATCACCCCCTAAAATCAATAAGGTATAGACAAGGGGTGAATTCAGACCAATGTTTTCAATAAACAAAAGAAATCACCAGTTTAATTGCCCCCGCCTCCCCCCCTGCAAAGTGAATGCAACTTTTTTGACAATTTGTTTCATATGGTTTTTATGGCCCTGAAATCTCAGTTTTCAAATGGCAAATTTTTGTGAAACTCCAGGGAACCGAATGTTATTCACAGTGAAGTGTGGGGAGCAGGGATGGGAAGAAAGGAAAATCAATGTCACTTTTTTGGCCTGAAGATTCATACTTGTGAATTTTGAAAAGCCTGTGAAACATGGAAATCACAACTCATTTCCCTCAAAAACCACATGGAACAGAGGAGTACGGAGCTGGGAAACCAGGAATTACTGTGTTCTGTCCTCAGAGTGCCCCCTGCCTGTATGTTCTTGAGAATGTTACAAACATGAGTTAGTATCAATGTCTCCATTCTACAGATGGGGAGACTGAGGCACAGACAACATGACTTGCCCAAACTCATATGGCAAATCAGTGTCAGATTCTCATTCTGGTTGTACAGATTAGACCTAGCTCCAGAACACAAATCTCTTCATGTAAACTGTTCAATTTCTCTCTGCCTCAGTTACCAAACCTACAAACTGGGAAAAATACTGACCTTCCAACCTGTGCTGCAGACAGCTTGAATCCCATATATTTTCAGACACCATTGCTCCCATTTTATAGACAGGCCTTGTCTACACTAGAAAAGATTTGCTGGAGTAGCTATACCAGCAAACAAGCCTAGAGTGGAGATGCAGCTTGTACAAGCAAAAGAGTGCCTTTGCTGGTACAGCTTATACCAGATGCCCCACCCCAAGAAAATAAGGTATGCCGACAAAAGGATAACTATGTCTATACCAGGGCTTTTGATAACACAGCTATGTCTACTGGAGGTGTGATTTTTTTCCAGTCTCCTAACTGACATAGTCCTGAAACTATGATAGCAAAATGTCTAAGTGTAGAACAGGCCACAGGGGATGAGATATGTAAAGAGGTGGGTGGGCAGGCAAATGTAGTGGTTTCCAAACTGACCATTCACTATTGGATGCTCGCTGGTGGTCCATGGACGAGGGCTGGACACATGGCACTGGCTTCTCCTTTTAGTTTGCAGCTGTCCAAGCTTATTAGAGTAGCGACAAATATTTTGTGGACAGTGTTGCCAACCCGAGAAGCTAAAAGCAAAAACCATGAGTTAGACACCCTCATCACAAGATTGGCCCCCAAATCCTGAGATTTTTAAAGATTATGTTGCATTTTTTGGTCTGTCATTTGATTTTTGAACATCCTCTGCCTGTTCTTAGGTGCTGGAACTAAAACGGGGAAACACCTTGAAGGGATTTCCGTCATATACAGGGTTTACAGTTTTGTTCAATGGCTCTAAGCACCCCCCACCCTATACAAATTGTTCCAGCACGTCTGTGCCTGTTCCCTGTGTGTGTGACAAGTGTCACTTTTCCACATGGGCACCTGCCCTCCTATTCACAATCTCAGAATGTCTGTATGGCAACTACTGCCACCGCTGATGTGGAAATTTCAGTAGATGAGTTTGCAAACCTCTAGTCTAGTGTGTCAGGTGTAGCCTGTTCCTAGACCTGGGAGCTGAGAGACTTGGGCTGTGATTTTCAAAGCCCAGCTTGGGATATCTTAAAGGACCCTGGATTTCAGCAGCTGCCTCTGCACTCTCTGAAACTCAGGCCTCTAAGCTGTTTCATATTGGGCACCCAAAAATGGAGGCACACAAAATCACTCATCGTTTCTGAAAATCATGACCCCTGGGTTCTGTCTCCAGTATCTCGCTATATTTGGTTTATGCACAGTGCTGCTCACATTAAAGCCAATGCATTGATAGGCTAGCAGTATGGTGCTTATTTCTTGCTCTTTATTTTGTATTTGGATTCTGTTCTGCCTCATGCAAAATGACATTGGTCTAAGCACGATGGCAATTTTTCCTTTTCTTTTTTTTAACTAATGTCACAAATGTGGAACTGGGTGGAGCTACAGAACACTCAATCAAAGAGATTATTTTGTTGCACATTTCCAACTTTGCTATAATTTTCATTGTATTTTATTCAGGACATCCATCTTAAAGAACTGACACTGAATAATTTAATCTTTGGCAGGTTTAGAATTAAGATGCAGGTTTGTTAATTTCAAAAGAACATCGGAGATTGGGATTGGAGGATCACATTAGGGACTGAACATATTTACCAAGAAAGCTTCTGTTTCAATCAGTAACATAAATCTTTGCCACACTTTTTCCTCTCTGGGTTCTGGTAGTATGGGAATGGAGGACACTCATTACAGCCTGGAGAGAGTCCCTGGAAAATCATCTGGAGAAGGCGAATATTGCAGAGAAGCTAATGCTATTCAGCTGGTCTTCTACTTTATTCAACACAGAACTGGGTTACACCAGCTCTGGCTTCTACACATCAGAGACTGAATCTGCAAACAGTACATAACTCCCACTTATGTCAAGATGAGTTTTGCATATTTGATGGATGCAAGCACAGATTCTGATGTTCCTCACATTGTGGACTTGATTCTTAGCTGGCAATTGACTTCAAGAGCACTATGGCTGATTTACACCAGCTGAGAAATCTCGCTCTGTATCTAATTTTCCATGAGCAAGGCTTAATTCACTCCTTCAAAGCAGGGAGCTCTCAATGGTCACGGTCAGCAGAAGGATGGAATTCCAGATTGCAGTCTCCCTTAAAGCTCGTCTTTCCTTGCAGGAGAGGGAATGGTTACAAAGTGCATATCCAAAGTAAGAACAATGGGAGAGCTGAGAATGGGAATGAAACCTTCTGTCTTTTGTGCATCAAGGGTGAAATTCAGCCATTGTTAGATGGTCCATTGCACCACTTAAGGCCTCAAATATAATTTATAAATCTGAAGAAACAGCTTTTCTGATGGCCCTGCACAGAGGTGGATTTCAGTCTGACTGAATGAGACCCTCACTGAACTCAGTAAACAAAAGATTAGAGCTGCTTGGAAATTTTTTTCCCCCCTCCATGGAAAATTTTTATTTTGGTGGAAAAAGTCAAAAGGAAATATTTGGATTCTGACGTGCTCTCAGGATGCCTCCTGGGACTTGCAGTCCAGGTGCCTCATGCCCCTGCTCTTCTCAATCAGCTGGGTTCCTTGGGTGGACTACATCTCCCATGATGCCTCATGTGATCTCTCTGGGTGAGCCACTGTGAGGGATCTGGGGAGTCCCTGACTGTAACACACCATGGGAGATGTAATCTGACTCAAGAACCTGGCCCATAAAAAGAGGATGGAGCGTAAGACATCTGAACTACAACTTCCAGGAGGCATTTTGGCAGCATTTATGAATGATTTTTGGGGGGGGGGGGGGGGGTTCAGCTGAAACCTGAAAGCATTTTGGTTGTTCAGCTTCAACAACAAAAAGGTCCATTTTTTTTCCAGGAGCCAAACTCTGCAAAAAAAAAAAAAATTATTCATTTTGCCCAAACCCAATTTTCTATTGAAACAGATGCTAAATATTCTTATATTAAAATCCAAAGGCCAAACTCATCCTTGGTGAAGCCCACAGTGATTTCCATGGAGGTACATCAAGGACAAATATGGGCTATGAGATTTGGAAAGTATGTCTGTATTCAGTATTGATATAGCATTGTTTTCTGTAGAAACCAGACCCATGGCTGGTGGAGCTTTGCTGATTTACATCAAAGTCAGCAGAGCTACACTGATTTACACCAGTTGAGGATCTGGCCCAAGGTAGGTAATTGTAGGGTGCCATTTACCCCTGAGTAGAGCAGCTTGCATAAGACCTGTGTTCCACTTCAGTCCCTCTAAAGTCCTAGTTTCAGAATTGCTGTGGAATTCAAGTGATGTCCAGGCTTGCGCTGGACTTGTGGGTGAATTTCATCCCTGTTAAGTATCCATTCCACGCAGGTGTATTGCAAGATTCAGAGCAGAGGGCCAATTTCTCCCATTCTCCCACCCACTCAGCAATGCTGGGTCTCCAGTATAACAGGAGGCGTGGGTCTTTCACTTTTGCTATGTATCTTTTATTAACCATTGGCTGAGTCCCAGCCAAGAGGCAGTAGCACTAGACACTTGCATGGGCAGTTTGCTTTCTTTTTTCCTCAAGATCCATTTTATAGAGAGAAATATGTCTGGGTATCTATTGGGTTAACAGCCGGATCTGCAAATTCTTCTGATCTGCAGTTGAATTATCTAACAATCAAAACTGCTGGGTTTTTGCATTGATCTTATCTTCCTAGTCCAGAGGTCAGAGATTAGCAGCTTGGTTTTAATGAGCTGTGTCCTGTGAATTTCATAGTCCCGTCAAGTCTAAAAAGGGAAACCCACAGGGGAAAAATTTTCATTTTGTTCCTCTTTCCTGGAGCGTTTGTCCCACACATTGCATGTGGCAGTTTGCAGCTGGTGAAAGGGAAAGACAATTAACTCATTCCCTACACAGGCTTTTTATAATAAAATATTTATTAAGATTGGAGCTCTTCTCATTTGAAAAAGGGAACAGTTTGCTTTACTATATGCATGAGATATTATATTACACAAATATACTGTAGCAGCTGCCTCAAAGAATTAATGTGGTGTCTGTCTTAGAAAGCCACAAACACAATGAAGATATCATGAACAGATAAGAATCCATAAATACTCTCTCTCTAACCCAGTCTCACCCTTGCAAATTAAATATATGCAGAACTACTGTCTACCCACTTTGCCCCAACAAAAATAAGGGCAAAAATACATCATAGATGACACCTAAACCTTTCCATTTCAAAACCACTTTATAAAAGTGCAGCTTGACTGTGGTTTTTTTTTTTAAGTTATGAAAAATGTGTAGTGAGTGCTTTTAATTTTGCATGACCAAAAGTAGCTGTTAGACCAAAATAATCATTTGTACAGTAGTGTTTCTTAAACACCTTTTAATTCTCTCAAATGTGGAGCAGGCCTGATGTTCCATTCAATGTAAAGTAGCAGTAACTGGATTGGGTAGAAAATTGAAATTTCTGTCCTTGCAAAATTCCATTGTTTCAAATATTCACCCACTTACTGGTGACAGAGAAATTTTAACTGCGGGTATTTGGAAAAGGAAGATATAATTGATGACTAGATCCTCAGTTGATTAAATCAGTGTAGCTCCATTATATGCCAGTTTACACTAACAGAGGTTCTTGACCTATATTAAACAGCCAAATCCAGAGCAATGCGAAGTTCCCTTTTTTAGACCATAAGCTCTTCCGGGCAGGGACTATGCCTTTCTATATGTCTGTAATGCACTCAGCACATTTTGGGTGCTTCTGTGGTATGGCTAATTACTCCCAATGAAGTCAGTGGGAATTGAATTGCTCATCACCTCTGAGGATTCCTTATTAGGATGCACACCATTGATTAGCTTTCTACAGCTGAGATTTCCAAGAGTGACTAGTGACTTCATGTGCTTCCATTTTTGGGTGCCCACCTTCAGACATCTGGAAAGGGCTTGATTTTCATAAAGAGCTTAGCAACTAGCCTTTGAAAACCCAGGCCCTGCTGTAAGGGGTCTTACACTAAAGCACCCAAGAGTGTGAGTCGCTTCATATAACCTTGGTTTACACACACCTTTGAGGATAAAGATTGCTTTGAGCTGATTTAGTACCAAATTCAGCCTCGCTGAAGCAAATGGGACTCTCACTGAAGTCTCTTGGCACATTAGTCAGTGACAGATGGCAGCATTAATTACACAGCAAAAACTCAATACTTCTCTCACATGTAGTGGTGTAAGCCAGGAGTGACTCTGTTGAACTTAATGGAGTTGTGTTGCTGTGGAACTGTTGTAAGTGAGAGGAGATATAATTTCCTCCTCTCTGTCAAGGGAGACAGGTGGTAGGAGGAAGAGGAACATCCTCTGGGCTATCCTGTTGCTGATGAGGAAAATGGCCATAGGACCAGAGATCATCCACCATGTAGGTGGGAACAGAATGCAATCCTTATGGAAGGAGCTAACACTACAGAGCATAAGGGGCAGGAGCCAGTTACATATCTACTGGGGATGTTCTTACCCTGAGGGAATCACTTGCAGGTGATTTCTACCTTCTTTGTGCTCCCCAGTTGGATTACTAGTTCTGTTTGTGGCTCCTTGACCTTTTTGAAATAAGATGCTCATCTCTCCGGTTGGAAAGGTTTGATACCCCTGCTGTAAAATAAGGGGGCAGAAGGATGGCTTGAGCTGTGAAAATTACTGTCCGTGGTGCTGAAAGATCTAAAACAGATAAATCTTGCCCTGACCAGAAGTTGGTGCCCCAGCCTACTTCAGAATCTTGAGTTGAGGCATGTCTCAGCTCATCTGAATCCTATGAAGGTGCAAAAATTGAAAGGAAGGGTTGATTTAGGTTGATATAAATACAGGGCAGCATAATGGCTGTGGTGTGTCTGTGGAAGTCATGTTGGACTGAGTCAGGACTCTGCGTTTCAGTTCAATTGACTTGATATGTGACCTTAGCCAAGACACTACACTTTGGTCTTTGCAACTGGCTTAGCTGTCCACCACATTTATCTACAGGCATGTTGAACAATCTTCACTGGTCAGAACAGGTAGACATGATCATATATCAACTCAAGGGTCCCAAGGATATAAAGAAGGCACTGTCTTGAATTCCTTTTTACAAGGCTTTCCTGGAAATGATGGAATCTTCTCTATTTTGATTTAATAGGGAATTCAAATTATGCTAATATTGCCAAAGTTACCATGGATGCAATAACAGTCCCTTCAGTGACCACAAACAGCCTAGAGACATTTTGTTCCATGACACAATTAGCCTTTTTAGGTGTGTTCATTTTGTTAGCATAACAACAAACCAAAGAGGAGCTGAACAGTTCAGACACTCGTGATAGTCCCTAGCCGATGATTTAAGTAGTCATTGTTTGCTCTGTGTCTGTATTTTGGGGCTCAGTGAGGCTAAGGGATGATAGGATATTTTCTGATGGAGCTCTGTTTATGGTTCACATGGGTAGCTCCTACCTCCAGAATGGAGCAGAGGATTGAAATGGGAACCGTTCCCCCCCTCCCTTTGCTGGTTTTCCATTGTTCCCGTATATTAGCATCTTCTTGGCAGCATGTTACATAAGATCAGGAGGGTAAGGTAACCCACTTCCACCTTGACCCACACTTGCCCTTTCAGAAGTTAAATAGAGGGAGGAGGGTTATGATCACCCACATTACTGAAGTTCATGTACATCGACAATAAAAGCAATACTGGCAAACTCTAGGATCCCATATAAGGTTCTTCTGAGTCAGCTTGTTATGGGCTTGAACCCTGCATGAAGATGCAGAATTGCTGCTGAGTCATGCTAGTAGGAATTGTCTCTGGAGAAAGTGAACTGAGGGACAAGGGCAGAGGAAGCCTAATTAAAGAGAGAGGGGCTTACACCACAAAGTTCTGATCTAGATCTGGATTTCCCCAGTAAAAGAATGTTTTGGTTCATCTCCAAGATATTTAGCTAGAAGCACTTGCTTGGTTCTCAAGTAATCTGAATATTATTAGAATTACTGTAGCATGTAGCAGCTACAGCTGAGATCACAGGCCCATTGCATTAGGCCCTTGACAAACACATTGTAAGATACAGTCCCTGCCCCAAAGAATTTACAATCAAACAGACATGACAAAGAAAGTGGGGGAGACTTGAAATAGTTGGGCTTCTCTGCACAGTGCACTAGTCCACACTGACAGGGTTTAAGTTTAAGTCTGCACTAGTGTGGTTCCCGCTAACTGGGCCATGTGGACCCTGCTTGTGTGCGTATTAATGTAATACTGTAATTAGTGTAATACACAATAGGGAACTTTCAGTGCATGCCAGCAGGGCCCACATGGACTGTTTAGTGCAGACTAAAACTTACACCCCCATTGGTGCAGAGTAATGCATTGTGTAACAAGCCTGTACTCTTGTTTAGAGGAGAGCTGAGGCCCAGAGGTTAAATGACTTGCCCAATGTCACACAGAATTGTGGCAGGACTGGAAATTGAACCCAAGTTTTCCCCAAGTCCCAGTCCAGGGTCTTAACCTCAAGTGCATCTTTCCCTATATGGAGATTTCTGAAGTAGTTTTCCGTGCTTCCATTAGCACTGTAAGTTAGAAGAAATATTACAGCAGTATGAAACTGATAAATGTTAATGAGTTACTGCCCCTGCCTGTTTCCGTCCCTAGTTCTGCACCATTGTTTGCCCACCATTTTTATGCACCTAGTGCTGTGCACACATCTCTGGTCTCAGTTTTTTGTTTCTCCTTGTCAGGTATTTGTGGGCAGTCGCATCAGAGCAGGCAGACTGTTGTTATTGTCTCACTTCACTAGTCTGCCAACAGCTCTTCGATTAGCCTGCGTCTGAAGTGCTGAAGCTGTCGAGTGCAGCAATATACAAGGTGTGCATGGTGCACACAGCTGTGGTGCCAGCAGAATGTTTTCTGTGCCCTGCACTAACACTGTACCCATGTGGCTCTGCAACTCCCCTATTAAGGATCTGCACTCTCGTCACTTCTAGAAGCCGTACTTGAAATCGGTGCCTGTAGCAGAGACTTACCCAGTCTGGCCTCAGGCCTGTTCCCAGCTTCAGTTTCTCCTCTCAGCAGTCATTTGTGGGCTGCTGTCGTGCTCTTATGAAGGAGCTTCAGTGTTTTACTAGCACTGACTTAACCCGTTCTTTCCTTGTTCACAGCCATGGCTCCCCTACCCCTACAGTGCTAGCATAGGGGAATCTACATCTACCCTGCACTACAGGTCACCAGCCTTGCAACTCTAAACAGTCAGGCTGTGCACCTCATAACCTTTCCTTCCAGGGGTCTCTTCCTGGCCCTTTTCTGGCTGAGTGCCTGCTCTCTACCAAAACACTCACACCCAGGCCTGTTCTCCTTTGCATCTCTCTCCTGACTGCCTTCAGGCTGCCCTTCTATCTCCCAGCAGGCCTGGTTCTTAACCACATGCTCCCTTATCACAGGACACTCCTGCTTGGAGTTGTAAACTAGTCACAGGTGAGGCTCAGCTTAGATGTCCTTAAAGGGCTAGTTTATGGCCTGGGACGCTGTCCCATTTTTCTAGGTGCTGTACAAACACCGAATAAGGGACAGATCCTGCCTCAAAGAGCTTACAGTCAAGGCCCTAATTCAGGAAAGCTTAAAGCTAAACATATGCTCATGTATTCTCCTGACTCAGAGCCTAAGTAGACATGATAGTGAACAGAAAGGAAGAGAAATAGAGGCACACAGAGAGAAAGTGACTTACCCAAGTTCACACAATAAGTCAGTGGCAGAGCCAGGAACAGAACCCAGCCCTCCGGCTGCTGGCCTAGCCACTGAGCCACACAGCAACCCTTGCTACTACATGTAATCAGCTGTAGCACCCTGTGCTAAGCTAGCTATTCAGTCATACCACCACATCAAAATCATCATTAGTCTAAATGTTTATTATTTATATTGTGGTAGCACCTGGACACCTGAGCCCCACCATGCTGAGTGCGGTACAAAGGCATAACAAAGAGACAGTCCATGCCCCAAAGAGCTTAAAACCTAACTGTAAGATGGCAGACCACAGGTCGGTAAAGCAGACAGACAGGAAGAGCACATGGTAACAAAGAGACAATTATGAATCAATAAAATTATATATTGTGAAATTAAATATGCCACAATACAATCAAATGCACTTCTCTCTGCTACTGTTTCATACCGCATTTGGGGAGCTGCTCCTGCCTGAATCATGATCTCTGAGTTCCCACTTCCTTCCTGTGCTAATCACTGCTTGAACTATGTGGCCTGTCTGGTGATGAAAAGATGTCACATTCTGGGGAGAACAGAACCCAAATGAGCTTCTGTTTGCTTCCTTCCATCAGGAAAAGAATCTCCCTGTCTGTGCCTGGCATCTGTCTCTCCTCTTTCTATTCTGGGAGGAACAGAAACAGCTGAGCTCAGATGCTGTATGTGCGGGAGGCAGATGGGGCGTGAATTCAGTAGTGATTGCATTGCTCACTTGTTTGGCATAAAAATGATGGACAAATGATGAACAGTGAGAGATGAGCACAGGGAGGGGCTATTTAATATTTCTCCGTTTAATATTTGTCATATTTGTTTCTATTCTTGTGATTTTCATTGTCATTCAACTGTCACTATTACCTCAATATTTAGAGTCTCATTTTGCCATCTTGACACATGCTAAATAGTACCTTACTCAACGAGCAGCTCCAGTGAACTGCTTTCCCATGGTGCATTTCTCTTGGCTTGGGGCAACGAAAACGACCAATCAGTTTCGCTCCCCAGTCATTTCCACGCTTAGGTTCTCATGTACTACCTCCATAATGCAATGTTTGGGTTGCAAAAGCAGCATGGTTAAAGTATTTGGTTTCCAGCGGTCTCCACTGGAGTGAAAACATAAATTTGTGGAATGCTTCATTAGCCTGGGGTTCTGTAACAGTTTAAGTATGCAAAATCTAAATCAATGTGGCAATTTGTGGACTAAGACAATATACCATGTGAGCAAATTTTTGAATAAGTTATTTGTGCCTCTCATTTGTGACCAGAACCTCAAAATGCCTTACGCCACGAATACAATGAGTTCGGTGGTTTCTTAGCCTAATGGCTATGGCCCAGATCCTCAGAGGTGTTTAGGCTCCTAATTTCTGAAGAGCTCTGTGTAAGCTCGAAAGCTTGTCTCGCTCACCAACAGAAGTTGGTCCAATGAAAGATATTACCTCACCCTGCCTTGTCTCATTGAAATCACTGGAAGTTAGGAGTCTGAATAGCTTTGAGGATTTGGGCCTATTTACGCATGTTACTAAAACACCACATCATTTGAGCTGGTTAATATTCTCCCGAGCAGAAACTGCTGGAGGAGCTACAGGTCAGAGCAAGGTGCATTGGCAGAGCTGTCTGGGGACCCCAAGACTGGAATATCAGAAGCTGCGGCAAGTCAGTCATGAGGAGCATTGGCAGAGTTATTACAGGTGGAAGGGGAGCAGGACCAGCCTAGCAGTGGGTGCAGTAGGTCGGGATTGAGGAGCACTGGTAGAGCTGTGTTTGGAGCCAAGACTGGAAGAACAGAGAGCGTTGCAGCTCAGGATTGAGGTGAATCGACAGAGCTGGGTAGCCTGACAGACGACATAAAAACAAATCCTACAAACATCTGAAAGGAACAATGATATGTTTTTAACAGAGGAAGGTGCTCCTTGGCCAATATAGGATGCAATCTTGGCCGCAATTGATGTCAATGGCAAAACTCCCCTTGAACTCAATGGGGCCAGGATTTCTCCCAGAGGATCTGATTCTGCACCACTTCACACCAGGGGGGGATCAGGACTGCTGTCACTGAAATCAGTGGAATTGCACTGGGACCAAGGTGACTGAAAAAAAAGAATCCGGCCATTTAATATTCCAGGGTGGGTTTCACAGCTGGTAGGAGCTTTATGTGTATTTCAACTGAAGAGTTGGGAGCCAAAGAAGGGAGCAGTTGAGGCTTGAATTAGCCCTCTGTTACAATTCTTCCTTTTCAATGTTAAATGAGATTCAATTAAATTCAATAGATACTCAATAAACCAATTGCAATTGTGCTGCCTCTTGGTCATGACCCCATCCTTGCTCCTACGGCCATTGTTTTGAATGCACTCTATACAGCCTCATTTAGGAGCCTCTGAACACTTGTCATCTCTCTTGGCAAATGGAAACTTGTTTATTTAGGTCTGTGCTACTTCACCAGTGGCTCAGGCGAGGCTGTTTCTTCCCTGCTATTTCTCTGCGTGTTTGCATAGCGCTAATTTAAAGGCTCAGCTTTCTGCTGAGCTCTGCACCTGCACCCTAATCACTGTCAGAAGCGCTAATGTGGCTATCCATCTGCTGTGTCTGCTGAGCTAGTTGTGTCATTTCAGGGGGTAGTTAGACTGACGAGTAACCTGGGCATTAGCAAGTGACCATCTCATATGTACCTTTATGTACAGAGATGTCCCTGACATTCCCTTTTGCCAGTGCCTGAAGGTGGACTGACATTCAAATAGCATGTGAATAGAACAGCATAATTGAACAATCCTTTCTCTTCACATGAATAAGGCCTCATTCTTACTGGTTTATATGGTGTAAAGGAGCTCAGGATTTGGTCCATAGTTTTTACTCATGTGAGTTGTCCCATTGTGCCAAATTCTGCACTCAGTTACACCAGTATATATTTATTTGGAGTAACCTTATTCACCCTGATTCCCACCATTATCTAATCTAATCTATCCCCATACACACCATCTATTTCTATCTAATCTATCAAATGGTAAAAAAATACCGTTCTGTGTACTTTTAATACGTTCCATTAAACTGATGAGGTATATAAGAACGACTGAGACAACAGATTTATAATAGACCTATCTAAAGCAGGCCAAACTTTTACACTTGAACACAAAAAATATCTAAATAAAGTTCAGCGAGACGACCAATTTTTGTTGGTGAGAGAGACAAGCTTTCAGGCTTACACAGAGCTCTTCTGGGACCAACAGAGCTAAACCACCTCGGCATACATAAATACACTTTGTAGTTTGAGTAACTGGTGTGCAAAACCTGGGTAGTTGCACCTACAATGTGGGTAGCTTGGTATGCCCATGAATAATTAGCTGCTTGGCAAACGCCAATGCAGAGCTTTGGGGTATGCAAACATTTCTTGGGCGTAGGCACCTTTTGGGGCAGTATCTAAGGTGCATGTCCCTGTTTTCAATATAGGTTTATATTAAAATTTGATCCAAGATATTTAATATTAATCTCCCTCAAGCTTCCTGTCCCTCTTGTCTTCTACCCTCATAACACTCATACTCACAGAGCTCTGTCCACGGTCCTTTCCCCAGCTCTGCAGCATCTCTCCTGCTCCACTCTTGTGCCCAGACACCTCTGTTTTGATCTGCAGGACTCTGCTATTCCAGTCCTGGGCTCTCCCCACACAGCTCTGCCACTCAGCCCCCACTCTTTAGCATCCTCTTGCTGTTCCAATCCTGCCCATCCCCAAAGAAGAATTGTCGGCATGGAACTAATAATGATGCCAAATGGGTTTGGGTTTTGTGGGGTGCGGTTGTGGAGCTGATTTTGTTTACGCCTTTAGTCCACTTTGGAATCCAGGTTTCCAGAGGTGAAAATTTAATGTATTATCTTCAGTGTTATTTAAAATGCAGGAATTAAGTTATTTAGGGACAAGTCCCCCATGATGTTCTGTGAAAACTACTCTATCTTAGAGGCTGGATTAGCCTCTGAGAGCCCACTCCCCTTCCTCCACAGGTGCAAAGACCCTGCAGCTGACATCCTTTGCCCCCAGTTCTAGGCAGGAAGCCCCAAATTCTACCCTGTGTTCCCACCACTGGTGCACAGTGATAGAGCCGTACCACTTCTGCAACGACAGGCTCCTGTGAGTCTCAGCCATGAGGGCAAGACAAGCCCCTTCATGACCTTCCCTTCCCGTGTACAGTCGTCCATGCGATAACTGACAATCGATTACCAAGTATAACTACAGGGACTGATCTCACAGCCCTTGCTCTGGAGATGTGCTTGGATCTACTCCCAGGGATCACAGAAGGAAAGGTTGCAGAGTATGATCCAAACTTTGGATGATTGATTTCACCTAGTGAAGACAGAGGCATGCACTAAACTAAATTCTTTTGTAACATCGGGTAAAACATCCCATTCCAAAGGGCTTTAAAGGGGCCCCTGACATTGGCTACTTCTGTTCTTTTCTTTCCCTGTAGTTCACCCCAGGGAGAGACTTGGTTTATTGCACATTTTAAAAGATTATGAAGATAAGTGAGGACCTCCTCCCCAGAAGCATGATTTCTGCACATGCCACCAATTTCCCTGGTTCTTCAAAATGAATAAATAAATAAACAAATAAATTAGACTTGTTAATAAATTATGGAAACAAAGAATAATGGACCCAAGCTTTATCGTAATGAGCTTTTAAATATGGATCTACTTCTGTCTTGCAAACTCAGATCCATCTATACACACACATGCACACACATCACGTACCACACACCAATCTCCCCCACACACACTCAAAACACACTACAACAAACACAAACACATCACTCCCATATGCACTCCTAATTACGTACACCCTACGCACACTGCAAACACACACAAAAATATATACAACAAACACTGCGATTATTGCTACCCTGGAAACATACCAACACACAAACAAAATTACATAACTGAATGCACTCAACCTAACACACACATATCCTGAATATCCCCCACAAACATGCTGTATTTACACTCCTTGCTCAAAAATAGCCACATATACTATTTACATGAGCCCTATGCACACACCAACACACATCAGTAGCTACACACACAAACACAAGGCATCCACAACCACATCCATACCAACATGGAAACCTATGCACCTAAATACCCTATATGGTACATATCAATTCCCATCCCAATACACAAATCTCCACAAACAAAGACTTACTCAATAGCCATTCACGCAAACAGCCCAAGCCCCCCACACACACAGCATGCACCAGCACAGGCCCACCATTCTAAACAAATTTAATTTCAGTGGTTTGTTTCCACTATGTGATCATTACAATAGTTTTGGATCAAACAAAGGCATTTTTACTGTGTGCCTTTGCTTCGTTTTTTAATCTGCCTGCATTTTTCTCGTTGTGGCAGGCTATTCAGGAAACACCTTGCTAATGCTGGGGAATTAATGAGCTGCGAGAGGAGATACAAAGAGAGAATTGCTTATTGTGAAGTCTTCCTTTTTCAGCTTGGTTTGGTTTGTGGAGGGGGTTTCTCTTGTTTTTCTCAAGCAAAGTCACTTTAAAATCCTGTGTCCATTGTTTTTCCCCAGTGCAGGATTTTTTTAAACCCTTCTATTTTTGTCTAATGCCTCTGCTGCTAAAATATACTTAGAAAGAAGTAGACCTGGCCGTTGCTCCCCTCCCACATCTGTTCCCCTTTCATAGACTCATAGATTGTATTGCCAGAAGAGATAGTAGCTCATCTAGTCTGTCCTCTGATATAACACAGGCTAGAGAACTTCATCCAGTTACCCCCGTATTGAGCCTAGTTACTTGTGTTTGACTAAAGCATATCACCTCGAAAGGCATCCAGTCTTGATTTGAAGACTTCAAGAGTTGGAGAATCCATCACTTCCTTTGGTAGTTTGGTCCAGTGGTTAATCGCACTGTTAAAATTTACACCTTATTTAACATAAGAATGGCCATATTGGGTCAGACCAAAGGTCCATCTAGCCCAGTATCTTGTCTTCCAACAGTGGCCAATGCCATGCGCTTCAGAGGGAATAAACAGACCAGGAAATCATCAAGTGATCCATCCCCTGTTGCCCATTCCCAGCTTCTGGCAAACAGAGGTTAGGGATACTTCAGAACATGGCATTACATCCCTGCCCATCCTAGCTAATAGCCATTGATGGACCTATCCTCCATGAACTTATCTAAATCTTTATTGAACCCTGTTATAAGCTTGGCCTTCACAAAACCCTGCTGTTAATTTAATTTGGTGACTCCTACTTCTTGAGTTATGAGAAGGAATAAATAACACTTCCTTATTTATGTTCTCCAAGCCAGTCATGATTTTATAGACATCTATAGTAATCTCTTTTCCAAGCTGAAAAGTCTCAATCTTAATAATCTCTTCTCATATGGAAGCCATTCCATACCTCTAATCATTTTTGTAGTACCTTTTCCAATTCCAATATATCTTTTTTGAGATGGGGAGACCAAGTCTGCATTCAAGATGTGGGCGTACCATGGATTTATATAGAGGCAATATGATGTTTTCTGCCTTATTATCTATCCCTTTCCTAATGATTTGCAACATTCTGTTAGCTTTTTTGACTGCTGCTGCACACGGAGCATGTTTTCAGAGAACTATCCACAATGACTCCAAGATCACTTTCTTGAGTGGTAACAGCTAATTTAGACCCCATCATATGTATAGCTGGGATTATGTTTTCTAATGTGCATTAGTTTGCATTTATCAACATTGAATTTCATCTGCCATTTTGTTGCCCAGTCACCCAGTTTTGTGAGATCCCTTTGTAACTCTTGTAATTTCTAATTTGAATTTGTCTAGCTGCAGCTTCCAGCCATTGGAAGAGCTGTCATTCATTTTTAGACCTAGATCTACCCCCTTGCTGTTATCTCTCATTTATTGTTATGAATTTATTTCCATCAGAAACACTGAATCATGAAGCTGAGATAAGGGAGAATGTTATTTATGCTCAAGTAATTAATATCCCATGATAAGCCTCCTGCATTGCCAGCCATATCTGCTACAATTCATGGGAGGGAGGATTGTTGCCAGAATGTATTAAGCAGCAGTTTGGCAGATGATGGAGAGGATACTTAATTAAGTTACAGAGAAACTAGACGAGCTTTCAATCTATTTATAAAAGTGGTAGCAGTCCCCATTTCAAGGCCAGTGAAAGGAAGACAAATACAGAGGACCCTGAGTCTGATCTCATGCATGATGACAAAATCAGGAGTAACTCCAGTACACTTAGACTGATGTAAGGTACAGGAGAATTGGCCACTGGTATTTTGTTATATAAATTCAAGGCTGAGTTCTGCTCTAGGTTATGCCAGGCCCAGCTAAATCTGGAGTGGCTCCAATGAAGCATAGTGAGTCACTCCAGATTCGTACTGGTGTAACAGAGCAGAACTTGACCCTTAAATATCAAAGGATGGGATAGCATTCGGAAGAGGATGGTTTCATTTGCACACCTTATTGAACGTGCCAAAATATACACAAAGCTGGTTTGAGGCCAACAAGAGGGTGTTGATAATATTTCTTCTACTGCAGTTAGGGCCTGATCTCACAATTCTTGCTCAAATTGGTATTATTATCAGCATTCATTGTTTGAATTACGGCAGCACTTAGAGGTCTCAAATGAGACCAGGACCCTGTTGTGCTAGGTGCTGTACAAACACATAGTGAGAGACAGTTTCCACCCCAAAGAGTTCAGTGTAAAGTCTCAGTGATGTCAATAGATCATATTCTGCTCTCTCTGCAAAGGCTGCAATTCTGGAATAACTCCTTTCAAGTCAATGGAATTACATTGACATAAGGGAGTGCTTCTCAGATACTACATTGACAAGGGCTACTTTAGTTCCTAGACAGATAGGTAGATGGGGTGTATGGGGTTAGATAGATAGATGTAGTTATTTCCTTTGTGTTCAAGTGTGAAAGTTTGGCCTGCTTTAGATAGGTCTATTATAAATCCGTTGTCTCGGTAGTTCTTATATATCTCATCAGCTATAACGGAACATATTAAAAGTACATGGAAAACCACAGAATGGTATTTTTTTCCAGTATGGGAAAAAATGAAGCTCTCTAATAGCAGAAATCACACTGATGAGGCTTGGGGGACCAATTCAGCAAGTGCTTAATTTGAAACCCATGAGTAGGCCCACGCAAATTAATCATCTAAGGACCTTGCTGAATAGCGGGGAAATTAAGGTGCTTGCGTCATCACACATGCCGAAAGGCCAATGCATTCTGAGGTAGAGTTATGCTATCGTTGGGCACAATGCTACATTTAACCAGCTTCAGGGCTTGTCTGCACTACTGATGCCATGGGGCAAGGCCATGGTGCCACAGGTATGCTGCTGTAGAGCCGTAGTGTAGACACTTCCTACAATGCCAAAAGGGATTTTCCCATCTCTGTAGGAATCCACCTCTCCAGGTAACAGTAGCTAGGCTGATGGAAATATTCTTCTGTTGCCCTAGCTTATTCTATACCAGGGGTTAGGCTTGCACAGCCATACCTTTGTTAATCTACATTTTAAGCGCAGACCAGGCCTTAGTGGTCGACGGTGTGGAGTGCTTTATTTTAGGAAGAATCCTAACAGCATACGGTGCACGATTTGCAGGTTTGACACTATTTTCAAAAGCAGTTTTCCAGGGCACTGAGCCCCAGGAATCCACAGGGTTCTCCCCTTTCGAGCTGCTGTATGGGAGGAGAATGAGGGGACCCCTGGACTTGATGAGGGACAAATGGGAGGTGAAGACCCCTCCTGCTGGACAATCAGTGGTGGACCATTGTACTGTCTGGGAAAAGCTCACTGAGCTCATGAGTTTGTCCAGGGAGAACCAAGCCAGGGCCCCAGAGAAACACAAGGTCTGGTAGGACCGCATGGAGCGTGCCCACTCCTATGGCACAGGGGTCTTGGTGTTGGTCCTCATCCCAGTGTGGAAGAATAAGCTCCACGTTGCCTGGACGGGCCCTTTATGAATTGGCCAGTTTATCTCAGGAGGGTATAGAACAGCAATCATCTTGAGCAGAGGCCTCAGGATCAAACCCCAGTGCAATCTTTGCAGCTCCCCATCCCTATAATCACACAGGAAGCTCCAGCTTCCCAGGACTTGAATGCTGAATAAACTGGGCAGGTCAGTTCATTATGCAGAGCTTAACTGCTCCTCTGGAAGGTCTGAAATTACCTCTGCCTTGCAAAGATCAGCTCTGGTTTCACTTTCCACTTATTCTCCCTGACATCAGGAGCGTACTTGAGCCATGGACTGAAGGCTCCTGGAAAACAATTTTCACAGATAATTATTTCTTAGATGTAGGCAGCTTTCCCCTGTCCCCTCCTGGATTTAGTCATTTTTCTGTCCTGCTTTGTGGAACTAGAGCCCAACCCTGCTCCCATAGTAGTCATGTCCAAGAACTCCCAGGGGCTTCAGGAGCCCTTTAGCTAGGGGACAGCTGATCTCCAAGACAAAGCATTCCCAATATACTGGGAGATGTAACTGGTAGGTCAATGGTGAGCCCACCAAGATGTTACTGAAGAGTCCTTCATGAACACCCTGGGATGGTATGGCTTGAGAGTGCCAGGACACTGGCCCTGATAGTCCTGTTAGGACTCTTTATATGAGGGAAATACCTCTTTATATCAGTGGAAATACCTGGATGTAGTTAAACTCATGAAGCCACCTAATGTGGACACACTGAACCTGTGATAAACAATTCAGCTTACTGGGGTAAATCACACTCATGTGAGCCCCATTCTGAACCAGTGCAGTGTGTCTACATTAAGGGTGACATCCTGACCCCCTTGACATCAACAGGGGTTTTGCCATTGACTTTGGTGGAGCCAGGATTTCAACTCATGACCCAGATCCTCAAAGGTGTTTAGGCTCCCAATTTCCATTGTAAGCCTTTGAGAATCAGGGCCCATGTGTTTACACTGGCTTAACTACATGCTGTACTTATGTGAAAGCAAATTTCCATTGACTAAAGAAACCGTAAGGAAAAACAGCACTGAAACATTTGTTTTAAAGAAAAGCAGAGAATTTTGCATACAGTGAAACAGAGTAACAAGGTCACCTTTGGCACCTCTCCACCCCTAACTGGAAACACTTGATGTTCAGCTTTCTGGTTATCACCCCAGAGATTATGTAAAACAGATTTGTGTATGTGTTTAATTTCTAAAGCCTCGTGAACACTGTTCTCTCTAAGTTGTGCGCGTGTACGCGCGAACACAGATCCTAAACCCCGCGCACACGGCAAAACACCGCGCACACAAAAATTTGCACAGAAGAAATTTTTTGCACACACGGCCTGTCAAAAATTTGCACAGAAGAAATTTTTTGCTCACACAGCCTGCCAAAAATTAGAGGGAACATTGCTCGTGAACCAAATTCAGAGCTGTTGTAAGTGGATGCAATCCCAATGATTTCAGTTACATCGAAGCTGCTTCTGCAAGAGCTGAATTTCACCTAGTGATTACATATAAACCCAGAATCAATGCCAGGGGGGCACAGAAATACAGATTAAGGTTATGTCTACATGGCCCAGCAGTTCAGACTACGGGGGTGTGAACTGCAGCATGCACTAGCATGTTGTAACTCCCCTGTGTGGACACTGCGGGTGCAAACTAAAAGGGACCTAGTTTGCCTTAATGTCGCCATCTTTAAACAGGACTAAGTTAATGGAAACAAGGTACCTGTTAGTCTGTGCCCACAGCACCTACACAGGGGAGTTACAGCATAGCATGAGAACGTATGCTACAATTCACACCCCCTTTGTCTAAACCATGGAGCTGTGTAGATAGCCCCGAGTCTCCTCCTCCCCACCCCAATTGCTCACAGAAGCAACATGTGGCCAGATTCTATTCTGTTACCATTGTGTAAATCTGGAATATCTCCACTGAAATTGATAAGCAAAAGGAATACATCTTAACCGGTAGCAGTAGTATGCTTTTATCCTCTAAATGGACCAGACTTTAGAGAAGGACCTGGAAGTCATTGCCATGGATCAAAAGTAGGGATTGAACCTGGGACACACAGGTCCAAAAACCATTATCATGGGCAAGATCTAAACAGCCCATGACGACAAGCCATACACTGAGCAGCATGGCTGTCCAAAACAATTACACCAGAGATGGCACTGTACCAGCTTGGGAAGAAAGCCTGACCAGTAGGATGCACGTGATAAAGAGGCCACAACACAAAGCCAGGGTGAGAAATGCCTGATTTATCTCAGAAGAGAGACCCGTCATCCCACTGTTAGATGTTTCAGCCTGTCGGAAATGAATCATGGTGAACACAGTTCAGGAGGAAAACTCTAAAACACCATGTGCAATCACTAGGAAGCTGGATACAGGAGGGAATTTTTCTTTCCTCTCTTTTAATTTAGCAGTAATAATGTCTACAGTGCATTGACTTGTAAATTAAGTGAAGGTACGAAACTACATTCTTCTTACTGAGATGGGAGATTGTTAGCTTGTTTTATGTTTTCTCTTTTTAAATATCCCCTGAAAGGGAAATAATTTTGACCAACCAAGGAGTCTCTTCTAGAGCAATCTGTAGGGGAACGTCAACAGTAATAACATCTCTTATCTAGCATGTCTTATCCATAGACCTCAAAATGCTTTGAAAATGTGGATAAAGTACCATTACCCTAGTTTTACAGATGGGAGAAACTGAGGCACAGGGCTATGGAGTGACTTGTCCAAGGTCACCCAAAGGTGGGTAGCAGAGCTGGGAATAGAACCCATATCTCTTGACTGCCAGGCTAGTACCCTAACCACTGGATCCCACTGTTTCCCCAGTAGGGGCACATGTATTGTCTATTGTCCAGTACAGATCCACGTGTTATACAGACATATCTGCCTTCACCTCTCCTGCTGTTCCATTGGCTCCATTCACCCCAGCCACCTCCCTTCCTTCATCTTCCACTTCCTGTTCCTCTTTTGCTGTCTCTGCTTCCCTGCCACTGCTCAGGAGGGTGGCGCTGGAGAGGTGGCGGAGGAGCCGGCCCTCTTGGAAAGATTTGGCTAGCTCCTTGGCACAGCAAGTGGGGGTGTTGGTTTCGTAGGTGCTGTGAAAGCTGTTGTAGTCGACTTCGTAAAAGTCTTTCTCGAGGGTGAGGACGGGCGTGAAACGGTGTCCCCATAGCACCTCCGTGTCCATGTAGGAGCTCCGGGCCTGGCAAGTCATCCCTGCGTCAGGAGAGGAGACAAAGACATATTAAATGCAAAGCTCTGTTGCGTGCCCATGCTATCCTGCTACTATTTACAAGTGCTTTGGTGGATTTCCATACCTGCTGGCTCTGGGACATGGAAAAGGTCTTCTCGTAACGAGCCTCAGAAGAGGCTGTAGCACAAAAAGCCGAGTATTCAAACACAGGGAACTGAACGGCCCCACTGCAGCTTCTGCAGACAGGTGGAATGTTTGCAGTCATGACCCTGGGACTTATGGGGGGGATGAGGTTTGATGGCACAATTAGTAGGCCAGAGTGGTTCTGGCATGGCCCCATACTAGATTCCCATCTCCCCTCACTGCTCTGATGATGCAGGTCAGTCTTGACCTTCTGGCTAGTCCGGTGCTGGGATCACACCATCTCTGCCAATACACCTCATCCCTGACCTGCCATGTCCCCCCTATTCCAGCCCTGAACTCCCCCCGGCTCTGCCAAAACACATCAGACCTGGCTTATATAGCACCTTGTTAATCTAACTTCGGTTCCCCCGACTGTTCTGTTGAAGCCCCCCAGGACAGACCTACACAGCCCGCTGCAATTCCAGTTCTCCCTGACCTAACTCAGCTCACCTGCAGCAAAAGCTGCTCTGCCATTCCACTATGGCACCTGCATGTGCTAGGCACTGAGGGCCCGGAGCTAACTATAGGAGCCTGAACCGAAGCCCACTTAAGGCAATGGGAGGATCTCCACTGAATGAGACTGAAATTTGTCCAGCTTGTTCTCAGCCCAAGGCCGAGTGCTTATTTTACATATTCGTATATTTTGGGGAAGTTTGAGGAAAATCCTTTCAAGGGCAAAAATTCAGTCTTGGAATAAATGAAATCACCTGCCTATTGCAAGGCTGAATTCTGTCCCAAATATTTGCCATTTGTTTGGTTTACATGGGTCACGCTTCTGGAATTCATTCCAGGGAGATGTGGAAAGTTCGACCTCCCGACACTCTCATTGGTGCGTGAGAGAGAGGCCGGCCTGGAACGAGATCAAAACATCTATTCAATTCAATTCCAAGCCGACGCTCCCCGATCTCATTCTCACAACCCAAACGACATTACCATAAGACGAAGGCTGTGGTGGGGGGAAATGTTAGTGCTGGGGCATTTATGGTTCAGGGAGAAATATACCATATGTCCTCTAACACCTGGGCACAACAGGAGACAAACAAGTTGGGTTAGGAAATGTCCCCATCCTGTCGAGCTCAGGTGTGGGAAGACATAAGGTACCTCTTCTCCCACAGCTGAGAACAGCCTATCATTCCTATCCTTCTCTCCTCTCACAGCCTCAAGGGTCCTTCTCCTTTGGAGGTGCCTGTGGAATTCACATTAACATGACTGAGCTGTGCCTGTCCATCAGGACCCCCTCCGTTCTGTTTTATTTGTGGGTATTCCCTGCTGGTTTTCTTTTCCTTCATCCATGGATTGGTTTCAGCCCCTGGGCTGGAATGCAGCCAGAGAGGAGCACGGTCACTGGGTAGAATATACACTAAGTCCCTGTGCTGAAGGATGGAATTGACTGCAAATGAGGGAGCTAGAGAGGTACCCACAACCACAGGGGTTAGCCGTGAGGGAGAAAGATTTGTAGCTCCAGACAGATAATATAGGCAGAGGGAGACTCAACTTGCTCCACTAACACAGGCATTTCCAGGGGACCTTCTCAGGGGATGCCCCATACCCTAGTCTACCATAGTGGACGAAGCACCACCATGGCAGTAGTGATGTGGGTTCCTCCTACCATGCGGGCTTAGACCTTTATAATGGGACAACCTCTCCCCCACCCCTCACAGTAGCCGTAGTGCTTGGTAACTTCCATTTGGGCCTCTCAAGGGCTGTGCAAACATTAGCTATTTCCTTTCCCTCCCAAGTAGCATTACGATCTGTGGAAACTGAGGCATGGAGAAGTGAAGTGAATTTGCCACAAGCAAGTCAATGGCAGAGCCAGGAAATGAAACTACGTTCCCTGGTTTCCAGATCTATACTTCAAAGACCATATGGCAACCACGGGGTCAGTCATGGGCCTATACAACCGAAATTCTGACTGCAACAGGGCCTGCCTTTTCTGTATAAACTCTTAGGGTCCAATTCATTGCTGGTGTAATTCCACTGAATTCAGTCAGGTTAAAGCTTAGTTACATCAGGGACAAATTTGGCCAGTTTAAAAAAAAAAAAAGAGAGAGAGTGATCTTAAACTGTCTCTGTGGCTGGCAATACCCAGCAGCGGGAAAACCTTAGCGGATCAGTGCAGAGGCTGGTTTCAGAGGTGCACCCTGATCTGCACAGTGGATACAGTTATGACAATGATGCCTTCATTTTCTGCACACTGCACCTTTACATTTGAAATGTATCATAGGAACTTATGTGGTCCTAACTACCATATTATCTGAGCACCTCACAATCTCTAATGTATTTATCTTCACAGCCCTCCTTGGAGGGAAGGAGGTGCAGTGTTACTATCATATAAGTGGGAAACTGCGGCACAGAGAGGCTAACTGACTTGCCCGAGGCCACAGAGGAAATCTGTGGTGGAGCCAAGAACTGAACCTGGGTCTCCTGAGCTAGTACTAGCCACTGGAATAGCCTTCCTTTGTAGTAATGGTGCCTGCCTGCGCATTTTGTTCTCACAGCTGCTGTAACCTTTTAGAGAGCATGCACACACCTCCACCCTCTCTCCTGGAGAGTCACACACACAGCTCTTGCCTGGAGACTTTACTTTTGTTCTTTCTTGTTGCTTTCCTTAACCTAAAACAAAAGGCATTAAGGCCAGTAGGTATATGGCTGCTCTTTGTGCTTGGGGGAAGAAATGTAACACTTTGGGCTGCAAAACAGGGCTAGAAATTTCTCACACAGTTCTTTTCAAGGAGATTTCCAGAATTACTTGCTTCCAGGCAGGAACAACAAGTACAGTGTTAGTCACAGTGTTCTGGCACTTCTGCTTCCTGAACTGCCAGGAACCAGGAAGTGCAGAGGCTGCTGTGAAAAATAAAATAAGGAAGGAGGAAAGTTATCCCAACTGTTCTGAGCTTTGAGGAGAGGGTCTGTTTGAGATCTGGGCAACCATTCAGGAACGGGGATACAAAACAGTCTGCAGACCTCTAGTAACAAGCTTCTTATGGGCAGGCCAACGAGTGCCCAGACATAGATGCTACGGCACTGCACCATCAGGATAGACAGTGCTTGACATTCATTCCCTTATGCCAGGTTGGCATACAAGAGCAGAAGATTTATGTAGCTCTCAGGTCCTGTCATGCTGCTGAGTACCCACCTGCTTTTCTCCAAGAGATGTGGGTCACTCCCCCGTCCCCACCCACCACCAGATAACATTAGCTTCTACCTACTCTCCTTATCCCTTAGTGAGAGGTTTTGTTGCAAGCCATTTTAAAACCTGGTGGGACATATTTGGGATGCAGGACTGGCTCAAAGATGCCTTTTACATATCTAGCGTCTCATGCTGGATTTTGATTTCAGTGGGAGTTAGGTACCTCAATACCCTTGACAATCTGGGCCTTAGAGGGCTGAAATTTGATCTAAAATGAGCAATGCTCCTCCTTGGACATAACCTGAATCCGCTAAGGTACCTAAATACTGCTGCTGAGCTGCTTAGTGCTCCAAATGCCCAGAAATGGTAGTGGGAGAAAGGGGCATTTTTTTCCCCTCGCAGAATTAGGCCCTATCAGTGCATAAGCCATCTCCCAGCCTGGCTTTCCCACTGCTGAGTAGATGCCAAGTATTCTATAATAAAATCTCAGCGCTCTTTGAATCATAGAAATGTAGGGCTTAAAGGACCTCAAGAGGTCATCTAGTCCAGCCCCCTGTGCTGAGCTCGGACAAAGTAAGCCTAGACCGTCCCTGGTAGGTGTTTGTCCAACCTGTTCTTAAAGTCTTCCAATGATGGGGATGCCATAGCCTTCCTTGGAAGCCTATTCCAGACCTTAGCTACCCTTATAGTTAGAAGGATTTTGCTAATATCTAACTTAAATCACGTGTGCTGCAGATGAAGCCCATTGCTTCTTGTCCTACCTTCAAAGGACATAGGGAGGACAACGCTCAACTTCTTCTCCATAGCAGCCCTCACTGTATTTAAAGACTGTTCTCAGGTCCCCCACAACGTTCTTCTCTCAAGGCAAATCATGCTCAGTTTTTTTAACCTTTCCTCATAAGTCAGGTTTTATAAACCTTTGATCATTTTTGTTGCTCTCCCACGGACTCTCTCCAATTTGTCCACACCTTTCCTGAAGCATGGTGCCCAGAATTGGACACAGTGTCCCAGCTGAGGCCTCACCAATGCTGAGGAAAGCGGGACAATTACCTCCCATGTCTTACATACAACGCTATGTTAATAGATCCCAGAATATTAGCCTTTTTTGCAACTGCATCACATTGTTGACTCATATTCAATTTGTGACCCACCATAACCCCCAGATCCTTTTCAGCAGTACAACCACCTAGCCAGTTATTCCCCATTTTGTAGTTGTGCATTTGATTTTTCCTTCCTAAGTGAAGTACTGTGCACTTGTCTTTACTGAATTTTATCTTGTTGAATTCAGACCAATTCTCCAATTTGTCAAGATTGTTTTAAATTCTAATCCTGTCCTCCAAAGTGCTTGTAACCCCTCCCAGCTTGGTGTCATCTACAGATTTTATAAGCATACTCTCCATTCCATTATCCAAGACATTAATGAAAATATTGAATAGTACCAGACCCAGGACTGACCTCTGTGAGACACCCCTTGATACGTCTTCCTAGTTTGACCATTGATAACTACTCTTTGAGTATGATCTTTTAACCAGTTGTGCACCCACCTTTCATCTAGACTACATTTCCCTAGTTTGCTTATGATCAGATCAGAAGGGAGTTCCCCTCTTACCACCAGAGAGAGTCAGCCTCAGACATATAAAAGGAACTCCTGCCTTGCAATCAAGGTCTTGGAATAGCTCCTTTACTTGGGGGAATACCTTACCCTGAGCCTGAGCTCCACAGAAACAATCACATTTATGTCCTGCTGTAAGTATTCAATTAAGACAGGAACAATGAAAACCTGTCATTGTCCAAGGACTGCATACGGCCGGCTTCCTGCAATAGCTGCTTTTTGTAACCCCCGGGGTGCACAGAGCCAGCACAATAAAACAACTTGCAATCACTCCATAATCTCATTCAGATATTCTTTTTTTTTTATTTGCACATGTGCATCGGAATTTAATTGCATGGGGACCGACTGCCTGCCAACCTCTACACTGCACAGCAAACAACAGCATTGTCCCGACTGCAAGTTCCCTTAAGTGCTGCTCTCCAGCCCGGCTAATTAATGGCCCTAGCTAATTATTGCCTCCAGCTGAAAGAAGATGACAGTGGAGGTGCTGAAAACAATAAGCCTTATTTTCATTAACAGAACGGGGTGCAGCTGCTTTCCGCTCTCACACAATGTGTCCTCGTCCCTGTGCGTGCCGAACGTTCAGAATCCGCAATAGGATTCTGAATGTTCAGCACTCTGCAATAGGCAGCGTAGCTCGCTGGACCAGTCTCTTTCCAATTCTGCAGTGGTTAATAGTAGAAATCAGCAGGCTTTATCTGTAATAAAAGACCTAAACCTTCACTGGCATGATTACCCACAATGCACTGTGTTCACCTAAGACAAGGACCACAGCCGTTTTGCCATTGTTGTGCATCACCTCTAAAGTGTCACTGCTTTCTAAGTAGATACGCCATAGCCCCCAGTACAGTTGCTTGAAGCATTTGCTCTTGGGAGATTTCAAAAGGCCTTTTGAGCATGCAGAGGAATTGTGGGAGGTGTCAAACTTCCAGAATTCCTCGGGGGAAAATCCCAGAAGGCCATTGGTGCTGACATAGTTTCTTAGCCCTTTTCTCAAAATGGAGGGTAATTATGAACTTTTGGATTTAAGAAGTTTCTTGTAAAGCTTTGAGAAAGTAATTTTTTTGCCCTTTTTTATTTTTATTTTGAGCATTTTGTGACCCAGAAATTTCATTTCAATGAGAAAACTTTAATGAAAAAAAAAAGCTTTGATCAAATGCATGAAAGATTCAAAATGCGGGAAAATCCATTTTCATCTGGAATAAGTTTCAGAAAAAAATACTTTCTAATTTTATTTATTTTTCTGGAACATATGACCATAGTTTCCATGGAAATGGTTGACAAATGGTCCTATTTTAAAATGAAAGAAAAGTATGCTTAATTTTTAACTGGAAAGTCAGTCGATTTTAGAAAATTTGAAATGAAATGGAAAAACCTCAACTTTCAGATTTTTCACATGTAAGCTTTGGATCTTTTGCCTCTCTGCAGTCACCAGCTTGAGTTTCAGTGCAAATAAAATTGAACCTAAGTTGAAACCTGAATAAATTTTGCATAAAACTGGGCCCAGATGCATCACCTTTACAAAGAGGCTGTGCTCTGTCTCAGGCTCATAGCAAAGCTAGAAGACAGAAGAGTATTCCTCAGTTTCAAGTTTTGTAATAAAACTTTCACAGAGGTTTAAATTTTTAAGTGCACTGTACTGCAATTCAATCCTCAGAGGTGAAGTTTTAGTCTATTGGGCTGGAGTCTGACTTCAGAGTATTAATGCCAGGGGTCGAGAATGTTCCTACTTGGGGCAGCCATACATGCTTTGTTTTATAAACTGCTGGATTTCTGGTTTCCAATAAATGAATGAAGACAGGTTTCTTTCATTACATTCAAAAGCAGGGAAAGTCACAGAGAAGCAATTGGTGTGTAAAATAGGTGTCAGGGAACTGTACCAAGAAGACACTTTCTTGACATCAAAATCAGTCAGAGTCAAGCTGATCACACTATTTCAAAGATGGGAGAATGTTAATATGCAGAGAAGAAAGGGAATCTTCATGTCCCCCTCAGAAAGAAGTCTGTTTTTTCCCACTAGGTACTCGATGGGAGCTGCAGACTTCAGAACCTTTCACTGATTGCAATGCCACTGATTATGCAGCTAAAATAGAAGCCTCTGGCTCTGTTACATTGCTAAGAAAAGAAAAATTCTTCAGGAGATTGCGCATGAGTGACAGGCTTTTATATAATTATTAGGTCACAGTTCAAATCTAGCCCCATTCAGCAACAGCCTATGTTGCTACTATCTCATGGGCATTAGGTTGGCTACGGATTAGTTGATGGTCTTAGTCTAGCTGTTGGAGGACACAGATGCCTGTATCAAACATACCATTGCAGCTAGCAACCTTGTTGGCAATTTCATTGCAGAGGACAAATATTGAATGGATCATGGAGAATTAACTAGCAGTACCCTAGATTAAGAAGTTTAATTTGAAGCACATCAGCAGGATGATGGTAGGGAAAACTTTCACTACTGCCACCTGGCTAGACCTGTTCAGTGGATATAAACATCCAGCCTCTAGGGCTGTCAAACCAACATTTTTCACCAGCATAAAATTAACTTTTTTTATTTAAATGCCATAGAGCTGAGTGTGACGTTCCCCTCTGGTGTTATCTGGACCGGTGATCTGCTAGGTCACTCGAATCCTTGACTCTGGGAGCCAGCCTTACCCTGCTCTGCTGTGAGAACCCCCACTTCTGGGCTGTTCATGCACGGCCTCTGGCATGTAGGCTGCTCCTTGGAGTGTGCAACTGAATGACACTAGCTAATATCTCCGGTCCTAGATAGGAACCTCCGTCTTGCAGTGTCCAGTTATGCCTGTTGGAAGCTGCAAGCTTATATAAATTCGTCAATTTAACAAAGAAATTGATATGTACCAAGCTTGTTATGCCAAGGGGAGCCTCTGACACACTTCAAACCAAACATATTGTTTCAGATAGAATAAACAAACAAATTTATTAATTATAAAGATAGATTTTAAGTGATTATAAGTCAAAGCATAACAAGTCAGGTTTGGTCAAATGAAATAAAAGCAAAACACATTCTAAGATGATCTTAACACTTTCAATGCCCTTACAAACTTAGATTCTTCTCACCACAGGCTGGCTGGTTGCTCTTCAGCCAGGCTCTCCCCTTTGATCAGCGCTTCAGTCGCTTGCTGTGGTGTCTCTAGATGTAGGTGGAAGAGAGAGGAAGAGCAAGGCAAACATCTCTTTCTTTTATCGTGGTCTTTCTTCCCTCTTGGCTTTGCCCCCCTCCCTTCAGAGTCAACTGCGCATTACCTCATTGCAGTTCCAAACTGACCAAAGGAAGTGGGGGTGACTCCCTCAATAGTCCAGCAGATTCTTTTGTTGCTGCCTAGGCCAGCGTCCTTTGTTTCCGTGAGGCTGGGCTGGGTTTGTCCCATACATGTCCTGATGAGGTGTGAATTGCGTCTCAGCTCTTGGAGAGTTTTTGCCTGGGCTTATTTTAAGCCATGAGGACACATTTTCAGCCTCATAACTACATACCTGAAATTATAACCTATAACTTACTATAACATTACTGTAACAACAATGCTCAGTGCATCACGAGCCTTCCAAAGACACCCGACATGAAAAATTTTGCATTGGATACCACACAATCATTTTACAAGGATGCAACTGGGGGTGCTGGGTGTTCCCCCCGAGGTACAGAGCATCACACTGAGCTCTAAGATGTTATCTGCTGTCACATGGATGCTAATTCTACGCTTGCGATACTAGATGGGCTCTTTTTACAATGAAGACCCAGGCATTACTGGTAAATCCCGCTCCCCCAACGCACACATACTGAATGAATTTCCCAGCTATGTCCATTCCTCTCTTTTTCCTGAACAGCGAATTAATGACAAAGTCTTTTTCCACATATGCAGAGTGAAACTCACCCCTGATCAGAGGGCTAGCGCAAGGCCAATGTGCCACTTAAGTCCTCAGAGGTGAATTTCACCTACAAAGCATGGAGAAAGAAGATGGTGTTGAAATGGACACTGATGACTAGCTAGGTTGGCAGGGAATAGTTATCAATATTTAAAATCCTATTATTCTAATTAAGCAATACACGTCCTTAAATTAGCATCAAAGATGCTGAAGTATCGCTCAAATGGTTGTGGAAAGTGCTGGGCCATTTACACTAATTAGTCCAAGGAACACCCTGGCCTATGACAAAACCAATATTGTTCCTCTGACTTCAAAAGGAATATTAGAAGGTGGGAGCATGGTCCCCCAATTATTTCTGCGCATCTTCAGAGGAGGAGGACACGTCCATACTTGATTCGCTTTGATTTTCATGCCAGAGGGGAAGACTGAAATTTTAATTTTTCTGAATGTTCTCCAGGCGTGGGAATGCTCCTGGGTGTTGGAAAGTCAAAAGAGGTAACGGTCTAATGTAGGCAACGAAATGGAATATGCAAAAAAGTTTAAAGAGATAGCAAACTTGGCAAACTAAACAGGTTATAAAGAAAGAGAGAGAGAGAGAGAGAGACCACATTCACTTCTTTATATTATGACTCCACTTTATTTAATTGCTCTACTATGTCATTTAATCTATAATTTCTTGCCTTGTTATGTTTCAGGAAGCGGTTGCACAAGGTTGACATATCTCCTCTAAGATCAGACCCTTGGATTTGTCAGAAGAACAAATGAACTGAAATTTCAATGGCACTGACATGTGTTGCTCTGTGAGAGAGCGAGGATGGGCCAGGGGTTAGGTGAGAGACCTGGGTTTAATCCCCTGCTCTGTCACAGATGTCACTTCCATGACCCTGTAAATCACATAGGCCCAGATTGTCAACATTTATTTAGGTAGCTTACTCCCATTGAAATCAATGGAAGTTAGGTGCCTAAATATCTTTGCGGATCTGGGCCTTAGGCTCTCAGTTCCCCATCTGTAAAAGGGGGTTCATGATACTATCCTACCTCCTAGTGGTATTGGATGTATTTTAAAGATGGGGAGAGTTCAGATACTATGGTAAAGGGAGCCCTATAAGCACCGTTAGGCATGTTAGTGATGATGATGATGTAGTAGTCAGGCCTGTATATTTGCCTGAGATAGAATTTTGGGTCTTGTTTGCCCATTTAACTTTTAATATTTTTATATTCTTATTAATAGGTGTGAACAAAGAACAAAGACACTGTGTGTTGCTTCTGCCCAGCCAGATGGGTTTGTTAGTATGAGAAAAGATAAGAGATAGAACTCAAGTGTTGCTGATTTTGGTGGGAGTTTAATATATGACTGCCTTGACTCCTATCTTGAGCCAAGGTCAGGAGGGGCAAGGGGATGCGGGGGGGAAGGTATAAGAAACACTAAAAGCCAAAGAAAGGCCTGTCCCTGACTTAAGCACAACCTCACTTCTTACCCCTCCCATGGGATACAAAAGAGGTGGTACCGAAGCCCCCTGACTCACGACCTTCCAAAACGGAACATGACAATAAATTGTAAGGGGTGGGACCCAGGGTGGGCACGACGGGTATAATTATGCCTGCTAAGGAGGTGGGAACTGGAACACTGGGAAAAAAGGCTCTGGGGCGCTAGGGATATGCTTGCTTGAAACTAACTTGAATAAACATCGCATTGCCTGCACTTAGGACTTCCAGTCTTCTGCTTTCTGTCTGTGTTACAAGGACCAGGGGAAGGGTGTAGGGAAAGCCCTTAACAAGCACCTTAAATAGTTCAGCAAGACCACTTTTTTCAGGGCAAGTCAGTGGTAATCTGGTTCACTACTTCATTCCCACACCTTGAAGCCAGGGATATCAAAGACATTTACAAATATGAATCAGTTTACATCACAATACCCCCTTTGTGAGAGGAACGTACTATAATGCCCTTTTTACTGATGCACATTTTTAAGAAAGAAAATGAGCCTATGGATAAGCAAAACCAACCAACCAACAAGCTAGCGCTAATTTTACTGTGTTTTGCATGCAAAGTTTGATTAATTTCAGGACATCAGACTGAAATACAAATCCCTCAGATTTAAGCTTCATTGTGATTATTTCACGCCTTTCTACCTTGGCAGGAGGGGAATATTATTCTATCCTTTTAAAAAATGGATGAACTGGGGTGTAGAAAGGGTGTGATTTGCTCAAGGTCACACAGTGACAACATGAGGAATAGAACCCAGGAGTCCTGACTCACAGCCAGTTGCTCTATTAGACCACCTTCCTTCCAACGATGTCTAAGTATAGTTCTGTCCTTTTGAAACTGTGTGCTAATACTGTACTGGGTCACTGGATTAACAAGTCAGCTCTATTATCTCGAATGTCTATTTAATATAAGTGGGGGGGATGGGGGAGTCAAAGAAAACCAGTGAACATCAGTGGTGAAATAAGATGACTTGATGCCTCCTGAATGCCCAGTGATCACCTAGCATCCCATTAAGGCAACAGTACTGGTAGGCAAAGGGGCATGGATCAGCGTTCATGTTGCATTCCCCATCAATACCTGGACTGCGGAAGCTAATGATCCAACCAGCGGACCAAATTTGGAGATGAATCCTCGTCACAAGCCACCTGAGGCACATTGCACATATGCTAAGAAGAAGAAGACTGGTAAGCACAGAATGAGGTTTGCATGTAGCTATATTGATAAATCAATCTTTGGTTAATTGTCAGCGAAGGCGGAGAGGAGGATAAAAGATGTGAGGGAAGCAAGACTCATCCAGAGAGACTTATAAGATATGCAGACTCTTTCATCATAGGGAATGATGGCTTCAGGGGAAAAAGCTAGGCTCTCTAATGTTCGCTAATTGAATCAGCCAAGTCGTTCATCTCCCAACCCCGATGAATCTGAGTGCACGTGGGGGATTGGCTTTCGACTGCTCTTTAGTCTCTGGCAGCATTGCTTCATACTCTCTCTCTCTTCTATTAAGCAATGAAGAGGTTAGTGGCACATCCATGTTTATTGCGCACAACAGGCCAGCCTAATTCTGTCAGTGGACTGGGGCTACCGGCTTTGGATTTTTGTTGCCCTGGGGTGGGGAAGAGAGAAAGAAAGAAAGAGCATTGAAAGCAAAATTGTATGGACTTTACAAACAGATTCCTTCCCATTTTCTTCTCTTGCAAGTCAAATTTGGAGCAACCAATCTTGAAGAGTGTCCCTTGAAGATAAGGCAAGGGAGAATTAATTCCCTAAAGTCATTGCTGTGCCCAATTCATTAAGCTGGCACTGTAAGTGATTTGGTGGTTTTCAAGATGCCCATAAAAGCAGCACTGGCTGCTGGAATGTTTGTCACCTCTATTGATTTAGCCCTGCTGTAGTCATTTCACTCAGGGAATAATCAACACAGGTCTGCCCGGAACTGAGCCTTTCTCTGGTGTTTTCAAAGCTGTGGAGCCAATAGTGCCAAGGCACACATACTGATCTATAGCTTCTACAGGATGCTGCTTTAGGTAGGACTAATGCTACAACAAGGGAGTGTGTCTGATGGAAATGGGGCAGGCAGGGATGAAAACTGGAGGGTGAGCGGGAATTACTGGTTAATTTTTTCCCCTACAGCTGGTTGAAACTTTTGGAAATTGCAAAAAACAATTTCCCCCAAAAATGTTAATGAAAAAATATTCACTATTTTTTGCCCAGTTCTAGTTATGTGCTTATACCTCTAGCCATTTATATGGTACAGTGGTCAGGCTTGAAGGGCCTGATTGTCAAAGGTATTTAGGATCTTAAAAATTCAGCTAGGTTGTAGGGAAATCCCTACTGGGATTTTCAAAATCATCTCACAAAGATAGGCACCTAAGTCTCATTGACTTTCAATGGCAGGGAGGCACCTAACCTGCTTCGGGGTGGTTGAAAACCCCACTAGGTGCCCATGGGCATCTTTAGGCACCTAAATATCTTTGAAAATCTGTCCTGAAATGCTTTGAAAAAATGACTGGAACTAATATTACCTTCTTCCTCACCAGGTAGGTGTATATTCAGATATGTTGGTGACTGCAGTGACCTGAAGAAGAGCTTGGTGCAGCCAGAAAGCTTGTCTCTTTCACCAAGAGACATTGGTCCAATAAAATATATTACCTCACCCACTATGTCTGTCTTGCAGGGACTAAAGTGAGTTTCTACTAATTTGTACCCATGACAACCAATGCAGAGCCAACCCAGCTCTGGGAGAGTGAGCTGCAGTCTATTCCTTCTTTTGCATCATCAACAGAACGGTTTAGTTCCAATTAGCTACATCTGTGCCCCCCCTCCTGCAGGCTAATAGAATAACACAGGTGATAACGAGGGCACAATTTGGCCTGCTGCAATTCTAGTGCTGACAGCCATGTGTGAGAAGGAAAGAACCCAGCATTGCTCTCGGATCCCAGATTGAGTTGGTAGCACTGGCAGTTAGAAATAATGGGGTGGGATTTTAAAAGCAGGCTCAGGGTGGTACATGCTCAGGCCCAGATCCTCAGAAGTATTTGGGTGCTTAAGATGCAGATAGGCACTTTTGAAAATCCCACTGGGCACCTATTGCCCACTGAAATCAATAGGAGTTAGGTGCCTATGTGCTTTTGAAAATCCTACTGGGTCTTTAACTGCTTCTTCAGGCACCTAAATACCTTTAAAATTTGGTCCTCTACTCCCATGGACTTTCAGTAGGAGCCGTGTCTCTAAATTCCTTAGTTTTTTAAAAAATCCCAACCAACATTTTTTGCTCCTTAGAAACGGAGTGAATTGCTCTCCAGTGATTGACTAACGATAACCATCGAGCCCCATGGTGCCATTTTTATAGTTCTCTGAAATGTGACTGTAGAAATGAGGACTAGCAGCTCTTTCCATGTAGTCTAACTGGAGCAATTTTGTACTGAATAAGCTTTCGTGTAAACCAAAAGTAAAATGATTATTAATATGCCTGTCTGCAGTGTTCATTTCACTAGGTCTGGTCTCTCCAACATCATCCTATCTACCACTGACAAGTTCTAGCTTCATCTCCAAATATCAGGCCACCTGTATAAATATTGGACCTAGCAGTCAGCAGCAAGTCAGGAAATAATTCACATATCCAGCAAAAAAAAAAAGGGGGGGGGGGATCCAGCTTCATTAACAGGGACCAAGTATTGTTCATTTGTCTATGCAATATTCTAAATTGAGGACCTTCATTCAGTTCCTAACAACAGGAATTCGTCTCACAAAAATCACAAGGATGACCATTCCTGGGCAGTCTTAGTAAAGGCCCCAAACTAGAGATACATGCTGCATTGCAGGACACCCTGTTCTGGTGAGATGTCTCCCCACCACTCTACACATGAGCCATACAGAAAGCCATCTGGATTCTGAATGTTTTAGTCAAACCTTGGTACAGTCTGACGTCCACCCAGCCCTAGAGCCAATGGGAAGAGCTCTTCCAGTTACATCTTTTGGGTTTAACAGCAGATACAACACTGTCTCCTGAGACTGGAGTAATTAATTTCCATAGATCCAGGCTCCTTAATGTCATTACACTCAGGTCTGGGCAATTCCACTGGGAGAGGAGTCCATTTGTAAAGCAATCCAATTCCTCTGCCATGCTTTTAATTTTGAGGTTGTTGCTGGTAATGACTTCCTTTTGCACATCATTAGCAGTGGCTGAGCCTCTTGGTCAGAGGAAGTACAGTCTAAAGCCACAGAGTATCTATTCAACCAGGACTTGATGGTGCTAGTTTGTGATGGTGAAATGGGCCTTGGGCCACAAAGGTACTTCTAGGTATTAACCTCCAACCTCAGTGCAGGGCTCTCTTTGATATCAGCCAACCCAGGGCTACCAAATAAAATTCCATTATCAATCTCTCTCCTGTATAACTCCCTGAAATGCTGTTATTTTTTATAATGCCCAAGTGTGTATTAAGAGCCTCACAGTCTAGGCGAGGCCCTGATTTGCCTTTTGTTTTACACTCCTGTAACTGTATTGACATCAGTAGAGTGACTCCTGATTTACACTGCTGTAAATGAATGGAAAATTGGGCATGGATTGCTAGTAGCTATAACATAGTGTTATTCTACAGCACTCGTATACCAACAAGACACACAACCAACACACTACACAGCAGCCCAATACACTAGATATGGTCCCTAAACAGAATCTGTCATTCCAATTCTCATGAGCTTTGGTAATGTTTGCATCCAGATCTGCATACTGACCCATCTCTACAATAGACCTCTGGTAAAAGAATACTCCCTAGTAATGCTACATTAGCCCTTGCATGCATTGCAAATAGGTTACACTGCTGCCATGTAATCTGTTCAGGACTACCCTCAAACTCTGCTTGAAAGCTGCAGCGATTGCTGAGGGCCGCCACCCACCCGAAGACCAAGGAAAGAAGCTGGGGCACCACCGGTGCTTGTCTTTGTCCTGGCATCCTGTTTGCTTCTGAGGTGTGGCTGATAATTTTGAAAGCTGGGGATGGTCTGGGACCCAGCGATTTGAGGGATCACCTTCCTCTAGGCCCTGTTGCAGCAAAGTCTGCCCCGGTAGGTAATTCTTGCTGTGAGTTCTTGGAGTAAAACCTTCTAGGGCAGGGATTCTCAACCTTTTGGGGGCTCAGAACCTATTTGTAAATGTTTATGGCCTGTCGTGACCTAGCAAATAGTCTGGAGTTGGAAGCCCTGGTGTGATTTTGGTCAGGTCCTGTCACCTGTGTGTGTGGGGGGGGGAAAGCGGGGGCTTGCATCCTGCCTGCCACTGACCCCACAATGGTGGCTCCTGCAGCTCCTGTGCTGTGGGGCTGACTGGACTTGGCTCTCCAATCCAGGCAGTGCAATCTCTGGGGCTGCACCGCTGCTCAGGTCCCTGGCACCCTGATTGGACCAAATTTGTGTGAGTGGAGCTGTGACCTGGTTGATGATGTTGCAGAGCCACTCACTCAAATTTGGCCTACCCAGGCTCCCATCATTATGACGGCTGGGCCAAACTTGAGTGGTGCTGGGACCCAAGAGGTTGCAGGTCCTGGAGCAGGGAGGCCAGCCCCGTGGGACAGAAGCTGCCACACGCCCCTTTGAAACATTCTGGTGACTCAATTTTGGGTCCCGACCCATGGGTTGAGAACCCCAGTTCTAGAGAATTATGGAGCCCCCTAGTGGTGAACGGCATGATCACCATAAACGGAAAATAATCAAACTCATTTGCAGCGGATTGAGTGGGAGGGTTGGAACATAGCTCTGCCAATTTTTACCAACGGGTTGCTTGCATCTGTGCTAAAGCACACTCTGAAATAGGCAGCCAGGGCTCTCCCATCTTTGGGACTGTCTGTGCTCAGAGATTTGGCAGGGTCAAGGCAGTGTCATGGGGAGGAGGGATTTGCTCAGTGGTTTGAGCATTGGCCTGCTAAACCCAGGGTTGTGAGTTCAATCCTAGAGGGGGCCATTTAGGGATCTGGGGCAAAAATTGGAGATTGGCCCTGCTTTGAGCAGGGGGTTGGACTAGATGACCTCCTGAGGACCCTTCCAACCCTGATAGTCTATGATTCTAAGGCACAATGCAGTCATATTTAATTAGCATTTTATTGGTTAAAAACCTGCTTATTTGTCCATTTGAGTATTCCTGACACAATTATGGTAACAGGCATCTCTGGGGGAAGCAGAAGTGGCTCTTGAATGCCACCGGGGAAGGGGGCAAATTTCATAGAAGTTAGGTTTTCCACCCCTAGTCCCCTTGAAGGTTGTTTTAAGAGTCCTGAATAACTGCATCCCATTCAACCACCACCAGTAAGACATGATAGTAACATTGGGGCAGGGGGAGAAACTCTGCAGGGGGGCTCAGCTTAAGTTAAAAAGCCCTCTTTGGCATTTCAGAGTCCAGCTGTACAGGGCTAACCCCTCCCCCCAACTCATCCCAGTCACCAGCCTCAGTCCTCTCCTGCGGCTTAACCCCTTAAACTTAAAATGGCTGATCTTCCTATGAACGCACAATACTAGCGGGGGCTCTTCTGCCTCCAGAATGCTTGGTCCTGGCTTCTAGATAACAGTGCCTTCCTCTCTCCTGATATTAGCCCAACCACACTCTAAGGGGCTCAGGTGCATCTTTGCTTCCCAGCCTCACTGAGCCAACTCTGAATTCCCCAGCTGGGACTTAATTCTTAATGCCCCGTGCTGCTGGCTGGGTAGTGCCTCCCCTTACAGGCTACACTGAGGAGAGACACGGTTGCAGGTACCCCTAACCTATTCCAGGGAGCATTGAAAGAACTGCCCTGCCCTTCACAAGTACTCATCCAGCACTTTAATACTCAGAGCACCCCTGGGGTGGGGTAGGCAGGCATTTCCCCCATCTGATACTGGGTCCCAGAGAGGTTACTTTATGGACCAAAGGTTACACCGAGAGTCAGCAGAACAGCCAGAAATTGAGACCTGGGCCTGGAGGCCTCTATCAGAAGAATGCCGAGAATCAAATCCAGGTCTCGTAAAACCCAATTCACCACCCGAACTACTAGGCCATGGTGCCAACCACACAGTTCAGAAGGGAGCATTGGGTAGAGGGCCCCCGATGCTCTCCTCCAGCTCCTTCTGGGTGGGAGACGAAGATGGGTCTTTAACCAAACACTTCAGAATGTTGAAAGTCTAAGTTTGCTTTGACAAAGCTCGCAGGAGTTCTTCTCCCCAAACCGGGTCCCCCTTCCATGCTTAGCGTGATGCCAGCTGTTAAGGTGAGGTAGGAAGAAAATGACATGGAGACAACTTATCTGCAGTATTGTAGCTGTGTCGGTGCCAGGATGTTAGAGAGACAAGGTGGGTGAGGTGACGTCTTTTGTTGGACCCACTTCTGCTGGTGAGAGAGACACGCTTTCCACCTTACACAGAGCACTACACAAACAATGTGCCCTAGAAAATGGGTGCATGCATATTTAGTGTTGCATAGGGAATCATCAGGAACAGATGTTACAGTAGCCAATAAGTAGTCACTTCCTGTGTTCCAGGGAGTTCAGACTGCTTCCAGCTCCTCTGATCTAAAAGGACTCCCCTATGCATCTGCCTTCTCATACTTGCTGGAAAGTGAGACAGGGATTGAAAGAAACAGAATAATTTCATGTTGTGCTACAAATACTTTTGCATTCCAGTTTTAGGAAGAACTGGCCAGGAACACCTATCCATGGGCGGACACTGGGACTCAATTGATTGAAACCGGGTGACACCCGATGACACTGCATAACGCTTGTCTGTTCTTTGTCTTCCTGCACCCCCTTCAAACTCCCCTTGAGAAAGTCAGCACTGCTTTTAGCTGCAGATTTGGCACCACACATCCATGTGCAATGAGGCTTTGGCGTGGAAAGAAAGCTCAGCCAGCCATATCTCTCCCATCCTATCTGTTACATAGTGCTGTTCTGTGCTGTTTAATGGCTGCTACATTCCACCTAGAGGTGGTTGTACTGTAGTAGGGGGGAAATGATCTGTACATATTCTCTCTCTCTCTGATCCTCAGTGAGACATATTTTCCGCATAATTGTAAAGAGGTTTGTGAAGAGATCAAGTATCTTTTATCATGTACCTATAATGTATCATGAAATACACTACATACATGCAAATAAAGTAAATACAAATTCATATTCATTATGAGTGCCATTTTAGACTACTGACCCTCAATCCAGTTTTTGGCCAGTTCTGTCCCATATCGCAACCAGAGATTCTACCAGAATTCTTGGTTTTAAATAGTTTAAAAGACACAAGAGATGGAAAAAGACCCATAAAGTTGAAAGATGAGGTCCCCAACCAAACCCCCAGATCCAAAACAGGCTGAACATGGGAGTGTTCAAAATCAGGACTTTGTGGCTGTTAGACCCCCTCTCTAATTAGGTCACTTCTGGCTAGTGCAGAGTTGATTGTTTCCTACAGCATATCCCCCTGTGCTTTGCTCAGTCTGGTTTAAAATGACCTAGGCAACAAAGCTCCCACCAGTTCTCTTGGGAGGCTATTGCAGACTAGAACATAATAATCCCCATTTAACTCCAGCTCTGCACCTATTGTTCCAACTCACCTAATGATCATGCTTGACACAAACAAGAAAGCTGCTATGTTTCTGACACATTTAGTTTAGCCCAGCTGGTGAAAATGTAAAGTGTAACAAATATCTACCCTTCTCATCCTCCATCAGAGTGGTGACTGGAGGTACAGGGATCATCACTGAACGGTAGTAACAACAGATATCTAAAACAGCCCAAGCATAGCCTCTTTTAAATACAGGACAGAACTATGACAACAGCTGGGGCTGAACCCAGGACTTACAGAACTAAATGCCTCAGCCACAACTACTTGAGCTAAAACATAAGAACAGCCATACTGGTCAGACCAAAGGTCCATCCAGCGCACTGTCCTTTCTTCCAACACTGACCAAGGCCAGGTGCCCCAGAGGGAATGAACAGAACAGGTAATCATCAAGTATTCCATCCCCTATCACCGATTCCCAGGTTCTGGCTAATGGCCTCCGGCAGAAGAATGCCAGGAATCAAACCCAGGTCTCTTAAAACCCAGTCCATCACCCTAACCACCAGGCCATGGTGCCAACCACACAGTTAAGAAGGGAGTGTTGGGTAGAGGGCCCCAGAAGCTCTCCTTCAGCTGCCTCTGGGTGGGAAACAGAGATGGCCCTTTAGCCAAATACTTCAGAACATTGAAAGTCCAGGTTTGCTTTGAGTTGTGGACAAAGTACATGGGCATTCTTACTTCTCCCCAAACTGGGTCCCCTTCCCATGCTTAGTGTGATGTCACACAGAACCCCCTCTTGTATTTAGAAGCTGTATAACACTCATCTCATTTATATGGACCAGCCCCTTGGAGGACAAAGACCCATATTCTTAGCTTAGGTGTCATTGGCAAATGTTGACATTTTAATGCCAGCTGCATTGTCTTTTTGCTCTGTGCTGGTTATTTTTGGCAGAGCCTTACCTGTTGCTTCGACCATTCCTTCCAAAATGACCACGATTTCAAACTCCTCCTTCGCAAGCTGGGCACGGGACATCTCCCAGAAGGGGCTCTTCTCGTTGATTTCATGTGAGATGATGAGTGGTGACACCAGGAATAGCCTGTCATCCCCTGTATCAAAGCCCACATTGATGTCCGTTTGGTTCAAGGGGATAAACTCCCCTTCTTTGGTCTGTTTGGACTTGATCAGCTTGGCTCTAATGGAAGCCTCAACAATGTGGGAATTCCGGAGGTCCCCGACCCGGAACATTAGACAGAGCTTCTCATCCCTGATAGAAATCACTGCATTGTTGGAAAACATGAGGGTCTCGGCCCTCTTCTTTGGTTGGCTGATTTTGACAAACATGCACCCTACCATGAACGCATTGACAATGGAGCCTAGAATAGCCTGAACCAGGAGCAGTATGATGCCCTCGGGGCACTTTTCAGTGATAACCCTGTAGCCGTACCCAATTGTGGTCTCGGTCTCGATGGAAAACAGAAATGCGGAAACAAATCCACTGAGATTTTCAACACAGGGGATCCAGTTCTCATCTTCAAGATGGTCCAGATCTCCACGGATGTAGGCAATAAGCCACCAAATGAACCCAAAAAACAACCATGTGACAGTATAAACCATGGTAAAGACAAGGAGGTTAAAGCGCCACTTGAGGTCCACCAGAGTAGTGAAGAGGTCGCTAAGGTACCGGTAGGTTTCATGGACATTTCCATGGTGCACATTGCACTTGCCACTCTTCTCCATGTAACGCTGGCGCGGCTTCTTCATTTCTGCTGCCAGGAGACGGGTTCGGTCAGTGGCGATAGGGACATAGTCCCGCGGCTGTCTGGGAATCTTCTTGGGATCCATAGGTGTGACTCCAATTTCCATGTCCTGGTTCATGAAGATCCTAGAATCTCCAGCCATGGTTGGGCTAGGGCAGGGTAAAAGGAAACAACATTTAAGACATGGGGAAAATAGCTTTGCCAAACCAGTGCTGCTTTCAGATTACACAAAGGAGTGATAGCACACTATGCAACATTGACACCATATTGAAAAGCTTTGTCTTCTAGTCATAGAATGCTGGGCACAAGCGCATCCTGCATTAGAGAAGCTTTTTGCTAGGGCCATTCCCTTCTTCTGGTAGTATTTTTTGATGCCTCTTTTAAGGTTAAATAATGAGAAGTAATTATTTAACACCTTTATCATTACCTCATTTGTAGAGAATGCTAACCGAGTGAAGCAGGAGGGGTGAACTACTTGCTTTGAATGGCCCCTTTCCCTTGGTAGTAAGTTTGCACATACCTTGTTACTGATTTGGGTTATTACTTTTTGGCTCTTTAGGCTCCTTTTATACAAGGCAGAGAGGGATGAGAAGTGAAGACAATTTGGACATTTTCAAAAGGGACTAGTGATTTCTGGTGCCTCAATTTTTGGGGGCTCAACTGAAGCAACCTTGAAGCGGCTGGTTTACAGAAAATGCCAAACACCAACCCACGGCAAATCAGATGCCCTTGAAGGCAACCCAAAACCACTCATCACTTTTGAAAATCTAGTTTCTTAGATCGCTTCTAAAAGGCCCATGGTCTTTGTCCAAATCTTTTCTTGACTAATTATAAACAGATGACGATATGAGCGCCAGTCACTCCTGTCAGGTTACAATGTAACATCATCTTCACCGAAAGTTAAGATTATAAAGTAGATATTGCTTTCTTTAATGGAAACTATTTCTTCTATTGAAAACCAAAAATTCCATCTTCAAACTCAGGGAAGAGAAAGAGTTTCCTGTGGAGAGCTGCCTTCAGTATATGAAAGAGAAACAGTAGCAACATTCTCCATGATATGCGCTCTCTGCGGCATCCTTAGCAAATCTTATTAAAACCTAACCAAATCTACTACAGTTCTATCTTTAATCTTATGCATCTGCAAATGGGAAGAGGTACAGAGATACAATTAAGAGTGTCCTGGGAAAGACAAAGCTTAAGGCTGAGCAAAGTGGTTTCAGTTTTTCAATATAAAAAAGTATTAAGGGTGGGTGGGAAGGAAGAAGAAAGACAAATAAATGAGGCAGCGGATTTCTGCTTCCACTGTATGGCAGCCAGTTCTGCAATTCCCAGCAGGGAATTTCTCTTATCCCTTGTATCAAAGCTACATAAATCAACCAAAATCAGTATTTCAAAAAAAGCAGCCAGAGTTTATTGATGGAGCCACGTCTAGTGCTTCACTATAGCATGGGTGCCGGTGATTGACCAGTCACCTGAGTCAAGATGGCAACCTGCCTTCGTAGTTAGAGGAAGAGAGTGAGAGCCTAGATCTGGGTTCTAGTCCCAGTGCTGGCAAGTTGGGTCCCTCAGCAGAGTTCTTCCTATACAGGAGAAGGAGGCACATGAAAGAGAGATGTTACTGCCACCAGGTGTCCCCCTTGGTAAAGGGGGAGAAGATAAATACTGTTACTGCAGCTATGGGCAGCTGGACCCAACTTCTCCTCTGCCATCGTTTACCAAACTCTCCTGCCCTCCCGGCACTGAAGCATCAGAATACCCAGCAATTCAGAGCCTGCCTGGTGACAGCCCCAGAGTGCAGGGGAGGTTGCTATGACCTTTGGTGGGGGGCAGTGTGGTGTGAGCAAGATGGGAGAAGTAGCGGGTTGGCAGCTGATAGGGACGAGGGAGAAATATTTTTTTGGCTTTCTGTTCTGGAGGGAGGGGGACTGGGTAGTGATGGCTGGTGGCAGAGTGAGCTGTGTAGCTATTAGCCTAATGTTTTCTGTGTACTGCCCCCTTTAACTCTCTTGGAATGTCAGGCCTGATTCTCTGCCACCTCGCATAATGCGTGTCCGCTGACATCTGTGCCCTGTGTGGGTGTCAGAATGGTGGGGCCCGTTTACCTTCCCTTTGTAAATGCCAGTGCCAGGTGCAAGTCAGTGGAGAATCTGCATAGAAACAGAGGTTCAGTGCAGTGGAGATAAGTGCAGAAGAAACACACTGGATAGAAATTTTTCCTTTATTCTTTCTTTGCTTGCCCTTTTTTTATTAATCTAAAAACCTAATTACTGAAATTCACAGGTTCTGGTTGCTCCAGGAGTGTGGAAAGAAAAAAAAAAAAGAAGTGTCCTGCAACCCTGACTCATGAAAAACAGCCTGGAGAGATTAGCTGTTAATGAAAGGACACTGAAACCTGCCATAAGCAAAAGCACACAGGGGACTGGCAAAAATTGGTTGCTAGGACAGCTGGTCTTTAACTACAGGTCAAGTGAAACTGTTTGGCAAATCTTGGGGATCCTTAAAAGAGATCCCTCAAAGCAGAAATATTGCCTGTTGCAGGTGAACTGTACTGCCCATTTCACTGTAATTAGAATTTGTCCTAATATTTAATCATTTCCCCTGTTGCAGTTTAAGCCTCTTCCAGCTGAGTGATACAAGTAATTGATCACAGTCCTCTTCATGTAGGAGGTTAATTCTTCTTCGTAAAGGAGGAAGCATGATCTTGCAGTTAGAGCACAGGGTTAGGAGTCAAGAGACCAACCTGGGTTCTATTCCTGGCTCTGTCAATGACCGACTTGTAACCTTGAGCAAATTGCTTCCCCTCTCAGAGCCTCAGTTCCCCATCTGTAAAATGGGGGACTAACGCTACTTCTAGTTATAAAACTAGGCAAATATAATTGTAAGTCTTGTAGGGAACCTCCCCTGACCTTACAGGTTTGAAATCACCCATTTGTCAACATAACGTACAGCAAAAAGGGAGAATAGTGCAGAGATAAGTTTGAATTCCTCCCTTATTGCACATCCATAACCACCCTCACCATGCACACACGTCCCCCCTGGTTAATGGTAACTGTGTGCAAGCATGCAAGGGAGAATTAGCCTTCAGTTTGTGAAGCACAGCTCTCTCTCTAGCAGTGGACTCAGAGACTGGAACTGCCTGTGATGGTCAGTCACAGGTACCACATTTACCGTCCTTGGTTAAACAAGGCCAGGATAATAAAAATGTCACTTTTGTACAAAGCCTCATGCTCCTTTTAGACAGGCTGCTGGAGCTGCTGCAAAAGGAGATGAGAGTTGGTGCATTATCAGTTCTGCAAAGAGGCCTTTTATCAGGCTTCTCGGTATCGCTCAGCTTTTGCCCAGATGCCAAACTTGAGGAGAGGAGGGAGCACTAAGAGAAAGGAACTTAGAAATGCTGAAATAGAAAGAGATGGATTTTAGCTGAACTTCAGAAGGCATCATTTTTCCATGGCTGCTTCCATACAGGGTTGACGTACCTCTTGCACCTCCCCAAACAAGCACCCCCAAAAAGTCAGAGCAGACTTCTGTTTTCTTAGCAGGGTTACTTTTTTTTTTCTTGTGAAGAATTTATGTCAAATCCAGATTTCACTGTTGGCAATAGGGATTTAACCATTAACTTCAATAGGGACAGGTTTTGACTTTTTCTTGGAGGGGAAGGATGGCCCTGTGGTTAAGGCAAAAAGACACAGGACTCAGGAGAGCTAGGTTCAATGTTTACCTCTGCCAGAGACTTCCTACATGACCTTGATTAAATCACTTAATCTCTTTGTGCCTCAGTTCCCTTTTTATAAAGTGAGGATTATACCTCTTCCTTTCTTCCACCCTTTCTTCTGTCTTGGCAGTTGGAATCATAACCCTTTGGGACTGTTTCTTACCAGGTGTTTGTACAGCGCCTAGCACGGTGGGATCTTAATCATGGCTGATGCCTCTAGGCACTGTGGGAATTATTTGTATAATATAATAATAATAATCTGGCAATGTATTGTGTGAGAATCCAGAGAATCATGAAAACAGATGGAAAATCTAAACAAATCCCTTTTCTCACCTTATTACAATGTTGGTCAAATAGTTTTTTCCTTAACAGAAACACATGGTTCAAAACTTTCCACAGCCATGTGAACCACCTGTCTATTAACAATAAGACATTTATATTTATGAAACTACCAACCCTAAGAGAGCAGAACTGCCAATCTCTGTTCCAGAGGGGCTTGGAATAGCGGGCCAGGGGAGCTGCGATGCAGATCAGGGCTGAGATGCACTGGTAGTTGCACGGGAGCCGAGGACTGGTTCTGCAAGTTTGGATTTACGTGCATTAGCAGAGCAGTGTGGGGCCCAGGACTGGAATATCAAGGGGTGCTGCAGGTCAGGATTGTGGTGCACCAGCAGAGCTGTGTGGATGCTGCACCTGTTTGCACTATGCCTCTCTCTAAATTCTATCACTTCAAAGCTGCAGAAGCCAGGCTGCCCAACAACAATGCAGGAATGGGGTCTGAGAGAGAGGCCAGGGCAGAGGGACAAGCAGTCAGTCAAGTACACTAATAGACTCCTGGATAAACAGTCTGATAGAATGATTATTACTGAAAGAGCGGTTCTTTTGCATCCCCTCTGCCCGTGCCACATCAAATGCAGCCCCAACCCTCAATCCACAGACTCCACTGAGAGGCAGAGTCCCTACTTGTTACAGCACAGCAATCGAATTAAAGTCCCTGACTGAAGGATGCCCATAGAGGTAGATCCTTATCACCAGGGGCAGATAACAGACAGATTTGCAGGCAAATGGATTGAAACAGAAAGTTCAAAGAAGGCAAACTGAGCAGAAGTCAGAGTGGAATGGAGGGAGGGCTGGCCCTTTCAAATCTATTGGGTAGTGGATGCATGCTAGAGAGATCATTATTGCCAAATGAATCTTTATTTCCCTGAAAGAAGGTAGCTTTCCATTCACCTATTTCATTTATTGCCTGTACTTCATAAGGGTTAATCTGTCTGTGGCACCTACATGGGAGAAACAGACTGACCCGACCGAGCTTGGGCAAATCAATCCTTTTCCCTATGCTTCCGTTTCCCCATCTCTAAAATGGAGCTAATGAGACCTGCTTCCTTTGTCAAGTGCTTTGAGATCTATGGATGAAAAGTACTGTGTCAGAGCTACTCTGCTGTTGTTAATAGACAAGGCAAAACATTAAAGAAAAAGTGTATAGGAGGGAAACTGACAGCACTTTAGTGATAAACGTGCGGTTCAAATCATAGAAGCTGAATTACCTTGTCTCTCTCTCCCCTCCCGCCCAAATAATACCTCAGCACCAAAGTATCAAGATTCCTTTAATTTCCTCTGAGTTTTCATTAGCTTGGCAGGATCACTTTTCTCACACATTGACAAAACTGAGTGCTGACTTACAATGAAATTCCTCTGGGGCTGCAGGAGATACCTACCCACAGAAACAAAAAGGGGGCTGATTGATGATTAGTTAGGCAGCTACCAAAGGAAGTGAGATGGCTTTGCTGCTTGTTACAGAGCCAGGTTGATGACTGCTTGTCTGCTCAGAGTTTGTTATGCTTAGAAATATTGTAACACCAGCTGTTCAGTCTTTCAGAAAATGGGTGGTAAGAAAATTTCTCTGGGCAGAAAGTTGGCAGAATATGGGGAGAGACAAGGTTTATGGATAGTTACACTTCTTTGTCGGTATGCTTCCTGTCTGTCTAGTCCTCCGCCCAACACTGGATGATCAGCATTCAAATATTCCAGAGCTCTTTTGTCCTCAGTCAGGTTCCAATATGGTCCCCGGTTGCCATAGTGACCACATCGCCATTTCAATGCATTTATCCCCCAATACCCCTGTGAGCCTAGGAAATGCTATAAATCTCATTTGACAGAGGGGGAACCCTAAGGCACAGAGAGGCTAAATGACTTACCCAAGGTCACACAGGAGGCCTGTGTCAGAGCAAGGACTTGAACCCAGCACTCCCAAATGTGAGGGTAGTGCCTTGAACACTGGCCCTCTCTCCTTTCCTTCCACTGAATAAAAGACCCATGGTTTCTTGTATGGCTGAAAATTGTTTTGAAAAATCAAGGTAACATCTCCTGTACCCCATGGAGAAGGGACCTCCCTCCTGCACTAAGTCGGGACCACATAAACCTAGACCAGCCCTGACAGGTGTTTGTCCAACCTGTTCTTAAAAACCTCCAACGAGGGGGATTCCACAACCTCCCTTTGAAGCCTGTTCCAGAGCTTAACTACCCTGAGAGTTAGAACATTTCCCCTAATATCTAACCCAAGTCCCCTTTGCTGCAGATTAAGCCCATTACTCCTTGTCCTACCCCCAGTGAACATGAAGAACAATTGATCAGATATCTTCAGCTGACCATATATTATCTTCATACAGAATGCCCAGTGGATTTCAGTGTTGTAAAATACTGGTCTAGCTAATGATCTGTATTCACACCATCTTCTGCAAAGAGCCCCTTAGCTCTCACCTGCAAGCAGGGTCAGGACTGACTGGTATGGGAGAGCAAGGGAATTCCAAGTGCATGTGGTCGTGGAAGTTGCCATGGGAAGTGGTGTTGATTGTTGAATAGGTGACACTTACTCTTAAGTCACTACTGAACACAACGACCCAGATGGCTAAAACGGAGGCACAGAATGCCTGGCCCAAGACCAAACGGTGAGTCAGTGGCAGAGAGGTTTTCTGAACTATCCTATATAGAATTTAATGGAGTTATATTTCTACTACAGACAACTTCAGTTGCTCAATGAAACTTGTAATCATTCTCTATGAAATCCTACAGATTTTTAGAGTAATTTCTGTAGAGTTTTCTACAGCATCTCATACCCACAAAATTAGATAGGGCTTTTTCACCAGACCTGCTTCAGAAAATTTTAAACCAATAATGGCCTCTGCCTAATTAGACCAGGGGCCAAATCCACAGCTGGTGTAAACAGCTGCAGCTCCATCAGCTTTAATGGAGTCAAGCCCATTCACACCAGCAGAGAATCTGACCTTTGTCCTTCTATGAGACAGAATGAATTGACATCTTATTTTGATTGCTAGGGGTTAAAAATTCTGTTTTTACTGCTAGCTTTTTGAAAAGTGGAATAAGCTAAAAAAATAAAATCTGTTATTTTATTTCTATTTATGCCAGTTTTGCGGAGAGCAGGAGGGGGCTGTGAATGCATTTTTCCAACAGGAATTAAAGCATGAAAAATCATATGTAAAATACAAACTTGTGGGTGTATTACAAATATACTGAGGTTAGTTTAATAAAAATACAGTGGAGGAGATAACATTTTAATGAAAAACAAAACAATTGTATTTTTCACAAAAGATAGAGACTGGGAAGTGCTTTATGAGCTGTTCTAATGACCCCACAAGCAGCCTGGGAATTAACAGAGCAAGTGTTATTTTATATAAAATAATGACTGGAGAGCATGTAGTTACCATAATATAGAGACCAGGGAGTGTATATTGCCTGGTATAATGGCTCAGTGGGAGCGTAAATATTGCAATGGGTGGATGAGGAAATGTAATTAATATAAAATAACTGGGCAGCTGTAAGTGGAAGTGTGGATAAAACACAGTACGATGAGGGATGCATGCATAAGCTGATGTTCAGAGATCCCTAACTGAGTCTCTAATATTCAGTTGATAGTTGGTTCCCCAACGAACCAAACCTGAAAATAAGCCTATTTGATCCAGCCCTTTTCCAAGGAAGTGGCTCTCCCCAGGGCTGGGCTCTCTATGAAGCAGCGCTGCTTCCCATACACCTGTCCCACTGTCTATTTCTGGAGATGCCTGTTGCCCTTCTGATATTTTTGGGGGGCTGCTTTGGCAGTGCCATTGCCCCATCTCCCAGCTGATCACGAGTTATTGATCATCATCCTGTTACTGGCAGTTCATGTTCTCCAGATGCCCCTAGAGAGAACTGGGTTAAGGAGTTCCCCTACCCAGACTATGGGGAAACCCAGACCAAATGGCAAAAATACTCCTGCGGTTGAGCACATATATTATTCAATTCTTCCATCCCCAATAGCAATCGAGAGTCACTATATAATCCTGCACCTGCTTGGAAAATGGACGATAATACGACCACTGCTTAGCACTTCTACAGCACCTTCCTTCCGAGGATTTCAAAGATGAACTGGCTAAGCAAACCCGCCATCCCCCCTGCCCCCATGAGATAGGACAGTACTGTTATCCCCATTTCACAGAGGGGAAAACTGAGGCACAGACAGGTGACGTGACCTACCCAAGGTTACACAGCTGGTTAAGTGTCAAGGTGCAGATTGGAAACCAGGTTTCACTGCAAACGTCCAGGCGGCTCTTTAGACCAACAAGAAGGGGCTGTCTCTAATGTTAAAATGTTCAGAGATTTGGCTTGGATCAGCACTTAGAATCCTGCTTGCTTCTCTGGACTCTTCACAGCTCCTGGGGCTGCGCAACTGGGCTGGAAGACTTCTGAGAGTGGGATGACTGATGGAATTCAGGGCAAGGGGGAGGAGAATTGAGCCCCAGAAGTTAGACAGCCTGCTTCTAGACATGCTTATCTGACTGACACGAAACTTACTTAGATCCTCCCTAGCTGTCTGGACTCGCCAACTCATGGCGGACAGCTAGTGGGAAGGTCCAGTTTCACTTCTCCCCACCCTCAAGCTTGGTCCACCACATTCCTAGCACAAAATTATTTCCTTATCTAGGGCACAGGCTCTGTTTGCTAGCAGGATTTCAGAGCTGGGAAGCCAGATTGTCAGCTCTTTAGGGGAAGGGCCACCTTTTTGTTCTGTGTATGTACTGGTTTATGACCAGGGCCCCTAGGAGCTCTAGTAATACAAATATTGAATAATAATACTAATTAACCAATCCAGTAAAGGCCAGCTCAGACCCTGGCCCCTGATGTCCCACCCAGGGCCAACCCCTAACAAATCAAGCTGGCTCCAAATGCTGATCAGTCAGTCCTATGATTAGCCCTAAGACGCGATTCCCACGTGGTTCACGACACTCAGTTCACCAAGGAGTGAAAAATAGATTAAATAAAAGTTAGGGCGTTAGGTCAGTCCAGCATGCTGGAAAACAGCCAAGCCAGGGGGGTCAGAGTGCCCTGGGCAATCACCTCAGACAGCCCACAAACGGGCCACCCTGATATGTGGCATGGCCACATATGCCCACAGAACCAACTGGGATTCCCCAGGCACTACGCAGCCCCATGCACTTCAAAGGTTCGCTTTAACAATAACAACAAAGAAGAGGCTAAACTCCAGCTGCTCTTTGAACCCCAAATGAAACAGTAAATGCCCTAAACTTACAGTTTAACCTTTAACCTCAGGTGCAAACCCAGAGTCGCTCCATTGGCTCCAGGGCTAGGTAGCTCCTCTCTCTCTGGTCCTTATACAATGCCCATTGCCGTAGTATGGGGGTGCCTCACAATTTACCCTCACAACACCCTTGTCAGAGCTGACAATGGCGTGTCCAAAATCAGAATCTGGCTCCTGTCTTCTCCAGTAGTCCCCTGGCAGTTAGACAGCACTTATTTACCCATTGTTTCCCTCATGTGGCTGGGTAGTGCATCCTTGTGCTTGGCTGCCCTAGGAACCGGTCCACTAAAGTCCTCCTGTCTTCTGGGCAGCAGCCAGAGAAGAGAGAGAAAGAGAGAGAGAGAGCGAGAGAGAGAGATGGGAAGCAAACAAACAATAGGGTAACTTACTTGCTAACAATGGCTCTGCATCAGTCTTGCTCCCTCATGTTTTGGGGGGACCCGGAGGAGACAGAGCTGGGAGGAAGGTAAAAACAGTCGCTGGAAGGGCGTCCGGTCCATGCCATCACCAGAGCATTGGGGTCTTCTTATCCCAGGCTCTCCCCTCCCTACCGCCTCCTGCCTGGTATTACAGAACATTTATATTGTGCTGTGGATTTAAGTGCACACGTCGTCTGCCCCTAGCCATCCCAGGCCTTTGCTGGCTCTGACAGAGATGCCATGGCTCCCCAGACCCCCTGCCCTCCAGCACCACGGTGCTACTTTTGCCTGTTAAATCTCCCTCCCTTTGCCTGCTCCCTCTCTCTGGCTGTGTGTAGTACAAATGAATTCTCTGCGTAATAAAGCTACTTAAAGGGCCGTGGAAGGGAGGAGGGAGAAGAGCTGTGCACATGTGATCAGGAGCATCATCTGTTCTGAATGAACAGGAAAGGGAAAGGTGGTTGAGAGTGAAAGCAGCCGGGGGAGGGAGGGGTTTGGGCCACGTCTTTGGACAGAATAGGCCAGTCTGGGGAGGGATTGGGGGAAATAGGAGGCTCCTTCATTTCCTTGGCAAAATGCAAAGGATATTGTGCTCCTCTATCAACTGCATGGTCTTTGCTCTCCCTGCTAATTCTGTGAGTGTCTGCGACCCAATGCATATGCATCACCCCTCTCCGTCTGTAAGGTTCTGAGTTCCCCCACTCCCTGTGCCTGCTTCTGTTGTATTGGTATTTTTTTCAAAATCATGCAAACAAAGGCAGCTCTTAAAAGTGAAGGGCAGGGGAAATGCAGTAGCTGGAGCGCTGCACGGCTATCAGAGAACTCATGTGTGTTCATCAGCACTGTGAAAAGCATAGCGGGTTTCTCTTTTGGGATGGATCAAGGAGTGGAAAGGGGGAGGAGGCAGAGGGAGAGAGTGATTTCTCTGGAGCTTGTCTTTTGCATGTCAACTATCAGATTGTTGCACAAGGACTCGCCCTGCAGTGGGGGTTCCCTCTGGTCCAGCTGGATCAAGAGGCACGTTCGCCATGCTCCCCCTGGCCTGCTTGCTTTCTTGGCTTTGATTTGTATAGCCTTCATTTGAGAATAACAGGAGCAGTCCCTCTAGGTTTAATAGGAGATTTTATCTTTTGGCAAGCAAATGTCAGGCCAATTGCAGGAGACTGAAGGGTAGCCACAGAACAAGTCATGCCAGCACAAGCTTCCCCATTGTGCTCCTCAATCCTGGCCCCAGAGCCCCACTTCATTTTTTAGGTCTGGGCTCACATGCTTCTGTCTCAACGCATGTCCCACCTGAGCTTTTGCACTCACTGTTATTCCAGTTATTCTATCCCCACATAGTCCTGCAGACACACCTCCGCCGTGCTCTGCAGCATCCCTCCTGCTGCTTTCACTCCGAACTTGCAAATTCCCCTGAGCAAAACCAGGAATTTTCTCCAGTGGAAAGTCAGATCCTGTCACCATGTTTGTAGCAACGAATAAAAGTTGTGCCACCCACTTCTGCCCCACCCCCAGCGTCCCGTTTTTTCCCTGAAAAATTGTTGAGGCAGGACGGAAAAGCATTTTGCTCTGTTGGCAAACCTCCCAAACCTTGGCCATTGTTTGTTGGTTTTGCCAGCAGTGAGAATTTTGTGTGGGCATGTGCTACTGCTCTGCTTGCCAGAGCTTAGCTGCCGGGCAACTGGCTCTCAGTCTCCCAGTCCACGTGGACACATTTCCCTGGTGCTGTTTAACTCCTCTTTGTTGCTGTCAGACGTCAGCGGGCACCAGGAAAAAGCTCTCCCTCATCCAAAGTGTAAATGTCATGAGAAATTATCCCGGGTTCCACGGCATCATAAGGAAAGATGTGGACCTAGACGGTCTTGATGTGAAGAACACGCCCAGAAGATATTACCTCTGGAAGGAAATCCTGATCTCTTGTCTTCTAGCAGGTGAGACCTGCAGGGACTAAGGGCCAAATTCACATGTGAGTACAAGTCAGTCTACAGGGATCTCAGGATGGAACTAGATAGACTTTCCCTGACACTCAGACTCAGTAGGCCAAGTTCAGACGTGTGCTGAGTTGTAAGCTACACATTAGCAAGTGGGTGTGAGTCTAAGGGAGTTGTGTAGGAGTCTACGCTGGCATGAGGCACGTGCTAAAGGCCCAGGGAATGCATAAGATGGTGCAAGGTAAGAACCTCCACCCTACTGTCATTTACACCTTCTTATATCTTGTATGTAAGTTATACCAGTTGAAACTCCCTTATACATTGGTAGCAGCTGGTAAGTGGTCTAAGAGAAACAAACAGTGGAAGCGGGGGTGTCTTTATTTATAAATCAACCCTGATTTTGGCCCTGGTCGGAAATTCTCCAACAAACGTTTTTCCTTTGGAAAATGCCAATTCACTGAAAGCAGAACATTTTTCAGAAGTGTGTTGATTTTGACAACATTTCATTCAGGAAAAAAACCCAGAATGGAATGTTCCCATTTTCTGTTTTGAAACAACCTTTTGTTTCAATTGTTTAACATTTTACCAAAATGGAACAATTTGATTGATCCAAAATGATTTCACACACACCCTCGCCCCCGAATTTCAGTTTGTGGGAAATTTCAGTATTCGTTTGTGATCTGTTTCAGACCCATTTTTGGGGGGAAGTTTTGGAATTTCTTGCAAAATGGAAAATCCCGCTCTAGTGTGCAGTGTATAACCCCCTTCTTATTCACCCCACAGACAGCCTGGAATAGTATCAGTTTTTAAACTTCAAAAAGCGTTGGCCACACTAATTAATAGGAAATACTTGCAGCTTTAAATAAAGCTCAGTAAACATGGATCAGAGGATCACTTGGGTTTCAAAATCATGTACTTAAACTCACTTCCTTACCAGTCTCGTTACCAATGTTTTAGGACCAATAAAAATGAAAGAATGTTACTTTTTGCATTTCACACAGCTTAGACAATGAGACTAGTCAGTTGCACCTCTTGGTTTTCATGCACTAGGCCAGCGCTATGATGTTTGGGATGCAAACACTGCAGAAGACTCTTTAAATCCATGCACCACCAAGAGCAAAGCTGTTTCCAGAGAGGTTTTAAAAGCACTGTTAATGAAAAACCTCTGGTTATTATTAGGTTAGAAGTTAGAAATTTCACCTGTTAGAAAACAAGAGATCGGCTGTCCCTTCTGAGATGTAACTTCTGCTGGGCATGTTCTTCACATCAAGACCTCATTTTACCATCTAGGTCCATGTCTTTCCTGATGATGCCATCAGAAATGGGATGCATGAAGTATTAGGTTAGTAGGTTACAGAAGCCTTGGTTTGGGGCCTAAATTATCTGATTACCGCATTTAGAGTCAACCAGCCTATTGGAAAAAATGCCGATTAATGATACCTACAGCCCTATTAATTTGAGGGGACATCAAAAACTGGATAAAAAGAAGTAGGCCTAGGTATTTGAGAAGCAACTGGAAAATGATTCCTGGGGAGACCTAACTACACAGTTCAGTTTAGGAGAGGCTTTGGTTTAAAGCAAATGGGAATTGGATGAGTTAGGCTGGAGCGGATACTTTTGGGCATTCTCATGTATAAACATCGGCTTCCTTTACATGGTCCACAGCTTCTGGATATATAAAGTGCCGCAGCTGTGAAATGTCTTTTTCTCATCTCCAGCTAGCAAGAGGACACTGCCCCCTCCGGTCTTATTCAGACTGCTGCCTGGAGGTGGCAAGAGTGCAAATTGCCATGGCTTGTAGCCGAAATGCTCTGTAGATGCTGCCCACTTTTATTATAATTAGTGCAGAACGCAGTAACCCATCCACGCAGCAACATAGGCCATGGAGAGCCCATCCGCCCAGCGCTCCACTCTCTGCACTGACTTACCATTCAATACATGGCTGAATTCAACCTGAATTTAGGCCCCAAACCTTGGTTTGGGTATCAACCTTTACCTTCAAAATCCCTCCATCAGACTGGTTCAAGTTCCAGTACCTGAGCATTGCCCTACATGATCATCACCTCCCCCCATCCCCATGGCAGCTACATTGCCTTGGAACCATCAGCCCTGGGAGTAAGAAAGCCATGGGTGCAGAAGACAGAGCTTTCCCACCAACAGGCCCTGAGTAGAGCAACCCCCCCGCCCCCACACCCCCATACTAGTAAGAATGCAAGTGTTGTATATGCAGGATGCAGGGATCAATGCTCATTAAAGACAGACTTTGTACATTCCTTGTATTAACACTGAATAGTTTGCATTATGCATGTGTGATCCTTGACTTTTGATGATAGAGGCCAGCCCACCCTGGCTAGATATGCTGCAGAAAGAGGCAGCTCCTCTGCAGGTAGGCGGAATGTCACAGACAGCATATCAAAGGAGCGGGAGCCTCCTGAAGTCTTGATACAGATGAAGCAAGATCTCACACCAGAAATCTCACAGACAGGATATGTATGTATCCAGCTGACCCCACATTCCTAATCCTATGAGATTTATGTAAAATAAAATCACTTACTTTTGCAGCGCCTCCCCTTTTGTTCGGTGGCAGTTGTTTATGTTCTCAGAGAGCAAGTTCCTAGTGGGGATGGACTGTTGGCTCTGTCTCTTTTGGGATCAGGACATGGCTCCGGATGCTGTTTCCAGCACAGCACTGAGGATGGTGTCACCTTCACCCAGGCATCAGCTCTGCTTCTTTCTAAAACCTTTCAATAAAATGTGAAATGACTTTTTGTGCTGGGGAAAGCTGTCAGACTGACTGCTGTGGAGCGCGGGGTCCTTTATGTCCACAGAGCCAACAGGGCATGTGCAGCACGAAGACATGCTTGCTCCATGGCATCCCCCACCAACACACCCAACTCTGAATGGAAGGGACCGCCTTTAAGGGTGAGAGTGGGCTGCAGGCTGTATGGCCCATTCAGTCCTCGGGCTCTCTGCGGAAAATGCTGACAAGCGGACCAATGATAGAGCTCTTTCTGGGACATGGGCCCCTTCCCACCTACAACTGGACTCCGACCGACCAGCCTAATTCACGCTGTTTTGCATGAGCGACATGTGACTGCTTTTCAGACAGTTAAAATAAAAACCTTCCATCTTTCGAGCATGTTCCCACCTTTTCCCTATCCAGAGACTGAAGCTCTAGTGATTAACAGGCAGTGCCATCTGCTGGTGCTATGTGGTGTTGAAACCCATCTTTGCCCCCAAACAGTGACGCCGGGGGGTGGGGAGAGATAGGAGTTAAAATGAATGGGAGCATGGACTAGCACAGCTCCGGCTCTTATCCCTGGCTTGGGAAAGTCACATTGCCCCACAGTTCCACCCACCCCATTGCCTTGTACAGTCAGAGCTAAGTGTCCTGTTTCAATCCACATTAATGGCCTTTCAGAGTCCATTTCTCTACTTTAACCACTGGATGTGGGAGCATAGTCACAAAGTTTGGACTCTTTAGGCTTGATTTTCTGCCCGCTTACATTGGTGTAAACTCGGGGGGGGGGGGTTCCACTGATTTCAATGGAGTCACTCCCAATTTACACCAGCAAGAGACCAGAATCTGACCCTTTCGCTGAGTATTTTGGCTGCCTGAGGCTACATGCTATTTAATGAGTGATAGCAATGGGGTTGTGCCAAATATTGGATCGATCTCATCTCTCATCTTTATTAGGCGCAGGGCCGCCCAGAGGATTCAGGGGGCCTAGGGTCTTCTGCGGAGAGTCCTTCATTCTGGGTGTGTTCAGCGGCACTGAAGGACCCGCTGCTGAAGTGCTGCTGAAAACTCTCATGGGGGCCCCTGAAAACTCTCGTGGGGGCCCCTGTGGGGTCCGGGGCCTGGGGAAAATTGCCCCACTTGCCCCCCTGGGCAGTCCTGATTAGGTGGGCAGCCCCATGCCAATACGTGCGTGTTTCATTTTATAAATGCCTCAGGGAGCCATTTATGGGGCTGAAATTGTGGGAGATCATGGAACTTTTAGTTGCTGGAAGGTGAAAATAGTATTACAGAACAAGCCTTTGCACCATTTTGGTAAAAGTAAATGGCTCTGAGGAAATAAAAATAAAAAAGAAAAGTCTCCAAAAATCAATCACAAACCCCAGTTTTGGTTTATTCTGGTTCCTGTAGAATTCAAATGGTGTGGTCACATTTTTATGAGCCTTCATGGAGATGGGCAATACACCCCCTCCCACAAGGCTCGATCACACATACACCAGCCATCCCCCTTGATGAGGATAGACACTCTTATTACCCATAAGGGATATTGTTCAAATCTGTCTCTTTCATGGGCACCAATGACAGGATCTATAGTTTGCTCCGAATCAGCTGCACTTGTCTGGGGCTTCACATCTAGCACAGGGATAGGAGAGTACTGGTGCCTTCAGGGGGTATTTTAATTTATTATGCAATTTGGTCTCCAGGAACTATGCATGTCACTTCCCATTTGTCAGCCATTAACCTGGCATCATATTGAACAACAACAAAAAAAGAGAATCAGAAGAATCAGCACTGGACTCTTAGATCATCATTTCCAACTCCCATCTCCCCCAAAGCACTTGAATGAGACTGAGGTTTCAAGTGAAGCTCAGAGGAACCTCAGCTAAGTGACTGAAAACTAAGTGACAGTCAACTTCTTTGGCTCAAGTTTGCTCCGTGCTTTGGGATTCCTTCCATCCTCAAACTCCAAGTGAAACTTGGAAGGCGGGAACATGAGCAGACTAAGAAAAGAAAAAAGTTTCTGTAGTAATCCCTGCGAATCAGAACTCCCAGTGTTCCACCCACCTCTGCTAAGGAACAAGTGGAGGAGTCTGCCTGCACTGCCTTTGATATGGTAATGAGAACCTAATGTTAACCTCGGGAAATAGACAGTCTTCTTAAAGATATAGAGGACCGTTGTCTGGTATGAATCCAGGCCAAACAACGGTGATCTAAATTTACTTGATATTTTGGTTTGGTCACTCACGGGTGTGTTAGTTTCTGTCCAATTCTTAACTCAACCCCCCTCATGCTTAACACCAATTGGACCCTTGTTTTGCTGACTCAGCAGAGATGCCTAAAAGCGATTGGAGAGTGAGCGCCCCTCACTGCCATAGTAGTGTCCCTATGGCCCAGGGCTGAAGCACATTGTGTGGGTGTGTAAGCTTGCACTATTCGTGTAGAACTCGTTCTGTGGATAAGCCATGACTTCGGTCTCCAGGGCTGTCTAGCTGTCAACGTTTATGAGCACCAAGACAAAAACGCATTAGCAGCAGTGCAATAATGTGAACAATTTTGTGAAAATAGATTGAATTTCCTCCCTAGGTTGCCAGGATTCAAAGCAATCGCTGACAAAATTTGTTGGTTCTTTCATCTGGGTACTTTATTTACATAAACTTTCACCTTCCAACTCACCCTGGGTTTTCCTCCTTGACCGGCTCCTCGGATCCAACCAATTCCAGCTCTTTAGCCACTTGCTATAAGATGGGTCCCACCCCTGTGTCTTGTCTATATGAAGGTATTTATATGGATCTAATTCTTGTAGCACAGAGTGCCTCCCAGTCTGTAATGTAGTTATCCTCACAACGCCCTCGTGAGACAGGCAGTGCTATTACTGTCATTTTACAGATGGAAAATTCTGGCACAGACAGGCGAAGGCCCAGATCAAAGGGATGTAGATGCTTTCACAGGGAGTCGGGGACCTAAATCCTTTTGAAGATCTGGGCCTACCCAAGATCACAGAGTTTGTAGTAGAGTGGGGAATTGAACCCCGCTGTCCCAAAGCTCAGTTAGTGCCCCAGCCATGGGACCATCCTTCCTCTTTTCCTTAGGCCATCAGGTGCTACATACAATGTACATTGGTTAAATTTTTAAGCCCCGTTTTACACTGTTAAAGGTTTATCAGCTCAGCTACACCTCTGGGGAAGTAAGCCACTACTAACAAGACGCAGGTGGAAAATGTCTGCTCTCGAGGCATAAATCAGGACCAAGGGAAAATGGAGTGGGAGGCAGCTGCATGTCCTCCAGCACTGAGGCCCCTCTACAGGCTTTGGTTTTTGCATTTTATTCACCCCCCGCCCTTGCTACATCCTCTCAAGAATAGCAGGATTTTCATCACAGAACTATTGTCTTCCTACCCCTTCCCTAAGTAGGATTATCCTGCAGCACTGTTTTCCAGTAGAAACAGGCTCAAATGACACAACATCCTGATCCAGATAAGGGAATATGCACACCCCAGAATGCAGGGGTGCAATCTTGGCATGAGTGACTTAGTCAAAGGCAAAGCTCCCATTAATTTCAATGGAGCTGGGTTTTCACCCCAGGGTTCTTGGGCTCTGAGGTTGTTGTCCGATGCATCAGAGAGATACTAAATTTGGAGCTGTGGTTGGATTTGCCACCCCTGCTGTGTAGGGATATTTGGATCCAGGATTTTGGGTTTCGTTAAGGCTGGGGTGGGATGGGACTGGACCTTGCTTCTTCCCTGTTGGCATTTCTCAGACATCCTTCTCCCATAACAGACAGAAGGATGAGTCAATATAGGTCTATATGATAGACTTTATAAAATCATGACGCGTGGAGAAAGTAAAGAAGGAAGTGTTTTTTACTCCTTCTCATAACACAAGAGCTAGGGGTCACTCAATGAAATTAATAGGCATCAGTTTTAGAACAAACAAAAGGAAGTGTTTCTTCACACAACGCACAGTCAACCTATGGAATTCTTTGCCAGAGGATGTTGAGAAGGCCAAGACTATAACAGGGTTCAAAAAAGAACTAGATAAGTTCATGGAGGATAGGTCCATCAATGGCTACTAGCCAAGATGGGCAGGGATGAAGCTTCTGTTTGACAGAAGCTGGGAATGGACAATGGGATGGATCACTTGATGATTACCTGTTCATTCCCTCTCGGGCACCTGGCATTGGCCACTGTCAGAAGACAGGATAGTGGGCTAGATGGACCTTTGGTCTGACCCAGTATGGCGGTTCTCATGTTCAATAGCTCTTTCACTTTACTACCACTAAACCCAGCAGGACATGGAGTTGACTCCAGCTCTACATTCTACCCTAGCAGACTTAGCCTTACACAGCTTGGTCACTTGCAAATTTCTGCTCTTGGGCACTGGAGAAGAGTGACTCACCAGTCAGCATACCACCCCATGGCTGGGCACGGCATGGCATGGCAGGGCCTTCCCCCTCAGATGTCTCTCTATAGTAATTCAGACCCTGCAGTGGGTCTGGTTCTTTTAGTGACTCGGCCCTGCCATCAGGTCATAAACAGCCTTGCCTCTTAAGTGGTATCAGTTTCCCAAACAAGTAGCATCCAACACAATATGAGGCATCAGTTCTATGCCCTCTGCCCCCGCCCCCCCCAAGCTCTACTTCAACCCCACTCTTCCTTCAGAGTAGTAGCTGGCCAGGTTTTTCCCCCACTGGGTCTGATATGGTATTGAGTCTAACACCCTTCCAGGGGTACCAGAGTGGGTTAATTGAGCTCTCAGGCTCCCATTAGCCCCTTGGCTACAAGCATGGGATTTGTACACCCCCATCACAGGCATCTGCATGCCTCCAATTGAGAGGAAAGGACAGCAATGCATGCTCCCAGGCAGAACTGGATTTTACATTACTGATGAAATGGCTCATTAGCCTTGCACTCCACAGATTTGGGGGGAAATAAAACAAAAGTGACCAACAGATTTAGCAGCTGTTTAATTGGCACCCTGGTAGCTGGCACAGAGATGATTTCCAGAGGACAGACTCTAGACGCAATGCTTTTCAGCCCTAAACATGGCACAGCTAGTCCATTTAATTCCACACCCCCCACCCCCAGTGCTGTCTGCAATCTACTTTCAGCAATTCTGGGGGACTCAAGATGTGCCGTAGTAAGCCCTGTGCTCCAGACTGGCAGCCGTGGAGCTGAAGGCCTCAGAAAAACAGCTCCAGCAGAGACAGAGCTTCCTCCACACTGCACTGGCAGTAAGTCCCAACCTTATCTAGGAGACTGGACAGGACCAGGTCTAGAGCCAGGAGAGAGCGGCAAGGAGCCCAGACACTACGGTGGTGGGCGTGGCGTACATACGTAGATGGACGAGCTTATAGTGCCTGACCAATAAATCCTTGGCTTCTCTATTGCCATTAGTTCCAGTCTGTGGTGGTGGTTTTTGGAACATGGAGCCTGGCCCTTTGAGCTCTGTACTGAGGTCATGGGACATTGACCAGAGATGGAAAGGGTCACTTACAGCTAACCTGGGCTTGATTTGAACTAGAGATCTGTTGGAGAGGGCAGGCTCCATGTCCCATTGCCACTTCCCAAGACATCCATCTCCTTGTTAAGAAAGGCCAGTTTGTCTCTCGTGCCAGCACCATTTGGTATAGGAAAAGTTTGCGGGGGTGAGTCATCAGGGAGCCACTTATGTCCTCCCACCCCAGCACCAGTTAGATCAGTCTAGGGGCAGTGCACCATACACCTGCTGTGAATTGCAGCAGTAGAGCACTTCTTCCCTATCTTCTCTCTTTCTGCTATCTTGGGACAGCAACTAGCTCTGCCCAGAGAATTCTCAGCTGGGCAGTTGTGGCCAGATTCCAGCTTCTCTTGCATGTAGCTGAATTTCAGTGCAATTTCTCAGCTGAGTGTCCCAGCACAATGTATTCCTGGGAGCCTGCAAGAACCAGGACAATTGTTTAACTGACACATTCCTGTTCCTAAAAAGTCTACCTCCATTAAACAGCTACACTCCTATTACACCAGGTGGCATGCAAGCTTGTGGCCTTCCACAGCCTCAGCAACCATTGGGAACATTCCCAGCAGTTCTTCAAGCAACTTGGGACTTAAGGGAACCGTTTCAAGAATTTATTTCCAGGCCGTGCAGCAAAATCTAACATTTATAAATGCACGAAAGAATCCCCTGCCCCAGCAGCAGCACATAAATGACTAAAGAGGACATAAAATACACAGTAAAAATACATGAATATTTCAAAACTACCATAGACTGATGAATGTTTCCAGCTAACTCATTCATACATAGTTCAAATAAATAACTGTCAAAAGGAAATTATATTCCCGGGGGGGGTGGGGCGGGAGAGTGGGGGGGAAGGGAACATGTTTCCCTCACCAATGAGGCAGTAGTGCCAGCTGAATATATGTTGATTAGAGGTGAAATTCACCCAGCACAAAGATTAAGCACTCCTGAAGTCACTGGTTTTAAGGCCAGAAGGCACCAATAGATCATCTAGTGTGACCTTCTGTGCAATACAGGCCAGCGAATTTCATCCAGTTATTTCTAATAGCCCTACAACATATGTTTGACTAAAGCATATTTTCCAGAAAGGCACCAGTTCCCTAACATGAGGGTTCAAGTGGCATATAGATCTTGTGATGGTCCTTTGCACATGCGTGAATTTCACCCTCGAAGAACAGCAATACTTACCAGCGTGCAAGCATTAATTCTTACAACACTTGTGGAGTAGTGGTGTAACTACAATCCACACCCACACAATTTTGATTAATACTGTAGTATTTATGCTAGGTGCTCTACACTTAGCCTTCCCTTTCTGCAGATGGGGAAATAGAGTCAGACAGGCTAAGTGATATGGCCAGGGCTAAAGAGGAAAGACCATTGCAGGGTTGGGATTGGGACTTGGAAGTGCTGGCTGATAGGTCTGTGTATTGAATGTTATGTCGTGTCGCTCTCTGGAGTCCCAGAGACAGAGTGTGAGTCGAAGAGGTAGAGGACACCATTTTGAACGCTGTCTGGGCTAAATCAGTCTGTGTGACTTCCACCCCAAGCACAAGCCTATGCACCAATCCACTTTTCTTAGGGCTTACATGGGATTTATGTGGTGCATACACCTTGCACTGGTATAGGACAAATTTCTGCCTCAGTGACGGCCACTAGTACAACTGGAAAAAAGAGGAATGCTTCCAGGGAACAAAATGCAATGTATTCCCATAGTGAAGTTCTGTCTTTTACTACAGGAACTGGTGATCCCCTAGGGCACTTGAGGTTTCTGAAGAGTCAGGGATGATTTCTGCCCTTAGCATGTGTGTCTGTCTCTCTCCCCATCCCCAAGTTGACAGGAGCTGTGGATGCACCTCAGGAAAAGATTTGTCCTTAAGCCAGTTCTTTATAGATGGGAGGTTACTAGATGCAACAGACATTAATACTACCATGTGCCTGGCCTTTGGCACATGATGGCCTCTGCTATGACACAGAAACTATTGCTTGCAAGTGGAACTTATCCATCTCCTAATACATCCCTGGAGATAAAGACAGCGGCGCATTCAAATGTTAGCTTGGATTCTTCATCACTGGGCAGGCTAATGCTAGCTGTCAAGAGCTAGAAGACAGGTTTCATTTTGCAACCATGGTTCAGTCTCCTGCTATTAACCAGCAGCAGTGTAGTTCAGATCTGCCCCCGCAAACCACACCACATCCCTACTGACATCCTACAGTGACAAAGGATATGAAAGATCAGATCAGCTGCATGGGAAGGACTAGGGAGGACCTTAAGCACATTCATTTATGAAATTAGAAGCACTAGCTGACTTCTAACAGGGGCTCCCATCTCCTAAAGGGTAAGACTTTGTGGAGCTGGGGTTCCTTCTCAGACCCCACAAAAAGATCTGGGAACTGACTGTCCTAACTGCAGGATGGTAGACTGAAGAGAGCATGGGACTCCAAAGGACAGGCAGCTGGAACTACTGATCCGAGAACCTCAAGAGGTTTGAGTTAGGGTTTGCTCAGTTCCCAAAAGGTTAGGATGGCTGGAAGAATTTCAAAGGTACCCATCACTGGGCAGTCTCATCTCAATATAATCGAGTACCAGAGCATCCTCAAAAGGAGCACAACTCTATTCTCTCCAAACCTCCCAGGTTAGCAGATTCTAGTCTGAGATTTTGGTTATGTTACTGCTTGCGGGTGGGTCAGCAATGACTTATGTCATAAGGCTGGCTGGGGACGTGGAGTGAAGTGCAGACGTGGTTGTCTGGCTCACTGCCCCCCAGAATGGACCCAGCTGAAGGGTCCTGTTCTCTGCACCTACAAGCTCTGTTCTAGACCGTGTTCCTGTCATCTATGTCAAGGTTCTTTCCCCACTCTGAACTCTAGGGTACAGATGTGGGGACCTGCATGAAAAACCCCCTAAGCTTATTTTTACCAGCTTAGGTTAAAACTTCCCAAGGTACAAACTATTTTACCTTTTGCCCTTGGACTTTATTGCAGCCACCACCAAGTGTCTAACAAATATATAACAGGGAAAGAGCCTGCTTGGAAACGTCTTTCCCCCCAAAATCCTCCCAAACCCTACACCCCCTTTCCTGGGGAAGGCTTGATAAAAATCCTCAATTTGCATAGGTGAACACAGACCCAAACCCTTGGATCTTAAGAACAATGAAAAAGCAATCAGGTTCTTAAAAGAAGAATTTTAATTGAAGGAAAAAAAAAAGAATCACCTCTGTAAAATCAGGATGGTAAATACCTTACAGGGTAATCAGATTCAAAACAGAGAATCCCTCTAGGCAAAACCTTAGGTTACAAAAAGACACAAAAACAGGAATATACATTCCATTCAGCACATCTTATTTTATCAGCCATTTAAACAAAACAGAATCTAACGCATATCTAACTAGATTACTTACTTAGTTCTAAGACTCCATTCCTTTTCTTTTCCCTGCAAAAGCATCACACAGACAGAGAAAGCCTTTGTTTGTCCCCCCCTCCAGCTTTGAAAGTATCTTGTCTCCTCATTGGTCATTTTGGTCAGGTGCCAGCGAGGTTATCCTAGCTTCTTAACCCTTTACAGGTAAAAGGGTTTTTCCTCTGGCCAGGAAGGATTTTAAAGGTGTTTACCCTTCCCTTTATATTTATGACAACTTGAGAATAGGCTTTTCCAGCACAGTCATTTCTGGTCCTGGCTGGAGACAGATGCTGCTGAAAGTGTAAGTAACAATGAAAGGAAAGCAAACGGTATAGAAACATAGAAAAAGCTCAGCTCCAGAAATGAGCAGGCATTCAAGGAATTGGAGGGAGTTACTCCTCTACCCCTGAAATCAGTGTTCCCATCCCTGGTGAAGACCTAGGTCAACCTCTTGAGTGCTCAGCAGTGAACACGCTACACCAGGGAGACTGCCCATCTCTATCAGAAGAGCAGAGCGTTCTGTGGAGGAGCCGAACCCTAGACCATAGGACCCTGTACCATGGGCAGCCAGCCCCTGAGCACCCCCTCATGGCCAGAGGTCACTCTACAGCACCCTCCCTCATTTCCCCCCTTTTCAGGGCTCCTTTAAGAGCTCACACTTCAAAGGTAACTCAAACCACCCCCACAAGGGGACCCGTTTATTTACATCTCAGGTACATACTGGCCCTCCAGACTCCAACCCTAGTTTAGTCTCTCTCCCAGTAATCCAAAATAACACAAAATCTTTCAAACATAGAATACAAACTCACACAGCTGTCAACCTCATTTCTTCTTGGCACAGCCCCACCTCCCTGAGGGACTGTCTCTCTCCTTCCTAGCATTTCCTTCACCAGAATTTGTTCTCTTCACAGGTCTTTCCAGTCTCTCTCTGTTTGGATAGGTTCTCTCCCCTGGTTTCCCTGCCGGGAGAGTATTCCTCACTCTCTCCTGCTTCTGGCACTTTCCTTCAGCTGATTCCAACACTTTCTTGTTCCCTGCAGCACTTACCAACATTACTGAAGTATAGTATCTTATCTTATCTTATCTCCTCTCCTCTCCTCTCCCCACCTCCTGGGAGGGGGGGGACGCTTTCTTTTTATATTGGAATCTCCTGATTCATCTCAGGTGGGGCTCATTCTGGAATCAGGGTTGGCTTAGCCCCAGGCTTTCCTGTCCATGGGGCAAGCCACCCTGTTCCAGACCCAGTGTCACCCTGAAGAAAGCAGGTGTAGCTGCTCTGGAATTTTATATGGCTGCAGCCACGTTCCCAGGTGGGCAGCTAAGCCGTCTTTTCTACAGCCACTGCAGTGTCAAGTAAACAGATGGGAACCCAGAATTGGGGCCACTTCCTTTATATTGTAGCTCTCCATGTTGAGTCCAGTCTAGGCAGAGGTTTCATTTGATTGTGTCACCCTGAGACATTAGAGTGGGGTTCAGACGAGCTGGCCTGGCCAGAAATGTTCAGCTGACACAAGATCAGGACAGCCCCTGCCATGCTGGCCAGGAAGAAGCGGCTCGAGGCTGAGAAGCCCAGCGGGAGATGAGCTCAGTGGAGGAGGTATCTGACTTTGCTTGATCACTGAGGCCTGGGTCATTCAGCTCTCTGTGCTGACTCAGTTTTCTTTTGATGGATATTAGGATCTGCATAAGCTTAAAGGGGCAGAGGAGGGGAAGTGTCTGTGCTTTCTGCCTCTGACCTCAGATGGAGACAGCCGGTTCGGGTTAAGGCAATCTGACAGCCCAGGTACAACGCAGCTTGGATCCTCCATGACTCCACCCCTGTGCTGTGTCCCTGTCCCCCTACCTGGATTGGCACGGATCCTCACTCCCCTTCCACAGAAGACTGGGAATCTCTTTTTCCTCCCTAGGACCAGCTGCAGGGGTCTCTTCTCCCTGCTGGAGAGACAGGTGTTGCAGCATAGAAAATCCCAGGATTAACCTCATCAGCTGGAATGTATCTGCTTGGAAGCATAGGCCAGGCCTTGTATGCTCTTCTCTTGCCCCACAGAGTCCATTGCTGGGATGGTGATTGCTAGGGCCCCGCAAGAGCAGTGAGACTTGGAGTTAACACCCCACTGAGCTGCATGGGGTAGTGCACACCTCTAAGAGCTACTGTTTCAGGCGGTCTTCACACTCTGGCAAATATCCCAGATTTGGACTATACTTTCAAGCTTTTTCTTGCACCCACATGGGTGAAACTCACGTCTGAGATCCTGCTCTTATCACATGACTCCAAGAGCTGGGCCCCTAATCACAGGTCCCTAGTGCCTATACCTTGATCTAACCCTTGGAGATGGTATTTCATTCCAAAGAAATTTAATACAGACACCTTCTATATGCAAAGAACTGCATCCAAAACTCATCTGTTGGAAGGCTAAGTGGGCTGATATAGGCGTGATGGAGGGAAATAGAGGCAATATTAATTATATTAATATTATATTAATATTAGGACTTTTCATGTCTCCAACAGAATTTAGCCTTTATTAAAAGGAGAAAAATACTATGATATTCTATAGAAGTATTTCTAATGCACAATAGTAAAACCAATTCTAAACTTAATCTAACTATATATAACACTCCCATTCATGCTGGCATATAGATGGAAATAAGCATTGTAAGATGTATTATTTATCAATAGTAGCATATTCATATTCCTCTAGGCAGACAAAGGGGGTGTGTGGCAAACAGGCACAGAGACATGAAATGATTTGCCCAAGGTCACACAGCAGATCAGTGGCAAAGTCAGGAATACAATTTAGGTTTTCTGATGCATAGGCCAATAGTCGATTCGCTAGGCCTACAATAGCCTCTGATCACTGCTGTGGGAATATGTAGCACGTTAATAAGAAGAGTCTTCTCTCCCTCCAAATAAAATTCAGAGAGTCTGCTGAAGCCAGGACTCCAAAATGTCAAATGATGCAATGCAGTGAGAAGGTGAATTCTGATAGATCTGTGCAGCAAAGCACATTTTTATGAACCTCGCTGCGTCTTCCTTGCCATCTACCTTGGCCAGGATCCAGGTCTGTTGATGATGCCAGCATGCCTGGGTCCCTGCCTCCCAGCACATCTGTACATCTTGTTCTCGGCATATTTGCATCTGCAGCGCCAGCTGACCTTGTAACAGTCTCGGCGGAGGAAGACTGCAGCTTGAAAGCCTCTCCTCCCACACATAGATATGTCATAGCTGCGCTTGGAATGCTTTCCCTCTGTTCAGTCTGTAGTGAGATGACATCCAATAACTCTGGGAATGTTCTCCCTATCCCTCATACAGAGTAATCCTGAAGGCAATTACAGACCTATTCAGCAATCCCCCAATATGAATTTATAAGTGTAAAATTACAGTCATTGTCTGGCTCAGGCAATAAGGACAAAACGTCCTGTGGGTTCCAGCCTTCCCCTTTCTACCTCCTCCACATTCCCAGTACTCTGGGAGCAAAGGGGCTTTCCCCATCACTTATTTTCATTGCCTATCTGCACAGGATGGAATTAGTCATGCATTTGCTATGGGGCTGAGCTGCCAATAGTGTATGGCTTGCGTAATATGTTTGTAAAGTCGTGCTTTGCATCTGCCTCTACTGGTACACACAGGATGACAGCCTCCTACTGTTCCTGCCTGCTAAGGGAATAACTCCTTTTTGCTCAAATGGTAGAGTTCTGTGCTTTGGGATCAAAGATCTCAAGTTCATTCAGTGTATCTAAGTGATTTATCTGGCTAGAGCTGAGTGAATAACTGATTTTGAATTCGGCAGCTGAATCGAACAATCTGGAAAAAAAATCCATTTTGATTCAAACCCAAACAATTTTTTTTCTAAATTTTTCATTGAATCAAAAAAAAAAAAAAAAAAGAAGAAGAAAAAAAGGTCTTTGAATCAACTGAAATGTTTCAGGTCAACTCAAAACAAAAATTTTGGGGGTTTTCTATGTGTTTCTAGTGAACCAAAATGTTTCAGTCAAGTCATTATGGGTTTTTTTCCCCCTAGTATTTCATTTTCATTTGAAAAATTTTCAGGTGTTTTTCACCCCCTTTTGCGGGGGCGTGAGTGTGTTTAAATTGGCCATATTTGAAAACAAAATGCTGTTTTGAAATGAAAAGCCAAAATGAAACATTGAGACGTCTTGATTGTTCAGGTTTTTCTGTTTAAAACTATTTGTCACATTTGACCCAAATTCATGAACAGTTTTGGAACTCCCAAAAATACATTTTCAGCTAAATTTCTATTTGCCCCCCCAAATGCATCCAGCTCTGTATACAGCCTCCATCACTGTAGTATCAGAGCACTGCACAATCTTTAATTTATCTAACTTCATAACATCCCTGTGCAGTAGAGAACTCTGCAGCCTCAGAAACTCAGTCCAGACAATTCCTTTAACATAACTGTTTGAACAGAGGTCATTTGGATTTTGGGCTGCTGGCTGGAGGGAGCAGGGAGGAGCCAATAACCAGGAAGATGCTTAATCCTATTAGTATACCAGCTGGGTAGTGTACAAGCATCCCCAGGGAATCCTGAAGCTTTCAAAAGGGCTGAGGAGGAATCAGTTGTGGGGAAGTGCCAGCAAAAAGATTTGCTTTTGGGGAACATTTTTTAAATAGGCCAGCACCTAAGTGATCACTGCACAATTTGGGCAGGCACTTGCTATGTTCAGAAATCCAGCTTTGCATGTGCGATGTGCCATGCAATGGTCCAATAAGCACTTATTTGGATGTGCAGCAGCGTCAAAGGAGCACGGAGCTTGGAGCAATAAATCCCCTACATGGTGTTGTAGGCAAGGAGTCACTGGGGAAGCTTATCCAGCACTTGCTTAGTTCAAGGCTGTTCTGCTCTTGGCTTAGCCCACCTCTACCCTTTTGGGGGCTAGCACAACTCTCACCTGTTCTGAACATGGAAGTTCAACAGAAGCAGAATGGACAAAAAGTTGGCCGAGACAACGCGGCCTCGCTGATGTGTCCCCCCCAGCCCCCCAAGATTCTGTATGTCACAAGATCTCGAGGGATTGTTGAGCTGTGTCGTCATCTCAGCACTTAAATTGCCCCAGGGTACGATCTTTCCACACTAAAAATACCACTGAAACCTTGTAGAATGAATGTAGGCCTACACACAGGAAACTGATGCATTCACTCTGGCAACTCTCATATACCTTGTCATGCCAAGACAGCTATTGAAACTGAATTGCTGTACTATCAGAATGGCTACGAATTTGTTGTATGATTATATATCAGTGACTCACCCATCTGTGCCAAGAAAATTCCTTTGTATACTTGGGCCAGATTCCCATCTCATTAAAACTGTTTTCAATCAGGGATTACTCTCCTGAACTCAGTGGAGTTACCCCGATTTACACTGGCGTAACAGAGATCAGTGCTTGAACTGCATCCTCCTCCCAGTCTTAAAGCTTTAAATCAGAGCCAAAGAAGCAAATGTAACTCACTGGTAAGTGTGTGGGACAAGTTCCACATGGATCCCAAACCAGAGCCAATAAGTCTGACAGAGCTATAGAAACTGACTCTTTAGGTCAAGCTGTTGCAGTTCACACTTTCAGATGGGGAGAGCCCTGGTTCAATCCCCAGCATGTCAGCCAAAGATGATGAGTGTCACACAAGCTTTCATTATGTGTGCTTCAACTTTTGGCAATGTCTTACTATCTTCTCAACACCTCCCACCTTATGCATGAATGCAAAAGTCTATTGCAAAACGGACACTTTTTTTTCTGGCATTTCTTTGTTTTGGGCCATTTAATGACCCCAAAATGTTTTCCCTCCCTTCCTCTCCCCAACATTTCTGCAAAATGGTCATTTTCCCATTAAAAGCACTCAGCCTATCCGACTCTGCATGTTGGCAGGGGTAAAGGATTTGGGCACAAAAGGAAATTTTGAATATCACATTTTTGACTTGAGAAACTCTTCCAAATTTCAAACCAAAGCCATGAAGTTTGGGTGTGTTTTTTGTCATCAGACTGGACAATTTGCAAAAATGCAAACCTCTGAGGCTGAGGATTTCAACTTTTTGTTTTGAACTTCCCCCCACCCGTATAGTGCTGGTAAACAATCACCTCTAGTGGTCCCTGCTTTAACCAGCAGAGGGGGCTTGCGTGCCATGCTGATTTCATGCTATCCTGAACACCCCCTGAAAACAAACACACACATCTTATTCCAGTGTTGTAGAGGGGGGGCTTTAAAAAAAAAGGATGAAGCACTAGCTAGAAGCCTTATTGAAAAATGATATTTACCCAAGTACCACATATGGATATTTTACATAGTTGTGTGCATGGAGCAGACTTTGGATGTATGTAGAAACAAATCCGATGCAGGATCTGATGCTGTGCATTTACCTCATTCTACAGCAGCATGGACTGCTGCACTAAGTAAATATATTCTGGCATATATTGTCCACAAGATGGGCACTCAGGTAGGTAGAGACAATCTCTTTTTGAGGATGATCACTCCTTCCTCATGGTGGCAGCTCCATTCCGCTGGTGCCATGGAAAGACACCTGTGAGTGTGTGAAACAGAACTTTCACAGGAGTCTGATGCAGACTGTGGAACTCCCTGCCACAAGAGATAAGAATGACCATCTGTCTCATGGCAGTCAGCACTCAGGCCCCAATTCAGCATGGTACTTATGCATGCTGAAGTCCCAGTGAAGTTGGGCCCCCTTTGTATTAGGCACAGCACAAACGTATAGTAAGGGACAGCTTCTGTCCCAAAGACTACGGTCTAAGTAGACAAGGGGTGAGAGGGGTGACAGAGGCATACAGACTTATTCCAGGTCACCCAGCAGGTGAGTAAAAGGACTCAGATTTTCTGACTGCCAGGATGGTGCCCTATCTCCTGGGCCACACTGACGCCAACAATAGAGATGGTCAGGAATTTTCTGCCAGAATAATTTTCCAATGGAAAATGCCCTTTCACAAAAATCAAAATTTGCTGTGGGAAAATTTTAAATTTTGTTTTAAAATGTTGACTTTCCATCAGGCAAATTGAAATGATGGCTTCCTGACTGCTCGGCTGGAAAGCACTTGTCCTTCAGGCAGAAAGGGAAATTGACAAAAACCTGCCAGGAGGGCTGCCAAGGCTAAGTGCCCGGATCCTCTGCCCAGGCTAAGCGCCCAGATCCTCTGCCCTCCCTGGCTCTCAGCCTCCCCTACAGCTCCAGTGCCAAACAGACAGAGATCCCATGTGCCCAGCCTCTCTACCTTCCCCCAGCACCGGGGCAAGAGAGGCTGAGAACCTTTCTGCTTATCCACCTCCCAGGCAGGGAGCCGCTCTGCCTCTCTGGTTTCTGGAGCTGGAGGTGAGGCAAGGAGGTTGAGTGCCTCTCTGGCAAATGGGCTTGAAGGCTCTTGTCAAGTTCACTTTCTACCTGCAGGCAGCTGGGAAGCTGAAAAATTCCATTTCAGTTCTCCCAAGATGGAGTTTTCCTTGAAACCCCTTCCTGCTAAAAGTTCACACTTGTGACTTTTCACCTGTTTTGGGAGAAATTTTTTTTCCTCAAAAACATGATTTGTTTTGGTAGAAAGGGATTTCCCTTTTCCAGCTAGTTCTATTCATTAACCACTCTCTTTTTACAACACATTTACAGAGTCTAATGTCCATGAAGCCACATCAAGTCTTCCATCTTTTCTCCAGTGCTGATGAAAGGTTGTTGCAGAACAGCTGGTATTTCTCTTTGCCTGATTGTTTATTACCAGATGTGGTCATACCTGCCATCCAACCTGTTCTTACTGCCTTCCCTACCGGAGCTTTTTCACACGCTCACTCAGCTGTAACACAATCATTCTTTGAGTGGTCATTTCTAATGTCTGTGACCTTCAGAAATAAGGCCGATACAAAAGATACCAAACTGGCCACTTCCCATGATTTTTGCAGAACCCTCTGTTAAACACACAAGTTACTATGCAGCATGTATCAGAAATATCTGCAACTTTCAGCTCGGAAAATAGTGGGTTATTTCAAATCAAGGCTTTATTTGATGCCAGTAATATCACACAAAAATATGATGTCTTTTTAAAGTGTAACTAATTACACTTATTAATTAACAAGACTAATTTTCAGTGAGTCCTGCTGACCTTGGAATTTATGGCAAAGCTACCACCTAAAGTCTATTATTCCATGAATTACTTGTTAGTAGTACTATTATGATTTAACATTTATATTAAAGTACTGCCTAAATGTCACAAGCAGGTCGGGCCTCATGGTTCTGTGTGCTATACTAATGTATAATCAATGACAGCCACTTCCCAAGAGAGCTTGTAATCTGAAAGGCAAAGTGGAAGAACTGGGTGGGCACGCACAGGCGGGCTGAGGGCAAGGTAGAGAAGGTAACAGAATAGGAGATATGGAATTCCTAGCCATTCAGTACCAGTAGCCATTCCCAGCCTATTTGTAGGCTGGCCATGCTACCTCTGGTATAGGGTGACCAGATGTCCCAATTTTATAGGGACAGTCCTGATCATAGAATCATAGAATCATAGAATATCAGGGTTGGAAGGGACCCCAGAAGGTCATCTAGTCCAACCCCCTGCTCAAAGCAGGACCAAGTCCCAGTTAAATCATCCCAGCCAGGGCTTTGTCAAGCCTGACCTTAAAAACCTCTAAGGAAGGAGATTCTACCACCTCCCTAGGTAACGCATTCCAGTGTTTCACCACCCTCTTAGTGAAAAAGTTTTTCCTAATATCCAATCTAAACCTCCCCCATTGCAACTTGAGACCATTACTCCTCGTTCTGTCATCTGCTACCATTGAGAACAGTCTAGAGCCATCCTCTTTGGAACCCCCTTTCAGGTAGTTGAAAGCAGCTATCAAATCCCCCCTCATTCTTCTCTTCTGCAGACTAAACAATCCCAGCTCCCTCAGCCTCTCCTCATAAGTCATGTGCTCTAGACCCCTAATCATTTTTGTTGCCCTTCGCTGGACTCTTTCCAATTTATCCACATCCTTCTTGTAGTGTGGGGCCCAAAACTGGACACAGTACTCCAGATGAGGCCTCACCAGTGTCGAATAGAGGGGAACGATCACGTCCCTCGATCTGCTCGCTATGCCCCTACTTATACATCCCAAAATGCCATTGGCCTTCTTGGCAACAAGGGCACACTGCTGACTCATATCCAGCTTCTCGTCCACTGTCACCCCTAGGTCCTTTTCCGCAGAACTGCTGCCTAGCCATTCGGTCCCTAGTCTGTAGCCGTGCATTGGATTCTTCCATCCTAAGTGCAGGACCCTGCACTTATCCTTATTGAACCTCATCAGATTTCTTTTGGCCCAATCCTCCAATTTGTCTAGGTCCTTCTGTATCCTATCCCTCCCCTCCAGCGTATCTACCACTCCTCCCAGGATATACGGGAGTGGTGTCTTATATAGGCGCCTATTATCCCCCACCCCCGTCCTGATTTTTCACACTGGCTTCCTGGTCACCCTACTCTGGTACCACATTCCCACCACCGAGAAATAATTAGATGGCACTTTGCACAACTTGAGGGCTGCTGCTCTCTTCTGTGCTCAACCTGCTGCTCACCGTGGGCTCAATCCAGCCCATGACAAGCCAAGGGGGTGGGAGGCTTTCCATTGGCTTCAGTGGGAGTTGGATAGGGCCCCAAGTGATACTGGGCAAGATACTGATAACATGCTTTTCGGCTCCCCCACAAATTGCATGGGAGAGCAGGGGTGGGATTGGCTTCGTGGAGCCGGGATTTCAACCCAAGCCTTTCATCTTTCTTTGGCCTTCTCTGGCTCCCTGCAAAACAAGAATAATGACATTCCCCCACCTCCTTGGGGCATGGAGGAATTTCATTTATTAATGCTGAGAAAGTGCTTTGAGATCCTCAAAAGAAAGGCTCTGTGAGAAGCATAATGTAGCAATGCACCCTGGGGACGGATTCTGTTCTATTAATGCTGTTTCTAGGCAACTGGGATGTTGTCCAAAGTAAAAATAATAATAATACTGCTAATAACGCCCCACCTCCCCAGACTCTGGGTCTAACAGCACAGAAGATGCAGCCACTCTACGAAAGCTAGCAGGACAACAGGCAGAGAATGGAATGACTCCCCAAGTAAGAGCTGGTGAAAAAGGAAGGTCAAAATGGTCAACAGTGGGCTGAGCTGAAAATAGAGGCTTTCAAGACAAAAACAGACACACCTGGGGGCATCCGCAGGGAGGTGAACCCCTGATTCAAAAGGCCCCACCCTGAATTTGATCCATTCAGAACTTCCAGATGAGCAACCATGACAATCCAGCCTATTGTCAGCTGCTTTGAAAGAATTGTAAAGTGACAGGTGGCTCCAGCGAGACAAATAATGCTTTGCACTGAACTTAGGTAGAGCTTTTTATTCCCAGCTCTGCAAGCACTTTGAAAAAGTGGGTTATGATCTCAAGTTTACAGATGGGGAAACTGAGGCACAGAGCAGTAACATGACTTGATCAAGCTCAGTGACACAGCCAGGAATAGATTCATCCTTAGATTTATAAAGCCAGATGGGGACCATTGTGATCATCCGGTCTGACCTCCTGCATAACACAGGCCATAGGACTTACTGACTCTTACCGCTGAATACTACTGAGTTTAGATTAGATGCTTCTTATACCATCTACTATGACTTAAACTTCTGCTAGTTATCTAAATCTATTCCTCTTTGTCTGTGTGTGGGTAGATGAGAAGGCAGCAGAGGGGAGGGGAGGGAGAAAAACACAGCGTCTGAGATGAAACACGCCCTTCTTTTGGGGCTTGGTGTCACTTTAATCTGTCTGAGCTGAGGAGGTTTGTTACGGGATGGTATGTACTATAAGGAACAGATGCTTTGTACTTGTATCAAATTAAGATGCCTGGTCACTGGGCTGTAACTCATTGCTGACTTTAAGCCCTTCAAAAAGAAATGAAGGATGTGAACTCCTGTGTCTCTCACAGAAGCCTGACTTGACCAGAGGCAGGGCCGGCTCTACAGTTTTTGCCGCCCCAAGCAGTGAAAAAAAAAACTACTGCCATGGTCGGCAAAAGGAAGAAGCTGCCACCGATTTGCTGCCGCGGCCGACAAAAGGGAGAAGCTGCAGCCGAATTGCTGCCGCGGCCAGAGGAACTGCCGTCCCTTTCTCACTGCTGCCCCACGCACCTGCTTGGAATGCTGGGGCCCGGAGCTGGCCCTGCCCAGAGATGAACCCATATCAAAACCTAACCTCAGAACTTCAGCTGGTGTAAAGTGGAGCTGTGTCGAGTTACACTAGTGGGAGATCTGGACTGTACAGTCTAAACACCCCCAAATATCATGGTTGGCTCATTTCTTCAGCTATCAAATCAAAAATCACGTCTCCAAACACCTATGTTGGAGAAGGCTGGAGTCAGATCTAAACTCTGTGGGTTTGTAAGATCAGCCCTAGGCGTGGCAGCCTTGGACTCATGGGACACCTGCGGCCCAGAGTCTGTATCGCTTTGCTTAGGACTGAACTGGGGAAGTAGCAGGGCCGTGCGGCTGATGTGTCCACAGCTGTCAATATAAGGAAATCCCAGTCGCTGCCAATGAAAGCCTACAGAAGAAGCATCGTACTTTCCCCTTCCTCTTGCCTCCTACTGTATGCTTATCTTAGCCCACAGAATGAAGACTGTACTGTCTGATAATTAGAATAGGGGAAGGGGATTCAGGACTCCTGGGTTTCATTTCCCTGTTCATTTCCCTGTTCTGACTCTTTGCCAATCGCCTCTGCTCCTAGGTCCTGCCACAGGCTACAATCAGCTGTGCTGCTCACTGCTCTGATTCAGACTTATTGCTCCATCACCCTGTCAGGGCTGGACCACCTGGAACCACGTGTTATTCATTAATCCACCCAGCTTACAGTGAGTGGAAGGAGGAACTGCTCTTGGCACAGACCATCAGTGCCTCACATTTTCTGGTGAACCAAGCAATACTCTGGCAGTCACCTTCCCTGCCCCTCTCATTTTGTAACAATCCTTGGTCACTGATCTGGCCAAAGCTGCTAAACTCGACGAAAGTAATGAGCTTTACTCCTTCCAATGAGAATTTGGCTTTGTTTCCCCTGCCGTCCAAGTCACACAACAGACAACTTCTTCTCAATGTGGTATTTTCACTGCAGGTGTCTTACCCTGAGGGCTTGCCATGGGGGAAGTATTGGGCTATCCGGTTACAGGAAACCTTCCCCCACACAGCAATGTTCTTCTTGTCTGCAAGTATCTGCCCTGAGAGGTATCAGGAAGAATTTGCAGAGCAGTGCGTGAATGCATATCCTAAAGACACCTAGACACTAGAGAAGTCCCATTTTGGGGACTTCCAAATTCCCCTTCATGGGATTGTCCCCAATTGATGAGCCAACAACACCCTATCAATTCTCCTTCCAGCCTCTGCTACTTATGGTTGAGTTGGTGGGACATGTGAAATCTGCTGGTGGAGCTCGATCTAGTTCCCAGTTGACAGGGGTCCACACTGAAAAGTTACCACCGCCATAACTGGCATTAATTGGCTCCTCATCTGAAGAGAGGCCAAGGACTGACCAGATACGGCTGCTGCACTGTCCTATTATCCCAATATGCCTCAACCGCCAACTTGGAGAGTGATATTGGGATGAGTCAGGCACCGAGGCATTTTGGGATGAGAGAAGAGTTTAGTGGCCAGACATGGTCAGTCCTCAGATTCTTTGCTAAAAGGAAGCAAGTTTGGAGCTGAGGCTTTCCATGCTGTTCTATGGAGAAACAGAGGGTTCTGGTCTCAGGGGCTGCCAATCGAGCACCTTTTGTTGGTATTACACTTCACTTGCAATTTCCTTCCTTTAAGAATTAATTAGGTGGCCCCAGCAGTGAAAGCACATGGCTTGAAATGTATCATGTGCTCGTATTGACTGTCTAGCCTGTGAAAAAGCACAGGACAACTGCAGATGACTCCACCACCTTGCTTGCTGGTGCTGGAATGCCAGTCAAAGGGGCAGAAGAAACAACTGGGACAACAGAACAGGCTATTGACTTAGGCTATTAAGCTTATGGGCCCATGAGAAAATACATGTGAGCTAGATGGGACCATGAGACAGCTGGTAGCTGATAGGGTTGCTGAAAAGACCACTCTGAATAATATCCCCAGAGTATTTGGCTTTCCTTTTGCATTGGGCAGACTGGGCTTTCTTCGAGAAATCCATCCCCTTCAGTCATCACAGGGCAGATGCCTCTCTCCAGGGCATCTAGAGCACCTTTCTGGAGCACGAGCACTCAAGGAGACCCACCTATTGAAAGAAACTGGGGAGGAGAGAAATGGGGGTATTTGGAGCCCTGCCAGAGAATTTATTTACCTGCCTCAGAGGGGTGTTGGGAGGAGTAGCTGATGGATTAGCATGCTTTGAAGTTGAAAAGTGCTACATAAAAGTGTTATTAGATCGATTATTAATGACTGAGCCAGTAAGACAAGGGGATGACCAATAAGAATGGTTAAGCCTTTATATTGGTGTTTTTCCCCTCTTCAGAACAGTTTGGGGCAGATGCTTCTTTCACTAAAAAGAGTGGCAAAACTCCCATTGGCTTCAACAGGAGTAGGATCTGGCCCTTTAAATCTGCAGTTTCATTGCGTTGCTGTACATCTGCTGTTGGGAAATAGCCACCAAGCATGGATGCGCACCGCCACTCCATCAAAGAGTCATAACAGGAGGGCAAAGATCTCCTCCAGCATGACTGTCCAGACCTTGCAGGAGGCAAGGCTCGACTATGTCTCTGTTTGCTTGAAGCTCCGAGTTCCATTGGCCCACGAATGATGGGTAACCCGAGTGTTCAGATGGGGAGCTTCTTCTTGGAGATCAGATTGCTGTCTAACCAGAAATTCCAACGGAGTCTGCAAGGCTTGGTCAGCTGCCAGCCCCCAAGAGTGTTTCAGTTCCTTTAATCCATGTTAGGACCAAGGGGATTGGGAGCGCCTTAAACCAAAGCAATGAGAAGCACTGAAGATGTACATTACTATGGGGTTCTGTGACTGTGTCTGCACCGCATGGCAATGACAGCAACCGCCCAGTAATAATCAAACTCCCAGAGTCCTCTCCCAGGAGGCACTGGGCTCAATGTAAGGATGGCGTCTCCTTTGTTTGTCCCCAAGTCCTAGTCAGGGATCAGGAGGGGAGGGCAGAGATGTCCCCATAACTCCATAGATCAGATTATATGAACCATGCAGAGTGTGAGCAGCCCTGCCCGGAAAAGAGGCAGGTGTCAGGAGATCCCTGGCTATTCCTTAACCTGCTGAGCCCATAAGTAACATAGGTCACTTGATTCTAACAAGCGCTGAGCAATTTCCACTGTGACTACCCTGAGGGTGCAGGGGAGGGCTTGCAGCTTCGTTCGGCCCTCAGAGGTCCTTCTGCACAGGTTCCCTTAGTTAGCTTTGCCAGCTCGACGCCTCTGCTATATCTAAACCATTTAGCTGCCACTGCTGTGCCTTTCTAGCAGCGTTTATAAAGTAAAGCACAGCCTTAATGTGCCATTGCATATAGATGAGCTGTCAACCAGTTTGAGCTAACACGGTGACGTAAATACCAAAGGAGACCTTGAGCTCTCTTCCACCTGATACAGGACCCACAGGACCAAAGCACGGAAGAAACCTACAGCTCCAGGGATATTGCGAGTTACTCATTGTGCAAGAAGCAGGGCAGCCTTTTCTCTCTTCTGTGGCCATTCTTACTGCTTAGCAAACAAGGTAAGGAGTGAAATTTTAGGTTGTCTTCTTGAAAGCTGATGGAGATGAATCTTTACCCACCTCAGGTCCAGAGGGGCTTGCCCAGCCATTTCTAGGCTCATGTATGGGTACAATTAGCCATACTGTACCATCCAGATGCACCCTAAGTGCAACTTGTGGACTGCATCCTTTGTGCCTTATGTCCTCTCACCTCCTTAGGGTCAAAGTGCAGCCTAATGATTGAAACAGGAGACCTGGAGTCAGGACATCTGGGTTCTAGTCTTGGTTTGCTCATTGACTTGCTCTGGGACTTTGGCAAGTCACTAAAGCTCCCTCTGCCTCAGTTTACACATCTGTGAAATAGGTATAAAACACAGAGGTGCTGCAGGGCTTAACAAGATGCTATCAACACAAACATTTTGCACCTATTTTAGTTACATGTAAACATCTAGAATTACTAAGATTAGAGAGACAGGATGATCAACTGGTCAGGGCACTAGCCTGAGATTTGGGAGACCTGGCTTCAATTTCCTGCTCTGCCACAGACTTCCAGTGTGATTTTGGGCAAGTCACTTAGGCTGTCCATGCCTCAGTTCTCCATCTGTACAATGGGGCTAATAACACTGCATTACCTCACAGGGTGCTGTGAGGATAAATACATTAGAGACTGAGGTGCTCAGATACTAGAGTGATGGGGTATGTAATATAGATGAATTACTAAAACTGAAAGAAATTGCAGAAAACCCTTTAATTCTCTACTTGTTCCATTTTGTGCCTATGACAGCACCTTGTTGTGCATAGTCAGTTTCTTTGATCCCTGGATAGAGTCAGTTACTTTTCCACAGCTGCAAGGAGCCTTATAAATATCAGCAGGGAGGCAGAAAAATATGTATGCATGTAAAAAATGAATTTAGAAAGCAGGACATTCTGTTTGAAGAGTGCTTTGTCAGAAGCTGGTAATTTTAAAAAATTATTAATTTTTTAAAAATTCCAGTTTAAGGTGACCCTTTAATGAAATATTTGTAGCATTCCTTGAGGTCCTTTGATGAACGGCAACATAAAAGGGCAAAGAGTTCTTACTAAAGATGGAAAGAAACCAAAGAATCTTTCTTTGCATGGTGACATTCCATCAGAGAAAGAATAAAACTTCCCTTCTATTAAAAGTTCTAAATTAGAAAATAACCAAGTGACAACTTGAACTCTCAGCAAAGGTAATAGGCGTCCTTAGAAACTCCGGACTCCTAATTTGCAATATCACCAGAATCCCAAGAGACACAAATTGTCAAGCTACCAATTTCTAGCCCTGTTTAAGATCCTGCAGAGTATTTTTATACAGACTTACAGAAAAACATTTCAGAAAGCTTGTGTTTGCTAATACCATGTTGCTTTATCCTTTGTACCACATCTCTCTTATAACACCTCTTCTATTCCCAGTGACCAAACCTTCTCTCAAAGCACTTACTGGCTAATGAACACAACTATTTTCTTTTTAATTTCTATCCTGAACAAATGCAAAATGACCTGTGAAATCTAAGTGACATATAGTTTGTGGTCATCACAAACAGTGTTTGGTTGTGCCTAAATATCACAAAACCATAAAAGAGAGAGACACAAGGTTCAGTTTATTATTTAAAAAAAACACACACACACACACACTTAGGGCCTGATTCTCATTTCCACAAAGGTCCCTTTACACCACTCTGCAGTGTAAAGGGGTTCTTGATGGGAAGGTAAATTATATTTAGTCTAGAGTGATGCAAAGGAACCTTGTTTTAAATGAGAATGATGCCTTCACAAAGTATTGGACTGGGATATCATTCCTTTCTCTGACACTGACCTGCTATGTGGCTCTGAGTAAGTCATTTTGCTGCTCCATGCCTTGGTTTCCCCAACTTTAAAAAGGGGCTGATGACACTGATTTTGCTTTGTATATTGTATTGAGGCAGATGAATGAAATGCTCTGTACAAGAGCCAATTATTACTTTTGCATCTGATAATATTGTATCTAAAACCAATTTTGATTAAAAGAAGCCAGAAAGCAATAGTAGCCAGATAAAAATATTGTTTTGAAATGCTTTAAAAGAATCTTGAAAGTCCCTGGAACTTTGCCTTGTAAAAACAAATATACATTTTTAACCTAAGCCTGGCTCAGAATTTGAATGAGAAAAGGGAGAGGATGGGGGCTAGTGGATACTCTTTGAATGGATTTCATAATCGTTGCTCATGTGGGTGTCTTTTATTTCTGATAAGAAGCTCGGAACTGCCAGAAGGGGTTTGCTTTGGACTGGGCGTGCATGTCTCTCTCTTGTACTTAACAAAGTGTTTTTCCTGCTCTTGTGCAAGATCAGACAGTTCACAGCTTTGGAATGGCTGAGTGATTTGTAACGATCTACATCCAGGTGCCCAACTGGTGTATGTGTGTGTAGACATTAGAACTATGCTGATTTACATCAGCTGAAAATCTGGCCCCTGCAACATCCCTCCTGAATTCCCAGAAAGAGACACCATCTGTGCTGTTGCTGGTCGGATGATCCCATTTTTCCAGTTTCTGTCCCAGGTACTGGACAGAGAGCTTCACAGTATAAAATATTTCCACACTAGTGTAGACTGAGGTAAGATACCAGAAGGCAACAATCCCATTTCAAGGATTTACTTGTGTTGGATTCCAGCCTACTTCCAAGATTCTCTTCCTTCTCTGGACAGCCAAGAATTTTGCTGCTAGGCTGTGCGAGAACACTCCATATCCCATTGGATCAATTATCCACCTCCACAGCAGGGGGCAACGACCGTAAGCTGAGTCCCCAGCAAATCTAAATGGCTGAAGTTTGTTTGTTGCACCTGTAACAACATTATTACAGAACAGCTGACAGGATCAGCCCCAGAGTGCAGCATAGTCTTTGAAGCTCATGTTCTTTGGAGAACAGGTAAGTCTTCAGGAATATTTTTCCCTGAGAGACAGAGCACGTTTGATGAGTGTCTGTTCCAAGCATAAGGAGAAATGTGAAAGAATTCCCAGAGATGGGGCTGGGCAAAGGAGATAAATGGAACAGTCAAACCTTGTGATGATGCGTTGGATTGAAATGCAGAAGATCTAGGTTTGATTCCTCGCTCTGGCAATGCTTTGAAGGACTAGCCGAGACTTTAGGCAAACAAGGGTAGAGTGTCAGGATCCTTCCAGAGCCATAACTAACCCTGGATGATCAGGGCGTGACAGTGGTGAGCAAAGCATGCAGCTGCCTGTGAGGTTTTTGCCCCTTGCTCCTGGACAAAGATCTAGCTACAGCAAACCATATATTTGCCATTTCCAGACTGTATTGCTGTAGCTTATTGTACCCGTGCCTTGCATCCTCTAATGGATTCTACCCTACTTCCTTTGCCGATTCAAGGCCTTCATCCTGATCTTCAGAGCCGCCAAGGGGTCAGGACCTAGCTACATCAGCAACCAGATCTCCACCTATGACCCATCAAGATGGCTGCATTTCTCCTCCTAGGCTATGCCGTGAACAAAACCCAAGAAAAGGGAATGGAGAAGAAGACAAAGCATCGCAGTTAAGGGGGTTTTGAATGTGCTATTGAGGAGATCACATCAGGGGCTTTCAGCCTAGGAGTCATGACCTCTAGAGGTGTCATGAAAATGAACAGGCATCAAGGACATGACCACCCTGCTTTGACTGTATTTATTTTGGGAGGAACTAGATCCTGGCTAGATGGGAAGGGGATCTAGGTATGGGAAAGAGGCTCACGCTATGGAAAAGTTTGAGAACCACTGATTTAGATTAACCTAAAATGGAAGCATTTTCCACTGCAGCTGAAGGGTCTTAGATATGAAACATAATAAATAGCTCAGAGAAGAATCTCTTGCAGCCAGGGAGGCTGGAAACTCGATTAAGTCCATGATGGGCCTCTCTAATTTACCTCCTTTCTTTTAATACGTTGATAATGATTCCTATAGAATCCCCTAACACAGATGAGATAGAAGCCTTCCTTCTGCAGGATCTAGATAATGACGTTGGCTTTAAAGAGGGAAGAACAAAGCTATACATATATATAAAATAGTAAATGAAACAATGAATTCACACTACGGTGGCTCTTTTGGGTAATGTTGATCACTAATTTGGCTCCTGAACCACTGAGGACTGAGTACTCGTGGCACCTTAGAGACTATCACTGATATAGAGGTAAGAGTGGCAGGGGTCCAGATGGAAGGGGAGAATTCCTCATTGACAGAAGCATCCCATGTGCTTATGAAATGTAAACAATAAAAATAGGCACCCAAGAGCAAAGCTTTTCTGTTTTGTGGTTGATAGTATCCACAAGCTTTGATTTATTAATATCCTTGTAGTACCTGGCTGTTTATCAAATATTGTTATCCTGCATGTAAACATCCATAGAAAAGAAAAAGACAAGGTAACTAACATGTATTGGGTCAGGCACAGGTCTGACTGATTACATGACAGCTTGTACGGTGAGCTACAAAGAGATATTTTTTTTTAAAACTTTGAATGTGTGCCCTTTTCTAGCCAAAGATGTTTTTATTTACCTAAATGTTTCTTTTTTCTGGTTGGTTTGTACCTTAGAATTATCAGGCACATCAAGATTGGTCTCTCTGGAGGACTTTCTGAGGGTATCAGGGAAGTTTATTGTGAGCTCCCACACCTTAATTGAATGGGTTGGAGCCTGAGTTCAACAAAGGCTTCCTTTCTCCAAAAATATGAATTAGTCATTAAAGTTAATGAGGTGTCAGCAAAGAACTGGTTCACTGCATCATTATCCCAGTTTAATTCAGGGCTTACTCTGCTGGTTTCAAGAGTTATACTGCTTAAAATTGGGGTAACAGTTGTGAATCAGCCCCAGTGCGTGCCTAAAGATCACTTCCCTTCTCAATGACTCAAATTTTCACTATCTTGGATTTTTTTTTAAATGTTATCATTTCACTGGTTCTTCATTCACTATAGAGTCTTCCAGCCTAGACAAGACCTGAATTACAAATGTTCAAGCTGGCTCAGATGCGGGGGTTCAACTTCAGGTGAATATCTATGAGTTTTTACCATTGTGATCAAGTCTGCAGCCACTTCATGCCCAGCACGCCCAACAAATTCATCAAGAAGCAGAGGAGCTCTGTGATGGTGAGAGAGATGGACTCCTCAGATAGCGTCTCCAAGCAGGAGGTTGACCAGGTGTTCTGCTCCTACCTCCCAAAGCATCCTCTCACTGTGGTGCACATGCAGCTGCTGCAGGGATGCAAGGAGTCTGAAATCTCTGCACAGACGCAGACCTTGATCATGAGCTCCCAGATCCTGCCCTTTTCCATGCTTCTTACACTACTAATGGGGCCTTCTGCACTTGCAGAAAGATGCAGCTGCTGCCCCATTAGAATTATTATTGAGAGTGCACAGAGCTTTACAAACAGCCCTGCCCCAAGGCACTTATCATCTAACTACCATGGAAATCATCCCTAGATACTACAAGTTATCTGGACCACTGCCTCCTCCCCTTCACTCCCTGGTGTTTTACACCTCAGCAGTATTTATCTTGGCATCAGTTCACTTAGTCCAGTCTATAGTATTTAAGTGCAAATCCCACATTCCTACCAGCAACAGGCTAACCTTGTTTTCAGAAACTTCCAAGGTGCTTAGTGAGCTTTGACTTGCCTGGACTAACCAGATGACTATCCCTGGCCTTCGGACCCTGCCGAGGAGGGAGAATGAGGTAGGCGGGAGGAAAGAGGCTCTCATGCTTCATTTCACCTGATTAAGTTACTTACCAGTTTCCAGCTCCATCCAGATCTGTTGTTTGTCCTTGACCGTTTGGGGCGAGATGCAACTTACCATAGCCCTGGGAGTTCATGTTCATATTTATTGACAGCCAAGACGCCTGATGGAGCTGCCCTCTATGTGAACCAGGTAGGCACTCCCACAAATACGCTGGTAAGTCCTGATATTCTGGGGCAACAGGGCAGCCCATAAGACTAAGTGTGATGGGGACTATGGATCTATCTGAAAGCTGATCACCTTTTGAGGTCGTGAAAGAACTCCCTAACTGTACAGCACCATGCACCTGATTCTGCAAGCGGTTGAGTGCCCCCTACAGGATGCTGTGTGCAGCTTCAGCAATAGGAGTGGAAGGAGCTCAGCAGCTTGCAGAAGGTGCTTAGTTTTAGGTTTTCCCCAAACCATTGTGTATTTTCTTCTGTATTTGTTTTGCTGGGCGTTGAGATGTTAGTTAGGGACACAGCAGATTTTCTTCTCTCTGGGGACTTACAGGTTTGCTTTGAGATGATAGACAGGGGTCTTTCTGTCTAGGTATTTTCAAAGTATCTGAGTGCCACTAGAACTATGGAAGTTCCCAGACAAATACTATTTTGCCTCTCCACAGCAACCTTCCATGTGAGGATCTCTGAGCCTTTTATAAGCAGTAATGAACATATCCTCCTAACTCCCCTAATGTAATTATTGCCATATTACCAATAGGAAGACTGAGGCACAGAAAAGAGAAGTGACTTGCTCAAAGTCACACACAAAGTCTGTGGCAGAGCCAGCAATTGACCTTAGATCACGTGACTCCCAAGGCACTGCTTTATTGTTAGACTGTGTTTCCCGAGGCCTACAGGGAGATGCCTTCTTGCTAGAGGAAGTTGTTTTTGTTTATGGGTTGAGACAGAGCATGCTCAGTAAGTTTGTTTGTTATGGAATAGCAAAGAAAAAAGCTGAGCTGGATATTGCTTGCTCACCTTGAAAATAGGTCCAGTTATTTGGGTTTGATTTTCTAATGGGTTTGATTAGAAGTCAGCTGTAAAAATTCTGGAAATGAGCATATCAGGTCTTAGCATGGGAGAGATTTTAAAGCAGCCTACGAGGGCAAATCCATGCCTGGCAAAACTCTGTGGACTTCAGCAAGATTACACCAAGGACGAATTTGGCCATATATTTTTAAATTAAAATTGAGCAGGCACTTAGTGCATTGTTCAGCAACGTTATTAATAGTTATATCTGCTATGGGGAATGCAAAGTAGCTTTTTTGCATTCAGCTTGTTCATACGCCTCTTCACATCGATGACCCAGGTGACGGGTCAATAATTCACTCAATGCAAATTGAAAGCCAGGAATGTCTTGCAAGTCAATTACACTTAGATAAATAATTAGGAATACAAAAGGTATCTGAAGGACTAGAATGGAAGTGGCTCTGCCGGTGAAAATTTAACACACATTTCAAGAACAGTAGGGACAAGTTCTGCATTTAGATCTGCACGTAACACTCCACACATCTTCAAAGGGAGTTGGGCAGGTATACCGGAAAGCCCTTAACAAACAAACACACACCAGACATAAGCATGAACACCCTGGATTCCAAGAGGGGTGAATTCCAGTGAATAATATTGATTTCCTGTAATAAAGACATTTGCTTCCTGGAGGAAGGATGAAATTATAAAGGCCAGGACGACAGATTAGACAGACACAGGTCTATTGTGAGGCTTAATTCATTAATAGTTTAGTACCCCATCCTGTCCTTTATGGTAGAGAAGAAACAGGATTTGGTTGTAGTAAATAGCAAGGAGATTCTTTAATGAGGCTGCAGGACATAGATGGATCCTTTGGCTCAGACTGACTATACCAGCTTGGGCTGCAGAAGGGGATGATGGGGTTTGCAGAAGTGCCAAGTACTTATCACCCCAGTTGAAGTCAGAAGTCTACACTTTGGAAATCAGGTTCTACTGTCACAACACAGGGTCTCCGCATGTCCTGGCCTGGACTTAGCAGTCCTGGTAAAGACTGCTAACCATGCTACCTGCCCCTTATGAAAGGTACTACAGCACTGCCAGCCACTATTCTCCTTGTCATTATGTGGATTAAAAACAGTGATTCTCACAACTGGTTGTGAAACAGAGTTCAGAAGACAAAGAATAAGCGAAGACAAGTATAGAGAGTACAGGCAATACCCAAGTATGACAGAAATCAGGGGTCCTGGAAGCAGGACAAGGCTAAACACTGCTCTGCTGTGGATTGCAAAGTCAGCAGTTGAGTGGGTTGCTCCGAGACTCCCCACATACACTTGCAGTTGGGGTGCTGTGCATGAAAAGAAATCTTCCAACCTTCTGGCCTGCGATGCTCTTACTGTTGCATCTCAATCGACTAAGTGGTCAAGGTGGAATTGTACAAATAGAAGCCTAAGCTGCAGGTCATGTAGAGGCGAGGTTGCTGGCCAATTTAGCAGAGGAAAGAAGCACAGAGATTTGTTGACAGACAGCTGACAGGCTTTAGCTTTGCAGGGCATATTGTGGGCTTACAAATGTGCATGTTTGAGGGATGGAAAATTACTGAATTTAAAGGTGAAATAAGCTTTGCACTGTTACAACCTGAGCTTCCACTGCCAAAAGGGACTGTCTTTGGGACCTTAGCAAAACCAGGGAACATTCCACAGGCGGTATGAGATAGTACATAATCTCTCAAGCCCCAGACACATGCTAAAGTGAGACCTAAGGAGGAAGAATTTGTATAGAAGAGAAAGAAACTAGAGTATCTGCAAATTAAAAGTGTGCGTGTGTGTATATATGAGCATCTGTATGTCTTTGTATAACCACCTTTCAAGAATGAGGTGGATTAAGTTACAGTTATTTACAAGAGCAGTTGATGCTTGAACCATTGACCTCATCACCTTTAGACTTACAGCAAGAAATAACTAGAGGCCATAAACTCTTTTCTCAGATACTCACACTCATTTGGGTACCAGCTTTAACCTACTCTGACTTGGTCATGGCCAGTGACTTACAAATCATGTGACCAAGGAATTGGAAAGAATAGAATTAAGTTAAGAATGAAAACAACTTTAGTGGTTGTGGGATATTTTTGGGGGTGGCGTGGAGGAGGGGAAGGGATGGGGAAGGTCAGTTTAAAAAAAAAGAAATCAGAGCTCTCTGTTCGAGAGTGGAATTGAATGGAAATGTCAGCAATGGAGACATGCTGGAAATTGGCCAGCAAAATTCTAAATGTACATCAACTGGGAAAGGCCAAATTCTTCAGAGGGAGATCATGAGAGGGATAGTCTGTGAACAGGGCTGGATTTCCAATTAGGCAGAGTAGGTATGTGCCTAGGGGTGCCGGGTTCTAGGGCACCTTACCTCTCTAAAACTGTGTGCAAACACAAAGGTCAGCTGTAGACGGGGGGAGGGGCACTGAAGATGCTGTGTCTAAGGGTGCGTAAAGTATAAATCCAGCCCTGCAGCGGAGGTTTCTGCCCCATGGGAAGCCATATTCCTGAGCTAAAGCAGTTTCAAGAGGAAAGGAAGAACTTGATGGCAACCCATTTTATGTTCAAAAGCATCAGTATAGAGTCAGTGGATGAAACACGGGAAAAAAAGAAACAAAAAGTGAAGTAGCTAATAGGAAGAGCAACTAAGAAAAGAACTCTGCAGATTCATTTTGTGGGAACTCTGATGAGGATATCAGAAATCAGCACAATGGGGACTCAGAAACAATTGAAATATTACAGCTAAAGATCAGAAATTGTGCAGTATTTAGCTATGTAATTAATGCTGTTTTCTGTGTACTGTGCCTTTAAAATTCTAAGGACTATTATAATTGTATTTACATCATGCCGAGGAATCGCAGTCATGGACCAGGACTCACTTGTGCAAGGTGTTGTATGAACCCAGAACAAAAAGACAGATCCTGACCCAAAGAGTCAGGACAGGCAGCCATTTTATGCCTAGCTCAGTGGCAGACTGACTCTGGAGACACACACTCACATAATGCTCTCGAGGTCAGACATTTTTTGCTTTCTTAATACAAAATAAAGGTATAAATGGCTCCCCTTGGTGTATGGAAAAATAAGAATTGCTTATGTTTATAGAGCATCTTTGCTCTGAAGGATCCCAACCCACTCTAAATAGCTGGGTACAGAGCTCATGCCACCTGCCACGGAGGTGAAACATGGCAACTGGTTAACACTGAACATCAGTACACATACCACTTAGCAATAAAACAATATGTTGCATCAAAAGCACTATACAGACATCAATACTCCTGGCAGCACCACTGTGAGATAGCTAAATTATTATTATTCCCATTCAAGGGAGGGGGAACTTGAGACAGAAAGGTGACGGGATTATCCCAAGGCCACACAGCAAGTGAATGGTAGGGTCAGGATTATAATACAAGAGTTACTGGCTCTCAGGCCATTGCTTCTGGTAGCAGTTTAGGACAGGAAGTGAAGAAGAAAGACATATCCAGTTGAAACTGCAGGGTAAATTCAAGGAGGCTGAATACAACCTCTAAGGTACTTATATGCCAGCGTCTAAGCACCTAGTCATCATCTTTAATGTGCTTTTCCTCACAACACCCCTGCGAGGTAGGGCAGTGCTGGTATCATCCATTTTACAGGTGGGGAACTGAGGCACAGAGGCTCCTGCTCAAGGTCACAGAGGAAGTCAAGAGCACAGCAGAGAACAGAATTCAAGCCCCAGGCTAGAGCGCTATCCACAGAACAATTTCCCCTTCATAACACTAGCTAGGACAGCAGTGCTAATTCCTGTACGCTCGAGGACAGTGCCACATAAACTCTGCTAACCACAGAAGATCAGGACGTTGGATTTACAACTTAACAAGAAGAGGGTGACTGCAGCAGGATATGGCCCTTAAAATGACATGAGGGTACTTCCTTAATACTGATTCCGACTGGAGAATGTCATCTGTTGAGTTTCCAACCCAGGGCTACTCCTCAGCTTGTGAGCATGGAGAGGATCCCCAACAGGGGGAGGGTAGCACTGTGGCTAATTCATGTCAGAAAGAGCTTCTGTTGTAAATATTGAGTAGCCGCATCAATATAGCCCAAGCCTATATAGCCCAAGCCCAGGCCTGCAGAGCAAGAACATTGCAGCAGCTTTCAGAAGAGCTATTTGCAATGCAGCATAATGCAAGCTGGGCTCTCTCTGCTCTTCTGCTTCCTCAGTCTCAGACAGATGGAATATGACAGAGCTCAGGGATTTAAAGAGTACTGGGGGCCAAATCATGCCTGTGTGATTTGCTGCAGCATGCGGTGTATGGCTGTGTGGCCAGGGAGGGAGGGGGAAGATACCTGCAGTTCCAAAGTGGTGAGAAGGGAGGAATGGTGCTTATATGAGGCACTAGCAAGCGAGTGCTGAGCAGCAACACTTCTTATACCTCTAGATTGGGTGTAGAACGGGCTACTCCAAGAGCTGTCCTGGTGGTTCCTGGAGAATTCTGCCTATCTGTGGCAGCAGTAGCCTCTCCACTACCATCCTCTTTGCAACCTGGAAGTGCAGAGAGCAATGTTATGGTTGCCTCGAGTATATGGTATGCTAGGGACTTCCTGCACTGTCTTGCACACCCCTACGGAGCAGTGGTAACAGAACCAAGCTTTTAAACCAATGCTTTGTACCCCCGCCCCAGAGCTGGGTGCTTTTGGGCATTGGATGGAGTAACTCTACCAGTTTAGGTTCATAACACACTTTGGGATGAGAGGTTCTATGCGACTCTAAGCTCTTCTCGCATGGTAGCCCTGAACATTGGGGTACCTTGAGATTTGATGCTGAAGCAACCTCAACCGTGTCACTGTACTCAAAGAAGCAATGGCCTCAGGCAGTGGCTGTCTTCTAGCTGTGTGAGGCCAACTGCCTCTCAGCCCTGTTTCTGTTGGAAACAGTTTCTGTAGGAAGCTCTCTCAGGGTATGTGTACGCAGCAATTAAACATCCACGGCTGGTCCACGTCAGCTGACTCAGACTTGGCGGGCTTAGACTGCGGGGCTGTAAAATTGCACTGTAGAAGTTTGGGCTGGAGCCTGGGCTCTGGAAGCCTGCTGCCTCGTGGGGTCTCGAATGTCTACCCTACAATTTTACAGCCCTGTAGCCCAAGTCCCGCCAGCCCAAGTCAGCTGACATGGGCCAGCCAGGGTGTTTAATTACTGTGTGGATATACCCTCAGTGCACTGAGCCAGACACTGAGACGTGACTTTGGTCAGTTCTGCAGTACCAAATTTCAGATTAATGATTCACTCTTAATACTTCAGAGAAGTAATAAATAAATAAATAAATAAAAAAGTGAGAAGCATCAGATTCCTGTGACCTGCACTTTGTGCATTTCCCTCCTGACTTGAATCATTAACATTCTATGTGAGTTGGGCCGGCCCATCCCCCTCTGTCCCCAATTCTCACTGAGTTCTTGGGTTATTTGTGACTTCTGTTCTCACTCACACAAGGGAGAGTCCTCCAATTTCAGCGTCTTTCCCCCACCTCTGCATCTTGGCTGAGGTGCCTTTTCCTGGCAACATGAAGATGAGGAGACCAGAGATGGTTAGAAAAGGTGCTCCCCCACCCAGAACAGGTCTATGAAAAGGAAAAAAAAATATTGATGTTTTCCATGAAAAAAAGTGACTTTTCAGCAAAAAATCAAAAACTGAAATATTTTGATTTGGAAATGCTGCCATGGTGCCTCCTGGGAGCTGTCGTTCAGGTGCCTCATATTCCCATTCTCTATAAGCCAGGCTCCCTGGGGGACTACATCTCGCATGGTGCGCCACAGTGTCCCACCCTGGGAGTCTCTGGCCAGGTGCATCATGGAAGGTGTAATCTGGCTGGTGAGCCCAGATCATAGAGGAGAATGGGGACATGAAGAAATCAAACTACAACTCCAAGGAGGCGTCATGGTAGGATAGTGGAATCAAAATATTTTTTGGCTAAAATATTTTGTTTTCAGGCATTTGTTTTTCTAATGAAGATTTGAAATTTCCCATGGAGAGCAGGCACTTCATGAAAAAAAGTGTTCAGTTACAAAAATTTCTATTAAAAAGGTTTAGATGGAAAATTTTCAGCCAGCCCCTTCAGTACAGTAGGTGAGTGCATAATTGATCACCTCAGGCTGCAGCACTGCTAGGAAAAAAAAATCTAGTCACTTAATTAAACTGAAGCACTCTGTTCATTGTATCTCACACTTTGAGAACATTTGTTTCAGTGTATCTTCTTTTGCTGGTTCCTTTATGCTTCTAAACTGATAAAGGACACAGCAACTCATATGGACTCCAGTGTGGCCAGGGAATTAATTTAGTCTCATGAGTAATAACAAACAATGGAACCCCTTTATCGGCAATGACACCATCCTTACCGAAGAATACTAGCAAATGCTTCTGTCTAGACAGAGCCATAGGGAGATGATAAAGGACCAGCCATTTCTAGGAGCCCACACAGATCTTTCTTCCCCCCGTGGGACGCAGAGGAGAAAGGAATGCCACCATCTATAAACTGCCTCCAGCTTGGGAGTTGTCTGCAGCCATGAGAAGTGTCAAATTCTGTCCATTTGGTTCCAGGCATTAAGCTGCCGCTTCTAATGAATGCAGTTATTGCATTCCCTTTGTGTTGCCGTATTCACAGTGAGAATATTCGTTCCTAGTAACTGTAATAGTCTTACCGCTGTAGACCATTTATACATACATCTGCATCTGTGCATTTTAATCTGGGGCTCTGTGTAAGCATTCTTAGCCTTTCAGAGAGCATTATTTGCTGGGATCTCCATTACTATGGCATTTTTTTGCATGTATCCATTTGGCAGCTTTCTTGTGAATGAATTATTCCTTTACTTAGGCTGCAAATTTCCCCTGCCAAAGCCTGCCTCCTCAACCAATACACACTGGGCATATTATGAATTGCAAATCCTCATATTGCTCAGCTCATTCCTCACATTGCTCATATCCTCATGTTGCTCAGCAGGAGAGAAATCAGGGAAGCAAACCAGCATGATGTTTTTAAAGTTGTTATGTATGTAAATAGCAAGCAATGGAGGTCTAGTAAGTACTAGGCTAGGACGCAGGACACCTGCATTCCAAGCTTTGCAACACACTCCCTGTATGACCTTGGGCAAATCATTTAACCTCTGTGAGCTTCAGTTCCCTGTCCGTAAAATAAAGATAATATATTTCTCCCATCCGTTGTCTCACCTATTTAGATTGTGAGATCCATGGGGCACTGACTGTCTCTTACCAGATGTATGTTCAGGGCCAAGTACAATGAGGCATCTAGGTGTCAATGAAGTAATAAAAATAATGTAAGAAGAAACCTTGGAACCTCAAAAACTGTGCTTTTTAAAAACCCTTTCACAAAAAGGTACATGCATGAATTTATAGTAATGTCCGCTTGAATGAGGATGAAGACATTATACTTTAATATAGACTTTCATCACAGGATCTCAAAGTACTTTATAAATATAAATCAGTCCAGCCTCCTACGTCACATGGGTGTTGTGAAAGTATTTTAATCCCTGTTTTATAGAAGAAGAATCTGAGGCACAGATAGTTTAAGTGGCTTGCCTCAGGGCACGCAGTAAGTCAGTGGCAGAACCGAGCCTAGAAACCAGGTGTCCTGGCTTCCAATCCTCTGTTCTTACCATTGAGCTCCCACAGATGATGGGATCACGGGTTTCTGTTAGAAATGGAAGATGGCTCCTATAAAGATAATGGTTTATATTTTTAGTGGATGTTTCATCCACGAGGACGCTTTACAAACCAATATAAAAGCTACGTATAGGAATCACTTCACCCACCACTGAAGTGCAGCATCAGTGGAATGAAAAGGAGCAGCTCTTCAGCAGCTCACAGCAACACTACATAACAGAGCGAGGGCAAGGCAGGGAATAAAGAGCATTGCTGTGTCCATCTGAAACTACAGGGGAATTTAGGCTGGCAGAATGTAATCACTCAAAGGGGAATTGGGCCAGGACTCCTGGATTAGCAGGCTGAGCCGAACTGATGGATCACATTGCCCAGGCAGAACTCGCATGTCTCTCAACACTAAGGAGGTAATGCCGCTGCACCGATGATGTTGGGAGTCACGGTCATGAACAAATGCTTAATGGTGATGCTGGTGCTGAGCTGGCACTCCAGCAAGCTCTCTGCTGGGTCCCTCGGGCCTGGCAGGGAGCGTGGCTAGAACAGGAGACAGCAGCTTTTCCAAAATTTGCAAGTTTTCAAGACATGCTCCATCTATCCATGTAGGGCTCAACTGGGTCTCATGTGGACAGGGAGCTCCTCACATCCCAATTCCTGAGTGCCACATGAGCTCCCTGCCATGAGTGTTCAGCTTCCTTTCACAGGCTCTGTTGGGCCCCAGTGCTGTGGGCATGCACTATCCTTCTGGAGGCCATCTGGTCCTCCAGACCAGACCATTCATCCATGGAGCCTCTTGGGTACCTCTGCACATACACCATCCACCCAGAGGGTCACTCAAGTGCCTCTGGGTGGACACATACCATCCACAGGGCCACACACATAAACCATCCCAAGGCCTATTCGAGGCCTCCTGGGGTCAGACACCAGCTATCCATGGGACCTCCGGGACCTGATTGGTGCACCTCAGCCAACCACGGGGCACACAAGTCAGACAGGAAAGATTTAGCAAGAGAAGCCCCTCTATAATACTGTATTTTAAGCTATTATCTCCCCACTTCCTGCTCCATTTCAACCCTTGATTAAACTGCAACACTAGTGCTAACTAGGTTCCCAAGCCTGAAAACTCAAATCCTGATCTGAAATTCAGATGCACCCAAAAGTACAGCAGAGGACTTTGAATCTGGGATTTAAGTCCAGCACAGAGCTAAGGGTCAGTTGGAGAATTCATATCCAGAGCTGGGGTGGTATTACACCCCTACAAAGTTTGAGGTTGAGGGCGTAGCATGTCCAGGTCGCAGGTTTTTGTTTGAAGTTACCACTATGGATGTAGCCGAACAGGCTATTTTAGTCATGATTTATATTCTTACTGTACTTGTGTTTGTTTCAGCACAGGGCCACCTCACTCTGGCAGCCCTGACATGCTTGTAGAACTTGTGATCTAAGCAGCAGGTGGAGTGGGGAAGAGGTAACAGTTAAGCTGCTGCAACAGGCAAATTCCTAGGCTTTCCCGGACAGCGAGCCAAGAGAAAACGTGCCGTACCTTCCGAGGGTCTCACAGCCACCTCGCATTTACTCCCTGGCAACGGCAACTGGTGGACAATGCGCAGCCTGCTCTGCTTCTGAATCTCACGAGCATTTTTTAATAAAAAGGATTTTGGAAGGAATTAGGACACGGGTATTTGGCATAGTTTCTCCAGAGCATGTTCAGCAAAGGAAAATAATAGACAGAAGGGGGTGGAAAAAAAATAAATGTTTTTGGAAAGATAAGACCAAGGCTGTAAAGAATAATCCCTTAACTCTGTATTCCCCTTATTCTCCCTAAGCTTCCTAGAACTTCACTGGAGCCCCTCACAACCGTGTGTTTTGCCAGGAACCTCAGGTTCAGTGAGTTTTGTTGATCTCTCCCCCCAGTGGCTAGATTTTGCCACCCTTTCTCACATGGAATAGTACATTTCTCTGGATGAAGTTGAAACCATGGGGTAAGGTACTATCCAATGCAAGACTGGGTGGTAGGACCCATCCAAAGGGCTTTAAAGGGCTACATGTTTTCCTGCTAAGATCTGAACCAAACTTACCAACCCCCAAATCTTTTCCCTTGTCTTCAGTCATGATTCTCCTAAATTGCTGCACGTGGGTCAGATTAAAGCTGTTTCCTTGGATTAGCATGCTCTGCACACAACGCTGTACAAAGGATTTACCCAGAAAACACCCAAATCAACAACAACAACAATTAACAAACAAACAAGGGGAGGAACATTCAGTTACATTTCTGGGTGCACTGAAGAACTCCAGCTGGTATGTAGATATTAGATCATTGTTACCTGCTTGTGAGTGGGCAGGACTTCAGGGAAAAGAAAGGAGGTGGGAGAAGTATCTGTAATAGCAACAGAGGGTTGGAAGAAAGCCATACCATTCTGGGCATTTGTCAGAGATCCTAGATGGATGGAGGGAGGGAGGGAGGATGGGGGAGAGGTTGGCAATTAATCCAGAGATCAGGAACCTTAATTCATAGAAATATAAAGGTTTCTGCTTATTACACTGATCAAGTGAAACATGAAACTGGAGCACAGCCGTGGAGCTTTCTGGTACCAGAGGTGTCTACCTAGGGTGATGGGGTTTGTATTTTTTAAATGCCCCATTGTTTAAGAGTCCGGGTGTTGCAGTGCACTTTCTATAGGCATTTTATGTTCTGGGAACAGACAAACGTCACTGATTAGAGCAACAAGGACTTCATATGCAATGAATAGAAAGACAGCAATATTTCCACATGATCTGCCCAAGCAGTAAATATGCCATGCTAAATATTAGCTAAGACAGACTTGGATTACTATTTGCTGATTTAAACCAAAGGGACCTTGAGAACCCTGTATATTATACAACATGCTTTACATAAGCTTCTCTAGATGAACTATGACATATACTTGCAGTGTACTTATAGAGAAGGGAACATTAGCTCTTGCTGAAGCAAATCAGTGCACGCAAGTGGTGTGTGGGAGTGAAAAAGTTTGTTGAAGGGTGAATTCCTTTGTCACCTTTCCTAGACAAGGGTGTAATTCTTCAGGCGGTTTGATCTACTTGGGATTGCTTGAGCTAGACTCGTAAAACAGTCCTAAAGTCTTACACATTCCCATAACGGAATCAGGCAAAGGAATTTTGGGATTTATTTTCCAGGCTTTGAGTCTAAAACATGGAATATAGTCTGATGCGGTTACTCATTACTTCCTACGTGCTCATTCTGTTGAATTGAGGGCCCAATCCTGTTTGCTCATTAAATTCCCACTGATTTCAATAGAAGCAGGATCCTGCCCTCTATATGTTCTTTGGTGGCTATTTATGTAACATCCCGCGGTGTGGGCTGACTGTAGGATCTCAAACCAGGACCTTCATTACAGACTTCTACCACCTGAGTTAAAGGACTACATCCTTTAGCTAGGAGTGGTAGCAGGTGGGTATCTGCTATGGATCCGCTATATAAAGTGTGGTGTGTGTAAAACAGACCTTGAACAATGAGTAATACCAGGCCATTTTGCAAACCCAGTAAGTGCTGACTAGTGGACACCTGCAATCACAATGCAACAGCACAGTGTTGTCACAAACAAGAGCCAGAGATGGGGGATAGTAATGAGATTTCAAGGCACATGTTTCTGGGCAGAAGAAGAGCAGGAAAAAAGACGTATTTATTGGGAAACTACAAGGAATGGTCTGTTGCACGGGAACCTTTTCTTTTTGTCCAAGCTGTATTTTAACAGGAACGCATTAAAAGCATCCAAGGGAAATAAATCTGGACGAGAGCTTGGAAAGTGACCTTGTTCCCTCTTCCCCAGTTGAAGTCTGTTTAAAATTTAACCTGCTTTGGTACCTTCCCTAGCCAATTAATTCAGCAGCAGAAGTTTCAAACAGTAAAAAGCTACTTTAGTTCTGTTCCTGTTTTAACAGGAATAGGGGGACATCCAGAGTAAGAATGCAGGCATGTGAGACACAGCGGCACGTCCATCCCATCAGGGGCTGGCGCTATGAACTAGGGCTGCAGAGGGTGCCTTTTGCTGCCAGCTTTGCAAGATGGAATTGATTTGTATTCTTTCATCTTTGATTTTCTTTCATGTGTTTTTCCATTTATTGTTGTTTAGTCTAAGGCACTTCCATTGCCCTCCTCACTGTATTATCTGAGCACCTCACATGCTGATGTATTTAACCTCCCTCACACTTCTGTGAGGTAGGAAAGTGCTAGCATACCAATTTCACAGATGGGGAACTGAGGCACAAAGCGACTAAGGGTTTTGCTACCTTGCAATCAGGGGATGGGAAGGGCCGGTTATTGAATCTCAAGTAGACATGCCCCAACTAGCTTTAATTTGAGTAATTACCCAGGATTCCATGTGGACTTGTCTAACCCATGCTGATGGGCACAGTGCTCCAGTTCTTGAGCTAGCTAGATTAAAGCTAGTTTGGATACATCTCCCTTAGCTCTCGTCACACTCTGTGATTGCACTGTAGACAAACACTAAGTGACTTGCCTAAGGCCACATAGGAAGTCTATGGCAGAACAGTGAATTGATCCTGGGTCTGCTTGGTTCCAGGCTAGTTCCCTAGCCACTGGGCCACCTTCTTCTTTCTGCAGCCTCTCTTTATCACTATACATTGGTAGAGGCAGCCAGTGATAGGTCATAGAATACTAATTCATCAGCTTTGGCAGCATATTTGGGGGGTATTTCCTCCAAGAGCCATAATTTATGGTGTTTCCAGCTGTCCGCTCTCATTAAAATAAACTAAAAATACATTAACAACTTTCTTTCCTACAGAATCAATTGCTTTAGTTGTCACAGGGTTGTTGAGTGATGATGTGGAATGGGAGGGGCAGTGTCCATCAGACAATGTATTAACATGTAGCCCATTCTATGGGAGTTTGCAAACCCAGATATATATACAAGGGCCAAATTATGGCTCCTGGAGGAAATACCCCCAAAATATGCTGCCAAAGCAGTGTTAAGTGTACCCATATTCTAGCTGGCAGAAGACCCAGGAAAAGCCATCCATGACCCCAGGTCTGCCCCACAGCAATTCTGGGCCCCAGGGCAGGACCGTCAATGGGCCCCCACGCACACACAAGCCACGCCCGAACAGACGCGGTCCGCCTGACATTTGGGCAGTGCTGCACCTGTGCTGGCTGGTGCCCAGCAAGCTGCCGGCTGCGCTGCTGGGTGCGCTCTTGTGGCACTGCCAGGGCTTCTACATGCCGGTAGGGTTGCCAATTGTCTACTCATGCAAACCTTGCCCCGCCCTTGCCCTGCCCCTTCCCTGAGACCACGCCTCTGTCATGCCTCTTTCCGGGGTCCTGCCCCCTGCTCACTCCATTGCTCACTCTCCTCCACCCTCACTCACTTTCACCAGGCTGCAGCAGGGGTTGGTGTGCAGGCAGGAGTGCGGGGTGCAGGCTCTGGGAGTGAGTTTGGGTGTGGGAGGGTGAGCGGGCTCTAGGCTGGGGCAGAGGGTTGGGGTGCGGGAGGAGGTGAGAGGTCAGGGAGTTTGGGTGCGGGCTCTGGGAGGGAGTTTGGGTGCGGGATGCCGGCTCTAGGCTGGGGCAGGGGTGCAGGAGGGAGTCAGGGGGGTCGGCGCTTACCTCGGGAAGCTCTCGAAAGTGACTGGCATACCCCTCTGGCAGTGGCTCCTCGGCAGGAGGCCCGGGCACCACCCCTGCAGCTCCCATCGGCCAATAGGAGCTGCGGAGTTGGCACTCGGGGCAGGGGCAGCGCATGGAAACCCCCTCCCCAGGGTCCACAGGGACTGGCTGGCCTCTTCTGGGAGTGGTGTGGAGCAAGGGTGGGCAGGAAGCCTGCCTTAGCCCCTCTGCCCTGCCGGTGGCGGCAGCCCCGGGCCTGTTTAAATTGCCCAGGCCCCTGAGCAATTGCCTCCGCTGTTGGTGGGCCTGCGTGACCCCACCCTGATTATTCCTACTAGGAGCATAAATAACGTGCATGTAGGTGCGTGTACACGTAGGTGACATTACAGAGCCAGACTTGCAGACCACAATCCATCCTCTGTGCTACGCTGTCTAATCCCCTGCGTGGCTCGTACAGCAGAGAGCCTGTGTGGTGGCCATGTCAGTAGGCAAGAGGCTAGAATTGCTGATGGGATTCTCAAAAAGAACAGGAGGACTTGTGGCACCTTAGAGACTACCCAATTTATTTGAGCATAAGCTTTCGTGAGCTACAGCTCGCTTCATCGAAAGCTTATGCTCAAATAAATTGGTTAGTCTCTAAGGTGCCACAAGTCCTCCTGTTCTTTTTGCGAATACAGACTAACACGGCTGCTACTCTGAAACCTGTCATGATGGAATTCTGTACCACCAGCCAGAATTTGGGCCAGGGAAAGAGAGCCACAGATTAGGCCAATATAAAATAATGTTATACCCTAAGGATCATTCAGAGACCCAGTTCATCTCCTTTCCAAACGACAGCACACGAGAGGTGAAAGACCTAATACAATAGCCTGAGGCGCCTCTCCCTCCTTAACCATCAGTCAACCGCCTTCATTAAAGAGCTGCTCCTGCTCCTCCTGAAGCCAATGATGAAATTCTCTTTGAGTTCAGAGAGAACAAGACTGAGTGCTAAGGAGCTGAAACACGACCTTAGCTGTTTTGTCCCCCAACAGAGATCAGAGGTGCAGACATCTGTCACGGAGTGATCCACTCACCTCCAGTCTGGTGCCTCCTCCTGGTCACTCTGGGGATTAGTTCTTGAGGTCAACTCCCCTGTCCGCAATTTGGACGCCATCACTCCAACTCGGGTCTGCAGCTACTCTCGCTCCAGGACCTTCAGTGTCTCCTTTGAGACACAGCCCTCCAGCATTCCCCTTTCCAGGGTTCAGTCCATCAGCAGTTCTAGGCAGTGGGTCCATTCACTGCCCTCAGTGGCTGGTAGGGGAACTTGGGCCTGCCCTCTGCTCTGGGTTCCAGTCCAGGGACACTCAACTCAGCAGTTCTGGGCTTTCCTCTCCCAGCCCTCACTACTCCTTCCCCGGACTGCTGCCTACCACACCCGGCTCCCCTTCTCTCTCTGGGTGTCCCTGCTCCAAGAACCCTTTTTCCAGGGACTGACTTCTTCCTGCCTTCCCTAGCAGCCCCAAACACTTCTCCCTCTTCCCAGGAAGGAACTGCCCTCTCTCAGCAGCAGCAGTCTAGTCTGTAGCCCACTTTACAGGCACAGGTGAGCCTGTTCTCTAATTAGCTGCCTCCAGACAAAAGCTCCCATTTGCAGCCTAATTAGCTGATTGGGCCCACCTGGCCCAATTCGGCTCTTGCAGGGCTAGTGTGGGGATCTCCCCCCATCACAACATCTCAGACTCCAGTAGTTTTTTCGGGGGAAAGTTTAATGTCATTTTCTGTTGGGTGTCTGATTTGATGCCAGTGATGGTGAGGGATCTAGAACAATGTGGAACACAAAGCTCTACCTAAGCACACCCATCCTGGCTTGCTTCACCATGCAGAGGTTCCAGCCCTGGGATCTGCCAAATGCCCCTCAGTCCGGAGTCTGATCTGCACCATTCCTACTATTCCAGGGCTGGGTATCTCTAAAACAGATGGTCAGTCATGCAGGCTCCAGCCCTCTGAAATACACACATCTCTGCGCAGTTGGGGACCCAATGTCCTCAAAAGACGCAGTAATGTTAAGCTCAGAATAGCCAGTGAATCACCAGTGAGAGCATTTCCCACAGGGCCTCACTTTTTATTTTAATTTATTTCAGTTGTTTTTAAGCTGAAACTCTTTGGCCCCAGGAAATACGATTAGAGCATGAAATGAAACTTGGCTGTGTGAGAAGAATGTGGTCCAACAAAGGCTGAGTACATGTAGATACTGTACACTCCTATGATGGGTTAGTGTGCCTGTTAGTCTAATATGTCCTCTCTCTGGGGAACTATATCTTACATTTGCAGGAGGGCTGGCTACTGGATCAAATAAGTCTTTTTGTAACAAGCCAAATCAAGCCCGTGAATCAGAACATCCTTGAATTTTGGGGCAATTCAAAATCTGAACCCAGATCTGCATATGGATTTTGCAGCTAGTCCCTAGCTCTATAATGGGCTGAATCAAAACTCCACATCTAGTTCTGGAGGGGTTCCAAACCCAGACCCAAATTTTGCCATTTGAACCCATCTCTACTATTTTCCCATCAGTGACTCTCATATTTCGTGTCCCTCTTATTAGTGTTTGCCAGTCACAGGGGACCAAATGAGCAAGGAGACAGAGGAAGGAGGCCAGAGTCTGGCTTTTTAGTTTTAGCAGTATCTCTTGGGAAGGCAGAAAACTCCCCTTCCCTTCCAGTTTTGTCGTTTCTTATTAATGATGGACCTGAACCAAAACACAAATTCCAGCCAATTTTGGACTGTGGGAGAGTTTGAAACCTGAAGCTGGATCTGAGATTTGCACTCAGGTAGAGCAATAGGCATATTAACAATAACTATACGGACATTCACATCTCACATTGCTAGTATAGGTCCTTCTCCATTTTCCCCCTACCCTCCCAAGGTTCATTACCCATTTCACATTCCCTCCTCTTCTAACGCTGATACATAAAGATACAAAATTGCTAAGACTGGCCCCTCTATCTTTTCAGCAGCTGACTGAAAATCCCCATATCCAAACTTTGCAGTTTCTGAAAACCAGGCCCCTTTAAGGTGTCTTGAATTGTGCACCTAAACTCACTAGTCACTTTTGAAAATTACGGCCATTGTATGACCTTGGAAAAATCATCTAACTTTTCTGTGCCTCAAGTTTTTTCATATGAGAGTGGGAATACCAATACTTAGCTGCTTCGCAGGGGGTTGTGAGATTTAATTCATTCACATTTGCAAAGCTTATTGAGCAAACTGCTATTATTGTTTTTCACTGGAATGCTCCTTGGGGTAAGAACACATTTGGTTCCTTATATATGAATTGGAATCCTTCCCAAATGGCCAAAGGCCAATGTGCTAATGTCATAACTTTTCATAAGCAAGTCAACATCTTAAGTCTTGTACAGGATTCATTCCTTTCTCTCCAACTGTAAATAAAACTATCACCTGCCATAATGTTTATAAAATGTTGTTCTTTGTCCAGACTACTTTGTCGATAGAGGGAATGTTCAAATACTTCCGGAAGCGCTTTGCCAGCCATCTGACGGAACGCTGTCGCCGAAGAGCAAGGCTGGTATCTAAAGATGGAAGGTGTAACATAGAGTTTGGGAACGTGGAAGAACAGTCACGGTTTGTCTTCTTGATTGATATATGGACCACCATCCTGGACCTAAGATGGAGATACAAGATGACCATCTTCATCTCAGCATTCTTAGGCAGTTGGTTCCTATTTGGTCTCCTTTGGTACGTTGTGGCATATATACATAAAGATCTTCCTGAATTCAGTCCTTCCATAAACCACACCCCATGTGTGCAGAACATAAACGGCTTGACCTCTGCTTTCCTGTTCTCCCTGGAAACCCAGGTTACCATTGGCTATGGCTTCAGGTATGTCACAGAGCAGTGTGCCACTGCCATTTTCCTGCTGATCTTCCAGTCTATCCTTGGGGTCATCATCAACTCTTTCATGTGTGGCGCTATCTTGGCTAAGATTTCTAGGTCCAAGAAACGGGCCAAGACCATCACCTTCAGCAAGAATGCGGTCATTAGCAAACGAGGCGGCAAGCTGTGCCTCCTTATCCGGGTGGCCAACCTTAGGAAGAGTCTACTGATTGGGAGCCACATCTATGGGAAGCTTCTGAAGACCACCATCACTCCAGAAGGAGAGACTATCATCTTGGACCAGGTCAACATAGACTTTGTGGTGGATGCTGGCAATGAGAACCTCTTCTTCATCTCCCCCTTGACTATTTACCACATCATTGATAAGACCAGCCCGTTCTTCCACATGTCAGTGGAAACCATCCTCCAGCAGGATTTTGAGCTAGTGGTATTTTTAGATGGTACAGTGGAGGCCACTAGTGCTACCTGTCAGGTCAGGACATCCTATATCCCAGAGGAGGTACTCTGGGGCTACCGTTTTGCTCCCATTGTGTCCAAGACCAAGGAAGGGAAGTATAGAGTAGACTTCCACAACTTCAGCAAGACCGTGGAAGTAGAGACTCCTCACTGTGCCTTTTGCCTCTACAATGAGAAGGATGCTAAAGCGAAGGCAAAGAGAGGTTACGACAACCCTGGCTTCATTCTATCAGAAGTCAATGAAACCAGCGACACAAAAATGTAGCTCTGTATGCACATGGGACTGGGGCATTTTTTATCGTAACACAAACTCAATACGGAGGTGCCCAATAACCTAGTAGCACAGAAGAAAAATGAACAGGGCTGTTTTGACATGAAAATAGCTCCTGATTTCTCAAAAGAATTAAATCAAAGCAGACCACCACACCAGTGATCTCCGAGAGGCTATTTAACTGCATTATATATATATATAAATATATTTTCATAGAATATATATTTTTTATACCTATGGGATGTTCATTTAAGCTGCTAAATTGGAATGTCCGACTCACACAATTAAGTTCCCAAATGCATTTGAGCCATAAGCAAGTCTGACAACATGCCTTAAAAGAAGAGACACAGGGAGGGCTTCAGATGTGCTGAAGAGGAGCGGTTCTTGGGATGAAATGTGAAAAGAAGAGATAGGTAAAAAATCGTCAAAAGTGCCTAAAGGTACATCAACAATCCCACGTGGCTCCCTAGTTACATACTAGGGCAGTTGGGATTATTTGAGCAGAATTACTGCATGTACATCTACCCAAGCTGGTAATTACACCTCCCAGCTACTGTGTAGACATATCCTAAGTGGCATAGGAGCCTAAACCCCATTTTCATAATTGAAATCAATGAGAGTTAGGTGCCTAAATACTTTTGAGGAACTGGGCCATAGAGCTTATGTCCCACTGATTTTCTCCTAGTAGCCTAAGTCACTTTTGAAAATGGGACATAAGTTCCTTAGAAAATTTGACCCCAGGATCTCTTCTTTCTTTCTTTCTCTGTTTGACTCTTCTTAATCTATTGTAGTGAAGCCTTAGTAGGTTCTAGTTTCTTGGAAAGCTAGAAGCAAAGGAAAAGTTTGGGTCATGATGATGTATTTAGAGCTGGCGAGAAAATTGAATTTCCTTCCCATGAAATATTCTGATTTTGTGGAAGAATATTTTTTGTCCCAAATCAGAACAAAATGTCAAAAATTTAAATTTTTTTGCAGGAGGAAAAAGTCTGAAAAATTCCATTTTGGGAGAACCAAACCAGAATTGTTTGCCTTGCTCCCAGCTGGCTGACTCACTCTCATAGGACTTCCCAGAAAGCTGACTGCGTGGCAGGTCAGGTGGCCCCATGAGGCAGCTGTCCAGGCAATCTGGGAGCTGGGGAAAGACAGGGCTGGCAGTAAAAATGGTTTGATGGAATTGAAATATTCATGGAGAACGTGTTGATTCCTTGGAATCTGCTTTTTCTGATGAAAAATTGTTCCATTGTACATTTTTTTGATCAGCTTTAGATGTATCCTTTTAAGAAAAAAGATACTTTATATGCAAAACAAAAATAAAATATATTATTCTCTGAAGCATGATAGGACTTTGCCTACAACATTAGCAATGAGGATGCAGAAACACTCAAAATTGAATTTTCTAAAGGCTGAAACCAACTGAATAATAAATAAATAAGTCAACTGAAAGATTCCCATTGACCTCAATGAGCTTTGGATTAAGCCATAAATCATACATCCCATTTATGCAAGCAAAACATTCACAGGCATGAGACACTGAGCTTTCAATCAGTAACAATCAGGTACGCAAAGTATGTTGAGCATAGCTGGTCAAAATTTTTCTAATTTTGATTTTTCAGTGAAGTTTGAAACACCAATGAGAAGTTTCAGCTAACATTTTGTGAATTTTTCACCATGCCCTCCTTGTTTTTTCAACTGAGTTCTACTGTTGAGTGTCCAAATGATGGACCAAAGAGGCGTGGGTGATCCTGGGGCTTTTCCCCATCAGTTTAATCAACACAAGTCCATGTTGAACATGGTTATGATGCAAATGACATGCTAAATGCTGTTTGCAGTGTCGATGTAGCCGCATTGGTCCCAAGATATTAGAGAGACAAGGTGGGTGAAGTAATATTTTTTACTGTGCCAACTTCTTGTCTCTTTCACCAACAGAAGTTGGTCCAATGAAAGATATTACTTCATCCCCTTCGAAATGCTGACAGATCTGAACAGTTTGAATGGAAAAGGAGAATTAAGCAGGCAAAATTACAAGAATCATACTGAGAGTTATTTTGAGAATGAGTGGGATGGAGCGTAGTGTAGAGATCTGGGCATAGGACAGGGAGCCAGGAACTCTCATGTCCCAATCTCATTTCTCATAGCAACTCTTTCTTTGGCTTTGGGCAAATCACTTTAACACATACTTTGGGGTCTCTACCTGTAATATGGGATGACAGTACTCACCTACCTCCCAGGGGTGTTGTGAGGAACAATTAGTTAATGCCTGTAAAGCATTTGAAGATTAGTCAGCCCTAAGTATGAAGAGTGACCAACCCTTCATTGTATATTGTCTCCACTCCTTCACCCACCCACCCACTACTTCTTTTCTTGTGGGCAGAAGGGTTAGCATTGCTACTCAGTGCAGGTGGATACAAAGAGATGTTTGTTTTAATGTTGTGCGTCCAGATGCAACAGTGATGAGCACACTGTAAGTTATTAAAATAAATGTCATAGAAGACAGCATGCTGAGTTTGTCCACTGTCTGGGTCTCTGTCTAGCCTGCTTCCTGAGTCAACCTCCTTTAGCACCTGCATTGGTACTAATTGCCCAATACCTTGGTGTTGGTTCAGTTTTGCAACCTCATAAATGTCACTGTTAAAATGGTCTTGCTTCATGTCAGTGTTGTGATGGTAAAACTTCCTCAGTCTGTCTAAGGTACTTATATGACAGCCACCAACATGTATCTGAGTACCTCTCTTCATCCTCTCCACACCTCTGGGAGGTAGGAAAGTGTTATTATCCCCATTTTACACATGAGCAACTGAGGCCCAGAGAGGCTAAGTGATATGCTCAAGATCACACAGGAAAACTTTGGCAGAGCAAGAACTTGAACCCAGGTCTCTCAACCCCTAAACACTGGACCATCTTGTCACTCATGTCCTTTCCCTAGATGTAGCCTAGTCTAGCATTTACAAGCTTCCCATACTGCTACCACTTGCATGGCATCCCCTGAGAGGAATACAGCCCAGGCCCAAGGAGGGAGGAGCTATACCGCGCTGTCCCAACAAACACCAGGCTGCCTTCAGAATTAAAACTAAGAAGATTCTGTTTCCCCTTGAACAAAGGGAAGAATTCTACAAAGGCTGACAGAGCCACTGAAACTCCAGAGCCTGAGTCAACTCCCAATAAAGTAAATGGAAAGAATCCCATTGCTGGTTTGGGGCCTTAGGACTGGAAACAGTCCAGTAGGTTCCATCTAGTTCCTCTCCAATACCAAGGCTGGCTGGCTCCCTACTGCATGTTCTTCAGATCCCTTTGAAAGATCTCAGCGGGAGGGGGCTCCCTTCACTGCCCTTAGAAGTCTATCCCACAAGGCACAAGGAATCCCACAAGCTCTTTGGGGGCAGGGGCTGTCTTTTTGCTCTGTGTTTGTACAGCGCCTTGCACAATGGGGTCCTGGCCATGACTGGGGCTCCTCTGAATCATCGTAATTGTAAAAAGGGAGCAGATCTCAGTGTCAGGATGGTTTCCCCCTTGGTTTTTAGGCTATATTTTCTTTTCTACTAGTTTCCTCCCTGCACTGCCAGTGGAGCCCCGACCCGTTCTGTACCAGGAGAAAGGACCATCCTTGGCCTTGGCACCCTTCAGCTATCTGTGGGTGGTTTTGATGATTCCCTATAGTTGTTGGTCAGCCAAAGGAAGGAAATAAAAGTTGGCTTGAAAAAAAACCCAGCGGAGTAGAGAGAAAAGAAACCGACAGAAAAAGGGAATGAAGTGGACAAGAGAAGACAAGTTAAAGGCCCACTAGCCACTTCCTCTTGGGTTCACGGAGCTCTTCCTAAGTTCTGCGCAGATGCGCTGGTTGTGAGAACATGTCCCTGCCCCTCCCAATCCGCCAGAGCGCTCACCAAGGATAAACCAGAATTTAGCCCATTGTGAGGCATTTTACCTTTTCTTTTTACCACTTTCCTACTTAACCATCCTTAACCTGCTTAGAGATGCATGAGAGGAAGCCTTCTGCAGTGGTTAGAGCACTGGATTGGCAGGCAAGAGATCTGGGCTCGTTCCTGGCCTTGACATAGGGCGAGACACTTCACCTTCCTGTGCCTCACTTTTCTCCTCTGAACAATGGGGCTCACATGCCCCATATGGCACATGAGGCTGGCCAATTTGCAGAGTGCTTCGAGAGCCTCGGACGGAAGAAATGCTACCCAGCACCTTGCAGCTGCAGATCTCAAAGTACTTCACGAAAGGAGGCTCAACCACCATTTTACAGATGGGGAAACTGGGGCAAAGCCACTTGGCCAGGGTCATGAGCAGAGCCAAGAACAGCGCCCAGGTCTTCTGACTGCCAGTCTGGTGCCTGATTCCCTACACCTCACTATCTGGGTGGTATGGGTGTCCATAAGATTATTTTTATTAGCTCATTAGCTCTTACCTATATGGCTCCAAGATGGCCCTGCTATACCATGGGAAGTAATAATGCTAGTATACATTAGATAGCTAGGACAATAGTTCTCAACCTTTCCCATCACCAGGAGCCCTGCTCATCTAGTGAGGATTCCTCTCCCACTTGACAACATGGGAAAGGGTCTCTTGAACCGTACCTCCCCACTACGTGAACCCTAGAGCCCATGAGCTGGGACAACAGAGAAGAGAATCGGAGGGGGATAATCCTTGGGTCAATGACAACATGGCCAAAATGGAACGGCAAACCTGTTCCTTTAAGTTGGCTCATGCTGGGACCTAACTGGGAGTCTTGGAATGAAACATATTCCTCCCACAAAGCCCCTGCTGACTGTCACCGCAGGAAATGCCTGCCAATCCCGGCCTGACAGTGGTGCAGCAGGCAGAAGATAGAGTGTGTTAGTCAGACCCCAGTAGCGGCAGAACAATGAGTGGAATTTCCTCTTTCTGTCCAGTGAGGGTGTTTGTCACGCGGCAGATAAAGTCCCAGGGCAGGGAAGAAAGGTTATCGGGAGACACGCTGGGTACAATGCCACTCGGGAGGGAGTCCGTAGGAAATCTATTTCAGGGCCTGTCACTCCATTGCCATTAAAAGAAAGTTCAGTTAGGAGGACAAAAATAAATGTAATCTCGCAGAGCCAGATGGAGCCCCCTGACCCAGTGCTGGAAAACAAAGCTCTGTCTCTTTTCAGTCAGTGCTTTCGTTGCTGTGGTCCATACGCTCCTCTAAAGCCCTTTACAGACATAAAGGGATCTTCACAACACCCCTTCTCCCCACCAGTGAGACAGGGAAAAAGCATTATCCCCATTCCACAGAGAAGAAAACTGAAGCACAGTGAGGCTATTGGACTTACTACTTTGCCAACATTTTCTTGCCGTTGCTAGCAGTGCTTTAGCTCCACTGTCTGGCTGTGATGGTCTCTGACCACTTGCCATCTCCTCCTTCCTCCACCTCCCCGCACTAGCAGGCCTTGGCTGGCTACTTCTGACCAGGTGCCCTGATGGTTTCCCTCTTCTATACACCCCTCGCCTCCTCTGCGAATGTTCCTCCTGAGTCCTGAGGTGACAAGTCTCCACCTTATGCCCCCTGCTACTTCACTCTAGGGACCCTCAATGCCAGGACAGCCGCTGGCACTGAGTTGCTCCTAACAATGCGGAGATTTCACTGGACAATGCTGTGCCAAGAGTGAGAATGTTGTAGCAAGACTCTTAGGGGCCAAGCTATCACTGCTGAGGTGGAGGCATCTTCCCCAGGGAAGTTTACATTTGGAATAAGTTCTCTGCAGCACGGGAGAGAGCAGAGAACCCTCCCCTTTCAATGGAGCCAAGCAGGGCAAATCAGGAAAGGCTGGAAATGAAACATCTTGACTTCCTGTCTCAAACCTCCCCTCACAAAGTTCAACAGCCCACTCAAGCTCCTGCTTTTCTGGGTCCATGCATCCCACACATGCTCTGCATTTCACAGGCAAATCGACTGCATTATTCTGTTATTACATCCTACTTCATGAGACAGGCAGGGGGCCTGTGAGGCCGCATAGCGATGCTAGTGGAATGAAGGGATCTGTTCAATTGTGTTGTATTCCCAGTGGCCAGGAGGTGGCACCCGTCACCTCCACATAACAAAGCCAGTTGCTAAGTGGATAGTAGCCCTAAACTCAGAAAAACCTAGCAGCATGGACACAGCTGTGCGTAAAGCGTCAAGCAAGAATTTATTGGGACTGCTCCTTATTTTATTACATAAAGTTGAATGCATTTAGTGACTCTTTTCTGGCACAAGCCAGGCAGGCTGGATATATTTCACTCCTTCACAGAGGCATTGAGGCTTAAATCATTGAGATGAATGCAGAGGTGCCGTGTAAGTGGGGCGCTGCTAACCACATATCTGCAATTGCCTCTAAGCAGCCTTCAGGGAGTTTCAAACTGCCAGGGCAGTTTAGTGCCTAAAGCACTGCACTGGGTGTGGGGAAGCCTCTGATCTGTTCCCAGCTCCTCTGATGAATTGTTTTGTGGCCGTGGGCAAGTCCCAACCCTGTGCCTCAGTTTCCCCAGCTGATACTAGATGATACCATCCATGCCTCAGTTTCCCAAGCTGTAGAAGAGCAATAAAGCTGCTTACTCACTTTGTAAAGAGCATTGATATCTATGGATGAAAAACACTATATGCAGCTCGGTACCTCAGTTTCCCCAGCTGATACTCACTGCCTTTGTAAAGCACTCAGAGATAGATTGAAGAAAAGCGCCAAACAGCAGCTAGGTGTTATTATTGCCATGTATTGATATTGCAGTAGTGCCCAGACGCTTCAGACAAATTGAGGCCCCCACAGTGCTAGCACGGATTTGATGCACAGTCCAGCCTGTATCTGGTGTGCTGAGTAGCTGCGGAAGCTGACACAAAAATACACAATATTTGTGAGCCATTATAATCTCATCCCCCTCCCTGGGTTTACTCCTGAATTACACCAGTGCAAGTGAGAGCAGACTCAGGCCCACAGGTTCCCCACATTTCTACAGAAGAAAGAGAATATAGTAGATAACCCGGCATCGCAAACTGACCCCGTGCTGCTCTGCATTGCAGCTGCCCAGAAGTGCAGTGCCAAGTGTGACATGCTATGTGCATTAGTTAAGGAGCTTGTTTGCAGAGAATTTGCATGTAACCATATACTTCAGCTTATGGTCAGCACAGAAGTGAGTAAGTGAGTGCTAGAGAGTGCTAGGGTATCTGGGATATCTGGGGTAGATGGGTGGATGCGAGAGGGTGCTGGGGTATCCAGGGGAGATGGGAGGGTGCTGGGATGTCTGGGGTGGGTGCTAGAGGGTGCTGGGATATGAGGGGTGGGTGAGTGCTACAGGGTGCTCATTGGGAGGTAGCTCCCTGGGGGGCTGTGTAAGGGGGAGCTGAGGGTGGGAAGCAGCTGGGGGTGTCTGGCCAGGAGCTGCCAGCTGGGGTATTTCTGTGGGTGGGGATCCCCAGCCAGTGACGGGGGGGTGTGAGGCTCACATTGGGCCTCTCTCGTTTTTGTTCCCAGCGCTGCTGCTGCCCCTGCTCTTCCCCAGCCAGGATCCAGCATAGCGGACAAGCTACCTGGTGTCTGGCACAAAAGGTACTGCATCATCCCCCCCTGGCTGAGAGGAGAGAGGAGCAGCTCCAGGCTCGGCCCCGCAGCCCAGGCGAGAAGAGGGCATGGGTACCAGGGAGTGACTGAACACACGCGTGTCACTTGAGGTGCCAGGCACTGGAAGCACGGCTGGGCTCGTACATAGGGCACCAGGAAACTAAGTCCTGCATTTACCTGGCATGCTAGCTGGGGAGAGGCTGCTGACCCCCCCTGGCCCTGTGAAGTACGACGCCCTACCCCAGTAGAGGATGGTTAATCTAGATATGACATTTAAAGCTCACCAGAGGTTGTTATGACGATCTCTGCTGTAGCCACTTTAGATACCAGAGCGATGGGGACCAAATAAGTCAACAGGTAGCTGTAAACCCATTGTGGATGCAGGGCCAAAGGCGGTGCCATTTCCTGTGGTGTTGCACTGCTGGCTTTGAGAGCATTATTCCAGCTTTACACCAACACTGCTCAGATCAGAATGTGGCCCCGTGCACACAGCCAGCTCTAGTATTGCCAACCTCAAGCATTTAAACATCACGTTCAGCCCCCTCCAAAATCATGATATTCTACCAAATAACAAATGTGTGTGGGGTAGGCGTGAGAGGATGCGTCTGTCTATTTGCCTGCTGGGGTTTGAGCCTTTAGGGTTTGCCTTTTCTAATTTTTGCTCCACAACCAGAAGGGCTAGACACTTACTGCAGCAGAAGAGGCTCTGCTGTCCTGCATACAGTTCTCTGCAGCAGCAGGAAGACTGAAAGGGGGGCCAGCACGGGATTCTGCAGTTCTGGGGGGAGTGGTAGGGGTAGAAAGTTAATGAAAAAGCCAAAGAAAATAACACATCTGCAGCAGCTCCTGGGGAAGCAGCCGCAGCCCCCTGGGGCAATATGGCTTTGCACCTCAACTGCCTGAGCGTGTTCCTCCTCTCCCGGCATCTGCATTTTAATTTAAGAAACACAGGGCTCCATCCATTGTGCTCTGCCTCCCCATCAGCTTAGCGGTCTCTGTTATGCCTGTCTCCTAACCTCCTGTCTTCTTCCCATGCAGATAATGTGCAGAGGCATAAAGCAGGGCTTAGAAACCTCCCTTCACTCCCACCAACCCCATCCAATAAGAGACTCAGCTCCTCCTTTGTGCTGGCAAATATTTACATTGCTTTCAAGCGGACGCCCTGTCTCAAACACACCTGGTCGGCATCAACACCACCTATAATCTACTGTTCTGCAGGCCAGCCATGTAGCGCCTTGTCAAGGATGTTTAAATGCAGCCAGGTCACTAGGCTTGAGGCGGAGACAAACAGCGGGTAGGAAGGCATGGAAGGGCACAGCATGAACAGAGAGTGGGAGGTGAAGTAACAAGGGGAAATCAGTGAAGAGAAGGTCATTTCTATTTGATTTTTCTCTAGTGGGTTTAGTGCTAGTTAAAGGTGCCAGCTTGACAGCCCTGGATTTATCCGAACAGCCGCTATGGTTCCAATTAATGTCAAATGCGGTAATGCCTCATGTGATGTAGGAGCTCACCTGCTAGGACAGGGGTGGGCAAACTTTTTGGCCCAAGGGCCACATTGGGGTTGCAAAACTGTATGGAGGGCCGGGTAGGGAAGGCTGTGCCTCCCCAAACAGCCTGGCCCCTGCCCTCTATCTGACCCCTCCCACTTCCTGCCCCTTACTACCCCCCAGGACCCTACCCCCCATCCAACCTCCCCTTCTCCCTCTTCTTCCTGTCCCCTGACTGCCCCGACCCCTATCCACACCCCTGATCCCTGACAGGCCCCCCGGGACTCCCACGCCTATCCAACCCCCCACCCCCGTTCCCCCTCCCCTGACGGCTCCCCCCATACCTCCGCCCCATCCAACTGCCCCCTGCTCCCCATCTGCCCCTCGGAACCCTCCACTCCCCGCCCCCTTACCATGCCAGAGCCAGCCATGCCGCCCGCGCTGCCCCGCAGGAGCAGCGGGCCAGAGCGCTGAGGCTACGGGGGAGAGGGGGACAGCAGGGGAGGGGCTGGGGGCAGCCTCCCCGGCCGGGAGCTCAGGGGCCAGGCAGGACGGCCCTGCGGGCTGGATGTGGCCCGCGGGCTGTAGTTTGCCCACCTCTGTGCTAGGAACTGGGTTGAGGCCTACCAAATTCATTCCATGTAGGCCATTCACAATTAGGGCTGGCTAAAAACCAGAATTCCATTTTGGGAAAAATTATGACAAGGTTTCAAAACAGAGACCTTTCCAAAAAAATTGTGAACAAGCAGAGAAAGAGGCCAGTGGCCAGGGCACTTACCAGATGAATGGTCCAAACCACTAGGCCAGGTCTTACTCCACTTTTGACTGGAAAGTGCATCCTGTGTATTCAAAGCAGATTGGTTTTCACAAAAAGTTTCTGCTTCGACGAAACATTTTCAAACAGAAAAATGTTTGGTTGAAAAATTCCCAACCAGCACTATTAAAAATGCTATTTCATTGCAACAAATCGGCATGCACAGCCCACGGCTCACAAGCAACCCTATGATAATAATGCCACAAATAATACCCCAGCTCCTTTAGGTGATCTTCCTAGACTGACGACTCTGCTCTTCTGGTCAACAGCAGAAGGCTGCATCCGTGGTTTTGGTGCAAACCATGATATGGCCACAGCAACAGCCCCACTTGAATATAAAAATTTATGGGAAGTTTAAACAGATGATGGTCCAGCTTCAGGATAAAAGTTTGCAAAAAAGGAACTCAGAATTGCGTATTTCCAGTAGTCAGTGTTCCATTGAGATGGCATCAAGCCTGAAGGAGTCTCAGAGCCCTTTGCTAGTCAAGGGTATGATAGACATTTATTATTTCCTTTCCCTTGTAGTCCTTACTAATGTAAAAACAAAAAGGTGTTAAGACAGGAAAATTCCTCTGCATTTAAATAAGATTAAAAGTCTGTCACAGCTGTCAGAAAATTCAATGTCATGGTTGAAATGGATCTCTTAAGCCCATAAAGATTTGACACTAGGTCTAGCATCCAATCTCCAGTGGTGGTCAATGTTGTAGACTCCAGAGGATTGTGTGCCATTCACAGACCTACACAGAGAACACGCTACCAAAGCAGGTTTCTTCCTTTCCACATCTGCTAATCTGCTTATGTTTTGAAGCATGAGGATCAGAGATAGGTGTACACCTAGACACCTGAAATGTGGTGTCTTTCACCTCAAGATTTGGCTCCAAAATACTCAGGCACATCTCAAATGAAAATTAAGGCAGCCCTCGTAATGACCCCAGCCCCATGTAATAATGGCTGATCCTGCATCTCTTATATCAATGGTTTTCAACCTTTCCAGACTACTGTACCCCTTTCAGGAGTCTGATTTGTCTTGCGTACCCCCACGTTTCACCTCACTTAAAATCTACTTGCTTACAAAATCAGACATAAAAATACAAAAGTGTCCCAGCACACTATTACTGACAAATTGCTTCCTTTCTCATTTTTACCACATAATTATAAAATAAATCAATTGGAATATAAATATTGTACTTACATTTCAGGGTATAGTATATAGAGCATATAAACAAGTCATTGTCTGTAGGAAATTTTAGTTTGTACTGACTTCACTAGTGCTTTTTATGTAGCCTGCTGTAAGACTAGGCAAATACCTAGAAACGTTGATGTACCCCCTGGAAGACCCCTGCAACGTACCCCTGGTTGTGAGCCACTGTCTTACATGTCTTAATACCTAGGCAAAAAGGGGGAGCTAAAAAGTCACTTTCCAGGTCTTGTATGTAACCCTTCTGCCAGGGGCTGTCAGCCGCAAAAGAGGCCAGGTTCAATTTTCAAGGGGTTCCTTCGGAAAACGTAAACAATAGCAGCTCGATCCCCGCCCAGAAACCTGGGTCACTATGTATACCACCCTGGGCACCCTTGATAGGCAATACTTCCCCGCTCGTAAGCACTGACTCCTGGGGTTTACAACAAAAAAAATTATTAGAAGGAATGACAGAATGCACTTGGGAAAGCCAGCAATTAATCAATCGACACTTTCTATGAGGTAAAACTCCCTCTCCTCTAGGGTGTCTTAGCGATAATCCCAGCCTAGCCCTCCTCTTGCCATTGTGAGTGGCTACCGCGCTCCGGCCACTGCCTTCGGCCCCACCTCCCCACTCACCGTCTGCTGTCCGGGGTTGCTGGGGTCCAAGGACCCGGCAGTTTGGTGCTCGGGGCTGTTCCAGGGACTCCGCCTTCTGACCCAGCTGAAGTGATTTGGGCTCTGATTGCTGAGTAGGGAGGCCCCCAGCGGAGACCCTGAGGTAAAGGGAGCTCTCTGGGTGTTCCGCCCCACCCACCTCAGCCTGCCACTAAATTGCTTCAGCCCACTGCCTTGAAACTGTCGTAATGCAGCCGTTTAGTGAGTCATCAGCAGGATATAGGACCCTGGACAAAGTCCTTCCCAGCAGAAATACACTCCTCACAAAAACTGGAAGGTCATCCATCTCTCCCCAGGGCTGCCTAAGCTTCCTTACCCAACTGTGCCTCATTACTAGGTGACCCTTCGCCCCCGGCCTATATGGTGCAGATCTTTTCTCCTTCATTTCCCAACTGGGACAAGAGTATTTTATTGCCTCCAAACTCTACATGCCAAAAGGTCCCAAGTTGTCACATAACTGAAATGCAAATGAGGCCTGGCCCACTCAATCCCTTGCTCACCAACAGCTGTCAGCAGAGAGCTCCATCCCCAAGGGACCCTCTGCCCCTCTGGCATTCTCAAGCAGCTCAGGGCTGCTCTTTTCTGTAATCACCAACAAGTGTCACTAGTGAGCACTTTTTTCTCTGTGGCCTCAGGGCACAGGGCTTCATATGTCCACTGAAGTCAGACTCTTAACACTACTTGAGCCTAGCTATTTTTGGTATAGACCCAGTGGGTAAAAATCCTGGCTCTGTTGCAGTCAATGGCAAAACTCCCATGGGCCTCAGTGTAGACGGGATTTCACCAATTAGCTTTGAATTCTGAACATTAATGCAGAGCAAATCATTCCCTGCTGCCCTGTCCACACAAAAAACTCTCATTCACGAGTTGTAAACCATCCTTTTTATAAAACTTTCTGACATAAGCCTGCTGTACCTCAGCTCCCATCTGCTATTTTCTCCTCAGAAAAGAAACTGTGTAGAATTAGTGCCATTAGATTCCATGTTTATATTCTCTCAATCCCTCCTAGTGCAAATGTGCTCTGTTTACCCATTAAAAAATGGGTTTCCCTCAGAACTTCAATCCTGCAAACTCAGCCTGGGAGTCAAGGTGAGCCGCTAGTGACTTGAATGGCACCTCTAGTTATCAATTCCAAGATTTTGGAACCAGACCAATGATCTGAAGTGGTTCCATTTTGCAGCGGCCAACTTGAGACACCTCCATTTCAGACGGCTTAAGATGAAAACTGATGTTCCCCAAGTCATGACTCACTTTTGAACATCTTGGCCAAGGATTCTGCAGGGCAAATTTTGCTCTCGGTGGCAGCTGTATACCCTTACTGCTCTGCGATTCTGCCCCAAATGACATGTGTGCAAACTTGTGGTCTTCACATTTTGCCAACACTGACACCTGTGAAAGCACACGAATGCCTCTGGAAACAACTTAGCAATTCATTGGTGGGGCACAGCCAGAATAGACCACAGCTCGCTCTACCATAGCTGTGTTTAACAAACAGTTAAACAAGGAAACACTTACGTTTGTAACTAAAATCAGCAGGTCCAGTGGAATACACCCAGGGAACAGATCTGTTGGGTAAGAAGGTGCCATTTTTAGAGTCACTGTTCAGAGTGAAGCTTCATTAATCAAGCACGTTAAGATTATTGGACTGGAGACTTGCTTGTGACAGGTTGTGTGTGGAGGGGGGAAATACATTGAGATTCTCCATTAATAATTTGTTAAAACCCCCCAAAGGTTGGATAATCAGAGGTAAGTCTGTACCCTCAATTACGACTGTAACGCAGGGAACCAGCATAGACTAAACCAATAGGGAAGCAATTAGAGAAGTGTGTTCTAGTGATGGAAGCACTGGACTAGAACTCAGGACACCTGAGTTCTTCTGCTGGCCTGCTGGGTATCATTGGGCAAGTCACTGCACTTCCCTGTACCTCAGTCTCCCTATTTGTAAGATGGGGATAATGAATGATACTTGCCTCTTTTGTCAAGCATTATTGATGAATAGTGGTATACAAAGTGTAAGTATTATTTAGTTTGCTCTTAGTTTCTTTCTCTGAATTGAAAATAAATATAGTTTAGACTGAAAGTTTATGGTTTTGCTGTGAGCTTGGGGAAAAAAGTGTAACAATATGATGTCTTAGAGAAGAAAACACCCATTTATTTTCTCAAATTTTTTTACATCATAATCCTCATACAACAGTTGTCAGCATAACATTTAATACAAATTTTTTAAAAAACCCACAAAGATTACTTGCAAAATTATATATATTTTAATATCCAAAATACATTGCATATATATAGTAGCAAAAGCCCATTTCCATGGGGAAATTTTTTTAATAATTTTTTATTTTTTTGCGATTATTGCAGTAATGTTACCTATAACATTCCAAAAGCACTAATACCTAAACTGGTTAGCTTGATCTCTTTTTCCCCTTTTGTTAAATAATGGCATCAGTGCTTCTGTTTAAAGTTATGACCAAACTATAATGTTCTGTTTTAAGGTCCCAATTCTGCAAGCAAATACACGTGGACTAAACCTTGCACTGACACAAACATTCAGAGGTTATGTCTACATTAGATATTTTTGCTCCTGTTAAATGATTGCCAGTTAATTCCAAATTAGCTAATAAGTTTGCAAATACCAATCTAAGACCTCTATAAACATTTGTTCCAAGACCTTCATGTTTCTGTCCTTAAATGAACATTCCTGGATCATCAAGTCTAGCTTCACAAATTAGAGGTAGATGAAAATTTTGAAATGTTTGAAATGGTGATGAAAATGTTCTGCAAAAGCTTTTCACACATTTTTTTGTGTGGGGGAGGAATGTTTGCTGATTTTCATCCAGCTTGATAGAATTATCAAAATGTTTGAAAAACTCCATTTTGATGGAAAATTGTTGTGAAAAATTTGGAAAACGTTGATGCATTTTTTCAACTAGCTTGAATACAAACATGTTGGCTGACTTTGAGTTAATTAGCAATCAATGAACTCAAGCTAAAACAGGAGCACAAACCCTGTGCTTTAGACACTCCCAGTGAGCTCCGATGTGTTCCACACTAGTATAGGAAAGAAATCTGCCTGGATCCAGTTGTGGGATCAGGGCTCTATTCCCACCAGATACGTTACATGTATCTTTTTTTCATTTTAATTTTTTTAGCAAAAAGTACAAAGCTACAGCCCAAATGTACAGATTGAAAAGATGTACAAATTACATTTAAAAAAAAACAAACAAAAAAACAAGACAAACAACAACATAAAAACCCACGAACAACTGATCTGATAGTAAAAATAACCTGCATTTGTGACTGAGGTCAACTCGTTTTATTTCATCTTTCTTTTAATATTGTGAGATATAGGGAAAAAATAACTCTGCATAACTTATACAGTAAGTAGCCTTCTGATTAGCTGACCCTTAGAATGACGGTCTGACAAACGCACAGCGTTCGTGAATCGGTAGCGCTTAGCGATCCCGAAAGCTTTGGCAGAGCTCTCCAGGATCTGCTGTCGTTTATTTCATCTTTGCTCTCAAGGAATGTCTGTGCTTGATGTTAGGTTACTTTCTTTTGTTCTGGTCTCAGATGTTTCTGGAGTTAATATACAGTCCAACACAAGTTGCACACTCTAGAAAGGTTCCTTCAATGCCCTTTACTTCTTTATATATATAAAATTTCCAGTTGGGTGAAAAACCTCATTGGCCTTAATTAAAGCTAAAATTCCAGTTGCCATCCTCTGCAGCCCCAGGTCCTAACAACATAATATCTGATTCTTCCATCCCCTCCCCGAAACCGGAAACCCTCCCACCAAAAACACACATGTCATCCTAAGTCCCCGTTAAACAAACATAGCATTCTTCTAAGACCCACGGCTGGATCTATGTCTTGTTAAGAGCCTTTGGACTGCTAAACATTTTTTTCTCTTGTCTTGTAAAAATTCAAATGCTGATAATCATTCCAGGTTGTGGTGAGCAATCTTCACGGACAATTTCTACAGAGGACATAAGACTTAGAACCAAAATAAAAACACAGAGTACTGGCCTGCAGAGGTATCCATCTCTCAGTTCAAGACAGAAGAGGCAAAATTACAAAAAAAAAAAAAGAGAAAGTTTGATCCAAGAATAACTAATATCCAGTTTTTAATTCCCCCCACCCAACAATGGCCACAAAATACCCAAAAATGGTCCAGAAAATCCCAGAAGTAAAGAGAGCATCCAACCAGATTGATAAAGGCCACTGAAGGTACAAAACATCTAGTAGTAGCTGCCCAAGTGCGATGGTACATGAGTGTTGGGATGACGTGGGACATTGGGGTTTGGGTAGATGCTGCCCGTAGGGGAGGTCCAATAGGATGCTGCTGCTCCGAAGAAACTGGATGATGTGACAGGCATGGAGGAAGCATGGGGGGGGACAAAGTTCACCTTCTGTTGGTGGGCATGGTAAGAAGGCATATAGGAAAGATCTGATGGATACTTGTACATTGAAGACTCAGTTGGATGAGGCTGGAGAGCCTGGGCAATGCCATGAAAGTCAAATTTGTAGGCATACCTTTTGCCATGCACTTTGGTCATAATGTTCTTATCGTAGTAGTATCGGAGGGCTCGGCTCAGCTTGTCATAATTCATGTTGGGCTTGCTCTTGCGCTCTCCCCAGCGCCTGGCCACCTCGTCGGGGTCTGTCATCTTGAACTCCCCATTGGTCCCCTCCCACGTGATGCAGTTGGCATTGGAACTGTCCGAAAGCAACTCAAGGAGGAACTGCCACAGCTGGATCTGCCCACTCCCTGCATGAAGTGAGCCAAAGAGAAAAGGAAATGACATTCCATTTCCTGCTTAAATGAAAAGACAAAGCCAGGAAACAGAGGGACTATCTCAATCTTTGATGGGAAAGTTTCCTTCAAGCCTTACAAACTCTTGTGGAGGGCTGGCCCACCTATTCCCAGAAAGCAAGTCACTCAGCCTCTTCTTCTGTTTGAGGTCAGAATAGCTGATCAGAGTGGTCCCCTCTGGCATTAAAATTGACAAATCTACAAAGCATTCATAAATGGGCTTTTTATGAACATGGTCATTATTCAGAATTATTCACTGAATGGCTGACATAAACGTATTTCAACCTCGCTTTGCTCACTAACTATTTTCATAACTATTGCTGAAAACACCTGCAGTTCATAATTTGCCATGTGCAGCCTTGTGGCTGATCACCTAAATCACAATATGATTTCTTCTCTCAGACTGGAGAACTCCTAGACTCTTTCAAGATGGCCGTACTAACTCTTCCTGTAAGGAGGCTCATGAGAATCCATTTTTGCATGAGCATTCAACACCTTATCCCTCTGCGAACAGAACACGTGCTTGTGCAAATGTAACCCACATTAATGCCAAGGTGGGTCTTTGTCCCCCTCTTGTGGCTGGGCCGTGTAAAGAGGTTTACAAGATTGCAACAGCCTCGATGCTAATCGACCTTGTCCGTTAGCTCAAGCAAGAGATGCTCATGCTCTTGCTCTTATTACCAGAGGTCTGTAGATGACTTGATCAGGGGGTCATTGTGTAAACATAGCAAGCCTGCAAAGGGTGTCACCAGAGGCTAGCTAAGAGCTTTAAGCGATTTAGGTCTTCTACTCTGTGGCGCAGTAGTAAAGTTCATGGGTTCAAATCTGGTTAGCTGCTTTGAGGGGGAGGGGTAAAATGCTTGTGGTGAGCAACTTCATGCGGTGACCAATACCGAAGAAGTGACTCCATTGTTTGTATTCAAACAAAGACTATTTGGAGCTATCCACCTAGTTTTACTCTTGCATAGTCCTTGTACTATATCATTTGCCCACCCTTGCCTTATAATAGTGAAACGTCCCTCCTGGGGAAGACAGTCAGCTCAAGAGCCTTCTTACTATTTAAGGCCCAGGATGGGGGCTGCACATGGAAGCTACCCATAGAACAGCCACGTGGAGGATCATGAAGAAATTCTCCACACCAGCTGCCGTGACCAGCACAGAGGGAAGTGGTAAGGGCAGATGTGGGATCCACTCCTATTCAGTCCAATGGCCCATATACTCTACACAAGCAGCAGAGGGACAAAAGCTATGATTCCAGCCCAGTCTGGAGCAGTGGCTCATGAGAGAGTCGGCCCTTTAAACAGGAGCTGGAATTTGCCTTTAAGATCGTGGTCTGGTGTCCCCAACTGAACTCACCTGGGTTGGCTAGGCGGCTGCTGGTGGGTCCAAGAATTTGATAGGGATCTAAACAAAGAGACAAGAAATCTTTTTTTTACTCTACTGCACAAAAAGAAACAAAGTACTTCTCTATTTTTCTTAACCAGAATGATCCAGATGTCCATTTTCCTTCCTTTTTTACATTGCCACTCCCCTCCTACAAATCAGTCCCATTGGCCTCTTATGTTGTTTAATGAACAGACGCACATTATTTAGGGAGGATTAAATAACGTAGCGGCTGCTGCACTCTTTTCATAGAGTGTCCCACTTTTTAAGATCAAAATCCCCACTGGACACGTGCCACAGCACCAGCCACAGCAGTTGGCTGCATGAAAACATAACGTCAGGCCAGCACAACACGATGGGATCTGAGCAAATACATTTGCTTTAATGTGAGCAGTTGGGCCACTTGCTTAAGTGTGCCTCATTTTCTAGTCGGGCTGATTATTTCCTCTTGTGTGCAGGTGGGATTTTTCAAAAACGCTCCCTGTTGGCTCAGATCTGCTCCCAATGAAGGCAATGGAAGATTGGTCCAACTCAGCTCTGACTAAAGTCAATGGGTGTTTTACTGCTGATGCTAACGGAAGCAGAATGAGGCTCATGCTGAATGCTTTTTAGAAATTCCATCATGCATTTATTAGAAATGAATCTCCTCCCTTTTCCAGGGGCCCCACTGTTGTAATCTCTCTACTTCCTTTCATTGTCCCTTGGATTTTGGTGTTGGCTCATGGCTGAATTTATACCTTAACAAAGAAAGCTACAAAGCATTTGTGCAGAACACTGAGAAGGCATCATTTAGTTGGGAAACCCAACCCATTGGGAAACCCAAGCAAGAAGTATCACGGCTTGGAGCCTGACAGGACTTGATTCTCTTATTTATGGTGCTTTGACAGTGGTGTACCTCTGTCGACTTTGTTGGAGATGCTCCCATTTTATATTGGTGTAAGCAGCGATGAGCTGCCAGAAGCTGAAGAACCGGTTCCTTCAGTCGCTCCTGGTCTCCGGCGGCACTTCGGCGGCACGTCCTTCAGTCGCTCCCGGGTCTTCGGTGGCACTGAAGGACCTGCTGCCGAAGTGCCGCCGAAGGCCCGGAGTGCCGCTGGGTGAGTAAAAATCCTCAGGGGAGCTTCCCCAGCTCAGAGCTCAGGTGGGATGGAAAGGACAGTCCCGTGGGCCACAGTTTGCCGACCGTTTTAAAAACCAGTTCTAAACTGGCTTCAAAATTTAGCAACTGGTTTGCGCGAACCAGTGCAAACCGGCTCCAGCTCACCACTGGGTGTAAGGGAGGTTAGAATCCAGCCCACAGACCCTTCACCATTGTGGCAGAAGCAGCTTCGTTGACTAGCTGCTTCAGAATCCTTTACACTGCCTGCTGTGGATGTCAAAGGAGACACCAAAGCAGCTGACACTAAGGATTTTGGACCCTGCACATGACAAAGCTGATACAGGGACATCTCTTTTAAATGGGGGTAGGAGGATCCATAAGCAGCCAGAAGAAAGTAGTTTTGGATAAGCCTTGTTGGATGAACAGAGCTGACCAAGTATTATAAGTGTTTGAGCCCACTTAACTTGAGCCTAAGACTGTCCCAGCCTGAAACTTTACAATAACAGGTTGGGAAATGAAGTTATTTATGGGATGCGGCCGAGCACACACTGGACACATTTACCTGGTTGCGGCCGTTGCTGTTCTGTATTCTTATTCACAGTTTGAGTCCCTGCAACCGGAGGACCTGTAATAACAGGAAAAGTGAGATCGTAGATGTACTGCAAGCAGACGAGAGGGAACAATTAGGGAACAAGATAGATACAATGTATACATGAACATGGCCAAGCCAGTGGAGATGGGCAGGAAACAGTTTTGTGGTCATATGGGAATTACTGAGTTTTCATACATATTTATTACCCTGAACAGGGATGAAAAGTCAAAATCACAATTTTCATCAATGGAAAAATTTTAAAGAATTTTGAATCAGGTCAAACTAAATGCTTCATTTTGATCATTTTGACTTTTTGAAATTCTTTTTTACTCTCAGTTAACCTAAATTTCGAAACAAACATTTGCTTCAAATTGAAAAATGGAATTTTTTGTTTAGAAAAGGGCAAAACGGGATGTCAACAATTTCTCAACTTTTTTCTGGAATGTTTTTTGAAACGGGAAATTTGCCAGATGAGTCTTTCCCATCAACAATTTTGGTTTTGGCAAATCAACATTTTCTGATTAAAAAAAAAGGTTTTGGTCAAAAAATTCCCGGCCAGTACTACAAATCAGTTCAACCTTAGCCCTAGCATCTGCTCCATCCATTCAGATTATCACTAATAACAGAGAGAATGCTATAAACCAAAGGATGGCCTTCCCATTCTGACTGAGCATTTTCCATAAAGCTCCTAAACAGAAAGTACTGATTTAGGGCCAAATTCTACCAGCCTTACCCCAGCTGAGTCGTATCTTGCTCACGGACAACTTGTGGCCCCAGGACATGTGACACCAGTGAAAGAAGAACAGAATATGCCCCACTGACAGCCAGTTATACTAGCTGAGATAAAAATTCCATGGGCTAGCAATCCTCCTCCTTCAGGGCATAAACCTACCATTTGGGGGCAGCAGGAAATCTGGCCCCACCCCGTAGTATTGCAAAATTATCTGCATTATGAAAATAATTAACAACTAGAATAATTTGCATATCTATAGGATTTTCAATATGATGACTTCAATGTGCTTTACAAATATTAAGGGCCAGAATCTGCTACTCTTTCTCATGCTGAGTGGCACCTTTCTCCTTTGAACAGTAGTAAGGGATTGGAGTACGGCGTTATTCATCGTGATTAATGGTATCAGAATCTGGCCCAAGGTAAGGATGGCTCTAATGAATTAAGTCTCACAAGAGACTGGAAGTTAATAAGGCCTGGATCCTCAGTCATTCTGATGCCTGTACAACAAGCAAACCAAACCTAGCCCAACTCATGACCATGTTTCGATCCTCTGCCTCAGAATTTGCCACCCCCAAAGTGGCTACTTACTTTTGGTGAGGCTGGAGTTCATGTTATTGCCCCATCCAGCTCTCCTGACCGCGTCGTAGGAGGGATCTAATGACAAACGACAAGAGGGAAGGAGGAGGTGAGTCCAGACTGTCCAAGGAAGGCTAGAGAGGTGGCTAGTTGTGATTATTGCTTCAGAAATTTCACATACGCTATAGTTACTTTGTCTCCATGCCCTGGGTTATATATGCGTTTCAGCCATCTGTTATGTATTGTACATTATAGTGCAAGGGCCTTGGGGCAGAGCCTGTCATTTTTTGATCTGTCTGTACAGTGCCTGGCACAATGGGACTCTGACCTGTCTGACCTGTAGGCACCGCCAGAATATGAATGTTAAATAATAAGACATGGCATGGGACAAGTGGAGCTTTGGGAGACTTTGTTCAGGGAGTAACTGGCAGAGGGTGGGAGCAGGGGTAAGGCTTGGGCCTCCATCTCCTCCCTGCACAGGTGGTGGTAGCATAGACTGGGCCTGTGCTTGACTCCTGCGTGGGGCACAAGTTGGTGCTGGAAGTCAGGGAGGAAAACAAGAACGCTTAGTGCCCTCCACCCCATTTTGTACACCCATCTACTGTCAGGCACCATCTGGTCCCATGGGAATAGATGGGGTGGACTGAGGCTAAATGTAAACTGAACCCAACAAAATTTGAGTTCCCGTCTAGTCAAAATCTGCCTCTCAGCTGCCCCCCACCCTCCCAAATATCTGTGCCTTCTTTCCACTTCAGAGCCCTAGCTCATCCTCCTGGCCCATCGCGAGGCAGCAATCAGGTGTGCCTTGCACAACCACCTGTTCCTCTGTCTCGCTGCTTCTTCTGGCCCCCTGTGATTGTGGGGTATGGATCCCAAGGAGCCTGCCTTAAGAGCTGGTAAATATCCAGGAAACAGAGGAACTGTTCATGATCTAGGAGAGGTTGGCTAGAAAGGAAAGTTCACAATGGAGATCATGAAAAACATCCTGATGAGGAGATGTACTGGGCTCCTGAGGGGAAGCGTGGAAGCCCATGCACTTTAACAGCTGGCCTGGGTAAAGCTTCGGAAAATCTAGGTCTCTGCAGGGAGATGTACTAAATGACTTGGTAGAGTAGCTGCCATTAAAGAGTCAACATTTCCCAGCACTTATTACTGCACGGAGTATCTGCGATGCCACAGTTATTTCCTCACACTTAGAAGAAAGAACCTTGCTAAACACTGACTGGTGACCACAGCAAGTCTCTTCTGTCTCTGACCTCTGCGGATCATGGGCAGCCCTGAGTTATGGGTCCAGATCCCCAGCAGGTGTCAATCAGTGAAGCTCCATGCCGATTGACATCAAGTGAGGAGCTGGCCCATGATTGATTTGGAAGCTGCAGGAAACCTTCCAAGGACATTGAAGGGGCCCTGGAGGGACGCAGAAAAGCACTGTGTTAGAGAAAGTGGGGGAAACAATGGGCTCTGATTTCCCAGCAAGCAACACTGGTGAGTGAGGATTGGCTTGGGGCAAAGATGTGTCATCAGAATCCTGCATTTTAAATACCTAGTTTTTTTATTGTTTATTGCTGAACAGTTCACAATCCACGTTTTCCCCAGCCCGTCTTCTCACTCTCATCCTGGAGAGGCTGGACAGAAAAACCACTCAAGGACCAGACTGAGAGGTAGTGAAGGGATGAGCCAGTAGGTTATTCAACATGAACCAAGCCAGGGCTTTAAACCAAAAAGGATTCCAAAGTCTCCTCGTGGATCACAAAGAAACCATAAAAACCAGGCTAACACCCAACATTCAAAATAACAACCACCCTCATCAGAAAGCACCTCAGCAAATGAACTGCTGCCCCCAAATTCCTTCCACGACCCCTGGAGTAAATAAGAGCCAGGAGATGGCGCTGCTGATGCCCTTGTCCATTCTCATGGTTCGGGGCTGGAGACGAGCAAGGAGACTAGAGCGAATCTCCTTGTGGAAAAATCCATGTGCACTCGCCCAGTCCATCTGGCTCTGCAAAAGCCTCTTCAGTTTTTTAAATTAGTTATTGGCATGAAACGAAAAAAAGAAAGAGGGAGCATGGGGGGGGGAGGGGAAGAGGAAGGGAAGAGAGAGAAAAGGGGGGAAAGGAGCTCATTTAACTTGTCCGTTTTTATTTTTATTTTACTGTTGTTTGTAATAGAAACCACAATCCCTGCTGCAAATAGGTCAGACTTAAAAACAACCCACTGTGCATTAAGAATCCGACAAGACATCTCTCAATGGCAGAGGCCAGTCTGGGTTTCTTGCTCGTCCAGCGGCAGGGCTGGGGACTCGTTTTGCTGAGTGAACCTTTCTGCCCGGCTAAGAGCCGTTGGTGTAAACAAGCTTGAAACCATTGGTGGAAATTGCGCCAATGTGCTGTCTACACTTGGGGCTTGCACCTGTGTCAGTATGGTAGTGGTTGAAATCAGAGCACAATAGACAAGGCTTAAATTGTAGCCCATTCCCCTTGTAACCAAATGGCTTCTTCTTCCCCATCCTTGGCAGCCAGCCAGTCACTTTCATTCCTCCCCTTTGATAATCCTGGGCAGGTACATAAAACTGCATATTAATTCTAAGCTTTTGGCATCATTTGCCAACAAGCTAAGGCCCGGGAGCCCCACTAAAACTGCGACAGGAAGACGGCAGAGTGGCACTGCAGTGGGTGGACCCAGCTCCGGTTAAAGAAGGAAGGGGGTTGTTTCTGAGATGTGACCAGAGAAGTTTTAAGTTTCTTTCAACTTTTCTGATTCAACTCACAACTTGCCACCTTCAGATCCCATGAGCGACGGCATCATTTCTAGATTGGGTTGGGGCCAAAAGCAGAACCTTGCCAATGCACATGACATGACTGGCTGACCCACAGTGAATCAACACAACAAAAAAGCAAAGATAACAGTAGAACATTTTGCATCTAAAGATCCCAGGCATTCCATAGCGGTGGTCTGGATAATTAGCCACATTTTACAGATGGGGAAACTGAGGCATGGAGCAGCAATGTGACTTACCCATGGTCATGTAGAGCCAGAGTGTAGCCCACATCTCCTGCTTGCCATTCCGGTGCTTTAACTGCAAATCAGTGCTCACTCTTGTGATCAAAAATACTGGATCAAGACACAGAGGGCCAGATTCTCAGCAGGTGTAAATCGGCATAGCTGCACTGACTTCAACCGAATGCGGCTGATTTACACCTGCTGAGGATCTGCTCTTGGGTGGAGATTGCCCAAAATGACGTTAAAGTCATTAATCATTTTAAAGCTCCCTGCGCTGGTTTCTTTGCACCCTTCTTTCAAGGCAGCTGACTTGGGAGTGCAAGGGCAGTATTATGTTTACAGTAGCAGTCAGAAAACCCAGTTCAATTCCCCCCCTCTCCTCCTGTGTGACTTTGGGTAAGTTACTTAGTTTCCCTTTGTCTCAGTTCCCCATCTACAAGATGGGTATAAGATACTTCTCTACCTCTTGAGTTGGGTTGTGAGGATTAATACCTCATAAGCCCCTTCAGTACTTTTGGGAAGGGGGCTGAATAAGGTTAATAAATAGTTCCTCCATTGTATGGCACAACGGGTGAGAGGGATTAAGAACAGCAGCCAGTCATGCACGTTTTGCTGTGGAAAACAGCTCACTCGTGCTCTCTCTCAAGCAGTGCAAGTTTCCACCTCTCTCAAAAAACAAAACAATCAAATCTGCCAACGTTTTTTTTTTGTTTTTTTTTTTTTCTTCTTTACAAAAAGTTGTGCAACGTGAACGAACCACAGCAGCCCGGCCAGCTTCTAGTCCCAGACTCTAAAGCTGAACGTGTTCAAAACAAAATGGAAAAGGCAGAGCCAGGGAATCCATCCAGAGACTCGGGTTTCTGCAAAAACAATATTGTTCCCAGGATCTGACGCCCAGTGGCTCAAAGAGATTCTACAGAACTCTGGCCAGACGGTTAGTTATGCAGAGAGTCGTTATCTGTCGTAAAGTGGCTCAATTTTCACACTCAAACACTCCAAGTTACAGAGTTTCAATTTAAAAATATGAGGCCAGGTCTCCTTCTGGTGTAAATCAGCAATTGACTTCAACTAAGCAAGGCCAGTTTACGCCAGCTGAAGTAAATTACGCCTGCCCTAGGTCTGTTTTAGACTTAAAAGGCCCATTTGAACAGCGGCCCTGTGACAAACGTGTATTCAATACAAAATGGAATTAAAGAGCACAAAATAAATCATAGATGTTTTCAAGAAATGTCATTCTGCAGCTGTCTGGTTTATATCCAAAAATTCCCCAGAATGAATGCAGACTCTATTAGAGGCAAGGTATGGGATATTAATAACACTTTGCACTTTCATAGTACCTTTCAACTGAGGATCTAACAGCTTTGCAAACGTTCATGCTTGCGACATGCTTTGGAAGGAGCTGAGGAATCATTAGTGTCATTTTATTTATTCACATTTATAAATGCACCTCTCCAGGTGCTATTATATGGGTGGGGTAAACTGAGGCACGGGGTGACCTGACTTATCCAAAGTCACACAGTGTTAGAATCAGAATGCTGAAAGTGGTTCTGAGCCCTCTGCTACAACCTTTCACCCTAAATCCCTCCCCATGGACCTCCTCCTGACTGTAGTGGAAGCCAATAGCACTCAGGACTTGGTAGGATAGGGCCCCTGATGGAATTCCTGATTCCCTGCTGGGTTACTTCAGGTTGAAGACCAACGATTTCCATGGAGCTACACTGATGTAAAACTGAAATAACGCGGTGGCGAATCAAGCCCTTAAGGCTTGCAATAAGCAGTGGGAAGGCCTGGCTCATCCTCTCGTTGAAGTCAAGGAGGCCCTAAGTCTACTGCCCTGCTGTGCCAGGGAGGTGAGCTCTGGTAGTCGTTTCTAGGATGAGAGCACAGTTGAAGCAGCACCTTGTGCCCACCTCCTCTGACCCTTCTCCCCACCCAGATCTCAGAGCTTCAGATCCTGCACACGCCGAAGTCAACAACAAACTTCCAACAGGCTTCACTGGTGCAAGGTCATGCCCTTGGTGCTCAGCAGAGTTATCCTGTGCAGGGCTTCTGGCACAGGGGTGGGGTTCACAGATGCTCCTTTCCCTCCCCCGAGGAAAAAAAATCCCTGATCAAATGTGCACAGCTCGGGATCCCTTCCTGTACTCCCACCAGCCTCTGAAGTCTGCACGCCAGCTGAGAGAACGTGGTATCAGGAAGGCCCTGTTCAGGATATTAAAGATTGGATAATAAATCCCCAAGAAAAAAAAAAAGAAAGCTTTAAAAAGGAAAAAGCGATGTTTTTCGAATCTGAAAGGCTGAGGGTGCCGTTGGGGGCCGGCGTTCCCACTGAACAATGGAGCTCACAGTCCCTTGGCTTCCCCAGCCGCTCAGTGAGTGCTGACAGCTCCTGTATCCCGCTGCCTCCTTAGAAGCTTACTCCATCAAACCAGAGTCAGGGGAGCAGACTTGTTAGTCAGCGTCGCCCTCGCAAACACTCGGGGGGAAGCACGGGCAGTGGGCCTCTTTCGGCAAGGCCTTTTGATTTCGCTGGACACGGCGCTGGCTGGGTCACATTTGCAGTGGCTTGTGATAACGATCTCTTCTTTCTAGGGCACCTTCCCTCCAGCTGGATCCCAGGGGGCTTGAGGTCAGGTTTTTAAAGGGATTTAGGTGCCTAAAGATGCAGATAGGTGCCAGGGTTTTGTTTACAGGGCACCTAGGTGCCTAACTCCCAGTGAAATCCACAGGAGAGAGGTGCCAAGACACTCCGGAAAATATCTGTGTGTGTGTCTTCTGGGGCAGTACTGACTCAGCAGAGGAGAGCGCCACCTACCAGTCCATGACCCCACCTGCGGCAGGGCCGGAGATCTCCCAGCCAAGCACAGCCCAACCGCTCTACATTCTGGATTGGGGGTGCTAGGCAAGAAGCCTCGATTGTGAAATGATGGGTCTGAACCATGGCCCTCTGATGCCAAATGAGTTGGCAGTATCAGGACTAGATTAATGTACGGGTCAGTGGGGCTCTGCCCTGGGTGCCCAAGTGGTTCAGGGTCCTGGGATTTCAAAGTATTGTTTAATGCTGCGGTGTCCAAACAGCTAATCCCATTCCCAACATGCCTCTTTTGCTAACCTTCCCTTGCTGTGCACGGAGGATTTGGAGGAGATTAGAGGAACAGCCCCAGGAGGCACCAGAACGTCTCCCACCATCCTGCAGTTGTGGGCCTTTCCGTGAGTGTTGAGGGTGCTCAGAACCTCCCAGGAGGTACACAGCGCCTTGCAGGATCAAGCCACTTTGCATAACCTTGCAATCTGCTTCTTGGTGGGTTAGCACCGCCAGGCTGAGTCCCTGGAGTCATGGCACATGCATGAGCCCAGTTAAACAGCAGAACCACACCCCATTTATCACTGGCAGCAGCTAGCTTCTGAGACAGGGCTCCTTCCCACTCAGCGTGTTCCCAAGGAACACCCGCTCAGCATGTAATTACAGTAGCACTGAAGGGCCCCTATGTACCAGGTTCTGTACAAACACCCAGTAACAGACAATCCCGGCCACAAAGAACTCACAATTTAAACAAACCAGCCAGACAAAGGCTAGAAGCAGAAACAGAGGTAAAGCCACTTGGGCAGGGTCAGAGCCAGGGCTAGAGCGCATGTCTCCTGAGTCCTAGCCCATTGTCCTAGCCACTAGACGACACTGTCTCCATTACCAGCCTTGCCTATTGGTGGCCTTTGGCTTAGTCTATCCTATTTATACAGCTACAGCATAACAACACCTCACTCTTACACAGAACTTTTTATCTGTGGAGCTTTACAAAGCAGGTCAGTGAAATTATCTCCATTTTACAGATGGGGAAACTGAGGCATCTAAGGCACTAGGAATCCAGCATTCCCCCTACACTCTCACCCAACCTGCCCTCAGAGCAGGCCACAATGGGGTGGACCTTGTACATCTGACTTCCAATTGGGTCCTGGAGAACCCAAGCCTGGCCCGTATCCAGCCTTACAAACCCCTCTGATGCAAATCAACGGAAGGAGAAGAGGGCTGAGAACTTGAAACAGCCTGTGGGATTCTTCGTGTGGAACAGACACTGGTTTTTGCAGTGGGTCCTTTGGCCTCAGTAGGAAGACAGATCCTGGCTGGGTAGCTGGAGTTTAGATTATTGGCTCTAAATGGAAAAGCTGGGCCAGGCATCCTTTGCAGGATGCAGGCTTGTGATTCATCTGAATGACCACTGAAAAGAAGCTGAAAGAGAGAGCAGAGAGCACAAGACCTCACTGCTTCCCTCCTAATGAGAGAGGGGCAGCTGGAGCTGGCATGATTCTGCTACCTTGGAGCAGGGGATGCACATGGGAGCAAGGAAAATCTAGAGTTGCAGGGAACTGCAGGCCAAGCCCTGGAGTTCCCAGCCCTGACACTCTGTGGCATGTAATACCCTGGTGTTTACACCCGGGGCACGTGTGTGTATTTTTGCAACCCTTTTGCACGAGGAATCGTAGACAGTAGGTTTCTGGAGCGGCAGGGGAAACCAAAAGCACCTCAACCCCCACCCTGAAATGTTAGATGCACTATGTTAAACGATGGCAGTAAATGTAACTGGTTGTGGACTCTGCCCAAGCACTGCATGTCCCTAAGGCTGCATGCCACAGGCTCTCAACCCATGAAACACAAAACCTATGCTGCCATCTCCAGGGGTTAAAATAGCACCGTGCTGAGCTCCCCTTCGACTCACATGCTTAGATCATGCTTGTAGGGCAGGACGTGGAGAGCTTCTAGTCTACAGGTGAGGTTTTCCCCATGGAATCCCAACATTCTCTTTGATCCACTCTACCAATACTTGGGAGCGATCCATCCCTTAGCAGAGAGTTAGGCATTTCTGCCTCCTCACTTCCTTACCACCCCAGTACTGGTGCAAGAGCCTTCTCCTCCGCAGTGCCCAGTATCTTGAACACCCTCCTCGTGTCGCTCCAGCTCATTTGCAATCTCTGCTGAAAACATGCCGTTGGGCCCCACCTACTCCCCTTTATTTCTCTCCTTTGCTACTCTGCAGCTGAATTAAAGAGAGCTCTGTATACAAAAGAGTTCAGCATGCCGAGCGCACATTGACTGGTGGACTCATTTGCAAATCTGGCCTTTATTTAGGTGCCTAGATGGGAGCCACATGGGCGTCCCAATCATGGGTGCTAAAACTTTAGAAATCTGGCACTTAATGTCTGTAACCCTTATAATTTTCTAGCTGTATTATTATGTATTATTTAATGGTGTTATATTTTCAATAACTAATCACTGCACTATGACTTTCTGTTAAACATTTTGTTTATAGTAATTCCTGTCCCTAACACCTGCATGCTTTACATTTAAATTAACAGTACCTTATAATGGCATTATTATCATCATCATCAACAACAGTAATAATAAATACCTAGCTTTTATGCTGTATCCAACCTACATCCTCTGTCACTATCCCACCCAGGCCACTCAGAACTCTTCACTGTGGCAACAGGGACAGAACGCAGAGCTCCCTGCTTCAAAAGCACAGCCCCTTACCACTTGTTCTAAAGGAGAATCATTGAGCAGTATAGGGGCTCAGGCACACAGTTGAGTAATTCTGATTCTATCCAGTAGGGGCAGCAGCTAGTTCACTAAAAATAATTCTATAACCTGTTTATTTTAGGTACTTGTGTGGCCCTGTTGTAATAGTTTCTGAGCCACTGACTATCTTTTAACATATTTATCCTCAGAGAACACCATAAGTGCTAGTATCCCCATTGTACAGATGAGGAACTGAGGCACAGAGCAGATTGCCCAAGAACACACAGGATGCCAATCTACTGAATCCTAGGCTACCACCCTAACCACTGGGCCATCCTGCCTCTCTGCTTAGCATCTCAGTACAACTAGGGGAGACTGATCAAGCTTTGGGACTGCTACCCCTTCCTACTTCTCCACATGGGCGCCGATGATACTGCCAAGAATGACCTTGAGCGGGTCACTGCAGACTTTGTGGCTTTGGGAAGAAGGATAAAGGAGTTTGAGGCGCAAGTCATGTTCTCGTCCATCCTCCCTGTTGAAGGAAAAGGCCCAGGTAGGGACCATCGAATTGTGGAGGTAAATGAGTGGTTGTGCAGGTAGTGTTGGAGAGAGGGCTTTGGATTCTTCGACCATGGGATGTTGTTCCAGGAAGAAGGATTGCTAGGAAGAGATGGGATGCACCTAATGAAGAGAGGAAAGAGCATCTTCGCAGGCAGGCTTGCTAACCGAGTGAGGAGGGCTTTCAATTAGATTCACCGGGGGATGGTGACCTAAGCCCAGTGGTAAGTGGGGAAGTGGGATCCCGGGAGGAAACACAAGGAGCACGGTGCAATGGTGGGGGGGCCTCCTGATTCATACTGAGAAAGTAGGACAGTCGGCTAGTTATCTTAGGTGCCTGTACACGAACGGAAGATGCCTGGGAAACAAGCAGGGAGAACTGGAAGTCCTGACACAGTCAAGGAACTATGATGTGATTGCAATAACAGAGACTTGGTGGGGTAACTCACATGACTGGAGCACTGTCATGGATGGGTATAAACTGTTTAGGAAGGAGAGGCGGGGCAGAAAAGGTGGAGGAGTTGCACTGTATGTAAGAGAGAGGTATGATTGCTCAGAGCTCCGGCATGAAACTGGAGAAAAGCCTGTTGAAAGTCTTTGGATTAAGTTTAGCGGCGAGAGCAACAAGGGTGGTGTCGTGGTGGACGTTTTCTATAGATCACCAGACCAGGAGGATGCGGTGGATGAGGCTTTCTTCGGACAACTAACAGAAGTTTCCAGGTCACAGGCTGTGGTTCTCATGGGGGACTTCAAACATCCTGACATCTGCTGGGAGAGCAATACAGCAGTGCCCAGACAATCCAGGAAGATTTTGGAGAGTGTTGGTGACAACTGCTTGGTGCAAGTGCTGGAGCAACCAACTTGGGGCTGTGCTCCTCTTGACCCGCTGCTCACAAACAGGGAAGAATTGGTAGGGGAAGTAGAAGTGGGTGGCAACCTGGGCAGCAGTGACCATGTGATGGTCGAGTTCAGGACCCTGACAAAAGGAAGAAAGGAGAGCAGCAGAATACTGACCCTGGACTTCAGAAAAGCAGACTTTGGCTCCCTCAGGGAACTAATGGGCAGGATCCCTGGAAGGCTAATATGAGGGGGAAAGGAATCTAGGAGACCTGGCTGTATTTTAAAGAAGTTTTATTGAGGGCACAGGAATAAACCATCCTGATGTGCAGAAAGAATAGCAAATATGAAAGGCGACCAGCTTGGCTTAACAGAGAAACCTTCAGTGAACTTAAACACAAAAAGGAAGCTTACAAGAAGTGGAAACTTGAACACATGACTAGGGAGGAGTATAAAGATATTGCTCAAGCATGCAGAGGTGTAATCAGCAAGGCCAAAGCACAATTTGGAGTTGCAGCTAGCAAGGGATGTGAAAGGTAACAAGAAGGGTTTCTACAGGTATGTTAGCAACAAGAAGGTGGTCACGGAAAGTGTGGGACCCTTACTGAATGGGGGAGGCAACCTAGTGACAGACGATGTGGAAAAAGCTGAAGTATTCAATGCTTTTTTTGCCTCAGTCTTTACAGACAAGGTCAGCTCCCAGACTACTGCACTGTATGGGGAGGAGGTTAGAAGCCCTCAGTGGTGAAAGAACAGGTTAAGGACTATTTAGAAAAGCTGGACACGCACAAGTCCCTGGGTCCGGGTCTAATGCCTCCAAGGGTGCTGAGAGAGTTGGCTGTTGTGCTTGCAGAGCCATTGGCCATTATCTTTGAAAACTCATAGCAATCTGGGGAGATCCCAGATGACTGGAAAAAGGCAAATATAGTGCCCATCTTTTAAAAAGGGAAGAAGGAAAATCCGGGGAACTACAGACCCACCAGCCTCCCCTGAGTCCGTGGAAAAATCATGGAGCAGGTCCTCAAGGAATTCATTTTGAAGCACTTGGAAGAGAGGAAGGTGATCAGGAATAGTCAACATGGATTCATCAAGGGCAAGTCATGCCTGATCAACCTGATTGCCTTCTATGATGAGATAACTGGCTCTGTGGATGTGAGGAAAGCAATGGACATGATATACCTTGACTTTAGCAAAGCTTTTGATATGGTCTCCCACAGTATTCTTGCCAGCAAGTTAAAGAAGTTTGGATTGGATGAATGGACTAGAAGGTGGATAGAAAGCTGGGTAGATCATTGGGCTCAATGGGTAGTGATCAACGGCTCGATGTCTAGTTGGCAGCCGGTATCACGTGGAGTGCCCAAGGGATTGGTCCTGGGGCTGGTTTTGTTCAACATCTTCATTAATGATCCGGATGATGGGATGCATTGCACCCTCAGCAAGTTCACAGATGACACAAAGATGAGGGGAGAGGTAGATGTGCTGGAGGGTAGGGTTAGGGTCTGGAGTGACCTAGACAAATTGGAGGATTGGGCCAAAAGAAATCTGAGGGGGTTCAACACGGACAAGTGCAGAGTCCTGCACTTAGGACAGAAGAATCCCATGCACCGCTACAGGCTGGGGACCAACTGGGTAAGCAGCAGTTCTGCAGAAAAGGACCTGGGGTTTACAGTGGACGAGAAGTTGGATATGAGTCAACAGTGTGCCGTTGTTGTCAAGAAGGATAACGGCATATTGGGCTGCATTAGTAGGAGCATTGCCAGCAGATGGAGGGAAGTGATTATTTCCCTCTATTTGGCACGGGTGAGGCCACATCTGGAGTATTGCGTCCAGTTTTGGTCCCCCCACTACAGAAGGGATGTGGACAAATTGGAGAGAGTCCAGCGGAGGGCAACGAAAATGATTAGGGGGCTGGGGCATATGACTTATGAGGAGAGGCTGAGGGAACTGGACTTATTTAATCTGCAGAAGAGAAGAGTGAAGGGGGATTTGATAGCAGCCTTCAACTACCTGAAAGGGGGTTCCAAAGAGGATGGAGCTTGGCTGTTCTCAGTGGTGGCAGATGACAGAACAAGAAGCAATGATCTCAAGTTGCAGTGGGGAAGGTCTAGGTTAGATATTAGGGAAAACTATTTCACCAAGAGGGTAGTGAAGCACTAGAATGGGTTACCTAGAGCGGTGGTGGAATCTCCATCCTTAGAGGTTTTTAAGACCCAGTTTGACAAAGCCCTGGCTGGGATGATTTAGTTGGTGTTGGTCCTGCTTTGAGCAGGTGGTTGGACTAGATGACCTCCTGAGGTCTCTTCCAACTCTAATCTTCTATGATTCTATGAGTGGATGAGGCTAGCAGAGAGGTACATATGGATCTGTAGGTAAGAGCCAGCATTGTGTCGGTGGTGACCCAGACCAAAACTTTGGGTGTTCACAGTCTGGATCCTAGTCCAGATCTAGTTCTGGATTCGAACATTGTAGCTGAAGCCCATTTCCAGTTTCTGGAACCAACCAGAACCAGGAAGCAGGAGGTGCCTGGAATGAAAACACAGTTCAACACCTTCAGCAAGGTTCTGTTTAGGTTCTAGCAATGGGCAAATGCTTGGGGGCAGTTCTGATTTCTTCTGAAGTGGATCGCTCCTTTGTATTCATCTCTGATCTCTTCCCTTGCAGGAGCTGATTCCACTGGGGGTGATGTGTAACTAAAACCTCTCTGAGCTAGGAAACCTAGAGCCTGGGTTTCGCTCCCTTCCTCAGAGCAATGGCCCTGCCTGCGGGAATCGGAATTGCTCTGGGTTTTTTGGGGGCCATTGGCGACAGCCCCCCGTTGTGAGAGCTTGCCTAGAAAAACATCCCAGAGCCTTAGAGCAGTGGAACTTCTTGATTCCTGTCTGGATTTGCCGCCACCCTACACACAGCGTAGGGTGACACATTACAAAGAAAAGGAGCAAGCACAGAGAAATGTTTTGCTTGTTGCTTGGACATCAGCCAAAGAACCCCCAGTGCACAGAGCAGAGTGGAAGCAAAAATATCTATCAACACAATCTCTCCCAAACTCAGGTTTGTACGAAAAACTGCCTTTGTAAGTTTGTATGTACACACAAGACATATAGATGTGTGCGTGCACACAAACACTCCCACACCCCCATATACACATCTAGCACAGACACACAGACCAGCACTCACATGCACATACTCGTACAGGTGTATGCACAGACACAGACACACTGCCCCAAACATACACAGTCAAAAATGCAAAGAAACACACACAGAAATAGAGACACCCACAAATATTTATTCTGCAAAGACACGCACAAACACTTCCACAGAGAAAGCAGACAGACACTCACGGAAGAGAAAAGGAAGGCGGGGACACACACACACACACACACGCACACACACACACACACGCTGCTGCTGCTTTTACAGCATTTGCCCATTCGCCTCATTATCAAGAAACAAATTTACTCTTGTCTTGGGAAACAGCCTGAGTGATTCCAAGCACTTTTGGAGGGAGTGACCACATCCCAGCAAATGTGTAACCCACACACATATGTGCGATAACATTGCACACAGCGCACCCAAGGCAAAAAAAATAATAGCTCTTTTTGCTGGGAGAAAAGGAAGGATAATGGTTACTTAGAAAGTGCTCCAGACAAGCTGTCAGGTTGAATTCAGAGAACTGGAGTCTAGCTCTGGGACAGCGCTGGCTCAGAGCGATCCCCTGTGAGTTGGGTTTCCTGCCTGCTACGGTTTACAGACAACGATTCTTTGTTTCAAGTATTTTTGGTGAAAAAACACACGGCTGCCTCCGAAGAGGGTCAGGGAGAAAGGAGACAAAACACTAACTCTGGAATTTCAAAGGAAAACAATTTTTTAAAAAAGAAAAGAAACCAAGAGCGCTAGCTACCGTCTCTCCTGGAATCCTAAATCCCCATTTGGCCACAGAATCATCATAATAAGCACGCGCACACACACACACTCTCTCTCTCTCGCTCTCTCTCTCTCTAACAACAACAAAAGCAAACAACAACAACCCCAAAACAAAACCCAACCACTAACCCTGCTCTTTTCCTGTGCAAGGGAACTAAAAATGGAGTAGGAGTATTTCATCAGCAGGAGAACAAACAGCATCAACAAAAATCATCACACTCAGAGACAATTAAAAGGGCACAGAGCTACCACTGCACATTCTCTGACATGGATAAAAGTCAAAGTGGTCCAAAAACCTTCCACACAAAGAAGGAGTGTTACCAACATACAAAAAATAAATAAAAATAAAAAAAAATAAAGAACCTCTGGTCCCTTGAGCTGGCTAATATTTTTCACATGAAAAGCTTTTCTTCGTCAAAAATGGCTTTGTTTATGAACACAAAAATTCAGCAGAGAATTTTCAGTTTCTTTTAAAAAATTTTTTGATGAAAACTGAAAATAAAAAAGCTATTTTTCCAGTGTCCCGTTTTTTTCTTTTATTCCTCTCCACCCCACTTTCTAGCTGCAAAACTGAAAACAACCTGAAATTTTGAAAAATTTGACACCAAACATCCTCAGTTAATGAAGTCCCTACATTTTTCGAAATCAAGTTCTTTTAGAAAATTGAAAAATGCAAATGTTTTCAAAATGTCTACATCTGGGGGATTTTCAGTCTCCCGATTTCCGTCTAGCCCTAGCTCTTACCCGATGGAGTGAAATGGCCTTTTGCTGCAGCCATGCCCACCTCACCTATTCATAACCCCATCCATGCAACCATGCACGCCGTGCAAGCAAACGCATGCTCACACGAATGCACAACCCTACTCTGCATAGAAACACAAAGATGTACATAACTCAAGCAGACACATTAGCCCTAATTTTCTAGGCTGGGTGCCGGTTCCTAAATCCATATTCAGGCACCTAACTAGAAGCTATTTAGGGCTCCTTTGAAATTTCAGTTCATGTCTTATCTGCTTTCCCTCTAACCTTCTCCAGTGGCAGCTGGATGATAAGATTGCACACTGTGCAAAAAATAATAGCTCTTTTTGCTCGGAGAAAATGAAGGGTAAGGGTTACTTGGATGGATGGATTTAGGAGCCTTACTTTAGGCACCCAGATTTGCTGTACATTGGGGATAAGTGTGGAAGGAAGGGAGAATGAAGCTGGCATGGGACAGACAGTGACAGAGAAGGGGAAAGACCTCCAGATTTTTAAAACACACACACAGTACGTTTCACAATCTGCCACACCCTGCAAACACACAAACAGGCCCCTCCCACCCAAACCTTCACATCCACAGCTCTCTACAAGCAAACCAATGCGTAACTGTTGACGGAGAAGGGGATTGGAGAACCAATTTAAAGGTTCTGGTGATATGCAGTGGGGTTCAGGGTAGGACATATAAACCCTGGCAGAAATCTGGGGGCCACATGCCCCCACGTCCCCCCATGCATCACCTCTGTACTCAACAAACACCCACCCTACTTCCTACAAGCAAACCTTAACACACATGTGTGCCAGCACGCACAAGACAACACTACTCACGCGCACACACACGGAATCTCGCACGTCCATACAAAGTGCTTCTGCACGTGTGGTAACAAAGGGCTCAGTCCTGCCAGGGGCTGAGCACTCTGTCCCAGTGCAGCACAGCTCTTAGGCTCATATATTTAAGCACAGTCCCATTGGTCTCAGGGGGAATATGAATATGCTTAAAATCAAGCACCCATTTAAAGTGCTTTGCTGGATTGGGGCCAGAGTGCTGGGCACTTTGTAGGGCTGAGCCCTTAGGGATTAAATCATACTTATATACGCATGAACTTTGCATTTCCCTGCAGAACCCTATTTGAATGGTACAGTATTGTAAGGAGTGAGTTACTGAGCTACTAAGTTGTTTAGAGTCTCCATGGATGTTTACACTTAATGCGCTCCCAGATTCTTCTCTTGTGTCTCAGATATCTACACTATCCTACCCAGCACTCCAGACAGTCAAGTCATGGAAAAAGAAACAGACTTTCCCTCCATTGAAAAGCACTTGGTGGGCCCAAACCTTTCTATTTAGCAAGGAGAGTAACCTCATTTCCTTTACCAGAAAACTGCTCTGCAGCCAAAAACGCCTGATGAGTCTCATTAAAGCAATTTCTTTCTCAAAGGCAGCTGAAGACAATTTGTACCGATGATGCTAAATACTGCACATTTGAGAGTTTACGAGGTTCAGGAGCAAAGAAACTCAATGTTCAGAGTCCTTTAGACCCTAAGGGTATGTCTACGCAGCAGCTGGGCAGACAGATACGTGTTAGCTCTGCTTGAGCTAGTGAGCTATAAATAGCCGAGGCTCAGGCTAGCCACACAAGTGTGTACCCAGGTGGCTAGGCAGGTTTGTACCCAGGTGGCTAGCCCAGGTCGCTGCCCATGCCACTGTGGCCACACTGTTATTTTTAGCATGCTAGCCTGAGCAGAGCTAGCAGTGTCTGTCTACCTGCAGCTGCGTGCAAGCACAGCCAAAATAATCAGAGGAGAAAATGAATATGCCATGAGCACCTGCCTTCCAAGTTTACAGTACAGTACAGTATAAAGTTGAGCTATGTGAAACTCTGATTCTGAAAGGCACTTAACTTTAAGCCTGTGCTTAAACAGACACTTTAGTGGTTTCTAGGAGAGGGATCTAAGGCAGAGGACACCTGCAACCAGTCCATTCAGCCTGATGGAAAACTGACTATTCTTGTTTGCTAGTTAATGGCTAAAGCTCTTCTTCAAAGGGGTTGCTTTAGTTATAGGTAGCCCTTAAAAGGGATGCCCAGACTGTCAACAGGGCAATGGTCACAGACATATGATACAAGGATTGAATATGCTTTGTATAATGTTGTGTAAGAATATGCATCAGATATGTGTTTTGCATTTGACCTTGAATAAATAGATCCTTTGCATTATCCATGTGGGTTCCTAGAAAGCACGCAAGGAAAATACAGTAGGGTTGACCCGAGAAGCTAACAGGGTCTTTTCTGTCTCTGACTCTTCTGTGATGCTACGACAGACACAGAAGCAGTGTGGCCCAGTGAAGCGAGTAATGGGCTGGGATACAGGTAATCTTGGTTCTGTACCAAGTTCTCTGCACCATCCTGTTGTGTGTGTGTTGCTTCATCTCTCTCTGTACTTCTGTTTCCCCTTCTAGCTACCGCCCTTTGTCTGTCTTGTCTGTTGGGGTCTCTTATTATGTGTCTGTACTGCACCTAGTACAATAGGGCCCTGATATTAGGTGTGGGTCTCTAGGCGCTACTGGAATACAAACAGCTATAATAATGATTGAAAGAAAGGAAGTAAGGACAGACAGACAAAGTGGAGGCACATGTGTCCACTGATTGCGCATTCGACAACATGAGGATGTTACCCAATGAAAATCAACACAGCCTTCAGGATTTATCATTCCAGCCTAGCTTTTGAACAAATAAATACATTCTTAATTTAATAATCACAAAGAAACAACATTAAAGCCCACAACTGGCCCCCGGTTCAGATTTTGTAAAAACAAGTTTTACAAAGAACTAAGGCCAATCAAAATTCTTCTGTGATGATGATTATTTATTACTTAAATTCAGTAGGAACAAAGCCAAATAATCAAACCCCTGCAAGGTTTCTATCCAACTCATTGTGACCTTGTGCTGCAAAGTGAAAGTGACTAGAAGAAACTGACTAAGTCTGTTGCATTTTCAAAGAGAAGAGAAAGACAGAAAATAAATGAACGGCTTAAATGGTAGAGCATAAATTAGATTTTAAAAAAATCCTTTTATGTTTAATCATTTGAGATGTTAAACAGAGAAGGAAAAATACATTTTCATGAAAAAAATGGATGATTTTTAACCTGAGCATTTCCCAGTCAAAGGAAGTATCAACTTGAAATCTAGTATATTTTAAAAAGTGAGCTAAAAGGAAGCAAGAAAGGTCTCGTATTTGAGAACCAGCCTGAGGCATAGGCAACTGGGTTCAATTCTCATTTCTGCCACAAATTTCTTGTGTAACCTTGGGCCAATTACTTAACCTCTCGGTGCCTCAGGTCCCCATCTGTAAAATGCAGATATAATAATTCCCAGAGTCTTGACTTCTCTGTTTAGATTGCACTGTTTGGACTGGGACTGTTTCATATTATGAGATAGCACAGCACCAATGCAATGGGGCCCAAAGCTCAGCTGAGGCCTCTTGGTGCAGCTGTAATGAAATAATAAAAGTAGTGTCAGGTACTAACACTGCTAATATCTATGGCTTTGCTGCCACGTTTTCCTACTAAACAAGAATGTTTTTATCATCCTTGGTACTCCCTGAAAGAGCCACACAAATAACTGGGGAAACTGACTATAGTGAAACTGACAATACTAGAAGCTCCATCAAATGCACTCAAATTGGGGGTGGGAGGAAATGGAAAACCCCACCCTTCATTTTCCCCTCTAATCTCCTTCCTTTTCTGTGATCTTAAGTGTGACTTGCAGTGATAGTAGGCAAAAAAAGAAGTCAGAAAGAAGTGTGATTTTTGCATGGAGGGTCTCCCTTTAACAAACATGACCAAATCCAAGCTCTCTTGCTTTTATTTTTAGCAACACCACCTGGCCTCAGACAGAAAGAGCATCACCCTGGATGTGTGTGTGTCTGTTTGTGTTTATGGGGGGATAGTGGGCAAGTGGGTGCTTATGTGTTTTCCTATTCAAACAGGACCTAGCCAAGCTTTTATTATTTTTAAATAGATGACTCTTAGAGTAGAAAGAGAGTGGGAGAAAGGCCTGGTTGGCTTTGTCTCTGTAATGTGCCATGTTTTATTAACTGATGACTGGCTCATACAGAGACAGCAAAGAGGAGGGGGCACCACGGAATAGGCAGCTCAAGTGGATGGCTATATATGGGACAAAAGCAGCACCTGTAACCAGCAACATTAATCCATCTCTCTCTAAAACTAGGGACCAGGGCAGATGTTTGAGGTTAAACCAGCATGGTGGTGCACATGGAAAGAGGCCTGTGCTAAAGTGCTGGCTCAGAGGGAGTATCTAGTCAAATGGAGCATCTTCAGACATCGCATGCTGCCGCTCTTTAAATTTGTGATCTCGGGCTACGTCACAAGTGCTAGCTCTCAGCGAGTTCGTGCAATTGTAAATAGCCATGCAGCCAGGGCAGCAGCACATCCCTAGTGGTCAGGGCAGAGAACTGGGAGACAGGACACCCTTACTAGCGCTTACAGTAGGAGGAAAGGAGACAGGACTCCTGGGTTCTATTTTTGGGCCCTGGGAAGAAGTGTCACATGGTTACCAAGTATGGGACAGGGAGCTAGGATTCCTGGGTTCTGCTTCCAATTCAGACAGTAGCTCATTGTGAGACCTTGAGAAAGTCACTTGACCTCTCTGTGCCTCAGTTCCCCCATGTGGATACGGGTAATATACATCATTAAATATGGATTGCCAATACCAGTGTTGTCAACTTTTTTGAGTTGTCCAACATTTGTTTATTTTTATTCAAGCCCCAGCTCTTGGAGTCAAGTGACACAATGAGACTCTGCTTTCATTTTTTAAAAAACCCTACATTTCTAGCCCTTAGAGTTCCAGAGAACAGCTTGAAAACATGATTGGGTTGTATCCTAAAGGCTCAAAAACCAGACGGCAAATAAAAAGACCCCCAAATATATCCTTTGTTAACTCTCATGGTTTTTAAGCCCCATCTCAAGATTTTTGCATGCTTAGGCTTGGCAATACTACAATAGTCTGCAGCATGGTCTAGCAGCAGGGATACTAGCTAGAGAAGTAGGATGGACCAGTAATCAGGCCATTTGATTGGGAGAGAGGAAACCCTGGTTCAGTTCTGTGCTTGGTCCTGTCTCCTACTATGCTCAGGAGCAAATCAATTAGCCTGAGCTTCACCTCCTGCCCTAGCTCACAGGGGCATGAGGCTATAAATACATTGAAGACAGAGAGGTGTGTGGATACCCCAGTAATAGGGGACAGATAAGTACCTTACATAGAAGGACACTTAGTTGCCCTGGATTCTAATCCTGTCCCTGCTGTGTGAGCTTGGACTTTCCCCCTTTCTCCTGTCTCTTTTAATTGTAAGCTCCTTGAGGAAGGGACGATATGTCTGTACAGCACCTAGCACAACGAGGCCCCAAACCTGGCTGGGGCCTCTATGAGCTACCGTAGCACAAATAATTAATAACGCTACTACCCTGAGTCCTCCAGTCTCCCCCAGATGCTCTTTTATCCAAACATGTCTATTTACACACTGCAAACATTTTTCAGTCTTTGAAAATGTTACTTCTCGAGGTGCAATGTGGACGTTTCCGGGCCTGAAATGTAAATCCTCTCCAAACTCTAATCACCTGGATTCTCCAGTTTCTAACTAGTGAGGTGGATTTTTCCCCCCTCTTTTTCTTTTCTGCATCAATGCATCCACAGAAGAGGGCTTGTAAGTAACAGAGTCCCATGCTGTGAGCACCCCTTTCTGGTTCATTGGCTAACCTGCATGCCAGGCTCATGTCTACAAATACAAATGACTTCTGATAGGATGGGAGGTACAACACTGTTAAACCAAATTATTCCTTTGGCTTTGCTGAAAACTGTGCATCTGTGTGTGTGAGAACAGGCCGAAATCTTTAAGGGACAAACATTACTTGCATGTTTCAAAGAGGGCCCTACATACAATGCAGAGAAATAAGACTGTTACGGAAAGAAATGATAAGCAGATTCCAATCCTTTGGTTAAATACCAGGATTTAACTAATACCTGGTCACTTGCATGGAAGATATACAGTCAGACCTGAATTTTCAGAAGGTCTCAGCACCCACAGTTGGGGCCAGATTTTCAGAAAAGCTCAACTCCCATTTAGGCATTTAAATGAGAGCCCAAAGAGGGCTGGGTTTCAAACTTTCCTGTTTCTTCATGTGAAGAGAAGGAGTCCAGGAGTCATATGATGGGAGCATGTGACTGAGACCCAGGCTGACTGGGGAATATAAGAGCAGTCTGAGATCAGTTGGTAAGACATTCTCTTTAGCTTCAGGCAGAGAAGTGCAAATGGGCAGTCAGGAAGGCTGTGTGGGGAGCAAGGTTGCTGGACAAAAGCCTGAGCCGGGACAGGACTTAGAACACGGCACCTGGGGTTGTGAGCCAGCTAGAAAGGCTGTGTGGAAGATTTTGTGTATTCTATCGAAATTTAGGTTAATAAACCAGGCCCCAAGAAGGCATCACTTGACATGTGAAAACCTATGTGAAGTTAATAGGGAACCCAAGAAGGAGAAACTGAGGCAAAGGATGGATGTGATACTAGGCTGGCTAAGTCCCAGCTACAGTATGTAACTGAAATACTGCACAGGGAATTCATGTATCAGACTCTAGGCCTATCTAGCCCAGTATCCTGCTAGTAGCCAAGATCGGCTGCTTCAGAGACAGGTGCAAACAAGTTTCTTCATGACCCCAGAATTGACGTTTGATCAGGGTTCATGTGAAAAACACTGTGATCATAGGTGGTTAGGATCCTGGTTCTAGGGCTTATTGCAACACAGGACCTTGGGCATCACACTGGGACCAGAGTTCAGCTCACCAGTGGGCAGGTAGAGAGCTACTGACCTAGTGCCTGCAACATGCAAAAAGCAAGGTTTAAAACCTGTTCATGTAAAGAACAGCAACAGTGTAATCAGTTCACTGACTCACTAACAAACATACGTGAAAATAACCATTGCGCAGTTTTATGCAATGGGGCTGGCTGGCGAAACGGTGGTTTGCATTTCAGCATGGGTGTGTCTGCAAATGGAGGTGTTGCCAGTAATCTGTGTGCATGGAAACTCATCTTTTCATGCAAGGGGCATAAAAAAGTAGACTCTGTTTTTAACACAATCAGAAATATTCCAGGAACAGAGGAAGACAGATTATTTATTAGCTCAAACCACGGGATTCTTCTGAAGCCAAACTCGCCGTTCTTGGTGTATGCTCCAGGGTTCTGAAACACGTTGTGCTTGTTTTTGCGTAGGTGGAGGAGGTTAGGCCTGTAAACGCTGGGTGAAGCTGGGATTTAGATTGAGTGTTTTCTAGGGGAAATAGAATGGCGTAATGTAGGGTAGGGGATCTGTATGTGGGATTGTGAGTTGTGGGGAGGGTGTCACACCTTTGTGGAGTGGATTTACAGCAGAATGTGAATCTTACACTGAACCACTGCAGTATAGAGAGTAGAATAACGCAAAGTCCCACTAAGCCATGCTGTGGGAAAAGCAGCTGGTAAGTTTCCCCTCCAGCTATAGCGAACCCAACACAGGATCTGGGATCAGAACTGCAAATGCAGCTGCCCTCTGCTCCAGGCTTCCCATAGGTCTAGACAGTTATTCAACCAGCAGCAATATCCCCCGGGTGGCTGCATGCCTCCATACAGGGTTAACATGCAGCCACTGTGGGAGACTGTGTGGCAATATATCTCCTGAGGGTGCATCTTGGGACATCTGTGAGTCATGAAGGCTGAAAGCCTGAACTGTCTAACTGCAAGGAGGGAAACCTCGGTGCCCTGGAAGGATTCTTAGGGGAATCAATTCCCGGAGCATCTCAGTCCCCATGCAGGGAAATGCACATAAGCAACCAGTTTGTTTAGAGTCTCTCTGCTCTGAGCTGAATCCCCTTTTGGATTTAAAAGAGGGAGAGGAGGGAAGGGATGGTGAGATGGAGAAAGAGGAAGGGGGAGAGTGTGGGAGAGAGAGAAAAGAAAGGGGGTGGGAGAGAAAAAAGCAGACTGACCTTCTTTGGCCGCAAGTCGTGAGGAGGGTTCTGTGTGGGTTGGAGTGTTGTAGACCAGCAATGAGCTACCTGGAAGGCAAACAAAGGGGGTTACAGTGATGTGAATTCAGTGTATTTTAGGGAGCGCAGAGGAGAGCCAGGGGGTGGGAGGGATGGGAAGATGTCATCCCCCGGAACTAGGGGCCCGATTTTCAAAGAGCTCAGTATGTTGGTTGCACGTGGGGTGCTGAGCTCTCTTGAACACCTGGCCATAAACGTCCCAGTAGGGGCTGCTGCATGCTGAGCTAGGCTGAGGATCTGACCCGTGAGTGAGGTGTATCAATGGGAGGTGAGTTCTCTGGGAAATCTGGCCCGGGCTGCGGGCACTGAGCCTTGAAAATCTGGCCCTGAATGCTTGTACAAAATCTATTCCTAAGAAAGAGCCTGAATCACCGTCCACAGTGGACAGTCTGGTCCCTTATCAGCTCTGGGCTGGGACTTGTATCTAGTGGGTGGAATGGTAGGCGGCTAGGCCGGGCTTCCTGCCAGTGCTACTGACTCAGGGTATGTCTCCCCCTTGGACTTTGCTGTAGTTCTGTTGGCACGACCCCTTCGTGTAGACAGAGGGGGGAGGTTCCATGGGCGTGAGAATCCCACCTCCCCGAGCGACGGGAGCTACGCAGGCAGACGCATTCTTCCCTCCACGTAGCTCTGGCTCTCCTGGAGGTGGGTTTTTTTACAGTCCTGACCAATGTGGCTATGTCAACCTAACCTGAAGTGTAGACCAGGCCTTAATGTGTAACCTGGGGAAGTCGCCCCACTCTGTAAAGTAGAGATAGTGTCTAGGGATGGCTCAGTAGCAGCATCTCTCTGGTGTTGCTGTTACCGGACCTGTCTGGAGCTGGTAGGCAAGAGTAACGGGTGGAAAAGTGAATGGCCAGTTTGGTAACCTCACTAATGGGTCAGGATTTCAGTCCCCTCCGTCTCAGCTGAGGGTTCAGCCACTTCTTTATTTTCTCCAGACTGTTCCACCCATCCCTGCTTCGCACTTCCTACAGCACCTGCTGTGCTGGGATGGCTAAGTATTTTGCATGCATCAGTCAGTTAACCCTCTCAGTGCTGCTGTGCACGGCAACGGTATTCTAGGCGTTCTGTGGATGGCAAAACGAAGGCATGGAGAGTCTAAGTGATCTGCTCAAGGTCACAAAGCAAGTCAGTGTCAAGTGGTGTCCTGAATGCCTGTTCCATGCCCTGCTCTTGACTCCCACTTCCCTCCAGGAGAAACACAGCCCTGAAACTGATGCCCCTGCAAATGTCACATTGGCTTACAGTGCGGGATGTGGTGTTGCTTAGTAGCTAGAACACTGAACTGGGACTCAAAATCCTGGGGTTCTAGCCCCAGCTCTGCCAGGGGCATGCAGGATGAGCTCGGCTAAATCACTTCGCTTCATTGCTCTATGCCTCCGTTTCCCCATCCACCGATTAAAAAGTGCCATCTAAGAGTTAGATATTATTACAGATGTGGTTGTACAGCACCTGGGCCAACAGCGCTTCTAGAAGCTACTGTAACACGAATAGTCATAAAGGAGAAGGAGGGAGCTCTTATTTTATCCAAACCAGATTGTCCCCGTCTCTGGCTGTGAAACATTTCCTGTTTCACACATAGAGATTGGAGATGGGCATGAACTGTGAAGGTGGGATCTGAACGTTTCCAGGATTCACATCCCGGTTTTTGGATCGGCAGTTATAACCATCAGGTCTGAGTCCCAGTGTTCCAAGGCGGCTGGGTTTTTGGTGCAAATCCCAGGTCTTTTGCTCAGTCCCTTCTCTATGCAAATGTATTTGAGACAGAAGTGCATTAAGTACCACGGTAAAGAACAAGTCACAGAGGGAAGGATTTATGCTTCAAGTTGGCTATATGTGTGGGCTCCCCAGAGGGAATGTCCCTCTTTCCCATCCAGTACTTAATTTGTAATGAAAGAGGTGCCGAGGCTCAAGGAATTTTTTTACTTTCATAAGTGATGCGGCAAGCCTGGAGGTGGCAGGGCTGTGAACTGCCAAGCCCAAAGGTGCCAGGGCTCAGCCCTGGCTAGTCCTGGCACAAATTAAGCACTGATCCCATCCCCCATGAACTCCTATGGACGCAGTGGGAGTGCTTGAGGCAGGCGTGTAATGTGCATTTCACGGTCATCTCATTATATTTACCCTGCATGTGCTTCTGGGGTCACTTTTCAATCCAACTCTCTGAAGGAGCCTCTACTCAGGAGGGTATGCATGTCTGTGTGTGGGCGACATTTTTAATGGGAGTGGGACCTCTCTCACTGAGGGCTGATGATGTGACCTAGTGCAGGGAGCAATCCTGCCCTTCTGTGGATGGACCAGCTCTCCACTGCTCATGAATGATTTGAACCCCCTTACTCTGGAGACCTGGTCCTATGTATTTAGAACGTGACTGTACCTGGAGTGTGGCAAATGCTCTGGCAGGGGTCTGGGATTGGTGTGCACCTCTCTCGCACTGACTGAGCAGGGTCTAAATACTAAGCTCTGCACAAGCAGCGTCTACCTCCCTCCTCCCCACACCGGCCAGACCCTTGCCAGCGTTACTCCGCTGGCATTTGTCGTGAGTCTTGCCTTCCTGCTAGGTAGGATGTAGGCTCCAAACACCAGAAGCACTAGCGATGCTGGCCCAGGTGAGCACTGCATTCCCAGCACCTCAAACACAGACCAAACTATAGCCTCGTGCAGGCCAGCATCTGAAAACAGTTTGGAGGTGTTGAAAGGCAGCCTTGGGGTAGCTGTAAAACGTAGTCCCCTCCATCCTGAGCTGATGCTTGGTGCTGCCGGATGAAGCATAGTACAGTGGAACTTTTAAAGAGCGGTGGATGGACAATTTGGCAAGTTGGGACGAGTGGGGGAAAGGGGAAGGAAGCAGCTTGGAACAAGACGCCTCCGATGTGGTGCCCAGATGCCATAATGAAGGGAGTAGTATATATACCAAGAGAAATTAGACCGATGTCCTCTTGCTGCTGTTGAAGGCATGCAATTGCTTTGGCCACTTTGTTCATATTCATATGAGTGGGTTTGTGGTTCAAATATTTGTTTCATAACGCTCAGGAGGGACTGGCCTGACATCTCCACCCCTTTCATTTGCAGGCTTATTTGAACTGGATCCTGACTGCAAAGCACCACACAGCTTGCCTCAGCCAGACAGGGAAGTGTTGGCTGATTCAGAAACACAGCTTCCTATGACTAAACAGGCTGCAAATGCCTGGTCGAGCAGACTGGCGGAGCAAAGGAGGTGGGCGGGGAGGGAATAGAACTGAGTGAGCTTGTAAGAGCAACCTACAGTTACTTGATGCTCAAAAATGCAGGCTGAACTGCTGGAAGGGAAGGAGCCTCCCTCAGTTTAATTGCTGAAAGTTCTCACCTTTGCCCAACGGTCTGAGGTTTCTGGTGGGAACGCCACAGAAAAGGAAATGTGGTTCCTATTAGGGGTTTAAATAAAGGAGGAAGAAAGAGAGAGAGAGCCAGCGACACAGAGATCTGGACAGAGAGAGGCAGATGGCGAGAGAAAGGGCCAGCCCCCGCAGACCTGGGTTCATTCGTCCTGGAGCAAAACTGACACTGTGACCGAGAGCTCCGTTTTCGCCCTTGTCAACACCTACCCAAGTCAATGGGAGTTTGGGCAGAATCGCTACTGGGTAAAGACATCAGGATTTGCCCCCAAGACAGAGCCTTAGTAATGAAGGCATAGGATATTACAGTAGTTGTCCTCAAATGCTCCATCATGCAGGAGGAACTGCATAGTGTTTGGTGTGTGTGGGAGGGGTGGGTTTACAGCTGTATTCTTTTAATAAGGGGAGATGGAGAGAATGTGACACAGAGAGATTTTTATCCACAAATCCATCCCTTTAGCCTGGCTCAAACACAATTGAACCTGAAATGCCTTTGCATCCCTCCATTCAAGAGGGGTTGTACCCATTTCCCCAACGATGCAACCCCCTGATTTTGCAAAGGTTCTGGGTGTCTCCAGATCACTTGGGAGGATCAAGGTTCTACTGTCTTTGGAGCCGGAGTTTTGTTTGGCTTCAATATGGGGTCAAAACCACAAACTTCTCCTCTGCTACTACCCCTAAATACAGTCTGATTGTTGTTGTTTTTTCCAGCCTCTTTTCTTTTGCACACACCACACAACCTGCCCCCAGTGACTGCAGAAGGAAAGGATGGGAGGCGACCGTTCATTTGAAGTTCATCCCAAACATAGCACAAAGACATCCAAATCTTGCTTCCCACAGCTGGCTGGCTGAGTACCGAGGCTTCACCAGGCAGACTGTGTTTGAGAAAGATACCAGCACAGTGGTCAGTCCAGGCTGGAGACTGAAGGGGGGAGAATGGGGAGTGGAAAAGGGTTGGGGATGGTGATAGGTTTGGCCTAAGCTTTATCTTTCCAGTCACGAGGCTGCAAGGCAAGCTTAAGGAAAGAGTATTTCTACGGGGGAATGAATGGCGTATGTACTGGGAAAAGCAGTGAAGGTTTGGGTAGGCTCAGACAAACAGGGATAGATGAGACAGTTCCACTATAATAACTGGAGATGGGCCTACGGTGCAAAGCTGGGATTTGGGTCTGTTAGTTCCTAGAGATCTGGGGGTGTTCAGATCCCAGGGTTTGATTCCATCCATTTTAGGATCCAAACTCTCCCCTAGTTTGCAGGTGTTGGGATCTGGGTTAGTTCAGGCCAGCTTGTCTTAAGAGTTGATTGGAACCTTCATGCTTGGCCCAAATGGAGCCTTCATTGAAGTCTGATGAATGTTACCGATTGATTTTTCCTTCCATTTTTTGCTCCCCTTGGTGCTTTCTGGTTCGGTCCAGGACTAGGAGCAGCAGTGCCAACATACCACGCTTCATGGGCTGCTCTCATTACACATCAAGCCAGAGGGGAACAGGAACCAAAGGAAACCTTGCCAAGAAGCTTATGACAAAGGGCTCTCAGCCCATTTCTGCCAAAGAGGCTTAGAGATTTCGAATTAGCTTTGACTGCCTCTCTGAACAGAACACCTAAACATTGGAGTCCCCCATCACTACAAACCAACTTCAGGACCCTCCGAGGAGGGACACCATAGATGAGACAGATTGGACAGAACTTGCCCGTTGGACTTGGCTTAGCAGTGGCTCGTTTCTGCTGGGGTCACTGTGGGGTGGGGAGAAACTCTGAAACGCTGTAGAGAGGCAGGATGGTCTAGTGGTTAGGGCACAACCTAGGCCTGGGTTCAATTTCCTGCTTCACCACAGACTTCCTGTGTGACCTTGGGCAAGTCACTTAGTTTCTCTATGCCTCAGTGTCCTATCTGTAAAATGGGGATAATAGAACTGCTCTGCCTCACAAGCGTGTTTTGAGGATAAATACAGTAAAGATTGTGAGGGGTCAGATACTATGATGATGGGAGCCACATAAATGTGATAGATAGATAACCCCCTTCACCCATAAATGGGGGATATATTTTAGCCTATAGACTTCCAACTCCTCCTCCTTCCAACTCCTTCTGTACTTTGTTGCCACCATGTGTCCTCCGCCCCTCCCCCGCAGTAATGCAACCGGATGTCTCCAAAACAAACAAGGCCACAAAAGGAAAATAAAAGACCATCTCCCCATGGCACTGAGCTCAGAGGCTCGGCACTAAACATCCGCTGGAAATCAGTCTGGAAAAACAATAAACTCCCTTCGAAGGCGTTACTCCACCAGGGAGTTACCCAGCAATCCAGAAACCAGACTGTCATTAGGCGGACATGGGAACAGCTGCATGGAAAGGAATTCTCTTCAGAAGGCTGCCTGACCTATGCTCACACAGGAGCTTGCTTTAAGGTCAATGCTTGCATGGCTTTGGCAGAGCTGCCCAACTAAGGCTAAAGAAGCCAATGGGTCTGAACTGGGTAAAATGTATGAGTGCAAAAGCCACAGATGGACTGGAGTCTTGGGGCTAGAGTCTGCTCTCAGTTACACCAGTATAAATCTGGAGTTACTGACTACTCTGAATCCAACAGAGTCACTCAGGTTTGCACTGGCTTAATTGGGATGAGCTCATCTAGTCTATTCTTCTGCTGGGACATTATCTTTTATGATTGTTATCCATTTGTACTATGTTAGCACCTTAAAGGCTGCAGCTGAGGTCATAGCCCCATTGTGGTAGGCACTGTAAAAACACCTAATGAGAGACAGTCAGCCCAAAGCGACTGCAATTGAAATAGACAAGACAGACCAAAGGAGGCAGAAAGATCTTATCTTCATTTTACAGTTGGGGAAACTGAGGCCGAGAGCGATGAATTGATTTGCCCAGTGCTAAATGGGAAATTTAGTGGTAGAGGTATGAATTGAACATTTGATTTTGTCCCGAACTGGAATGAAAACAAATATTTTTTAAATGGCCTTTGAAGCAGGATTTCCTAAAAATGTCAGTCTCAGAAAATGTTTGGTTTAGAATTCCGAAATGTTGTCTGGAATTTTAGTTTATGTGGGTTTTTTTTTTCACGTTTATATTATTTTCACACTCTTGCATAGCATGCCTGTAATAGGAGGGCATCACATGGCTCAGTCCATTACAGAAATGGGTGCTAATTGTGCAGCTCAGAGATGGATCTAACTCTTCCCTAGTTTGGGGTGTTCGGGTCTGGGGTTAGATATCTGGGGGTTTTGTAATACACATCACAGAAGAGAAGAATGAGGGGGGATTGGATAGCAGCCTTCAACTACCTGAAGGGGGGTTCCAAAGAGGATGGAGCTGGGCTGTTCTCAGTGGTGGCAGATGACAGAACAAGGAGCAATGGTCTCAAGTTGCAGTGGGGGAGGTCCAGGTTGGATATTAGGAAACACTATTTCACTAGGAGGGTGGTGAAGCCCTGGAATGGGTTACCTAGGGAGGTGGTGGAATCTCCATCCTTAGAGGTTTTTAAGTCCCAGCTTGACAAAGCCCTGGCTGGGATGATTTCATTGGGGATTGGTCCTGCTTTGAGCAGGGGGTTGGACTAGATACCTCCTGAGGTCTCTTCCAACCCTGATATTCTATGGTTCTATAATCACTACTGCTGTCATGTCATAACAGAATAGTTAGAATACCCTATTATTTTTATTTTATTTTCAAAATCATTAAAGGCAGCTGCTTCTTAGTACAGATTGAAGCATCTTCTCTTCTTGATAAAAGTGTTTTCTCTTTGGGTTGTAATGAGACAGCAAGACACTTTGACAGAATGTCAAAGACACTGTTTTGCAGTCTAATACCTGTCCCATCCTTTCTGCATAGTGACTCTTTGGGTCTGAGGAGCTTGCATATACATACATATATATATTATAGGGCACGCGCACCTTCTATCTAATCTAATCTATCTATCTATCACCTGCAATCTTCTTAGACCCAAAGACCCGCTATGTACCAAGGATGGGACAAGTATATTTATTATAAAGTTAATTTCATGCCCTTGCAAGGTGCCAGGCTGCTATTTCTGGGGAATGGAACCTTCTATTTATCCACAGAGCAGGTGGCAGTCATGAAACATCTGCTTTCAACCCACAAGCCCTGATTCAGCCAGTCTCTTCAGAAAGCTTGGAAACTTCTTAGAATCTGGCCCAATTTTCGGGTTTAAACCCCAGACTAAGCAAAGTCTACCTGGATTGCGGTTAGATGCACACACTTATGGTACTGCACCCCTTATACACACAACCATTGTTTTATCATATGGCTTTGGTGTAAAAAGACTGCAACTCCTGCTAAAATAATTGAGAGTTGCACCTATTTACATAGGGCTTAACTTGGCCCAGCATAGCCTGTAAACAGGAAAAGAGCATGGAAAAGATTCCTACAGCTTTCCATTCGCCCGTCTACTATGTGTGCTCTTTACCTATGGATAGAGGTAGGAGAAGGTTCCTGATTGGAGCTGGGGCAATAAAGGAAATAAATTTTGCTATTTATCTGCTCAAACTCAGCAACAAATGGTGATTTAGAAGCATGCATGACTCTTTCACAGTCTTTTCACAGTCACTTTCTGTGAATGCTCAACCTTTCCCAATGCTCAAGAAAAGTGAATGTTTCATGCAAATATTCACCCTACCAGAATTGAAAATAATTTATCTGCTTGCAAAATTCACACTGCTCCCTTGAGTCAGACCTTGTCTATACACAGAAATGGTGCCAATTTCAGTAAAATGGTTTTAAATAATCATTTTTCTATTTTCCTAGTGGCAAGGAGCCCTAACCATGGACCAGCACACCATTGTGCTAGGCGCTGTACAAACACAGAACAAAAAGACAGTCCCTGCCCCCAGGAGATTACAATCTAAGTATAAAACATGAAACAACAGATGGATACAGACAGATGGCGGAGCATATGGAAAAATCACTTCCTTTAGTTAAATAGGTGCACATTTTTTATGTAAGTGTCAGAGTGATTTGTATATTCATTTGTGACATTCACCCTTGGAATGTTATGTGGACCAACAACCATTTGCTGAAGAAAATTGCAAATTACTTTGGATAAATCTGATTATTTTGTGATCATCCAGCTACGGGGAGGTGGTGGTGGGGGTGGTGGTGGGAGTTCAAATCCATCAGTTCATTCAGCTCGTCTTAGCTCATCTTACAAAATATGGGTGGGGTTTGCACTGATCTAACCGTGCTCCCTCTCCCGTCAGTGGTAAAATTCCCATTGTTTTCAGTGGGAGCAGAGTTATACTAATGCTGAATGCTTTTGAAAATTCCATCCTAAATATCTGACTGCATTGACTAACTGTGTTGCTGCACGGGCCAAACAGGAGACATCTCCAGCTCTCTCGAGATTATAAGAGTTATGCACTGTCAGTTTGTAAGAAAATACACATTTGTCGGTCTCCCACACCTTGCTGTGCAGCACATTGTTCCTGATCAGTTTTCTACCTTTCATTTCTCAGTTTTTACATCCCCTGAGCTCTGGAAGGTTGAAATCAGGGGAGGAAGAAAGGAATGCAAATGCAGTGGATAGAAAAGAAAATTGATGAGCTGGGGTCATGTAGGATCTATCTACTTATACGGCCTCTCATCATCACATCTGAGCTCCTCATAATGTATTTATCCTCAGGACACTTCCAGGATGTAGGTGTAACCCACACATCTCCTGGGTGTGGTGCTCTGTCCCATCAAGTGGCCCTAAAGCCACTTAGAAAGAGATTAATGAGTCTGCTCTACAGCCTTAGCTAACAGCCACATGGCTTTTAGCTCATGCATTTAGCTTCAGAGGTCCCAGGTTTGACCCTGCCTGCCAACAACTGGGGTCTATCAGCCTTACATAGGGAGGTGTTATTATCCCTGTTTTATAAGCAGAGAGTGCTAAGGGATTTGCCTAGGGTCCTATAGGAAATCTGTGGCAGAGGAGGGACTTGAACCAAAGTCTCCCAAGTCCCAGACTACTGGGCTAACCACTGGATCACCCTTCCTCTCTGGGTAATGCTATAGCTCTTTTAAAAGAGTAGCTCATCCCTGTTTGGTAGCCCACTGCAGGACCTTACTAAAGCAAAATGGGCTATTAAAAGAAGAGCAGGCCCTCCCAGGTCCTGCTGGGGTAGGGCCGTGCTGCAGGGGACAGGACCAAAGAGGTTTAACAAAATCCTGCTACCTTTGAACACAGGGTTATTCACACCATGCCGACTTTTGAGCAGCCATAGTCAGTGAATGTCTCTTTCGTACTTTCTCCTCCTTCAACAAAATTCCCAGCCGGATCCAGAAGAACACAGGACTTGCCAGCCTGGCTCACAGCCAGGTCAATATCCTGTCTCTGATGGTGGTGCACACCAGTTCTTTGGAGGAAGGTGCAAGTACTCTAAAATGGAAAATTATGGAATAATCTCCCCATAACCCCATCACTTAGTAGTTGGCTTAGTCACTGAAGAGAGTCTGTATTTCTTTTTAATCATATAGCCATGGATGTTCCTATTATCTATATAAATACGCAGATCTTTGTTGACTGCTGCTAAGTTCTTCCCCTAAGTGATATCTTGAGGCAGAGGGTTCCGCAGGCTAATTTTGGTTGGTGTAAAACAATATTTCATGAGTTTAGTTTTGATTTATCTTTCACTCCCTTTTGTTCCTCCTCTTCCTCTCCCTCTCTTTTCTTCACTCTTTCCCTTTTTCCTCTCTCTTCCTCTTCCCCTCCATTTATCATCCAAGTGCATCGTGAGATGTTAAAAACTCACCACCGCCTGTTTCCCTCCTCCCCCCACCCTGCAAGAAAACATTGCACCAGCATCAGAGGGTAACTTACTTTCCCTGAGGTAACTGAGGTGAGACAACAGAACTTCTGTGTTGTAAAGGGAGGTGGCTCGGAGGAAACCTTCTTTGTTCATTTTGCACAGTTCCTTGCCGTCCATGTTCTGGAAGAGGGATGTGTCAATCTCCATTAATCCATACTCCTTTATAGCCCACTCCAGCCACTGGCGCACGTGTTCCTGGGTCCACAAGGTGGGATCTGGAAGAAGAGGAGACAGCTGGTAAATATCATGCCCAAAGGGACAGCCTGTCATAGGAGTGTCATGCTATCAGTCAGTTAGCCCATTAATAATGTTAGCAATAAGGCAGATTTCATCTACACATCTCAAAGGTGGGAAAGTATAATTAATTCTGGTTTACACATGGGGAAACTGAGGCACAGAGCAGCAAGGGACTCATCCCTAGTGAGATAATGAATTAATAGCGGAGCCAGGAGTAGCATCCAACTCACTAGGTTTGCACTCAGATGCACTATCTCCTGGGCCATCTTTGTAGTAGCTGATTTATGACTCACCTCTTTGAATAAAAAGCTCATCCCTTTGAAGAGATGCACTTGTCACACCATCAGGTCCTTTTAAGCTGCACAGCTATAGCAGGGATATGGAAGTCACTCAGCCTGTCCTGAGTGCTTTACAAATTCCTAACAGATGGCCTTTTAAACTTTGAGAAGGGTGGTTATTATGGTCAGCAAAGGGAGGCTGAAAAATTCTTGCCTAAACAGCTCTGTTAACCATGTATCTGAGTCACGTTTGCTGACTCAGCTGACAAACACAAGCTTTCAACCCCATTAGAATTGCAAAACCAACATAGCTATTGGAGGGTGAGCTGGATTCTATACTGTCTCGTGCATCGCTGCCAATTGTCAATTAAGGTCCAGTTGCGGAATTGTTATTAGTGGCAAAGATGGAAGAGGCGGATGGAATTCAGCTGGAGGTGTCAGCAACTATGTTGAGAGTTCGCTGCACCGGCAGTTACACAAGGAAATCATCCTTTGAGTTTTAAGATGATGGGTTGGATCAAAAAGTCCCAGAGAGAATTAAACATGCAGAGCCTTGATACCGTTTATACAGAATCATTTTCAGAGACTATCTCCACTGTCAGATTCTTCCTGTGCTATTTTTCTCATGTTCCCTCCTCTGGAAATTTGAGCCACAGATTAGGTTCTCTTGCAAAATTACTTGAATTTAGGGAGTGGTCTTTGCCCAGACTCTGGGTCCTATCACCCTGGAATTTTGGATCTGGGCCTGTCCTTTACATCTGGCACCTCTCTCTATGAGGGACTCTATTCAAACGCTCAAGAACTTTGGCGGAGTTTGTCTACAGACTAGAACTTGATTGCATGACCATGCCTCGCCTGGCAATTCCTGCTTTTGATGAGACTGGAAGTATCCAGCATCACAGTTTCCTGCCACTTCAATTTCTGGTCCCTCCAGCCCTAGAATATCCAGAGATGTGGGGCACAAATCATGGCTGGGTGTTTAGCACAGTTTGGAGGATGGGATTGGCTGGCATCCCATGCCACCCAAGCATCCCCTTATACAGAGGGCATCATCTAGCGGCTGCATCTGCTGGGTTTCAGGGCTGCTTCGTACCAGAGTGAAATGGCAATGGAAAATCACTCCAGAAAATACTAAAAATAAATAGTGAGATTTACTTACCTACTTCTTAATAGCACCTGAGCTCTGTAAAACTGAATATTAACCATGTAAGTTACTATCCTTCACTGTTAATTTACTTTCTGCATTTCCTCTTAGTTTAGGCAATGAAAATACCCTGATCAGCTGCACTTCTGTTTCCATCCACTTTCTTGCCATTTCACTTTCAAGTTCTGGAGAAAGTTGGCCTTTCGGTTGTAAATATTGAAGGAGAATGTTTATTTAGTTAGTTTTGTAAGATCCCTAAATTTAGGGCCCAGGGTGACCTGACAGAATTCCGGAAACATTTTTCTAAATCTCAGGCATGTTCATTAACAATGTCGGGAGAAGATTCTAGAGAGTTCCTTTGGGTCGTTTGTCTTTGTTGATGCTGAAAACATGTCCTTTCCCGTCATTCTGCTTCGGTCATTTGCCTTTCTGAGGGTAAAATTCACCCCATGCAGAGGCTTAACTGGGCTTAAATGGGACCTTGAGCACAGGGGTCAATCTTTTATTGGCTTTCCCTCTCTTACTGCATTCAGTTCAAGGATCTTGTCCTTATTCCAAATGGTAAACAAATGCACTGGAATTGTCATCTGTTCACGGTCAGTTCATGAACCGAAAACAGAGCTAAATTTGACAAATACACCTCTTTCTGCCGATAAATTGGAAAGAATTCAGAGAAGAGCCACGAGAATGCTTAAAGGATTGGGGATCATGCCTTACAATGATAGACTCCAGTAGCTCAATCTGTTTAGCTTAACAAAGAGAAGGTTAAGGGGTGACTTGATCATAGTTTATCAGTACGTGCATGGGGAACAAAATATTGATAATGGGCTCTTCAGACTGGCAGAAAAAGGTCTAAAAAATCCAGAGGCTGGAAATTGAAGCGAGACACATTCAGATTAGAAACAAGATGCAATTTTTTTAACACTGAGGACAATTAACCTTTGGAACCATTGACTAAAGATTGTGGTCGATTCTCCATAACGGGCCATTTTAAAATTAAGATTGGATTTTCTCTGGTTCAAACAGGAAATAACTCAAAAAAGTCCTGTGGCCTGTGTTACACAGGAGGTCAGACTAGACGATCACAATGGTCCTTTTTGGCCTTGGAATCTATGAATCTACGAACAGTTCATTAGCTGCATCCTTCAGAACACAGGGGGAATCCTGGTCCCACTGAAATCAATGGAAGTTTTGCCAGTGACGTCAATGGGGTGAGAACTTCACTCATACAGTTTCCTTCATAGGGAAGTTCCTATGCTAAAGTGCTTATACACAGAGAGTTTCCAAACTATGCAGGGGAAAGATGCCCTCCCCTTCCAAGCATAAATTCTGCAGGTTCCCCACAGCAGTGATTCCCAAATCCCTGATCATCTGAATGGATTTCATATGCCCTGTTACATTTGGATAGGTACAGTTAGATATTGTATAAGGCCACACCGCTGCTTGGGAATTTTCCAACAGAATTGTTTTTTGATAGAAAATATTTTGAAATTTTCTGATTTTTCATTGGAAATATCAAAGCAAACTATTTCATTTTTAGTCAGTTCTACAATAAAGTGCATCTGCCTAAGGTGCTTTGAGCCTCATGGGAGATGTAGATCAGTATTTCAGGTTCCCATTCAATTCTATGAGCTGGGCATCCTGGCCAGACTACATCACCCATGGTGCACCACAATTTCCCCTCTGACCAAGCTGTGTGGTGCATCATGAGAATCACATTGGTTCAAGACACTGAAACAAAATACTGGAGTTCCCCACAGGATGGAAAGCCCAATTTTTGCTTAGCTTTATACGGCTATTAATACAGAGAACTCAGCAGAGAACCGATAACTCTCCCCCACCCTCCCTGTTAAATCAAAGATGGACAGTGGCGGAAAGAGATTAGAACACGAATATTGTGATGCCGACGGTACCTGCTGGGACGATGACTCTCCTCTCATTGGTGGTCATGTTTGGGGGAGGGCCATTCTTTTCATCCATGTAGGTGCTGTAACTCATCGGGTTGGACTCCGTCCCCGCGCCCACCAGTTTGCTGCATTTGTTAATGCTGCAGTCTACCGGTGACTCCCTGAAATGGGAAAGGAAGCAGACATCTCGTCAACATTGTCATTGCTGACCCTTCCTCCCTGCTGAAGCAAAACGACAGGGGGTGTGTGCGGGGGTGCCACAGAAATGGCAGTGGAGGGGGGAGCAAGTTGTAGGTCAGAAACAGGGGGAGCGTCTAGAGGGTACCTTGCACTTCTGTATCACCTGTCACGTGACAATCCCAGGTAATCTACACACCAGAAACCTCACAGCAGGAGCGTGTTAATTATTAATCTATTCAACAGAAGGATAAACTCAGGCATGAAGCATCCTGGTATTCAGGTGTGCTGAGCACCCCAAATTCCAGCTGGCATCAATGGCAGCTGCAGGTGCTTAGCACATCTGAAAAATCAAGCTCCAAGTGCCTTGCTCGAGATTGCATAGTAAGTCAGTGGCAAAGCTGGGATCCCAATAGCCCAGACTCCCAGTCCTCTAGCCACTGGCCATGCTACCTCCCTATGAAAGTCTTCCCCTCCTCCCTTCACGTGAAGCAGTGAGCTCCAGCCAATGCCACATTGCGTTACCCTTACTGGAAACGTCCTGCATTGCTTGATATCACGTTAATGTCTGCAGTAAAGCAGATACAACTTGGTGTTAGAAGCCCCCAGTTGGTTTGTCTCACCCACCAGTTGTGCGGTGTCATAACCTTGATGGTCAGCTCGTGGGAGACAAGAACTGTCTGTTGTTGGTTTGGTTGGTTGGGGGCTGTTTTTTTTACTGTGTGTCACTCCAGCACCTAGCACAAGGCTTTAATTTTTGACTAGTACCTGTAAGCGCTAAATAATAAGAAATACAGCACTCCCTCTCCATTTTGTTATTAAAGGCCACAGAATGTCCACACTGGAAACATGGAGCTACAGAATGCTCCCAGGAAGATAATAAAAATGTGCTAATGATCATTTATATTATTGCAGTGCCTAGAGATTTGGGTCTCATCACGCTAGGTGCTGTCCATGTAACCCACTGGCAAATGTGTGCTGCAGGTCCCCTCCTGTGCTGATCTGCAGAGGATATCTGTCCATTACAGCTGCTAGCTAAGAAGCCTGCACTGCAGTAGCTCATGCTGTAGAGATTCCCCAGTTTAATTCTTGGTGTGTCAGGGATGGCAGCCACCACATATCTGCAGTCAGAGGCAGTCCCTGGCCGACGAGTTCACAAGGTAAATAGAGAAGAGGGAGTTGCCATCAGTTTACAGATGGGAACTGAGGCACAGTGAGATTAAGGCCCAGATTTTTAAAGGTATTTAGGCCCTGTGGTTCTCAGGGTTGCAGTGCCTAACTGATTTATGAACCTAAGTCTCATTTTCAAAAAGGATTTAGGAACTTCGGAGCCAAAGTCTCATTAACAATCAATGACTTTTAGGGTTGGAAGTGCCAAAATCACTACTGAAAATAAGACAGAGGCTCCTAAATCAGGCTTTGAAATGCTGAGCACAAAAATGCTTAAATACCTTTAGAAATCAGGCCTTAAGTGTGTGGCTGAAGCAAGGGTTGAACCCGGATCCCCGTCCAGTGACTTATCCACATGACCATCCTTCCTCTTTACCAATAGTGCAAAGAAACATGCAAAGAAGTGCTTTGGGAGGAAGCTACTTACTGCAGGGTAAAGAACATGCCAGTGCATTCATCCCGTCCTGGGAGCCAGTTGGGAGGGTTTTCCAATATAGAACAGTAAATGAGTTTGTTTCTGAATCTAACGGAGGGTGGGGGAATTACTGAAGTTCAGTGATCATGACTGGGAGATAAATACTCCACTGAGAGATTCTAAGGCAGATGGTAATTTTTTCCTCATGTCTTGCTTGGGGAATGTGGCTTGAAAATGGAAATAAGATGTATAACTTACACATGTTTGAGTTTAAGGTTTTACTATTTCGCCTACTGTTTTTCCAGGCAGAGAACCAAAATCCACCTTCGGAGAGGCAAACTGCTGAAGGTTTAATGTCCCATGGCAGCCAGAGCAAGGTCTGAGCAACTGTTGGGACGTCAGGCTTTTCAGAGAGTCTGAGCACTTCCCACTCGCTGCAGAAATACTCGGTGTCGGGTGTTAAATGTTGCATGTACTGGGAGCAAGAACGGTCCTGTTTGGAGGAGACTAGAGGAGCATCCAGGCTTGAGCTTTAGGACCCAATCCAGTACAGCACTGACGGGCTCTAGGAGGTGCCTGGCATCCTCCACTCTCATCGGCTTCAATGGTTGTTGAGGGGGTTCCACATCTTTCAGCAACTGGACCTTTCAGCTCAGACTTTAATGGCCCATTTGATGGGCCTCATCCAACCCCCCAGATCCTCACACTCCCAGATTTGAGGAAATTTCAATTTCAGGTGAAATCCTCGCTCTCACTGATCTCAGCGGAGTCAGGATTTCTCCCCTGGTATCTACCATACTTCTTACACAGCCTCTGTCACAGTGCTGTCTGGTTGGCCAGTATCCCTATAATGGACTGACCCAAACCCCACTGTTCTGTACTGCATTTCCCTTGGAAAACACTCCTCTCATAGAATATCAGGGTTGGAAGGGACCTCAGGAGGTCATCTAGTCCAACCCCCTGCTCAAAGCAGGACCAATCCCCAATTTTTGCCCCAGATCCCTAAATGGCCTCAAGGAACCCTCAAGGATTGAACTCACAACCCTGGGTTTAGCAGGCCAATGCTCAAACCACTGAGCTATCCCTCCCCACAAAGGGGAGCTCTGACTTGAGCTTTTCTCTTGCAGATAATAGAGCAATAATATATACGTGTGTGTGTTCATATCTCTCTCTCCCAGATTTGCGCCTGTGAATATCTCTCTTAGAATCTAATCTGCATTAGATATAAACACATCCAGGTGCTTTTTAATAGAGTAAATCAACACTCCTACTTATGCTATCGGCTCCATAAAGAAGGGAGGGTTTCTTTATTCTCTTTGCAACATGCCATGCATGGCAATGGTGCTGTATACTGGCGTATCATTAATAATGCTGACAATGTTGTAAGATGGCTCCAAAGCATTTTCATTATGATTTTGCACCTGGCAAGCACAGACCTCTTCCCCAGCCAAAAGTCCAGCACTGGGGGGGCATTGTTGGTAGAAGCTATGCATTTACCCAAGCTGGCATTTGGCAGGAGAACATAAACAACCCATCTTTTGAGAAAAATGCCATGAATTCATTAATGATTATAAGTGGGCAGGACCTTACTTTAATCACCACTCGCTGCACAGCACCCCCGAACACCATGCTGGACATTAGCTCAGTGACAAACCCAGTGTTCCCCAACCAAATCGCATTTGCAACACCTGGATTTCCCGTGAAGGTCTCCCTCCAAGTATTGTCCCAGCCTGGCCTTTTCTAGGACAGGGAATTTGACATGATCCCAGCAGAAGGTGGTGTAGCTGCAAGCTACACAAAGAGGAATGCAGTAGAGAAGAGGGAGAGCCATTCCCAGTTAATAGTTTATTCACTGATCACAGCCCCATCCTTCGTTCATTAACTACCCATGAGCAGACTTAGATTTTTTATCAATTTGTTCGTAATTCAGAATTGTTTATGTGATTCTATTTCAGGCATTGGGTTGCTCCTTGGTTGTACCCGGAGTCTGGGGCTTCAAGCTTTCCAGTGGCTACACAATCCAGAATGAACGGTCTGGGCTACGCCCTGAGCAGGTGTAGATCAGCATCGGTCTACTGAGTTCAGTGGAGCTAGGCCCATTTGTAGGAGTCCTTTTGTGGGCACTCACTATGGAAGGAGGGAGCCCAAAGAGCACGGGGCTATGCGGATCCCAACACCCTTTGTCCCGACAGCAACGTTCGATTTCTGCTCCTTCCAAGAGGACATCGGGAGCTCAGTGTTTGGGGAAGTGTTAGGCTGGCCTCGCCAAAGCAGACAAGCAGCTACCCTGGCATTGACAAAGAGCTACTCTGTGCAACCTCACCCAGAGCTCCAGATATGTGGAAACAAAGCAACCACTGTACCAGGGCCTCTGTCTAGGAATCACCCTGAGCTTGAGTTTGAATTAGCAACATAAGGGATTCCAGTGATTTCGGAAACTCACTCAGCAGGAGATTTCCACTTTTTTCTCTCCCTTTCCTCTCTCCTCTTATCTCTTCTCCCTTCTCTCCTGTTCCTACTTCTTTCATCTTTTTTTTTATTCCTCTCCCCACATTATGTCCTTTTGTCTCTTCTCCCCTCTCCTCCCTGTTACTCATCTTTCCTTCTCCTTCCCCTCCTGGAGGGAATGTTTGGGATTATGGTCTCTTCCCCAACGTTCAAAAGTTCTGTCTGGAATCTGAAGGGGATCTTCCCACTACATTACACTCTCCTTGCCCCCTTCTCATTCTCTCTTGGACTTGTATACCCTCTTTATGTTTGTACAGCAGAGCCTGGATCATAATTGGTGTATCTGGCCACTGCGATAATGCAAATAAAATAATCAGAATATGAAGGTATGTAGAAAAAGGGCAAAGGATGAACAAGAAGGGACCAGAGAGAGAGGGAGAGTGCAGAGATGAAAGAAGAGTGATGTTAGACACAAGTGCATGAATGTTGACAAACCCCCCATTCTTACAGAGAAACAGAATGATAGGAAAAGCACAAACCAATTCTCAAACACAGGTCCCTCACTTAGATTGTACTAATCCTGAATGTAGTGAGTCAAATGAGCACATCTCGTTATATCATCTCCGAATCCAAGAGCCTCAAGAATATTTGATCTCATAACACTCCTGTCCAGGACAGAAGAATTATCCTCATTCTAGGATCAGAAACTGAGTCGCACCGCGATTAAGTGACTTGGCCAAAGTCACACAATGAGTCTGTGGCACAGGTGAGAACCAAACCCAAATCTCTAAAGCCCCAGAACCCTAAACACACTATGTAAACAGGCAGCTTGTGTGTTTAAATCCTCATTTGAACTAGAGCTGGTCTGAGCTCTAAAGTTTACAGCTAGAATTAGATTTGAATTTCCCTATAGTTGAAGAAGGGAAGTGGGAGCAGATACCAGCAATATCACAAGATCAGATGGTTGATGGGTCAAACCTATCAAGTTCAGATCCAAAGTTCCTTGTGATTTGGATCTAGTGGTAGAATTCAGGCCAATCTCTGGTTTATATGATGGACTGAAACACCCTAAGAAGAGACTCACTTTTGGAAAATGGCCTACATTGTGTGAGGGACAGAGGAAAAGGTGCATCAGGATAGATGGAAAATGGGCGATAGAAAAGAAATGGTGCATCAAAGTCAATGACAAAACACCCATTGACTTCAGTAGTGCAGGCTCAGAACCCAAGACTGTTCCCTTGTGGTGTGCTACTTAAGCAATATTTGCAGAACTCAAGGGGGTTCAAAAAAGGGTGACAATAATGATCAAGGGCCTGGAAAAGCGCTCATATGAAGAGAGATGGAAAAGACTGGGATTGTTTAACTTAGAAAGCAGATGAGGAAGGGGAGGGACCTGATAAAAATGTATAAAAGTCTTCTGCTCTTTAACACAACAACAACAAAGTAGTATGAAGAAAGCACAAGGGCACAGCGGGGTCCCGATAACAGTGTTTACTGACCATACCCAACATTCAAGGACTAGTTACATATACACCCAGCTGCTCTGCAAGGCTTCTAAAACAGAACACAGTGAGCGCCCCTAGAGGGCTCACATACTAGTTAAAGGGAAACTGCTATTCATATACACTTCAGCGAAGAGAAAACAGGAAAAGTGTAATAAGTTCAGGGAGTCCTTTTGTTTTACTTAGAGACAATTTTGTGGCAACATTTATTATGCCATAAAATGAGCTGCCTGAACCTTAATGATATTTTAATATTTCAGGGGATGTTTTCAAAGCATTGATTTGATCGTTAGCCAAGCAAAACTCATTAACATCAGTGGGAATTACACAGCTAAATTCCTCCACACACATGCACATACCAAACACTTGGACATTTTACCCCACTTTATTTATGTGATTAAATTGATACTATTGTCATGAAATTCAGAACTCGCATGTCGGAAAGGCCATCCTCTGCTCTCGGTTACAGTGATGTAATTCATGATAAATCACTAAAGACAGCAAGAGGTTTGGGATTTTTGTGTTATGGGTTATTATTTGTATTTAGAGCTAGTTTAAAAAACTGCAAAAAGAAAAGGAGTACTTGTGGCACCTTAGAGACTAACCAATTTGGGCTTTTTTGGTGATAATTTTGGTGACCAAATCCTTCCATTTTTCCCCCTCACTGAACTTCAAACTTTTCCATTGAAATTTAGAGCAGCTGATTGAAAAGCAGGATGCACGTTTCATGCAAAATTTCTGCAAAACACTCATCCTGGTTTTCCTTCATTGAAACTCAACATTTCAATGAACAGTTTTGTTAAAAAAAAAACACCCAAATTTTGGAAAAAATTAACCAGCTGTATTTGTATTCTGGCAGTGCCCACAGGCCCCAGCTGAAATTGGGGTCCTTTGTGCTGTACAAATACATAGGAAGAGATCACCTCTTTCCCAACTTGCTTACAATCAAAACAGACCAAAGAGACAAAGAGGAGGAGAAAAGAAAGATTGTCTCCCCTAGTTACAGGTGGGGGGAACTGATGCTAGAACAAGGCATGTTAGAACAATGCACAGAGCGGTTTAATGGAGGGCTGGCTGGAAAACAAGAATTCTGTTTTGCAAAATAATATCAAGGTTTCAAACATGTTTTCATTCTGCAGCAGAATGAAACAGAGACCTTTAGACATTTTTTTCCAGACTAGCCAGGGCTATGGCACTTGCATGTAATGTGGGAGACCCACATTGAAATTCAAGCTCTGAAGCAGGCAGAGAAGGCAATTGAAATGGCTCTCCCATGCCAGTACCCTAAACACTGAGCTAATGACTATTTGGGGTTGGGTCTCTGTCTTCCTCTCCACTGCCACGAGATTCTGTCCTGGACCTGAGAAACATTTCAGTCTCACTAAAAAAATTTTGACCCGTTCTAATTAAATGATTTACGCATTAAATCTGTGGAAGAACTAGAGATGGAACCCACATTTCTTGAGTGACAAGTCAATGCTTTAACCACAAGTCCATCCTCCCTCCCTGATGTGTAAGGTGGTCTAAGAGGCTGAAGAATGTTACATTTTCCACATTGGCCTTTAACTGCTCCACATTCAGACATATTAACCACTGCAAAATATGACTATGCCAGCGGAGACTTGCCAGCTATGTGTGACGGCAAGCACATATTTTGTGGCTGCATAAATTGCACCCAGATTTGAAAATTTAGCTTGAAACTTTCCCAAAGGATCCATTTCCCAAATCCTGCAGTGGTATTTTGAGCCCGGTGTCTCGCCAAGAATATAGGTCTTGAGCTGCCACTGATTGAAAGTGCGATATATGCGATCACATAGATGCCAAATGTATGGGAAGCATTTCCAGCCCCTGTTTCGGAATGAACTGGGCAGATATGACTTGCACTGAAAAGCTTGTTCACCTTGCAATGGTCTTTGCAGGCTAAAAGGACCGCTGAGGTTGTATTCTATCTGATGGGAGGACAGATCGGGAGGACGGACATGCAGAGATCCTTCCCATAGATCCCTGATCTTCCGAGACCCCTGCTCCCATCCCACCTGCAACTCATCTCCTTAAACCGCACCAGTCGGGCCTGTCTCTAGTTGCTAAGAAAAGAAATAAAAGGGAAAGCTGGACATGGTCACTTACCCCCATCCAGCTCCCTCCACTGTCAGGAATCATATAGCTTAATAACTCCCTAGAGAATACAAGCCATTCTCCCGTCAAGCAGCAAATGCTATTGCGTCAAGCACAGGTGAAGCGCAGAATAAAGGCTGCTCTCTCTAACAAGGCAGCTGGAGCCTGGTAAGAGGGCGCACTTGAAAAACAAGAGAGAAAAAGGCAGTGACAGAGGGGTGGGAGGAAGGTTTTATTATTCAGTCCACAGTTCGAGTTCATCTGTATTGAGGCTGGCGTTCGCTGCTCAGATGGTGTGTCAGTTTTGGCAGGCAGCTGATGGGCGGAGCAGCGGGGTGACTGGAATGGCCCAAGCCATGACAATGAGCTGTGATGGAGACTGGGGGACAGGGCAAATCTCTCAGTCGTGAGTAGGCGGTAGGTGGGTCTTCTGTCTAGTAGTGGACTGGGCCTCCAATCTCCTCAGTGGTTGTGAGCTCTCAGCTTAACACACCCTGCCCAAGATTTGGGTACCCCATGGAGAGGTATAAAGGGGTTCCTACCCCTCCTTATGCCCCTGTGGGTCATGTAGTCCAAGTCACCATCTAAGCCAACTCAGCCATCTCAGAACCTATCAGTGAACTAATCATAAGACAAAACAGTCAAACCTTCTGTCCAGCATAGTGCACAAATCTTCATCCCACATGAAGACATGTTTTTATGCCAGCTGCATGCTCCATACTGCCACTCTTTTGTTATGGGCTATGTGAACCTTGTTTCGGGTTGAGATAAAACCTCATTGAGATCGAGGGTGTACACTCACGCTTCAATTAACATAACTGTAATGATGACCCCCTACCTAAGACAAAAGAAGCACGTGAACCCACCCAGGAGTTTTTGCTGAATATTGGTTTGGGCAAGGGTGTATGTGTAAGGAAAGGCAGAACAGACAAAAACCTGGGACAGACTGAGTGAGAGAGACAGCCTGACAGAGTGCTGAAAGCATGGTTTCTGACCCTGGAAGAAACCTGACGAGAGGTGTTTGGGTTGGGTATGCAAGCTGACAAGAATGTTCTTGGTGCTGTAAGTTAAAGAAGCTCTTTCCTGCTATATGATTCCTTCTGCAGTCAGAGAAACAGGACTTTGTACATTCTTTGTAAATAAACAAAATTGCATCAAAGAAATACCTGACTATTACCAATTCCTCCTCCTAACTGGAACAACCTACTAGACCTCAAATTTTTTGGCCAGTCACTTGGGTCAAAAGGAGGAACAGTATATTATAAATTATATTTTAGGCTACAGTGGTAAAATTATGCTAACCTGTTTGCATTTGTTGGATCCATTCTATTGCTTCCATTCCTCTGGAAGGATGAGATTCCCCAGAACACACCTGCTATTCTATTTTTACTCTGTACTTGGGACTCCCATTCTGTATTTATAAACATTGGTGAAAAACTGGTCGGACGACCCTCTCCCCACCCCACCCCGCCATCGGCAGGAAGGGACAAGCTTTTGAGCTTCACAGAGCTCTTCCTCAGGTCTGGAGAAAAACTCTCTGAATCTTGAAACCTTGTCCTTTCCACCAACAGAAGTTGGTCCAATACAAGGTATTATTTCACCTACCTTGTCTCTCTCATATCCTGGGACCAACATGGCTACAACAACACATGGCTTTGGTAATTAAATATTCATGGTAAATAGGCCCAATGGCCTGTGATGGGTTTTAGATGGGGTAAGATCCAAGTTACCCGGGAAAGAATTTTCTGTAGTATCTGGCTGATGAATCTTGCCCATATGCTCAGGGTTTAGCTGATCGCCATATTTGGGGTCGGGAAGGAATTTTCCTCCAGGGCAGATTGGAAGGCCCTGGAGGTTTTTCGCCTTCCTCTGTAGCATGGGGCACGGATCACTTGCTGGAGGATTCTCTGCTCCTTGAGGTCTTTAAACTACAATTTGAGGACTTCAATAGCACAGATATAGGTGTGAGGTTTTTTTGTGGGAGTGGTGGGTGAAATTCTGTGGCCTGCGTTGTGCAGGAGGTCAGACTAGATGATCATAATGGTCCCTTCTGACCTAAATATCTATGAATCTATGAAACACTGCAAACATATCTCTACTTTGCACTTACAGGGCAAACCCCACATATACTGCTGTACCAGATCTTTAGCTACAGTTGCCTGTCCCCAGAGATTTAAAAGTGGTAGGCAGCAGGGCTTCCTGTTTCAAATGTCGTTCATTGTAAGGCTCTTCTTAGAAACCAAGGTTTTAAATCGAAATCAGCAAAAGGAAACATTTTGATTGACACAATTTGATTGTTCCCCCTGATTTTCAGTTTGTAAACATTTTGCGAGATTTCAATGTTTTATCCCAATTTGGGACAGGAAAATTTTTCAAAATATCTTTAAAATTCTCCTGGGATGGGACAACCACTTCCCACCCACCCCTGACTGGACTGGCTGGAGTGTATGCAGGGTGGAGGGGCACCTACAGTTGCTAGCCCATGCAGTTCTATAGCCATCCCGGCCAGCACTTCATTCCCGTGACTTCTTGATCATTATCATCACGGGGCACAGCTATTGCCCAGGCTCTCTCTTTTTCATTGGTGGGACTTAAATGTTGTGATATTCCGCAAGACAGTGGATTTATGGCTTTTGATCACTGTACCTGGGGGAAAGTCACATATGACCAGAGCCTCAGTATTAAATCTTATCTGAAAGAGGCACCTCCAGCCACAGCATGGCCCCTTGAGACATTGAGTGTAGACAGAGGGGAGAGCGCCACCTACTGTATTGCCAACACTCTCTCCGGCAGTACGGCATCCCCTAGCAGTGCTGGATTCAGTACTCACCTACTGGGAGGGCCCTGGAGTGTGCCGTGTACATCAGTGCCTGCAACACCGGGTCGGTCCTTGGAGGCCTCTAATTCCAGCCCTAACAATAGCTCTGGAGATGCAAGTTGCAAAACTGCAAGGTTCCAATCCTGTCCCCATTTAAGGCCATGACAAAACTCCCCTTGATTCCAGTGGGAACCGGATCTGCCCCTAAGTGAAGGGATGGGTTTGTACGTATACAGGCATATGGGTAATGTACAGTAGATCACTTCTGTAAGCAAGGTTTCCCTGATATAGGAACATACCAGATGGGCAGACGCACGCCTTTCCTTACCTGGATCCGTTCATATGATCGTATTCCCGCTTGACATTGACCCGGACCGGCTGATTGATCCACTCCTGCTGGGGAGGTAAAGGGTTGATTTTGTGTGGCTGGCCGTAGTCGGGGTTCCCTGAGGCCGTCATGTCCGCCTTGGGGAGGTGAGCGGCAGCACCGTACGTGGAATCGAAGAGGGACTGGTCGTCACTCACCACCGAAAGGGCCTCCTGAAGAGAAGAAACAAGAGCCCGGTGTCATGACTAAACCAGCAACTCCGATCACATTCTCCCTTTGAGTTGGCTGGCAGCTGTGAGTGCCCCACAGCTGCCAAGCCTTGCCTGAAAATGACATCTGCCAGCATCGCAGATTGAATCCAATTCTTTGGGGTCCATGAACCCTTATGCAAAACCAGTGGGTTCTTTTTCTGGTTACTCTGTGTCTGAGCAGAGCAGGAGCTGAGGTTAATTGGGTACAGTTAACTTAGGGAGCTGGGTACAGTACTCTCTTCACTGCCTGCTGCAAACTGTCCTTGAGAACCTTTTACCACCCCATTTTCAATCAGATCCCCAATTATCTGCCTGCCTGCCTCCAGCTGCTCTCACTCCCGAAATAACCGAACAGCACATACAATATAGATCATCTCTAATGTGTCATTTGAAAGTCTGTATAAATTTTCATGTATCTTTTAAAAAAGTTTTGTGCAGTGTTTCTATTTTGAGGTCATTGGTGAAGGAGTAGCTTTCATTAAGAGTCAGAGTGGAGGTGATTGTGGTGTGATGAAACATAAGTTACTTCACATTCAAAGAGAATGATGTGTTTGTTATGTGGGAGAGATAGGACTCATGATGTACCTAGCTAGTTCTAGAGCCACTTGAAAACCAGGAAATTATTTTCCTTTCTTTCCCTGCTGAAATTCAAAAATTTGACCAAAAGATTCTGACCATCAATTTCCTTGCATTTACATGCCTTATAAATAGTGCCTGCCAAGCGAAGAGAGACTGTGGCAAATTCCTGCCTCACCTAAAGCACATCTGACAAAGTCTGCACGCTCTTCATGTAGCTAAGTTAGCCGTGCATGTGCGAAGGCTGCTTGCTGGGCTGACAGCTGAACTGGGGACCTTCAGAGCTAAAAGCATAAGCTGCTATATAGCCCAAGCTAAAAGCCAATGCTTTTCCAGCTGCAGATCTCAAAGCACTTAGCAAAGATGGATAAGCCTTTTTGGCCCTTAAGCACTTGCTTTACTTTAAGCATGTGCTTAAAGTCCCCTTGAAATCAAGAAGTATTTGCCCTAATAGTTTTGCAAGTGGCTTCTACTGTTGTCATTATTACTATTTATTATTTGTGTTTCTGTAGCACCTAAGAGCCCCAGCCTGGACAAGAAATCCATTAGGCCAGACACTGTACAAACACAGAACAAAGAGACAGTCCCTGGCCCAAGTGGCTTACCATCTAAGTATAAGACAAGAGACAACAGAGGGTTATATATATAAATGGGGGAGTGCAAGTAAACAATGAGATAATACCGCCAGCATGATCAGCCATCGCTGACAGGGGTGCTGGAACAATTTGTATAGTGGGGGTGCTGAGAGTCACTGAACCAAACTGTAAACCCTATAGATGATGGAAACCACTTTAAACCAGGGGGTGTTGCAGCACCCCCAGCACCAACACCTATGATCACTGGGCAGCTTTCTCTGAGCTGAAATTAAAAGGAACCTGTGTAAAATTAAATACACACTTAATTTTCTAGCTGCCTTTACCAGGTAGGTTTGTATCTTCATATGGTGCCCCTTAGCTCATTGATTGTACTAATTTCAGAACACTTGGGGCATTGAAGATACCCCTCGAAAATACTTTCACAAGGACGGGTCAGATTTTTGCCAGAAATCTCCCCAGCAAGATTTGGGAATTCAGCCCTGGCCGACCCCAAACCCTGGTTTGTGTTAGGGATTCAAGCAGATGCATCTGTGGACGTTGTTAGTCCATTACGTGTGCTGGAAATCCCCATTCCCGTCCCCTCGAGACCTTGCAAAGGCTTAATAAAACCAGCGACACTGTCAGTGTCTTTTTCTTAAAGCAAAGAGTAGGCCTTTTCATCGGCAGCGAGGATGTGGTTACTGGTCTAGTATCTGCTTTGCTGAAGCCAGGGTGTGTCAGACAGGGATTCTGAAATGACAAAGGCAGGAAGTAGCCTTCATTGGCCTCCTAGGCGCATCTCAACACAAAACTCTGGGGGTTTCCCTTTATAGCAGGAGGGCCGAGGTGAACCTTAAAGAGAACACCCAGTGCTCAGTTGCAGGCAAGAGTTGTGCGTGCCAAGGCCCAGTGTAAAGATGGTTGTAGCTGCTTAGCCCCATAATGAGAGCTGCTAAAGTCAAAGGGGATCTCGGCTGGCGGGATTCTGTGCCCTGTTACCAAATACACTTGGCAATGGAGCTGGTTGGAAAATGAATTATTTTCCCCTCTTGGACACAAACGGGGAAATTTTTTTTGGCAATTTTCAGCAGAAAATTTTGATTTTTCATCAAAACACCTGGCTCTTTTTTTGGCCAAAACCCCCAAAATGTTCAGTTTGGGAGGAGGGGTTCAGTTTTCTGGCAAAAAAAACCTGAAAATTCGAGGAAAGCAGACACTTCCCATGAAAATTTTCATTTGGTCGGAAACTCAATTTTCTGTTGAAAAAACCATTTTGATGGAAAATTTGTGCCCAGGCCTATTCATCAGGCTAAGGAAAGATCCAGCTGAGCTCAGCTCGGGCATGGACTGATACGTTGGTTTGGATAGGACTAAATAATGGGGCAAGTCCACATTTCCTGCCGTCGTAGATAATACCAGCTGGGGAGATTTATTTCCTAAGTGCAGCATATTCTGTGAATGAAGAAATGACTCTCCTGTACAGGGAGCTGGTAATGAACCAGAGTTCATTACCACAGATATCCATAACGATGTTCTTGCATGCATACAGTAGCTTCCTCCAGATGTTAGACACTTTACTGATTAAATGCATGGAGCCTAAGGACCCTACTTTCCCCTCAGTTGCAAGGCACAGAGGAGAACAAAGGTTTATGTGACAGCTGCCATTTTGGCTGCCAGACTGGGCACTGAACCAGGGACCTCCAAAGCAAAAATCACAAACTGCTAATGCAAGCCTCCCTTGATGCAGCTGTAAAACCCATCCTCTGTAGCTCAGACACAGCTGGGGACTTGTAACACAAGTTTTCTACTGGGTTACACATGCAAACACCAAACAAATATGGCTAGATGTGTAGGAGGAGAGCTAAGAGGCATGTCTCCCTCCTCCCCCCAGGCCTTGCTGTGGCATCTCCATGCATCTAAGACTCAGCATAAATACAGAGGGGTGACCAGTGCCAGGGGATCTTTAACTTCCATGGACAGACTATAGTCACTCATCTTTTAAAAGTCTCATCTGACAGACCCAATACCTGGAACTCAATTCCACTTCCTTGGAAGAATACAGCTGGCCCAGCTGGATCTAAACCTATAGTCCAAGGTCAAGGAAGGCTGATGCTTAGCTCATTCCCTCTGGATCAGTCCCTAAATGACTTCCCTACTATAAACATGTGGCTACATTCAATTCCTAGGGGTCTAACCTGATTGAGAAGAGTCTGGCTTCAGCTCTGGTTAATGAAGAGATCCACAGCTCAGATGGACACCAGCAAGTAAATGCTGCATCCTATTGGAATCTAGAGTTACATGGAGTCTGGGGTAGCTGGGCAATTGGGAAACCCCTGCGGAGTGTTAAGGGTGCTAACACAACCTAACTAATCAAGCCGCAGCGGATTAGAGTTCTGCCCCAAGCTCTCGCCTCCTGAGCTTTGTCCTTGACTGGCCAGACTGAGTCCGAGACAGGGGTCTTGTGTTTATTACTTGGCATATACATTACATTATAGTGCCTCTGAGAATACGCTGGCTTCAGCTTTTCCAGTTTTTAAATCACATTCCCGGCATCATGCGGCCAGTCCCGTCTACAGCAGCTCAGAGTACATCACAGACATCAGTTCCCTGCAAAAACCAGTCCCTGCCTTCTCAAGGCATCCCATGAGCCATACAGCTGCCTGCCCCAGAGGAAAGTCTATTGCTACTCCTTCTCCTGAAGTGGTCCTGTGTGGAGTTGGCAAAACACCATTGGATCCTGAAGAATGAATGGAGTTGCAGAAATGTCAGATGATTATTACCTTGTGTTCCTAGGAGGCAAAATCCACAGTCCTTTCTCAGACAAAACGTCTAGTGACTTTATATGAGAGTTTTGCTTGAGACTGAGTGAAAATATCAGGATTTGATCCTATTGTGACTTTGATCCTGTGGCTCCAACAGTTCATTATGGATGAAGGCCAAGGTTTCCAAAAACATAGGCGCTTCCATTTTGGGGGTCTCCAGTGGGAGACACGCTGGGCTTGATTTTACAAATTGCGGCGCACACAGAACTTCAGCTGCAGTCCATGGAGCTGCTGGTATTCAGCATCTCTGAAAATTGTCTCCGGTTGGGCTTCCAAAATTTGGAATGGCCACTTTTGAAAATCTGGCTGCATGCCTATGTCTGGTTTATAGATTACAGAGAGAACAGGATGGCTCCAATAAGCAGCAATCTGTTTTAAGCCATCTCTTTCAAATACCCCCAAATTCATCCATACTACATTATCCACCTTGAATTTACCTCTCCTTGACAACCCACCTCTCCTTGACAAGAAATGTATGTTGGTGTCGTGGGTGGCTGATTCATACAGAGCATTGTTGTGAATAGTAACCATTCTTCAGTTGATGAAATGCAGCTGCTTCTGGGGTGAACCACAGCAGACATTGTGCACCCATGACACTAAGTAAGAGAGGAAGTAAAGGAGAGCTTCTCCCATTGAAAGGGAGACGTGTTTTGTTCGGTGGGCACCACCCATAGTTCTTTGTGCTACAAGAATTAGTATTATTCTTTCCCAGTGAATTGTGGGAGAACTTGTCTGTTCTTTGAGGTACATGGGGAGAACTGGGGGAAGGCATTGGAGGGCTATCAGCACTCGAATGAGTTAGCCTGTGTCTTCACTGCAAAGTGGCCAGGTTCCAGCCTGAGTGAAAGCAGAAAGAGACACCTGAAGTCAGCCCCCAGCCAGGCCAGCTAGCCTGGTTTGAAGCAAACCAGATTCAGAGAGAGAGTTGTGTGTGTGTAGACAAGAGGGGGGCTAAAAGCAGGATGTGAGTTAAGTTCTTAGTGAAGACAGGCCCCAACTGGGCGCTCATCTGAAAGTTCTAAGATCGACCCATCCAACCACACATCCTTGTATTTGAGGCACCCAAAGCAGTGATGGTGCCTGGCTCGCAATGAGCCATTTGCACTGAAAGAGCTCACCTTGAGACAGGCTCTTGGCAGAATCAGCTCAAACCTTAAGAGGTTCGCTTGGACAAAGCCCCCAAATTCTGAAGCTTTGTCTTCCAGTGTGACCCAAAGCTCGATGGCAAGGAAATTTCACAAGATGGTCAGGGTTTCCTGGCTTTGGCTGAGCTCCAACTGCCATGAGAACCAGAGACTGTGATGTGAAAGTAATCAGTGGTCTCACCCCCTGTATATGTCTACAGTGAGGGCTCTCTCTAGGTCTCAGTGATGCACCTGCACTGAATATTGACTCTGCGCTCTGTACAGTCACTTTTCTGACCATAACCACATTTAAAAGGCGTTGCGAATGATCAAAGGTTCATCCTCCTGCCACAAAGGCTGACTTCATCAGAGAGAAAAATGCTGAACACAAACCACCGTGCAATGCACAGAAAGATTTCTTTGCTCTCCAGAGCAGGGAAATTGCAATCAAATGTTTTGCTTTCTTTTCCTCTGCGGTATTAGGGATCACTCCTGAACTTCTTTGCAAAGGGCATATTACAGATCCATTCCCCTCCACCTGCCAGGGCCCAAATGTGGGATGCAAAGGAGCCAAAAATGAGGTGCCCAGAGCAAATGACCTTGCACATGACTTGTAATCAACATAAAAAAATCTATTCCTTAAATATAAACAACAGTTTCTGGAATTGCAGTTCTATGAATCAGCATTTCTGCTGCCAATAACTTATGCGAGTGAAAGTGAAATAGCATCAGGCTTATGAGGAATGGAGACCGAGGTCAGTTTAAAATGCAGTAGAGATGAGCCCATAGTCAAACTTGAGTAAGTGGGGTCTAGTGGACAGGACACTGAGCTGGGAGTCAGGAAAGCTGGATACTATTCTCAACTCTGCCATTGACCTGCTGTGTGACCTTTGGCCACTCACTCCTCCTCTCCATGCCCTGTCTTCCTTCCCACTGTTTGTCTGTCTGGTCTATTCAGATGATGAGATCTTTGGGGCAGAGGATGTCGCTCACAGTGTATGTATGTACCTAGCACAACGGGATCTCTTCAATACAAATCGCAGTCTCTAGGATCTGGACACCTCTAAACATTGGCAGTGTCTCAGATCAAAGCTTAGTTTCAGATCCCAAATGCCCCAATCTTTATAATGCACCAAACCAAAACCCAAATACCTGAGCCTTAGTGGGGTCCAAAATCATACCAGCCTCCCCCTCTCCTGCCCCAAAAACTCCTTACCTATTTTTAAAACCAAACCTAAGGTTACAAAGTATTTCCTGCCCAGGTGGCAGAAACAGGAGGTTTGGATGATTCACTGAAGGGCTGGAAGCTTATTGGAACTGGGCTTTCTTGAGCTTTGTCAACACTACTCCACCTCTGAGTGTGCTATGCAGGGAACCCACATAACCCCTCCTGGAAAATGGCAATCATGGGTGTTTTATTGGTACAACCACAGTCCTAACTTTTTGGCCTTCAGAGCCCCCTTTAAGGCATGCCTATTTAGCTGAGACTTTGCTTGACTGCAGTTAGAAGAAAGCAGCCATAGTGACGCAGGAATGAGAGCCCCAAGCTGGGAGTTGTTGGAGGTTTGATTCTCCGTTGCTTTGCACCGTGCGTGTAAAGTGGGTGTGAAGCCAGTCTGGCTTGGTAGCACTTTACACCAGGGCAGAATTAAGGCAATCCACAGCCCTAAGAACATCTTTTGATACCTTTGAGTCCCTACCCCACATGCCATAAGCTCTGTCCCTGCATTGTCTGGCCCCACGCCTCCTTGGGGACAGCAGCAGGTTTCAGAAGCGAGACAAATGGGGCAGTTCACACCTCTTGGAGCTATTGTTTCAGGCTCTCTGCAGACTCAGGCAGCTCGGTTAATGCTTCCAAGTTTTCCGTTGCATGCATGACAGCTAGGAACATTGTTTTTAAATGAAAGCTGACATTGTGCTATTATTACATAACTTCAGGAGCTCAGGCCCTACCCTATAGTATCTAGGCCACCATCTGGCCCCGTTTTACACTCACACTACACAAAGTGCAGGGCGATGGAGAATCAGGCACACAGGGTCTATTCTTGGCTCTACCATTGACTTGCTGCCCACTGTCTATTTACCAAATGCCTGACTGCGAGCCCCATACTTGTCCTAGGGAGAAGTTACTCACTAGAGCAGTCACAATGAAGCCTGGCACTTCTCCAGTGAGGAACTGCTCACTGGTAGAGTGAGGAGTTTGCAATCTGGCTCAAGTGTCTCAGGCGCTCTGTGCATCAGTTTCTCCGTCTACACATGGGGGCTAATAATGCTTTCTCCCCTTTGTACAACACTTTGGGATCTACAATTGAACGTTTCTATTTTTATGGACATTTCCCTTGGCTCATTTGCTTTGGCTTTGTAGAGGGATCTGTTTAAGATGCTTATACAATATATAGGCAGTAACTGATTTCCTGGCCCACTGAGATTAGATTAGCTCAATCGTCATTTTAAATTAAACGGCATCCAAAATATAAGATATTTTTAAAATGCTCGGGAGGTAGGCAAATATTTTTTGGCCCAACTTTCAAAGGCACAGGACATCTGAAGCTCCCACCTGCCACTGATTTCTTGTAGGTGAGACTTGTAGGTGTTGAGCCCCTCTGAAGATCAGGTCCATTATTCTCCACTATAGAGATGGAGAAAACCAGGCCCAGGGAGATTCAGTGACTTGCTCAAAGTCACATAGCTAGGCAATGACACAGCCAGGAATACAGCTCAGGAATTCCCAGCACCCAGGCTCATGCTCAAGCCACTAGATCACACTGCCTTTAGTTTTCGTTTCCATTATGAGAGGTACTCTTGAAATGACAGTGCTTACCCTGCGATAATCCCAAAATAAGACTAATTTCTTTACAGCTCAAAGAAAGGTGAACCTGGTAACTTGTGTAAGGAGGAAAAGCAAAGAAGACAGAAGATTGATACAAAGTCCAGAGGATTCTTAACAACAAGAATATCCTGATATTAGGGCTCACACTAGAGCTGGTAAGATAATGGGGACATTTTTTCACAATCAGTTTTGGAAAAAAAAAAAGTGTTCCTTTTTTAGATCGGACAGTGTTTGAAATTCACCGTTTCACACCCCACCCTGCCCCAGCTCGAAGATGAGACACGTTGGAAGGGAGGTCTGGATTCATCATAGCTCCACATCCACTAAGGCCCTGATTCAAACAAACCCTCATAGATGCACTTAGCTCCTCCCAGTTCAGAACACCTCTTATGCACATGTTTAATTTAAACACATGCTTAGGGGACTTAAATTAGGCACATGCTTAAATACTATCCTGAATTCTCAAATTGGGGCTCCATACTGCACACTGATAACTTGGAAACTGGCCTCTTTTGCAACAGCTGTGCTAACTTCTAAGAGAACTTAAACTTCTGAGCTGTTGAGATATGCTATTAACCATTGAATAACCATTATCAGTTGCTACATAGACTCCATCTATCCCTACATAAACCTCATCTAGTGGGCTATACTGACAGCCATATGTCTGTGCTGTTACTATACTCCTGGGCTCTTTTAAATCCATGATCCAGGGTTGCTCTGGCATAAAATTCATCTGCAAAATGTTGTGGGGATAAACACTGTATGCTGAATATTTGGGGTGAAACCCTAGCCCCACTGAAGTCATTAGTAGTTTTGCCATCGACTGGAACAGGGCCAGGATTCACCCTTGAAGGCTAATCCAAATGGAACTGTCATGTGCTGACAGATTCACCTATGCTGCCAAATTATTGCAAGTTACTCTACCTACACACACATTTCATTTCCATTACTTATATCACCACTGAATTGGCCCTCTGTCCCTGGGAACTCACGCACACACTACCCTAGAGGTGTACATTCACCTTCCTTTTGGGTTATTTTTTCCTTACCCTTGTGAAATAATTGTATGATTTCCTTTAAGCATCTGTATTAGTCAACAGAGGCTCATGGATATGAATATGCGCACACACACTTTGGTAAATATTATTTTAGCATTTTTATGGGCTGTTCTGCTGAAGACTCTTAGAGGATTGCCAGATGGTTTCCTAGAAAACCTAAAGGTCTCTCCTGAAGTAAGATGTTCCTCCACACAAACCTTGAAGTGACCTCTGCTTTGTCCTGAAACACCCCCTGTCTACCCGTATGCCCTCTTTAGAAGCAGAGCTTGCTTTCCATTCCAAAATTAGGATCAGCGGCCTGCAGCATGAACCAACGTTCAGCACAGAATAATCATCAATTCCCAGTCCTAAGACTTCTGTTTGTCTAGTGATTAGGAAAGGAAAACTTCATCTGGAGAAGCTAAGAAGCACCTCAAACTACCCCTCTCAATGCAAACTGAAACTTTGGCTCATATAAATTCAGTTAACTTTCAAGTTAATCATTTTATTCTTTTGTGGCAGCTTCCACATTTTTATCTGGACTGGAAGTATAAAGCATCTCTGGTGATATTTTCAGCCAGACTAGAAACTGAGGCTATCGATCGATCTGTCATATTCCCTAGCATGCTTTCATTTTGTTTTCTGTGATACTTCCAGTCTGAATTGGTATTTTTAGATGGTAGCAGAGGGAAAGGAAAGTTGTCGTGAGAGAGCACAGTGGCAGTGTGTGTGTGTGTGTGTGTGCCCCCTCTATAACATGCTGCATCAGAAAAGGACACGAAAGACCTGATTGTAGCAGACCAGTTTAGCAGAAGTTTAAAGGCACAATAGTTAAAAACCAAAATCATAGCCATTGGATAGCTCTGAACATCACAACTCTCACCTTGGTTGCTAAGAGCCAAAGTTTCAGAGATCTGGCAAATATGCCTGTTCTCAGAAGATTTCAAGCTTGTGGATTTTCAGACCCAAGAAGTTTGTGTAGTTCAGAGAAGCATTAAAATGAGGGGGCTTCTCCAAACTGAAGCTCTGACCCATCACATCCATTCATCATTTCGCTGTGATACCATTGTCCCAGTTACATTCACAAACACTGTGATTGTATCCTGTTTTGTTCTCTGACACCGTTCCCATCACAATTGCAGGAAGCCCATCAGGAAATGTTCTCCGGGTGCTGTTATGTTTCCATCCACAAAAACCAAAATGTGCACGTTCAGCCCCAGATGACTTATTCCAGACTAAGGGAAAACAACGGCATGAAAGAATCAAAGTAAAGTCTCCAGGAGAGAGCACAGTGTGTGTCTCCTCCAGAAACAGGGGGCAGCAACTGTGAGAACTGCTGACCTCTACCTACGTGAGGAGTGCTTAGAAATGTAAAGGAAAGAAAAGGCATGGCAATCAGCCATATACAGCACAGGTTACTAATCAGATTTTCAGATCCTATCCCTTTATGGCAAGCAGAGGGTGCCTTAAAGAAGACCGCTATTAGACCCAGGACCTGTTCAGGTCAAGGTAGGTTCAACAGATGGCTCCAAGGCCTGAACTGGTTTGGGATTTCACACATCCAAGGGTTTGGGCTTTTTGCCTTTAAAGTTATGGCATGGCCCATGTGTGACATTTGGATGCAGATCAATGTTCAGATTTTGAGTACCTGTGATGTTCAGCATGTGTTTGGATCCAACCTTTCAATCCAGACCCATCCCTAGCCAGTGTCTCTCTTTGGATGAGATGGGAAGTGAAGGGGCACCAAACAGCAAAGGCTACACCTGCCAGTGTTCCATTATCTACTGCATTGCTGGTAACAGCAGTCATTTTGGTTCATCTGTTGACTCCACGCATGGAGAGCGGTGGTTTAAGTCAGAAAGGATCAGTTGTCCATCGTTAACAGCTGTTAGTATTAGACTCTGCAATGGAAGAACCACTAGAAGCTGGCACAATGGTGCTTTTTCTCAAGCTTCGCAATGCAAAGTATGGAAATAGGGGAAAGTGGGGATGGTTCAGGGCTTGTGGGAATGTGCTGTCCCCTAGTTCCATGCTGCACATTATCCGTCTTGATATATTCATTAGCTGCAGTAAGCTGAAATGCAGTCTTAATGCATGCAAGTGTGTGTTCAAATGATGTCTGCTGCCCAGACCTCACCTGCCTTCTAACCAGTCCAGGAACCCTTCCTCAATGGGATAGAAAACACCGAAGGCTCGGATTTTCAACAGAGCTTAAGGGAGTTAGGTGCCCATTCATGTTTGATGGGAATTGGGTGCCTCACTCTCTTGGATCACTTTGAAGTTCCAGCCTTAACCTTGACAAAGTATCTCGGCTGGTAAAGGGACCAGCCAGCCAACGGGCTCAGTTAGCAACACAATTTGCTGACTTCCGCAGCCCTACTTTCCTATTCCTGCTGGAGACGTGCCGAACTGAAGTGCCTGGGAAGGGCTGAGCAGCAACCACCATATCTGTTAGCACACATGTGCACCCTGTGCAAGGGTTTATCCACACACAAACGTGCATGGGACAACTCCTTCCCAACTTGAGCTAAATCACTGTAAGTCATTTCTAAACCCATTTAGGGATGTCCACACCGGGGTTTGCACCAGATAAACTAATCCGGTTTAACTAAACTAGGTGCAAGTGTGTGTGTAGAAAAGAGCTAAGATACTGGATCAGCCAGGAAAGGGCTCACAAAAGCAACATATCAAATGTATATGCTAGCATGTGAATGGTGAGCTCACTCATCCATGACCCAGATAACATCACCTGACCCCCATGGCCTGTCACATTGATCCCCTACATAAACACTGCTTTCTGGATTGTGTAACATTTTGCTCCTGCTTTCTCTGTCTCTCACTTGCTCTTCCTCAATCACTCCATCATTCTGCATTCCCTGCTTTCATTACGATCTTGCTCCCTTCTTTATTTGTTGCCCTTTTCTCTGCTCTTCTTCATTCTCCCTCATTTTTTGGCTCTTTTTCTTGCTTTCATTCTTTTCTCTCATTTCTCTTTCATGCGTAGTCTCTGGTTCATTATCATTTTTGCTCCTCTATGTATATTTACACATGGACCATAATTGACAAAAGTCCCTGCTCTTCCACAGACGTCCTGTGTGACCTTGAGCATGTCACTTAGTCTCTCTGTGCCTCAGTTCCCAGTCTGTAAAATGGGACAATAGCACGGCCCTACCTTGCAGGGGTGTTGTGTGGATAAATCTGTTAAGTACTGTGAGGTGCTCAGATACCACGATGGTGAGGTCAGGTAAGTACCTAAGGTATCTCAGATAGATAGGTGGATGTCTAAAACTGGATGTGCCAATGGGCACTTAGATGCACCATTACTAGTTTTCACACCCCCTATAGCCCATCTGCAAATGTGAATGTGGGCTTCCTGCACAGACTCAGAGAAACGATGGTCTTGTGCTGATGGGACTGGGCCGGGCTCTGTATTCCCTTTCCAGCACTGCCACTGACTTCCTGTATGACCTTGGGTGAGTTACTCAATCTCTTTGTGACACACTTGCCCATCTGTAAAATGGGGATAACAATCTTTCCTTCCTCCCCTCCACCCTTTGTTGGTCTTGTCTGTTTAGACTGTGAGTTCCACAGCGCCAGGGCTGTCTCTTATTCAGCAGCTGTAGGTTCCATTGCTGTGTCTAATTCTAATGGCCTTTAACAATCGGCAAATGATCCTTTCTGATTTGAACCAGTGCTCTCCATTCATGAAGTCAACAGAGGATCCAAAATGGTCGCTTCCACCAGCAGTGCAGTTGATAATTGAACATTTTCTAGGTGCGACAGTGACACAAACAATAAAACCTATGAGCCTGTTTTCCACACTTCAGGATCCTCTGCATTTTCACCAGTCTCTCCCTTTCTAGCCCTCACCCAATGATCGTGGCAGCCAAAGCTGGACGTTCCTTCCTCCAGGAGGGAAGGCAAGGGCTGATGTCAGCGCTGCCCATCAGGGGAGTTTATGAAAGCCTTGCATTGATGCCCTCTGCAGCATGCCCGGCCTCTGCTGGCTCCTTGTCTAGTTCTCAACTGGTCTCCCCAGCTTGGCAGTGCAATTGAAAGCGGCTGCCCAACTGGGATGGCATTCATCTGTGTTTTCCTTGCACGCCTGCCCCAGCCCCGGTGGCTCCACTGATGAGCTTGTCTCCGCATACGCCTATAGGAAAAGCAGCGATTTTGTGAGCAAGCCTGCTCAGGGCATTCCAAGCAAAACAGCTCGGCAGGGTTATACCAAGATATTTTCTTTGTCAATCTCAATTGAGAGATTTGAACAGGAAAACCTGGCTTAAACCACTGAACATTCCCAGGGATTTTTGATGGATCTAATTTCTCTACAAAGAGCCATTACTGTTCTAATCTGCAAGCAACAGGCAGGTACTAGCATGGCTCAGTGTGCTGCATGGTTTCTGTAGGACAGAAGGTTAGGGGTTCAAATCCCACCCCAGGTCTTGGGCTATGACCCAAAGCCAACACTGCAATACAAAAGGGGATTGACAGAAGTGACTAACTTACTTCCTAGTGAGTGCCCAGAGATTCCCATGGCACCTCCAGGAAGGACAGAACCTCATATCCTGACAAACACTGTGTCAATAAAACAGCTTCTAACATCCAGCGCTATCTATGAGCACCTGCTAAATACATAAGTGTTGTTAGAGCCCTTAACTGTGGCCAGGTTTACACTACGAAGCTATGTCAGCCAGCGGCGTGAAAAGAAAACACACACACACGCTCTAGCTGTGCGTCAAAACTTCCCGTGTAGCTGCAGCTATGCTGACAGAAGAGTGCTCCTGTTGCCAGAACTAGGGCCACTCTATGCTAGAGTAGAGGCATGTCAGCTGGAGTGCGGCTAGTGCGGATGCTCTAGGCCGACGAGAGAGAGCTCTCCTTCCTCCCCCAGCAGCAGAAGCTGTGTTGGCGGGAGAGCATCTCTCACTGACAGAGCGCTGTCCACACTGGCGCTTAGACCAGTGTAACTGACATTGCTCAGGGCGTGGCTTTTCCATCTCCCGGCATGACTTAAGTTACACTTAGCCCTTAGCCCTTAGCGTCATGCAGGGAGGTGATGTTAATGGGATGACAGAAAAACTCCTTCTGTCGGCATAAGCACTATCTATAGACTAGTGGAGGTTATACTGGCAAAACATTTGTCATAAAGGCAAGACCTCTCTGACTGGGAATATAGGGCCAAATCCACCTCTGCTGTAAATCTTCTGAGGTCAGTTGAAGAATATGCTAGAAATGTAGAGCTGGAAGGGACCACGAGAAGTCATCTAGTCCAGACTCCTGCACTGAGGCAAGATCAAGTCAACCTAGACCATCCGTGACAAAAGTCTGTTCAGACTGTTCTTAAAAACCTCCAGTGATGGGGATTCCACAACCTCCCTTGGAAGCCTATTCCAGAGCTTAACTACCCTTCTAGTTTGAAAGTTTTTCCTAATATCTAACCTAAATCTTCCTCGCTGCAGATTAAGCCCCTTACTTCTTGTCCTACCTTCAGTGGACATGGAGAACAATTGACGACCATCTTCTTTCTAACACCCCTTAACATATTTAAAGACTGCTATTAGGTCCATCCTCAGTCTAATTTTCTCAAGACTAAACTTGCCCAGTTTTTTAACCTTTCCTCATAGATCAGATTTGCTAAACCATTTATCTTTTTTTTGCTCTCCTCTGCACTTTCTCCAATTTGTCCACATCTTCCTTAAAGTGTGGCACCCAGAACTGGACACAGTACTCCAGCTGAGGCCTCACTAGGGCAAATAGAACAGGACAATTGCCTGTTATGTCTTACATGCCACAGTGCCGTCAATACACGCCAGAATAATATTAGCATTTTTCTCAGCTGCATCACACTGTTGACTCATATTCAGTTTGTGATCCACTATAACCTCCAGGTCCTTTTCAGCAGTACAACCACCTAGCCAGTTATTCCCCATTTTGTAGCTGTGCATTTGATTTTTCCTTCCTAAGTGAAGCACTTTGCACTTGTCTTTATTGAATTTCATCTTCTTGATTTCAGACCAACTCTCCAATTTGTCAAGGTAGTTTTGAATTCCAATCCTGTTCTCCAAACAGGTTGTAACCCCTCCTAGCTTGGCGTCATCTGCAAATTTTCTAAGTGTACTCTCCACTCCATTAGCCAAGGCATAAAGGAAAATATTGAATAGCACTGGACCAAAGCTTGACCCCTATGGGACACCACTAGATATGCCCTCCCAGTCTGAAAACGAACCATTGATAACTACTGTTTGAATATAATCTTTCAACCAGTTTTGCATCCGCCTGCTAGTAATTACATCTAGACCACATTTCCCTACTTTAACTATGAGAATGTTTTGTGGGACTGTTAAATGCCTCACTAAAATCAAGATATAGCACGTCTGCTTCTTCCCCGCTATCCACTATCACCCACTGTCCAATTGTTGGAGCAGGGGGGTTGGGAATCAGCAGACCTGGGTTCTATTTCGAACTGCATCACCCTAGCCAAGTCAATTAATGTCTCCATGAGTCAGTTTCCCTGTACGTGCTATGCACTCCTCCCAAGGGTGTGCTGATCCTTAACAATTGTGAGGAACTCTGAGATCCTTGGCAGAAACCAGTCACAGAAATGCAAAGCATTATCCTCAAAGCACGGCTGCTTGATAAAACCAAACTTGATTCTGGTTGAGTGCTGGGCAACGGACTTGCAAAAACCCTCTTATCAGCTACCGTTGACAGTGATATGTGTGAGCCTGTTGGCTTTATCGGCCCTGTACCGAGAAAAGCCCCGATTCGAGGCTCAGATAGATGGCATCTCATTGCTGCGTTGCACATCTCAAAAAAATTTTTTTTAAAAAAAATCCTTTCTCACGGCTTGTTTTCCACACAAGCAATAACCAGTAGATTTTTCCAACCCAGCCCCTGCTCTCCAATCCACAGTGATGCAGGCCTGAGTATCAGGGATCTTACATGAGCTCATGGCAAGCACTTCCAAACCTTTCACTCTGGGCAAAGCATGAGAGAGTCGAGCACAGGCAAGGGCAAGGAGCCAGGAGCATTTGGGCTCAAATCCCCCTGCTGATACTGACTCATATTTATGGCTTTAACATATGTCTTGACTGTGAGACGATGGTGTGAACGTAGGATAGACGGGCACACCTGTGCTAGCTTGAATCTAGCTAATGACAGTAGTGAAAACCCAGCCGTAGAGGCTTGTACTTGGGCAAGCAACCAGAGGACAAGTCTACCAGGGATCCTGGGTAGATACTTGGGTTGCTGGGATGTGGTGAAATGTCTTTGTGGGTGTCGTTACCCACCCTAGCTAGATGTGAGCTAGCAGAGCTAGCTTGCTACAATTGCATCTTGCAGTCAAGACCTACAGTAAGGCACTTAACCTCCATGTCTCAGGATAGGCATCTGGAGAAGAAGAGGAGGAGGAGTGAAATGCTTTGGTCTAACTAAAGCCTTTGGGCTCAATACAGTGGTATCTGGGTAATGTTTAATGGATTGTGATATAGAGGAGGTCAGACTAGATGGTTCCTTGTGCCCTTGAACTCTACAAAACTATGAAATGAGGATGATGATGGTGGGCTCAGTGTTGGCCTAGCTGCTCTCAGTGAAGTCAGTAGTAAAGCTCCTGTTGACTCAGGTGGCCAACACTGAGAGCTGCTGAAGATCCCATGTGTAGTACTTAACTCCAGGGATGTGGTGAGGATCGGTAACTGTTGCTTGATAACTGCTAAGGTGTAAGCAGCCGGGATCCTTGTTTTCATGAGGATGTCTCTAAGATCCAGAGGAACAAAGAAAATATGTCAGCAATACTTTGCTCTTTTATAGTGTCTTTCATCTGAGGATCTCAAAGCACCTTACAAATGTGGCTAAGCATTGTTATCCCTATTTCACGGGTGGGGGAGAGGGAAGGGATTGAGGCACATTGGCAAAGTGTCTTCCCAAAGGTCACCCAGTAGGTCTGTAGCAAAACTGAAAATAGAACCCAAGAATCCTGCTCAGACCAATGTCTGCTCTGCCTCTAGAAAGGAGGGCTGTCTCTGACAGCAATGGCTTGTGAAGTTTTCTGAGGGTGATTGCAGCTCAGTTTTCCTCTCCTCAAGTATTTGCTGAGGAGGTTCATGGATTCAGACCATGCTAATACAAATAAGAAGCAGGCCAGTCGGTGCAGCTCCATGTTCTCAGCAGAGCTGCTATGCTCCATCTTATCTGTGACATGGCTAGTCCCCCAAGCAGTGTTGAAAAGCCCTTTCTAAGATGCAATTTGAGGAGGTTTCTTTCTCAGATGCAGCACCAGCGCTGCAGCTCTGGTAGGAAAGGGAGGCTGTTAGCTAAACCCTTTGTTTTATTCCATAGCAGGGTGATAGTCTAGTATGGGGTCCTTTTTACGGGGCAGGCAGGACAGGACTGCTCCCCACACCTCTTCTGGAACAGCGCTCTGCTCCCTCAGCAAGAGGGAAACCTGTCAAAAATGGCTTAACGATCTTCTAATATTTCCATGCAATTAAAGGCACATCTGTCTCGCAGACCCCCGTCCTCCTTCACTAATGCACAGACATGAACTAAACAGTCTGTCTTGTCGATTCGCAGGCTAACAAAGGGGCCTATTCATAACACGGGCACTGTGGCCGTGTTGTGTGTGTGTGCAGTGAAATAGAGTTTGCACTTGGAGAATAACCTGTGTTGGGAGCTAGCAAGAGATTTCTGCTCTAATAAATCAATCAGCTTTACCGGCCAATAAAACAGGCCCCCTCCTAATTCTGACTGAACCAAGCCACACTTAAAGAGAGGCAGCTATATTCACCATGCCTCTGCTAAAGTGGGAATTCCTTGTAAGTAACTATTAAGTCACATATGAGGCTGGAGAAAATGTGTATTGGTTTCACTGGGATTTTAAAGCAGCAGAAAAGAATCAGGTGCCTAAATCCCATTGATATGGTGCCTAACTCTCTTAGGCACCTTTGAAAATAGCCTCAATCCCACTCCCTAAGCAGTCAATACCTATTGACTTTAACAGTAGCAGGGTCGGGCCATAAGAGAGGAAGATGGCTCTGATCCAGCATTCCTTGCGCCTGCCCAACTCCCATTCGTAGATTCCAAGGCCAGAAGGGACCATTGTGATCACCTAGTCTGACCCCCGGCATAGAACATCACCCAATAATTTTTGCATTAAGCTCAGAACTTTTGTTTCAGCTGGTCCTTGAAGAAAAGTGGGAGCGTCACCCATGCAAGGACTACAAGTATTGGGCTCTAATTTGCCAGTGAGATTAGGAGCATCTTTCACCTCTAGGAAACACAGTGTCACCATTTTCACGGTCGCAAACTAGCAACAGCGTCTTGTCAAGAGTTTCGGGGCATAACGAAAGGCAGTTTGGTCATCATCAGAAAACTAGAATTGTGCCACCAGGAAGTGTTTTTCTGGGGAAATGCTTGGATTCCTTTCCAGATTATACACATTTTTTTAAAATGGCTGAACTCCTCCCCCCTTTTCTCCCGCCAGATGGAATTTCACTGCATAACTACGCATGTTGCTCCTGGAAAGGGTGACATTTTACCCATGTTCCAATTCTTTGCCAAAATATCTGGTTTTGCGTGTGAACTTTATCATGGTGGCCAATTGCGGTTTTGCACTAGTTGCAATTAAGGCTGATTCCAGGCCCATCAAAGTCAAGGGGATGCTTTCTTTTGGCTGCCATGTGCTCTGCATTAGTTCCTTAGTAATAATCTCCCTGTTTTATGTATTTATAGGGCCCCCCATTGCCTACCGTTGCAGTGCCTCACCAGCTTTAATGGATTTATGCTTTCAACACCCCAGGGTAGTAGGAGAGTGCTATAGTCCCAGATAGAGACCGGAGTGTCAGGAATCGAGGCCGACAGCAGAGCCAGTCTCTGGGCAACCTAGCGAGCACAGCTGGTCTGTAGTAGGCTGCCTGAGCGGCTCGGTTGCCTGATTAGTGGGAAGAGTCAGCAGACCAGCTCTTAAACACAGCAGCAGTTCAGGGGCTGCTCAAAGCATTTGCCCAGGTCCCACAAGAGAACAAAGAGAACCCCCTGGAGGAGAAAGCTGGCTGCAGTCTGCTCCATTGGGTACCAGTCACAGCCTGGCCTGAATTAGAGGAAAATGATTCCGCTGATCAGTGTCTAGCCAGCTGGCCACCAATACAGCCTAGCATCAATGCGCCTGCCAACCTGAATAACAGCAGCCCCTAAACTCCACCCTTGTCCTCCAAATCCTCGTGAAATGGACCTTTCCGTGGCCAACCCCACAGTATTTTGGAACCGGCTCAAAACAGCCTCCGGGTGTCTCAAGTGTTTTGTCTGCATCTGAACATTTCTTGTGGGTTTGCAAGGCATCAAGAATGCTGCTGAGACTGAGTAAGGAATGTGAGTATTATAATAATTATTATTGTTACTATCAAGGCTGGCTAGACCACTGGGCTGGGACTCAGGAGATCTGGGTTCTAATCCCAGTCTGCTGCTGGGTGACCTTGGGTCAGTCACTTCCTAAGCACATAAGAATGGTCACACCAACGGTCCATCTAGCCCAGTATCCTGTATGCTGACAGTGGCAAGTGCCAGGTGCTTCAGAGGGAATGAACAGAACAGGGCAATTATTAAGTGATCCATCCCCTGTCAGCCATTCCCAGCTTCTGGCAAAGAGAGGCTAGGGACACCCATAGCATGGTTTTGCATCCCTGCCCATCCTGGCTAATAGCCATTGATGGACCTATCCTCCATGGACTTATCTAGTTCTTTTTTGAACCCTGTCATAGTTTTGGCCTTCACAACATCCCCTGGCAAGGAGTTCCACAAGTTGACCATGCGCTGTGTGAAGAAGTACTTCCTTTTGTTTGTTTTAAGCCTGCTGCCTATTCATTTCATTGGGAGACCCTGAGTTCTTGTGTTATGAGAAAGAATAAACAATACATCCTTATTCACTTTCTCCCCACCAGTCACAATTTTATAGACCTCTATTATATCCCCTCTTAGTCATCTCTTTTCCAAGCTGAAAAGTCCCTGCCTTTTTAATCTCTTCTTATACGGAAGCTGTTCCATACACTTAATTATTTTTTGTTGCCCTTCTCTGTATCTTTTCCAGTTCTAGTATATCTTTTTTAAGATGGATAACCAGCACTCCATGCATTACTCAAGGTGTGGGCGTACCATGGATTCATACAGTGGCATTATAATATTTTCCGTCTTATTATCTATGCCTTTCCTAATAGTTCCCAACATTCTGTTCACTTTTTTGTCTGCCACTGCACACTGAGCGGCTGTTGTCAGAGAACTCTCCACAAAGACTCCAAGATCACTTTCTTGAGTGGTAACAGCTAATTTAGACCCCATCATTTTATATGTATAGTTGGGATTATGTTTTTCAATGTGCATTGCCCAGTGCCTCAGTTTCCCTATCTGTAAAATGGGGATAATGGTACTGATCTCCTTTGTAAAGTGCTTTGAGACCTATGCATGAAAAGTGCTCGGTAAGAGCTAGGGATTATTATTATTCAAGACAGCACAGGACGCAAAGAACTCACAGCAGGTGTTATAGCAGCAGCCTCTGCAGTTCCCAGAATACAGCCCTGAGTCAGAGAAGATACTGGAAAATGAACTCTACTGTCGATCCACCCAAGAAGACAGGGAAGGTTAATTCTATATTACTGCAGCACCTGGAGGGTCTACTGAGTTCAGGGCCCCATTGTGTTAGGCCCTGTGCAAACACATAGTAAGGCCTGTCTACACTACAGAGTTAGGTCGATGCAAGGCAGCTTACTTCAACCTAACTGTGGAAGTGTCTACACTTAAATTTCATTCCCACCGACATACCTACCGTGCTCTGCCGACTTAATAACACCATCTCCACGAGCAGTGTAGAGTGAAGGTCGATGTAGTTAGGTTGACGCAGTATCAGTGTAGACATTGCGTTGCTTATGTTGACTGTTCCTGGCTTTCAGAAGCCATCCCATAATGCCCCAAACTGACAGTACAATCAATACAAGTGCTCCTGGTGAGGACACGCACTACCGACACAAGGAAGGTATAGACACGCACAGCGACGTAATTACTGTGGTGGCTGTATGCTGGTGTAAGTTAGGTTGACAATTTTGTAGTGTAGACATGGCCTAAGAGACAGTCCCTTCCCCAACCTACCTAGACAAGACAGTCAAAGGGTGGAGGAAGGAAGAGCTAAATTACATACCACATAACTGTGGGAGTTTTCAAAACATAAAAGATTCAGGATAAAAAATTATCCCAGAGCCCAATGGCTCTTGCTCATGTAAAGATGCAAAGTTTTCATTCCTTGAAGCTGAAATCAAGGCAGTAACATGATCGGACGGTCACAGGTTATTGTGCACTATTTACTGTTTTACCCTCCCTCCTTCCGCTCTGCCCCAACACACTCTATACAAATGAGCTGGGCCTTAGGTTATTCTCTCTACATAAATGTTATGAAATACTCATAAAGAGAGTAGAACTCGAGAGCTGTTTAATATGTGTGCACTGCTCATCGCATTCCACAGATACTTGTCGTGCTGTTTTCTTGTGCCCAACCCCACTCGTATGCGTTTGTAGTATTCACCTCTTGTCTCTACTCTCGGGCTTAGATTGTAAACTCTTTGGTGCAGGGGCTCTCTTTTTGTGCTGTGTTTGTACAGCACCTAACACAAGGGGCCCCCAGTCCTTGACCGGAGTGTTTAGGAGCTGCTGCAACACAAACAAACAGTAATAAGCCCAAATCTGAATCTACAAGATCCACGGATTCTCACAGTCCTAATGCAATGAGCCCATAAATATATCCTTTAAGCCCTTCGCTCCTCTGCCACATGCCAGCAACCTTTAAATCTCTCTCTCTCTCTCTCTACAGAAGGGGCAGATCTCCTATTAGCTTCCATGGAAGCAGGATAAGCCCCTATGCATTTGTGCAGTACCCACTCCCATCATGGTTGCGTATCATGATATCAGACTCTTTGCCCTCAATACCCACCCCCTCATTCCATGTGAGTCATTCACAGCTGCCATCATGTATTGCCTGGGACATTAGAATTCATAGCCAAGAAAGCAATTCTGATGCAGTTAAAGGAATTGTGACTGTTGCTGTGGACTAGGTACGTCAAAAGTCTTCACTTCCTTGATTTCATTTATTAATACTTAGCATTTATATAAAGCTCTCTACTCATAGCTTTCAAAGCCCTTTACAAAGGAGGTCAGTCTCATTATCCCAGTTTTTACAGATAAGGAAAGTAAAGTGCACAGCATTCTCATGGCTTGCCTAATATCATTCAGCAAGGCAGGGGTTAGAGCCCATGTCTCTCCAATCCCAATTGAGGGTCTTAACTACTGGACCACACTGTAGCAAATGCATTGCATTTGGAGGAGGCATAAATGGGAATTAGGCACTCCTGCCTGAACTGCCTTTGAAAATCCCTCTCTGGATTAACTTGCTTAGTATAAATATCGCATGCTATTGAACATTGAATACTTAGGAACAGAAACACAGATCCCTAGCTGAAGCTTTTCCTTTTCATCCATCAGGGTTTTTTCTGTCTGTGCCTGTTATTCTCACCTCCCTCCTTGATTCTCATCTCCCTCCTTGTTAGTTTCACACAAAACTAACATACCAAACCCACTCCTGTTACGCATAGTCAGATTATATCACTGAATGGATCGGCTAAAAGGAGTTGGTTAATTTCATAGAAGGAACAGTTTCTATTCACACACAATTTGGAAGCAATAATAATTACTGATAGGATAGGAATTAGATTACAGAACACAGCTGCTTCATGCTATCTTGGCAATGTTCTGTTATTTAAGAGTTTTCCCCATAGAGTGAAGTAGCTGTTTTTCACGGCCCTGATTCAGCAAAGCATGTAAACATGTACTTAATTGTTTTGCTGAATAGAGACGGGATTGGTTCCACATTTAAAACTGAAAGTAACCTTCAATGCTTTGCTGAACTGGGACCTACAAATCTCTGCCTTTCTTCAAGTAGGCAAATATTCATTATCCAGCCTTAAATTTTCTCATGTTTAGCACAAAACACTTTTTTTGGTCAATCCTGCAGATACTTAATGCATGTGTTTAACTTCAGGCATGCAAGTAGCTGCACTGAAGTCAAAGTGTAAGTCTTTGCAGGATCAGGTCTTAAATTGCAAACTGTGACCGTGCTATCTTACATGTTTGCAAAGCGACCTTTGTTACTAACAACATCTTAGATCTTTAACATCAAAGAGTTTGAGATTAACCTGAGTGCTGCTAACTCTCATGATTTTATCATTAATTTTGTGGTATTTGGTGTTTCTCATGAAGCCTCAGTTCCTGGAATCATGTGATAATGTGAGTGCAGATTTCATTTAAAAATAATAATAAAGGTAAATTTCCAGACCTCATGGTTGTGGAAAAAAAGCTTGAAGACATGATCTAAATACACCCTAAATTTTAAAAAACCATAACCCCCAACTGACTGTGTTAAAAATCATGAGATTATTAAGATAATCTTGTGATTCTGGCAATAGAGTTATCTGTTTTCTTTGCATTCCACTGGAACTTGGATGATAAAAACTAGATTGCTCAATATCACTATTATTTCTGGTCACTTTCACTTCTGGCTCAAAGGAAGGAAATCCACTCAACAAAAATGTCCCATGCTATTGAATTTCAGTTGCAAACAGCTCAGGAAAATGGGTCCCTTTTTTCTCCCAGAGCAGTATTTTTAAAAAATGGAACAAACAAACTAATCAACCTCCCACTATTAAGTTTTGTTCAATCTTCATTATATATTAGAGTCCAAAGTAAAACTAAATTTGGAGGCTAAATAACCTATGAGGAGTGACAGGTTTCAGAGTAACAGCCGTGTTAGTCTGTATTCGCAAAAAGAAAAGGAGGACTTGTGGCACCTTAGAGACTAACCAATTTATCTGAGCATAAGCTTTCGTGAGCTAGAGCTCACTTCATCGGATGCATCGGAGTCTCTAAGGTGCCACAAGTACTCCTTTTCTTTTTATGAGGAGTGACTTTACTCACATGAGTCATCCCACTGAAGTCAATGGAACTACTCACCTGTGTAAGCTCCGGCAGGATTGCGGCCCTAAACCCGTTACATTAGAAATAAGTAAATAAATACCTCTCCGTTCATTAAAGATTTATTTCCTGTTTTTTCAAATGAACCTCAATCCAAATGGCAAAGAATCCGCTTTTTTAAAAAATGCCATTATTCCAGCCCATGCTGCAAATAGCAAGAGGAGTAGAGTGGATGGTTAGTGTGTGTGTCATTATGTGGCTCACGGTCACACCCTCACCCAGACTCAAAGCCCTGCACAAGCTGCAATACAAACAACAGGAAATGGGTACAAGTATTTATAGCATTATTGTGTTTATCCTGAAGTGATGTTCTGCACAGATTATTATGAACTTTTTCATGGGAGAGGACATAGCTTGTGTCAGCTGGAGATTTGCATGTGTTTTATCCCTGGTACTCCCGGCTGGCTTGTACATTCCTGTCCATCTTCCCCCTCCCCCTTTTAGAAGGATTTATCTTATGATTTCCAAAGACAGATGTGATGAGCCATTTCTTCCTTCAGCCCTACCAGTTTAAGTCTGAAGTAACACCAGATTTACGGGTGTGGAACTGAGTGAGAAAGGAGAGTCTGCCCCATATCTGTTACAAATGGTCACTCAAAAAAAAAAAATCAAATGGGTCTCTATGTCATTCCCTGCCTGCTCTAAAATCCACACACTGCACAGAGTCAAAAACTCACCCACTTCCTAGATTTTGGCACTGCCAACAAAGAAGTCAGTAAGATAATCAAGCTCAACTCAAGCCATCTGTCTAGGTATAGCAAATTCTAGAGTTCCTCCCTCTGGACTGCTCAGCCCACATCTTGGATCCTCTCTGCTCACAGAGCCACTCTCATTTCTCTTATATCTGAGTGAGATAATGAATCAGCTGCTTTGGTGAGTCAGCAGAATACACTTACACCCTTTCTCACCAAGACCAGAATCCGTTAACAAGGTGAGGTGTTTAATACAAACTGCCTGCCTACTGCTGGCTTATCCTTGCCATCCCTACGTTGAATGGGAAAGTGAAATAGACTTTTGCTCATCCACGCACATTTCCCAACTTGGCATAAAAGTATTATAGAAACAACACAGGAGAGATGAAGTAGATAATATAACAAGTTAATATCCAGGCAGCATAAAAACCCAAACTCGCTGGCAGATAAACCTCACCTACACAGGCAAGTTCAATTTCAGCCAGTGATACAGAAGTAAAGATAAAATAATTTTTTAAAAAGAATTGTGACTTGGGAAGCAAAGAAGCAGATATTACTTCATTGTCAGACCAGTTTATGTTATCTTCAGTCCTCTCTGCCTTGTCTTTACAAAGCTGTTCAACAGTTCATATCATTATGTACGCTATGCAGTTTCTGTAAACCTAATTTAAAAGCAATCAGAAAATCAATCACATGATGCTGGAGCTGCTTACAGCTTGTGACTGTTATTAACAAATTTTAACCTTTTCTCTGAACACACAGAAGGAAATCCTGCTGTAACTTAAGCTTCCAACAATGGTCCTGAATTCCCCTTCTATCTATAAATCAGAGCATCCCATCATTTCTTTGTTTGCAAATATAATAAGTTCCCTTTTTGTCCATTTAAAAAACAAAACAGCAACAACAAAGCATTAGGAAATCTTTGTGAATGTGAGCAATGTTTCTTTCTTTCTTTCTTTCTTTCTTTCTTTCTTTCTTTCTTTTTTGTGTGTGCTGCATTAATTAATGCAATTGAGTCAATATCCGAGCATGGCCCATTTGTATGAATGCCATTCAAATCCTTAGCAGTTCTATTAGGGCTTCATTATGGTAGCATTGATCAAGCCTAGATTTGCGGGGCTTATTTGCATCATATTCTGACAGGTGCTAGTCCAGGTGTCCTATTGTCGTTCTGAAGCATGAATTAATAAAGCAGTCCAACCTCCACTAATTATCATTTGTGTGGGGGAAGTAAGAATAGAAATTTAGAGATAGAAGAAAGACCAATTTGACTGCATCTCCCCAAGCAATGCAGGATTGTCCTCTACAAGAATCTTTCTTGAGCTTTGTCAGGTTTAGTTTTTAAGTGATGGGACACCCTCCACTACCTTTAGGAGACTATTGCACTTCCTAAATGTCAGGATACCCTTCATTTCCTTTTAGCCTCTCAGGTCTAGTTCTACCACTGGAAACACTTTCTCTCCATCCTTGGTGTTTATACCCTTATAACATATTTCTATGTTTATATGCCCCCGTAGTCACTAATTCAGTCCTGACTGCCTAAAGCATTGAAAGATGACAAATCAGACCCCCAGATGGCAGGAGAATGGTTTAATAATCATGAGATTTTTATAATAATAATCTCGGAGTCTTTGTACTTTATATGCTTTTAATTTAAAATTTCATTTTATTTAACTTCTGGCTTTTTAGCCTTTAGAGGGCACGTTTTCCAGCTTCCCTCAGCAAGCATGAGGACTAGAAACTTCCTTTTTTAAAAATGAAACCTGAGACTCTTTAGTGGTTAGAATTAAATCCAGGGGGTTCAGAAAAACACCAAATATCGCAACACTTCAGCACTTCTTCCACTTTCAATCGTTCCACAGAAGTCAATTTATCCAACCCTCCTCGTCCTGTTCGCTGCTCTTCTCTGAACCATGTGGTATCTGGAACTGAATGCAATCCGCCATGTGCCCTCACATCAGAGCCACGTAGAGGGATTGTTATGAGCCCTGCCTTCTGGCCTGAGAGCATAAATGCAGATGTAGATCAAAACCGCGCCAGCACTTTTTGCAGATTTCACCTGCTTGGTTTTTCCCCACTCATGCCCATTGTGCCTTTTCCTATAGAGAAGACACAAGCTTGTACTTGGTGCACATAACCCTTCTGGGCCTTCCCTTCAGCCTCCCTCTTCCTCCTCTTCTATCTTGCTTGGAAATATCCAGTTTGCTGCTCAGTCTTCCTCAAGTCCCAGCCTTTTATGCACTTCCGCTGGCTCCAACACCTCCTTATTGACACTGGGCCATCGCTCTCAGCTGCTCAGCCAGCCTGCACAAAGAATTATCCAGCTAAGATCCCAAGGAAGAATCCTTGGGCCAGATCCTTTGTTGGGGTAAATCTGGGTTGGTCCACTGGCCCCGCTGCACTGAAGTTAGATGACACCAGCTCAGGTTCTAGCTCTTGTTTTCAGTCTCTCACTATGGCAATCCTTGGATTTTTTAGCGCTTCTGAAAACCCATTCCAAATCGCCCCCACGCTGCTCGAACCTTTCTCTTTCCTGCCATGTGGTGAGAGCAGGAAAATGGGACTCAGGACTCCTGGGTTCATTTCTCAGCTCCAGCACGAACTTACTGTGTGACCTTGGCCAAGTCACTTAAAGGCCCGTTTTACAGAAGTGCTGAGCACCCGTGCCCCATTGACTTTGTTAAGAGCTGAGAGTACTCAACCTGTCTGAAGATCAGGGCTTTCCCTCTCAGTGCCTCCATTTACCCATCCCACCTACCTCCCAGGGGTGCTGTGCCTCTGAATTAACATCAGGAAAGCTCTGACGTCTTTGGGCGAAAGGAACCGTAGAAGTACAAAGCATCAGTGCTAGTGACAGGGCCCTGCATTTCCTAGCCGGATCAGGTCCTCCAGCGTCCATGCTTCAGTGAGTGACACGACCTGCCTGAAGTTCAGTGAATCAGGGCAAGGCCCCAGGGTTGCTCAGGAAACAGAAAACAAAGAGCGGGAGAAAACCCAGTCAAAATGTGCACTAACAATGAGTTTGCAGCAAACGGCACTGGCTAAATGACAGTCTAATGAGACAAACAGGTGATGCAACCCCCCTCACCGGAAACCACTTGTTGTTGGCAAAATGGGCTCTCTGCCCCTGCTTACAGAGCCTGTCAGGTGCATGCTAAAGAGGCTCCCAGTTCTATAGAGGACTGAGAGACAAGAGCCTTTCCAGCCTGTAATGAAAATTCACTTGCCACGTACATAAATGTGATCCGTGAGCAGATCTGCACCTGTCTCAGCAGACTGGGATGATACAATGATGGTGTTCAGAGGGCAAGTCAGTTAGCAAGCAGTGAGAGTCAGGCAGAATGTGTGCATGTGCCTTTGGTACCTCTCCACCAAAGCACTGCACATATCCTGCATTGAAAACATATCAGGTTCTTTTAATGAGATCATCAGAGCGGGGGCTTGGTTGTGCCTTACAAACCATTGTACAGTGCTATTCTTTTCCACACAGCAGCCCTTGGCTGGCATGACCTCTCAATGGTGCATTAAGAGAACAAGAAAGAAAGAAAGAAAGAAAGAAAGAAAGAAAGAAAGGAGAACAAAAGTCAAATCTCCATGAGAGAGCATGCAGTGTGTGTCTCTTCTAGAACATACGGCTACAGCACTGAACACACAATGGCAACTTCCCTCCAGCAGCGCTCTAGAAATCATAACAGTTCCCAGCTACATGCCACAGAGCACATTTGTTGGTGCTAAACAAATAAGAACGACACTAACTTAAGACAATGCTTCATGGGAATTTTTGTTTGTTCTATTATTTTACATTATGTACTCTTCACAGCAGGAAACGTGTTCTCTGTAATTTGAAAGCATCGGGCAAATTTTGGGTGTTAGAATAAATGCATTTCCTTCCTTTTCACACTTCCTTCCACATTCTCCTCCACTTACATCCATCTGGTTTGATCTTAGATTCAGAGGGATTTTCCTATATTGACACTTTAAACATGGATAGCATATTTATCCAAGCTATTTGCAAACATTTGTCAGTTCTCACACCACTCCCTGTGTGGTAGGTCAGAGCGATGAAGTGATTTGCCCAAGGTCACACAGCAAGTCAGTGACAGAGCCAGGAATAGAGCCCAGTAGATGCTACTCCCAGGGTCCTGTTTTGGCCACTAGCCCACATTCCCTTCCCTTCAAATCTACAGTCAGTGGCTGTGAATTCCACCAATCAAAACGCAGGGACACGTGAGCTTGATTCAGTATCAATATCAGGTTCGATATCTTCTAAACTACCCACCCTTTTAGATCTTCACTTTATTTATATGATACCATTTGATGATTTGAGCTACTCAAAAGCATGGAAAATATTTTCTGCTGAAAATGTGGCAGAACATTTTATCCTGTTTCATGTTAAAATCCTGAAATTCTCTCTCTCTCTCTCTCTCTCTCTCTCACACACACACACACATATACACACACACACACACCAGCTCTACTTGTGATAGCCCCAAACAATTGGCCAAATCACAAAAATAGCAGCCAAGACGTCAGAATTCAGGGCCAAATTCCTGGACCCCTTGAAGTCAAAGGCAAAACTCCCATTGTTATTACTAAAGTTATTACTTTTACTTTTCATATTACACTGGTGCCTAGAGTCCCCATTGTGCTAGGCGCTGTAAAAACACACTGTAAAAGACAGTCCCTACTCCCAGAGAGCTTGCAATCTAAATAGACAAGGCAAAGGAAGAATTATTACCCCTATTTGACAGATGGGGAACGGAGATACAGAGAGATTAAGGGTGTTGACCCAGGTCACGCAGGAAGCGAGTCAAGAATCGAAGCCAGATCTCTCAATCTTCTTCTAAACTGGCACACTTTAGTCAAACACAACTTACAGGGCTCAGTACAGGAGTAACCGAGTGAAATGTAAGGGCCTGTGTTATACAGGAGGCCAGACTAGATGATCCAATGGTCCCTTCTAGCTTTAAACTCTATGAATCTCCTAAGTCCCAGTTTAGTGCCTTCACCACAAGACCAGTTGTCTTCTCCAAAGTAGATCCAACAGTTGGCTCTAACTCCCTGACACCTTCTTTATGGCAGCTCTGGCTCAGGATTCCTATTCTGGAACAGTGACCCTATTCTAGGAGTGAGCTGGCCAGCAAGCAACCACCCTAAAACGCATCATCTGCATAGCCACATGCTGTACCTATAATCACAGAATATTGCACATTGGGATAGCAATGCTATTGTTAAGGGAGGCGGACTCGGACGTAAGTGACTTGGAACAAAGACCCAGCTTCTAAAATGGCTTTTGAATCACTACCCACACCTGTGGCACTATAGAAATCAACAGCAATCGTCAGTCTAGCCCTGCCATGAGTTGATTCTGCTCTGACACACGTGTGACTCAGGAGTAATTCTGATAAAATCAATGGAGTGACAGAGGAGGCATAATAAAAGTGTAAGTCAGACAAGGCATTTTACCTACAAATACCGCTTGGGACTGATCTACCTGTCACCTTCATCTGTGTGGCCCCATTGATTTAACCCTTGATTTACACTGGAATAAAGGAGAGAAGAACCACGCTCCTGGAATCCCCAGTAGCTTTGTCCATTCACAGACACTTTGTATCTACTCATAAGTTATATATCCATTGATCTTTATATAGATAAGTGTGGTATGTACTCCCAGGTACTGTGTCCAGTATTACCTTGGGTACATAACACAGTCAAAGATCTCCCTAACACTCAGATGCTGCCTGTAACCACATGCTAGAACATAAATCCTCAGGTATTTTATATACCCTGCGCCCCCATGTTGTATGTTGTCTCAAGTACTCCATGCAGCCTTGGGTACTCTGAATGGCCTTGATTCAGCAAAGCACTTAAGCAGGTGCACAAATGTAACCACTTGCTTAAGTCCATCCCAGTTCAGCAAGGTGTTAATGCATGTGTGTAAATCCCATCACAAGTCAATGGGGCTTAAGCAGGTGGCTAAGTGCTTCACTAAGTCAGGGCGTATCCCCTCCCAGCAATGTCATTCCATGAGGGACACCTCAAACAAGTAATCTATTGTCAGAAAGGGCATCCTAGGTCCAATCAGCTGTCTCTCCCTGCTGGGTCATCCTGCTGTTCAGGGATGATCTGCATGCTGAAGCAGTGAGGGGGAAATAACCCACCTGAGACCCCTGAAACCAGTTAGGTTCATCTGTGCTGCACTGGCTCCTCGACAGGCGAAGAAGGGCATGCGGCTGGCTGTGCTGGTAGTGCTTTGATGTTGATGGCACAGTGTTTGGAAATGTCCATGTTTAGAAGTAGGAACGTGTGTGTTTATGGGGGGGGCGCAAGGAGTGCATTGGAATGGGTTGTGGTACTCTGGGGACCCACAGGGGGCAAAGGGGAGCAGGGTATGAGTATGAGTGGGTCTTTCATTACAGAGTGCGTGTCTCTTGGATTAGCTGATAGGGCCAGATCCTCGGCTGGTGTAAAGTGGTGTCGCTGAGGGTGTGGCCCTTGAATGAAGCGGTGCTCATTTACACCCGCTGAATTTCTGGCCTGCGGTATAGAGGAGGGTGTTAAGGGGAAGATGGACAGGAGAAGGAGGGAGCTAGAGTGAAGAGCCCTGGTTAGGGCACTCACAGGGCCTGGGAACCCCAAACTGAATTTCCTGCTCGGCCGCAGACTTCTCGCGTGCCTCTGAATAAGCCACTTTGCCTCCCTGTTCAATTGCCGATCTATAAAATGGGGATAATAGCAATGCCCTGCCTCACAGGGAGGCTGTGAGGACAAATACTTTAAAGACTAGGCGGTGCTTAGCTGCTGTGGGGATGGGAGTCATATAAGCCCCTGAGACAGAGCGTGAATGAGGGAGAAGGGAGAGTGAAATCGCAAATGAGGTGCCGGGAGAGTTGCAGGCAGGATGGGGGCTAGCCTCAGAGCTTGAAAGCAGAAGATAAATCTAACCTGTTCCTGGATAGAGCACATGGTAGTAAGCTCGTAGAGAATGGTCTGGACAGCATGTGAGGTGCTGGGAGAGAGCTCAGCTGGTGCAATGAACTGCTCCCCACAGGACCCACCCTGTCCCTGTAGGAGGTGGAGGGGTTTCCCGCCTGCTCTCCTCCCACTCCCTCTGTGTCTCGCTGCAGTGATCCCTCTGACACACGCGTTACAACGCTTTGCCACCATAAACAGCCAGCCTCAGTCGCAAATCTCTGGGCATGTTTGCTTGGCATGTCAGCCAGCCTCTTTCCCCGGCCCGTTACTCTTAGACTGGCACAGAGCAGGGCTCGGGGAGCAAAGTGTGTTGCACAAGACAGGGTTTCTGTGGTTTGGGTTTATTTTACTTTTTTTGTATGTCTGCAGCTGCTAGTTCTGAAACTACCAGCCCTGGAGCAGCTCATTAAACAAACAAACGAAAGAAAGAAAGAAAGAAACAGAGCTAGAACTCACAGCTAAGCAAGAGAGGAGAGGTAAAGAAATCAGTGGGAGAGAGAGAGGAGGATTGGTGCAGGGGTCTGACTGAAGAAAACAGACTGTTTTAAACTAACAGCAGCCACTACATGTATAAAAAATGTGTAAAATAACCCATCTGATATTCAGGTTTAGCTGAAATTGTAGCCGTGGGTGCACTCTGCACACGCATCTGTTGAGCAGCGTGCTGACACATACACTCACTCAGCAGGACTCACGCGCAGGGCAGCACAAGGTGCTGAAGACAATGAATCTGAAAAATCTAGCTACGCTTGTAGAGAGCAGGGCCCCATTGTGCTAGGTGCTGTATATACACATAACAAGAGACAGTCCCTGCCCCACTGAACATCCAATTGCAATAGGCAAGACAAAAGATGAACAAAGGGAGTGTTATCCTAATTTTCAGATAGGAACTGCGGCACAGAGAGATTAATTGATTTGCCACATGGGACAGAGCAACAAATTGAGCCAGATCTCCTGAGTCCCAGTCTAGTGCTTTAACTTGTCTATTTAGACTGTAAGCAATTTGGGGCAGGGACTGTCTTTTACTATGTGCATGTACACTGCCTAGCACAGGCAGGCCCTGGTCTAGGTTGAGGCCTCAAGATACCAGAGTAACACAAATAATACAGAACAATAATAATAAATGACCACAAGAACTCCTTCCTGAAGTAAAGATCACACACAAGCACTCGGAAGAGCAGTTTTGTAACCTCTCATCACTTCATTAAAGAGAGGTAAATTCTTCTCTCAGATAACCTGGCATAAATCCAGAGCAACTCCATTGGCTTCAGTGGGAGCAAGACTAGGCTTATGGACTTCGCTGGATTTACTCTGTATCCATAAGAGGGTAGAATTCCACCCAGTGACTAATGATATTGCCCCATTCCTATACAAATGCTAGGGATGTACACACAGATTTCCCATTACATCTAGGCTGGACTGAGTGTGTCCTGCAGAGCTCTGAAAAAGCAGGCTGAGACCAGCGTCATCTTTAATACTGATGCTCAGCATAGAGAAACTACCTGTCCCCCGAGAATGAATCCAGAGGACTTGCTAGCTCCTTCCCAGCAGAGGAGTAAAGTCCTGGAGCTGCCATTTTTATGTTGGTGTTATGTTTTTTATCCCAAGAGAGAGAAACCCTAAACAGAGAAACCCTGTACAGTCTTAAAGGGTTCATCTCTGGGGAGGAGAGTCCAGTCCCCAAGGCACTTTCAGAGTCAGACCTTGCACTCATTGGACCCAATGGAAAAGTTCCCATTGAGTTCAGTCATGCAAGATCAGATGGTCAGTCCTTGGCTGAGACAGCATCTAGTAACAACTGAGGTGGTGGGTTTATAAGGTAGATTACCTGGCTCCTAGGAACCAAGATCACCAATTCTTTATTGCGCCTTTGCTAAGTGTCTAGCACAATGAGGCCCTGATCCAGTAATATATAAATAAATAATCACAAATAATAATAATAATTAATAATACAGAATAAATAAAATATAACACAGACACCAACTAGACTTAGACAACCACAACTTTGAGTCACAAACAGAACCAGGTGAAGGTCACAGGCACACACACACACACATACACAAATCTGGTTTAAAAAAAATCCATTTTCAATATTTCATTTTCATTATTATACCATCTTCATTTTGGCCATTTTATGATCTAGAAATTATATTGTTTCTGAAGGAAACCCTGTGATGTAGCCACATGTTTTTAATAAAATTAGCCCATGGTATTCTGTTCTTATTGTGAAACTAACATGCAGCATCACTGCATGCAGACCTCAGTTCCAACTGCCACATTTATGGCCTGTTTCAAAGCCAACTGAAGTCAACCGAAAGACTCCCATTCATCCCATATTTGATACTTAAGAAGAGCCACGAGCTATTGTGATTTCAATGTGCTACAGTGTTGGTTTTTAAATTATACCATGTCGTTTAGCAGAACTAAAAAGTATCAAAGGAATGAAAAGAACAAGTGTGGGTAATTAGCCATGTAGCATTTCTAGGAATCTGCACTCAGCGGAAAATGTTTTGATTATGATGCAACCGTTAGATCAGTCCGATCTTCAGAACATCCAGTTTATTTCTGTCCATATTGCCCTATGTTCATTTATCTCTATGTAATGATCAGGGAAGCACAAAGGCACAGGCGAAATAGTGTATATAATATAGAAATTCAGAACAAACACACAGACTTGATCTCCTGCTAGACTGTTGGGAGCTGAAGCTTGGGCCATATACCAATGCAGGTAATTTGCAATAGATGTCTCAGAGTTCAGCTATGATCTTGGTACCATGAGGGTTTAACAATCACTGAGCTAAAACATAGGGAACAAATTCACACACGTGATTGTCTAGTAGTTAAAAGAACAGGAGGACTTGTGGCACCTTAGAGACTAACAAATTTATTTGAGCATAAGCTTTCATGAGCTACAGCTCACTTCATCGGATGCATTCAGTGGAAAATACAGTGGGGAGATTTATACTGGGATTCAGGAGACATGGGTTCAATTTCTGGCTCTGACACAGATTTCTTGTGTGATACGATGAGGCACTTAATTTTTCCGTGCCTCAGCTCCCTATCTGTAAAAGAGGGATGATGGTTCTTCTCCTCAGAGGGGTGTTATGAGGGTAAATTCAGTCATGTGCCTGGCACTCAGATATATGGGCTGGGATCCAGAAAGGACGTAGGTCTTGCAATGCTGGGCACCCACGGTGCCTAGAAAAATCCCAGGAATACCACTTCGATCCACAAAGCCTGAGTAAGGCCCCCGACATGATGGATGGGGAGAGATATGCACCTTATGCTGTGATCCACAAAGCCAGCATGTTAGGCAGGGAACTACCTAAGATAGCCAATGGGAGATGCTGACCGGAGAGGGGTGTGCTAAACCCTGTCCCTTCCTCTGAAATAGGTGCCTAAATCCAGGCTGCAGGGAGGCGCCTAGCACTGCTAGTGATCCATGAACGATGGGAAGATGAGTGCTGGGCTGTCCACGTTGCATGCTAAACCGTTAGGCTATGGGGTGTTCTAATCTGGGGCTCCCTCAATCTCTGCTGTTAAAAAATGGGATACTTAAATGTGAATTCTGTAGCAGGGGTTCTCAAATGTCATTGCATCGCGACCCCCTTCTGACAACAAAAATTACTACACCACCCCAAGAAGGGGGACCAAAGCTTGAGCCCAAGTCCAAGTCCTGCCAACCTAGCAGGGGTGGATGAGGGGTGGAAGGCTGAAACTAAAGTCTGAGGACTTTGTCCTCAAATGGGGGGACTGTAACCTGAGTCCCACCACCCAGGGTTGAAGCCTTCAGGCTTTGGCTTCAGTCTCAGGCAGTGGGACTCAGGCTTTGGCTTCAGCCCTGGGCCGGAGCAAGTCTAATGCAAGCCCCGGTGACCCCATTAAAATGGGGTTGCGACCCACTTTGGGGTCCCGACCCATAGTTTGAGAACCACTGCTTTATAGCCTAGTGGTTTGAGCGCTCACAGAGCTGCAGATCCTGTTCTAATCCCTTTACTCTCTCTGGCAGAGGGGAGACTTAAACCAGAAGGGTCTCCCACATGCTGGGTGAGTACCCTATCCACAAGGCTAAATAGTATAACGAAAATTCTCCCTGGCTGTTTTGTGTGAACTGGCCTGAGGGGCCCAATCTCGTAAGCGTGTTCAGAGGTCACCTACCGGATCGGGCCCCTGTACACGACCTAGGCAGCCAAACACCTGTCTTTCCCTGTTTGTGAATCGCTCAGGGGCTTAGGTGGGAGACAGACGCCCAGACGCTGATGATGAGGCGGTAGTACATGGGCTCAGATAGGAGACAGGCGCCCGGGCACATACAGTGAGGAAAAAACTTATGTGCCAAGTGAGCTAAGGCCCCTACAGGGTTCAGCGGCGAGAATTTTGTGACTCAGAGTGGTTCCTAAAAACAGGACTTAGGTGCCTTAACACCTTCGTGGATCCTGCCCCGTGGTACTTGAGCCACGTTGCTATGAAATGCTGAGCACTCTGGTCCTGATCCAGCAAAGCACTTAAACCCCTGCTTAACGTTAAGCCTGAGGGAGCCCAGTGAGGATAGGGTCACATGCATGAATTTTGACAGTGACTTCAGTGGGAGCAGAAGATCCGGCCCCCAATGTCGTCCCAACTTATCTGAGCACTTCTCACTGCAGCGTTCTGAATCTGTAGCACCGTGACTCACAACAATACACAAAGCTCACGCTAGATTCTTAGCATGCCTCAAAGGCACATGCACCCGTGTAAAGTTTTACTACTCAGGAGTCTCAGTCTTTCAGGACTAATTTACAGACAGAAATCAAGGTGCTTTCCGGTGCTGTGCATATTTCACTCTATTTTCTGACCGAATGATTTTTCAGTGGGCTAGTGGTAAGCCATCCTTTCACAACTGTGCTACGGGGTGCTGCAGGACTGGGGGAGCCCCCATGGGCCCTTCAACCATTAATCCTACAATGGACGATTGGCTCAAAATCTACAGGATAATACCTTACTGTGATATTCTAATGAGTGGGGTACTGGTGTGGGTTTCAGGACACCTGGGTTCTATTCCCAGCTTTGACAGTGACCTGGGACAAATCGCCTCCTGACTGTTTTCTCTCCCACCCTTTGTCCTCCTTGTCGATTTAAATTGTTAAGTCTCCAAGATGCTTTTTTTGCTGTGTGTACAATGAGTAGCACAATGGGGCCCTGATCTTGGTTGAGGCCTCTAGGGGCGATAATAGTCATACAAATAATTAATAAGACTAATAACTTTGGGTTTCAGTTCTAAGCAGATCCAAGAAGCTAAACTGCAACGCGACCAATAGGGTTTCACAGAAGCGAATACGGCTCTACAGAGATTATATTAAAAATATGCAGGATGTAATAGAAATGCTAACCTACCTTTATGAAATGATCTTGGATGGTCCACATTTTTTTTTTTAAAAAGACAGAAAACGATCATTTTCTATGAAATAACACATAGTGGGAGAAAAACTCAACCAAACACTCTGGAACCTGCAACAGGTTTGGTTCATATTTGGTTCTAGCAATGAGCAGGGGCTGAGTAGGTTTGATCTGGGGTTCAGGGTGAGGGGAGGTAATGTTATTCACCCTTCCCCAGGGGTTAAAGTAGCACAGCTCCCCCTCCTCTCTCTGACTGGGGGAGCAATGGTCCCTCACTAGGGTCACCAGACAGCAAGTGAGAAAAATTGGGACACTTGTTTTTTTTTGGGTGGGGGATGTTGCCTATATAAGACAAAGCCCCTAATATGGGATGTCTGATCACCCTATCCCTCACTGCTCCTTCCTCCTTAGCTGGTGTGGTGAGAGTACTCCCTCCTGTTTCAGGCTATTTTTACGATTGCTCCTATGTAAAAACACGCACCACATACATTACAAACCCGCACATTACAAACGAGGCAAGACCAAGGACCTTTTTATCCAGTTCCACATTCTCCTGGCCTCTGAATGTTGGTGGTTTGGATAACATGACCCCTGGATCTAAACCACCCCTTTTTGAAGGCTTGATTGCTTTTGCAAGACCCAAAGCAAAACCACCCTAGTTTGCTCTATGACAGAGATAGGATGAAAGCGGGACCTTTCTTCTAAGCCCTGCTGAACTTTAGTGGGTTGGAATAAATGGAGCCCTGACCACAACTATCCTTGCTTTTGAAAAGGCCTGTCTCTGCTTGACTATTTCTATTTCTCTTTCTTACACACACAGAGCTTTCTGATACTGCAACAGAAAGCTGTCATTCCAGCACGGTTTCCTCTCACGTCTCTTCTAAGTGTCTGAATGCTAAAGGGCCTGATCCGACTGGACTCAGAGCATACACAAAATCATACTGACCTCAGTGAGAATTGCAGATGAGCAGTGCCTCATGTTATGTCTCTTTATAATGGCATGTTCGGCTCAAATCGCCATGAACGATAGGATTATTATAAGGACCAGCATGCCAGAGCCCATTTGTGAGGTTCACAAACACAAAATATCCAGTGTAGCTCAGCAGAACAATACGTATTGCAGTCAGGGGTTGCAGCATCTTGGGAAAAGTAGTTCTTACCCATAGACGACAGAGGGGCAGGCCACATGCAGTACAAAATGTCTTTGCCTTTGCATAGCACCTGTCACACACGCACTGCATCCTTAAGTGCTTTGCAGGATTGGAATATTATTACAGAGTTAAATAGCAGCAAGTTAGGAGAATGCAAAATAAGAGGCAAGGGAGAAAATCTAAGTTTGCAAAGCACTTTTTAACATCAGCTCATTCCTGCTAGGAATAGAGGCACTGCCAGTCAGAACATGTGCACACAGTAATGCTGCTTTACACAGCATGTGTATGGCCATTCAGGGGCCTTTTCTGCCAACAGCTGGAAACTGGTACCATGGCTAAAATATCTAGCTACAGGTTAAAATACCAACAGATATCTTCATGCTTCCAAGGTTGATAAACTGAGTTACATATCATCTACTTTGTGCATGTTTCTTTATGACACCTTCACTACTGATTGCCTGCCTGGTTTTCCTGGACAGACCCCATCTCTCTATTTGATAGAATAAGGAGTCCTTGGCCAAAATATCCCTTCCCCATCCTGATGTTATAGTGGTTTGTCTGCCTCGCTGCTGCCCACTGCCACAGAGGTGGCTGCATTTCAATAGCAAAATGATTCTTGTCAGTGATGCAAAACACTATTAAATATGAAGAGGGCTCTAGCACACTGGGCAAGATGTCTCAGAGTGCAGGCAGAGAGAAGATGAATGTTCAGTGTTAACGTTATGTGAAATCCCGAGGAGATTTGGAACAGGAGCAGCTGAGGAGTTATAGTTTCCTTTGTTCTGTTAGAAGGAAAAAGGAAATACATCAGGAAACCAGACTGTGGAGCACAGGAAGTCTCACTTGGGCTGATAAAAGGAACTGATGTGAAGTAGGTTCAGATGCAGTTATAAGTCAATCAAGCTTGGAACAACAAGAAGAGCTATTCAGAAGAAACCAGAGAGCCAAACTGTGTTTCTTGCTGTAAAAGCTGACCATTTCGCTTTTTGTTAACCCCTTGCTTTGCTTCTTTTTATACATATATAAAAAAATCCATTACAAACTGGCTTCAATAAGAATCAATCCTCTTTTCAATGCAACTGAAATCAGTTTCCACTTCTCACCACGCCTTACACTGAGACCCACATACCCCACTTGGGTATCTTATTTTTGCTCATCAGTTAGCTTAGAATACTGTACTTTTGCTAATTTCCCTCCTTCCCTTTGCAAATCAAAACCAGCGTTGGCGAAGAAGGGCAGTTTTTGCTACATGAGAAATCAGCAAATGACTAACGAAAGGATCTCCTGCCTGTCCCATTATTCTTACTGCACGATTGACAGGTTGTATTTAGATCGGATTCCTGGAGATGCAGCTTCAAATTTGACCGGGGATCTAGCCCTTCTTTACGGCCCTGAGCATGATGTCAGTTGGACTCCACATCCTTGGCACCAAGTCGGATATTTCTTGGGGGGCTAATTCCAGTCCTGCTCCTGTGGCAGAGACCCGGTTCCAGCCCTGCTCATCTTGTGTCCTCCCTCCCCCACAGGGACCTCAGGTCTCCCTCAGCCAGGAGGGGTCTCCCCTCTCTCTTACCCACTCAGTGCATGAGCAGTGCCTTCAAGAGTCATGTTTTTGATGCACTCCTCTGTGCTCTGTTGTACAGGAACAGACTTCCCGTGTGCCATGTCACAACTGCATTTTGGCTCAGCTGCCCCTCCATCTGGACGGGGGGACAGCCAAGTCAAATTTCAGAGGCAACGTGATCACACAGCCAGAGTGATACTTCACATGGCTCTGGCAGCCCAGGACTACTACTTAAAATGCTTGGGCCATGCCCCCACTTCCTCCCTGGCTCCATGGCCTACTGAGCTTTGAGCAAGTGTGAAAACCTTGCTCAAAAGTCAAAGAACACCCTCCCTCTTAGCCCCCTCTAATTTGCCCCCCTTCCCCACACGGGAGATCTCAGTGCATGATCAAGGCCTGTGTATGTAAATCAGTCGGCCTAATGTTGTGCATTACGTTTTCCACAGAACGGTGTGTTCTGCTGGATTACTGAACTGAAATTTAGGAAGAACGAAGCAGGAAAGGACGGAAAACTTGGTATCCGTGGGGGGGCAAAACGCTATTTCCTTACTGCACTGTAAATAAAACTCCTTCCCTCTTCCCATGTGACATGTGATTTGAAGTGTTTTCGATACCATTACTGAGAGAAAGGCCGAGGCTGCGATTTTAAACGAGGATGAGGTGGATTTAGCCATGTCACTCTTATTCATTTCACTGGGAGTTGTGCAGCTAAGTCTCCTAACTGGCTTTGCAAATCCCAGCCAAACTGTTCCTATGTGGGGGCCTGAAGTTAGGCATGTAAAACCATATTCAGGCTCCTAAGTAAGGTCCTGATTTTCAGAGGAGCTGGGCATTCACTGAGATCAGTGGGAGCTGTAGACATTAAGTCAGCACCTTTACAAACCAGTCTGCTTACTTAAGTGCACTTAGGTGCCTAACTTTAGACCCTTGCATTTAAACATTTTGGCCTAGTTGAACTCTGTATATTCAAATACTGTGTTTCATTTAACTGGATATTTTATGGGCCTGATCTCATGACTGTATCAACATCCCCACTGATTACAATGCTCGTGGCCACTTAACGAACAAGAAGAGAATCAGGAAGCCTCTCCAATAACCTACGCCAGGGATATCTTGTCTGTTTAAGCCCTTGTGCCCGAGCTAAAGGAAAATCCTCTTGGGGTTAAGTCCTTGCTGCTTCCATGCAAAAGGCAGGTTTTTCAACTGCTGTTACTGGCTAGGCAGATGCACATCAGTAATTATGTGGCCGCGGGTAAAGAGGGGAAGAGAGAAAATAGACTGTCGTTGCATCACCATTTTAAAAGCACTGATATTTTGAACATTGCATGCCAGACTCTGCATTGCTGTCTACCTCGTGTTGTCCTTTATACTAGTGCACGAGTGAGCGTGAAACACTCTTCAATCAGAATGGTAAAAATTTACACGGACTTTGCACTCCCATTGCACCGGTGTCAATCATGACACAAGGTGCAGGGTAGCAGAGAACCATGCCCGCAATCTAATGTCACTTTCTGCTGGTTCTGGAAATGGTTCATTTGCATGTTGCTATTCTAAGCCATATTTTCAAAAATCAGCCTGTACATTTGCACCCACAGTTTTGGGTCAGTCACTGTTTGCACACTAGGAAACCCCTGCCACCCAATTCCCTCAGACAGCACCCATGCACGCACATCATGACTCAATATGCACACCCAAAATTAGGTCTTTGTTCATGCCAATGTTATATATCCCTATCCTTACCCACCATATATAGACATACACACACAGACACAAGGTATAGCCAGAATTATGGATCACAACAGCCCTCCACATTTTTGGGACATTTGGGTTCAGATCTAGGTTGTGGAACTAAATTTATAAATCAGGCCCATCTCACAGAGGCAGGCACAGACTCACATTCACAAGCTCACACACACAAATACTAGCAGTATGCTACTGCAACGTTAGGTGTCAAACAAAACCACAAATGTCTGGAAATCTAAGGATAAGTCTCCTGTGGGTCCTTTAACTCTCCAGCTCACGCACACATGAGATGGGACATATGGTCTTTCATTAACTGGTCACATAAGCCTGAGCAAAATGACATACATTTATTTTACAACTGCAAGTCAACCTTGCGGAGCTATAGAAGTACTTTACTTTACCCACTAACATTATAAGTGAAGATTTGTATCAAGATGCTCCATGACGTAAAGTTGTATTGTACACACTCAGGGCCTGATCCTGCAGAGAAGACGTGAATTCAAATCCAGGGGAGGCCCTGCATAAGGATCGCAAGAGGAGACGATAATGGATTAAATTATGGATTCTGTCTAATTGCCACCAGGGTCAGTATCTCATCAGCTTGCCATGCCATTTCAAATCTCTCCAGGAAAAGTAGTCTTCCCCCTTGCTCTTCTCTTCTTGCTTTTGGTCTCCTTAACATTATAGGTTTCAGAGTAACAGCCGTGTTAGTCTGTATTCGCAAAAAGAAAAGGAGTACTTGTGGCACCTTAGAGACTAAACAATTTATTTGAGCATGAGCTTTCGTGAGCTACAGCTCACTTCATCAGATGATGTGAGCTGTAGCTCACGAAAGCTCATGCTCAAATAAATTGGTTAGTCTCTAAGGTGCCACAAGTACTCCTTTTCTCTTAACATTATAATGAATCAGTTCTACTCTGATTTGCTGACTCGCCTCTGGGGTTGCTCCTTAAACGTGCATGTTGCACAGGAGGGTTCGGAGCCCTTGTCTCTCTCTTCCCTCTTCCTAGCAAGAGTGTCAGAACATTTTAAATAAATAAATAAAAGTATGAAACCCTCAAAAAGTGCCAGTTACCAAGCAAAGTAGCCACTTCCTCTTAGCGTGAACGCCACAGCAGTGCAGCACCTCAGGGTGAAACCCCGCCAGCCCAAAGCCTAAGCGGTTGGGTTGCATACCGGTGAAAAGCTGGGAATGAGGAAGGGAAATGTGCCACAGTACAGCCTCCCACTCCCGGCAAGCCAGCTTACAGGCTGCAGCCATGGGCACACTTCTAGAGCTGCTAGTGCAGGGGGCCTGAGTCTCCGGCTTCCTGTCAACCCTGATTCTACCCTTCCCCTGCCAGCCTCCTCGCTGCCCCCTCTTCAGAGCAGCGTGGTTATCATGGAGACCCACCTCCCTGGTGCCCAGGGGGTGCAGAGTGGCCAGCGTGCCAAGGGGAATATCACCCTTATTGCAATAGCCTTCACCATCCCTCCTAAGGGTTTATTAATGGACATGCTCAACTTTTCTAATCTGAATATTTTAGGTGCTGATTATCTGCTCTTGCACCCAGCCCACTGAAGTCATTGACAAAAATTTCCTTTGGCTTCCATGGAAGCAGAATCGAACCCTTTGTTTAAATACCTGGAGTGGAGAGCGCACCGGTCTGAGGCATGATCCTGCAGTCCTTAGTCAGGCAGAAATCCCATTGATCAAGTCATGCACCTGGGTACAAGTCTCTCTGGGAAAATGACTCAGTAAAATAAGTCACAGTGTTAAAATATCCCTGTGTAGGAAGGGGCTACTAAGAATATTCTGTAATAACTTTTCACAGGGATTTTTTTTTGATCATCCATTAAAAGTCTACAATGCAGTTCAAGCAGATGTTTCACCTGAATAAGGACTGCAGGATCAGGGGTCTAAGAACATATGTCTTGCAAATGTCATGTGTTTGAAGTCCAAGCTGTTTTTTAATGATCACACAGAAAGACACCCTGAGTGATGAATGTGGGTGTGTGTGTCAGCTATTTTCTCCACCTGCAAATTAACGCTTTTGCACTTGGAGTCAAAAGTCTTCTTGCCAGAAAAGCTTAGAGCCAGGGAGTTTTAAAATGGCCAGACAAATTTTTAAACCAAGTTTCTCAAAAAGAAACACATTCCTGGTCTGAGGCCCTGTGGGCCAGGTTTCAGAGAGAGTATGAACGCCTCCGGTTTACAAGTGGCAAGAAACAGTGATTGCAATAGAAACCCCACCACGCCCTTGGCTGCAGCGGCACCAACACACGAGGGAAAGAGGCAGATGGTTGTCGTTGCCCATTTGAGTGATGTGGGCTTTTCACTGTATGCCCTTTAAACGGTCTAAGCCTTTCCTATGTCTGCTACATTGTCGTAAACTGAGTTTTTTGCAGCAGGGGAGCGACAATCACCCAAACGTGCTTTTTAGTAACAACAGGCCTTTGCCAGGTCCATGTATACCCTTGTGCACGACAGAAGAACACACTCATGTCTTGTCTGCACACTAACTAGAAGTGAAACAGCTCATTTGGTTTTAATTCACATCTTTAGTTATTTTGTTGGAAGTTTGTGTGGGACACATTTCAGAAGAAAAATGTTCCTATTTTCATTTAATGTAAGGTGATAAAAAAAATCAACATCAGTTAAATCAAAATAGGACACTTAATCCAAAATAAGACTGTGCGCATGTAAATTTGTGTGGAAACAACTAAAGGTGTGCCTTAAAACTGGTTTACTTATTTGGAACAAGTTGGAGAGAGTACACCCGATTCATTTTCTCCCAGCCACCTTTTGCCATTGCCATTTACAGAACACGAACACAACTGAAGTCAATTAAGATAAAAGATTTACACAACTTCAGCTTCATCCTCTGGCATGTTTGACTGCCCACTCAGTACAAGACATAGTGTTATTCTGGATATCATCTTTCATACCAGCCTCTCCAAAATCCTTTCCAGAGTTAGACACTAATATGATTCCCTGGAGAATGTGGTATACGTTTGGGTTTGTCCCCCTAATAATGGATTGGGTTTTTGAAGAGACAAACATTTATAAAGACCCACCCCCACCCCATACACACATTATTAAAGCCATCGGGCCAGATGCTGGGATACAGCAATAATACTCAAGGCAGGGCAGTAAGTGGTGTTTAAAGCTCTTCTTGCACTCAGCTGATCCTGGGGTTGCTCTGTGAATGACATTGTGGGCACAATATGCTAGAGCAGCCTAAGCAAGCCACATCCTCTCCCACTGCCCTTCACCTGTATCCCCAGGGTGCCAATGGAGCAACTTTAAACCATAAATCTCACAGCACTTTACTGAAGCGGATAAGTGTTATCCCCACTTTGCAGACTGGGTAAGTGAGGCACAGGAAGGCAGGCCAGACAATGACTGGGGGCAGAACTCTTGAATCCTGGTATCTTAGTTCAAACAATAGGGCTTCTTTAAACAGGGCATGGCTGGTTTCAGGTTGGAAGGAAATAGGCCATTGGTTATAACAGAAGGCTCTGAGGCCAGTCCAGTGGTTAGAACAGAGCCGAGGACTTTGGAGACCTACGTCCAAGTGCCTGTTCTGATGCAGATTCCCAGTGTGACTTGAGCAAGCCAGTGTGTGTCCTACCACAGCAGTAAACTGGGAATAAAAATAACCCTCTCCGCCCCACAGGGATGCCATGAGATGCTCAGGTAGTGAGGCGATGGGAACCACATATATATCTTCCAGAGAGAGCGACTGACTAGTTGCTCTGGCTTTGGCATCAGCCCTGGCCCTGCCCCCTGCCCCCAGGGGCTGATGCCAAAGCCTGAGCAACTTAGCTTTGTGGGGCCCCCTATGGCATGGGGCCGGGGCACTTGCCCTGCTTGCTACCCCCTAAGGCCCGCCCTGGCTTCTATATGCAGGGAAACGGTTGTTGGCACAGGCCGGGGGTGGAGTTTTTATAGCATGTGGTAAGAGAGGGGCTGAGAAAGAAAAAGACAGAGAGCCCCGGCGGCAGGGGGGACTCTTCCAAACTTTGCACTTGTTCCAATCTGCGCCCTAATGGAGAAGTTTCAGTTCCTGCCAGTTCGCAGCTTCTTTTCCCCCCAGGTCAGCAAAAAATTCAGACCTCAGAGACCAACGCCCCACCCATGCGATAGGCATCTTTCGAAATCCTCCAACCCAAACACACCCACAGCGTCTCTCGCTTCAAGTCGGGTCTGCTGCAACAGCCTCTGCGCTGCGGAGCGAAGTTAAAAAAAAACCCAACAACAACAAAACCCTCTCCGAGAGAGGATCACAAACGCGCACACGTCCCTTTGCAGCAGAGCTGAGGGGGAGAGGATGCGAGTCTGCTCGCAAGAGTAGCTGCTCTGTGTGGGCCCGCTCCGGGGACCTTCCACGGCAGACCTCAATGGCCACGGCTTAGAAAAGCCCACGACGATTTTTGGGGTGGGCTTTTTTGCCCCGAGAGGGAACAGTTTCTGTTCCACCCAGCCTCGCGTAGACCGGCTGGGGAAATAGACAGGCGGCCACCTTCGCGGCGCGGCGTTTCAACCAGACCGGGCGAGAAGTGGGGAAAGCGGAGCCTGCTGAGATCTAACCATGGCGCGGGGCGGGCAAACATCTGGGGCGAGCCTGGGAGCCGGTCCCCTGCGCCAGCCCCCGGCGCTTTTAGTTTGCGCTGAAAATAAGACGCGCTTTTCTGCCCCCGCTTCTGAATCCAACCGCGCGCAAAGACCGGGCGCGTCTTCTCAATTCGTGCGCAAGCGGAGCCGGGGAGAAACTGTCATGTTGCGTCTGGCGGCTGGCTTCTCCAACCAGCGGGCAGGCCGAGCTGGGACTGAGACCTCCTCCCGAGAGCGCGGGGCTGGCTCCGCAGCGCCCAGCCACATCGCCAGCTAGACGGGGTCCACGCACTCCCAGCCCCTTCCTGCGTGCGTGGGCTGTTCCCTGCAGCCATCTGACACCCCCCTCCGCTCCCCGGGGGGGCGGGGGGGGAGTCGCGTTCCCCAGCTGGGGCAAACGCCCCGAAATAGACGGATCGCGTGTCAGATGCACCCGCACCCACCCACGTACACACACCCCGCCGCCTCCGTGCCGCGCCCCAGCCGTGCGCAATGTGGCCGGGGGACACTCGCTGCGCGCTGGCCGGCCAATACCCTCCCCACCGCGACCTCCCGCAGCCCCAGGAAGGGGAAGACAAGGAAAGCGTGAAAGGGGGAGGCTGGCTGAAGGAGGAGAAACGGGCCACTCTTCCCGGGATCAATGCTCGAACAAGCTCCAACTCCCCCGTCCCTCCCCCGAAACGCGCACAGCTCCAAAACGCAGCCCTCCCCCACACCTTCCTGGAGTGGGGGCTGTCTCCTCCCCACAACCGCCCCCTCTGATCCCCCCCCCCCAGCCCCAGATATTCCTCTTACTTTAATAGTTCCGTCCATCGAGAATAATCTCCAGCCGATCCCACCAATATTCCACACATTGACCCGGTTGAGCCTGGAACCGAAGCCCCCTGAAGTTCTTATCTTCCTTTCTCTCGCGCTGGCTTTTCTCCCCCCACTCCCCTCCTTCCAATGATTTTTTACTTTCCTTTCCTCGGCTCGCTCGCTCTTTTTTACTTTTGGTTGGTGCAGCGGAGCGAAAAAGAGACAGTTAACCGGATGACAATTTTTTTTCTGCTAATTTTGGGAAGTGAAGTCACTTGAGGAGGAAACATTCTGTCTCCCCACTGGTCCCTGCCCTCTCGATTAAACCAGATCTGTAGTTTACATCCAGGATATTTGCTCCCTTCAGATAAGAGCGGGGCAGAACAATAGCGGTGTCTTTTGGGGGTAGCTCTCGTTTGCGAGCCCAGTGGCACTCCGCTTCGCAGCCCAAGCTGCCTTACCACGCACTGCGTGTCCTCATAAAGTTTAGTTTAACATAGGTTTTTTTTTTTGTTTTTTTGTTTTTTTTTTTGGCTGAAGCCAAGTAGCCTGAGTCTGAATTTCCATCTCTTCCCACAGATTTTTTTATTAATGCTTTTTCCAGTCGAACGCAAAATTAAGGCGCGGGTGGGTGGGGGGGGGGCAGGAGAACCGTAAATATAATTCAAAAGTCTGGAGCACACAGGAAAAGATTACCGATTTAAATGGTCTATTCAGAACACGCTCCTGCCCCCCTGCTGCAGTCCTTACTCAGGCAAGGATCCCAGTGACTTTGGCCTGAGTGAGGAAGGCTAGATGAGTCGCTAGCTATTACCAGAAAATATCTGGGAGTATAATTCAGGGCAGGCAACCCCATTCAGTGCAAGCATGTCAAGTGTCTTCTTTCACTCACATACCATATTTGATGCCTTTCCAAGCAAGGGAACTAGAAGTTCGCAGAAGTTTTGAAAGGAACATTATTTTTAGAAAACTTTTTTTTTTGCGTTGCTTTCTCACCCCTTTAAAAGAAAAAGCCCTGTGAAAGCTTCCACTACGTCGAAGTATACTGTGCTTTTTAAAAAAAAAGGGGGGGGGGACAGATTTTAAATAGTGCATTACAGTAAGCTGGGTTGCATTATTCGACTATGTCTCTATTTAAAACCATTTCATTGTTTCCCATCAGTATTTAGCATTTGAAATGTTTAGTGAACCTCAGGGTCTGGTCCAAAGCCTCCTGGAGTCAAAGGGAGAGTGCCCGTTTGATTGCCATAGGCTTTGGATCAGGGCCCCAGTCAATTTGCCCAGCTATCTCCGGCGAAAAAGCCACGGATCACTAGTTTACGAACTGGAAAGTGACAAAAATAATAACAGCAAATAAAAGTCCAAGCTACCCCAAATCCCCCTCTACCTCCCGGCTGGGGCAAATTTGGTGTTACTCTCATAGAAAGGAGGGCGGGGGGACACTCTCCTCAGTCCTTCTTCTGGGACTAAAATGTAGATGATAACAGAGGGAGCATTTCATCCAACTAGAACATTGATCCCAAAGAAAAGGCCATTTATTTCCTCTTCTAAATTGTCCATCCAAACAAACAACAACACAACAAAACAAGCTTTTGAAAAGCTCTCAAAACAATCAAGGTAAAAGAGACAAACGCTCCTTTCTCCCCTCTCTCCCCACCAAAAAAAAACAAACAAAAAAACCCTCAAACAAAACTATCTAGCAACAGGGCACATCATGCAACATGGTGGGCATCTTTTTATTCCCCACTTCTGCAGTGCAAGCTGCTGCAGCCCAAGGAGAAGCCAAAAGACAGACAGTAATCCAGGGAGATGGAGCCGAGAAATCCATTTCAAGATAGGACACTTCTGTGAGTCCTTTCAGCATCATCGTCCCTTTATGGAGTTGGTTACCTTATCCAGTGCCGTTGCGTCCAGTCTTGCTTCCCCCCTGATTTTTAATCCAACCACCGGGGGGGGGGGGGGAATCACACCTCTATCCAAATCAATGTGCACCCCCCAAAATAACAAAATGACCCCCGTGTTTCTAGTCAGTTGCAGCCCAGGCTCCTTATTGATCCTTTATTTCTCCAAGAGCAAAGCGGGCAGCACAGCAGATCCCTCTTGCCCCTCCCTCCAACCCCCCGCGAAATTAGCCTCATCAATTCAGCTACAATTTTCAGTGCAGAGGCAGGGGGGACTGAACGTGCTCAGACCTGGAGCTTTTTGGCTTGCTGTTTGCCAGCGACTGTGGCCGTCTCCAGCCAGGAGGGGAAAGGGGGGGGGGGGGGAGGTTGGAGAGAGGACCGACCGACCGCCTTCCCTCTCCCCTCCTACCCCCACTCCTGTCTGCTTTACAATCCAGGGGTCTGCAGTGGTGTCCCTTGAGAACAGCACATCTGGATACAGCTAGCGAGGTCAGGTCCCCCTGTGCCTAGGGCCACAAGAACTGGAGTTCAATTAAAAGAAATCACTGTTAACCCTTTGCTTCCCTCATCCCCCATTTCATTCTTTTCTCTCCCGCCCCCCCCCCCCACAGGCCCTCAAATAAAACACCAAAACCTCTTTCCTCCACTTCCCTTTCAGTATCACCACATGGGAGCCGCTAGCCTCAGAAAAGCAAGAGGTTAAGGAGAAGAATGAAACGCATCCTCCCAAAGCCCAAATTATTTCCTTTCTGGACAACATTAATGCCAAGCTTCGAACAGTAACGGTGGGGGTAAGGTCATACAGAGGGTTTATGCCCCCTAAAGGGCGATAAAAAGCGCCTATGTCACCCAAAGACCAAGAAAAGGGCGCTTTGGTCTTTAAACTGAAATATGGACTCCTCTCTTGGATGGGCTAAAGGCTGGAGAGAGAGGATGATTCTGAAGAACTGCAGTGAAAAAATCATCTGAAATGTACAAAATATATTAAAAACAATCGGAAATTTACAAACACCGATTTCTGGTCATAGGGCCATGTCCAAGATGCCAAGATGCAGCAAATAAACGCAGGCACACTTTAAAAATCATTTTGGATCCCAATTTCTCCACAAATGTAAGAATATAGACAGTAATCGCTCTCTCTCTCTCACACACACACACACACACTTAGGAGATGTTTTTTGGTTCTCAATACCTCAGCATTTAACTGCAAAAAAAAAAACAAAAAAAAAACCTGAAATATGATACCACAGCTATTTCCTTAGAAGTGACTTAAAGAAAATGAGTCAAATTGAAGCATATTAGGGCTGCCTGATAGAGTGGGTCTATAATTTATACACAGTGTTTTGTCATCCATTCCCTCCCCCCCCCCCCCCATTACCCTTCTGTTTGGTCTTAAAAAAAAAAAGTTTGGTGAAAAGTCCCAAGAGACAAAATAAGTGAACATGTAAAACATTAAACAAGACAAGTTGAACACACTATTATTTTCCCATAATAATGCAACAAAAGAAGTTTTGCTTCCTGACTTTCTCTAACCCCCACCCCGCCCTGAAGTTATCTCAAACTTTTGAAAAAGGCTGGAATATTCATAAATGTGCTTTGCCAAATTCTGGATCATCCCAATGGATGTGCACCGACTCAGATTTAACAGTTTGATAGAATCGGTGCAAGGGGAAAGAAATCCCAAATAATGAGTAAAATCATAGTAAGACAGGATGTGAGATCCTTAACGTTTAATATTTTAAATGCCCAGAAAAAGGCAAACGTTATTTTAAAATGAAATGCTTGTGTACAATTCTGGTCAATGTGTGTAACTTTTAATCGACTTTTTGGTGCATAATTATATAGAGAAAACAATTCTGATTTATTTAATTAAGTTACTGACAACTTGGAAATTATCTGATCTTGGCACCTACCATAGCTTTTACCTTAACAGATTTCAAATGTTTGCATTCAGGTAGGTTAAACGACTCTCTCTCTCTCTCTCTCTCAATACACTTAGGAAGGAAACGAAATTCTAATCTAAAATATTGAGCTAAATGTTGCTTATAATCTCCTGGCATTTTTTTTCTTTATTCTTTAATTGAATCAGACAGAGTTCGGCCTCACACACATAGAAGATGGATACTCATCCCTGGGTGTAACCCTACTGAAATTAATGGGGTGTACACCAGGCTGGAATTTGGCCCATGATATTTAGCCTAAAATATCCAGCATCAAAGGAGCTAACGGCACGTTGTAGTCCAATGCCAGTCTTTCGCATGGGGAGATACCCGCAAACGTGTGTTTTTGTCTTTGATTCATGCAGAAATATTTTGGCCGCAAACTTCCAACTTTGTATATTTCTTTTACATCTACTTTTTCTTCAAAGGTGAAGTAACGATTGCAGCATATTTGGGCCTGAGCGGCGGGTTTAAAAGCGTGTAGGGCATTAGCTCGCATGAATCTATCTTGTTGCCTGTCGTAATCAGCCAGTATCACCTCGTGTTCTGGTTAGGAATGCAATATTTTGAGCTCCTTCGTCATTTTGTAGCAAATGAAGGAAATCGGTCAGCAACTGGTCAGCCAACCCTCTTTGACTCTGTACCTAGAAAGTGGCCATTTCCCACAAATTGTGTTAAAAGTTCCTCTTAAAAATAAGTCACAGATCTGCATTAGCAGAAGGGGGCGGGAGGGAGAAGGGGGAGTGGGGCTTGTCCTAACTAGAGAAAAAGGTCCCACCGACTTCAATGGGTGTTTCAGGGTTGGGTTGCGATATGGCACTAACTTCGCTGCAGAATTAAAAGGCGAAGTGGTTTTAAAATCCACTTTCTTACAAAGCAAAGAAGGCAAGCCAAGCCTAGGGCCCGATCCCCAGGCAAGACTCCCATTCGAACCCAGGGGCCAAATTCTGCCCTCAGCTACAAGGGTAAAACCTGACTACTTTGGAATCCCTCCAGATTTCCACCCACTTAACAGAGCAGTGGAGTGCAGGATCGGGGCCCAGGACCCATAGCTCTTGCTGAATACGAACGATTTTTTGGAAACCAAGTCCTAAAAAAAAGGTGTGTGATGCTAATAAACCTCTAAATAAAACCTAGTGTCTTGACAATTGAGTGGAGAAGATACAGGGTAGCTTTGAAGCTACCACACAATTGTGCAGAAAGGGGGTTAAACTGTCCTGGATGGTTTTATTTGAGATCCCCATGTCCCAGTAATCCAGTCCCCATTCCCTGCCTCCTCTCCCCGCCAACCAAACCACCTCACAATTATTGAAAAGTTAAGCACGAAAAAAACAAAAATACTGAAGGCCAAAAACACAGACTGCAGCGCACCAGCTCCAAGAGTCTGGCCCCTCGCTTGAGGCCATAATTAATTTGAGATTTATTTTTATTGGAGAACCCAGTCTCGTCTGACCTTAGCCAAACAAGACTTCAGCTAGACCCTTGATGCGCTTGAATGGAACAGAATATTTCTAACTTCTCTTCGGGCGTCCGTGCCTGCTTTGAATTTGTTCCTCAGACTTCAGATATTTGGAGATTTGAAGAAAAGATTTAAAGCATTTTCCCCCCTTTTAGCATCCACTTTTTTTTTCTTTTGGACACAGTGGTTGGGAGGATGCGGAGGGAGCTAGAATACCAAATACATATTCAGAGAAAGGGAGAGGGGTGTTTTTTGGTTGGGTTTTTTTTTTTATATAGTCTTTAGAAGGTCAGAAGAGGTAGTGACTTACAGCGGGGGGGTTGGTTACTTGGATTCTGGTGTCTGGAAAAGCAGGAGTCTTTGAATATAAAAGCTTGTCCCCTGTGCCCTAAAGCCTGTTTTATTTTAAAAAGGGGCTTAGTATGCTACGCTTCCAGGATAAACAATGTTTCTCCCCTCCCCTGTTTAAATTCAAAGGATACCTTTAAGGTAAAGCACGAAAGAAACAAAGTAAAATCTTTTTCACCCATCGTTTGCATTTTATAGGGTTGAAGAACAAGTCAAGATTCACACGACTGGGGTAGGGGGTGATTATTTTTAAAGTCGAAATGTTCTAAAATAAAATAAAAGGTGCAAACAAGAATTAAATCCTGCAGCACTAAGTTGTCATAACACATTAATCAAGACCCCGCTGGAGTATAACACTTAGCCGTGTTGTTGGCTCAAGATATGAGCATAAGAAAAAAAGAAAGAAAGAAAGATTTGGTATGCTCTTGTATTAATCAATAGTAAGTATGTGGATGACATAGGAGTTCCTTTCCAGCTCCCATGTTCATGCACCCGACTGGAATGTTTTAAACAAAGTTCAAACATATTCATGGCTACAAATCTTTTGCAATTCCCAGCTTTCCTTGAGGATACCTGCTCCAGTCCTCCTGAGTGTAGTTGGGGGAAATTGACAACTTCTGTTGGAAACCAGGAGTTTAAAAAAAACAACAACGCTGCAGCAATGGATTCAGGACTAGAAAGTGGACTGAGTGGGAACAGTGCTGCATGGATTGAAATACTTCAGTCTCCGAAGTCTTTGCATTTCTCCTCTCCCTGCTACTACGGTTCTATCTCAGTTCCTAAGATGCTACAATTTCTCCTTGCTCTACACAATTATAGTTCCAGGATTCTTCTCACTGAACACCTGTAGGAAACATTCCATTGTCAGTCAAGCCTCCCAGATTTTTCTTTTCTTTTCCTTTCTTTTCTTTTCTATTTTTTAACAATGAATTCACTAACTACAATATGTCCCCTCACTAGGTTAGTTTGGCATGATTTCCCCAGAAAGTTTCCTTTCGCAAAAGTTTTTAAATGATTATTTGTCTCGCAGCCTGTTCCAGCAATAGCCTTTGGCTTCTACTGTGGAGCAGGAAATGATAACATGTCAATGTCAGTGTTTGTCAATACTCTTAATATTTTCCTCTCCAATTAAAATGTCAGTGTTTTGGCCATCAAAAATTCTCTCTTTGGGTTTCTTGTAAACCCTCCAGGCAGGGTGAAACCAAGAACAAACCAAATATTGTTTCCATCCACCCAGGCTATTTTGCTTCTATGAATATGCTTCTTTGTATAACACCACAAACATTATGGCTGTATGAAAATCATTCAAAAAAAAAAAAAAAAAAAAAAACAACCCACAAACTCCTGCACTATGGTTCTTTCCTCCCCATCTCATTCAGACTGGAGTGAATTCCCTTTTCTGGCTTGCTTAAAATACGAGACCCTTTTTGTGTGCAAATGACTACAGTGGAATATGCATGGTGGCTTTGTTCAACTTTCATCAGTGTGTGGCTGCACAGTCCAAAGCTGGAGAAGGTTTAAAGTGCTCTCCAAGGAAGCGCCAGAGCTATCATTGCTTGAGAATGGAACTTGATTGTTTTGTGACAAAAAGCCTTCAAATACATTGTGGAAGCTACTTCTTGGGCAGCCAGATGTGGACTGGTCTGAAATTTGACTGTGCTACGCGACTGCATCAGGTGCTATTAGTGGTGGGCAACAGAGCAGAGTTTGCTGTGCCCAGCTGAAACACAAGAGTATTACCACGTCCAGGAGTTCAAATATCAGAAGATCAAAGAGTTTTGCTTACAACAACCTTTGAAATGCATGTGGTTAGAGCACTGACTTAGGCTGTGGGAGACCTAGGTTCAGGCCCTGCTCTGCCACAGACTTCCTGTGTGACCTTGGGCAAGTCACTTATTCTCTCTGTGCCTCAGTTTCCTATCTGTAAAATGGGGATAACAATGCTTCCTTCCTTCCATGGATACTGTGAGGATAAATACATTAAAAGATTGTGAAGTGCTTTGAGATCTACTGAGGAAAAGTGCTAGATGTGAAATAGGCATTTTTATTAATCATGGGAATGTGGATTTCTCCTCTGTGTCCTGAAAAGAGCAAGAAAATATCCTAAAATGTGGAGCTCACCATTTAAATGTGGGAACACAACCCCTACAAAATATTGGAAGGAGATCTAGCATGGAGATGCAGCATTTCTTCTGCCATTCTGAAACATCAGAATTTGAAGGATGAGGAGAAGGGGAAAACTGTACCTATCGACCCCCCCCCCCCATAATGCCTTATACATTAGTGGTCCCCAGAAGGGACCATTGTGATCATCTGGTCTGACCTCCTAACATAGCACTTCACCTCCTGATTCCTGCATCAGGCCTATCTAGGCAGCACCTGTGAGTGGGAACTTCCAACAAGGCCCCTGTCACTGTTCCTCCCACCCTCGCTTATCTCCAATTTTGCAGGGTCTGTTGGCCACCTGTGTGATTCTGCATGGCCTGACCAACTTTAGGCCTTGCCTTAGAGAGAGGGGAAATTGTGGCTTGGATCCTTATTGAGAGGGAGGAGGAGAGGTATGACAGAATATGGCAATCAAAAACCATTCGTGCACTGCCTCGAGCACAGACAGTGCAGAAGGGGAGTAAATGCTACTAGGATTCAGCGAAGCCAGAGTGCAATGGTAAGAACTGGGAAAAATCAGTATTCAGATGTCATATTGCTTTGCTTATGGCCTTAATACTTTCCATACCCAGACAGTTAAGTCTCAGTTCTCATTCCAGTGCTCTCTTTTTAAATTTAATTTTCCAATTTACGTTACACGTTTCATTCTCTAAAGTCAAGTACTTATGTTTAGATGAGATTAGCGCACACTGATGTACTCTGCAGATTATTCAGCCCTTGTAGATCAGCAAGTACAGTAATGGCATACGGGATATATATACATTCATATAATTACGTTGAAGACAACAATAGGGACCTATAATTAGTTTATAATAATTATGTTTGCCTACCACTTTATCATATAAAGGCACATCAGGATGGTTTGTTCAGATGCTCAGATATAAATAGTTAGTCATAAATAACTATCTAAAATTGTTATAATTATGTACTAGATTTATGCAAATGCAGAAAAAAGGCACTTATCCATGTGCTCTAGGTGCAACTTAAAAATACACCACAGAAATATCTGAAATTCAGCAGTATGATTCAATATAACCCACCATCAGTGAACGAGGCAATTTAAAAACTCAGATGCCTTTCCCCCTCCAACAATTCCCCACCCTTACGATACTCCCCCATCCCCGTTTCAAATATTTGAGGGAAAAGATGAGCTTTGCAATGTAGCCCGAAGAAAGCTCATCATATTTAGGCTAATTTGGGTGGGGAAAGCAAATTCCATCACCATGGGACCCTTTCAGAGAATACCTTGCCAGCAGCCCCTTCTCATTCATACCAGTGGAGCTCCAGCTGTGACAGTTAAAGTCAGGACATTTATCTTCATGAGTTAAGGGATAAAGTCTTGACATAATGCTTATAGATATGACACTGTTAGTCAAGGAGCTTTATAAAAAATCCAGTCCTGCTTTTCTCCTCCACGCAAGTAGCCCCAGCGACCAATGGGCAATTGGGGTTTGGCCCATTTCTTAAAATAAATCTCCCAACCTCTTCTGAGAGGTAGGCAAATTAATATAATCTCCATTTTCCAGAGAGATGAAACGAGAGGCAAAAAATGCCCCGCGGCTTCCCAGAAGAAGGAATTAAAACTCAGAACCTCCTCATCCCCCCAGACCAACCCTCAAAAGGCTGTTTGAGGGAGCAGGACACAATAGATCACTATCTAATAATAATATCTGGCTCTTATATGGCACTTTTCATCAGTAGATCTCAAAGTGCCCCATGCCATTATGCCCATTTTACAGCCAAGAACAACAAAGCAAAGAGAGGTGAAGTGACTTGCTCAAACCTACCCAGGAGATCAGTGAGTGAGCCAGAAACAAAGCCCAAGTCTCCTAAAGCCCAGGCCAGTGCTCTAGCCACTAGGTCATGCTGCCTGCACTGCAGGTGAATGTTTTCTACAAGGCACCTATTCTATGGGTGTCATCCTGGCCCCACTGAAGTCAATGGGAGTTTTGCCATTGACTTCAGCAGGGCCAGGATTTCACCCTCTCTGTTTTACATTTAATGATTAAGTCGCTGAGCTTGCAAACACTTAAGCGTGTTCTTAACTTTAATCACATGAACAGCCCCATTGACCTCAGTGCAACTACTCGTGAATAAAATTAAATATCTGCTTACGTGATTGCAACGTTGACGTCTAATTGCCTGATCCAAAGCAATCAGAAATCTTCCCACTGACTTCGGATCAGGCTCTTAAGAGACATCACTCAAAACCCTGTTGAGTTTTTGAGTATGGAAACAAGTTGTTTCCCCAATGACATCAGTGCGCACGATGCTTTGGAGACAAATACCAGGAGACAGGGTCCCTGCCCCAAAATAAATGGCAGATGATGATGAAATTCAACGTGAATTCAACATCCTATGAATCATTTATCTCTGTTCAATTGAAACTAGGAACATAGGCCCGGTTGGAAAGCTCTCCCCGAGGAAAAGCACCCTCTGAGGTCAATGGGAGCATTGCCTGAGTAAAGCATACCCACCATCACAGCTAATTTGATGCAGTTCTGTGTCAACCAATTCCATTCCATACGAATGTTAACAATTTAGGCCTCAAACCTAATTCAGTAGGCTTTAGCTATTCCATAGGCTGATTTCAGTGGCAGCAGGATCACGTCTTACAATGAAAGGCAAACCTGCTGGGATACCTTTCTATGGGATAACAAAGTGGGTTCACCTCTTCATTGATACCAGAGCATGTGCCTGATTATTTCCTGCCTACTGGCACTCTAAAGATTAAGTTAGTTGACTCTACTGCTGGGTATAGACTGCACACACATTTCCAGGAGTAGTCATTTGAGTTTTTGCTCTGATGGTATTTGCATCTCTTTTAAGGTCACTTCCAACTAAGTTTCTAGCATTCTAGGGTCTGATCCAGACCCCACTGAACATAATAAACAACATTTACCGGTAGCAGTGCTCATGGAAACACTGAGTTTTAAGTGAGCTTTGTAGAATATTCACTGAACATGGAATTCTGAATATTTCCAGTGCAAGTTTTTGCTTAAAAACCTGACCCTGTGATTTACACTCATCCCACCAGGAAACAGAAACAATGCCACATGTCACATCACAAAATGGGCATTTTGAATACTCCCAACAAAGTGTTTGCAAAACAAACTACAAGCTAGGGATTACATGCAGAAATTATTCAGAGAATCGTTTAAAATAATGGCTTATGCACATGAAAATCACAACCTGCTCATGGACCATTAACAAAGAGAAAAAGAGGCAGAATTAATATAATAAAATTTTTCATTACAAACAATTCACCCAGCTCTAGTTAACACCACCTTGTATTCCTTGAGTCTGGGAGACAAGAGTCTTGTGTTTTAGATTTTCCTTAAGTGCTGTGGCATGCAGGGTTTGCCTTAAACGTGTAACCCAGATGTCCTGGGCTCGGTTTATTTACATTCTTGGGAACTGTTGTGGAAAAAAAAAAACCTATATGATGTCAAATATAATATAGCGCTCAATGGCACTATAAAGGGACAAGAATCTGCCACCCTTTCCTTGGAAATTGCTTTGGGATTGGTAGAAAAAGAAATAAAAGGCAATAACAACCCACCGCAATACAAGCTAAGACCCACACTTTGCTTTCTCCAATTTAACAATCGGACACATATTTGGAGGGCAAGAATTTGCAATATGTGGTATTAGCCATTGTCTGATGTTACCAGGTGAATCTATGTACCCGCTAAATAAGCTGGGTAGGTTGTATAGGAAAACCATCAGGAACAATGTGACTCAAGTTCCAATATTATACACCACTATCTGATCCAGCAATCTATTTACCTCAACAATTGAAAGAGATGCTTATTATTCAGTTAATTCCATTTTGCTTTGTCTTTAAACACATTTTGATGAAATGTAGCACTTTCCATATCTAGACAATCATTTTTTGTACATTGAGTTCAGTTGTTTGCACAGCAGAGAGGTAAAGGCATTTTTTGAAAAGAAATTTAGTTTTGGTTCAAGATTAGATAGTAGCCAGGAAAGCAGAAAATTGGAAACCAATATAAGAAACCATTATGGTAAAATATTGCTCGAACATCATCATTATCATATTGGTTAACATCTAGCATCTACACTGTAATTCAGGACACCTCAGGATAATATTGATTAGAATATAAAAGAAGAGACCACCATAATATGTTATTGGTCACTGATAGATATACAGAGCTGATGAAGATGAATCTAAGTGTAAGTGTGATCATTTAGGAGTAAACCAACTCCCACTGAAGTCAATGGTAACTTCAATTAGCGCTGGACCAGGCTCTTAAACAGATATAAATTATCTTGAATTTTCGAGGATTGTAATTTTTGACATTACCTGTTTAAAGATGCTGTCATGTCTTACCTTGACGTAAGACGAAGTGTCTGGTACTGTCTGAAACATCCTTATATGTTTAATAGCTATTTTAAAAGGTCCTAAAATTGACCTGAAAATAAGAAAAAAAAAGTAAAAATGAAGACCAGCAAACAAACAATGCCTTTGTTTTGAAAATTAAAACCAGTAATAAACATTTAAAATGTTGTGATCAAGCATTTGAATGTTTCCTTTTTTAAAAGAAGGGGCATGGGACAAATTCTACCAGAACAAGGAAGTGTAAACTAATAACCAAGACTCAATATCTATCTTTTAACTACAGGCTTCACAGAAAAGAACCCTCTCCAGTTTTGACTGGGGGGAGGGAGAGTTTGACGTTTGATTAAGTGAATTTCTTAATCAGCAATTAAAAGCTAGCAGAAATATCCATGTTTTCATGTTGAGACTAGTTAACCCTATTGACTTGAACCTAGGGGTTTCTCTTGGTTAAATGAATGAAATGCAGTTGTATTTCTATACTCATTAGAACCACTGTGGGTCATTAACGCGCCAATGGAAAGAAACCTTTCCCACGAATCATAGTTTGCCAGAAGTTGTACTGCAAAACAATAATGATCATTTTAAAAATAGAGAACGAAAATAAACTATATTTTGGCAACAAAAATTGTACGGGGTTGTCAGTTGCAATTCTCCCATTTGGGACGGTGCTGTAACATTGTCAAATGTAGCTGAGCTTCAGAGCTTCCACCAAAGCAGAATATGTCTCTCTCTCTCTGAAGTCTCAGGTTTGTGACATAGTGATCGCATCACGAACAGGTTTTCTAAGGTCAGGACTGCACAATTCAGAGACTCACAATGGAAGGATCGTGAAATGTGATGGCTGGAGAAAGTCGAGTTTCCATTCAGGACAACAACAACAAACTTCAGTGATCAGATGAAATTTGCAATCAAATTAAAATCTCTCTCCGCACATCCATAACACCCGTTCCCTAGATTAGAGGAAACTCTTTATTCCCTCCAAGCAGTGCTATAAAATGTCCACGAAACTGTAATAAATCCACCGTTAAAAGAAGCAAAAGCCCCCCTTTACTTCCCACTCGCACTGTTGCTAATTACGACGCTCGCGTTTTCTTGAGGGAACATTTATCAGAGGCAGATTTTTGCTCAGAATTTGGATTAAAAAAAACCCATCAAGACCAAGGTTACACGGCAACATTCAACGTATGCAGGAGTAGTTTTGCTAGAAAGGGCTAATGAATCCCTTGGCGGGGCTGTTGAGGAAAGGCTGGCGGGCTAGAACTCTGTCGTTTATTGTGGGTGTGTTTACACGCACAACGGCGGACAGAACGCCCAGCTGCGCTGGGGAGATCCCTGGTGTATTTACACAGGACGCATACAGTAAATTATGCCACCCAACTGACACGTAACCGGGTTTTTGCTCCACGATCTGTTGAGCTGCAATGCCATCCGCCAAGGAAGGCCCCTCTGCATGCACCTCCAGCCCACAGTGAGCACCCCACGGTAACGAGCTAGTCACGCAGCAGCCAGCGTTTCATTCACCGGTCCGCGTCTGCAACGCCAGGAGAACACCTCTATAACCCCCCCAGCCTTCGCGGCTGCACTGCTCGGAAACATCTGTTGATTAAAAAAAAACCCCACTCTGGCAAATAAATTGTTCTGTATCTGCACGTGACCCCCTTTTTATTGATTTTTAAAGCATTTGTTACGTGGCCAGCTGGCAGAGAAGGGCAACTGATTACAGAATCGACAATGTGTTTCTGATAAGCACAATTTATTTGTCTCTCCTTCCTCCCTAATACACTCCAGTTTCTTTTGCTTCTGAACTTGCAACAAGGAGGGGGGAAAAAACCTCCAAGTCTCTCATGAGGTGAGGGGACAAGGGAATGTTCCTTGGGCATTAAATTTGCTGGAGTCAGGGATTCATCATACTCAATTTCCCTCCCCCGTTTTATCCCTCCCTCTGAATCAGCCCCCTCATTTGCTCCCCGTGCATAATTAGGCATGTTTCAAATCAATAAACACATCTGCATATTCAGATTCAACCTTAAAAGGCAACTCTGGATTATTTCCCAATAGCTTCGCCCTGCCAGCATCATCCACAGCCTAAAAGGGTCTTTTGTGTTAACTGCTCTTGTTTAATTGTTTCCAAAGGACTCACCTTTTATACCCTTTCCTCTCAACCAGTGGAAGAGCAGTTTGTAAAGATCCAGGTTGAGACCAAAAATAAAATCCCCACCAGGTCTGTACTGTAACCCTGCGGCAGCAGTGTGGCAAAAGAGAGATTAAACCTGCTGGATCCAAAGCAGCACTGAAGTTAAATTTCCCTAGTACATCCAGACAGTCTGCATATCCTCAGGGGGCTTCTGTAATGCGCTCAGCTCCAGCCAGAGCTTTTCTTCTTCTTCTCTCCTATCCCAGCCCCCTCCCCGCCGCGACTTTAAATTTGATTTCCGTTTTCCCCTTATCAATATTTCAGCCTCTGTCTCTGGTTAATCGTCCGAATGTGACATCCTCGCCTCTGTCACAGCCCCCCCTCCGGCCCCCCGCAAAAGACCCTCCCTTGTCCTGCCAGCAACTTTAAGGAACTTTTAAAAAAAAATTGCACGAGTTTAAAAGGAAAATATTGCTGAGGAGTCAAGCCAGAAAGGAACGCTGAGTGGAGCTCAAGGACTACCTTAAGCCCCCTTTTTAAACAAGGAAGTTTCAAATCTCCGTTTTTAAATCATCGTGCCTTGGTTTTAAATAAATAAATAAACAAACCGAGCCTACCTTGCAAAACAGGTCCCCTATTTCCCACTGAAACGGATCTGAAAATACGACAAACCAAATTCACACACACACACGCACGCACACTCACACTCACACACACACACACAAAGGGGAATTGAACTAGCTGTTCCACGCACAGGATCAAGAATTTGAACACTTTGATTCTCTTTGCCAATCAAAACCTCCACGATTTTCTTAGCTATTTACTGCAAACAGTCTATCAAGCAGCAAAACAAAAACAAAAGAGGGAGGGGAAACATATCTTCTAGGAACTCGACAGAGCCAAATGTATCTGCTGGTGGAATGGTCTGAAATCCGTGGAGTTGCACCAGTAGATCATTTGCTCTGATCTGAGGTAGGAACACATATGAAGTTCAGTGAGACAGACACGCATTTTAATGTAACCCTTCTAGGGGTTACCAAAAGTATTTGGAAAATTTCCTTCCCCACTCGGCTCCGTTTCTCCCTTTCCCAGCTTTACCCCAAATTCCAACATATTGAAACATTTTTCTCCTTAATAAGAGGAACATATAAAGTGAAAGGGGTGAAAGGGCAGCCCAAGGAGCTGTGCCCGTAGCTCCGAGTACAATTTACTCTGGCAGACGAGGCGTTTAGCATTCCTGACAATTCCTAAGGAAAACAACCCTCCAGACTTGTACCAAGGCACCTACCAAGAGTCACTTTTTAATATAGCAATTCTTTGGGTTTGTTATTAAGAGCCAGTTTCCTATGCAAGGTAAACGCCATGGATTTCAAGAGGAAGCTCTCAAAAGATAACGGTGCTGGGAGGAATACGAAAGAGGTGACAGAAGCTACTTCCCAAACTGTTCAGGAGAAAAGCGACTCTTTCGGTTGGGTTTAAAAAGAAAGGCACCGGTATCTCAGTTTATGCTACACGGATTTATAGAACCATGCAAAGGAGCAGAATTTAAGGGGATGATGTTAGTCAGTGTCCTGATGATTGTGTGTGCAGACATCTCTCTCTCTCTCACACACACACATACAAATAATTACAGAAACAAGAAAAGCAGTGATTAACTCAGACCCCATTTCAAAGCCATTTTTTTTACACAACTGTTGTTCCTGCGTTTTCAACACGTTTGACACAAAACACACACACTGAAGAGAAAACCCACGGGGCTAATATTTCTCTTCCTATGATGATGATTATTTTTATTTGGCTAAGAAATTATCTAAATATAGCTGAAGCTTCGATTTTCTTTTCCCATGTTTTTCTTTTCAGCAAATGTGTCCAACTCCTCAGCCCTACCCGAATGCAGACTCGAACCTGTCTAACATACACCCAATAAGGAGCAGTGAAATCATTTTAATGGCTAGAGCTAACAAAGGGTCAGGCTGCAAAGGGATTGGGGGGGGGGGTTGGTTGGGGAGAGGTTCCCTAATACAGAGAGCTGTTCTTTCGTCCTTGTAATCAAACCCCGCAGTGAGTCCAGATACCCATGTGGCTAGCTGAAGTCGTCTTGGGAGCTTTACTAGTCCAGATGAAAATTGCTGGGAAATGGGAAACAGCTGCAGCCTCAGAAACAAAAAGAAAAGGAGGACTTGTGGCACCTTGGAGACGAACAAATTTGTGGGTCTCTAAGGTGCCACAAGTCCTCCTGTTCTTTTTGCGGATACAGCCTAACACGGCCGCTCCTCAGAAACAAAAAGAAAACTCACCCCTAAGCAGAGAAAGTTACAGAAGTTTTGTTTACACAAATAGCTCAACACGGGCATGCCATTTCAAGTTCTCACCCGCCAACTGTTGGTGACTTGTACGTAAACAACATTTCAACATTCATCCCAGCCAGTGAGCCCTTAAAGATGCCTATGAAATCTCCATCTCTATAACACACACAGACCGCCTTTGTGGAGCTTGTTGCTGACTGTGTCCAACGGATTAAACAAGGCACTAGCAACACAAGCAGCAAAAATCCACACATAATTTGTATAAAAAAAAAAACACACAAAACAAAAAACCACCTCCAGACCAATGCTTGAGTCTCATAAGCCTGCTGGACAATTGCTAGACCGAACGGAACGGTGGAAAAGCTCAGAGTCCTGCAAAATGGGCTCTTTTCATGTTTTCTATTTATTAGCTACGTTAAGAGAAAACAGACTCGCTAGTCCCAAAAGTAGGAAGAGTATTAAAAGAGGCATGTGTATAGTCCAGCAATTACAGCTGAACTTGATTAAAAACGTCACGAGGGCTGCAAAAGCAGGAGTTACCTGATACACCAACCCTGGGGTTGCTTTAGGATGAATTATAACACAATTCATTTTATTTTAATAGGTCACTATAAGATTAACTGTTTAAGGATGGAGCTGGTGCTATAAAAGGTTACATCAAACCTGAAATAAGCAAGCCCTGCGTCCTGGATTTTAGAAGTCACCGTTTACTGTGTTTTAAAATTCCCCAACATGTTAATTAAAAATAAAAGGAATATGGAAAGTGGAAAGGAGGCCAGTACTGGCCAAATAACCCCCTCCCACTTCAGTTCTTCGGGGTTTTTTCCCTAAGAGGAAAACATGGTCACTTTTAACAGGACATCATCCTTTCTACACCTAAGAAGAAAACCAGTTCTCATTATTTTCAAGGTCTGAGTCCTAATCTTCAAGGCACTTAACGAACAGCCTAGGGTCAGGGTACCTAAAAGATCATCCAAAAGGTCCAGAATGAGGACGGTAATTGACAGCTCCTTTGTGGCAAAATAGAATTGTCCACCCAACAAGGGTAAAGTTTGTCTGAGCAGGAGAGAGAGTTTTCTTGGGGGCCAGTCCAAGACTAAAGTGAACTCCCCCAGGAACGAAGCACAATCCCACCTTCCACTGCAAAGTATACTCCTGCGACCTTCTTTTGCTACTAGAAGCAGGGCACAATGTAACTATCACTGCTATATTAAAAAAATTCTCACACAATTTTCCCCTAGGGGGAGCAAGGGAGAAAGAATGAACCTCATGGGAAGAGATGTTGGACTGGTTCCTCAGTGCACTTCTAGAAGATTCTTGGAGACTATAATGGGGAGATTTGGGGGGAAAGACTGTCTTTTTGTTCTGGATTTGCACAGCACTTAGCACAATGGAGTCTTGGTCCATAATTAGGGCTCCTAAGTGCTACCTGCAATAAATAATACAATGACAGTAACAAGAAGCAGAACTGGTCAGAACTCACAATTTCCATTCTGTGGAAAATTTCAGTTTTTTTTTGTTTCAACTGGTCTCCCAAGATAGGTGGCTGAAAAAATATTTCTCTCACAGTATTCATTATTTTTATTTTATATTATTATTAAGAAAAAAGAATTAGTTAGGCAGTTGAAATTTCATACATCCTCCAGATGCAGAATGGATCTGTTGGGCGGAGGGGGGGGAGGAGAGGGGACAGAAGGAGGCAAACAGGAATCCTTGCCTGTTTCTTGGGCTTAAGGTATTTAACTGAAGAGCAGAGCTTCTCAAATTATTCTTCATTAATAATATTTGTTGTGCAGCTAGTGTCTCTTTTATCTATTAATGAATCATTCATAAAATCATCCTGATTTCCTTCCTTTGTCTTCATTATTTGCAGAATAGTTTGCGGGAATGATTTGCAGGTGATAGAATATTGTCTTTCTGTTCATGAAGGCCAGTCATCAAGCCTGGCGTGGGACTTGTCACTTAGAAATAAATAATAAATAATACTATTTAGTTCTTTTGTATTATTATTAATTATGTATATAACAATACCTCCTAGAGGTCGCAGTCAAGATGAGGGCTAGGCATCATATAAATGCCCTGAATAGTTTATCATCTAAATAGACAAGTGGATGAAAGGAAAACATAAGCACAGTAAGGTCAAGTGATTTTCCCCAAGGTCACGTAGCAGGTCAGTGCCAGAGATGGGAACAGAATCCACGTTACTTGACTTCCAGTCCATTGCCCGGTCTGCTGACCAACGCTACCTCTGATTTTCAGAGCTTGCTAATTTATAATGATTTTAATCAACTGGCCTTGAAACATTTTACAATGGAAGGTTAATGTCAACACCCCTGATTTGTAGATGGGGAAACTGAGTCACACTGCTCAGACTTAACCAAGCTCAGACACTAGGTCAGCAGCAAAAGCAGGAGCAAAACCCAGATCTTATGGCTCACTGCCCAGTTCCCCAGCCGTAAGTGCTTCCTAATACTTAAGACACTTACAATTATTTTTGGATGAGCCCCAACAATTGAATGGCTGAATCTTTTAAAATTAGAGTAGAAAAATTAAGAAACAGCTGATAATACAGTTTCTGGTATTTATTTTTCAGACCCATAATCACTTATAGATAAGTTTAGGAAACTTTCGGGATTCATGATCATCTTCACAAATACACAGTGGTTGTCCTGGTGCTCCCAAATAGGACTTCAAGAATAATGAAATAAGCCCAACATAATTCCTACTTATTACAGATCAATACACATAAATATTTCTATTGGATGCCCAGGTAGCAGCACTATCCAAAAATACCTTCTTTCACTTCCAGCTTGCTTATCCCTTCTTTTCGGACGAGGATGTGATCCATGCATTCATCACCTCCAGGCTAGATTATTGTAATTCCTGGTATCTGAAGTTCAATGTGAAGCTGATGCACAGGTTCCAGCTGGCACAGAATGCAGTGAACCACCTTCTCTATGGTTTGGGCCTCCGTGAGCACATCATGTTTGTGCTCAAATCCCTTCACTGGCTCTAGGTCAGCTTCCAATGCCAGTTTAAGGCTTGCGTCTTAATTTTCAAAGCAATTCATGGTTTGAGCCCCAGTTCCATGAATGATCTAGTTTGGATCTATGAACCCCCATCACAGCTGTCCTCCTCTGGGACAAGACAGATCACTAAGCCCAGGACAAAGGGTGTCAGAGCTGGGGTAAAGCATCCTCGGTCCAGGGGAACAAACCTCTAGAAGTCGTAAGGTGAAATTAGAGTGTGAGCATCTTCAGGAAATGCTGCAAAACCTTCAAAAAAAAATGCCTTTCTATCATTAGAATGACACCCATTCTACCCAGTAAACACCAACCAGCCACAGTCAATGAAGAAAGAGGCAATTAATAAAATCTAAAAATCAAACCCCTCCTGCAAGCAGAGTTTTTACTCTGAGATGGGAGAAGTGCCAGAGACTCCATAAAGCCCACTAGGAACACTGGCTATTGCTTTTTGTTTATTGATTTTGCATGGCAGGCGCTCAGGGTACTACAGTGATGCATGGCAGTCTAAAATCCTAAAATGGATAGAACTAAGCGAGCTCCACTGAAGAGCAGCATAAATAGATGAAAAATGAGAAATGAGGTGAATTAAAAAACAACAACAAACATCCCGAACACCTGGAGAAGGCAGGAGTCTGCTTTGCCTCCAAGACGTTTGACATGGACGTTTCTTTCCCATCCTGCATCTCCATGGAAAAGGTTTCTTTTCAAATTAAATGAGCCATGAAATAAAAGGAAATTCAGAGCAATATTGTAAAAGAGTCCGATGTAGGGCTTTTCCTTTAAGAGTTATTATAACCCAGGCCTTCTCTATGCACAAATGCTGAATGGCTTTAACTGGTACAAATCCCTCTAATGTGGCTGCAGTTACATCATCATCATCAAAAGATGATTTATGCTTTCTTTAGACCAGAATAAAAGGTGGGCTTTTTAGTGTGTTAGTAAACACATTTTTTTATCATCATCCTGGGATCACCTAGATGCCCTAACCAGGCCTGGGGCTGCACAAAGAAAGAGTAGAAGACTGCCCCAGCCCAAACGTGCTTACAATCTTAATCAACGCAATATAACATGCTAGGGCAGACGGTAGACAGACCCGGCAGCCTGCGCTGAAGTCAGTGAGTGCTCAGCACTTTTTGAAAATCAGGCTGCTCATTTAAGAGCCTAAATATGGATTTAGGCAACTAAGTGGAGGATCCTAATTTTGAAAATCTTGGCCCTAAATTGTACAGATAGAAATACGTAAACTGACAAGCTCCCTTCCCCGCCACATGCACAAAACTTTGTTGCAGAATTACAAGTTAATCCCCATTAAGTGCTCCTGTGTGTTGTGGGAACTGAAGTCGTGACACTGAGTCACACATCCTTGGGTATCAAGGGGGGGTCCGGGTGCTAACTCAACTTGTTGACTCTGCTCCAGTCACTAGCTCTATTTCCTGGACTTATCTTGCTTAGCAGATTTCCCATCCTCTCTCTCTCCTGCAACCCATAAACACTTGAAATCTCCTGTAAGCCCAATCTAGGCTGGCAGCTTGCTGTGAATGCAGGCTGCAGCATATAGCAGGAGATAAGGAGTAGGAGGCACATTGTCTTTTTTCAGCCTGTCCTGAGAATTCACTTTTCAATCTGAAATTGTTTGCGCAAGGAAAAGGAAACGTGTGTTGGGGGGATCTGGAGAGGGGAGGAGAAAAGAGGAAGAAGGTTGTTTCACAGACCAAACTGGGATATATGAAAAAAAGAATTAATGGAGATTGATGGAGGAAGTTTGATGAAGGTCCCACTGCAACAAGCCCTTGTAAACTATGTGCTTCTGTTAGCCTGTTAGGTCCCTACACGGTTGATCAGTTTCAAAGAGAAGGTGGCGTTTTCATAGCTGAACCCCAGTGTGAACATCTTTCTAAGAAATTAGGAGACAAATTCTGCCCTGAATTACAGTCCATAGCACCCCACTGAAGTCAAGGAGGTGTAAGTCAAGGCAGGATCTCAGGCCTGGTGTACACTAGAAAAGTTTTACTAGTAAGCTATGCCAGTCAGTGGGTGTGATTTTTTTTACTGATATAGTTATACTGGCATAAGCCTTAGAGTGGAGGCAGTTATACCAGTATAAAGCTGATTTCACTTCCTGAACAAGAATAAGCTACCCTGGTGGATCTGGGAGTTAGGCACCTAAATGCATTTGAGGATCTACACCTTTTATACCAGTATAATTGTGTCCACACTGGGGATAGGAGGTGGTGGGAGGTTGTTGCCACTTTAACTATACTGGTACATGTAAAGCAGCAAAACTTTTTAATGTAGACAAAGCCTAACTCTAAGGCCACAATTCTGCTCCCACTGAAGTCAATGGCAAAGTTCCCATTGATTTCCACAGGAGCAGGGTCACACCCAAAGCAAAGACATACAAGAACAACCCCCCGAATGCTTCTCTCTGGACCTTGCAAATTTCCTTTGATCTTTAATGAACCAAGATATTTTGGAGATATACAGACTACCATGGATCTGATAACAACCCAGGGCCTGAGGCAACTGTGGTCTAAAGCAATTGGAGATCTGTGGATGAAAAGTACTGTGCATTTTTATCAATTAACCTTCTGATGCTATTGAAGTCAACAGAACTTTTGCTATTGACCCCCTTGTGAAAAAGAGCTAGTCCCCAGTTTGTGCAATCAAGTTGATATTACAGAAATGCAATGTCTGGAGCATGTCCCTTGGTGGAGGTTGGAACCACGTAACACGGTCAGACTTTAGGGTTAAATCCTTCTTTCCTTATACCCTCAAAACTCCAACTGGCTTTAATGGGAATGTACAGAAATGTCCGTACTTTGTATAGCATCTTTCATGCAAGCTGCAAGCAGTGCTTTTAGAGAATGAATCAATCAAAAATAACAGATGGGGAGAAATTTAGAGGCAGAAGCCAGGAAGAAAAGAGTCATTGGGGTGGAGAGCTGTGGGAGGAGAAACAGCATGCATATATGTGGGTATGAGGAGCTTGAGCATGGGGAACACCTCTCTTATCATAATGTACAAGCAGTGCCTTGTTCTGGGAGATGTTGCCTCATACATCAACATCAAAAAAACCTCTGGTTCTAGCCGACAAGTTAGAGGAAGGATGGACTTATGGTTGGGCTGCTAACCAAGCACTCCCCAGAGCTAGGTTCAATTCCCCTTCTTTAGGCGCTTCACTAACGTTATAAATCTGTCCCTTTGTGGAAGGGGCTTTATTATAAAATAGGGGAATATACACAAAGAATATTGTACCCCTTTAAGGACCAAACACAAATACCACAGGGCTTCCCTCAGCTGGAGTCCAAATAAAGACCTAGAGCCTAGTTCTCCCCCTTTCTGTCATCATTTACATCTGTACAATGCCACAGATTCAGAAAGGTGACATAAGGACAAGGCAGCAGAGAATCGGAGCAGGTGACTCTTTAGGCAAAATCCCCAAGAGTCCTTTTGATGTCAAGAGCAATTAGTGATGTTCTGAACGTGCTGAGCAACCCCCCTCTTCGCCCCCCCCCCCCCCCCGCCAACAATCAGGCCCTTTTAAGGTGTCTCTAGTTAGAGTTCCAAAAATGGAGGCACCTAAAATCACTAGTCACTTGGGAAACTGTAGGCCCTTGTTTTCTCATTCTGGAAGCTTTGTCTTGGAGAAATGAGCAGTAAATGGAAGGGTTCAGTTGCCGGAGCATCACATCCAGCTGCCCAGGTGAAGCTCTGGAAAGCCCCCTATTCTGCAGCCCCCATGGTGGAGTGATTTCAGCCCCCCCCAGCCCCATTTCCTGCCTCTTGCCGCCCCACTTTGATTTGAAGGACCCAGCCACCCGTGACCACCCAGGGAAATAGAGGCCAAGCAAGCACCCACACTCATTCACTCTCCCCTCAGGGGGAGGAAAGAGGGCCAAAGATAAGATCACTTCATTTAAGCCAAGGTCCATTTTTCACTGCGGTCCTTTCTGATCAACTCTCACTCTGCTGAGCCCACTGGAGTAAAGGGCAAAATGGCCATTGTTTTTGGCGGAGGCCAGGATCCCAATCTTAGTGCAAAAATCAGTGTAGGATTAAGGATCAAGCTTCCTCATCATTACCATGGCCTCCTCTTTCTCACTCCAGAGACTACTAGTTAACCTATGGTATGTGGGTTTGCAGAAGCTTTGGCTAGTCACTCGTCGCTGTCTGATTTAACCTAATTTTGGGACTGCTCTGGCCCAAGAGGAAAACATGATTCCCTTTTAAGAAGATGTAGGATATCAGCAGGAGTCCGTGTGGCTTTGCCAGAAGGCAGAGCTTTGTGACACAATGAGTTAAATTCACCCTTCGTTCATACAGAGGGTGAAGAGACTGTAGTGGATCTAATCCAGTGTATTTCCATAAAATTCACCTACTGATCACCAAGTGGAAAGGAAAGCTGCCCCCAAGCCCACAGATGAACCCCTGAGGGAGTTGAAATACTGACTGCCAGTGCAAATTCCCTCTCCTCCCCTTGCTGGTGCAGGGAGGGGGGATTTGCTCAATAAATGATATGCAATGATTTTGATTCCCTCTGCTTTACATTTGCATTGTCTGCAGCATAAGTGCAAGGGAGCTGCATTGCGTGCCCACTGAAATCTGGCTTTTGATTAGTGCTGGCAACAGGTTTCCAGTGAATAATAAATTTGCAGAAAAATGCATTTTGGGGGACACCAAAACTATTTGTGAATTTGGGCTGAATTCGGCAAATCATTTCAGCTGGGGGTGGGGGGTGGGGTGGGGGAGAATGGATTTTTTTCCCCCTGGAAAAGTTGAAACTGTTTTTGACCATCCAAAAGAGAAGAATTTGGCTTTTTATTTTGAAAAGCCATTTGGTTTTGAAATGTAGCTATATTTATTAAAAAAAAAACCCCAAAAGGTGAGAAACACCCAGAATCAAACTGAACAAAAACCAAAAAACTGAAACAATTAGTTACAGTTCATTTTGTTTTGTTTTGTTGCAGGTGTTTTTCTATTCAAAACTAATTTTGCCCAGTTTTCATTTTAGGAAGGAAAAACTGAAAATAAAAATTAGTTTGTTTTGTTTTCTTAATTTCAGGTGTTCTTCCGCCTTAACCATTTCCCCCCAGTTTTTCATTTCAGTGTGAAAAAAACAAAAAAATCTGTTTCCATTTGAAAAGAAATACTTTTTTTTGGCTTTTTGGGTTCAGCCCTTGATCCAAAGAAATCAATTATTCATCCCTTTTTGCAGATGCAAGATGAGCTATGGAGGGTCTGTGCACCAGAGAGAAACAGGGTGATAAACTGCAGGCAAGCAAGTGCCACATATTTCCCCACCACCAAGAAATCCAAGACGTTGCATGTAGGAAAAAGGTTACATGTTGCTATTTGGCTGCCTAATTTTAAAAAGGCTGAACACAAACAGCGAAACCAGCTGGTGTAATATTCACTGTAGCAAATAGATTTCCTATGGACTGTTGAGTTTACCTCTGATTATCCTCTTTATTGGTTCTTCTTGTAATGATTATAGTCCTGGAAATTACTTAAATTACATTGTGGCCTTTACTGGCTGTATCTGTATCTGCCTTGTATCCAACTCCCAGCAAAAACAGAACAGAAAGAGTCACGGATCATTTTAATGCATGTAGCTCCGGCTGACAAGCAAACACGGGCCATGGGGCTGAGACCAGGCACAAGCGAGAAAAGCCAGTCTTATGGCAAAGGTACTAGCTTAGAACGCAGAAAAGGTAGGGTCAGTTGTTAGCTCTGCTGAGAGCTTCCCATATGACCCTGTGCAAGTTACTTAAACTTTCTGTCCCTGAGTGCCCCCTCTTTGGAGTGGGGATGTTAATCCTTCTTTTGTCTGCCTTCTCTATTGGGATTGTAAGAACTTTTGGACAGGGACTGTTCCTTACAATGTGACCATACAGTGCCTGGCACAATGTGGGTCCTGATCTTGAGTGGGCCCTCTGGGTGTTATTGTAATACACTCAATTAAATACAATTAAATATTAGAGGGAACACAGTAATCTCTTGTTTCCAGTGACCTGCTTTTCCTGGAGTTGCCTTTATTATGACAATCTCAAGACAACACAACATTTCTCCCAGCACTGGAAAGGCGTATCTCTTCCAACCATCTATTCAAGCTCCATCTGCACAGAATGAGATTTTCCATGAAGAAAACAAAAGGAGAAAAATCCTTCTTCGGTCACCAAAAAGGAAATAAGCTCAGCAGCTGGAGGAACTTCAGTCTTCATATGACTACCTGGTGGTGGCATCTAGCGGTTAGAGCAAAGGAACTTGGAATCAGGAGACCTGGGGGCTATTCCTGGCTCTGCCACTAACTTGCCATGTGTCCTCATGCCTCAGTTTCCCCACCTGCAAAGCACGTTGATGATGCCTCACTGTTTGCAAAGCCCTTTGAGATCCTCAGCTGAAAGGCATCAGGTGACTAAAGTTCTTCAGCAGCTAGAGAGAAAAAAGGGATTTGGGCATGTTTTTCCACCCCCATTCCCCCCAAGCCTTTTCCTAAAAAGGAACTTCATTGGCGCTATTTTCAATGTTTGGGTTTTGTTTGCTACTGTAATAATTAGCCATCTGCCAGATGGTGAAGCAACACAAGAGGGCTTGCTTTTCATGTCTCTGCTTAAGGAAAAGGCGCAACAGAAGACAAATAAACAGAAGCAGAAGGCTAGTAAGCCAGCACAGGGCAGAGAGAGGAGTACCCCGCCGTGTGAGAGGAACACAGAGCACTACCAGAGGTGGAGAAGGAGAACTACCAGACCTGCCCACATCAATGCCCCACCCAGACCAGCATCCTGTCTGTGACCACGGCCAGCACTCATACTTCAGAGGAAGGTTCAAGAAACTCTATCATGGAGAATTAGGTCCATGGGAGAAATTTCTCCCTTACCTCTGGCTGTTACTGGATCAATTCCCTGTCCTACTGAAAGCAGGAGTGTTGCTATTGGCTTCAGTGGGACAAGGATTTGGCCCAAGGACTAGATATTTCAGGGATTTGGCAATATGAATCCTTTCATCCTGCAGGGACTGGAAGCTGTTGATGGCTCTTCGGTGCCATAAATGATGTGGTGTTGCAGGTTTTAGTCACAGATTTATAGATATAAAGGCCAGAAGGGACCAGTGCGGTTATCTAGTCCAACCTCCTGCATAACACAAGCCATAAGACTTCCCGGAATTAATTCCTGTTTGAAGTAGAGCAGATCTTGAGGGACTGGAGCCTTCATCCATTTGAGCACCTTGGACCAGTCACCCATGCTACCAGTGATAGTCCTGTTCCTAGTGGAGGTATCACCAAACATACATTCCATTTGGCATAATGGTTGCCCTTGCTGGCAGTCACAGGCCAAAGACTGACTCCACCTGGAGATTGAGCTATTGTGAGGCTGGCTGTTAACATGAGACTGTTAGAATAATGTGAGTCACTTTATACTGTTGTTGGCCATGCTATATCTGATCCATAATTAAAGAAAGGACCATGATGTCACTTGGGATGAAGTATTCCATTCACCAGCATGAAGTTCATACCATCAGATTTTAAAACAATGCAACCTTCCTCCCCCCTACCCCTTTTTTGTGTGGGTTGGTGGGGGTGGAGGGGAATTAACTTCTTGACTCTTATTTTGAACCATTTTTGCCAATGGAAAACTGCTGATTAACCTCAAAAAATGGAGTGATGCAGTGATGACTTTGCCTCTAATGGGTGGACCTGGGTTCATTCTCCCTCAAAAGCCATGCCTCCAGGTGAAAATGATACAGTGTTGCCCTGAATGGAATCAAAGATGATGATTTATCTATTTCTTAACTAACAGTGCCTGCTTTGTGCTGGGAGTTTTCCAAACACTGGGGAAAGATGGATCCTGCTCTGTAGAGCACCAGGTCTAAAACATCTGCTCATCGAGGGTGAGACTTGTCCTTGTCAGAGTGTCAGCAGAAAGCCAATGCACCACTTAAACGATGCATAAGATTTGTCCCCCACCCCGAGTGAATTTATTAATTATTGTTGTTATTATTAACAATATTTATGTTAAGTAGCACCTAGAGGACTCAACCAGTTGTGCTGGGTGTTGTAAAAGTACTTATTAAATGAGAGAGCGAATTTTAGCCCAAATGTACCATTATTGGCTGATTCACACAGCATCAGCTGGGCTATTATTACACAGCCCTATAGCAACTCATCTTCCTTCTTGGTGCCTTGAACTCCCTCTTCAGAATACAAATGGTTCCCACTGAGGTCCAATAGAGATGGCTGAAATGTTCTCCATTTCAAAATTTGAAAAAAAACCACCCCAACCTCTCCCTGTTTTTGACCAACTCCACAATCACTTGAATTGTTTTGAATTTCCAAATATAATTGGGGTCAAAACATTTCACAAAAGCCTTTGCAAATTCCCCCTCCCTCTTCTTTGCAATCAACTGTCGTCCCCAAAGTCTTGGGAACTGGTCCTGATGATATTGTCAGCTCTTGGAAGGTCTTCAGCCCAACCATTGGAAATACAATCAGTTAGTCATACTTTAACGTTACTCACATTTTCCTCCACACCCACAGACAGCCAGGCAAGTCCATGAACTCAATAGCACATGGATGGGATCCAAATCTGGGCAAGTGTCTTCATTAAAAAACCAAATCCTGATATTAATTAATTTTTATGAAGAATCCTCTTTTTAGCCTTTCTCCTCGTTTCGCTTCATGCAGTCAGATTCCTGCTTGTCCCAGCATCCTAGGCCGCAGGCTACTCTCTGGCAGACGTGTCTCAAAATTGCCAAGGAAAGATGTGAATCATGTTTTTCCATTTGACCCCGTGGCGACATGGCTCCACAGGATGTGCCAGGTCCGATGCACACATGGCTTGACCACCCGGGGGCTGAGAGAGACAAATTTGTCATGCCAGAGCAGTCCCTGCTGGCTGGAAAGAGAACAGCACTGCCCAGAGAAACCAGGAGACAAAAATCATTTTTATAGAAAGAAATCAGTCAAGATGCTGCCAGTTTCCACTCCCTGGGATTCACAGCTTTTCTTTTCCATATCTATCTATCTATCTATCTATCTATCCACACCTTCCCCCCATGCTCCTAGGGTACTAAATGCCATGTTGGGTTTTGATTGGTAGAGCTGGTGAGCTAGGTTGGCTGGCAGGGAGAAAACTCTCGCATTTCTGCTCTGCTTCCTCTTTAAATGGCTGAAGAGGAATGAGTTTATACAGGCGCGAGAAGAGGCGGTGGAAAGCATCAAGTGGAATATCTGTCTTTATTTAACTTGGAAAGCAGCACTGGTAAAGCCTTTCTGTTGCCGACTGAGGTCATTCCTGCAGGCCTGCCGAAGGGCCGTCATACTCTTGGCTCCCCGGCTGCTGGAATGCACCACCTGAGCCGCCTCATGTTTGATCCTCTCCATACACCCCCGTTAACGGTTGCTTTTATTTGGGCCGTCCGTTCCCAGTCTCACCGGGAGACCTGCTCACAAGCCAGCGCATGTCACCAGACGAGAGCCCCGGCTCTGCCCAGATGATTGATTCATCCTGGCCTCAGCCTTTCAATTAAAAATAACCTACCGCAGCGGCGTCTGGGAGGCAAAAGTGCCCTCTTGTGGCAAAATGTTCCCTGGCCGGGCTCCCAATCAAGCCTCCCACTCTGGCCAGGAGAAACTGGCAGGGAGCATGTGCTTGGTGGGAGGTAGCATGGTCTGGTGGTTTGAGCGGGGGCACAGGCGTCAGGAGACCTGGGTTTTAGTCCCACTTCTGTTGTTATTTTGAAGCAAGGGTTGGACAGGTCAGTAAGGACCTGATTTTTCAGAGGACTACAGATGCTTAGGCCCAAAACCTCCCTCTGCCTTAGTTTGCCCTTCCATACAATTTTGCTCAGCTTTCTAAAATTCTTTGAGCTGCTCAGCAGGATGCAAGTGCCAGGTATTATTACAGCCACGCTGACCCAAAAACTCTCAGAGCACTGTCCAGTGCTCATCAGCAGGGCCAAACGTAGCCTTCCAAATCACAACATCCAGCAGCAGCTGCCCTCTCCCGTAACAGCGCCATGAGCACAAGGATGAGCAGATTTGAACAACTGGCACTCATCCACCCAGAGCGATCCAAGCACAAGCAAATAAGGGAGCATTGGGCTTTTTAAAGCAATTATGCAAACGTACGTGAAAAGCACAGAGGCACATTCCCAGCAAGTTACTGGTGCAGCCCTGAGCATTGCAAAGCGTGGGACTTTTGTTTCCATTTGGCCAGTCAGTGATTTGTGGGGTCAGCTTGATGCAGGCTGGGAAAAAAAGTAAGGGTTGTCTACACCCGGAATTATGCCTGTTTACCTGAAGGTGTGATTTTACCCCAAAATGGTTAAATTGGTGCAACAGGCAGGGTGGACCCCTGTATTTCATTTTAAACCAGGCTTGTTATTTTAGCTTACCTTGATCAAAACAGATTTAAGGTAACCCGAAAGAAGCTGCTCTTCAAGTGAAATAGGAATGTCCACTGGTGGGGGGGGACGGGACATTTTAACAAAGTTGGTTTAACTAACCCTGTGAAAGTTTGTGTGTATATGTCATTGGGTGGCTGCCTCCCGTGCACCCTCCCTGCCTCAGTTTTCCCCTGCAAGGGACTTCTTCAGGAACTGACAAATCCTTATGCCCATTCAGATCCCTTCTTGGGGTTTGATTTAGTACACTAACAAATATTCAAGATGAAGTTCTCAAATCCATCCATCTGCACCTCCTATCAGGTCGCTGCCAGGCCTTTCCTGCCTGTCGTCTCACTCCCCAAGTCCCAGGTTCCTGTGCTGGAGCCTACTCACTGCCTGCAGCTTGTGCCATCTCTCTCCATCCCCTTGCTGGCCTGCCTGGGGACTCCCTCTCTGCACCTTCCTGCTGCCCTTTATATGGGAATCGGCTGATCCCCGCTCAGCTGTGGCTGCTTAGTAACTAGGACTAGCTGGGCCCAGGCCACCCATTTACAGGAGAAGAGGTCATCCTGGGGTTCTCTGCCAAGCTCCACCCACAATCCAAACTCCACCCGCTACAGAATGAGATGCCATTCACAAGCCCATGGCCTGGAGTTGCTAATGCTCACAGTGTTCTTGCAGGGGCAGAATTTCAGCCACAGCTGGAGCCTGTCTCAGCCCTGTTGCGAGTTGGAGCCCTGCCAGGCGGAAGTCCCCTTCTGATGGACTGTCTGCCCCATCAGCCCATCTCCTGGGGTTGAGCGGCTGCTCAAAGCTGCTGCAGGAGAGCGTGTGCTCTCGCTCTCAGCAACCCTAAGCCATGCTGGCAAGAGGGGATGTGGGAAGAAGAAACTAAAGGACCCAGAGCCTCAGGGCAGCTCTACTCCCCATCCCTTCCCATGAACAAGGGGTCCAGACAGATCCTTCCTCCTCCTCCTCTCTCCCAGCAGCACCTGGCCTGGGAAGTGAGGTGGGAGGATCCCTTGAAAGAGCAGAGGTGAGCCCCTCAAGTCTGAGAGGGGGGTGCAGAACCCCAGGAGGAGCAGAGGAGAGACTGGGGAAAGGGGCTGTAATGATGGGAGGGTGAGGGCTGGGCAGATGCACAGGTGGGGTTGGAAGAACTGATGCAGGGACAGGATTGATTTGGAGGTTGGGGTGGGGGCAGTATTAATATTGCTGGGCTGGGAACAGGCAGATGTGGGGGTGAGACAAGCTTTTGCAGCTGGAGCCAAAATCCTCTTACCCAATACATTTGGGAGAGTGGACAACCCTGCCCATCACGCATGCACTGGGGATGGGCTGGGGGAGTCAACAGTCAAGTGACACACCAAAACTACAATATCATTATTATTATTTTAAAAAGAACGTCATGATTTTTGGGGCCCATCTCATGGTTTTGGGGGTCTGACTCATAGTTTCTGATCTCTTAAGGATGGCAGTACTGATGGTCCCTCTTCTTCCTTGCATGCTTTGAGCAGCCTCACTATAGTTCCCTATGCTGCCATTTCACTGAGCACAATCCTGAATTCACTGAAGGGGAGCGTTGTTCTCTCTCGCTCAGCTTTGGTTTCAGGCGGTCTGCCGACTCAAGGAGACATCACTGCATTGGCTTACATTTAGTTCACATAGCAATGATGGCTGGAGGCAGGACGGTCCAGTGGTTAGAGTGCTAGCTGGAGATGTGGGTTTCATTCCCTGCTCCGCCACAGACTTGCTGTATGACCTTATGCTACTCACTTATTGTCTCAAGTCCATGCCTGTACAATGATGACGACAGTATTTCCCTACCCCGCAGGGGTGAATATGTTAAAGATTGTGAGGTGTGTGTGGATAGGGGCGCATATAAGTACCTTAGGTAGATACCCATGCAACAATAGCACTACAGACTTAAGGACATCAGGTGTCCATTGAAATTCATGAGCCTGGTATATTAGTAAGTTAAAGGTAACTTGTCTCTGGGAGCAGGTATGTTGGTTGCGCACTGGTAATGCAGATGTTGTCGTGCTTTGGTGGAACGTTCCCTCTCAGTTAAAAGATTTAACCTGCAGGCTTTCTTTTCTTTTTTTTAACAGGTTTTTTTTTTTTTGGTTGTTTTTGTTTTACTGGTCTCACCAGATGTTTATAACATCTGGTGACGGCATGTTTGTTTTTTAAGCTCTTCTGTGTTGCGTTAGCAGCATGGCAGTGGTGTCACGTCTTTTACCACAGTATCCATATGTTCCAGGGTCTTTTCTGTTAGTCAGCTAGTGCCGAGTGCCACCCTGCAGCTTGTTGGCAGCTAACAGCAGAGTACAAACCCGCTGGCTTTCTTCCCATGTTGGTAAACCTAGGCAACCCCCAAAGTACGGCAGTGTGGTCCAATACGTAGGACAGTAGATTGTGGCACCAGTTTGGCTTTGATCCTACTCTCATTTGCAACCCTGGGCGAGTCAGTTTCTCTCTCTGTTAAATACCTGCCTGTCATTACAAAGCACTTTGAGATCCTCGGATGGAAAGTGCTGCTCCATCTTAGTGCGAGGTACAGTTGGGAGTAGCGCTGGTTGAAAATTTTCTGCTGAAAAAGAGTTTTGATGGAAAACTGGGGTTTTGACTAAATGGACAACTTCACACAAAGTGCCTGCTTTCCTCAAAACCTTTCAGTATTGCACCAGCAACCCAGAGTCCCTAAATCCCAATATGTTGAGGGTCTGGGGGCGTTTTGTCAACATTTTTTTTCCTTCCAATTGTTGGCAGTTTTTGACCAAAAAGTTTTGGATTTTAGTTTTGGATACTCCATTATTCTCCAGCTGTATATGTGAGCATCACCAATCTGCTTGAAAAGAAACCTTCAGCACTTTGTCAGATCCCCAGACATTCTACTGAGCTGCAAGGCCGGTGGTGAGCCAGGAGTGGAAAGACTCCCCAGGACAATCTTCACAACTCTTCTTTTAGTGAGGAAGCAATGTTGCCTAGACCAGGGGCTAGGAGACAGGGCAACAAAGTTTTATTCTTAGGCCCGCTGCTGACTCACTGTGTGACCACGGGCGAGTCTGTGCCTCAGTTTCCCCCACTTGTCAAGTGGGAATAATATATCCCCTACCTTACTGGGGCATTGTGCAAAAGCAGACTAACTGAAAAACTGTGTGATGTAGAAAATAATATTCAGAAATATGGAAATAATTGACTTGATCCTCAGCTGGTGTGCCAATATACACGAGCTCAGCATCTGGCTCGATATTTGCAAAGGGCTCGAGAGCCTAGGATAAATTATACTCTTATTGTATGAGAGAGTAAATGATAGTAAATGCAGTCTATAATGGCAACTTGACCGTACCTCTGTCAGTCCAAACTGGCAAACTCCATCTTACCTGTGGTCAGAAATATTTCCAGGAACATGAAGATCAATCTGGTTCAAACGGTATCTTTCTTCATATGTGAATCCAACCTGTTTGGGTGAGACCAGAAGGACCGTGAAGGAAACAGATGCCATTCTATTGAAATGATGTTACTGAGCTGAAAACCTCCCTCCAGCACTGCGATTGGAACGGTCCATTGGATTGACGTTCCATTGCAACAGACATCTCCAGATAATCAGATCACTCAGCTAGTTATCCACAGGATTTCATAATATACTACATCTCCATAGTCTTAGTATGGGTGCACCTAACTCTGACCGAGTAGGATTCACCATTTATCTGCACTAAGTCACAAAGAGAGGAGGGTCAGGCACCGGTACGAGAATGGGGAAACTTGGGTTCTATACCTATCTCAGCAAATCCCCTGCAGATTTGAGTCAGGCATGTCCATTCATCAAGGGATGAACATCACATCTCTATAGCGGCAGGGAAGGTAGGCTAGTCAAGCGATTACAGAAAGGGGTGGAGAGTGATGACTCCTGGGTCTTATTCTAGAACCGGCAGGAATGTCATTTGACCCCTCTGTGCCTCAGTTTCCTCATCCATAAAATGGGGATAGAGAGTTCATAAGCAAGTTGAGATCCACAGAGAGAAAGAAGCTTCTGAATGCAAGGTAGCATTACAACAGCCATGCTGCACTGATCACAAGCTGTCTTGCTCCCAGCTGGGACTCAGTCAACAAGATACCTTGGAACTCACCTGCTACTGTGGCTAAGCCTTTAAAGGGTTAAGGGGGAGATCTGGAATGATCAAGTGTTTAAGCTGCAGTTGCAAATTGCTATGCCCCAGGTGGCACTCCCACTGACTCAGCTCCTTGCGGAGTGGATGGGCTCTTTTAGTCCCTATCTGAAGATCAGGGATGTAACAACACTTAGAGGAATTATGAAGGGCTTGTTCTTCCTAAGTGGGGCAGGCAAAGAGCCAGCAGGGGGTCAGATGGATATCAGCCTGATAGGGTAATTGTACTCTTGTACCTTCCTTCAGGAGAGGAAGAGAATTAACTAGTTGGAAGAAAGTCAACAACTGCCCTTTGAAGGTTTCTCTGAAGCACTCTGAGCTGGGAGCCACACTGGAAAGGTCATGAGAAGAATGAATCCATTTCAGAAGGTCTCTAGCCCTTTTTGTTTCAGCTGGGTCACAAATGCTTGACCACTCACCTTTCTTGTGGTATTTCCATTCCTAGGCCTGATCCAATCCAGAGGTGCACAGACACACGTTAACCAAGCTTCTTTGGACAGCAATAAAACGGCACATTTGGTTCCATTTGGGATTTCAGAGATGATTCAGGTAGGTTCTCATTTTATCTGAACTGCTTCTCTGATCCTTCAAATTAAGCCCTATCATAGCACCTTGCAGTCGAGGATCCATAAACATGAACAAAGTCAATCCTCACAACCATTCTGCGAGGTAGGTCACTGATTTCCCACAGGGGAAACTGAGGTAAAAAGAGGGGACGTGGTGTACCCAATCACACAGTGGGTCCATGGCAGAGCCAGGGATGTGTGAGCATCCAACCATGCCGTCTGTTAATGTAACAGGGTGGCTTGCCGAGGGTGGTGGTGGTGGGGGTGTTGGAGAGTCTGGGGCTAAGCCCCCTGTTAACAGAACAAGCCGCACCTGAGGGGAATCAGGCACATTCCCCATCAAGAGCTGAAGGAGGCTGCAGTACTGGGAATAAGAGCCAGGCTTAAGATAAAGCCTAGCTGGGGACAAGGCTAGGGAGAGAGCCACACAGAAAGCTCTGAGAGTAAGGAAAGTTCTTCAGACAGGGAGGCCGGGGGGAGACCCCGATTAAGCAGCAGTGCGACAGAGACCCAAAGGAGAGCTTAAGAGGCTGGATAGGAAGTGGCCTAGGCAAAACTGTAGCCCAGGTACCTAGCTGGGGTGGAACCCAGAGTATAGGGGGGGACTGGGTTTCCCTACTGACCCCAAGCCCCCCCCCACCAAGGGTTACCAAGCCTTGGGGGAGGAGGGGGGTTTACAGGCTGAGAAGGAGCCCCCCAGAGGAGGAAAGATTTTGTTTGTGGCTTTGGGACTTTTAGTTTGGATAATTGTGACCCTGGAAGGGGTGGAGTTAAGATGGTGACCCGGCTGGAGGGGTGAGTCAGGGCCGGCCTTACAGGTGGGTGACGGGGTCAAGAAGCCACGAGTGGGGCGGGCCTGGGCTGTGAGGCCGCAGAAGGGAGCTTGAGGAAATGGGGGGGAGGGAGGCAGCGGGGCCTGAGGGTGAAGGGGGGAGTGCGGGAAGGCAGCAGCGGCCCAGGGCGCCATTTTCCCTAAGGCCAGCCCCGTGCTGAGTCATGGGAAGAGCAATCGGCGGCAGGGGGCGCTAGCCCAGCGAGGGAGCCGCTATGCACGGCAGGCTATGAGGAGGTGCCTTGCGGTGAGTGGGTTCGGTTACAAATGGTATGTTTCAATTAAGCCAGGTGATGCTCATAAGAAATTGAACCCAGCACCTCCCCCTCCCCCGCAGTCCTCTTCAGTCAGAGACAATGGGCAATCTCTGCAATGCATGGTGGCACTGATGTCCCGAGGTCCAATTTCAGGCGATCCAGGCTTTGAATGTGTATAAACTTTGTCTCTGGTGTTAGACCTCTGGATGCAGCCAGAAGTGGAGGCAGGCCAGGCACTTCTCGAACATGCACAAACAGCAGCTCCTAGCCCCTCTTACCAAGCCACATGCCCAACCCCAAACAAAAATCTTGAGACAGGCCCCCCAAAAACCACAAGAGTAGCTTAATATCATGAGGTTTTAAAATAGACAATGAATGCTGAATTAAATTACCTCATGGATTTAAGCAAATTGTGAATGAATTAAAATATATAATAAATTAATAGCCCTCTGGTAAGCCATTAGGGATCATGTTTTCAAACTTTGCTCTGCAACCTGGAGGGCTAAAAATTTACTTTATTTTTAAATAAAAACTGAGATGCTCTTGTAATCGCTTGACTCCAGCTGCTCGAACTTCACACAAAAAATCCCAGATACTATGAAACACATGATAAAATTGTAGGAGTTGGCAATGCTCCTTAGCCACACCTCTTTTTGCCGAACCACATCCCTTTCTCTGTTCCAGGTGGAGTCAAAAAATCTGCTGTTTAACTCTAGGGGGTTTGGTTCACAAGTGGGTTCACGATTAACCGAATTCTGCAATGTGGCTCATGTAGACCTAAGCAAATCGGTCTCTGCGTGTTCTTAGCTCAACAAACTGTAGCCTCCAATTACACTTCCTTCTCCCCTCCTCACTACACCCGTAAACAAGACTACTCTATAGTGAGGTGGAGGTGTTCAGTGGCACCTCCAGGGTTTCAGGGTGGACTGGCGCTAACTGGAATGGGGGAAAAAGAAAGACGGGTTCACAAACATTGCAGATCCTCCACCCAAGTTTAGATCTACCAGTTGCTGGTTAAGTGGAACAGTAATGTTCTGAAATACTTCCACCTTGTGGCAGTTCAGAAACATAACATTGTTTAATTTAAGACAATTCCAGTCAACTTCTATTTTTTAAAATTATTATTTGCAATATGCTCCAAAGTGGAAGAAATTTTGCTAAACAGAGATCGATCAGGCATATTTTCTCATTTCTGGGCATTAGATTGTAGGAAAGTAGAAGGGATACCATGTTCTGAATAATAAGTGTCGTCAGTCTTAACTCTTAATGTCTGTCCTGCAAACGCCATTGGAAAATGTGTGCCATCTCTAGTTACAAAGTTCCATTCTGGATTTCGAACAATCTCCCACTCCATCACATTTTGCCCCTTAAAGTTTTGCTACTTAGCCTATCACTGTGGTATCTGAGCTGGGATTTTGGTTCAACCACTTATAGAAACAGGGAGCAACTCAGAAATTCGGAGGCATATTTAAGTTTGGATCCCTGAAGTTTGGGAGTGTTCAGATTCAGGGCTTGGCTGGGGTTCCATCTCCAATAGCCAGCAGTGCTGCGCGGGGAGTATAGATATAAACGCAAACTAGCCTGCCTTAGACCTACTTCCATCCATTTTATTAATGCCCAAAATGGAGCCTGTTGAACCCAATCACAACACTGTGAATTGTGATCTAGTGGACTTTGGGTTCCTTAAGCCAAAGGTGCAGAGTTAAGGGTTGGTGCAAATAAGCACAAAGATGAATCCACACCCCTTCACCAGGGTCCCTGGGTATTCAGTACTAGTTTGACAGTCTTACATGAAGAGTGCTATAGAAATGCAAAATATTGTCTTAGTGCATCCATGTACCAGACTGACTCCCTTCCCCACTCTGATGCTTTGACATCCATGTTCCCAAGAGGCAAAGTTGACTCATAAAACACAGGCACTGTCCTCTCTACCCAGGTGCTTATATGGACCCCATCCTGTAGTATCTGAATCCTTTTAAAATGTGTCAGGGACCTGGAGCCCTTTCATAGAAAATGTCAAATATTATATGGATATAAATGACTCAGTAAAAGTTGGCTACAAGGGACATCTGGTTTCACACAGTTCTACACGCTGCTGTAGTGTTAGGAGAACGATGCTGTCAAGACATCCAATCTCTGTGTAGGACGAGAAGGGACTCTGAGAACTGTGGTTCCAAAAAGGGCTTCCTCTTCCACCCTCAGCGACTCGCTCCTGGGGATCTTCAGAGGAAAGCGTGGCCCAAAGGGGGAGTGTCAGAAAGCTGAAAGTAGATCCCTATGCTCCAACTGTCAGGGACTGCTGCTCCATCCCACCACCTGCAGCTCTCTGCCCAGGAGAGCTTCCAGGCTCACAGGGAAGGTGTCCAGTCGGGGATTTGTATGTGCTTTTTGGGCTGAGTCTTGTTTGTTTGGTTCTAGGCTGCCGCAAGTCGCGGCACTACTTCCTGCCTTTCAACTGTGGTATGAGCCACAGGGGCTGCCTTTTATTTTTCCAGATGGGTGCTCCACCCCTGCTCTGCCCCAAGGCCGCACCCCCACTCTGCCCCTTCCCTGAGGCCCCACCCTGCCCCCACCTCTTCCTGTCCCCCATTCCGCCCCCTCCCCCCCAAAACCCCCTGCTTGCTGCTCTCCGCCCTCCCCCAAGCACCTCCTGCCAGCCTCCAAACAGCTGATCGGTGCCGTTCCACCCCCCCCCGGCCCCCGAACCGCTGTGGCTGGTGGGTGCTGAGCACCCATGGAGTCGGCACCTATGGCTTGAGCTCTCAGACCTCGTTTGCCCAACGGCCTGGGGAAAAGATGGAAACGGCAAAAACTCCATGCCCACCCCCTGCCATCTGGAAGATTCCAACAGAGTCAGAGAGTATTGCGGCGGCCTGACCTGGAGGTGACCACGGTGAGTAAAAATGTGGCCAGATCCACCAGGTCACAGCCTCCAGGCTAGTCAGCGATCAAAGGCACTTTGGGCCTTTGCTGTCCCTGGGCAATCCAGCAGCGGGGACGACTCCAAGGCTAGTGGCATGGGTGGGCACATGCCCCCAATCTATGCAGGAGTCAGACTTCTCATCAGCTCCTCCAAATGCTTCCTTCTGCCAACCAACATTGACTGTGTCCTGTCTGGGTTGAGCGTCAGCCAGCTGGCATTCAGCCAGGACCCTATCTCAGCCAGACGCTGGGAAAGCAAAGAGCCTTGGAGTAAGCAGAAGAGACGCAGACTTAAGAACATAAGAGCAGCCAGACTGGGGCAAACCAATGGTTCATCTAGCCCAGTACCCTGTCTTCTGACAGTGGCCAGTGCCACATACTTTAGAGGGAATGAACAGAACAGGGCAGTTATTGAGCTATCCATCCCCTTGGTCCAGTCCCAGCATTTGGTAGTCAGAGGCTAAGGGACACCCAGAGCATGGGGTTGTGTTCCTGACCATCTTGGCAATAGCCCTTGATGGACCTATCCTGCATGAACTTATCTAATTATTTTTTTGAACTCAGTAATACTTTTGGCCTTTCCTAACATCCCCTGGCAATGAGTTCCACGATTTGACTGTGTGTTGTGTGAACAAGTACATCCTTATGTTGTAGGAAACCCGCTGCCTATTAATTTCATTGGGTGACCCCCTGGTTCTTGTGTAATGTGAAGGGGTAAATAATAGTTTCCTATTCACTTTCTCTACACCATTCATGATTTTATGGATCTCTATTCTATTCCCCCCTTAGTTGTCTCTTTTCCAAGCTGCACAAGTCAGTCTCTTTCATTTCTCCTCAGATGGGAGCTGTTCCATACCCCTAGTCATTTTTTTTTGCCCTTTTCTGTACCTTGTCCAATTCTAATATCTTTTTTGAGATGGGGTGACCAGAACTGTATGCAGTATTCAAGGTGTGGGAGTAGCATGGATTTATGTAGTGGCATTATGATATTTTTGGTCTTATTATTTATCCCTTTTCTAATGGTTCCTAACATTCTGTTCGCTCAATGTGCAGCCATAGTCCCAAAAGCTAAAGTTCTTATCTCTTGTCAAGTGATCATCCCCCTCCTTGAGTTTCACATTGTCCTTTCCACCTCTGCCTGCCTTGGACTCTCACCTTTCCAGAGCCAATAGAAACAAGAGGTGAGAACCCAAAATACATTGGTTTGTTATTCCCCCACCTCCCTGACATGCCTTTGATTTGATTCCCCCTCATCTTCCCCAGCATGATGAGTAAACTGACTCTGGTAGCAAAGTCAGAGGCAAAGGAGCAGGTTGGGATCAACCAGTGACTGCTAACAATCTTGGGGCAAGCTGCTTACAGGGAGTGTCTTGTGAAATATCCTGAGTTGCTTATGGAAGTACAACCAGTTGATAAGGAATGTGTTGGCTTGTTGTGCTGTTTACACTTTCCCTGTAGCTTTTTTTCGTTTTTCCTCTAGTTGGAGAGACACTCTGAGTGTTTCTTTACATAGAAATGGTCCTGACCTGTAATCCTGGCTCTCAATATCCTCCATTTTAGAAATAGGGCTCAGTATTTTAACAGTGAGAGTGATTAACCGTTAGAACAGATTTCCAGAGGTGTGGTGGATTCTCCATCTCTTGATGGCTTCACATCCAGTCAGAAAAGTCTGGCCTTTCTGGAAGACATACTTTAGTAAAACACAGGCTGTTGGGCTCAATACAGGAGTAAGTGGATGAAATGCTACGATCTGTGATGTGCAGGAGGCGAGACTAGATGATTTAAACCATTCCTTCCAGCCTTAAACTCTTTATTTCTATGAATGGTTCCACAGCTCGGTTTGAACTATGTGTGAGATGCATCTCATGTATTTTGTGTTTGCCCATCTTAAAACAAAGTCCCCCTGGGGTGTGAATCAGGCATTGAGAGAGATTGCAATGATGCTGGTTTGTGGGTGTTTTCTTCGGTACCCGGAACTATGACATTTCCAGCTGAACCCACTCTCCGCTAGACCTGGTCCGTGAAGAAGGGATCAACAGGAGATCTCTAGGGGAAACTTGGTGCATACTGCAGGAAGCAATGCTGGTGATCCAGCATGTTGTGCTCTTACCTGTCGAGTTAGGGTCTGCTGGAGGGCTTGTCTTTTAGATGAACAGAGAACCAGGGTCTTGATCTTTTGTGGTCATTGAAGATTCCATGGTGTTTTCTGCAGAGGCCTGCCAGGTGTTAACTGCATGTTGTGGCCAAATTCCAACTCGGGTAAGTACATTCTGCCTCTAAACTCCACCTGTGGTTTCAAATAGGGATATAATAATACTCACTCCTGCACTAAGCTGTTGTGTAAAGTCCTCTGCAGCATTGAACAGCTGGGGCCTGGCTCACCTGGGGCAAGCATTTATACCAGTGCTGGCATTGTGAGTCAGAAGGACAAAGGAGAACGAGGTGTCTGGTTTATTTCAGAAGTGGCTGCCTTTCAGTGACGGACAAAATGACTATGCTATATACCCAATATAGCATCAGTTGTCAAAGTGATGAGCGTTGGGGTGCATTGGGAGGAAAGGTGCTACGTACAGGATATTTAGCATGAGTGCTAAGAACTGAGTTCAGCCCTGGCACAAGCGAGTGCAACTCCCTTCAGTGTCAGGGCTGGCTTGAATTTGTCTGTGTGCTGGTACTGAGCAAATAAGGAGCAGTCAGTAACTTGGGCACAGTTGCTCTAGAGAGCTAAGGTTAGCTGTCCCTTTGAGAAGTGTTCAGATTTGCTGCCTTCAGAGGTAAATAATCTTGGGAGGGGGAGACAGGAAAGCCTTGTGTGTCTAAGACATGAGCACCGACGCACGTCAGACTTGACTTCTCTTGCGCTCTGTGTCTCGCCGAGGAGACCTCACTCCCCTCCCCCCCATCTGGGGTGTTATTTTCTCCCTCTGAGGAGAAATGGGAGACTATAGGAATATAGTAAATGAAGGCCTCACCAATCAAAGAGCCAGGCTTGACACACAGGTTCGAAGTTCAGGAGTGAGCTAGTGTAAGCTAGACTTCTACAGGCCCACCTACAGGTGGGCAAGGGACCATAAGCTGGTGTCACTTTCACACCTGTAAGTTATAGGAAGGGGGTGGCCTGGTTTGCCTCACACATCCCTATGTCTCTCTGTTAGCTGCTTTTCCTGCCTCATTCCTCTCTCCGGGCCCCTTGAAGGCCCACAGAGGGTCGTGTCGTTTGCTTGGAGGCAGATTCAAGGCAGCGGCCGAGAGGTGAAAGGGGCCACGTCTCGTTATTCACCTTCTAAGCCACCTGCCTCAGGTGCCCAGGTGTCTGCAGTCATCTCGCTAGAAAGGTCCACTGGCTCAAGTCTAACTCCCCTCCCCCGCCCCCAGATCATTCTAGATGCAGGACAGGGCAGTGCCGATTTCCTAGCCCCGTGAGCCGTCTTGCCAAAGTCGGTGAATTCGAGACATTGCATTCCCCGCTCCTCTTTCCTGTCCTGGGGAGACGGCTGTAGAAAACAGGCCAGAAAATCAGGTCCCTCAGACAGGGGGACAAAACCTCACAATGAAAAGAATCCTCCGAGTCAACCCTCTGTTAAAAAAGCCAGTGAGGTGTCTGGCTTCTAGATCAAATAATGTCAAGAAATGCAGGGCAGGGCAGTGCAGTGTGGCTAAAACACTGTCGCGAATACATATATGTGCACGACTTGCTCCGATGTGAAAGCCCCTCTTTAAAATGAGGCAAAGAGTCCGGTGGCACCTTATATGAAGTGGGGATTCACCCACGAAAGCTCATGCTCCAATCCGCCTGCTAGTCTGTAAGGTGCCACAGGACTCTGCCGCTTTTACAGATCCCGACTAACCCGGCGACCCCTCTGAATCTTTAAAATGAAGCTACCGTCAAATCACTCAAGGGGAGGATACTGAAAAGAAAGGGGTGAAGATAATAGGAGACCCTTTCTTCAGCTAGAAGTCTGTCTGCACCTGTCAGATCTCGTGATCTGTAACGAAGAGGAGGGAATATTTTTACTACACTTCGCTGAGAATCGCTCAACTTTAGCTGAGCTCTCTTGAGCGCTAATTTAGCTCTTTTCCCCCACAGCCAAGGGGTTGCAGTTGCAGAGTCTGGACAGCAGGGGTCTCCCTATGATGCAGCACAGTGCACAGGGAATTGAAGCAAACCGCCTCCTTGCAGAAGAAACTCGCAAGTCAACCAGATCAGTTAATAGAAAAGCAAAATTTCGTGTGTGTGCGTGCGTGCGTGCATATATGCTTCGTGCTACAGACACAGAAACACAATGGGAGTCACTCTGAGTGCATGCAGGTGCTCAGCTGTGACAGCTGCTCGACCTTCAATGCAAAATGCTAATGCTGTGTTTTTTTTATCAATCCACTCAGACATTGCTTTATAAATTTATCCAGTAGTGAGCTGCATCTTCCGATAGAATGGTCCAGTTGAGGGTTTAGAAATGCTCTTAAAAGGAATCTGGTTAGTCAAATCTGGCTCAAAATTTCAGTTTTGTGAATATATATATATATGGTTTAAAAAAAAAAAAAAGCTTCTGGGAAACCTAACACCTATAGACATGTTTCTATGATTTGCATTCATTTTTAATTCCAGTAGAAATATTAAAACCCCCCAAAAACCCCTAACATTCTCCCACAATGTTTGCAGTCCAAACCCTGCAGCCTTGTGCTAATGCATGAGAACCTGAGAGTGAAATGGATTCGAAACTGACTCTAAAGGGAAGTGAAACTGATTAGAATATTTTCTTTCATTGACCAAGCGGAGAGAAAATTAAAAAAAAAAATAATCTAACATAAACAAAGTAAATTAGCTTTTAAGAATTCTTTCAGTTCTAATCATCTAAGGCAGGGGTGGCCAACCTGGGGCTCCGGAGCCACACGCGGCTCTTCAGAAGTTAATACGCGGCTTCTTGTCTAGGCACCGACTCTGGGGCTGGAGCTACAGGTGCCAACTTTCCAATGTGCCGGGGGGCGCTCACTGCTCAACCCCTGGCTTCTGCAACAAGCCCTGCCCCCACTCCATCCCTTCCCGCCCCCTCCTCTGAGCCTGCCGTGCCCTCGCTCCTCTGCCTCCCCCGCCCCACAGCCTCCTGCCTGCCACGAAACAGCTGATCGGGAGGTGCAGGGAGGAAGGGAGAGGCACTGACTGGCAGTGCTGCTGGTGGGTGGGAGGTGCTGGGAGCAGGGGGTGGGAGCTGATGGGGGGCTGCTGACGTATTAATGTGGCTCTGGCAATGTACATTGGTAAATTCTGGCTCCTTCTCAGGCTCAGGTTGGCCACCCCTGATCTAAGGTATTATTTGTAACACAGGTGAGGATTTTTAATTTAGTACTTTGAATTTGACATTGTACTTTTAACTCAGTTAAAATAAGAAAGTAAATAAAAAAATATCCACATGGGGGAAAAAGTGCATTTCTTGGTTGACTGGAATATGCTAGAAGTGTATTAACCTTGTTGGGGGAGGAAGTTTGCTCTTGTGGCCTAGTGGATAATGACTGTGACTCAGGAGACCTGGGTGTTGTTCTCAATTCTGCCATTAACCTGCTGGGTGACCTAGGACAAGTCACTTCACCTTTCTGTACCTTGGTTTCCCCATCTGTGAAATGGGAATAATGGAATTTGCCTCCTTTATAAAGTGCTTTGTGATCAACCCATGAAAACCTGTATCACTGTTGTGGGTAGGGCACTGCCCCCTGGAACACAGGAGATCAGGGCTGAGTTCCCAGCTCTGTCATGAATGTCCCATGCAATCTTTGTCAAGTCACTGAATCTCTCTGTGCAATAGGGATAATACTAATTTCTTGTCTCTCAGGAGTGGGCTGAGGTTTAACGTAGACATACTGGAGGTGTGTTCAGCTGTTATATCAGTGGGGATGTCATGGGTCAGTGGCCAGGGTGTTAGCCTGGGTTCTGGGAGACCTAGCTTCAAATTCTTGCTCCACCAGAGGCTGTCTAGGCAAGTTACTGAGCCTCTCTCTGGGCCACAGTTTCCCATCTTTTTTTTAAAAAAATGGGATCCTAATACTTCCTTACCTCACAAGTGTGCTGGGAGGATAAACACTTTAACATTGGGAGGTGCTCAGATCCCACGGTGATTGGGGGCTGTGCCAATACCTTAAATAGATAGGTGGGGGGTGGCTTTCCTCCCTCCTCCATAGCAATGCTAAAGTAAAAATCCTCTTTCCTTTTAGAACATCTCTCTACCCTTGGTCTTTTTGATTTTAAGCTCTTTGCAGCAGGGGCTGTCATTTACTACATGTTTGTATAGGCCCAGATCCTCCAAAGGTAGTTAGGCACCTAACTGTCATTGGGATCAATGGGAGTTGGGCACTTGAATGCCTTTGAGGACCTGCGCCAGGGTGAGGCCTAGCTCTCTAGGCACTGCTGCACTATAAATAATAAAGAACAAGAATTCCAGTTTGCATCAATAACAGGCAGAGTCCTGAGAGGCACTTTCCCAGCAAGCACCTGCCTATCTGAACAGCTGGAGAGGACTGAGCTAGTTTGGGTCAAGAAAGGAGTGATCTGATCCTTTGCAGAGTAGACTGACTGACCAATGAAACAATGTGCTGGGTTAGAGAATGGCCGCCCTTCACTTTCAGGGAAAAATGGGCCTTCTTTCCCCATCATTAAGTGACTGTTTCCCTATCTGTGGGAGCCTCCAGTCATGTTCTTAAGGGCTCAAGTGGTTTCCTTTTCCACTAATCCATAGCACTGTGATTTTTTTTGTTTCCAGCAGTGAAAATAGGGATTCCCCCAACTGCCCTGAGTCACCACTTGCTCCTCACTTAAACCACCTTGGAAGTAGATTCCGACTGGCTGACGTGACTCCGGTCCACTGGCAATTGCTCAGCTGGAGCCACATTGCCAACACTCCGGGGTCTGCAGTGTTCCTGGAGCAGCCCACGCTGGAAAGGGGTAACAGAAAGAAAAGCCTCCCAAGCTAATCTGGGAAACAGGCCAGCTTTTCTCTGCCAGATCTGGATTCATGGCCAGGGCTTCTTGTGAACAGAGGACAAGGCCCATTGCCCCTGCTGCAGTTTTTGTTATCACAGCACGGGCTGATTAAACCTCTTCTGCTGGCTCCCAGCCTGGCCATTGAACCCTTCACCTCAGCTGCAGCATGCCATGCCACTTGATCTGACAGGGCATTGTGGCATAAACCCACCTTTAGGGGGCACCGTTGAGCTTTATTAGCAGCCAGCGTCCCTAGAAGGAAAGAGATGTGAAAAGAAACCACTGCCAGCCTCTAACAATGAAATTCAAACTAGAGAAGAAATCCCTCCTGTTTGTAGCAAAACGTCTCTTGAAAACACAGAGGCTTCGCTGCAGGAGATGGAGCTTTCTGGGAAATCGCTGCTTGCCACAACTGTGAAAAAAAAATGCTTTAAAGGTGAACTACAAAGGTTTGGCATTTTTGAAAACACAAAAACAACTTCTAGACTCCCAGGTCAGGAGCAGACTATAGCTGTTGACTTAAACATAACAAAGAATTACCCAACGGCTCTATTCTTTCCTCAGTGCAGAGGTCTGATCTGCAGCCAGGCTAAAGTGGATTGATGCACAGTGGCCTTGATCCAGTAAGGTACTTAAGCACGCGCTTAACATTAAGCAGGGGAATTTCCACCCTAAAAGGCAGTAAAAGTTCAAGTAGAATTGGATTCTACTGTTGGATCTGCCAGTGTCTTGCTATATGACCGTGGGCAAGCCAGTTTCCCTCCGGGTGCCTCTATTTCACCTCCCTACTTCCCGCATTATCTACCCCACAGAGGTTTCTCAGAGTAGCTATACCGCTCTATCGGCAGACCCTCCTCACGGAGACGCAGCTTATGCCAGCAAAAGAGTGTTTGTGCCGGTATAGCGTACGTCAATTCCCTGAACACAATAAGCTATACCAGCAAATGGACTTTTTTTTTTTTTTTTTGGTGCTAGTTTAACTGTGTGTACACTAGGGCTTTTGCTGGCGCAGCATTGTTGGTTAGGGGTGTGACTCTTTCTCTACGCTCCTAACTGCCATTGCTATGCCAGTAAAGAGTTTAAGTGTAGATCAGGCATTTGTTGGTTTTGTCTATTTAGATTATAAACTCTTCTGGACAGACACTGGCTCTCACTAGGCGTCTGTACAGGGCTCGGCACAGTGGGGGTCTGGTTTTGGTTGAGGCCTCGGATTAGGTATGTGCTCCAGAGTCCAGGCCAAAGCTCCAGAATTTGCTTCACCTGCCAGAACTCATGACATTACAAACCGCAAAAGAGGAACATTCTCTGCGCTGTTTGAGCTGACCACCTACATAAATCTCTCCTTCGGTTTCCAGTGGACACAGCAGTCTTCCTCATTTTCTCTCGCAAACTGTAGGGCTGGGCATTGTTAAACCCTGCTGCTACATTCTACTCCAGAGATGGCTGCATTTCCTTAATGGGTACAGTGACTACTTCAGGGAGTGAATCATGGTAAACTGAACTGAGGGACTGGGAACTAGGAATTCCTGAGTTCTAAATCTGGATCTGATACAGCCTCTGTCGGGAGCTTGTCAAGTCACTTTCCCTTTGTGCGTCCGCGTTCCCCAGCTATAAAATGGGTATAATAATACTTCCTTCCTTCACAAGACTGTTAGAGCTGGGCGAACAGTGGATTTTTGTTTGGTTCATTGGCAATGTTGAAAAGTAAAAAAGAAATCATCTGGGGTCACCAAAACTGAAAATTTTGAATCAAAAAGTCAAAGTTTTGGCAGAAAATTGTTGCCCAGCTCTCTTGTTCAACATTTCTAAGTCTGGTTGATAGCCACAATAATAAGGGATAAATCCTGAGCTCTCTTACTCTGCTTTAACTCACTGCTTCCTTGGCGATACTCTTGACTTAAGCTAATGGAGTTTTGAGCCAGCAAAGACTGAGTAAAAATGAAATTAAGGACTCAAGTGTTTGGCACCTGGTTATTAAATTGGTTATAATTTCTAGACTGTGCTACAAAGTTGGTGGAAAGTGCTATATTAATTACCATACAATAAAACAATAGCTATAATAATTCACCTCTAATGGGGAAATAGGAACTCAGAGCCTCGGTACAGTGAGTGAAGAAGCTAGAGCATCTTTCAGTTATTTTAAAGGACAAAATAACCCACATGTGTTTCACAGACATCCCATTGATCGTTGTGTCTGAACCGATTTTTCCAGTCATCTACACACTTTGCTCTTTCCCTTCAAGAATCTATTTCTCATTGTCTCGTGTATAGTCATTTGGGGCCCTGTCCTGCATGGAGAGGGTATGGAAGTTTTGCCTAATTTACGAGTGCTGGAAAGGGTGAGTAGCAAATATGGGGGCTGGAATTTTCAAATGTGGCTTGTGATTTTTGGGTGCCTAATTTGGGACACTGTAGAAGGTGAGTCTACACAGTGAGCGGCAGCCCACGAGTCTGGCTTGGCAGGCTGGTGGGGCTCCTGGTACAGCACTAAAAACTAGAGGTGTAGACCTCGCGGCCGGGGCTGGGGCTTGGGCTTTGAAGCTGAGGGACGGCTGCAACATCTACACAGCTACTTTCAGCCTGCTCGGTCAAGGCCAGCTGGGGTGAGTCTGTCTGCCCAGGCTGGGAGGTCGCTCCCCACTGCAGTGTAGACATACTCTTAAAAGAGTCTCTGGTCAGGCCCCCTGAAATCACTATGGTAACCTTTGACAGGTTTCAGAGTAACAGCCATGTTAGTCTGTATTTGCAAAAAGAAAAGGAGGACTTGTGGCACCTTAGAGACTAACCAATTTATTTGAGCATAAGCTTTCATGAGCTACAGCTCACTTCATTGGATGCATACTGTGGAAAGTACAGAAGACGTTTTTATATACACAAACCATGAAAAAATGGGTGATTATCACTACAAAAGGTTTTCTCTCCCCCCACCCCACTTTCCTGCTGGTAATAGCTTATGTAAAGAGATTACTCTCCTTACAATGTGTATGATAATCAAGGTGGGCCAATTCCAGCACAAATCCAGGTTCTCCCCCCCCGCCCCCCAAACACACACACAAACCCACTCTCCTGTTGGTAATAGCTTATCTAAAGTGATGACTCTCCTTACAATGTGTATGATAATCAAGGTGGGCCATTTCCAGCACAAATCCAGGGTTTAACAAGAACTTCGGGGGCGGGGGGGGTAGGAAAAAACAAGGGGAAATAGGTTACCTTGCATCATGACTTAGCCACTCCCAGTCTCTATTCAAGCCTAAGTTAATTGTATCCAATTTGCAAACGAATTCCAATTCAGCAGTCTCTCTCTGGAGTCTGGATTTGAAGTTTTTCTGTTGTAATATCGCAACTTTCATGTCTGTAATTGCGTGACCAGAGAGATTGAAGTGTTCTCTGACTGGTTTATGAATGTTATAATTCTTGACATCTGATTTGTGTCCATTTATTCTTTTACGTAGAGACTGTCCAGTTTGACCAATGTACATGGCAGAGGGGCATTGCTGGCACATGATGGCATATATCACATTGGTAGATGTGCAGGTGAACGAGCCTCTGATAGTGTGGCTGATGTTATTAGGCCCTGTGATGGTGTCCCCTGAATAGATATGTGGGCACAGTTGGCAACGGGCTTTGTTGCAAGGATAGGTTCCTGGGTTAGTGGTTCTGTTGTGTGGTATGTGGTTGCTGGTGAGTATTCGCTTCAGGTTGTGGGGCTGTCTGTAGGCAAGGACTGGCCTGTCTCCCAAGATTTGTGAGAGTGTTGGGTCATCCTTCAGGATAGGTTGTAGATCCTTGATAATGCGTTGGAGGGGTTTTAGTTGGGGGCTGAAGGTGACGGCTAGTGGCGTTCTGTTATTTTCTTTGTTAGGCCTGTCCTGTAGTAGGTGACTTCTGGGAACTCTTCTGGCTCTATCAATCTGTTTCTTCACTTCTGCAGATGGGTATTGTAGTTGTAAGAATGCTTGATAGAGATCTTGTAGGTGTTTGTTTCTGTCTGAGGGGTTGGAGCAAATGCAGTTGTACTGCAGAGCTTGGCTGTAGATGATGGATCGTGTGGTGTGGTCAGGGTGAAAGCTGGAGGCATGTAGGTAGGAATAGCGGTCAGTAGGCTTCCGGTATAGGGTGGTATTTATGTGACCATTGTTTATTAGCACTGTAGTGTCCAGGAAGTGGATCTCTTGTGTGGACTGGTCCAGGCTGAGGTTGATGGTGGGATGGAAATTGTTGAAATCATGGTGGAATTCCTCAAGGGCTTCTTTTCCATGGGTCCAGATGATGAAGATGTCATCAATATAGTGCAAGTAGAGTAGGGGCGTTAGGGGATGAGAGCTGAGGAAGCGTTGTTCCAAGTCAGCCATAAAAATGTTGGCATACTGTGGGGCCACGCGGGTACCCATAGCAGTGCCGCTGATTTGAAGGTATACATTGTCCAAGTACTCTGGGGCGAAATCTTGACATGCACACCTGTGGCACTGGCCCAGGTGATCTAGTGTCTTAGTCAGTCCTTGGCTTCAGCAGTGAGACTCAAAGAGGCCAGTAGAGTCATGTGTGGTTGTGGGTTTAAGATTTCTGTCCAGTGGGGCCTGGACCTAGATCACCAGCTCATTTCACACTGGTCACCAAACAGCCACCCATAGCTGCCGTGCTGGGCTGGATTCAAAGTGCTGTCTGAGAGATGAATGGCTTCACCTCCCATTCCCACACACCTGCACCTTCCAGTCCCCCCAGGTTGTTCTTGTGCTTGTTTCTGGTATGGAAATGTCTCAAGGCTGCTGCTGGATCTCACTCGCGTTACAAAGCGAAGACTCTGCATCCAGGCTGGGAGCAGCAGGAGAAATTCGGATTCCAATTTATGGTCTGCTCTTGCCTGCGGTTTCACAGAGCCAGAGCCGCAACAGTTGCCACCCTGTAGGGATGGCCGCAGGGCTCTTCTGGGCCCGCTGGCGTGGGCACCCCGATGGCATGTGGTGACAATACAAGATTCAGCTGTGAATGTTTGAGAGGTGCCCACAGAACTCACAAGGTTTGGGTATCAGGCCAGTTAGGGTGAGCTGAGATTCCATCCCCCACCCACCCTAAATGCTGGCCCTGCTCTACCAGGGCAAACTAGAGCGCTGAGTGGCCTCATCATGAATAGGAGAGCTAAGGCAATCAGGGAAGACAAAGGAGCCCGGAGGGTTGGCAGGAGTTGGGCTGTGAGAATGAGGGGGGCTCTGCTTAAAATAAACACAATCCACACATGAGTGTTATTGCAGCCATGCCGGTGCTGCATCCCCTGGAGAGAAGCATTGGCAGCCAACAAAAATGCTCTTAACAACAATTAATGACATCTAATTACTCTTTCCTTTGTCTTTTATTTAGCAACTGGGTTCAGCCCAGGAAACCCTGGCTTCCACTCCTCGAGTATTTTGACTCTGGAATTGTAAACTGACTGATTTCTTGGACAAACACAATAATTAGGAGCCTGTGTTTCCCCCACCCCTCTCCCCCCAAATGGACCGGGCTAATTTTATTTGATAGCAAATCTAATGCTGGTGAGAGAAGCTAGAGAGGCAGCCTTGGGAACCAGGGGCCTCTCTTGCCCCATGTAATAGGCACACATCAGCCAGGAGCAGAGCAAGTTTTCCCCCATACACTGTCCCTTGCTAAGGAGATGTTCCCCATGGGAAGACACTAGATCAGCTACTCAGTCCTTGGTCTCTCTGCTGAGATGGCCAATAAGCTGGCTGGTTATGTATCTCTGGTACCTATCATACTGGGATCTGTTTGCTAATTAGTGCCAATGGGTATAATGTTTACAATGAGCCAGACACAAGAGAATGGCCACAGACCCATTTCAAATGGTGCCACCATACAGATGTTTCAGAGTAACAGCCGTGTTAGTCTGTATTCGCAAAAAGAAAAGGAGGACTTGTGGCACCTTAGAGACTAACCAATTTATTTGAGCATGAGCTTTGTTTCTGTCCTGAGTCCTGTTACCAATGTCCTGAGCTGTCCAGTTCTCTGCATATCAGTGATGAGTGACTGTTACTGGTGTCTCTCAACTTCCGCACCCTCCCAACCCTACTAACACAAGCAGAGACTCACGTTAACAAATGAAAATGCCATATTAAGATGAAGAAGTTACCAAGGGCCTGTCAAATGAACCTTTGAGTCACATCAACTCTCTAATGCAAGGTCAGTGGGACCAGGGGGAGAGAGATTAGCCTCCCATGAAAGCCAACAAAGTTAGTGCTTGCAGTGAGGTGCATAAAGTGTGTCTGTCAGGTTGTAAATCAGGACTTGTAGGGCAGTTTGTAAGAGCAGCTATTTCTGCTTGTTCTGCAGGATACAATAAATAACCCTGTCTCAATGCTGGGATGGCATAATGTTTGTGTCTTTCAATCACGGCACAGCAGTATCTCCACCATGCCGGAAATAAAGAGAGGACTTGCTAGAAAACAAAAACTGTGAATTTTAGGAAGTGTGGTGGAGCCAGAATACTTAGGTTTAAGCAGAATAGGTGCTATCTGAACTGAAAGGGCACTGAAGGGCTGACTGCAAGATTACCTACTGATGAGGAGAGAGGAGTGTAATTAGTGGGTAGAAGAGGGGATGGATGTATGGAGTTTGGGGCGGGTGGGGGGAGGGGAGACGTATACAGAAGCCATGAAAGAGGCAGGAAGAAGCTAAAATAAGCAGTTGGGTGGAAAAGGGAAAGAATATTAAACAGATAACATAAAGGTTAGAGAGGAAAATCTCAGGAAATGAGCTGAAAGCAGCTTGAATGTCATGAAAAGGTGAATCTACTGTGATCTGAACCTCAAGATTAATACAGGACACATGGGCAAAATAAATATATATGGGACCCATTAGCAACTAGGAAGGCAGAAAGTGATGTTCACACACTGTACCTTGGTGATGAGGATCATATAAAGTGCCTAGTTAGACTGACCATCCAATCCAGAGAGTGGTTTTGTCCTCAGATTCAAACATATTTGAAACATGCATTTGTTGCCGATTTCAAACTTATTTCTCAGGATCCGTTTTTAAAATCCGCTGTAGTGTCAGGGCTTTTGCTTGTACCATTTAGACTTACCAGGAGCCTACTGGAAGTAGCTCAGAAACATTTTGTAATAGACACCCTTGCCCCAAACAGGACCAGATTTACACCTTACGTGCTCTTAGGCACAGCATCTTCAGTCCCCCCCCCCCCCCCCCGCCGCTTTCTCGCCTACAGCTGACCTTCATGCGTTCCATAAAAAATGAAACTTTTAACCCACTTTTAACTTTTAGTGCCCAGGCCCAGAACACTGGCGCCCCTAGGCACATGCCTACTGTGCCTAATTGGAAATCCAGCCCTGGGCCTAAAGCAATCTGTTGGGCAGTTATCACAGTGGCTGTCCTTTCATTTTAGGAGCTAGGTCAAAAACTGAATCTAAATCCCTCCACAGACATTTTGCAGTTCTTCACGCTGTCACCTAGCATGCTGTTGGCATTACATAATCTCCCAAACTTTGCCTCTCTTGTCCCTCCTCTGTGCTGACTCTGTTCATCTAACACTTGGCTACTTTCTGTTCCTTCCCCTCAGTCTGACCCTGCTAGCGAGAGAGCCTTCTCCTCTGCAGCTTCTGACACCTGGAATAGCTTCCCTGAAACTCTCCAAGTCTTTTCAAAACATCTTTTCTCCTTGGCCAGGCTGGTCCCTTTCTTTCTCCCTTTTGCTTTAAACACTAGATCTAGATCATATAATCCTGTAAAGTATTTGGAGACAGCAGGTCAAAAATTGATGCTAGATCTGGTCAGAAAAAAACAAGGGGAAAAATTATGTCATTTCTCCCCATTATTAATAATAATTTTGAAAAAAATGAGACCAGTTTTATAATTGGTTGACATCAAAGCGGACATTTTGCTGATCCCCCCTCCCCCAAAAGTTCAAAATTTAACCCAAATTAAAAAAACAAAAAATCAGATCAGCTCTACCAGTTTGGGATGGTTCTTATTTTAGAGACACCAGTTCGTCCATTCGTAGGAACAGATCCACTGTGGTGGTAAGCCCTTTCTCCCAGCAGACAAAGTGCTGAACTGGAATCCCAGATCCAAACGCTTGTAGGCTTTGGGCCATCAGAATCTGGAGCAAGGTCCGAGACTAAGCCCCCAGATCCCATTCCATCACATTTGCTTGGTGTGGGTTGTGAATGACCTCAGTAAAATTCAGCGTTGAACACCACATAATTCCCTTTTTATTCTCTGTCAGGCTAGCGACTCACAATAATTACCCCAATACTGGGGTTCTACTCAGCATGGTTCTCCCACGCCCCAGGCCTTGGCTTCCACCCCCTGCCATTGATTTCAAAATAACTCATCGGGTGCTGCAAGGAGAGGCAGAAAAATGATGGCCCCAGCGAAGGTTCTGTGGACACAGCAGCTGGAGAAAAAGGAAGAGAAGAGGAACTTGGAGATAAAGCTGCCCCCACCCCACCTCACCAGCAGGCCTGCCTTGCAGCTGATAAGAACCCTTACTAGTTGTAATGAGAGCTCTGTCTGCCTGTTTCCTCACAAAGTCATGACTCAGGGATAATGTTCACATCCTCAGAACAGCAAGGGAGCTAAAAATACAGCCAGGAAAATGAGAATGAGAGCGAGCATGAATGAGTGTGTGAGCAAGAAATGCACTAGGGAGAAGAGAGAGGAAGCATGAATGAAAACATGAGAGAGGGAGCCTGGATATAATTTTCCAAATTTTCAGGCATTAAACTTTTGCCTGCAAATGATACCCTTGCAAATACATAATTGTGCAAGCACAAATCATAGGCATATAGGACTAGAAAGGACCTTGTGGGTCGAGTCCATCCTCTGCCATTGCAGATAACTCTGCTGTATAAATTCTTCCTTGTTCATTTGATTCCCTGTTGTGTATGTGCAAATACCCATGGTGCAGGCATGACCGGTTTTGTGGTTGTGTACATATTAGAATCTGGCCCCGGATAATTGTGGGTCTGGCAGGATCTGCTCCCTTTGAGCTATGCAGAGTCACTGACCCCACCTAGTCTGCAGTAAATGATGAACCACAGAGGGGAGGGAAATGACAACACACACGTATATGCTTACAAATGTGCACTCCCCCCCCCCCACACACACACCAAGCCAGCATGCATACTTGTGTACAGGTAGCATACATGCTCATGCACACACGCATGCATGCACAATTGGACCCACTGAGCCACATGTTATACATCCCCTTCTGGGGCCAAGCCACAAATGATGTGAATTTTTTACAGTGCTTCCCTACAGAAGCTGGTTTTTTAGCTCAAGTTGTTGCAATTCAAATTTATGTTCTAGAGGGTCCTAGTTCATTCCCCACGGTTGGCCGAGACGGTAGCCATCACACCTGCAGAGCAGCCTTGGGAAAACACACCAAGCGGAATTGTTGTTCCTCGATCATTCTTTATTCATTCTTCTCAGAAACAATGTACATGTTTGTTATTGCCTTTCCCCTCTGTAAGCCCCAGGCACCTGCACAGATCTCAAACACACACACACACAAGAATTCATTCCCTGACAGACAAAAGACTTCACCACACTAGGACGCCTCCTGATATAGCCTGTTCCTATCTCTAAAGGACACTTGGACACTTAAAGACTCACCATATAATTATTATTCATTATTTGATTGGGTAGAGCCTAGGACTCCAAGTTATGGACCAGGCCCCCGTTGTGCTAAGGACTGTACAAACACAGAATAAAAAGACAGTCCCTATCCGAAAGCACTTACCACCTATGTGACCCCTCAACTGACCACTTTGGATCCCACCCACTCCCTGCATAGCCAGAGAGGGGCCTTGCAGCATGTCTCGTGGCTCGTCAGTCCCAAGGGGGAAGTGAGTTGCTGAATTGGGGTATAGGAATTGACTCTTAATGCTTGGGCATTGACTCTGAGACCTGCCCTTCTCTCTCCATGTGGCACTGAGGCAGTACCCCGCTGGATCTCCTCTGGTTTATTAAGAAGTGGGTGCAGACAGGGCATTTGCTGAGGGGTAGTTTGTCCCCCCACCCTGGTCTCAGAGGATCAGTCCAAAGGGTGCACAGTACTTAAACTGCTTACAAGGAAGCAGGGGCTGTGGTTAGAGCAGCCCTTAAAGCTGTGTCTCTGGGGCTATTTCTTTCCTGGCTCCCGTTGGGGAGGACAGTGACCCAGAAGGTTCCCAGGGCGTATTGAGGACTGTGTTGGATTTGCAAGCTATAACTTTAGAAGTGTATGTGTGGGGGGAAAAGGCGAGTGAGGTGTTCCTGGCCCTGCTTGCAGGCTAGGGGGCTCTGTAGGGAAGTGTGCAATCTGGGATTTCAAGTGTCAATCTGTAAAGAGACCAATTAGAGTACAGTAGGGTGAGTTGTACCTCCCTCTCTTAGGGTGCAGCCTGCTTTGTCTCTGTCTGTGTGTTGTTGTTCTGAATTCTACGAAATAAGCAGTGTTACATTGCAGCCTTCCAGCCACAGTCTGGATGTTTTCATCAAACTTCTCTGGGTGGATGCTGTGAACATAACGGTTGCCATGTCGGCTGTGTGCTTGCAGGAGTGAATGAGCAGGACCTTAGGAGCAGAAAGAGCGAAGGAGGGGAGGGGGACAAAGTTCTCACTCCTAGCTGTAACTTCCTCCTTAGGAAGGAAGAATCCCATGCACCGCTACAGGCTGAGGACTGACTGGTTGAGCAGCAGTTCTGCAGAAAAGGACCTGGGGATTACAGTGGACAAGAAGCTGGATATGAGTCAACAGTGTGCCCTTTTTGTCAAGAAGACCAATGGGATATTGGGCTGTATTAGTAGGAGCATTGCCAGCATATCGAGGGAAGTGATTCGGCACTGGTGAGGCCACACCTGGAGTATTGTTTTGGTCCCCCCACTACAGAAGGGATGTGGACAAATTGGAGAGAGTTCAGAGGAGGGCAACGAAAATGATCAGGGGGCTGGGGCACAAGACTTATGAGGAGAGGCTGAGGGAACTGGGGTTATTTAGTTTGCAGAAGAGAAGAGTGAGGGGGGATTTGATAGGAGCCTTCAACTACCTGAAGGGGGGTTCCGAAGAGGCTGTTCCCAGTGGTGGCAGATGACAGAACAAGGAGCAATGGTCTCAAGTTGCAGTGGGGGAGGTCTAGGTTGGATATTAGGAAACACTATTTCACTAGGAGGGTGGTGAAGCACTGGAATGGGTTACCTAGGGAGGTGGTGGAATCTCCATCCTCAGAGGTTTTTAAGGCCCAGCTTGACAAAGCCCTGGCTGGGATGATTTAGTTGGGGATTGGTCCTGATTTGAGCAGGGGATTGGACTAGATGAACTCCTGAGGTCTCTTCCAATCCTAATCTTCTATGATTCTAGTGCATTCTCCCACATGTCGCTGCAACCCCATGAGGGAGACGGATGAGGAGATAAAAGTCTCCGAGATTGGGGGCCTGGGGTGAGCAGGGCAGGCCAGGGGGAAGAGAAATCACTGCAAGGAAGAATCAAAACCAAACCTAGTTTAAGTCAAGCTTTCTGTTTCATCAAGAGAGTCGTGACTGGGAGTGAGAGACGTGGGGTCGTTAATCAGCTGTGTCAAATCCCAGCCCCTCTGTTTCCTCCTGCCTCACCTTGCTCTCGCTCTTGTTATCTTTCCTTCCTCCATCTCCCTCTTTCCTTCTATTTCTCCCCCTGCCTCACCCCTTCTTTCTCTTGTGTGTGACAATGGGGACGAATTCCAGAGAGCCTTGTTTTCTTCTAACACCTAAGAAGGAGCTATGTTCGAATAAGGGACCATTGTTCTGACTAGAGCTAGTTGGAAAATGCCCTCCCCCCCACCCCGCCATGGAAAAAAATCGACTTTTAATTGAAAAATCAGATATTTTTTGGATGAGGGGCAGAAGTTATTGGTTTTCAGCCTAAAAACGTGGGTTTTCGACCAAAATCCATAACTCTTTGGTTTCTGGGGTTTATTTTTCTGATGAAAACTCCCAAGCTGCAAAGAAAGCAGACACTCCCCGCCCCCCCCCCAAAAATTTCATGTTGTCAAAACCCCCATTTTCCAACACAACCCCGTTCCACCCCACTCCAGGAACTGCCCCCCAGTAAGTGTCTCTGCGGGCCTGCTGCCCTGCACCTCTCTGGCCACTTCCGAAGCAAACACAAACAGGGGACATGATGCTAGAGAGTCAGAACGGTCGTGGTTTACACCCACTCTGCCCCGCAGGGGAACAGGGAACCACGGCCCATCTCTGTCTGCCTCACTGGAGAGATTCTGCCTCGAACCTTCCCCGGGTGCCTCTTGGCCGGCTTCCAGCTGCTGGTTTAAAAGGACAGTGCACACTTCCTCCCAGGGGGTCCTGGTGGGATGTTATGTTGTGCGGGTGAGGGCTCATCTGGTCCTCACTTAGATTGTGAGCTCTTTGGGTCTTGTTGTTCTGGGTTTGTACAGTGCCTAGAACAGTGGGGTCCTGCTTCTGGATGCTCCAGCAATACAAATACTAAATAATAAGTAGAAGCTGCACTGACCCCTTCCTGGGACCCCTATGTCGCCTCTTCTCTCTCCAGACCCCCTCCACCTCTCTGATTCTCCTTCTGCTTCTCTCTCTGTTCCCCAACCCAGCAGTTGAACACACAAGCTCAAGGGAGATGGGCAGCTGATTAATCCCTCCTGTTCAAAGTGGGGTGGGGTGGGGCGGCTGGGAGCTGGCTCTCCCCAGGCTCATCCCTTCCCCTGGCACGTGCTCAAAGCTTGTTTTAATTATCGCCTCTTTGCCACGGATCAGGCTGATTCGATACAGCCCCATGCCTGCCGCTTCCGCCCTCCTGGCTTTCGTTCTGCTCCTCTTTGTCCTGTCAAACTCCCACTGAGGAGGTAGGGCTGGTTGATTTTTCCCCTTTCCGAGAGGGCAAAGGGGCAGTGGATTAATCTCTGCTGCACGACATGGCTGAGTGCAGCACGGTCCCCAGGGAGGGGCTGTGGGGGTCGTGAGGTTCCCAGTGACCATGTCAGCCCAGGTTCCATGCCCTTCTAGAGCGGCTTCAAGCCAAGGATCTCAAAGCACTGGACTGGGATCAACTCAGTGAGCCTCACACTCTGCCCCTAGAGAGCAGGCAATCATTATCCCCTTGCTGCTGATGGGGCCGGAGAAGCGCCTCTGTGTTCTGGATGAGAACTTGAGAAAAGCCCAATGAGGCAAATCAGGGCCCAAGATACACCATGCCATAGCCTCATCCCCATAGCCTCTTTGTGTTGTGGCCCCTCCCATGCTGTGGCCTCATCCTCTATTTGGAATGCCAGCATTGGGGAGAGGCGTCTCACTCCTCCCAAAGAGGTAGGGGCAGTAGCATCGAGGGCCCCCTTCTTCCTACCAGAGGAAAACAAATGCCCCTCTCCCCCTCAAAGGGGCAGAGACAGTAGGTGGGATTCTGCAGTACTTACCCCTACACTGGGCTGTACCTGTGTGGGTGGGTAGGCTGGCCAGACCCACTGTACTTTTCTCCTTCTGCTATACACAGAGTCCTCTGCTGGGCCAGTGGATCGTGGAGTTGACACCCCATTGAGATTCATGGAGCAGCGCCGATGGCTGGCATCTGTAGACTCAGGCAGATGTCACCATGCCAGTTGTGGTCAGGTCACATTTTCAAGCTTTTGTTCATAACCACAAGGACTAGAAGCTTCCTTTTATTATAAATAAAAGCTGCAATTCTGATATCATCATGAGGCTCTAGGAGCTAGTGCCCGAGACATGGGCCCCTAGTGCGTATGTCTTGATCTGGCTCTGCCAATTTTAGTATTGCCAACACCTGTGTTCAAAAATCATGAGTCAGGCCCTCAAAAATAATAAGACTGGATTAAACATTATAAGATTGTATAAAGAAGAATAAATGTTGGGTCCTTCTTTTTTCCCTTCTGGTTTCTGAGCTATCAGAGCTCACTCAAGTCACATTTTCAAGCTTTTCTCTGCAACCATAATGGTTAGACACATACTTAAAACAACAACAAAAGCTGAGAGTCTCACATAATCACCTGACTCTGGGAGCTGGTGCTTTACAAAAAAAGACCAAATATCACAAATCACGATGAAATTCTGAAAGTTAGCAACACTTTCATTTCCACCCTGCATTAAACTCCCAGAGTTTGTTCGGCCAAAAAGAGCTTGATGACACTTCTGGGTTGACTATTTAGGGGTGGGACTACCGTTCTGGGGAAGCATTTTCAAAAATGCCTAAGGGATTTGGGAGCTTATGTTCTATTTTCAAAAGTCACTTAGGCCCAGATCTTAGAAAATCTTGGCATTAGGCACTTGTAGTAGGAATGTCAAAAGCTACTAGGCACCTAACACCTATGGACCTGGGCATCTATTATTATTTATTACTCCTGTGGAGTTAAGAGCTTTTGAAAATCCCATTATTAGGTGTTGAGGAGCCGCAGTCTCATTGACTTTCACTTAGACTAAGACTCCTTAGGACTTGGCCCTTAGGACCCACAGCTCCATGGGACTTGGTTTGGCACTGAACAACGGAGACTCTGCCACTGGGCTGCGAAAGGTCATGAAGGTTGGGAAAAATTTAATCCCTGTTACAGATAGGAAGCAAGATTAGATCATTCTCCGTCATACGTTCCAAGCTGAGCTCTTCTGACGAAGGCCCCAGGGATGAACCTGGTGCTAATCCAAAGAGCCATTTTTAGAGCATGCTCCACAGACAATCTTTGATTGTTTTTGCTGTTCTGAAGTTTTCCCAGCCGCGCCGTCATCGCATCCTGTGTCTTGGCAGGAAAGACTTTGGGGAGGCACTGTGGCCAAGAAGCCAAAGAGGTGTGACAGCACCGGCTGTGGGGAGAGCAGGAGCCTAATGACCAAAGCATTTGAAGCCAGACAACTGCGGTTGCTCTTGAGTGTGGGTACCTTTAAATTAGTCAAGGGACAATACCAGAGGTGCTGGGGCCATTCTTGGAACACTGGCAAATCCACATGTGTTGGGGCCAGCCCTGGGGTCTCACAGATGCAGTGGAATGCCGGGACAGTTTTACTAAGGCATGAAACCACTGACTTGCCTTCCTTAGGCAGTCCAAAATGGTGTGCTCCATGCAACATGGACTCGCATGTACAGGCTGTACGAGGCTATGCTGTGCGGAGGATGCCATTTTGTAGATATTTGTTCTTCAAAATGGCGTCCTCCATGGGGGCCAGACTGAATCATCCCGTGGGCTGGATCTGGCCTGTGGGCTGCCAGTTGGACAACATACAATTGGTTGGGCATCCAGTGCATGCCTTGCATATATAGGTGGCAGGCCACTGCATAGATATTCACCAGTCCAGATGTGCTGGGGCCAACCTTGAGGTTCTGTGACGGTGATCCCTCAGCTACGGGAAAAGAGCCTACTGCTACTACCGCCTAATGGAGTTGCTCCTTTAGCGCAAATGGCAGAGGTCTGTGCTTTGGTTGTGAGGGTCTTGGATGGAATCCATGTTAGAAGGTCATTACATTTGCACCACCCCCATTTATTTTCCTTCATATTATGATTATTATTATTTTGTTAATCACCGCAACAAGTTTGACTTTTCCCCTCTGGGAAAAAGCAAAGCATTGGCTTTCTACCTCTGCCATTCCCCACTTTCCCAAACCCCTGGCTCCGCCTCTCCTTACACACCTTCTCCAGACAGAGGCTTGGAAGAATTTGGTTTTTATTTCTGTAATCGTTTTGACAGATAATATCAATGTTTTTTAAGCATTTTCCCCTGATTTTTATCAATTTACATTGTCACAGTTGCAGGAAATTAGGGTGTGTGTGTCAGACAATAATTATTTAATGACAGTAGATGCTGACTTTGAAGAAATTAAAGGTTCATAACTGTTCACGCACAAATTGTCAACATCACATGTCAAAATATACAAAGTCAAATCCAATTCTAATAAGTTCTCAAGCCGTATTTTCTTGCTTTACCTAGCTGTACATTTCAACTGTAGTTTTTTCATAGGTTTGTGTGTGTGTGGTGAAATCAACACTTACCAACATGTACTGATAAAAATCTAACACTTTCAAGCCTACCCATACACTACCCTCCACCCACCAGCAACCCATTCAGCCCAATCAGATCAATTCAAAACTGATTTGCATGGCAAAAGCTCCCATGGTGCTTTGCATTGCTCCCTCCCATTCCTGATGGACTTGCCATTCTCTCTTACAATGGGAATGGCCAGGCGAAGCTGAAATACCTGGCCCTGCCTCCACCCCTACTTCTAGTCTGGTCTCAAGATGTTTCAACACATTCCCCTTTCTATTTCCATCCTTATTGTCATCCTGCTTTGAGAGGAAGGTCTATTATTTCCCTCTCCCCTCTCGCTACAAAAATGGGACATTGTTTCTCTTTTCTTTGATTTAAGGGCCAAAAACAGTTATAGGAAACTGTTCAGCAGATGTTTTACAGTATGAAACGCAAAAAAAAAAAAGGAACACACTTGGGTTTTTCTGGTGGATCTATATTTAGCTTAATGCTTCCTCAGATTCAGGGTTTGTGTTGGCATAGATGAGGCAGAGGTTTAAACACTTTGATTATAGTATTTGTTTTATCCCTGCCATTTGCTGAATACATTACAATGTGGAATTGCTGGCTGCTCGAGCAAATGAGGCCATTCAAAGGGGGAAGAAGCTCAGATTGTTGGACATTCCAGCGGGATCCCTCCCACCTCACAGTCGCGGAGAGTAGAACTAGAAAGGATTCTCTTCTCGATTGTATTATGATAGGCAGGGCTGGGTCAAAGTTCACCCCATAGTCCATTGTTCGTGCCCACGACATCTGTACCTGAGGCCCGGATTTGTAAAGCCATTTTGGGGAAGTGAGAGGCACAATTTCCATTGAAGTGAATGGGAGCTGTACGTCTAAATCCCTTGGGTCGCTTTGAAAATTGCAGCCATTGTTTTTGTTTTTTGGAAATGGCTTTAATGATGGCAGCCAAAATCCTGCAGTTCTCACACAGGCAGAAGTCCCGCTGACTTCAACAGGAATTTTACCTGAGTAAAAGCCGAGTAAAAACTCAGGATCTGAAATAGTAATAATAATAATAATAATAATAATTAATAATTAATATGCATTCATACCTCAACAAACAAAGCATCATTTAGAAATGATCCAAAATATGATTTAGATGCAATAAGGTTATATTACCCCAACCGCCGCACCTGTCCTGAGTTGAAATAAAAAGACACCCAATTCTCTTAACCATGGAACTATTCACCATTTAAAGACACATATAAACTACAACGTATGATGAGATGATGCGTCTTGCTAACAATATAGACAACAGGGCACGTGCTGTTTAATGCTGGGTACCAATTAGTGCCTTCTATGATGTATTTTTTAGGGGAACACCTGTTCACCATGAACTAAAAGGAGACCTTAAAGGAGACCCTGAGTTTTATCATTATTATTAGCATAAAAATAGAAGCTGTAAAAGCCATAACTGATCTCAAGGCCCCATTGTGCTAGGTGCTGTGCATACAAACAGTAAGAGACAGTGCCTGTCCCAAAGAGCTTACAATCTAGCTAGACAAGAGAGACGAAGGAATGATTATTATCCCCATTGTACAGATGGGTAACTGAGTCCCCATGTTCAACAACATGTTCAAAGTTTCACAGCAAGTGCGTGGCAGAGGTGGGAAATGAGCAGGGGTGTTCTGAGTTCCTGTCCACAGGGTCAGCCTTCCACTCTTAATTCTCTTATATGTACAGGCCGTTCAATAAGTTTGCTATAGATATTTCAGTGATTGCATTCCTTTCCCACTCGTTGCTCCCTCAGGTAATTTGCTGCTGGTTTAGGTGAGACCCAGGAAGCTAGGGCTTGTGGCTTTAGCTCTGCATCACAGCACCCCTCTCCCCCACCACAACCCCCAAGGCTACTCCTACAACGGTGCAGTTTATCATCACCCCTTGCTCAAGGTTGTGGTTAAAGGCACAGTCTAGCCCTCCATGGCTAAGGTGCGCTAGCTGATGTTGAAGCGAATCTTGTACAGTGGATTGAGCCACTGGGAATGTCCCTTTGCATGACTGGCACAGCATTATCGCAGCTGCTGCCTCAGTAACTCACCGCTGCCCGGTGAAGGAGAGATGCGCCCTGTCTGGGAAAAGGATCGTACACCAAGGCTGAAATGACAGACCCGTTGTGCTGCTCCAGGCGGCTGGAAATGAGAATTTCCTGGAAGCTGAGCTGGTTAGAGCTGCAGTTCCCACGGCATCTCCAAACCCTGCTCCATTTCTTGTTGGGACTGCTCACTATGTCCTTTGGAAGCAGAGGCAGGTCCTCCCACAACTCACTTACCCATCGTTAACGCCACGGTTATCCCCTTCGGCCAAACCATTCAGACTCGGGTGCCTAGAATCCCACCAAGGTGCTGTTTGCCATTGGGAGTTGGGCATCTGAATCGGGGGCCTGATTTTCAGCGGTGCTGAGCATCTGCTTCTCCTGCTGTCACAGCCACTTCTATTCAAGGGCCTAGATATGGCGTTAGGAGGGTAGTTTTCAGAGGCACAAATGGGATTTAGATGCTGAACTCTCTATGGGGGTTGAGCATAAAACTGCTCTTTGTGTCTTTGAAAGTCTCCCCCTAACTTTAAGCACCCAACCTTGAACACTGGGGCCCAAACTCTTAGCTCTTAGGGCAGCCTTGCTGGAGATACAAGTTCTGGCTGATGAGGCTTAGAGTGGGGGCTTTTTGGCCTAGATCCTCAAAGGTATTTAGGTTCCTAACTCCTGACGGCAGCAGCATCTGGGTGGGAAATACCAATTGCTATGGAGTCTCGAGTGTCAAAGGTGTCAAATGGTTGAATTTGGAGAGAAACAGGGAGAACCTGGAGGAGGAAAGATGGTTTTTTGATTACTCAGTTACAGCTGGAGTCAGGAGATCTGTTCCTGGCTTTTCTACAGACTTCTTGTATTGTCTGTACAAGTCTCTTTACTTCCCTGTGCCTCAATTTTGCTCATTTTCAGAATGACACTTCCTGACCTTCCAGGACAGGTGCGGCGGTTTAATTCATTAATGTTTATACAGAGCTTTGAGATCCCAGCTTATTGATGGGCACATGATATACCCCTCAGTAAGGTAGACGGACACAGATACTGCAGGCTGAAAGTCTCCAGTCTTGCAGAGTGAATTCTGCTGAATAACACTGAGGTTCTGGAGGGGCGGGGGAAGTTACCCTCTCCCAGCTGGAGAGTGGCATTTTCAGGCTCCGGGCCTGGATATAATTCTGTACACCTGTTACCGTGGCTAGCCAGATATTCAGACCTTCGCCTCACAGACTTCTCATGCAATTGGAACTAATTTGCTAGCTCTAACAAGCTACCCCTGCCTGGAGGCCTCTGGCTACCTTAACAAAGGATAACTGGAACCATGCTTTTCCAGAGAAAGCAGCATGACCAAATAGACCGGTGAACAGGAGATTCCCACCCCCGCAACACAAATAAAATGGAAACATCTGGATGCCAGCCCAGGAAAGGAAGAGCCTTCCAGAGGTGTGGGCCTTCAGTGGAGGAGGTTAGGAATGGCTGACAGACCCTGACTTGCCAGTTTCATCTGTGGCAATGGGTGACAGGGCAAAGAGCCTGGCCCTGTAAATATAAGCTGTGACTAACAGTAAGGTAGCTTCTTCTAGCAGGGAAGGCTAGCTACTGTGGTAGGTAATGCAGTGGGCTCGGAGCTGAAAGATCTGGGTTCTGGCCTGGGACTAGCTTGGCTACTAACCTTGGGCCTCTGCTTCCCCTCCTGCCTTTAAAATCATTCTTGTCTTTTTAAATTGTAAGCTCTTCTGGGCAAGAGTTTTCTCTTTCTATGGGTTGGAACAATAGCCAGCACAATGGGGCCCTGATCTTTTCCAGGGCCTCAAGGTGTTACTATAATACAAACAGCATATAACAATAGTGATTAGAAGAGGGGAGCTGTGTCACTAGAAGAGTGCTTCTGCCAACACAGCTAACATAATTCGAGGAGGTGATCTTGCCATCATGACAGAAAAGCCCCTTCTCTGAGTGTAGGCTGCATCTACGCTCCAGAGCTATTCCAACTTTATCTCCATAGCTTAGACATACCCTTGGAGCCAGGATTCCTGGGTTATTTTCCTGGCTCTGCCACTCTTGCTGTGTGGCCTTTTGCATGTCCATTGACCACTCTCTACCTCAGTTTCCCCATCTGCAAAATGAGCATAATAACATTTACCTACTTCACAGGCCTACTGTAAGTTTTAAGGCCAAATTCTGATTTACGATGCTGTAAACCCAAAGTACCGGCAGTGGAGTCAACGGGCTGACTGTGGATTTGCTCCCGTGTCACTGAAAGTGGAATCTGGCCGATCATATACATAAAGCTCTTTGCACATGGAAGGCACTGTGTCAGTGCTGGGTGTAATTAATCACACACACACTGCTAGATGGTCCGGCCTTAATCATGACACTTGGCACCACCAGGAGAAATCTGTGTCATGGCTGCTAAATCTAAATCAAAACCATTTTCCAGACATTAATGGCTTGTTTGTTGTCTCAGAGCCAAGTTGGAGATGGTGGAAAAACAGATAAAAGTCATAGCCCAAATGACTGGTTTGTTTTCTAATAAAGGATTGTTCTCCTAAGTCAGGCAGCTCTAATAGCCTGCCTTAAAAGACAGAGCAATTAAAAAGGAAAACGCACCCAAATTCATGTGCTTTGTGCTGGGTGGCTGAAGAAGAAAGCTCTGATTCATAGGCACATCTTTGGCTCCTTTATTAGGGATTTCTGTATATTATATATGCAGACAACCAGGAATGTCGATTTTCCAGACTGTTTTTTTGCATAAATTGTGCTTGTTTGCTGCTCATCAAGCTAGCCTGGGCTTGACCCCTCCTCTCCCCAGGTCCCTGTGCTCTGCTTAAAAACAATGGACCTGGGCCTGTTCCTGTCGATTTTAATGGGGATTTTGTCTCAGTGGGAGAAGTGTCTTGTAAGTGCACAGGATGGACAGACTGGGCAGTGTAGCTTTTGTGGGAACATAGCAACCGCCATAACAGGGCAGAGCAGTGGGCTGGCTAAGTCCGGTAGGTTATCTTCTGAAGAGGCCAATGCCAGCTCCTTTAGGAAGAAGAGGAAGGTTTGTCAGAGGTGGGTCTGGAACTCAGGACACAGATTCCTTGTGTGACCTCAGGCCCAGAGCCTCAAAGGTATTTAGGCCCCCAACTCCCATTGGTTTCTCTGGATCACAGTTTGCCATTGTTAAAAGGGGGTAACAGCATTTCTCTACCCCCTGGGGGGCGTTGTGAGGCTAAGTACATTAAAGATTGTCAGGCTGTGAGATACTACGCTAGATGGGCCATACAAGTACCCAAGGTAAACAGGGGAATGTACAAGAAAGCGTGTGGTGGACAGTTAGGGAATAACTTGCCCATAGAATAAGTTTCTTCCTAACCCCGGGAAGTTAACGGTTGGTTCATGCTCTGAAGCACGAGTGTTTACAGCCCTTGTTAAAATAAATGAATCCCTTCTACTGTAACTGTGACAGGCCTCATCAATATAAACATCTTACCCTTTTTTGAACCCTAAGCTCTCACTGTCAGTGATATGCTATCCTGCGGCAGTGAGTTCTACAGGCCAGGAATGCACTGCAGAAACATAGTTCCCTTCAGTTTCATTGTCTTTATCACTCTTGTGGCAACTCATACAAAAAAAGCCAACCAGCTACGTTGAGTGATGGGCCCCAAGGAGCATGGTACAAACCTATCCAGACCAACCTGTGCTCCTCTCAGCACTGAGAGCAGTTTTTCTTTATGTCCTTTGAGCTGAATGCATCATCATTATGTATTAATCCCATCATCTGTCAAACTCGGTGATTGACCGTCACTTAAAAAGTTAACGTTGTAGGTCTCACTCCACCCATAAGTGCTGGATGTCTGTGTTGCTTCTAGGTTACCTTTAATGAAGTGGTTCTCTCTGTTGGAACCATCCACTCCTGTCTGTAGCCCTTCACCTTGCCTCTAGGGCAGCATGGAGAATTGGTTCAGATGAAACTGGACTCCACTTGAACCTTCACTCAACACTCAAGCCATGGTTAAACACACAGCAGTAGATCCTCAACTAGCATAAATCAGTGTAGCTCCATGGAAGTTAATGATATGTCACTACCATGCCAACCTACACCAGCTGAAGAGCTCACCCATGCTTTGGATAACTGTTTTAATTTTTTTGCTTGCTTGCTTTGTAGAGGCAGTGTGATCTAGTGGATCCAGCATGGGATTAGGCACCAGGAGGGCCTGAGTTCTAATTCTGGTATATACGCTGACTTGTATGGACTTGCTGTCACTCAGTTTCCATATCTGTGAAATGTGAGTAATTGTACTGACGTTCAGGGGTGTAGGAAGCTTAATTCATTCATGAGTATAAGGGGCTTTGAGAACCGGGTATTGCCAATTATTATTACTGACTTCAGTTTGGATGTTACAATGTACTCTGTGTGAGAGAGACACAGAAAAAGTGTGTGAGCTGTTATCATGTAGTGGCTGGACAACAGAGAAGATAAGGATCCTCCTACTACAGCTATCTCTGAGAGATTTCCTTTAGCTTGAGTGACAGCATCATGTGTGTTTAAAGCATAGGGACCAGGTTCTAGACTTGAATCCCAACGTGAGCGTATGATTCATGGAACTATTGTGTCTGTTGTTACAATGGCCCTTTACTGCCTTCTATTATTAGGCACAGAGCTCACAACAAAGAGCTACAGGTTCTTTATAAAAAGAAAAGGAGGACTTGTGGCACCTTAGAGACTAACCAATTTATTTGAGCATAAGCTTTCGTGAGCTACAGCTCACTTCATCGGAGGTTCTTTATGGGTGCCTCTTCCAGTGTATTCCTCCTGCATGTCCAGAGCCATGCAATATTTAGCCCATGTCCGTGTTTCTAAGGGGCCAGGGGCATGGGCTCCCAGGCCTGAGTGCCCATTCACTGAATAATGCATGACATTCCAGCACACAGATGAGGTTAAGTGGCCGCAGAGAGATAGTGCCTCTGGAGATGCAGAATGATCAGCAGCCTCCTTAATGCAGCCTCTGTCTGGGTGGAATCCTCGTCAGCTCACGGATGTGCATGTTCGTAAATAACTGAGACGTGCTGCTATTTCCCCTCCCACGCACTTTCACTTCACATTTGGGTACCAGCTCTCTAGACCCACAGCACATGCAATAAATAAGCCCCTCCATTACCGACCATTAAATGGTCGCAGACTAGATTAAGCCTGCCTGCGTAAGCACTTTTCACTGAAGCTTTTAGGGTTGTGGAATGCAGCATCTCTCTCGCACCATCCCCTGTGTCATGTTGTCCTGTTCTCCCAGATGATGTGCTCACATTAATGCGAAGGGGAAAAAATAAAATGAATCCAGATATACCTGGTAGAGCTAGGATTCGATACTTAACCTTGGGGGATTCTTGCTCATCACTGGGCCTGATCCAAAGCCCATTGAAGTGGATGGGAAGGCTACCAATGACTTCAGATCAGACCCTCATAATTATTATAGAATGCAAGATTGGGACTCAGTTGTGCTTGGCGCTGTACAAATTATAATGAGACCCTTGCTGCCACCTGAGAGGGGCAAAGTTACTTGTTGAGTCTCCACACAACAGATGCCTGCCCCCATGCTGCCCCCACTGAAGCCAAGGCACAAGCAACCGTAGAGTGTGGTGCTCGCAGCAGCACTAGAAAAAAAGGAGAGCTAAATCTCATACTCTGGACTACAGATAAAAGACGGGACAATATGAGCGCTTCAGGGAAAGGAGCCTGGGACATTATGTATGAGAAATTATAGGTTTATCTCTGGTCTCATCTTATCCTAAGGTTGAGCTTTGCAGAACAAGTGTTCCTCGTGGAACCACATGGAAAAACAAGGCACTAAGGGACACTTGATTTCATCCTCCCAAAATCCAGGGGAAAAAAACCACAACACAACATTTCTGATACTTTCTTCCTGCACGTTTCAATAACAGCATTTTGAATATAGTTTTACACTGATCTGGATGCTAAATTCACGAGGAAGGGTGTACCTGCGGGTAAAACACTGGACTGGGCCTTGAAAGATCTAGGTTCAGCTCGTGGCTGTGCTACCAACTTCTTGCACAAGTTACTTCACCTCTCTGCACCATAGCTCCTCATGAATAAAAGAGGGTAACCCTGCTTCTTTTGTCTATTGAGATTGTAAACTCTCAGGGCTAGGACTGTCTCTAGGGTTGCCAACCATCCAGAATTGTCTGGGAGTCTCCAGGAATTAAAGATTAATCTTTAATTAAAGATTATGTCATGTGATGAAATCTCCAGGAATACGTCCAACCAAAATTGGCAACCCTAGTCTCTTACTATATATATTTGTGCTGCACCTAGGGGCTCAGTTGGTACCTCCAGGTATAACTGTAATACAAACAGTTGCTGAGCCATTGCTACATTCGGTCACATGTGTGTCGGTCAATGGACAGCAACAAGGGCTGCCAGATGGGAAAGGGCCAGGAGAAGGGAAAATCCAGCGAGCCATGAAACCAACGTACCAACAAGCACAATGCAATATCTCTTAGTTCCCAGATCATCTGAGTTTTCTTCCTCCTCGTAGCACTCCTGATGCTGAGAAGTTGTGAACCAAGAAAGAAAACCCACAGAACCTTCAGCGGCAGCGCCATGTTTCGTCCGAGTCAAGAGACACTGCATGAAGCTGTGGCCACAGAAAGCAAGCCACTCATTTCTTCAGGCTTAGACTAATGCATTGATACTAGGAGCTGATTTATGAATGCAGCTGACATGCTGCGTCACTCTGTCCCTGGCCAGACGTTCCTACCCCTTAAGGATCTACCCCAATTCTGTGAATCCACTTCAATCCCAGACCCACTTCAGCTACTGCCCACTCCCAGTTTGAAATGGAAACTTGGGAAAGTCAGACGTACAGTAACGGGGCAGAGTGGTACTGCTCTGCCGCTGTACTGGCTTTGTGCATGTGAGTGCCTGATGCTCACAGAAAGAATAAAAGACTTTACACTGTAAGTAAGTTTCTCCTATCATTTAAGGGCCAGAGACCTGTGCTTGAGCGCCTAATGGTCTAGCGCCATCTCCCTTTGTGTGCTTGTGTGTGGTTTATACAGTAACATCTTCCTGTTGTCTGCAGCACAGGGATGCTTTTATTGTCTGTGCACGTTGCTTGAAAACAAACGCAAAGCCCCGCTCAGAAACCTCTCCTTTTCCATGGTGCCTACAAAAAACAAAACAACTTGACCAAAGTTGGGCTGCTGGTGTGCTGGGACCACTGGCCATTACGCTAACCAGGATTGTCTCATGCGTTCCGGGTACTCCCCTCTCAGTCCGTCTCTATCCAGCTGCTTCCTCTTGTCTTATTCTTAGATTCTAAGCTCTGCAGGGTAGGGAGTGTCTTTTTGTTTTGCGTTTGTACAGTGTCTAGCACAATGGGGTCCTGCTTCATGACTCGGGCTCTGAGGGGCTACGCTAAGACAAATTGTAATACCAATCTCATTGAATTTCACAACGGAAGGTTCTTTGCAAGACATGCTGGTAGGTCCCTGTCACAAGGCAAACCCCGTGGGACACCCTCCAGCAGCAGGCTATGGCATGACCTGTGTGCCTAACTAATTTCCCCTTCGGTGGAACAGTCTCTCAGTGTCCAATGCAAAGTCCCTCTTCTGGGCATAATTTTATTCAATACACCAGTGCAGTAATTCCCTTCTCCCCCACCCAAAAAAATCCTTGCAATAAAACCGTTCTGGACAATCCCACAGTACACATATAAGGATACTACAGTTTTTCTATTCCCCCCTTTAGGGACATCACCTTCAGGATACTCCCCTCTCTCCCCCAGAGAATTGACAGCAGCACTGTATTCCTAATTCTTCTGCCCCGATCCAGGGCCCCGCTCTCCAGGCTGTCCAGCTGTGAGCAACCAGGCTCCTGACTCTACCTCAGGTGTCCCACAAGAGAGCTCCCCACAGCGTTCTACTCCCCAGGACTCCCTGCTTCTGAGTCTTGCCCTCGCTTGGGGCATGTTCCTTCAGAGTCCACCCTCTTGCTTCCAGGTAAGCTTCTCCTCACCAAGCTGGACCTTCCCCTTTTCCTAGGGGCCAGTGCCTGAGCCTTCCACTCCTCGGAGGCCCCCAGCTCTGGACAGTTCTCAACAACTTGCATCCAAGCAACTCCAGGCAACTCTCTGCCGCTCCTTCCTGACTTTTCAGGTGTCTGACTCACCTAGTCTCGTCCCTCTAGGGCCCCGGGTTCCCTCTCTGAAGTCTAACTGGGGTGGGAGGGAAAGGGTCAACTGACCAGTCAGAGGTGCACTGGCCTCGTCTCTTTTAAAAGGCCAGTGTCACCCTGACAAACCCTTAGCTTCTAAGCTTCCTTTACATTCCTAATCAAGGGATGGTTTCAAAGAGAATAAGCCCTGCCAATATTGCTTGGTCCATGCCTCAGAGGCACGTTTTCCAAATCTCCTTTTTTGGATGACAAATTTTTCATTTCAATTCTGACTTCAATAGAGAGAGGTGTTTTTTTGGGGGGGGCGGGAAGGGTCAAATGTCAACATATTTATCAAAATTTTAAATTTCACCAAAACAAAGTGGGGGGAGGTTGGTTTTTTTTTGACAAAAATTCTTCTTGTTTTTCTACCAGCTGTAACCACAATTAACTAACAAATTAACCGACAATGAATACATTAAACTAACTACTGGCTGCTAAGTTCGTTTGAAAAGCTCACCAAAAGTGTCACAATGGGAGCTGTCAGCTGCTGAGCACTTTGAAAATCCCCTCACATATTCCTAGATGAAAAGCATTCATGTTTGTACACGAATTTGAACAAGCAATGCGTTCTGTGTGCTAAGCCTTAATGTTCACATTATTATTAGCAGTTTCTCAGAGGTATTGGCTTCCATTAATCTAATAATTAGAGCTGATTGGGAAAGGTTTTTATCCCTGTACAAAATCTTCACAAAAATGAGTACTTTTTGGTTTTCTCAAAATTTGTAAAAAAAACAAAACCAAAAAAACCACACACCAAATCCACTCCCAAAGCCCCAAAATAAGCAAGCAAGAAAGCAAACAATCAACAATGCTGAAAACAAATTGTTAACCAAAATAATTTTTTTTGACTCAACTTTCCATTTTGATGAAATGCCGTTTTTATCTAGGAAAGAAAAAAACCAAAACAACAACAATCGCATTTCAACTGGAGCTTGGCGAAAGTTTTCTAAACTATTCTTTTTGTTGTTATTTGTTTTTTGGGTAAAAAAAATGCATATTTGGGTCAACTGAAATATTTCACCAATGTGTGTAGATTTTTTATTGCATCAGTCAAAAAACAAAACCAAACCTGCAAATATATGAATGTATACAAAAATATGAAAACAACTGAAACATTTTGTCCTGACATTTTTGAAACAAGATGTTTTGATTCAAAACGGCTTCTCATTTTGAAATGTCCTTTGATTTTATTAAAAAACAAAAACAAAAAACTAAAAGCCTAAAATGGTCAAAGTCAAAATGAAACATTTGACTTTTTGAGTCCCTGAAAATTTTGATAAATTTCATGTCTGGGTCAGGCCCAACTGAATGTCTTCCCAATTGTCTGGAATTGCCATCAACCTGAAAAATTCATTATTCGCACAGCTGAAATTTCAATGGAAAATTCTTAACCAGCTCTGCTAATAATATTTTGCACTTATAAAAAACTTTACATTTGCAGACACTGACCAATATTACATGGGATTGGTCTCCACACAGCCTTTGTACCACTTACAGGAGTAAAATACACGAGTGTGAGAAACTGTGATGGAGCATATGGGGCCCATGTTGGCAAGAAGAGGGTTAGTGAGGGCCTGTGGACCCATCTGGCTCCCCGCGGCTACACACACCTGCAGCAGATATCAGGTGCGGAGAGCTTGATGCTTGGATGAGCATCTGGGTGGATGGGAAATACAGGCCCAAGGAGACCAACCAATGGACGGGCTTCATGAAGACAAGCCCTGTGTGGAAGGGTGACCCTGTTTGGAGTTCTTAGCATTCTTTTCTTTTTGGACTTCAGTGCCCTGGAAGGTGGGGTGGGACTCAAACGTGCTGTAGTTGGAGAGCTAAACATCACTGCCTGGGGCCCCGTGAGGGGTGGCAATCAACCATCGGAGACCTGTACTAGAGTGAGTGCTGCCCTGATGGGCCACGAGGCAGCACCAAGGAGGCGGTCCCTGTCACAGCACCGCCATAGCTGCATAATTGTGCCTGCTCGAGGGCGTTGCACTGGTTTCACTATGGGTACGTCCACATTGGAGCTAACGGTGCAATTCCCACTTTGAGGAGACATACCTGCACGAGGTCTGACCGAGCGAGCGTGCTAGCCACTCCGAGTACGTGTCTAGGGTTTTAGACAGGACTGTACTCAGGGCTGCTAGCCCTTCCTGTGGCTTGCGTTGCCACAGCTACACTTCTGTTGGTAGCATCCTAGATTGATGAGAAGTGACCCCTTCAGGTTCAGTATAAATGTGCTGTATATCAGTTTCTAAATCAATATAGTGGTACAAAACCGGGGTTGAGACCAGCCCTTAGTGCACATTAACTCCTTAAGGAGGGCCACATGAACTAAATTACCCACATCAATCTAGTTTTTATCCTGTGCCCATCACCATAGCATCTGAACAGCTCTGTAATATCTCAGTGCCTCCCTGCTCCTACTTAATCCTTACCCCTGAGATGCAAAGACCCCAATTTCCTACTGTAGGACATGACTGACCCCTGTTGACTGGGATGGGAGCTACTCATAACTGAGGGCCCCAAACAGGGAGGCCATTAGGACAGTGAGTGAACTAATCTCTCTCTTTGTCTCCAGCAATTATGTGGGAGTGGGCTGACTCTGCCAAAAGCGCTGGCTGCTCTCGAGGGGTAGCTGGCAAATGGAAGCCTAAACACCTGTGGGCCAGATGTGCACAGCTGTACGTGGGCCATCACTGAGCCATCTGTAGGACACACCAGTTTGTGTGGTAGAGAATGGATCAAGGAGGGGGCGCTATTCCAGCCTGGGTAAATCCACAATACAATTTACAAGCAGCATGGAGACCTTTGTTTTCTCTCTGGTCTCTGTCCCTTTCCACCTGGTTCCATTGTCTTTCCCCAGTGGCTGTCGCACTGATTCTGACCAGCCAGGGGACAACATTTGGTGCCGCTCCAGGCAACTGGTTTTATGCAGGTTTCAGAGTAACAGCCGTGTTAGTCTGTATTCGCAAAAGGAAAAGGAGTACTTGTGGCACCTTAGAGACTAACCAATTTATTTGAGCATAAGCTTTCGTGAGCTACAGCTCACTTCATCAGTGCATCGGAATTGCATTGGTTTTATGCAATTCATTCAGGTGGCGAACCGTCCTTTTGCATTTTGTAGAGATAACCAGCTTGGGCTGTTTCACTTCCTCTCAGGATGGAGAGGGAGGTGGGGGAGGTGTGCCTCCAGAGACCAGGTGCTCCATTACTCTGCGTTCATGCTGTCACACCACTCCTGGCAACGTGACGGGGTAAAGCAGGGCAAGGGAGTGGTGGCTCAAGCCCTGGATATGCAGCCACTGTCCAATCACTGCTCAGCAGTAAGGAGGGAAAATGGTATTATGGTTGGAGCCTTAAGCTACGAACTAGGCCAGCTAGTCCTTCCCGTGGCTTTACCATAGGCTCGCTGCTGCCCTGCACCTTGTCTAGTCACTCACACCTGTGCACGGTAGCTTGTAAAATGCCACCAGACGACAGTTCTCTCCTCAGGCAGTGGCGGCGCTGACAGGGAGGCAGGTGGGTGGCGACTTGGCACCTTTTGGGTGTATGTGGTGCCTTTTCAAGTATGTTCTACAAGTGAAAATTTGGTCGTGCACCTCCTTTGTCAAATGTTTTTTCTGTTTGATGGGCAAAGGGAAATGAGCGCCAACTAGCCATGGCTAAACTAAAATCATACTACGTGGCACCTGCTGTTCTTAATTTGGCCTTGGATCAAGGGAAAAGGACCACCAGGAGCTTCCTTAGCGGGGAGGTTCACGGGCACAGTTTCACTCGCAGAAATTCCACGGCAGCAGCTCCTGGGCCCAGCTCCCTGCTCCGGGCACGGCGATGTGGTTCACAGAGCACCGCATGCGTGCACCATGTCGTGAGGCTACTTACTCAGATTTGGCCCGGCGGCCCCTCCCTCATGACGGAACGGCAGCCGACCCAAATGCGAACGGTGCTGTGGCCCTGTGCAACGCCTGGAGCAGGAAGTCGAGCCCACAGGAGCCACCACTGCCTGGTGAGAGTGAGGTGGGATCTCTCCCCAACCTCCCGCCAAGGTCTCCCCTCCGTACCAGGCTGGGAGGAGGGTTGACGTGCTGGTGTAAATCATCAGTGCCCCCTTGGCAGGGCAAGGAGTAGGAGTAGGCAGCAGCATGACTGAAGGTAGCACCACCGACGACCCTCCTGGCTGCAAAACCTGGCTCCAGCTGGTACTCGGGGAGCCTGGCTTGCATGGCCTCTGTGGGGTGTGAATGATGACACCAAGTGGCAAAGCAGCGGCCAGTCAGGCATCTGCTGAGACTTCACTGCTCTTTATCTCCCCAACGTTTTCATCTATTAAAGGGGGATGAGGTGACCTCCCCACCAAGCCAGAGTAGGGTGGATGGGGGTGGATTCTTCGTGCCCCTAGATCCTCAGCTGGAAGGAAACCAGCCAAATCGGCTTTTCAGATTTGTCATGGGAACACGTTCAGGTCCCTGCAGGGGGAGTGCCAGAGTGATGCACAGCTTCTGCTCCACCAAAGGGCCTGCCCCCCCTCTCCTTCTCTCATTGTTTTGTTCTAGTGTGGGTCGCTGGTGACTGGTACAGCAAAGCCATGTCTCTCTTGGCGGACATGCCAGCTGAGGATCTGGCCTATTCTCCCCTGGGGAATGCTTAACTCCTCCCAAGCGCCATCTCTTTGGGAAGGTGATGATCAAAGAAAAGCCCAGCTGTGCCCACGAGATGCGCGGTGCCTGGCTGGCCTGTGCCCTTCACGTACTGACAATGTAAAGAGCATCACAGGTGATGGTGGTGCAGAAAAAGCACCTGACTTCCTATATCACCATGAAGAATACACACATACAAAGAACCATCCCTTTCACACCATACTTGGTAATTACTCAGGCAAAACTCCCACTCTGAATTTAGCATGAGTAATGACTGAAGGATTTTGCCATCGTCGAGGTATGACTCATCCCTGCTGCCAGTGCACTCAAGGAGAGTTTTGCTAGCACTCAGCACCTTCCAGGATCAGGCCCTGAGGGTCTCTTCTGGCTCCCCTCTAGAGTCAATGGGCTTCCAATGGGAGAAGGGTCATTCGGATCCTGTGAGGTGCTGAGCACTCCCAGTTTTACTGTTTTCCTTTGGAATCGCAGCCACCCAGCAGCTCTTGGGATCAGGCCCTACACACTTAAAGCCTACGGAGTGGGTATTAGCTAAAATAAACCACATGCATAATTAAAACCAATAATAAATAGGATTTTTTCTGCACCCAATATCCAAGAACCCTTAACAAAAAACAAAACATCTCTGCAGAGTGTTTAATGTTGATATTTATTTTTGAGACACTGTCATGTATCTTGATAATTGATTGCTGCTCGTTAAATGCTGACACAGCAAATGGCTCTGTGCAGGGTACAGAATATATGGGTCCCTGAGGCCCTTCAGTGGTAGATGGTTATACGTACTTCCTTTTTCTAGCTTGGAAAGGTGGACTTGTGGTTAAAACAATGGGCTGTAACTCAGTAGAACTGGGTTCAATACTATATTCACCCACTTCTCTGTATGATCTTGGGTTTAACATTAACCTATCTGCAAAATGGAGTTAAGAATATTCCCTTTGTCTATTTAGATTGCAAGCTTTTTGGGGCAGGGACTGTGTCTACCTAGTTGTATGTACAATGCCTGGCACAATGGGACCCTGATCTCAGTTGAGGCCAATAGGTGCTACTGATAATATAAATAATCTATTGCGATAGTTAAATAAACTCATATTACCGCACATCTCAAAGACATCTTGTTCGCAGCTGCCATCATGCTCCAGCCTCAGGAAGAGTTGTCCAGATTACACACTGATCGTTGGATACATTCCATTCTTATTGGCTCAGATTTGAAAGAGCCTTTTTATTGAAGTCCAGCAGGCTGGATTCCTTCCTTAGAATATGGAACCCTGTAAATAATTTTCTGGACTAAAATAGCTACAGGAATGTCACATGACTTATGACTGTGAGTTCAACAGGTAATGTATAGTCATGCCACCTGTTGTCATATATTTCTCAGTAATGTAGGCAGGGGCTAAAATGGAACCTTGAAATGGAGTCCATTAGAATTTGGGGGGCTAGGGGAGGTGTTAAGTTTGAATTTCTGAATCTGTGCCTCTGGTTTTGGCTCCCAGTTGGATCAGAACCCCAAAGGAACCGATCTTCTGATCCTGATTGGTGTCCCTGAAATCTCATGGTTATAATCATCCTCATGATGGTGGAAATCTTTTGAGATCAGCAGATTTCTAGAATGTATTCATTATTCACAGAAACTTCACCCATAACTTTAAAAAAAAATCAAAAAGATTATGGGGGCCCGATTTACAAAGATATTTAGATGACTAAAGATGCAGATTGAAAACCCCACTAGGTACCTATCTGCACCTGTAGATACCTAAATAACTCTGTAAATCAGCCCCTGTATGTATTTGAGTAAGCAGCGCCTCCGAGAAGCAGGGAGGCAGGAAGAGCAAGAGACACCATAAAGTCCGCTAGGGGCTTCACTTTGCGTATTTAATTCCCTGGAAAGCAATTAGATGCTATGGTGATGGATGCAATAAAAGCCACCTATAGACAGAATTTTTTCCCTGAATAATTTCTGCAAAGAATGCTTGGTCTGCAGCCTGCTCTTATGCAATTTGTTGTGAGCATGCAATATCCAGGCTGCTTTGACTGGACACTTGAGTCACATAGCATATTTCTGTTTCCTGATTGGATAAGGATAACTGTTAAGTTTGGGTTTCCAATGTCAATGATTAACTGTACATTCAAAATTCATTTCCCATGAGTATTCTGCAATCTTGGTTTAAAACTGGCCACTTCTGCAAATGTTCCAGCAAGTAAACTTGCCTAAGAATATTCAGAGGAAACTAACAAAAGGCTGATAGACTTTAAGGGCAGAAGGGACCATCATGATCACCTAGTCCTCCAGCATATCGCAGGCCACAGAACCTCACCCACCTACTCCTGAAATAGGCCCATAACCTCTGGCTGTGTTAGTGATATCCTCAAATCTTGATGTAAAGACTTCAAGTTACAGAGAATCCACCATTTACTCTAGTTCATATCAGCAAGTGACCTGTGCTCCATGCTGCAGAGGAAGGCAATTCCACCCCCCGGGGGTCTCTGCCAATCTGACCAGGGGGAAAATTCCTTCCCAACCCCAAATATGGCAATCAGTTAGACCCTGAGCATGGGGCAAGACCTGCCAGCCAGACACATAGGAAAGAACTGTCTGTAGTAAAAATCTATTCAGTCTACTTTCAGCTCCTTATATTAATGCCCTTCATCATGCTATTGGAACACATTTGAAGCAAATTCACTTAAGAATTCAAATGTAGAAATGTTTTGCTGTGTACAGTCAGTTAGTCCCTCTGCCTCATGCGTGCACTAATACCTTACAGAGATACTGGGAAGCTTAAGTGACTAATACTTGTAAAGTGCTTGGAGATCTTCAGCTAATTTGTTTTATTAAATTATGTGAAGGATTTCCAAGGATCCAAATACCAAAGGCAAATATCACAGTTCCCCCACCTTGGGACACTGGCAACTGACTCAGACAGAGGCTTTCTCTGATTATAACGAACAGAAGTTGGATTTTAACGAGTTCACATTGTGGGTAATCACATCTGGCAGCTTCCCTTCCCTGCTGCTGGTGCTGTGTCAGAGCCTAGTTCAGAGCTGGCCTTTTCCAGCCGCCCTGGCTTGCTGTCCTGACCACACCCCCTTTCTATTTGATAGGCGGCCCTGCTAGAAACATTATGGTATTTCCATCCTCTTTAGCACTGGTGCAGAGGATTTCACCAGGTAGTTGGCAAGAGACCTTAGACAAGTGTGGGAAGCTCTGGAGAACACAACTCTTTTCTCTGGTCTTTCAGACAAGTAGTAAGTAAAGCTCGGGATTCTATGCTAAACTCTATTTGGATTGTTATTTACCTATGCTAATTTTCAGGCTATCTACTTTCCTGGTGACATGCCAGGACATTTACTCCTTCTCTTTTCATTAGCAGTTTAACCCAGTTGATGTAATCAGCAAATATTTATGATTCAATCTGGGTGTTTTTAGGGTCCTTTAAAAATACTTTTTGTATTAAACGAGTTTAAGATAATATTACTGTTTACTTGTCTGGGGTGGAAAGTTGCTTCTTGGTGTTACTGATGACACTGTATTGGAGCAAAGTTGCACTTAAAGACAGATAGTTGAGTTCAATTTTATTTTCATTAATCGTATGTTTGCTTTTTTGTTCAGTAGGGTAAAGAGTTTTGTTCCAAAGGGAAGGGGGGGAAGGAGGGACAGCAATATGTTTAGTGCCAAACTTTCATCTGGTGTAAATCAGTGTAACTCCACTGACTTTTGTGGAGAAGCTGATTTCCACCAGTGAATAATTTGGCTATTTATATCTTTGCAGGAAACATTGCTTCCAACCCCTTTCCCCCATCACGTTACAAATCACAATAGTAGTGTGCCTTAAAATATCCTCAAGACTGAAGATGGGCTGGAAAACAGCCAGTGTCATGCAGATGTGTGCCAGCTTTGGTTCTCTGCTTCCGAAAGTGACTGAAGTTGGGAACAGTGAGTGGCAGGAAAGGCTGTCGGGCTTTGTAGGTGCAGGATTGCAATTCCTCATCATTAAGGACGCAAGCCTGCATCCTTTGCATGACCAGTACTCCTTCTGGCTCTCTGGAAGTCACCGGGAGCTTTGAGCCCCCGAGAAGTGCAGAGTCAGGCCTTCCATGTTTCCATTAGTCTTTAATTTGATGCTTTGCATGTGGCCACTAATTTGCTATTAAGGTCCCATTGGCTCTCACTCTGCCATCTGATACCTTCAGGGAGAGGGGGCTGGATCCAGAGGGGGTTTACTGGTGAGTATTTATTCAGTGCTGACTTTATTATATTCTTGAGCTTTTTCTTTCCTGTCATTTAAAAAAAACTTTCTGCCAAAGCAAATTTGGTGTTACATGGGAACGTTCGCTTTAAACAACAGGAAATGCTGGCCAGAGCATGGCTTGCTCAGTGGCTTTGATTTTTATTATGAAAGTCTTGGTGCTTGAACAGTTTAACCAGTTATGGCTCAGAGCTCTCACTTTCATCCTGGTCAGGTTGCTTCTAGATGTATGTATCTATCTTTGGTACTTATCTGGGCACCTTGCAACCTTTGATATATTGATCCTCCCAATATAGCTAGATTCATAGATTCCAAGGCCAGAAGGGGCCATTGTGATAACCTAGTCTGACCTCCTATATAACACAGGCCAGAGAACTGCCCCCAAATAATCCCTAGAGTAGAGCTTTTAAAAAAACCATCCAATCTTGATTTAAAAATGGTCAGTGATGGAGAATCCAGTATGACCCTTAGTAATTAACAAATGGAACAATTTACCCCCACCCTTAAAAAATTTACTCCTTATTTCAGTCTGAATTTGTCTAGCTTCAACTTCCAGCTGTTGGATCACATTGTACCTTTCTCTGCTAGACTGAAGAGCCCATTATTAAATATGTTTTCCACGTAGGGACTTCCAGACTGTAACCAAGTTACCCCTTAACCTTCTCTTTGTTAAGCTAAATAGATGGAGAACCTTGAGTCTGTCACTATAAGGCTTGCTTCCCAATCCTTTAATCATTCTGGTGGTTCTTCTCTGAGCCCTCCCCAATTTATCAACCTCCTTCTTGAATTGTGGGCATCAGACCTAGATACAGTATTGCAGTTGCACCAGTGCAAATACAGAGGTAAAATAACCTCTCTATTCCTACGTAAGATTCCTGTTTATGCATCCTGGGATCTCATTAAATCTTCTGGCCACAGTGTCACACTGGGAGCTTGTGTTCAGCATATTTTCTACCCTCACCCCCAAGTCTCTTTTCATCCCTGTGAGGTCGGGAAGTGCTATTATCCCCAGTGTGTAAATGGGAAACCGAGGCACAGAAAGACTGAGGGCCAGGTTGTTAAACGTAGTTAAGTGCCTGGAGATGCAGAGAGGAATTGTCAAAAGTGCCTAACTCATGGGAGTCAGTTGCTCTCGAAAATCCCACTCGCTCTCATGAGTTAAAAGAAAAGGAGGACTTGTGGCACCTTAGAGACTAACAAATTTATTTGAGCATAAGCTTTCGTGAGCTACAGCTCACTTCATCGGATGCATCCTTTTCTTTTTGTGAATACAGACTAACGCGGCTGCTACTCTGAAACCTCTCATGAGTTAGGCACCTTTCAAAAGCCCCTTAGATGCCTCGAGGCACTTAAATACTTCTAACAATCTGACTCAAGTGACTTGCTCCAATCTGTGGCAGAGTAGGAAACCGAACATGGGTCCTGCAAATCCTAGGATAGCCCACTTATCCACTGGGTCATCCTTCCTCTGCATTTAGCAACTACATCTTGTTCATCCAGCCAGATCCTTGGCTGCTGAAAACCACTATAGCCCCACAAAGGAACTATGTCAATTTACCCCAGCTGAGGATATGACCCATGATGTTTTCTTTTCAATCAACTGTTTCATTGCTGGAAACACTGTAAGTGGAATAACAACTGACCTCACTGCTCCGCTACCCCCCCCCCCCCTTCACATCTTCCTGTAATTTCATATATAGCAGCTGCGAGAGATGAAACAGCAGCAACCTCTTTGGGTTAGGTGCCTGCCCTAATCAGCAAACTGTTTGGCTAGCCTTAGGTGCCCTTGAAATGACCTCCAGCTGTCAGCTTACCAACTGGCTTGCAGTCCTGTTAATGGGGCTACTATTCAAATCAAATTATGGAATTAGCTGCAGACTAGTAATTTTGTCAAAGGCTAATGAGCTGGGTATAGAATATGAGAATTTTTAACCAGAGGGCACTTTTCCCAAAGGGGGAGGGGAGAGATGTGTGCCAGGATTTATTCATCTTGGCTTAGGCTAAGACTACAATTTGTCCTGTAAGGGGTGCAGGGTGTTATGGTGCCACAAACTGTGCTTAAGTTCTAGCCCACTTCTACAAAAACGACCTTACTCTGCATTAGAGCAGAGACTGTTGTACAAACCCTCCCTTCAGGAACCTCTCTGTGGTGGAAAAAACTGTTAAAGGAATGATCAACCAACTGACATAATCATTTCATATTCTCGTGGTTAGGACAGGAGCATGAGAGTCAAGATACCTGGGTTCTCTCACTGAGTTGCTGTCCTTGGTCAAGTCATTTAATCCTTCTTAGTCAGAAGTGTGATAGGACAGTATATATGTGCTGTAAAACACCTGTCTTGAAGAGTTTGCGCTAGAATATTCTGTGCCTCAGTTTCCCCCCAGTAAATTGTTTATAACATGTTCTAGATGAGATATTTTTATAAAAATACATGAACTTTGAGGTTCTCCGATGAAAAGTACTAAACATTAATGAGAGAAACTACAATGATATCAAAGAATAACTGAGGAAGGAGGATATTAAAGAAATGTCTTATAAATTGTTTTTTCTGCAGCAAACCAAGAACTCTCCCTCCTGTTGTCCTTAGCCCATTTGAGCCCTTCATTGGGAAGATCTTATTTTTTAAATCAGTGCCCAAGATTGATGAGCCGAACAAATGTATGATGTATTATTGGATCCATAGACACGGTTTTCCCTATGCTTTAAATTGGCAGGCAGCCTGGAAAATGCCAGCATTTTGAGGGTTAAAAGTACTGCCGAAGAATGTCACTTTCACAGGCTATCTTTCCCCAATGACGATAAATTATTGCTTACTACAAAAATCCAGTGGCAATAACTAAGGACCCTTGGGTCAGCCAGCCCGCTGAGCCCACTTACTTCATTTGAGTTCCTCTTGCCTTTAATGATGGTTGGACTCAAGATTAAAAATGATTGGTTCTGGCTGCTAAATTCCCCTGCCCCCGTCCTATCCCATTCCCATCTATCAGTGCTTCTGAGGCAAAGGCCTGGATGGGAATCCTTTTAATTTACAGAAAGGGAAAGACAGAAGCCCACCAGTTCTATTCTGCTACTGTGCCCATTGCCATGCTCTGTGGGCACTGTAAATGGCCCACCAGCCCATGCTGCAGGGTATTGAACCTATGGGAGAGGCATGGTCTGAGCATAGCACTGTCACCCAGAACTAGACATGGGCTGAGTCACACAAACTGGATTGAAAAGCAGTGTGCTTCATGGAGAGGACATTATACTGGAGCTCAGAATACTTGGCTTCTATCCCTGGCTCTATCACTGACCTGCTAGGTGACCTTGGGCAAGTCACTTAATTTCTTTGTGCCTCAGTTTCTACATCTTTAAAATGGGTATAGTAATTTCTAAGAACACACACAAATTGTTATTTCAAAAATAAATTAATTTAGACCATTATATATATATTTATATTTTTGTGACTGTCTTTCTGCAAAGATGTGTGTTAGAGCTGGTCAAAACTTGTTTTGGTGTGGTTTTTTTAACCCTAAGAAATTTGGGACAAATCATTTTTTGCTAGCAAGCTTTGTCACAGGAAACTTTGCAATGAAATTATTTTAATTTGACCATTTTTAATTTTGATTCAATTTTTTTGAAAACTGAAACTGAAGGAAAAATGCAAGTCTAAATGAAACCAAAATTTTCATTAGTTTATAAATTTCCCATCTAAAAATATATATATATATATATATATATATTTGGTTTTTGTTTGCAAGTTGAAAATTTTTAACCAGCTTCAGGATTTGGTATTTCTTGAATAACTCGTTCAACTTCTATGGGAAGTTTGCAGGTTGACTTTGTTAATCATTATTTGTGTATGTGATTGGTCGAATAATGACATTTAACAAGCTTCCTTCCTCCAATCAAGAAACAGAAACAGGAGAATAAAAATAGAGTGTATGTCTGTTCAAATAATAGCAAAGGTATTCTACTAGGCAATTCAACCAAATGTTTGTGAACACTTCTTTTTTTTGGAATAGGTTTCAGAGTAGCAGCCGTGTTAGTCTGGATCCGCAAAAAGAAAAGGAGGACTTGTGGCACCTCAGAGACTAACAAATTTATTTGAGCATAAGCTTTCGTGGACTGAAACCCACTTCATCAGATGCATGGAGTGAAATACTGCTTTCTTTATTTTTCACTCCATGCATCTGATGAAGTGGGTTTTAGCCCACGAAAGCTTATTGCCCAAATAAATTTGTTAGTCTCTAAGGTGCCACAAGTCCTCCTGTTCTTTTTTTGGAATAGTATTCCCCCAGCTTTGGTTCTCGGTTACTGTGGTATAATTCCATTGCTATCAGCGAAGTTACTCTGCAGTTACACCAGTGTAATTGAGGGTAAAATTTAGTTCAGCTAAAAGTTGCCTGAGTGGCCAAAAAAAACCATCTAATTGTATCTACAGGAAGTAAACTCCCAGGAACATGAAGAATTATTTAGGGCCGTATGAGAGGAAACCAAAGGGGGTGGGGGGAAATATAGCCTGAATATCAGAGATACCTGTTGACAGTGAGATGTATTAGGCTGTGGAAAAAATTCCTACGGGAAGAGGTGGAAGCTCTATCAGCTGAGTCCTTAAAAATTAACTTGGGCAAAGCACTCAGGATCTTCCTTTCTGCAGCCATGCAAATACTCCTGCCTCCTGCTGCTCTCCTTCCTGTTCCATCTCAAGGGCTCATTCCCTCTGGGCATAGTTTTGGTAGGTCCCTATGAAGATACAGAACCTGCTCACCTGCCTTCCTCTAAAAGATCTTCCCTGGTCCAGGTGAAATCTCCCCCAAATCACCACACGCTCCTTAATGTCTGCTTCCTATCGTGCACAGCAGAAGGATCAGTAAGCTTAGCTTGCTAAGGTAACTCTGTCACTCACAACGTTCATTCACCTCGTGTAAGAACATCAACTCTGAAGCCTCATCTAAACACAAAAGTTGTACCCTTTAACTATGCAGCAGTGCTAAGTAGACCAACCCACCCCTTTTTGTGGGTACAGTTACACTGGTATAAAAGTACTTGTCATACCTCATTTCCATATGAGAAGGGGAATTTCCTCCCCCCATTCAAAATTTCTTTTTGCTACTCTGCCATTTTCCAAAACATCCTCAACTTTGGAAAAGTTACAGACTGGCAAAAGGGAAAAATGCAACTGCGAAAGTGGGTGGTTGTGGGGGGGATCAAACTTGGACACTTATTTTATTGCTCCCACTTGCAAAATGGAGAAAAGGGGGAGCGAATAAACATTTTAAAAACTTCATTTTTTTTTTGCAAAGTAACCAAAACATGGTTCCTGTTTCATAAGGTTCAAAATGGTACAACTTCAAAATATTGATTCCCCTTCCCCCCTTTTAACCAATTCAACAACACACAGATCCTTTGGTATAGATCAAATTTCAGTGCTCAATTATCTCCTTCAGTGTAGATGCAGATGGCTAAAAATATTGGGTGAAATCTTGGGAGTAAATGTCAAAACTTCTATAGACTTCAGTTGGGTCAGGAGTTCGCTCAGAGGGTGGCATATACTGCCTCACTGAATTTTTTGAGCCTGCTCATAGATCATGGATCTGGGTAGGTTAGGGAAAGGAAGTCAAACGTGGGGTATGTGATTGGTGACTAAGTCACATGGTATGTCTGATCCCTAATTGGGGAACTGAAATCTTTTTTGGCAGAAGAAAAACATATAGTAGCACTCTTCAAGCTCTGATACCATGGTGAGGGGCACAGTATAAGTCCTGAATAGACTCTCAAATAAAAAAAAACCAAACACCATCCTTGTTGTAAAACTACTGAAGCCCATATTGTGGCCCAGGGTGGCTAGGAGCATTTAATTAGTGCTATGGGATGATCTGAGTGAAATGCAGTTTTGCCAACCCTGGTGACTTTGTCACAAGTCTTGAGATAGTTGGTGTTTTTCTTAAAGCCCTGGATTCTAGAGTCATGAGAACTCCGCTTACTTTTTTGATTTTGTTAAATGAAAGCTGAAAGTTGCTATTCCTCCTGGCCACAGAGGAAAGCTTGAAAATATGTCCCAAGTGTATACCAAAGGCTCAAAAACCAGAAGGCAAGGAGAAAGAACCCCATATGTACGTGGCTTAAAATTCTCAGGATTTTTGTTTACCAAAAAAAAAATCTTTTTTTTATTTTTGGAGCCCAACTCATGATTTTTGGATGTTTGGAGCTTGTAATGCGAACTCACACTTAAGAACATCACATGTAACCTTGTCTTGGGTGTCAGTGTTGGTTCAATACTATTGGAGTGCTTGCAAATTCATAACCCCAGGACTGGCCACTCCTGGCTGTAGCCGGCAACACTCAGAGTGTAGCATGTTCCTGGAAGGCTCAAACGGCAAAGGTAACTAGAGAAAAATGCAAATGATATTCAGTGAGCGATGAAATCAGTTCTTGAGCGTCTGTGTGGTTGAGAGGTTGTTCAGGAAACATTTTCCTGTTTTGCTAGCTGCAGAGCAAGGAAAGGCAACTTCTAGTGAGTACTACTGTTTTAATCAAATGCGTCTCTGCTCCAGGACACACGCGCATTACTTAAAGGGTCTCTGTAGAGACAGCTTGAGCCCACTGATCTCCGATTTCTTTATGCCTTTGTTTTGCAAAGTCTACTCTATTTTGGGAAGTGACCTGTTTGGCAATGTCATTTTTACCTTACAGCAGGAGAGACAGAGACCCTGCCAACATAAGAGAGTTGTACCAGTTTAAGGTTAGGAATCTGTCTAAGCCAAACCACAACCGCTCTGAAAGAGGGGATCTGGGTGGGCAGGATGGTTCAAACTGGGATTTGCATCCGTTTAGCTAAACCTATTTAAATTCACCCCGTTAGTTAAACCACTGCAACTTCCTCATGTAGGAAAGGCCAAAGTGTTATTTCGATCAAATCCTTAAATCTTCTCACAGTGGAATTTTTCAGGGACAATGCCCTGGTCTCCTGATCCCTGTTTATTGTTACCTTGCTCATGTTGATGAAGAACCTAAAGTGCCTTAATTTATGACCATGATGACTGGTGAGACACCATGGCTGATCACTTACAACAGTGTATAACAATGAGCTCCAGGGTGCTTAGCTGTGAGGCAGTCCCGGACTGGAAAAATGGTGTATAAATCTCTGAGATACCAAGTCATTGGAGTAATCCAAGTGAGGGGTTGGACTGATAACTAGATACAAAGTATTTTATAGAGCTGTTCAGGAAATGATTTTTCCCATCTTACAAGAATTTTCAGGATTTCGAAAAAACTTTGTGTCCTGAATTGTGATTGAGAAATCAAAATTTCAAAACTTTTCACAAACACCTGAAAGAAAAAGAAATTGGATTAGGTCAATCAAAATGTTCCTTTCCATTGTGACCATTTCTCTTTGTACATTTTTTTAATTATGAATTAACTTACTTTTTGAAAGTCATTTTCAACCAAAATCAGAGCTTTTCATTTAGAAAACACTGAAATAGGATGTATTGACGCTTTTGAACCTCTTTTTCCAAAAATTTTCAAAAAGAGAAATTCATCAAAACTGACCCTTTCCAACAGTTTTGATTTCAGTGGTGTTCACAGCACAAAAAAAATCTCACTGTAGCAATCTGTGTGGAACTTAGAGGGAGGAACACAGTTTGTTGGAAGGAAGAGTTGGGAGGATGCACCCCTCTTGGAAGTCAGTCTATGTGCACATGGCTAGAATATCAATTGCAACATTTCTGTAAATGGTTCTGTTAATAAAAAGCCCTTTTAGTTTTACAAGTATGGAGTCATGTCATGATGTCAGTATTGCCAACCCCAAATGTTCAAAAATCATGAATCAGGCTCACCAAAATATCATGACATATTGGCTTTAAAATAATAGATTTTTATTTGCCTTCAGCTTTTGGAGCCTCTAGGGTGCACTGGGGTCACATTTTGAAGCTTTTCCCAAGGCCACGAGGGATAGAAACTGACTTTTTATGTAAAAATCCTTATTAAAAACAAATTTGGGGGATTTGGTTTTTCATCAGAAAACAGAATTTTTCACAGGAAACTTTTTTTTTTTGGGGGGGGGGAACCCTTTAAAAAAACCTTGCATTGAAAAAATTGGCATATTTTGACCAACTCTAGTTCAAAATTCACTTATGACACATGAGGGGGAGTGGAAGGAACTTTATTGTTGCATGTAACAAAATTTGTTTTTCCAGTTTTCTGTTAAATTTTTTAATTCACAGTGTGAAGGGGAAAAAAACTTATAAGGAAAGCTATCCTAAAAGTCCATTATCTCTAAATTATGGGGTGACACAACAAAATACAGGTGTTTCATGTTTCGGTCATTTCCTGCATGTTTTGGTTGCTGGAAGTCAAATACTAGCAGGTTTGAGGCTGAGTTGAAAAGTGTAGGCAGATGAATGGGGTGGAATGGGGAAAGGCCAGAACTTTGACTCCTCTATCTCACCGCTGGTCAGACAGTACAGAGCAGATTACCATTTGCTCCTGCTGTTAGCCGACACTAGATTACTATCTACCCCTCAAAAGCAAGGGACAAGCAGGGAAGAATTGTGTCTTGAGTCACAGCACCTTTTAGGGATAGTGCAGATTAGACACAGCTCTGAGCAAGACAGAGAACATAAAGTGCAAATCAGGAGTAAATCTGAAGTCAAGGGAGAACAGGGTTCAGTGTTTCTAGTTACAGTTGTCTAGCTAGACAGTAGCGCTGGGGGTTTAAAGAAATAGAATGACACATTCTCCAGAGGGTAATGGAGTCGCTGCCTTCTCAGGGTGGAGACTGTTATACCAGTGACCGCTGTTCAGCCTGTAGTGGGTGAATGGGTTTGTTTTAAATAAATAAATTTATAAAAATAATAATGCAGTCTGGCCCTGCCTTATTTCCTGCAAAAGAGCCCTGCGAATCTCTGACCACTCCCTCTTTACAGTTTCCTTCCAGGCAAAAGGCTCTGTACGTGGGGGAAGTGACACTGAGTACACACATATCTCATGCTTCACATGGCATGGAAAGCAAGCTGGCCCTACATTTTCTCCTATGAGTTTAATCATTGCAGGGGAGGCTCATATGTCCCGCTTTATTTGCACCTACATAGAGCCGGGTTTCAGCTCCTTCACCCCAGCTCTGCAAAAGGGCCATAGGGCAGGCAAAAAGTTTTCACAGTGAACAGCCCTGGTGCAAGGGGCTAGTATATACCAGGCACAGCAGCGGTTCTGCACTATCCCGACAGAGCTCTCAGGGGAGAAGGAGGAACTGGAGCGGACTTTGTACCTTGGAGATTTTCCCACAAGGGCTATAACCATGCGTCAGAGGGTGTAACTTAGAGCAGCCCTCAGGGAGAGTCTGACCTTTGCTAGAGGCTAAACTGGCTTCACTATTGCAGCCCCAGATGAATGTGCTCCGTAAAGAATAGGATACATGTACATGTACATTAAATATAATATCAATGGCTCAAAGAACAAAGTGCATTTGATACATGGGCCAGACTCTGATCTCTGCTACTGTGAAGCAGTGTAATATCCAGAGTAGCTCTGACTGCTGTGATATCACCTGAGATTTGTGTGTACTGCTAATATATAAATAGCAGATCATTAGGGTTGGCTGTTAGGGTGGTGCTAAGGCATTGGACCGTGCAGTGGCTGAGCTGAAGGTTTCAGTCCAGTCCTCTACTGGATGGGTGTCAACGTCATAAAAACACCACCACAACTGGATCTAAGGCTCTGACCCATTGACTTCAGTGGAAATACTCCCTTTGACTTTAAGGGGTGTTGAATTGGGCTACAACTGGCTCCCTCAGCAAAAGCCTTAGGGAGAAGGGGCCCTGGAGAATGAGCAAGCTGCTGTCTGCCCTCTGGAGCTGGTCCCTCAGGAAGATGGCTGAAGCCTGTGGTTGCATGGCAGGGCGAGGGGAAGCTTTCACTGCTGTTGTCTGTGAGCCTAGGCTGTCAGTCAGTCTGGTGCCTTTTCACAGGGGCTGGGTTTGCCTTGTGTTCTAGATGATACCTGGCTGTGCCACAGTGAAATCAGCTCACTTTCCTCGATGGGGAAGGCAAGGGAGTCACTTGCCATTCTACCTTGGTGCACTGCAGATCACAGTCTGAATGGTCCATGCTATGAACTTCTGTGTGTGTTGGGAGGAGGACACTGGGCCTTTCCCTCTTTCTTTCCTACATGGAAGCAGGTCATCCCCACCTGGAGGGTAGAAAAGGAGCCTGTCAGCATAATATCTCTGCTGACTGATCTCCATTTTCATTGGAGATCACTATGGATAGCGTGTGTTGGATTGGGCCCTCTGTGTGAGGCTATTTCTTCACAGGCGTAAGCGCCAATCAAAACTGGACTAGGTAAGACCCTTGAAAATATACTGTAGGGAACGCTCCTGTGTTGGTCATGGGTGCATGGCGGGGATAAACTAACTGACCTAATAGGTCTCTTCCACCTCTGAACCCCAGTTCTGCCACCCTTCCTTGCATTGAGGTCAATAGGACTTACTTGTGTGAATAAGGAGCCTTCTTATGACTAAGGACCTAATCCTGCAACCCTATCTCCTCTGTAAGACAAGGCTTCCTCAGCAGTGCATCTAATGATTCACTTCTGTTTCTGTAGGTGTCTCTGGGATGATGAGTTACTACATGGACACAACCATTGGAAGCCCAGCCCCTTATCCTCTGGCCCGTCCAGGAGTAACGGTAAGGAAGGATGTTGGGTTATTTTTCTTTTATCACATAGGAGTTTGGCTCAGCATTGCAGGACTCTGGAGAAACTCTGCTTGGCAGCATGGACAGGCTAATGCCAAATAGTTGAGAGATACTGTTTAATTCAGAGATGCCATTCCATATTCCGTTCTTATCCTGACCTTATCTGAACCTCTTGGCCTTGCAAACCTGAGCTGGACATAGGAGCAGAAATTCTTACACGAGTCAGAGCAGAAACATTAAGATAATGACCTGTGATGTAACCGTGCCTCATCTTCCAAAGCTGGCCCTAACCCAGAGTCTTATGGCCTCCATGGACGAATGCACATGGACTGGGACAGGGCTAGAAGCAGCCCAGCTTTTTCAAATGTCCGACAAAGTTTGATTTGAGTTTGGGTGAAGGTTCTAGGCCAGATTCTGTTCTGCTTCTTGAGAGGAGGTGGGGGAAAGGTGCTTTTAGGTTTATTGGAACAGGCCGAGGGGACCTTATATGCAACATAGAACACCCTGGCATGGCTGACTATGAATGGCTCCACGGTCCAGAACAACCAGAGCACAAAGCACAGCAGACACTTGCCAGTCAGCCGCTGGCACACGGCAATGGCTGGCACATAGTAATGACAGTGGCATAGGGGGATCATATAGAGTTGCAAACTGTTCCTGAGCTGGGATATTCTGTTTCCTTTGTGCTGATGGAGTGGGGTAAAGAGGCTGCTGTAGAGGCCAGAATCTAACCCTTTACCTCAGTGTCTCTAATATTTCTACCACATAGGCATAGATATATACCTTAAAATTACATCAGCAGGCACTCATCCATCACAGTGCCGAGCACAGTATAAGAACCTAGATAGGGAACATGAAAGCTGTAGATTTGGGATGGGAATATTAGGTGCTAAGCAGAGCTGGTTGGAAAGTGGAATTTCCATCTTGCAGAAAAGTTCAGTGTTTTGATTTTATTTTTTTGATCCCCAAATGGGACAAAGTTGGAATAGTGAAAATCCTCACACAACAAAAAGTTCTGGAAAAATCTCTGTTCAGGAAACGTAAAAATGAAACTATTTGATCACTTCAGAATGACATTTTTTAAAAAAAATATATACATTTCAGTTTCAAACTATGGATTTGAACCAGAGCTGTGTGGGGGAGGGGAGTTGTTTCCTTGATGGAAAATTGAAAAATGTAACTGAAATTGACATGTTTCCCCACAGAAAATCTTTCATCCCTCCACTCCGCCCCCTCCCCCATCGCCAACAAAACTACATTTTATTTTACTTTTTCTGATTTGGGGGACATTTTTCTTTTTGGAAAAATTTCAGTCCGTTCCAGGGATCAGATACCTCAGAGCTCCACTGACCTCTGCCCGGTTTTAGGAGGAGCAGAGTGGGAAGGAAATGGTTAACGTTTAGCCAGTGATGGAGAGAACATGGGTTGGCAGGGGCTGGGTCAGGGTGTGCGTGGAAGAGACAGGCGCTCTGCAGATGCCTGCGTGCTGGCAGCCCTAGGGATGGCTGAAGGCAGGGAAGGAAACTCTCTTTCCTGTTATCGCAAGTGATGACATCGGTCTTTCACACTGTGCTGGAGGTTACCTGGCTCATCCTGCCTCCTCCTCCTGTGCCCTAAACATGCCTTATTTGAATGGAGTAACCCTGTGGCCAGGCGTTAACCCAGGACCCGATCCTGCTGCCATTGGCACCAAAGAACTTGTTGCTGTGAATTTCAGTGGGGGGAAGCGTTTGATCGATTGGGGTCAAACGCTTGTTTACTCTGATTTTGCATCTTAGATTTACTTACTATTAAGAACTGACTCCTGGAGTTTATTCATCGCCCGCACTCCTGTATCTGGGCATGTGCCATGGGTCTCAAACTCGGTCCTTCTTGTGCTCCTTTTGTTGGAGAAAGAGCCGGGCTCCAGGCCACATATAGCTGTTGCCAGCTGACTACATCCCCTATTCCTTGGGTTCATGTCTATTGTGCATCTTTGGAGCAGTAAGGTGCCCTGCAGAGCTGCATGCCAAGGGCCCAGTCCTGTTAAGTCTTACCACCTGGCATGGCTTCTGGGGGACCACGCTACTCATGGTAGTAAGCACTGTGCCAGAGAGCGTTTGTTGGACTCGGCCCTTCTGAGGAGAATCTGCAGCCACTCAATACTCTCACTGGGGCAGATGGCAGTCCTATGCGTGGAGCAGCTCCAAGATTTAGGGTGGCCACTCATGCCTTCCCAGAATACTGGGCATTCCCGTACTTCTGAGAACGGTGCGACCCCATCTCCGTGACCGCGACTCCGCTGGTGTGGCCTCACACACGTGGTGGAATGCCATTTTGAAGAGTCCTCCATCCCGCCCCTGCTGGTGTGTCCACATTGTCTGGGTTTGTCAAAGGACCGGATGGAGGACAAACCTTAGAAAAACAGGACTACCGGGTTTAAAACTGGCCCAATGGCCTGCGTAACAGGATCAGACCCCAGTGCTACAGGAGAGGGTAATATTATCCCTGTTCTGCAGTTTGGGAGTGAAGTCTCATGGGGGAAAGTGACTTGGGTGATCCAGGTTTGTTTCTGTCCTCTGCCATAGGTTTCCGAGTCCCAGCCCAGTGTCTTAACCACAAGATGTTCCTACCGTCAAACAACTCTTCTCTATTTTTGGTAGCTGCTCGTGGAATTTAGCACCATATTTCTTTTCTCTTATTGCCTCTGGCCTCCTTGTCCTCCTCCTTTACCCTTTGTCTCCGGCTCATTGAGTTCCCGACAGCTCAGGGCTAAGATCTCCTACTGACTGTCAGCTCAGACATCCTCCTGTGGTCCCAGAGTGTGCAGAGCTAGTGGTAGGTGGGTCTTTGCTGGAGAGACCCTGATCTCTTAACCTTCCTCCTCCTCACCAGCAAGAATTTCCCTGCCAGCAGATCAAAGTTCTCTGGGAATATGGTGCATGTCAGCCCACCCGCTTTACAATCTAGCTGTGTAAACAGGCCTGGTTCTCTTATCTTGAATAATGGCAGTGTAATTGTATTGGGCTGGGAAGGCTCCATTGTGCCCATTGCTCCTGCTATTCACACCCTCTTGCTCCCACTTAGATGTGGCCTCTTGGACAGGAGCGTGGGGGCACATGTTTATAGTGGGAGCCCGTGGGAGTAACTAGAGGTCCATCAACCCTTGCCCATTTCAGTCTCATTCTATGACCTCACTGCTTCTTCAGAAACCCCTTCCAGCGACCGTTGCACTTTGCTAGGAGAACTCGCTCCACCACTGGCAACCGCTGCAGGGACTGGGGGAGGAGTATGGGCACTGCAAGTTTTCCTGATAGCATGTGAGGGTTTCATGTGCATAGGGTAAACTGAGGCACAGAGTGGGGCAATGGCTTGTCTGAGGTTGTACAGCAGGTGAATGACAGTCACGATGAGGAGACCTGTCTTCTAGACCTCAGCACCTCCCATTCAGAGTCCGAGGTTTGCATTATGTGTTGGGTCCCCTTTTGAAATGACATTGGTGACTAAATCGAAGGCAGGGATTCTGTCACGTTGCAAAATAACGAGATATAATAACACAGCTGGAAACTTCTCCAGTTTCCCTGGTTGGAGGATTGGACTAGACCCTCCTAGCCATCAAGTCTTTGTAATGCCTAATCCTGATTGATACTGAAGTCATTGGGAGGCAAGGGGGCTGAGCACCTGGGACCGGGCCCATATACCCTTTCAAAGAGCTTTGCAAACAGCCATCCTAGCCCTGAAGCACAAGAGTGATGGAGGGCTGACTTTGGCATTGTGTCTCGGTGACTAGTCTCGAGTCCTTTATCTAGCCTATTTTTGAGCCTCTGCAGGATTCTCCAGCTGAACTATTCTTATTGTTTCCAAACTAATCGTTCCTGATGTCACGTCTAAAATTATCTTCTCCTTCCTGCAACTTCCTACCATTGCGGTGTCTAGCCTGCCCCCCTGCTGCACTGCCCTGAGCCCACCCACCTACTCTTTTTGACTCTGTCCAGGCTCACGATGGCCCTTTTCCCAGAAGCTGGCTGAGCAATTCTTCAATTGTGGCTTAAAACTGCCGGTGAGCCTGGAAGAAAGTGTTCTTGGTTGGCTCAGTGCTGCTCCTAAAAACAGCCTCATGGAATGAAAGGGGTTCCACGTTCCCTGACATCACCAGTTCAATGGGTGATTGTCCCTCCCCCCAATGCCTTCTTCACTGGAACCTGCCATCACTCTGAGGCATGGACAAACCATTGTCCTTATAATCACCAGGGGCTCCTAGTTCCTCAGAGATGGGTTACATGATAGAATTAAAACCACCCTGCCTCTCCCAGAAAACATATTCTGTGGTCCCAGCAGCGTGTAGGGTAGAGACGATGGGTCAAGAGCAGCTGGGAGGTATGACCACTGAGTGCCTCTCCTGAGGAAGGGGGCTGAGCCTTACCCCAGCTGAAATAAGGCTGCTCTTCCTTTGTGTCAAACTACGCTTCCCTCCTTGTATCATTTTCGCTGGTGCAGCTGCACCTCTGAGCAGAGGGAGCACAGATTGTTTCAGGAATGAATGTGGCCCCCAGCATTAGCAAAGCTCTAATTGGTGGTGTCGTGAAATGCACCGGGCTAAGAAATACCAAGCGTTAATGCCCAAGCAAAGCAAAATGCTGGGTTCCAAGATCTCTTCTGAACATGTGTCTTCTGCAGACAGACCATCCCCAAGAAGGGAATGAGGAAGGGATATTTGTCCAAATGTCGTTATCTTCAGTGTCCTGAAATTCAAGACAAGAGACCGGTGATCTCTTAACTTCTGACAACGTCTCATGCCAGATTTTGGCAAAAAGGCCTTTGTGACCTTCTGATGACCCAGCTGAGGTGCTTTTGAGATGAATCATTCTACATGATACGGTTTCTCTCTCTGAGTAATTCTCATATTTTTAGGGTTAGTTCAGGTGGGTCCAACTTTTCAGATGAGGGCAGGGCCAGGTTTTCAAGGGCTTAGCACCCTCGGTCAAGGCCAATCACCCAACATGCCGAGCTGTTCAAAATATGCTGCCCAAATATCGAAAAGAGCCAGGTGCTTTGGAAAGAACTGACTCTAGTAAAAGGGAATGAAGAATGGCTGTTAAAAGGCAGCAGCTTCCTGATGGTTCCTGGACTGAGGTTGTGCAAATGAGGCCATAAGCATGGGCGAATATAGAAAGGGATGTTATCAGCCAGTTTCTGGCCCCAAATATCAGCTCAGTTCTCCCCCATGAGTGAAGAGGGGCGCAGCTTGCACCTGTGGGCAACAGAGTGCTGAGGAGAGAGATTTCTGGGAGAGGGCCGCAGGTGGGTGCATAGCTGCTGTCCATTGGGTTTCTGCTGCCTGCTTTAATTGGTAGCTATGGATCCCCACTAATTGGAGCCTGTCTTGGGCTGTGGTCTGCTAATAAGCAAAAGGCGAACAATAGATGTTTTGGTGTTTGGATTCATGTCAGCCTTAAGCTTTGCATGCTGCATTTTCCAAATCTCTCAGGCCTGCAGAAGTGGGAAGGAAAATATTGTGGGCTTTCCAGTGAGAGTCCCAGAACATTCTGCATCCCTCTGGGTTTTTGTTTCCTTTTCGTTTCCACAGCCCCAAACAAAATAGCTTTTTATTTGACTCCAGATCAAAATGTCTGTTTTGAAGTTTCTCCTGAAAGACGTTTTCACGAGACTTTTTGGAAGGAGCGGTTGTGCTATGTTTTGAATAGATCTGCTTATCAGCTGATATCTCTCCCTTGTAATTGAGGCAGGGTGCTGCCAATCCCTACGAAGATCCTTGGATGAGCTGTGGCTTTCAGTCCACCTGCTACCAGCAAAGGATTTGCTACCCAGTCTGGGATGAGTCGGCAATTCAAGAAGTGCCCACTGGCTTAGAACGCTACAACTCAGGTAGGCCCACTTTCTACTAAAAGATGGGGGATGAGTTTAAGGTGCCTTTGTGAGCATGGGAGGGATTTTATTTGTGTCCTCTGTAGGATTCGGCAGATGGCTTACATCTAAAGAGTAGCATTCTGGGTCTTCGGGAGGAGAGCTTCTTGGGGGAACTTTGCAACCTCCTGGTCTCAATGTACTAACTTCCTCTTTTACGGCGGTGCCTATAGAAGCCTGTTATCTGACCCCGGCTAGGCTGGGTTGAGCAATAAATTACTGCTTACTGGACAATCTTAATCTTAATGTTATCTTGTTATCGTTCCCACCCGCCTCTCCCTCTGGCTTCTGCCATGGTCTTGTCTTGATATAAGATTGTAAGTTCTTTGGTACAGGGGCTTACTTTCTTCTTGCTGAAATAACTGTACAGTGCCTAGGCCAATGGAGCCTCTAACAGGGGTTCCAGGACTGCAAAAGTGTGTGTGTGGCAGGGGGAAAGGGAGAGGCAAGCAGCCCCTCAGTCATGCCAACCAGCTCTGGTCAGGGGCCAACGGGTGCGGGGCTGAACTCCATGTCTGTCCTGTTGTTGTGTCCCTGCTGAGTTCAGGTTCTCAAAAGGTCGGGGTGGGGGCAGGCATGGCCACCCCGCTTAGAAAGTGTGTGTAATACCAATACTATGTCTAGCGTGAGTCTGTCTTGCTACGCTCTTCTGGAGTGAACATTAAACAAACAGAACATTGTTACTGTCTCCCTCTAGTGGCGATAGGCCTACAAAGATAAAAGCCCTAGTATTTATTTAGAGCAATTAGAGATTCTCCTTTTAGCTCAAGAGGTAGAGGCCTGTGTGTGGGGAGACAGGGTTCTATTCTCCCCCTTGCCATCTGTGTAGCTTACCGTGGAGTCTGTCTCTTGTGACGTAGATGAGTGCTAGGGCAAGGATTTGGACTTCTGTGAAGTGATGTTGCTGGAGACACCCTGGCCCCCTCTTCTTAAGAGGGGACTGGAGGGGTGTATCTCCTGGTACGCTCTAGTATGTACATATACTTCTGTTCCATGCTGGATGGAATTCCAGGCCTCACTGCTACAAGATCCTCATGTGGTCTTTGCTGACTGCAAAGAGGATTGTGCACTGAGGAGCAAGCCGAATATGAACAGCAGGTCACATCCTCTGTGATTCTGGGCCTGGTTAACAGAGTTGGCCCATCCTCCACCTGGACTGACTTCCTCGCAGATTGTTTTAGTACATAGGAGTGGGACCCTGGGACTCCTGAGTTCTGATTCCAGTGTCAAGTTAATGATGCTGTGCCTGAGTTTTCCCCATCTGTAAAATGTGGATGACCTCTTGGGGATGGTGTGAGGAATAATTGGTGAATGCCACTGCAGAGGCAACAAGAAGGCAGTGTTGCCAGGTGGATAGAGCATGGGACTTGGACTCAGGAGACCTGGTGTCTCTTCCTGGTTCGGCTGCTGGGTGAGTTCCCCTGTGTCTCAGTTTCCCCATCTGCAAAATGGGGATAATGATACTGACCTCCTATTCTTTGATGTCTGCTGATGAAAATTTACATAAGAGTGAGGGAATATTATTAAATTCAGCAGCGTTTCCTTAAGATGGCTTCATAGCCAAAGGTCTTGGTTTCCTTTTTTGTGAATGGAAGTATTCTCCAGCTAGGACCACAGTCTTTCTTCTCCTCCTCCCCCATAGTTCAGAACCATGTGTTGCAACTAACTCAGAGGGGAAGGCTGTAGTCCCACTAAAGAAGGCTGTCGTCCCTCTCGTGTACCATCATGCCCATCTGCTGTCCGCAATCTGGTCTTGTCCGGCTAAGTGATGAGCTGTGACTCCAACTTTACTACCAGATTCTTCACTTTGTGGCTTGGCTTCGTGTCCTCCCTGCTCATTTCTGTCTGTCTCATCCACATGTGTCCTGTCTGTCAAAATGATTCTGAGCTTTCGGGGGCAGGGATTGTCTTTGTTTTTTATTGTCTGACCAGCATCTAGAACAGTGGGGCCTTGATCAATGATTGAGGTTCTTAGGTGATACCATACAAATTGCTCTCCCTCGAACATGACTTCAAGAGACCAGACTTCCACAGAAATAACATTGAAAATCAGGTGGCCCTTCCAGGTAAAAGTGTCAAAGCACTAAGTGATCAGTGGGTGTCTTCCCCATCACCGGGTCTCTGTTTGTGGCTTGGAAGCACCTACCTACTTGTGGAGCTGAGCCCAAGTTAGAAACAGACAAGTGACCAAGTGTTTGTGCAGAACCTAGCCCCATGGGGCTGTGATCCTGACTGCGGGTCTTTGTGTGACACTGTAATACAAGTAATCATTTTTAGCTTTTTTCTTTTTTTTTTTCCCTCATCCTCAAACAGAGCATGAGATTCTCCAATTTATTCATAATTTGAAACTCATTACAAATTTAATCAAAGACTAATTCTTGCTCTGTAGATTGTTCAGACGGGGAATACAACAGTCATATCTGCAGTTTGTTCCGTCTCGTGTCACTAACCGGCACAATGTGAATCTCAGATTGTTCATGTTCACCCTGAATACTTTCAAAGAGGCAGGATTGCCCAGTGAGTTAGAGCACTCGTCTAGGACTTGGCAGCCCTGGTTACACAAAAAGTCTGTGGCAGAGCAGGGGAAATCACTTAGCTGCTCTGTGCCTCAGTTTCCCCATCTGTAAAATGGGGATAATCGCTCTGCCCTGCCTCCCAAGGGGGTCATGCAAATAGATACATTAAAGATAGGCAGATGATCACATACGATGATGCTGCAGGGCCAAATAAGCATTTAAAATAAAATTCAGACTAGGCAAAAGTGACCCCTGGCAAAAAGCCAGTATGAGGTTATGGCATCATTTATATCCCAGGTGAGCCTATCACGTGCTGTGTAGGTTTCAGCGCTGCATAGGGCCTGTGCTGGCCCTCTGTCCTTTTCACCCACTGTTGGCTACATAAATTGGCTGGCTGTTCAGGGAAAAGCAATGAACCCACATGATTAATGCAACAAAACAATGCAACAGAGCTGGTGAATTTTATAATCAAGTGTATCATTCATAATTCATTCTTGGCAAATATTCAAACATTTCAACTAAAAATGTTTGCTCTGTGTGTGTGTGTGCGCGTGTGTGCGCGCGCGCCAGCAGTCGTAGTAATGAAGCTCAAGCCTTGGTATGTTAGCAGGAGGCAGGCTGTGAATGCGGTTGGACTCAAATTCCCTTTTGTATGCAAGTGAATATTCTCCTCATTTCTTAATTTGGATATTCGCTCCACTCTGTGGGTGACCTGTCTGACCACAATGCTGGTTCTCTGCACTGACAAAATCTGTCCTCGCGGCATTTGGATGTACTCGAACGTTGGCAAATCTAGTAATCTGGAAAAGTTTTGTGTTTCTCTTCTTCTCTGCGAGAATGTACTCTCCAGGGAGCAGAGTACCTGGGACCCAGCCCTCCAATCCTCCTACAGGGTCTGTGAAATATCACAGCGGCAGGACTCAAGGCCTGATCCAAAACCTGTTCGAAATCAATGGAAAAACTCCCATTGGCTTCAATGGGCTTTAGATCAGGTCCTTAATGGAGCAGTATCTGTAAAAGAAATCTGATTTCCCCTGGCAGGACCTCTGATAATCTGTAGGGGATTCTTCTCTTCAATTCTCTCTACTGTACTTTAATTTTATCTACCTTTTGTCTTCTTTTCTTTTATGGTGTCTTGCCTTTATGGTCTAGAAGAGTTTCTAATTTTACTTGAGAGGAAACCCTTATTTGTATATATCGCTCCGCACTTTCATTTCTGCTCCTCTGCACTTTGGTTACACATGCAGGTCCTACACTGTCTTCTAATCTCTTTATGGATAGTGGAGGGGAGGCTATTTTGTTTTGGTGGTCCTCATGTTGATAAAAGAAACAGAAGGAAAACCAAAGTGTAAAAATGTCCCTTTGTGATACAAAACTGCAGCTTTGCTAAAAGTTTCAGGCTCGCTTGCACTAACAGAAGAATTTTTGCCTTTGATGCTAGAGAGAGTTTATTTACATTGTGCTCTAAGTCAGATAAGATTATGGAGTGATATGAATAGGGTAAGCGTGACTTGGAGTTTAACTGGACCATAAACATTGGGGGTGGGTGGGAGGAGGAGTTATGTTTTAAAAAAAAAATGCAAGAATTTGCAACTGGAATGTTGATCGCTCTTTTTGCATCACAGAGATGCGAGAGCGTAGCTTGCTGCAGCTGGGCGGAGTGTTCTTGTGCAGAGTGTCAGGAAAGGTTTGCTCTTCTCTGGTTGTGAGCCTTAAAGTGAACGGCTCGTCTTGAATCCATGGTGAACTTTCCCAGGTGTGATGTACCTACTGCACCTCTTGCTCTGTCTGCTCAGGCAAGGGGAAAATCAAGTGTTGCTAAGGAATGAAGTGCAGTAACAGGCTTTTGAGGGCCTAGGACTGAAATTTTAGGACATGCTCCAAGTCAGGAGTGAGGCCCATAAGATGAGTTAATTCCCATGGGCTGATGTAATAGAGGGGATGGCTTATCAGCACGGAGGGGCCTTGGCAGAGCTGGGTGGGAGCTCTAGGAGTGGAGTAGCAGGGTGGGGTGTCGTTCAGGATTGAAGACTGGAATATCAGGATGGGTGATTGAGGGGTGTGTTTGGGGGTAGAGAGAGGCACAGGATTGGAACAGCAGGGGATGCCGCAGGTCAGGGGTAAGGTGCATTGAGGGAGGTGGACGGTGTGGGGCAATAGAATGGTACTGCAGGACTGAGGTGTATTTACTGTGTCAATACCCCCAAGACACCTGCCAGCTCATTATGTAATTAGCCCAGGCTCTCCGACTCTCTTCTATAAGCATTACATTTCCAGACAAAAAGGGAAACAGCCCCAGCAAGCTGTCCCCTGGTGCACGGAAACCCGCAGTGGTGGAGGAGGAGGATCCAAATCTGGGGTCTTGCAGTACAGGTGGGCAAGTGGGAGTCAGAAAAGTGAAATTTCTACTCGTACCATGGCCCTAATCTTTATGGAAAATCAGAAAGGTGATTTAACAGTGTCAATGTCTGCAGTGTCGGGGGCCTGAGCCTTCCTGCCTTGGTGGAAAATGAGGGTGCTCTGCCTTTGCATGAGGGTCTCTGCACCTGGCGGGTTAGGCCCCTGGGAACTGGCTCCCCTTGCATTCTGAACAGGTGCAGGAGTGGAGGGATCACCTGACGCTCGCTGAGTGCTATCTTCATAGTATGACTAGCCCAATCAAGTGCAGGGCAGACTGGGGATCCTTGTGAGCGCATGGGGGCTTTGCCCAGTTTCTGTCTGAGACTTTGGTTTGGATCAGTCAAATTCTCGTCCAGGATTTAGGCAGCCAGGAAAGTAACTGTCTCTCTGCAGAAGAAGCTAGCTTCTGCCTTAGTCCTAATCTGGTTCATCATTGTGATGTGGCTCCAGGGACTCTCAATAGGATACAGAGCCCTTCACTTTTCTAGGTCACCGGTATGAAGCTAGGCATTAGCAACCCTCTGCTGTGTTTTGTGTGAAATGGCAGCGAACCCTTGCCGAACTGAGAGGCCTCCACACATCCCAGAAATCTGCCCCCCCCCACCCCCCTCCACTGGCATTTTATCCAGCTTCACAGATGATGGACGTATGGTTTGGAAGCGTGTGACCCCTAGAGGGGTAAGTTGAGGTGGAATCTCGCTCTACCATTGCCCGGGATGTACTGTTCAGTGGAATGAAAGATGCCTGCAGTCTCCCCAGTTGTCAGCCTGGTGCCATGACTAGCACAAAACTATTGGAGAGGATCTGAGGGCAATATTCAGATTTGGGAACTGAAATATTCTTGGCAACACCTTCTGTAGCTAGGGATATTTCAGTGTATATTTCATTATACACAGGTAAGAGAATCTTGTTCTTAATGGGAGAGATGGCTGAAATGACTTTAGTTCAGGAAGAGGAAATTTTCATGAATCTTTTTGTGCTGCATTCAACAGATCCTAACAGCGAGGTGTGTCCCCCTGCAGCTCATACCTTAGCATCACTTCATTAAATTGCTGAGGACAATGGGCCTGGGTCCCCTGTTTGTTCAGCAATAAATGAGAATAAAAGCTAGCCTAGGAGGTGACAGAAATAGCTGCCGAGAGCTTGATTCTTCCCCCCTTACTATGTAAATGGTCCCATTGTTTCCAGTGAGGATACTTGCATAAAAGATACTGTCCACCATGAATGTGGGGGGAGGCAGGATAAAGGCTTTGATGAGCCTCATAAATAGGCTTTGAAGGATTACACACACACACACACACACACACACCCTCCCCATGAAAAAATATGTCCATGGTAAATAATCAACATTTACAGATGGGCTTAGTATGAAACGTGCTGCTTTAGAAAATTAGAGTTTGACTTTAGGATATTTGCTTTGTATATTTTGACAGATGATGTTGATCATTTTGTGTTTTAACAGTTATAAAGCTTTAACTCTTTAATAACTGTAGACATTGAGATTCAAATGACTCTGACTCCCCCATTGTCTGATTTCCCCCCCCCCTTCCCCAAAAATCTAAAAAGATAAAAATAGAAAAAAATACTTAAACTTAGATACCTGCCACCATTAGGACAATAAAAATTGAATTTTGCCACACCTACTCAGAATGCTCTGCTGGTTGTCTTGAAATGTTCTGCTGAGTCCCTGAATGTTTCTCGGACCTGCCCCACTGGCCTGGAAATCTCTCTCCCTGCTCTTACTTGCCATAATTCCCGCTGTGTCTGTCAATCTGCCCTTTTGTGCTCAGGTGGGAACTCCAACGGTTTGGGGCAGGTTCATCTTGTGCTAATGGCTGAGCTGCTTCATCCCACCAGCCTCTTCATTTCCCCCCCTCCCTCCACCTGCCCTTCCCAAATCACTCAGCTGTTCTGCTTCATCAGTACAGAGGAAGCCAACAGAATTGATGGGGTGAGGATGTGATGCTTCGGAAGGGTGCCCTTGTCCAGCTGCCTGGAGCCAGGCCTCATCTTGCTAACCACTCTAGCCACCTGAATGTTGCACAGGGTTCCAGGTCTTGCCCTGTGCAACCCTTGAGGCAATCAGAAACCCTCTTTCCTGACTGATCGGACTTGGGGGGCTGCAACAGAGCAGTGTGTGACCCCACATGGTGTGTGTGACCACTGCATGCTACCAAGCTGGCCTTTGTTATCGGAAACTATCTTATTCCCAGCTGCTGCTCCTGGGCTGAATCCTCCGCAGCATGGAGCTCGTTCTTGATGCAGCAAGGGTGGAACAAGCTGTCTCTGTGCCACCTTTCCGATCCCTGTTTGTAGGGCTGCCGGAGTGTGAAATTGTCCCTGGCTGCTCTAAGTTAGCTGGCTGTGGCAGACCCATAGAAACTGCTCCACCAGCTGAGCTCTGGCCAGAGCCGGGCCAGTGCCATGGTACTTCTGTGGCATCTGCTTGTTAGAATCCAAGGAGCTGGGCCTGAGGTGATGGATAGTAACCCAAGTTCAAACTCTTCTTGCCGTGTAGAACTCAGTGCTGAATGCAGGTGGGGGCCTAGTCCTAATGGCTGGCAAAATGTCCTGTATTGTCCCTCCCAGGACCAAGGAAGAACCCCCGATTTCTCCCCCCCACCCCCCATACACACGTCGCTTTGCTATGCTCTTCCCTCAGAATCGGGCAGAGGAAGGGCTTGTGGCTCAGGAATGAGAAATAAATTCACTGGGACTGCTCTCAGCTGGGTGACTGGGGACTATGAGGGCTCCCCCACAAAGATCCCGCCTCCGTGGCTCCAGATCTGATCTCTAGTGGAGCTCCCCCGAGGAAGGCTCTCTTTGTGTGCATTTTCTGGGCTGTTTTCCAGGCCCTCTCTCAGAGGAAGGGGGACGGGGAAGGAGGGGAGTGAAGGCCAGCATGGCTCAGCCCCCAGTGGCTTCTCCAGCTGCAGCACGTTTTCGAAGTGACGCTTTAAAAAAAAAAAAAAAAAAAAAAAAAGCTCTGCATTTTTCCATGTACTTTTATCCTATTTTTAACGGCAGCCTCCTTCCCTTTCTCAGCCTCCTCTGACACTTGCCCCCCATGCCCCCAAATGCCGCTGCCTCCCCCGCACGCTCTCTGCAGAGATGAATGGGCTGCTTTTCACAGGGAAAGGGCAGGGCTTCCCCTGGACCATCCCTTCCGTGGCTCCTCCAGCAGAGGGGGTGGGGTGGAATGGGGCAGAGAAAAACATAGGGGGCATTCAAGGAAGACAGGTTGGACTAAGGGCAGGGGAGATGGGAGCTGAGGCTATTTGTTCACTTCTAGACAAAGGAAGGGAGTGTATTTGCATGAAATTCCCTGCAAAGCTGTCCCATCTCTCACTCTCTTTCTTTCCTGCCTCCTTTCTCCCCCGCCCCACCCCTCTTTATTCACTGCCACCCTGTCCGCAGCAGCCCAGCCCAGGGCCCTTAATGGGAGCCGGGGATGGATGAATGAATGAATGGGCCCTTTCTGCCTCGGTCTCTCATCATCCTCCAGCCTGAGTCAATGTAGCCCCTCACGACAGCTACAGCCTGGGAGTCTGCTTCTGTTTATAACCTGACTGGAGTTGGTTTCATTGGACCCCTTCACCCCCATGATGTCTCATTGGCTGGGGACTTAATTGCATCACACTGCCTGCTCCAAATGGAGGCTCTGGAATTAGTGGAGAACAGACACAATTCTCTCCATTAAGGGGCGCGTATTCTGGCCCAACAGCAAAGAGAGAGGGCGCCTCTGTTCCTTTCAGCTGAATCATAAAACCATGGACCATTTGTGGTTGCTAAATCTCCCATGGCACTGTGAGCAAAGGCCAGGCTCTCAGTCCTGGTGTCGTGGCTCAAATCCAGCTGGGTAATTGCACTCCACCTCTCAATCCCCTCTGCAGCATTAGTGGGACAGGGAATCATGCTCCGCTCCATGTGCTGAGCCGTTGTGCAGTGTTACGTTCCACCCCAGAGGTGGGTGAAGTGATTGATCTCCCCTCCTTAGGGCGAGATCCTGCAAGGGGTGAGCTCTCTCTGAGCTGTGCTGAGAAGCTCCCAACTGCCATTTGTGTCAGTGGGAGTTGAGGGCATTCCACTCCCTATATGAGTCTCTCAGCACCCTGAGACTATAATTTTTGCAAGCTTATGTGGAAAGCACTTTTGAATCTCTCTGGAGGCAAGACAGTGGGGGCTGGCTCCAGCTCCATGTATCCCCTCTATAAGATGGCGCCAATGTTGAAGACTTATTTTCATTTAATCAGCCGGATGATAAAAATCCAGGGTTTTGATTTTCTATTTGTTTCTTGTCTGAGTCTGGAAAATCCTGCCTCTTGCCTGATGAGATTCAAGAGCCCTTTGTAGTAGGTCAACACCAGGGATTGAACCTGGGACATCCAGCATTAAAGCCTTTATCACTAGAGCTGAAGGAGCAACTCCTCCATGCAGTAGCAGTAGTAGACTCATATCCTCTGTGGCCCAGCCGTTGAAGGGCATTGAATAGTGGGTTATGCCTGTAAGAGTTAGACCAGTGATTGAAAAGACCTGTCCTGGTCTAGATGGCCACCAAGAGGTGAGCCATCATATCTGCCGAGTCCTGAAGCTCCTCACAGAGGAACAGGTAAGTGGGATCTCTTTCCAGGTCCAGAGCTTCCAGTCTGTGAGGCATGTTGTGCACTCTGAAAGCCGGTAACAGAGATGCCCTGGAATGCTGCTGGCAGACTTGCAGAGAGAAAGACCTTGGCAAAAAGGTGACCAGCAGCTCTAGCTGCCTGTCTTAAATAGCCTGCTGTAAAGAGGCTGCAGGGAAAGGAATAGAGAACTGACAGTCATGTAGGAAAGAAGGAGTAAAGATCTTCAGTGGGTCAGATAAGCAACAAGCTGGGAGATGCTGCCACAAAGCTCTTGAGGGTCACCATGGAAGATGCATTCTATCTTGGAATGGGTCAGTCTCCGAAGATTCAGAGCTTGCATTTACTTCAGATAAGCCTCATCTGAGCCATTCCCACCTCTCTGGCCTCCAGAATGAGGCAGGGGCCTGGTGGGTCACGGGGAGGAGAGAATTATCGGCAAGGTGTTTAAACCTTAGCACTTCACTTTGAGCTTAGGGTGAAGGAGTGGGGGGGCGGAGGGGATGGGCCAAGGGCTAGCCTGCCCTTAAGCCCAGCTTCGAGCAGGGCTTGAAGTAGACTCTGCTGTCTAGTCCTGTCATAGTACCATCTGAACAGGGCCGGCAAGAGCTTTCCAGCAAGTCTCCCTCTTTAATTAATCTTTGAATGGAAATGGTTGGCTGGATGATGAGCAGAGGAGGAGTGTGTGTGTGTGTGCGTGTGTGCAGGGGAGGGGGGGAGCGTGGGCCTGGAACCCTGGAAAAACAGCCTGTTTCTTTCAGCTCCTGGCAGAATGGAGCTCCCCCCACCCCCATCCCTCCAGATGTTCACTGTGTTTATAGCTGCTGAAGCAGGAGACAGAACTCCCTCATTAATACGTTTTTCTTGCTTGCTCTTTTACATTGAAGCCAGAAGTCTCGGCTCAGAGGCTGCAGCTGGATAAGAGCTGGGGGTGGGGAAGAGAGAGGGGAGGTGTGTGCGAACCTCCCATCCCATTCAACTTCCCCCCGCCCCCAAATCCTCCCAAAATACACATGCCCTGAAAAAGAAAAAACACTAGCAGATTTTTTATTTCAGAAAGTAAACACTCAGGCCATGGGGGTCTGGAGGTTATGGGAAAAGAGGAAACCATCAGCCTAATCAGGCAGGGACACACTTCCCCTGCTGAAATAAACCAGAAATCATTGCATTACAGGGCTCCTCCACGGTTAACCCCCGTGCTGCCACCACAGCTGAGTGATGGTGAGCTGGGGAAAACTCTGAGTTTGCTCAAACATCCCCCCCACCCCCCCGATTTCCAGCCAGAATGGGATACAGCCAGCAAAGGGGGGGCGGGGGGGAGGCAGGAGGCAGCGTTTGATATTAACCCTTGAAATGGCAGGCCTTTTACAAAAATCCAACAGAGAAGTTATCATTTCCTACTAAATTCTACAAGGTTTGTGGACCACCTTATAGAATTTCACAGCAAATTTTATCTCTATTTTAGAATTCTATAGAATGGTTCCAAAAACCGATAGAGAGGAGATCATTCTCTATTAGAATCAATAAGATTACAGGGTCCTATTCAACTTCCATAGAACCCTCTTAGTTTTAAATTGTGGAAGACTTTTGCATAAGAGTCATTAGATTATGAATACTTAAACTGTAAATTTATTGGGACGGGGACCATGTGTTTGTTGTGTGTTTGCACAGTGTCTAACACAGTGGGGACCTGGGCCATGATTAGGTGCTACTGCTATATTAATAACAATGAGTAGGGTACGTATGACTGAATCACGCACCCTCTGGACCAAATTTTCCAATAGGTCTCTAGCTATTGCCTCTAAGTCTGCACTTGGACCTTTCCTATGTCCAGTTTGTGGTCCTGGAGCTAGCTCCTATCAATGGACAGATGATAGTGGTGCTCTGCATAAAAGGGATGGTGCAGACAAATTTCTAAAAGTGACTGAGTTTGAAACGTTTCAGAGTAACAGCCGTGTTAGTTGTATTCGCAAAAAGAAAAGGAGGACTTGTGGCACCTTAGAGACTAACCAATTTATTTGCGCATAAGCTTTCGTGAGCTACAGCTCACTTCATCGGATGCATACTGTGGAAAATACAGAAGGTGTTTTTATACACGCAAACCATGAAAAAATGGGTGTTTATCACTACAAAAGGTTTTCTCTCCCCCCACCGCACTCTCCTGTTGGTAATAGCTTATCTAAAGTGATCACTCTCCTTACAATGTGTATGATAATCAAGGTGGGCCATTTCCAGCACGAATCCAGGGTTTAACAAGAACGTCTGAGGAACTTGAGTTTGAAACGCTGTTGATCATTGTAAATTAATAAATAATATTAGGCAATTGTATACTACCCGCAAACTGTAGCGAGGTACTCACCTGGCACCCATCACCCTAGGATCTGAGCAGCACTCTGTCATAATCTGTTTATCCTCTCTACATCCCTGGAGCTAGGGAAGTATTAGGCTCATTTAACAGATGGGAAACTGAGTCGGAGAGGTTATAGCTGGGATTTCCTTGGGCTTCTTAGAAAGTTAGGCAGCCCACTCCACAGGGTTTGGGACCTAACTCCCTTAGCTTGCTGGACAACAAAACGACAGATGAAACTCAGGGATGATAAATGCAAAGTGATGCATGCTGGAAAACATCATCCCAATTATACGTAGCAAATGATGGGGTCTCAATTAGCTGTTGCCACTCAAGAAAGTGATCTTGGAGTCATCATGGATAGTTCTCTGAAAACATCCACTCAATGTACAGTGGCAGTCAAAAAAACTAGCAGAATGTTAGAAACCGTTAGGAAAGAGATAGATAAGACAGAAGTATCATAATGTCACTATATAAATCCATGGTAAGGCCACACCTTGAATACTGCCTGCAGATCTGGTCACCCCATCTCAAAAAAAGATCTTCAGAGTGGAAGAGGTACAGAGAGGGGCAACAAAAAATTATTAGGGGAATGGAACAGCTTCCATACAGAGGAGAGATTAAAAAGACTGGGGCAGCTCACCTTGGAAAAGAGGTGACTGAGGGGGGACATGATAGAGATCTGTAACATCATGAATGGTGTGGAGCAGGTGCATAAGGAAGTAATATTTACCTCTTCATATAACACAAGCGCTGGGGATCACCCAATTAAATTAATAGGCAGCAGGTTTAAAACAAACATAAGGAAGTATTTCTTCACACAATGCACAGTCAGCCTGTGGAACTCATTGCCAGGGGATTTTGTGAGGGCCAAACATATAACTGTGTTCAGAAAAGAAACTGATAAGTTCCTGAAGGATAGGTCTATCTATGGCTATTAGCCCAGATAGTCAGGGACACAATCCCATGCTGTGGGTGTCCCTAAGCCTCTGACTGCCAGATGCTGGGACTGGATGACAGGGGATCGATCACTTGGTAATTGCTCTGTTCTGTTCGTTCCCTTTGAAGCACCTGGCATTGGCAACTGTCAGAACACAGGATACTGGGCTAGCTGGAGCATTGGTCTGACCCAGTATGTCTTTTATTATGCTTTGGAAATCCCAGCCTATGTGTCACAGAGCACAGGGAGTCTGCAGTAGAGTTGGGAACTGAGTACAGGTCTCTTAAGACTTAGCCCAGTGCTTTCCAGCATGACTCTCTGTCTTCCCCATCATTAATATTTTGTGAGGATCAGGGCAGGAGCCTTATTTTAAATCTAGGAGACACAATCTTTGCAATGATAATCCTGGGCAACCTTCTTTTACTTAAAACAGTCTCAGAGATCATGTCTGACTATCCAGCAAGATCACTAGTGATCTCGGCCGGATTTACACCAGTGACCCAGTGGTGAAAGGTTCCACTTATGGTCCCCTAAGCCATCATCCAGCCCCTTTCAATGCCACCACTATAATGCAGCACGTCCCAAGAGCGCAGTGTGATGGAGACCGGCCGAGTCACCAGGCTTCCCCCTTGCTGTCTCAAGAATGCCCTTGAATAAGTACATGTTACCACTTCTTAGGGGGGATTGAGGACTTGAATGCAAACTAAATTCCATGTGGATACTACTGTTGGGCAGATTTCGAAAGGTTTGGAGTTGGTGTCCAGCTCAGATAAGCACCCGAGTTTAGATGCCTCTTTGTGTCTTATCTGAGCTATTTGAATGCCTTGAGTCTGCAAAACTGGGCTGGAAATGTCATGGGAGCAGGCTTTCTTGTGCTGTTTTGGGTTTGTATAATTATTTGTAGTGCCTAGAGATCCCAGTCCAGATTGGACCTTGATTGTGCTAGGCACTGTGCAAACATATAGTAAGAGATAGTCCCAGGCCCCAAAGAGCTTGCACTGTAAGGGTGTGAGGGGAAACTGAGCAGAAGTGACTTGGACAGCAGGTGAGTGGGAGGGGTGGAAGTAGAACCCAGGTCTCCTGACTCCTTATGTAGTGTCCTATCCACTGCCATGCTGGTTCTTCTGATTTCTGGCCTTGTTTGGATCCCAGCATTGCAGAGGTATGTGAATGCCAGTAATAATGGCATGAAGGTACCCAAATGACTTTGAACTTTCATATCTTAGATGTGGATTTTGGCTCCTTTTTTGGTGGCAAAAGGACCCTGCCCAGATCTTCCCGAAGTTTGGGGTAACTCCTATGTATGGTTTTAGTTCGGTCTCATCTCTGGATCTTGTGCTCTCCAAATTGGGTTTCTTGCCTTCCATAGATAACCCAGATAGGAATATTGGGTTTTTACTGTGCTTTCTGCCGGCTCACTAAACCTTGTTCCTCTTCAGCGCTGCTGCTTGAATAGGGCTCATAATTCAATTGGAAAGAACATTCTGCAGCTCCTTGTTGGCCTAAGTAGCCGGCAGATACATTCAGTTGAGGTCTCTGCCGTCATGGCTGTTTTGTCTCTTGCTTCTATGATCCTGTCAAGAAGGAAAGATTCTCCTGTGGTGAAAACACTGGACTGGGAGACCTGGATTTGATTCTTCTCTTTGCCCTTACTGAAGATGTGCGTGTGTGGGGATTAATACCTTGCAAGTGTGTTGGGAGGCTTAATTAATTAACATTAGTAATGTGCTTTCAGACCCTGGGAAGGAAAGTGCTGTACAAATGTTGAGTATTGCAATCATTTGCTCCCTCCCATTTCCAAAAAATGTTGGACAGACAAACCTCTCCTCCCACGAAGCAGAAAATCCGCTCTGCACGGTAGATGTCTTAAGCAATACCAAGGCACTAGAAAGCCTTGATAGGCTGTCCCCATGAAGCTATGCACAGTCTTCAGAACACGTGCCGAAGTTTGCCCCGAATCTCTGGTCTCTTGAATAGCAAGCCTAATTGCGGGAAAGCTGCTTTTCAGCACACAGGATGGGCCCTTCCTCGTGGGTTTTTAGTATCAAGAGGCTTTGTAAAGTTGCAGTGTGTTGACTGTTGAATATTTCACAATGGATTAAATACTGCTCCTCTCCTCGCAGCTGTTTCGCAGGGAGGCAGGCTGGATCTCTCCGGCAGTCGGAGGGACTAACGGGATTGGGTGTGTGTGTGGGGTTTGGGCAGAGAGTTTGCATAGAAACTGAAGGGGACGGTGTGGCAATTGCTCTTAGCCAGGGGCGAGCAGCAGAATGGGTTGCGTTTTTGCTGGGGTGGTTCCTATTAGCAGTGGGAAAGGTTTGGGATTTGCAGGCGGAGCTTGCTTTATAAGCCCTCTCTGCTGTGTTATAATTATGGTGCTAGATTCTCAGCTGGTGTGAATTGGTGCAGCTCCGTTAACGTCAATGTCATTTAGACCAGCTGAGACCCTTCACTTCTTAAAAGGACAATTCCATATTTCCAACGTTCATGGTTTAATCCTCTGGCAGTGCACCCACCCATGCGTACGCACGCCCCTCTGGGATGTGGAGGTTAGCAAATGGTCATGAACAAATCAGCGCTTCCTCCATGGATATGTCTACACAGGGATCAAACCCCTGTGGCTGGCCTGGGTCAGCTGACTTGGGCTCTGGGTCTGAAGAATTGCTGCGTAGACATTCGAGTGTCGGCTGGAGCCTGACCTCTGGGACCCAGGGAAGGTCCTAGAGCTCAGACTCCAGACTGAGCCCAAACATCTACACAGTGATTTTTAGCCTTGCAGCCCAAGCTCTGTAATCATGGGGCCGTGCCACAGGGCTTTTATCCCCATGTAGATGTACCCCATATAAAAACCCACTCAACCATCACTATTAGCAGAGGCTTCCCTTTAGCTCAAAAATAGATGTATATTACATTGACCCTCCCTTGGGTTTCAGTTAAGATGTTTTGTGCAGTTGAACCCAGAAAATAGTTGTGAGGTTTGTGAGATCTGAATTTCATCCCTACCCTTCCCATGTGACATTAGCTTCTTGGCTGTTGGGATCATAAACGCCGGCCAAATTTGGCTCTTGGAGGCATGAGCAACTCCCACTGACTTCAGTGCAAATTGTACATGAGGACAGAATCTATCCTTTAAAATATAAGGGCCAAATCCTGGCCCCACTTAAGTCACTTGCAAATCTCCCGTTGACTGCAGTGGGCCTGCATCTGGCTCTAGTGCAGCATGAAAGTATTAACGGCCCAAGTGTGCTCAGGGGGAACTTTGCCATTGACTGCAACTGCGGCAGGATAAAGAACAAGAGGTCAATAAAGCTCTTCATGGAACTATACATGCAGACACAACAGACCATGCATAACCAACAATGTATCCTCCTAGAAAACATCTCAGGTAATGACAATGGATGGGTATTAGAATATTTGCATGGAAAAGAAAGACTGGGCAATATATGTCTCTCAGCTAGCGATGGGCAAGCTGGTTTTGGTAAATAAGAACTAACCCAAACCTTCCCCCCGAGGTCATATATAACTATTTTTTGCCAAACAAAAGTGGTGAGAGAACTCCTTCTCTTCCTTCTTCTTCTTCTTCTTCTTCATTGTCATGCTGGTCTCTGCATCACCATGATTCAAACAGGATCTAAGGCATTCATGGTGGTGAGCAAGGTGCAAGGATCTAAGTAGAAGAGAATAGGGAAAAAAAGTGAGGATATGCCTTGAGGGAAGCTGTTCAGTTGGGATTTCTGACCTGGCCAGTGCCAGAAATCTTACGAAAGGATCTCTCATTGTGAGATTTCAACCTGGTTTTGCAGGCCAATGGGGCTGGGATAATTGTAGATGCTAGAGATGGAAAAGGTCAGCCCATGCCAGTTGCAATGCAGTGTGGTGGTGTTAACGTGAATGACAACACAGGACGCAGGGCAAAGGAGAGTCTGGCCCTAGATGTTTACTACTTTATGCTAACTAAATAAAAAGTAAGAAGGAAAAATCTGAATATGTCAGGAGAAATTTTGGATCAGCCTCCCATGGAATTGGTGATAGTTTCACCACTTGGGACTTTTAATCCAGACTGGATGAGGCAAATTTTTCCCCCTTCTTCCCTTGCCCTGTACTGTGTGTTGCCGTTTATATTAGGAATAACACCTAGCTCTACCCCAGTGCTTTCAGCTCTGATTAGCATTTTGCAAAGGAGGTTGGTATCATTAGCCATGTTTTACAGAAGGGGAAAGTGAGGCCCGGGGCAGTGACTTGTCCAAGGTTACGCATCAGGTCAGTGGGCGAGCCAGCGAGTGGAAAAGGCTACTAACACCAAATGGTTACAGTTTACACCCTCTCTGCACTGGTTTAAATGACTAAACAAGGTGTAATGCAACAGGGAATGCAACCCCCAGGCTTTTATCAGAGTGAGGCCCAAGGCTGCCAATTTCAGTAAGGCTGCTCAGAAGTTGTCGGTCAAAACTGTTTTTTGATGGAAAACTTGGGGCTTCGACTCCAACAAATTTGTTCACAGAGTGTCTGCTTTCTACGGAAAATTCCAGTGTTTTGTCAATAAACTGAATGTCCAAACCCAAACATTTTTCAGCTGAAAACCAAATGTTTTGGTTTTGATATTTCCATAAAAAGTGGGAGTTTTCCACAGAAAATGCCAACAAAAACAAAAAAGAATGAATTTTTTCTCAATTTTTTGCGGAAACAAACACCCTGTTTTCCCACCAGCTCTAAAATTCCAGGAACAGATCCGAATTGCTCCATAGTACAGGACTGTCTGAATCCAGGATTCTGAACTAGTGATTATCTAAACTAAGCCTGCAGAGGGGGAACTCTGCACCAGATTAAAGAGAGTGACCCATGCATGGAAAGAATTGACCTCCTATCTCAGATCAGACAGCGTTTGAAAGGATCTTTCTTTCATGCAATTTGTGTGTCAGCCTGTATCTCTCCACAACAGTATTTGTGGATCACATTCATTCCATATTTTCTAGCCTGGGAAACCTACTCCAGTGGTTCTCAACCTTTACAGACGACTGTACCCCTTTCAGGAGTCTGGTTTGTCTTGCGTACCCCCAAGTTTCACCTCACTTAAAAACTACTTGATTTAGTTGGGGATTGGTCCTGCTTTGAGCAGGGGGTTGAACTAGATGACCTCCTGAGGTCCCTTCCAACCCTGATATTCTATGATACTTGCTTACAAAATCAGACATAAAAATACAAAAGTGTCCCAGCACCCTACTACTGAAAAATTGCTTACTTTCTCATTTTTACCATATACTTATAAAATAAATCGATTGGAATATAAATATTGTACTTACATTTCAGTGTATAGTATACAGCAGTATAAACATAGTCTGTATGGAATTTTAGTTTGTACTGGCTTCGCTTGTGCTTTTTATGTAGCCTGTTGTAAAACTAGGCGAGTATCTAGACAACTTGATGTACTCCCTAGAGGACACCTACCCCTGGTTGAGAACCACTGACTTACCCTTTCATTTGGGCTAAAACGTCCAGGTGAGAATGAATTTGCACAATGCCTTGAAAATGTCATTTCACTTCATTTCAAGTCAGCTCATCTCCCTCCAAATTTTGTAGCCACTGAGAATAGAAGGTACCTTCTGAAATCCTCCCCGGCCCTCTCATGGTTCATTAGCCACCAATTTATGGTGACATCAGACCATTCCAGCTGTGCTTTCTGCTCCACGCCCACCCAAAACGAGATGGTTTTATCAGGGCTTTCCCACATTTGCCAAGTGGAATTCAACATCCCACTCCCCGTCTCTGCCACTCCTCACTTCATTAGCGTTCTAGATGTTTATAAATGGAAGAGATAATATTTTTAGTTTCCAGTTTGAGTTTCCAGGGCAGCCACTTTCTAAAGCACTTAGGAAGTTTAGAGAAGACGAGGTTATATAAACGGCTTTTCCTCCTGGGCTCTTATTAATCGAGTGGCTAGGGGAGCCGTTCCCATAGCTCTCAGGAGAAAGGGCACTGGCTGGGTGAGAGGGGGCCCTGGTTAATGTGTTTCTGCTTTCTCCTTTCTGCTCTCTCCTTCTCAATCCATTTCTTGAGATGAATTAGGGAGGAACTCAAGCTGCAAAGTTCAGACCTGGATCTGTGCTTTTCAGCTCACCACAATTCAGAGGTTCTTAGATCAGAGAAGCTCTGTCTACTGGTTACCATAGAGGACCGGGTATCAGAAGAAGTAGGTGCTATTCTCTAGCTCTGCTATTGGATTATTGCATGGCTTTGGGAAAGTCACTTAATCTCCTGGAATGAAATATTTGGATGAGTGAAAACCTCCCTGTAGTTTGACCTAAAACCTTTGCATTAGCAGAGGGTACAGTAAGTATGATTTGAATAGCAATGTGCATTGTGGCAAGTTATTCTTTGTGTTTTTACTACAAAATCCCACATATATATGTGTGTGCACATGCACGCTCATTAGTTTTTTTTCTGGCAAGCTGCAAAGCATCTCTAAACCTCCTCAACACTTTCCCACCCATGCTCCAGCAGCAATGGCTATTAAGAACAGGCCAGGAGCAATAAAGGAGATGTGTGGGTTTTGAAAACAGGAGCTAACTTCATGTCCAGTTCCCACCAGAATGGAAACAAAGCTCTGTCTCCTCCCCCATCTCCTTCCTCTCACTTTCTCCCTGGGACAAGAGTTAGGATCTGGGATCTTACTGCTTCACTTGTGTGGAAAGAGGTTTGACCACACTAGCAGCTCCAGCTGTTCCAGGGCTGGAACTGGAGGTCCACAGGAAATCAGCTCATTAGTCTGCAGACCCTCCTCCTGGTCTTCCAGCCATACACTGTCGGTGTGAAAATAATTATTTCAATGGCCAAGGATGGAAAATAATGATTTAATTGGGGCAAGGGGGATGCACTCCACTAATGCTGACTACAGACTTGGCAGAAAGCAACCGTATTTCCCCTTGGTCTGGGGAGCATGTGTGACATGGTAGGGGGAGGTGTTGGACATCTGGAGAGATTTAGCAGTGTTGTGCTCTTTTGTTTGCGTTTACACATGAGCTAAAGCCCAGCAAATTCCCCCAAAGAAGCAGAAGGCGACGGATGGAGAAAGTGAAACTAGCCCCTTATTCTGAGCAGGAACACGTTGTGTTTGACCGCTCTGCTTCTGCGTGACCCATTCTCGTGATTCTGAATTGAAGTTGAGTCAAGACAGCTTACTAGACTTGCTGAGCCGATGGGCTCGGCTGTTCTGGCAGCTCCTGTGTGCCTACCATGTGGAGAAAGATCATCTGAACTTTCCTGACAGGCCAAAAATGTTTCAAGATGGATTTGGGGTGAAGGTTCAGGTCAGTTCTTATTTTGTCCAGACGAGGTTGGCCTTTATTTGAGAGACATATTTTGCCCTCTTGCCCTTGATGCCAAAACACTAATGAGTCTTTATCTATATTATGTTGTACTCAAGTTATGGATCCAATCCTTTTGCGGTCACGGTCAATGGCAAACTCATGTGGGAAGGATCAGGTTTCTATCTACTCATGCTACTATAATTTTGGGGCTACTCTATTCCTAGGAAGAACGTACAATGTTTGCAAGATGTACATAGATATTAAACACATCCTCTTTTTGGAGAACTATATCCTACATTTATAGGAGGGGGATTTATGCAATATAAACCCATGTAGAGGAATAAATATAGTTTTGGGAATAAGGAAGTCCTGAGTTCTAATAATTCTAATCCCAGTTTTGCCACAGATTTACTTTGGCCAAGTCATTTAACCTCTCTGCTTCAGTTTGCTTGCCTGTCAAAGGGGGATAGTAATATTAACCCACTTGAGAAGGGCGTGTGAAGATTAATCAATAATTGTTCAGTACTTTGAAAGATTTTGGATAGGTTCCTCAGTCTAGAGAACAAAGTGGCTGGAAACTAGAGCTCGTTAAATTCAGATCTGAAATAAGGCACAGGGTATTTTTTAAGTGATGGTAATTAACCATTGGATAAACTTACCAAGGGATGTGATGGAGAATCCACCACATGGTGTCTTTGTCACAACTGGGTATCTTCTGAAAGATACCCACTAGGCTTCACCAGCAACTGGATGTAGGAACTGCTGGGTGAAATTCCCTGGCCTTTGCTATGCAGAAGGTCAGACTAGATAATCACAATGATCTACGACTGTATGAATACAAAGGGTCTGATTTGCAGAAGCGCTGAGTGTCTCCAACTCCAGTTGGAGCCAGTGGGAGCTGCAGGCATGCATGTTGTTGGTCGCTAGCCATGATGGGGGCTGAGGGTGGGCAGACAGATAGGGAAGTGAAATGATCTTGTACTCCTAAAACCACTATGTCCTGAAAGCTCCGTTCTACCGATCTTAAACATTTCAAAAACTGAAGTAACTGGTGGTGACAGTGATAACAGATAAATAAGGGTGAGGATCTTTCCACTGGGGGTGGAGGGCACTGCAGACCAGCTGTCTCCTTCCCATTTGTACCGACAAGGCTTCTGGGCCGAGGGAAGCTAATCAGGAGACCCTCATGGGGAGAGAGGCGTGTTATTTAATTAGCCTTACAATGGACTGACTTGGAGACACGTGGTGGCTCTAAGAGAGGGAGATAGATGTCCTTTTAGCTGGGCTAATTGTTAGGAAATAGCGGGGTCTTTGTTCAGGCCTAGCATGCGGCCTGTGATCTCTCAGAGCCCAGGGGCTGCCCCGCTTATAATTTTAGACAGATCTATTCAGGCTTGCTCTGTAGCGCAAGGCAGAACAAGAGCAGCATTGTTGTGCGGCCAGGATTGCCATCCAAAACACCCACCCTGAAAAATGCAAACACGTGTAGAGCGGAGTATTTTCTCGGCCATTTATTCTCTATAAGGCAGGGCTGCCAAGCGGAGACAATTGGGAGGGGCGAGATTTCCAATGCGGAGAGTGCTGAGCAAGACTTTTTGAAATGAAATGCGCACAGACAAAATCCTTTACTGCGAGAGTGAGGAACTCATTAGAAACAGCTCCCGAATAAGCATCCCCTTTCTGAAGGGGCAGATCTGGCAGAGGACAGATTAGGACTTTACTGGGACTGGGCCCACTCAAAACGCCAGCAGCAAACTAGTTAAGGGCCTGATCCTGCAGCTCCGTAGATAGGCAGCTGGTGTGCCAGGAACACAGCTTGTTACACTAATCATAATCCTTAGCTTGAGCTTCCTCCATCTGTGTGTTGTGTCTCCTCAAATGTTTGATTGACATCTCTCTGGGGAAGGGACTGTCTTTCCATACTATGTGTGTACAGCACCTGGCACAGTGGGACCCGGTTTCCTGATTGGAGCCTCCTGCTGCTACTCCAATAGGAAAGATGACTAACCGTAATTCTCCCTCTACTGAGTCTTTCCATCAAAGCCAGTGCAAAGGTTCTCTCTCAATCTAAGTAATTACACAGCCCCCACCACTTCAGGAGCCGAGCACTTCCCAGGTACTTATGGATTGATCTTTACAACACCCCTGCAAAGCAGGAAAGTATTATTATTATTATTTATTATTCTAGTAAAGATTAGGAACTGGGACACACGGAATGATCTGCACAAGGTCACAGAAGATGTATCTGACACCACTAGGAATTGATCTTGCAATAGTTGAGTGGGGCTGGGCTGGGAAACTGTTTTCCCATCCTCTGAGAATTTTCAGGGTTTTGAAAAATGTTCTTGTCTGGAATCGGGATGAAAAGTCAAACTCAAAATTTTCAGAGACCAGCAAACCGGAAAAAAAAAATCAGTTCAGGTCAATTGAAATGTTTCATTCTGATTGCCGCCTTCTTTCTTTGTGACTTTTCTTAGTGTTACTTACGTTAAATTTCAAAATGAAAAGTTGTTTTGAAACAACCCCACCCCTGAAATGTTTTGTTTCAAAAATGTGGAAACTTTTTTTCAATTTTTTTCCAAATTGGGAAAGTCATTGAAACTGACCCATTCCCGTGACCTGAAAAAGAGCTCTGTGGACCCCAAAACTTGCCTCTCTCACCAACCAAAGTTGTCCAATATAAGATATTCCCTCACCGGCCTTGTCTCTCCCGTTCCCTTGAACTGTTTTGGTTTCCGTGAATCAGCATTTTTCAATTAAAATACCCTTTGTCAGAAAATTCCTCAGTAGCTCTGCTCCTAAGCCCCTGACTGGTGTCTTCCCCGCATGGCCATCCTTGGGGTGTTGAGGGATGTGCTCTAGAATTTCATTTCCTGAACCACTCATGTTCATTTTGCTCATATGTCTGAAGCATTCAACACATGCACAATTATATCTGTTTGATGGCTGCAATTTCTTAGGCTGAGTATTGTACTAGGCTGAGCTTTGGGCTTGGACTGTCTGACTGCCAATGCCCTCATGGAAACAAATTGCGGTTCTCCCGTGATCTCTCTTGGAGTGAAGTTGTTCAATAACCATGGCGAAGCCGAGAAATATGCATTCCAAATAGCTGTTTGCTGTGTGGAAAATTTTCCCCTGGTTTGTCAGAGTAGTAGTAGCCTGTGATTCCATTGCACATTTGGGAACAAAAATCCCAATTTCCCAGTGGGAGCGGATAACAGAGCAGATTAAATCTACAGTCTGGGGTGAAGGGAGAGGCTGGGCAATGTATAGAGATGAACCCAGAATAAGAATCAGAATTTCCCTGAAGTCCAAGTGGGGTCAGACCTAGCGTTTCAGTCTAGACTCGTTTCTAGCAATACAGCGTGAACATGTTCACTATTTGTTCACTGCCAGAGACCTATGGAATGCCAAAATCAAAGTCGCAAGCACAAATAAGCTCTCTGGGTCTCAGCCTGGCCCCTGTTTGTTCATATTACAAAGCTACTGAGCTTGTTGACCTACTTCACAAACGTTTGATGCTCTTGGCTCCAAAGAAGCCCAGGGCTGGACTAGCAGGGATGCTGCATATTGGACTGAGTAGACCTGAGTGTGGGGGTGACCCTGAGAATGGAATAACCTCAAGTCAGGCTTGAGGTGTGTTGGCATGGGGTGAGGAAGGTAGGGTGCTTGTTGTGTTTGGAGTAATTGTGAAGAGTCTAGAGTGAAGTAACAACAAAAAAAGGGATACTTTTATTAGGAGTTCAATGCAACTGCCTGAGATGGGGAATTGGAACAGTATGTGAGCAGCCAGTACTTCAGGGTGCAGATTTCAGAGTAGCAGCCGTGTTAGTCTGTATTCGCAAAAAGAAAAGGAGGACTTGTGGCACCTTAGAGACTAACCAATTTATTTGAGCATAAGCTTTCGTGAGCTACAGCTCACTTCATGGGATGCATAAAAGTGGAAAATGCAGTGAGGAGGTTTTTATACACACAGGGTGGTTACAAAGATTTCCACCTGCATAGCTCTCCAAGCAGGGTAACGAATGAGTGCCAATGTGCCCCACTAATGAACTTCAGCAGAGCAGGGTTACCTTGCCAGGACACCGACTGGCTACTCAAGGTGAAACCAAAGCCAAGAGTCACCTTCCAAAGATTCCGTTTCAGTCCACTCCAGGGGACCAAAGTTGTTGCCCCCTGATGGCTGTATGAAGATCTGTGTGAACTGAAGTGGTGGCCAGTGCATAGCTGGAGGCGTTTCACAGCCCATACCAGGACGGTACCTTTGTGAGCCATCTTGGCTAAGAAGCTAGTGAGCGGATGAATAGTGGAGGCTGTTTGTCAGAGACAGTTCCCCCAGATGGGTGACTGGGCAACAAAATGGCCAATTAAATTCAATGTTGATAAATGCAAAGTAATGCACATGGGAAAACGTAATCCCAACTATACATATAAAATGATGAGGTCTAAATTAGCTGTTACCACTCAAGAAAGAGATCTTGGAGTCATTGTGGAGAGTTCTCTGAAAACATCCACTCAGTGTGCAGCGGCAGTCAAAAAAGCGAACAGAATGTTGGGAATTATCAAGAAAGGGTTAGATAATAAGACAGAAAATATCATATTTATCATATATAAATCCATGGTATGCCCACATCTTTAATATTGTGCTCAGATGTGGTCACCTCATCTCAAAAAAGATATATTGGAATTCAGAAAAGGGCAACAGAAGTGATTAGGGGTATGGAACGGCTGCCATATGAGGAGAGATTAATAAGATTGGGACTTTTCAGCTTGGAAAAGAGACACTAAGGGGGGATATGATAGAGGGCTATAAAATCGTGACCGGTGTGGAGAAAGTAAATAAGGAAGTGTTATTTACTCCTTCTCATAACACAAGAACTAGGGGTCACCAAATGAAATCAATAGGCAGCAGGTTTAAAACAAACAAAAGGAAGTATTTCTCCACACAACACACAGTCAGTCTGTGGAATTCCTTGCCAGAGGATGTTGTGAAGGCCAAGACTATAACAAAGTTTAAAAAAGAACTAGATAAATTAATGGAGGATAGGTCCATCAATGGCTATTAGCCAGGATGGGCAGGGATGGTGTCCCTAGTCTCTGTTTCCCATAAGCTGGGAATGGGCGACAGGGGATGGATCACTTGATGCTGCCCTGCTCTGTTCATTCCCTCTGGGGCACCTGGCATTGGCTGCTGTCAGAAGACAGGATACTGGGCTCGATGGACCTTTGCTCTGACCCAGTATGGCCATTCTTATGTTCTTAGATCTGCACTGAGGGACAATTAGGGAAAGCCTGGGTGATAACTATCATCCAGATCTTGGTTCATTGGGGACCTCCGGAGCTCAAGTATATGAGTCTTTCCAGGCTTTTAAGGTAAGATGCAAGTTGCTTACATCCTCTGCAAGTCACGGACCTGTAACACACAGCAATAGTAGGTCCTGGGAGTCACGGGCCAGAGCAGTTTGAATGCTGGAGAAGTCCCCATTTATGTGGCATGCTAGCTGATATTGGGGACCAAACTAGGGACCTCAAAACGTAAGTCCCTACAGTTCAAGCTGTGGGCCCTGTAACAGACTGCGGTTCCCTGGGGATCAGGAGGAACACACAGCACATGCTGACTAATGGGTTAGACTTACCCTGCTGCTTCCTGTCTGTAAAGAAAAGACTTGGGTCACCAGGCTGCCAATCCAGCCCCATTTACCAGCATAGACCAACCATCTCTAATGCTTCCCAGCTATTATGGTGCGTGAAAGAATTTCTCGTATCATTTTAAATTCCAGGAAAGGTATCTCCCTGAGGAACATGCCTAGCAGCCACTTACTTTTCCCTCTCATCGCCTTTCACCAGCTCCACACCCAGCAGCCTCCTCCCTTGCTTTTTTCCTTTCTTGGGGAGGTGACCGCTGTGCTTTCCCTCAGTGACCCTCTTGCAATAAATCCTTTCACGTCTCTGTTTCCCCTTGGAATCACATGCCATTTGTTCCCTTTGCTCCTGATTTTTGTCTGATGCCCTCTGGATATCGTTTACTTGACAGGTCATCAAACGGAGGCCCTGGCCACTTGCAGCCATTAAGAAAATCTCATTGCAATTTTGGGCCGGGCTTCAATTTGGCTAATTATGTTCTGCTATAAATATCCCCCTGTGGTTTTAATTGGCTAGGGTATTCTTAATTTCCTGTCCTTAACTGCTGCATGGTGGTGTTGTGTGCTGTTAAAACAGCTGCTGCGTTTCACCCCAGACCTGACTGCATCTCAGTGGTTGAGGGGAGGGAGTGGAAGTGATTCCTTTATGCAGTCAGTAGGACATCAGTTTGAGAATGTCCTCTCTCCTCGGCAATAAGAGAGGGAAATTTTGGAGGAGGGGAGATGAGTGGGGCATTACAGCTGCATAAAATCTGGAAGTTCTCAGAATGGCTATTTTCAGACTGCAGTTTGGCTCTGCCAAATTGAAAGGGCCAGAACCAGAAAGACATGCTGGGAAGAGCAGTATTGTTAACCCCAAGTCACGAATGAGGCCCCAATCTGTGACACCTTTCACTAACACTAAATTCCTTTACTGTTGTTGTTATGTAAAACAAACAAAACAAAACAAAGGCCTCACTGGGAACAAGGGGACTTTATTGTCTGCCCTTTCTTTGTTCCAAAGGACTGAGAAGCAACTGGGTTCCACTGTAGAAGGAGGGCAAATGGTTATCTCTGAACAACAGCAGAATCTTTTTAACTTATCAGTGAGAAGAGGGCCGTTCTCAACATCTCAGCTGTGAGATCGTGTCCTCCTCTGTAGGAGAGAAGCTTAATGGTGATGAACATTCAGTAATGAGAGAGCATGGAAAGAAAGGGGGAATCTTGAATGTTCAAGAGGAAAGATTTTTCTAATGTTTGCAAACAGGAATTGCTCTGGCAAGCGCTGAGGCTAACTTGAATGCAAATGGGAGGACTTGAATGCAAATGGTCACATCCCAGCTGAAGAAACTACTCAGTGGACTTTTTCCATGCCTTCCCAAACACACACAGCCCTTGAGTGTCTCAGCTGGAGTTCAGAGCCAGGGCTTTCATGTCTCAAGCTCTGAAATGAGTCCAAATTAAGGCAGCAATGAGGCTGTTGTTGCTGGTCCGAAAGAGAGAGGCTGGACTACTAGGAATTCTCTAGCTGCAGCCTCCCAGATGTTCCCTTCTCTCCTGATCTTGTGGGTTCTCCTACCAATACCATCTGCAGCCTCTGGTTTTCCAGAATTTGTGGTTGGATTTTAGTGCCTCCTTTTTCATCCCTGGAGCAGTGAAGTGAAACAGAAGGTTGGAGGAGCAAGAAGCTACTACAACCATGTTGTGACTTCATCTCGTTCGTTTGGCTGGGCCAGAACGTAGTGGGGAGTCCAAGAATCTGTGCGTATACCGAAATATACTTCCTAAGAAAAACCTCTTTATTGCATTTGACCAGAAGGGAAGATGCTCGCTTCGGGTGCTCGGGATCCCAGCCAGTCCATGGAATTTTATCACTTGAAGTAGGATTATTGCCCCATGGGACTAGGGCTTGACTACGGGAGATGAGGGCTTTGGCCCCTCTGGCAGAGATTTTTAATTCTCCTGCCTGTCATTACAGCACTCTGCATATCCCACTGGCTGACCCTTCCACGCTCCCTCCTAGGTACGTTCTCATGGATGATGTTGACAGCCCATCCCCATCAGCCAACCACTGGGGCAAGACTCTGAGCATGTCTCATCTTGTAGCATGTGTCATCTTGTTTCATTCTGAGGATTGTGGTTTGCTGCAGGAGGCTGGGGCTCAATGTGAAGAGCCTGGATTATCGAACGCCTCTGAATGGTTGGGTCATTTTAATACTGTGGGGACCACAGGTGCATTTTGATGGCTTCATCATTACAGCCAAAAATCTGCAGCCAGCTATGTAATCGGTCTCCCCCGCCCCCAGCGTGCCATTCCCCATAGCAAATTACAGCATGCATGTATATATGCTCACACATGCATAGTCCTTGAGGTTACAGCATTCCTGGGAAACATAGGAAGGGAAAGATTATCGGCCTGTGTAAATTGCATCATGTTTCCCTTCCCAAGCCTGCGCTGGAACAAGTCCGACAGAAGGGCAGCTGTTTCTTTTGCATCAGCTTTTGATTTTGAACTGGAAAGGTTCTGCTCTAACCTCGTCCTTTCTTTGTTACTCATCTCCACCTTTGTCTCTCTCCCTGTTTCCCAGTCATACCAGGAGAAGAGCAAAACTAAAATAAAAATCTGTGAAGACAGCAAAAGGGAAATACAAGCCCTCAGCACAGCATCTCACTAACAGAGGAAGAGGGTGAAATAAGAACCGTGTGTTGCTATTGATCATGCTTTTTCAGATTCAGATTTCCAGTTTTATTGCTGCATTAGATACCGAAGAAGAATGCTTATCACTTGTGCACAGCTTTTCATGGGCAGGTCTCAAAGCACTTTTGAAAAGTGGGTAGGAATTAGTATCCCTGTGGGGAAACTGAGGCAGTGACTGACCTTTTTTAGCTCACGCAGTGGATCAGTGGCTGAGCTGGGAATGGAATCCAGGAGCCTGGTTCTCATTTTGCTGGAGTTCCACGGCTAGAGTAGGGTAAAGGGGATTTAGGTGCCAAAAGGCGGGCGCTTAGTAAGATTTTTTTGAAAAGCACTGAAGTGGATTACGTGCCTAACGCTGGATCTGCAAAGGGACTTGGGCATGGCGATGCTAAGCCATAGTTCGGATGCGGTAGGTGTGCCATGGTATCGGGCCCCTCGGTATGCCTAGTATGAGAATCCTGCCAAGGCTTCGGTGTGAAGTAGGGTGCCAAATAGCTCAGTAATGTCCGAACGCAGGCAGTTTTGCCCATGCCCACAGGCAGAAGCTTAGGTGCCTACAGGACTTTACCAGCAGAAACTTCAGAGCAATGGGAATTTAGGCACCTATGGGGTTGGGCCGCAGCTGAGTGGGGGTTTTGAGTGGTGCCTAAATCTTTTTGTGGTTCTAGCCGTTAAGTTTAATTGAATGTCAGTGGGAGTCAGGAGCCTAACTTGTTTCAGCACTCTGTGCCTGTCTGATTCTTTAGGCACCTAAATAGATGGAAGATTTGGGGATTAGTGAGAATCAAGCCCCATGGCTCCTGACTCCTTGTTATTCAACCCCATGGCCTCCTAAGCCACATGGCTCTTTCCTCTAGAAATGTGCTCTCGGTCAATGGTAAAACTACCACTAGGGACAACTAGAAATAGCCCTGAGCTACAACGTTTGTATCTGCATCTAGACATAGGTAAGCTCTGGCGATGAGGCGAGTCTATTCAGATTCTTATACCTGTTAGGAATCGGGATTTTGGTTCATCCCTTCCTAGATAATAGAGCTAGCCATGCAATTTGGATCCAGACTGCCTCCCGTTTCTGTGGTGTTCAGATCTGGAATGGAGAATTCAGCCCATCTCTGAGTAAAAGGATCCAGTCTCTCTCAGCATATAACAGAGACTGTTAGCTTTTGAGAGTGAGAACCACAACGGCAGGTTGCTAAGGACATTTGTTTTGGTCTTTTTTACACTTATACCGGTAAATTGACATCTCTGAGTCATAAGCTCCTTTCTTGCTCTGCCGTTTGTGGTCTGAAGTTTTTGCTACCTATAAAACATACTGTATTTTATGTGAAAACCGAGATTCTTCTCTTCAGTTAAGTTCACGACACACTGGTATGATATTGATCTCACATCTTTATAGCACCTTTCAAGCCCCTTTACAAACCAGTTGTGCAAACTAGAGCTGTACTAAATAACTTCCAACCATTTCAGGCATTCATGCCCGCACATGCGTGTGTGCACACGCACTTTCTCTCTCTCTTCCTGCCTTTCTCTCCCCTCCCCATGCACACACAAACAAACCCCAGAATGCACATACATTTCCCCCTCCCCCGCACACACACAATCCCATCAGCATGCATGCACTTCCTTGAGCATACATGCCACACAGATACCCAATGAATGCAGCCACTTCTGGTGTGGCGTGCATCAGGCTGCATAACTGTGCACAGCAACTCTTGACAGTTCAGGTGAGGAGTGAACAGTACCAGGAGGAAAGCAGTTGTCTTGGATTCGACAAGAATTCGACATCTTGGATAATCAAAAGTGTCTCCATGGGATAGCTTGCCATGACAAGTTGTGTTTTCTCATCGAGTCCTAGTCGAAGATTCCTAGTGCTGGTTTTTTAATAAATACATGTCTTTTTGTTCAGTTTTTAGCTGTGAACAGACGCTCTAGGTGACAGAAGGCTCTATGAAGGCATGTAGCTATGCAGTTATCTCCTAGCTGGGCCTGAGCCATAGCCCACTGAAATCAATGGAGAGTCTCTCCATTGACTTCAATGGGCTTTGACTCAATCAGCTCTGTGTATAGCTGAGACCAAACTGTGGTATCATCCTGCCGTAGTCGTATTTGCTTATTTTTATCCATCCCGCCTAGAAAAGACCTATAGGATTTCATGGAGAATGATAGGGATAGGATGGCTTAATTGCTCTATAGAATGGAGCTCGTTCTCTATTCAATTCTTCCTAGGTTTTCAGAGTAAATTCGGTAGCATTTTAGTGGGGAGCAGCCCAATTAAATTCGATAGGACATTTTCCTGGGACCTTCCCCTCCAACCCCACCCTCGAGGAGGCGCCTGGAACTTTCTCTCCAGCCAGCTCCTAGATGGGACTCGTTTTCCCTCCAGCACTAGGTGGATAGGGCATGGGACCTTCTCCCCACTCACCTTAATGGGAGAGGCATGGGACTTTCCCTCTCCACACACCCTATCTATGGGGCATGGGACTTTACTGGAATATGGGGCCTTCCCCCCCAGCCGGACCCTCTAGTTGGGCAGGGAACTCCCCCTTCCTCCATCGGCTGGGTGGGGCAGGGTCCCTCTCCATTGTGGAGGGGCTGGTGCGCCCTGCCCTCTCCAAGGCGCCCGGAACCGTGCGCTCCTCTCTGGGCTTTGGAGGCCGGCTGGGCGGAGGAAGCCGGGTCCCTCCCCCGGCCGCTGTCACCGAAGCTGAGCCCGGCCCATCTCCCTCCCCTTCCCTGCAGCCCGGAGCTCCTCACCCCAACCGCTTCTCGCTGGGCTAGGGGTGAGGGGCGGGGAGGGGGGGGCGACTCAGCTGCGGCGGCTGTGAGAAGATCCGCCCTAGAAGAATAAGAGCGAGGGAGTGCGGAAGGCAGCGAAAGGAGAGATACCGACCCCGTCGGGCCGAGGAGGAGGAGAAGGGCCAGGCTGAGCGTGGGACCGGGGAAGGAGGGAGGGGAGGAGAGACGCTCCCCCTTCTTCTCCAAGCGCTCAACTTTGCGCCAGGCAGGCAGGGGCGCACAGCACCCTTCCCAGTAGGGGGGCCCGGGAATCCAGGCACCAGCCTCTCGTCCCCCTACCCCCTGGACAGTGACTATTTCCAAATAAATCCGAGGGAAGCCGGGAGCGAACCATGAAGGCGGCGGTGGACTTGAAACCCACCCTGACCATCATCAAAACTGAGAAGGTGGATGTGGATTTCTTCCCTTCCCCGGGTAAGCTTGCCGGCGGCTGCCTCCCACCCCCACCGGAGCTAGGAGCGGGGGTGTCTGTGGCGAGGGAGGGGGGTAAGTTTCACGGCTGGATCCTTGCTCTTGGAGGCGGGGTGGGGTGGGGTGGGTTAATATATTGTATCTGGTCTGTGCGCTCTGATCCTGGCTCTGGTTAGTACATTTCACTGCTGCAGCCTGAGGTCTGTGATCTTGGCTTGGGGGGGGACGGGGGGGCACGGGGTTAATTTCACTGCTGGAGCCTTTGGTCGCTGGTTCGGGATCTCTGGTGCTTGGGATTCATTTCACTGCTGGATCTATGCCGGGAGATGTCTCGCCTGCACTGTGGGACCACTGGGCCTGGGAAGGCGATCCCAGGGGCATGTTGTCGCGGCAGTCGGTCTCTAGCTGAAGTTCATTGGGAGGGTTGGCTGCGGCTCTGTTGCATTGCGGCCCCCTAGGATCTGTTTGACCAGGTTCTAAGATTCTTGTCCCCTGGGATTCATGAGAATCTTTCCCCTCGGTGCAGTTTATTTTTGCAGCTGTTCTTTTAGGAGGTGGGAGATGGGGGTAAAATATTTGCCTTGCGAGTTTTGCAAAATGTGTGGGCTGAAATTGTAACCACCCCTCCACTTCCCCCCCTTCTACCCCCCCCCAACTTTTATTGTAACGGGATCTGCTGCAGGCGACCTCTTCCCTTTCCCCTCCCTCCCTCGTAACTCCCTGTATACAAGAATCGAGAAACGCATTTAGGGAAGAAGGGGATAAAGCAAAATGCTCTGATCTCGGATCAGTTGTAAGACTGTTTTATTGCCGACGCGAATGCTTCTCTCACGTGGTTCTCCCTTCTCTAGATGGTTTGTTCTACTTAGCGAGGGACAACTGACTAAGGAGAGATTTGGAGAAGGGGAAGAAGCTTTGATCACTTTTACACAGAGAAACCCCCTCTCTCCCTCATTCAAATATTCGAGCGGTTGTTATTACTGAGGCAGGTCTTAGTGCCTCACACAAGATCCTGGAAATATCTTGTGCCCACCAAACCCCGAGCCTAGCATGTGGGCCCATCAGCAGACCTGTTAAACATTTGAACCAGTGAGCATTGCTGCGGCTGTTGCTTCTCTCTCTTTCCCTGGAGAATGTGTGTGTTGGGAGGGGAGCTGATGTTATCTGGAGAGGGTGTTTCAGTTACATGTTGCTATGTGTTTATTGTTACCCGCTATAAGTTGAGCTACTGCTTTCTGTGGTTAACACTAATAGTTCAGTCTCTGCCATAATAAGGGTTGCTGTTCTCATCCTAACCTCATTTAACTCGCCTGTCTGTCCCCCAACGCTCAAGTAACTTCCATTGCAGCTTTTGCTGGGGGAGAGTGTAGGTCTTTAATCATGAAAGGGCCTGCGGCAAAAACTTTTCCATCTAGGTCCAAGAGGGGGGTAAGCTCAGCCCCATAGCTCCTCTCCATTGCTAGAGTAGTGGCAAGATCTCCCGTTGATTGAAATTGGCGTCTCTGGCTTTTGTAGGGTACCAGTGTAATAAATAAATAAACCAGTCGGAGAGTTCTGCATTTCTTGGTCACTTATTGAGTTTCTAGGAAATCCAGTCTGGGCTCTGTTCCTGCCAGTTGAAGTGCTTTCAGACTGCATGTGGGAAATGAAGTGACAGCTGACAGTAGAAATACAAGGGGCCAGCAATGGTTTAGTGGTTAGCATACCAGCTCGTAGTTTATCTCTGCATCAGATCAGCTTGTCTGGAGATAGCTACCGTAAATCAATACATGTTTAGGTTGCACAACATCACATGCAAGTGCAGGCATCCATGTATATGCAGCCTGGTTATTCAAAGGCAACTTCAGTGGAAATTTGCAGATGCTCAGCACCTCTGGCAATCAGACCAGTGATGTCTATGGCCCTGTAATGTTGTGACACTGGGTACAAATCTCAAAAGCACCTAAGTCCCATTTTCAGAAGCAATTTAGGCACTTAAGAGTCTAAGTTTCATTGGAAGCTCCTAATGGCCAGAGTTTTAAAGGTATTTAAGCATCGAAAGATGCAGATAAGCACCTAGTGGAATTTTCAAAAGTGGTGACGTAGGTTTGGCGCCTAACTTCCACTGATTTCGGTGGGACTTCGGCCCTCTTTTGAAAATCCCTATCTGCATCTTTAGGTGCCTAAAAACATTTAAAAGTCTGGCCCAGAGTCACCTTTGACATTGTTAGCCATTTATGCCTACTTCTGCAAGCTCTGGTTAGGAGAGTGTTAAACAAAAGATTATTCCCATGTTTAAGGAACAAGGTTACTTTGTCTGCAAGGTAAAGGCAGGGAGATATGATGAGCAGAAATATCTGAATTTACTGGGGATATTTGTATGGAGGGACTGGGGGATTTATTTTGTCTCTCTACCCATACTAAGGTTTCTGTTTAAATTTTAACATCTCCTGGCACTAGCCAGTGACAGGCTTCTTTGCCATTTGCCCAATTCTGCTCTGCACCCATTCAATAGTTTTGGGATTGATGGAGTTCCATGCAGGTAAGGTGGGAGCAGAATTCTGCCCTGCTCAGGTTGTCTGGTGCTGTTCGGAAAGAGAACTTTTTCCCATAGGTTCTGTTAAGCTGAGTGGCTTTTCTGTACATTAAGAAGCCCGTTAAAGTTTAAACCTGATTCTTCCTGTGCATTTGCGGACTGTAGGCATTTTTTTAACAGTTGACCCCAAGTTCAAACTTTGGCCGAAAGAACACTAAAAAATTAGACTACTTCCTATTGCGTGTAGTTCCCGTTGCTTCTGTTTTGGTGGTTGTACTATTCTTGTGAGCCAAAGTCAGTGTTGTCAATTAGGCGGCTTAACCCTCCCTCTACCCCCCCTTAAATTTTAAAAGAAAAGTTGAAACTTTCCTTCCTGTAGTTTAATGAATGTCAAGATCATGGGGTGGGGCTCGGGACTGCCGTCTCTGGATGCTGATGGTGCTCTGTCCGATGAACCTTAGACTCCCTCCGAGGCTGCCAGCAAAGGTGGCAGTGTTTTGGGTTACGGACGCTTGCCTCACTAGGAGTGGACGGAGACCAGCAACTCCTTTCCAACAGGACAATGAACACCGATAGTGCCAACTTTTGGTCAATGCTGAACAAGGTATCAGTCTCTGACCCATCTAGTCTTCCTGCTGCTTGGATGTTTTTGCCTTCTGTGAGTCACCCTGTTATCTGACGGCTTAATTGTATACAGTGAGAATTGCTGCAGTCTTAGTTTATTTCAGTGCATCAACAGTGTTGAATATGCCAGGTGCCTGATGCTCTTGTAAAACAATGGAGATGCATGGGCTGGGCTGATAGCCGGGTAAAGCTCTTCCCACCTCTCACTTCCTCTCTCCCTTCCCCTGGAATAAAATCTTGCTCCCCTGTTCAACCCACCTTCACTCAGGAAAGTTAGATGGGACGTGTAGCACGCCCAGACGTTTTAAAAGTAATGTGGGTTGCCTTTGACCAAGGGGTGCAAAGTTGTATGAAACTTTCCAAAGTGAGATCCAGGCCTTGTTGCCAATGTGTGTGTGAGAGATGAGAAGTTGACTCAGATACCAGGGTGATGGGCATCTGTATAAGAACCTAGTTAGATAGGTAGATGTTGCATGTTAGGTGGGTTATCAGAGTAATAATTTAATACATGATTTGAATGTACAGTAGAGCCAGGTTAAATTCCAAATCCCTAACTAGCCTGCAGGGTGTACTTGGCAGGGCAAAGTTTGCCAGCCGTCCTATAAAAGGTGGGACACAGCTAACCAGTTTTTTTTTAAAAATAATATTGAAATTGGTAAACCCTGCCCTAGGTGCATCCTTCTACATGCAGCAGCTCTGCAAACGCTGACCTGGCCTCTGTGGTTCGAGTAAAAAAGCAACTTGGCAGCCCTGGCTGAAAGCTGGGGACGTGTATTGGAACTCGGAAGAGAGGAGTTCATTTCTCCCTAATGAACTCTGTGACTTGTTGCCCTTGGGGTTTTCCACAGGTGACCGAGCAGCAAGACAATAGAACATTAAAATGGGGAGAGATTGTGGCCTGATTCTCCTCCTGCTCTTCCCAGTTTGAGGTGGGTGTTGTGCTGAGTGGACTTGCTCCTCATTTACACCAGAAGAAGAATCCATCTCTTTGTGGGCGGTGTAACAAACACTGTGTGGGAGCGCTGTCATGACATTATTTCCCATGCATATTCCCGAGTCCTGTAACCTTGAGACTCATTATTTCCACTGGATCACGCAGGGGTGGCATCTTCATGATAGATTTTTATCTGGGAGAGCCCTTCACCTGGTTTATAGGGTAGGGATGAGATGGGCTCAGGTTCTTCAGCAAGATTACTGTTAGGAAAGGGGAAGTGGAACGCTTCTATGTGGTATCTAATCCAGTGTAACATGTGAGAGGGCTTTGATCATCAGCATTTGGACATGGGGCCAAGATGCATCAAGTGGCTTAACTCTTCACTGGCAGGGTCGCTTCCTTCTGTTCTCCGCTCTTCAAAGGCAAAAGCAATCTAGTGACCTAGCCAAGTAATTCAGGGGCTTTCCAAACGAAGGAAATCCTCCCGTGAGTGCACATATGCTATGCATGTCTACACTGCCTTCCCTAGCAGGATCTCAGAGTGCTTTGAAAGTATGAATGAATGGACCTTCACAACACCCCAGAGTTTAGTGTTCTGATTGCTATTTCCCAGGTGGGGAAACTGAGGCACAGCAAAGAGACAGTGATTTGGTGGCGCAGTGAGTCTGTGGCAGGGCTGGGAATAGAAACAGGGAGGTCTGGCCACCAGGCCTGTTGCCTACAAGACCATCGTTCATCCCTTGTAAAATGCAATGTTTACCCTGCTTCCTCTAGCAAGTGTAACAGGAACACCTTCACTCGCAGGACCTGCTACGTGCGCTCTGAGGCTAGGGCAGGTGAATAAGCCGGGCAGTCTCATTCAAGGGGAGCCATCTGACTGGCCTAAGGGAAGAACACTGGCATTGCTGTAGCTACTCAGAAGAAAGCTATTCCTGAATTGCTCTTTAGGCCTCCAGAACTTTTTTCCATCCACTTCCCACTCCTGCAGAAATAAAAGGTGTGGAGGGAGGGAGGGAGGGGACAAGATGGGGCATGAGGGTCCAGATCATTGGTTATGATCAGGCAGTGCACAGTAGGGTCTTGGATGTACTCCAGAATCTTAAGCACTGGCTGCATTCCCTTCAATGCACATCGCAGCAGAATCTGGGAACTAAAGGTACCTGCTCCAGAACTGGGAGCATCCCTTGGGAGGAGGCAATTGCTCAGATAGGTGAGCGGGTGGGTAGGTGGGAGGAAGGGAGGAGGGGCAATAACTTTAGGGGAAGGGAGCAGATTTTCTTGCCCCACAGGGTGCTAACGAAGTCCACATCATACACTCCTGTCATCCTTGGGCAGGGCTGTCCCATTGGGCTGCTCTCTGGATCCACAGCATCCTTTGTTTCCCTACTGATTTTAAGGGACTTTTTCTTTTTGGTCTTCTACCTCCTACTTACAACACCTTTCATCCCCATGCACTGTACTGATCACCAGTGCTCAAATGCAGCCACCAATAGGGATGAAGCACCGTCATGATCTCTTTGCTTCTAGTTATTCTATGACAATTTCCTTATTATACCTTGGTATTATTATTTGTATTATAATAGTGCCTAAGGAGCCCAATTGAGACGAGGACTCCATTGTGCTAGGTGCTGTCCGCACACATAATGAGAGACTTGTCTTTGCCCTGAAGAACATGCACTATAAGCCAACAAAAGGTGGGCAAAGAAACAGTGGTGGTGACTTTTCTGAGGTCACACAGCAGAGGCAGGATTAGAACTTGGGTCTCCTGACAGTTAGGCCAATGCGCTACTCGCTAGACAGCACTGCCACAAATAAAAGGACCTGTGGATAATGGTATTTGCAAATGATCAGCAGGTGAAGGTATTCGCTCCAGAAGTGCATTGCAAATTGTCTCCTTATGGTACTGTGCGAATAAGTAGCAGCAGTGACATGTGGTGTCTTGACTCATCAGTAATAACAATTTAATATTACATATCTATCATGTAAGGTAGTTTGGAGTGGCAGTAGCTACCAGTGAAGTGCTTCACTATTGTATACAAGAGAGGCTCCGTAGCATCAGGTTTAGCTCTTATCTTACCATAATGTGGTCTTGGGACTGGAAACATGAGAGGACTTTGGCCTAGGTTTTTAAAGGTATTTAGGTACCTAAAGATGCAAATAGAGACAATTTTTAAAAGTGCCAAAGCAGGTTAGACGCCTGACTCCCATTGGATAGTTTGATTATGTTTTCTCTGTGTTGCAATTTATTTAACTGTAAAACATCTGTCTGCAAAGGAGAACGGCAGTCAAAAGGATTGTAATGTGGGAGACGCTCATGTGAAATGATGTTTGTACTTTATTTCTTGTCCTTCATTTAAATAGTTACCTAGAATAATAGGGCATATTTTGCTCTGTGTAGGGAAAACAGAACAATATTTCCGGTCCAGGGGAGCAAAACCAACCTTCCGTTCTTGCACTTGGCAATGCTTTATGTCAGAGAACTCAGATAAACCATGCAATACCTGTGCAATTACAATGTAATTACATGGAGCATCCTCCAATTTGCCATGCCATTTCCATGTGCTGTATGTAGATGGACAAACTTTATAAAATAAAGGAAGAATAAAGTATCATTTTGGTCTTTTGCTTTTTAGCTCTCCACGGAAAGAGAGTGTTTGCAGTCAAGTTTCAAGTTTCATGACAGGCATTGCACACTGATAGCTGACTGCTGGCGGTTATACAGCAAAGTAGCTGGGGTTTGCATGCTCTCTGCCTGGAATAGGACAGGCTGATATTTACAAGGAAACCAGCTAAAAGAAATGTTTCTGTAAAAGACTGTCACTCTGATCTGGCAGATCTGCTTTCCATGGTCAGGCTCGGTACAAACCAATACTCAAGTATAGCAAGACAACTATATTACATGAGAAAAGATGCTCACGTGTGTAGTGGATGCATCTGTAAATCACTTCTGTGTCTGTCTCACTGGTCCAAGAGAACAACCCTCTTGCCTGAATTGGGGCAAATTTGTCACAGGATTATAAGGATCCCAAATCCAAGGCAATGCATATTTTTAAAAGGTTCCTCACTGCATTGGCCAGCAGTTCACTCAGACTAGTTTATTCTACTTCAAATACCTTATCTAAGAAGATATAGTGTTATTATGGCAAGTGATTGCCCTCCTCCTGCCGATGGCAATTCAGAAGGGCAATTCAAAGTTAGCACTGTTGTTAAAATTGCCTGGATGAACTGCTGTGCTACAGGAGAGGATCAAAATCTCCATAGTTGTACCAGTTTGGCTGCTTGCAAGACAACTGTCCAACATTCCTTACACCTGGGAACAGAATCGCTTGCCACTGATATTCCAGAATTTTAGATGCCTTGGGATCCAATCCTGCTTGCACTGATATCCGTGAACAGACTCCATTTATTTAGGCACCAGCCCTTACTCAGGGCAGACAGTTAAGTTAAAATCCAGCCCCAAGGGCATGTTCCTAGGGATTGATATGGCCCCCATTTGCTCAGTATCTGAGCACCTCCTAGTCTGAAAGGGATTTATCTTCACAACACCCCTGTGAGGTAGGGCAGTGCTGTTGGGCCCAGATCCTCAAAGGTATTTAGGTGCCTATCTCCCATTGAAATCTTTAATTCTAAATACCTTTAAAGAACTGGGCCTCAGCCTCTTTGTGCCTCAGTTTCCCAACTGTAAAAGGGGGCTAAGTGACTTGCCCAAGTTCACAAAGGGAGCCTGTAGCAGAGCAACAAATTGAACCTGAGTCTCCCGAGACCTCCATTAATGCACTAACCATTGGACCACCCTTCCTCCAGCTCTGTCTGCTTTACAAGTCAGAAGATAACTCCCCCACCAACCATCAAACTTTCAGCTCTGCAAGTGCTGCCTGGGATCTGAAAGCCAAGCTGTGGGTCCCATTTACCTTCACGGATACAGATCCAACAGCCAGAACTTCAGAGGATAGCTCTGCTGCTGGAGACAGAATGGCAGAGCCCTACTTTCCTCCAGCCGTTTCTGTCTTGCTCAGACAGCTACTCAGGGAGCAGGTGTGCGCTGAGTAAGAACATACCTTTTTTAAAACCAGCAGAGTTTTCTGACTCACACTCACATCACACTAATGGTGTCCTCCATTCTCAATAGATTGGATGCTACTGAAGGGCTAAGGCGGAGCATGAGCAGCCTGGGTGTCAGTCTCAGGGTTGGTGGAAGAGGAACCTTTGGGGTTTTTTTTTCTTCACCACTTTGCCTGGATTTTTGTGTTTCTTTGTGCAGCCAGATGGGCAGAGGTCTGGTTTAAAGAAAAGATATTCTAGCTTATTGAGCTGCAGGGAGGTGGCTTAGGGGGCTAAAGCATCTGGTTTGCTGAACCTCCCTATCTTGAAACTACAGGTGTGAGTTCTCCCAGAGGCATTCTAGCCTTTTATTGTTCTGAGCTAGCCAGTTGGAGTTCCAGGTGTACTGGGTCATCAGCAGGGTTTGGACCATGAACTTGTGGCATGGACCTGAACCACCTGAGCAAGTGAAAGAACTCCTTTAACCGCTAGTAGTAGTAGGCTCTTATCCTCTGGTGGACCAGCCACTAGGGTGGCACCTATCCTATACTCATCTGGTGTGAACCACATGGAGTTTACTGTGTTTGGCTTTTTGTGGCAAGGCCTTAAAAGCTGAGCTCCTGCCTGCTCATCATCAGTATTACAGATCCCATGGTCCTTTTGCAAGGGGATCGACCCCACCATCCTTGGAGTGCATTTTCCATCCATCCCACTGCTGTCACAGTGTGCTCTGTGACATCTGTTTGCTTTCCCCCATCCCAGAAGTGGCTGCATTTCAGTCATGGTCCTTAACATCAGCCTCTTTTGGTGGGTGGGGGGAATGGGAGTCAAGTGTTAGAGTCTGGAACTGGGCATCCTGCCATGGGTTATTTTTCACTTCTGTTTCTGAGCGGGGTTGATCCAAAAGAGGGGGGAGGAGGTTTCTCTCTTTTTACCCTGTCAGGTGGCAACCAGTACCAGGTGGGCAAATTGCCTGACTTCCTCAGAGACAGATGCGCAGTCTGTGAATGACACACACCTCTGAATTCTCTGCCTCTTGACTACATGCACCAGCTAACCCCAGTGTCAGGGACAAGCCGCTCAAGGCAGCTTCTAGATCCAGGGCATTTAACGTAATGTCCATTGAAGTCAATGGCAAGATTCCCACTGATTTCAACGGCTGTTGAATTGGGCCCTTTGCCATCAGGTGCAATGAACACTTCTCTGGCTGCTTCCAGTCATTGTCTGGGCTGGCTCACAAGCAATTTCATTCCACGGCTGGAGCTCAGCAGTTCATCCACTCACCCTCAGTGTTTTCCCTTACGCCCCCCCCGTCTGGTTCGTTGTTTTGCAGGGCTTACCAATATCAAATCTTACATCCTTTAAGTGGCCAAGGGCCTGATCCTGTGCCCACTGAAGTCAACGGCCGTCCTACCTATTGATCAAGCTGCATTATTGTCAACAGCTTCCTTTCTGAGGCCCTGTGCTGCAGTGAGCTGTGTGTATGGCACCTGTGGGGAGCTGCTCTTGGATGCAAGGTGCTGCTCGCTCAGATCCAGCGACAGGACCAGGCCCTAACTCTCCAGATTTGTAACATGAGGTATTTGAGCCTGGTGGGGCACAAGGCCAGATCCACAATTGGTGCAAATCAGCATAGCTCCATTGAAGCCAGTGGGACTACGTCGATTCCCCCACCACCTGGGATCTGGCTCTATATCTCAGCCCCTTTGTTCCTCTTCCGTGACTGAGCTGCTCCCTGCCCTGTGGGGTTCTTTTTTTTCTTTTTTTTTTTTCCTTGTGTAGTTTATAATCTTCCAAATAGATACAGAGAGAAATTTGTCTGCCGTGCTGGCCAAGAAGACTCCAGTTTTGCTGGCGTCGGGCCATGCTTACATCCACGCTCAAAATACTGCTGGCGAAACAATAAATATTTATTGATTCTTTAGCAAGAGCCCGCATTTTTCCCAGGTGCAGTGGGATTTTTGGGGGGCCGCTCGAGTTCTAATGAGGCTGAATTTCTGGTGCACCCGCCTGCCTTGTTGGATTTTTCTAGTATTTATTTTTGGCTCTGCTTATCACGAAACTGTGGTCCGACTCCGCTGTTTCCAACGATAATAGCGGTATGTTCATGTTGGCTACTAAGAGAGCCTGTACTGCTGCCCGGTGTGAGACGATGCATTCAGGATTGCCTAGCTGCTGTGTTTACACCTGTGTCTCAACTGGTGCAAATCCACGCTGATTTCATTCTAGTGCTTGCTGCTAGCTGTACTTGCAAATGGTGAGAATTCAGAGCCCAGCTCTGCAGACACTTAAACACCAAGTCATTTTACTCTAGTGAGTAACTGCTCCCCCAGCGGGAATACAAAGTTCACAGTCTGGCCCGGAGAGACGTACAAAAATAAAATTGGCCACCGAGTTGGATGTTGTTTAAACCACTGATGGGCCCCAAGTTCTTATCGAGATCCCACTCTCCCCAGATTTCAAGAGCATTTGGATCCGGGGGCGTGGGGAGGCAGATGTTTTGTTCTCAGCATTTGAACGTTGTGTTTTGCAGACAAGAACTGTACCTTAAGAGTTTGTACATGTAGGTGATGCTAAGTTATATGTGAATTCTGGTGGCTCTTAGCTCATTTAAAATATGGCTGCTTGGTATGATCAGGGCTTCAGAGCTTGGGGTCCAGGGAGATGTGCAGAAGTTTGGATGTTTATTCCAAATGTATAGAGGCCCCCAAACCCTCCGGCCTCCAAACAGCCTCTTTCCTCTACGTGCGTCCCTACCTCCAGTATTCTCTTGGCATGGGGCAGGGTTATCCGTTCTGGCCTCTGTAGGTGAAAATGCTAGATCCATTTCATCTGAGGATCCAGGCACCTTGCAAATTAGGCCTGACCACCTCTAAAACCTGTGAGACAGGCTCAACTTTACAGATAGAGAAACTGAGGCAGGGAAGCTAAGTGACTTGTCTGAAGCGGAGTCAGCAGCAGAGCCAGGATTAGAACCCAGGAATCCTGACTCTCAGTCCCCTGTTCCAACCACTAAATCGCTCCTATAATACCTGCAGATATAGAGCTCTTTATCACAGGACAGTCCGTGCTCTACGAATGTTACAAGAAGGAAAGATATGCATGCACTCGCAGGGGTGAATCAGTGTTTACTGGCTAGACACGCAGCTAATCTCGGATTGGTTCTTGGCCAGGGAGCTTGTATCTGTGTCCCATACAAGACTTAGTGTGTCTGTGGGGTGGAGTGGTGGTGTATACTCTCTCTTGGGAATTGAGCCTGCAACTCTCCCTACACACGGCAAAGGGAAGAGATTCCCAGATGGTAGACACTGACGGGGGTGGCTTGGAAATGTCACGCCGGCACCCAAACTCTGCAAGCCATTAGTGGATTGTTAAGGAATGAAATGCATTTTCGTAGGTGGAGGGGCTTACATTGGCTCCATGTGGATTATGTATGTTGTAGCACTTTCCCAAAGGGTGATGGCACAGTTAGGAATTTGGGTTTGAATGAGAGAACCCAGATGCCGTGCCAAAAACCCAAAAGCCCCTCCCCCACCATCCCAGCTCCAATTCGTGTTTCAAATATTTGCACGGAGGACGTGTTTCCAAGGAGTCTGTCAGATGTACGTGGAATGTGCGTATCGACCTCGTCATGAGATGCCTGGGCGAGCCATGCACACCCTGTCCTGCTAATTTTAGCCTCTAGGTACCCTGCTGCCCCCACTTTTCTATGTGAGCATGAAAGAGTAAAGTGATGACAAACAAGTTAAAGCGTAAAGGGGGGTGACTGAACTAAGCTGAGACTTTGCATTCTGAAAGCCTACGCCTGCACTAAATTGCATTCAGTGGGAGTTTTGGTGTTAACTTCAGCACGTTTCAGTTCCGGCCCTTCTCTAGCACATCCTATCAAAGGGTCTCCAAGTGCTTGATTAACTTAGGTTCCATGAGACAAGGAATCAGTATTGCACTTTTATGGGGAAACTGAGCTACCTAATCTCATCCAAGGTCACTGTGCAGGTCTGTAATAGGGCTGGGGACAGAACCCAGAGATGCTGGTCTCCAACCACTGTGCTTAATCTCAAGACCCTCTTTCCACTCTCCTGCTCAGTCTGGTGCAGTTATATATACTGCCCTTGTCCATCCACAGGGTAGAAAATGGGCACAGAGGTGTAAGATCAAAGCCAAGGCAGCAGGGGTAGAGCTGCTCTTGAGTTGCATATTAAATTATTATTTTTAAATGTACCATCACCACCCATTTTTGCTTCTCTTGGTATTTTCCTTGACAGCTGAATTGAAACAACAGTATTAAAACCTCTCTAGCAGACTCCTTTGTAGTTACAAGGGAGGACAGGCTGCATTTGGCTGTTGGGACTGGCAATTTTGGCATCCATGAGAATTTTGGCATCAAGCATGCTAGTCAATATAATTAACAGTTAATTTTTGTATGCACCACTGCCCTCTATTGGCTGGAATCTGATTTGCTCAATTGTGTGTCATAGGCCCTACACTGCTTGCAATTAACAGAGCTTCTGCTGCAGACTGCACTGTCTGGGGCTGTGGATTTGAAGAAGGAGAAGCTGGATTCTATACCCCTTGGTGCCATGAAGGTGGGAGTGGCTAATTGTACAGCACAGTGGTCGCTGGAAGCTCCTACATGGTGATGGGTTTGGTACGATAACCAGAGCTATTGAAAAATGCCTGCTTGACTCAGATGAACGGTTTATGGGAAAATGTGCTGTTTTGGTCAAAATTTTAGAAATGAACCCCCCCCCCCCGTATTTTTGGTTTTTGGTATCAAGGTTTGGTTTTTAAAAAATTGAATGTTTTTATCCAAAACTGAAAATCGTTAGCTTTCAGAACCCCCCCACTTTTTTGTTACTGTTTTTCCAAAGAAAAGGTAGAAAAATGTAATGAGAAATTTTGAAAGGGGGAAAAAAAATGAGTGTGAAAAAGAACGCACTTTCCAAACAACTCTAATGAGAACACTCAGCGCTTTGTCTCGAAAGCGTCAGATGGGCGTCAACTGCTGTGTTCTCAGAACAACTGTGTGAGATCAAATAGGAGAATTATTCATGGTTTCACCACAGAGGGCATTACTTCTGGAGGGTAGGAGCGAGGAGTCCTGGCTCCCAGACCTGTGCTTAGACCCGCAGTTCTCTCTTCTGGAGTAAAATACACCCTCTCTTGTGGGCTTGTTTCATCTATGAAGTTAGATGCAGAGGAATGAGCTGCTAGCATCCCAGCGATACATCCTGTTCGTGGTACCTGGGTACCTCGGCATCGTGATCCGGGTGTTCTGCAGTCATGCCAGGAAAGCTTCAGCTTCCTACATAAGCAGTGAGGCTTTGGAGCTGCCACGGTAGCTGTGGCCCAGCAGGGCTGTTAGTCACTGGTGCTGTTTTCCATCCCTCTAAGCAGCTTCAGATTTGAAGCCTGCTGTAACTCTTTAAACATGAAAGGCCCGGGTCGTGTGTGAGTTTTGCCTTCGAGTTAGATGACTCTCCCTTGTTGTTCCCACTTTCAAGCAGCTAGACTCTGCATTATGGGGCCTGTATGGATCCTATAGAACGACCTTGCAGTCTGTCAGGCCGATCTATCCACTGTGCAAATTGGTTACATTAACGTGCTTCAGAAGAGAGGGAGAAATGAGTGGGGACAGGGAGGTCCCATCACTCCCCAACTTCCTATCCTCCCGTTTCTGATCCATTCCCTACCTGGATCCATCCATATTGGAGGGGGGCTGACTCGAGCGGCGTGAGCCATTCTGCGCCTCCAGTCTGTAATCGAGGGCTGCTTCTTGCCTCTGAAGTCTGCTGGCTGCGAAGAGCAAACGCGGATTGAAAGCCAGAATCTGGCCTCGGGATATAAAAATACAGGGGGAAAATAAAGCAGGAGGCTGTGGAAGGAGGGGAGGGGAGGGGGGGGAGATAGTGTGTCTTTAAACAGCTGGGTGCGAGTGTGTGTAAATGTGCTCGCTAATCCAGTGACTAATTCAGTGTATTACAAAGCGGCAGCTAGCTTGCTGCCAAGTCAGGGCTGTATCCTCGTCTGACTGAGTGCGCAAGGCATGAGGAGTCATAGCGCCACGCTTGCACTCGTTCCCCCTCTTTCATCTCATCCTGCACTGATGTGGAATGCCCCCCACCACCACCAACCTGTCAATTTATTTACTCATCTGGAGGGCAGAGCCAGGCTGTCTCTTGAGTCAGCAGCGCCCGGCCAATGGGAGCTGCCAGAGCAAATTCCAGGGAAGAAACAATCTCATGACTTGTCTCGGAAAAGATTGTTCCAAAAAGATCCCCTTACGGTCACGGAGCTCTTTGTGCTCCTGCCTTCGTCAGAGCCCTTATGAGACTCACGATTTCCCAACCTCTGGGGTCCTGAGCCAAGCCAGGCTGTGGGAGCTGCTGGCTGCTTCTTGCTTGGCAAGATTGTGTACTCAGAGACCCAGGCGCTCGAGGGCCTGGAGCCGGGAGCCTGACCCAGGGTTCGGGGCCTGGAGCCCTGCCCAGAGTTTGAATTCGGGTTTTGCTTTTGGTCCTTCATCTTTTTTTGCCCTGTGGTTTTTAAACCTTTTCCTCACCCTGACACTGATTCACCTTTTAGATTCCTGTTTTCTCTAGCCCCAGGGAAGCCAGCACTCCCTCTCAGGGACTGGCTGTCTCTGAGCCCTGGTCAGCTGGACTGGCCCAGCGAGGGCACTGTGTATTGTATTTATGTTTTCCCTGTCTTTCTCTCTCCCCCTCTCTGCCACTGTCCCTTTCTGTTCAGTTTCACCCACTCTCCGGCTCTCTGCCTCGGCCCCCTCCCCAGCTTCTCAGTGGGTTGCCCCGAAAGCATGATCACGAGACCTGCAACGCACGGCCTGCCTTGACCCAGAGAGTCTTTTATTGACTTCAGTGGGTTTGGATCAGGCCCGTGACCCAGATCTTTGCCAGAAGTTTTGAGTTGTGCAGACTGACTGAGAGGCAAGGTGGCTGCAATGTCTTTCCATGCTTCAATGTTGGTGAAGGGCGCTGTGCGGACAGCCCTGGAGATTTGAAGTCCTTTCTCTTCTTGTGTAGTATTTGTAGCACTGGAGCACTTAGGAGCCCACGTCATGGCAAGGGACCCCATTGTGCTAGGTGCTGTACAAACCCAGAAAAAAAGAACAGCCCCCACCCCAAGGCGCTTACAAACCAAGTGTGAGACAGGGTACTGGAGGTGGACACAAACAGACGGGGAAGTACAAGGAAACAATGAGAGAACATGGGTCACCATGACGGGCAGCAGCGTCCACACACCAGCAGCCTCCCTGTCCTCTATCCACAGATCCAGCACAGGCTTGCAAGCTCCATGGCTCCACCTGCCATTGTGATCTGGAGGGAACTGCTGGCATCACCGTGGCAGTGCTACCTTTTGTGATATGGACACATTCGTAGAGTTTAAGGTTAGCAGGGACCATCATGATCATCAGGTCTGACCTACTGCTCATTGCAGGCCAGCGAGCCTCCCCCACCTGTAATAGACCCTTAATCTATGGCTGAGTCACTGATGTCCTCAAATCACGATTTCAAGACTTCAGGTTACAGAGACTCCAGCATTGATACTAGTTTAAACCTGCAAGGGACCTGTGCCCCATGCTGCAGAGGAAGATGAAGCCCCCCTGGGTCTCTGACAGTCTGACTGGGGGGAAAATTCCTTCCTGACCCCAAATAGGATAATCAGTTAGACCCTGAGCATGTGGGTGAGACCCACCAGGCAGATACCTGAGAAAGAATTCCCTGTAGTAACGCAGAGCCCTCCCCATCTAATGTCCTCTCATCGGCCGTTGGAGATATTCGATGCTAGCAGTCTCAGACCAGCTACACGCCGGAAGGAGCTGGACTGCGGCCCCTCAAACCCCCCCTCTCCAATCTCACATAAGCCATGAGATGGTGAGAACTTTCAGTTGCTATAGACCTGACGTCACATGATGAGCTAGAGGTGACAGGATCCATTGCCCATGGCTGATCGCCTGAGCTATCCGAGCTGAACCTCACCATGGGCGCTTACAATCCGCTGAGGATTCCCCGAGTCCCTTTGGCAAGGACCTCCGGACCCCAAGTAGCCAAAGGACATGCCGCCCCCCCACAAATGCCACTTGGCCAAAGCGGCCACAGTCAATCAGCCCTTTCACCGTCTGCTTCTGCCGGGGAAGGCTTGGGGCCAGACTGGCTGTAATTCTTTAACAGCTTGCAAATGCTGCGTGCTGCATCCTGAGTGTACCTCTACTCTCCCCCTTTGCTTCCATAAGGCTCAGCCTGCCTGAGAGCTAATCCGAGGGCCCTCAGCCACTCTGATTTAATCCCACTACACCCCTCTCCCCCCCCCCCCCCCCGTTTACCCAGCTGTCCATCGAGAGAGCGAGGAGGAGGCTGGGAAGTGACATAATCCCCACCCGGAGTCATTCATGGAACGGACCCTCATCCAGGCCTTTGGCTCTGCAGCTGGGACAAGCAAGGCTCTCAGGGCAGCCCTGTGGGAAGGAACATGTCTCTGGCTGCCTTCCACAGCTCACTCCCACCTCCTCCTCTTCCCTGTGTTTGCTTTGTCCCATCCCTGGCAGGAAATCAGGGCTAGCAAAGGCCTTTCATGGCCTATCTGGTGCATCCCTCTAGCCCAGGGGTCGACGTGGCCTTGTTTCCCCTTGGTGGGGTGGTCACAGCAGGTCAGCTCCCTGCAACTTGGCAGACCGGGTGCCTTGCCTGGTGGCTGCATCGTGTGGTCCTAAAGGACAAGACTGGAAGGACGATGGTGGTGCGGGCTCAGGAACCCTGTGTGTGGCAGCTGTCTGATAAGTGCCTTCTTATCATCATAAGTGCCTTACGGGAGGACTGGGGGGCGGGTGAGGGCCACCTCCCTGCCATTTGCACTTGGAAACTCCCCCCAGCGGCTCTCTGGGCCGTAGTCTCCCCACCTGTGTAAAAGTAACAGAGCAGGAAGGGAATAATACATCCCCTTGCAAGGGTGGTGGAGGCTGAATCCATAGTTTGGTAAAAGTACTCGGACACTACGGTACCTGCTCTGGGCCACTGGCTCGTGGTTGGAGGTACTTCTCTTGCCTCTGTTACTGAAGCACCTCGCCATCGTTAATGTACCTTCACAACCCGCCCGGCAGGCAAGGCAGCGTCCTATTCCCATTGTACAGATGGGGAATGATGCACAGAGAGGCGAAGTGCCTCACCCACAGTCTCACACGTCTGCTGCAGAGCAGGGACTTGAACGCCACTCTCCTAAATCCCAGGCTAGCACCCGAACCACTGGACCATCCTTAGCCCCCATTCTCTCCTTCCAGATTCACCTCCCAGCTAGCCAGGATCCAACCAGGGACGCTCCACCCTCTCAGACTCCTCTTCACCAATACGGGGAGAGCAGGATCCCGGGGACTCCCAGTCATCCAGCCACACCTCCCAGCTCTTGGGATTATGGCCCCCAGGTTGAGAATCCCTGCGGAAGCCCTAAGAATGGGATAAACAGAGGACTGTTGCCAGCACTAACTTCACTCCAGCAATAATTATAGTGGATAATAAAATGTGGGATGGCTGCCGGCCAGTTCAGCTGACGAGCTCCGTCCATTTCCCAGCAGACAGGTTTATGCAGAGTAGGAACCACCACAACTGGCCCCCTGGTTTGCAGTCTCAGCAAGAGGCTGAGGGCTCATGGAGAGTGCAACTGAGATGTCCTCCCCCGGCTGGCATGGAGCGCATGGGTGGGGTGACGGGGTGTGTGTGTGTGTGTGTGCGCGCACCCTTGCCCTGCTACTGCCCAGGCTGTACCTGTTCTCTGGCTAGACAGAGGCTGCCCATCTAGCACCTTTCTCCAGCAACACACCGACTGTAAATACTTTTCATCCAAACCAGAGAAATCTCCCTGCTTCTCTGCGGCCAGGGAGCATCGGCCGTTGTGCAGCGTTTGCCTGGCTCACAGACCGCAAGGGGGACTCGTGCTGCAAACCTACCTGTTCCCTGGAATTTACCCAGGGCCGGTGCTAGGATTGAATGCCCTGGTGCTGTGCGCATGAATGTGGGATGTTGCTCTCTGCAGGCTAGCCCCGGGGCGCGGGGAGGCAGGATTTGCTCCACTACTGGCAACGAGCACCTTTAGCTCAAGCGGTAGAGGCCCTGGAGTTCAGGTTTCCAGTGCCTTTGAGAGTGGTGCTTATTTAGCCTTCTGCCTGAGGCCTTAAGTAATCTGAACCCACGTGGGCAGGGCTGGTGGCTTGTGGCCACTCCACTCCTCGCAGCCTGGAGGCAGAAGAGCTACAGGCCAGGCTGAGCGCTGCAGGAGGGAAGTGCCTTGCAGGGCTCAGCAGCGCCCTCCGTGTCTGACCACATGGTGGCATTGCTGGTGCCATGACCGCTGGAAGGATGGAGGCCATGATGCCAGGTGCCGGGGGGACTGAAGGAATAGAGCTTGCTCAGCCGATGGAGCGGCACACTAGAGAAGAGGGGAGATGCCTGGTTGATTGAAAGAAAAGGAGTACTTGTGGCACCTTAGCGAGCACTTCTTTTCTTTTTGCGGATACAGACTAACACGGCTGCTACTCTGAAACTTGGTTGATTGAGAGGCCTCAGCTTCCCCTTGTCCTTGGCATTTCTGATCCAGTCTCTGACTTGCTCTCTTGACTTTTAATGCAACATAATTCCAAGGAGGGGAAGAAACATTCAGCCAAGCTGGGGAAGATGGTTAAAGCTGATTGTGAATTCTGTGAATTCCCCTGCTTTCAACAGCTGATGCAGGGGCTGCTCCGTGCGCAGCTGAACCATAGCGCAGGGAGGCGGGACGGCCAGAAAGAGCGGACGAGGAGGGGACCTTTCCAAGTGCAAAACTCCATTATCAATAGACACAATGGTGCAGAGAGGCAATTCTGATTGTAGGGCAGGGGAAAAAAGGGGCTGAGACCATTAATAGCCACATGATCTCTGGCCAGTAGCTACAGGAATTGGTTACTTGTTCGGAGGAGCCATATGTTGTTTTGGTGATTATTCTTGGTCTAATATTATTTGGTCTGAACAAACCCTCTTGAGATTTATCAGCCTCGCTCTGAACTCCCAGTCCTGATCTGCTTGCAAAGCCTGCACAATTATTTGTTTGATTTAAAAGCAAAGACACGGGTATTTTATTTCCTTAAAAAAACAAACAAACAACCTGTGGCAAACCAAGTAGGGCCACTAGGCGTGAGAACCGTGTGGGGGGGACTGAGGCCTGCCCTGCTATCGTAAATTCGGGAGTGCACATCCTGTGCTGGATGGCGAAAAGCTCTCGGTAAGGAAATAGATTTTAGCCTCAGATTTGATGGCGAGGTCTCTGAGCAGAAAAGAACTGGGCAGGCCAAAGAGCAGGGTGATCAGAGGCGACCCCAGTGTTCGAGACAGTACAACACAGAGCCATTGTTCTTTCCTCCACGCTTCCTGTCCTCTCTCATAAGCCCTGCTGGAAAGTGGCATATGCTAAGGGTATGTGTAGAGACTGCAGCTTGTGTAGGTGTACCCAAGCTACCTTTAATCTTAACCCAGTGTGGGTACCGGAGCAGTGAAGCCGCAAGGGAGAGGAGTTGTATATGCTGTATGGAAAGAGATGCCTCAGTTGCCATGTTTTATAGAAAGGGGCCCTCTCTCAGGAATGATGAAACCATAAAGGGCCTGCAGTGATGCATGGGGGACTTCTTACAACCTGCGCGCTCCCTCTGAGCAACCGCCCCCATCTGATCATCGGCCTACTTGCTCATCTTGCTGAAGCAAATGTGGGAGGGGAGAGAGCTGCAGGTATCTTCAGCTGCAGAGCTAGGGAGTGAGTTCTTGGTCCACCCTCCCTCTACCTTCTCGGCTTTCCAAGCACACACACTCCTGGGAGGTGACCCCGGCGTGTTGTGTCTGAGGAGTCCCACTGGACCATGGCCTCATGCTTTCTGCCTCTCAAGGATGTGATCTCGGTCTGAGCAGACAGCTGCTCCCCTAAAGATAGCCCGTCTCTAGCAGAAGGACAGTCCAGTGACAACCTGCAGCCAGCTCAGCGCTCTTAGCACGTCTGCACGGTTAGAGGCTCAGTGCTAAACTGAGCTGAGCTCACCGAGTACTGCCAACTTCCAAACCAGGCAGTCATTTCAGGAGTAAGTCTAGCCTCAGCAGGAGTCACCAGACGTGCAGGGGCTTGCACTGATCCACTAGCATATAGACAGTCTTTCTGTGTACCAGTGGTGGGGTGAGGGGGGGGCGGGTGTATGCTGGGGAGAGAGATGTTTGGCATGGAACGTCACCCTAGCTTGAGGGTAGTTCAGTCTGTCTTCCGCCATGTGGCCATGTGTCTGGCATGACATGTCACTGACTCCGCCTGGGGGCAAGCACTAGGGACACAGAGAGAGCAGTGTCTCCAAGACTTTGGCTGTCAGTCAAACTGGGATTGGGGAATTCCAGGCTGGGGTGGCTGGGGGGTGGGAGGAGGGGGCTGGTGTTGGGTTTTGGTGTGTCCAGTGTCCCTTGGATGCAAATAGGATTAAGGCAGATAACTCCCAGCTCCTGGGAGTTAAGTTGCTATGTAACCACCCCTGAGCGTTATGGCAGAGTCCCACCCTTAGGCCTGGTCTACACTACGCGGTCAGGTAGACATAAGCTGCCTTGCGTCGACCTAGCTGTGCAAGTGTCTTCGCTCAAATTTGGCTCTCTATGCTGATTTAGTACCCCACCTCCCTGAGTGGCGTACAGTCACAGTCAACATAGTTAGGCCAACGCAGTATAAGTGTAGACACTGTGTTGCTTATGTCGACTGTAACTGGCCTTCAGGAGCCATCCCGCAATGCCCCACACAGACAGTACAATCAATGCAAGTGCTCCTGGTGAGGAAACTGACGTCAGTTAGGTCGACATAATTTGTAGTGTAGACTTGGCTTTAGACTGAAGTGTCCTCCTTTTTTTGATGGCCTGGTTTGAGACTCCTGGTGTCACTGTCCATTGACTTTCCAAGGAGGGAGAGTGGGGCTGTGGTACTGGAGAGGGTTGGCCATGGAGATGGGTGTGTGTGTGATGGGCTGGAGGAGGAGAGCGGGGTTGGGTGTGGGAGGGGTTGTCCTAAGAGTATTAGGGTGTGGGAGAGAGCAATTAGCCAATCAGACCGTGAACTTCAGAGTCTTACTAGAGGGATCACAGATAGGGAAGGCATCTGATGGATTTATTATGGCCCTGTCTATGAGCAGAGAGCCCTGCAATGGTGAATTTCATTTATAATTTGATTTTAGTGCAGTGTAGGGGCTGGTAGCCCTGCTTAGCGAGCTCACGCTGTGGGCAGCCTTCCCTTTCGATGCCTCCTTTCTAGAGCACGCCTGACACCGTGCTGCCAATTCCTGACTTGCAAATACCTCTGCTCTCCCTGTCCTGGGCCTTCACAGTGCCTTGAGCAGGACAGCTCCTTGCTGAGCCGGAGCATCTGAGCCTCTCTTGAGCAGTGATGGAGCAGCCACACGTCGGTGATGGAGACAGGAAACCGCAGGGGATTTGGTTGAAACTAGCAAACCCATTTCACGTGGTTGACCTTCAGGAGACTCAAAACCAAGTCTCTGGAGAGTGTGTGCTTTGGAGTCTTAACCTTCCAAAACGCCACTCCACATACTTCTCCCTCTGGAGAAAGGATGAGAGAACAACCAACACTGGACAGATGTGTAGTCACGTTGCTTAATGCTCTACTGGAAGGTACTCAGATGAGTGCAGTATAAAAACCCATATAGGGCCAAATCCAGGGGCAAGACCTAAGGGGCTGGAAGGAGGAATAAATGACACCCCAGAAATGTCAGCCTGTCAGTGATAGAAGCAGAGGAGGCTAACAGACTCATTCTGCCAGCGTTATTAGATACTCCAGCTTCACCTACAGAAGAATTTTGGTGACCAGGGTTAGAGTCAGAACTGAGCTGTGAACTCGCAGCAGTTCCTCAGCTTTCTCACCCCTCTGGTCCGTGCAGCTGAATGGGTGTTCGTAGCACCGTGTAACGTTGCACTGGGCTCAGATTAGAGGTTAGCACCACAGACAGTTGTGCTCGTAACCTGGATTGGAAAAGCAGTTCACGCTTCGGGCAGCAGAGCCCGTCCAGCCAGGAGCCTAAACGCACCCTGGCTCTTTCGTGGAATGCTGGAGCCCAGACATGGGTTTGCCTTGGAAGAGCTCAGGCTGGCCCATTTTAGCTTCATCACGTGAAAGTGTCACCAGGCCAGCGAGGCAGGTCTCACTGCATTTCCAGCCTGTCTAGAAGACAGAGCTAAACCTTCAGAGACTTCCAGCCAGAGAGCCCAGGAGCAGTTTGAATACTCAGGGCTGATTCCAAGAGGCAGATGAACTTCTGGTTGCTTAAACAATCGGGAGCTCTGTAGTTTTGGAGGTTTTTCCCATTGCCGTTGAACAGTTCAGCTCTGCTCCTGGGAATCGGTGGTTCAGTCCTATCTGGGTCTTAGTCCTTTGTGCATGGCGCAATGTCTCATTGCTGAGTGCATAGCTGCTCACGCATGGAGGAGCGCTGCCTGCATCCAAGCTTTGTTCACTTCTGTGCCCCTCACTGGCTTCACTTGACCTCCTTTCATTCTGAGCCTGGTGCCTGTTACATGCTTTGCTGACCCCACCCTGTGCTCCCCTTAGTTTATCTTTCAAGAGGCAGCGAGTGTGTGCCTGCAAATTAGAGCTATTTAGCAAAGTGGTTAGTAGGGATTAGAGATGATTATCACAGGGGAGGCTTGTCCCAAAGAAGAACACTGGATTTGTAAATCTGGCAGTGCCCTCCTGTCCCTGCTAAAAAGGGATTTACGGAAAACAAACCTGAAAGTGAAAGAGCTAATCCCACTTTTAAAGGGGATTTCCTGCCTCCCTACACTGTTTGCATCATAATTCTCCTTCCTCCTAGAATATTAGCAGGCAGCAAAAGTGACAAGACCCTGGCCATTGAAATATGATCATCTCTGAAGGGCTGGCTCCTGAGTAGGGGTGTTTTGTTGGCTCCTTTCCCTCCACTGTAGGCTCCGGCATCCTAATCTGAACAGCTAGATAGTGCCGACCTGGGTCTTGCACAGGTTAGTTAAACCAGTACAACTCGGCTAGGGTAAACCCTTTTGTGGACGTAAACCAGTTTAGAAATGGCTCATACAGGCGAGTGCTGTTTAATCTAAATCAGTTTAAGAGTGCCTGCGGAGGGGCTTTGCAGTTAACTAAATCGCTTTAATTAAACCAGGGCAAGTTTGCAAATTGACAGGGCCCTAAGCTTCCCAGAGGTGTTGGCATAGTTTTGTTGGGCACTGTCAAACAGCTGTTAAACAGCCCAGAGGGGCTGCATTGCAGTGGTAGTGGGTGAAGTTATTCCTGTGTGTACTGTGTTCCCCCCAACATTTGAGACGAAAGGCACTAAATAAATGTCTCTGCACAGAAAAGGACCTGCCCTCCAAAACTCCAGATCCAGAGTGGTGCAAACTCGAGGAAAGTTCTAATTCTGCTCTGAACTTTTTGGCTTGTGCTTTTCTCTCTTGTTGTCCTGCTGTAGGGCTTTTTAAATCTGTCATTCATAGCACTTGACAAGCATTTCCTAGCCCTCGCTACACCGCTCTGAAGGTAGGTGTCACCCCCATTTTACAGATGGGGAAACTGAGGCACAGAAAGGGGAAGTGACTTGCCCAAGGCCACCCGGCAAGCCTGTGGCAGAGACATGGAATACACCGCAGGTCTCTTTACTCAGAATCCTCTTCTGTAAACCCCCCATCTATTCTGACATCATTAATTCCATCAGGTCTGGAAGTGCAGCCCCCTGAGCTTCCTCTTAGGGCCATGTTTGGTATTGTGTCCCTTTGTCTCAGTGGAGGTCAAGCTATAGTACCCCACCAAAGGCAGGGCTGAATCATACTTCCAGGGATTGAAGTCCTGGACTACTGCATCTCTGTGGATAAACAAGGGACCTCATTGTCCAGGACGCTCAGTCTAATACCTCCATCCTAAGGGGACAAGAAATCTCGAGAGATCATACCTTGCTTTAGTATAAAGACCGGGGCCCGTCTGCCGAGAGTCTGATGACATCAGGAGATCTGGTTGGTTCTGGTCCCCTGCTAGCAGTCAGTGATAGCATATGGAGAACAGGTGATTGGGAACCTTCTCTTGTCCAATTTGATTGCAGACCTGTAATGGAGGGGCAGGAAGCAGACGCCAAATTAGCCAGATGAGCTTCCACCCCTCACCGCTGTCCCTGTTAAATTTATTTCAGTCACATTCCCTTTTATTGCCATCAGTATGGTTCCATTCAGAATAACAAGCCCTGCACTACACAAACTGTTGTAATCCAGACCGGGTCTGGACTTGAGACATTAAAGATTCCAGTAATGGGTTGAGGGGACGGGACATGGCGGAGGTTGGACTAAGAGAGACTTTCAGCCTTGAGTTTCTCCATGCTGCAGGGGCTCTGGCCTGCAGGGCAGAGTTTGGCCTTGCACACTGAGCTAGCAGAGGGAATTGGGCCAAGCGTTTCCGGCATACAGCAGAGGCTTGCCTGAGGAGCGCAGGGAGGTGTTCATATTTTGGAAATCTGTGACAGATGGCTTTGCTTTGAGTGCAGGATGCTCCAGCAACAGCTAAAGCCCTGGTGATATCACAGGAGTGCACTGCCGAGCTAGAGTATGCTGCTTCTCTAGAATCTGAGGATCTCAAAGTACTTTATAACCATGAATTAAGCCTTGCACCAGTTCAGAATCCTTTCTGTCTTACATATGGGGAAACTGAGGCATAGAAACGGGACATGTCTTCCCCCAAGGCCAGTGGCAGCAAGCCTGGGCAGAGGTGGAAATAGAATCAAGGAATCCTGACTCCCAATCCCAGCCCAGGACTTCTCTTTGAACCTATGTTTCCCTAGGAGGCTGATGGGGCCCTAAAAGGTCTAAACGTAGCACACATCCTTTGCTCTGAGTTGGGGGGAGACATTTTTCAAACCTTCAATTTATTTATTTGGAAGAACCTCTCCCCTCCGCCCATCTCCATAAGAAAGCTGCCGCGCTCCGGAAGAAAGCTGGCTTTGTTGTTCTTTCTGCAGTGCTAAGCAATGTGGGGTGTCAATTTCCGCTCTTGCTCCTTTTTGAAGCCCGGCTTTCATCTCCGACACAGAATATTTATTTTTCCCTGTTTGGGAAAAAGCCTTCATCCCTCCCCACTCCCTCTTCTCATCCCTACCTCCCCCCAAAATTATTTATTTTGAATGGAAAGACCTAATGTCTGTACCCTTTCTTCTTTTCCTGGGAGAAGGACAGTTTCTGAATAAATTGCTACCAAGATGGGATACAAATCTCTCCTCTCCAGCACGCCTTTGCTCCCTTTCTCCTGCCCTGCTCTGTCTTCTCCATTACTTCTCCCAACCTCATTCCTCTACCCACTCTCCCTCCTGTCTCCATCCATCCCCATTGCTTTCTCTCCATCCACATCCTCTGCTCCTTTTCCTTTTTCCTGCCCTCTCCCAAGCTTCGGCCTCTTCCTCCAGCCCCCCATTTTGGAGCTCTCTAGGCTGGGTGCGTGAAAGGGCCCTAATTGGAACAGGCTGGCTCAGCTCCTGCTTCCTGTGTGGGAGGGAGAGGCTACGCTTGTGAAAACAGTTCAGAAGTGCAGACAAATTTTGCCTGATCCTGCCTAAATGAACAGGGGCTGAGCTGGGATTATTTGCCCAGGTGTTCCTGCCCTCCTCCGGCACCCCAAGCAGGGCACCTAGGAAAGGCAAGGCTGTTCTGGGACAGGCTGGGGTGCCCTGGGTGCAGGGCTCAGACTGTGGCGAGATGCACGCTAACATGGACTCCTACGGGGGAGGGGATGGAGAGGATCCTTCCATTTTAGCCCCTACAGAAGTGTGTAGCCGCTGAGCTCCGTTGTTCCGGTTTGAAGGTCCGGGGTCCTTCCGTCTCCCTCTCTGGATCGCCCCCGCCCCCCATATCCCACTGAGCTGGTGTGTTGCAGTATTGTGGAGTATAAGGCAAGGATCATTTCAAGCAACCTCCAAACAGCCCAGAGATGAACTGAGTCCTTGTCTGAGTCCCCTCTAGAGAGGTGCAACAACAGACAGCAAGATGGTTTCTGGTGGCAGGAGATGAGGAGGAGAAGGCCTTTTCCCTACCAGTGCTGGAGGTGCTCAAAGCATACATCTCCTGAAGTCTTAAGGACCAGCTCTGCTCCCTATCTTCCACTCAGAAACTTGTCGGAATGGGCACAAACATCCAGACCAGGATTTTCCCGGTGCAGCTCATCCGATGGGAGAGGGGTCTAGGATTCCCCTGTGTCTGTCTCAGGAGTGAGCTTGTAAACTCTGCACCTGGCCAGCTAGTGGGCTTTGTCCTCTTAGAGCAGCCTTGTCCAGATTCCTTCCGCCCTGTTCCTCTGGGTGCATCTTGGCTTCTGGACACTTTAAGGAGGGAGGGAGGGGAAAAAAATTAAACAAACACGCATTAAAAATAGCTCCAGCTGTCAGGTGCCAAGCTGAATTTGGGGAAGCGTTTACCAGATCAGTCATCTGGCAGGTCCCAGCTCTTGCTGCCAAATTACCAGCTGCCTTTGTTTGTTTTTCCTGCTCCCCTGCCATGGTCAAGGGCTCATTGGAAGCATGTGTGAGGCAGGTAAATCACTGGATTTCGGTGTGGAGGCCCCTTCTTACCGGCGCTTCCGTGCACATGTGCCCGCCTGCGACTCTACAGCTGCTATGAAAGTCCTTCCTTGGTGTCAGGCCATATCCATGGTCCAGGCAGGGCGTGCTCCATCCAGAGCCCTGGGAAACTCAGCTCTTCCAGGTGTCAAAGGGGTGCAGCTTTGCCTGTCCTCCACCTGAAGCTGTGGATGGGTCTGGGCCTACGTGAAGCCCACATCCAAGTGGCCTCAGCAGACACTTCGGAGAAACTTGCCTGAGTCTTGGGTTTAGGCCACCTGAACCTGTCCCTGCTTTCAGCGAGTTTTGGTGGCCCCCTCCTCTCCTTAGCAAGATCCACCCTCACCCCTGCTCCCTGTCTGTGATCTACCTTCTGTTCCCCTTCCCCCATGAGGGGAACCAGCAAGGGGATGGACAGCTGAGCAACAGGGGTGTGGAGAGCTCTGGGGGCAAAGCCTCCATGACTCCCAGCTGGCTGGCAAGTGAAAGCAGGTAGATGGAAAGTGAGTCTGCCCGTAAGTGCAGAGAAGGGGTGTGGGAGGGGAGTTTGGCAAACCCCGCAGGGAGTGTGGCTTAGGGCTCATTGGAAAGAGGGGTGCAGGCCTTGGGGTGATCCAAGGTGCCTAGGTTGAGTAGATTGCTCATTACCGCCCTACGGTCTGTTCTGGAGCAGAAGCCACACAGGGTGTCGGAGGTGCTGTGTGCGTAGCAGAGACCAGCGCTGCAGCTAGCTTGGGGCTGTGCACCCCCTTCCCCCAGATCTGTGTGTCTTTGTCCTTCGAGGAGCGAGGTGCTAAGGTGGGCACTGGCGGGAATCCATCCTTTCCCTTCTGCCACGAGGCTGTTCCTCTTTGCCCTGCCCGGCTGGCCCTTTCTCTCCTCGCAGGGTGAGTTGGATGCCAGTCTCAATGCCCCGTCCATTTCCCTGTTCCTTTCTACGTCTCCCCCGCAGTCCTTTCAGCCACCGCCTGCTCCCACATTCTCCAGTTCCCGCCTCATGGCTCACACCTTCTGCGTTGTGGCAGCAGCCGCGACCCGCCTCCCCCCTGCGTTTTCTCTGCTCTGGGCTTCCCGGCCCTCCTGCCTTCCTCATGTCACCCCTTCACACCCCTCGAGGCAGGGACCGGCTTTGCTGTCAAAGCTGGAGGAACAGGGCCTCCGCTCCACTGAGTCAAGCCAAACAGCTTCTGCTGCGGGGCATCCTGGTGTCATGAGCTTGTAGCTGCTGGCCCCCTCTGTTTGGCATCAGGCCCCTGAGGAGCAGGGGGCATTGCCCTGACCAAGGGAGCTCTCAGCCTCCTGCCTGATAACCAGGCCGCAGAATCCCAGGCATCTTGCTTGATTAGCCAGGGAGCACAAGGGGGCCTGGGAGCGGGGGCAGGAGGCATTTCTCTTTTACCTGAGCGAACAGTGCCCTGGTTCCTGACCTCTGCGTCCATCCATCATAGAGAGGACAGGAGGGGCAGGCACAGGGGTGGCCAGGTCAGCTAGCTCCGCTCTGACCCACCGGGCATCCATTTATGTGCAGGCTACTGTGTAAAGTAGCAGGGGCTGGACAAGGACACACTGGTGCTTTCGGTGGGAAAGAAAATGAGCTGCTCATGGGAGTTTTCCAGGGGCATTGACTCCGTGGTGTGGAAACTTGGGCTAAAAATGACTTTGCTCTCCCCTCCATAGCCTAAGTGTTATTTATTTTGCTTAAGCAACCAGATGCTAGTGCCTTGGCATTAGTTAGAGGCACTTGCTTTTTGAGGTCAAATTCCCTAAAGTTCGTAAGTTTTCAACCTCTCCCTTTAAAAAAAAACAAAAACAAAAAACCAGTGAATAAAGAGTTTCTGAATGCAAAGCCAATTCAGGACAGCATGTGCTTGTAGCTGTGGGGTGAACTCTGGGAACTCTGGGACTCTGGGACTCTTTGCTCGTTTGCTGTCTTAATCTCTCCAGCCCTGCTTTTGTAAAAGGTATTTAGATGCCTAATGCCCATTGGTTTCAGCGGGCATCAGGCACCTGAAAGTTCAGACCCTCTGTCTTTTTGTTTTGTGTATGTACAGCACCCAGCGCAATGGGGTCCTGGTGCATGACTGGGGTTCCTAGTGCTACTGTAATACACCTAACAAACAATGTACAATGCCCAACGGTCCCTGGTTGGGTCTCTTAGGTGCTACCACCATACAAATAATGGGTAATAATAAAAGCTGTCTCTGGATTTTGATGGGGCCCATGTAACTGATGCTGCTGCTAGAGCTGTTTGTCCCAGGATCTCCAGTCAGGGCAAGGTTTTCCGGTGCCTGGTGGTTTAGGGAGCCCATCCGGAGATGCGTGAAAGAGACTGGATTGGTGGAGGGCGTGGACTTGGCCCTTTCTGAAATTCAGGCCCATATAGAGAGCCTGAAGCCGGGCCCCCCAAATCCCTTGTCTCTCTGGAAAACCTTGGCCTCATGAATCAATCCTCATAACCACCCATGGGAGGTGCTTAAACATTACCTATCCCCTTTTCCGACATGGGGCAGCTAAGCCACAGAAGAAAATAGCCTGATTTTCAGAGCAACAACTCCCCTTGGCCGTTGGAAATCAGGTCATATGACCTTGTCTGTCATGATGCTGATCCTGCACCTTAGACGCCCAGGAGAGTTCTGTCAGTGATTTCAGCAGGAGCAGGATGAAGCGTATTTCACCAGCAGTACAACTCCAGCCGTGGTAGCTACAGTAGAAGCTGTCGTGTGGACATGGTGGTAAAATCTCCTGGGCCCTGTCTGCCTGACAGCTTCCACTTTTGTTAAATATTTTTCGTGCAGTTGTAACGCCGACAGACCCCGGTCGTCAGCGGGAAGGATTGAACCCTGGTACCTCTGCAGCTTATTGCATGAGCCTCTAGTGCATGAGCTAAAAGCCAACTGGCTGTTAGTGCAGGCTGTAGAGGAGACTCATTTTATCTCTCTAAGTGGTCTCAGTGCCACTAGATGGGGCAAACACCACACCCAAGAGGTGTGTGGGTTACCCAGTAGTGCCCAGAGGGCCCCATACAGGATCAGGACCCTCAGCTAGGTGCTGTACAAACATATCAAACGCATTGTTCCAGTGTGCCCGAATTCCTGATGTGCTTGTCAAGCTGGCTAGTATAAATGAGCTAGTTTCTTATAGGCATCGCAGTGGAGCTGGGTCTTAAGGAATGAGGGGTGGCCCATTATTCGTAGCACCCGGGCAGAACAACACACGTTATCCCAACTCAGACAAGACCTTAGTAACTGGTATGAAGCCCTGTAGTGAGTCAGTGCTGGGATTAGAACGCCTAATCTCCTGACCGGCATGCAGACCACTACTCTAGTCTGTTTTCTGGTGCTTTTAAATGACGCTGCGAATTCCAAGAGACGCTTAGGAGACACACGAGTTTGGCCTGGTTTAATACCCCCTGTCCCTAGAGAAACCCTTTCCAAGCCCTTGTTGTGGGTGTGGGTGTATGTGTTGAGGACAGGGGAAGTACACAGAGGAGCACATGATATTTGGCTCAGGTTCGGTCTTGGAAACCAAGTGTAAGGTGGTAGCGGAAATTGAACCATCAGACTTTAGCCTTGTCTGTCCTTGGTATAAACGTTCTTCTTGGCGCTGACCTCTGGGCACCTGCTCCAAACCCACAGCACCTGTGACAATGCGCTGAGGTCTATGGGAGACAGAACGCTGGGGCCTGGTTTTTCTCTTCTATACCCTGGTGTAAATCAGGAGTAACTGCACTGAATTCAGGGGGGCTCCATCTGTACCTGTGAGAGGAAAATCAAGTCCACTCTGCACTTTGGGGAAATATAGGCTGGTTTAAAGGGGCAAAAAGGAAGATGATGGGTCTAATTTAAGTATCTCAAAACCAAGGTTGGCAGAGCTGAGATAGAGAGGGTTTCCTTCTCCAGAAAAGCCTCCAACTCAGCTGTCTGGGACTAGCCCACAAATGGATGTCTCAGCCTGCCAAGGCTTATGCACGTGTGTAACTTCACCCGGCACCATTCCCATTGCACTCAGGCCTGTGTGTATTTTGGAGGATCGGGGCCCCAATGTATGAAGTTCTAAAGAGAATTCGTTTCACTCATAGCTACAGATCAAATAGGAAAAAATACAGTAGAACACGTCAGAACACACTTTGAGTCTAATGTAAGCTCTCCAACGAAGAAACTAGCGCCACATATTTGAAACAGCAAATTTGGAAATTTAAGGTTTTGTACTTGTTTCAATGGTTTAGTTTCATACCCCCCAAAAAAAAAAAATCCCCAAGAAACATTGCAAATTTCTGTTTTTCTTGCTTTAGCTTGAAAATGGGCCCACTTTCCCCTCAAATTTACGAAACTTCCTTTGTGCAAAATGTTCATAGGGAATTCCTAAATTCTTGACGTTTGAACAGGGGGCTGGGGACCCCACATATAAACAACTTTGCAGATGCTAATTTGCCTGTAATAAAATGGTGACAATATTTACAAACAGTTTCACAATTTTGCACATCTAAACGTCCCTTCCTCCTCCCGGTACGTTGCCTAAAGAGTTTTGCTTTGCACATGTTTACGTGGTTGACTCAGTGGGAAACAAGGCTAGAGAAGTTTTCTTAGGTTAATCCTGAATCATCCTCACTTACAGAGAGAGCGAGCAATGAGCTGCAATGTAACCAGCCTGCTAAGGGCAGGGGACAATGTATGCCTGTGTGGTCCCTGTAACCACATAGTACAGAAAGCGAAGCCTTAAAAAGTAACTTGATGAAGCAGGGAAAGGCGCATTGATCCATTGTCACTCAGCATGATCTCAAAGCAGAAGATGGATAGTAGAGCTTTCTAGGGTTCCTGCTCATTCCTTCAAGCCTTCTCTAATAAACCCAGTAAATAACTGAATGCAGCATTTGAATCTGTTGTTTTCTAAGGTCCTGATTCTCCTATCACAGCAAAATAACTCCTTGATTTACACCATGGCATGAGGGAGCGGAGAATCAGGTCATGAATTTTGAATGGAGTGTGTGAGGGGGTGGGGGGTATCTGTAGCAGTTTAAAAGCTATCTAAGCATGGAATTCTGTAATTTGTAATAGATGAGTGGCAGGGTGACTGGCTGGAGTGACTCATGGGGAAGGGAGTTAAAAAGCAAGAGCCAGTTTTGATTTAGCCTCTCTGGCTCCTCTGTTAGAGCCAGCTGCACATCATGCCCATGGTGACAAAAGGCAGAAGGGGCAAGGGTGGAGACAGTGAAACGGTTTAGTTTGGTTTGTGATGGGACAGTGTTTAGACCAAGCTGTGTGACAGAATCCAAGAAAGGAATGTGGATTTTGCATCCTCGCTCTGAACAGCCCAGCTGAATGTATGGGTCATGGGCAGATCCAGTCGCTATGCAGGGCTGCGGGCTCAAAGGTGGCTCTTCAGCGCTCAAGCTGCAATAGGATCTGTTCATATGGACCCCTGTGGAGTTCAAAGGGCTTCCCCAGAAGCACAGGGCGTCTGCACTAGAGGATCCCATTGAAGTAGCAGCCCTTTAAATAGTGCCTGTAAAAAAACAAAACAAATGCCGGTGCCCATCTCCATGTGCAAATCCTCCTGCATGTGCAAATACTGTAGCAAGTCACTTAAGACGTTGATTGATTTGTGCATGCAGAGATGGGGATTTGAGCATGCAGATATAGCGGGCGCAGTTTTATGATAATGCAGCCCCTTGATATATTTCTGTGGACATGCTTCTATTTTTAGTATTTAAGTCTCAGTCAAAGATGGGTGGTTGGGAGGCTGGGATGGTCATGGAGTATTCAGAGCCTTTCACTGTGTAGGTCACCAGTTGAAATCCAGGCCAACTCTTTGAGGACTGGAGGTTGTTACCGCCCGATGACTGGCCTATGTGAAATGAGTTTCCAGCCTTCACACAAGTTCTTACTGTCTGTATTCCAAAAACACCCACCACCACAACTGGCTCTCATTGGGCAGTCTCTGCAGAGGGACCAGAGACTGAATTAACCACGAGGGCTGAGCTCCCCTATCTGCCCTTGAAAGGGTCCCTGCAGGCCAGGAATGGAGCAGGAAGCTTGCTTGGCTGATGCTGGGCTGCGTCCACTCCATGGATGAACAGGGGACTTCAGGTCTGCAGAGCCATCTAGACCTTTCGCTAGCCTGGTTCAACACAGCACTTAGCGCTTATCTCCCATGGAAGTCAGGGGGACTTCAGCACATGCTGAAAGTGAGGTGCGTTGCTGACCTGGGGCCTAAATTCTCACACACGTTTTGAAAGGGTAATAAGGCCTGTGCTGCCAGGTCTCTTAGTGTAGCTGCTCTAACCCGATGGGAGAGAGCTCTCCCATCAACTTAATTAATCCACCTCCAAAAGGCAGCGGTAGCTATGTTGGTGGGAGAAGCTCTCCTGCCACTATAGCGCTGTCCACACTGGTGCTTAGGTCGGTGTAACTTGTGTCGCTTGGGGGGAGGTTTATTCACACCCGTGAGCGACACAAGTTCTATCGACATAAGTGGTAGTGTAGACATGGCCGCAATAGAGTTGGCTGGGATTTCAACGAGAGCTACAATTTTTATTTTTTGGCAACCAGAGTCAGACAGTCATTAAAAAAAATAATCAGTTTTTTGGACACAAATGGAATTTTTTTGCCGGGAAAAATTCCCTTTTATTGAAAATCTTTTTGTCGTTCAAACAAAAACGTTTAGGTGAACGCCCAGATCTGCCGCTGACTTTAAGCAAGTCATGTCACCACTCTGTACCTCAGTTTCCCCATTTGTAAAATCTACCTGACCTGCCTCCATAAAGTGCTTTGAGACCTACAGTGCTACAGCAGGGTTAAGGGCTTGGTGATGATTTATTTTACAATGACTTCCTTCTCCGGTCACATTATATTTCAGGAGTGTGTTTGAAAAATGAGCACTTCAAGGGTCAGATCTCTCATTGGGAGGACAGGGATTTTTTAACAAACTTACATTATTGCAGCCGCCCTGAAAACTGAAGTGGTTCCTGCCATATAAACGCTTCTCACCAGGATTTACTCCAAGATCCAAATTTCTGGGCTGACATCATCGGCTCTGGTAGGGGTGGCCATGCATTGCTCAGTGACTGACTCAGCAATTGCTTCACTGTATGGATTGTGCGTTATGTAACTCTGTGTTAATCCGGGATTTTCCAGTTCTTTGTTCGCCTCCTTCCTTGAATGGCTTTTCTGCTGGGTTTTCGTCACGCTGCGTCTTGTTACAAAAGGACTTTTTCCAGGATTCCCTGTGCTTCCACCTCCTCCTTTCTCTCTTTTTCCCTAGGATCTGTGGCTGGGAATCAAGCGCTGGGCATGGGGCAAACCAACTCAGGGGAAGTCATACTCCCCCCTCACACACACACACCCTTTAGCTTTCACCTAATCAAAACCTTTTGGGGCACTTTGAAGTGTATTTTCCCCTTTTTCATGCTACCGGGTTCCACAGGGGACTTGTGAGGCTTAACTGATTGATGTTCGTGAAGCGCTTTGGTTGTAGGGCAGCCAGCCGCTCATTCTGTGATGGCTCAATCCTGGCCAGCCCTTAGACCTTGTGGAGTGATGTTATACCACGTAAACCCTGTAAATCAGAGAGCTGGAGAGGGCATGTCTGTGTCTATCAACCTAGAGATTCCCTTTTGCATCTGTGCCAATGGAATTCTGTCTCGGCTGCACCACGTCAGAACATTACAGTACTATGTAAATGCCCCAGTCCAGCAAATCACTGAAGCTTTTAAGAATGTCTCTTTTAAGGATCTGAATAATCTGGTTGTAATCAATAGGACTATTCACGTGGGAAACCTACAGTTTCTGCTGACTTCAATGGGAGGCGCTGGTGCGCCGCATCTTTCAGGATCAGGCCCTAAAGGCATTTCCCAAAGCTGAGTGAAGTCAATGGGAAACTTTGGCATTGATTTCAATGGGCTTTGGAGCAAGACCCTAAGAGGTCTTTTAAAAATCATGTGTAGTAAACAATTTTAAGATATAATTATAGTGTAGATAATAGATTTGTGGTTTTCTGTTTAAAAAACGCTAAGGTCTGACTTTCCCCATCTTAATAACAATAAACCTAGCTCTTGCATAGTGCTTTTCATCAGGAGATCTCAAAGCACGTTGCAAAGGAAGTCTGTACCATTACGTGCTTTTGCACTGGTATAGCTCCATTGACATCAGTGAAGGAGTTACTCCTGTTTTACACCAGATAACTGAAAAGAGAATCAGGCCCATTGTTTTTAACCCAGCAGTGTCCTCACCCAAGAACATTCTTGAAACCATGGCATGACCCCAGGTTAAAACTACCACTTCCAACCTGTGCTGCATTGATGTGATATGTTGTCACATGATATCTTGCTGGGGAGTTTGTGGGTGAAGTTATAAGGCAGCTGGGAGGAGGTTTAAATTCACGTTGTTCGGCTCACTTATTTTTCTGATTCAGTTCTGGATGTATAATTCCTGTGGCTCCAAACTCCCTAATCCTCTCCCTTAGTGGGGCATGAGATTCGGTGAGTTGTTTATTTGTCTCTTCCTCTGCTTCTTTCAGATATGGAATGTGCAGATGTGCCTTTGCTAACCCCGAGCAGTAAAGAAATGATGTCCCAGGCGCTGAAGGCCACCTTCAGCGGCTTCACGAAAGAGCAACAGCGGCTGGGAATCCCCAAAGGTACGGCACAGTAGGGCCCAATGGGCAGAGCCCTGTGCAACAGGCAAAACCGTGATAAACCAGAGGCATTTCTTCATCTGAAATATCCTCTTCTCCAAACCTCTTGCTCCTTTCCATTCCATCTCTCTTGCCATCACCTTGATCCCTGGCTTCTCTGGCTGGAGGATATCACACAAGTGATATCTTCCTCCATTGCTTGATGGATTGATATATGTGGTCTCTGTCCACCCCATTCAGAAGTTGAGACAATCTTTGCTCTCATCTACCCCGGTGAGCAATACCGCTTTAATTGAGTTCCCTCTCGAGGCAGCACAGGGACCCTCTATCCAATGGGTCATGAATATTGTGCCATGGGAGAGTTTCAGCTCTGTTAATTTTTACTGTGGGCAGAAGTGTCAAGTGTCTTTTGGCATGACCTGCAAGGTGCTTGTGGTTTGAATGAAAAAAAAAAAAAGATACTGGAAGACGGATGCCCTTAGGGAGAACATGGGCTGTTATAAACTTTGTCTCGAGCCAGGGTTAGGAGCACAGAAAGATGCTGCAGTGACAGACTAAAGTAACACTCGGCCCTATAGGATGAAGCTAAACTGATGATGTTCCCCACCATTGTACGTTATACTTATGTCAACCCAAAGGTGGGATCTGTGGGGCACCTGTCTGTATAGGTGTAGGGATTGCTGATATTTTGGTCCCACTGATGTGGTATGTCTGTAACACATGGTGATTGAACAGCTGCTGTGTTCCACACTAGAAGCAGCTGCATTTCAGGGGGCGGGTGAAGTGACCACTGTAGATCCCTGACCATTAACTTCCTGAGAAGTCTTATTAACGGCTCTCTCCCGTGACCCCTTGGTGCAGACCCCCAGCAGTGGACGGAGACTCATGTACGGGACTGGGTGATGTGGGCTGTGAATGAATTCAGTCTGAAGGATGTGGATTTCCAGAAGTTCTGCATGAACGGGGCTGCCCTCTGCGCTCTGGGCAAGGACTGTTTCCTCGAGCTAGCGCCTGACTTCGTGGGAGATATTCTCTGGGAACATCTGGAGATCCTACAGAAAGGTAATTGAGTGGGTCACCACATGGGCTACACCAAGGGGCCTTGGATGCATGTATTAGAGGCAAACTGAATCTCAGGCCCTCCAAGAGCCCAGCTTAAGGTCTGACTACAGTAGGATTCAGTAATTTACCAACCCCTGGCACAGTGATGCCTCCAGACTTTTCAGCTAAACAGAATCTAGAGAGGACGTATGTGGATGGGAGACCTCTAAGGAAGATACAGGTGTGGCTGGAAGTGGTGTTTGTGGCTCTATGCAGCTAGGGTTGCCAGGTCAGGTTGACGGGCCTGGGGCTATGGCGGGCTCCCTGCCTGCCCTACCTCTGCATGGCTCCCGGAAGTGGCCGCCAGGTCCTTGCAGCCCCTAGGCGGATGGGCGGCCAGGGAGGCTCCCCGCGCTGCCCCTGCCTTGAGTACCGACTCCGCAGCTCCCATTGGCTGGGAACTGCGACCAATGGGAGCTGCGGGGACGGTGTCTACGGGCATGAGGGCAGCACACGGAGCCTCCCTGGCTGCCCATGCGCCTAGGGGCTGCAGGGACCTGACGGCCACTTCCTGGGAGCCGCGGTAAGCGCCGCTGGGACCCCGCACCCCATTCTGCACCCCAACCCCCTGCCCCAGCCTGGCATCCCCTCCCACACCCAAACTTCCTCCCAGAGCTTGCAGCCCCCCAACACCCTGCCCCAGCCCTGAGTCCCCTCCTGCACCCGAAACCCCTCATCCCCAGCCCCACCCCAGAGCTCGCACCTCCAGCCTGAGCCCTCCCCCGGACTCCAGCTCCCAGCCTGGATCCCCCTCCTTCACTCCAAACCCCTCACCCCTGGTCCCACTCCAGAACTCACCCCCCGCACAGGTAGAGTCCTCAAACCCCTGCCCCCCAACCCTCTGCCCCAGCCCGGAGCCCTCTCCCGCACCCTGAACCCCTCATTTCTGGCCCCACTCCGAGCCCACACCCCCAGCCCAGAGCCCATATCCCCCTGGCACCCCAACTCCCTGCCCCAGCCTGGAGCCCTCTCCCGCACCCTGAACCCCTCATTTCTGGCCCCACTCCGAGCCCACACCCCCAGCCCAGAGCCCATATCCCCCTGGCACCCCAACTCCCTGCCCCAGCCCGGAGCCCTCTCCCGCACCCTGAACCCCTCATTTCTGGCCCCACTCAGAACCCACACCCCCAGCCCAGAGCCCATATCCCCCTGGCACCCCAAATCCCTGCCCCAGCCCGGAGCCCTCTTTGCACCCTGAACCCCTCATTTCTGGCCCCACTCAGAACCCACACCCACAGCCCAGAGCCCATATCCCCCTGGCACCCCAACTCCCTGCCCCAGCCTGGAGCCCTCTCACGCACCCCAAACTCTTCATCCCCAGCCCCACCCCAGAGCCCGCACCCCCAGCTGGAGCTCTCACCCCACTCCCGCACCCCAGCCCGGTGAAAGTGAGTGAGAGTGGGGGAGAGTGAGCAATGGAGGGAGGGGGGATGGAGCGAGCGGGGGTGGGGCCTCAGAGAAGGGGTGGGGCCTTGGGGAGGGGCGGGGCCGGGGTGTTCGGTTTTGTGCGATTAGAAAGTTGGCTACCCTATGCAGCTGATGTCCTTTTCTATGAGGGTCTGTCTACCTTTCATTGGGGGGTCGGGGGGGGGGGATGATTCCCAGCTTGTATGCACATCCCCAGGCTAGCTCAGCTTGACTGAGTGCCTAAAAATAGGAGCGTGTCCATGGCAGCACGGGCGGGGCTCACGTTAGTCACCCTAAGTACAATCCTGCTGGACCCCTGGTACATACTCAGATGGGTAGCCTGCGCCATGGCCCGTGCCACTGTGGATGCATGGCTGTTTTTAGGCTCTAGCTTGGGTACACCTGTGCACGCTGGGAATCACAGCGCCCTGCTCAAATGTAGACATACGCGAGTCAGCACTGGGTGCTGCTGGAGATGTCGTTCCCATAAAACATAAAGCAGAGGGTCCTGGCCAGTTGTGGTCAGCGAAGAGCTCCTGGCACTCTTTGAAAGAGGAAGGGTGTTAACGCCAGCTTCTTGGCTGAATTCCAGGGCAAGGCAGGGACATTCTGCATTCCTAGAAATGAAAGTGTTTTTTTTTTCCAAGGCATTCACCCTTGGCCTAACTGGTTCCATTGGGAATTTTAATCATTGACTTCAATGGGAGCAGCTAGGCCAACACTTTTAAATCACACCCAAACTTTCCAGTCGCAATTGGAAACTATTTTTCTTTGTTCCTTGGGTGTGGTTAAACAGCAGCTGTGTTCCACACCAGAGGTGGCTGCATTTCAGAGGGGGTGGGTGAAGTGATCTCTGTCTGATCCGATATCTTGGAGTGACAGAGCTACCTAAGTGGCTGATGAGGAGCCTGGGCTGTGTAATTGAGACACGAATAGTGGCAACAGGCACATCCAGTTCAGCGAAGTACTAAAGCACATGCTTGACTTTAAGCATCTGCTGTAATCTCATTAATTTCCCCGAGATTTATGGCCCACTGAAGTCAATAGAATGGGCTTTGGATCTGGCATGTGCTGAATTGCTTTGCTGAATGGGGGCTAAAGGTCTGGAGCAAGTGAGGAAGGCCGTGGGTTTTAGGACCCCCTGAAGATACTGTTCCTTCACTGAGAATTTAAAGAAGCAGCTGCCCTAGTTTGAATCAGTGGCGATCTTGAGACTACCTTGCTGCATTCTCCCTACTGGGCTACTAAGCAATTACTAACACACAGTGAAGGGCCCAGAAAACTCAGGGGCACTGAGCAAATTAAAACACTCTGTAGCCCACTCTCGACCCGGTGATACAGCATCTAGTTCTTCCTAGGGCTGTTCCATAGCCCAAGCTTCCATTGCATTACGTATCCATATCCACGGCACCCACCGCCTGCCCTTGCCAGTAATCCAACTTGGGTGGCTCGGTGAGGAGGGGGATTCTGTGCCGTCCAAGAAACGCATTGTCAAATGGAGGTTAATTACTGATTGCTAATTTTACTGTCACCAGTGGTTTGAGAAGGTAAACATGGGTGTGCATGGGAGCTGCAGAAGCCTGTGTTTTTCTGCTCCTTGTTTGGCTCCAGCGTCTTTTCAGTTCTTTTCTTTTTCCGTTCATTTTTATTGAGCGCTTGGTAAAGTCACCCACGGTAGCGGGATGGTCTTGTGGTTAAGGCACTCCGTTGGTACTCAGGAGGTGTGGTTTCAATTCCCAGCTCTTCTACCAACTCCCTGGGGCAAGTCACTTGGGCTGAGATCCTAAAAGGTATTTAAGTGTTGAACTCCCACTGATTTCCCTTTGAGCATCTGGGCCGAAGTGACATGCCCAACCGAGTCTATCCCAGAGCTGGGAATTGATTCAGTGGGAGCTAGGTGCCTAAATACCTTTGAGGATATGGTGTTCTTTGCCTCAGTTTCCCCAGCTGTGAAATATGGAGAATGCTTTCCTACCTCACAGGGGGCGTTGTGAGGTTAAATCTATTACATGTGTAGGGGCTCAGACTCTGCGGTAATGAAGGTCATGTAATTACCTAGGTAGATAGATGTCCTTAGAAGAAAACTAAAAGTCTTTTTACAGGCTAGGTCCTGGATTCAGCACTGGCTGTTTCTCCTGCAAGAGTGTGAGGACAAGAATAAAGTTGCAGTTCTGTCCATCTTATCCTCCAGATGAGGAACTGGGACTCAGGATGCCTAGGTTCTATTTCCAGCTGTTCTCCACACATGCTGTGTCACCTTGTGCAAATCATGTAGAGCCTCCGTGCCTCAGTTTCCCTGTCTGTAAAACACAGTTATCTGCATGCCTCTCAGAGGCCCAGGGAAATGTTTGTAAATCACTTTGTGATCCTTGGCTGAAAAGTATTTATGAATAATAAAAAGGGCCGAAACCTTGTGACTTCCAAACTAGGAAGACAGGGCCCGATCCTGCTCCTAATACAGTCAATGGGAAGGCTCCTTATTATTCACATAATAATGCCACCCAAAAGCTCTGCCCCAAATCAGGGCTCCATTGTGCTAGGTGCTGTACAAACACAGAGTCTCTGGTAGGTTTTAAAATCTAATTGGACAAGACAGATTTTTCTATTCATGTTTTACAGATGGGAAACTGAGGCACAGAGCGATGGAGAAAATTACCCATTGTGCATTGGCCGAGCTGGGAATTGAGCGAACATTTCTTGAACCTTAATCTAGTGTCTTAATCATGAGCCCTTCGTTCCCAAGAGTAGCTGGTCATTCTCATCAGCGGGAGCGGGAGCGGGACCGGGGCCTTGTCTGTTAGACCCAAAGCATATAGCTTCACCTTCACTAAACCACCCAGAAGCATTAGGTTACATGAGGACACATGGCAACCTCCCGGTCCCTCTTATTAAGATGCCTCTCCTGTTAGCTCTTCCAGAGCGAGTGACTCACCTACCACAGACTGCACAAGGTATAAAAATGGCAGCAGCTGGGCGACTTTTCCTTCATGAATTTGGGTGTTTGCAGTCGTATTTTTCCAGATTTCTTCCTAAAATAACTCCCATTTACCAGCAGCCATCAGTGCCCTCTGCATGACTGTAAACCTAGCTGAAAGTTGCCCTTTTTAACCTAGTCCCACCCTTTCCCTGTGGTCACCCACCCTGCCGCTTGGCAGACTCCGTGGGGAGGGGAAAAGCGCACTCGGGATTAGGTCTCTCTCCACAAAACCTTCCTTTGTTTAAGAATATTTTCCACCCTGCAATCCCAGGCGAGGAGGCCAAAATTAGCCTCCTTCGAGTGAACGTGCATTATCTTTGGTTAGTTTTTCTCCAGCCTCAGCAGAAATAAACACAGGCAGAGCAATTCGTGCTTTTATTTTTGTTGCCCTTTGTAATGTCACATTACCCTGTTTCTGTCCATGCGCTGTGCGCTCTGCAGCTGCTCCTGCAATGAACGAGGTGGGAACGACAAGAGCCAGAGCAGACATTGTGCAGCTTCCAAACTGGGAAGACAAAATTGGCTTCCGCATGGGAAAGCTCTGATGTGATGGATGGAAAGGGGTGAACTGAGATGTGTACTGCGTGTACAGTTATTATTATTAATTCATTTCCAAGATCAGGCCCCACTGTGCTAGGCACTGTACATACAGCAGAACCTCCGAGTTCCGAACACCCCGGGAATGGAGGTTGTTCTTAACTCTGAACTGTTTGTAACTCTGAACAAAAGGTTATGGTGGTTCTTCCAAAAGTTTACAACTGGACATTGACTTAATACAGCTTGGAAACTTTACTATGCAGAAGAAAAACGCTGCTTTCCCTTCATTGTTTTAGGAGTTTACCTTTAACACAGTTCTGTACTGTATTTGCTTTTTTTTTTTTTTTTGTGGTCTTTCCTTTTTTCTCTCCTGCTGCCTGATTGCGTACATCTGTTTCCAAATGAGGTGTGTGGTTGACCGGTCAGTTCGTGACTCTGGTGTTTGTGACTCTGAGGTGCTACCTTACACACACCGAAGAGTATTAAGTCGGAGTAAGTTGGTAGCTCTGCAGCAATGCCTCATGAGTGTAGGAACAGCGTCTCCAGTGCCTTGCACCTTTTCCTTTACACATGAGCAGGGTAGGAGCAGCAGAGGGGTGTATGGCCAACACACAGATGTGTTTTGGGCATACACAAGCAGCTAAAGCTGGTTGAAAAATGGGGAAATTTTTCTGAAACAATGTGTCCCTGTTTTTCATTTAAAAAAAAAACAGGTTAAAGAATGAAAAGGAGCCAAAATTAATGGAAACAAAACAATTAAAGTATAATAATCTATATAGCGAAATGACGTGATTGTTGCTCTGAAGCTTAGAATGTTGAACCAGCGTGAAGCCTGGCCGAGAGCTCTTTTTTGTTCCGAATATCACCAGGTTCAGTCATCAGCTCTTTTACACTTGATCCATATCACCTGTACAGCACCGCGGGATTTCAACAAGTAATTAATAGTATTTCAGTAGTGCCTAGAGCTTCCAGCTGAGATGGGAAGCTATTCAGCATTCTCAAAAATCAGGCAACTTATTGGGGCCCACGGCTACGTTTTTCCAAATAATCTAAGGGAGTTAGGCACCCAGTTCAATGGGGTTTGGACACCTAACTTGCTTCTGATCCTTTGAAAATCCCAGGTTAAATGGAAGCTGAATGCTTTTGGAAATTCTGACCTCCATGTATTACTGAGAGTTTCAGCACAGGTGAGATTCCTGTGAGCTTTTTTCTTTAACTCCCCTTTCTTCTTTTAGATGAGATAAAGCCATACTCAGCTAACGGAGTGAACCCTGCGTACCCAGAATCCCGCTATACATCGGACTACTTCATTAGTAAGTCTGAGCCCCTTTTTCCCAAAGCTGCTCCTCTTTTCCTCCAAATAGTCCAGCGTATTAACATGATTGCATCTGGCTTACAGTGGGCTGGCCACTAGCCTATTTAAAATAGGTGGAAGTGGTTAGAAAAGTGACAGTTGTTCTAGGGTTATCTCTTTTCTCAGTCTTCTGAGGCCCAACTGATTTGTGTGCTGACAAATTACTGCCCCAATCATGGCAGAACGTGCAGCTTTCATGGTATGATTATCCCTCTTCTGTCTTGTGTCCTTTGATCATCAGAAAGATAGCTAATGTGGGGGATCATCATTAGGCTTCAGAGTTAACATTCACTGAGACTGACCAGGAGAAGTGCACACTTTTGAGCTGTTGCATCAGACGTTCTGTGGTCTCAGACAGACGTCACTTCATCAGTCTAAAACTTAAGCCTACATTTTTAGAAGTGGTCTCTGCTTTTTGTTGCCTGGATTCTGGGCAATCAACCTGAGACCCTTAGGACCTGACTTTCAGAGCATCTGCCCCTCCCACTGATTTTGAGTGGCATTGTGAGTTCTCAGCATTTCTGAAAAAAAGGCCCGCAGTGTCTCAAATCAGGTACATCAAAATCCAGGCATTTTTGAAAATTTGGGCCTTAATATCATTTAAATGAGAGTTTAGATTCTTAATATCATTTAAATGAGAGATTTAGCTCCAGATGGCAGCCATCCAGGGAAAGTGCTGGGTCCCTAATCTGGCATGATCCAACCCCCAATGCCAGCACTTCAGAGCCCGTACAGCAGGGAAAGATTCGATTGTGCTTCGTGCACCATTGACAGAATCATCCGCTAAATTTGGATTCCAGACTCTCCGGTCAGTGGGAAGGGTTGGAGCAGAAAGGAACTCCCTTGGCTTTGATGCCAGGTGAAGCATGCTGGGCCAGCAGTGAGGGGAATCTTGTTTTTGATATGTAAACAGCAGATTTCATCTGAAAGTGGTTGAAGGAGAATAAGTGTAGAGCAGGGAGATGTCTTTCTACAGGGGGGATTCTCCTGGCTGCCACTGCTTTTTAGGGAGGAAGAAAGTGCTAATCCTACTCCAGCATGCTACATAGAGCAGCAGTGCAACCCTTGCGTAAGTCCCACTGCTTCCGATTATCCTAACATGTTGTTTACTCTGAAACCTAATGACGACACATAGTCTCTCCTCGTGATTGTGAAGGTGAGCAACCTCCATGTCTGCCATGTCAATTGGCATCCAGCTCCATTGTGATGTCAAGGACCCTCCTCTGCCTTTTCATACTCCATTTCCTGGGGAAACTGCTAGGAGCCTCCCTCTCGTGGTTTATCCAACCCTTCCTCCCATAACAGCTCTGAGGTTGCTCCTATTTGCTTATGGCCCAATCTGGTGCCCACTGAAATCAACGGGAGTTCTTCTTATTTGTTACTATTTATTATTTGTACTGTGGTAGCACTGAGCAGCCCCAACTGGCATCGCGGTGCCTTTGTGCTAGGCGTTGTACATCCAGACAATAGTAATTAAAAATATACCCAAAGATCTCACGATATCAGCATGTTACAGGAGACGAGAGGTAGAAACAGCAGTGGTCTGTTTAGCTTTGAGTCGTCGTCTTTTCGGTCAATCGCTAACATTAACCCACCCAGTTGTTCCACCTGCAGGTTATGGCATTGAGCACGCTCAGTGCGTACCTCCATCCGAGTTCTCCGAGCCCAGCTTTATCACAGAGTCCTACCAGACCCTCCATCCGATCAGCTCAGAGGAGCTCTTCTCCCTCAAGTACGAGAATGACTACCCGTCGGTCATCCTGCGTGACCCTGTCCAGACGGACTCCCTTCAGACAGACTACTTCACGATCAAGCAGGAAGTTGTAACGCCAGATAACATGTGTATGGGGCGCACCAGTCGAGGTAAGGGCCTGGAGTCTCTCGAGCCTCCGCTTGGTTTCTCCCTGCACCCTGGGTGTTCCCCTCCCTTCCCCTGTACACGCCGAAGGGTCCCCTCTACCCTGGATGTTCCTTTTCAGGAGTCACCGGCAAAGAAACCATCAGCGCCCCATAACTAGTTCCACAGTGTCTGTTAGCCAAGGGTCTGGAAGCACTTACGTATAACGTCCCAAAGCTTCCGCAGGGGTAAAATAATCCTAATGAATATTAGATCTCAAAGCGCTTTACAAAGGAGGCCCATATCATTTTACAGCTGGGGAAACTGAGGCACGGAGCAGCGCGGTGACTTGCCCTAAATCACCCAGCAGGCCAGCAGCAGAGCCAGGAATGGAACCTAGGTCTTCTGAGTCCCAGTCCGGTGCTCTAGCCCCTCAGTAGCACTGCCTCCCGTTTGATTTCAGTGGCACGACTGCAGTTTACATTAGCTGAGAATCTGGCCCAATGAATGGAACCTCACTGCTCCGATGCGAGGCGAGTGTTGTTTTCCCCATTTTAGAGGTGGGTTAACTGAGGCGGAGAGAAGGCACTGGCTTGTCTCAGTTCAACATGAGGTCAATAGCAGAGCCAGGAATAGAACCTGGAACACTCTAAACCAACACCAAATGCCTTTCTAGGGTAACATTATTTAACTCCAAACACACAGAACCAGATTCTGCCCTGGTCTGAGTGGATTTGGCTCCACTGAAGTCAAAGCAGCTACACTGTTTTACACCAGCTGAGGAACTGGCTCATAAGTCCTATGCAAAGAGTGGGTGTTATCCATAGAGCACAAAGCCATTTACAAAGGAGGGGATCATTATCCCAATTTTACAGATGGAGAAACTGAGGCACAGAGCAGCAACGTGACCTGCCAGAGATCGCACACTGAGCAGAACCCAGGTATCTCCCAGGACTTATCAGAATGCCAGTGTCGATACGAATTGGTCTTGATGCTAAATGTTACGTCTGCTTAATTTTTTAATGTGGAACAAGAACTGAAAAATGCCATGGGTTGGATCTTTGTGAAAAATGCTTTGCCAATCCCAGCATCATGCCCCCACTCATTGGAATCACATGTATGTCCGATGAAGTGAGCTGTAGCTCACGAAAGCTTATGCTCAAATAAATTGGTTAGTCTCTAAGGTGCCACAAGTACTCCTTTTCTTTTTGCGAATACAGACTAACACGGCTGTTACTCTGAAACTATCGGGGCTATTTTCATTATTCTCCTCTTCTTTTTTTTAATTTCCAAGCTGGGAAAAGGGTTGTTTGGGAGGGTTATTTTTTTAAAAAAAACAACAACTTCGGCTGGTTAAACATTTATATAACACAGGCAAATTAGGCAGATGTGGCAAGCCAAGGGGCAGCTGTGTTGCAATTTTAGGCAAGCCCTTTTGCAAAGGCTGTTTTTGCAGTTCAGCTTCTAATTTGGTTCCTTCTCTTCTCTTGAACTTTAAAGCAGGCATCTTGGTAATTCTTACTGAAATACTTTCACTATCATGACTCAATCTTATACCGGCCTACAGGCCCCACAAGCCTCAAGGGAAGGGTGTTCTTCTGACATAACAGCCTCTCAACCTAGTGTTAGGGAAACAGGATCATAGAGAGAGGCCTCTATCAGTGATCCCCTTAACATTTCATTTGTGATTGAAGAAACACAATGGTCAGGATCCTGGTTGACACTAAATCCTGCTCTAATAGTGTAAATGCACCCTCCATGTTGGTGTAAATATATTAGGGATAAGATCCCTTAAGACTGCCAGAATGGTATTCAAGGGGACTTAGTATAAATGGGTATCCGGCCCCCAAGTTTATTATTATAAGCTTATTATAAATTCCATGCAAAAACAACATTAGAAGAGTGTTTAGGTTGCAAATTCAAGCCCTTAAAAGCGAAGGAATGCCAGAATTAAGGCTACCCATGCAACCTGAATTTGGCCCCCTTGTGCAGATGCATTATGATACAGTCTTTAATTACATGATCACATGCTTTTTTCCCCACCTTAGCATGCTCAGGGCAGATAGAATCTTTAGAGAATTTTTTTCAAAGGCTCATAACTTGACTGAATGTAGGTGGATTTTCACATAGATGACAAAAGGCCCGACCTCCCTGCCAAATTTCAAGTTCCTGGTACAAAGCATGGAGGGGCTAGAGCTTCTCAGCAAAATGGCTGTATGATTTTTTTAACGTGGGCAAAACACTTTTTCTCTAACCCTGTTCTGAGAAAATGCTGAATCATTTTTGCTGAAATTTTCTCCCCCCCAAATATAGCAGCTTGAAGTATGGACATTTTCAGCCCAAATCGATGAAATCTGGCAAGTTATAAGCAACTGAAAACAAGGAATTATAACTGGAAAGTGTTGGCCAATCTTAATTATAGGCATCGTTACCTGTGTCACCTATAGTAAAATAATTTAAATTAGAGATGGACCTGCGCTGGAACCTCAAATTTGAAGTCCTTCAAGACAGAAGTGAAATAATTATTATTGACATATAAATCATCATCATCATTAGGCTTCAGAGTCAGCACACCATTAGGATGAATACGAGCTAATGTCCTAAAACTCAGCCCATCAGTCATTGAAGAAAATGTCAATAGGCTTTCTCACCCGCATTAGTTAAGCTTTTCTTGCTGCGAGAGCTGTTTAAACTAGAACACAACAAATATTTGGGTGAGCGTGCCAGCTCCATTCCACCCTCCTTTCCCCTGTGAGATTTACTATTTGGGTCTGAGCCGCAGGCAGTTCAGTCAGTGGAAATTTCTCCAGGAGCTCTTACACAATCCCAGCAGCTGTTTTTAGCCTAGTTTGGGAAATTAATGAACTTGAATGATCCTGTTACGCTCTTAGCTTGTCAGCAAAGAGGTTGAGCAACAGGCAGAGTAAGGGAACCCAGAGAGTGCAGTTGAAGGCTATTTTTGGGTCCCTTTTTAGCCCCCTGCACTTTTTTTTTAAATACAGGGAACCCAATCCTTAGCTGGTGTAAATCAACATTGCTCCATTGAATTCAGCAGAGCTCCCTGCTTTACGCTGGCTGAGGAACTGGCCCCTAATATATTGCTTTCTGTATAGAAAACAATCAGTCGCATAAGCGTAGCCCAGATGTGAGCATCTTAATGGAGGAGAAAAAATAGTTCTCAACCCACATCTTTCCCCCTTGGTTTACTGCTGCTTGGGGGCTTTGGGGTGCTAAGAGCTTCTGTTATGATTTCCTGCAATAAAACGGGGCAGCAGAGTCTTGTAGCAAAGAAACTGAGAATGAGTTTTAGCAGGACCTTGTGCCAGCCTTCTGCACAGGGCATGAATCATACCTCTGCTTACACTATTTGGAATGTGCAACTGCATAATTTACTCTATGAATGTACCTGGTTGTATGTAAGCTCTCCAGGGCTTTGTAAAGTGTCGTGCAGGCCTATGGTGCTGTACAAATGATCAGTAGAGCTGGGCTCAGGTCAGGAGATTCAAACCCAGACCCTGCATGTGTGGATCTAGGATTTTCCTTTGCACCTTTACATTGTGGCTGTAGCTTCCACACCTGTCTTTGGAACATGTGGTCCTGCCTGTCTGTTTTAGTGGTGTATTTCTCTTCAAGACCCAGAGCAATCCCCTTTCAGAAGGTGGGTCAAATTTAGGTGGCCACAGATACAGTTCAGGGTATTTCTCTGCATCTGGGGTGGAGACTTGGAGTCTGGATTCCTGGGTTCTTTCCTTGATGCTCTAGGTGACTCACTCTGAGACCTGGAGCGAGTCCTTTCACTTCTGTGTGCCTCAGATTGCCCTGCTCTGTAGCATGGGGACAGAAATGATACACCAGCCTCATGGATGTCAATGCTCGATTAACATTTGCTCTGAGGTGCAGAGTGCACTGGAACAGCAGTGTCTTGTGTGGCTTGGAGCTGAATGTAGTTAGCAGGACTGTGGCTCCTTCTGCTGTCTGCCTGGCTGGCAGATGGAGTGCACACCTGAGGCGTTGTCCTACTCCTGACCTTGATTTGTGGATCTCATTTAAACTGCCTCCTCGCAGGCCGGGTGATTCTCATTCTCCCTTCTGCTTGCCAGGTAAACTAGGGGGCCAGGACTCCTTCGAGAGCATAGAGAGCTATGACAGCTGTGACCGCCTGACGCAGTCCTGGAACAGCCAGTCGTCCTTCCAGAGCCTTCAGCGCGTCCCCTCCTACGACAGCTTTGATTCTGAGGACTACCCAGCGGCGCTGCCCAACCACAAGCCCAAAGGCACCTTCAAGGACTATGTTCGAGACCGGGCTGACATGAACAAGGACAAGCCAGTCATTCCTGCTGCTGCCCTCGCTGGCTACACAGGTAGGGTCACCTGCCCCAGGGCAGAGCCTTTCCGAGACAGCTCTTGGGTTCCGTTCAGAAGCGAATCTGGGGCTGGTGAAAGGGGTGAGATTGGCTGACTTGGAGACTGGAGGTCTTGATGCGCAGGACAGGTGCAGTGAGCAAACCATCCCCCCTCGTTTATGGATCTCAACCCTGACTGAGAGGGATGGGGTCTATAGGGGGAGAGATGAATGGGTCCCTTCGAGTGGCCTCCAGCACACCAATCTTAGTGATGGCGTTTGGGATGTGAACCCCTCTCCCTTTAGGAGTGTGACTGAGAGGCACCAACTACAGATGAGCTCAGCCCTGTACTCTGGGAACCTGCATCAGGGTCTGCATTTTACCTCAGTTCCCTGTCTGTGGAGGAGGCTGGTCCAAATACCCCATAACTTTGGAGATACCCAGAGTCTGGGTCCCAATGTCGTGACATGGGCCCATCTCACTTCAGTCTCCAACTATCTATTGGAAAGAAATAGCTTTTGGGCATTGCTGTGGGAGCAGATTCCTAGCAGTGACCTAGAGGTGAGAGTCCCTGTTATCCCATCATGTCTCTTGAGCCGGTCGGTCTTGGTCTCATTTGTACCTGTGCAAAGCAGGTGCAAAATTGCCACCTTGCTGAGTCCAATAGTGGTTTACCCTTACTTTGCACAGCTGTGAAAACACCATGTGCAAGGCGCTGGAGAGCCAGGCCCCTCACTTGTCAAGGTAGGTGTTTTCATCATCATCTAGGACAATTTTTCACCTCTCCGTACTGTTATGCAGTGTGCCGTCCACTTCTCTGCAGCCCTCAACCCCAGAGGTGGCTGCATTTTGCGAGGCACTGCACAGTCTGAGTATAGGTTGCGAAATGCTTTTTTAGCCTTGGGAATGGAAAGTGATGGAGGTGTAAAGAGCCTGATTTTGTCATGGCTTCACCCTTTATGCTGTCCTATACACCGAATATTAGCACCTGCCATTTGCTTTGAACAGGTGTATGGCAATGGAGAATTAGGCCGTATACATCCGTGAAGTGCTTCTTTCTGACGCTATGTTGCACAGTACTCCAGGAGCAATACCAGCCTCCATCTGTCCTTACTCACTGGGAACAAGGCTGGCAGAATGGGACTCTGGGCATGCACACAATCCGTGGAGAGCTTTTCAGGGGTGTGGATGGCTGGGTCTTTCCCCTGCAATATTGGAACATTTTGTCCTTATTTGTTTCGGAATCTAGGCAAGCAGATTTTGTTATTGAACTTTGTACTGATTTTTCAGTTTGAGGGGGGGAAAGTAGGGGAGGGGGGAAGTGATCGGACTTCAGAACTTATTTGAAACCTAGATCAAAGAGCCAAAAGAGGCGTGGCACAGTATCTTTTGTCAGGTCCCCTTCCACTCACGAATAGTGACCTCATGCACCTACTGGTGGCAGCTGTGTGCTGGAGGAGTCATGAGGCAGAAATAGCATGTGCAGATAAAGATCAAGACGCTCAGAGCAGATCCTGAGGTGAGACCCTCCCAGAAATCTCCACCCCCTCACACAGTTCCTCTTAGGGCTGATAATTTTATTTTTTGCGGGGGGGATGAGGGGGAGGTGGGAAGATAATTTTTGGAGCTATGTGTAAAAAGGAAGTGGTTTGTTGCTATAGCTTTAATTTTAGAGAGACATCAACCCAGCTGACTGAATGGGAGTCTTTTAAGTGACCAGTGTAAAAAAAACCAATTGAATCATGTTGCATTCCTGTGTTAGATACTGCCCTATAGGACATGACTGGTGAAACATATAGCTGTGGGAGGGGCCACGCGACATTGTACCGTACATTCATCATGGCTCCATTCCATAATACACTTCATTTGTTTCCACAAAGTAGGCCCTGGCATTATTTTGCCCCCAAGCCAATGAATTCTTTCCACTTCTAATAGAGCTTTTCACCACGGGAATCTCAAAGTGCTTTGCAATCCTGACGGCCCTATGCACTCGTGCCGATCCCCATTTAATGGAGGAAACTGAGGCACAAAAGTAGGTTGCTGAATTGGGGCAGAGCTGGGTATAGAATCAAGATCTCCTGTTTCCCAGTCCCACGCTCTCTGAGTACGGGACCATACTCTCTCCTCCAGTAGGGGGTCTTGGCATATGCAATACAGGGCACCCAAGTGCCCATTTTCATGTACAGTTACTTTGCAAGCAGTGGCAAACGTTTTAGGACATTTTATGCTGATGATCAGGCCTATGTTTTCCTTTGATCAGTTTCCTCCCATTGCTTTATACCCTTCCTCTTCGTATTCGGTGCCATCACATTCTTCAATGGGAGACACTTAGCAGGGTTGCTGGGGCCAATATGTGTCAGGAAGGCATCTAATGTGAGTCCCTTTCCAAAGCCCACTCATACAATGTGACTCTAGACCCAGTGTGGTCAGACTCTTTGCAGAAACTTGACTGAATCTTCTAGACAGCCGACCATACAGAGGGAGAAGCCTTTCCCCTCCCCCAGCATCAAGGGAGGCTCTGCTCAATCTTTGTTCTGCTCATCAGAGTCCTGAAGTCAGTAGGAGTTTTGCCTTGAGCTAGGTCTTGAGACTGTGCCCTCTCCCTAGTTACAAGTGCTTGTGCTGTTTCTCTCCAGCTTTGAAGCTCATAATTTAGAGCCGGGCAAAGTTTTTCAGACAAATAGGTTATTCTCAAAAAAAAAGACGGTTTCTGTTCGACCAAAACTATTTGTGAATTTGGCTCAAATTCGGTGAAAAGATTTGGCCAAAATATATATATATATATATTTATTTTTTAAGTCAACGCATTTTGTTCTAGAGAGACAAGGTGGGTGAGGTAATATCTTTAACTGGACCAACTTCTTGTTGGTGAGAGAGAAGTTGGTCCAATAGAAGATGTTACCTCACCCACCTTGTCTCTGTAATATCCTTGGACCAACATGGTACAACAACACTGCATACAGAATTTTGTTTTGACGTTTTTGAAATGCTGTGTTTTGCCTTTTTTTGTTTTTTGTTATTGACATTTTGGAGTAGATATTTAGGTAGATTTATTTTAAATGACAGAAATAAGAAAGGTAAAAACCCACCCGTTCATTTTGGGGCAAAAAAAAAGCATTTCGTTTAACCCAAAGTGAATTTTCTTTCAGATTGTTTTGACTCATTCAGCTGTATTCATAATCAGCTGTCAATAGCTAGGATGTATAGAACACAGAGCATGTGCCTAACAGAAGGCCAAGGGTCTCCCAAAGAGCCCTGGGTGCACCGTGCATTGGTGAAACTGAACTACCCTCACCTCGCTGTCTGCCCCAAACTAAACCCAGGCATTTCACTTCACTATTGTGTGTGATGTGATGGCCCTGGACAGAAAACCAGAGCGCCAATCCCCGTAACGAGTTAGATCCTTTATTCCACCCAGCACTGCCACCAGTCCAGAGCATCTCTTTGGACTCATGCCTCCAAGAAGTGCCATCTTTACTTATTCCCATACAAAAGCACTCTTGACTACAACCCAAATGCTGCATGCTACATGTTAGTGTAAGAAACATGCATGCTTTTATGGTAATCTCCCTAGCCATGTTTCAAATACCATTTTGAATCGGGGGGGGGGGGGGGGGGGGGAATCCCTAAACACCAGACTCAAGGTTTTTCCAAAGTGACTGGTGATTTGGGATGCCTCCATTTTTCAGTGCCCAGACCTTAAAGGGGCTTGATTTTGGGGAAGTGCTGAGCACCTGTCTTCTGAAAGCCAGGCTCTTTACAAGCATCTCAGGTTGGGTCCCTGGAAATTGAGGCACTCAAAATCACCAGTCACTGTGAAAATCATGGCTTTAGGTCATTGGCCTTTGCTCAGTCTAGTGGAGTTGCTGTCTTTAGAGCTCAGTTTAGTAAGGGACTGGACCTGCCTCATTATTGTAGGACAAATGCTGCAGCAGATCAACTTTGTGGATGTGTCAATCCAGAGGTGTGATTATAAAGATCCCTGATTCTCCAGGGCCTTGCATTTCCTCTCATCATTTACACCCGGAAAAGGGAATACAGTGTGGGTATAAAATGCAGCCATGTGGACCTGGTTGCAGGATACAATCACTTTGCCCAGGCGCAAGTGACAAAACAAGCTCCAAAGCAGAGGAGAATTGAGCCTCCAAAATTCTAATCTGGATTAAGACATTTCCGAAGTCTGGGGGTGTTTGGAGCTGAGGTTTTGGTTCAGGCCATCTTTATAATGGGCCTTTACAACCTCTGGTTTTACTGCATGCTGCAGCTTTTAAATTAATAGAGACAGTGGTGAGCCCAGAAACGTATTGGTATTTCACAAGCTCCTCCGCTCCAGGAGATAATGCCCAGAGCTCCCACTGGGAAGGGACAGGGCTTCCCGATATAAAAATAATAATAAATAGCAGAAAAGGCAAAACGGGGCAAGTGGGATGGCGGAGTGGAAGTCAGGACTCCTGAGTTCTATTCTTAGTGCTGGGAGAGAAGGGGTTTCTAGTGGCTGGAGCAGGAGACCTGGGAGCCAGGATGCCGGGTTCTGTTCCCAGTTCTGGTAAGGAAGTGGGCTCTAGCGGCTAGAGCAGGGGACTGGCAGTCAGGACTCCTGGGTTCTATTCCTCACTCGGTCACCAACTCACATAGTGGCTTGAGGAGGTCTGAGTCTCCGTGCCTCGGGTCACCATTCTGTAAAATGGGCACAACAATCTTTACCCGTGCATCAAGGCTCCGTTGATGTTTGCCGAGCGCTTTGAGCGCCTCTGAGCAAAGACATTGGGCAAGCGCGTAGTATTTTTGGCCGCGATCCCTGTTTTGTATATAAGACATTGAAAATATCATTTGGCTTTTGTTCTCAAGAGCCTGCTTTGCCGATGGCACTGGGAGGTGCCGGTGTGCTTTATCACAAGAGAAACAGCACGCCGATGGTATCAGCCCTAGGAGGCGCACAGTTTGTAGAGAAGGTGCATTCTGGCGGAAGCCCAGCTTGCATTTGATGTGTTCGTAACTCAAGCTAGCGAGCAGACTTTCAAAGCCGCCTTATCTGCCCCCACATCTTGACCTAATTTAACAAGTTGCCATGGTTGCTCGGAGAGGTTGATGCAATTTTCTTATCTTTGGGGGAAGAATGTAACTTCGCAAGAGTTCATGAAAATTCAGTTTCTAACCTGTTTTCACTCTCACAGGGACATAGCTAGGTCCGCTGAGACTGCTCTTCTGAAAGATGATTCCCCTTACCTACTGGGGGGGCATTTTCAAAGTTCGGTGCCCAAACGCCAGCTCCAGCGTTGAGATTTTCAAAGCAGTCTAGGGGATTTTGACACAACTCTTCCATTACAGTAGGGCGAGTCGGGTCAAAGAGTGAGACCTGTTCGACTCTGGAATGATCTCCCAAAGGGAAGCAGTAGAACCTCCATCCCTTGAGGCTTTTAAAACTGGACACACAAAGCACTGGAGAATACAGTGCAGAGAACAAAGCTGCACTGGTCCAATGTAATGAGTTAGCTCTTAAATCTCTCTGATTTCTGTGACCTGTTTTTTCCATGATGCGTGCCGGGAATCTTTAGCCTGACCCACTTCAGCCACTGATCTCTTAGCCAGGGGGACCATCTAGTATTTCACACCTCTTTCTGCCCATTGTGGTCACTTGCCTGCACCACTGTGGGCTGGTCTCCAGCAAACAAAATAGCACACAGAGCAGAAACGTGGGGTGTGTTCGCTTCACAAGGCCTAGTGCGTCAGCTTCTCTGCAAAGCCCCTGACATTTGGCTGTGGCTTTCCATAGAGTTATTATTCGTATTGCAGTAGTGCCTGGAACCCAGTTGATTTCAGAGCCCTGTTGTGCTAGTCACTGTACAGAGACCTGATCAAAGACAGCTCCTGGCCAAAGAGCTTAGAACCTAAATAAACAAGGCAGAACTATTACCCCCCGCCATTTCATGGGTGGTAAAGCAAGACCCAGAGAGATGAAGCAACTTACCCAAACTTATACAGCAGATCAGTGGTAGAATGAGGAACTGAACCTAGATCTCCTGAGTCTTAGGCCATCACTAACGAGTAAGAAGTTACAGGTGCTTTAGAGAGTAGCCTGGTGCCTAAGGTGTTTATAGCCCCAAATCATAGTATACCGGGTCTTAATTAATAGCATGCATTAGTATGCAAGAGTATTATGCAATTATGCAAATTAGGCACTAGTATGCATGGTCTTAATTTCATTCTTAGTGACAGAAGTGCTGTCTTTACTGTGCTGTCAGGGAAGAAGCCAGCCACCATGAGACTGCAGGGGACTATCTGGCTCCCCTGAGACTTCAGCTCCGTGATACATGCAGAAGCATTTCCATTGAACAAATCACTCCTGCAAGTGTCACCACCACTTTGCTCAGCTGAGATCCAGACCTGAGCCTCCCCTTCCCCAGCTGCCAAAGGTCTGACAGATGTCTCCAGAATATGCGTTGGAAAACCCTTCTCTCCCCGCAAATCCCCCTCCCTATTGCAAAGGCCAGGGGCCCATGTTGGACAAGTTGGTATTTCTGAGCGAGGATTGCCTGTTCCATTTAAAAGTGAAAGAACACAGCTGCTGGTTTACAAGAAAGAAACAACAGCATCGAAGAAAGTGGGTCTCTTTAGGAGATCTGCATACTCCTCCTCTTCATGCTGCCACCCACGCTGCCGGCTGAAACGTACAGGCCCGACAGGTGCGATCTGATGGGGTTGGGGGGCGGAAGTGTGCTGTCTCCAGCCAACGTCAGAAAGCCTGTTAACTGCGCTGTTCTCAGTTCCTCTCAAGTCACAGGAAGAGATGCTCAGGGAGCCACATGGAATGTGGCAGCCTGGACATCTACATTCAGTGCAGTTTCTTGGGGAGAAAAGGCAGAGTCCGTATGGCATTCTTGACTACTCCCTGCTGCTGGAGAAGGGTGAAGTCGGCCATCCCTGTGAAGCTGGATTTGGGTCAGTTGTGAGAGTTCATAAGTGCATTCAGTTGCCTCTGGCGGACAAACAGAAAGTGGCTGTTCTTAAGGGCAGGCGGCTGTGGGCGAGTGGTTGTTTCCTTGCCTACCCTGTTTGGATTCCGGTTCAGTATGAACTTTACCTGCTGTTGAGGGATGATTTCAAGCATAACTTTACATCCTAGTTTCCCCTACGACCTGCTTCTAGCTTCCACTGCAAGCGGCTCTACAAGGCCCGTTTCTCACCCTAAGGTGGAACCCAGCGGATGGGGCCTGGGCTTGGTTCAGTGGTCCATGTGCCACCTGCCAGACATATGCAAATGACAGTAAAATCAGCCCCATGCAATGCTGCCCAACCATGACCGTAGCTCAGCTTTTAAAACAAAAATGTAGAGCCTGAACCACCGAGCGGCATGACCTTTGCAATTCAGAGTTGACTCTTCAGTGATACCGTTTTACTAGTCACTCCTCAGAGCAGTTAATTAGACTATGGCATAGCAGGTTTTGGGTGCCATGAACACAGATAGTATGTTGGACTCCCAGTGCCACCTTCATGACAGAGGCCTGAGACTCATCAGTACCCCCAATCCACCCTCCACCTGTCATGTGGGCTGGCACTCCCTAGCTTGCATGCTCCACCATGGATGCTTCCTGGATTCTTCTGAAACTAGGGATGATCCCAAACCAAAACGCTGGCTCTGATCAGACCCAAACTTTGAGGCAGTCTGGAGCTGAACTTTGCCACTGAGATCCATCTCTGACGCTCCTCTAGGATGCTCCTAACAAAGCAAAATTTGGTGAGGGAGAGACAGGGAAGAACTGCCCATGGTTGATGTGCGGGATGAAATGCAGAGGTACACCCTCACCACTGCCCAAACCTGCCCAGGGCCAGCACACAGGCCTCGGCCCCTCCTGATTACACTGGTCTCTGAAGCTCTGACATAGGAGGTCCAGGCCAAGGTCAGTGCATGACAGAAGGGGAGGCTGCTCTGGAGATGTTGCTATGCCCACTTGTTGTGTTTGGTTGGAACCACAAACCACACAGCGAAAAGAATAGGTGCGCCGCTCTCGTTTTTTGTTTTGTTTCTTTCACACAATGTCATTGGGGGGAGGGGGTATGAAAATCAGCCAGAGAAGGAGTGGGGTGACATGTTTCAGATAGGGCCTTACCATGTAAACTAATGGCCTGTCTATGCTGGTGGCGGGAGGGAGGAAAGAAGCATGGAGAGGGAGTTGTACAGCTGTAGCCACACTAGTGCAAATAGTCTCTGTAGATTCAGTGCACCTGTAGATTCAGTGCAAGAGAGGGCTTGAACCAAAGTGATTTACCACAGTACATTGCCCTGGTGTAAACCCCATCTGTTACTCATGCAAGCACTTGTGAAGTGATGCAAGTTTCCTGAGTCGAGGCCTGCCTGCCCCTCTGGGCTGAATCCCACTGTTAATAGCACCCCAGAAGTTCCCCTTCCTAAAGTCCTCATAAAAACCCAATGTTGCAACAGATCGCTGTGTTTCTAGCAACGCCTCATAGTTATAACAGATGCTTTCATCTAAAAGTGATTTGTAACCACATCAGACACTGCTGAAATGTGCCCACTTCTGGGGTGGGCTATGGCAGCTGTTTAGCAGCTCACCAGCAACAGTGTAGGGCAGGAAGTGAAGCATACCACATTCATTTCACTCTGCAGGGGGAATTTAGGCAGGCACAATTCACTGACCATGGTAAAGTTTTGTTTAAAGGCTGGGGTTAACAAACTCTTTCGCAATAGGGCCCAGGGACATTTAGGCCTCATGTGTCTTGGGTCTGGGCTTTGCATCTCCTTGGAAAGCAAGCACTGTGAACAGCACAGCACCCCATAGTACCATGCTGCAGCATGCCTTCTTTCAGCGCTGGTCCAGAAGAGTGGCACCTACTTTAACACCAGCATCTCTTCCTGCATCCACCTGCAGGAGTGGGAGGCTACAGGGGGAGAATCTGCTCAGGAGGTGAAATTCTCCCCTGTGCAGACAGCCAGCTGAAATCCTGAGGGCCACAGAAGTTCCCTTCTAAGGCACCTCCTAGCAGCCCCATGGGAAGGCAGAGCCAGAGGGACAACCTGGGAAAGTGACCTGGCTAGGACTCGTGCAATGCATGCCCATGAGTGTGTGCGCTTCCACATGCAAAGAGGCTTTGCTCAGACAGGGTTCCCACTGTGGCAGCATTTCATAACCAGGCTTAAGAGGCATATTTTCCCCATGACGTTCAAGAATTCCTAATGCGTGATGCTCCCCAATGCTCTTCACTGTGAGGGAGGCGAGACAGGGCGGCCATTGTGAGTCACATTTAGCATGTGAGCCCCCTCTGACTGGCTCTATTCTTAGCACGCCCTCCCTCCCTACCAGGGACAAAGGTCATCAGGCTGCACTCAAGGGACAGCCCAGAATTCAGAGGCCTTGCCTTGGGGGTGGTGTGCGTGTGAGGTTGTCATCTTTCCAGGGCTCGTATGGAAATGAGTGGGTTCAGCGAACCCTCCTCCGGGCATGGCTGAAAGCTCCCAGAGGTGTTTGAAGCGACCCCATCACAAAAGGCAGCTTGTGTCTGCACCCTCCCTACTTGCATCTGTGTCCAAGGGCTGATATCTGTCTCGGGATATTCCGCATGAGGTCAGCAGTGCATGGGGCTTGTCTGGCCCTCTCGGGAAGGGCTGCCTCTTAGCTGGGGGTTCTGCCTCACCTTGGGCCAGTGTCTCGTCTAGGGCACAGCTGCACCAATTTACACCAGCTGAGAATCTGAAACCACAGGTGGGGGGACTGTAGGACTGGCAGAAGCAGAGGGATGCTGGGAATCTCCTCTAGTTTCAGAGGCTGATTGTGTCACCGGGAAGGAAGTCTTTTCCAGTCAGGATTGAAGTTGCCTCATTTCCTAATGATTCTTCTTAATATTCCACTGGCAATTGGCTTTTAGAAACATCAACGGCAAGCTCCTCTCTTGGTGTAAATCACCAGAGCCGTGTCGATTTACCGCAGATCTGGGCCCCAGTGTCTTAGTTGGTAACTGCCCCCCTCCTCGGCTAGGTGGATCCGGGACGTGGAAGAACGATGAAGGCTGGAACAGAAGATGTGGGAGATGGGTCACCAGGTGCCGCTAGAGGGATAAGGTGCTGAGTGCTTGGAGAAATGAAGGTGCCGATCGCAGAGAACAAACACGTGTTCCTTAGCTACCTGCACCACCCAGCACTTTGAAAATGTAACGGCGTGTCAGTGCTGAGTCTTATTGGCTGGGATTTTAAAAAATGCCTTGGGGAGTTAGGTACCCAGCTCCTGGGCTCCTAACTCCCTTGAGCCCTTGAAAATCTCACCCATTATTAGTGCCTGTTCCATGACTAGATGAGAGCCTCATTCTCCAAGATGCTCATCCCAGATCCGATCCTCACCATAACTCACATATAGCCCAATTCATCATACGTCCTCAGTGCTCATAGCTCTCTTTCTTAACAATTGAATCTTCTCTAGGAAAGAGATGCAAATACCGAGAGAGGTGGTGCCAGATAACGCCGTCTCCCCGGAGCTGTGCTCTGTCGCACAGGCTCAGACATGCAGTGTGTGTTAGTTCCTGCTGCCTCCTGCATCTGTTGACTCTCTGACATTTCAAACAAGGTGTTGCCCCAGCAGCAGCCGGGCTGTGATGCTTCTGTATGGCTCGGTGCATGTGTGCGTGAGCTGAAGTCTGCTTGCTAGCCATGCAGTAAACATGTTCATTTTCAGACTACTGATCCTCCAGTGGGCAGCCAGGAATCGACCCCGTGGAGCCTGACTCCTAGTCCTCTGCGCTAGCCATTGGACAGCATTCCCTCCAGCAAAGAAAAAAACATCCTGCAGGATGCCGCGCCATGTGATTCCATGCCGCTTACAGTGATAAATTGCTGGGCTTCCCTGCACCTCTGCATGCCAGCTGGCAGCAGAGTGCGAGGAGAACATGCTAACTGCACGGGGCTCCTTGGCCTAAGGTTAGAGAAATTTCTCTCTGGAAGCTTGGAAAGCCTCGAAAGTGCTTGTTAAAGCTGGTGTGACCTGGTGATGTGCCAGGCCAGGGCAATCACTTGTCTCAATGAATGCTTAATTACAGCCCCTCCCATTAGTTGGAACATGCATCAAAGGTTAAGGGAAATCAACAGGATAGGGAGATACTGGTCTTCTTTTTACTCTGCATCCCAGTGTCAGCCTGCCCAGACATTAGTTAGAGCAGCTAAGGAGCTGCTCTAGCTTACTGTACGGGAGCATTGGTGTAGAGGCATCTGCTCTGACCTGCTCTTCCTTGCCTCTTTCACCCCCGGCACCTCCCCTTCCCCAGTGACAGTGGCAGGCACAGAAGTTGGTTCGGTTGGTATATTTGACATTGGGACATCCCCATCCACAAGGGGAATTCTCTGTCTATTTAGGGCTAGAATCTGTTCACTTTGCTCAGCCTCAGCAGCATCCACCTATGTTGCCTGGCTGGCATACTACAGATGGATGAATTACTCTTCTACCCGTGCACCCCCCTGAGCTGTAATTCAGAATGTTAGCAAGACGCTCGAGTGGCAAAGCTGGGATCCCCAAAGCTTGGGAGCATCTGGATCAGCCCATTATAATACAGGCAGCTGCAAAGTCCCTATCTGAGCTTCCCCAGTGTAGCGCTCTGGGAAGTGTGGTTGCTGCTCAATCCCTACTAAATATAGACAGTGTGTAACAAAATCCTCTGAGCCAATATTTGGCAAAGCCTTGCTGAGGACAGTTTGCTCACATATTTCCCTGCAGAATGTAGTATTTCTCTTGTTCATGTATGGGATAAGATAGATACTATGAACCTGATTTGGTTTGCATATCAATGCACTGATAACCAAGAGTCTCAGAATCACTCAGATACCCTTTAAATAAAAGAATAGCTAGCGGATAGTCAGGAATCTATCAGGGTACATCTATGCTGGAAACAGGCTAACAAAAATACCCCTACAGGAGCAGCTCTCTGAGCCCAGACTTGAGTTCACAAGGTTCACGATAAGGTGCTAAGAATAGCTGTGTAGACATTCCCATCCAGGTCGGAGCTTAAGTTCTGTCAGTTGCTATGTGGGTCCCAGCGTCTGAGCTCCAGCGAGAGGTGCCATAGCGTGAGCCAGAGTCTGTAGACCTGGGCTCTGAGGCTGGCTGCCAGGGTAGTTTTTTGCACCTCTGTTCTCATGGCCCGATGTGCTCTCACACCTTAGTAAATCAGGAGTAGCTCCACTGAAGTCATTGGGGTTACACCAAGATGGGACTGCAGTGAGAGCAGAACTGAGCCCATTGGCTCTAAAGCCAGAAAAGACACACTAGGTCCCATTTAGTCTGTCCCTTCACCAGGCAGGATGGTTCCCTCTCTACTAGTGGTTTGCCTAGTTTCCAACAGTTTTAAATGTCTCCATTACTGGCAATTTTTAAATCAAAAGTTGGATGTTTCTTCTAAAAGATCTGCATTTGTTCCAGCAGGAATTCTTGGGGGGGCAGGTCTCTGGCCTGTGTTCTACAGGAAGTCAGACTAGATGATCACAGTGGTCCCTTCTGGCCTTGGAATCTATGACTCCAAAGGCAATAGGACATGGTCCATCACATCCCTTGGGAGATTAGTCCGCATCCTCCCATTCCCACTGGCAGGAATTTTATCCTGACATGCAGCGTGAACTGTCATCCAGTAACTTCATCCCGTTGTTCCATTAGCCACCCCTTCTGCCAGCTCAGGCTTACACCCATTGCCATTGTCAGTCTGTTCTCCTTTCCCTCACCTTAGCTGTTGCCTAACCCAGCTTTATATATTTAATTCTTTTCTTGCAAGTCATTCCCTGGATCATTATCGTTGCCCTTTTCTGAGCTCCTCTTAGATGTGTCAGTGTCTTGCTGGAAATATGTTGCCCGAAGCTGAACACAGTCTTCTAGGTGTGGTCCTAATCAGACAGGTTTTGGCTTGAGGGCATCCATTTTGGCTTGGGCTGGGACATGAGTGAAAAGAAGAGATCAGTATTTAGGAGTCACTCAGCATGTGACTGTTCCAGTGAAAACCTACCGGAAAGTGTGTAAAGCCACAGTCTCTCACGGCAATGCGTTACGTACTTGGCATCAGCCGTGCTTAAGCACGTAGGAATCAGATGCCCTGAGGCATGGCAAGATACAATGCAAATAGACAGGGAGTACAGTGCCTTTAAATTAACTGTCCAGCCTCAGCCAAGTGCAGCTGAGGCCCCCTAGAGGAAAATCAATTCTGGGGGCAAAGAGAATTTGGTATCCCTGGGAATCTGATCGCTGTTGACAAGCAGCTTGTTTGTTTTCAGCTGATCAGATGAGTGGTGCTCTCCTCCCAGAATCGTTATCCCCGACACAGACGGAAAAAGTTAGTCACCAAGAGACGGTTCTGGTTTAAAGCCACCACCTTGCACACTGCAGACAGGTGGACACCACACAGTGCCAGCTGGTGCTAAAGGCACAGGGAAGTCCACAAGATGACCACTGGGAGGTTTTTGACAGCAGATGCATGTGTGCATTGCCATTTCTGAGGCATTTCTTGACAAAGAGCTGATGGCCAAAATTAGCAGCCTTATGGTACTTAGAACACAACGGAGCTGCAAAGCAAATAGCTTTTTATGACTCAAATGTATATAACGCAGGAGGCTTCACCCACAGACCCTTCACCTCCATATCAATGATGATAGATCATGAGAACAACCAACCGGGGAACTTGCTTCTGGCCAGCTAGGAGTTGGTTGGATATTGCATGCTCTCCTCTTCTGCTGACTCCAGGCTGCACAGTGTACAAAGGGATCCAGGCCCAGCTGATTTCAGGATGTCATGGCTGGGAGGGATTCCATTTCCAATGTGCTAGGACGCTGCTGGAAAATATACAAGCTCCTTTTGTGCAGAAGACCCTAGTGTCAGCCTGCCCACTCCAATCTTGCAGAGGCTCTAGTTCTAAGTTTTGAATTATTCAAGATGCTAACCTGTGAGACCACCTTCTGCCTACCCTCCGTTCTGTTATGTTATTACAGCGCTCATTAGAAATGCCTTCCTGCTTCCCGGATGCCCACCTGCCCAGCCAACCCTATTCCTTGCAGCAATAGCTGGGCCGGCTGCACTGAGTTGCCTCTTGTTCTCTGCGAGTTTATGTAGGTGGTTCCTGCAGCGACATGTCCTGGAGAGAGGCCAAATAATTTTCATACCTATGTCCCCTTTATCGCATCTCCGTGCACAGCCATGGATCAGAATGTGAAGGTCAGGAGGCAGCGTGTGATAGTGTAGGAGTTCAAGCAGTGGCTGGGAGCTTTTTGGCACGTAAGAGAAGACAGCGCTTCGGTGGCAGAAAAATCGTTCCTCCCTATTTTAATGCCAAGAAATAATCCTCTTTATGTAACTGAGACTGAGGTGAAACATTCCAGTGGTTGAACATTCCACTCAGACTGCAGTAGGAAGCAGCTTTACCTGTACGAGTTAACTCTCAAACTGCCAGTTCAGCTCAGATCTTCACTTGGACTGCTACTGTAGGCCCCTGAGATGTCAGTTTTTGTATACAGTGAACGTCACCTCTTAATATTAATAACTAATATTAAGGTCGCACACAAAGACCCCATTCCAGATCAGGCTCCCACTGTGCTAAGCACAATTTACAAACACAGAGGAAATCATAGGCCTTGCCACAAGAAACCCCCGAAGTCTAAGAAGGCCTCAAGTGCATCCATGGAGTTTAGAAAGGGAGTTGAAGGCATCCAAGTCAGGGGTGAAGCATATAACAGAACCAGAGTCACAGATCCCAGTGCTGTCTGTACTAACAAACACCCAACACATTTTGTATTCATCTGCTTGCGTGTGTCTTCCCATGGAGGGGGTTGGGTGGAAAGAAATTTGCATCTGTTGCATTCCTGGCTCACCTGGTTTTAACAACTTGTGGCTTCTTTGCGTTCCTAGGCAGTGGACCCATCCAGCTGTGGCAGTTCCTGCTGGAGCTGCTCACCGACAAGTCCTGCCAATCCTTCATCAGTTGGACAGGCGATGGCTGGGAATTCAAGCTCTCAGACCCAGACGAGGTATGCCCATTATAACTGCGGGGGAGGGATAGCTCAGTGGTTTGAGCATTGGCCTACTAAACCCAGGGTTGCGAGCTCAATCCTTAGGGAGCCATTTAGGGATCTGGGGCAAAAATTGGGGATTGGTCCTGCTTTGAGCAGGGAGTTGGACTAGATGATCTCCTGAGGTCCCTTCCAACCCTGATATTCTATGATTCTAACTGATCAGAGACCACTGAAAATGCTTAGGAGAATAACCTACGTCCTCTCTCTTCCTGGCTGACATGCTACAAGTCATGTCAGTATGATCCTGTGGAGGGGACTAAGGTAGCAGGGTATTGCTCCCTCAGTAATTTCTGGAAAAATCAATGGTTTAGAGAATGCCCATGAAAGTCTGAGTATTAATGAGCAATTATTAATTGTATTGCAGTGGCACCCAGAAGCGAGGGGAAATATTTCATACCAAAGTTGGGACATGGGGGGGGCGAAACATAAAGATTCCGCAACAGCAAAAGGCATCACCTCTTTGTGTCATTTTTGCCAAATCGTCTCTGTCGGGAGGAAGGATAATTCCGAGATCAATGAAGTGTTTCCATTTTTCAGTTCAAAACGTCCTTTCCTTGTATTTAAAAAAAAAAACGATTCAAAATGGTTTAAATGGTTGAAATTGAAACAAAATATTGCAATGTTGTAAAAGGAAAAAAAAAAAAAGTTTTGTTGGAGCCGAAACAATTTTTCTTGATTTGCCAAAAATGTTGAAATTTTTTTTTTTTCAGTTTTCCCCAACACTATTTCCCCTCAATGTTATTTGCACAGTTCTAGAGGCCACCAGGCGTGGACCAGGCCCCAAGCATGCTAGGCACCGTATGCACAAAAAGACAGCCACTGCCCCAAAGAGCTTAAAATTACCCCCTTCCCCATCTCCTGTCTTCATCTGATTCCACTTCATGATCCCCCAGCAGACTCCATGGGTGCTGTTTCTACAGCCCAGGAGGGGTTTGACCGCTGGCCTTCTGCAAACGCTGGCACTCAACTCCTCCCTGAGTCCATTCTTCATGACGAGGGGGAGAAAAAACATATCACCATTAGCTTTCCCAGTGGCAGGAGCTCCCAGCCCCTTATCACCCAGCCGAGCCAGGAGGAAGAGACTTATTTTAATATCTACACTCAATCTCTGAGCCCTTCTTCACCTTCGTTTTCCTCCTCTTCCAGGTTGCCAGGCGATGGGGCAAGAGGAAAAACAAGCCCAAGATGAACTACGAGAAGCTGAGCCGTGGGCTTCGCTACTACTACGACAAGAATATCATCCACAAGACGGCTGGCAAGCGCTACGTGTACCGTTTCGTCTGCGACCTGCAGAGCCTTCTGGGCTACACGCCCGAGGAACTCCATGCCATGCTGGACGTCAAACCCGATGCCGACGAGTGAATCGGACCAGCCAGACTGTGTGGAAGGTTGCGTCGTGTCGGTGTGGAGATTCGACGAGACCTTAAAAAATTTTTTTTTTTGCAGTTAAATATCTATCTATATTTTTTTCAAGAGCAACTCAAATTTGACATTTTTGATGGGGCGAGGAGGGGTGGGCAAAGTCAAGCTTTTGGCTGAATCTGGCAATGTTTGGTTGAGAGAAGAAAGATGGAACTTTTTATCTGAAAGTTCTCAGAGAGGTTTTGGGGGGTGAATTTCTTAGTTTTAAGAAAGCCAGAAAAATACAGCTCACTTAAAAAAAAATTAAAATAATCCCTCCCCATCTCACACCATCTGGAAACATTATTAACGAAAAGATCCCCTTGATTACTGTGTTACCAGTGCAACAAACTGACAATTCAGGAAGTGACAAGACTCCTAAGGATTATGCGATTGGTTCTTTTATTGATGGGAGGGACAAAGGGAAGGTGGAACTTCCTGTTTTGTGGGAGGGGATGACATAGGAAAAAACAAGAACAGTTCTTGTTACTTTGCTTTTCTGTTGGTTATTTTTCTGTTACAAAGAACAGATTTTTTTTAGGAGGGACCAAGATTTTTTTTTAATTATTATTTGTTAAAATTTTATTTTATTAAATTTTGTGCCAGTATTTTTTTTAAATAGTCTTAAGCTCTAAGATTATCTCAGTCTTGCAATATTGTGTGTGTATGTACGTTTCTGTTATGCCAGCAGAGAGTTTTATGACAGTGAAGAAAAAAAAAAAGTTTATGTAGACCCCACTGGAGAAGTGTAGAGCTCTGACTTATGATCTCTGAATCTTATGTGAAGGAAAATGAGTGCCAAATCAGTCACCAAAAATTCTGGGAGGATGCTTTGCATTTGCATTGAGCCCCATGCACTTTGCTCTGTTGTTTGTTGCTAAAGCTGGATGAAATTTCTCAAAAGGAAATTTTATTGTTGTTGTTGTTAAAAAAACATCTTTTGGGGACCACCAGATTTTCAAAACCACGTTTTTAAAATTTCTGATGTATCGAAAATGTTGCTGACATCTTCACGTATCATTTTCAAAATCAGAAAGTGGGTTTCTTTTTTTTTTTTTTTTTTGGTAAAAGGAATGTTTTTTACACTTTGAAGTAACTGCTAGTTTGTTTGTTTTTTAATATCCCAGCCAGTGACTAAGCTGAGCAAAGAAGTTCAGGTTTGACATTTTCCTATTTGGAACGCAGTCAGTGCTGACGGGAAAATGGAGAAGTGTGTTTGGGGGGAAAAAAAATCATGAAAAGCTTTGAACAATGAAAAGTGAAACAAGGATGATTTGGAAACTTTCGATGATTTTTCCCTCCGTTTTTGACCAGTGCTGCCTGCAATAATGTACGGCCAGCCATTCTAGGCACATCCAAAATGGAAACTCAGACTCACAAATGGGGAACAATCCCTCAAGATGCTGAGCACGCAAGCCCAGTCCAGTGAAACTCGCATGCACATGGTTAAACTCATGAATAGCCCCACTCAAGTGAGTGGGACCATTCATGTGCTTGATGTTAAGCATGTGCTTAACTGCTTTGCTGGACCAGGCTAGCAATTCCTTTGAGCCCGGAGTGTGTGGATACAGCTTAGACACGGAGAGTGTATCTGCACAACAAGCTCCTCCCTGCGGCAGCAATTCTCCGAGCCTGGCTCAACTGACTGGGGCTCACACCGCTGGGTTAAAAATATCCGTGTGGATATTCGGGCTCGGGCGGCAGCCTGGGCTCCATGACCCTCCCGTCTTGCCAAATTTCTGCCGGTCTGACTGTAGGATTTCGGCTTTCGACTTTAAATATATCTTTTTTTTGGTAAGGACAGTATTAAATATTTGAACCGAATATATTTTCTTTAATGGCTGAACCAATTTCTGAAGCTCTGTATTGATTCACCACAGAGACTAGGAGGGTGGAGAGACTTTGTAGTTCAATGCAGGGGAAATTAGAACAATGGGAGATCATATATCAGGTCTGCAGAACTGGGCTCTGAATAAAAGTTGCTAAAAACACGCTTGTATTTAGTCTGAACATCCAGTTTGCTTCCTGTTTTCCCATCTCTGTGTAGCCAGAGCACTGTGGTGTAGGAGGGCAGGGTCAAACAGGAAGCCATGGGAGGCTGTCAGTTGAGTTCTGTGGAAAGATGATGCCCTGACACAGAGGTGCTGAGTTCCCATTGGACTCTACAAGAATATGTGAATATCAGGGAGCTCATTTTTAAGCAAGCTTTGTTTGATTGAAACTCAGTCAGCCCCAGCGTGTCAGAGAGCTTAGCCTGGCTTAGCAGGCTGGTAGGTGTAAAGCTGAACACACGGAAAAATGTAGCATGCTGATTAGGGGGGCGTTTAAAGCAAGAATGTTGAAGGCAGATGGTAGCTATGGGGCAAGGGAAGTCCAGGTGTCAGAGCACATGGCTGGGGCTAAGACATGATCCCACCCGACATACAGAGAGGACTGGTGCAGATGAAGGAAAGCGGGATGGAAGGAAGGTGAAAGGAGCATGCACTGAATGAAGAAAGGACAGTCTGCTTTCTGAAAGAGCAGTTCTCATCTAGCATCCTGAGCAAAGGGAGGCTGGCAGCTGTGGCAGGTGAGAGATTGCAGAAGTGAGAGAGGAGGGCTGCTGCAAAAGGGGATTGGAGTTCAGCTCAAGCTGGAGGAAGCAAAGGAAGATGCCGATGTGCTGCTGTAGGCCAGGTGCTCCTCCTCCCTGCTAGAAACTAGATGCAAAGAGAGAATAGGTGAAGTCAAACGCCCGTCCAGAAGGTGACTGATTTATAGCTATGTACGGCGGGCTGTGCTGTAGTGGGACGGCTGAGTGAGGCTGCTCCCTGCACTTTGAGTAGGCTGAAGGCATCTTGATGGAGCTTTTGAGTGATAAAGTTGGTGGTAGCTGAGTGCAGAGAGTTAGTTTGGGCTTCTGAGAAGATATATAAGGAGGAAGATTTCAGACTCTGTTTTCCAGGGAGGCAGAGAACCACTTGAACCAGAGGTGATTCCAGCGAAATACACTGGCCCCAAATCCAAGCAGGAGAGTAGCCTGTGACTCTTTAGATGGACTCTTTCAATTCTCAACTGGTAACACAATTCTCCTAGGCTTTTAGGGTCTTATACGTTCCATAGAGTCATAGAAAGTGCCCTTAGGTTCACGTTTTACAGTGTCCGTTCTGGGCAGTTTTTAGCCAGACCTTAAATCATCACCTTTTATTTTACAGGATTACTCCTGTAAAGGGTGTTAGTGACTGGGGCAGATGTCCCACCATCCCAGCACTCTTTCTGCCTTCTAACCCACCCAGCAAGTGTCTGTCCTCTGGGGTTGGTCACAGTGCAGGGTCCCCTAGTTCAGTTCAAGCAGAAAGTCAGTCAGTAGTATTTTACTATGAACAGTTGGGACTTGGGGGTTCATGTGCTGACCCCCAATATTTCTGCCAGACCTGATCAACTCATTCATTCCACGAGGGTTGATTGCCGGCAGATTTTCTGTATTAAGCTGTTTCTACCCAAGACAATCTGTTTCCATAACGTGCAGGGATATGTTCTCAAAGCGATCTAGAAGGGCTACAAAATGAATGGTGCCATCTTTGCCAACATGCTCCTACCAATGCTTTGCCAAGTTTACTCACCACCCTTTGCCATCCAGATTGCAACCTGCGTGTAAATGCAACAAGCGACAGGCAGAATAGCCTGGGTGACATGTAGTGACTTGACTCACAATTTGCTTTCCCCCCTTCTAGGCTAGAGACGGTCACAGAAAGCACAGTGTGCTGTTTATACACTGGAAATTTGCAGATTTTTTTTTTAAGTGCATGTTGACTATTGAACAGGGATGTGTGACCCAGATGAGATAAAGTTAAGGCCAAATGTGTACCTGCACCTAAACCTCCAGCTGCATCTTTTATGAGGTGTGAAAAAGTTTGGTTAACCTACATACACGCAATATCTATATAATGTGTGTGAAAGAGAGCATGCACTGGGGTTGCAATTCACCTCTGTGCAAAGATCCAGCACAAGTCTTATTTTGATGGGTTAAGTGGTGTCTAGTACTGGCCCCTCTGGACTGGGGTGAATTGCACCCTGGACAAATATTTAAACCAGATTTAATTCAGTTAATTTCTCTTTTGTTCTGAAAAATTTATTTGAGCATAAGCTTTCGTGAGCCACAGCCCACTTCGTTCCACTGAATGAGCTTAGCTCACGAAAGCTTATGCTCAAATAAATGGGTTAGTCTCTAAGGTGCCACAAGTCCGCCTTTGCTTTTTGCGAATACAGACTAACATGGCTGCTCCTCTGAAACCTATCTTTTTTGTTCTGGAATTTCTCAAATCTGTTAATTGATTCCAAATATCTTTATGACTAATTCTTGATCTCGGAGTTCACGGTGGGTACTTAAGCATATTGCGCTTCAGCACCCAAGTCACATGATATGGGCCCATTTTTCCAACTGGATGAGCCTAATTCTATGCATGTAATTCTTACATGCCTGGAAATGAAGGGCTCGAAGGGACCTCAAGAGGTCAGCTAGTCCATCCCGTCCTCGCTGAGGCAGGATTCTTTGTATGGTTGAATACTCGTGATCGGGAATTCAAGGTTTGCTTGTTGGGAATATTCTGCGACATTTGTTTAAAAGTAGCTTTCTTCCAGTAAAATTATGCCCTGGAAAGATCATGAAAAGGGACCTCAGTCAAAACGAATTCATTTAAAAAATTTGAACAGCTATTTACAGACATTTTTTCATTACAGCATTTGCCCATCTCTCGCTGTGTATGTGTAACTGATTATAGTACACAAAATCACCTATACAAAAGTCACCTATACATTTGTGTGTAATAGAATCACATACACACATGTGTATGTGCGTGCATCATTTTTACACTAATTACACTTCTGGGTTCTGCCCAGAAGAGTATTATCATTCTGTGAGAGTCCACGCTTAACAGGACACGAACCCAGTTATACGTGGTTTTGATAAAAGAAGACTGAGGGGGGACCTGATAGTCTTCAAATATACTAAGGGCTTTTATAAAGAAGATGGTGATCAATTGTTCTCCATGTCCACTGAAGGAAGGACAAGAAGTAAGGGGCTTAATCTGCAGCAAGGGAGATTTAGGTTAGATATTAGGAGTATCTTTCTAATTGTACGGATAGGTGAGCTCTGGACCAGGCTTCCAGGGGAGGTTGTGGAATCCCCATCATTGGAGGTTTTCAAGAACAGGTTAAACACGCACCTGTCAGGGATGGTCTAGGTTTATTTAGTCCTGCCTCAGCATAGGATGTTGGCCTAGATGACCTCTTGAGGTCTCTTCCAGCGTACATTTCTATCATGATTCATCATTGGCCTGAAATTTAACCTTCTCTCAGGAGATTTCCAGCCCAATGTCAAGATATTTAAGAAAAAAAGAAAAAAAGCTTCCAATATGCATCTGAAATTTAGGACACATCCAAATCCCTGCACTTTTTGAGCATCGCTGTTTGGGAGGTGACCTTGGTGGGGTTATTAGAGCTTGTTGAGTTTCTTTTCATTCTAAACACTGCAAATGTGCTTTCCTTGGCATGCGTCTCTCTGAGGGGGTCTATAGAACATCAGTCGAGCTGTTGTCTACATTCCAAAGAATTTCAAATCCATGCTCAGTATAGGTATACATATGTGTTCTAATGGAATATCTCCAGGAATTAGCTGCCTCAGTAAAAGAACGTCTGTTTTGTTTTGTTTTGTTTTTTTACACATGGGATTTTTTTTAAGCTGATAAACATAGAGAAGAAAAATTGTTATATTGTGCTGTTCAACTATTTTCCAACTTGTATTTTCATATAATTTATATTTTTTAAAAGTGAAAAAAATTTAAGAGCAAGATTAAAAAAAAAGAGGAAAAAGCAGGTGCTTTTTTTAAAAAAAAAAACAGAACTGAGCTAGCTTAGAGATGTAGCAGTGTGTGTGTGTGTGTCTGTGTGTGTTTTTTTTTTAAAAAAAAATACAAAAATCTCCCCTCAGAACATGGATTCTTAAGGGAGGGATTGGTTTTGTTTTAATTGCTGATGCTGGCACATCATTTTGATGGAGAATTTTTTATATACTGTAGCCTTATTTCATATTGTATTTTAAACCATGTGAAATAAAATAAAAACCATAAAGGTATGGTGTCGGCGTGATTATTTCTCCCCTGTCCTGCTGAAGGGAGTTAGATTGTGTCTTTCGTGGTATTGCTGGTGTTCAAACAACATGATTCAGACACCAAAATATCATGAGATTGTCATAAAAATAAGGAGATTGTACAAGCAATAAATGGGGGGTTCTTTTTATTTCCTTCTGGTTTCTGAGCCTTTAGGAGTCACATTTTTGAGTTGCAAGGGCATGAAACTTATTTTTCTTTCATTAAATGAAAGCTGAAATTTTCATGTAATCACAGGATTCCAGGAGCTGTGGCTTTAAGAAAAGCATCAAATCTTGTAAGTCACACAATACTGGTGTTACGCTGAGTCCTCAGCAAAGAGGTTGCCTGTAAGGTGCACAACTGCTAGAATAGTCCTAAGATGTTGTGACTTAGAGACCCCCTCAAAGGCACGATGCTTTCCCAGCTACCTCTTTGCTCCAGGGCGTTTCTGTGTAATAAGTTGTTGCCGGGTGTGAGCTGATCAAGACTCAGAATTTCCATTCTGTGGGATGTTCTAAGAGTTCGAAATTTCCTTTCCTCCCAAAGCAGAACAAAAAGTCGACATCTTCTGTACAATTAAAAATTCTGCTTTGATAATACCCCATATCACTCCTCAACCTTGCCATCAATGTCCTACGCAACTCTGCTCCAACCTCCATCTCAGACCTGGCCTCTCACGGCCTACCCATTTACCTCCCGCTCGCCTCTTCCCCATGACATCCCCGACTCAGCGAACAGCCACATCCCGGGTCCTGTTCTACAGGGACAAAAGGTGCATGTTCAGTCTATTCCCGCAAATCATTTTGATACCATGGAATCAGCATTGTCCAATGGACAACTGTTCTCTTTGTAAATTTTCAAGCAGCTCTCCTGGGCTAGCTTGACAGCAAATTGCAACGTGTGGCCAAATCATTGTGGGACTGGAGGCGAAGTCTTGTTCCCAGCCCATCTGCTGCACGGAGTAACTGCAACACTTGCCACTTTTCCTCCCTTGAGCGCCAACCGGTTTACAGACATGAAGCAGGCACTTGGTCCTACGCCCTCGGACCCAAGATTGCCTAACCAATGCAGTGGGGTGATGAGGAATCCAACCCCTCCTCAGTGCCCTGTGGGAGCATGTTGAGGTCATATTCCAACCCTACCGTGCATGGATGGGCGATATTCACCCCAGCATAGAGGAGTCAGCACTAGACATATACACCGCTTAACATCTGGCTTGCAGGCCTGGTGGTGAGCCTTCACAGAGAAGGGCATTTCACCCTTAACTAGGCTCGTCAATAGATAAATGCACAGCTCTAGCTACGGGGAAGTTATATTGACAATGCCACTTCCTAAACTGAAAAAAGAAAATCTTTTTGGATAGCAGTAAAAGAGACCCCTAGTAGGGACGTCTATTAAAGTGGGGACATGATGGACGTTCATTTGCTTGAGTTAATGAGAACTGGATTAGACAAAGCACTTGAGATTACACTATTCATATTTGTTTAGTGCCAGCAATGTAGTGGATAAAGGGAAGATGGATGTTGAGTATACAGTGCCATGGGGAAATGCCAAAGAGGAAATAACTTGAGCCTTACAGCTTGGAGGCACCAGGCAAGCCACAGATGCTTAGGTGGATATGAACTGTGACAGGTTGGTGGCCATCTAGCTATCCAGGTACTAAGATACTTGTCGTGAAATATATTTTGGGGGCAGAGTTGAGCAGGGTATTGAAGCCAAGGTTGAGAAGCGAGGGGGGGGACGAGGGTGGCGTAGCAGAGGGATGGGATGGGAGGTGGCCCAATGGGTTGTTTCCACGAGTTCCTGATGCTAATGGTTATTGACGCCCTCATGTTCTGACAGCTGGACTGGTTTAAATAATGCCCAAATCTGGAGGATGATGCTGGCCTAACGGATTGAAACATTTTAACACACAATGAGCCTGCTGTCTTTCAAAGTGTGTCTCTCTCCCCTGTGGGAATGCAAAGCTTGCTTGATACAATCCTAGGCAGTGAGGTCATGTGGTCTAGTGGTTAGTGAAAAGGTCTGGCAGCCAGGAGCAAACCTGGGTTGTAACCCCAGCTGAGCCACCAACAGGCTGTGTGACCTTAGCTACATCTTTTGATCTCTTTGTGCCTCCTTTCATCCCAGCTGGAAAGTTGGGGAAAGCAACGAAACCTCATGCAGCAGTGAAGCGGAGCTGCCCAGGATAAATAAATGGACAGGGTTGCTCTGTTCTCAGCTGTTTCTTTAAGTCTTTCTCATAGGGTTACTGCACACCTCTCTGGGGGCCTCACTGCAAATCACACTGAAAATCAGTTCGGTGGCCTCATTCCAGATCATGCAAGACATTTGTACACATCACAAAAGACCACCATCTCCCTCAACATTAGTCTCTGTTCAAGCTAAAACCAGGACTGAGCTGGGTGGGGGAAGCCAGGACTGGAATAGCAGCAGTGCAGTAAGGTCAGAAGTGAGGTGGACTCTCCACTTACCGTACGTCTACACTGTACGTCTACCAGGGCTGGCCTGGGTCAGCTGACTCGGGCATGAACTGCGGTCCGGGGCTGTAAAATTGCAGTGTAGATATTCAGGCTCCACCTGGAGCCTGAGGTCTGGGACCCCCAATGCGGGGGGCGGGGGGAGTAAGGGAGGGGAGGAGCCAGCCGCAGCTGTGCCATGGGTCTTTTATTGTAGTATAGACATACCCTGAGGGTTATCAAGACCAAGATTTTAATTCAGCCAACATCTGCCTTCCTTACAGCTTGCCTGTAGGAAATTAGATTTAGGGGCCTGTGGGAAGGGCTCTGGGTGTGTGTAGCTGGTGTGGGAGGGGAGGGGCCCTCTGAGTGTGGAAGGGGCCAGAGGGGTGTGTACCTATGAAGAAGGGGGCATGCATAGGTGAGTGTGTGAGAGAGGCCAGGGGGATGTGTACCTGTGGGGGAGGGACTTATGAGGGGTGCGCAGGTGAGTGTGGGAGGGGCTACAGGGATGAAGTTAGGGTGTGCAATTTTGTATATAGCCACAGGGATTAAGGCTCCATTTCCTAACTATTTTGATGCCCTGATGGGGACAGGAGGGTAACCGAGAAGGAAGGCCTGCCCCCCCGCTCCCCCCTAGGCCTGCTCCAATCTGCATCTTCCCCAGCGAGCCCCAGAGCCAGCAGGGCATGGAAGGTGCCGCTGAGAGTGAGCCAGGGAACAGTGTTTTAACGGCTGCGCTCAAAATACAGTCTGGCGGCCTCAAAGGGGAACCCCCTCTGCACCTGGGGCCCTGGCGACGGCAGCCAGTTGTGTCAGGCAGGGTTAGTGTAAGAGCCGCTGCGCCCGGCCTTTGCAGAAACACAGATGCCTCGTTGTTCCGGCAGAGACAATAGCACAAGAGGAAACGCTCTGGGGCGTTGTGACTAAAACAACTGCAGAGGAACAAAGACTCCCTTGCCGCCTCCTGCTGCTGCCTTGCTCTTCCCTCGCAAGGGCCTTCAGCATTGGCACGGGGGGTCATACTGCTCACCTAGAAGGAAACGCCTCCTGCAGCAAGAGCCGGGCTGTTGTCCTTAGGCCCCTTTAAGGTTAACCATACTGGGTGACCCAGGGGCGCGGCACTCCGGGTATAGCCACACGGCACGCTCCCTGGGGAAGGTGAGTAGAGTCCGTGCAGCTCCACACCACAGTGAGAAGCACTCGGCGTCCACGTTGTGGTGTGCAGCTCCATGCAGCAATGAAAGGCTCTGGCCCAGGGGGGTGGGTGGAGAGGCAGTGGGGAGCAGCTGGAGCCTTTCCCAGGAAGACAATCGCTCAAGCTTATCTCAGACCCTTGCCTCTGGGCACCACTGATTAACACTAACCTTATGGGAAAACCTCCAAACGCAGCAAAGCTCTTGCCCACCATGGACATCAGCCCCAGAAGCTCCCCCAGGCCCCATTTCCTCAGTCAGGGCCTCCTACAGGCTCTGATGTCTTGCTTTTTCCCAGTGTTCTCTCCCAGGTCGGCTCGCCCATCTCCCAGCAGGCCCCTCACTAGTCCTACAGCCCCTTGTACAATGGCTTAGAACATTGTCTCCATCTGAGGATGGCAGCCAAATCTGGCACAGGTGCAGCTGAGGACCTCAACCCTCTTAAAAGACCAGCAGTCCTGAACCACATCATGTTCTATGGGAGTTTGGAATCTGGTTCCTTCCTGGTGGAGCATCCTACATCTCTACTGAGTATTCATCTTAGGATCTCATTAGCCTTGCTACCCACTGTAGGGAAGCCCTCTTATTTTTGTTTGACCTATAGGTAAACCAAATCACAAAGCAACTAATGCTGTGAACAGACCATCACTCAAATGTAGGGACCCAGGTGTCCTAGCTAGTAGTCCCCTCCTCAAACCGCTAAGTATTTGGTAGTTCCTAAATGACTGGATGGATCTCAGTTTGGTGTGTGTTATTGATAACAGGCCACAAAACTGATAGCAGAAATACTCCCACATCCATGGAGCCTCTGATGCCGACGAAAAGCTGCAGTAGATTGTGTGGTTGGACCTGGGAGAGTAGGGGAGGAAATGATCTAAACACTTTCAAGCCTCAGGGTTGAGTTTAAGAAGTCAGGAAAATCATTGTTGATTGTTCCATCACCCACAACAGTTTGCTCAGCGCTACGACCGGCCCTAGTACTGCCTGACTGCGGAGATGAGCCCAGGTCATGGGGTTCAGAGCTGGAGCCCAATTCAAATTTCTCCAAAGTTTTGGGTTGTTGTGATTGCGCAGAGAACTTCCCCAGATTCTGGTTCTGACCCGTTTTTCCAATTTGGATCCAGCTCTGCTTTATTCTGCCTCCCTTGCAGTGTTGCTAGCCTCAAGTCTTCAAAAAAAAAAAAATCATGATTCAGACCCCAAAATCATGAGACTGTCAGAAAAATCATAAGATTTTTCAAAATAATAAATTGTGGTTCATTTTATTTGCCTTCTGGGTTGCTGTTGTTGTTGGTTGTTTTTTTTCTGAACCTTCAGGGGGCACTTGGGCAGTGTTTTCAAGCTGTTCTTCACAACCACAAGAGTGAGAAACTTTAAAACAAAAACAAAAAAAACCCAAGCCAGGTTAGTGTCTCTCATAATCAAATGCTTCCTGGAGCTGGAGATTTGTGGGGAAAAAACATTAAATATTGTGTGACTCACAATAAAATCTCGCTGTTGGTAGTACAATCATTGTTCGGTTTGGTAGGAATAGACTGCATTAGTTATGGCTCTCATGGCTAATGCCCTCTAGCCGAATTGAGAGATCTGCATTCTAGTCCCAACAGCTTCCACAAATGGTCCCCCTATTCACTCTCTGTGCCTCAGTTTTCCCATCTGTGAAATAGGGATAATAATACTTCATAACTGGTCTGTTTTTAGTCATTGCAAATAGTTGTAAAATGCTTTGAGATCGACAGATGGAGGAGTGCTATAGAAGTGCAAAGTGTTGTTGTTGTTATTATTAATAGGAGGCCAAGTTAATTGGTGCTAGGAAACACAAAACTCTTTGTCCCTACACAGTCTTCTCCTCCTTTGGCTTTTTGAAGGTTGGCTGAAGAGGGCAAAGATTGTGTATTATTCATGATGTTGCAGAGAAAAATGAAAGCAGAAAGCGAAAGCAAAGGCAGCAAGAGACAGGGCAGGGAAGAGAGAGGGAGGCCTGGTTGGGAATTTTTTGATGAATGTTTTTATTTTTTTGCCAGTAGTTGCCAATTCATTGAAACCAAGAGTCAAGTTCAATGAAACACCCTGCTCAAAACATTTTTGGGTAAAAAAGTTTTGAGATTGTTGAACCACAAAGTTATGGTTTTCCAGAGGATGTGACTTTCTGTTTAGAAATTTTGGTAAAGTTGTACTTAAAATGGGGAGGGCGGGAGGAGGTTGAAATCTTTTGAAGCTATAGAAACAAAATGCTTTGACTGACCCAGACCCAAAAAACTTCCGGCTCTTCGGTTTGCAAATGTTTTTGAATTTTCCTTACAATTTGGGACAGGAAACAATTAGAAAATGTCACAAGTTCTCGCAGGGTTGGAAAATATCTCCCCCCTGTAGCCATTTCTTTTTATTTAAAGTGAATTTAGTAATGTGGTGTTACACCACCGGTTTAGTGGGAGAATGCAGTGGAATCATCACCTCCCAGAGTCTGCCCCATCAATGGATAGGATCCCAACAGCCTCTGGGCCACCTCCGTCCTGTGAAGGACCAGACTGGCTATGACACCGGCACTGGAGAGTTCTGGGCTACACCAAGGGGATTATGGGAGTTTGACACCACTTCCTACAATGCTCTGGAAGGTAACACACATCGAGTGCAAAACGTGTCAAGAATGCATTTGTGTCTGGGAGCAGTACCAGTAATCTTGGGAGACCTACCCATAATTCAGTGAGCTACAATCTGTGTAGTGCAGTGTGGACACATGGCACAAACGTAAGGTATCCAACACCAGCACAACCACTGTGGTTATGCAACTACGCACACAGTCGGAGTCTGATGTGCCCATGTAGTTGAACCGGAGCATTCAAAACCAATAGAATTCCCTAGCCAAGCGTGAAATGTAATGCCCAGTGACATGAGGACACTCTCGCTTAGTCAGTGCCATCCGCCATTCACGTACAGCCACTTGAATGTCCAGCTGGCAAGTGACACAGAGACTTTCACAGCAAACCCAGGGGTTCGAATCCAGGCCAGGTCAGAACTCGTGATCCAAAACCATCACTGAATGATAGGGATGCCTTATACGAAATGACCGGGTGCATCCCGGGCTAGTCTGAAGTGGACACAAAAGCCCACCTGCCGCTAACATTAAGCGACTTTCTAAGTGGAGGGGCTAAGGACTGAATGGGCTGTGGGCTTCCTTCCCACCCCTACATCTCATCCCTCCAGGTCAGGATAAGGCAGGTGTTTGTGGAGAAAACTGTCCCAGCTGCCTGGCTCTTAACGTCTGTGTGGATTGCCAGTGGGCCTTGGTCTGCAGGGAGGTCACTCCAGCACCTTCCACCAGCACTAAAACGAGCTACTCTTAGACATGAGCTAAAGCAATCAGACTCCAGCATGAATAACTGGAGATCCTGCTAGGCAGGCACAAGAGAAAACCATCTAGTATTTTTCTGATTGCCTGGTAGTAGCCAGCTGGGGGTTGCCACCCCCTGGCTCTCCTTTCGATCTCGTTCACGCCCTCGTCTTTCCCAGGATCCGTCAACAAGCTTCTCACATGCCTAGCTCAGCCGCAGCAGTCCCAGCTGTTAAGGTCTCAAGGAGCAATGGCCTTTCCGCAGCTACTTGTCAGCCCTCAAGAGGGGAAGAGGTGGATTCAGGATCTGCTTTCTATCCACGCCTCACTGAGAGCCCCTCGCTGGGGTAACCCGCATGGCTTTTATGGAGCCACATCAGGGATGAATTTGGCCCAGTGATAATAAGGAAAGCAATTCTTGTTGTTGGGGGTGTGGGTGAGAGGGGAGGTCGTCACTAGACTATTAACCCTTTTGCTGCTGGTCTTGTTCTTTGCTCCATTGAATCCAGAGGTGTATTAGTGCATTTTGCTGGCTGGATCACTCAGCAGCGGTTAAGGGGCCAATGAAAGACCCACACTGTGCCTAACTGAGGGTTGCACCAGTGATCTGCACTGAGTGGTGCAGGGTGTGGTGTTCCATCATCAGTGCATCGATGGGGTCAGGCCTGGGTTGGGTAGAAGCAGGGCACTGACTGGTGGCATGTTTGTGGGGCATAGTGCAGAGCTGATGGCTAGAACTCCTGCATAATTGGGGAGCTTGGGAGGACGCTTGGGAACTGCTATGTCTGGGCCCAATGCAGGGTTTATGACTGAGGTGTACACTTAAGGAAGGGAAGGTGCAAATCTGATGGCCTGGAGCATGCATCCAAGAAGGCACATACTCAAAGGGAGGCCAGTGCAACAGCAAATAGGCACATAAACAGAGGGTAAAACATGTAGGTAATTTGGTGTTGGTGGTTTTTTTTCCAGCGTGGTCTCTTTGGGCTGAAAAAACTAAATGGGTGGGTGGGGAGGGAACTAAGTAATATTGAAAACAGGAAGTGAAATTGCTGAAGACTAAACTTAATGATGGGCTCTTTAGAAATACCATAGAGAGATGGGACAGGATTCCGAAAGATGAAGAGTTGAGTGTTTTGAACAGAGTGATTCTTTCTAATGCTGCACACACAGCGTCGCCAGGCAGGGACATACTACCTGTAATTATATTTTTATTCTGGTAGATTAATTGCCTTGATGAATTCTGAACAGAGCTGGGGGCGTGTGTGTGAATATCTTGCTAATCAGTAAGATCTCCAGACTAGCTTTCCCCTCTGAGATGAGAAATTGGTACTGATGCTTGTAGCTAATTTAAGGTCTGATGTGAGCCGTTTTCAATTTCTGCCTTTCATTTGGACCAGGTTTGTCCTCGACCAGTTGACCGGGGCTCCTCGGGAGAGATTAACATCTTTATGAGAAGAGACATCTCTGTCAGTCAGAGAGAGGAACTGTGTCACCCTCAAATGCAGTTGCTCAGTGAAGAATTAAGAAGCAGAAAGGGTGAGGGGAAAGGCTCTGGGAATGTGAAATGATCCGTGCGGTAAAAGCTCCAAAGGGGAGCCGTTGGAGACACACTGGAAATTGTGTAGAACAGAGAATTCAGCCCCTGCTAGAGAGCCCTATGGGGTGCTTTAAACATTCTAGACAAAGCAGATCATTCCCCATTAAACTGAGCTGGGATGGGGGTAGGAGGGGGTCAGGCTGGAGCACTGAGCTGGAATAGAGGAGGGTGGGGGCACTGAGCCAAGAGGGGATGGGTGGGTCACTTAGCCGGGGAATTCAAACCCTTGGGCCCTGTTTACTCTTTTCCCTATGGAAAGCCCCTCCCGCCCCCAGGTGGGCATGTGTGTGGCAAGGGAACCCGCTTGGTATTACATCTTCGGGTGGTGGCTCCTGTGCCTGGCAGGCTGGGGATGCCAGGGCCGGTCAGCACTTTCCACTCCTCGCACTGTTTTCATTCCACTCCGGGTCTCTCCCGCTGCACGGAGGCTTTTGAACCCCGTCCAACAGAAACTTTCCACCCTCTCCAATCTCCTTTCCCCTCAGCCGCCTCCACTCCAACGAGAGCTGGCTTTCCCTGGCCCTGCTTTAAAGCCACCCGCACAATGTGCAATTGTGCCCGGCAGCTTTGTGAGAAGGAACAGAGAGGGGATTTCAGAGCCACTGGAGACTGGCTCCTTGGAAGCCATGGCGCTGAGTCAGGGCTGATCGCGACATTAGGGCCTGGCCTGCAATGGGATGGGTTGGAATGGCCAGGCCCCTGTGGGAGGCACCACCATCCCTGAGTCCCACGGGTCACTGGGGCAACCACCTCCTTTTGGATGGCCCATCCCAGGGGTATCGGCCTACTTAGCCAGCTCCACAGGCTGGTGCAGGACAGGGTGAATGTCTCCATATTGCCCCCATCCCCTTTGGGGTAATAGCGGCCTTTGGCTGGGGAATTACCTCGAGCAATTGGAGAACTGGCCTGAAATCAGCAGGATGGAAATCAATCAAGACAAGGGCAAAGTACTGCACTTCAGAAGGGGAAAAACAAACAAATGCACCATCCTGTACCGGGGAATAACTGGGGAAGTGGTGGTACGGCTGGAACAGAGCTGGGGCTTACAGTGTGATGCAGTTGTGAAAAAGGCTAATATTATGGGGTGTATTAACAGGCATAACAGGGAAGTAACCTCTGGCTCAGTCCAGCCAACAGTCTCTGGCTCTGGCTCTTCAGGATGCTCTTCTTCCCTGCACCTGAGAGCAGTCTTGTGTTTCTGGAACCATTCCTGCTCTGGGCTACTCCGTCCTTAACGAGGACTCCCTGCAGCTCTCCTCTCTGGAGCTCAGTTCTGGGTTAACCAGCTGAAGGGCCTTTGCCAGTTTCTCCCTTTTTCCTTAATTATCCTCCAGTTTCAGGGTGCCCAGCGGGCCAGCCTTTGCCTACTGATGTCTCCTGGTGGCTACCCTCCTATGTCGGAGGAGGCCACGTTTATGCTGGTCCCCTTCTCCCAACTCATTCCCCTGGGAGCCTTCTTTCCACCTCTTTACAAGGCTCCTGGCCCCAGGATCTTAAAGAAACAGTAACAAAATGGCCTTCTAAACACTTCTTACTCCCGGGTCTGCTTCCTCTGTCCCAAGTCCTTGTACATATACTTGCACCTTTCAAATTTTATAAGTGGAACCTTTCAAAAAGGGCTCTGCCCAGTGACAGGATGGGCTAATCATTAGCCCCCACTACCATTAGGGGCACACTGTTCTATCTATCCACTGAAGGTAGGACAAGGTGTAACAGGCTTAATCTGCAGAAAGGGGGATTTAGGTTAGATCAGAGGAAAAACTAGCCAACTCTAAGGGTAGTTAAGCTCTGGAACACGCTTCCCAGGGAGGTTGTGGAATCCCCATCACTGGAGGTGTCTAAGAACAGGTTGAACAAGCATCTGTCAAGGCTGATGTAGGTTTACTTTGTCCTGCCTCAGCGCTGCGGGCTGGCCCGGGTGACCTCTTGAGGTCCCTTCCAGCCCAACATTTCTATGCCTCTGTGATTCCATGGTGGAGGAATGAAAGGGAACGTTAACAGCTACAAACATGAAAATGGCCCAAGAAGGCCCTGACTGGAGGGTGTCTCTGTGCAGCCCTCACTGTCCCCCACGGCCAGTGAATTCTGTTCCGGCTGCTGGATGATACTATTGGCTCCCAGGATGGGCAGGAATTGGACACTAGGACTAGCGGGTAGAGATTGGAAGGACCCATTCCAGGCTGTCCGCTCAGGTCTAAGCTGCATGAAGGCCTTGGGGCAGGTTCATCCCCGACCTGGAGCAGGCACAGTGAGGAACAGGTTGTACCTCCACAACTGGGGGGCAGGGGTGGTGGTTTCCAGGACCAGCCCAGGCTAAGCAGCCCTAAGGTCTGCCCCAGAGTGTTTTTAGCCTCAGCGGTCCCATAAGGCATTGCAAGGGCACAGAATTGCCATAATATGGGACCACCCCCCTGTCTACTTCTTCCCTCTTTTCTCCTAGCATGGATCACATCTTAATAGAGAGATGGTCTCTCACACATCTCCCCTTCCCCATTACTCAACCTCTCCTTCCCTCCCACTTCCCCATCACCTGTCCTGCTTCCCTTCCCCTTCCTCATTCGTCAGACCCATTTCTCCTCTTATTTCCCATCACCCAGCCTCACTTCCCTTCACCTTCCTCATGAGCTGGACTCACTTCCCCACCACCTGGCCCCACCTCCTCTCCCATTCCCCATTGCCTGGTCTTAACTCCCCTTTCGTTCCTCATGATCCAGCCTCACTTTTCTGCCCATTCCCCAAAATGCACCTCCCCTCTTGTTCCCCACCTGGCCTACTGTTCCCTATTGCCAGATCCTGCCCCCCCCCTTTCCATTCATGGCAGCGTAGACCCACCAGTTCATAACCATACTTATGGGATCGGTCCATCAATGGCTGTGAGCTAAGATGGTGGGGATGCAACCCCATGCTCTGGGTGTCAGATGCTGGGAGTAGGTGACAGGGGATGGATCACTCTGTGATTGCCTGGTCTGTTCATTCCCCCTGTAGCACCTGGCACTGGCCACTGTCAGACGACAGGACACTGGGCTAGATGGACCTTTGGTCTGACCCACTGTGGGCGCTCTTATGTTCACGCAGACCCACCACCCTTCCCATTTGTCATGGCCCATATCTCTCCTGCTTCCCTATTTGCAATCTCACAATGTTCCAGTGACAACTTCAGCAACTTGGAAAAGAAGTAACGGGGAAGTATTCCATGTATTTTTTAGCTGGTTTTAATGAGATTTACCAGCTGGAAACGGGAAGGAGGAGCCATCAGCATGTAATCAGCCAGCTGTCCACAGACCACCAGCAAGCGCACCGCAGACCACCAGTGATCAATGGGTCACAAGTAGAGGACTAATGATCCCTCTGATTTACCCAGCATCAATCACCACAGTATCTAGGAGCTGAAACTCAGCATCCAACTTACTGATTTGTCTTTACCAAGTGACTGATTACAGCTGTGCACACTGTCAGACAATGTGACATATGCCCCTGGCAGGGGGCAGTGAAAACGAAAGCAAGTCTAGCTTGGGTGACCATTACAGTCTTCCTGCAGATGCTGCAGCGCATGGGAAGTGGAGTGGAACGTAGCTACATTTAAAGCAGAAAATAGTCCTTTCTGAACAGGACAAAGAGGCTCTTGAAGCTTTTAAAATTAAAATTTGGTTCTTTATCTGCTTTTAGAGTTGTGAGACTCACTGAATTTTTTTTTTAAGTGCACCAGGAGCCACCCCCCGCCCCCCCCCCCCCAAAATTGGGGGAAATCAATCATTTGGGGCCCACCCACAAATTTTTTTTGTAAATGTTCAGCAAAGCAAAGAGTCCAGGTTTTTTGGTGCAATGAAATACTTTGTTTCCCAGCTTTTAAAGCTTTTTTTTATAAAATTGAAGGAAACGTCAAAACAGAGAATTGTTTCAAACTGAAGAGTCAAACCGTTTCCTTTTGACGATGTCCAGCGAAACGTTTTGATTCTTTTAGATTTTACCTGACATCATTCAGCACATTCAACATGAATTCATGAAATGTTGCAGTCAACCGGAATCTGCACTTCTTGCTAAAGCTAAGCCAGCGAGGGAAATTATCACCTGTTCAGAAAGCCTTCAAACAGCCAAGCAACCTGTCGGTCTCGTCTAAGCTCCCAAATAGGGCTTAAGTGGGCACGTGGGTCTTGTGCTCGTCTCTCTACTTGGGGATGAATTTCACCCTGGCTGAGCCACTGCCAAAAATCAGGGTTACGTTTTTCAATGCTTTTTGTTTCAGCGGGGTTCATGCCCTGCCTGTGCTCGCTTTTCACCAATCTCACTCGCCAGCCGGGCTACAGTCTCTGACTGTGTCCGCCCCAGTAGTCCTGAAGCACCTTGCTGGCTGGAAGGGTCATAGGAACAGCAAATTTTAAGCCAGTATGCCAGTCTACTGACTGAGTTAGATGGTCTATGGCCTAGTAAACAGGGCACTAATCTACAAGTCAGGATACAAGTGCAGATGACACTAAACTGGGAGGAGTGGTAGATATGCTGGAGGGTAGGGATAGGATACAGAGGGACCTACACAAATGAGAGGATTGGGCCAAAAGAAATCTGATGAGGTTCAACAAGGACAAGTGCAGAGTCCTGCACTTAGGATGGAAGAATCCAATGCACCGCTACAGACTAGGGACCGACTGGCTCGGCAGCAGTTCGGCAGAAAAGGACCAAGGGGTTACAGTGGACGAGAAGCTGGATATGAGTCAACAGTGTGCCCTTGTTGCCAAGAAGGCCAATAGCATTTTGGAGTGTATAAGTAGGGGCATTGCCAGCAGATCGAGGGACGTGATCGTTCCCCTCTATTTGACATTGGTGAGGCCTCATCTGGAGTACTGTGTCCAGTTTTGGGCCCCACACTACAAGAAGGATGTGGAGAAATTGGAGAGAGTCCAGCGGAGGGCAACAAAAATGATTAGGGGACTGGAACACATGACTTATGAGGAGAGGCTGAGGGAACTGGGGATGTTTAGTCTTCAGAACAGAAGAATGGGGGGGATTTGATAGCTGCTTTCAACTACCTGAAAGGGGGTTCCAAAGAGGATGGCTCTAGACTGTACTCAGTGGTAGCAGATGACAGAACAAGGAGTAATGGTCTCAAGTTGCAGTGGGGGAGATTTAGGTTGGATATTAGGAAAAACTTTTTCACTATGAGGGTGGTGAAACACTGGAATGTGTTACCTAGGGAGGTGGTGGAATCTCCTTCCCTAGAAGTTTTTAAGGTCAGGCTTGACAAAGCCCTGGCTGGGATGATTTAGTTGGGGTTGGTCCTGCTTTGAGCAGGGGGTTGGACTAGATGACCTCCTGAGGTCCCTTCCAACCCTGATATTCTATGATTCTATGATATCTGGGTTTTCTTCCCACCCTTGCTCTTAACCAGCTGTGGACTCAAAGATCCCACCTTAACTCCAAGACCATCCTTCTTTCTTCTCATAATACCACTATATAATATACCCAGGCCTTGCAGTTCTGGCTGCCCCATCTCAATAAAGATATGTTATAAGTGAAACAGGTACAGAGAAGGGCAACAAAAATGATTAGGGGGATGAAGGGAGATTAATAAGACTGGGAGTGTTCAGCTCGGAAAAGAGATGATTAAGGGGGGAGACTATGATCGAGGTTTATAAAGCCGTGACCGGTGGGGAGAAAGTGAATAGGGAAGTGTTATTTACTCCCTCACATCACACAAAAACCCCGGGTCACCCAATGAAATTAATAGGCAGCGGGTTTAAAACAAACGTAAGAGGGTATTTCTTCACACAACACACAATCAACCTGTGGGACTCAGTGCCAGAGGATGTAGTGAAAGCCAAAACTATAACTGAGTTCAAAGAAGAATGAGATCAGTTCCTGGAGGATAGGTCCGTCAATGGCTATTAGCTAAGATGGTCAGGGATGCAACCCCATGCTCTGGGTGTCCATAGCCTCTGACTGCCAGAATCTGGGAGTGGACAACAGGCTCATTTAATAATTGCCCGTTTTTGTTCGTTCCCTCTGAAGCACCTGGCATTGGCCACTGTCAGCAGACAGAATACTGGGCTAGATAGACCTTTGGTCTGACCCAGTATGGCCATTCTTATGTTAAGCACCTCTTATCCTGAAAAAACCCTTAATATACAATGATCACTTGCCTCACTTTTGTAGTGAAAAGCATGCTGCAGCAGCATTACATAATGATTTGGGCTGGACTCTGAGGAAGGACATGACACCCACTAGTAACCGCAAGGGGACATGTGATGGGATGTGTGCACCTCAGACAGGGCTTCACAGGGGTTAAGGTGGCTGGGGAGGCCAATTAACTTCACAGGCTGCACCTGGAGGAAGAGCCAGGGAGCAGGGAACTAATTGAGAGCAGGCTCAGCTGGCCAGGAACAGGGGGAGCCTGTATAAAGCCAGGTAGCTGGTAAGAAACAGGCTTTTGGGGAAGGCTGTGGAAAGCAAGCAAGCAAGCAGCTATTCTCTGGGAAGCGAGCACAGGGTTTTTGGAACTGGCACAGACAGAAAGGGAACCAGGTGTGTTAGGAAGCCGTTCTGGGAAGGAGCAGTGAGAGCAAAGTCCTGAATTGAATTGGACTGAAACCAGAGTAGAGGGTGGTCCTTGGTTCCCCCACCAACCACTGCGGGAGTGACACCACGTGGCAGTGAGAGGGAAGACTGCCTAGGACTGCTTGGGAGAAGGGACTTTGCTACCCCAGAAGAGGGGAACACTGAGTGACCTGGCCGGAAGGCTGAGTCACAAAGAGGATTCTGTGTTTCTTTAGCATGAGAGAGGGGCTGCAGACCAGAAGGAGAGACAGAAAGACAATATGCAAACCGCAGATGAGGGTGTTGACTTCAAGAGCTAATTGCCAGAGCGACCAGGGGGAGGTGCCAGACCAGCAGTGAGTGGTGCACAGGGCAGGATTTGGGTAGCTAGAGAATAAAACTACCTAGCGGAGAATAGGAAGGTAGGGTTTAATACTCCATTGAAACAGTTATCCATAGCTTACATCAAGCATGTACAATGGCTATTTTAAGAGGCACTGGCCTTGGAGTCAGGACATCTGGGTTCCTTTCCCATCTCTGCAACAGACGGTGGCACAGTCCCTGCTCTGTGCCTCCATTTCCCCATCTGTAAAATGGGGATAACAACATTTCCCATCCTTTGTAAAGTGCTTAGTGATCTCTGGCTGAAATGCATTACATAAGCACTAGGTGATCATCATTTAAGAATGATTTAAGTGCTGCTGAAAACCAGTTTCCGTCCATTCCAGGCAAGGAGCTCACTGCAGCATTTTTGAAGCCTCACTTTTATTTTTTAATATGCTCATTAACGTAAACAAGGAGTGACAGGCACTGTCCCCTGAGTCAGGCCAAAGGAAGTGGAGCCTTGGCATTCCCTCCCTTTGTCATATCATAAATATTTCCCTGATGAATCCCAGACCAGGTGATGAGTGATACAGACACAAATTGTGTCATGGAAAGAGTTACTCACCCCAACATGGGAGCTGAGTTTCCCCCACCCCCATGAATGTGCCAAGCTGGGAAATGCATGCCCATGCCTTTTCATTAGATAACAGTTCATGTGGCATTAGCCTCTCAATGTCTAATTTCCCCTCCAGACTTTTCCTTCCCAGCTGTAAATAAGCCTGTGTGACATGTAACATAGTGCATCCCGACTTCCTCCACAAAGCAAAAGCCCAGAACATCTCTTCATTCATGAACCTGAATGCAGGAAGAATTAATAACACTGGCTTGTTTGAAAGCCCAGTGTGCCGCTCTCCCGTGTGAGATCCACAGAAACTGCATTGAAGCAGGATCAAGGGCGCAGGGAGAAGATTGGGTCAGGTTTCAGTCTGACAGGGTGCAGAAGACAGCCTGATATTAACTTGATTAAGAGTGTTTGTAATGGCATGGAAAGGTCTTTTCTTTCCATTCACGCAGCTTGGTTATATAACTGGCATCCTAGAAAATGCCATACTGGATTGGCTCAGTAGTCTCCCAAATCCTAGATCCTGCTGTTCTGAGGAAGGATGACCTAGTGGTTAGATGCCAGCCAGCATTTCAGGAAACCTAGGTCCAATTCCCTACTTTCCCCAGCGCCATTCAATAGGACCTTGAATAAGTCACTTTGGCTCTCTGCGCCTTGGTTCTCCAACTGTAAAATACAATGGAGATAATGACATTTTCTTGCCTTAGTGGAGGGCTGTAAAAATAAATACAATAAAGACCCAAAGAAGAACTCTGTGTAGCTTGAAGGCTTGTCTCTCTCACCAACAGACTGTTCATCCATGAAAAGCTATTACCTCCCCACCTTGTCCGTACAATAAAGATGGTCAGGTGCAGAAATTCTATGATGAGGGACTATGTATGTACCATAGGCAGTGGCCAGTACCGGATGCTTCAGAGGGAATGAACTGGATGCTTCAGAGGTGCAAGAAACTCTGTGGCTGGCAATAATGACATAATTGTGCCCCCAGGGAAAATTTCTGTTCAACCCTCACTGTTTAGAGCTTGGGGGCTTATGCCCTGAGGCAGGAAGATCTAACGCCCTTCCAAAACTCTTGGTTACTCTTCAAACTATTCACGATTTATGGCACTGGGTCAGGTTCTTTTTCAACATCTGCACCCAAGTGTGAGGCTCAGGAAAGAATCACATCCCAGAGAAGGAAGGTAACAGTCCCTCTCTGTGTAGATCTGGTACAACCGCAGATGGGCTGTTTGCCTTCCGTTTGGGGTAACTCATTACCAAAAAGACAACAACAATCCAGAGGGACTTCAGAGCTCCAGAAATGAGGTGGGGGCTGGAGATTCTGATTAAATGTGTGAAGCTTACTTAACAGATGACTCAGAAGGGACAGAGTACCCTTCTGAAAATATTTGAAGGGTATAAACATCAAGGAGGAAGAGGAATTATTTAAGTGTGATTATGTGGAACTTTTACAGTAACCTGGTGTACTTAGGCCAAGGAAAAATGAAGCTGGTGATCAGAGAGAACTTCCTAACAAAGGGATAAATTCAGCTGTGAATAGTTTCTGAAGGGAAGCAGTGGGAACCTAGAGCCTGTGAATTTTACAAATATAGATCTGATGATGACAAAGTGCTAATTAATGTCCTGTGGAGAACAATCCTGCATTGACTAAGAAGATGGACTGATTGGGGGACCTAACTGATCTACCAGCTTTGTTTTCTGTGGATATAATTCACTTCTAAGTTCTGGTTTAATGACACTAAAGTCAACGGAGCTGCAACTGAGATGAATTTGGTTCTATGATCTATAATCTATAATTATAATAGATTATAACGAACATTAGCACCACGCGGGACATGCCAGATAAAATAAGAACTGGCCCTACACATCTTCCAAATAAAACGTGTACAGAAAAAGTTTCAGGTCCAAAAATGTTTGGTTAACTATCTTGCCGCTATTTTTCATTTTTATACCGCTGTACATCCTGTTTTTGGCTGGGTCTGGGTCCTATATTGGATTTGGATGGGAGCTGGTCTTGTCACATTCCCCCCAGCCCCCGCCCCCAAAAAAAGGTTCAAAAATGTTTTGGAATCCCTCCCCCCCCCCCCTTTTTTTTTTTTTGGCCAATTCTTTTCTGGATCCTGGGCTAGGATGGGCTGGAATATGTCAAGCTAGGCGGGTCTTGAAGAGTTTCTGGCTCAGCCAGAAGTGTTTGAAATCTCATGGAAAAGCCTGGTTTGATAAGATTTTCCACCCAGGTTTGCAGCAGAAACCTGATCAGATAGCTTGCAGGAACAGTCAAAGTTTTGGGACTTTTTTCATTTCGTCTGAGGTGTGCCCAATATCTCTGCTGATTGTGAATTTTTCCTGGAAAGATTATAAGGAACAGGAATACACTGGTCTCAGGTGATATAAAATGTTTTGAAAGGGCCATGGTCACACTGCCAACTAACTGAAGAGTTTAAATATAGAGTGTCTTAAAGTGGGGGATGTGGGCTGGGCATTACGAAGCTTGATATGAACGCAGTCACTGGGAACCCAAACATAGCAGCATCTCACTCGTGCAAAAGAACCAGTAAAGGAATATGAGCAGGTGCTTTCCCTAACCTGGTCTCTAGTACCGTCCACAAAGCACAGAGGACCAGATTCTCAGCCTGTGTGAACTAGAATAGTCCCATTGACTTCAATGGAGTCCAATCAATTTACACCAAGTGAGAATCTGGCCTGTAAAATCCAAACTCCTGGGATTTGGCCCTATCAACAAAGAAATTAACAATAAAATAACCAAAGTGAGCTCCAGCCATCTGACTAGGCTTGGCAGCTGCTAAAATTCTTCCCTCAGGACTGCTCAGCCTACACCCTAGATCCTTTCTTCTGAGAGAGCCACTCCCCTGTTTCCCTGGGTCCCTTGATTCAACGAGTCAACAAAGTCACCATAACCCTTTCCCAGCAGGACCAATCTCTGTTTGGAGAATAGGGGGTTTTAAGCTAATCCTGTCAGCCGCTTACGTTGAAACTGACTAGGAACGAAAGTGAAATTGAACAATCTGTTTTCAGTGTCCAAACTCAATGAAGTACAAAACAAAGAAACAGCCCCAAAGGTAACTATTCTTCCAGCTGTCACCATCTCAAATGATGTGTTGCCAGGGCAGATCTTCCTGAAGTTTAGTCATCATGATGATACCCAAAGGCCAGAACGCCCATAGATTTCAATGGCAGCAGGACTGGAATAAACAGCCAAGCCCTTGAATCTCACAGGTATATGACCGGAATTGGGACCGAAGCTGGCCCTTCTCTTCAGCAGCAATCCACAGACTTTGGCAGAAAACTCTGCAGGACCCTTCATGTGAACACTTGAAACATCTGTTTCTAATCTTCCTGCCAGCTTACAACCCCCCCTTCACCCTCCTCCCTCCCCAGTCTGGTTAAGCGGAAAGACCTTGTCGGAGCAAAGTTCTCGGTAAATCACTGGGAACGCCGCAGTGCTCTGTATCACTGGAGGCTCATTTTTCATCGGCAAGGCAAAAAGCAAACAGAGGGTAGCACAGGAACGGCTGCCGTCGGCGCTAACTGCAGCTGCCCCATTCGCTGAGAAAGCACCTGGGTCAGCGACCCTGGCATGGCCCAGTTTCTGCTTCGGCGTAGGCTTGGCTTTGCCATGAGAAATACCGCCTGCATTTGGAAGGTTGGGACTTTGTTTGGGTTTTTTTTCCCCCTCTTCTTCTTGTTGTTGCTTCTGTGAGGTCCAACTTTCGTGTCCAATCCAATCCCTGCTGGCAAAAATAGGCACCGGGCGGTTTGTGCCAGCAGAGAGAAAGCGAGCGAGCTGAAGTGAAAATAAATAAAGGAAAGCAAAGGGACATCCAGGAATCATACTCTACAGCCAAGCCTGCAGCTCGGGGGTGGGAGGCCACAAGCCTGCCCTGGCAGCTGCTCTCAGGGGATGGCTCAGAACCTGTTTGCTGCAGTGCGAGGGCAATATGGGGTCAGCTCCTCCACCGGTGTAAAGCACAGTTGCTTTGTCAATGGCGCTGTGCCGGTTTACACAAGTGGAGGAGCGGGCCTGTGCTGTCTTTGGAAAGCCCTGCAAGCTCTCTTTAAAAGCCAGATGTTGTTTCAAGCCCAAGGCTCTGACTCATCATTATAATTAATTTTATAGTGACCTTAGACTGTGAGCTGTTTGGGGCGGAGACTACGTGTTCGTGTCCAACACAAAGCAGCACACCGGGGCCCAGATTCTGGGTGCTACCACAAGAGACATGATCAATAGGTTGTTAACAAGTCATTCCTTCAAAAATAATTGTCGGTACATCCTGTAGTCCAGTGTTTGTTCCCCTGGTACCTACAGCTCTTTCGTGCCTCGGATTTAGATCCATGCAGGGCATCCACCTCTCCAAGAGTAATTAACCTCTCCCTGCACAACGCTGGCGTCTCAAGCTAACTGGACTGTGTGTGTGTGTGTGTGTGGTGGTGGGGAGATCTTGTGTGGTTGCTATTCTGACATATGGGCTACTGGAGTTGGCACCCCCCCCCCCACACACACCGAGGGAGGGCACTGGATCTGAATACTTTTAGGTCCCACACCCCGACATGAGGCTCATGTCTATGTTGGTTTGTTCCGAGCCTGCGCTGACTCCCCGTCCCCACTGGAGAATGTCAAGGGTTTGGAGACTCTCTGGCCTGAAAGCTGCTGTAATCTATAGGAGCACAGGACAGAGGACTTGAACCTCTGCGTCACCTTGTCCGTTCCCCTGCTATTGCAGGCGACCCCGCATTATAATCCCTTTGCAACTCCATCTTAAAACTAGTTAGGCTGTTCCACAGTGTCATGCCCCTGAGGGTTAGAAACCTCCCAATGTCCAACCTATGTTTATTCTTGTGACCTATTGTCCATCAGCTCCAAAGGCTCTTCTCCCTCCCTGGGATTCCTCCCCCCCGCCCCCCCGATGTAATTTATGCCAGTTGCCAAGAGCTTCCAGAGTGATTCCGGCAGCCAGGGACCAACCAAGCACAGAGGGTCGCTACGCTTCTTGTCCCCCCCGGGAGCTGTGTGCCACTGGCAACACAATGAATGTTATCCCAGAGACCCGGACCCAGGGCTGGATTAAGGCCAGCCAGGGCCTGAGACACCCTCTGTAGGAGAGAGACTTCCCCAGTGTGTGCTACTTTGTCTGGTTTTGAGACAGTACTTCAATAAACGTGCACTAGGGAACGTTGAGCGCAGGCCAGCAGGATCCACACGGGCCAGTTAGTGTGCAATATGCTAGCAACACTCGGATTTCCACCCCTCTAGTGCAGATCAGTGCAACATGCAGACAGGCCCTCAAGCCACCTTGTTCTCTTGATTCCCTCAGGTACCACCCCCCTCCCGTATCTGGGCTTCTAGGACGTTCTTGCTGTCCTTTCACCTTGACTCGTCTGAATCCGTGAGGGCTTTTAAAATGTGCCACCGCACTTCATGGCGTTCCCAGATTGGAGCTAGGGGCAGGTTCAGCTTTTCAGCAATGGAGAGACGTGACAGGTTGGGTGGCTATTCGAAGCATCCTCCTGCCCTAGATTGGGTGGAGTGCAATGGAGAGCCGTGTCTTTAACCATCTGTTCCGATGATGGCTTGTATGACTCTGTCGGCCTCTCAGCTACTCACATATTCTTGTATGTCTTGGATACCTGCCCCAGCTTATTAATTGCCACATAATAAAGCTTTCAGCAGGTCTGTGACTCGCAGGGCTTGGCTTCAAACATCCCATCTCCAGGCGAATAGAACTGTGCCTGTCTGTTCTGTAATTATAATAATTATGATTAAGGAGGTTTGCTTTAGGTCCCGCTGAAGTCCAGATCAGACGTCTTCAAACCAAACACATCTTCCAAGAATTATGAATTTCACCCATCTCTAGCTGCCACACAATCAAATTCAGAATGGACCCCCTTGGCCAAAGTAGACTAAATAAGCCCAGTTTCCTCAGCCTCTCCTCGTAAGTCATGTGCCCCAGCCCCCTAATCATTTTTGTTGCCCTCAGCTGGACTCTTTCCAATTGGTCCACATATTTTCTGTAGTGGGGGGCCCTAAACTGGACGCAGTACTCCAGATGTGGCCTCACCAGTGCCGAATAGAGGGGAATAACCACTTCCCTCGATCTGCTGGCAATATTCCTACTAATGCAGCCCAATATGTCGTTAGCCTTCTTGGCAACAAGGGCACACTGCTGACTCATATCCAGCTTCTTATCCACTGTAATCCACAGGTCCTTTTCTGCAGAACTGCTGCTTAGCCAATCGGTCCTCAGCCTGTGGCGGTGCATGGGATTCTTCCGTCCTAAGTGCAGGACTCTGCACTTGTCCTTGTTGAACCTCCATCAGATTTCTTTTGGCCCAATCCTCCAATTTGTCTAGGTCACTCTGGACCCTATCCCTACCCTCCAGTGCATCTACCTCTCCTCTCAGCTTAGTGTCACCTGCAAACTTGCTGAGGGTGCAATCCATCCCATCATCCAAATGGTTGTTGAACAAAACCGGCCCTAGGACTGACCCAACGGCACTTCGCTTGATACCGGCTGCCAACTAGACATCAAGCCTTTTCCTATGAACTGCAAGTGTTTCAAAAGCCCCAGTGCAGTTTATTCCTCAAAGACCCCAAAGGTGTGATTGACTAATATCCTGTGTGTGCCTCCTAACCTGGAGATGACCTTTCTCTAGGATTTCCCTTCATGTCCAGCAGGTTCCCAGTTTCTATAAAATACCTGGCTTTGGTCTTCTCTGGGCTTGCAGTTAAGTAGGGTCAGATGTGCTGTGTTTGTCTGAAGGATTCCACACCACCCATTGCTCAGGGCATCTGCATTGCTACTGGACAGTAAATTACCTACCAACAGAAGCCCTTTCAACAATGTTCATGCTCCCCGGATAACGATTGTTTGCATGTAGCAGACAAGAAGATTCACAACCTTCTGGGTTCATCACCAGGACCTCTGTCTTCTCCCCCTCCTTCCCGTGATCATCGTTCAGACGCCAGAGGACAGAGGATTAGCCAGATAGCTGGAGGTATAATATATTGGAGTCAAACAGGAGGCTAAGCAGAAATCGACATTCTCTGGTAGTTTCTTGCCTTTTACTTCACTGCCAGATGGGAAGAAAGCTGTAGAAAGGAAGGCTATATTCAGGAGCTAAATGCATGATTTTATAATATTCAGTGTAGTTGCAGCTGTGTCAGCCCCAGGATATTAGAGAGACAGGTGGATGTGGTAATATCTTTTATTAAAAGACATCTCATCCGCCCTGTCTCTGATTTTATAGTAGATATACTTTATATAAGTATCATAAGGGGGGGTAGCTCGAGGGTTTGAGCATTGGCCTGCTAAACCCAGGGTTGTGAGTTCAATCCTTGAGGGGGCCCATTTAGGGATCTGGGGCAAAAATTGGGGATTGGTCCTGCTTTGAGCAGGGGGTTGGACTAGATGACCTCCTGAGGTCCCTTCCAACCCTGATAGTCTATGATTCTATGAAATGTGTGTGCGTATTGATGAATTTATGTTGCAGCTTTCATCCAAGGATCTGAAGCAAATTGCAAACCTGAATTGAACCACAAAACACCCCCTTGAGGTGGGGAAATATTGCCCATGCTTACAGCTGGTTGAAACTTTCCCATCAAACAATTTTTTTTTTCAATGAAAAACAGTGTTTTGACCAAACTGAATTTTTCCCTGCCCCAAATTTAATTTGGGTCAAAACAATTGAGACAGTCGTTTAAAAAATGAATCTAATTGAAACTTTTCATTTCTTCTTGCTTGATGATGGGGGAAAAAAAATCCCTGAACATTTTCAAATGGAAGGACAAAGAAGTTGCTTTTCAGTTTTCTTTCTGCAAATATTTAAATTGCAACCTTCCCTGTGCATACCTATTTTTGCAGATAGTAAACTCTTGCCTTAACTTGGTCTCTTTGTTGGTACATTTCTGGGGGTTGGGACCATGTCTTGGTATATGTTTTTATAGTGCTTGGGGACTACAGTAATATAAATAATAATAATGAATGGCTCGTCTGAGGCATAGAGAAATTAAGACTAGGATTTTAAAAAGATCCTAAGAGAGTTGATCACCCATATCTCATTAGGAGCGGGGCATCTAATCCTAATAATAATTATTATTATTCTGATTATTATTACTCCTCATTATTATGTACTGGAAATGGGTACATCCTGGTAGCCTGAAGCAACATGCCTCCGAGCCCAGGTCGATAGACTTGGGCTCATGCTACAGCACTAAAAATAGCCATGTGGCCCTTGCTTTTAAGTTGTGGCTTGGACAGGAGCTCAGGCTCTGAAACCCAGCCCCATCCCTAGACTAGGGCAAGCAAACATCCTGATATTATTGGGACCATCCCAATATTACGGGCTTTGTTTTATATATGCAACTACTGCCCCCTCCCCCCCTGAAAAAATGTGTCCCGATTTTCACACTTGCTATTTGGTCATTCTCCCCTAGACTTCAGTGCCTGAGCTCCAGCGCAAGCTGCAATGTCTACACAGCTATTGCTAGCATGGTAGCATGAGTCCTGCACTCCAGGCTTGGTGGCTTGCTGCCGCAGGCTGTGTAAACATACCATAAGAGCCCCGGTCATGGCCAGGACCTGGTCCATTGTGCTAGGCGCTGTACAAATACAGGGCAAAAAGATGGTCCCTGCCCCATGCAGCTTACAATCTAAATATAAGACAACAAACATGTGGTGACCACTGGGGAGAGGCAGACAGAATGGGGAGGATTTGCCCACTGTCAAGCTGTGAGTCAGCAGCCAGGTCAAGAATGGAACCCAGGAGCCAGTTCCAGCCCCTCGGTCACCCACCAGAAAGAAAAAGTTTGCAATCTTTCTGTACAGGCCAAACAGGTGTAATTAAGGGCCTCCCACTCTACAGACAGAATATGCGGGAAACGTGCTACCATGCAACCCTGCATGTCTATAGCAGACTTCCTGGAAGCATCCTGGGGAGCTGCACAATCAGTCGATGGTCAAATGAATAATGAGGGATGCTCAATTCCTAAAGGGATCACTTACAAAAACGAAGCCCAGATACAGAACAAAGAAGAAAAGGAGTACTTGTGGCACCTTAGAGACTAACAAATTTATTTGAGCATAAGCTTTCGTGAGGTACAGCTCACTTCATCGGATGCATTGGTTTCTGTCTGGATTTGGAAATGTCGATCGCTGAAGCATTCCAATTGCCGATCATCAGTGAGAGGGTTGAGGCCCTGTCTACACAAGGAAGTTGAGCCAGCTTAACTAAATGGATTTAATCCATAATTTACGATGCGAACCCATTTGCCCACACAGGTGAAACCAATATAAGCCAGGTGTAAACTGAGATGTGTGTCCACACTGAGGTTCTGCATCAGTTTTAAAACCAGTTTTAGTTCAACTCGTGCAGGTGTGGACAAGGCTGAAGCCACCCTTAGTATGCTGTTGTCAATGTGTCCTGGTCCAGAACTAGTGTTGGCAGAAGTTTTCTGGACACATAGTTTACTCACCAAAAAATACAGTTCTGGGTGGACCAAAACTATTCATGAAATCAAGTTGAATTCAGCAAATTGTTCCTGATAGAAACTTTTGAAAGTTGGAGGTTTCATTTTGACATGTTCAAACTAATAAGATTCTGCCATCACATTATTCTGCTTATTTATTATTATTAATGACTCCTACTACAATAACACATAGAGGTTGAAACTTGGTTGGTGTCCCATTGTGTTATGTGCAATACAAACACATAGTGATGGCCAGTCCCTGCCCGGAAGAGTTTCCACACTTAGTGTAAAACCTGAATGGAGCAAACAAACAGCAGGGCACCTAAGGAGAAATGGGAGAACAGTATTCCAGACGTTTTGGCAGAGATTAGTGGACATGAAACTTGAGCGATTCTAGAGGGGAAGGCATATTTAAGACACTTTTGGTTCTCTTCAGTTTAGTTGACACTTATTTAATCCAAATGGTTGACAAACAGTTGGGAGGAAAGCTCTCTTTGTGAAAAGAGCCAACATCTCGCCCCTTCCACGGGGGGGCTTCAGAAAGCTTCTGCTCTAGATCTCTAGTCCTGCAACTAGTCCAGAATCCTCTGTGCCAATCTTTGTTTGCATTGCTGAGTGGTGCAAACGGAAGAGACACATTCCTAAATCCATGCTGGGGAAATTCCCAATGCTGGGGAATCCCCAGCAGGCACAGCGCTGGCCCCTCTGGCTCCTTCTCCAAAGCCCGGGCACAGGAGGCAGGCCAGAGGTGGGGTGGCATGGGCGAAGCCAGCAAGCACCCTGCTCTAGCTATCCCCTGTAGATGTATAGCCCCTAAGGGGCTCTCTCCAGGTTGGGCGGAGGGCCCCAGATGTAACTGAAAATCTGGCTCAGCGTCTCCAGATCACTGTTGGCAAATGCTGCAACATTCCCAGATTCACCTTCAGGCTCCAAACCACTGCCAAATGGGGTGTGGGGCCATCCTGAAGCAAATGACACGGCGCAGGGGCTGGGTAGAGCGACTAGCTCACGTGCCAGGCCTCAAGAGAAGCCGGCAGCACCTCAGTTCAGCAAAGCCCCCTCGCAGGACGGGGATAGCAAATGAAAGACTGTCTGGGGAGGGTACTGGGAGCTCCCAAGCACTGAGTCCAGCCGTGGGGCTGTCTAAACCAAACCAGATTCCTATAGTAAATAGCTCTAGGACGTTTCCACCACAAACTATGTCCCACTGCTGCTTGGCTAAGCTAATTCACAGCCATCCTAGGAGTTTTTTTCCCCCCCCGCCTTCCTGTCCAAGTCTCATTTCAAGCCTGAAGATGCTGCCTCAGCCAGCTGGGTGTCCTGGAAAATAACTTTCCCACCACTTGTCTTTCCCTCTCTCCCTCTATGAAAGCTAGTGAGGGAAGCAGACAGGAGGTCTGGCTGAAGTCGGTGGGAACGGTTTGTGTGTGTGTTATTTAATTTACTAGACAAGGCCTGTGTGTGTGTGTGAAATGAGCGGAAGACCAAGATCTGATGGTGAAGCAGAATGTGTTTATTTTCAGGGGCTGACTTTTAGAGATAAGGAACCTGCTCGCCCATAGCACTGGGCAGAGTTGGGCACAGTGACCGCAGACGCTATGCAAGTTTCCCTCGCCAGCGCTCACTCCTTTACACACGTGCCCCAGTCCCGATCAGCAAACACTCTGGACACAGTCCTACGAAGTCATGAAACCTGTTGTGGAGGGCACCTAACGACGCCCCTTCGACAGCCCCGATAGCCTGCTGCCCTTGCCCTCCAAAGGACAGAAACTGCTGCTCAAACGTCCACCCCTGTCTTGCAGACCCTGTCGATCCTGCAATAATGGTGCAGCCGCGAGCAGGACAAGCTGTTCCACTGGCATTGGATCCATAGCGTGGCTCTGGCTGGAACAGACAAAGGCAAGGAGCACGCAGAGCTGACAGCCCATCAGCTGGATGCGTTGGCAGGCTCAGAACACTTCCACACAAGGGCCTAGGGATGACAGACACGTTCTTCCGCAGTGCTCTGTGAACTAGCTCCTAGAGCAGCCCAGCGAGGGGCTGTGAACCCTGTGATATGCCCCCAGAAATCCTACCCCCAAGCACGTCAGTGCAGTACCATGGCGGACGTGGCTACACCAATATGAAGAGGGGTGGTCTACGGTGAGTACACTCACAGACGGGCTTAGCAAGCACAATTTTGCAGGAGCCCAGACTGGAGTACACTCTGCAGTGTACACATACCCAATGGCACATGCCGAAAAATTTGAAATTTTCAATGGGGAAAAAACAAAACATTTTTTGACTCTCTTCAAGAAAAAAAACTCTCCATTTCTCCTTCCAAAAGCGCATCAATGCCTGGACAAACCGCTGGCATGTGCCTGCGTGGTCTGCAGTGCAGGGAGCCAAAAGAGAGGACTGAAGAATACTTCTAAACCCCCTTATTTCCCTACATGGGTGCAAAAGTCAAGGCTTGACTGTGCCCATAAAAAGTCTGAGAATTTTTCAGACGTTTATAAGCACCTGAAAGGAGGAAGTTATGAATGATGTCATGTTCTATGAGATATAAATGCCTAGATAGTTTAGATTAGATTGAAATGAGCGAGCGAGAGAGAGATTAGCGACAGTAACTCGACAGATTATATTCGTTTTAACTTTACCAGTGAAAGTGAGGTAGGAAATGACTTTGATCACTGGCATTTCCCCCAATCCTGAAAGGTGTATATAATTTTCAGCTAATTCCCCATTCATTCATGGACCACTCTTTCCTATTAACTGTAAATGGCAGCCAGTTTCTGAGGCTAGAAAGCTACTTTTGAATAGACATGGGTGAAAAATGGAAAATTAGATATGGGGAAAAAAATGTAACTTTCACAGTTGGTTTCAGTGTGAAGGATTGGAAACAGAATAACTTTTAATTTTTTCCCCAAAACGTTTCCCCAATTCTTTAGCAGAAAGTTTATCAAAAACATCACTGCAAATGTTAATGACATTTTTTCATTTACTGAAATACCACTGTTTGGTGGGTGAAAGATTTCCACAACCATTTCAATGGCATTTTGACAATATTTCCATCAATATTTAACTAGAAATAGCACATTTTTGCCTGCCCCCCCCCATCACTTCTGAAAAATACCATTTTTCAGCAGAGGAACACTATTCAAAAAGTTTCTACCTGCTCAAAAAGTCCAGGGTGGGTCACTGCAATGTTTTTCTTGTTCAGAGAAAGATGCCATCTGAAAATGGAGGACTTCACATTTCAGGTCTTCTGACTGGGCTACAGATTTGCATGTAGAACTCAACTGCGTCTGCTGAATAAATCCACTTCCTGTGGCTTAAGCTGTCTTTGCAGCTGGCTACATTCATAGCTGCCAAGACACACAGATCCTTGCTGATTAGCCTCTGTGGATGCCTCTCTCCACCAAACAGTGCCCGGTCCAACACTCACTGAAAGATTCCCATTACCTTGAATGGGCTTTGGAGGAGGCATCTTATTTACTGTAAAACAGGACGAGGAGTTGTGCTGCTTCCACATACATAAAACCGCATCATGTACCTTCTGGGCTTCAGCTTCTCCATGGCCTCTTCTAGGGCTTGATCCTGTGAGCTGACAACAACCTTAGCTCGACTTCAGCGGTTGTTGAGGTGCTCAAAGTGAGAAGAAGGAGGCAAATGGTTGAGATGCAGGTTGGGTCTAGTGGAGAGGGCCTTGTCTTGGAAATAAGGAGGCTTGAATTTTATTCCTGGCTCTGTCTTTCTGTGTGATGTGGGGTGGGCCCCCTCACACCCCTTGTCTGATCTATCTAGCTATCTAATCTGGTCAATCTCTCTCACACGTTTTAGCCCATGCTCTCATCCACTCCCCAATTCTCCCCTCTCTTACACCATGATCGGAAAGCGGGGGGGGGGGGCAGCCATTGGGCCAAACACCCTTTTTGCACAGCACTGGGCCAGGTGTGACGCAACCCATTCCCCCAGGGCTGCCCTGGACCAGCAGGACCAGGGAGGAAAGGCCCCGCCAGCTCCTGAATGCATTGTGAGGCCTCCGACAGAAACGAAATGGGGACAGTCGGCTCTTCCTTTGCTCCTGAGAACCCAGCACTGCTCAACGAGCCCTGCCTTTGCTACTCCCTACAGGGCCAGCCTTAGGGAAAATGGCGCCCTGGGTGAACTTGTATTTTGATGCACCTGGCCCCTGCTACCTCCCCATCCATCGCCCCTGCTGCCTCCCTGCCCCCCTCCCCCATGTCCCCAGTCCCTGCTGCCACCCTGGGCGCCCCACCCATTCCCTTGGCCCCCCACTACCTACCCAGGCTCACCCCATCTGGGTTAGCCAAGCCATAGTGAACCCCACGGTTCAAGCACCATCTGTCTCTCTCCCTTAGACTTCCTTCCTCAAGCTCCAGGTGAGAGCCTGCCTCCTTCCAGCAGCCAGCTCTTATCCCCCACCTCACCAGGCCTTTCTTCTCTAGCTGTGGAGATGCTCTTCAGGTGCTCAGGAGAGGCCGGGAAGTCCATAGCCCTCTGGGTCTGTTGCTTGCTAGGTGCCAATGTCTGGGCAATTGGAGTTGCCATTGTCATCTCAGATGCCCTATTGGTATCTCGCAAGGGATGGATAAAGCAGCTGAGTGCTTCCTGGCTGTGGAATGCAAGCAGCACTGGGTACCCGAGAAGTGGTAGAACGTGCTTCAATTCCCCTCCAAGCCTGCTGAGAAGGGATTTGAACAGTGATCTGCATTCTCTCTCGTGAGTGCCCCGGTGGCTGATCTATGGGAGAGTCTGTTGAGGGTTCGCAAAAAGAAAAGGAGGACTTGTGGCACCTTAGAGACTAACCAATTTATTTGAGCATAAGTACAAGTCCTCCTTTTCTTTTTGCGAATACAGACTAACACGGCTGTTACTCTGAAACCTGATGGGGGTTGAGGTTTGCATCTTATTGAGGTTGTGCCATTTTCATTAAACAGTAATTGGGCCACTCGGTAGCCTGTCATCCAGTGGTTTGGCAATGTGGTTGTGACGTGGATGGGGCTGGTTCAACTCCCTTTTCAGCTTGCTTCTCTCCTTCTCTCAAGTGAATGTTCCAACTGTTGGACTCAGAGGTATTCTGATGGGGGCAGGCTCCCTCAGCCTTTTCTCTTGAAGCTGTTCCACTTTCACTACATATGAATTGGCCCAAAGGATCACAGACATGAACCCCCGTCGCTGAGCGATTTGCATACTCCACCTCCCATCCTGCCCCAGGATGGTCTGGTTCAAATCCACCATCTTCTTGTTGAGGAGGGATTTGAACCTTGATCTTGTGCCTTTGAAATGAATGGCCTAAAGTGCAGGACTGGGAGGTGTTCTGATGTGGAAGTTCCCTCGGTCTTTTCTGTTGAAGCTGTTCCACTCTAACTACATATTAACTGGGCCAAACTCTCTATCCAAGACCGTCTGTAGTATGGGGGTTAGGGTGTGAGTGATGCTGCTTCAAGACTCCACTCTGCTCCAGCAGGGGAATCTGGCATCTCAGGTGTGAGCCCTTGTAAATCAACTGTGGATTCTTCAGAGGGGCTCTTGCTCTTTTAATTAACTAATAATTGGGGCCATACAAAAGACCTGAATCACTCTTTTGTCCCCAGTGGCTGGGATACTCACCCAGGTTGTGGCAGACCCCAGGGCACTCCCCTTCTCTGCTGAGGGGTGAGAACTGGGGGCTCCCACATCCTGGGGAGAGTCACTGGTGAGCGATCCCTGTCCAAATCCCCACAATGGCCTCTTGAGAAAGAGAGGGGGTTCGGACAAGGATGGCCCACCGCAAAGGACTGTCAACAAGGAAGCAGTAAATCCCTGTGCAAGCCCCTGCTGAATAGGCAGCTTGGAGATATGAACCAGGATCTCCTACAACCCAAGCAAGTACCCCATCCACTGGACTAGAGAGTGTTTCTGAGCTTTGGCTTACCCCAAAGAATATTTAAGTCAAGTAGATCAGCTTCACGAGGCAAGGAGTCACCCTATCAGACTAGCCTGAAAGGCAAGGTGTACACCAGAGCCTCGGGAGATCTCTTTTCAAACTGCTTCTCCACAGCCACCCCCCGCCCCCGGTGGGGGAGGGGATTTAAACCATCATCTCCCACAGACCAGACTCACTGCTTTGCCAGCAAGCTGGAGAGGGAGGCGGGCATCTGGGCTGGTGCAAAGAATACTTGATTCAAGTGGAAGAACTTCAAGTGGCAAGAGTGAGGGAGCCACCCCATTGCATTAGCCCAACCGCTGAGGTGCACACCTGGGCTGCAGGAAAGACCAGTTCAAACCCTCTCTTCCCAGGCAGAGGGGGAAATGAGCCACCGGGGTAGGGTGTTGCCACCCTTACTTCTGCACTGGCAGCAGCGCTGCCTTCAGAGCTGGGTGGCCAGAGAGCTGCTGGCTGGGAGCCCAGCGGTGCTGAGGCTATGAACTGCCAGGTCTAGAGGTGCTGGGGCTCAACCCCGACAAGCCCTGGCACAAATTAAACTCCCTGACGGCACCCCCCAAACCACAGAGCCTTGGGCAGTCGCCCACGTCACCCACTCTTAAGACTGGCAGTGGTTCCCTAATGCAGCTGTGGGCCCTCCCTCTGCTTGGTACCACAACCCAACTATCCTCCTGCTCCCCTTTTCATGTAAGCCTGGTCTTTGCTTCTTTCTTTCTTTAAATAAGGCCGGGAATGGAGCCAATTACACCCCTACATTACAAAAAAAAATTGTAGTATTTAAAATGTTAACTAAAGCGCCACCCCTTCACCCTCTTCTGATCTTCCCAGAGCTCTGCCAGGCATCATGGGAGGTCCCTTCCACCAATGGAGCTGGGTCTGCCAAAAATAACCCAGGTTGTAATGATGGAAAAATTATTAGCTTGCTGCTGGGCTCCTTCCTGGCTTGGATCTGTCCCCCTGCTACAGCACTTCACTGAGCTGAATGGAAATGTCAGAGCTCCCTGTGCCACCGTCTCCACGCCCCCGTTGGTGTAGAGGGGACATATTCATGACGTTATTTAAGCGGCAACCCAAGGTTTCATCCCCTCCACCCTGCCCTGATGGCAGTGACTGTAGGATGTTCAGCTCCCGCCTTTTTAAAGGAGAGCGTTGGGCAAATGCACAGAAATGTCTTTCTTAGCAAAAGGGAAGGTCCCAACCAACCGGAACAGCCCCACATGTGAGCAAAGGGATGACTCATGGAGAGGCTTAAGCATCTCATTTGGAGAGGATGAGTTGGTGCATCATCTAGTGAGGTTGCCCATATGTGTAACTGCAGTGCAGATGTTCAGGCTTGTGCCCAGGTTCTGGGACGGCAGGCAAAGGGAGGGTCCCAGAGCCCAGGCTCTAGCTTGAGTCCAAAAATCTACACAATTAAACAGTCCTGCGATACCAAGTTAGCTGACACAGGCTGGCCCTTGGTGTTTAATTGCAGTGTGGACCTACTTTAAGTAACCTAATGAAGGTCACACAGGAAGACTGTGGCTAGACCAGGAGTTGAACCCAGGTCTCCTTAGGCCAGCCTTAACTGCTAGGTTCTTTCCTACCTGTAAATCGATAGCTCTGCATTCATTTACGCCAGCTGGGGCTCTGGCCCTGTGTGGCTGTAAAGGGCGAGCACCAGGGCTTGAGGTCCCAATGGGCCACTCCTTCTCTTCAGCATTATCTAGTGGCCAAATTGCAAAGTGGCGCTGGCAGGCCGCCTGCCCCTCCCTCATATGAGTTTCTACCCATGCAATGCAGGTGTGAACGGCTGCTCTTGCAATGTGGCTTTGCACCTCCTTTGCACGGGCGTCGATGACGACCAGGTGCAAGGCGGAGAGAAACAAGGCCCCACACGTTCTGTGCCCCCTTGCCACAATGGTGGATGGTGGCAGGGAAGGCTTAGTCGGGAGATGTGCCCTCACTAACGGGCCTGGTGGGCGGCCTCGGGATGACAGTGCACAAAAGGTAGCAGAACTCACAGGGAACGTGGGCTGTGTCTCAAAACAGACGTGATGGCTGGGAGCTGGAAGGGCGCGGGATGAACCTGCTGCAGGAACTGGACCTATGTGCACCAGGGACCCCAATCCCGCCGGCATCAGACGCTGCTGAGCACCTCATTAGCGTGATGGGGGCGGAGCCTTAAGCCCATGTGACCTCAGACAGGCCCATTTCCGTCCATGCCCCATCCCCTTGTTACCCTGTGCTTTTAAGAGGCTTGAGACCTGCCAATACTCAGTACAAAGGGTGTGGTCTAGTGCTTGAGCTTAACTGAGTCTCTGCATTGCTTCCACTTTCCCTTATACAGGAGTGTGGTATACTTGTGTACCCTGCCTCCCAGGGCTTGTCTTCCCTGCAAAGTTAACGACAGCTATAACACAAGTGTTGGCCCTAGCTCGAGGCTGTCCACACACACACAACCCTTCACTTGCATGAGGTGGTGCATTTAACTTGAACTGGCTGGCCCAGCATGGGGTACAGGCTAACGCTTGAGTCAGCATAAATCATCAGCTGCTCACACACCACTCTGTGTGGACGCAAGCTAGCACTGCTCGACTGTTGCTAGTCCTCCAGGGCCTTCCCACAATTCTGCCCCCCTCCCCCAGGGGCCCTGACAGGATGGACAGGTTCTCCCACAATTCACTGAGGAAGAATTCATAGAGCTTCCTGCCACGCTGAGTGCCGGGGATTGTGCCCCAGAAGTCTCACACATGAGTGAGTGTGGCACCAGTGTGGACACAGCAGCGCCAGTGTTAGTTCCTAGTTAGCTGATTCCAGAGGTGTAACTCCTGTGTAGGTCACTCAAGCTCACGCTGCAGGGAAGACTAGCCCTCATTGACTTCAGCTGGCTTTGGCTCAGGCCCCTGTTCAAGGATTTACAGCATCAGGACCTGAGTAGTTAATTACACCTCTAAACTACCTGCAAGGGTTACTTTATTTTTGGCTGCAGCAGTTTCTAAATCATCTGTTTTCGCAGGCATTTTGGGAGTCCTTGCAGTACTAATCCCATTATAACCTGTTCAGACAGAGCAGGACACTGGGAAAATTTATTAAGCCAGTTAGATTCTCTTAGGCATTTGGCTCCTGTATCCCTTGGAGTCTGGGTGACTTTTGAAGGGACTGACCATGCACAAGGAGGAATACGAGCTGGTCTACGATGCCCGCAGGGCCATGCTGGAAAAAATGAAAAGCCAGAACCTCAGCCTTCTATTTTAAGTGCTGATTAATGGCGGATCCTGATCAGGTCTGGAAAAACCGCACTGATTCATGGCTTGTCTAGGGAAACCTTGAACACAAATCTTGCTGCTCGCAGGCTGCGAGGGGAGCTGTAGAAGGAAATGGGTAGGATTAGCTTTCTTGGTGAAGAGCAGCTGAGAAGCAGCTTCGTCTCCAAAGCCAGGCCTGGAGAGCACGAGTTAAGACAGTGAGATAAAACACTCCTCACGTCTGGGCCACAGGGCTGGGGGAAAAAAGCCTGGTGGAAGGGAAAGTGCTATATATCGTGAGAATCGGAGCCCCCTCGGACTAGCGAGGCATGAGGGAGAAGGTCATACCTCACTATGACCAGAAGAGCTTCCCACAAAGGCTGGTCAGGGCCACACCCAAGACAGACTCCGCAAAGAATAAACTGGCCTGCCTCTGTTTCCAAGCTGGCATTCCCATCGATGCTGTCCCACGGCCCCCGAGGAAGGGGATGGGATTGACAGCCCTGGAATGCTCCATTTAGCCGTAGAGGAGGCACGACATGGGAAGCAGCAGGGCAGACGTCCCTACAGAACGTGTACCAACCCTGACCAGGGAGCGACCACCCGAGGAGTGTTCCATCTCCAGGGCCTGTTCAGTCCTTGGTCTTACTCTCCTGAGACTGCCAAGTGGGCCTGATTGTGAAGTGGGTAACTGGACTGAGAATCGTTTCCCACAGCTCTCTCCAGAGGGCGATGAATTTCACACTCCTGAGCCAGGCCAGGGATGGGCTCGGAGAGCTGGCGGCTGCACAGTCCCTTCCTAGTGCCATGAATTGCCCCCCTTTTGATTCCCCCATCCTGCAGGTGTCCTTGGACCGGGGTGAGGAGGGCTTTCTGGGGCACTGGACAAGCATGGCCTTTTGCGGGCTGGGATGTGGAGGGCAAATGGGACCAGTGCAGCAAGAGGTCCTGTGTCACTGAGGAATTATTCCAAACCTCTGGCTGCCTCTCTATCTCCCTCAGTCAGACCCAGACCAAAGAAAATATTATAGCCTGCCTGCCCCTCCCCCACAATGCACCTGTGCACAGCTGCCTTATAGTGATAGGAGCGTCACACCCCCTGAACGCTGCCTGGCACCCTCGAATGCTATAGTACCCTCTCATGGCCCATAACCCCCAGAGGATATAAGGCCTAATGTGACTAAACAAGGGTGAATGTCATTGCTAATCTTGTAGAGCTAGCCCTGAAACCCTACCTCTGACAACAGGTAGGGGTTTTTTTGTGCGGGGAGGCATTACCATAATATACAGTAGTATTTTTTAAAGATATGGCATCCCACAGCTTTGGCCAGTGCCACCTCCAGCTAGTTCTCCCAGTAGGGAACGAAACTGGCGTTAGATAGACAACACCAGGCTGCGCTATCTGAAGATCCGTTTGTCACCTCAGAAATGGAGAAGAATCACTGTGTAGACCCCTGGTGTCAATGCAGAATCAGACCCTACAGTCTGTCCTCCAGAGCATTGTACAGGACAGTTTTAAAGGACTTGGTATTTGTGCTTCCCCCTTTGCTGAGCATAACAGCTTTTGCTGTTAGAAACATTCTGCTGATTTCCACCTGAAATCTCTCCTTCATCTCAGGAGATCTGCATATTTAGGGACGCACACCCCTCTCCCCTCACCACTTCCATATGGACTTACCCCTGCAGCCCCAAATGGAACAATCAGAGGGAAACTCTGGAAGAACTTCAGGAGCAACATATAGAGTTTCATGTCTCTTAAGTGACTTTCTGCCACGCAGGGGACAATATTGCCACATACCCACATTGATATTGACGGGTGGCAAATTTTAAACAGATGAAAGGAGATACTTTTTTTTATTAACTTTACTAATTTTATTAGCCTATGGAACACACTGCCACCACATGAAAAAGAAACCAAAAGCTTGACAGGACTGGAAAGAGGATTAGACATTTCTATGGCGATTGGAAACATCCACAAAAGCTATACAGAATAGAATCGAACCCACAGGGACCTTAGAGAGGGAATAAGGAGCAGAAGGGGAATAAACTACTAGAGTCAGGAGGAAAATGGTTTCCCAAAACCCTCAAACATTTTGAAGTTATAAAAAATATTTTTCCCATCCTGAATCAGGATGAAAATTTTCCTGAATCAAAAATCTGAGAAAACAATTCAGTTCAGCTCAATCAAAATGTTTCATTTCAATGTTGCCCATTTAAAAAACAGCAACCTATAATTGACATTTTTGTCAAAGAACTCCTGACCAGCTCTGTCAACTACTAACTGATGCGGGGCAGGAGGGGGTGTCTGGCAGGAACTTTCCCTGTGACCATGCCCCCTCCAACGTTTCTTTCAAGCATTTTGTGCGGGACGCTCTCATGGTATGTCTACACTGTGGCTAAGAGTGAGCGTTGCAGTCTGGGGAGACAAACTTGCTCGAGCTCTGCTCAAGCTAGCTCGCTAAAAGGAGCCGCGTGACGTTGTGGCATGGGCAGTAGCACGGGCTAGCCACTGGAGTACTGAGCCAGGGGATCAGGCCGGCTTGTACCCGGGCAGTTGCCTGCACATGGTGCTATTTGTAGCACACTAGCACAAGTCGGTCTGCCCAGGCTGGGGGGAACGCGCCTAGCTGCAATGTAGAGACGCCCTCAGGGAGCTGATATTGGACTTGCTGACCCACTGGTCCGATCTAGTCTGGCAATTCCTGTGTTCGCATTATTATTACAGTGTATTCTTGTTACTGCGCCATTGATGCTCACATCTACTCTGAGGAACGTACAATATAAAAGTCCCTTCTTTGGGGAAATGTTGGCATGTGATGGGCAGGGTGGAGGAGAACATGGAAGGAAGAAACTTTTTTGTGTTCTTAAGTTGTTCTGCTTTGTTTTGTTTCCTTACTGCTATTTTAAATCTCCTATTGTCATTAATCCCCGTTCCTCGTATTGTATCAAATGTCGCCAACCAGAGACATCAAGAGTCTACTTCTGAACACAAAGAAATGATGTTTAAAGACCAGTAAAACCAGACTAGTGACAGCAGCCAGGAACGCAGAGTGATCCACATTGTGGTTGCTTCTGTGACACTCCTGCCTACAGGGTTCACTCCCACCCTCCCGTTGAGCTGACTTCAAAACCCTGCCCCAGTAATGTCAACCTCATGCCCCCCTCCGCCACCTCCTAGGCATGAAACATTTTATCAGAGCTGGTACCAAAATTCCCTCAGTCCCTAACCAGTAAGCTCCGAGAGTCTAAACATGGGCCCTAACATTAATCATCGGTAATAGAAACCAGAGCTGGCTCTTGTCCCCGCTGAGTCAATGCAACCTTTTAAAAACACATTGGGAAATAAGCACATGGGCTGGGAACTGGGCATGAAAGAAATTCCAGGCAGGCTTCTTTTTTGTGCCGAAGGAATTTTGTAACCGGAAAAACATAAAGGGAGTAAAAATAGGAACAGCGACAAAAAAAAAAAAAAAAAAAAAACCCTTCTAAAGATCTGCAAGGAAGAAAAAAAATATCCAACCTTTTCTTCTCATTTCCTATACGTTACTCAAAAGCCAAGCCATTTTAATTGCTTCATTGTGGGGCAGGACGCAGGATTACTAGAGGAAAAGTGACTCCTGTGTGGGTGGTGTCTCGACGAGTTAGTGACATGCTCAGCTCAGGGTCAGGAGATTTAGGCTTCAAATGATTTATCTGAGCTACACTGAGCCTTCAGCCTTGAGCAAAGGGCTGATACGTAGCTGCCCTGCCCTAGGAGGAGCACGCCGAGAGAAATAACTCCAGCCCCCAGGATACATAACCTGCTACGCCCCATTGCTGGGTGTTTGGTACGTCCCCTTCTTATTCTAGCACTGGGGAGGTGGAGCCAAAGTTCTGCCCATTCCCTATCCTGCTCCACCTTGGCCCTGCCCACCAGCTCAGTGGGGAGTATTGGGTATGCCACACGCTGCTTTCTCCCTCCCATGATGTGTATACTCCAGCTGCCATGCATGGAGAAGGGAGGCTTTATTCTCCCTGATACCCCCGAGCAGGTATGACTCCCTGATAAGTGTGTTGCAGGTGGCTAATCTGCTGCGGCTATGAGTCTGGTACAGGCCTGTTTAGGGAGCTGTAGCTCGTGTGCTTTAGCTCTGGAGGTCCCTGATTCAGTCCCTTTTGTGTCAGCCAAGATGGTGGCCATCAGATGTTAATGTTAAAGCCAGTCCCAAGGTGGTCCTGGCGTATTTTGATTCACCCATAACACCTGTCCTGAGCATGAGGCCTCAGCATGTTTCTTGTGACTGAAAAGTGTCCATTCAGAACATTGTGCAGGATCAATATCCAGGAAAACTCTCAACCACACTCCAAGAAATACTCCTGTCTCCCCCTTCATGTTCACCTCCATCAACCTATGCCCTTGGGAGATGCCTGGGAAAGTAAGCAGGCCCTGACGGTTAGCAAAGCAAGGAAGGGCGGGCATTCCAAACTTGAAGACCTCTCTTGCTGGAAACATCCTGCCCCTCCCCTATCAATGAGGGGGGAGGAGCTCGGAGTGGAACTGGTTGAAAATTTTCATTCAAAACTTTATTGCTTCAATAAAAAGTGGTGCTGAGATAGTGTGGTAATGGGGGGCAGGATAAGTATCTAAGATGGACTGATTCTGGAGAGATTTACAGGCTTCTATTTGAATAACTCCACAGCACATCCAATGATTGCCTTTCGCTGGTGCTTTGGAGCTATGCCCTGGATTGCTAGGGTAGGGATATTATCTCTAGGACAGTGCCAAAAACCGATCGATAGGTGATCATTTTGTATGAAAGTCCATTGGATTTTTCCACCAAGCTCAGGGGTCATTGGACCACTTCAAATGAAATAGCATGGCGCTCGCTCTCTCTCTCTCTCTCTAAATAAAAAACAGTAGGGGGGAGAAAAAAGCATTCCTCCTTTGCTAAGGATTTTCCCACCAGAAAAAAGCTTAGACACTTGCTAGAAATGTTAAAAATGTGATGACAATCCCAGCCCCACTCCAGCCTCGTGACATTCCCTGGAGGAATGTTCAATGCCGAGAGTCTCTTAAACTGTCCCAGTTCTTAGGTCGCGCTGGAATGGCCCCGTAGGCAGAATTTTCAGCTTGTAGCAGGAAGGATCCCACATAATTCCCCTTTCTCTCTGACATTACTGTGCTGCTAAAGCCATCTATATCAAAGGGACTTAATGCCGAGCTCCGATTGTGTGAATTTGTTAGCCTCTAAGGTGCCACAAGTCCTCCTTTCCTTTTTGAGATCAGACCATTCTAGGTTGAGCAGAACCTGATCCCGTAGTTCTTACTCAGTCAGCGGACCCACTGAGCACAATGGAAGCATTTCCTGGAGCAGAATGTCAGGATTAGGCCCTACTTTTGCATGGGTGGATGTGAGTTCTAATGTGAGCCTCTGCGCTGGATAGGAACCAGGATGGTTGTGGCATAATTGCTTCTATTCTGAGAGCCCCATTCTGACTGTTGAAATCAAAGACAACTGAATTTCATTGACTCTGCGGGGAGCAGGACTGAGCCCAGACCCAGGCAGGGAATCTGTTTTCCAAGGGCTCTCTGTATTCACCTTCTGGCCAAGAATACAATCAAGCCACAACACAGGATCTTGTCACTTTATTCTGGAATAATTGCTGCACTTTGGAAGCCACTGATGATTCTGGGGAAAAAGTGACCTGTATTCTGGAATAGAGTGTCCACAGGGGTAGCTTGTTCCCGCAATAGCTATTCTGGTCAATTGCCCTGTGTAGACACCCTATAAAGTAACTATCTTGAAGGTGAAATGGTAAAAGATGATGGATAGTTTTGTGGTTAAAGCACAGAAGTGGTGCAACTTAGGTTCTGTTCCCAGCTTTGTGTCATTTGCATCCCCACTCTAGATCTTATTTTCTCCGCCTATAAAATGCCGATAATGATATTTACCTATCCGACAGGTGGGTTGAGAGGTTTAACTCCTTAAAGTGAGCAAAGTACTTGGAGATGCAACTCCCGGAGCTCTGTTGTCTCCCTTCATGAGCTGATAGCAAACAGAGAAGCCATCAAGTGAAGGTATGTTGCCTGGAGCGCCCTAAGAAACAAGGGAAAGATGGAGGGAAATGTATTGTTAAGTGGAAGAGGACCATTGTGGTAGGATAGTAACAACTGCCAAATGGTAAGAACTTTCTGCTTCGGTTGCTCCTTGCATCTGAGAATCTGGAGCCCAGTTATTTAAGCTTTGCTGAAACCTCACCGAAGGCGGAAACTGAGGCACAGTGGGGAGAAATGACTTTGTCAAGACCACTCTGCAAGTCAGCGGCACAACTGGGAGTAGGAATCAGCTGTGCATGAGCCCAACTCTAGTCTCACACCCCAAGACTGCACCCACACCTAAAAAAAAAGAGGGGGGGGGGAAGATGAGACCAAAAATGCAGCCCCTCTTAGCTGAATGAATGAAGTAATGGTGCAACAAACAAAGATATGCTTCCTATGTGCAATGCTCACTGCATGTCCCAAGGTGCCTGGTGGGATCTTGTCCAGTTGCTCCATGAGGAGCCAAAAGCAGGGGTTTGCTCACAATGCAGATCTCGCTGATTTACTCGCCCTGACACACACAGCATTTGAGTTACCCCCTCCCTGGGAGTGTAAAATCCAAAGCCCGGAGTTGAGATTGATAAGGATTGAATTTCATGTGCTCCAGCCAGCCTTATCTTTTAATGGGGGCAATAACGAGGCTGGATGCCTCAGCCCTGCGATATTCCGACACCGACGCGGCCACCAGGGTAACATGACACTCAGAGGCTGGGCATTAAACGTTGCCAAATAATAATCAAGAAGGGCCGGACCGAGGCTTTCCATGAGAATTCCCCTCCCCCTCGTTCACCTCGTGGCCTCTCCTCTTGGCCTCTTGCCATGGGCAAGGCCAAGAACCATTTCCCCCCTTCTGTCATAGGAAACTTTTTTTTTTTTTGTGAATGGAGCTAAAGCCTTGCTCGTATGAACAAGAACACAGGCTGCCTTCACCCAGCGGGGGAGATCCTTTCAGAAACTTATTTCCATCTTGTTCGGGGCTCAATCTGAACGGGAAATCAACCTCCCTTGAGGTTCAAAGAAATCCAGTTAGTTCCCTACCCGTTACTCCACCCCTCTTTTCTGCTCTCACAAATATGTGGCCACCAATAATCCTGGAACCGTTACCATTCCTTCTGTACTCCACTGACTGAATAACGTGGGGACACCGTCAAGCAGAGGCTACATCTACACTGGAGATGTGATTCCCAGCTTGCATAGCCGTAATCGCACCAGCCACCCTGAATACTTACCCATGGGGTGCGGGCAGGTTTGTCGTCAAGGCCACTAGTCCCTGCCATCCATTGATGCTGCCTGTGTGACACTGACTATAATACTGCTAACTCAATGAGCTCTGGTAAGTCTCCTCTAGCTGGGAACCACGCACCCAGCTTGAGGGTAGCCATAGCCTACGACACCTCCCTTCCTTCAGGACAGGTGGAACGGCATGACTGCATTCACCCACCATCAGTAGACAGGCCTGACTCTCCTGATGGTCCCTTGAACGTAACTCAGCTACCACTGGGGCATCTGCACTTCCAGAAGCAGGACACGGGCTACTCTATCAGTGGATGCAACTAAGAAATGAACCTTTGCGGCAGATTGTTAGCTGTATTTGCAGTATTTGTTATAACCTGAACAGGACATGCCCAAAATCCGATGAGACATTTAAGAGCTGAGGGTGGCAGTCGTCCTGGCTTTGATGACACTTTGTCTCCTGTATACTTGGAACCATGAAACTGTACGCTACAAAGGTGGAATCCATGACAGAAGGAAACAGAGGTCAGAAAAGATCAAAACAATCCCAGGTCTATCTATGTCTTCCTCTGCAGCATGGGGCACGGGTCACTTGCTGGAGGATTCTCTGCTCCTTGAAGTCTTTAAACCACGATTTGAGGACTTCAATAGCTCAGACATAGGTGAGAGGTTTTTCGCAGGAGTGGGCGGGTGAGATTCCGTGGCCTGCGTTGTGCAGGAGGTCGGACTAGATGATCATAATGGTCCCTTCTGACCTTAGTATCTATGAATCTATCTCATAACCTTCCCCACCATTCCTCACATATGGAAGAAGAGGAGGGAAAGAAAAATAGATTTGCATGTTTGTTAAGGTTTCTTGAAGGCGCTCATGTATTGCAGTTGTGTCTTGGAACCCCGGTCATGGATGGTGCTAGTCTCTGTCCCAACACAGGCCAAAAAGATGGTCCCTGCCCCTATACTATGGTGACAAGTGAGATATTAAATCCTAGCCAGATAGATAGCGACAGACACAACAATATACAATTCTACACAGGCAGAACAGAGCTTGGGTGGAGACTGAGCTCTGATTTTCCTGATGTTGGAAAACGTCATTCCCAAAGTGGTTGCATGCCTGTCATTCTCCTGCATTCAAGATCAAACCAGGCAGCAGCATCCACAGGCACTGGTATGCAGGCTCAAATTTTCAAGTAATTGGTGATGTTGGGTGCCTCCGGTATTAGGTGATTGACCTAAAACAGATTAAAGGAGCCTCATTTTCAGACAATGCCAAGCACCCGTCCTCTAGAAATTAGGCTCCTTTAAGGTGTGTCATGTCAGGCATCCAAAAAAGGTAGGCATCCAAGCTCAGTCGTCGCTGTTGAAACTGTGAGCCATGTGACTTGCATTGTGTGTGCAAAAACAAAACCCATCTCTTGAAGACCTGACTCTTAACATGGAACACTAAGAAAAGCTTCTTTTGGGGTGTAATTAGCCTCGGGATTTCATTGCTATGGTCCTATTATTTTGAAGGCCTAGCTAAGCCTTAATTGGTGCTTAGGCTTTTTTACTGGCCCACTGCCCAGGCTGTATTCCCGCCCTTTTATGAACCAAGGTCCTAACGTGTATCAGCCCCCAGCCATTGAAACATCCCAAACCAATGGAAATCAGATATGAGCGAGCTTTCTGGTCAGACAGCCATGCAAAGGAGGCATCCCATTGGCACATTCCTGCCTCTGCTTTTCCACACACATTAAATTGGTTTCTCTGGGATTTCAGCTGCTTTCAGAGCTTGGTTTTAGCTCTTATCAAAGAGACTTTCCACCCTGCCCCCCTACCCCAAACAACCAGACAGCCAGTTGCCACTCTGTTTTCCTGAACGCAGGGGCAGCTCCGAAGGGAGCTATTTTTCACTGTCATCATCGCTTGCAACATTCTTGTTCCAAACCAAATGGAAAATCTTTGGCAATAATGCAGGGACATCCAAGGGTTTTGTTATTAATCAGGGGGAAGCATTGGAAAAACACACTGGTTGCCCAAACCTGCATCCCCCTCCTTCCCCAGCCCATTATCTCAGCAACAAGAGCTGTTTAGATAACATAAATCCATCCCGCTTTCACTTTAATTATCCCCCTGGGATTCATACATCACCACAGGGCTCATACACGACCTTCCCTTTGGAGATCAGGAGATTCCCTCTGGCTCTTTGAAATCCCATTGGAAGCGCTGACACTTGGCATAGGATGGTTCTTACCCGGGGTCGGGGGGTGGGGGCTGGCTTTGCTTTTAAATCTAATCTCTGCTCATTTCAGCTGTTCCATGCATGTGAAACTCGGAGGTTTCAATTCCCCCTCCTGGACCTCTCAAAAGCAGATGGAAAATGTACTGGGAGAGATCTCAGCAGAGTGACCCGGCTCCCGGGTTGGATGAGTTGACTCACTGCCAGTGGTGAGGATTTTGTGCTTTTATGTTTGTGAGGGTTTCCACCAGTGGAGAGACAGAACTAAAGCGATCTGGGATCTGGAGGGTCAAAGAGCTGAAGATTTGACTCTAGATGAAAAAATATCGCTCAGTGTCTCTGTTTGGGGGATATCTGCGGGATGGCCACTGTCTTGGCCAACGCACCCAGGACAGAAACAGGGACTTCCAGAGCTAAAAGCATAAGCTACTCCAGCTTGAGCTACGTAGCTAAGGCTCTTCAGCTGGAGTGGTAACAGACTCATATCCTCCGTGGATCAGGCACAGCGGGGAACACACATGGAGCAGTGGGACACACACAGCACAAATCTGCTCGACTCTTTATTGTCTGCATTGCAATAATGACTAGAGGCGCTAGCTGAGAGCAGGCCCCCAACTTCCCAGGTGTGGCTCATATATGATTACAGACCGTCTCCAGCTCAAAGAGCTTATAACCTAAATAGACAAGATGGACCAAGGAAGGATTGTTATGCTCCCTTTACGGGGGGAGAACGGAGGCAAAGAGAGATTAAATGCTTTGCCCAAGGTCACATAGGCATCCCAGAGTATAACCATTGGCCTATTCTTGCTCTCCACTCTAACTAAGAGCTAAGCAGCAAACTTTGAAGATTCAGCCGCGGCTAGTACTTAGACTTCAGGCTTCCGAAGATGACCTACGTGCTGCAGGAAAGTGGTGCAGATGATTGTGTGTCTTCCCATCCTTATTGAACCCATATAGTTATGGGGCAGTGTCCTGCTAGATGAGTCACCTTTTGGCTACTTCTTTCAGGAACACAAGTGTTAGTCTTGGCCTGATGTCCTGATCACCTTCCAGCATTGGCTGCTCCATTCTGCTTCCTTAAACCCCCACTGTAGTTTCAGGTAGCTATGGCATTTTTCTTCACTTCCTGCCCTAAACTTCTGGGCAGTATTAAGCAACAGCTGCTGTAGTTATTTCAGCAGGGTGGTCCAGTGGATAGGACATCACACTGGAAACAGAGAGGCCTAGAGTCTATTTATTGTTGAGTTCCTGGATGACCTTCTGCAAGTCACTTCCCTGCTCTGTGCCTTAGTTTCACATCTCTAAAATGGGAGTAACAATATCACTCCACCTTTGTAAAGTGCTTTGAGCTGTATGGATGACCAGTGCAATGGAAGAGCGCAGCAGAATGATCATGAAGAGGCTGAGCCGTGTGTTCTTGCACACAGCCAGACCTTGGGTTTGTGACTATTGGAGGTAAGGGATTATATTTGTAATGCTCTCAACCTGATGTTCCCAGAGATGATGATCCTTTTGAGTCTAATTTCCTGAATCCAATGCATGAGCCTTCAAGCCTACAAAGGAGTTGCCTCCCTTTTTGGCAGAGGGCTTCTGTCCCTGCTTTGCAGCTTTGTGCGGCTGGGAAGGGCAGCTCTGGTATTTTTAGCTGCTGTAGCCCTTGGTCAGCTAGTCTAATCAGCAAGCTGCCATCCCATGTCAAGAAATCGCAGTGACAATGCATCTTACTCGGGGTCATTTCCTTCAGGGCAGACTCCTGCTGGCCACTGCAACACTGAGAGCTTCTGTTTAACATCTGTTACTACTTCTTCCCTGGCCTTCTGGGTCACTGACTCTGGCCCGCAACCTCGCCTTTCACCTCCTCTCACTCAGCCGGGGCAGGCTAGAGAAATCTGCTTCTCCCTCCCCCAGATTTTTGGGGCACTCCCACAGCTCCTGGATTCCCAGGCTTATTCCATAAGTTGAGCCTGGCACCCAGACTTCCTCCAAGCAGCCTTATCTCCCCTGCACAGAGAGGTCATCCTTGCAGCTCACATTTACCTATGGTGGCCTTTGACCCCGTCCCCCCAGCAACGTCAGACAAACCTACCTAGCTAAAAGAAGGCAATTGCTAGAAGCAAGAGCCCCAATTCATGCCTGGCGGAACTCCATTCGAGTCAATGACATGAATTGAGTCCATTATGTTCCCATACATTTTTCTCATTGATAGGGCAAAGGATATGCAGGTTTATCTTCCTTCCAAAATGTACGTACGTGTATGTGTTAGTGTCAGCATTATGAGTGGTTAGGGCACAGCCTAGCTCCCAGGAGACTGAAGTTCAAGCCTTTGCTTTACTACAGACTCTCTGTATGATCTTGGGTAAGTCCCTTTGTGCCTCAGTTCCACAGCTGTAAAATAGTTTGAACAATTATCCCTACCGGTGGTGCTGTGAGGATAAGTGTGTTAAAAGTAGTGAGGTACTCAGGTGCTATGATAATGACCCCAGTATCAGTGCCTGGGAGAGATGGATAGTCTAGTTATCCGTATAAACATCCAATCCGTTTTGGAATCTTGGCTTCACCGACATCCTGTGCCAGTGAGTTTCACTGTAGCTGGCTGAGCTCTCAATAGCTTTGCTCACTTTGCTTCATCCTGATGCTCTTCTTTAGAGAGATCCGCTACAACACTACTAACAGCCTACTCAGCTCATTGAGGCTGGATCTTGACGCATGTTTCTCTCTCTCTCTCTCACTCAGGGTTTTATACTGCCACCCTTCCCCATCGTATCTGCCGTGTAAAATCTATAGCAATAGTGAAGACCCTATTCAACTTCTAGGAGTCTCTGGTACTTTTCCTGTTTCCCTACTGTGACTGTAATTTCTTTTTTGGGGTGTTTACTGAGTAGAAAGGGTGTCATTGCTGTGACCATCACAAGTAAGGACCATCACAAACCTCACCACTTTCTGCTACAAGGGAAAGGTACTTTTCTATTTTTTGTAATATTTATAATTGTTGTTAATTTTTCCAAATACAACAAATATGCCAGATTCATCCTCATACACAATGTATGTATAGAGGATTAGGATAAAGAGAGGAGAGTGGAAGTGACATGTCTGTCTTCAGGGCCTACACTAATTACAGATCTCTACAAAGTCAATCCAAATTGCTCTTAATTTTTGGTATACAGTGTTGTTGTAACCATGTTGGGCCCAGGGTATTACAGAGACAACCTGGGTGAGTTAATGCCTTTTATTGGACCAACTGCTGTTGGTGAAAGAGACAAGCTTTCAAGATACACAGAGCTCTTCCTCCGGTCAAAAGCTGGTCTCTCTCACCAACAGAAGTTGGTCCAATAAAAGATATTACTTCCCGTACCTTGTCTCTCTTGAATTTTTTGGGCATTCCCCTTCTGTGGAATTGCCAGTCGTTTGCTAGCTCTGATGTGAGCCATGTCACTGAGCCGGGCATCAATGTTTGGTGGAGATTGACTTTGCCTTTTTTTGCAGGATTAATTTAGTGACCAGAGCTGCATATTGGAATCATGCTGGGTTGTTACAAGGTAACCTCCAGGTATCAGGAATATATACAAGGATGAAACTTAAAGAGGAAGGCTCCAACTTAGCATCATATATCAAATTGGCCCTTTGACCCACGTCATACCAGAAATTCTTCATACAGGTCACTCCCGAAACACATGAGCTAATGTCGCAAGAAGGAAATTCCATTTGTAACAGAGGTCAGCATTCATAAGGCCCATTACCAATAGCCTCTGTGGGGACATGTATATTTAAAACAGTGTCTTTTGATGAATAAGACTTGGTCTCAAGTCTGTAGTTGCTTTTCTTTAACATTACATATTATTGTATTCCATTGCGTCAGAGATAGTTGTATATCCAAATCTCTGTTCCAAGCAACTCCCAAATTATCAATCTTTGGCCGAGAGTTTTGGGCCAAAAAATTGTATAAGGTAACCACTGGCTGAGTAAATCTGAAATGCATGTTTCTTTGATCTCACCCTTGCTAATATAAACACAGAGCAACAGGTGTACTTATAAAAACAAAACAATAAAAAACTCTACCAAAACAAAACCCTTCACTGCAGATGCTTCTCCCACATGGCAGATGTGTAGTCACGTTGCTTACTATGTTTCTGGTAAGTGCTGAGATACTACAGTTCTGAGCGCCATATACAAATCTGTATAGAATAGCGTCGTTCTTCTGGTGGGAAGGCCTTTCTGAAGAGGTGATCCACTGGAGGGATCCACATTAGAGTGATCCATTGGGTAGATCTAGCCCTTGTAAAATATTTCTGGTGAAATATCATTTGCATGCCTTGCTGACTAATGCAGTTGGTTAAGACATGAAGTAATGGGCAGGGAAGAGTCATACAGGCTTCTTCCAATTGCCAATGCTACTCTGCCAGTGCACCTCAAACACTACGCACAACAGTCTTTCCAAGTCTTGGAGCTCTGTTGGGTTAGTGGCTGTCAACCATGCACAAATGGTGGGGTGGTTTTGTGCGATATTCATTCATTGGGTGAACCCATCTGACCACTAGCCCCATTGGCTTTTAGCTAAAGTTAAGCCCGTGCCTTAGTGTTCGCAAATTGCGGGCCATGATTTCTCCCAAAAAATCACAGATTTATCAACAGAATTTCTACCAACATCCATTTGTGTGTATATATACATACTTGCTCCCAGGGAAATGACACACTTGCTCCCAAGTGCACTTAACACACACGCACACAATTTCAGACACAGAGGAGTTGAATACCCTCACTTACATAGTTTTATACTGACATAACTCCACTGACTTCAACTGTAAGGCCTGATTTACACTTGGATCAGGGCCTGATCCAATGTCCATTGAATTCAGTGGCACTATTCACCTGCTTCACACTAAGCACATGGCCTGATTAAGAACCAAGGTCTGATTCTAAGGAGTTAGGCAGTCAACTTCCACTGAATTTTAATAGGATTTGGCCACCTAATTCCATTAGGGTGCCTTGAAAATCCCAATTTAATTATTTTGTGCTCGTGGGACTGCAGTGCTCAGCACGGGAGCTGGTCAAAAATTTGCTGCTGAAATTTTTTGTGCATCAAAAAATGGTAGTTTTTGACTAAACAAACATTTCTATGGATAACTGTCATCAAAAAATTCTTGCCTCTTTCCCCACTCTCCACCCCATTGGACAACTGAAAAATCTAGAACAAAAACAAACAAACAAACATAAAAAACCCCAAACCAAAAATCCAGCTGAATTTTTTCATATTTCAGTTGCTAAAAATGGAACAAAAATATATGTTTTAATGGACTTTTTTGGTAAAAACTCTAAATTTGCAGCAGAATTGTCCCGCCCTTCCCTCTCACCACCTTCCCAATAAAATCTGACCACTTATACTCAGCACCTTGCAGGATTAAACTCTATCTGACCACAACAGCTAGCTACCCTACCTAGGTTCTCTCTCGCCATGCCCATCACCTGAGCATCTGGCAGCTCAGAAACACGAGAGCCTGCCCCAGCCTTCAGAACTGACAGTGCCCTGAAGTTCACTTCAGTGGCTTTGACGGGAAGATGAGGCATCATGTTAAAAAATCAAGAGCATGGTTTTAATTTTCCTCTAGATCCATAAAAAAAAAAGAGAGAGAGAGAGAGAAAAGAAAAGAAAGGAGATTTATGGCTCCCACTTCTCCTCAAGGTTTATAAATAGCATTTATCAGGTGTCGGGCACATGGTGGCTTTTGGGGAGTGCCAAAGTGTGATCAAAAGCAATGCTCCAACCCTCTCTCCTTTCAACATGTCTAATCTCCTGATTCGATCTATAAATGGACACATTAACCTCTCCGGTTCAAACTGGAGATTCATTTTGGGATTTCACTGTCTGAAGCCCTTGAAACGAACCCCCAGCTTCTGTATGCCAGGCCTGATTCCTTCCTCTTTGATGTTTTTTTTTCCCCTTCCCTCCCAGGCTCAGATTATCACATTACTAGAACAGAGAGGAGGGATATGTCTAGATTTCCATTAGACTCAGGAGGAAAAAACCCCCATTCCAAAGGGGCTTTATAGAGTTCATTCATTATATGGCTGCTCGGGGGGGTGGAGGGTGAAATAAGGCAGACAGGATCTCATCCTGAGAAAGGATTGCTTAAAAAAATTACATATGTATTTCAATACGCTGTTACAAACTCTAGCTACAGGATTGGCATATTGACCAGTCACTGAACATACTCAGAGACAGATGCACAAACAAAACATTCCTTCTCTTCTATAAAATACTTAATCAAAAGTAAACATTACAAGGAAAGAATTATACAATAAGGAAGAGACATCACACACAATGCCCCCCTTCCCTCCCCCCCACCAGTAATAAACCCACACAACATTGTTTGCAGGATTCATCCCGCTTGATTCCTCATTAAAGCTGGCTGAATATATTTGTAATTAAATTTGACCATATTTGGGAAAGTATCTTACTTTTCTATAATTTTTCCTTTTGCCAGTGAAATTTTTATTTCATTTATCTCTTTGGTTCTCATTTTCCATTTTTAAATGTTGTTTTTTCTGACTCATTTTTTCCTCTGTACTGGTTTTGCCTGGTCATCCTCGTCACACTCTTCCCCCCCCCCGCCCCTCTGAACTGAAAATTTTCACTTTCAAAAGTGTTTGGCAATTGAAAAAAACCCCACATGCACAAATAATCATTTTTTTTTAAATGAGAAAAAAAAATTTAAAAACCCCCCCACAAAATGATGAAAATCAAACCAGTGCTCCATTCAGCACAAAGCAAAACCAACAATGGAATGAAAATAATTTCTAAATTTTTGAATTTTTTTTAATTTTAAAATAATTCTAACACAGAGCCCAGGTTCTAAAAATTAATTCCTCCCTGCAACTCCAGCCTGACGTTCTAAAAAAGCCTTGGTTTCATCATAAACTTAGAAAATATGGTTGAAATTTTCAAAATTCCCTCATGGTTCCGGACACCCATTAAAATTACGAAGTCAGTTTGCCAGATCAGTAACTGGTGTATATCAGGGAAGCTTAATTGAAGTCAGTGGGCCCATCCCTCAACAGGTGTACATTGCTTTAGCTCCACTGAAGTCTTTGGTGCACGCCAGCTGAAGATCTGGCCCTTTGTTTGCTAAAGTGAAATGATGCTTTTGAAAATCTCCGTCTATATTTATGGAACTTGCCATCAGCCTTAGGTCCTGCTACCTCAACTAGCTGTATGCAGGTAGCTTGCAACTTCCAGAAATAAAGGCTAAGATTTCAAATCAAGAGCATGGCACAGACCCATTTTATACATCACAATCCATGTAAATGAATGGAACACTGCTCAGCAGAATTCAGCTCGTGATTGATGAGAGAAAGGCCTGATTCTGAGCTCATTCATGCCTCTTTTATGCCGATGTTAATTTAGAATAACTTAACCAAAAGACGGTGTGACCGCAGAACAAGACCCAAATATTTTTGCCTGTGAGTTCGCATAAGTCACGCACGATTGTGAAAGTGACATCCGTTGTCTCTTTCACACCATGGCAATTATTACATGATTTTTACCTTCCACTGGTTTAAAAAAAAAAGTTACAGTGAAAATAAGACCAAGGTTCCAACTCTCAATCCCCCAAGTAACACAACCAGGTGAGGATGTGGGGGATCTTGGAGTGGTGCTGTTAAGTCCACCTGGGAAGCTAATGGGTTCAGCTGAAACTCAGTTTCCAGAAGAGAAGATGGTAATGCTTCTCGTGGAGCAACCTCCGCAGCCCATTTTCTGAATTTGGAGAATTTTTAAATGTCAGGCCCATAAATAAAAATACAATCGAAGTTTTCCAGAACTAGATGACTCAGGCCTGATTTATCTCCTCCTTATAATGATTTTTCCCTAGTGTAGCTGCATTGATCACAACACAGTTACTCTTGAATCACGCCAGGGAAAGTGAAAGAGAATCAGGCCCCTTAGTTACACCTCTGTTCAAAATAACTCTAAGCCAGATCCTCAGCTGGTGCAACTCCACTGCCATCAATGGGCACAGACATCAGCATAGCTTGATTGAAGTCAATGGAATTACGCTGGTGAATGTTAGCTGAATATGCGGTCCTTTGTTTCCTAAAGTTAAAGGACATTTTGTTGGCACTTCAAATTGAAGGGTCCAATTTTCAAATAAGGTCACCTAAATAATGGCCAAATCCCACGCCTCACCCAAAATATCAGCACTCTTATCTGCAGGAAACATGTGTATAGGTGCCCATTTTAACACCCAAAATAAGGATATGCATGTCTTCTTTCGGAAACCTGTGCTCTTCAAGTAAAATTAATTAAACTCCCTCCCGCTTTGTTGTAAACAGTCCAGAATTTAATGTTTGAAACACGGCTTCGCTGATTTGTTCTCTGCCTACATGATCCCAAAGCAGCAGGAGTTTTTCACCCCAGCAAGACGGCCTTATTGGTAAGTGAATGGACTGAACTCAGGAGTAGAGGTGGTCAGGAATCATTTGACAAACTGTTTTTTCACTGAAAAATGTCAGTTCATCAAAACCAGAACTTGGCAAAACAGGGTTAGTTTCAAGGAAATCCCGACAACATTTGTGGGTTTTTTTTTTAAAAATGTTGGGATAGTTGAAAGGTCCCAGTCTGGCATTTTTGGAAAGGAATCGTTTCGGGTTTTTGAGTGAAAATGACATTGTGTTTTCAAACTTTAGTAAATTTTATACTTAAAAATGGTTAATAAAGAGAAAAATCCTCACAATCAAAACCAAACATTTTGAAATTAATGAAATGAAAGGTCTCAATTGACCTGAATCAATTTTTTTTTTTTTGGTTTGTCGGTTCACGAAAAGTGTTAAATTTTGACTGTCCCAAATTCAGAATTTTTTTTTTTTTTAAATCTCAAAAATTCAGAGGACTGGAAAACCATTTCCTGCCCATCTTGATTTAGGAGATTTGGGTTCACTTGTCAAGTCACTAAGTCTTTGTGTCTGTTTCCCATTTGTAAAATGTCCTTCCTTTGTCTTATTTATTTAGTTTATAAACTTCTGGGGCAACGACCCGCTCTTAGGGGATTGTACAGCACCTTGCCCAATGAAGCCCTGATTTCACCTTGGACATTTATGTATTACTGAAGCACACATAAATATTATTAACAGGATCAGCTCCACTGAGTAGCTGGAATCTGGTCTGTGTTTTCACCCCTAGTTTTGAGAGCCAAAGAGAAGTGGGAAAAGGTGTCAAGAAATCATTGTAGAGACAGTGCATTGTTTTTAGGCTGTTTTGAATTCATGAACGCAAACACTGTCCTTTGAACTCAGAAGAGTCAGGCCACAGTGGCTTTGAGTTAACGTTATTTGAACATGGTTTTAATCTGGTTTGATCTATTTAATGTAATGGCCAGCCTTAAGCTGAAAGAGATCTAAGTCATGCCTGCCAGGTGTGACACAAAGCAGATGGCTTCTTTGTCATCTTGCTGTTCCTGTGGGGAACACATGATGAGAAGCACTTGCATGAACATTTCTTAGCTCAAGCACATAGACCAGAACTGGGTAAGGTGAGGGCAAAAAGAAAAAAGATATTAAGTGAGAAAGAGACACCAGACCAGGGGGAAAATAAAGGGAAAGGAACAAAGAAGGGAAAGAAGGGTAGGGGCATAAGGGAAAAAGGAATAGCCAACAAGGAAAAGGCCAGGGCAGCTGACTTGACAATTAAAACACAAGGAGAAATATTATTTTTTCAATGTGCATCCCTCCCCATAGGGCCTCATTGATATCTCTTCCCATAGGGCCTAGTGGATATGTCCGATGTTGCCTTCCAAATGCTTCTGGTCTCCCACACTATGAATAAACAATAGGCCCACATTGTAAAACCCCTTCCCTGCCACAAAGTGACCTCATGACAAGGGTCAAAGGTGGCTGTGTGTTTCCTAAGTCTTTAGAAGCTAGGGAAGATCCACTGGGCACATGATGGGGATGAAATTAACAAGGAGCTGAGGCTAGGCCTCCTGGAATGGCTATGATTAATCCTGGGAGGAGCAGAACATGAAAGTAAGCCCCAGCTGGTGGGGGCGGGGGGGGGGAAAGTAAGTGATTAGTCACTGATTCAGGAGATGGGAGGCATCATGATTAAGCACAATGCACAAAAGCAATTGTGAAAAGTCTCCAGAGTGTATTCACCGCAGTCTCTCCTGAAAGGTACAACAGGGAAATCCGAATGACTGTAAAAGTGCAATGGCCCAGCAGAGACCCAGATACCATTCTGCTCTCCTAATGCCCTGCAATAAACCTACCCTTCTACGATGTGCAAATACTCTGTACAATTTCCTTCCTTCCTTCCTTCCTTCCATGGCTGAGCCAAACCAAAACTACAAATCTAACACACCTAAACTTTTGTAAGTTTGGAATCAATCTTTTTTTCTCTCCCTCTCTCTCACACACACATCTCAGTGCATTATGTGAACACCAATCTACGTATAAATCAGTCTGCATTATCTATAGAATATCCACATACCTGTGAAATCACTGCAGGAGTGCTTTGCGGATAGCACACTGAAATCTTTTCCAAGGGATCAGAGCCTAGCTGCACACAGCCCCATTGAAGTCAATGGCAAAGCACCCTATTGGCTTCAACAGGACCAGGATATCACCCTGTGCTTCTGCATGGGAAAAATGGTTTCTTTAGTCACAGTTTGGAAAAATCTACTTCTTGTGCCACATTCAGTGCTACTGAGAGTGCGCTCAGGCGTGAAATTGGGAAAAGGTGTTGGAGCGAAAAACCCAGAATGAAAGGAACTGAAAATCAGCCTTTCACACTATTAGGGCTCAAAACGTGGAGCAAAGCTTTTTCCGTTTGGAATAAACTAAGGAAATGTGATTCTTTCTTCCCGACTCCCAGTTTCTCTGGCATGTTTATTTCATTCAGCCCTATCTGTGAGCCTGAGCCAGAGCCCATTGAAGACAACGGGAGCCATTCATTAACTTCAGGCTTACAGGGCTCAGCCTTACTCTCATTGAAAGCAATGGGAGCTTTGCAAAGGGAACAGAACTCGGCTCATTGCTCATCCTTGGTAAATGGCAGTCTGATTGATTGTGACATGCTCACTCTGCCAGGGCATGAAGCTGTTTAGTGCAGGAGGGCGTGTCTTGGATGTCTAACCTTCAGGTTTGAAGTGCTCAGATTCCATTACATCCTGGCATAGTTGACTCAGCCTGGAAAGCCAAAGTCTCATCTGCTCCAGATGGCTATTAAAGCTCCCTTGGTGCTTTGGGAAGGAGGCAGTTTGCCTTGGGAAACAAAACCAAAGTGTCTTTTCCCCCTCACTGTTGTGCAGTCATAGAATGGTGGGACTGGAAGGGACCTTGGGAGGTCAGGCCAGTCCCCTGCACTCATGGCAGGACAGTCTCTAGATCACCCTTGGCAGGGATTAGTCTGATCTGCTCTTAAAAATCTCCAGTGGTGGAGATTCCACAATCTCCCTAGGCATATGTTATGAATATGTTGCATACCAATTCTTCTATGCCTGCTCTGGATGGTGATATTCATACCTTCCCAGGCACCACTTAACTTTCAGTGAAGCCCCCCAAACAGGTGAATTTCACCTGATGTTAACTAGGGTTGTTGATTAATCGCAGTTAACTCAAGCGATTAACTCAAAAAAATGAATCGTGATTAATCACAGTTTTCATTGCACTGTTAAACAATAGAATACCAAATGAAATTTATTAAATATTTTTGGGTATTTTTCTACATTTTCATATATGTTGTGTTCTGTGTTGTAATTGAAATCAAAGTGTATATTTTTTATTATAAATATTTGCACTGTAAAAATGATAAAAGAAATCGTATATTTCAATTCACCTCATACAAGTACTGTAGTGCAATCTCTTTGTCCTGAAAGTGCAACTTACAAATGTAGATTTTTTTGGTTACATAACTGCACTCAAAAACAAAACAACATAAAACTTCAGAGCCTACAAGTCCACTCAGTCCTACTTCTTGTTCAGCCAATCGCTAAGACAAACATGTTTGTTTACATTTACAGGAGATAATGCTGCCCTCTTATTTACAATGTCACCAGAAAGTGAGAACAGGCATTTGCATGGCACTTTTGTAGCCAGCATTGCAAGTTATTTACGTGCCAGATATGCTAAACATTTGTATGCCCCTTCATGCTTCGGCCATCATTCCAGAGGACATGCTTCCATGCTGAAGATGCTCGTTAAAAAAATAATGCGTTAATTAAATTTCTGACTGAACTCCTTGGGAAGAATTGTATGTCCCTTGTTCTGTTTTACTCATATTTTGCCGTATATTTCATATTATAGCAGTCTCGGATGATAACCCAGCACATGTTGTTCATTTTTAGAACACTTTCAATGCAGATTTCACAAAACCCAGAGAAGGTACCAATGTGAGATTTCTAAAGATAGCTACAGCACTTGACCCAAGGTTTAAGAATCTGAAGTGCCTTCCAAAATCTGAGAGGCACGAGGTGTGGAGCTTGAAGAAGTCTTTAAAAGAGCAACACTCTGATGCGGAAACTACAGAACTTGAACCACCAAAGAAGAAAATCAACCTTCTGCTGGTGGTATCTGAGCCAGATAACGAAAACGAACATGCGTCGGTCTGCATTGCTTTGGATCGTTATCGAACAGAACCCGTCATCAGCAAGGACGCATGTCCCCTGGAATGGTGGCTGAAGCATGAAGAGACATATGAATCTTTAGCACATCTGGCATGTAAATATCTTGCAGCGCCAGCTATAACAGTGCCATGACAATGCCTGTTCTCACTTTCAGGTGACGTTGTAAACAAGAAGTGGGCAGTATTCTCTCCTGCAAATGTAAACAAACTCGTTTGACTGAGCAATTAGCTGAACAAGAAATAGGACTGAGGCGACTTGCAGGCTGTAAAATTTTACATTGTTTTATTTTTGAATGCAGGGGTTTTTGTACATAATTCTACATTTGAAGGTTCAACTTTCATGATAAAGAGATTGCACTACAGTACTTGTATTAGGTGAATTGAAAAATACTATTTCTTTTGTTTTTTTACAGTGCAAACACCTGTAATCAAAAATAAATATAGAGTACTGTACACTTTGTATTCTGTGTCGTAATTGAAATCAATATATTTTAAAATGTAGAAAACATCCAAAAATATTTAAATAAACGGTATTCTATTATTAACAGTGCGATTAATCGTGATTAATTTGTTTAATCCATTGATAGCCCTATAGTTAAGAAAAATAGCTCTCTGTGACGGATTGCGAACAGACATGCGATCTGTCCTTTAACTTCCTGGATGCAACTCAGCTACAGAAAAGCAGCACTGTAGGGCCTGATTCTAGTCCCATTTATGCTGCAGTACTCTCTCCGGTTTCAATTTGATCAGAACTTTCACAATATTTGGCGGTTTTTTTCCAGAAAGCTGCAGCTCTTGGAGTCCTCGGATGAAGTCAGAATCTCAGCTTGCATTTTTAAAAAAAGTTTCAAGCCCTCATGGTCACATAGGGTGAACCCTAAAGACTGATAAAGCAGAAGGGAAATAAATAGACCCGCACTTTTAATAACGTGATTTTAAAATGAATCTCATGATATTTTGGAAGGAGAAGGGCTGACTTTGGTGAGCTGAGTGGCTTGAGGCTGGCAGCAGTGCTGGGGTCAAGCATCAGTAGCTTCCTTACCGTGAATGAGCCAGATTCTCAGCTGATGGAAATCAGCCTCAGCTCCAGTGTAGTTGTACTGATTACCCCAGCTGTAGAACTGGCCCAGTGGGGTTACACCAGTAAGCGAGAGCAGAAACTGGCCCCACTGCATCAAAAGTAGGCATGGGCATGCCTGAGCGTCTCCTTCTGACTCTCGCACATCTGTGGCTGACTTTACACAGAGGCTGTGTGGTGTATGAAACATCTCAAATAAGGATTTAATTTAGATTTAATAGGACAGTTCGGTGGGACGTTAATTAAATGGCGTTATTAAAAACACATGCACTGGAGTTTAACTAAAATGTTTTCTTTTTTATTAAATCTATGAACAAATACTTTCAGACTCAGGAACTCTCCCCAAAAGGTTATTTTTGTTTTCCTGAATTGTAATGTCTCTCGACTGCATCCAGCTCTGAACAGACAAGCAAACAAACAAACAGCAAAAACTAAACAGGGACAAACTTTAATCCTACCGGCCTCCGCAAGAAGCAAAATAAACGTTTCCAACTCTGTTCCTTGCATTGCTCAGAGACAAGGCCAAAATGGTAAACCAGCTTTTATCCAAACATTGCACATCCTCAGAAAGTCACCGCATGTTCAAAGCCAGAATTCTAACAAAACTCCGCTGTCCTTCTCTGTAGAGTTACCATTGGCAGCAGGGATCAGAAAAGCCACCAGATGGTCTTCTATTGTGCAGGACATTACTGGGTCTCCAGGAAAATAGAAGGTGTCCACCTTTTTGTTGCCTTGTGCAATGACATTTTTCTTACCTCTGTCAATCATACAGCTGGGAATTTGTCTAGCCAAAGTCCTACAGGATGGTCTGCTTAAGTCTTTGCAAAACTTCTGTGAATCTGGAAGACCACTATGATTTTAACTGGTGGCAGTGTAGCCTAGTGGATAAGGCACTAATTAAGCTAAGAGTACTAAGCTGGAATGGACCATTGTGATCATCTAGTCTGACCTCCTGTATAACACAGGTCAAAGAACCTCATTCAGTAATTTCTGCATCAACTTCTCTTTGGTCTACAGCATTGCTTTCAGAAAGATCGGGGATGGATCACTTGGTAAGTATCTGTTCTGTTCATTCCCTCTGAAGCACCTGGCATTGGCCGCTCTCAGAAGACAGGATACTGGCCTAGACGGGCTTTTGGTCTGACCCAGCATTGCCATGCTTATGTTATGTAAGACACCCCGTCTTGACTTAGAGATTGCAAATGATGGAGAATCCACCACAGAGCTCTATTCCCAGCTCTGCCCCTGGCCTGCTGGATGGCCTAGGGCAAGTCACTTCCCCTCTACCTACCTCAGTTCCTCCCTCTGTAAAATGGTCATAATTATACTTATCGTCCTCTGTAACACACTCTGAAATGAATAGGTAAAAATGCCATAGATTCATGGATTCTAAGGCCAGAAGGGACCACTGTGATTAGATAATCTGACCGCCTGCATAACACAGGCCAGAGGACTTCCCTGAATTCATTCCTGTTTGAGCTAGAGCTAATTATTACTATTTTAACAATATGCATGGCTCAGCTTGCTCAGTGGAGTGAGTTTGGTGGATCTTAGCACTGCCCCAGTGGATACAGGTTTCCAAAACCACAAAATCAACTTCACAACCATCGGTGCTCACTGACCGCCTTGCTGGCACACAAGCCGAGGGCTAAATAGACAGGTTGATTGAACTGCCCTGTTCAGCTTAGGGCTAAGGTGTCTTGTCAGGTGATGGTGAAGTGGGAATTGATGCTGCCTGAGTTATCCCCATCCTGTAGATGAACACAAGCCTTCAATCCCAGGCCTATCAGCCTGGAGCCTCGCAGCAGCCTGAAGTTCGCACCCATAAATATAAGGTTTCTTCCTTACGTATTGCCTTTGAAATTCTTTTAGCTCATTAACTGCTGGAGCAGTGACCCTGAAGGGAAACAGCCCCCTGATGCCAAACACTCCCCTTGTGTGAAGCTCCCTACGCCTCTGAAAGGGCATAATGAAACCCACTGATACGCATTTTCATTAAAAGCACTGCAGTGGGCATGCACATCCCCTAGGCAATGGGTTAATATTGCAGTACTCTGAGTGATGCAGAAGTAAGTGGGAGGGTTTCTTGTCATGCAGAAGACATTTTTGGATGGACAGATAGATTAGATTTGTTTTTACTGTCTGGCCTGCAGTGCCCAGTCAGACCCTATTGTGACTGCAGAAAAGGACTCGAGGTCTCGTCAGTCCCTGAGGTTGCAGCGAATTTGACCTGAAGGAGATTTGGGCTGTGGGTATGTGTGTGAGTGCTGGACCATGACCAGCGCTGGGGAGGGCAGTGGGCGAGAACTGCTCTTAGCACTTGCCCAGGGTGACCTCTTCCAAAAAATGCCAGCCTTGGGGCGGGGAGATTTAACTGTCAGGCTTGGAATTACAGCTGGCAGCATAACTCGCCTGGCATGAGCAATGAGACCCTGCGTGAGGAATCCATCCCCATGCCATTGCCACTTTGTGGGGCTGTACCTGACCAAATGAGCCAATAGGGGAATCACCCTGGGTAGGTCAGTGGCCGGGGGGAGGCATAGCCGGTATGCTTATCCCCCACACACTCCCTGGCTGCTGCAGAATACAGCGGACACCACCTGCAATAGCCTTTTAACTTCCAGATCTGCCAATGCCCTTCACTTCTGACATCCAGCCTCCCTCTTCATTCAGTCCAAGCACCAGCCTTGGTTCTGCCAATGCACTGGGCTGGCTAGGATGCACATGCACAAAGGGGCTCACTGTATTTCAGCCAATGCAAAGTGACAGAGCCCTGCCACCAGGCTGCCGAGCGCCACCCAAAGAGTTAGTTCTGGGAAACAAGTGAAAGGGTGGAAATTTAGGCCACTGCTCGCACAGTAAGGTTCGATTTAACATGAGCCAGGGTGGCAAAGCCAGGATTTCATTCTTAATGCTTCATAATCCCCATGCACCTTTGCCAAAGCACCTCAAACATGGCATCAGAAACCCCTTTTAACCTAGTGCCGTGCCATTCTGGAGCAGAGACTGCCAGCCTAACTCAACAGTGCCAGATCAGGTTATTGTATGACATGGATAAATAGGCCCTAGTCCATTGGTCTTATTCCCCATGTGCTATTTATGTCTTGGGTTTTAATTCAGCTCACCACAAGGGAAAAGGCAACTTGCTTTAACACACCACATAACAGAGACCTGTATTTATTTGTACAGTGGGTCTGATTTTGACCTCAGTTACACTGGGGTAAGCCGGGGGGATGGGCAAGGGAATGCCTTTGAAATCAGTGGAATAACTCTGGGGTAAAAACAGTGGGAGATCAAAGTTGGCCCTATTGACCTCATTGGGGTTATTGAAGGTGGACACCGGTGTGAGCAAGAGGAGAATCAAGCCCAGCGTTTTTTGGTTGGTGTCAGTTGCATTGTGTAGACCAGCAAATTACCCAGTGTTTTGCCTCATGCAGCCCACTAATTTGTGGGGAAATGAATGATACAGATGCAGTGGGGAGAACCAAACCCAGAGGAACAGCTCAGTAACTCAGCCAGCTGCATTAGATACCAACACATACTGTCTCCATTGGAACCTCATTCCTCGGTCAAGAAGGGATGGTCTTGAAAAAGTGGTGTGCCTGAGGAGGGAGTGAAGGTTTAAGGAGAGGGTGATGGTGAAGCTCACATCATACTAACCACCCTCCAAAGACAGTGATGCTTCTACTTTGAAGGGTGTTTTTCACACCCATAGACTCCAGGACTTGTGTTGCAGTGAGGGCCCTTCTTCTGGGTGAGATCTAAACCGAAGAAGAATGGCAGCCCGTGGTCAAGGAATAGGTGACCCCAAACTGGAAAGACACAACAAATGGAGGCGGTGTGCAGGAGGGAACTGTCCATG